>NC_080431.1:84944368-87539332 GCF_028018845.1 Melospiza georgiana
ATGCTGACAGATCCAGTGTGGACAAATGTCCCAAGAAGGTTCAAATTCAGAAGGCTATATGTCACCTTCAGCCAACTTCTGTTTGGAAAGAGCTCAGAAAGGCTTTGGGATTCAGTAAAGAAATAACTGAATCTCAGTTTTTAATTTCTCCATCTCTCTCCCATGACTCCCTACAAGTGCCTCCTGCTGGAAGAGGTAAGGGGTGTAGAAAAAGCCAGAATTCATCAGATCTGAGTGCAGAACTCTTTCCCCTCATAGCAGACCTCAGCCTTCTCATTGTATATAGCAGATCAGAGCCTTTTTGGGCAAGCTGCTTGTTCAGGAGATCAAGAGCAGCAAAGCCATTTCTCCTGTTGGGTAAGGAGACAGACCTGTGGTCTCTAGCAGGTTCAGTTTCATCCTCATCTCCTCTTGCAGCAGCTTCCTGCTTGCATTCCAACCCATGGGCTCAGTCCCATGCCTGCATCCAGAGGCCCAGCTCCACTGTGTGACATCAGTTCTGCTGGTGGAGCTGAGACATGTGTCCTTTGCCCATCAGAACATATTCGTAAGTGAGGGCACCAAAACCTCAAATCACCCCGGTGACAAGTGACTGGAGAGGTTCTCTGTTCCTCTCCCCCCGAGCCTCTTGGCAACCACACTCACCTTCAGGCAAACCACCGTGTGTCCACAGCAAGAGCCCTGGGGATGAAGAGCAAAAGAAACTCATAGCGAATCTTCCAAGGCTACATGGAAACTGCTGCAGATTTTCTTCTAGGTCTCCTGCTGTGCTGGAATGAGGGGGGACAACTATGGTTTCTTCTTTGTCATTTTGCTCCATGAATTGCAGACTTTTCAGAGGAGCTCTCTGAATTTGAGAAGGTAGCAATAAGAGCACTTGTTTGTCTAGAAATGGGATGGCTGTTCATGTGGTGTATTTTATCTGCTCTTAATGAGATGAAGCAGGCAGAAGGTAAGGAGGGGGAGCCAGCACCAAACATTCCCACTCCATCCCAAGCCCTCCCTACCAAAGGTCATGGGAATTTACCTTTTTTCTCCTTGTATGCCTCTGCATGTATACACAGCACTTAAGTGTCCGAGGCCCTCAGTGGTACTGCCAACAGCCATGAATTGCCTGTGAGCAGTGAAATTGTTTACCACAGATCAATATAACAGTAATACATCTGGAAGACTCTGGCCTCTGTTACCCCTTGTATGCTGTGTTCCCAGCCAACGCTAACTGCATTCCCCATTGCTTTCCCATGGCAATTCACCTTGCTCAGGGCTCTGCTTGTTTGCCCTAACCCTCTGCATCCCCTCACTTCTTTTTAATCAAACTTTCATACCTATCTCATGCTCTGTGTCTCTTTCTTTATTTATTTCCTTTTTGGTCCTTCTCCTGAAGACTTAGGTCTCACAAGCTATCTTCTCTATGCTACTTTTTAAATTATTTGTTGTCTTGACAGTTCTTCCCCTGTTCTCGATTCTCCTTTCTTCTCTCTACTTCACTCTCCCCCTGTACATGCAAACTCATACTGCCTGAAAATTCTGTCAAGCAAGACCTTCTACTCCTGAAGTAGTGAGAAAATACAGTCTGCATTTGCCATTTTAATATAGTTAACATTCCTCCCATCCTTAACTGTTCTGCAACTGCAGACTGCTGAGATTAGTGGCATAAAATCCCACCAGGATATTGACATAACCTACAAGCCAGGAAGTTGTTATAATCAAACCCAGCATCTCTTTTGGAATGCTGGACTTTAAAACACAAGGACAGCATTTTGGAGAGCAGTTGAGAAATAGGTGTTTAAAAAGAGGATGTTTGAAAACCTGGATTTTAATATTATTTCAATAGCTTATGGTCAAAGTTGTAGGATTTTTTCCCTACTGAATCATAGCCTATACAGAGTACTGGTGCTGCAAAGGTGATAGAAAGGAATTTGATTGAAATGCTGGTTATTAAGAAATGCTATTATCCAGTAAAAGTGCCACAGGGCCTCAATCCAAGAGGCCCAATAGATTATTACTGTGGATGAATTCTTAGTCCTTGGAGGCCAGGTGGGAGGGCACAATTGTTGTGTTTTTCCCTTACGCACAGTAAAACTTAGAGCGGCCTTGGAGGAGCCACCCATAAAGAAATGTCTGTTGTGTTCTTTGGAAAGCAGAGAACCAAAGAAAGAATAGAAGATAGTCCAAACTATTTGTCATCCTCATACTCCACCTCTCTTTGTTTCCCTCCCTCTGAAACCCACATAAAGGAGTTTGTATGTTATGGTGATGAGAGACAAGGGGAGATTTCTGTCCCCAGGTAGTGATCAGTTTACTCACTGAAGTATGAGGATTGATAGCACTTGTCACTAACAGCCCAGCTAATATAGCTGCAGATGCAACATTTAATCATATGAACTGTGACGCACAATTGCAGAGCAAGGGCCTCTGGCCTACACCACTGGAAAAGGAAGTGGAGAAAATTCTTAAAGGGCTGATGGAGAATTGCAATGGTCCTGCATCCCTGTGACAGGAAAAAGGAGGATGTGTCCTGCTTCTGCATGACACTCTCTGCACAATGTGTGTCCATGCACATGTATGTAATTTACTGAGTGCACTTGAGGGAACCAAATGAAAGGACCTTATGCATGATATCAAGATATGTGCAGGAGAAAGCAGGGAGCTCCACTGCATGTAGAAGAAATTAAGGGAGTGGTTGAGGTAGGAGGATGTGCCCTGTCACATTTGTCTGTCTTTCATAACACTGTATACCCAACACCTTTGCCTTGATATCTGCAGCCTAAACAAGTCAGGACATTTGAGAAGATGTGGTGCTATCCATCAGCACAGCTTCATAAAGCAGGGAGCAGCCTCCATGCAACTAAGACCAGAGCCCTCCAGCAAGGATTCTGTAGTGCTGTGAGGACAACAAAAGGGAAGGTTTGGGCTTTTTATGGCCCCCATCCTCAAATGGCAGCCTCACTCCCCTTCTGCTTTCCAGAAGAGTTTGAAACCAGGTGTTACAGATTTTCAGCCATTAATGAGGGGTCTTTTCCCACCTGCCAAATGTGTTATGTCGCAGATGTACATGAGGCTGCGTGGATGCAGGCACCATGCAACACTTGGGAGGCAAATGTTACTCCATACTTCAGTCCTCCACATGCAGGTCCACAGACACTCCCTGGCTCATCCTCTCACCCTCTCCCCTGCCTGCCAGCCTTCCTCCCTTCACATCCTCACCTAAATGCTCTGTCCTACTCCCAATCCCACACCCAATATTCCATGCGGTTTTTCCACCACCTGTAGACATGCACACATATGTGCAATCTAATCCCCAGGTACCCTCTCACCCACCTGCATTTCCTCTTGCACTCCCACAGTCTTTGGCACTGTTTTCCTTACGATACTCAGCAGCTCTTGCCCACACACCAGCTGGTACTCACTCATGCTCTCCAGCCTCTCCTGTTCTCTGTCTCTGAATGCCCCATGCTGTAACCAAGCTGTTACTTGTTCAGTTCAGTCATGTGTGTGTCCTGTCAGACACACATCTGCAGTCAAGTGGCCCAGAACAAGACCAGCATGTATCAGGGTTAAAAATGAATATGCCGGGAACATCCCTCTTCTCTAAACTCACACCCTGATATTATATCCCCCAGGGGGATCAGTCTGTGGTGTAAAGAAAGCTGTTGGTGGTTTTCATTGAAGGAGAGCACAGGGGAGGAAAGTCCAGCCCAACACCTAGCCCTTCAAATGAAGTCACTTGTCAAGTATGCAACTGTGGCAGGGATTTGAGAAGCAGTAAATTTAGCAGCACTCACTTCCACTGACAACCTGTCATGTGCTTGAAACATAAATAGTGGTGGAGACAAATCACTGCTGTTTTCCTATTAAGCTTTGGCCCACTGGCCCTCTAGCTTGCCAGCAGCATTTCTACCTGGCCTGCCTGTGTGCCTTGTCTCAGGGACAGATGTGCCTCCCCGTTAGAGGCTTTGGGAGAGTCAGGACAGGAATTATCATGCTGTTATTTCCTAGGTGTCCTTGGTGTCTGGGTGCTTGCTCCTCAGCCGATGTATTTCTCACTCAGGCTGTGTGCTGCTGGCACCTCCTACTTCCACCCAAGGTTGAGGAAACATGGACCCTCTCCTTAGAGGGCTTTTGGTTTTCACCCCTGCCCCTGGTTTCTGCCACACAGACTGGCAAGGTCGCACTGATGGAGTAAATGAGGCACTGATTTGAATAAAAGGGTAGAGGTGAAGTTTTCCAATGCACCTGAGTGACTTACAGGCACAAATGCCATTGAAAGCCAAATGGTCTTGTCCTGTTAAAGCATTTAGTGGCTTTTGGAAACTCTGCTTTCAAATATCAATTATTTTATAACCATTTAATAAAACATGCCATCAGTAGCTCACATGAATCATTACAGAGATGAGAGACACCCCTTAGTGCTTTAAATTGAGGAACCAGGGATTCAGTACATTTCACCTTCTTCCCTCTCTCTTATCAGTTTTGATGCCTCTTCCTCTCCTCAAGAAAGATGAAATCATGGCAGTGATTAAGGTGGCCTGCCCTGTGCTGTTTAATTAGAGCAACTGCTGTTTCAGTTCCAGTGAAATTCTCACAGGTGTGCAGTTGCAAAGCTCTCTGAGACCCCTGCCTCTCCGGGAGCTTGGCGGAAAGGACCCAAAGAGTCCTCAACAAAACACAGATGGTTTTTCATGCTTTCTTGTGGTTTTTGGCTGACTGGGCTTCTGTTGGAGCAAGATGTTTCTCTTCCCACAGGAATCAAATGTGTTTGGGGAGTCAAGAGAGTAGAAATAAATGGATTCCTGTCCATGATGGTAATAGGGGGATTCAGAGAGGCAAAGCCCAGTGAGACACATTTTGATTGACATGATTGGCCATGGTCTGCTCATGCCAGCACGGCTACAAGTTGTTGGAAATTTTATGTAATCATCAGAACAAGTATTAAGAAGTTGGTATGAAGGTAATTAAATATCTTTTAGGTTTGTCTTCAGACCCCTTCCTAAACTTACGGGGTAAGTGGTAAGAAATCAGAAAGGAGTTGTTTTCACTCTGTTTCTTCTACTTACAGTTTTCTGCTTTCTCCCATTCTGATGACTCCTTTCTTTTTTCCCCATATATCTGAGAGAGAAACCCTGCTTTACAGCCAGGATTTTCAAGTGTGCTGACGGCCAACAGCTGCACTAGCAATGGGGGTAGCTGCATCAGGGAGCTACAAGACCTCAAAATCAGTGTCTGTATTTCCTCTCTGCTTGCCTCCCCTGTAGGACTATGCAAGATGCAGTGTTAGGCATGGAGTAAATGCCTTCCTTCTCCTTCACAGCTACTGCCTTGCAAGTTTGAGAGAGACTTTTTATTCTTTGGAAAGCAAGGGAGTGGCTAAATGCATAAGAATTAAATATCCTGGACCGAAGCAATCATTTATCTCAACTGCTATCACGATGAATCAACGGCAGGCACCTCAGATGATAATATCACAGGAGCCAGCCCAATTGATCAAAAGTCTCTACAGCGTGTGAGCCCAAACAATCTCTTCCTGGCAAACCCCATCCTGCCTCAAACCTCTGTGATTCTCACCTTGATAACTGGCAGTATTTGATGCCTGTGGAATCCTGAATTCAGCTAGTTAGTCTCATCTCCTGATCCCTTGTTGTGCTCCCCACTAAGTATTCCCTTTTCTTCTTCCACCAGGACTAGGTATGGGGGATGGTGTCGTGAAATTACTATGCTGGATCTAATTGAGAAACATTGCAACAAGGAGAGGGGTCAAGAGAAAAGCAAACAAAACGATTTTTCAAGAAGCTAATCCACCTATACAAATATTGGCACCAGGCATCACAACACGCTGGCGTATTTTTGAAAGGGTAAATCTTGCTAAGGGGTGGCTTAACTCTTTGACCTCATTTCCTCAGTTGAAAGCTACAGCAGTTTAAAAGCAGAGTGGCTAGATCCAGGCTGATACAGAAATCCCAGTCTTTAGGGTTCGTTTGTGAAGCTGGTGTTCAGAGTAGCCTCGATGAAAACAGGGATGAACTCCAAGAATCTTGCAAAAGGAGAGGAGATTCAGGAGCCATGTATTTGGTCATGAAGTGTTTGGCTTCAGCATACAAAGAAAGAGCCACACCAATGCCTAAGCCTCTGAGTTAATGCTCTTTCCCATTTCAAGTAAATTTGTGTCAATTTGTAATTTCTCAATATTTCTTCCAAGTTTCAAACATATAAGAACATAATTCTGTGGCCTGAGTTGAATCATTGAGGAGGAGGGGATTGTCAAATTAAAAAAAAAAAATTAAGTTAGACTGAAGTTCTGGGTTCATCATTACTCTCTCATCTCAAGAAGTGGGCATAGGACAGAAGGGAACAAACACCTTATATTTAAAAACAGGGAAACATTCTGGTGGATGCCTACAAAAGCAAACCACTTCATTCATGCACAATAGTATATTAAGCATATCTTGTGCTACATAAGACACAAGAGACTTTGTAGAGAACATAACAAGGATTTTTAAAGATGCCACCAAACACAGACCAACCCCTATAGTTCCTAGACTTAGCTACTGGCACAGCTGGTACCAGTGAGTGCCATCACACAAGGTTTCCCTAAAGTCTGGGGCTGACATAGTGATTTGTGGAATTAAACTAGGGACTGCATTGTAGTCCATCATTGCTCTTCACTGGCAGGACAGAAATTGTACAGTTCACTCAGGCTTCTTGCCCCAGAAGGGGCTTGTTGCTGTCAGTTTTCTCTTTGGTCTTGTGTTTGTGAGGAGGAACTTGTCTTCAAACTGTACAACAATGATAGCACAAGCTCATTGTCCAAAATAAGAAATCTAGTAGGAAAAGGAGTACATGAGGCCAAATGAAAGGAAACTATCTGACAGAATCACTAGAGACTGTAATAGTTGATTGCTTGCTGTTGTACTTTATGCCTTTCATACATGTCCATGGCATGCAGGAAAACTCAGTCCCCTGCATCAGCTCTTGGCTTGCATTACCACCCTGTGCTTAGCACAGTGGGAAACAAAGACCTATTGATTACACACCCACGCCCCCAAAAACACACCCTGATGTTCCTCTTGCCAGGGCCAAGTGCTGGCCCATCCTCTTCTTGTAGGTGGTGGAGGAAGAGGGCACAGGACCCTGCAGTGCTGACCACACTGCTGGGAGCCAGATTGGTGTGCTTCCATCCACAGGTGCACATCAAAGAACTCCTAAGCCTCAGCTGTGATTCTGTGTCTGACCTTCTGTTTTCAGCCTCCATTTTGTTAGCTGCTCCAGCACTGTCCTCGCAGCCCTGATGAGTTACTAGCCTCTGCCTTCCTAAGGCTCTCAAAGATGTGGGGGCATCTCATTGATTCATCTAGCTGATGGTGACTCCTACCTCATATTGTTTTAAAATATCCTTCAAAAGGCAGCATGCAAAAATTTTGTGATGCAGAAATGGTGCAGCTATTGGTTTGTTCATGTTTATATGTCATTTTCTTGGCAGTAAAATTAAGGCTTGGTGTTTGGTAGCATAGTCATGATAATTTGCATTGCAGTATGCAACACTTAGGGAGTATAATATTGTAGTTGTGACATTACATGACTTAATTTACCTCATGGTTCATAATTTACTCTATGTATTGGCTTCACAGCCAAGTTCTGTTCAAGAGTAATTAATCTATCAAAAAAATGTTGTTTGTGTTCATTAAAAAAAGTGTTAACAAATTTGGGCTAAATTCAGTGAGTAATTTTGAGGGGAAAAAAAGTGATCTCCTTCAACATGAAATCATCTGATTTAAATTGTATCTCAAATTGAGGCAGAACATTATTCCTTTTTCTGGTTCAGCAAAGAGAAAAAGAAAACCACTGGTCAAACAGAGGGCCTTGACCTGAAGTGGGTCTGGATTTTTTCTGGGGAGATGGTTCACTTTCTTTCTGGTGTTCATATGTGGATTTTGAATGGAAAATCGAATCAGCTGCTGAGATGAAGTAGTATATTGCACACCTGCTCCATGCCCAGACTCAGGGCTGTGTGTGAGAGACTGTGATGACCCTTAGTGGTCATTTATAGAAAAGAGGGGGTGGAAATTCAGAGATACAGCTGATCTGCTGAGGCTGCCTCAGGCAGATGACCCCCGCTGGCACGCACCCACAGCCGGAATGCAAACTGCATCTGAGCTGTCAGATTTTGGCTTCCAGCTCCTGGGTAGAGCCGTCAGCGATGGGTGAAGTCCCAAGTGGTTTGGTCAGTGCTGTCCCAAGAGAGAGAGCACAGAGACATTGTTCAGTCCGGGAAAGCTGCTCTCAGCCTGGAGGGTTTTGTTTGCATGCTGGATGTGTGGAGTTTGAGAAGAAGGAGCCCATGAAAATCACGGGCTGTCTTAACCCTGGTCATGCCAGCAGGCACTCGTGTTCCCCCAGCCAGGGAGCTCCTTGGGCACTGTCCTCGGCTCTGGAGGCAGGGCAGGCAGTTTGCACATAAGGTGCAAATATGATTGCTGATGAGCAAAGTCCTGGTGAACGCCAGGGGAAACCATGCCAGCGTGTTTCCACCCAGTCTGACTCATTCTCATTCATGAAGCCAGAGCCAGGCCAGAGCCCTCCCTGGCACTGCTCTAGTTTTTTGGTTTATGTGTAATAGCTACAGACCTGAGGGCATGGGAGGCATGAGGCCAGCTTAAACAATAAATACCCTGCTGTGCCTTGCTGCTTAAACAGAGTAATTACTGCCTTACTACATGTGACCCCTCTGTTCCTGTCCCTCTGGCAGTTGTTATTTCAGGGCTCCCTTTACACAAGGGATGGCTGTGCTTCTCTCCCAGCTGTACATCTCTCTGTCTGCCACTGTCTCACCTCCCGTCTCTCTCACTTGCTCTGTCTCAATGTGTTTCTCTTTGTCAGTAGCTGAATACATTTTCTCTTTTTCCCAGTCACTGAAGAATCTCACTTTTTTTTTTTTTTGCATTTCTCTCTCCCAGCCACTCTCACTCTCTTCATTCTCCCTCTGTTTTTTCTCCATCTATTTTTGTTTTCTCTCAAGCTTTCCCTGTTTTTACCACTTCCCATGCTACTCTAGGTTTTCTGCCTGCCTTCCTTACTGTAGCATGCTAGCATTAGTTGTCCCTTTGCTTATCCACCATCTGCTTCTCTCTACTGATCTCTTTGCTAAAAACAAGCCTCTTCAACTAAGGGATGGGAAAAAACGACAAGCTCATTGGAATCTGTGATGGCTGAGGAGACAGGCACTGATAAATGAAAACTTCAAAGTTTTGAATTTTAAAAAAAGAAAACCCTCAGCTGGAGGTAAAACAATAAAAATCGTGTCAAAGGCTCCCTTAGCTATTTTTGTCTTTCAGAAGCCTGTTCCTAGGGAATAGAAGGTGCAGAGGGAAGGAGGAAAGTTAGGTGAGCAAAACCTCAAACACTAAATGGGGAGTGCAGAGACAACAAAACCTGCAGTTCAGCAATAGAAGTTGCTACACACAAAAAACTTCAAATGGCATCCATTGATTTCCAATCTTTTTTATCTCCTTGCATCTTGTTTTAAGCCCAACAAAGATGCATAACCCATTCTGCTCCCCTCTTTTCACAACTACAAAGATGCTTGGAGGGAAAACAAACATAGTAGCAGGGTGGCTGATCTCTTTCTCCACATGCCAAATGCAAAGAGATACTTTCAGCAGATCTAAATTTCAGTTTAATTTAAGACCACAGCAGTGTTTAAAAAAAAATAAATAAGACAACTAAAGTAATCTCTGCACAAGAAGAAGCCCAGTGCTGGATGCACGGACAGGAGAGGAGATGAAATAAAATGTGTCTGCCACGTCTGGAGATCAGCTTCCCCTCTGGAGATGTAATAAACTAGGGCATGAAGGGAAAGGCCTCTCTGGTAGAGAATGTGACTGAGTGCATTGCTGGCCCTGACTACCTGAAAGAGCTGTCTGCACACAGTACAAGTGGGATTTTGACTGGGTGTCGGTCATTTGTAGAAAGGAAGCATTTAGCCTTTGAGGAAAGAGTGATGGTGTGTGGCAGTGCAAGGGGCCATTTGGGTAGAGGTGAGAAGTGCCCATAAATGCCTGGGGAACACGTCAGTCTGTGTTTCTGCACACACAGATGGATTTATAGATGTGAAACCAAATAAAATACACGTATATAAAATACAGACTATAGCATATAGATATAGATATATATATATATATATCTATATGAGAGCTCAGGCAGATGTGCACAGCAACAAGGACAATATGCAGAGCCAATGGGGTTGGACAAGGCTATTTCCAGAGGGTAAGGGGAAAGGAAGGCTGCTTGCCAGCAGGCTAGCATAGCCAAGCAGATTTGCTGTTCAGCTTCATTATTTACTGGGTCCAATTAGGAAGCCAGGGGATCGGCAATGTGGCTGAGGCAAGCAGGCCTTCAAAGCCTTGCTGCTGCACACATCAAAGCTGCTGCCGCAGATCCCTCTGCAAAAAAGGCTCTGCCAGCTCCGAGCAGCAGCAGCCGCCTGGCTCGCGCTGCTCAGGGTCGTTCCCTCTTGGTTTGATTGTCAAGCCTCCCGGGCCCATGCTCTCTCTATCTCCAGCCTCCAGAGCAGAAAGCTCCTCTTTCTGATTCACTGGGACAGAGTTAAGGAGCTACAGCTTGGCAAGATGGTGTTTAATGGGGCTGGAGCAACAAACCAAGCTAACTAGGAACATGTGAAAGACAAAAAACCTGCAGGGAAGCAGGTTGCCTGCGGTGATGCAAGGGGATGGTTTAGGATGTGAAGAGCTGCACTGAGTGAGAAGTCATCCACCTAGGGAAACCTGAAAGGACCCTCACTGAGAAAGGGCTGTTCTGAACCAGGCAGAAGAGCCAGGAGACAACTCTTGTCAGCAAGGAAACTTTGGCAGTACAGTCAGAATTTCACCCCTTGATAATCTGCTCAAGGCAAGTGTCTTCTCT
The DNA here is from genome assembly GCF_028018845.1 of Melospiza georgiana. Classification (NCBI taxonomy): domain Eukaryota; kingdom Metazoa; phylum Chordata; class Aves; order Passeriformes; family Passerellidae; genus Melospiza; species Melospiza georgiana. Next base: position 84,955,286 of record NC_080431.1, read on the forward strand.
TAATGGGAATGGAATGGCTCTCTTGCCAAGAGTTGGCAGTCCCTCTTTCACCTAATAGAATATGTTCATTGTTATCGGTACCAAAGAGCATTGTCCAAGCTTTCTCCCTCCCTGCTTTGATAAACTGCATAGTGACAACCATCAGTTCCCTACCAACACTGGCTCCTGTGCAGAAACATTTGTAAATTCACTCGATGTATAAAGCTCTGTTCCTGCTCCCCCCACCCCCTGTTTGCCTTAGAGGTTAGAGTTAATATGACTCACCTAATCTGGCTGCCAAAGTGAATTAGTGAAAACATCTCTACAGCTCTCTGCAAGATATCACAACCTGACATTTCTCTAACACACTGTGATACATCTTTCCTCTCCCTGCTCTGTACTACAACACCTCAATTTTATATAAATGCTTTTTGTTAGAAATGGTTAATGTGCTCTTAGAGGGGACGAGGCAGCAAGGAAAAGGGTCTGTCTTGAAAGTGAGAGCAGCTCAGTTCTTGTAACAAAATGTTGATGCTCAGGGTCACCAGTGCAGAGACAAGAACAGTGCTACCACTTATACAGCAAAAGACTGTCACAGAAACTTTCCCTGAAGTATTATGCTTATATGTGTGTCCTAGAGCAGGGGAATGAGGAGCTGAAAAGGGTTATTGATGTTTTTGACATGCCCTTTAGAACAGAAGTCTTGCCTTTCAGTTACTTCCAGAGCACTGCACTGGGCAAGCCAGCAGCTCATCATGTCTTGGCAAGGGTTCTGTGTAGCTGTGAAAGCTCTCCTGTCAGACATGGTACACAGTACATGGTACAAGTGCATGTATGTATGCAGGGGAGAAGCTCAAAAACATCTTCCCTTGGGAAGGTATCTACCCTTGTAGCTTACTTTGGAGCTCCACTGATGCAGTTCTCTGACAGACTTAACAGCACCCGTAATGAGGGTGCCACTCCATTAGAGCTGGTTAAGTCACCCTCAACCCTGTCTTCATTACGGTGACAGTCTTGTGACAAGGGCAAATTGCAGGAGAAGCAAGTCCCACTTGGAATGAACCCTGTGGATAAACAAGGCAGAACTGCAGAGCAAATGAGTTGCAAAACAGAGGCAAATTATGTTTTAACCTTTTCTTTGTGAGTCTTTCCCTGATGTCTGATTAACTTTCCAGTCAACTCACTGACCTATCAACTTGGAGCGCTGCTGTGAAAGGAGAGGAGTGTTGGTTGTCAGCTCAGTTTGGGGGTGGGAGTTTTTAAGTGCTTTATTAGCAGGTAGCAATGCGAGCAATATGCCATAAGAAAATCTGGGAATTAAGAGTTCCCCAACAGAAATTATCCCTGCTGTAGCAAAACCAGAAACAATGTGTTGCCTCTACAGACAGCAACATGGTGCAGTAGTTGCAATGCAATCCTTCATCTGTGTTCAGCCATGGTAACACCTCATCTGAAATGCTGTGTTCAGTTTGGGGTATCACACATCCAGAAAAATGTAAACTTGTCAGAGAGGTCTAAAAGCAAAGAACAAGAATGATCAAGAGCCTAAAAAAACATCACCTACAGAGGAAGGTTGAAAGACCTGGGCAATGTTGTGCCAAAAGAAAAAAAAAAAAAGATGACAACTGAGGGAGGAACTAAGTGATTTAAAAGTTGATAAAAGGCTATTGCAGGGAAGGAGGGAATGATTTGTTCTTTTTGTCTGTAGCGGCTGAGACAAAAGTAATAGCTTTAAATTGCAGCAAGGGAGACTCAGGTCAAATTTCAGGAAACTGCTCCAGTGGTAAGGACAGCAAAGCCCAGGAACGGATTGCCAGGAGTGGCTGCAGAATCTCTGCCGCTGGAGGGCAGAGGATGGCTGTGCCCATGACATGACTCATGTGTCCTGCCTTGAGCCTGCAGAACAGATTCGATGGTGATTGAAGTCCCTTCCACATTTCTGAGACTCACCTAATTCTAGTCCTGCTGGGGTTAGGACTCCCTAACATGTTCATGACTTCCAGCAATAAAAAACACCTGTGAAAAACCCACCCTGCTTCCTTCTCCAATGACTCTTCACAGCATCAGCCTCAGCACAGGGTAGAGGACTGAGAGCCATGTCCTGGCAGCAGGAGCCAACTTTGCCTCCTTCCCTTGTGCAAAACGCTGCTGCCATGCAGGAAGGTCCTGCAGCAGACTGTTGGGGGATGCAAAAAGCAAAGCAGTAAATTTTAGACATAGCAAAGGAATTTTTGCTACCTGAACATCTGGTAGGAGCTGGAAGAAGGGACTGCTGATTAGCCCTGCTGAAAGAGACAGTGAGCCTTTGTCTTTACATGGGTTTAATAGGTACACTACTGTTTTCATGCTGAGTCTCCCTGACAGGGGGTGGTTTTCTCCTAGAATGATTCTGAAAATTGCCTCTGAAAAAGAAAAATAAAAAAAGACCAAAATATTTATGTAAGGGACAGAGTTCTGAGCAGATTTTGAAGCTTCTGAAGTTCTTCTCTGATGCTGAAGGGAATTGCATTCAGCTGGCTTCACCAGTGTGTGTGGCCAGGCTGACCTGGCCAAGACACTGCAGCAAGTCTGTGCCTCTGGGGTGGGATTTGTTGCAGGTGGCTCCATGGGAAATTCAGCTCCAGAGACCAGACTTAGCCACTGCTTTCATGCAGTGCCATAAACCAAGGTGAACAGTAGGCACTATTTGAACTCTCTCAAAAACTGCACTTTTGTGAAATGGGCAGGGTTTCAGAAGTGCTCAGCACCTGTTGAGCAGAAAATACCTTCTGGGCAGAGAGTTTTTTGGAAAATCTGACCACTCTCTGAGGAACCTGAATGGGAGCTCTTGTGAGCTGACTTTTTTTTTTTCTTTCCAAATCTGTCTTTTACCAATTCAGGGTTGGGGGCTGATTTCTCTAAACATACACAGGCACACAATTGGGGCTTGCCATTTCCAATGTTGCAGAGCAGTGCTTGGAGCCCTCTGAGAGGAGGAAATGTGGTTCAGATTCTTTCCAGGAGGTGCCTTATTTTGCTTTCCTCTTTGAAGGAATAGGCTAGATATACCAATCCTAATATTTTCATGCTTCCCTGGCAACTTTCATGCAATGAATCTAATGTGTTTTACATGGGTTAACCTCACTGCCCTGCTCAAACCAGGAGGTGATGGGAGAGGGGGGGGCTATTTGCTGCTGTTTACAGAGGGAGAGCAAAGGAGTGACTCACTCAAGGTCACACAGTGAGTTAAAAGCAGGGCCACAGACCTCCCCCGATTCCTGCCCCCATCCATAACCCCGACTGACACTCAAGTCACTGTTTTCCAAAGTGTGTAAGGAGGCAGCACGGTTTAAATGTGTCGTTTCATATGTACAGTAGCTCAGGGATGCGTGATGATTATTGGTCTCTGCAGATCAAATTACAGTTTGTTTCTCTCAGTTTGGCTGTGTTTAACAGTAGCTTGATCTGATCGATGGCACTTCAAGGTGGTGGTTGCTCTGGGAGACAGAAAGATATTTTTCACAGTTTTGCAGTGGAGAAAAGGGTGCTGACAACACATCTGAGGACCCAGCTAGCCCTGGGTCCAGCACATCACCCACAGCATGACTAACCTCTGGTGGTACTCAGCCATCACACTAGTGAACATAGCCTGATCTTATGTGATGAACATTTTGCTTCTCAGCCTGGGCAGCCTGTGAGATGCTATGGATTGTACCACCTATATGGTGCCTTCCAGATTTTCAGTTTTCAGCAGCTTCTGAAATAACTTTAAAACAGCTATGACTGCTGCTTGTTTGCAGACTCCATGTTGTGATTGTTCCTCCATAGCAATTTCCTAACTCTGAAAGCCTAACAGAACCACTCTCTGTATTTTTCTGTCCTACCAGGCAGAGAGTTTGAAGGTGAGGAGGAGTACCTGGAGATCCTGGGGATCACACGAGAGCAGTCGGGCAAGTACGAGTGCAAAGCTGCCAACGAAGTTGCCTCAGCAGACGTCAAGCAAGTCCGGGTCACTGTGAACTGTGAGTACATCGCAGCTGGGGCAGGGCAACGGGGAGAGCTTTGCCCACAGGCAGGGGTTACTTCAGGATAAACAGAGAAGCCTTTCTGGGCTTGGATTATACAATCTGAAGAGAGGACGCTGAGAAAACTATCTGCAATCAGACACTTGCCACAGGGTACAGTTTGTGCTTTAAACCTGGTAATATATAAAAAAAAGGCTGGGGGAGGTGTGGTACAGAGAGACAGACAGAGAGGGAGAAAGAGAAAGAGCTGTGATTTGCCCCCGTCTCTCCCCTCCGAAACGCTGGCAATGCCTTGTTTTCACTCATTGATATTCGGGTGAACAGTAGCGTGAAGAGAAGCTTCACCAAGGCAGCGGGGAGAGATAAGGGAGGGCTCAGCTGGCTCAGAGCAAACACATGCCTGCCTGCACCCAGCCATCTCTGCAGTGCCTACACAGCTATCACAGCCAGGGGACACGGGGCAGGGGCACGTGCTAATGACAGGGTGCAAAAACTTAACTTTTATGCTGGTTTCAGGTCATTAGTTTAAAGCTCTGTCTAAAAGACCCTTCATGCACCAGTGCAATACAGAATGGGGTTTTTGCCAAAGGATACAGCAATCCCCGAAAAGCACCAAGTAAGCTGTGGCTCACTTCCACACATGTGGATTGGGGCACGGATCCCATCCCATATGTGCTTAGACAGATGTCCACTTCACTCTGCTGGCATGCTCCACTCACAGGAACACAAGATATTTCAAACTGATGTTACTCTTTAATCCTGCCTGTGTATATGTCCACCTCCATACTTGTATGGCTTATATTTGGCACTTGAGTGATGTAAAGAGAGCTATCCCCATGTACCTGCTTCATTTCCTTGCTTGGAGGCTAATAACTTTGCAGCAAGGATGGATGAATGGGAGGTATGTCCTCTCCCGACCTTCTTCAGTTTAAATTGAGACTTAAACCAGAATATTAACTTAAATTGAAATTGGAGATGGCTACAGACATATTTCTGGGTGCATATTCATGCCTTGATTCACAAGTAGAACTGCTAGGGAGCAGGTTAGGGCAGAGAGCTGATGGCATCAAGGGTTTCGGGCAATACCAGTCTTAATTTGACTGTAGGTGATTATAGCACCTTTTAATACCATTCTTGCTCTTCATTTTTTTCCCTTGGTCCCATGTGAGCCATCACATCAGATCAACTTTTCTGTCTCACTTAGAAGTTGAGGTTATAGGCTCCCTGCAGCATCCTTCGAATCTACAGTTTTTTATATTCCCTTAGAAATTGGGTGGCAGTGGTTTGATATCAGCTGCCTCATGGGGCCAAATTTGGCATTAATATGAACTGTAGTTGCAGATTTTCTGTGCTGAAAGTATAGAAGTGTCAAAAACAGCTGAGTTTATAAACTGGAGACTTTCCATGAGAACCAATTAATACTTTCAGACATTTCCGTGAAACATAATTTCAATGGTGCTTTAATGTGTTTGAAACAGATTGTTTGTATAAAGTCAGAATGTTTGATTTTGATTTAGTTTCAACACATAATAACTATGCCACGGTAAGATCTTAAACATTTTAACTGTTGAAAAATATGAAAAAGTGATGTTAATATGTGGTGTAATTTGTAATGTAAGCAACTTAATATTCCTTAAGGACAATTTGTTTTTTGAAAGAAAGGGAAGTAAATTTAAGAGACTACGAGGACCAAGCAGGAAAAAACCAGTCCTATTATAAGAATGAAAACTAGATATTTACATACATCTTTCCTCATCCTGCTTTGTTAAAGAACACCACAAGCAGCATAAAGCATGAAAACCACAGTAAGTTTGAAAAATGAGAATGAAAAATAGGGCCTGTCCAACCTCAGGAGCTTCTTGGCCATCTCTTATCATCTGCTGAGGAGCACTGTCAGCTCAGACTGCAGGAGAAAGCATCTCACTTTGCTTTGGGCTCACACTACCACCTTCAGGCTTCCCAAGTAATTGCCCTTGCACATCACAGACAGGGAAACTGAGGCCTAAGGAGAGTGGGAGGAGAGCAGCTAAAGGAAACCCACCCCTGGCTTCCCAGGCAGCAAACGCTACACTCAGAGCAGCTGATTCCTAGGTGCAATAGGCTGCTTTGTTTGGGACTGCCACCTGCCCCTTCTCCCGGGAGGGCACTGCACCAACTTCCTAAAGTGGTGAATATGGAGACTGCTCAGAGCGAGGGGCTGGGCTCCCTGGCAGCAGGCTGGAATCATTTCTTACAACCATGGAGAGATGCCTATTCATTCTGTGACTCACCTCTTGTACCAGATTCATGAAATGGAATGGTTTGCCTAAGAAGATAGACTGCTCAAACCAAAAAATCAAATAAGAATGGTTAAAAAATCACCTTTGCTATCCTTTTCTTATCCCTCCTCCTTTTCAAATTAAAACATTTACATGAAGCCACAGCCTTTGAATGTAAGATCCTATTTATGTAAACTTATTAATATTTATGATGTTAGAGGGCGCACTGCAATATCCCTAAAGCCCTGCATAAAATCCCAATTAAGGTCAGGGAAGGGATCATATTGAGATGGCTAATGTGTTCACAAACAAATTTCCTTCCCTACATTCTCCAGACAGAATTATTTTTTTTCTTTGACTGACACAATCCGTTTTGCTGCCTTTTTTTTTTTTTTTTAGCCTTTCAGTTCTGGGACAGATACAGATGGCAGAGTGTGTTTCATGGTAACTTGAGTCTCAGCAAAGTATCCGTCTGAGCCTCAGCCCTGTAATCTCAGGGTATGCAAGTATTAGTGACGAGAGACAAGGCACTTATTCCTTGATCCCTCTCAGCAGCCAGGTGGAAATAATTCTGCCTTTTAACATGTAAAGCTTATCGCTTAATATTTTGAACATGAGGCTGGGATTGAAGATACCGGTGCCTACCCTACCTGCTATCCAGCAAGTACTGAGACCAAGCTCCAGCAGAGCACACCAATATGCTTTCCAAGTTTGGTTTGCCCATGGCACATCACTCAGACTTCAAAGTAAGCAGAGGTGGGAGCAGCATGCTGGACTGAGGGCAAACTTCAAGCAGAGCAGTCACAAGCAAGCCCTTCTGGAGCTTTTCACAAAGCACCATGTCCAGGTGATCAGGATTTGTAACCTTGGACACCTAAGGGAAGTGTCTCAACATTGGCTCTCTGAGTTGCACCCACAGCTTCTGCTAAAGTTCTTCTCTTTTAAACCATTAGTGTATTTCTGTTTCATACATGTTGTCCCAGTCCTTTCTTATTATATTTTTGGCATTAGGCAGAGTTTGTATGGAATACAATTTTCACACTAGTGTTAAACTCTTACTTTATTCCTTTACTTTTGCTGTCTTCCTTTACCCTTGAAGAAGTCTTTCTCTCATCTTCTTCTCTCTGATAAGCCCATGTGAACTACAGATCCATAGGTAAATATTAATAAATTGCAGAAGTCCATCATTAACCTTAACTTTGCCTGTGTATGCCTATGCATTTATGACAGAACTTTTTTCAGCAGTGCTGAAGAGAAGCACGTGTAAGGAGTGCTGCTAATGTTGTATATCAGGGAATGTTCAAAGAGCAGCGTTCTGCAGAGGAGCAGGGGGGAGCAAGGGCCACAGCAGACAGCTGCCGTGGGTCTCCAGTAGCCCAAACAGTTTGCATGAGGCAGGCAGCCCTGACATAGTTTCACTGTTTTGTTCCCCCTGGAAGTGTGTGGACTGACCGCGTGTTTCCTTCCTGCAGACCCTCCCACCATCACAGAGTCCAAGAGCAATGAAGCGGCCACAGGACGACAAGCCTTACTGCGGTGCGAGGCATCAGCAGTGCCCACGCCCGATTTCGAGTGGTACAGAGATGATACCAGGTAAGGCCTTTAGCTCACCTCCTCCCTCCTCTCTTCTTCAGTCCATTGAATAGGGGCTCCTGTCATCCTCCCCAACTCCTCTCAAACAAATTGCTCCTTACAATACATTTGAGTCACAGTGTCCCATCAGTCTCAGCAGAGCCAGCATGGTCATGGCAGGAGGAGGTAATTCCTCTCTGCACTGGGGATGCTGAAGGAAGTGCAGAGGAGGGAGCTCCTGCCTTGAAGTCAATTATGGGCCAATACCCAATTAATACACTGTTCACATGTTAAGTAGCCCATGATACAGACAAAAAAGTAGGTGGTATAAGTGTTCAATTAGGTAATGCTGCTCCAGGTGCATTCTTTTAGGGAAAGGAGCTGCTGAGGTATGAGATTCCCCCACCTGTGCGACCTGAGCCTCTCAGACTTGCATATGAGAATAAATGAGAATAGAAAAAGGATCTGTCCTTCTACCTGAGCATTTACCTGGCATTAAGGAGGTTGTGTTATTACCCTACATTATAGGGTAGCCAGCCCTGAACATGGTGCCCTGGTTCAGGGGTGACTCAGCATTGCTATAGGCACATATTGAGAATCTGTATGTTTCACTAAGAATATGTTGCTCAAGTACAGACTAGCCTTCAGCTGGCCACGGTGCGTTGACTTCCAGAGTGACTCAGTGCTGGGTAAATGCTTCCTCCCTTTCCCTTGTCTTTGCTTGGTTCTTCACTGCTTTACCAGTGGCATTTAATCCCACTGAACTACTACATTCCTTTCATTCCCTCCTCCTGTTTTCCATCTCGGTCTCTTTCTTTGGTCTTCCTTCTTTGGTCTCTTTTCTCTCACATCCCTTCCCTGCTTCCCTCTATCCTCACCTGCCAGCTGGGCTGAATGTCTTTGCTTTGCTGTGTGCTGGGGAGGGATCTCCTTCCCAGTACACAACTGCCATTGCACTAAACACCTCTTCTCCTGCCTTCCCAGGATAAACAGCGCCAATGGTCTGGAGATAAAGAGCACGGGGAGCCAGTCTCTGCTGATGGTGGCCAATGTCACTGAGGAGCACTACGGGAACTACACCTGTGTGGCTGCCAACAAGCTGGGAGTCACAAATGCCAGCCTATACCTTTACAGTAAGTACGGGACAGAGTGAAGGGAGGCTCTCACAAAGACACGGCTGTGCAGGAAGCACATGATGGCCAAAACTCATGAAGGAAGGCATCTGCTTGACAACCCAGTCCCCTCAGACCTCCAGCCATGACCTGGCTTCCAGCATTCTGCTTTGGATACCTAAGTGTTCATACTTGCCTTGAAGCACAAACAGCCAAATCAAAAGGTTTACAGTCAAGCCCTTTGATTGACTGGCTTTGCTGAAGACAGATTTTGTTAAAATAATAAAAATGTGTTTGTTTTAAAGCTGGAAACAAAAAGCCCTTTAGAATGACAGCCCCTTTAATAAGTAGACAGAAGGCCAGGGCTCGGAGGATCCATGACAGCTGAGAAATGACAAGTAATTCAGAGAGATGGAGAGAACTAGCCACCGAGCCTGAGGAGAACAGTGACAGAGTCAAGAAAAAGAGAAATTGGTTTGAAACTGGAAGGGACAGAAATGAGAAAAGACAGAATGATTTTAAAGGGATATACTATAGGGACCATGGGGGAAAAGGTAATCAACAGATGAAATATGGAATAAGGTTCCTTGGATCTCATTCTGCTACATTTCAATGGCTGAGTTTGTCTTAGTAAGTATAAACAGATAGAAGCTGGGACTAGACCAAGCACTAGAGCAGAGTTACCTGCTGATTCTGAATTTTGCAGCTGATTCAAACCTGACCCTAAGCAGAGGCCCTGCCCCTCACCTACCATCCACACACACATACAAACTGTGGTGTATTTAAAATGCAGTTTCCAATTCCAGGTCTAAAACTTGGACTAGACTTGGCCCACATGTTATTGGCATCAGAGATACGCTGCAGCAAAATGACCCGCTCACACAAATGAACACGTAGACACAAAAGTGACTGATGGCAGTGTTCCTGTGATGGTCCCAAATTGAATTAAAACTCTCATGTCATGACCTGCATGTCCTTTTAAACAGAAAAAAAAAAAAAAGAGCTGTGTAAAGCAGTCAGTATGGGATGCAGTTTGGTCTGTTTTCTGCTCTCACCAAAACAAACCAAAGTTATAGTTTGATTATTTTTAACAGATGTGAGGAAGAGGATAAATCCATGGGCATTCTTTGTTTACCACCTTTGGATTTATTTCATGGCAGCTTGAATTTTTGCGAGTTGGGGTATATTTTGTGGCAGCTATTTTTTAAAGAACAGATATTATCATAAAAGAACATATATTTGATTTACTGTAGCATTGCAGCACACAAAGCAAATTTCTACTTTGAAAGTCTTTTTACCCTGGTCTTGTGACTGTCATGAGATTCAAAAAAAATCCTCAGGCAGCAATCTGGAACACAATTTTCAAATACTCCAGATTTGTTCTTGCTGATATTAATATAATTCTAAGTTTAGAATCCATTATTTGTGACTGAATTCTAAATTTGGCCCTCTCTGTTGGTTCCTGTTACACAGATGAACTGAAATGCATCACTGAAACAAAATATGAAATTCAATCATGTATATATGCACATATGATTTTAGTTGGGGGCTTAGTTTTGCTAGAGAAGCATTTTGCATGACTCCAGAACTTCACCTCAAAGGATCTCAAAGGATTTGCTAGCAATGAATATTTAAATATCACAAGTCATTTAGAAATGGGCGAGTGTTGCTGGCACCATTTTGCAGTAGGAAGGTACAGAGTGAAGAAGTGGTTTACCCATGGTCATAAAATGAGTGGCAGAACCAGTGAGAGACCCAGGGAAACCTTGAAAAGTTGCTGTAAACTGTTCCATGAGGAAATGTGGCAACTCTTAAAAGATTATTTTCAACAGTGAGGATCCTATTTTAGCCCCCTTTGATGTGTATGAAGAACACTTTCTTTCAAGTTGTTTGATTTGATTTATAATTTTTAGAAATTCAAGGCCTGTTTATACTGGGGGACACTAGAAAACTTCCCAAGAGCCAGGAGAATGGAAATGCAGGAGCTGAGAGAGATTTGATGATTTTTAGTGAAGTCTTTCTAATTTGTTTTTGCTGCTTGGTTAATCCCTACTTTTTTCACTGTGCAATTGCTTCATATTGTTCCAGGAAATCTCTGTTTTTCTAGTTAGTGTGGAAGAAGGAAAGGTAGAGAAAAAAAATAAATTCAGGCAGACTACAGCTGCTATTTTGAAGGTTAAGAAATCAGGGGGGAAATGAATGAAAGGAATCCAGCTTTATAAAGATAAAGAAAGCTGCTGAAAAAACCTACAAGCCCAGATGAAAGAAATGCTGTAGTGATCACACCGTAGCTGAAATAACAGGTAATGCACATTCCCAGCCACACACCCAGACAGAAAAATAAAGCAGTGCCAAGCTTTTGCAAGGTGTACAGTGGATACTCAAATACTTGGGAGTGTTTTTCATCCCTGGAATCAGAGATCTTATTTCCTTTTTAAAGAGAGAACAAGCTCACTGTAGAGCAACATCCCACCGGGGAGGTAAGTACAGTGATGGTTCCTCAGTGTCCCATTGCAGCACAAAAAAGAATGGCAGCAAGGAGTGAAGAAACAACCAGAGAGTTAATAATGAGCTACTGGCAGCTTTGCCTGAGGTGGAGGGCAGACAGGGAGCGAGCAAAATGATGTGAAAGAACAGTTTAGCAATACAGAAAAATTGGTGGCTACCATTTCATGAAATCTCAGTCAGCACTGAAAAACTCTCAGAGAGACTGAGTGCCTTAGATGCCAATGTCATAGATAGAAGATGCATTAAAATACAAAAGCAGCCTCCTTGAGCTGTATGAATAGATAGCTAGTGATCTTCCTTAAAGGATGTAGCAGCAGGATTGCCTGCTGTAGGTGAGATTTATACCCCTCACTCCTGGAGACTGAGTTTACAACAACATAAATGTGGCCCTACCAAAGGTTTAACTTACCCAGGAAACTGTCTCCAACAGCAAATATGGAGTATGTTTGTAGAGAGGGTACTCAGGTACAATGTGATGATACAACTGATCTAATAGCTTGCTGACATTCCTTGCTTCCCCGTCCTTTTGCCCATCCTGCTCTCTGCCACATGATTTTGTTATTTCCCTTATTCTGCCACACAGTGGACATCCCACTGAAGCTGTCTAACCTGCTAAACCAGTGAATAGGGTAAATGAGCTTTACTGCTCATCTCCCTAAAATGCCCCAAATGTTTTCTTTCATTGAACTGAGGTGAACAAGTTCATGGCTAGGCTCAACAGGCACCAAAGCCCATGCAGGAGAGGAAGCTCTATCACACATCTGTGGGTATGAAGAGTTGGGAGGCAGGGCCCTGTTTGGCAGCATTGGTGAGCCAGTAGGTTAATTCAGCTCTACAGAGCCTGGGAGCAAGGTTTGTAATCCCTAAGCACAAAAAAAGGGACAGTAGTACAGATCTCTGTGAATATTACCTGGCAGAGAGGCACAGCCAGGGCTGCCATCACAGAGCAACAGGGGTGAAAAGCAGTGACACAACTGAAGCAAAAGGGTTCTTCCTCCAAGTGTATTAGGAGGTAGGGAACATGTTTTCCTTTTGTTTTACTCACCTAGCAGTACTATGAAAACCATTATTAGTGAAAGTCACAATTTATATCTTAACACATGCTACACAGGAGTTGTGTGTGTGTATATATATATATATATATATATATAAAATATATGTGTGTATATGTATGTGTATAAATATATACATACATATATATATGTATAAACACATAACAGATACACATTTGCTGGAGGAACACAGATACATGGGTTTGTGTGTAGGTGAATATGTCTACACAGGCACCTCTGTGATGTAGAAGCAGACCCACACGCCCCTCCACAGGCACAGATAAGTAGGTGCAGCACTATGTGAATTCTAGCAAAGCAGAGAAAAGAAAGAAAAGCTTTTCCAAATTAGTTGTCCTCTGCCTCCTGCCGAGCTAGCCCATCCCATAGGCTGAAACAGGAGACAGCAGCACAGTGCTGCACATCCTGATGCAGTCCTGCTGGCTCAATTGGCTCAATTATGGGAGACTGCCTCATCAGCAGGTCCCCTGCTGCATCCTCTGCACCCTTTGGGGAATCAGCAAGCACAGAGGTGAAGCAGAAGCTGGCAAGACAGTGCCAATTCAGGCAGCTTCAGGTGGAGCCCAGCAGTTTTGGTTGCAGCTAGGCATGTTCCTAAAAGCTGGCATTAGCCTCTAACTTGTCATTATTTGTTAGTATCCTGCCACAAGTGTGCACACCCCTCCTTCCACTCTGCCGACGCTTTGTTGTGCCCTGGGCATTTGGTTACAGCAGTGGCTGCTGGGGTTTGGAACCTCAGCTGTGGCCGAAATCCCTCTTAGTGGCTCTTAGTGCACACCCCCTGTTTTCCTCAAGGCTGTCAATAACAGGGAGACTCAGGAGGGAGGAAAGTGGTTTGGGCTGACAGTCAGAGGGGGCAAGGCTGAGACACTGCTAATGAGCCAGGGTGGAGCAATAAAAGCAGCACACAGTGGGAGAGAGGAACAGAGACAGAGTCCTTGAATAGAAAGCAGCATGATAATGAGGCCATAGTGCTTTGCTTTAACTGCTTATGCTGTGCAGCCTGCAGCCTGCTGTGCAGGAAGAAGGTAAAGGGGAGTTGAGTTATTTAACCAAACTAAATAACAAGGAAGTCTTGTCAGCACAAACAGCCTGCTTTCGCAGAACAATGGTCCCCTGTTGCTACATAAACAGAGAGATCCAGGCTAGACTTGTATTTGATCTCTGCTGTGCCTGCTGTGGATTCAAACAACTCCATTACCACCATGAGGGCAGGAGTCCTGACAGTGTCATAGGGATGGGCCTGACCTGCTCAATCCTCATGATCTCCAGCTAGACACAAACTCAGTCTTTGCACCAAGGATACTGTAGAAAGAGCATTGGCCTCCAAATAGCTGGGCCTAGGTGATCAGAGAGTAATAGCAGCCTACTGATTTATCCTGCTAAGTTCTGTGTCCATCAGCAGTGATCTTAGCAGGTGAGCCAGGAGATAACCCATTGCCCCAGGCCTATGAGCTGTTGCAGCTAGATGTCTACCTATGGATCAGTCCATGGGTAGGAGCTTGTCTCAGTCAGTACAAGGCATCCAGCAAGCTCTGAAGGCATAGAAAGGAGACCCAGTGATACCAGTCAGGCCTGGGGGCCTTGTATTCTTGGGTTTGTGTCTGGCTCTGCCAACAGTTCAGCATTTGACCTTGAGCAAATTGCTTCCTTGCTCTGTGCATCACCTGTACCATGTATGAAGTAGAATTAACACTACTGTTAGCCTCAGACTGAGGTCTCTGATACTGGTTTCCCTCAGTATCTGTGCAATTGTTTTGGGATCCTTTGTGGAAGAAGAAAACTGTGAAGCCAGCAGTGACATATATCAAAGTCCTGCTGTGACGCATAGCGAGGAAACATTATAAAAACCCTATAAACAAGACAGCAGGCTCTGCAAAAACTCTGTCCCTCTCAGAGGACAAAAACTAAAGAAGCAGAATACCCTTGAGGATTCACCAGGGTGACTGCTCCCATGCACAGATCCTCAAGGGAACTGTCATTGGCAAGAAATCCATTGTGGAAAAGGTTTTGGGGAGGCAACAACTACCCATGGAAGATTTCCACAGCTCACCTCTCTGCCAAGACTAGCTTCCAGGCAGAGGTGTAGCTAAGAGGAGCTGTAGAGTGGTGACATGAGTGGTCTTGAAAGTCAGAGGGAAGATATGGACCATCAACTCCAATTACCTTCACTGCAGGTGCTTAATCCCTCTTGCTGTTTGGCTATTATTTGTTTAGTTTTTCAAATCACTTCTCTCTGACTCCCAGTCCCAGGGGATGTTGATGTGTATTAGGCGTGTTGCTAGCAAAATGCTCTGTATATGAAATCTGCTCTAGTTCATTTAATTTGGTGATGGACAACTCCATCAGGTTGGTATCTGCTGCTTGCTTGGTGTGAAAAGTGGCTTTTCTCCTGCATGTTGCTTATTGTTTTTTTTCCCCCCTTAGAACGAGTTTTACCCACACTCCCCAATCCTTTTCCAGGTCAGTATATGCTTTATGTTGAAGTAGCTCTTTAGCCGGGTCATTCTCCGTCATCCTGACAAATGCTCAGACCTAGGCATGGGCAGAACAGCTCAGAAATGCAGGAAAATAAGGGCTTTCCCTTCTCATTAACATGTCATTTTCTCATTTCTGCTCACTTTCCTCATCCTTCTTTTTCCCGCTCCCTCTTCAAAAAACCAATCAGCTGAATAGCAACAGCCTTTAACCAAGCTTGGAGCAAGGACATTGAGTTGTCACCCACGTGTGGACAGTCTTCAATGAGGTTCAGTCTCCCCGCAGATCTACTTTTAAAACACATTCCCATCCTAAGCTCTCTTTGCCCACTTGTTCACATTTTGGATCAAAAGCATAAACAGACCTAAAATTTTGCAAAGATGGTGGAAAGGACAAGTGGAAAATTGAAAATTAAAACACTGCCAGGTTTTTTTCACTCTAGTTGAACATCTTATCATCCACAGTGAAACACTTTGTTTTCTCATGCTTTTGTCCCGCCTCTCTGAGTCTTCCAGTCACATAATCCTGCATCCGAGGCAGAGAGCATGAAAAGAGGCACATGGTGAGGTGTTATTGTCCGCTTTATTCCAAAAGGGAAGTAGATATGAAGGCAAAACAGGGTCTGTGTGGGGTTTTTTTTCTGTCTCTGTGTTGCCCACTCCTGCCTTAGGTGTAGACAGCATGGTCCCAAGATCCATATGAGATTTGGGGCTTGGTTGTGACCTTTTCATTCTGAAAAAGCACAGAGACCAGACATGTCCAGAAAGCAGGCTACAGCATTTGAAAGTGGTGTTCAAAACTGAATCAACAATAAGGCAGCAAGTCCCTGTGTTCACTGAAAAAATCTTGGCCTACAGCTCCTCAGTATCTTTGTTTTACTGCCATATGAGGAGGATGCACTCAACTTATGGGTTGCTCAGAGACCTAAATTGTTAATGTCTGCACAGAGCTTTGGGATAGAGTGTTATTAGGAACCCATGTTGTTTTGCAAAAGAGCACCTGCTTGAACAAAGCACCTGCAGGTACTCCCATGAAAAGAACAATAAATGCTGCGTGTTACACATGCTCCGTTTAACTACTCTGCTGTTTTCAAATCAAGCTCTGCTCTTGGCAACTTATTCAGGCTCAGGATGTAGTCACAATTGCCTATTTAAAAGGCAAATCCACAAATACAATTAAAGAAAAGTACCTAAAAAAAGAAAAAAAAAAAAAAAAAAGGAGGTAGAAATCAAGCTACCATTAAAATTAAATCCCAGAGAGTGATTTGTAAATAACATTCAAGGAGCTGAGAAAAGGAGTAAAGTAGGCCATTGGGAACCTACTGTGGAAAAATAAATCCAATTAAACACCATTATCTTATGTATTGCAAATGAAACTTGTGCTTGGATATGAAATTAAAGTTGCTGAGGCTGTTTTGGATGTAGGGTTTTGAGAAGTTTTCCAATTTTAGGTGTTCTTGTTTTTCAGCAGAATTTTCAATGACAAATATTTTTGTCTGATGAAAAACCCAGAGCTCTTTGGTTTTATGATTATTTTTATTATATATCCCTAAATTCCACAGGCAGGCAGTGTTAATTTTTTTCATAGCCAGCCCTGTTTACAGCTGGTTTTGAATTAGGAGCCCATTAAGCTAAATGATAAAGCAAAATGTGCGAGTGAGCAAGGCCAGGGTTCCCATTACAAATACACCTCCTAATCAACTTGCCAAGGCCATCCTGCACAGCTTTAGTTGATCCTTTAAAACACTTTCCCCTCTGTCTCTGAAGCGGTTATATTTTTACTGCTCCCCAGTCCCCTGAGATCGTCTTGAAGGACGTCCTGGTGTCCCATCACTCCTGTGAGGACTCTCCACGAATTTGTGGTTCCAAATGCTGGTGTATCTCCAGTGACCCAGGACACCCCAAGAGGATTTTTCAGAGTGGGAAAGCAGAGTTTAAATACCCTGGGCCTCAACTGTTTTCTGAAAGCCCTTACCAGCTTCTCTGTTGTGGGCCTTCAGCACAGATGCTGGTGCTTTTCACATTTGCTTTTGCTTTGCTGCTGACCTTCAAAGAAACCTTGGGCATACAATTTTGTTAGACCTTTCTCTTCCTATGAGCTGATGTTCTGAAATGTAGTCCTCAGCCTTCAATTAAGCTGTTCCTCAATGACCAGAACCACAGCCTTCTTCCTCTTTCTCCCTCAATTTTCATTTCTGTTAATCCTCAGTAACACTTCCCTGCCCTGTGGGGTTTTGAGCATTAATTTAAAAGGAAGGTGATTTGAGATGAAGAGTGCTGTAGTCCTGCTAAGCATTGCTATCATTAGCTAGCTGCTGTGGAAACATCTTGCTTTCAGGCAGGCTGGAGACTCAGAAGCAGCCCATTCAACTAAACAAATGGGACTTGAATTTGATGAGACACTTTCCTAAAATGCTGGTGGAGCCCAGCTGATTCAGCTCTCAGCTGAGTTGTCCTTGATAAATTTTCCAGCTCTCCTGATTTTGCAGCCCAGTACTCAAAATGCCTTGAAACGTCTTCTGGGATGATGCCACATCATCACATCTTTCTGTCTGCATTGTAACATCATGTTGTAATGGGCTGACACAAGAACTGGCTGTCACAAAGCAGGGGCCTTACTGCATCATCAGATGCCTTTTCAAAAGGATTTTTCTTCTGAAAAAAAGAGAATTTGTTCATTCCACACCACATCTGCCAATGGAAGGGCAAGCGGGGCCACTGTTGAACCTCAAAGGGACCTGTCAGAATTATGGCACTACCTCCATCTTTGTCTTTCATTGTCTCTCATCCTCAGCCCTTTGAACATGAACTCCTTCCCTTGGATTAGCACCCAGTGTCCATATCAGAATGGCTTGGCCAGACTGATGGGCTTCAAAACCTGTGAGTCTTCCTCACAGGAGTTTTGTGATGAGGGCTTGCCAGAGGCTAAGTAGGGGCTTTCTCAGGGTGGTGAGCTTGATGCCCTGGGAGCTAGGCAAGGGGGATGTTTCAGAAAGCAGCACATCCAGAGCTGCCCACAGGGAAACAAGTGTGTCAGTTTTGGGGCCTGATAAGACAAAGTCACAGCCATCAATAGGTTGACACAAGATTTATAGCTGTAGTGTGTTAGCAATTAGCAGAGTGGAGGGAAAAGGAGAATGAGGAGTCCTGCCTTTCTGCCAAAACATGCACTGATCGGAGAATGACCCTGTGTGACTGTAGATCGTAGATAGTCTCCATCTAGCTGTAGCCTGTGTAGCCTGTACTGTCACTAATGCCTTCATCAGGTGGGTGGGAGCTGGGGGAAGGGAGAAAAGAGATGTTCATTTGGGTCTGATGGCCAGAGTGGGAAACAGAGAGCACATTTCTTTCTAATACCCTCTCAGTCCTCTTTCCTCTCTCTGGGTGTCTTAGCTGTGCAGAAGAGAGCTCCTCTGTTGCAGTGGACACCTTCCACCCATCTCTGTTCCCCTTTTGCTTTCTGCAGTGTATGGCCCTGCCAGTTCTGCTGAGCTGGCTGCTCTCGAGTCAGCAGGGCCTGCTTTGGCAAAAGGGTGGACATCTGAGTCCAGCAAAGCTAAGGAGAGAAGCAAGGGGGATTACAGCAGAGACTACAGGCTGTAAAGGGTTAACCTTCTATGGAGGTTTGCTGACTAGGCTGTCAGCCCTGCCAGTATGATGTGACCAGCTGAAAGATACATCCACCTCTGGAGCCCTCTTCACTGAGGCCTGAGGGCGCTGTCTCATTTGGGCTCCAGAAAAGGGTCAGTGAAAATCCAGGCCTTCAGGCCCGTGAAGCAAACTGGTTGGCAGAGCTAGGGAAGCATAGATAGGCCAAAATAGACAATCTTGTATTTTTGTGATCCCAACAGAGAAATAGAGAAAAAATAATGTCCATTAAAAAGTAATGGTCATAGGTAGCAAGCACATGAAGGTGCATTTGGAACCATGTCAAGCCTGGTATTCCCATGAATCCTAAGGCATTTGAGGGACATAGTTCAGCTGTACGGGTCACTGCACAGGGATGTGTGGCTGGCTACTCAGGGCATGCCTCCCTTCCCTGAAAGCTGCCTGAGCCCTGGGCACCAGCAGCTGATCACACCCATGGCTCTGGGTGGGAAGCACAACTCACAGCTCTCCTTGCTTCTCACGGGTGGTGTCCACACAGGTTTTCCAAAGAGCTCAGTGTCCGTTTGGTGAGTGCAGAAGGGACTGGCCCTGCAGGATGGATGCTCAGACAGACCAAGGCTGTCTGGCTGCTCAGTCCCTGAGCAGTCAGTCCCTGCCAGCACTGCAGGCACCGAGGGCTGGCACTGAGCTGGGTGCCAAGCCTGTGGGGCCTTCAGGCCAAGGGAACAGGGAGGACAAGGCAGGCTGAGGGCAGGCAGCCAGCATCACAGTAATTGCTTCGTGCTATTTCATAGGTACGAGGCAAGGGATGGCACCATATCTTATTTTGGCTGTGTGGTTTAAAGCGAGTAATACCAAAGTCAGAGGTGATGATACTGTCTTCCAAAAGGAGGTAGTATGAATGTAGACAAAAACAGCAACTTAGGGAAAAGAGACATGCCAAGAATTGATGCCAAGCTACCAACATTGCTTGGTGGGTTTTGCTGAATAGCAACAGACAGCTTCTGTTTGTTGAGATTGCTTAAAAACTTAAAAGCCAATCTGCTGCTTCCCACCCCTCCCAAAAAAAAAAAAAAAAAAAAAAAAAAAAGTGTAGAGAAAAGAAGCAAGCTTTCTTAGAGAAAAAAGAGAGGCACAGGGGAAAAGAAAGAGAAATGGCTTTACTGCCTGATCTGTTTCTGTACTTTTTGTTCATTATTTTAATTTAGATTGATTTATTCCAAAATGAGCCTTGGGTTGTATATATTTGCATAGTACAGCGCTGTGGAAGATCCAGTGAGTGAAGAAGATCAGCAGCAGAGGGTGGGAACTGAGACTGGAAGTCCCAGAAAGATATTCCTCCAAGCTGAGCCCTTGCAGTGGATAAGGAAAACGTTTCAAGGTGTGTGCAGTCACCAGTGTGGCTATGCATGCATGCAGAGCAGCCCTGCAGAGCAGAGGTCAGGGCACAGCAGTCAGGTGGGGGAGTGGAGCTTGAGTAGATCCAGTGGGGGAGAAGAAACATAATTGAACTGCAGAGATTAGAAATGAACCCATGAAAGAGCGACTGCCGTAGAAAATCAGTCATCTGATAGGCACAGTGACAGTGTTAGTGTTGTAGCATGGACAGAGTACCCTGCAGAGCAGAGCTGGGGCAGGCTCTAACCCTCCTGAGGCAGGTATCCCCAGCCCAGAGGACACTCATAGCCTGAAACCATCTGCATGTAGACGAGCTCCTGAAGCCATCAGCTGAACCTTCCCCCTTTAGAGACTCTAAGACAACCCATCCCCACTGCACAGCAGGTGTACTTAAGCCTTTGCTCTCTCCCTCCTGTTCTTATTTTTTGTGTTGACTAGCTGACTGGAACTGTGGAGGGCAGCAAAGAGGAGGATGAAGAACTGCCACTGTTGTCTTGATTTAATCCTTACACACACGCAAAAACTCCTGCAACACCCATGACAAAATGACCAAAGAGTAATTTCCACCTTCCTCCTCTTAGCCCTTCCATTTCCAGTGTAAACCTTGCCTAAGGAGCTGGCCTCCCCTCTGGTTATTGTCCCAAGTGAACAGTCTCTCATTCACTAACCCGTGACGGTAAGTTGGTTTGGGAAGCAGCAGGTTTATCTTCCCAGCTCAGGCGGTGCACCGGGCCCGCTTGTGAACCCGCTGCCATTCAGTGTCTGCTCTGCTGTTGATAAAGCACATTACACATGGCTGGGCTTGCATGATTAATACAGCTGTCTAAGCGCTCTCTCTAAAAACAAAAACAACCAGAAACGAGAAGGGAGGTGTGGGATTTGGGAGAGAGGGAGGGTGTGCATGGGGATAAAACCCAACCATTCCAAAGAAATCAGGCTTGCAGAAAAAAGCAGAGTGCTGTTGGAAGGCCTTCCCTCCCATGGGTGAGCAGGTCTGTCAGCAGAGCTCCCCTGCAAAAGGGAGAGGCCTCGTGGCAAGGTGAGCAAGGAGCAATGTGCGTGGTCCTTCCCCAGCATCCCCTGCATGTCCCTCTGCAGCCTGGGGAGTGGATGCATGGGTGGGAGCATGGAATCAGGCCCTGGAGAAGGATGAGCTCTGACCAGCACGGCTTCAGCAGGGTCTGGTCAGGCAGCCCCTCCAGTGGGTGTTGCAGCCACACAGGCACACTGACCCTTGGTGACACTGCCCAGCCACATCACTGTACTCACCCTGTGCTCAGAGGCACAGCCCACACACACTGAGCAATCTCCAGGCACCCAAGAACATCTAATGAGGAGCTGCAATAGCTTCCTGCATCTTTTCTATAGCTCCTACTCATCCAGCTAAAGGCCTGCTCAGCAGCCTGTGTAAGCTGTATTAACTTTCCCTTTTTAATACTGGTTTTTAATGGGCTGTGGGAAGCCATGATGGCTTCCTGCTCTGGCTTTTCCCAGGCCTGGGCCAGGTATTAAAGCCATGCTTGCACTGTTAGGGTGTTAGGTGACCAGGAGTCTCACTCTGGGATCGCACACACACAGCCACTTCCATATTTTGATGAGAACTACAGGGAACACAAGGTAATATTTACTTAGACCCCACACTTTAGAGACATATACCAGCACCTAGGCGGCCCAGCTTGACTGTCATGACATCTCTAATTCACTTAAATACTGAGAATGATATCCCTAAGAAGATCTCAAGGATAGACTGGGAGGACACTTCTCTGCAGATGTTAGAGAAAGATAGGGAGAGCAGAGGCTGCAGTAGGACTGGATTTCAGTACCAGAGTAACCTCAAGCATGCTGGCCACTCTCCACTCCAATTTAGTTGTTTTTCTGCTCCAGTCACCCCTATGCATATCCCCCACCTCTTCATTTCTGTCCATAGCCACTCAAATCTTTCCTATGCCATATATCCAGTAAGCTTGTAGAAAACCATAGCAGGAATGAAGTGAGTAAACAGACAGACATGAAACTGATGAAAATATTAATTTTTCAAGAGGTTCCAGAGCCTCCAATTAGCAAACCTGCTTCTTAGGGCTGTGCGTGCTCTGGGTGAGGGGGGCTATGCTGTTTGTCCTCTATTGAGACACTAGGTTATGTGCTTGGCATCACCTTTGGTCTGCTGTGCCCTACACATGTGCTTGAGAGATGAGCAGGAGAGGGATTTCTTTATCCTTGGAAAGCAAAAAGCAGAAAAAGCTCAGATCTTCCCCATAATGACTCCTGAAAAAGTCTGTGCTGTGTGCTTTGTTTGGCTGGTTTGTTTGTTTGTTCATTTGTTTTATTCTTTGCTTGTAGAATGAGTCTTTAATGTGTGATTTGAAGACAATACAGTTTTAAGTATCTGATTTTGTATCAGTCACTGGGGAAGGTGGGTTTTGGGAGGTGGTTGTTTTTTTAAATAAACTTTCAGTTGCTAGGGAAATTAAAAGGGTAGGAGAAAATTTCTTCAGCTATGAGAAAACATTGAAACTTTTAATATATACAAGACAGATCTGATGATGAAAGATCTGTGTGACCTTGAAACAAAGGTGGTCTTCTATCCACCACCAACCTCACTGGTCAGGATAACAGTTCAATTTTAGACTAGGATTACTGTAAACCAGCTCCAGGATAAATGGTGTAAGCAGACGGCTCTTGAGCACCACGACCTTCTCAGAAAGACACTGAGAAATACAATTTCAGGGATATTCTTCAGAACTTAGGGAAGGATGGGTGAGCTGCATTACAGCTTCATTCCTCTAAGACATGAGGTATGATAGATGAGTACTTCGTACACTATGAATGAGCTCCAAAACATGGGGAAGAACTCTTCAGAGCTAAAAAAGCTTGAGCAAATTCTGAAATACATTAAACCAAGTGCAAAGATTGGTAGACACCAGAGACATTTCCTTAATCTTATTGGAGAGTTGCTGGAGGGCATCCTCCCCAGTTTACACAGCGGTACTGGCACCTCTAGGAAAACCAGCCTAGTGCCACTGCAGTCGCAGTCAAGTTTTAATTACAGGAGCAGAACTGGTAGTGACAATGGGGAATGAGCAGGCAATGAGCAAAATAGCTTCAACACTGAGAACAGGGAAGAAAAAAAAGTGTCTTCTTCTAAGAGGAGGGGGGAGGAGCAGGAAAGAAATAAGAAAAAAAGCCCCAAATGAACCCTAGTAAGTAGAAGCTGGTAATCCCTAAAGCCTCAGAGTAGAGTGCAAAGCCCTGGAAGAAAGAAATTAATAACTTTCAAAGTATGACCTTGAAAATGGAATTAACAGTATTCCTCCCTTTTAAGCCTTCATGATAATAAAGATTTCATCTTCTGAAGCCCTGGCAAGAGAGTCAACAGACTAGGAAAAATTGCTTCCTGCAGAGCAGCTGGCAAGTGCAAACCCTGAGACCCCAACAGGCCCCAGAGAATGAGTTGATAGAGATACCTGCATGATGCACATCCTCTTTCCCTTGTGCCTTCTGCTTTGGAGGTGGGGTTTGTTCTTCCCCCCCTCATTTTTGATCGTATTTTTTGCTCAAGAAGCAGAACTCCAGCCTTCATTGTAAGTAGAGTCAGCTTATCAACAACATGGAGGCCAGAGCTTCTCAGAGTGGACAGCACCTGGAAAAACAGCAGGCTGGCTATACTTGGTTTATCATCACCCCTTCCTTCCCAGCACAGACAAGTTCTCCAAGCCCGTCCCATGCTGCTTTCTGGCTTCTCTTCCATTCAGAAACTCATAGGGACCAATTACCCTCAAACACCAGATTTTTACCTTGCACTCTCTGGCAGGATCCCAAGGGCAGATTCCCCAAAGCAAATCAAGAGCCAGGAACTCTCTGATGCCCTTTGAACCTTCTCTGTGGGCTCTCTTCCATCAGCGAACTGCTGATATGTAAGGCTCTGGAGTCTTGTTAATGTAAATAAGAGAAAAACTGGCACCCGCTGTCTATTCTTCTGCCTTCATTTTGGTTTACTCAGATGGTGGGATTGGCAAATGTGGATGTGAGACATATAGATGGGTGGATGATTTTTTTTTTCCTTTAGGAATGTATCTGCTCTCTGCTTGCATGTCAAATGATCTTTTTTAAAGGTCTGTGCTGGGAATCTCTAACCGGTTCAGTTTCTGCTGGTGATGATCATGGTGCAGAAGGACCTGCAGAAGGACAGAGGCATGCCTCTGGTAAACTTGTGGGTTTATTTACACATCTGCCCTCCTTTGCTTCTTGAGTGAGGCTTGTGTGTCATGGCACACTCTCCATCCCCCTCTCTAATGGGCCCCTTCAAGGGTGCTGCTGGTGTTACAGAAAAGAGCTGGAGGGAGTGGAGACAGAAGGGGAGTATCTGTGTGGGGGAAGTAGAATAATAGGATGGCTTGGGTTGGAAGGGACCTTAAAGACCATCTAGTTTCAAATCCCCTGCTATAGGCAGGGCACCTTTCACTAGACCAGTTTGCTCAAATCCCATCTAATCTGGCACTGAACATTTACAGGGATGGGATATCCACAGTTTCTGTGAATGCCTTGCTGCTCTTATAGTGAAGTATTTCTTCCTTATATACAATCTAAAACTACCCTCTTTCAATGTAAGACTCTTGTCCTATCACTACACACCCTTACAAAAAGCCCTTCTGCAGCCCTTGTCAGCCCCTTTTAGGTACTGGAGACCACGGTGAGGTCTCATGGAGCCTTCTCTTCTCAAGACTTAACAACTCTGACTCTCTCAGCCTGTCTTCATAGGAGAGGTGCTCCAGCCCTCTGAGAAATCTTCATGGCCTTCTCTGGACTCACAGCAACAGGTCCATTTTCATGCTGGAGGCCATCACAAGAATAAGCAGAATAAGTAGAGAGGGTTGCAAACTTCACCACCACCCTGCACCCTCGGTTTCTGCTGCCATAGTGGGTAGATATCCTGCATTTTAAGTGTCCTCCAAAGAGGTTTTGCTGAGGCTGCAGATGTAGTGGTTGTGGGGGCTGGTGAGGACCAGATTACGTGCCACGTCCATGTGTCCGTCCGTGGCCGGCTCAGGGCGGTGGCTCGGAGCGCAGGGCTGGCCCCTTCCCTGTGCCGTGGGAGGCGGGTTTTCCCGGGGGGTGTGCAGCCTAGCCCGGGGGTCATTCCCGGCGTTTCCCGGGCCGTTCCCAGCGCGGGGGCTGCCTGCATGGCGACGCGGGTTTGGTGTCCCTCGGCCGCCACCTCGCGGGCAAGCGGCGGCGCTTCGGCGGCGGCACAGGGACACAGGGACACAGGGACACTGGAACACAGGGACACAGGGACACTGGGACACAGGGATACAGGGACACAGGGACACTGGGACACAGGGACACAGGGATCGGGGACACAGGGACACAGGGATCGGGGACACAGGGACACAGGGACACGGGGACACAGGGACCGGGGACACAGGGACACAGGGACATGGGGACACGGGGACACAGGGACCGGGGACACAGGGACACAAGGACACGGGGACACAGGGACACGGGGAAACAGGGACACGGAGACACAGGGACCGGGAACACAGGGACATAGGGACACAGGGATCGGGGACACGGGGACACAGGGACTCAGGGACCAGGGACACAGGGACCCAGGGATACAGGGACCGGGGACACAGGGACATAAGGACACAGGGACTCAGGGACCGGGGACACAGGGACCCAGGGATCGGGGCACAGGGACCGGGGACACAGGGACCGGGGACACAGGGACCGGGGACACGGGGACACAGGGACCGCCTGGCTCAGAAGTGCAGGGAAAAGCGGGGTTTCCAGCAGAGCTGTTCGGGTACAGACGTGGTGCCCTGAGACGCTCAGACCAACAAGCAGGTCCGGAAAAGGGGAACGAGCAGCAGCAAGCCACGGAGTGCTGCCAGGGCTGTGGCCTCCAGCCTCAGACACTGCTGCAGAAGCTGGGTGTGTTGCAAACTTTCATGACAAAAATACTCATCTTTCCCTTTCCTGGGAAGATCTGATGACTCCGCAGTGAATTATTCCCACTCTGAGCAGTTTCCTTAGCCTGTCTCTCCCATAGTCAGCAGAGGAGGCTGCAGGGCAAGGAGTGACTGAGACAGTTTTAATCTGGCCAGTTCAGGTAGCAACTAACAGCAGATGGTGTGCCAGGCCACCTGTTAATGCCAAGGTCCTAAAGTCACCTTTAGGAGAACATAGCACCCAAATTTAATGTGGGGCTGCAATATCATTGCTGGTAACTGACTGCTGCTGTGCTTCTTAAGGAGCTGAGGGAGGCTGTGGATATGGAAAGCTCCAGGCGGTCCAGAAGTGACCAGACAAGTTCACAGAATAAGAAATTAATCCCAAAGGGGTGCAGCTTCTTCTGGCTCATAATGACTCTGAAGCAGCTGAGGTAGGCCAGTATGATCCATGCTGGCCACATGCCATGGCTGGCCCCCACCCAGCCCCCCCAGAGGACAAGGCTGAAGATTAGACAAGACCCTTGGACTGACCCAGCAAAGGTCTTTCCTTGTGCTGTGTTCCTCAGGCTGTTTTTGAGGATGAGAGCAGCTCTTGGCTTTGCAATCTGGCTGTGGTTTGCTCTGAGTGCAAGCAGCACCATGCTTTTCTCATCTTCCTCTGCCATCTAATCCAAGTCCTCCCATCCTTCTTTCTGTGTCTTTTCCTACACCATTCATGGCAGTAGGAGCAGTTGTTGAACCATCACACACACAAGCACTACAGCTATCCCATGCCAAGCCTGGTACAGCAGCACACACCCCACGTCCTCTCTAGTGAAACCTTGGCTAGGCTGGCTTGCAGCCCCTTGCATGTGAGGGCATGCAGCAACTCTTCTGCCCCATGCTGCATGGAATGCAGGAGTGTTAGGCACTAGGTGAAATTACTGATGTCCCAAATTGAAGGGTCTCGCCACCCCTTCTGCATCTTGACTCAGAAGTATGTGGAAATTCTCCCAGAAGCGTTAGGGGGATCGTCTGGAGCCTCTCTGTGCCAGGTTGTTGTTCTGGGCTGTTGCACACAGGCACGTGTGGCTGGAGCAGTGAGGCCACCATGGCATGGCTGTTTTTCCCATTGTTAAATTTAACGATGCAGCTAGGGTTATGTTGTCTTGTGGAGAGGGGTGGGATGGGGGCTGCACATGGTCCCCTTCAGCCATGTGAGAACTACATTTAGCTCTCTAAATCTTGGGCAAGGCTACCTTGTGCCGTGGCACCAATGCAAATCACCCAGGCTGAATGTGTGGCACCAATAAAGCCTTGGAAACACAGGATGCAGTGTCCCATGCACTTGTGTTGCAGCACAATTGGGCACCATGGCAGGGCTCCAGCTGCCTCTGCACCAGGTATCCAAATGTCTCACTTTTGGAGAAAGGAAGAGCAGTGCAGTTGTTCTGCCCTTGACAGCTTTCAGTCTGCTCCTTCTTGATTTGTTTAATGGGATCGGACTCGGTCAGCATTTAGGGTCTGGGGTCCCTTAGGGGTTTAGCTGTGAAATTCTGCCAGACATTCATATTAGCTTATCAGCATCAGAAATCCAATTTCCTCCTCTTCATTCAGAGCTGTTGCATGGTCATGGACTTGACAGTGCTGCCCAATTGCCGGGGCGGGGTGGGAGGATGAATAGCCCGGGATTTTACAGCAAATTCGCAGAGCACAGGCTCAAGGTTGCCGAAGCGGGAGACCGCAGACACAGCCCCTCGCCCTCCCGGTGCCAGCGGACAGGGAGCAGGGATGGGCAGCCGGGGCTCCTTCAAGGTGGGGCTCTCTGCGGGTCCCCAGCGGCGGGGGCGGCTCCGCGCGGCGGCCGCCAGAGGGCGCCGGAGACCGCGGGCTGGCCCGGGCTGCTGCGGGGCCGGGGCGGCGAGGGGGTGAGATATGGGCGTGGGGAGGGGGTGTGACACGGGGATGGACAGGGGGTGTGACATGGGGATAGAGAGGGGGTGTGACAAGTGTGACACGGGGATGGACAGGGGGTGTGACATGGGGATAGAGAGGGAGTGTGACAAGTGTGACATGGGGATGGAGAGGGGGTGTAACATGGGCATGGAGAGGGGGCGTGACATGGGCATGGAGAGGGGATATGACATGGGGGCTCCGGGACCCGGATGTGTAGGGGATGTGACATGGGGGTTGTGGAACCGCGACGCCGAGGGGATGTGTGGGGATGGCGAGGGGGGTTTGCGAGGGGCCTGTGCGTTGAGGGCTGCAGGGATGGGGGATAGTGGGGGGTCTGTCCGCTCTGTGTGGGGGCTGCAGAGGTGTGGGATAGTGGGGGGTCTGTGCGCTGTGTGGGGGCTGCGGTGTGGCTGTGCACGCCTGGGAAGCTGTGTCCGTCCGCGTGTGCCGCGGAGTGGGCGCGCTGGGGAGGGTGGTGTGCGGGTGGGGGTGCGCTCAGGTATGCGGGCTCTGCAGCACCCCGTGGCCGCCGTGGGGCTGGCACTGTGCCCCAGCGTGGGGCTGGCACTGTGCCCCAGCGTGGGGCTGGCACTGTCCCTCCAGCGTGGGGCTGGCACTGTGCCCCAGCGTGGGGCTGGCGCTGTGCCCCAGCGTGGGGCTGGCACTGTGCCCCAGCGTGGGGCTGGCGCTGTCCCCCCAGCGTGGGGCTGGCACTGTGCCCCAGCGTGGGGCTGGCACTGTCCCCCAGCGTGGGGCTGGCACTGTGCCCCAGCGTGGGGCTCACCCGAGGCCGTGTGGGTGGGCAGGGGCACGCACAGCCCGCAGCAGCAGCTGCTCCTGCACACACGTGGAGAAGTCATCATGCAAACATGGGCTGGCACAGCCTGAGGTGTGCCTGGGAAGGGAAGGTGACAGTGATAGAATGAATTGAAACCAGATGCTATTTCCTGCAGAAAATCTAGCTCAAAGACAAGCATTTTATATTCCAGCACTTTCACTCTTTTTCTTATTACACTTGAGCAGCTGTTGTCCCCCAAAACATTATTTTGTGATAAAATTATAAGCTTCCCACATTTTTATAGTACTTGCGACAGTAAATGCAGCACCCATGGCATGTATTCTAGGCAGATGTGCTGTAAAACCCAGGGATTCCATGTGGCCCCCAGGGTTATGTGCAGAGGCCACACTGGATCCCAGTGCTCCCAGTCAGTCTAACAGAGTGCTGGTGAGAGCAGCTGCTGGTGTAGCCTGTGGTGTGGCACAGGAGATGATCAGTTCTGCACATGGAGAGGTTTCTGCAGCCATCTGACTGGGACACACAGGGAGCCATGAGAACATGTACCATTTTTCATCTCTGGAGATGGGGGATTTGGCTTTTCAAATGCCCTCAAACTTAGGCACACAAGCTCAAGCAGAACCGAAGCTGGTGTGACCCTCTCCCAAGTCCTCCATCCCACCACATGTCTTTGTGTGTCCTCTCTTACACCTAGACATTGCAGAGGCTCATCTCTTTACCACACCACCACCACACCATGCCATGCCTCTGCCCCCAGTCCCCACCAAGCTCACAAACTCTGATCCGTGCATTTAGGTGCATTAAGGCAGCAGTACCCAGCCAAGGGCAAATGTCCCCTTGCCTCTGCTGTGCTGGGTGTGCAGTGCTTGCCACCACTGGTGCAAATGCTCTTGCTCTGGTTGCAAAGACACCCTAGAAAAGTGGCAAAGAGGAGGGAATGGTTGTCACAAGTATGTTATGTACATGTCCAAATATGTTTTAAGACAAATAGTATTTAAGCCAGATAATAAAAATGTGGTAGGTGAAATTTTTTGTGGGCAATACACCCTGCCTGGTGTGCTGTACTCTTGTTTTTTTACTGGGCCAGAGGAGTCATGTTTTGTGCCAAAAAGGGATGCAAAAGCTCCCAAACAGTCTCCACAACATTATTTGACTGTGAGAGATGCTTTTTCTGAAACATAGGTGAGGTAGGAGTAGTAGCTGAACTGAAATGCATTCCTGAGTTTAGGGGAGGAAATAAAACAAGTAAAAAAACCAGTGCTGTAGGATTTGTGTGACAAGCCACAAAACTTGCATGTGGACTAGATGAAAAAAAGAAGCCATAGATGGAACATAAATTTTCCACACAAATCATCACATAATTAGTTAATAATAAAAGAATAGAACTGGGGCACAAAATCTACTCTAGTCAGCTACCTTAGGAAGAAATCAGGCAAATGAAAGTGCAATGGAATTTGAGGGATACTGGAGACATGTCTCTTGGATTTGCTGCCTTTTAGTCACTAGCTTGAGTTTAACAGTGACTGTGCTGCTGAGCAAGCCTGTGGCACCTGTGCTCCACCCAGGAGAGCAGGGCTCTTCATCTCTGCAGGTTGTGAGGGAGCAGTTGTACTTCAGTCTCATGGAGCTCTCCTGAACAGGGCTTTTTTAAATTTTTTTTTTTTTTGCTCTCCTCTGCCGTCACAGCCTTTCTTGGTAGGAAGCATGATTTCTTTTTTCCACAGCAGGATCGGTTCTAACACAAAACCTCATCTCCATCTCCACACTCCAGCATCTTACAGGCACATATACGTATAAATGCACACATACATGTGTGTGCGTGCATACATACATGAGCATTTGTGTGCACATGCACAGGGTGAGCCTGCATTTACAGACCCACAGCCACGTGCACCTCTCTGACCAGCTATAAAGAAAAGGCTGCCGAGGCTTGGGATTGCAGGGTGAATTTAAAACAGCATCACTGCCATTAAAGCCATCCAGAAAAGAGAACCCATAAATGAGAGGATGAATGAGAAGATGTCAAGAGTGTTAGCGTTTAACGCTCCCGGAGCGAGGCTGCATTATTTGTTGCTGCAGCAGCGCGCTCCTCCCTGCCCCCTCTGACAGAGCCTGCGGATGCGCAGCGCACACGTGCAACTTCACTTCCCACCCTCATGAAAAATCAACCTCCCTGGCATACCCTGCACCCTCACCCCACAGGTGTCGTGCCACAGGGCTGTGAGTGCCACAGCCAAGCCTTCCTCCACCCTGATTCAGAGACAATTCATTACGGTGCAGCCCTGGGAGGGAGGGAGGGAGGGAGGGAGGGGAGGTGTCTGCTGGTTGGGCCCAGGTTTATGGATCCCACCACGGTGATGAATCAGCTCCTGTGGAGCTGGTGTCTGCCTGCAGACAGGTACTGGCCACTGTGCACAATTATAAGGAGTCCTGGCATCTCAGGCCACCACTGGGAAGGCGGCAGAGCGGGCAGGTGTGGGGGTGGTGACCAGGGGCTGCATCTGCAAAGGGATGAACCATATCTTGCGCTGAAAGGCCAGCACCTCCCAGCTGGAGGCACAGCAAGGGCTAGGATGTGGTCAGCAGCCAGGGCTGAGCCTTCCCACTTGCTTCAGGCCCTGTTCCTCCAGCGTGGGGGGTGTTTAGGGAGAGCCACAAGCCATTGGAAGGTTGGGCTGCGGGAAGGAGGATGCGGATGAGCTGGCAGGCAGCAGCCTGTAGCTGGGCTGGAGGGGAGCTCACCAAGGTGGGAAGGAGGCTGTGCCCTGCAGCCCAAAACCAGCGCTGCAGGAAAAGCCTGGGGCTGAAGCACTGTGTTCCTGTGTCACACCCATCTCACTCAGCCTCGTGTAACCTTGTCTTCTTTTCTCTCCCTTCTCGCACCCTGCAGGACCTGGCACAGGGAGAGTAGACAACGGCTCCATGAGTTTGGCCGTCCCACTGTGGCTTCTGGCAGCATCCCTGCTCTGCCTACTCAGCAAATGTTAATACAAATCAGAATTAAGATAATAATATTAATAATAATTAAAAAAACAACACGACAACAACAACAACAACAACACACAAAACAAAATGCGTTATACAGGAGACAGAGCGAAGAGAGGGGAGAGAGAAAAAAGAGGGGGGGAGAGAGAGAGACGACTGTTTCTTTCACAACTTTTGTGTGTTCAGGAGCGAAGAGGGGGGAGAGGAAAAATTACAGCAAAGAAGACTCAGCAACATTTAATCCAAAACCTGAAAAGCCGGCTGTCAAGTCATCGACTGCCTAGGAGGCAACACGAAGCGAGGGAGAGATTGGGCACCAGCAAGGATCGTGTCGCCGGAGGATGCTGCAATGTAAACAATCCAACAAAACCTGCAAAGCCAATCAAAAAGAAGATCCCTTTTCTTTTCTCTCCTCCTTCCTCTTTTCCATACTCCCTCACTTTCCTTCCTTCCTTCTCTTTCTTTCTTTTGCAGAAAGAGGTCTTTGCTTCGGTGTCTATAGCCATTTAACTTTTTGGATGCCCTGGGTCATTTTTGTGAGCTAATGCTCAGCCAGTTCATACTTTTAAAAACAAATCTAAAAAGAAAAAAAAAAAAAAAGATAAAAGAAAAAAAAATAACAGCCACAAACCAGAGCAAGTCACCTGAAGCTCTCTGCACACTGGTGTCCTGTGAAGAACCCCTTCCTCTCTTCACTTCACCCTGCGCTCATGTACACCCAGCCCTTGCTAAACACCTTATTTCCTGTCCCCTCCTTCATGCAACATCGCCCCACAGACCTAATCTCAAGCTGTGTCAACTCTACTGAAAGCCTACTTCTTTTTTTTTTCTTTTAAAATCCTCTTCCTCCCCCCCCCTAATTCAACCAGGTGTCTTTCTCTTTCTCCTGTGTATGCCTGTGTGCGTGCGTGCATGCATGTGTGGCTCTTGCTCCGTCTTCCCTCTTTCTCTCTTTCTCTTGCTCTCTCTAAGCATGCAAAATGAACAGCCCATGTGTACATATGCTCATCCTGTTGTAGATAATGTCCTGCCTTGTAAGTGTGAGACAAGATGCAGAGAGATCACTTAGGCAGAGAAGAGGGATGAGGAGAGAGGGGCAGCTGCAAAACAGGTTCACATTGTGTCCCCTCTCCTGTGTCCTCACTGGCTTTTTGTCTTCTGGCCACCTTGCTTGCAAGAGTCAGTCTGCACTGTTGTCTAGGCTTTTTCTCCTCTCCTACTTCCAACCTGTTTGGCTCTCAGCCTCCAAGTACCAGCATAGCAGCTCTTGTTATGCATGAGTGCTTGCACACGTGCATGGGGGTGTGCACTCATGTGCAATTGTCCAAGCAAGCAGAAGAAACCAGGACTGGCCTACAACACTATGGACTGAAGAGTGCAGTCACCATTCCTCCTGGGGATGGGAGGCTGGGCCGGTGGGATGTGAGTGATGAGACCTTGGACGTCACCAAGCAGCCATTCCTTTTAGATACAGTGTGCATAGGAACAATACCTCAACCTGAAAACCACAATCTGGTCATTCCTAACCATTTTGGTAGACATGCAAAAATAGAGCCAATACCCTTTTTTCTTGCTTTGTTGTTTTTGTTCTTACTGTCCTCCCCAGTATAAAAGGAAATGTAGGCTGTGTAAGGGGGAGTGTGTGTGCGTGTGTGTGTGCGCTGTATACACTGCTATTACAAAACACACTGCAAATTCCACATTTGAAAGAAATTGGATCAGAAAATGTCCAGGACCTGTGAATGTAAGAAATAAAACAAATGTCAGGTCCAAAATCCTGGGCTTGCAAAGAAGGAGCCTAAAATGATGCAGAGAAGAAGTGGGCAGTACAATTTCCCCTGCTCCTCTCTTATCTCAAGGGTGCTGGTTTTGCTGGAGAGTGCCCCACACTTCCCCTGTGGCACAATCACATACAGAGGTGCCAAGAAGAGAGGGCTTTAGTGGTTCCCAGGTGAGGAAGCGAGAAAAAGCTGTGAGAAACAGGACTGAGAAAATGGTGGGCAGTGGCTGGAATTTGCCACACCAGCACAATGTCTCCTGCAAGAGCCAGAGTGAGCAGGGGCTGCAGTGCCTGTGTGCGGGTGGGGGGAGCGGGGAGAAGATTCCTGTGTCCCCTGGCCCATCACGAGCCATAGTATCCACCAGCAGCAAAGATGATAAAGCACTGGGTTGATTGGGTAGGCCTTTTTTGGAGAGAGGGATGTGCAGGGGAGAGCCTGATTTATCCCAGTGAAGTCGAGTGACCATCCCAGGACAGCAGAGTGTTTTACAGGTGCTCAGCCACTCGGCTCTCAAGCAGCAGCCAGTTTGCTCCTCTGCCTTTGCCCAGTGGCAGCACGCTTGGCAGCTGTGCTCACAGGCAGGCAAGGGGGAAACAGCTCGGCCTTGCAGTGTGCGGGAGGGGATGCCCCCAGGTGTCCCCTGACAGGAGGGAAATGGGAATTGCTGCTGCGAGCCGTCCCCACCTTCGCTGGGCGGGCACAGTCCGGCAAGGCTGTGCCTTGCACTGCGGCTCTGCCGGCGCTGCTGAGCTCAGCTCTCCCGAGCAGCAGCAGGGACGCAATCAAGCAGGCAGTCAGGGGCTCCTCCCAGGCAGCCAGAAGTGCAAGGAGATTCATTAAAGAGACACATGAGAGTCTGAAGTTTGGCCATTGCAAGAGCTGCTGTGGGATTGGATGGTGGTAATTTATGTTCCTCCAGACCCCAAAGCCATACCTGCAAGAGGGTGCAAGTCACAAGTGGGCAACTGGTGCTTGAAATCCACCCAAGGCATCCAGGGATGGCTCCCTTCCTCCGAAATTGTCAGTCATTGATGGGACTTGGGCATCTCTTTTGGAGACTGGAGTCTGTCAGCCCACGAAACAATATGCCCTGCATCCTTCAGCGCATTCAGACGTCCCAGTCCTCATGCCTAACTTTCAGGAGGGCCATCTAATTCAGAGTCTTAGTAACAAGTCCAGATTTTCTACTGCAGCAGGCCTCCTCTTTCCCTGGTACAGCCGTGAGCTGATCCTGGTCCCAGAAGCCAGGCTGGGAGCTGCACCCTTTCCTGCACACTGGCACGAGGGAAAGCACACAGTGCTCTTTCTTGGGGCTGTACCTATGCCTGGATTTTTTGCCACAGGATTTATTTGTTGGAAAAGGTGGGCAGCCTGCAATGTCTTGCTGTGACAGGCTGCTCCTAAGGGCTGAGTCAAGCCCACTTTAGGTTCTTTGATGTCAGCCCGGTTGCTATGGTAGCACCTGTGCCATGTGCTCTCTGCATGTGTTTTTGTCACCGTGGGGTCACTCCTAGGCACTGGGGTCACACACATCAGACCCTGTGGTGTGGTGGCAGTCATTGAATCCCAGCTCCTCATTATCTCATGTCTGTTTTGGTTCAAAGGAGTTTTGAGGGGATGTTTTTTTAGATGTCAAGGCATATGGTTAAAAGGGAGATGTCTCACTAAAAGCAGGGAATCAATTTTTTTAAGTCATCTGCCCATTAGTGGGGGAAATGGCCTCAGCCCCAGTGCTGGGATCTGGTCTCTTCTGCGGGCCCTGGGCAGATCTTTGCCTCTGTTGCATGGCTGTGAAACAGGGTGAAAGCCAGTTAATTGCAGACCTCTCTGAGAAAAGCCACCAACACCAAGTATGCCTGTTGTCTGCAGAAATGCTGGGAACCCCACTCCTGGCAATGTCTGTTCCTAGGGAAATTGTGGGTAGGTTGGAGCTTGCTTTTCTCCAAGAATCTAATCCTGTGAGCTACAGTGTGCTCACAGGGTGCCGTAAAAATCCCCCTGTTTCTCCTGAACTCAAGCTCTCCTGAACTTTGAGGAACTGCTCAAAGCACTTGTTGAGAGGTGAGCCCAGATGAATATAGGAAACACAGGCAAAATCTAATGCTTTTTCCCATTCTTTCTCGCCTCCATCCTCTGATGGAGATGTTGCAATGGCTTTTCTCATGTCTCAGGCCCTACTCTCTGAAACTCTTTCTCCTAATCATCTCTTTTCCCTGTTTGCATTGCTATCTTTCCCATCACCTCCCAAAAATCTGTGTTCTTGCTTCCTGCTGCCTCTCAGCTGGTTGGGGACCAGAGAAGGTGGGTGTTTGGAATTGGACACCAGTTCCTTGAGCTTGTCAGTGTAATTGTGTTTGATTGATGGAGATTTTAACATTTAGTGTTATAAAAAGATATGAACAAAATGCAAAAAAAATGTATTTCTTCTACTGGTTTGTAAATATTACAAGAGTTACATGAGATGTCTGGTAATGTAAAAGCAGAGGGACAAAAACTTAGATTTCATATATGGCCCCATAATCGCTAGCAGATTTCTAACCCTTTTCGGATGACCGAGAGGAGGGGTGAAGGCAAGTCTTTCTGAAAGGACCTGGGCAGGGGAAGTGCAGCCACCCCGAGCCACATGGACTCCATGCATGATTGTAGCATGTTGCTTGGAGCGTGTGCCTGGTCAGATGGAAAACGAAGCAAACGCCTGTCTCTGAACGGCTGGGAAGGGCAACGTGGGATGCTCCGGCCGGCCGACATCTGTATCTTGGCAGTCGTGTTCATTTCTGTTTGTTTGCAGCCCCACACTCGTGGCTCAGTGATGCACCCTCTCCTCCTCCTCCTCCCCCGTACCCGCTTTCTTCACCGGTGAAATTGTGTCGCCCCATGCTAACCCCGAGTGCATGTGAACGTGCCATTCATGGAGATCTCATTGGTGACATGCATTGTGTCAAGAGTTAGTCTTTGTCTGCACATCTTT
Source organism: Melospiza georgiana (assembly GCF_028018845.1). Classification (NCBI taxonomy): domain Eukaryota; kingdom Metazoa; phylum Chordata; class Aves; order Passeriformes; family Passerellidae; genus Melospiza; species Melospiza georgiana. Next base: position 84,991,692 of record NC_080431.1, read on the forward strand.
CTCACACCACTGACTGTTCACCACTTGGGCAGATTGCTCGTGCACTGCTGCTTGACCCACTTTTGGTCAAAGAACATCCAAGCCCCACCAGCTCTTCTTAGTTCCAGGTGCATCCAGACCATGCCCCCAGCCACCTGTCTGAGCAACCCTGTTCTGAATGTCCAAGCCCACAGCATGGACAAAGCCACCATCAAAAGCCATGTGGTCTCCAGGCTGAGTAGAAGCTACACATCTGGAAGGAATTTGGGGGAGCAGCAGAAAGTCCTGATGAAACAAGAGGATCTGGGAAGTTGGAGGAGTTATGCTAGAATCCTTCACAGACCCACCAGCAGATGATATTTCAGCTCAATTTTTGTGTAGTGTTTCATCACTTCGCCCTTCCCTGGTGAGGGAATCTATGGGCACAGGAAAACACCTCTTCTCCTCCTCCCACCCCCTCACACCTCTGCTTCTTCTCCTCCAAGCAGACTGACCTGCAGCCCAAATCATCATGGTGCTTGATGTGAAGTAGCAACTGACATGGGGGATGGCTGACCAAGACAGCATGACAGAGGAGGTGCCAGGGGGTGAGCAGTTCTCTCTCTTTCTCTCTCTCTTTCTCTCTCTCCTGATGGTGCACAATCTTATTGCTTCTCTGACTCGAGGACACAAAACTTCTTGAGTTTGGGATGCCAGGAGCAAACTGTCCTATGGGAAGAGCAAAACTTGAGGCAGGGAAGTGATGGAGAAGCTGGATGGCAATTTCCAAGCTGTGATGCCAGTGGAAAAGGGTAGGGATGAGTGCTGTCCAAAATCCATGCGCAGAACTCTCAGGTTCACCAGCGAGGAGACCATGGCCTCTCAACGCTCATCTTAGAGTGGCTTCATTTCCAGTGGGATGCCCAGAAGATGATTTTTTTAATTGCATGACTGCTGACTAAGAGCTGTGTCACACCACTAAAACCTCTTTCACTTTTCCTTCTTGTAACTTGCTAGAACAGTGATTGGGCAGCTCCCACAGCCCCCAGAATTTTGCCTAATGGTTGGCTTCCATTAGGGCAACATATGGTGCTTGCTTGTTGGTTCACTCGCTGTAACGGGGAGCAGAACTCATCCTGGTGAGAGTACATCTGTATGGTCCTCTGAACCTCTGTGGGTCAGGGTGATAGAGTGAGGCAAGGAGATCTCCAAAGCAGGACTTGGGCAGGAGGAGCAGCCCTCCTAATTAGCCCAGGCAGGTGGGAAGCAGAGAGTCCTTCCCTTGCTGCAGGCTTGGGTTAGCTGGTGCCACAGCAACTCCGATGGCCCTGCAAGCCTGGTAGGAGTGGAGAAGGAGGGGGCAGTGACAGGGGGACATGACTGCAGCGCAGGTGGTGGGGGCTGCACGAGCAGCAGGGCTCCTTGGGCAGCGCTGATGGGGAGGGGGCAGAGGTTGCATCCCAGGTGGGCTCTTCTTTCCCTGCCTGTCCTCATGGTGCTTCAGGAGCTCCCTCCTGGCCTCCCGGGGCATGCTCACCATGCAGCAAAATGGGCCCCAGTGAGTAAAGCAGTGTGGCACCACGTGTGGAGGCTCCAGCCGTGTCCTGAGGAAAGGCATGTAGGTGTTTCTGTCCGTAACAGAGGGGCCATGGGTGGAGATGAGGAACAAGGCCTTCCTTGGAGCCAGCCAGTGGGGAGAGCACATCCCAGGCAGGGCTGTCCTTCTCCAGAACTGTGACATTTGCTCCCCGTTTGGGCACACACCGGCTCACACGCACACGCCCGCCAGCTCCACGGCGCACACGCTACGGGAGTGCTCCTGGGCGCGCTCCTTCCCCACGCGCTCCACCACGCACAGCCAGGCAGGGCTCAGCCCCCTGCTGCTGGCCGTGGCCCTGCCTGGGACACACAGCTTCCTTGTGACCTCCTGAGGAGCCAGGAGACGGCCTGGGCACGCCCGTGCCTGTGCCTGTGCCTGCGGGGGCACACGTGCGTGCCAGGAAAGGGAGGAGGGGGCACAGAGCAGGAACTTGCCTCCACGGTGCCACCTCCCAAAATCATTCAACCTTCCCAGCTGGAGCCAAGATTCATCCTCTAGACCTTGAGAATGAAGTCCAGTCCCTTCTTCTTGCTACACGGTGGGGTGGTTAGAACTCTCCTCATTAACAGTGTTATATACATATAAATATATATATATATCTATATCTTTATATATATTTTTCCCCAGCACTGTAGACATGAGCTGAACTTCTCTTTAACGAAACGAGAAAATGGCCATTTTATTTTTTCCATTGTTTTGGTTTTGAAACTAGCTCTGTGAAAGAAAATTTTAAAAGCGCAAGTGTGTGTGTAAAGGAACCAATCAAAAAAATTAAACCCAACAAACAAATGAACAAAACCCAGTGATGAAATAAAAAAAAAAGAAGCTTTTTATTTTTTCTTTTCTCAATGTATTTAACTTCTGTTATCTCGTTTCTGTTTCTTTACATGTATGAATGCTCTGCTCTTCTGTGATCTTAAAAAAAAAAATACAAAAAAATACAAAAATTAAATAAACGTGAAAAGGAGGTAATGTTTCTTCATTTCCCCTCCCTTCCTTGCATACTCTGGCTTGTCTCCTCTCTGATAATGTCTAGTGATGACATTCCAGCCCACAGGGGGAATGTGGGCCAAGATACCCCTTCCCTCACCTTCCTTGGAGGGACAAGGTGCACGTGGGGCAGGGGCCAGTGGCTTGGGGCTGAGGGTGTTGTGTTGCCTCGAGCAGTCTGACCCCTTCAGTGCAGTGTCTGAGGATGAGGAGAGCAGGCTGGCTGGAAATAGATGTGACATGGGGCTGCCAGGAGGAAATGCCATAGACAAAACTGCAGTGCACTCCTCTGAAGTCAGCACTTGCCTTCAGCTCCTTGTTTGGTTTGGGTTTTTTTAATTAGTTAAATTGCACGATTTTATGTGTGTGCACAGATAGAGGTTGGGATCAAGGCTGCAGTCCCAGGAGGGGAGGAACAAGGAAGCTGATGGAAGGAATGAGTTGAGTGAGCTGCTTAGGCAAGCACAGGACAGGAGCACCAAAAGACAAAGCATGGTGGTGGAAATGCTGGAGAGAGAAAGAAGGGGGGTGGTGGAGAAGGAGGCAGGAAATGCTGTCCAGAAAACAGCAGGATGCAGCACTGCAGAGGCTGGGTTTATGACAAGGAGGGAGTGGAGAAGCAGGGGAATGGAGAGGGCATGGGGCTTGGAATGAGAGCTGCCAGGACAAGGGGAAGAGGGGAAGGAGTCTCGTGCCATGGTCACAAGCGGACATGAAAGGAATAGGTAAGAAAGGAGCTGGAGGAAGAGGGCAGCAGAGTAGCCTGGGCAAGTTTACAAGCAAATACAACCAAAGGGGTGAAGAAACCAAGAAGCAGAAAAAACCTGGTCAAAGGAGAAAGCAGCACCTGGGCAATTTAAATGTGAGGGTTGGACAACCCAGGACATCTACAGCCAAATTACTGTAATGGGGATGTGTCATGTAAATGCCACCAAACTGTCACAGCCTGGCATCACTGTCCTTTTCCCAGTGGGAGAATCTCTATTTCCTGGTAGCCCCCAAGGACACACCTAACTGTGCCACTGCACAGGGCAGCATGTGCCTGCACCCAACATCAGGGCAGCAGCACAGGGCTGCCCATGGCCAGGTCAGCCTGGGCTGCAGGAGAGCCTGGCTGCAGCTCTGAAGGAGAGGTGGTCTCATCCTCACTCACTGCTGGATTGGAAAAACCAGGGCTTCCTATTTCTGGGTCTGCTCTGCCCACACCTATGTGCTGCCTTCACTGCCTCTGTGTCACCTTCCACTGTCTCTCCTGCTGCCTATTTACAGTCACTGGGGCAGAGACTTGAGACCTGCATAAAGCAGGGGTATATTCTGTGAAAAGTTATAGCTAATTTTGTTTCTGGAAAATAACACTTAGAACAGTGTAAGCCTTGTTTCCAGTAGAGTACAGACTTTTCTTAAATGGTGTGAAATTAAATAAAACCAGAGCTGTCAGAAGCTCAGCACAAGTGGGCTAAGCAGAGATACATCCCTGAGCACGAGGTGCAAGCAGGATGGTGAACGTGAACGTGAGTAGCATTTACCACACCTTTGCTATTTGAGACTGAAGAGAAGCAATGGGTTATGAACCCTCCACCATCACCGTGGTTCCCTTCCATGGTGCTGGGACAGCCAGGAAGTGCTGCGGGAGGATCCCAGCAGAGCTGGTGGGGAGAGTGCCAGGGCAGGGGGTACCTCTGTGCTCTGTGGATATTAAGGTCAGTACTGAGCTTTACTGGCTGGTCACTGAGGTGGAAACAGGCCAGGTTTGTGGTGCTGTACACCAATATCAACAGCACTACCAGATCTTCACCTCTGTGTGTGTGCCCTGAACACACCTGAAAAAGCTGTCTTTGCCTTTTCACCTTCAGCACCTTAAAGCTGAGGCTAAAAGAACAAGATAAACCCTGGCAAGAACAACTCCTCTTTTCATTAACATTTTAAATGGTTATTTTTAATGGTACATTTAACTAACACTAAGTTATCCATGGGAAGAGAATTTGGCTGTTAACACTTGCATCTGCTTAACAAACAAGCTTTGCATTTGGTGAGGCGTGAGCATAACACCAATAGTACTCCTTGCTAACAGCAGACTCATAAACATTAATTCCTGCTTTTACCACCATGAAGAGCTTTTTGTATCTGTAAGAGCAATTATTAGATGTACCCTGTTCTCCCTGCAAAATGTACACAGGAAATTATCAGCAGTGATGCAGACCTACCAGTAAACGAGGATCTGAATTCTTAGCACTTACCATAACTCAAAATTTCCAGAAGAGTAGGAAAAGTGATGAGATGTTCTGGGGACTGTGCTCTTCATCTTTCCTTATGGAGGAACTTGAACTATGTTCAAGCACTGCTAAATTGCACTTGGAAATTAGTTAAGGGTTTTGGTACTCAAAGGCTATGGGAAAATGTGTGTCCATAAAAATATCTTGCAATTAATTCAGCCAAGACTGGCATTGTCAGAATGGGCAAAGAGTCGGATTTATAAAGATAAACTGCTATGGATAAAACACCAGAACTTAAGGTGCAGCCTCAGCAGTGCTGAGTACAGGGGGACAGTCACTGCCCTGGTCCTGCTGGCCACACTATTGCTGACACAGGCCTGGATGCCATTGGCCTTACAGGGGAGCAAGCTGGCTCATGTTTAGCCACTGTCATCCAGCACGCCCAGGTCCTTCCCTGCTGGACAGCTCTCCAGTCACTCTTCCCCCAGGCCAGTTTCACTGCATGGGGCTGTCGTGACTCAAGGGCAGGACTCAGAACTTTGCCTCACTGAATCTCATGCTGTTGGTGTCAGCCCATCAATGCAGCCTGACCAGAATCCCTCTGCAGAGCTTCTTCCTCTCCAGCAGACCAGCGCAGCCCCACTTAGTGTCATCTGCAAACTGACTGATAGCAAGCTGAGCTTTCATCTGAGAGCTGGAAATTGCATTGATTGCCAGAAAAATATCTGTACCTAACACCTTTTTGTTGGTCTGTTGTCTGTGTTATGAACTCTGTCCACACATGGCAGGTGTGGTATCTGTAGAAACTTGAGAACACATTGGAGAGTATGAGCTTTACACAATGCCTCTGAAAGTATTAAACATACTTTCAGAGTATATGCTTTGTAGAACATTTACTGCTTCCTCTTCAAAAGTGTCACCTTCCCAGTTCAGCTTAAAAACGGTGCATTGACCAGGAAACTAGAGGAGTGAATGTTTGAACCATTATCACAAAGAGGAAGGCTAATTGAAATGCTTAATAGAGTTGTCACACATTCCAATAACCTTGATGATAAATCTGATATTAGGCCCTTTAAAATATTACAAATTATTACAAAATGCTGACCAGGAATAATGTTACTCTGCCAGTAGAAAGCTACTCCAAAATTTTATACAGGGCTGGAGGGCAGCAAGGCTTGGTTTGAAAATCACACCTCAGAATTGATCTGCTGCTGCCCCATTTTGGATCCGAATGTTTTTAGGTCTGTGTCCAGGATTCTAGAGTTGCAGTCACCTGATGTCTGAGTTGACAGGATGCAGTCCTAGCAGTGGGAGAGGTTGTGGGAGTCAGTGGTAGAAATGGATGATCCCATCTTCTTCTGCCAGCTCAGCATATGCATCTGAGTTTCCCCTCTCTTGGAGCCCAGCCTCCCAGGCAGTTTCCTTAGCTTGCAAACCATTCTGCAACCCAGTCCTCCCAGATGCAGAAATCACTCGTGGATCTGAGCCTCTCGAGGATGCCACACAGACAGGGGGTCAGTGAGTATGCACAAGGCACTTGATAAAGTGTAGGAATCCAGCAGAGCTTCAGTCCCTCACAGTGCACTTGGCTCCCAGTCCTGGCCCTGTATTCCTGTGGGGAATATATTGTTCTCTGGATGTGGCTTCAGATGGCACAAGTTGTGGGAAACAGGCACTGAGCAGTCATCCAGAGCACACGTGAGCCTCTGGCAAGCTTGACTAAGACTGTGCATCCTCCTTGCAATGTGGTTTGGGAAGCCTGCTCAAATGAAGGCTGCCGTGGCTTCGTGTGGGTCCATCCCCCATTGCAGAGCGGCCTGAGAGCTTCCAGCTGTGTAAAACTCTCTGAGATTTCTCACTGGCTGCTGGCTTGACCACTTTGCATAACAGAGCCAAGACAAGCCCTTTCCCATACCCTGTGCTTGTGTGTTGGTCATCTGTCTAGTGAAGGGAGGGATGGGCTCTCCACATCTTTCCATGGACGATACTTTTCTTTCCTCAGCTTGAAATTGCTCCCACCGCAGAGCCTCGCACACCTTCCGCACAGCCTCCTGCCTCTGATCAAAGCCCTTCCCCGTGGCCCAGCATGAAGATGTGCAGAGGTTCATTGCTGGAGGCAGGTGCTGGTGCCAGCCCCTGCTGTCCCTCTCACTGTGTGGCAGAGCAGGAGCACTGCTGCCGTTCCTACCCACAGCACGGAGTGGGAATAAGCACAGAGCTCTGGAACAGTCTGCTCTTACTGCTGGTGGTGCTGGGCTCTCCTGCAAGGCTTTCCTGGGGCAGCTGTTGTCACAGCAGAGCTGCTGACAGGCATCAGGGCAAGCCTCCCACGCTGCAGGATGGGGCTGCAGCTGCCAGAGCCCCAGTGCCCAGCACAAGGCACAGTGTGAGCCCTCTGAGGGGCAGATTGGGCACCAGAGCCCAGCCAAGTGATCTGGCACTGAACGGGCTCTGCAAGCGTGGTCTGGGGCTGCTGTCTGCCTGAGGATGATAGAGTGGGGCATCTCCCCAGGGAGATGCACATCTTGGAGTGCTCGAGGACCAGGAGCTGTGCAAAAGATGAGGGGATTTGTGCTGCTGGCTGCAGAGACGGATCCCCAGAGCGGGCTGAGGTGAGCCAGATCCTGACTCCAAGCAAACCTCAATCAGCGTGAGGGCAGAGACCTCAGGAAGCTCAGAGGGCATTTTCAATGCTGTCCAAACCCTTCCTCTTGTACTTGTAACCCCCATTCCTAATTGAAATGGAAATACAGGATGATATCAAACATCTCTTGCAAGGGGCTGTAACGCTTGCAGATAAAAGGTTGCAAGTGCTCTAAAGCACCTCCCTAGCCCCTGCCCCAGGCAACTACCCCGTGTCCTGGGGAACAGGAGGGATGGGGCATCCAGAGGCAGCTAGACCAGACTAACAGCATCTGATTGCCACTGAGTGATAGCTGAGTTAACAAACCAAGAGCTATTAAGGAGAATGACTGAAGAAAAGGGGGGGAAAAGGCACTGGAGGCACTTTGTGCCTCTAATGATGGCTTTGATGTGGCAAATGAGGGAAAATTAGCACAGACAGACAAATGGAAACTCATTTCAAGAGGCATCAAATGAGACAAAATTGCAAAGAGAAGCTCAGAAGATTGATTCCATAGCAATGAAACTTTATCTCCCAAGGAGTCCCGTGTTCTCACCCACTCCCTTGCTCGCTGTCTGTTCTCTGGGAGCTCTCTCTTCATGCCCTTTTAGTGGTCCCCCTTGCTCTTATAGAAATACTAGAGCTGCAAAAACAGTTATTCAGAACAGGAGTGTGAATTTGCTTTGATGCTATCCTCCCTCCCCCCTTTTTAAATTTGTGTCTGCAGCAGTTTTTTACTGTATCGAAGGTGAACAGGAGCAGGAGCTCATCACTACCCTGGTAGCCAAAATCTGTTGTGTTCAGCTTTGCACAGCAGCCTGAGAAACTGGAATGGTCTGATCACAGCTAAGGTCAGGGAGGTTTGGCTGGGGACACAAGGATAATCGCTGTGTGAGGTGGATTTGGCTTGTATACCAGAGGGAACAGGCCCCTTCCTCAGTCGGTTGAGCAATTTAAATAAACGAATTGCTGAACTCTGTTCATCTCCAAAGCACTGGCAATGCCATTGCATTCGTTTGCTTTGTGTCTGTGACATGTGGTTGTTTGGTGGTCTTGTATCCTTGTCAAGGATGGGAAGAGAAGCATGTCATGAGCAGGGAGCCCATGCACTGCCCTGTGCCTCCTTCTGCATCCGACTCCAGGGTCACCTGTGAACAAGGAGCAAGGCTTGCCAGCCAGGCCAGGGTCTTGTCTTCAGTCAAAGCAATGCAGTAATTTGGGGAGTGGGAAGTCTACAGCCTGGGACTCTCACTGTGGCTGGCAGCAGTTTCTGTCCAGGGCTTACAAACAGTAGGGATTCATTCCAGAGGCAGACTCATATCTGCCTGAAGTCCTTATTGACACCTTCTGAGCTGACTGTGCCAGACCTGACCCATTGCCCTGGATTAAGCCTCACTTTGAAAGTTTGGCACCAGCTTGGAGTGAAAGGTTACTCAGTGGGGCATCAGGCACAAATGTTTGGGGTTTTATTGCTTTATATGCACATTACCAATGTCTGTGGATCACCCTAAGAGGAAGAGCGCAGGAAGAGCACTATTTGTGCTCACCATCATCTCTGTCATGTGAAAAGGTCTCTGTCATTACTGTGCAATTTTGATTCTCAGCACAGACACCTTCTTTAGGACCATGCATCCATGTGGTGAAAATCAGCACTGATGCACCAACACCAGTGAGCCTGCTGGGCTGGCAGGTGAGCTCCTCTCCCATGGCAGAGTTCTCAGACACAGAACCCACCAAACAGAAGGGATTCACCTGTGTCACATAATGATAGGCCTCTGTGTTTGATACGTGACACAGAGGCAAAGGACAGGAGTGACATCTGTGCAGGAAACTTGAAGTGCCTCTGTTCTAAAACGGCAATCTCACCTCAGAAATTCAATTTTCAGGGCAGCCCTAAATAGCTGAGCTGCGCTTTGTAGGGCAGCCCTTGAGAAAGGCTGTCTGGGGTGTCACTGACCTGTTCACACCCTGTGTTTGCAGTGGGATCCTGGTGCTGGGCTCACTGGTCCCTCTGATGCTGGTTGCACATCCATATCCCTCCAATGCCAGCAAATACCATGGGCAAACCCATCAGAGGCGTGGGCAGTGGCTGAGTCTCACCCACTGATTGGCAGGTACCAGGCTGCTCTAGTAACTTCCTCTTAATGAGTAAATTAGCCAAATCAAAACCAGCCTCCGGATACTTCGCAAATAAAGACTAAAGAAGTGTTTGACAGAGTGCTCAGATCCCTTCTTCTCTGCTCTTGTCCTCTTGCTTCTCTGTTTTCCAAATCTCCTTTCCACCTTTATTGGCATGAGGTGGGGTTATTTTCCTTGCTGGGTTAGTGTTTGTCTCTTCCCTTTCTGTTTCCCATGCATGAGTTTGTCGAGCAAGCACAAGCCATTTGGCCCACATTGATTATTTATGAAGGTGGGAACCTTTTATCTCGGCTGCTTAGTAACTTAATGCTGGTGTAGAGAGAGGCTGCCTGCCAGCAGCTGCACGCCTTGCAGGAGCTGGGAGACAGGCAAGGAGGCTGAGGCGTTTCAGCATCTGAGAGGAAGGGCGTGGATAAGGGAGAGAAATAGGGCTGAACCCACTCTGGAGGGTGATTTGTCTATAATGCCACCAGAAAGTAGGGGTAAAATGACACCTTTGGGATTTGGTAGCGCTTTGCGTTCACCTTGCAGAGTTCCTAAGAAAATATCAGTAAAAAATGAGGCCCATTATTATAAATTCCAAAAGGAAGGGATGAAACTTTCAGGAATGAGTGTGAAGAGAACATGGCACCTCTGCTTTTGTACCTCCAGATGCCTCACTGTTGCCTGGGTGCCAGCTGTACAGCCTGATTTCTGTGAGTGAGGGCAGAGCCAAGAAGAACAAAAGATTTCCAGTTCAAGCCAGGCTTAGTGGGAGAGGTGTTGCAACCCTCTGGTGAGAGTGCATACCGTGATTTCTGCAAAACCAGGCAAGTCACGCACTCGTAATGGGTCACTGGGATGTGGTCAGGTGGAAACAGAAAATGTGCTTGCCTCCTCAGCTCCCCCCCTTTCCTAGCCCAGATTTTTGTGTTTTCTCTCTTCTCGTTGCCTATCTGCTAACAGTGCACTCCCCATCTTCTTAGTCAGGAAGGTGGGGAAGAATTACCTCTGGCCAAATGTTCACAAAGACATTTGCAGAGGGTCACCCATATGAAATGTACTGTTGGAAAGATCCATTCTCAGGATCCAATATACAAATACAAGCCTGGCAGCCTGGAAAGGTGTTGTCCCTTTCCTGTATGCATAAGCATGCAGGAAGGCAAATTCATTGTGTGTTGGAAACTGCTCTAGAGCAAAACAAATAGATCAACACCAAAGGACAGGAGCTGAACTGTTTTATGAATGGAGCTGCTATTAGAGTGCACTGCAAACAGGATAATGGAATATCAGCTGAAATTTCATTTTACTGTTACTACTAAATCAAAATCCTGCACAGAGTTTAATATAGTTCTCCTAAAAATTTCCTGTCACTTCTGCTCTTCCCTTCATCCAGCAACAGCTGAGCATGTCAGATTCCAATCTGTCCCATGGCTTATGAAAAAAATGTTGTATGGAAAAAATATTTTATGGGAACATAAATTTAAATGCTGCTCCAGCATCAGTGCCTTTCAGAGAGAGCATGTTACAGGAGCTGCCTTCGAGGTGACCAGCCAGGGCACAGTATGGGTAATGTGAGGAAAGGAGGAGGACGCCCTTGCCCCCTTCTTTAGCTGCCTGTGGTCAGGATGTGCCAGGATATTCTCTGGTGGGATGAAAATGGGACAAGGGCAGGGCAAATCTGGGAGGCGTCTGCAGCCAGCCAAGTGAGTGCACACAGGCGCCATGGGTCCCGAGCCTCATTCAGCCAAGCGCAGGTCCCAGGGATCCCTGCCATCCTTCGTGGCTCTCCCCACCACAAGCAGGGCAGCGCAGCTGTTGAGGGAGGCTGGTGTCTCTGTGGCAGGGACACAGTGAGCTCCCAGAGCCAGCTGTGAGAGGGCAGGCTCAGCTCTTGGGTCCCTCCCAGCCGAGCCCATACCCGAGTGCGGGCACCACGAGCGGGTTCTGCTTCTCCCCCCGCCGCCGAGCGAGGCTTTCCGTGAGGCTGCCTCAACAAAAGGCAAATCGAATTTTCCCCTCCAGCAGTCTTAGTGGCAGCAGAAAGCAGGGCTGAGCTGATCTGAGCAGCGCAGGGATGCTTTGCTGTGGCTGCCAGGCAGCCTGCAGGGCTCTCTGGCTGCCCCATGCCCAAAACCTGCTGCTGCTCCTGACTCCCTGCTCCCAGCAGGGAGCAAGGCGTGCACCCCCAGCGCTGATGCAGCAGTGCTTTGCCTTCCCTCTGTCAAGGCCGCCCCAAATCCTCATTTTCCTTTCCTATTAGACCAGCTAGTGTGTCACCAGGTGGCAAAGGCTGCCCAGGGCAGGTGGCTGTGTCACTGTAGTGCCGGTGGAATGGCAGTGGCATTTAAACCTGGATATTAACAGAAGCTTAAGGAGTGACTGGCTGCGCCCGTGGGCATTGCCAAGGCTCTGGGCACAGCTCAGCTGCCCAGAACAGCTACTGACGAGCAGCTGAGCAAGCTCAAAAGGTGTTTTCAAAGTTTAAAATTTGATCTTACGAGCTGTCTGGGGATGAACGTGAAGAAAGTCCTACCCTACATGTGCAGAGTTTTCTGTGACAAGTGTATTCCGAGCCGCAGGGACAGGATGCGCTATTTAGGGAAAGGCAGAGGCAGGCAGCACACCATGCGGGAACGTGCTATCCCCAGGCATTCCGCTCAGCGGAGCGCTCACCTACAGACACGCCTCCCGAGAATCCTCTGCCCTGGTGGGTGTTTGCTTACACAGGCATTCCCCAGAGATCGTCCCTGGAGACAGTTTTAGCCTGACAGGAGAGCTGCCTTCATGGCATGTATTTTTAACAAGGCTTAAAGGTATGAGCTATTCCCATCCCCTTCCCTGCAGAATAAATACTTCGGGGCAGAGCACTTACTGATCTGATCTGCCCGAAATCCTGAGAGATTTGCTCAGTTGTGTGTTCTGGCACAGCCTCTTCACAGAGCCCTGCTGCCCAACCAGGAGGAAGGTGCCACGAAATATCTGGAAGGTCTAAGCCTTCACAGCCCCCTGTTGTCATAATTACCCTTCCTACGATGCTCCAGGGGTCGTGCAGATAACACTGATAAGGCACTGACAGGTCCTGGGTGATAGGAATGCTGTGATGCCCAGGCTAGCAGACTTCTGAGCTCTGGGGACATCACCAGCGACCTGAGACAGTCCTTAGGTCCTGGCACTACTAACACCAAACCTGAACAGCTAGAGCTGGCCAGTGGGCACCCAAATGATGCTGGAGCATCTTATTTACTTGTGATGGCCACCAACAGCCAAGTGCCTGTGTGAGCAAAGGCCTAACATACACAGGGTGTTGAATAGCTAATGAATTGGGATGTGGAAGATTGGCCAAAACTGTTAAAATTTCCCTTTATGAACAGAGAAGAAAACCCACATCTCCTTGTGTAAACATGCCTGGGTGGAGAATTGAACCTGTGTTTGTGAACTCCCCCTTGCTGCAGATCAAAAGGCTGATTTGATGATGCCTCTGTGACACCAGGATTTGTATTTTAAATGGAAATTTCTTGCCATGTGATGACAATCACAGCAGAGACAGAAAAGGCTTCCCTTGTTCTGGGCTCTGTGGTTCCCAAGCTCCACAAATAGGCAGTAAATTATTACAGTCACATTGAAGTGTGACCTTAATAGCCCTAAATGCTTCCAGTGTGTATAACGACGTGATAGGATCATTATGTGGGTTTTGCTAGTGCAGTGCCACAGGGAAGGAAATGAAGTCAGCTACAGGTGTCTGAAGAGTCCAAACCTTGTCAGACTCACAGATGGTAACTACAGAGTGATGAGGGAAAGCCTGAATCTTTCTTCTGTCTGTGCTTAGCACCTCTGTGAAATCACCTGAGAGGTATACATGAGGTATTCCTTGCTGTGGGGCTGATAGAAAGTGCACTGACTAAAAGTGAAGACGTGGCCGTGATCTTTGTAGAGGCCCACAGCCTCAGTCCAGGAGATTCTTCAGAAAAGTTTAGAAGAGCCATGAATTGTGCTCTTTCTTACAGGAAGTGCACTTTGCCTCAGAAAGTTCTTTCTTTTCTTTCCTCAGTAGTGTGTTTTCTGACTGTCTCAGCTGAGCAAAGCAGTCCTTCATTTCTTTAGGAAGTGCCTATCTACCGAGCATCCAGATATGCCAGGCTGCAACTCAGGATGGCAAAACCTCATAGTTCCACAGTTTTTGGTACTTGATCCTTGATTTTTGTCTTTTCTACAGAAAAATTTAATAGACTATGGACCTGGCTTGTTTAAATCTCTGATCTGGCCTGGTTACAACTGGGATCATTCACATCTCTATCCTGCGTGGAGGGACTGCTGCAAAAAATCAGAGGTAGCCAAGTCTCACCCTGAGACACTCGCAGCGTCTGCTTATGCCCTGCTGCTGCTTTACAAATATCTCTCTTCTCTCTTGCAAACAAATAAGTAACCAGACAACCCAGCAGCTCAGATGTGAGGGCCTGAGCTCTTGGTCAGGAGCTGTGTGTGGCAGTGGAGGAAAAACGTGCAGTTCATTCATGGGGATGCTGTGTGGAGCTGCCCTGGAAGAGCCTGTGGGCGTTTGCTGAATGCTTCGTAATTAAGCTGATTCTGGGCATGCTGATTATAATTTCAGGGAGATGTGGAACATCCTGCAAATACTTGCATAAACATCTGATTCCCAGGACGCACGCGAGCAGGGTCTGTATGGGTGTATGGGAGGGAAGGGGAAACAGCCTGACTAGTGAGTGTATTTGAGAGCAAGAATAAATAGGTGCTGTTGCATCTGTGACATTGTTTTGGTTTTTAATCCAGCAGGGAGGAACCACAGGAAATGGCACATTTATAATCTTGCCTTCTGTCTCTGTCAGCCAGAGTGAACAACTCATTAGGATGAAGATTTTGCTCTTTTTGATCATCAAAGCAATAATGCAGAGAGAAGCCAAGTGAACTTGGAAGACCATCGTTGAGCATCTCGTGTACTTTTTGCAGGGATAGCACTGGTGGAGGACCACTCTGTTTTCCTAGAGCACTATCCAGGTTCTACTGTCATCCATGGGGAGTCCTTGATAAAAATTTTCTTAGGACTTTAAACTGCATGGTTTAGGACTGTGACTGCTGCAAAAAAAAAGTTTGACTCTGGAGAAAAGTTGTGAGAGTTACACCTGTCCCCACCCCCAAAATCATAGAATCATAGAATGTTTTGGGATGGAAGGCACCTTAAAGATCATCTATTCCTATCTCCCTGCCATGAGCAGGGACAGCTTTCTCTAGAATCCTAGAGATACTTGGCTGTAGACTTTGGTGGGGGTATATCAGCCTGTTAGAGCCCTGGTTTAGTACCTAACAGGTCTGGAAAAGGCTTTGAGATCCCACCTGCCCCGACCATTTGGGACATTTCATATTCCATAAAGAGTACAATTGCACTATTTATCACAACCTTTCTCCAAACTTCCCAGCAGGATCCTTGCTGTGCCAAGTACTGCAGACTGCATGGGGCATCCATAATCCAGCCTCTGTGCTTCTCTGCTGTCTCATGGAAGCTCTGGACTTTCCCTGTATCCTAGCACAGCATTAGTGCGGAGGTGAGGAGGGAACTAATTGCCTCCAGGCATTTTTGTCAGCCTGTGCCATTCCTACAGAGCTCTTGGCCTTGCACATTATGAAGACAGGCAGGGAGGCAGACGTGGCTGTATCTGTGTGACAGGGTGGGGGCAGCAGCTCCAGACAGCGCTCTGCTTAATTGGTTTCCTTCCTTTCCCGCTGTATTAATCACCTCCCTGTGCATGCTGCCCAGCGCTCATTTCCAGTCATTTTGCAGGCCTATTGAGAGGCCGTGGAGCAGCCCAGGAGTGGATTACTTCTCAGCAGTCCCTGGGCAGAGGCACAGGTCCCTTTTTCTGTCTCCCTGGCTCCAGAGCAGCCTACTTTCCACCCAGTCCCTCTTCGATGCTCGTTAATGGAGAAGGAGGTGAGCATAAAATGGACTGCTAAAACCTATGAATATTTCAGAGGAAAAAGTCAAGGGACTCCATTAAATCCTGTTCAGTTTCTGCAAATGGAGTTGGGGGGTGAGTGTGCTGCTTAATGAGAAACTCCAGCGCTGTGTGACCGCATGATGCTTCCCAAAGCTTCCCTTTTGCAGCGTCCCCATAGAGTCACCAACACTGCTGCCATCCTCTCCTTGGCCAGACAAGTCAAACATCTCTGCTGTCAGCTGTGTCTCCTGCTGCCTCAGCCTGCCCCTACATATCCCACCCCAATATTTACCACCCAATTATCCTCAGATGTACCTCTTCCCCCATCACACTCATAGCATGAGGCACCCCTTGAGCTGCCCAGCATCCCAATGTCCTACAGCAGCCCACCAGCTATCAGCACACTGTTTACCTTCCCAGCATTTCCAGCATCCTTCCCACCTCACCTGCTGTCTTCCCCCAGCCCCTTCCCAAGTCCCCATCCTCATCACAGCCTCCTCCAGACAGCTGCTGCCCCCCCAGCAGCAAACAACGAGAGCGGCGGCGGCTTTCAGAGCAACAGACAGAGCCTGACAGCCCCATATGTTTCAACAGAGACAGTTCCTCCCTCTAATGGGCCCAGAGGAGCGCGGCTTTCAAAGGATTCAGCGTGGAAGTGACAGGCTGGAAAGTCTTATTAATGGCCTGTGCGGCAGCCAGGGCCGCAGGCAGCACGTGCCAGCAGCCCAGAGGGCACGGCCAGGCACAGCCAGCCCTCCCCTGCCACAGCCCGTGCCCTGGGGCAAGCAGAACCCTTCCCTGGGCTGGGGATTGCCCTTTGGCTCTTTTCTAGAGACCAGTCAGCATGTGAGGCCTTCCCAGACCATGCAGCCTGCATTGCACCCTGTTCTCCCAGCCCTGACTGCCAAGCGTGCCCCGTGGAGGGTCTGGCACCAGGCTTGGCTGTCATGCAGGGAGAAGAGCCTGGGAAACACAACCCACAGCTGTAGGTCTTCTCTCTCTTTGCTGCTGTGAAGCAGTGGAGTCAAGTAAGCCAAAGTGACAGCATGCAGGAACTGCTCATCCTTTTGCTGGGTGCTGCCAGTCAAACAGGAATTGTCTTCTGGACTTTAGGTGCCTGCTAAAGAAAGTGACCTGTCATCACTCTGAGAGCTGCCCCTCAGAGATATCTTCTCCAGGAACATTGGTCTTCCCCATCCAAAAGCTCAAGGTGTCTGTGCTGTTAGACACCAGCATCCCCTTAGGCCACCAGGACTCGTGGCAGTTTCTTAGCTTTCACTCTGTTTTTCCTAAATCACTCAGGTCTGCCTCAGAAGGAAAGAGACCCAAGAAGGAGAGATTCAGGACCTGGGCAAACAGAAGGAAGGAGTCTCTGCACCACAGCATCCACAGTGAAATTCATCTCCTCACTTAAACAATGAACTGCTGCACAGAAAGGTGTTGAGTGAGGATTCATTGAAATTTAAGCCACAGACTGTACATGGATAAATAACCAAGGATGGGGACATCCAGTGTAGAGGGGGAAATGCAACCCACTCCATTAGACCTCACCTCCAGTGACAGAAATTGTTTTCCCTCTCTGGCCCAGGGTCCTAAGGATGGCCACAAAACCCTTCAGAAGATGACTGTCTCAAGGTAAGACAACCATAATTATGGGCTCAGCAGAGAGAGGCCTCACCAGCAGTTTTCAGTTCACCCCAATTAACTCTTCCTCGTTATGCAGCCACTGATGACCTGTACCACCCTTCCTCTCTCTCACCACAGATAATGAAGCTTCTCTCTCTCTTGGTTTAGCATCCACCCATTGCTCCTGAAATGCTAATTACATTTTACTCATAACTTGCTTAATCAACTACCATAATTAAATTAAGCAGTGCCTTTCTAGCTACATATAGTTTGTATTTTGGGCTGTGGGCTGATGCATTTGCAGAGACCCAAGTGCCCCAGTCTGTCTGGTACAAGCTACCACCGCTCTGCAAACCCTGCCTCTCAGCCACAGTGCTGTTCCTCTGAGACAAATGGGCTTTCACTTCCTTGCTTCTCTTATTATTAATGTTTGCAGTTTCATGCCAAAGTAGAGGAAAAGTATTTCCTCTTTAATATATAAAAGTGGCCTTTCATGGAGAAAAGTAATTTCATTTTTAATAAACAAAAGTGATCTTAGGTACAGAAATGCATAATTTCCTTTCACTTTTTCTGCTCATCTTCAACAAGGGAGTAGCCCTGTTCAGACTTGATGCCAGCTCTGTGTACTGGTTAAAAGGGACAAAGTGTTGCAGATTGGGAGACTGTAAATGTCCATTACAGAGGGCTTCATATACCCTGCTGAGTAAAGGAAAGCAGACTTAGAAATCTGAGTGATTCTATGAGAAAAAATGGTCTTTTCACTGTGACCTCACTAGAGCAATAAAGGTGGCAAGTGTGGTGTGAAGTTGTTGGCGTTGTCAAAAAGCAGGAAAACCTGAAGTTCCTGTTGCAATATCCCCAAGGAAAGGAAGTCTTCCCTAGCCCAGAGTGGGACAAGCCAGGGGAACACCAAAGAAATGGGAAACACCTTGCTCACTCAGAAACTGGGGGAAGTTTGCTGTTGTAGTCCATGGATGTGGCAAGATATCCAAAGGGAGTTCACCTGGGCAACTGGAGGAGGTTGAACACCCAAGGCGAGTCATGGATCCATTTTCTACAATTCAGGCAGAAAGTTTATTTCTTCTGGCAGTAGCATGAATATGACTCTGGAAATCTTGCAGGGCAAACTTTGTGTGCCTTGTTAGAAAATCTCAGGTGGAGATTTGCATTAGGCTGAATTTTACATTCAGCTGACACACATGCCCTGAGCCAACTATTCAGCTCCTTCCCTCCCCCTCTGCTGTGCAGCAGATAAAAGAGTGCAAGGCAGCCTTGCTACCTCAAGACAACCATTTACTTGGAGAGAGGTCCTTGAGTGTCCTTTCAGAGGTGTTCTGCCCCACAGAAGCAAAGCCAATCTGCCAGGGCTGATCCCTGCAATCTAGTGATGTGACTAATTGAAACCACTTGTTTTTGAATGCTTAATATTTGTTTGCACACAAGATGTAGTCCACGCCTTTTTTGGAGAAGCCATGAGGCAACTGATGATTATATACAAGAATACAGACATCTAATTGTGTCATTTGTAAATTGGCACTTTGTCCAGAACCCATGTGAGGTGCTGAGGTCTGCTCTGTTTCCCAGGCAGCTCCTTGGAGCCTCATCAGGAATTTCTGGGCCCTTGCTAAGCCAGCTGCTGTATTTCATAGATGAGTTGCAAGTGATTTCTAAACAGTGGTTGTAAAGCTTCCTGGGATGAATAGATGTGACAAAAATGCTTGATTTCAGCTCTTCTCTTGAGCTGCTGTCAAATACAGTTCAGGATTAAGTCAGAAGCCTAGCACAGCCCAGGCAGCAATTCCTACTCTGTTCTTCTATCATTGCATTTGGCACAAACTTGATACTGAGAGAAATAATTGGTGGGGCTTCTTGGCTGCTGAAATACATATTTCTGTCTCAAAAAACCTCTGGTGTTTCCCAGTGAGCTACTGAAGATTTAAATCCAATGAGGAATCTGATATCTTTAGATAAGCTTGCACAAAGTTGCCTAACTTCTTTCCACTGAGGGTGGCAGGGCACTGGAGCAGCTGCCCAGGGAGGTCGTGGCTCTCCCTCTCTGAGGATATTCTGGCTTCTGTGCCACCTGCTCTAGGTGACCCTGGCTTGGTAGAGGGGTTGGACTGGATGATCCCCAGAGGTCCAGCCATTACTGGTTGGTAACCCCCATTCCCATTTCTACATCCAAGCAGATTCCCCGACTCAGAACACCCCAGGCCCAGATATTGCCATGGACATTTTACAGCTCTGTGGTGCCCAAGCACAGCGTTTCTCAGTTCAGCCTTTTCCAGACAGTTTCCAGGCAATGCCCTGACAGCCACAGGCCTTTCTTGGGTCAGAGCATGCGTGGGGATGTCTGTGTCACGTTATATAAAAACCCAGGACTTTGGTGACCACATCATCCATTAGGCCAGTTAGATATTCTGCCTCAAAAGCATACTGGCCTGTATGGCCTTTTACTTCATCATTTCAATGTAACATAGCTTTTTACCCAGACAGAATAAGTAGAAAGCATTTTTCCACAGTAGTCAGACTTGACTGAGAAGGTCAAGGGAGAATGAAATGAGATTTTTTTGTAAAAAAAAAACAAAGTCCTACACAAGGGAGAAATTTCTGTTCCAGGAGCAAATAATTGCACACAACTACACGAATTTATAAGTGAGAGACTTTATTTGAACCAATTTTTCAAATACAGACATCTGTATTATTCTCACTTCTCGGGAATGTTTTCTGCTCATTTTTGAAGCTTGCAACCTTAGGACAATATTCAGGACATATGTGTACATTAGATCTCTGCAGATGGACACATTCATAATGCACAAGTACAATGAGTGAGAGACTCTTTCCAGATCCTCACACAAGAGCATCGGAAATGGGCCGCTCTAATTGTCAAGTTCTGCTCTTTTTAGCTTCCAGACACATCACAGTTCTTGATACTCTCTAGGCTGTAGCCACCTTCTTCAGGCCCCGATTTATTACTGTGTTACTTCAGCTGTATGCCAGTGGAACTCCTCAAAATAGGGCTTAGGTGATGCACAGGGATTTGTTTTATTTATTGGGAACAGGCATGAGCAGAAAAACCAAGCTATCGGGTGAACAGTTCACCTGGGATTTTCTTTCGTGAGAGTAGTCTAGGTCTCAGGCTGGGATTTCTGATTTTTTAGAAGTGACCAGTGGTTCTGGGTGTGTAATACATGAATCTTGATGTTCAGAGCATACAGGGGACCTGTGGCTTGGACCCCAGTGAGGTGTCTCTCAAGTTGGGCACTCCAGATGTGAGCCACTGGGGTTACTAGCCTGTTCTGCAAATCTCGACCTTCACCTCTTCTTCCAAGTATTGCTCAACAGAAGAATGTAGTAATAAAGCATTGTAGGTAAGAATGCAGGCTCGCACATGACCTGAGATCAACACCCTGAAAAATGGATAGAGGGTAGCGCTTTCAGGACCACCTAAATGACTCATGATCTTCAGTTCCATTTTGGGAAATTACTGGAGAATTTCAGGCCTGAGACCCCCAAATGCGCCGCAGAGAGGAGTTTGGACATCCTTCAGCATCTGGGCCTTAGGAACTTGCATCTCTTTGAAAGCCAGTGAAATGTGTGCTCTCAAGTGCCCATGTCACTTAGGTTATTCTGAAAACTGTACCCTATATACATATAGGTAGATAAGGGGCAGACTTTCACAGGCACAAGTGGCAGTTAAACATGTAACTCCCATTGATTTTTTTTCCCCCTCGGGGACCTGGAAAATCCCCCCCCCGAGGAGTTGAATCCTCCTCTCGCATTATTTTCACACTAGATTAACACCACTGCTTCCAGTGGAGCGACACCTGAGTTACCCCAGTGTGAGCGAGAGGAGAACCAGTCCTGAGGTGCTCTAAATATCCAGTGAAAGTGCTAATGTGGCAATGCAGAAAAGCAGGGAATCTGAGCACAGGCCTGGAAGAGGACCCCCAACGTCACCTGTGGTGCCGCTGAGCTGCAGGTGACCACCAAGCAGACTTCTTAGCCAAGAAGAACCACAAAAACATTCATTCAAACCCTTCCTTCCACCTCTGCCAACCACAGCCTCCTAAGACACCTATGGCAAACAGCAGACCTTCAGTATGAAAACTCACAAGTGCTAGTTTGCTGTTTGGAGACCACAGAAAAAAAAGAAATAACTCCTGTGGGGAGTTTGGTATGAATTCCCTCTTCCTTTTTTTCTTCTTTCCTTTTTTTCTAAATTCCTCTCCATCAGTCATGGCTATTTCTTTCATCTAGAGTAACATGTTTCCCAAGCAATGCTGTTTATGTGGTCACCACAAGTGAGTTCCTTCTGGCTAAAGCCTCTCATGGGGCTGCATGAGGGTTTAGGATTGGAAAACACTGGGTCTGAAGGGATCTCAGCAGGATGCCCTTCCCCTCCCTTTGGAATGTGATTCACAGAAAAGCTCCCTGGCTGATGCAACTATTGCAAGGGTTGTGGGGTTTCATCTGCTATTAGTACAGACAGTCAGAATGGCACAAGCATTGCAAAGCAGACCAAGTTCATGCTTACAATCTACTGCATTTGTGGGGAGTTTATGTTGGATTTTTTTTCACTTCTTCAAAGCTTAGTCTAGTGAAATGTAGTAGTGAAATGTCAAGAGCTACAGCTGGTAGGAGCATTCAAGATAGCTGTGGGTCACTAGTGTATCTTACTACAGGGACATGGAAAAAGCCCCTCTAGGACTCTGAACTTCCACAGCACTGCATGGTGAGGTCAGGCACCATATTCCCAGTGTGAGTCACTCTGACATGCCCTGCCCTTTTCTTACACAAAATAACAACCACAGGCACCTCCAGGCAAACGTGTATCCTCTTCAGGGAGAGAGAATTAGACATATACTCCCTGGGGAATTCCTGTAGGTTGTTATGGCAGGAGTAGTAGAAAAGCTTCAACAACTCTGCTGATGACTCTGCCCCACTCTTTACTTCTGGGACCTCCTGCTTCTTCTGCTTTCAGCTTACTTGATGTCTTGCTAGAAAAATCATTCCTCAAATACCCTTGTTCTCTTTCCAGTTTCCGTCCCATGCTGCATCCTTTATAGTGTTTCCTTTTAGCCTTTGAAAATCTAGCTGAAGAGGCAACTCAAGGAAATCCAAATGCTTTTCTTTGCTCTCTTCCTGTACCCTGAAGACAGCCCAGCTTCCTATACAAATCTTGTGTATTACACATTAAACTACTGCCTGCTCAAGGCAGGGTTTGTCTCTGTGCTCTCTCTCACGCTCTCTTTGCCCTGATTCTCTGGCAGGATCAGGACACGGTACAATAATAAAGATAGGGAGTGCTTGGGTAGAGCCAATAATTTTAAACTGGAACCAAGGGAGAGGAATTAGTATTTAAATTATTTAGGTTTGCAGTTGGTAACCACATATCCTGTTCTCTTTGCGGGGGGAAAAACCAAAACACAAAACCCAACCCTTTGTTCTCTAAGCAACATGGCAAAGTGTGTTCTTACAAACGGTGACAAAACACGCTCGATGCCTCAATCATCAGCCAAAGGGGAGGCAACATGCGACATACAAAGGTAAAACGTCCCTGGGGAGAGAAAGCTGTTTCATTTTTTGAGGAGGGAGGAAGGCCTGTGTCCAGGAAGACATGAGAAGTGGTTTTCTTTTCCTTATAAAGTTAAAAGTAGTAATAGCAAAGTGGAGGCAAGATGAAAACTTTGGGGTCTGAAATCAGAAGAGTGGGGAAGCCACATGGTCTTTGCAGAAACAGGCAAGACAGAAAACTTTTTAAAATGGTCATGACAGGAGATAAGGCCAAACAAAAAACATGGCCCCTCCTTCCTGCCTCCTCCCAAACACCTCTCCCACAAATCCTGAGAGCTGAACCTCAGTTCTCTCAACTTGGTGCTAGAGACACGGGGTGTCTGCAGTGTCTGCACTGGGCTGGGCCCCTTGTGTGCTACGAACAGCAAACATAGTGTACACGTCTCCTCCCTAGGCCTCGGCCCCGTGTCCCTCAGAGCTCTCCCTCCCAACACCATCCACACCCTGCTGCTGCCGTGGCAGGCACGCGCCGGCTGGTGAGACCTGACATACGGTCCAAGCAATGCCTGATGTCTGCGCTACATTTGCTGAATTGAGGTCAGGCTGGAAGGTGTCTCAGGGTTTACCACCCATCATGACATGGGAATATTAGCATATATATCATTTATGAAGTATGACACAATACCTATCTGTCAGTCAGCCCATCTTTCTACCTATTTATTCTGTCTAATCTACTTTAGCTATCTACGTTTCACTATCTCTATCAATCATCTATTGCTCCATATTATCTAATTTCTTCCTGTCTCTCTCTCATCTTTTTGCACTCTAATCTTTCTTTCTCTAGCTATACTCCCCTCTCTCTCCCTATCATCCATCTATCCACTCAAAAATCTTTTCTCCCCTCATCTCTCTAATCCCTGTTTTTAAAAATCTTTGTCCAATCTATCTCCCACTCTCTCTTTCCCTCTCTTTAGCAAAAACCCCCTCCCTATCTCTCTCTCTCTTATTTCTACAGAATGCCAGGAAGCACATGAAAATGAATCCTGACGTGTTTTGATGGCACTTCCAGCGAGCAGTCTACGTTCAAAGTGATCATTTCTGAGGAGACACTGTTCATCTTTTCTCCCTATTTCCAACAAAGAGATGGAGGAGAACAAAGGAGTAGGACAAGGAGTGCCAGCCAGCCCTCTGAAGGCCATGGGGCTGCCACTCCAAGAAACATCAGCCACCAAAGGGCGTTGGAGCTGTCAGCATTCTCATCTTTTGGTCTTCCTGCTGTGAGGACAATTTAATCCTGGTCCTGCAGCATCACACAGCTATGCTGCAGGGTACTCTGGCTGTCATTGCCAATGAGGCCAGGAAACCATACAGGAGCTGCTGGGAAAGCACATTAAAAAAATCAGGGCAGTGAAAGAGCAGTAATTAGCTTTTATGAAAGCCCAGATATTACTAAATGTATTTTAACTGTTTTCTCTCACAGCTCATAAAGACAGCAGCAGACCCAGAAGGCTGCACAAGCTCAGGATTTAGTGTCTGTCAGTGTTCCACTGGGACAGGCCGGGTGGCACCAGGGGACAGCCCCACAACCTGTGGGAAGCAGTGGCGGAGATTTAGGAGGTGGGGCTCTGCCCACAGCCATAAATGACAGCTGAAAGCCTTGGCCCTCCTTAGAGCTGGGTGAAAACACCCTGGGTTCAGCAGGAGCAGGAATGAGGTATTTCTCCAAGTGCCACCAACGGGCTCCTAGGCCACCAGGCCTTGTCCTGCCCATGTGCCTATTTATTCAATAAATATTGAATAATAATTGGCCCAATTCATTTTGCCAAACAGAACACTTTTGGGGGGTCACACTATGCTACTCAAGGACTTTACCTCCAGCCCAATGGGATGAGCATCATCCTACTGTGGTGAGAAGATGAGGTCCTAGGACCCTGTCTCTCACAGCCCTTGGCACACCCCTTGGCAGGGGTTAGACCTTGGGCATACATCAAAGCTCGTCTCTCTACAGGCTCATACCTCCAAGGTCAGCATAGTTCCCCAAATCAGGGCCTGGAGGTCTCCCAGAGGGATGCTTTCAATGATCTTTCCTAAAACTGATCTTGCTGCTTTCATTATTTATGTTAGTAAGTGCTAACATCTCGCTCAAAATCCAAGCCTGCTCCCCTTAAAATCCCCTCAGCAGTGCCAAGGAGAGCAGTCAGTCACTGAGACTTGTGGCCAAGGAGCACAGCTGGGCCACGCAAGAAGTGGCCCACCAAAGACCACAGTTTAGCAGGATGTACGGCAGCATAGAAATGCGACACGGTGGTATTAATGATAATTATTCTCATTTATTATAATTATTGTTCAGTTTGAAAAAGGAGCCTGGAGCCAAGCATTACGCTAATTGGCACATTTTCTAGTTGTTATTTTAGTTCTCAAAACAAAGTGGGGTTTAGTATTCTTTTTTGTTCATTTGTTTGTTGTGTTTGGTCTTTTGTTTGTTTTTTCTTTCGTTCATTCCATCACATAGAAAAAGGAAGAAAAGAACCTTTTTTTCCCCCTTCTTTTGTTTTAACTCACTGGGTAAGTCTGGACTCCTCAGATGAACGTAACATTGCACACACACACACTTGGAGAAGAGAGAGAGGAGAGAGAGAGAGAGAGAGAGAGAGCGAGCGCTCGCAGTGGGCAGACAGACACACGCACGCGCCAGGTCAAAGAACTCTGATACAGTGCAAGAATTTTCCCAAAATGATTGGATCATCATTACCAAAAACTTGCCATAACAACACCAAGAAACAAAGAAATGTTTAAGCCACACTGTTTGACTGGGATTTTTCCTGCTTTTTTTTTTTTCTTTAAATGTTTGCCACACAGAGAGAAAAAGGGTTTAAGTGGTAATGGGAGAGGGACAGACACAGGCTCACAGATGTGAGCAGGAAGGGGGAAAATCGAGATTGGGGTGGGAAGGAAGGATAGAGGATAGGGGGAGGGAGGGAGGGGCAGTGGGGAGTCATTTCTTAATGTTCAGGCATTTTCTTGGTCCGCCTTGCTCTCTTCTTCTTTCAC
Source organism: Melospiza georgiana (assembly GCF_028018845.1). Taxonomy (NCBI): domain Eukaryota; kingdom Metazoa; phylum Chordata; class Aves; order Passeriformes; family Passerellidae; genus Melospiza; species Melospiza georgiana. Next base: position 85,017,342 of record NC_080431.1, read on the forward strand.
CTCTTCCTGCTGGGCACTTTCAGTAGGTTTGGTTTCTTCTACAGCATCTAGTGGGGAAAGAGATGGTCCAGCGTTAGTCAGCCATGATCTAGAGCATCCTGCATGTGCACACAGCCTGATGGACTGCATGGCTTCAGCTTCCCTCTCTCCAAAGTCACCCAGGTCTCAGAGTCCCTGGAATTTCTGCCGCATGAAAAGAACATGCCGAGGTTCAGCCCAGCAGGAAAACATGTAGCTCTCACAAAACCCCTTCAGCCAGAAAGCATGTGCCACTGGAAGGAGCTGCCTCGCTCACTGCTGATGCCCCGGACAACTCCTGTTCATTTCATTAGAGGCACTGATTAGACTCCTGGCTTGTCAGCTAGATCACACACCCTTTTACAGAACCCACTGACTGTACCAAACACTGTCCCCCAGTTACAACATGGATACTCCCAGAGACTTAAAGAGAGTCACAAAGAACAAACTATGCACACCTGAAGCCTGCAAGACCCAGAGGGAAAAATTTTATACCCTGTAACTCAGACTTCTCTCACACTGAACAGAGATCTAGGGAAATGTCTGTAGCCTTCAAGAATGGGAGCCTTCATCCAGAGGCTACCACATCTCTCCAGTTTTCTAGTCTCTCCTTTCAAAAGCAAAGTTGCCCTGGGGGGAAGCACTGAGTATAACTGGGAGCTAGCTCTGCCTGTCAGTGAGACACCTTGTTCTGGCAAACCATTCACATGAGAAGTTAAAAACTACTGCTAGGAGCTGTCCCCCAATGAACTAGACAGAGGATCAGAACCCAGGAGAAGGCAGAGGCAGCCAGTAGGAACAAGGCAAATGAAATTAATGCCCTTCAAGCTGGAGTGATCTCACTCCTGGGTTCATCTAGCCCATGCCTCCTTCATTGCAGCAGGACAGATTTAATTGTCTTGGAGTTTCTCCTGCCCAGCTCTGACCAGGGTACACTAACATGTCCCCAGCCTCTTTCAGAAACAGTGCATGTACTGTGTGGATTGCTTTTTACAGGACAAGGTGGTGGACCCAGGTCTGCAGAGCTGTAAGACAGAATAATGCACAAGGGCCTTAGTGCACTGTAGTGACTGGTCTGCTCCATCGCCATCTCTCCCTTTATCTCACTGGGTCCCAGTCCCACACATACAGAGCCCATGGAGAGATCAAGCAAGCAGCAATCCAGACTTGGGATGAAGAACAGGGGAAAGAAACACTTGGGATACAGGGAACAGGGAAAAGAAACAAGCACTGAAGGAGGAGGGAGTGATGTGGGACAGACCATACATACTGTACCCATCTCATTCAGAGCCTGTGGGTTCCCTGCACAGTTCCTGGCATCTCTGATGGGCTATCAAACTACATTGTACCAGCAAATAAAATGAGCCAGGGGCTGCTGCCTGGCCCCAAGGCTGACTGGCACCACCAGCTTATGTCCATATGGCTAAACTCTCTTCTTCTCCCGAACAGGGTAGCTGTGTCTGGGGCCTGTCTGATGCAAAGCTGCTTGGTGTACACAAAAATCACACCAGGGCCTGTCCTGTCAGCCTAACAATGAGGATGTTCAGTAGCCAGTGTTTAGTTTGTGAGGAGTAGCATCCTCATACCCATGTTTCAGGAGAATGCTAACTGGGATGTGAAAATTTCCTTACTGACACCATTCATGCATTTTGGCCTGGTTCATTTGATGCCATCAGATGGCAGACTTGTATTTGCTTCAGGCAGTAGGTGCTACATTCCTATTTCCCTCCTCCCCTCAGCTCTTTTAGCCTAGGTTTTAAACATGTTCCTAAGCACCACTTCCTTATGAATCACCTTTAAGTTGTGTGCAACTTTTCATTCTGAATCATCTTCATTAAAGGCTTTGCTTCTGGACCTTCAAATACTTTTAATCTTAGTAAATTCTGACTGCTGATTTTCTGGAAGGAAAAATTTCTGTGGGAACACCCCCACGGCCTCAGCCTCTGCATCTGCAAACCCCCTGTCAGCAAAAACATCTGTGGACTTTCCTTCCCTTGATACAGAACAGCTAAGCATGATGCTATTCAAGGACTCCATCTATATCTGGTACAGCTACCACCACAGACCAGAGACAAAACAGGCTACTGATTAAAATACAATCATAACAAGTATCATTGGGAGGCAAAGCTTGGCCTACTTTTTTAATTTTCCTGAATGACTTGATCACTGGGAGGGAGGAGAGTCCCTTTAATGCTGCTCTTCGAGGCACTCATAGCAGGAGACACACTGAATTACGAAGCTGAGAGTAGAATCCCAGTGTGCAACCATCTACCCCTAAATTTGAGTGAAAAGATTATTGTTAGCCAGCAGCAAAGTCTGATTTCTTACATGGCTCTGACAGATTCTAGTAAGGCAGAATTTCTGGGGTTTTCTCACATAAATGGAAATGAGTGAAAAAGCAACAAAGATACATAACGTGGCTTCAGGAGCCCAAGTCTGACACTGTTTTTCATTGTGTTTAAAACTTTTTGGGTCTTCCCACCAAAAAATATGCACAGATTTTAGCCAGCAGTCTCACAGCCCCCTCAGGACAGCACAACAGACAGGCACATAACACAGCAAGCACAGGGATGGACAGACAGACACTGGGAGTCCTGCTCATCTGCTGCACTACCAAGTCACACAGACGCCCTGGTTAATCAGCAGCTGAAAGTGGTGTCCAGCTCCTACAGTGATGAGCTCTTGACAGCACTCCAGGAAGGATGGACAGCAAATCTGCTCACACCCAATGTGGAGGAGCTGGCAGTGATGTTGGTTAGCTCCCAGTGTTCCCATGCTGCCCTTGCTCTTAGGATAAGCAGGCAAGTTGAAACACAATTTTCTGCCATGTTCTATTCCCTGTTAACTCACCACAGTGGCAAATCTAATTTCCAAGGAGTACCCATGGCGCCTGGAGATCCCTGACTGGCAGAGGAACTGCACGGAGGTGCCTCACTGTCCCCATTAATGTTCTCTGGGGAGCAGATAGTGGCAGGCTGATGACTCTCTGCTGAAGAAGGCCAGAGACTGCACTGATTTCTGCCATGGATGAAATAGACTGGACTAACAAGGGTTATGGAGCAGCAGGAACAATTTAAGGTCACTTCATCACATATTCAAGTCAACAGAGAGGGATCATACAACTCAAATGCTGGACTGTGCATATTCCAAGTATAAACAAGAACGCTAGCTTTTTGAATAAGAATTCTCACATAAAATTCAGTGAATCACTCTCCATCTTTTCTCTTGAAAAGCTTTAAGGGGAAAGACTCTGTGTACTGCTACACCCTGCTAAGCTATGTCTTATTTCCTAGCAGCTTTACCAGCACTTCATTGATCTTTGGAATGAGGGAAAAGAAGCAACCTGGTGTTATTATGTAGTAATGAACTGTACCAAGAAGCAATATCATGAAGGAAAAAAGAATTCAGCTCAAAAAAAAAAAAAAAAAAAAAAGAAGAAAAAAAAAGAAAGAAAAAAAGTCAAGCAGTGGCACTGCTAAACCACAGCAGTAAAAAGAAGAGGATCCACTCTGCGCAGTGGGGGCAATGCACCACAACCCCAGTGACATCAGGGCCAGTAAAGAGCAGCTTCTGATTCATGAGAAAAGGTGAGGCATTTTATCTGACTCACCAGTTTGTCTGATGCAGGCTATTTCTGCAGCATGTTTTCTGGGCTTTCTCCAGCCTTGTTTTCAGTGTCCCAGCAAAGGAGGGCAGGGTATCCCCAGGGAGATTAGCAGAAAACTGTCCTGGGAATTCCATACATCAGAGAGACTATCTCTTACACTGCTTTTTACCCAGTACTAGTCTTGATTTTCCATTTTTTTAACTCTGGGATATCATACCTTTGGGTTTGCAGAGGACAAATACCATTATACAGCCAGAACTGCAGAGTTTGGGCATTTTTCAATCACTTTGTACTTTGTTGCAAAGGTGACAAAAAAGTGGTTGAGAATTCAGGCCATTCCCTGCTTGAGGAACAAAAGCATTTCATCCTGGGTAGCCAAACTTCTACCTGTCTAAAGCTGCCTCCCTTCTGAACATGTCAGCACTGTGGGATCTCCTCCTGCCTGCACAATCAGAGCCCCCTGTGTCCACTTGCAAGGGACAGAATAAGCAGGAAGCAATGAGCTCTTTCTTCAGGTGGGCCTGGACTGGGGCAGCATCAGTGTGCACGTGGTGACATCATGAAATGAGAAAGCTGAAGTCAGAGTGGATGGACATCTTACCTAACTTCAGATACCTACAGAGAGATATCTGCAGCTGATCTTCTCATCCTCTCCTTCCTTCCTAATTAGTGGAAATAAATAGGACATGTCTAAGAGTCTCTTAACCTGTCTTATTTGGAGGCCTACTTTAGGACAAATTGCAGCCTGGGAATATCTACACCTGCAGCAAGCCAAGGTGGAGACATTCACATTTGTTCTAGAGCACTCCAGCTACAAAGCAAAAAGAAAGATCCAAACTCAGAAAACGATAGAGTAAATGAGGAGGGGAGAGGGAAACGTAATATAAAGCAAAAAACCCCCCAACTTGGTGGGGGGGGGAAAAACCAAATTCAGTCCTGAAGGGAAAAGCAAGAATGGCTAGGTCAGAAAGCTAAAAAAAAAATCACCTCAAACTAACAACAAGACCAACCTAGTTTGTGCTTGCAATGACCACCCTTATGGTTCTTTTAACGCACACCAGTCATCACTTGCACTGTTTGTGGTTACTCCAGTCCTGTGGTCCCACTCTTCTAGCTCTAAGATTTTAGTTTGCCTTTTTATTTCAATCTTTTCTGCAGTCCAGATCATCTTATAGCATAAGATAATTTTGCAAAGAGACAGGCATCTGTGAGCTGAGCTGCCACTGTTCTCACTTCCATTTAGCTCTCTGGACAGCGCAGTCAAGTTGAGAAACCCTTTGGGCAGCCTTGGACAAACCTTAAGCCATCACTCCAGAATTGTTTAAGGGTAGAGCTGCACGGTGGGAGAGGCTGATGTGTGTTTCCCAGCTGAAGGGCCTGTGTCAAAGGGAGGCTTTATACCTACACCTCCAACTGGCACCTGCTGGGAAACACCATGGAAGAGTAACAACATGGAAGTGAGATATGGAGCCTCGCTGCAATAGGGTCTTAAAGAGCTCCTGCTCCTCAGCACTCCACTTATTTCCTGGAAAGGGTGAGAGTCGTGTCTGCGAGCCCTGCTGGGGGAGCAAACGCCTGGAACATGCGCAGCCCTGGCTGCTGTGGAGCTGAGGCAGGCATGCAGGCAGCAGCCCTGCTGGATGGTGGTGCCTCCAGCTGCCTCTGCCGACGCTGTGCTCTAATGGCTGAGCGTGCAGGCTCCCCTCCAAATCTCTCCACTGCCCTACATTAGTGAAATTAGGTTGAGTGGATTTCCGGGTAAAACACTGTCTCTTGGGACCTGCCCAGCTCCCGTCTGACTTGCCAAGATTAATTAAATCAGAGCAGACATCAGCTTATGACCACAGCAGCAGCAACCTCTCTGATGATCTTTTCTTTTGTGACTGGTGGCTTGGGTTTTGTTTTTCTTTTTGTCTCTATTCCACTGCAGATCTTTCAATTACCACAGCCAATGCCAAGAGATGAGAAATTGCACAACACTCTGGGATTCTAATATAGATGCAGAGAATTTGCTTTTGCTGCTTTCTCAGTGTTTGCATAATTATTGCTGATATTGATTGTGCAGCTAGAGCTCTCCTGTGCATTCACGCTGAAGAACTGCCCAAATCTACTCAGACGCTGCTCTCTCTAGCATTTGTCGTGCTTCCTCCTTTCTCTGTTCTTTGCCAGCTACAGCTTGGGCAGCAATGGAATTGAAAACCTGTTCCTCATCCGGTCGTCACTCTGCTTCCGAATATTAGTCTGGGCTTTCCTGTCCTGTTATATGCAGATCTCACATGACCTAGAGATGACTCTAGTTAATTTTTTTTTTTTTTGAGGATAAGGAGCACTGGAAAGCCTCATTTAAAATCCCTGCCCTGAGCATCTCCTAGCTTTAATGACATTTGGATCCAGATTTGGATCCAGGCTTCACAGCTTGATTCATCTGTCCCAATCCATCTGTCCTTCTAGCCAGCCAGAAGTCTATTCCAGGCAGACGATGGTAGGTCTGAGGCTGCTGAAACAAGACACACTTCAGGTTCAGAGCTGTTGGTTACACAGTTCTCTTTCTGATCCATGTTAGCCCATTGCAGTCAGCCCTATTATGCATCATGCAGAGCTAAAATCCTTCACCCTCCAGACTTACTGCTTCTGAAAACTGGTAGACTTATGCTGTCCCAGCTGAACACCAAGAAATGAAGGAATCGGGTATTTCACAGAAGTAGCTGTGTCCGGTCCAGGGTAGTGACTTGTATGATTTCTCCCAAATCCCTGGTGAATCCCTCACTCAGTAGAGACAGACCCATGGTACTGACTCCTGCAGCCCTGGGGGTCCTGGTGAGCACATGGCACCTGGGAGATCTGCAAACCCTTGGCACACCCTGCAACAAGCTGGTGGGGAGGAATGACCCCAGTGCAAGTAGCAGGCAGGAGGTCCAGGGAAGTCACCTAATAATTACTGGAAAGGAGCAAACAAATCAGCCTGTTAAGGTTGAAACAATAATGCTGATATGGCCCCAATACATGGTAGCTTGGGCCTCCTATTCCTGCACCACCCCATCTTTTTCCAGAACCATATAAGAATTGTTCAGTTGCCCTAGCAGTGAGGAAAAAAACCCAAAAAACTACAACTTCTGCAAGTCCCATAAGCTGGTAACTTTGGTCCAAACTTGGATATCTGCCTCTTTTTCTGATCCTGCTAAATCCTCAGAGGACAGCCAGACACAGTTCTGTCACCCCAGCTGCCCTTGCACTTTGTCAGGGTGAAGAGCCAGTGGCTTAGGGATTTCCTTCTCATCCCACCCCATGCCTTTCCCCCTCCAGCACCACCATGGAAATCCAAGCCTGCACTGGCATCCATGTGTGCAGTAGAGGGAAAGGGAGGGAATGGTGGGAGAGCTGCTCAGGGTTTGCAGCAGTGGGGAGGGGGTGTTGAGGGGAGTCAGGCTCACAGCTCCATTGCAAAGCATCTTTCACAGTGTCTAGACACCAGCTGCTGGGTTGCCGAGGAAACTCCCCAACTTCGGCTGAGGGAAGGGAGCATTGAGGTCTCCAGAGAAATGGGAGTGATGGAGGAAGAGGGTGGGGAGAGAAAAAGGAGGATGTGAGGTGTTAACCCTGTTAGAACTACATTTGCAAATATTCTTCCATCTTGGAGAACGGGAAAGAAGCTTCTCTGTTTTTTCCACTGCTGTTTCTTTCCCACATCCATGGATGCAGCTAGACATGGAAGCTGAGAAAAAATACATGCCTACTGCTGACTGTTCATTTATCACTGCCTATCACCAGCATTTTTGATCTGAACTCCCTTCCTACTGTACCCAAAACTGGGCAATTTTGATCAGCTACAACTGGAAGAAGCCCTACCAGAGTGGTTAGGTTTTCAGACAGCAAGATCTCCTTTAGCAAGGCCAGTGCCTTGGCCACTGTCACACTTCAAGCAAAGGCAGCTGCAGAGAGGATAAAGTGCTCCACCTGGCAGCAGTGTCATCTGTCACAGTGCTTCTGTGGGGATGCTCTGTCACATCAGAAAGTGGTGGGCAGGTGGGAGGCTGTGTAGAACAGTGGCCAAAGGCAAGGTAAAAGAGCTCTTTCAAGATGAGATGCCTTAGAGGCAGATACTTTATATTGGCATTGAGTGGCCTCCTACCAAACTGCATCAAAGGTGCTGTGATCTCAGAGGTGTTGTGGCCTCAACAGACCTCCATCAAGGTTCCATGGTCTTCACAGCCAGGGAGCTTGAAGGGGAGAAATGGGAAGTGACTTGTGCAGGGTGTCCCCAGCCATCAGCTGGGATCAGAGTTGATCTGATGAACAATCAGGTGCTCAGCTGTCCTGATGAACCAGAAGGGCTCCCTCCAGGAGTGGCTCTGAGGTACCAGCCCCTCTATCTCCTGCATTCATTACTTCACCTGAGGAAAACCTTAGAAAAAATTACCCATAAATTGTTCTTTACTCCTCTTCTCCCCTGCCGCTGTTGATCTCACACAGATCCTGCAGACCAGAAAGGGTACTCTTTAAATACCTTATGATTCAAAGAGCTTGAATATAGGGGTTTTAACTTCCTTCCAGCTGTGGAATGTAACAGTTGACAGCTGCTCTTGGCATATGTATTGGAAAAACAGGATGTACCTATCTCATGCAACAGCATTTTTTTGTGTCACCCATCTTTTCTCCTTTGCTGGTTTAAGTTCTGGAGGATGGTTTAGAAAGAGAGTGCATGTGAGGGGACAGAGGAATAAGGTCTTTCTGAGACACATCCATTTATTCTTTAGCTTCTTTAGAACAACTGCCCTATGAGATTATAGGGGAGAAATCAGAAGAAAGATAAGAAGAAATGGAAATACCCTGAATAGATATAGGCCAATTGAACTTTATTGAAGTGACAGATAGATTTTTCTACAGCCAGGATATTCCTAGCAAAGTAATTAATTCAGGGAATGAAGCTTACAGCCCTTTGGGGATGGAGGTTTGAATTTGGAGAGGCCAAGCAGATGCACAGAGAATAGCACAGCAAGTGACAGAAGTTTGACAGACAGATCAGGTCCTCAGAGGTCCCATCTCAGCCCATCTCACAGCTCTGAGAAGCCTGGCAATGGTGGCAGGATGAGTAAGGGGATAAAAATGAACCTGAAACTGTGGCAGACTGCTGGCACTCTTGCACTGCTGATCCTGAAATAAAGAGGGTTAAGAAGAGGAAGGAAACGTGTGGAGCATTAGAGCCTTTGGGTTCTCCATCTACAGCTCCCACCTCCTCACACAGGACTGACTGTGAAGCTCTTCTCCTCCCCTTCCCCAGCAAAACTGGCTAGGGAAAAGAAACTAAAGGAGGAAATCTTCTGTAATTGCGGCAAAATGGTCTAGAAATTCCTTCAGTGCATCCAGAATTAATGTGCTGCTCCTCCCCTCATACTCCTCCCCCTTCAGCTGTCGGTGGCAGGAAAACAAATTGCTGCAGCCCTTACTACAAACCATGCTCCCGCCTCCCTTCCCCCAGCCCAAAAGACATGTGCCATTCATAAGCTGCCTGACTGCTGGTCTCCATTATTAAAGCCTAGAAGACTGATAAATTGGGGATTCATGGAGCCTGCAAGCCTCCAACAACCACATTGCCATGGAAACCAGAGGCAGCCTCCATCTCCAGCAGAAATGATATTGATCTAGCTGAAGGCAGGGAATTACAATCAAGGGGAGGATATAAAATGTCTCTTTTTCTTCCCTTTGCCATCCTCCCATTTCGAGTTTAAATGAAGGAGAAATTTCATTTAGAGATCATTAGTTTGTTTCTGTCCATCATCATACACCAAGGCTCTGCAAATTGGATGCTAAAATTATTAAATGCCTGTTGTCAGGCTTTCCACAGCCATCTTCTTGATAACTGTCCCCAGCAGCTGCAACATCAACACCACCAGTTCTTTGCATCAAAGAAATTACTAGTATTTCTCAAACGCACGGCTGGTGCACACCCATAGAATCCCAATGTGTTTTGTGCAGGATAATACACAGGCACTGCTCTCCAGAAGGCAGTTTAGGCTTCATGCTGTACCCAGGGAAACTCCTGGGAGCCTTTGCTTTTCATTTCATCACGAGGAGGCTTGAGAGCCCAGACATAGGAAGAGGCATTTTGAACTGCAAACACTTGTGGGAAAAACCCCATTTTGAGACATCAGAGCGGCATTTGCGGTGCAGAGCAATTATCCCCTCTTCTTGAAATCCCTTGTCTGGGACTGCTTAACAGCTGCTTTCCTGATGATAGAAAGATCAGAAGTCGCAGTGCCTGTCCTGCAAAACTGGGTAGGCAGCTGGCACTTTCCCCAGATTATATAAAGGCCAGCTCCTCCTGGTTTGACTTAAGGCAAGGGGTTGGGCTGTGTAGTCACTCCTTCTGCCCCAAGAAATCTGTGAACACAGGTGTGTAATGCTTGCCCAGTAAGTGGTCAGCTCCACAGAAAAGGCGGTGTAGGGCAGCCCTGAGCCTGGCACTGGCCATTTTCAAAGAGCCTAGCTGTATAGCTGGAAGGAAGGGAGGAATTGTCTGGAAAAAATCTCATGAGTGCTCTTATTGCCAGCACCAGTCTTCTCTGTGAAGGTGGCAGCAGTTTGCATCAGTAATTCTGATTTTAATTCAAATTTGGCAAGCTCTGTTTTATTTTTGACCAGTTTTGAGAGCTGTTTCTCCCAGTTGGAGAAGGACTGTTGAGTCTCTGAACTCTCTGAGTGCTGAGCCAAGCGAACCGGTGCAGCTGTCCCACAGTAGCCATCTCGGTTTAATTGGCTTTTCACAATCACAATTCCATCAGGCAGATAATGAATTCAGCCATGACATGAGGGCACTTGGTGGGACAGCTGCAAGTGCTGGGGAAACCACCTAGGGGCACAGCCAGGCATCCCCATGCCCTGTGCACAGCCAGCTGCGCCATAGCCAGGATGCACCACCTCTCTGGAGCAGCAGGAATGTCTGGGTTGTACAGCTCCCCAGTACTGTCCACTATGGTGAAAAAACACCCTTACAGGGGGCTAAGACAGCCCTTTGCTGAGCTAGTCTGCAGTGACAAGGCTTCTTTTCCTCATCAAAGGACATTTTCCTTGGCCCTGACTCAGCTGTGGGACCAAGCAGTAGCTGCTCCTCCACCATCCCGTGTGCAGCCAAAGTCTGCCATGAAGCCTGGATCTGCACAGGTCCATGGAAGCTGCCACTTACCACAGCTTCCACATGCAGAGTTTGCACGTTTTTGGCCAGGGTGGAGCAGCACATAATCTTGGCTAAGGACCATAATTTGGACAACAGTGGTCACAAGGAGAGGGCCTGATATGAGGCATGAACTCATCAGGCCTGAGCTGCTCTGACATTGCTCTGAAATTGCACTGAGGCATAGGAAGTGGCACCCCACCATTTTGTGCTCTTACTGTCTACTCCTGCTGATTTTATTTGCTATAAAGGTCCTTGGCTCGGGTCTTGCCTGCTGGTCACAGAGCAATGTTGTGAGGTATCCATGTGAATGAACACGTCTCTCTTACTCTTCCTCTCCTGCTGGAGCTGTTCCACTTCCATAAACCATTAAATATTTATTGGGCCAGAGGAAAACATTGACTCTGTAGACCAGTGGTGAGGGCACTCATCTGGAATAGGGGAGACCAAATGCCACATCCTGGCTCCAGCAACCAATAAATAATTTATACAAAGTGGAAAAGCTCCAGCAGGAGGGATCAGGGGAAAATGTGTCCAGCAGCCCAACGGCTCGCTTGCAAAGCTCAGTGGATTTCAGCTTTCTAGCATAAGGCTCCTGCCCCATTCAGGGAGGACCTGACCCTCACTTGCTAGCTACTCTAAGAGCAGGCAAAGATTTTCTTACCACTTCATTCTAAAAATCCCATAATTCCTAGTAATGGTATATAATATGTTTGGGTTTGAATAATTAAAGGGTGCTTTAATGAAGAAAAAGATTATCACAGAAAAATTTCAATCTATCAGGACTCAGAAGCCCTGCACAGTTGTGGTTTGAACTGTGATCAGGCTTATCTCTTCTGTTTGGCAGAACCATGTCAATGTGTTTTGCTAGAAATGAGGCCAAGAAGTAGTTGCATGCTATATCAGTTAGGAGCATCTGGAATTTTCTTCTTCTTCCCTGATGTAAAAATCAGTGACTCCATCCATCTTTCTTGTAGTCATTTGGCTTCAGCAATGTAAAAGGTTTCTATCTTGAGGCACAAAAAACCATTTTCTTTCTCATTTTCTGTCTCTTTATTGAGTGCAGTGAACAGTGCTGGGTTAGTGTCTTTGGAGACCAAAGTCTGCTGCTCAGCAGCAGTGCTGAGCATTTCCTCCCTGTGCCTTCTTGGTGGGCCTCAGCTGTGTTTGGGAGAGGATTTCCCATGGACAAGAGGTCAAGCTTAGTCCAAACAGGCACCAGGCCCAGCCACACTGCTACGTCTCCCAACAAAGGCTTGGCAACAGTGCTGGGATGGCTTTGTGGAAACACATCTGCAACCCCAGAGATAGGCTTAAAGGCAGGTGCCAAACCTGTTTGCAGTGTTTGAACAGAGTTGCAAGATCAAGATGACACTCATGCCTCCTCGCTGTTTGGCAATAAAGAAGTTACCTCCTTTCACCACCTGGATCCCTGGTGTACCTGTTGAGTAATGGACTGTGAATGCAGACAAAGGGCCAGACAGAACTGCTGCTCCTATGAACTGTAGCAGCACTCTGATCAGATCCCATGTGGGGGGAATGTGGGGAATTTCTACCTCTTCTGGCAGCAAGGGAAAGCAGAGGACCAATGTTGCAAGATTGCCCTGAGTGCCTTCCAGGGGGACAAACACAGAGATCATTTGTGAGCAGATTTAAGATTAAGACACATTCCTTCAACTCACAAATATTTCTGAAGGGGGTCAAACCCAATCCCAGGGTTTGGTCTCCTCTGACATATTCCTTGTTTCAGCACCAGTGATCAGAGGTTATTCTGAACTGTCTGTGACACTGAGGCTGAAATCACAGGTGAAATTCCAGCCTTGCATAAGCAGAATAGGTAACACAGGATGTCTAAACTGGAATACATACTCTTTTTTTTTTCTAAACCCACACTCAGTGGGGGAATGGAGTCCCATATCAATGTGAAAACTAGACCATTATGGACTTAGTCCACACAAGCTTGCATTCACACCTCCCTGTTAGAGGCTTGTGTCATTTACAAATCAATGTGTGCCCCAAGCTTTTAAGAACATCAAAGAGGTTTTTACAAGTACTTGCCACCACCCCAACTTTAAATTAATTTTACTTTATTTTATCTTCTGTCTCTTCAAGTGGTTATCAAGCAGTCTTTGAAACATTTTTCACAGCAGCAAAGACAGTTTTGTCAAAGTCAGTAGCACTGAGGAATGCTCCTGTATAATGGTGACCGCTCTTGTTCCTGCTCTCCTATCCCCTTCCCTGTACCTGCAATGCATTATCAGATATGGTTCTGTACAACTGCACCCACTTCAGCATTGGGATTTGGATGCTCTTCCAAATGTCAGAGAGATTTTCTTCTTCATTAAGCTCTGGAGGTTACAGGTAATGTCCAGTTATCATTACTAGCATTACCAATTACTGTGTTTTGCTGAAGGAAGATGGAGAGGCTGAATAGTGTCTTCCACCTTCTGCTTTCTTTCATAATGAAAGGAGGACTCATTTGCTATTGCCTCAAGGTACAGCTGGGAAGTCTGTCATTCTTTGAACACTGGCTAATTGGGACCTTATGACCTTTATCTAAGACTTATTTGCATGAAGCACTGAGTCTCACTTTTCTGGTCATTAGGGGAACAGCATTTTCCTTTACATCCCTGGACCCTGTCCAGCTTTCCATAGCTCTTTTCCTGACTACACTACAGCCTGGCGAAGGGCAGGTGTCCAAGGTGGATTCCTGACTGCCAGGACTTCAGCTGAGATTTTCCACTCTGTTCCAATGTCCCATGCTGACACTGATGTAGTTAAGGACACAGCAAGAAAAAATAAACATTTCACCAATTCACATTTGGTGATTATATAACCTAGGCTCTTAAATGGTACAGGCCATTAGAGCTAAAGGAAATGTAAAGGGAGCCTTTGGCAGGGAATACAGAAGTAGGAAAGAAGTCACAGTTCTAGTAACCTGCAAAACCAAACTGGACTCTTCTTCAAAGAACAGCAAAGCACACAATAGCAGTACTCTCCAGCATTTGGGTTTCCAACATACATTATTTTTAATATCTCGTCTATTTTCTGCCTGAAAGATATCCAGAGAGGAAAGGTAGGAAATGAGGAAGCCCTTCTTTAAATCAAGCTTGCAGCATGAGTGTAGTCTTGAGAAATACTGTGTCTAGAAACCTGTTCAAATTGAGCTTGTGTAATATGGTCTTTCACAGGTCTATTGGAGGTCCAGCACTGGAGGTGGAAACTATCCCACAGAGCTGATGCCAGTGGCTTGACTTGTAAGCCTTCTGTCACTGCTTACATTTTCCTTGGTTCTCTTGGCCACTGCCCAGGCTCACAGAACATCATATGGCTAAATAAAATATTTCAGTAGCGTCTTTACAAAAAGAGTCATTGCAGTCAACTGTGCTCTTACAGTAGCTGTCTGCAAAAAAGGAAAGAGACTGGTGTATGCAAGGACTGGGATGAGGAACAAAACAGAAGAAATAATGCCCTTTGGAAAGGTGTAAAAAGTTACAGCTTTTTTTGGACTAATGTGAAGACTATCTGTCATTCCATCTCATAAAATAGATTTGCAGATTTGAAGGGAGTGCAGAGAAAAGCAACAGAGCTCCTAAAAAGCATGGGAATAATGTAATGTCAAAAGCACTGCTTGTGTTTTCTTCAGGAAGGAGATGAACAGCAAGGGCTATGAGACTATGCCCTCTGTGCATAAATGCATACTGTATGATGCTATTTACCATAATCAAAGGCATGAAGTAGGACTATCACAAGCTTTTGCTGTTTCTGTGACATAGCACAAGTACAGAAAGATATTTAAGGCAATGGTGGCCAATTTGTCACTGAACTTTATGGCCATTGTACAGCTGGTTGGAGTTGAGAAAGCTGTTGATACTTAATCAGATATTTTGTGTGCATACACAGACACACATATATGCCATACAACACCACAGTTATATTTAGTATCAAAAGAGAGAATACATCATGCTTTACCTGTTAAACCAGGTCTTAGACAGTAGAAGACAGGGATGAGTCCCAACAGCAGAGAAGCAGTTTACCCTGGATCTGCCCACAGCAGTGCTTTATGCTGGCCACAGACAACAGTGCAATAAATGGATGTTAGCTCTGACCTAGATTGGCAATTTCTGTGTTCCTCTACCAGTTATTTGCATGGATCCTTGTCAGTGCAACTTCACCTTGCCAGAGTCCATGAAATTTCCACAGAGATTGGAAGTGATCACTGCACTTACATCGATAATCCAGTATTAATGCACCTATTAAATAGCTCTTGAGGAATGTCTAACTAATCTGACTGTGCTGACCCGGTGAACTTTGCAAATCCTTTTCCTCTGCATATGGCAGTCATCTGTACCACAGAGTCAGTATTTCTACTTTTGAGTTTCAGCTCCCTGGAGCTGTAAATCCCAGCTGACATTCTGCAAGTTCATATGTATCTGAAAAGTCCAGCCTACTTGATCCTAGTGTAAAGAGATGACACTGGCAGTGGTGCAGAGCACTTCTAGCATCTACAGCAGTCATCAGTTAAATTTCACTGTCTATCTGTCCAGACTGTCCACAGGTCTGCTATTTGAGCCTTTCTCAGTAGAAATTTTGTTTTTCATTTATGACAGAAAGCTTTCTTCCCATGGAGCATATTCTGAAGATGATCTGAATGCAGATGCAGTGGGACACTGTGGAAAACATCATAATGAGAGTTATTTAGAGCAAAATCTAGGTGGAGTTTGACCACTGCTCTTGGCTGTAGAGAGCCATGTGTTAGCATGAGTGACTATTGTACAACATGGCACACACTGTGACACTAGCAGGCACTGCCCTAAACATTGTCACCTGTATGTGTGGTTTGGAAGAGCAACAGCTGTAGCTGCCAACCAGAAGGGGTGAAAGATTGCTGTCACCTTTCCTGTAATTTGCAGCCTTCATAAAATAAGCAGTGACTCCAGTAACCAGCCTTGAGTGTCCATGCAGTCCTTACCGAGGTTCCAGAAAAACTGGTACCTCTTAGGTATGAAGGAGTGGTTACCTTGCTCTCCTTAAGGGGCCTTTTCCAGAGCTGGCTCACACCAACAGGGAGGCACAGTAAATATGCTTAATGTCACCTATGATTTCATTAAAAAAGGTCAAGCACTGCTTTTCCACTGGCCCACTAGTGCAGTTCCCACCTCTACAGGGCAAACTGCACCTCATTAGGAACAGCAGACCTGAGGCTTACAAGGGACAAGAGACAATATTGCACTGCAATAGAGGAGGAAATTCTGCACCTTTATCAGGTTATGTGTAAGAAAATTGTGACATTCCAACCTGCCCCTCACATGGATGTTTGCACCACTGCAAACCCAGCTATGAAAGAGGCAATGTTTATACCCATGTAGACACAATGCAAAGAATAAAATTTCAGAGCAACTGGGAACTAGACACAGACTTCATACTTCAGCATGTGTCAGGTAATCTAAACTGCATTTATATAGTCTTTACTTTGTTGCTGGAGTAGCACTACACAAAAAAAAAAAAAAAAAAAAAAAAAAAAAAAAAAAAAAAAAACACTGCCATGGTTGCTTAGAGTTGCTCCCTTTGGGGCAGTCATGGAAAGACTGTTGTATTTGCGTTGCTTTCCTTGGCTACCAGGTGTAGCAGCAGAGATAAGCTCCCCTGAACAGGAATGGCTGGGAGGTTGTTCTGCCTCATGCCAGCTACTTGTGAGCCAAAGCTGAGATTCCAAGCCACACAGCTGCAGTCCTCTCTCATAGTGCAGGTTGCACATTCTGGCTGCTACAAGACAACAGACAGACTCCCTTTCCAAATCTTTATACAGCCAGTGCTCCCAAAGTGCAGCAAGTATTGTCCTTCCATCAATATGGGGATTGAACTGAAAACAAAGAACTGATTCAACTGTGAACCATGAAAAAGGATCCACAGGGACTTGCTCTCTCTGAGGAAGTGAAGGGAAGATGGTGCCTCCCAGTGCTCCTTCCTTGCAGGATACAGGGCCCTGAGGGAACTGCTAGCCCACTTACATGCAAAGCGCTTGTCACCTGGCTGTTTTTTCATTTCAGCTGTGAAGCTGCTCCATTGTAAAGCTATTTCATGAAGCAGGAAAAGCATTCTTCACTTCCCAACAAAAGAAAATTCGTTTGTTTCCTGAGGCACAATTTACTCTTTCACGTTTCTGGGCTTTGTAGTCTTACCTGACAATCTGGGAGTGCTTTGATGTGAGAGCCAACCCAATTTGGAGGTGAGACTTGAAAACTTGTGAAAAGTACAAATCAAATCTAACACTGTGTTACATTCACCTCCTCTCCTCCCTGGGAGGACATCATAGCTCCTCTTCTTCCGTGGTCTGCTGTGCTGGATGCTGATCTCATTTCACAGCTGCACTACCAGACTCTTTCCAGTAACCTTCATGGAGACACTCTGGATTTAAGCCAATGCAACCACGACTAGAACGAGTCTCACTTCCTCATCCATATGCAATGTATAAGATCCCCCCATCACTTTTGGATTCGGTCCTGTTGAGTAGGCTGGCATCTGAGGGAGCCTATTTAAGCATCATACCAACACGAAAGAGCTAAAAGCTGGATCATAAGAAGAAAACCTATAAATCTAACTCTTGACAAGGATGCTCAGATGTCAAGACAACTTGTTGGCATTCCTGCCATCCACCAAAAATCATGAAGAGGTTTGAGAGATCATCCTTCTTACATCAATCCTTCAATGCCACTGAAAAAAGCCCACTGACTAATTTCATGCCTTACCCACGTTGGAATCCATCTCATTCTTACTTTTACATACACTGAGGATGTAGGCAGTAGGAACTGCCCTACTGTATGACTGGGAATGCCTGGAGTCCCAGAACAACCACCATTGGATACAGGACAGTTGTTTGAAGTTGTTTTCTAGGCCATTACCAAAAGACAGATAGAGCATGTAGAACTGAATAACAAGGAGAAAGGTGAGGACTGTAAGGGGAATTACTGACTGGTACAAAAACTCCCCACTCCAGAAATATTAAGCATTAAAAATTGTGCAGTGCTCTTTATCAGGTTAGGTATTGCTTTCCCCACACCCTATCTGTTTCTGCCCTGCCCTTAGATAAAGGCAAAAATCCCTCCTGGGTATGAATTAAATGCCCTTGCCTTTTGCTTTGCTTGCACCAGGGAAGGTATCAACAGATAGCATGATACAGCCATTGTAGTAAAATTCAAGGCAGATGAGCATCACCACCCCAAGGCAGCACGGTCGGCATGCCTCAGGGTAGTAGCAGCCAAGCATGCCATGGCAACCAGCCAACTGGTGACACTGGCCAGGAGCCAATTCGATTTATGTTTGGCAGCCTGACACTGCACACTTCTGTGCCAGTCTTCGATCGCAGAAATGATAAGAGGTGACCTTTGAAGGCCAAGGGGACAGATGAAGCTGAAAGAGGATCTGTCCCTGGGCTGGAGGATCACCAAAGTGGCAGATGTCCCCTCTTTCATGAATGACCATCACAGTCACACCAGCAACCACCAGTGCTGTGTTGGCCAGGGAAAGGCTGGGAGAAAGGTTGAGACCTGGCAAATGTGTTTAAGTCTATGGAAAGAGTAAGTAACAAGAGAGACAGAGAGCTTTAAAGATATGAGAGACTAATAGGAGGAAGATGGTAAAAAGAAAACACAGGCTTTCTGTCAGGAAAAATTTCCTCTCTGTGGAGAATTTTGTCCTGTGATGATGCTCTTCAGAGGAATATTCTGTGTTGCAGAGCACAGCCTGGAATCCTCAGAGAGATGTACAAGGAGACCTATTTAATCTTTTTTGCATTTCTTTCTTGGATGACTCTGGGGTCACTTAGCCAGCTGTTCAGGTTTGTGACTGGAAGGCTGATATAATACTGGAATAGGAATTCAAGAAAAATCTATATTCATTAACATTTTAAAGAGGCTATCAGCTTGACTCTGGCCACACACCTTCCATGTTTGCTTTCTGCAAACATTGCTAAGCTTGAGTGTTACTGCATGCATACTGAATAAGTATAAATGGATGCACATAATGGTCTTGAACACTCAATCACTGAAAACTCATTTTTAAATATATATTTGATTGTAGATTTTCTAGCTTCCTCTGTTGGCTAGATGTTTACATAAGTGATAGTATCACGTGCAAATGCATATTAAATTGTGCATTTTAAATGGCCACTTCAAATGATGTGTCCATGAATGGTTGGCCAGTTTAAACAATGTTAGGACCAACAAGAGCATGGGGAGGATATCTGAAAATGATTCAGAATATTATGTGGAAATAAACTATTTTTCCATGAGTTCCACTATTTTTTAAAAAAGTCAAAATAAATGAAAATTAAAATCAAATAGCTTGCTACTATAAATGTCCTACCTCCCTCCATTAGAGCAGATTAATCTAAATAAAAATGGAATGTCAATTCAAAGCAGAATCATTATAGCTTAGGAAAAAGGCATCCCAGGTATTAAATAACAGGGAATTAGCATTCATTATCCTGTGTACAGAGGGCCCCAAAACACTGATTCACACTGCCCTATTCTTGCCATTGATGTTTATACCTTTGCCCAAGTATAAAACCAACACAAGTACAGCATGCAACATAGCAACTTACTTTTCACTAATCACTAAATACATTTCTGTTGCCACCTAACTCATCATATAAAGTAAGAACAAAGGACTGGAGACTTGGACAAGAAGAAGCAAACCTAGACAATTCAATTTCAAGGCTAATTTCTAGAAACTTCTAAATAAGGAGAAGTAAAACCAGCAACCCTTTGTAGTTATGTACAATCAATTCAGACTCATGGTCTTGAAGGCTGCTCCCCTTGCTTATCTCTCAAATCACAAATTAGTTCCTTTCCCAGTATTTGTCTTTTTGTATATCTGTTCTTCCCTATCTGTCCACGTTTGCTGAGTAGGAATAGACTTGTCTGAAGCCCCAGGTTAGCTACAAAGCTTGGAAGCCTAATTGGAGAGTGGGAGGTGCAATTTGTGGAAGAGTAGTGGTCCAAATGAAATTATGGAGAAACACCTGTAAGTACAAGACTGGGTGCTGAGGCTCTCTAGAATTTACATCAGGCTGTTTATGACCATCAAGGTGCTATGCAACATTTTTCCCCAACAAGCTAATGAATGCAGGCAGCCCTCTACACCAGAATAGTTAATGAATGTGGAGGCCAGTTTTGCTTGGTACTGCCTCTGAACTGAGTTTCATGCAGAGCCTACCTCCAATGTTATCTTTTCTTTTTTTGTTTATGTTCTATTTCTTTGATAAAATAAGAAAGATCAAGAACAAGAGAGAAGAATATCCTCAGATCTTTGATTCATTTTCTACTCAGCTCAGGATCACAATTTATAATAAATTCTTCTTTATGGCTTGTAAGTGTTATAGGTTTGTCAAAAAATGTCCACTTTTGCCTCTCAAAACTCTTCAACCCTTCCTAGGGGAACTGGTTAAGCAGACTTGCACTTGGTCAACATTCAGGAATTGCAAACATCTCCTAGAGTGACTTCGCCTCTCTAGAGGACTTCATCTCCTAGGGGACTTCTTCCTCTCTTCTCCCCTCACTTACTGAGCTGTCGGGCCCTTAATCTTTCCTTTCCCTATCTGATTCTCTTGCTACCCCTGTCTGAATTAGCTGACACGTCTAAAAGCTTGATGCAAGCTTGCATGGCATGGGGCACTCCAAGTGGAATGCAGTAGAAACCCTACGAGTGTGAATGAAACTATGAGCACTGCTGATGTGGTTGCACTAAGAATCTCATCCATACAGATGGAAGCAGATGGAAGAAAGACCCTTTTGACTCCATGACCATCCCACCAGCAAGGGCTCCTGCAGTATGAGAGAGCTTTTGTGAGATTTTCAGCTAAAGTTGGAAGATTCCAATGACCTGGCCAAGTTGCCCCACTGGAGCTGTCTGTGCTAGTGTGACTGAAAAGGTTCATCACTATTCTTAGCATATGCAGAGCTAGGGGAGTTCTCCCTCCATGCCTCCCAGCTGGCAGACACTCTCCTGCCACCATGGGAAAAAGGGCTGATGGCACTTCCATCTAGAGGAACAGGAACCTCAGCAGGAGCTGCAGTATTTCCAAAAGCTGACTGGAAGCAAGAAAGAGGGTGTTAAGCAAGAAATTCATCTCCCTCACCCCAAAACACTAGCAAGGGGATTCCCTCGTTAACTCTTAATCTAGTCCCCACACCAGCTCTTGCTCCCGGGAGATTGAGGGAGGTATCCACTTCTGGAAAGGCCCATTCCCTAGCGAGGCACCACTCACCTGTCTTCTCTTCGGTTTGGCTGCTCTCCACTGTCTCCATTTGGGGTTGCGCTGTTGCCTTGGCAGTAGCATCCTCTGCGGCAGGGGTGGTGGTGGCAGTGGTGTCAGCAGCAGGCACGTCGGCTTGTTTAGGCTCCTCTTTGTCTTGGGCTTCGTCAGCCTTCAAGGACGGCGAGTTATCAGTGGAAGCTTTAGTGGCACTTTCCCTTTCGGGGGCAGCGGCAGCAGCGGTTTTTTCCTCTGAGGAGGCAGCGGGAGTGGCAGCCTGTGGGGCTGGCTGCTCTGAGCCCGTGTCGGCGGCTCCGTCTCCTTTTTTCTCCTCCGCTGGCGCGCTGCTGTCTTTGCTGCCCTCCTCCTTCTGGGCACTGTCAGCGGCGCCTGCCTCTGTGGCAGCAGGAGCCTCGCTTTCTTTGTTCTCGGCCGCTCCGCCGGCAGGGCCTTCCTCCTTCTTGTCGGCGACATCAGTCTCAGATGCTGGGGCATCTCCCTTCTTCTCTCCCTTGAGCTTTTTCCTCGTTATGTGTCCGCGGAAGCTGGCCTGGATTTTGGTGGCTGCCTTATGAGCTTTATCTTCTGGTTTGATGCCATCTTGCTCGATCTTTTGGTCTCCGTCCTCATTTTTTTCAACCTTTGAAGAAGAACAAGGGAGGAGGGCAGAGGAGAAAAGAGGGAGATAAGTTAAGATTTCTACAGGTGTAGCAGATGCTCTAATTTTATTGAGAATATCACACTTTCCTCTCCTTCTAACCAGTGAAAAGTTTCAAAACAGCCTTTCCATTTGGTATGGGTTTGGAGCCAGGTGGCCCTAATTTCATCCTCAGGCTGGACCAACATAGGTCTCCAGCCAAACTTCCACCCAGAGGTTTGTAATAGAAATTTAAAGCACCTCATCATCTCTGTCAGCAGTGCTGAGACCATCTTGGCTGTGTGGAAAGGCTTTCACCAGCTGGCTTGTCTCTATTCCCATGATTTATTTTCCCATTCATTTTGAAATATACCAATTTTTTTCCCCTACTCATTTTCAAAAAACTCTCCTGAGGCAGATTTTCACAGTCCTTCCAAATCCACCTCTGCTTTCAAGTTGATGTTTCTTTTTAATGACACCTTGTTTTGCAGGTGTGTGACTCTAATGACACCAAGTGCTTTGTCTGTTATAGCTTTTTGGCTGGGATTGCCAGCAGAGAATGGGATTGCTGCTCGCCCCGCTGCAGCTCCATGCTGTCAGACACACAGGGATATTCACAGGATGTACTCCTCACAAACGCCCTGCCTGCAAGTGCTCCAAGCGCTCTGCCTTTGCTCTCCACTCGAGGTTTCACTGAAGGATTAATGGGCAGATTATTATCACTCTTTCCAATTTCAGCTGACTATTATTATTTCTGCAACTATTGGGGGGAATTCAGCCTTACAACAAAGAACAGGCACTCCCTGTGTTTTTTAGACTTAAATTGTGCATTAAAGTCTTAAATGGGACCAAAACAGAGCCTGTGCCTCACGCTGGTCTGCTGCAGAGAGATAATGCTCAGCTTATAAACCTTCACTGAATCTACAGGACAGACCATGCTTCCCCCCAATAATTTAGCAGGCCTTGGGCAAGTAACAGCTCAGCAGCATATTGATGAAAGGACACTGTTCTATTAATAGTCCCATTGGGAAGCATTCAAAAGACCTACTTGGAAGCACAGCCACTGGCCTCTTTGCTGTCTGCACCTGGTTTCCATCACTGGCTCAGGTCACAAAACAAAGAAAATAAGCTAACTGGGAAAGACAGAAGCATTTACTCCTGTGTGGGAAGTGGGAATTACTCCTTTGGCCATTGCAACTGGGATGTGCCATCTGGGGAAAGGCTCCAGACCAGAAGAGAGAGGGAACAACCTATAAACACATTCAGGAAAAGAGTGGCAGGAAGAAGGGAGAAGAAGCCACTGCAATGTGCAAGTGTGCCACTGAAAACATCATGACTGTAGAGAGGGGGAAAGAAGAGTGGCCACAGCAGCAGCAATTCCTGGGAAACAGACTGGAAGTGATCATTTCCACAGCACAAGACAGGGCCAAGCACACATGGGAGTGATGCTCAGCCAGGGAACAAATCTGGTGTCCACTGCCATGCCAGAGGTGGTACTCCTTTATGTCCCCCTGGGTCCCCAGTGAGCACAAATTCCTCACCCTAGCATTGGTGCCCAACACTCCTTAAGTGGGTATGGTGGCCAAGGAGTGAGCATCCCCAAATCATCAAGGAAAAGAGCCTCCCTACACAGCTGTGCAGGGATGTGGATGGGCCTGTACACAGCAGGAAGTGAGATGGGAGGGGCACAGGATGCTTATGTAGGCTTATGTAGGAATGAATATGTAAATGGATTAATACACAGAATTCTGATCAAGGAGTTTTTCCGCTCCTGACCATGTTCAGGGACAAAATGGCTGTTGCACCAATCACAAGGGTGAGCATTATGTCTACAGTTCCCCAAGTGTATTAAATGACACAGAATGGAAAGTGGGCTTTTCGTGTTTGTCTCAGCTTGTCAGAGAGCAGGTGATGGTTACATGCAAAGACAATACAGGCACCAGCATACTGCAACCATTTGTGTGTTGTGCAAAGCTAGCTCAACACTGTCATTCAGCATCTGGGTAAGCTTTTCAGCCTACTTCAGCACAAGGAGGTGGAACCAAATTGGAAGCATGCTTAAACCAGCCAGATAGTGCAGAGCTCCACACAGGCTCATCCATCCTGTTCTTTAGACAAGTTTTGCATCTTGCAGTAAATCCTGTGTTGCTGTGGCAACCTAACTCCTAATACCTGAACTAGCTGGTTTAAGGAGATCTTGGATATGCCAGCATTACACCGTAGCCACAGCAACATGAAAATAGACTGATACTCCTTCAGAGAACTGTAGGACACTTAAATGCTGTAGCTTTGACTCCTTCTCCCCAAGGACTGAGGCTAGTCTCAAACAGCAGCAAGACTGCGAGACTGGAAAGACAGTTTAGACACAGCTATGAGGCCTTAAGGGTCCAGTCCAGTCCCCACACCTGATTCCTGTGAAACCTTTAGTGAATGTGGCAGAATTGTTAATCTCTGGACTGAAGGGAGATCTCTCTTGCCCCTGGCCTTGTTGCTCTTACATCCCACATACTTCCTACACCAACCCAAACAGCTATTACAGGTCGTGGACTGCTGCATGCCTGACTTTCTGACTCCAGAGGAGATGCTCTGTTACCCAGGCTATGCAGCCCTGTAAAAGTCTATCTCCTTCCCCTGCTAGCCAGAGCCCAGGGCACAGTGAGGCACACGGGTGGCCCTGTATCCCTGTCAGCCCCTGACCTGGCAGGGGATGGGAGAGCACTTCTCTCCAGGGACATCAGACCAAACCTCCCACCTGCACCTTTTAGCAGAGCTAAAAGGCTCCTTTGCTATTCCAGTGACATCATTGTCCTCTTCTCCCAGTTGGGATGACATCCAACTGAGTCCTTGCCAGATCCCAAGTTGTGCAACTGCAAAATGTATTTCCACTACGGTGCTTTCAGCATAATTTCAGATACAAAAGATAAGAAACATGAGACTGGGGAAGAGGTGGAGTTCAAGATCCTGGATGAAAGAAATGTACTAATGGTTTGTCTTTGCCAATTGTGGCCCTCAGGAATCCTGTTTCAATTCAGTCCTTCCCCAGTAAAGCATCCCAGGCATTTGAAATTACTTTTTTTCAGGCTACTGCCCTGCAGCTACTACTAGGGTAGGACACGGTATCCATAAAGTATGTGTGTCATGTTGTGTAACAATGGGTTGGGTGAGAAACAGGTTGTTCAGGGGGAAACTTCTGTTCACACACAAAAAAAGCCCCAAGGGTGTTTCATCTGTGGATTATGTGCACAGCAGATAAACCTTAATTAAGGAAGCGCTCAAAAATAACCTGTATACAGCAGAAGCTCCTGGAAAGCAATTTGTCTTCCTTGGAAAGCTAAAAGGGTGAGTCAGCCCTGCCAGGATGCATTCAAAACCATCTCAGTGGAAAACAAGAAATCTGTCTGTCTTATCTATCTCCCAAGCATTCATGACATCTTGTCTGTAGTATTGTGGTTAGAATAAAGTGACTCTTATTACTAGTGTTTGCATGGAATCTAGAGTTCTCAGCCAGGAACCAGGTATGGTAGGGATAGCTTTCAGATATTAGTATTCCATCACCTCCCTCCCCTTCATTTTCACATCTATTTGTAGAGTAAACTCATACTAATGCTTAATACTGATATATTCATGATACTGTTAGGGTACATGCAATGTATTACCATTTTACACAGAGCAACTGTCCTCGGTTTCATTTAGTTTTAAATAAATCATAGATCCTGTAAAGGCAAAATGGTATCACTGAGGCAGGTCGATGAAGAGCTAAATGGATCTATAAAAGGACATAGTCAAACATGTCCATTTTTTTCATTTAGACCATCCTCGCATGCCCAATGAAGCCACTGTGCAAAGCTCTGCCTTTATGAAGCACACATTTATGTCTCCATCTACACAGCCCACAGCATCTTTCCAGTCCTAGAGGGATGATCCTCTCACCATCCCCATCTGCTTGTCTGCCACACCTCCAGGTTTCTAGGACATCCCTTGCCATGCAGACTGTTCCTGTAAGTGAGAATTTCCTTGCTATCATGTACGTGAGAGAGTAGGAGATAAGAAAATGTTAAATCACAGATAGGGCAGAGGTTAGTTCTCAGGTACCAGGAATGTAGAAATTTCCTGGAGCATGACAAGAAGATTTCTAATCTCTGATCGCTTTTACACCTTCCATCTCTAACCTCACAGCTTATTGGGGGGGAAGTGGGGGCGGTGTCAAATTATGGCAAAAAATTAAGGAAGTATTACCATAACCTCCAGACCCTTTTAAATGTCTCCTGTGCTGGTGTTTCAGGAAAGGAGACATGGAGAACCTAGGTGTTTTCTAGATGTTCCACATGTTTGCAGCCACATATAGGCAAAGAAATGAGAGGACTGAATGCTTTGGTCCTTGCTTGCTGTTAGTCCACTTGTCTCTCATGGTGTACCTCATTGCCTTTCCTTGGAAAAAATAATCACATTGTTTTGTGTTCTGAATGCTGGGATGAAGAGACCAAGAAAGAACTTACTGTTTCACTGAAAGGTGTTTGAATGCTACACAGCTTCCTCTGCTTCTCTCTCTAGCTCTCCTTTTCCTGGTGTTTTCTCTGCCCTCCAATATATAGCATGTATCAATCTCCTTAACCTGCATCCTAGCATCAGGTTGCTTTATGCTATAGCTATGCTACATGTTCAGCCTGGTATCCTGCTTCTTTCTTTCCTTAGTTAGGAGCTCCTCTTCAACATGACACCAAATCCCAGAGCCCTTTGATACATGTGGCCATCTCCCAGTATTTTGAAAACGGTGTGCTGGGAGCCCAGATTTAGGATTTACACACCTTTCACCAGTCAAGGCATCAATACTGGCCAGAGCCTGGACATCCATAGGACCTTTGAAACTTATCAATAGCACACTTTACCCATTTTACCCAAGGGAAATACAGTATCTGATTATTATTGGGAAAAACAAAACAAAACAAAACAAACAATTGTGTTCTTAACGCAAAGGAGTAAGGGCCCAAAGTCATTCTTTTCTCATGACACCTGTGCTAAAGTACATGTGGAAACCTTTCTTTCAGTTATTTAGGTGAACTAGTGCTGAATCACCCAAGCACCTGAGCTATTTGTGGGGTTAAGATGCATCTCAGCCCATGCTCTGTTCTTGACTAGAACACAATGTATGTTCTTACTGATGTTACTCAAGGCCACTTGGGCCTAGACTCACAAAGAAATTTAGGCATCCAACTCCCAGTGATTTCCCAGGATGAGTCACCTCAGTGTTTTTCATGGGCCTGGCTCCCCATGACCTGATTTGTCTCAGAGACAGCATTTAAGGAGCAGAATGTATTAAAAAAACCAACCAGCTGTCTCCCCAGAAGGAGCATAGCGTGGACACGTGAAAGGGAGAAAAGGCTTTCACGCTTTGGGAAGTGAGGGAGCAATTTAGCACACAGAACAGCTTTCTTAAACCCAGTTAAATGGTGTGAAGACACCTGGCTAGAGGATGGCACCTGTCAGCACAACCTGTCTTCAAGGCGAGGAAACAAACAGAGTTCCTTTATTCTCCCAGGATGACTATGGTGATGGTGGGTAAAACACCCTCGAGAAAGAAAAGGTTAATTCATCCCTCAGAAGGCCTATGCAGGATTGTTCCCCAGGGTATAACTGGCAGGGTTTCAGCTCTCCAGTTTCAAATCCTCTAACAATGGAGTTTCTACCCTTTCCTCTACAAGATCCTCCCATATGTAGGAAAATTCCCCTCTATTTTATGGTGCCTATATTAAAATAAGATGACAAGCAGGCCAGATGGATGGATGTTATTCACTCATGTACAGTGACTGCAAAGAGAAGTAGAAGACAACCAAAGCTAGACCTATTCAGATATTTCTAGTGAGCCTTCTCAATAAATCCATACTCTCCTCACCTGTTTCATGACTCTCCCTTCTGTTTGTCACCCTATTTCTCTTAAGCTGGTGGTCAACCACAGTGTCCTCTACCACCCTGAAGCTCCAAAAGCTCCAGCAGATAAATGGAAAAAGGCACTCACCACTGCTTATGTTGCCTTTGCAGGCTGGGTGAAAGAAAGCAGAGCCTTGCCCCTGAAGGGGAAACAAAGTGGATGATGTTCAGGATGATGTTCATGGCTCTGGAGCAGAGAAGCTCACAGGGGAAAACATTTGCCTTGGATCTGGTCTAGGCTCTATGGAGCACTTTGGTGGTTGTGGGGCACAGGCTGCACTCACTCATCTTTCAATTTAAAGGACCCAGAATGTCAGAGACAGGACTGGGCTGGAACTTGAGGAGGTGACGCTTTTATAGTTCATGCCAAGGGTGTGTGTATACCCTGGGGTGTGCCACTCCAGGGCACAAGGTCTGTGGGGACTGTGTCAAAGGTCTTGAGTGATCGGCACAATCAACATCTGTGCTCTTGTTTGAGGTTAGATCCTGGTGATCCTGTACTGTCAGTTGTGTCTAGTCTCCTTTTTGGAGGGAAATACTTGTGTCACTGCAGAAGGAACCAGTCAGCAGGCATTCAAACCAAGGGATCAAAGCCTAGAAAGGAAGCAGGAAGGTATCCAAGCTGACAGTGTAACTCTACTACCAAAATAGTAGATTGAAGAAATTCAGCAGAAGGACCAGGTAGTAAATTTCCCTTGAACTATGATTTGATTAGAAAAGTCCATTCAAAGAACAGATTATTTTTGATGCAGATGTGCTCAGATAGAAATGCAAGTTTGCATGTCATTGGACTAAAGAGAAATTTTACCTTTTTAAGCTCAGACTATGTGGTTTGTTTGGTTGGGTTTGGGCAGTTTGGGCAAGGATGGTTGCTGCTATGTGGACTATTTTGAAGTAGCACCTTCAGACTCTGAATCCATATCTGCTGACCATGAGTGGGTAATGAAACCCAGAATTGTCAATGTCTCTGCCTCCCTACCTTTTGTCTCCCAGTCTCTTTTTTCCCCTTTTTTTAGATTTGGACCCCACAAAATTTTTTAGGGAATTGTTATATAGCCTCCGGTGGCTCAGAGTGCCTGCCCCTATGAGAGCTGGACACATTTGCTTCTGATCTAGCTGCACACAGGGCACAGAGGCTAATTTCCTGCTCAGACTTGCTCCCCTGAGATCTTGGGCAGACAGCTGCTGAGATTCCCCAGAGTCCAGGCTTACACAAGGTCTACAGAATGACCTCCAGAGTAAGCAGAAGCTTATGTCCTGCTGCTACCTCATTCCCTCCATGGCAACACAGGGCATCCCATCCTTCAGGCGTGTCGACAGCACTCAGCTTTGTGTTGTCTGCAAATATGCTGATGGTGCACTTGATCCCACTGTCTCTGTCACTGAGGAAGACATTAAATAGCACTGGTCCCCATATAGACCCCTAAAGGTCACCACTTGTCATCAGTGTCTACAGGGGCTTCAAGCTGTTGACGCTACCCTCTGGAGGTAACTGTCCAACCAATTCCTCACCCACCATCAAATCAATCTCTCCAGTTTAGAGAGAAGGATGTCATTGGGGACCATGTTAAAGGCCTTGCAGAAGTCCAAATGGTGACATCTGTCTCACTGGAGTAGTCACTCCATCACAGAAAACCACTAGGTTAGTCAGGTGGGACTTGCCCTTTGTGGCACCACCACTGCTTTATACTGAGCACCTGCATGAAGAAGAAAAGATGTTTCTTCTCCTGAACTGCAGCTATAGCTGGAGTGAAACCGTGTGGCTGCCACCTGTGCCTTCAGTCACACACAGCAATTAAACTTCAGGAGGGACAAAGGTGTGTATCCCAGATGAAATTACAGAGTGAGATGAAGAAAGCAAAAACAGAATTTTTGATCGGGATCTAGCAAGGCCAGTAAAGTAAGTACTGCTTTTCTAACTGTTCCATTAACCTGTTGGTCAGAACTTTGCCTTTTGTTTTTCCAGTCTTGAAAGAGAGCCTAGCCCCAAGCGTCACCTTTAGCCAACAGCTTCCCCATTCCCTGAGGAGCACCATACAACCTTTCGAATAATCAGAGTTGCTCTTAGCAAAACCCAAAAAACCAGAGTTGCAGATCTACACAATTTGATAAACTGGCTTTAAAATATCTCTGCCTAAGATATCCTCACCCATAGCCTCTTCAGCTTTAGTTCCAAATAGAGCAATCCCACAACCCTGCTGCAGAGCTGAGCTCCACATGTATCATGACATTGTATCCCCAAGGTGCAGCAATCCATTGTGAAGGTTTCTACCGATCAGTATAGACTCTACCTCCTCACTGGGGCAGCTGGCTTTTTGTCAGCTACTGGTTGTGATGCACTCAACAGATCTCACTGGCATGGCCTCTCCTTAACCAGCCAGGAGTAGCCCTACTGGCTCTACTTCTTCCTCCATGGGATTTCCTGACCCTGTTAACACCAGCCTCAGTTTCACTAGGACAGGATATCAGCCTAACTGCTGGAAGGCAGAGAATGAGAGTGTTGAGTCTAGAGCTGATCTTCATGGAAGCTCAGTTTATTGACTGGTGTTGTGGATCTTCATGCCCATAGGAACTTGACTGACCCAGAGATTGCCCTTATGCATCCCCTGCCTTGCCCTGGCCTTTGTCTCCACCGACTTTTACTTCAGTGGCACTGGTGTTGACATTTGCCCCACAGATCTTCCACAAGGTTTCTGATAAGACTGTTGTGACAGCCTGTGTATGAATTCACCACAAGCAGTGAGTAAGACATGGACCTGTCTCATGTATCTGAATTCTTCACAGCCACTCTAGGTCTTGGATGCCAGGGACCTTACAGAAAACCTGATGTGAAATTATCTTTGGCATACATTTACTGTTCATTTCTCATACATGTTTAAAGTAAAAGCAGAGAAGGAGAGATATCCATATCTCCTCCCTGCTTAGGCACTACTGCAGATGAGAAAAGGAAGAGTTAGATCTACTTTTAAGATGCCAAATAGAGGAGACAGGTCACTGGTCCCACTATGAGCTCTTATATACTGCTGACTTGCAGAAAAGTGTGAGAAGACCCAGATCTACTTTTTCTATTCTTCTATTCCAACTTATTAACTGATTAACCATTGTACAGTAATCTTATTGTCCAGTCCAGTACCAAAAGCAAAGTCAGATGATGAAAGTGGAGTTTCATTTCATTGATTCCAGAGACATTTTGCTAGGGATAATTTTTACACGATCTCTGTGGTCCACTGCTCCAAACAACTTACAAATGGAGACATTGTTAAGTTCCAGAAGGACTCTGAACATAATTAAATTAGTATTTTTAGTGCTGCAAGAACCTTAAATGGATGATGTGTAGCTCAGTAAAGCATTGTACAATATTTAAGCCATGCTCTTATCTACTTCCTCCTGTCAGTGCAGGATGAGAACATTCTTAAGGGGGGCTTTTCAGGTCTGCCAGAACCTGAAAAGGTCTCCAGAGGGGACGTGTATGACACAGCTTCTTTCACACAAGCATCTGGGCTTGACTGCCTGAGACCATGCCCAGTTTGTGTAACTCCAGTGCTTCCCAAGGTCTGTAAAACTGATCAAGCAGGTCTCTGATTGCAGCTGTCACTCCTGAGTGCCACAGTCCCAAGGGCATAATATCGTGCCACACCCCTCTCCTGTCTCCCCTCTTCAGCTGGGTTGTCACCAGAGTACAGGCATGGTTTTGACTGGGAAGATCCTGAACACAAGACTCAGCAACCCCAGGGCTTAGTCACTTCTTCTAGACCCTGGCACTGAGCTATGGGAAATGCCCATGTGGCTTTGAGCCATTTTGTTTCCTCCTTTGCTCCTTTACTGTATTCAACCCTATTGAAAAGGAGGGAGGGGGAGGCAAGCCTGCAGTGCCTGCTCCAAAAACCCCTTTGTGGACCCTGCTATTTTAGTGCTATAAAGACCCCCGGCCAAAGGGAACATGTTGAATAGATGTGCTAGGGAAAAAGCCCTTGGAAAAAGTCTTTGGATCCACCACTTATAAGGGCTAGTATATCACAGGCACATTTAAATAGTCATCCAGATCTTCTAGTCTTCCTGCTGCAAGACAACTGATATTTATTTCCATTTTTTTCACTGCCTGGGCTTCCCATTTTAAAGTTGTTTTTAAAAAAGGGCTTCAATGAGTATTTAGTATCTGGTGGTAAGGTCTCCTAGTTTGTTTTTTTTTTATCCTTCAGTCAGAAAGCATGTCAGTAGCCTCAAAGAACTGCATATCATGATGTCTCTTCCCCAGGCACACAGTTCAGATGACTCTGCAACTGGTGCATCAGTAGCAGAACTGTACTCTACACCCAGAAACCCCTGGAGCTCAGCCTGTGGGGGGCTTTTTACTCAGAGGCCCCCGGGCACAGAAGCTGAGGGAAAGGGGATCCTGGTAAGGACTCCTAGGATGGCTGGGCAGGCAGAGTGCACAGAGCTACTTCCACGTCTTTCTGCTCTGATGCAGGTGGGATATGGAATGAGGGTTTTTATCCTAGGAAGGACTTATGATAGGAACCTTCTTCCCTCAGGAACCCATGCAAAGCCAGACAGAAAGCACTGGGAAGCTTGAACAATTGATCTAACACCAGAAAATGGAGTGTTTCCTCTTCTCTCAGTAAGAGCCAGTTCACACTGAGTGGCTTTGTCACACACTAAAGAAGAAACAACTGAAAATCTCCAGGGTCCTGTAGACCCTCCCTGTACAGGGCAGCATGACTGATTTTGTTCATCCACCCTGCAGGACGGTGTGGTTTTTACCAGTCTTTGGACATTTGCCCCAGAAAACGACACTCTGGGTTCCTGTGGCAGTTTATTCCTTCAGTGAACTAAATAATTCCTCCCAGCATTTCAGCCAGCCCCTGCATCTTGTCCATGCCAACATTAGTTTGTTTCTGCTTTCTTAGTAACACTCCTTCATGTGTCAATAGCTCTCAGTTGTCATACCAGCTCCTTTGTCAGATCACTCCTCCTAGCCCTCTTAAACCCTAACCAGAGATCTTACTTGATTACTGAATTTACATTTGTTCTACTTAGAAATTACTAAAATGTCTCCCCAGCTTTAATGAATAATGAAACACTATACTTACAAAAATAGTAATTAGCAATATAGCTCAAAATAAATCAATGTGTGGATCAGACTCCCAAAGGCAGAAGGAAAAGCTGCAGCCATTAAAATAGGTGGAGCTGAAAATAGCTAAGCACTTGGGGAAAAAGAAATGGAAAAAAAGCTTAAAGGAACTTATGAATGGCCGTGTCCTATAGATAATTAGCAATCCACACAGGTTGGGATTGCTAACACTGTCCTGAATCTCACAGCTCCATTTCCTGTCAGTTCCCTTCAAATACCATTCAGCACATTTAGGAGTTTTCTAAGGATGTGAAGAAGCTGGAGCAGCCAAGAAAAGTAAGAGGAAATAGAAGAATGTCAAACCCTCATCAGTGGTTGTCCAAGAGTTTCCAGCAGAGCTCCTATCATTCTTCCTTGCGGATAAAGGAAGAGGTGCTCACACTAAGAAAAACCAAATGTATAAGGATTTATAACACTCATAACCATTATTATTTCCACATCCTTGGGATGGATATCCCTTGTGGTGCTGGAAAGGAAGCAATGAAACAAGCAATGGGAGACAAGACAATGGGAGTGTGTTGAAAGGGCAATGGGAGCACACTGATTTACAGAGGAAAACCAATTCAGATACTACAACAGCCAGCTTATATTCCCCTAACACCACCTAAATATAGTGTTATTTTTTGGTAGAAAGTCATTATTCTGCTTCTTCAGGAAGCCACAGAATAAGGCTGGTTCTTGCCAGATCAATTTATTGACCCTTTCACAATAAAAATACCAAATTGCTCATAAGACACATCTTTGGAGTCAAACAACTCATAGATCTGCTTAAACAGCCCATATTATGGCATGGAAATGTCTATATTACATGGCCAGGTCATGTCACTTCTTGTACTATACTTTTCATACTAACCAGTCCCTCTGTCAGGAAAATAGAAACAATGCAAAAATCATGCAAATTCCATCACAGTGAATGATTATCTATCTAAAATTTTAGCCCAGGAGTGTAGTGGTTTCTTTTTTTTTTTTTTTTTTTTTTTTTTTTTTTTTTTTTTTTTTTTTTTTTTTTTTTATTTCTTACTTTTCTTTTTTGCTAACTCTTTCTTTTCCTTCTTTCCCAGTCAAGGGGAGGAAATTATATGGTACAACTATCACCAACTGCATGTCTAAACATACACATATGTATAAACATAGTGAAGTAAGTGAGCAAATTGCAACGAATATACTGCCTGAAGTCAGTCTGCATAACGCATTCATTAAATCCTACTGAAATTAAATCAGAAATTAATCCTAAATAAAGAATACTTTCAAACAGATTAAATTTTAAAAGATTCATTTGATCCTTTCCAGAAAGAATGAGTTATGAATGTACAACACTTGCTGTACTCTCTTAAACCAGCCATTAAGTTTTCGGAATCTGCCTGATCCTTAGAATATCTGAGGAAACTCATGTAGGATTGCACCTTCTGGGGCTTTCAGGTGACTAACACTTTGATTTCAGTGCAAAGCAGAGAAAAAAGTTTCTATAAGTAATTTCCTTTGGTAGAAGAAGCAATTATTTTGAAGCCTGAAGAAAATATAACACATTCCCCCAAGATGCCTGCTTTACAGATTGTACTCTCACAGAACTTTACCACAAATAATTAACATTTTAGTATATATTCCTATGCTTTAGCTCTAGTGGTTCCCTATAAATTTGATTCAAAGAAGAATTAAAGGGCCAGGTTTTTAGGAAGGAATGGTGAGATCTTAACAAATGCCTCATTGCCTTAATCCTTTTGAAACCAGTGCAAATTAGGCACCAAGGCTCTCTGAAAATCCTGCTAGGCTCCTGCCTATATAAATCTTATTTGTTAGGGCAGTTCTGTAAATTACCTAATACCACCCTTCCACTGTTTGGAAAAAGGCTTGTAAATATCTGCTGTGAGATTGAAAAGTAAAACAAAGTAGCTTAAAGAAGACTTAAAGCCTTAGTAGGAAATCTGGATCTTTGGAGCTTAGGAAACTCGGGGGTATAAAGGGATTACACTGAAATCCTGGTCCTAGTTTTTGCAGTTGGAAGTTGAAAGTTAAAACGCAGGAGGGAAAAGTTTGGCAAAGCAAAGCAGAGGATCCTAGGGTTAGGGCAGCTAACAGATGGCTGTCCTACACTCTGCCCCACCTTTGCTCCTGATTCCTCTGTTATCCTGGCCTGTGCTTTTCGTGCGGTCATTCCAAGTGACAAGTTTTGCATCTCTGAGTAGCTGACTTCAGACACCTTGAGTCTGATTTGGAGCAGTGCCGAGCACTCAGAGCTGCAGCTGACAGTAATGGGAGATGTTTTCTGATATGTGCAACTGAAAACAAAAACTATGAATAAAGGTCAGGCCCTCTGTTTCTGAAATTCTGGACATAAAACTAGGGCATCCTGATGACCAAACTCTTCATGCCTCAGCTATCCACCTGCAAAAATGTAGTAAAAATACTCAGTTATCTCATGTGGGTGTGGCAAAGATTTACTAAGTGATATCAGGGATGTGCTCAGAATCACAAGACAGCTCAGGAGAAAATTAGTATTTCTGATTTCAGAGCAAGGTTTGAATACTATTAAGCAAAGTTGTGGGGGTCACACACTGACTTATTTGAGAATTCAAAATATTGAATAACTGCTCAATAAGTGAGCACTGTCTATTCTGTGACCTGAATGTGGTGAGAATCCCTGAAAAGAAAAATGTGTTCCTGTCATTAGAAGTGTACTGAAATGCATTCACAAGAGAAGACCATAAACAGAAGGCAGAAACAAGCAGTGGCCCCCCAGGGTGCCAGCATCCAACGTGGGATGGGATGAGGCAGGGTGCCCAGCTGAGTCCCAGAGCTGGTAGGAAGCTGGTGGCCTCAGAAGCCACCGAGGGTTTCCTCCCACATGGAGATATGGATGAAAAAGCACTTGTAACATCTGTAGTGTGCTGTCAGGAATACAACATATCTTCATAACCTCAAGCTGCACCAGGGGAGGTTCAGGTTTGACAGGAGGAGGAATTTCTTCACAGAAAGGGATGCCATGCATTGGAATGAGCTGTCCAGAGACATGGTGGAATCACCAACCCTGGAGGTGATCAAGAAGTGACTGAATGTGGCACTCAGTGACATGGTTTAGTTGACAAGGTGCTGATCAGACAAAGGTTGGACTCCACAATCTTAAAGGTCCTTTCCAACTTAAATGATTCTGTGATTCCATTGTGGGAGTTATATGTCAATCACTCAGTATCTGCCTCTGGGTCCAAAGCCACAAGTTGTCCATCCTTGAATTAGGTGAAATCAGTGAATCAGTGAAAAATGAAGGTTTTTTCTTAGCAAAAAATGAATTAATAGAAAGTACATCTTATCTAGCAATTTAATGAATGCACAATTACTGCATCAGGGAAAAGCCCCCGAAAGATTTAATCATTTAATATGTACAAAAAAAGCTACTGAACAGAGAATTACTTTGTTCAAAGGATCAGCTATATCCTTGCCTAGTTTTTGTCAGCTCTGTAGCTACCCTGGAACATCAGAGCTGGAACAGCAGGGCTGCTGCAGGGCAGAAGCACAGGGCGTTGATAGAAATGGAGCAAAGGAAAGGCAGAAATCCTGTTTAGCACTTTCCATGCTCTGTATAACTGAGCACTATTTCACTGCCACTGGCAGTAAAGTGACCTTCTGTTTACACCACAGTACTTGAAGCTTGTGGTTTTTAAAAAAACTGTGCCTATCTCCAATTCTGATTAACTTCTCCAGGCATTTCTGTGCTGCTCAGCTTTCACAAATGGATTTCCAAACAGCAGAACTGCTTGGTATGGTACCCCTCAGAGGTACTCAGCATCCTCTGATGTCTGCTGCACCTGACAGCAAGAGTTTGGAGGCAAGTATCCAAGAGAAGTTAAAAAATTACAGGTTGGGGATATCAGCATCGATGATATCATACTGCATGAAGCTAAGAGAAAATGAATCATATGTGAAAGATGGAACTGAGTGAATGTAATAAGGCAGAGTAACAAGAAGCACATTTTGCCCTCTGCAGGGACAGTTGAGAACCATGGAAGAGAAGCAAGCAAGCCCTGCCAGTGGGGCCACTTACTGCACTTCGGTGAGATGGGAAGGCTGACCTTAGCTTGGTAAGGCCCCTTCAGTTCCAGGGCAGGTACTTAAAAGTTACATGTTATCTGCTGTGCTCAGTGCTTCTCCTCCTAGAGGGATAAGAAGCCAGCGAAGTTCCACGATCACAGACACTTCCAACAAGTCTATCTCCTGATGTAGTCCAATGCCTTTTCTGCTACCCCCTCCATTTGTGTGCTGTAGCAGTAGCAGTGCACATTTCCACAAGTGTTACAGCAAGGTTAGCCTAAAATCCCATCTGCTTTGGGAATAGTAGGGACTATAAAATCCCCACCATCTCACAAAAGCTAACACAAGGTGTACATTTTCACTGCCTTCCCGGCAAATATGGGTAAGGTTTGGCCCAGAGAGACAACCACATTTACACTTGGCAACATGGTCTATTTCTTCCCTACACCGACAGCCTCTCCACTTCCACTCTTAAGTGGTAGGGAACAGCAGCCTTCAGACCTGCAAGCAAGGCCTTCTCTTTTGGCCACCTACACTGCCTCCATGAAATATCTCTTCTGATCACTCTGTCTTGACTGACAGCTCTGCACCAGTGCTCTGTGCACCCCTTGGAGAAGTAACTTTCTTCTAGAGATAATTCATGGACACAGAGGCTTAGGAGGCAACACAACAGCTCAGCAGCAGCTAGCATATATGGGCATGGTAGGAAAAAATCTCCACCTATGCCTGACCAGAAAATTGTGTCTCATCTTACAAACCAGATATCTGAGAAAGGCAATACAAGTATTCATAGTCTCCACAACAGCAACACCATATTCAGATTTGGAGAAGGCTCTCATCAATAAAAGTGTATGATAGTGTACCACCAAGGTTGTTGCCTCTTCTCAGGCTCCCTGTTAAGTGCAGGTTGAAGGCTCTGATCTCTTTCTTGGGTGCATCCTGGTGTGGAGCTTATGATCCAGACCCTATTGTGAGCACAACCTCCCCACCTGGATATCCTCCAGGGCAACAACCCACAACTTCATAAGCACAGCACAAGCTCAAAATACAGGACCTATGGCAGCATGGACCTGCTTGCTTCCACTACTGCAGGGTCAGCTCTTCCTTATGAGACCCTTCCAGAGTGTCTCATAGGCAAATACATGTTCCACCCACAGACACAACAAAAAAACCCAACCAAACAAACAAACAAAACAGACTGGCAAATAACGCAAACAAATTATTTTTATTACTCAGTTTATTCCAGGTGAGAAGAAGGGAGCGGAAGAGGAGAGGAACAAACCTATCCTTTTTCTGTGCTTTCTAGATTAATTCATTCAGAAGGGGTGTGAATGCTAGTTTAAAAGCTATTGGTTATATAAAGAGAAAACAGGCAGAATCACTGCCGTAGATTATTCCACTTTCTTCTGTGCCTCGGCTTCCTCACATGCAAATGGAGTAATAACAAGAGTGTTCCAGGACTGACTTTTTAAGGATCTTGCCTCAAATATCAATGAAAAGTGTAGTACTAGTTTCAGTGATAACAGCTTTGGCCCATTTTTTCCCAATTATTTTGCAATCTACCATTCACAGGCGTAAGTCAAAAGCAATGGGACTTACCTATTACATAAAAATAGGTAAGCATCTGACAAGCATCTTTCTGGGCACATGTTAAAGGCAGAAGCAAAAAATGTAAAATGGAGACTACCTCTGAAACCTCACTTTGACCTCCTCCTGCAGATGCCTTTTAATAGTCCTTATTGTATCTTTTTTTTTCCTTGAAATTGTCCCTCACCTCAGCTACTACAAAGGAAAGAGCTCACATAGTGAGCAATTTGGTATTTTCCTGTTATCCTAATTTCAAGCACAGCAAAGTGCCTTATTTGCCACACACCATTCAAACCCATCACTGAATTCAGAATACTGATTTCTTCATGGTCTTTTTCTGTGTTACTATTTTGCCATAATATCTCATTGCTTCACAGGCCTTAATGGATATTCTGCCAGGAAGATAGGTGGGGTTGTTATCTCTATTTTACAGACACTAAAATCAAACAAAAAGAGGCTAAGGTCAAAATGGCCAGAACAATGACAAATTTTAGGTCCCCAATTGGTGATGCCTCAGATTAGTATTCCCCAGCTCTGTGTGTGTTGACAGCAAACCTCCATAGAATACCAGCTCTGTGCTTCTGCAAGTCAGACCCCAGGTGTCTCAAACTGAGAATCCAGAAAACAAGAACACACCAATTAATGGCCATCCATGGAAAACCTCATTTTCGTGGCCTTTTCATATCACATAGGAAATTGTGACAAGAGGCAGGAAAAAGCCTAATTCTTCAGGGCAGTATTCAAGTGCCAAAATACAAGACCATTCTTCTGTTTTTGAACAGCCTCCTGCCCAATTCAATATATAACCTTCATCACTGGCAGTAAATGAAACAGGAGACCTATAGAAATCAGCTTTGTTTATGGCAAAACTCATTCAGTACCTAAGTGTATTCCATTCTGTGCACTGAATGAGACAGGGGTCCTATTGAAAAAAAAGGTACCAGTGTTTGATCTTATAATTAAGAACCACATTTTTATGTCTATTCATGAGAGAAGACAAATTAAAGATGAATAGGCAACCCTTTTAATTAATTTTCTGTATACTAAGTGTTTGACTTTGAAAACTAAATATATGCTTAATAAAGGTGTTTAATCTTTTCTTTTAAATGTAAACTAAAAAGGGAGAAAATAGGAAATTTCATAATTTGAAATCATAACATTCTCCTCCTTTATATTACAAAGGTGCAACTGTTACCTATTAAATGATTGCAAAATTCTTTGCACTTACAAAGCTTTATTCCTCTAATCTCATCAGACAAATAAATTAAAAAGCCACAGTGTCTATCTGAAGAAGACCCCTACCAAGAAAATTCTTGTCCAAACAGGAAAAGCCCAGCAAAGTTTGATGTAGATGAAAAGATTGTCTTTGACTATTGCAATTTTTCTCATCTCCCCAAAGCTGGGTAATCCTGACTATACACAGGGTGTCTTGTTCCCCCTCTTATGTTGTGAAAAGACTTGGGAATAAAGAAAGGATATCTTCCTAAGGGTTATACAGATTTAGCATGAGATACTGGAAGATACCACAGATCAGCTTTAGCTCCTCTATATTTCCATGCAACAATAGCTCTAATGGCAGCAGAGGGGATTAAGCACTGAAGGTGACTTCTAGCAGAAGTACAGCACTCTGGTTGGGAATTTCTGAGTGACTGCCATACAAATGCTTTGAGACAATTCATGTCAGGCAGGCAGAAGAAGCCACCAGTTGATAAATCCCTTGTAATAATTCTCCCATGAAGATGATGAACAGGGCACCTCGGTGTGGAGTTCCAGCAGATGTTTGTGTTCAGGAGACGGATGTTGGAGCTAAGCCTAGGAAGTTGAGATGTCTTGCTGAAACCACAGCCTTAAGTTCACTAGAAAATATGGGTACAACTGGGCACCTCAGTGAATGCCTTTAGAACCTGGCTATAACAAATACTGAAGACAGAGCGACATCTAAACAGTCTGGGTTTGGGCATCTTGCTCTGGTTATAGGGGAGGTATCTTCTGCTTTGGATCCAAGCCCTGAACCCGTGTATTTAAAAGAACAACTCTAGTTCCTCTCTGAAAGCATGTAGTAAATAAATATTAATTCAGTATCTCAGTGGACATACAGCTTCCCTAAATTATGGAAGATGTTGATCCAATCTCTACTGTATCTGAAAAGACCTTAAGTCTCCCTCCTACAAAAGACTGCTTAGAGCAAGCTGCTCCTGGCTTTTCCTGCATAAGCTCCTTGGCTTTTTCCATGGAAGAATTAAATAATCATCAGGCCAGAGACAGAGAACATACAAAAGTAAATAGCACTTTATATCCTAATGGTTAAACACAGTCCTGCAAGAGGATAGACTGGGTCCAGGTTCTGCTTCAGTGAATATTTGCTAATAATCATATGAAATAGTGTTTAAGGAGCAGAAGAGGTCATTAAGTCCATCCTCTGGTCCAGAGGTACCTCCTGCAGCCCTTCAGTGATTGAAGCCGCCATAGTTTACACAATATATCACAGCGCATCTCAATCATTTTGGACTAACCATTAAAGACCATTACTCCTATTTTTATACATCATGGGCAGTGGGAACAGATTACTTCCGGTTTTTTTTCACTTGCCAGGCTAGCATCTGGACCACTCTTGGCCTTATTCCTTTTAGGTTAAACAACCCTAATTATTTCAGTCGTTTCTCCTTTTACCTCAAGCAATTCTCACTATCCCAGTCTACATCCTCTCATTGGACCACACTTCCTCAAAGTGCAGAACAAAACTAAGGCAGGACATTTCAGCTGAGTCCTACATGTGTACATCAGAGCCAAAGGCTCATGAGATGTGTCTGACAGCCTGTGCTCCCACTTGCACAGCCTGGTAAAACGGTGTTCCCCTTCCTGGCAACAGGATGATGTTCTAGCCTAACACTGAACTTGTGGTACTCTAGAGACCCTCTCTGCCTTCCTGTAGGACACCCTGTGATCTC
Source organism: Melospiza georgiana (assembly GCF_028018845.1). Taxonomy (NCBI): domain Eukaryota; kingdom Metazoa; phylum Chordata; class Aves; order Passeriformes; family Passerellidae; genus Melospiza; species Melospiza georgiana. Next base: position 85,058,641 of record NC_080431.1, read on the forward strand.
TCATGTAGAACTGGCTGCAGTTTATTAATCATTCCCATGGAGAGCACTTCATATTCACTCTGATGTTCAAACCAGGTCCCTGGTCTGACAAGCTTTTGTTGAATTACAGCGGTTTACCCCAGCTCACCACAGCTGGTTTATGCCATCTTCAGATTTTATAAAACACTTCCTCTAGACAGTTACCCGGGTTAAAATTACACTATAAAGTACAATGTTGGTTAATGAAAATATGAAGCACTAGCAGGCCACAGCACAAGCTTGTGGCAACCTGCTCAATAGTCTTCCGTTTCAACAGGAAATCAGTGAGAATTGCTCATTGAGTAAAATTATCTACACCAGTCCTGCATCCCTGCTGTAATGCCTTCCTTTGGAACATGTTTCTTTGCTTCATTTATGATAAAAGACTTGAGATAATGTCAAAATCCTTACAAATGACAAGGTATGACAACTATTTCCTCTGTATCCACAAGACTTGTTACAGAAGAAAGCTAAATTAGTTTGACATGATCTGTTCTTGACAGATCTGTGCTGGTTCCTAATAATCTCCTTTATTTGATTATTTCCACCAATTTTTTTTTTCCAGGAATGAAGTTAAACTGGGTAGTCTGCAATTTCTTATCTTCTGCTTGTTCTCAGCCTTCTGACACCTCATCCAGGCCTCATGAGTCTTCAAAGCATTCAAAGCTTATGGTTCAGAGATTGCTTCCCTCACCTTTGTAAATAAGCTAGGATGACTTGAAAGAGCCATCTTACATCAGTACATCCTGATTTGTTCTGCCCTTTTCCTAGATCTGATCTTCCTCCTTTGTGGTTCCTGTTACCTCTTCTAGCCATCAACTTGCAGCTGATCACATTACTGAAGATCTGCAAAATTAGCATAAAATGCTTAGGCCTTATTGACAATGCTGGCTGGAGAGCTTCAATCACAGCTCTCCTCTCCTCTCCAAGAGCACAATAAACAGAGGATATCAGGATGATATTATTTTACTCTCTTGCTATGGTTCAATTATTATTTTATCTGTGTATTGAGTTGATTGTGGGTTATAAAGGATAATCTAGGCATGCCAGTAAAGAGCTTATGAATGTTATGGGGACATTACAGTTTTAAGTATAATTGTATGAGAGCTTTAGACACCTCCACACTTAGAAAGGAAGGAAGGTCTAAAGTTCTACAGCCTGTGACAGACATCTATAAGAATGTACTTCAGTTTAGAACAACCCCTTATTTCTCAGTTCAGAACAATGGTAAAATACTGTGAGGCATTTCAGACTCCTCTTGGCAGTCACACCCTGATTAAAAAGTAATTAAATTCTACAAGATAAGGCATTGTCTCATGGTATCTCTTTCTGATTTGTGGAATCATACTACTCAAAGCAAGAAGACAATGAATATAAGTAAGAATTAACTGTAAGAGTTCCTATGAGCCATTTGGGTAATTTTCCACTAATTTGTCTTTTTTTTTTTTTTTTTTCATCTTCTACCAAATCTTGTACACTGGCATAATAATGGAGGGTTCTTTTTGCTGCATATCCAGTTTTACCATACAATAGTCAGCTTCAAGTATTGTCGCACATCTTAACTTTGCTAACTTTTCTCTGGAACTTATCCAACTTCTGTTTACTTCATGGAGATTTCAGCTGGCTTCAGTTCTTCTGTTATTTTGGAAGGAGATATTTTCTTTCCTTGCTCCACTTGTCCTTTCCTTAGGGTTTCATCTCTTCTAGCTGGTATTATGAGTGGAATTTAGGATACAAGGGAAAGGCCATTTGCCAGTGCTGTGCTTTAGGCAGGACTGGTTGCATATCTATCAATTTTAACAGTCAACGTTAAGCATCAATTTTCTGCTGCAGTTGTCAGTCCTCAGAATTCTATGTAGGACTTGAAATTCTTTTGCGTTTTCCACAGGAAATGTAAATAGGAAGGGCTAAAACCACAGCATTTCATCTTTTATCAGGCAAAATCTCCATTCTGACAGAATCATCTCAGCCTGTGCAATCCAGGTTTTTGCAAACTGCCAGTCTGACTTCTCCAACATAACAAGCTAAGAATTAAAATGTTTAGACTAGGTAAAGTGAAAGTTCACAGTTCTAAGGAACACAGTGAAGTGTCCCTGCAGGGGGTAAACTTTTGGTCCAGCTTCTAAAAGCTGCTCTGCCTCAGTTCCCTATCATTCCAGTACTGCCTCCCAGCTTCACCACTCCTCTCAGGCACAGCTGAGCAGGTGATGCCCTCCTTGCATTTGCTCAGCAGGTGATTTCCAGCACTGGATTTCACTCTTACATGAAACCAAAGGGCTGCAATTTTACTGTCAGCAAATCAGCAACTGACACCTGTTTCTTTATGCCTACCCTTCCAAACCTAGATGACTTTTTGCTAAATTATTTATAAATCCACCACTGAATGCTTTACTCCTAAAGCTGTGGGCAGGCAGAAGGTGAAATGACAGAAGGCAAACAATGGTCAGCCCAAAACCATTGTGGTTTACATCCTGCTGGTTTCAATCTGAATTAATATAAATGACTGGCCTCTTCTGCAAAAGAGCATAGCATAGTACCATGGTGCCCAACCTGCACACCCTGGAGTACTTAACATTGCAGATTTATAAGGTCATTGGATGCTGTTAATAAAATAAATGGATTAGACTCCACTCAATATTCTGATGAACTGAATGCTAATTGATAAGTCTTAACAGTTATAAGAATAATCGGAACTGTAAATTATTCTGTACATTACCAGTTATTAGCAATCATCCCAATTCATAAATAACCTAAAGTTCCTGAAAACACAGTAGCACTTCTAGGCAATTATGGGAAGGGTGGAATAAAACTAGCTTCAGAGTGGGGTTCAGATCAAAACACACTCCCCTGCACTCCTGAATTTTAGGGGCATTCAAACCAAGTAAATGAGATTCTTTTGGAGTCCTTTAGCTTTACTAATTACCAGCTCTTACAGAAAGGTGTATCCTCCAGAGAGAATGCCTAAATATTGTGAGATGTCCCAGCTTCTATAAATAGGGATATACTGTGATTATGGCTGGAATTAATTCAAGAAACTTCAGCTGCAAGATGAGTAATGAACGGGACTGACATTTATTTGCCATAATTTAAGAGACTGTAAGTACATCCTGGCTCCCCTTTTGAGACATAAATGCCAACCGTCCCTGGTTGCCAGGTTCAGGACATCCTGTCTCGGGCCAACAAGACAGCTGTAGCACAGCCTGCCACCCAACAGCAGCATTAGAGGCCAAGGGACAAGCCTGGAAGGAGCATGAACCATCAGGAAAGCAGGAATGATGACACCAGTTTGTACTGCATGCATTGCTCCTGTTGCAGCCACACCCTTCCCAGCTACTGCTGTGTCTGGGGAACCTTTTACCTAAGCCAACAGCAAGGTGAGAAGTGAAGATGCACCACTTGCTGTCTCTAAGAACGCTCATTTGTGTCAGCTGCAACTCTGCCCAAGTGGAGAACTGGAGCAGATACAAAAGCAACTGGAGCACAAAGAAGGAACCCTTCAAATACCAGTGCCAGGAAAGGTGAAGGGAGCCAGACCCTGGTGGTAATGGCTGATGCTGCCAGCAGGAATACTGCATGGTCAAGGGAGCAGGGGGAAGGCAAGGAGCAGAACAGATGGGGAAAGGAGACAGAATGAGTAACAGGCGGAGACAGCAAGAGCAGTGTAACTCCAAAAGCACAAATTCCTTTTGCTGTATTAAAAACAAATCGCTATTTTCATTACACTATTCCTTCACCCCATACACATATTGTGGGCTGGATCACTGTGGTGGTTGGGGAGGAGCTACTGCTCTGGTGAATAGCAAGGAGAAAACGAAGTTTTTAGCCCTGCTCTCAGGCTCCGGTCAATTGTAATAAAGCCTTGGTCTGAGAAGAAAATCAATGGTTTGTGTTGAAGGAGCTCAAGGGGCTAATAAACATCCTAGCACTGCAGGAGTGACTGAGGATGGATAAAGCAGAGATTTGCCGATCTAAAGCATCTCTCAGTTCAGGGCTTCCCTTTTTTTTTTTTTTTTCCACTCTAATTGTTTAGTTTCCCAATTAAAGAAGCACCTTGCAGAGCTGGCCATAACAGTCAGAGAATGTATGCTTAGATCAGTCAGAAAGCAGGTTAATAGCACTGCCAGAAAGGGAAACCAGCTCTCCCTAAACCAATTCCTCTCTACTGCCCTGTGGTGCTCACAACCATGAAAAGCCATCGAGTTTTACACATGCACTCAGCAGGTGACAGAAAGAGCCCAAAGGAAATATAAACACCTTCTCCACTTGAGGCCATCAGAGCTCTGAGGTTACATGTCACCTCCTGGTGTGCTCAGGAGGATCTTGGAATTATAGATTAAATGAGTGTGCATGGATTCCTGACTTTGATTTTGGACTTCAGATGTTGAAAGGTGTTTCATCAGGGTACCTGCTCTGGTACTCTCACAGCAAGATATTCTACCAGCAAACATTTGCACCCTCCACTATGCCTTTCTGGATGACCAAACTCCTCTTACCAGTCCAATATTCCTCTGTGTAGAGCTACTGGGCTACAGTTGTTTCTTTACAACACTGAACACTGGGATTTCAAAACTTAGATGCAGACAGGTAAGGACTGCTGCAAAATCTACCCCGAGACCTGTCAGACTCACAGCAAACAGGGGCATCACACAGTGACTTCCAAAGGGTATCAAAACAGAGAGCTGCCATCAAAAGGTTTCTCATCCTCAGGTGTCTTTAGAGCACTGTCATCAGAGCTTTTGTTCATTCTCAAATCCAAAAAGAGCCTTCCCAGTGTAAGGAGGAAGCCCAAAGCAACAAAGGAATCACAAGTTGTTTATGTTCAGGAAGAGGACAACAGGAGGGTTGTACAGAAGGAAGGATACATGGGCCAGCAGTGCATGCACTGAGCAAATGGCAGTCACCAATGCACCACCAGCCTTCCACAACCATGCAGAGGTCTCAGCTTATAGAGCATGGTGCTAATAACACCACAGCTATGGGTTTCATCCCATATGCACCCTTCATTTAAAAGCTGGACTCAGTGATCTTTGTGAGTCTCTTCCAACTAAGAATATTCTGTGATTCTGGTGCTTTTGCTTCAGATTATCTCAGCCAAAAGCCAAGCCTGAAGCAACCTTCAGGCTATGGCTGTGTTTTACCTGGTAATACACCAATCCCTCAGCAGATACCTGTCTGCTGGGTAAAGATTAGGCAGAACCCAATTCTGCCCCATGTTCTCTGCCATGGACAGCACATGAAGCACACGAGTCACTATGAGGAGCACGTCTCACAGCACAGGCACAGCAAATCCAAGCAGGAATACACATCCTTCATTTGCATCATGCAAGACTATCAGCCTGCTTTCATCTTTCAAGGGCCAATGGGCCTCATTCTCCTTCCCACCAGCACAGAAGGCATTGCAACTTGGCAGCTGCTAGCAGTGAGAAATTCCTGCTCTCCGGGAAATGGGGAGAGGGAAATATAATGTCTGTGCGAGAGGATCCTGGGATGGCATCACAAAATCCAAATCAGATAATGTTCTGAGTTCAAAGGGATCCACAAGGATCATCAAGTCCAGCACTTAAGTGAATGTCCCACTCAGGTATTGATCCCAACCTTGGTGTTAATAGCACCATGCTCTAACCAGCTGAGGTAATCTCAGGGTCCAATACAGCTGGCCTGCAAGGAGAGTCGATTTGAGGTGAAAACTCTTTGCACTTTCTCCTTCTAGTCAGTCAAAGCCACATGACCAAAGCAGAAGTCCCTCTCATCTCCATCCCCGAGGAATGCCCACCCTTTCAGCATAGCATGGACAGAGCCTGGAGCTACAGCTCATTTCCTTATCCAATGGCAGGAGCAGCTCTGAGATCATTCAGGCAGCCTCAGCATTAGGCCAGGACAAGTTCTCAGACAGTACTTGTTGGTTCCTTGGGCTGCACACAGGTTCCCAGACTGGCATGGTCACACTGGAGATTCAGTGCAGCTCTCTAGGCAAGGATGCCTCTGCATACCAGCAGGTACTGCCTGACTGGTTTTTGCTGGGCCTTCGATTCAGGAGCAAGTGGCCAAAGACACTTTGGATCCACAGACTGATTTCTTTCCCGCTAAGCACTATCGCTGTCCTTCTCCCTCTGGAATCTCTGCCTGCAATTAGTTCCCTAGGAGGGGGCTTGTCTGTGCCATTAAGAACAGTTACATTATATGATCTAGGAGAAATCAATGTCTCTAATAGTCAGCAAAGGCAGTGGAGGAGAGGGTGATGGGAGGGCTGTTTCTCTGGAGACACCCTTCTCAGTAGAAATCCCAGGGGTATTGCCCCAGGAAAAGAAATAGTGAGGACAGTAATTAAACTTCCATGGAGCAATTGTTTACTGGAAGAAGCACAGAAGCTGCTCAGTGTCTCTCAGAAAGGCAGAGGCAGTGGCTAGACTCTCCCTAGGTGCAGATGAAGTGCCTCTGCCCTGTAGTCAGCAATCTGTGGTGATTTACACCACAAGTGGTGGAAGGCAAGTGGTGGGAGAAGGGGTGTGGATAGACACCTTTCCTTTAAAATACCCCTTTTCCACTGTCCAAAGTGGTGTTTAAAGGTAGGACCACGCCTTGCAAGTATTGAAGCATCTGGATTGTGCAGTATAATTACCCTAAATGAAGCCTGAGACATTTTAATACCCTGAAGCAAGAAAACCTTCACTCTGCAGGCATCTTCCTCTCTCTCTTTTTCTCCATTTCCTCCTTCTTGTACATCTCTGCAGTTCCTGGAATGACAAGCCACCTCACCGGCTGGCTGTAATTGCTGGAACTGTTCCCTAATGCTTTTCCCTTCTCAAATTGCATTAAACTGTATCTTTAGAGGTACAGCCCTGTTTATTCATGCTGCTCGTGTGGAAGGGGGAAGAAATGCAGACTGCCTCTTCTCCCCTCTCCCTCCTTTGATTTGATGGGTGTGGCAGGTTTAAACCTTTGCAGCCGCTGGCTCTCCAGCGCTGGGGTGAGGAGGAGAGGATGGAACACGAGGGAAGTGTCGTCTATGGCTGGTGATGAATGGGACTCATCTCACCCACAAGTGAGAAACCTGCTTGCAGGTTATTGTTTAATCACTCATGCAATCCAATAGTGAGCACATACCCCCATAATGTCCATCTGTTCTAGTATGCAGTGCATGCAACACTTGCATTTCTAGCCACTAATCTCACTGCCCAGCCCTGCGTTTTACTGACTGCATCTCTCGCTGGCAGGAAAGGCTCAGTTCAGGTTTTCAGACATGTTATGCTACCTCTCAGCTGATAATTTTGTGGGCTCAGATTCAGAGGTGCAGTCAGCTGTAGGCAGAAATGACAACACTTAGATATCTACATCTCTCATGGGCGGGCACAGTCAGTCAGTCAGTCAAATACTTCACTCTTCACACTGGCATCACACCCACAAGAAAGAATAATCTGCAAGGTATGAGCATGTGAATAAATTTGTCTCTGAGGGGTGGGAGGACAGACACACACAGGCACACCTAGACACAAATGTGAAGAGATTTCTTCCACACCCAAGCCTGTAATTTCAACATTTTGCTCCTTAGCTGCCAAAAAGGCGGGACACCAGGGACTTCCCCTGAAAAATAATTTGAGGAGAGCTGCTTTTATTTTGGGAAGGAAACTCCTGCCAGTGCTGAAGAACCCATTCCATCTTTTTCTCTCAGTGAAAGGTCTGGGTGGGGACAGAGCACATGCTGAACACCGAGATCTTTTTCTCCTCCCAGTCAGAGCTTTCTCTCGTGTATCTTCAGCTTTCCCGAGCGAGCAGCGGTATTGCCAGTTTGGCAATAGCGGTGTGCGTTCAGGTAGAGCAGCAGCAGCCGCGCTGGGATCCCGCCCTGCTCACGGCGCGGCGGCGCGGCTGCGGAGGGAGGCTCGGGCACGGGGCGTGCGGAGCGAGCGCACGGCGAGCCCGCGCGTGTGCCCGGAGCGAGGGGAGCGCCCGCCGAGCGGGGCCGAGCCCGCGGGCACGCGCACAGACACGGGTGTGTGCCCGCCGTGCGTCCGGGCGGGAGCGGGCACGGGCACGGGCACGGGCACGGGGGGTGTGTGCCAGCGGGGCACCTGCATGCCGCGCGTTCCTGAGCGCCACGGAACACAAAAAGACACGAGTAAGCCCGGAAGGCTTAAATTCGGGAGTTTCAATGCCCAACCTGCGATGGTACGGGCAGAATGATCCCTATTCCCCCGTAGCTCTCTTCTGACTCCAAAGAACCCCAGAGCTCCTACTTTATTTTAAAATTTGCCGTGCACCTCCGCCCACTGCTCTGTCACTTTGCCTCCCTGTCTGCCTTCCTTCTCCTCCTCTGCTCTTTTCATCCCGTATTTGCCATCAGAACGTGCTCTGCTGGCTGACTGCAACGTGTCCCCCCCTCCCCAGCCTTCACCCCCTCCTCCCAGATTTTGGTGGGCATATAATTAATTTCGGAGCATTGAAAAACCTGCATAAAAAACCCAGGATGACGCAGGGTCTCTTTCTATCCCAATCACTTGCCCCTCCCCATTATTCTACAAATTTCTCCTTCATTTGCTAACACACATCTCCATTCAGAAACACACTTTAACCTGAATCTTCTTTGCAACACTGTGCTGTTCACAGGAACCGTAGTTACTCACATCAGCGTGTGAACAGAATACTGCAGTGCTGTGCTGTAAAAGACACTGCAATTTATGCATATATAGAGAAAGTAACCAGTATGGTGCTGTGCCTGAGTTGAGTTTTGTGCTCAGAACAAGGACCAAAGCTCCTTGTCGCTACCTACAAATCCGTAATTCTTGGAAGTTTCTAAAATGCTTTGCAAAGGTATCTAGGGTCAGTTCCTGCCTCAAAGTTCCAACTGCATAAATCCAGCATCCTCCCGAGGAAGTCCAAGAGGTTCAGCCAAAAAGGCTTTCTTAATCAGGAGCAGGTTTGGGCTTTCACACAAAATAAAAGGGGGAAGGGTGAGGGGGAAATTATCTAAGTAGCTTTTTTTTCCTAATTTCATTATCATTTTGGACACAACAATTTTGACACTGAAACGAGCCCCCACCCAAACCTTCCATCATCTCAATTCTCTTACAGCAAAAGCCAGGCGGTACCAGCATAGAAAATGAGTGGGTTTCCAACAGGTTCACACCGTGAGCTTCTCTTATCCCACCCGAGTTCGGAGCTAACAGAGGCGTGGTCCTCTGTCTTTCCCAGCTGGTGCACAGTTGTCTAACTGGTTGTACTATGAAGGGTATTGCAAAGAGGGTGACTCTCCCCATCCTAAGGCTAATGCTTTTGTTATTATTTAATTGGATTTTTCACTGTAGCGTAGGTTAAAAAAAAAAATTCCTTTAGGTTAATTCTTGCTCAGATTGTTGCAACACAAAAATAAAATGAATACACCTGTCCTCCGCGCCACCTCACAGCACGGGCACATAAAGCATCTCCCATTCATCAGAAGCAGGAGCAATTGAGAGCATTCTGACCAGGGATCAAGGCTCACTGGGCATCCGTTCCTTTTTGGCATAAGATGAAGAATTGCTTCCTTTATCTCCAAGGTAGAGCCAGAGCTCATCACGTTTCCTGCCAGCCGCAACACACCCCTCCACTTCCCCCCCCTCCCGCCCCATCCACACCCTCAGAACCACAGACAGAAAACCCTAGGCAATATAACTGCCCCTATTAAAAAAAAAAAAAAAAAAAAAAAAAAAAAAAAAAGAATAGAGGGGGGATTCTCGTAGCTCCCCCAAATGTGGATGTAGGCCACCCCCCTTCCCCACATCACCAGCCCCGGAAAGGCAAAACAGTCACGTTGCAGGGTGTGAAAAGAACCTTCAGTCGCAAGATGCTAAAGAATTGCAAAATAGACGTCTGCTGAAAGCAGCTGAAATTTCCTCCCCCCTCACCCCAACCTCTACCCCAGCCCCTCACGCACTCAGGCAGACACGCACCCCACGGACATACGGACATCCAGCAGCCTGGGAGGCTTCTTAACAGAAAGAAATATAAAAATCTTAAGCTCTACCTGTTTTGTTCTTCTCATACAGCACAGCATGATCGTATTGTCCCCTTCCTTCCTTCTTCTTCCTTCCTTCTCCTCTCTCCTTTTCCTCTTCTCTCTCTTATCTCTCCCCCCACCCTCTCCACTCCCTCCCTCCCTCCCTCCCTCTCTCTCTCCCTCTCTCTCTCGCTCACACACACATACACACACGAGCACACGCGCGCACACACACACCAGGGCAGTTAGCAGCAACTGGAAGGTCCACAGCTACTGCTCATCACACATGCACACGCTGCCTCTCCCTGCCTCCCTCCCTACCCTTCCCAGAATTGTTCGCCAGCTCTCCCTGACTCGTCACCTCCCCACCCCACCCCCACCCCGGCAGCCACCCCCACCCCTCCAAGTCCCTCGCCAGCCTCATGAATAATTAAAATCTTCAATCTGGACCCAATTACCCAACGACTTTCCCACTGTACAGAGGCGACAGGGGAGAGGGGACACTGCGGGCTGCGCAGGGGTGGGGTGGGCTGGGGTGTGTCTGGGAGGCACCGGGCGGCTGGGGAGCCCCCAGCCCTACTCCCGCCGCAGCAGCCAAAGCCCTCTGGCCACGGCCAGGAGGGGGATTTATGAGTGAAGAAAGCATAAATCTTTGCTTGGGTGGGGTGGCGTGGGATGGGCACGGAGGGGAAAAGAGGGAATGGAGGTACTGCCACGGCAGGCAGTATATGCCGTGCACAGGTGATGTACCGTACCGTAGGTGGGAGCTGCGAGCTGAACGGGAACTGGTAAATATGTGAAAATGGCTGTTAAAAATCCCTCTCCCCAGCACACCCGCAAACATATATGCACGTGCTGCCTTCTCCCTGTGTGCAGGCATAAACCCTGAACAGTGATGTCCTGCACCACTGAACGGGACAACTTTCTCCCTTGTTCCCTTGCTCCATCCCACAGACCTTCCACAGGCACAGAAAATGATACTCCTCCAATACATTTTTTTTTCCCCCAAACAGAATAGCTTCCAAACCCACAGAAATCATCCCTTTTCCTTCCGTATAGATCTCAATTAATTTCCATGCCGAAGTAATTTCTACACCTATTGATCTCTGCCTGCAAATTGCTGTGAACTATTGCGAGGCAGCTGTGCGTGTTCACACACGGAGGCAGCCCCGTGCACGTGTGCCAGCAGGAGTGCATGGGTCTGCATGCACAGGAGATCATGGCGATGCAGGAGCCCCAGCAAACATAAATGCGCACATGCACTCGCTCCCAAGCACGTCTGGAAAGTTGTAGCACCATGTTTTCTCAGAATATACATGAGCTGGATAGCTCTATCTGTCATTGGGAAAAAATATCCCAGAAAACAGTTAAACCAAAGTGTGACAATATTGGGCGTGTCAAATAATATTTTTTTAACTGCTGGATTTTTAGGATTTCATCAACCAAAATTCAAATTTTGCTTATTTCACTTACTTAGTCTGGGAGGCACAGTCAGATGCTGTTCTCTATTTAGCACTAATGTCACTACATCAGCTCCTCTGCCACAGCATGGAGTTACTTCTAATTTATTTTTAATATAAAACTGCCTGCAAAAGAGAAGAAAATTGTCTTAGGTTATTACTAAGGTCTTTGCTCTTTAATTACATCTAAATACATTATTAATACAAATATTCATGCATGTGTGCACGCTTATACAAATAAATGCATACGTATATAGATATAGTTTCTGGAATACCCCTCAGTACAGACTCCTACATAATCATATCCTGTTGCTATGATATCATTGCAGTTCCCAGTACACCATTTATTTTAAGAAAAGCAAACAGCGTTTCAAAAAATTCTAGCTAGTGATCTACATCTGTACGCAATTTAAGAAAGTGTATTTTGGGGTCAAGAAGGTATCAGCATTAGTCCTGGGTTACAGACTAGAAAAAGAAAATAATGATATGGTAATGACATTCAGAGAAGATACTATACTGGGAAGAGTTGCAAGTACCAGCTGACACAGAAGTAGACCAAAGGATTAAGTAACGAAAATCAGATTCAGCTTCAGAAAATGCATGCAGAGAAAAAGAAGGCAAACTGTGCAATCAAAAAGAGGAGAGGTAACAAGTGGAGTAGTAGAAAGCAGTGGACATCACATTTGAGGGAGAGATCTGTGACGTACGTTGCTGCTGACGACACCATGCCAAGGCACTGAGGAGCAGTGCAATGGCGTTTTGAATTACACCTGGGGGACTCTGCCTTGGCCCCTGGAGTTGTTGGGGGCTCATCTCCAAGACGAAGAGAGGGTGTCATAAGCTTGTGGGCTCTTGCCAACCCACATGGCTGTTCCCCATGCCCTTGGGAGATGGGAATCCCCTGGTCAAACGTGTCTGAGAGCTTCAGCCAGATCTCCGTTCAGTGACAATGAAGAGAAACGGGAACTTTGAGGGTGTGACTCAGACCATCCTAAAGCAGGAGCCTAAACTAGGTCAGACAAATCATGCTTCAGAAGTGTTTTAGAAGCCTCATTTTCTTCCCACTGACAAGGCCTTTTTAGGGAACCTCCCTATGCGAGGGAGCCCTGACGAGGAAAGCCTTCCCAGCCCCCACGTTTCTCAGACACCCACCTCGAGGGGGAGCAGGCTGGCAGCAGAACTGTGCTGGTGCAGTCAGGGAGGGTCAGGACATTTTCCTGTGCTCACCCCCATCAGTCAGAGCCAAAGGCAGAGCCAGCTCTCTTCATGCCCAGCCCCACGAGCACTGTATGCTCCAGTTTATCACAAGTAACTTTCGGGACACAGACAAAACCTCTTCAATGTGTTCCCCAAACATACAGACTTAGTGGTGAGTAGCCAGTCCTCTGTAGGCTCACATCCATGTTTCCTCTGAATTAATCTTATTACAGAGAAGAACAATACATTGAAACCTGAATTTTCAGGGCATGTCAGTTCCTAACACCACTGGCTTTCAAATCAGGACCCTTTAAGTAGATTTAAAAGTTGGACCTGAAATTCTTCAGCAAATCATATGGTTCTGACAATCATATCCCAGCCATGGATATCAATTGCCCTGCCATTTTGGCTGTTTTCACTTCAAACTGTAAAGTAAATTATCTCATAACACAGCAGGAAGAGAGAACAAGTCCACAGCAACGAAAAGGCCAAAGAGAATGAGAGGGAAATAAAGGCACAAACTTCAGCCAGGGAGTTAATGAAAATGAGAAGCAAAAATTAAGGGAAGAAGAACAGGTGAATCTCCCTCTCTTAAAGCGCCCAATTGAAGATGGGATGCTTTCATCCAAATGACACCTTTGTCTCTTCAGGGCACTGCCAGCTCTGGCTCATTCAGCACTCTTTCAGAGTCGCAGGATAACGCTGCGTCACACAGTGTGGATGTGCCCTGAAAGGCCCCTTTGACCTTGGCTTTTGAATCTACACAACTAAAAGGAAGAGTAGTTCCAAAGAATAACGTGAATGGGGGACCAGGGAAGTCAGCTAGAAGAAGGGGGTGAGCAACGACCATAGATTTTAAAAGCTTCATCTGTGAGACTTCACTGAATGACAGCTAAAGAGGTGTAGAATTGTGATATTTTCAAAAGCTAGAAGCCTCTAGAAGGGAATCATCTGGAGTGATATATAGTCCACTGTTTGGTGTATGCTGCATGTTGCTTCACCATGAAGGGGCGTGTGGTTCATATAAAGTAATTATTATGATGAATTCTTTAATTCAAAGTCATATCTTTAATTTTAAAGGGTAAAGATCATTTCAAAGTAGCAAGACATATTAGTGGTTATTACAAAATAAGGTGGCTCAAGTAAGAGACATAAAACTGTGCTTTTAAAGCCTGTTCAGCGCCTGTTCCGTTCTGCTGCAAGGTTACCCCAGGAGCTTGAGGTCCATATAGATTGAAAGAAAAGGATCTTCAGTCCAGCTGCTAATTTTGGTTCAATAGCAAGACATCAGATTCAGTTTCATTTTGAAGAAGCGCATAGTTGCAACCTGCTCCTGGGACTGTAATCAGGCTAATTCCCTGGCCAAACAAAACTAAATATGAAACCAAGAAGAAAACAGTTTGCCTATAAGAGCTGTCCCAGTGGTAACCATACTAAACTGAAGAGGCGTCTCTTTGAGAGAAGTACTGTGAAAGTCCCGTTACTAGGGATATTTAAAGCTTCAGTAAAAACAGCTCTGAAGTGAGCGACTTGCTTTCATTGAGAGATAGACTGGGTTTTCTCTCTATTCATATCTTCCACATATAGTGGTAGCCTTGCCTTTTGTTAGCCAACTTTCATGCTGGCGGGAAAAAAGCCAATTTTATAAAGATTTTTTGGTATCCTCATTTGAATAGGCATTCCTGAAAATCCCACTGTGGGACCACTTGTAATTTCAGTCTCCTCAGTAGCTTTGCAGGTCTGGTCTCATTTGTCCTCACTTTCAGTCATCTATGTCTTAGTGACAAAAACCAGTGCAGTGCAACACTACAACCAAACTCCTTTTCTAAATGATTTAGACATAGTCATGAATCTCCTCAGAGGAGTACCCATTTTTCAGTATAAGGATCACTTACGTCAATTTACCTTGGATTTCACTTAATCCTGAATTATTAATATTAGAAAACGAGAGCCTAGTTTATTTTGACCTAAGACCGAAATAAGAGTTTTAAAGCCATGATTTTCAAAGCCACAATGCCACTTACTCTTGCAGAGAAAGCTTCAGAAAATGCCACGAATGCTCTAATTCATGCAGTGTCTTTAATGACTGCTGGGTTACTTATCCTGGACCATACTGAGCTCACGTGACATTAGCACCTGTTGCCATCAAGCTAGTCACAGGGATGTGCACAGGTGCTCTGCCTTTGTTCCCTGTGATTTCCATTTTTCTTCCTATGCCTGCACAGCTGGGCTCACAGCACTGAAGACACCTGACTTTACAATATCCCACATAATAAGAAATGGGCTCAATAATTTCCCTGTTTTCAGCATTTTAGAAAAAAAAATGTTTTCTATAAATTGTGTTGTATACACAAACTCAAATACCTAGGTAAAACCAAGGGGAGAATAATTTTAACATGCACAAAGAATGATCTGAACAACCCCTAGGTCAATGTTAATTATTATTGAGCTTCAGAATCATCAAAAATTCAAACATAACAGTTAAATCCCAGCACAGCTTAGTGCTGAAACTGTAACTCTTCAATAAAATGAAGTCTAATATGCTTGTCTGTAAAAAAGAAAAATGTCATCACAGAAAGCAGTCAACCTATCAGCTATTATTCTCGATGTAGTTGTAGTTTGCCATGGGGGAATGTGATACTTTACAAGCCAAACCAAATGTGAGACAGGATGACCCAGGAAGTCCCTTTCTTATTCTCCAGGGACCCTTCAATATGTGCTGTTGTACACAGTCCCTCCTGCTGTAGCACGGGCTCAGAAAAGCAAGCTTTGAACAAGAATCAGTGTCAACCAGGAGCTCAGCATGGGCCAATTTCCCCTGCTTCTCAGGCTGGCCCCCCCTTCACTCTGTCCTGCAGTGCCATGACGAGTGGCTGTCAGTATCCAGGCTCACACCTCACAGGGCCAGTGGGGATGGCTGTGCTGTTCCGTGCTGCGGGGAGTGCTGGGGCTGAGGTGTGAGACCCACACACTGACTGCACACTTGGAGAAGGAAAGTCCACCCTCAGGTCTGTTTTACTCCCCTCTTGGCTTCATCTTCCCTCCTCTTCCTCTAGTGCCATTCCCCTGGCACTGCAGTGCTGAATAGGGGAGCTGCCCAGTGACACATGACAGTATGATGGCATGACAGTAGTGTGGTGTGAGGCACAATTTCCTGAGCCTGCTTTGCACCACCTGGTCCTGCTCTGCTCGTGCTCACAATGCCTCTCATTGATGCCAGGGTAGGGATGACCTGCATGCTTCAGCACTGGGAGGAAGAATGAGCAGTCTTCTGTGCTGTCTCCTCAGGTGACCAGACTCCTTCTTCTCTCCAGACTAAGAGCTGACTTGAGCTGAAGCAGCCTGCATGAGGGAAGGTACATGGGGTACCCTGGACAGAGACAGGAAATGAATGAGAGGGAAAACAACTGAAGACCTTCCTATGGCCTTAACTGGCACTTCAGTGTCAGCTGTGGAGTGAAGTTTCCAGAGATGAAGGACACCCAACAGGCCAAATCTGCCTTTCAAGCAAGGGATTAAAAATTTCTAACCATGGTCATGCTTCACTCACAGGTACATGGTGACCAGGCCACGCATTGATCGGGATCAATGATAGAAGACAGAAGCAAACCCTAAAACACAGACTGTTAATGAATGTAGGAAATATTTGTATTAGAGAAGTAATGGAGTGAGCTGACAGGATTCTTTCGCTTACCCACAGCTGTACATGGGGGAGTTAGAACAGCAAAGATCTTCCAAGAATTAAAAAAACAGGAAAACTGTAAATATCCACTTGCCTTTAAGGACCTAAAAAGGCTGTCTCCTTGCCTTGAATTCATTTAATTTGGCCACAAGATACCCACTGAGAGGAAAAAGGAAAGTCCAGATCCCTCAGTCTGCCAGGCAGACATGGTATATGCAGAGGATTGTTCCCTTGCAGTAGGATCCTCAGCACAAAACTCACTGCATCTGATTGAAGTGGAAGTGCTCCCCAGTCCAAAACACAGAGCGCAGGGCTTGGACAGAGAATGGGTCATAGTTCAGTCTCACCGCAGCTAAAATTTTGTTACAATTAAAAGAGTTCCACATTATCAGATCCGCACCATATCCAACCTTCTTAAGAGTGCCCTGCTACAGCAATTATAATTTCTTTTCCAAGACCTCACTGTTAGCCAAAGGAACTCACCCCAGAAGGCAGGAAACACAGATGGAATTTTATTAAGAGTCCAGGTCTGTGCAGGCGGGAATCCAAATCTGCTGCCCCGTGCATGGAAACTGCATTACAGCAAAGGGCCCTATTTTAGCTCAGCTCTACAGGATACTGAGCTATGTTTCTGGACTGGGATTTTCTGGAGGTTTAGGAGTTGCTCCAAGCACAGTGGTGAATTTTCTGTGTAAGTCTGAGGGTTTGGCTCCCTCCCCAAGCAATTCTGGTGGCAAGGAGGAAACTAAACTTTCTGGAGAGGGGCAGCCTAATTTCTCAAAGCAGTCCCACTCACTACCAGACACAACTGTTCTATACAACAAAGTGCCATATCCCCTGCATGCCTGGCACTGTGACATGCTAGAGAAGCATGTGACATGCTGCCAGTCTTGGTTCCCACCTGCTGCACCCCTTTCTTTGCCCTACAACCTGCATGCACAATTCACTCAGGTTGTCTCTGATGTAGTTGCCACCTAGAGCTGTCTGTCCCCTCTGTCTAGTAGCTGAGGCACAACCTGACCCAAGTAGAGGCCAGAGAGGGTTTCTGAGCCTGCAGAAGGCAGCAGGAAGCAGCAAGGGAGGTGATGAGGACCCACAGTCAAGCACAGAGAGACCTTTAAGCCTGCTCTGGTAATGACACAGCAGATGCAGGGCTCAGTGGAGGGGGAAAGGTCTCCTTCAGCTCGAGGGAGAAAGGAGGAAAAAGGCATTAGTTTACCACTTACATCAGAGAGGACAAGCATGCTGACCTAGATGGTCTTCTCATGTGTGTTCATCTCAGTGGGGTCAAGTTTAAACTTACTTTAATAACATATGCTATAAAATTTGAAGGGTAATACTGCGGTGTTGCCCTAATTTATTCAGCTAGAGAGGAGGAAAAAGAAGTTCATTCTCTGTTTGTTATGAAAGCTAAGCTCAAATATGAACAATGTTCCCTAGTAAATGATGGAGAGTTTGACAATCTTATCTGTATCATATCATCATATATTGAAAGGTTCTATTGTTAAGAATACCTACAAGAGAATACAATTTTATCTGCTTCGGGAAGTGTAATTCTGAGCTTTCTCATTTTAGAGTTCTTTTCAAGTCAACGATCTGTGTTAGGTCTTTATAAAGTTAGAAAAGCAAATTATATATGTCCAACTTTCTTAAAATTAGTCACAGTTCAAAAATAACGCTGCCATTGCCTGGGCTACATCCCAAGCAGCATGGCCAGGAGGGCAAGGAAGGGGATTCTGCCCCTCTACTCTGCTCTGTGAGATCCCACCTGCAGTACTGCACCCAGCTCTGAGGTTCTCAGCACAGGAGGGACATTGACTTGTTGGGATGATCCCAGTGAGGGTCACCAAGATGGCTGGAGGGATGGAGCACCTCTCCTAGAAGGCAGGCTGAGAGAATTGGGATTGTTCAGCCAGGAGAAGAGAAGGCTTCATGGTGACATAATTGTGGGCTTCCAGTACCAGAAGGGAGTCTGGTAGAAAGATGGAGAGGGACTTTTAACAAGGGCATGTAATGACAGGACAAGTGGGAATGGCTTCAAACTGAGAGTAGGTTTACATTGGGTACTAGGAAGAAATTCTTAATGTGTGGCTGATGAGGCACTGGAAGACATTGGCCAAAGAACTGGTGGATGCCCCATCCCTGGAAGTGTCAAGTTGGATGGGGCTTGGAGCAACCTGGTCCAGTAGAAGGTGTCTCTGCCCATGTCAGGGATTTGGAAGTAGATGACCTTTAAGATCCCTTCCAATCGAAACCATTCTATGATTCTTTTCAAGAACAGCACTGAGTTCTGCCTAAAACTTTATATGTCTTTAATTTCCTTCTTAGGGCTAAAAGCTTAAAAGCAAAATAAATCAGAGAAAACAAAACACTCAGTCCTCAGGCAACATCAAACACAAAAATGTAACAATGTGACAGTGTCAGATAATCTCTATGTTGCACATGACACAGGCCAGGCCCTTCCCTGCTTAGCTGTCAGCCACTAACAAGGAATGTTAAAATGTTAAAATGGCAGCACGGCCATTTTCATTCTTGCATTAAGCTCAGTAGTTACCAAGCCATGGCTTGAGGCATGGTGATGTCCTCAAGGTCTTCCAGCATTTCCTGTAACCCTTGGGAACTAATAGGCTAAAACAGCCCAACAGGGAGAGGAAAGATGCTGAAACACAAAGCTCATTTAGTGTCGTTGCTTGAAAGCCAGTGAAGGTTATTAATTCTTAGATCTTTGGCAAAACCTGCCTCCTTTGTATGTTTAGTCATCCAAGAAGTCAAAATGGCCTCCCAAAGGATGCTGAGCTACTCTGTCTGACTTAATTTTGATCATACTGTGCCCACTGAAAATAGGACTTTGCTGGATCTCCCTTTTTATCATTTTATCAAACTCCTGTAGGCTCTTATTAGATCTTCACACGCAGTGCAACCTCGCTGGCCCAAAATTTGTCTCGTTATTTCCCAGGACATCAACAGATCCTGTCTGTGTAAGTACAAAGGGATCACACCCCAGGAAAACTAAAGGATGATTTTGTACTTCAAAAAATTATGTCATGCTCAGCATTAAAGCCCTATTCCTCTACACACAACAAATTCAGGAAGCATTTCTTTTATCTTCATTGACTTAAAACTGATCTTAAATCCTATCTTACTGTCACTTCCTCCAATATTTTATTGTAAAATACTTTCTGTCTTTCTTGTAGCAGTGAGATAATCTACACATATTAAAGTTGTTTGTGCTGGACATGTAATTTCACCTAACACTGAGAATTTCACCACAGTTTCTACAAAGACATTATTAAAAGGCATAAGAGATGATAAATCTGTTTACCATCTCCTGAAATGCTACTAAGTGGACAGAAATTCTGCTTGGTAGTCACACTCTGCTTTTCAACCCTCAAAAGCAAAATTCATTAATGATACTGAAGATTTAAAATTCTTTATTATACCCAATGCAATCATGCATTTCTGTAAAATCTATCCAAGCATTCCAGTCATAAACCCATGAGCGTTTTGTTTGCTTTATTGTGTGGTTTTGCTTGCCATGGTTTGGTTCTTTTGTTTGCTTGTTTTGATTCATCGGAAATTTTTGGATCTGCTGTGAATTCTGTTGTTCTAAGATCCTTTTTCCTAGGAGGTAAATCCATAGAAGTATCAAAGTTAGAAGTCCTCAGACTGTCCAAAATATGCCTTGATAAATATTACTTTATAAGTGGATTTAAAATTTGGATGCCGAACCACTTGCTTTCAGTTTTTCAAATTTCTTTTCAACATCCGAATGAACCCAACTCAGTTACACTATCACTGACTTCAGTCACACTTTGTTCTCTCCTCAGTCACCCCAGTCAAGGACCTAACAGACTCTGCTGCTTTCCCCTGGTCCTGGTGTTCAATTGCTCTTAAGTAAAGCTTAAAGTAAATCAACATTATCTCCTGAAACAAATAGATATTTTCATAGACTTCAGGAAAGAATTCTTTAATAGGAACATGCATAAAGCTGAGGAACAACATCTTTTTCTCAATGTATGCATATTTATGCCCTGGCAACAGCATTATCTATTTTTCTAAGGCTTAGCCCTGAGTTCATATTATTTAAAAGCTATGTACTTTCGTGGCAGTGTTTACAAAGCACTCACTCCTTTCTTTTACAATTTCAAATCGTTCCATATCTGTTTTTCACAGCAGCAATGTATTTACTGCTCCAAACATGCTTTGGACCTTGATAAATTTACTTCAGTTTCTCAATTACCACATTCCTAAAGGAAGAAACAAAATCTTCACTGATCTTTAGGTTCCTTTGAAATACATCATAGTTCATCTTTGTTATTAGTCTGCCAAACATATCCACGGTTAAGGTAATTAATATTACTGCATGTGATGAAGACACTTTTTGAAATATCTGAAATCAGATTCTTTTGAAGTCATATGTGGAAAAACTCTTATTCTGTGACCCTGTGGTACACACTATCCCCCAATCTACCCCATGTTCTTAATATTTCCCCTCTACTCTACTTTCCATAAACTCTCCCTGACACAGCCATCATCTCTATAGTTCCCTCATTTGACTCCTATGACCCTGAGTAACTTCTTTTGGCCTATCCATAAGGGAAGAAACAGAACTTGCTATGGCTCTTTCAGACATTCTCTACCTCAGAAAGTATCAGAGCTGAAAACTCTTACAGGCTGGAAGAGTGTCTGGTAGAAGCATCTTAGCTGTTTCTTTTATTGCTTCTCTCAGTCCCTAATTTTGGCTCCTGAATAAAATGAACTAGACAGACCTTTGGTCTACTCAAAGATGGTCATTCTCAAGCTGCTAAAGAGAGTGAGTAATACTTGATTTCTCCTGCCTCTCCTTTACTAATTTGAATCTTTCCCTGCCATCTACCCAGAGATAATATTTATGAAACTCTTGGAGGGTGAGTTATCTTTGTGACTGCTGTCTTGTTGTCAGACGTAGGTGGGATGAGATAGTGAGGTGAAGTTTCCTCATGACAGGGACAGACTGACATTCTGAGTCAGCAGAATCACCAGTATGTTGGTAGGTTTCTTTGCTAATTTTATGCACTTTTAATATGAGTTACTCCATGGATGGGTTTCCAGATCAATGAATAGCATTTCAGACCCACCAGAAGCTACTCCCACAGCAGCTGTCTGCAACACATTCCTTCTGCAATTTCTGGATTTCCCAGATGTTACTGGGCAGCAATATTTAACCCAAACCTGTGGTGTAGGGCTCATTCAGACAAGGATGTGTGTGATGCCTGTGGTAGCAAAGAACTGCTCTGAGCTGCAGCACTGTTAGCGCTCAAAACACCCATCTAGGCTTTCCTACTCAGCAGGAAGCAGTCACACAGCCATGCAAGTAAATTATAGGCTTATCATTCCTCATTCAAGCATCAGCACAGTCATTCAGCAGAATCCCTATGTCCCTACAGCAAGACCATAGAAATACAGTGGTTAAAACTGCACTGTGCATTTGTGCTTCACCTTTTTTATTGCCCCTGCTCTGTCACTTTGCTTCATGGTTATTCAACAGGTGCCCTTTGAATAAGGAGCATGTGGCACAGAGATGACTGGCAGACAAGGCAGTAGAAAAGAGCAGTCTGGGAAGCAGTTGTGCTTATTATAAAGGGCAGCTAACTGATTCATCAGTGCCCTCTCCAGCAGCAAACCACACCATATAAATGTTATTTTGAAATTAGCCTTGTGCTATAAGGGGGATTAACTGGCAAGCTTGAAGTGTGAATACCTAATGTCCTCTCTCCCTAAAGGAAGATAGGTTGCGGGCATTTTTGCCCTCCAACTTCATGGTGCATGGCTTCAACTCAATTTATGATGTGTGCCCCAAGGCCATTTTTTCAGTCAATTCTAGTTTAAAAGAATTAGCAGGATTTTCGTTCTCCAGCATTAGACTGGTAGTCTGACTCTCACTCAATGCTGGAGGAAGAAGGTGAAAAAAATAGGGTTGCAATCCAGCATAAGATACTGCAATAGAAAGAGAGAGGAACCAGGGTTGCTTCCTTTTGTAGGTCTTGCAAGGAAAAACAGCAGATCTGCCAGGCTACAGATTGCTGTGTGAGCATGCAGTGAGGTTAGAAGAGCATATGGCAGGAGTGGCTGCCTGGCTGAAGTGCACCTATTGCCAGCCCTGTCATTCAGGGCTGTGGAGACAAGATAAAGCTTTACTTTAGTGCCCTGACAGCTGACAGGAACTTGTCACATTGCAGAAGCTGCAGAATCTCAAGTCAGGGGAAGAAGGGGAAGAGAAGAGAAATCAAAAGCAATCTCCTACTTGGTGCATACTTGTTTAATCTCTGGGGGACAAGAGATAGGATGAGGTCTCTCATGTATTCTGTGCACACGGACTCTAGCACTAAGGGGTGGTAACAAGTGCAAGAAGGACACAGCAGAAAAAGGTGATAGAAGAATCTGGACTGTACTTTATTTCATGTTATACCCTCTTTTCAAAAGACATGGGGAATCTCTTGCTGTTTGGTATGGGTAAAACTGCTCCAAGACTTCCCTGTAACTACTCAAAATGGAGAAGAATCTGAGCTGGCAGGATTTTCCTTGCAGTGTTCCTGGTAAGTGTAGAGTTCATTTCCACAGATCCAGAGAGGGGAGATGAGGAGGAAGAACAGGGTTTTTACTTTGGGGAAAAACCTGATTCTTTCTGCAAAATCAGTAACAGTTATTGGGCTGGAAACATAAACACTGTAGTGTTTTATTTAAATTTTTCTGCAGACATTTTCTGCTAATGCATTTAGGAAAAAAAGAGTAAATAAAAAAGAAACCCCCATAGGACAGTTCTGTTGAGGTTTTTTGAGCTCATTTTTCTCTCTATTCAGTTTTAGTCACATGATTTAGACACAGTCCTTCTACTGAGTATTCCAACAACAGCTTCCACTACCTTTACTGCTTATTCCAGGTAATTCATCACATAATAAGTTTTTGGCTGTGGGCACTGCTGTATCATTTCCATTCCTAGCAAACATGCAGCCAAACATGCAGCCTTTTTCCCCACCAAACTTAGTGGAAATGCCTCTGTTATGGTGTTCTGCATCTTATCAGATCACACCTAAGGGCTGCTGGTTCCTTGAGGCAGGAGACCTTCTTTAGACAACACTAGATACAATGCTGGTGTGAGACAGATGTGTCAGCTCCTCTCATCTGTTAACACAATTGCAAATAAAAAGACAAATCTGACCTGGATTTCAGTGGCAGTCAGGACTAAATGCTAGATTCAGATCCAATGAGCGAGGCATTTTAGTCAGATTTATGCACCTCTCTTGGAACATAACATCCTTAAAAACAGAATCTGGATTCGCTTCCCATTGACATGCTGTGTCAATGACACATCTGCTTCATGTGCTGTTGGTGCCTGGTTGTTCCTCATGTTTCCTCTGGCTCTACACAATAAAACACCTTTTGAACAAGAACACGTCTTGGAAGCTAAATAAACTAAGTCTGTGCTCAAAACATTTAAAAATTGTAGGAAAGAAGGCAAAGGAAATCTGCCAGCATGGCTGGAAGAGAAGCTTATCTTGCCTTGGCTGGATTCACTTTGGTTTTCCTCTCCAGCTTCTTTCCATCATTTGCTGTACCAATGTATCCCTGAGGATGCTGACCCCAGAACAATATGCTGCAAAGATGATTACAGTCTAAAAAGGAAAAGAAAACCCAGTCACTATGGTTGTTACGGGTTTTAGCTTTTCACACTTAATCCTTTAATTGGTCTTTCTGGCAAGAAGAATTCGATACTTGGCTTTATTGCTGCATGGATGAGCCCTATTGCAAATCCCATTGGGATAAAGTTACAGTCATTTGGCAGTAAGAAGATCCATAGCAACCTCTCAAAAGCCTACCCAGAGGGTTCCTTGTTGACATCACAGTCTCTGTATGATGTCATAAAGCCTCCTAGAAAATGAAACACGAAAAAAGAAGTAAGACCTCTGGATATTTGATGAGATTGAGGCTAGCCCTTACTCCACTATGGTACGTATCAAGAGTTATGTCAAAGGAGAGTTTGGGTCTTGGCTTTCAGCCAGATCATTGATGAAGACAAAACGCAGAATAAGAAGGTTGAATAGGCTATAAGCACAGTAAAAAACATATGTAAAGGTGTTGAGTGTGCTGGACCAGAGGGGGAAAGAACATTATAGTGAGCCATTTGGGCAGACCCAGACAAGGCCTAAGCCATCTGAACAACAGACTCTTTGGATGAGACAGTTTTGTCTTATGGAAGTATACAAGTTACCTTGGAACCTTCCTACTAAACATCTCAGTGAAATTTAATCTCCTGTGTCCCAGGCCAAGAGTGACAGCAGTTTCCTTACATTCCAAATGAGCAGCCCTTGAGGTATGAAAGAGTGAAAAAACATCATTTAGAATCAAATAAAACGTGGGAGCTCTGATTCACAGTCCTATTCATTAATGACTGGTAACTTTCTTCCCCAAGAGAATGAGGATTCAAATCATTGCAATGGGTACAATCCATGACAGGAGTGTAATTTCTTCTGAGTTAAGTTCCTGAATAGAAACCTAAAGGCTTGGCCCTAACAGCCCTTTTCAAGTCAGTCAATTTGTGCTGATGTAACTAATGAGACGTCTGGACCCATCGTCATGAAAAGAGAGCAGATTAACACCTATGAAGCTAAAAATAAAAGCGTCACCTCTGAGGTTGGGCCCATGGTGCTTATTACAAGGGGTGGTGTAGGATTGGCAGAGCTGTGCGTCCATCGTGGATGTCACCATGGCACACCCACGCCAACATCTCCACGGAGACATAGCACATTTCTAGCTCCTGCATCACCAACTTGTTGCCAAGGAAACAAGAAGATGCAAAATAAAAAAATAAAAAAAAAAAAGAAGAAAAAAAAAATCTCAATGACATTCAATTTTGAGACAGTCAAGAAACCCCTGAAAGGGATTCTAAAGTGCCTGAGAAGGAAATGGAAATTGGGCTTCTAATTACAGATTCTCAACCAACTCCTTTTTATTCCCTGGTTATTCTGTCTGCTCACGTCACTGTCTTCTTGACATTCTCTGTCTACAGAGGTATGAATGCCAGACACCATTGAAAAGAGAATCAGAAAGAGCTTTCCTGGAGTGAAGGAGAGGAGGGAGGGAGAGCAGGGGAGAAGGCTACTCAGTACAAGCAATAGTGGAGATTCCGTAACTCAGAGGAAGGTGGTGGAGAGAAGCTGCAGAAAAGGAAATGTGTGGAAGAAAGGCAGAATAGGAAAGAAGGTTTCTGTGAGAAGGGAATATGTGCAGTTGGCAGGTGTGGGTGTACACATGTATATCTACTCCAAATGCATGTGTATTTTTATACATACAGCTGAGAAGGTACATGTGCATACAAAGGTGTACCAAAATCTACATTGCATAAATTAAAACCTGAGCTGTGCATCCCCCAAAAATCAAACTGACATAGAAATCAAGCAACTAAACAAGAAAGAGTGTGTCTTTTCATTTTGTTTCTTTTAATCCATTGTAGCACTATATTTTCAAGTTTTTTCCACAACCAAAAAAGCTACAAATCTCCACCTCTTTTTAAATGACAGCCAAAACTTTCATGCAACCACCTGACTCTAGGAGCTGTGGCTTTGCAAGAAAGGAGAAAATGTAAGAAGAATCGCAAGAAGGTGCTGACAGGTGGCAAACCTGGCAGGGCACATAAACACAAGAGCACACAAGAGAACCAGCAAAGTGTATGACAGTATGAAGGGGAGGATGTGTTGGGTGTTACTGTGCAGAGACACACAGCCACCAAGATAAGACGTGCAGGTGTTGTCTAAGCATAGCAGAGCCGCACTCCTTGACCACTGAAACCTGCACAGTCTTGAATTAGACAGCCTAGTTCTCTCAGAGAATGAGCACAGAGAGGCTTAACTATTTGAGTAGATGTCGTCTGCATATCATCTTACTTGAGCATGAGAGATAGGGAAAGTTTCATCGTGGGATAGCACAAAGTGGTGCAGATCTTTAATGGCTACCCTGCATGGCTGCAGGAAGGCTTCAATTTGGGTTGGTGCTGAAATGATGAAAGAGTACTGTCTTCACGTACTTCTCTTCAATATTCAGTCTCACCCTTCTTCATTCCTTGAGCCTGTCATCAAACTTGCAGCCAGAAGTAAGATTGCTATAGACCAAGAAAGAACACTTGTAGACAGAAGTTAACCATTGCTGAATTCCAACAGAATGATATGGAAGGATCTCATTTAATAACAAGGAGTTGATGGATTTATGGCTGTTGATATTAAAAGGCTGCTAGCAGTAAGGTTTGGACTCCATCCCAGGGAGACCAGAACCATTGCTGACTGAACAAAAATATCCCTTTGTTCCCCCTACCACCTTCTTCCTGCCTCTTGTACAGGTCTTTGCGGGACTGAAAGGTGTCTACACGCTTCAAGGCAGATTTTCTTCCCCTTGTTAGAAAAAAATGCAGAGGATGCCAAGTGCTTCTCTAAAAACCTGTGTGGTGACAGTCCTGGCAGTCCAACAGCTTTCTCTAAGGTTGCCATGACATGGAAGTGATGGGCACATGAATCACAACTGTGGAGAACACCAGCCTACATGCAGATGCTGCATTCAGATTAGCAGAAGCAAGTCCTGACCACTCAGCTCTCCCCTACTTACTGTGTGAGGCACTCTGGAGTATCTAGTCCCCTGGGGGATTGTAAGCAGGAGAGGAGGTGGAGACCTCCTCTTACATGTATGTACTCAGTATAAAACCACACCCACACAAGAGCCTCAATCACCTAAATTATGAAACCAAGGTCAGATTAAAACAATTAAAACATTTTAAGCATTTATCAGTGTTCCATTTACACTTTATTCTTGAGTAAGATGAAAATAGCTAAAGTGCCTAAACTGTAGGACACAGAAAGTGGGCTCAGCTTTGTGTATTCCAATGCCACAGTGCCTCACAGACTCAGCCCATGGAAGCAGAACACAGTGTGGCCATATCCAAAGGGGCCTGTGCCCCCAGCAGAGCTGTACAGACAGCAGGTGTCTGGTGCTGAGAGCTGGCCATAACTCGTATGCAGGGAACCAGAGGCATCGCTGTCAAGATGCAGGGTAAGTCCAAGTGAAGGGGAAGACAGTAGAAGTCCATTTCCTCTTTTTAGCACATCTTAATTTCTCCATCATATGTCTCAGCCATACTTTTTTTTTAGCATATCCAAAATGCTACATCTTCTCAACTAAAATAAATACATCATTCACATAGCTACTTTAAAAAAAAAAAAAAAGAAAAAAAAAGAAAAAAAAAGAATGCTTTTATCAGGGAGTTCAGAATCACAAATTACTTGTGAAAAAGGATATAATGCATTCTGTTTAAAAATGCAGGTATATATCACAACTCCCAGCTTCTGAATCACCACTACATGTTCATGTTTCGTGGAAGAAAAGATTTTTTTTTTGATAACTTACTGTTTTGAAGCGACATTAAAATTTGCTTTGGGCAAAATGCAAGTTCTGATAATTTTGGCTTTTTCTGTTTACTCCAAGTGCTGTTCATCAATGAAATGAACATTCATTCCAACTGACTTTTTTTCAGGCATAATTTTATAATTCATATTTCCCTACATATAGTTTTCCCTCTTCAACAAATATTTTAATAGGAACTACTAAATTTGCTTTGAGTGAAAAATATAAGATGCCCTAGGAAATTCAGAATTTCGGAAAAATGTTTCCAAAACTATGGCAGTGGTTTCCTTTGCAAACAAAATTGCAACAGAGTTACGCAGTATGACTCCAAGATGTTTAATGCGCAGTACAGGCTCTCTTACTCACATGCATATTTACACATGCATACATTCTCTAACACACCATATACCTGCAATGCAAATACAGCATCATCTCTCCCTCTAAACACACAGAGACCTTCTCGTCAGCATAAGGACAGCTACACACACATCTGCACAATGAAATCTTTTTGACACAGAGGCCCCGAAACACAATTTTATCTCTCTCTTATACACACTGTCATTCCTTTTTTCTAACACAATGTAATCTCCCTCTTGCTCTTTCTTTCATACACATAGACACAAGAACAGACACATACAGTGTAATCTTATCTCTCTGAGATTCAACCACAGTATCTACACTATTTTCAAAATTGCATAAACACTTTCTGCCTGACATTTCCATTTGTAGGCTCCATCATTCACAACTACACAATTGATTGCAGAGATGGGAGGATGTGGAAGGAAGTCCTTGATCACGTAAACGCCTGTCTCTTAGGTAAAGAGGCCTTTTCTGGCAAGATTTTATTTTACAAGCCAGGAGACATTATAAGCAATGTTTTCAGTTTGGATGCAGCATTAGTTACACAGTGCTTCTTGTTATATTACACCACCAACAAATAGTAAGAGACTTAAACGGCTTGATAAAAAAAACTGCTAGATCACAAAAAAGATTTTTCCTGTATTGCTATCATTGTCAAACACTTCATTGATACGTTCCACAATATGTGCTGCAAGCAAATTACAATATGCAGTTACACCGATATTTCCTGTGACATATAATATGCTGTAGGCCCTGAGATTTCAAAAGAAAAAAAGAAAGATGTATAGAGGAGGTTCCACCTCCACTTAAGCTATTATTTCTACAACAAAAGTCTGTTCTTAAATCACTTGTATTAGCAGGATTGTTCTAATGGGAATATTAAAATGAATGTCTGCCTCTGCAAGCTTCTCTACACAATTGAGATTGCCAACAGTGACAATTAGAGGATGTAACACAGAGCACTTCTCTTGCATGCCATTGATTCAGACCCAGAGTAACTGGCTGGCAATTTTGGGGGACCTCTGCAAAATTAAATTTCATACCCTCATTTGATTTCTCCAGATTACCTCATAACAGAATGAAATATTAAAGTGAAAATGTAATGAAGGATCTAGGGTTGATCAGTGACATTATACAGCAGGTAAACAGGAATTTTTTCACACGATCTAGTTGGACTGAAAGGGTTTTTATTACCTCCATTGAGGAGGCTTTAAAGAAAAACTGCAGAGGAAAGGGTTATTAAAAAGAATACCAGAAAACCAGCCTCAGAGTATTGTCTTAGCTCTAAATAAGCACCTTAACTAAACACAACTAGAGTCCCTAACAGAGAGTAACTTGCTATAATTCCTGGAAAAAATTTATTCCTTCATCATGAAGGGAATTTTGCCTAAGAATTTGGACCAGAACACCAATATGGTTTTAAGAAAATTTCCTTGGAGACAGGAGAAAGGAAATACTTCTGTGGAGCCCAAACTCACAAAAGAACCTGATCCACTGAAGGACTGGAAAAGCAAAGACAGCTTTCCTACTACTAGAGGAAACTAAAAGAAAGGTTTTCCTTTAATGGCCTGCAATACTTGTTTGATTAACCATACATTGGTTTGAGAACGTTGTCTGACTGCCTCTGTCAGCACAAGGTCACAGAGCTCCTAACAAAAAGACTGCTGAGCCAAGACCAACTGGGGTCACAGCCAACTGGAGTGGAGGGATGTAGGCAAAGAATAGGATAGACACAGGATCCCATTTTAGGAGTGTCTCAGAGGGTTTGAGGCTGAAGTGTGGTACCCCTGGCTATGACAACTATAGATAGAACAGATGTATTGTAAGCAGCACTGAAGAAGGCATGGGAAACTCCCAGGCCCTGCAGTGTTTTGTCCCTTTTTTAAGTTATAAGCCCATTGGAGGTGTGAAGCAGTGGTTTTCTGCCAAACAGCCTTCAGCTACCACAAAAATACCTAAACCAAAGCACATGACCACTTCCAACAATACAGAAATTCACCCTAATCTACTGTAGGAACCTCATATCACCAGAGACCTTGCAAAATCCATGCAGTGAGAGTCAATGTCCCATTCTTTCTCTCCACAGAATTGATAGGGGAGGATCAGGTCCACTACAAACTTCTCCCACGCACCACATACCCCCATGTGTCTTTTCCCCTCTTGCCCCTGGAACAGATGCCAAGTATCCACAACTCCATGTGTAATCCCATTCACAGCACTGGCACACTGTGTTGCACTAGAGGATGGAAGAGCATGTCACAAGCAGGACCCAATGTCACTCTACCCCTGAGGAAGAACAGCATCACTCAGCCCCCTTCTACAGTGAGAAACCCAGCCTGTAGCAACTGCAGACTGAATATAGCTCATGAGTTTCCTGACTCCTTTCTTGATATCTGTGATAGCCACCTGGCAATCTTCTGCATGGAACATATTCCCTGGAAAACAGACTGGGTTAGTAGTACAGCTGCCCTCAGGAACTCCAGACTTTTTCCTCCTTCCTGACAATTTCTTTTTGATATCAAATATTGTGACATTAAGGATCCTGATGATTTTGAATGCTATTTAGATGTCTAACCTTGAGAAAATTTTGTAGGCCTCACACTACCTCATGAGGGCTGCTGACCTTAAAAAATAACTTGCTGGTTGTGAAACAGATTCACTTCTTAGAATCACCTTTGATGCACTCTCTGAGAACCTGTAGGAAAATGTCGCCTGTAGCATAGTCAGCTCATTTGGAAAACTGTCTGCTCAGCATCTACATGTCATGGTGTCTTGCCACTGATTTGTGATTTGTTGTTAGAAACAGACCTGGGTTTTTGTGCCTTCCTGAACAAATAGGTTTCCACAGGTCATTTGGACAGTGGTGGTTGCTCTGTCACAGGCATCTCCACCTCAGTCACCTCCGCACCTTGCTGCTGTTCCTCCAAGCCTAAGCTTGACAGCAGTGGCCCTGCTGTCAAATTTTCTAGGTAAAGCTCAGTGTGGACTCATGCAGCTCTTCCATTTCTACCTCTAATGAGATTGACCCATGGAGGCTGCTCCTTTGAGGATTCAGGAGAAAGCCACTTATCAAGCTGACTGAAACACAACACAAAGCTTCTTTATCTCTGTCTTCCACAGTTTCCTCTTTCTTTCTTACTGTGGAATCAACCTAGTTATCTACCTTTCTGTCACAATAGTAGCTAAGTAGCTCTTCAATATTTCAGAAATAGAAAAAAAAGAGCATAGTCTTTTCTTCTTTTCCTTCCCAGGCTGTAGGAGGAATTGTTCAATTTGTTTTTTAGGTGGCATGATTTGTTTGCTTGTTTATAGGCATGCATGCCAGAGGGTGTTTTGTAGATGTACATGCAGAGCTCACTGGGGGAGGGCGAGGCTGAAGAGCCAAGCTGTGTATTTATTACTGAGAGTGGCGAGATGCACGACCTTCCACAGCTGATGTATTATGGACCGCCACAGCACAGCCCCTGCCAGCACTCTGCCTCCTGCTTTGAGTTCAGACACACCAGCAAATCTGGAAAATGGCCTGGAAGGGAGATATTTAGTGGGGGAAGAAAGAGGAAAGAACAGCATTATTATTATTTCAGTCTCAGCTACTTCAAGATTGCCTCTCTCTTAGATAAACAAGATATCTCCTGCTATTGACTGAACATCTAAACACTGGGCAAATGCTGTGGAGAGGGTGTTTTCTTAGGCCAGCTATTATGGACAGGTAGGAAATGATACACAAGTATCTCTTTGGGATTGACATGGCAGTGGAGTGAAACACTGTGCAGAAGAAACTTTGACATTTCCAGTGCTACAAGACATGACAGCAGAAATTTCCTGGACAGTGTACTTCTCAAAAAATTATTTTTACCAGCATTCTCTAAAAAATATTTGTGCCATAAAGTACAAATACCCAAAAATATTTTGCTTTCATCGATGACAGATATTGCACTGGCTCCTAACAACCACATTTACTGGAACAGCTTTCATCCTTTTAACAGCTCTTCCTTTCTCCATGTACCATATGTTTTGTGCAGATCCTACAAACAGAGAGAGTCGGAGGCAATACCAAGGGTCTCCTGCCATTTTTAAAGCTAAGTATTACTCAAGGGATAAAATAGCATTGAACATCATGTCAAGAGTTTCACAGGGAAAAGACATGGCAGAAGAATGTTTTTAAGTGGGACAAAATATTTCCAGCATTGGATTCATCGGAACAGTGTTACCTCTTTCCAGATTGCATGGCCATTTGGGGACTTCACATAATGCTGGGATGACTGACTGCAGATTTTAAAGTAAACAGTATGAAAGAAAAAAAATGTATCTTTGTTGACTCCAGGGCAGTCTTTGTCTAAGTTTGTCCAACTGAATACCAGTCTTTCAGAGATTTGCAACAAATTTATCTGTTGCGTTGGTAGCGGTAGAGTAGTAGAGTCCTTGTGTGTGAGTAAAGCCCTTCCTCACACATATGTGTACATGGAGCTGGGACAGACGGGAAATGTGTGAGTGAGATGCTGGGTACTGGAAAAATGTTTTGCTCCTGCAGTGCTTATTTTGCAAAAGTCTAGAAAAAAGAAGACAGACACTAGAATTGCTGACCCAGCTGGATATGCATTGTAGGTGACTGTGATACAAAAACACTTTCTTTGAAAAACAACAGCTGATGAGGAACTGGTTGGATAGTCCCATCCAGAGGGTAGTAGTCAACTACTAAAACAAGCACAATGTCCAGATGGAGACCAGTGACAAGTGGTGTCTCTCAGGGGTCTGTACTGGGACCAGTACTGTATAATGTCTTCATCAATACAATCAGGGCATCAAGAACACCCTAGGCAAGTTTGCAAATGACAGCAAGCTCAGTGGTGTGGTTGACATGCCTGAAAGATGGGATGCCATCCAGAGGACCTGGACTAGCTTGAGAAGTGGGCCCATTTGAACCTCAGGAGGTTCAACAAAGGCACATACATCATCCAGCACCTGGATCAGGGCAACCCATTATCAATACAGATTGGGGAATGAAGAGATTGAGAGCATCTCTGCTGAGAAGTAGGTACTGATGAATCAGAGGCACAACACTGTGTGCTTTCAGCCCAGAGAGCCAAGAACATCCTGGGCTGCTCCAAAAGCAGCATGACCAGCAAATCAAGGGAGGGGATTCTACGCCCCTGGTCTACTCTCATGAGACCCCACCTGGAGCACTGTATCCAGCTATGGGGTCCACAGCATAGAAAAAAAATGGACCTGATGGAGCAGATCCAGAGGATGGTAACAAAAACAATCCAAGGACTGAAACACTTCTCCTATGAGGAAAGA
Source organism: Melospiza georgiana (assembly GCF_028018845.1). NCBI lineage: Eukaryota > Metazoa > Chordata > Aves > Passeriformes > Passerellidae > Melospiza > Melospiza georgiana. The sequence continues at coordinate 85,092,053 of NC_080431.1, forward strand.
CTGAGAGAATTGAGGCTACTCAGTCTAGAGAAGAGATAGCTGAAGGAGGACCTTAATGAGGTTTCTCAATACCAGAAAAGGACTTAGAAGAAAATGGGGACAGACATTTTAGCAGGGCTTGTTGTGACAGGACAAGGGGTAGTGGGTTTAAAATACAAGATGGTAGACTAGATACAAGGAAGAAATTTTTAACTGTGAGGGTGGTGAAATAGTGGAACAGGTTGCCCAGAAAGGTGGTAGATACCTTATCCCTGGAAATATCCAAGGTTCAGGGTGAGTTCAAGGTGAACTCATATTCAAGTTCAGGGTGAACTGGGTTCTGAATAGACTGGTCTAGTTGAAGATGTCCCTACTCATTGCACAAGATGACCTTTAAAGGTCCCTTCCAATATAAACTATTCTATTATTCTATGATTTTATAAATGAGGGAATCCTGAATTCAGAAAGCAGAAGGGAAGATAACAGGCACTTCATCTGCAGTACAGTTACAATGAACCATCCTGAACAGTCATTATAGCAGCTCAGCATTGAGATGTCAATAGAAAGTCATTGCACCTCCATGTCAGATTGGTTTAAAGCACATTCAAAACAAACAAAAAACAAACAAAGAGAACCCTAATAAAACCAATCAACCGAACACCCCCACATACGGAAGAATCCATAGAGATTCTTTTTATTTTCTCCCTGCGTTTTGAATCCTCATATTTCTTCTGGTCCAATTTTTTAGTATTTTCTGCAACTGTGAAGACAAAAAGCACACATTTACAAAAATAAGATCTTTTATTATCATGTATTTACATGAATCCACTGTCTGGGGATTTTAAGAAACACCTGAATACAGAGTGGTGACCCTGCTGTTCCCAGCACAGGTCTGTTACGGGCTTTGTGTTAACATGTCAGTATCCTTCCCTTTCCATATGCCATGACCTTTCCACAAAGTTACGGATTTGTGGAGCTGCTGAGCTACTGCTTTGCAATATGTATGCAACACTTGATGTGAAACCATGAAAAGTTTTCTTCTACAAGGTAGACCAGAAGTGACAGACAGTATGTATTTCAAATACAGACATTCATGCCAGCACTGAAGGGAATATATCCCAAATTTTATATGCCAGAGGGTCTCTAGTAGGCTTTTCCAAGGAAAGTAACACTCCTGTGGGGAGAAGCCTCCCTCCCTCACTTTTTCTTTCTCCCTTTGTTCTGCTTTACCAAGACAAAAGTCTGCATCTTTCAGCAGACAGACTCAAGCCTGCAAATCCCTTAGCAGACAGCAGACAAATTTCTGTTAGCTGATTCTTATGTGACCAATTCACTTAGTACAAACAAATGATGATGCAAATGCTAAAGATGGTAAGACATTACAGTGTAAACAAAGGCTCTTACAGGATCCTGGCAGCTCCACCACTTAGATTACTGCACACTGAAAGGAGGAGTGAGATCAGAGTGACTGTCCCATCACACTTGGACTCACAGTTAAGGTGGTTCATGCATACCTGAGAGCATCTCCTCTGAGTACCCAGTACTTGCACAGAGACCAAAATGCTGGGAAAACTTAAGGCTCTGCAGTCCTGACAGCATTACCAATAGTCACATTGACATTTGAGCATCCTGCAGCAGAAGCAAACATTACACTATGAGGCAGTGGGTGTCTTGAAGAGCATGTCTGTCCAGCTCCCTGCAGATTCTCCAGGGCAGGCAGAAAATCAGAAGCTAGACTATCACTAGCTCAGTGGAGTAGTGCACACACCCCCCACTCCCCTTCTCCTCCCCAGGCAGCAAGCAAAGAAGGGTGAGTGCTAGGAAGAAGGCAGGCTGGCTCCCCGATGTGAGAATCCTGCTCATAAAACTCAATTAAGTGGATTACAGATGAGCTCATTCCCAGCGGTGGGTCACATTCCATTAGAGGCAGGCTCGATGCCAGGCGGACTCAGCGCTGCTCGGATGGCAGCAAGATCCACCCCACCACTTACCGTCTCTGCCTCTGACCTCACCATACCTTGCAGGATTTCTTGCCCTGTGCCCCACGCTGCATGGCAGGCTCATTGCTCATCCCTGCTCACCCTCTCAGTGAGGTAATCAGGGCCAGTGTTAGGTCATGGAGAGATATGGGGATGGGCAAGCTCTCTGAAACACTGTGGTCTAGGGCAGCAACGTGGAAAAGGAAAAGCATAGGGAGAAAGAGGCAAAGTGGAGCAAGAGGAAGATGAGCAGAAAGAGAGATCCCCTGGAAAACAATGGCAGAGTTCAGGAAAGGATGGAAACAGTCAGCCCCATAAACTGGATTAGTGGTATTTTACGTGAAAGTGAGAACAATCAGAGCTCTCAGCTCGCTAATACCAAAGGCTTTTTCTCAGCATAGGTATAAGATTACAGCATCGTCTGCTACACACCACCTACAGTCACTGCACTCAGCACTCAAAAAGGTGTGTGTGCTTGTATGTGGGGAACAAAGAGTGTGTCTAGGGTATATTTGTGTGGGGGAATGACTGTGTTTGGAAGAGAAAATGGGGGGGGAGAAGAGAAGGTGAATGAATTTGCAAAGGGTGAGTGTGTGTGGGCGTGAGGGCAGGAAAAAGCTGGATGAATGACTGTGTGGGTGGGTAATACATGAGCTAGAGTAAGTCAAATGTTATAAGCACCTGCAGGCATTTTGCCAGATTTGAGACCTATTTTGACTTGCTTCATACATCCCACTTTGCTTTTCACTGTTTGCAAACGTTCCTGGCAGCTCAGCTTAATTTGTACAAAGAGCAACCGACCAAGAGCGCGCCAAATCTGTTGTGAAATAGGTTGAAGAAGACACAGGTTTTTGTGCAGATCCAAGCAGCAGGGGCTTTGTACCATCTGGAACCTGTGTACCACGTCCCAGGAAAAGGCCTACAAGGGAGATCAATCTAGTTACCTCCCCACCATTTGCCATTCCACGTAAGGAAGGAATACTTCAGAGCAGTTGCAAAGTGAGACATGCTGTCTGGACAATGATCCTCACAGGGCGTGGGACCCACACAGCGCAGGCATCTGCCATCCTGGCATAGGACACCTCAGTATCCACAGCCTCAGAGAGAGCTTTCTCCTTTAGCTTAGAAGGACTGAGAGGAAGACAGCAGCCTTATGTTCCATTCCCCTGTCTATGACAAGTCATCTCAGTTTGGCAGTGTGAGGCAGCAGGTTTCCTATTTGTTTTACCACCAGTTTACCAGGAAATTTTGGACAATTTCACTTGCCTTCTCCAGGTATCTGTTTCCTAAGAAAAAAAACTATCAGTAGTGATACAGATATGAGATCTCTTGTTGGAAAGCAACATGTAAGACTCACGTGATATTATTCTCCTGCACTAGCTGAGGGTGATTGTCAAATTTCCTTTGCATTCACTGACAGCAGTACTCAAACAATTAGCCCTGAAGAAGTCCAAGCCTGCACTGCAGGAGCTCCAACTCTAGAACTCTAGTATTTCCAGTTCTGCTGCTCCTTTCAGCAAATCATGACCTAGGTTCTGGCTGTCTGTCTCAGGACCTCCAGCATAAAATACAGAGCCCATTCTGAGCAGCAAGGGATCTCACAGTCCCTTTGGCACAACCCAGATCGTTCTTACTGTTCTGTCCTTGGCAATTCCACTACCTGGCTTGTATATTTAGTGTGTTAAGAGTCCAGAATAGTTAGGACACAAAAGTACTGTGGCCACGTAGTTTCCTTCCCCATAATGGTGCTAGAAGAATTTAGGTTCATGTATCACAACCAAGCAATCTGATCCTCTGTCTTTTATTATGCTTTGCCCTTCTCTTCTGACTGGCTTTTCTTTATCAGCATTCCTCCTTCTGCTACCCTGCCCCAGAGGTTTGCTCTGGCAAGTACTGTGTGCACTGTGCCAAGCTGCTTCACCCTGCCTTACTGCTGGTCCCTGGAATGGCTGACAGAACACTGCTATATCCTTCTGTCTGTGTGCATGAATTAGCAAGCCCTTTGCTTTTCACCTTCAGCGGAAACAGAGTGACCTGTCTATTCAATTAGCCCCCACTCTCTTTAACTAGAGAGAAGACAATATATTGCCTCTCCAGGGAACCCAAGAGAGAATGAGAGAAAAAAGCAGAGATGCTATCAAGGTACCAAAGCATTAGGTATAAAAAACCTTTTCCACCCTAACAGTATATCAGGTGCTGCCTCAAGAACTGTTATTGAACTACAGCCAGAAATAGTGTGGTCCTACCCTGTGCATTTTTTCCCCCTTCTGATACTCTTCACTTCTTGAGCGTATTTCATTCAATGAAATGATTTAAGGCCTTGCCTACAAGGAGGATTTTTTGTGAAATACCACAGCTCTGCCTTCTAAACCTTCCAGCTGAATGGGAATAACTGCTGCGGTTGCCACGGCACAGGCTACACAAAAATGATGCTCAAGTTTAATTACACTGAGTGGTTGAGGCCACTGCCTCACTGCTATGGGTTACATTCCTCTGAAAAGCAGCCAGGTAATTTTGCTGTGGCTGCCTTTCCCTCAGTGTCCTGGGAAGGGGTAGGGGAAGGGAGGAAGGGTGACAGGGAACAGGGCTTTCTGCCAGGTTTAGCCACAACAAACATACCTGAGCTGAGTGATCTCAAAGGATGTGGTTACATCAAGGAGAGATCCCCCAAGGCAGTGTCAGAGGTGGCTGGTGGATTCTGAGGAGTGAAGGCAAACTTCAGTTTTGATGAGGAGATTTCCACTGCACTGTTCCTGTGATGGATGAGGAAAAACAAAAAAAGTAGAAGTAAGAAAATAAAGAAGTAAGGAAATAAAAGCAAAAAGGATGTTTCTGAGAGACCATTAGCCTCAGCCTCCCTCCCCTCCCGTCCCCTCCCGTCCCCTCCCCTCCCCACTTTCTTTTCTTTTCCCTCCTTCTGGTTGAAAGTCTTTGCATTCCCATGTACTAGAACTAGTAAATAACAAGAAAATTCTCTTACGTCATGTTTAGGAGCTACCCTCTTCTTAGAGAGAGAGATGCAGTAATGGATAATTTTTCCAGAGGGTCAGGGGAGTTTGCTGTTAACCTTCTTGAGAGCCACAAATGATGAGGCGAGACTTTTAGAGACTTTTCTTTTTGGAATGAATATTTAGGACTTCCGGAAAAGGACCCAAGTTTGGATGGAGCAGTAAAATCTTTTTATCAAATTATGGTATGCTGGTGGCAAAACTTAAAAAAAAAAAACAACAAAAACCCTACAAAGAAATCAAAAACCCCACCCCAAACCCCCAACCAATCAACCAGTAAAAAGCCCACAAAAAAAACCCCAAAATCCTAAAAAACAAAAACCCAACACCAAAACAATCAAACAAAACCTCAACAACCAAAACAAACAAACAAAAACTACCCAAAACCCAAACAAACAAAAAAACCCAACCCCCAAGATCCAAAACACCGGGAAAGCTCTTGGTATGCCTGATGATGGACAGCTAGAAGTGCTGCTTGAATGCACCGCAAACAAATGAAAAAACCACTAACCTCCAACCAATAAAGTTTCATCAGATACTTTTGGCTTAAAATTCAACAAATTTATGTTAAACTGATATGAAAATATGCATTGGATGCATCTATAGCTACCTAAAACATAAATGTCAATATTTTGTGGTCCTGAAGGCCCTTAGCTAAAACTTGGTGAGTCCCAGTCCTGATGACACCAACACAGCTTAAGCTTCAGATAAAACTGAGTTTACTATTCAACGTACCAGGCAGAAAATAGCTTTGCCACCTCTACCCTCGTGCCCTGGTGCACTCTGGGCTGCTGTGAACACTTTTGTTCACTTCTTTTAGGAAGACACAGCCTGCAGTGGACACCAGCACACATTCCTGGTGTCCTTCTTGTATACATATAGTCACTGGGCTGGCATCAGGCTGATTCCAACCAATTTGCATCATAGGCATATATACAGATTGAACATAGATTGTGATCCCTGGCTTCAAAAGGTGAAGCCAGCTGCATTGAAGCCACTGGTCTCACACAGCAAAGTTCTGGGACTGTTGCTTTCCACTCCCAGGAAGATGCGGCATTGCTTGGTCACCATGGTGACAAGCACTTTTCAGTAGGTAACCACCACCCTGAACTACACAACTCTCTCCCGTGTGCAGCCCAGGCCCGCGTACTCACACACGGGCACCTTCCTTTGCCTGTGCGGCCCTGCTGGGGCTTTGCCCGGCACTCCAAGCTCCGCCACCACCTTCCTGCACCCTGTATGCCAACACTGGAGCCTGACCACAGCCACCATCGGCGCCCCCACCAGAGGATGCGGCTGGGTTGAACTGCTAAATATTGAACGGGGAGAATGGCTGGTGCCTTCCCTAAGCCTGCTGCGGGGGATATCCGCGGAGGATGGCTGTGTTGAGCAGTCGCCCGGCCAGGCGTCCACGGAAGGGACAGCCGGGCACAGCAGTCCTCCCACGCGCTCTTCATCCTCCCCTGCCCGCTCTGTCACTGCCCTGCATACGGGCTGCGTCCGTCGAGCTGTGCCAGCCGGAGCCGGAGCCGCCTCAGCGCCCCGGGCTCCCTGCACCGCCCGCGGGGCCCGCGGGGAAGCCTCTGGCGAAGGGTTAAGGCCGCAGCCCCTCGCCGCCAGGGCTCCTCCCGCACGTCCCCGCAGCCATGTCCCCTCCGCCAGGGCTCCCCCCGGCATGTCCCCGCAGCCATGTCCGCTCTGTCAGGACTCCCCCCGGCGTGTCCCCGCAGCCATGTCCCCTCTGCCAGGGCTCCCTCCGCACGTCCCCGCAGCCATGTCCCCTCCGCCAGGGCTCCCCCGCCGTCTCCATGGAAACCGGCCCCGAGCCGCTGCCGGCTGCGCCCCGGCCGCCGCGGCCTCGCCGGTGAAGGCGAAGGCAGAGGCAGCCATGGCCCGGCCCCGGGAGCCCTTTCGCTTCCTCTGTCCCGCCGCTGCAGGAGGGAGCAGTGGCTGGGACATGCCCTGAAAATGCCCCGGTGGCCACGAAGGCCGGCGGCATCCTGACCTGGATCAGCAATAGCGTGGCTGCCAGCGGGACCCGGGCAGTGGTAGTCCCTCTGTGCTGGTGATGCCGCACCCCGAGTCCCGTGTCCATTTCTGGGCCCCTCAGCACAGGAAGGACAGTGAGGTGCTGGAGCCTGTCCAGAGAAGGGCAACAGAGCTGGTGAAGGAGCTCCTTGACCCTCAAGTCCTGTGAGGAGTGGCTGAGGGAGCTGGGGTTGTTTAGCCTGGAGAAAAGGAGGCTCAGGGGTGACCTTATCACTCTCCACAACTCCCTGAAAAAGGCTGTAGCCAGGTGGGATCTGGCCTGTTCTCCCAGGCAACCAGTGATAGAAGAAATGGCCTCAAGTCACACTAGGGGAGGCCTAGATTGGATCTAAGAAAAAATTTGAAAGTATGGACAAACATTGGAAGAGTGAACTGTGAACAGTGGAACTGCTGAGGGAAGTGGTTGGGAAACCACTCCTGGAAGTGTTCAAAAATGTTTGGGAACATGGTTTAGTGTGGAATATGGTGATGCTGGGTTAATGGTTAAACTATGATCATGAAGGTCTTTTCAAACACCAAGAATTCTATGATTTTAAAATAGAGGCATAGGAGAGATGTCTGCTGTCCCTGAAGTGATATATGGAGCTGACCTCAGGCCTTTGTTCTCTCTGTTTGCCTCCAAGATTTTCAGATTAATATCTCCCCAGGAATGTTACACATTGCTACCTTAGCCTCTGCAACAAACACTTGGCAATGATTGCCAACCCTTGTGGCTCCCTGGCTCCCCTACTGAGGTTTATGTTCTGGTGAGGGCTTCCCTTCTCTGGAGAGATGAACCAGGCTTGTCCTCAGGTGACAAAATTATCCCTCATTCACTGAAAAAAAGGAAAATGTCTTACACATTTGTGTTGTTTGGGTTTTCTTTTATTTTATATGAGGTGGCATTTACCTAACCTGAGATACAGACCTAAATATGGAAGTTGTTTTCGCTTGAGGTTGTAACACATCCTCTCTGTGGCAAAAGTTGTCACTAGCCCACCCAAGCATCTTTGCACTGAAGATCCTTTTGCAGTGTTCCTGTGTGTGCCCACACAGGCAAATTTGTTCACAGCTCCCTGGGGAAGAGTTGCACTGTGCAGCATGAGTAGGGAAAGGCTCCAGAAGCCCTTGTAAAATGCACAGGTGACAGCAGATCCTGTGGGAACAGGTCAGACTTTGCTTTCATCTGTGTGCCAGCCTGGAGAGTTGGCCTTGTGCTGGAAACATATGCCAAAGGATGTCCTAAAAGTAGGTTGAAAACAGGAAATTCATCTGTGTTCACTATCTGTCCATAGTGAAACCTCTTCTTTTTTTCACCTTATTTCAAATGCACTGTCCTGACAAGCAGAACATTATTCCCAGGTTCAGCTCTGAGACATTACACCTATTCTGCCTATAAGGTCAAAGTAGGATCCCAGTTTCAAATTTGACTCTCTTTTCTAATGCTCTTTTCTTCTAGCTCCAAAACTATCTTCTGCCTTCATCTTCAGCTTTCCCAAATCTCATCCTGATCTCATGTTCCTCATTATATGGCTGCTGAAATCTTGCTGCCCAATTTCTCTGTAGTAGTTCAGTGTGTCCTTAACCAGCAATTATACATCAGAGATCAAAAGGAGCCTTTCTCCATACCAATAAGATGCTTCTGAGACTAAAATTTTGCCTGGCTACTTTATTGTCTCTGCACTTCTAAATCAAACTGATTCCCATTGCCCCCCAGCTTTCCTTCCTCATGTTTTTCCTCTAATGATCTCTGTCTCTTACCCCATCTCCTCCATAGTCTGAACAGCTTGCAGTGTAGGATCTCCTTCTTTGAAATTGTCGTCCCAAACCCTCACACTGATGGGTTACTCCCTGATATGAAACAGCACTGACGCTGTAGCTGCTGTTTGGCTTCACCCAAGAATGTCTCTCCCTGACTGCTGTTGGCTAATTAGTTCTGATGTGGTCTAATAATTTGGCTCTTAAATGTAAACCCCCTCAGCTGCAAAATGCTGGGTAAATTTGCTGGCAGCTCTCAATTTTCTGCTCCTCTTCTATTTTCTTATTACACTAAGTAAATATGACCCTTTCTTCTTCTTTCCTAGAACAACCTATTTAGCAGACATTCAATATGTAAGTAGTGAAGGTGATAGAAATGCACACTAATGGAGAACTGAGGCTATAATTTGAGTACACACAGAGCCTAGGCTATTCAATCCTTGTTATGGAAGGGTAGGTGAGTTCTCCAGCTCCACAGTGCAGAGAAAAGGTATGGATCAGGGGGAGATGAGTGCTAAGGTTTAAATCTGCCAGGCATAAAGATTGCAACTGAGGTATAGGTTGCTGTTATTTGGTTTTGTGTTATCACATGACTGCACCTTTTTCTTTAGAATGAGCTCTTAGACAAGACATCTATGCTTTTATGACTCTTGCAGCTGACCACAGTCATGAAATCGCTGTGGCCAGAAGAAGCTCCGGCTGACTGATAGTGCAGCAGGCACCAAGAAGCCACCAAGCTGTGCAGCAGGGAGGTATGGAACTAGCTATGCCAATGTCTGCCTCAAGACATGAGAACTCAGGTCTCAAAATTGCCAGAACCTATTATGGAACTTCATTACTCAACTGATCAACAGGTAGAAAAGAGAAAAATAGCATGAAAGGAAGGGTGAGGAATTAGATTTCTAGAAGGTATATGTGTGATAAAGCCAGATTCTGTCTGGAGTATAATAAAACAATGGGATGAAGATGATGCTGGCAGAGAAAAAATCAGCCAATTTGAGGTCTGGAATAAGAAAATGTGAATGAAAGTAGGTCTTTTCTCCAGTTCAACATATGCAAGAGTGTATGCTAGACCATCTTAGTTCCTGACACACCTAAATTCCTACATTTGTACTTCTCAGGGCCTCTATGTGACACTGTTAATTCTAAATTCAGGGAAAACCGGGCTCAAATGGACACTAGTTCATAGACACAGCTGTCATCTACCTTCCCTGTCACAAGACTGGATCAGATACCAAGAAATGACCACTATTATTTTCTTCATTGCAAATTTAGTGAAGTAGTGAAATACTAATCAAGCCATCCTACAGTCTGGATGAGGGGACCAACACCTAAGAGATGTTTTGAAATGCAATGATAAACCATCCTCAGGGACTTGTAGCATTGCCTGTTTTCAGTCTTAGTGTACCTTCAGCATAATTTGGGAAAAAGAAGTAAAAGGGAAAGTTTTAGCTCTCTGTTTCCTCTTCAAAGAGCTTAGCTGTGTTAGGCTGTCACTTGTGACTTAAGAATCTTTCTTCTTTGTACATAAAGACTGGATTTGTCGTAAAACAGAACCCATTTTTTGCACCTGAAGAAATAAGGTCAGGAAAAGCAACACCAAAATGAAGCCACTGACAAAAATGTTTGCCTGCGTATGTCTATCCTAAATGGTAGGAAGGTACGAAAGTACCCTTCTATTGCTACTCTTGGTGGGATAAGCAGGGAGGACAGGCATGGGACCTTCAGAGGCATGAAGATGACTTCTTGGCATGGTTCAGAAGCAGCTGGAACAAAAGTCAGCTTAAACCATCTTTAATAAAAGCTATGCACAGCAAGCACAGTCTCAGCCATAAGCAGCTTTACACTGCAATCATAACCCAGAGACCAGAAACAGCACATACTACAGAGACCAAGTCTCACTTTCAGTAGTGATTCACAGGGGCAGATGAGGACAAAATTAATGTAAGTAGGGGAGAAAAACTGACATTGCTGTGGAAACCATTTCACTTCATGGCATTTTAAGTCTAAACTAAATTCCCAGCAATGAATCAATGCAGTTTTGTGTTATTCTACTATTGCAGCCAGCCCAGAGTGGGCCATGGTGACAAATACATTCCAGGCTATCTCCATGAAGCAGAAGCCCCTACTGTTTCAGCCAAATGCCTGTAGTGACAGTATATGCTTTATGTGGTTCAGCTAGGACTGGGAAACCCAATCTCATAAACTTTGTCAGCATGAATTATGTCTTTATTATATTAAATGGCATCTTGGCGTTTGCCCATATACCACATCGCAGCTCAGCAAACACATGCACAGGCCCCTCTGCCAGAGCATGCAGGCATGGGGGCAAAGCTGTGGTTGTTGTGAGGCCTCCCATCTCTGTGCCTGTCCAATTTGGTCATGATTGACATCTCAGCTGAGATGTTTCATCAGTGTAAGTTCCCCCTCCCCGCCTCATTCTTAAGCTTTCAGAAGGGAGGCGCTTGGTCCTGTGTCTGTTCAGAGGAAGCACCATGACCTACACATCTGCCCCTGACCTTTAGCCTGATCAATAAAACTACAAATTGGTCTTTTCTTATCCTCGACACTTTAGTCATAAAATCCCTATTGAGATGGAATGAAACACTGAACTTTATGTCTAGCATCATGAACATGTTCCGTAGCATGGGAGAGACTGGCAGTATTTCAGCCATCAAATATACAACCCTTTTTCACTGACTCTCTGTGCAGCAATCCTGTGTGTGATATTTGAAACCTGTAGAATGTCATTTTTGGTTCTATATTCACACATTTTCCCAAATATTCCAGAACAGCTAGAACCTCTAATGTGCTTTAACAAAGCTTTTTTACTACCATGCAGGCTTTCCACCTTTTTGTGACCTTCAGGAGGAAGAAGGGAAGTGGTCTCATTTCTCTCAGAGAGGAATAGAGATCATTTTGGGAGAGAAAACAAAGACCAATAAGAGTGTAATGCTAGATGGGTGCACAGTTTTTGCTGGTATTTCTGTTGCCTGATGTTTTGTCCCTGTAGGGGACTGCCTGTAGAAGGGCAAGGAGCATGAGAGGACATGGGAGTGCACAACCCAAGACTCTTATCTTCTTAAGATTGGCACAGTGTTGGCAGACCTAAGCTTGCATTTGCCCTTGTGCAATAAGCAGTACTTGGGTCTGAAAAAGCATGTAATGGGTGGGGGGTTTTATACCAAACGCCCATTATCATAAAATCAGAAGGGCTTTAACCTGGCTCTAAATGTGCTTGTGTTACTTTACCCATTGCAGAGCAATTCAGAGGGAGGAAGGAGGTTGTACTGCACAGTTTTGTGCACAGCTTGGAAAATCTATTCCATCGTTACAGTGAAATAGCTGTTGGAGCCACATGCTTTCTTCATGCTGGCAAGAGTGTTGTGTATTTAGCATGCTCAGCTGCTAGTGGGGTTGTAAACCATACTTTTTACTCAGCTGCACTGCCATGGGATGGCCTTGAATAACCTCCTGTCACATCAGGGCTTTTTACTGGTGAAATGAAACATGACTGTGAATCAGATGAAAGAAGAAAATCCTAACAGACTCTTCTAATTCCTTTTGGATAGCCAGGCCATTCATTTTGCCAGGAAGGCTTGCTGTCATGTATATCCATTCACAAAACCCAGAAAGCCAGATCCAATCAATAAGGTGGACCAGACGACCCGGAGTGTTTGGGTTCTTGTAAGCCCAAGAGGAGTGGTATGAAAATAACAGCATCTCCTCTGTGGCTCTCTGATGCTGCTGTGTGCTACCTAACGCTGCTGAGTCTGCAAACACAATTTCCTCTGCCTCAGCTTGCAGGAGAGCTCAGAAACACTGTGTTGGAATCACACAGCACATGTTCAAGGCAGGCAGGTGGCAGGTTCAAAGCAGAGCGAAGAAACAGCTCCTTTATGTAATGCACAGTTAAGCTCTGGAGTACCTTTTCTCAGGATTCAATGGGTGCTGGAACTTCATGTGAGTTTCAGAACTAATCCAGTACAATCCTGGAAGAATGAAACATCAGAAGCTACCTGATGCAGCTCTGCTGCTGTATTGTACAGGAAGTTCTTAAGCCAAAACTTACTGGAGACTGGAAGAATATACAGGGCAGAAGTTGGCCTTGTTCTATGTTCTTAGCAAGGTACCACTGTTGGCAACTGTTAGAGAGAGGACTCTGGCTACACAGAATGGATGCTTCTGCTGTCACTGATTTTACATAATCATAGAGAATGCAGGATGTGACTAGAGTCTTCAAGGTTTATGTGCTTTCACACAGAGAAACCACACCTTCAGAAAATAGAGGCTTTTCCTAAAGAGACTTTTAGTGACATCAGCTTTTTATGACACTGGATTCTTATATCTCATTCCAGAGATGGGACTTCCATCTTCACCCGTTTGTCCTTTATATAATTTGCTGGATGATCCTTGTGTCAAGCCAGAGATCAGGTCTTTATTATAATGTATACTGCAGTACCTTATTAAAAAAATAGAGGAGTTATTCTTCAGAAGAACTAGTTGTCAAAAAAGAAGATAAACAGAAGAAGAGGCACAGCAGAACAGAGAGGGAGCATAAGTTGAGGAAAAGTTGGTCCCATTTGAATTGCTAAAAAACCAGTTCACATCTCTCAACTCCCAAATGATGCCACACAAACCTCATATCATGCCAGCTGGTCCAGTCCCAGGCTCATTTTAAGCCCTACCTCAGAATGCTGGGTTTTTTTCTATTTTATTTAAAAGTGCTTCCTGATTTTATAGCTAAGTGCCCTTTCCTCTGGTGAAGAGCAGTGCTGTCTGACACAGGACAACAGCTCAGCTTTTGGTGGCGGTTATTGCTCTGCATTACTGTGACCATTTTCTTCCTTTTTGCAATGCCATTAAGGACTGAACGAGGTGAATAGTCAGAGGATAATACACCATTAGGGACCAGCCCTAGCTGCACAATACATTTCAAATACACCAATATTCACCTTCCAGTTTCATCTGTAGTGCATTCTCTGTAAAAGGATACCAGCACTGATACAGCTGAGGCTTGCCCAGACACAAATCCTGTTGGAAGCAGTGACATGAGTAGACCACCATGATTTTAGCAGAACCATGATTTCATATTCCAACTTCCCAATATGTTTTCTTCCATAAGCATGGAACTTGAGTAACGCCATATGATATAAAATACACTGCATACCAACAGATTTGTGTTTGACTTGATCTAGTCATTCTGACTTCTTTGTTCATACAGTTGAGCTGTGCAAGGAATAAATATCTCTGGTACCAGATTTAGAAAGAGTATATTTTATTGCAGACAAGAAGATATTATCTGCTCTGGTGGCAGTACGGGGGATTGATGGCAGTTTACAAAATGCAGAAACTCTGTGTGTATGTGTTAATCTCTGATAGGCTTATCGCTGTACTAAACTGCTTCCATAAATCGTAGGCTTAATGCTGCTTTCAGGTACAACCAGTAACTCCTGGACAATTTTAAGTTATATAAATTACAGCAAAATTTGATCCCTTCTAGTGTCAGTGGTTTTTTAACGCTCATCTTTTCAATAGGTGGAACACATAAACACTCGAGATTGTCACTTCACCAAATCAAGCCTTGCTGGAAGGCAGCTGAAGGTATCCACTGAGTATATCTAGGAGGGGCAGATTCCTTAATCCCATTATATGTATTGATTTATGTGGCATTATGTGGCATTGTGACTGGGCTTGAGGTATATATTTGCCTTGTTTTTACAGTATACGGCTGGTCAACTCATAATGCATGTTGTACTCAAATCTATGGATAAAATATGAAGTTCACAGAGGAAAAATAAGATCAGAATTTACATTTCATTCATTTTTTCATGTCTGCTGTTTCTGCATTCTCAAAAATCAAAATGCTTTTGTTGTATCCTAATCTACATCAAGCTGTCCTGAAGGAACATTCGTTATTCTTTTATTGTCAGCAAAACACATTGAAACAAGGATATTAAACATCTGGCCAACATACATTTATGTGGCCCAAACGGCATATTCAAGTTCTAAGAACGTAAGAAATTCTTTTGAAACTAAAGTAGTTTTCCCTCTGACTTGGGAGAGAAGCTATAAAATATGAGCTTGTATAAATAAAGCAGTGTTCTCTACCTGAGACAATGTGTAGCATAAAACGTTACCTGGGAAGTGCAAACTCCTGTCCTCTACCACTAATCTCATTTCAAGTCTAATGAGGGCACTTAGTCTTAACTAGTCTGCTGCTAAGCCAGGGTGATTGACAGAGAGACAAGCTTAGGACTAGAGATAAGACAAAAACCGAATATTGCAAAAAAAAAAAAAAAAGCTTAAAGAACAAAAAAAGTAGAGATTTACAGAAGAACAGGGACCAGAAGAAAAAAAGAAGGCAAAAAATTAAAAAAATGTGTGGCCATAGGACATGGGCTTGCTTTCACCCCGACAGACAGGTCTCAGCTATGGCTGGTGATAGGACCACAGAGGGAGATGCCGTTTGCAGAGGTGTCAGAGCAGGCACAGCTCAACTCCTGTGAGGCTGGTGTAAAAAAACAAAACAAAAAAAAAAAAAACAAAAGCTGGGAGGTAAGCTCCCAAACATCAGGTCACAACCCCAGCACTTCAAGGTTTTTCAGCCTCAGAGAATTTTCCTGCTGCCAGCACATTTTGGGTAAGAAAAGTGATTTTCTGCAGCAATGGAAAAAGGCAAGAAAGGCTGAAAAGTGGGGGAAGGTGAGAAGGATCACTGGCATTTTGGGTGTCATCAGCCTGATGGAAAGGATAGTAGATTTCAGGAGGTGTGTGAACAAGAGAGGTTGGCAGTGAGATTTTCAGATTTATAGGAGATGACAGATAGGTAATAGGGTCTGTCACCTTTCCTCCACTTCTCTTACCATTTCTCCCCTGATGCCCTTTATTCCTTTCTTACTCCCTGCAGTACGTGGGCTCCATTTCCAGTTTACTACCTTCCCTAAACCCCCCAATCCCTTCTCTCTACCTGAGCAGCCTTCTGCCTACACATATGTTCTCCATCCCATCTATTACACATCTGTATCTTATCCCACTCTTCAAAACAGCTCCTCCAGGCAGCAGAGACTGCTGTCATAGAAATGGAGGCACAGGGGCAGAGCTAGGAAGGTGGAAATGTTAGAGAAAGGAGAAGGGAGTACAAGTGCAAATGATGATTGCTGTTGATGTAGAGGACAACAAAGGCAGTGTGCAGATTGATCCTCTCCAGCTAGGAGAGAAAAGGCACCTGGTTATCCTTGATGAAGCTTTGTCTTAATACTGCAGCATACCTTAGAGCAGTCTAAGTCACTGTAGTATGCCAAGTCAATTGGGGATGGGCAGGGGCAGGTGTGCTCCTATCCAAAACACACGTTGGCATTGGAAGTCACATACCTTCCCCACATTGCAGCTGGGGGAGCTGCAGCCTCCCTTCTGCCATGGGACCTCGAGCCCTGGACAGAGCTGGCTGGCAGACGCATGGGGTGCCAGAGAGGGACACTGCGAGGAGCGCTGAACAGGGAAAATAAGAGATGTGGATGCTGTGCCAGGTGGTGGCAGGAGGGGTAACTGGTGTGTCTCATGCATAAAGTGCACCTGCTGGCAGGGCTGCCAAGCCCCTGCCCATCCGGGGATGAACAAGGCACAGACAAAACACCACTCTGGAAGAAGACAAGGCTGAGAATGAGGTTAGATTCATAACAGCCAGACATATAATTTCCATCATGCAAGACAGTTCTGCACCTTTATTCAACATGATAGTTAAGAAGCTTGGAAATAATCAGGAGGAAAAAAACGTGTGATCGACGCACTATCACAGAATTCAAACATCCGCAGCTGCCTGCTATAAAACATTGCCACTTGTTGGGTAAATGGAGGAAACCTTGTCTCTTTTCTTCTTCTGTTTTAAACTGAAATAACTACTTCGCGTGATCTTTCAGATGCCTTGATCAGTGGACATTATAAGTTGATATATGTGCCCACCTTACAAATTCAGCTGGTGTACTTGTCCATATCAGAGTAACTAAATTATTGCAGTGTAATGACTTGGAGTCCAGTTTTCAAAAGCCCTTATCAAGTGCTTTAAAAACTTGCATCATACTTTCCAGAGTACCTCCAGCATTTCTTACAGGAGATGTTTGTGAGCGGTGAGAGAATGGCTGCTATATTAAGTAACACTAGTTTGATTTCTGTGGGGCAAATTAAAAGAGGATTACAACAACAATAGCTATAATAATAGTAACAACATCATCAATAATAATGATAGGGTAGCACTCTTTTAGCTGAGCTCCAGTAAGTACTGCAGTGATGCTGCTGCCCTCAGCTGCCCATCCTCCCCTGTGACAGAGCCTCGCTGTCACAGAAGCCGAGCCAGTGGAAGGGGATACGTATCTGGGTGCTTGGCTGTCCCCACACGCAGCCCAGGGTGGCTCTGGCTAACACCTGCAGAGCTGAGCTTTAGCACACATTTCCCAGGGCTGCTCCAGAGCTAACAGCCTCCAGCAGCAAGGTGGGCTGGACAGCAGGGCTGTCGGGGCACCGCCCAGATTATGGAAATCAGAGCTGTTGTTTTTAGTGAGAGGAATGAGGATGCCTGTACCATGTTTGAATACACACATCCCTACCATGGGATGGCCACGCTGATGATGTCTGGCAGGCTTTTCCATTGTGTGAAGCCCAGTGTTTGGCAAGGGGAAATAAGTGTTTCCAGTGAAGCAGAATGAGTAACCTTTTGTTAACCAGTAAGAAGAACAATTGAAGCTTAAGAATCAAGTGATGTCCCCCTGTTTCAGGTTGTAACCAGAGATTGGAACAGAAATTGTTGCCCTGTGGCTGCTGCGTGTCCCCTGCTCCTGGGGTCAGCCATCACCCATGAGCTGAGGCCAAGCCCTGCCCATCTCTCTGCCTGCAAAATGTCCACAGCTCTTCCTGTCAGCTGCAAACAGCTGTTGCTAGGGAACTGCGAAAAGTCAAAAAGACAGCAAAGGATGAGGGGAGAGCAGCAGCAGAGGGATGGCAGGCCGCAGCTGGTGAAGGGGGAGGTGAGAGGGAAGGGAGGCGAGAGGGTCAAGAAAAAGGAAGGACTGAAGAGCCTGGGCTGGGAATTGGTCCCCGTCTTGCCACAGAGAAACAATTCCCTGTCCCTCAAGCACTGTGTTTTCTTATAATCACTAAATGGCTTCCCTTGATTTTGTTTGTGTGTTTGTTTTTGTTCGGGTGTTTGTTTGTTTGCTTGTTTGCTTTAAACCTCTGTAGGACAGAGGACAGAGGTAGAATGTCTTGTTATTTGGTGTGCTTTCACACATGATACTGTTTAGTACTTAATTATCATCTCACCTTTCATCCTTTTCCTCTTTTAATTCAAAATTTGCCATTCTTAGTTTTGCTTTCCTTCACTTTTAGAGACTGTTGTTCTTTTCCACTGAAGTATTGAAATTGTAGATATACCTCATCTGATAAATGCAGCTGGAACTAAAACAACAGTTTTCATCTTTTGTCTTGAAATTTTCCTTCTTCCTGGAGTTGATGGGGTGCTGACAGATGTTTTCTCTCTGGGAAACATCAGGGTTATAAAGTTATTCACCACACTGAGCTACCTATGCTCTGGTCAAGATCTGCCTTATTTGTCTAAGGACCTATTTCAAAGCCAGCTGAACCCAGCAGCAGGTTGTCCCCATGCAAAACTAACTTTGGATTAGGCCATATCACTAAAAATCCCTGCTGATTCATAGGTCATATATAAGAAATCTGCATCTGGTGGCATTTGACTGCCCACTGAAGTGACTGGACGCCCTTAGAGCTGGTGCAGGTCTTTTTATGGCACCAAACCACAGCTCAAACTCTGGCATTAGGTCCTCTCAACAGATGCCTGGATGTCTCTGCCACTGCACTGTATTGAGTGGGTTGGAATGTGATAAGTGAGAGTGTTTGAATTAGGGTGGATTCTAATTGTGGGCAGTATGAAAGCTGTCTGAGCAAATGCATCTAAATAAGGAACAAGATTATATAGTTCATTGCCAACTGGAACAAGGAAAACAAAATATTCTTTGCAATTAAAAAAAAAATTAGCAACATTTTGGATAAAAAGGTCAGTAACAAGATACATATGGATAGAATCATTAAAGAAAATAAAATAAATTATGTGCGGAGTTACCAAACTCAACTGTGGTTGCAATACCTTCCAAAGAAAGCCATGACTTGTAGTAAAAAGCTCTGTTTTATTGGTTTCAAATACTGCAATGTATAATTGACTTATGGCAGGGGTGGGTGGTGGGATAGGCAGTATTTCACTTCCAAGCATTTGGTCCAAAATCAGCCTTGGTTAGCAGTGATTGAATGTTATTAGTGTTTGATGGGTCTCTGGTGGAACCTGTGAAATGCGTCGGAGGTTTCAGCACACTTCCTAGTGGACAGGTGCCCATACCACTAAAACCACAGCTCCTTGGAGCTCGCTACACTCACTCTCATTGGCAGTCTCAGTGGAGAGGCTCACAGCTGAATGGAGCAGTCTCCATGCTGATATTTCTTCTCTGCTAGTCCTGTGCTGAGGCACAGTAAGGAATATACAGGGCTCACTGGCCTGCTGTTCCTATCTATTTGTCAGAGCAAGGGAATATTTCAGCTTTTGGAGCAAGTGTGATAAAGGAAGACTACTGAGCTTGCAAAAACCCATTCTTCCAGGAGAGGAACCAGAGAGGATTTAAGCCATACATTGGTGCTTGGTATCTTGTTCAAAATTTTTCAGGCTTCAGGAAGAAAAGTTCTGTTTGTTTTGATCCTTATCAATCTTCTCTGCAGGACCGAAGGACCTTGACTGGGCTCTTCTATAGTGCTTGTGGTTCTTTGTGACCCATGATACTCTCATCAAGAGGCAGGATTTACCTTAAGGATACACAGAATTAAATGGTTTGAGAGGAACCTTGTCATTTTCTGCACTTGGAAAGCTCAGTCCATCCTCCCTAGTCAGTGACAGGTGAGAGAACTGATTTCTGCAAATAAAGGCTTTGGCACATCAGGCTTGGTCTTTAGAAGCTATTCACAGAGCTCCATAGCTCATGTTGCTCACTGACATTTACATTTTACATATTGCTTTCACCGAGCTGCTTCTTGGCAGGCCAATAAATCCACCTGGTTTTTGATGGCTGTTGGTCAGGTTGCTTCCCCTCACCATCTCCAGGCCTTGTTCATTTCCCCCAGTGACCAGGCACTTCTTCTGCTTTGCTCCTGTATTCTCTGGCACTTGGCCTTGCAGTATCTGCCTGGCAGTTCAGCACCTGAATCCATTGTTATTCTAAGCAGGCTGTGGTGGGTGGCTTGCTCATTAACCTCTTTGCTGCCATAAGAAATATGCACAGCAGACAGGCCTTGCTAAGACAGGGGTGACATATGTTGAAAAGGTTGACAAGGAAGAATTGAGGAGCAGCTGCTGTTTTAGAAGCTCAGGCATTGCCTTATTACTATGAAAATCCTCAATAACTTACTCACTAGGGCTGGATGACAACCAAAAGAGACCACCCTTCTGACTTTCAGTGGTACCTTTTAGAAAGAGAAGCATTTGCATGGAGAGGTAGCTGCATGCCAGACATGTGACTACAGACTGGCCTTCTCTGTGCATTCTTCAACCTTTTCCTGCATCACAAAGCAGCAAAATCTGTCTTTCAATCACCCCTCTGAAGGAACCTTCTCATTTTATTGACAATGCAGGCCACATGGATAAATAAGTTTCCTAACCTAGGAAGCATTCATCTCATCCTAAGAGGTGTCTCTAGTAGATAGAAGCAACATCATGTGTAGCCACTTGTGTCTCCCCACTGGTTATAGAGGCACTCTGATTTCACACTTACATGCCTGGGTTTTAGGTGGCTGAGCTCAGCTGAAACAAACCTTGTGCTTGACGGTCTCAAGAAGAAAATAGGAGGGTTAAATGGTGGAATTATAAGTCATTTGAAGTTACAGTTCTCTTCTTACAGTTTCAGTATTTTCTGAAGATAATGAATAGATCCTAGTATTATCCGGCAGGTCAATTTTTCAGATACAATAAATAATGAACTAAGCCAGAATACTACTTTTTGTGTCCAGAAGTGGTTTTCTGCGACCACAGAGATTGGGTAAGCTTTAAACTGGAAAGGAATAGAGTTGATTCTAATTGACTAGGTGTCTTTGTCCTGAGCAGGTGGAAAAGTGCAGTTGTGGTTGTTGTCAATATGAGACAACAGCATGGTCAGTGGGGTATAAAGCAGTAAATGGTGAAAGATCTATTTGTGCTACCTAACAGACTGATTAACAAAAGGACAATGGTTTGATCAGATGTTGTAGTGGTGAGAGCTCCTGCAGCAACAACAGCAAAGCCTTAGCCAGAGAAATGGCAACTGGAGAGGAATTGGACAGGCCCTCCAGAATGCCAGTGCTGACAAGGCAATATTTTGTAACAAGGAGGATCAGCGAGGCAGAGCCTCAGCCAAACAATTGACCATAATTCACTGAAAGTAACATTTTCTCAGTGGCCTTTCATGTGCAGAGACAGACATCAAAGAATATATGAAGAAATTGTAAGAAGGGCTTTGCAGATTTCGAACAGAAATGCCACTTCTTGACACCCTGGAGGAAGAATTCTGTATGTCTATACAGTACTCTTCACCCCACATCAGTTTGCTTGGATTTTTTTTAGTAAGAGAAGCATTTGCTTTTAAAGAATTCTCCTTTCACTGCATGCAGATATTTTCAGCTGTCATTTCTTTTTTCTCCTATGTTGAACTTTTCTTCCATTATCTGTACCCCTCACCTATCCATTCAACATGAGTTCTTGCAGCAAGCAAGTTCACATCATCTAAACTTCGGTTTCCCTTCTGTGATGAGATGGAAAGCTCAACATAAGCAGAATCAGAAGCTGCAGTTTTAATTCCTTTATTTCCTTGGAGCAAATTAGACTTTAGTTTTGAGGACTTCTGGTTTTTGTGGTCACTTTTTTACTGTTCTTCATATTCCAGTATCAATTGAAGGTTTTGGGAAGGAAAACCTTGGAAGTGAAGTCTGTGGGGAATTTCAAACATAAATGCATTTATTTCAATCACAGTTGTGAAAGACATTCTTGTTTGGGTGGTTTTCAATGTAGAACCAGAGCAGGAAAATGCAGTTAGGATGCAGTGGTGTCAAATGCTGTGGTAGTGGTGTGGCTTGACACATTAGCTAGTGCTGCAGTGTAATAGGAATGGAACTCTAAAGCAAAACAGCTGGCACTGACAAGCTGATGTCCACATTTACATGTTTTTGGGAGTTTAAGTTGGTTTAGCTGTAGTCTGGCCCCATGGGTTGAATGCCTGTTAGCAGATATATTTCTGGAACAAGTTTCCATTTAAATGGGAAAATAAACTAAATGGAGACAACGAGGATGTTTACTTCAGAAGTGCACCTTTGCACCAAAATAAAATGCTAATTCAGACTCACAGTACGTGGCCAGAAGTGTGCCTCTACTTTTATAAAACAGAAGGAGTGATGTTCATTTCCTCCAAGAAAAAGGGTGTTATTAGCCACAGTCCATTTATCTGCTCAAGTGCAATGTGCTGGCAATTGAGGATGAATGCTGCATACTTAGAACCATTAACGCTTGGAAAGCATATAGAAATGCCCTAAAAAGAAACATACCCTATGTTAACTATACTCTCTGTGCTTTAATGATCCACCCACGTCCAAATGTTGCCTCCCTCTTTTTTAATCCTTCTTTGGCCGCGTGCCACTTTCACTTGAAAAAAAGTAGCTTTTTCCTTTGAATTACGTGTGGTAGAGAGCCCCTCACTAAATGCTGAGAACTCTCGACGCCTGCTGACTCTGGTGAAAACTGATGGCACTCAATACTCTCTAAAAGAGCACAGTCTCCTGCCTGTTAGCAAAGGATGTGGAGGGCAAATGGCTGTGTGGGTGTGAGCACGTCTACAGGGAAAAGAGGAAGCAGCTGTGTGTGAGAAAAAAAGAATGACCAAGGAAAAGAGTTGTGTGTATGTGATAGGGGGAGACTAATACAGTTAAAATTGAAGTGATAAATCATACCTGAGATCTCTCTTGAGACGTATAAATAGGAAACTGAAAAGCATTTCCTTCTATTTATTTTATAAGTGCTATAAACTTTATCAGCTTTTAGTATTGGAGACTCGTGCAATATTTATGGGTGGTTTACTTTAGAAGTTATTCAGCGGTTAGCGTCAGGAGGCTAATGAAAAAGAAAATTGGGATGGGTAAAGGAAAGAGGGCTTTTCCTACAGCCCCATAATAACAAATGCATCACATCTGAGTTGCTTTAGCCCTCTTCCCAATATCCTTTGCTCCTGTATTTCTCTAGCAAATACCTACCCTGAGCTTCACAGCTCCACAGGGGATCACAAAGAGCATCACTTATTGGTAAAACTGAAGAAAAAACTTATTCAGGAATTCCTATGAGGTGAATCACAGAAGAAGGAGATTGCAGAGTAGGACTTGCAAAGAGGAGAGGGTTTCAAAGATCTCAGTAGATTAAAGCACGTGAAAGTCCTCCAAATGGAACAGAATCCATGATCAGCCTAAAGCAGTCTTCAGTTGCAATACAGAGGAAGGCTGCTGTGGGAACATCCTCTTACACTGGATAAGCTGATAGCACTATTTTTGAACTGATTTTGGTCTAAAAAAAATAAACAAGCTTTTTATTCCTCAAAGAACTTCACACCAATCCTAGCCCAAATGTCTGTTTCCAAAAGTCTGAAAACATTATTCAATTTCCCACACTTATGCAGTTTCATAAATGGCTTATTTATGCTGTGTTCTTTCAAATGGAGACAACAGCTGTTTTCAAAGTTTGAGGTTTCAAAAAAAGAAAAGAAATCTCTTCAAATTTATAGCTGAATGAAAGAGCTTTCCAGAACTTGCTGCTATGTAGAATCCTCCTCTAAGAAAAAGTTGTGGTTTGTTCGCATAATGAAATAGGAACATATAGAGATTGCTGGGCTCAGTTATATGACGGAGTTCCCCAAAAAAGCTGTGAACACAAGCCAAAATTAAACAGCTCCAGAGAGCACATCTTACGGGTAAGAGAGGAGGCTCTGTCCCAGCTGGGGAAAGCACTGGCACCAAAAATGGCATCAGCAAAGCACAGGGGCTCTGTGTTGCTCGATTGTTTCTGTACACAGCCATGGGGTGAAAACTGGACTCAGAAGAGAACATGACGGAGGGCAGCTCACACAGCTCGAAGATGAGACTAATGTATAGATAGCTCAGTCTCCTCACCTTATCAAGGAGGAGACCAAGAGGTGACTATATAAACACCTCAAGAGAATTGTCCATTGCTTATGGGGTCTTTAGTATGGCAGAGAAAAGGAAAACAACAAATCCTAACATTAAGCTAGACACAGACAAATTCAGACAAGAAATGGGACCTGTTTGGGTTTTTTTAACAAGTCTAAGAATGGAGTACAAAAGTAGGCTGACTTTGGCACATTTTAAAATTTTCAAATCAAGATCAGATGCCTTACTGGATGATGCATTATTTTAAGCACACACAAGTTATTGGATTCATTACTGAAACAGCTGGATAAATGTCTCTGGCATGCGTCAGATTAGATGATAGTATGTTATTCCCTTCTGTCCCTTAAACTCTAAGTTTGTGAGTGAAGAAATTACTTAATCCTGTAAATGTAAAATAAAGCCTTTATTGTTTGACTGTAAAGATATATTAAAAAACGAAAACAAACAAAAGAAAAACCCCCAACCAAACACAAAACCAAATGACCCTTGTATAAAGTGATATTGTAGGGAATATGGTATTTAACCCGTGGCCTGGCTGTACAGTATGGGTAACATTTTGTGCAATGGGAGTTATGTCTTGAACTTCGAAAGGATAAGTTTTAAAATGCCCCTGCTAGCAATTGTCCATTGTCGTCCCAGTTCTGAGAAATTTCCAACTATTCTTCAAGTAAATTCAGCCGTTCACTGCCTGCTTGTCTCCTAGCATCAGATGGACAAACAGCAAGTTTTGTGGAAGTCCTTCAGAGAGCCCAGGAGCAAACATTCCAGGATGGTCTTTCAGTAATCTTTTTTAATTGTACTATCTCACAAGTTTCTGCTGCTATTGACCCTAGAGAAGACTTTGACTGAACTATTTTTAAACAACCTTTTTACAGATTAATTTTTATTTACTTGGATAGGATTCATCAAAAGAGCTGAGAATAAAAAATTCTGTAAATAAACAATACATGTCTCCTAGGATTTTATGTCTAGACCAGACAGTAAGTTATGAAATAATAAAAGAGAGAAAGAGGAGGAAAAGAAGGTGTTGTCAAAGGGGATAGAGGCAGTGTTATACCTAGAAAGGGCTATAAGAAAAATAATGATGACCTATGGTTCAGCTGTTATAAGACAAAGGTTCAGAGAGGGGAAAATGCCTGACTTACTGGAAAGAAATGATTACTTTATTCTCCTTTTAACTGGCCTAAGGAAGATATGAGTGAATATGCCGCTCTTCAAGCCAGATTCAGGATAGTGAGGAGGAACAGTCGTTTCCAGCAAATAGTCTTAGCCGCAACATAAAAAATTATCTGCTGGAAGATTAAATCAATGAAGGGCAGTTTTCATAAGTGTAGTATATTCATGTTATTTACTGAAACAAGATGAAGCAACTCTCTTGCATATTATGCATTTTAATTCACAGGAAAGTTCTCACCTTTGATGCAGGGAGTGATATTATTTAACTCAAGAGCTGTGTTTTACTTTTCATCCATGGCTTGGGTGAAGGAGCAGATGCCTCCTCAGCATGTGCACTGACGACACAAAGCTGGGAGCAATGGCTGATACCTCAGAGGGCTCTGCAGCCCCTCAGAAAGGCCTCGGCATGGTGGAGATATGAGCAGAGAGGAACCTCCTGAAATTCAGCAAATGCGCGGTCCTGCACGTGTGGAAGAGTAACCCCCTGCACCAGCAGAGGCTGGGGGCTGACCTGCTGGAAAGAGCTCTGTGGAGAAGGACCTGGGGGTCCTGGTGGACAGCTAGCTGTCTGTGAGCCAGCAGTGCCCCAAGGGACAAGAAGGCCAATGGGATCTGGGGGGGCATTAGGAAGAGAGCTGCCAGCAGGTCAAGGGAGGTGATCCTGCCCCTCTGTCAGCCCTGGTGAGGCACATCTGCAGTGCTGTGTCCAGTTCTGGGCTCCTCAGGACAGGAGGGATATGGAGCTCCTGGAGCCAGGGCAGCAGAATGACAAAGATGATTAAGGGACTGGAGCATCCCTCTTAGGAAAGGCTGAGGGAGCTGGGCCCGTTCAGCCTCCAGGAGAGATGCCTGAGAGGGGATCTCACCAATGTCTGTCAGTGTCTGAAGGGAGGTGCCAGGGGATGGAGCCAGGCTCTGCCCAGTGGTGCTGAGCCATGGGACAAGAGACAACGGGCAGAAACTGATGCACAGGAAGCTCCACCTGAACATGAGGAACAACTTCTTTACTGTGCAGGTGACCAAGCTCTGGAACCAGAGATGCTGTGGTGTCTCCCTCACTGGAGATCCTCCAGAGCATCTGGACACACTCCTGTGTCATGTTCTCTGGAATGACCCTGCTTGAGCAGGGAGGTTGGAGCAGATGACCCACTGTGGTTCCTTGCAACCAAACCAGTCTGTGATTCTGTGATATGAAGGAGTAAAGATTTTTTTTATGTCAGTTGCCACGTGAGGTAGTAAGACCTGTGCACCTCCAGACTTAGGAGTTGTTCTTACTGTTTTTTCCATTTCCAATTTCCACTCAGAAATTAACCATTAGAAGAGAACACACAGGAGTTGTACTTTGTCCAGATGCCAACACCATACCAGAGAGGTTCAGCTGGCAGTCTGAAGACCAGAATTAGTCTTCCTTCAAGCCCACTGTGTGTCCTCTGAGGAGGTAGGAAACAGCTGCCTGGGAAGCACACTTGGACTTAAAAATCAAAAATCTCCCCCCATAACTGTGAAAATTTGATGGTTAGAGGTGCGCATGCAGGAGGGGATGGTACTGGCATCAAGCCTTCTTCTTTCCTCATAGACTCCTACCAGCAACCTAGGAATTCCTCTGAAAGACTGTGGAAGATTTCTGTGATCTCACCCTACCAGCTGTGAAAGTAGGTGGCCAGTTCTGCTCAGAAGTTTTATAATGCTGAAGAAAACCTTGAAGAAAAAACCAAGATCCTCCCTCTGCAGCAACAAAAAAACCCCAACAAACAAACAAAAACTTCAACAAAACAAACAAAACAAAGAAACAAGCAAAAAATAATATGAAAGACACCAAAGACAACTGAGCAAAGACTAATTATTTACCTTTATACTGACAGGTAGTATGGTAGATTTTATCTTAAAAACCCTTGCCTGACCAAGACACGTTACAAAGGAATGTGTAGCTGTTTGTCAATGAAGCCATGTACCTTCAGAGTAAAATAACTATTGCTTTGCAGTAAAGCAAATAGCACCATAAACTCTACTACTATTGAAGCACATGTTCCTAGCCATCTTAATCCTGTATCTCATGGAAAATAAGAACTTTTTTTCACATCTTGGATACCATTAAGGGCTCTCTCTAGTGTTTCTGATGGCTAATGAGGGTTGAGCTCCCATTGTTGTCCTTTCCTCATTGAGACACTGAGATGGTCTTTGAGTGAGCAAAGTGAGCAAAGCTTGTCTTTGAGACCTGCCATCCCCATAAAAGAGCCAGTGGGACCAAGAGCTACCTGAAATATACAACAAGGCAAAGACCTTGTGTGTGTGAGTGAGAAAAATGAAGAGTGAGTCCTGGAGAGCAGGGTGTGTTTGGATGCTTTACAACAGGCTGCAGGGTGTAAACTGCAGACTGCCCATGACACAAGCTCCTCAAGTGTCCCTAGAAGGGTGCAGGTGCAGTTCACAGACAGCAAAGCCATAGAGGTCCACTCTGCTGCTGTCTTGAGGTAATCTTTGCCAGTTCAATGGGCAGGTAAATCCATCCAGGAAAGGTTTTTCCATGAAAAAGAAGATGAAAATTACTTTGAAGAGCACGAATGGGTCCCGCTGTGATGGAAGAAGTGTCAGTGGAGGTGACAATGGCTTTCTCACCAGGTGACAAGACCATAAATGTCAATGGGCATTTCATTAGAAGGAAGGAAGAAAAGTACAGACTAATAAAAAGCACAATGCTGACAGCAGCTTCTCCTCAGCAAACATTTCCGGCCCACTCCTCTGTCATACACACAAAATTTATTGCCACTATGCAGTGCATTAACCCTTACTGTATTAGCTAGGGCCCAGGGAATAGCCATTTCCATGCAAGCGATGTCCAGCCATAGGAAGATGATATTTGGCTGCAGAGAGAAGCCTAGTCATATCCTGCCCATTCTGCCTGAAATCCCTCTTTGTCTGCTTACCCAGCATGATCCAATTCCTCCTCCCCACACCTGCTGTTATATTCTGCAAGCCTAGAACCCACTCTGTACACAGAAAGTGTGTTCCTGGTCCTCACAGCCAGTCTCTCATTGCATATGTTCATAACATGCTGGCTTCCCCAACCTCCAGCTGTACTTTTCACCTCAACCTGATACAGGATCAGGGTGGGCCTTGAGCAATTTCTCAGGCACTGCACTGCAAATGAGGGTACCAAGTGAGGGAGTTTGCTCATAGCCCACATCAGACCTCACAGCCTAAAGGCAACCATGCTGTAAGCACATGAAGATTCACAGACTTGGGAACTCTTGATATTTGGAACAAGAAAATCTTTCCCCATCAGCTTTTCTTTGGGTTAATTGCAACCACTCCAGTTTTTTTCTTGATGCCCTCCTGGAAGATCTCCAGGTGTGCAGAATCTTCTTTAGAAAATCTGTTCCAGTTTGTGTTCATTGCTCCTTTTTGCCAGCTTCCCCCTCCTCTCCAGGGACTTCTCATGTCCCCCTCTCCTGCTGCTCTAAAGCTAGCTGCTAATGAAAGTGGTTGCAATTCCCCATGGAACAGTGGCACCAGGGTCTGAAACCATCCTGTGTCTGTGTCCCCTAGAGACTGCCTGGCCGTGCTCAGACAGCTTGCTGCTCACTCCTCCTGTCAGACTTTCCCATACTGGCTCCAGCAGGTTTCTTCTGTGTTTTCTCATTTGTGCTAAGCTTTTTCCAGTGCTGCAGGCAGGGAATGGGAAGGTCACTCCACAGATAAAGTGAAGATCTCCCTGCCTTTAAAACAATGAAAGGGAAAAAAGCCATGGGAGACAACATGAAGAACTAAAGCAAATATACAGCTCTGCCTTGTGCTGTGTCCACAACAGCAACATTTCTGTTTGATTTTCTCTTGTCCTTTGTGGAGGTCCAGCACACAGGGGAGTGGGAGGAAGATGGGCAGCAGTCACTGCTCCCAGGGAGACAGCACACACCCAGCACAGCCACTGGCTCACACACCTCAGCCCGTGTGCGTGGCAGCAGCCCTGTCGCAGTGGCTCTGACACAGAAAAGAAGGCAGAGAAGCAGTGACTGTTCTGCTGCTCTGGGTAGCTGCCTGTGTTACCTCTGCTTAAAGCTGGCACTAATCATGGTGGCCTTGATAAAGCTTAGGCTGAGGGGACTCGGCTGCTTTGGACATTGTTAGCCTGTTTTTTTTTTCAGCTGTGACAGACATTGGGGCAAGGAAACAAATAAAAACATTATCACTGAAGTTGCCCAGAAGTTTCCATTCAATATGCAAGAAATTTATATGGGAATGTAGAAACACCTGCTTGGAGATTCAATTTAGCAACATCAAAAATTTACTGTCAGCTCTTTGAATAGAAAATCTCAAGGAAAAGAAAAAAATGGAAGAATAATATAATCAAAAGTTTCAATGAAAAAGTTTGAGTTTTCCTTACTAATCATTGCAAACCAAACAATTTTACGCCAAAATGGTCTAACTAATAATAAATAATTTTGAGTTTGAAGAGCCACAACTTTTGATCTTGAAGTGGTTTATGGGAAATGTCTTATGCTCCTATTTCATGCTACCTCATGGGGTCTTCAGGAGGACCTCCTATCCCATGAGACGCAGTGGTGTCAATCCAAGAGATTCCATCACAGCTGTGTGCCACAGTCACCATGAGTAATGGTGGCTGACGGGGTGCTTGGCTCTTCAGGGAAATGAGACAGCCTCCTGCTTCCTCAAAAAAAGAAAAGCAAATGGAACAGAGGTGCAGAGACACACTGATAGTAAGAGGCCTGGAAAGACCCTCGAAAGGATCTCGGGCTCGAGACCTTCACACAGTTCCACTGAGGAGTGAGTTTGCAGACAAACACTGGCTCTGCTAAACTGGGGCCATCAACAAGTCTATGAAAAGAGCACAGTGGTAACCAAAAGCCTGAATAATAGCTTATGAAAAAAGTAATTTAAAAACTAAACAACATGACTGTCAACAAACTTTACAAGCCAGGGGTACTTAAGGAACTTAGTTGTTATTTCACCAATAAAGAATCATCAGAACTGACAGGGTTAGGTAGAAGTAGCTGTTTTGTGTAGTGTTTAAATACATTTATATCTTCTTAGAATTAGTTGTTTGGGTAAAAGGAAGAAATACATTCAGAAGGGATTCTGATAGTTTCATTTCTGGGAACTATGCAACTTTATTGTTTATCTGTGACTTTTAAATTTCCTTATCTGCTAATGGTTGGGACTTTGGAAGCTGGCTGTAGAAAAGATTGCTCACTGCTTGCTTACTGCTTTTAACTGGCCATGCTAAAGACATAAAAATGGACAAGGCAATCTTACCAGTGCCAAGGTGTCAGCTTTTCGTTTATGTCCTACCACACAGCAGGACACCAGCACTCAACCACATGGGCTGTCTTACACTGAGTGAAAATGTCATCCAGCATCAGCTCAGCCAGATACATCCAACTGCTGGTGAGACATGCAGGGATGTTCCCAATAATGTCTGTCTCAACTGTCATCAAGCAGTAACTATCATTTCTCACCAAATCAAAACATAGTCTGCTCAACAGGGAGCTAATAAAAAAAAAATTTAAAAAACCCAAAACCAATTCTGAGGGGAAGAATGACAGGGAAATTCTTAGGCACATGAATTATTAATATAAAAAAAGATGTTGTTGTTGTTAAAAAATAGTCAAAGCTGCTAATACATAGTTTGGAGTTACTTTCTGGGCAGCAACTGAAGCAGCCTGTCTAGAAAGGGATTCTAAACCCATACTTTCAATAAAGTCCTGAGTAAGAATGACTTGCACCAGAGATTGCAGCAGATTTGTTACCTTTTTCTGGCTGAAGCTGTGCAAATAAGAAAAGAAATATCCACTTAGATACTGAATAAGCAGTCAAGCTAGAACCGGATTTCTTCTCAAAAAAAAGTTCTCCTCCTATGCAGAGAATCGTTCCTCTCAACAGCCTACAGTCAGAAAAGAAGATAGATTACATCAAGCATGCTAAAATATCTCCAAAGAAGCAAGTCCTACTGTTAGGCTCCTCAAAAAACCACATAGATATTTTGCTGGAGGCTGCCCATTATTGGAGCCATTTCAATTTGCAGATGGCCAAAGCAGAGAAGTCTAAAGCAAACAGAATGACATTCCCAACCTGATGCCTCTGTCTCAAGTTTCTGTGAAGTCTCATGCAGAAAACTACATGCAGTAAGAGGATTAAATTTTCAATCCCTGTATCAAAGCATATGGGACTAAATAATCCCAAAACTCCTTTTCCCACATTCCCATGCTGAGGGTCATGACCAGACTGTAAAGAAAGGACAGAAAGGAGCTGTCATGATTCAAGGACTAATTCTACCCTACTTTCCTTGTGAAAGCACAACCCTGAGCAGTAAATTCACCACTGGTTTGCTTTGTTTCCAGCAATATTGACCAGATCAGGCAGTGCTGCAGCACCTTTTGAATGTCAATCCCTCGGAAGCTGCAGAGTTCATTTCTATTTCACAGCTCTTCAAAAGGACTCAGACACCATGGTGCTGTGCCTGCAGACAGTAATGGGCACCAACACCCCAGATTTTCTCAGAGTTTGCTGAGATCTGCTTTGGCCTTAGACAGCCCATCTTAATCTATTGCCATGGAAACCATCTCATTCCTGGGCACAAGGCCACCTTTTCCTGGGACACTCTGGGTTTTTTCCAGCTCAAGAAGAAGCGATTATTCTAACAAATAAAGCAGGTATTAGTGGTGAAGCACTGGAGCAGGTTGCCAAGAGGTATGGCAGATGCCCTGTCTCTGGAAACATTTAAGGTCTAGTTTGACACAACTCTGAGCAACCTGATCTGGTTTAAGAGGTCCCTGCCCATTGCAAGAGGGTTGGACTAGAAAACCTTTAAAGGTCCCTTTCAACCTGAACTATGCTAGGACTCTATGAATAGTCTAAGTAACAACATAGGGACCACAGATTCCTCTCTCCTGTGTTTCAAGGAAGCCTTCTGAGATTTATTGGCTGTTGCCAAGACAAAAAAAAAAAAAAAAAAAAAAAAAAAAAAAAAAAAGAAAAGAAAAAAAGAAAAAGAGTGGGCTTGCTGAGACATTGATGGCTTGTGGGATATTGACCTTACTGTTTCTCACCAGATGTGAGACAAGAGGGATATTGAAGATGATAAGTTCTAATAGTAGCTACAGGGAAGCATACAACAGGATAAAGAATTCACTGTACAGTAAAATACACCATAGCCATTCTGTCAGCAAGGCTGATTTTGTCAACATAACAACTGCCTTGCTCACACAGAGATGTGCCATATGTTTTTTACAACCAATTATCCTCTCCACAGCTAGAACACGTTCCCCTACTAAGCCAAACCCTGCAACTTCTGCTCCCTATCAAAATCCCTGAATGTGCAGCCCTGTTACAATTTTATTCCCAGGGCTAGAGATCTTTGCCCAAGCAAATTGAAAACCCCAAACAGCACCTATGAAAACCCCAAATCAAACATGCCTGAAAGGAGGGAAGGGGAGAAAGACATACCATCTCCTCAGAAAGAACCACTGACCATGAAAGGAAAGCAAGGAAGCGCTTTGCCTTCCTGTAGCTCCCAAACAGAGCATGTCATGGGTCCCAGGGCAAGGAGCAGCCACCCACACAGAGCAGTGGGCTCGGGGTCACACACTGCATTCCCTGATATTCCCATGCCATCAGGACATGCTAGTCTCACTGAGCTAGTGGTCACCTGGAGACAAAAACACTGTCAAGAAATAGCCAGAAGGCTCCTTTTGCTTCTCAGTTTTGGAATCAAACCTAATTTTAAATACTGCAGATCTGCTGAAAATTTGAACTATTGCTTTCAAGGCAGCCACAATGAGGGCTGCAGGTATGGCACAAAAGTAACCATGTAACTGTTAATTTTGGCATGGAATTGTGAATTCATTTGTTGTCTTCACTGAAAGAAAGAGAAACACATATGAACACCAAAGCTGAGGCAGAGTGAGAAGTCCTTTTCTCTGTATTCTCCACACCTAGTCCTTGAGAGTCAGTAACAAGCACCCTTGGGATGCAGCAATGGTGAAAGGGAATGTTTTCAAGTGACACTGTAACCCAAGTGTGCAGAAGGGGGCATTGGTGGCTCACACAAGGTGAACACAGGGTGCCCAGCAGACCACACCAGGGCCGATGTGCCACCCAGCACACCACAGAGCACAGCTCTGCCCAAAATACTCACATAATAACGTGTTGCAATTTATTGCATGTCTTGCATGGCTTAAAAAGGCTAAAACTTTTGTCACTGAAGTCACCAGGAACAAGAGCAGCTCTGGGGCGACAGCAGTGAAATCCTGTTGTCACAGGGTCACCACAGAGGGATGTCAGGCGTAAACCTTGTGAGAGTTTCTGCCATCTTCTGACCTGCTCTTCTGTGGGTGCTCAAGGGAAAGTAGTTTACTACAAAGGGGAAGCAAGGCTGGAGCTAAAAAAAGATAGATACAACTGCTAATACAAACTAACCTGAAAGGCCAAGGGTTTCTTTTTGATTTGTATTGTCTCTACTGATCTGTGACCCACTGTGACCTCTCCCTCTGACCCCTCACCTCTGGCAGTCAGTGAAAATTAGTCACTCCAAGTAGGGACACAGACCCTGGGTCTGTGGTCCGTGCTGGTTTCCTTGGGATCAGGGCACTGTAGGATCAGGGCACTGTAATTCCCTGCAGCATGTGCTGCAGCTCGTGGTGCTCCTCCCATTGGCCATCCATCTTCCATGGTTCTGTCTGTCTGTCTGTCTGCTTTTGCCTCATTTTTCCTAATGGGCAACCCAGCTTTGCAAGTTTGTTTCTCTAGTGCTGCCAGAAGGGTGAGTCACTGCCCATGAGTCGCATGCAGAGCTCCAGAAATGTTGTTCTGCCTTGTGACTGAGCCTTGGCTGGCCCAAGCACAGCTGGGGCTGTATGACTGGTTTCTTGCTAAATCAGAAGTTACCCTCATCAGAAGGCTCAATCAACACATGCTGACTGCATTTCCTCAGGATCTGCCCTGGTCCCATGGGAGGGACACAGGGACACAGAATTGAAATGGATGGCTTGCTCCCACTGCAGTCTCCAGATTTGCAATTCAATTCAATAGAAGTTGGGGCAGGCTGCTGAGATGCCTTTGAAAGGGTCAGGGGGTTCAGAAACAGCAGGAAAGGAATGGAGGCAGGATACAAGCAGCAGAAGGGCCAACATTATTCTTCTTCATTCCACAGTAAATGCTCTGCTCCTAGGGCAGAAGACAGAGAATACCTTTGATTGAATTACCAGCAGGACTATAAAATTAAGAAAATGCTAGACTGCTGACACTCATACCATCTAGCAGACATACATGTGGCTTAAACTGGTGGTAACACCAGATTACAGTCAGAAGACCCTTGCCCCAGGTGTACTGAAAACAACTTCTCTTTCACTTATACCTCTGTTCATACCTCTGTTCATACCTCAAAGCACCCAAAGCTTTCCATGTCACAGCCCAAGACAAAACAAGTTTGTTATATCAAAATATGAGAGACTGTTGGTTTTTGTATGAATTGTAAGGGGCTGGAGAGACCTGCAGAGATATACACTGAAGACAGAAATATACACTGAAGTATGTTAGGAGACCATGGTGACTTCCTCTTTGCCTCTAATCCCTCGGGAGGATGAGGTATTGCTGTAGGCAGCACTGCCTAATTGCTTGCATGAATTACATTATGATGAGAACAATCCAGTCAGACAGAAGAGGGACTGAAAAACTTGTGGATTAAACACCCTGATTTAACCACCTAAATGTACAAAACTTTTAGTAAGTAAGATCTCCTTCTGCAGTTTTGATTTGTCCTTGTCACTGAAGTTCAGATGTCACTGGTCCCAGGAAGTCATGGCAATCTAATGCAGTCTGTCACATGAGCTCGTACAGTCCTGTTCCATGTCCATGGGGACAAAGCCATGACTGCAGGTACTCAGCTCCAAGCCTGTGCTAAACTGCATGATGAGGACTTCCAAAATCTGCCCTTTTGCTCAGATATGTGTCTCTGGATGATGCAGGGCACTTGGTGGAGGTGGCTCCATGCCTGATGTTGGGATGGACTTCAGATAGGATCATACAGATGGATCTTTCTGTCCTTCAGAGCTGTATCTTTCCCCAAACGGGAAATTTTAACCAATTATAATCAAATCATACCCAAACACATGCCTGTTCTACTCACTTCCTCTAGCAAAACTGGCGCACTTTTTCTGCTTTTATCTTCAGAGCTTAGCAAGGCTAAGGCTTGATTTCTTCACCACTCCTTAGTGTGAGCCTCCTTCATACAGCAGACTGTAAACTGTTGCTTAGATTTCTACTGAAATAACAATTCCTGAGTAAACTAATTCCACACTTCTACTTAAAGGCTAAAAAGGCAAGATGTTACTTCTGTTCTTGTATGCACTGATTTACCTGCTTCTAGTGTACTGCATGGCAGGCTCTACCCAAATATTTAGTGGGTAAGTTTCATCTGTACTGGAAAACCATTTAGGCAAGACAGATGCCTTCACCAAAGATCAAGGCTAAAACCATGGCCTCCTTCATTCTTTTCTATTTATCAGGATTTAACTCTCATCTTTTCAGAGCATTCTGGCTCAGGCAGCTTCAGCAAAGTGCAAATTCCATCTGCTCTGATGGATTTAAAACTCAACTATTTCCATTTTCACGGCTACATGTTTCCTGTACTTTGAACTTGCTTTGAACTTTGGATTTGAACAAACTTAGGAGCTTCCAGTCATAATCGGTGAGATTTCATGTAGGCAAAAAAAGGAAAAAAAGAAATAAAAAAGATGTTCTCTATGGATCAGACATAAAATCAGCCTTGGGTTCAGTCAGAAAGGTCAGGTGAACTTCCTAATGAGCCCTACCTGAGTTTTAGGCTTGTACCGACAGCTGAACTAGTCAAATTTCACTCCATTTCAGGTTTCATTTCAGATGTTTTATACACTTCTAGACCTCACCATTTTCAACATATATAATTTGGTTATTACTCCTGATTTGTAGAGTAGATGTAAATTATATCCAAAGAGAAGAAGGTGACCAGACCAATAAATCTCTCCTCTTTTACCGAATTTTGACAAGGCCATTTTTTTCCACAGTGTGCTGAGGTTGTTTCACTTGGATGTAAAGCCACAGATGTCCACATGGTAAATCTGTTTCAGCCACCCTGAATGGAGAGCCCATGGTTTCATGGAGGTTGTTTTAAGTGTCCACAAGAGCTGAGACCACCTGCAGGGTGAGACCTTGTCCTCGCTGTCTCCTGACCCACCCCTGCAGAAAATGCGCTGCTTTTTGTGCAGCAGCAGAACCCCCCTGAGAGCCTGTGGAGCTACAGAGCTGTGCCTTAATGGGTGATATGAGAGTCTGACCTCATTTTCCTGTGACCACCTGAACGGGAGACAGCACTGGACTTGCACTCACACTGTGAGTGGCCCATGGTTGTCTGATGCCAGCAGCATTCCAAGCATCCACCTTTCCTGGGTGCTGTCCTTCTGCTTGGCCTACAGAAAGCAACAAAAGCCCCAAAGCTGCTTTCCCTCACTGTTTCTACCTTACCTTACACCACCCTGATGGAATCAGTGAGAGTATTTCTTTATATCCTTTCTGTCTGAAGAGTATTGCATGGGATTATGTGAGCTGCATCTTTTTAGTTTAAACCTGAATGACACAAAATAGAGAGAGGTTGAAATCGGTATAGTTTCTCTGATATGCTTCAAGCTGAGGGATGGAGAAGGCATGTGTCTGCCACAACAAAAAGAAGGCCAAGGCTTAGCCCAGCGTAGCTTCATGACCAGTGCCCAATCCCTGGAGGTGTTCATGGCAAGGTAGGATAGGGTTTTGAGCACCGTGGTCTAGTGGAAAGTGTCCCTGCCCAAGGCAGTGGGGTCAGAACTAGATGATCTTTAAGGATCCTTCCCACCCAAGCCATTCCATGATTCAGTCCTCCTGTCCAGACCCCATGTGCAAACCAAGCTGGGTTCCACTGTGTCCCTTCAGGCTGCTGCAGGTGCCCAAAAAGATGTGGTGTGATCTCTGTCCATGTACATGCTGACAGCTTGCCTGGATCAGGTGCTGAGCATCCTGCTCTGCCTGGCCCTGCCCTGCTAAGGAGGGAGATCTAGAGACCTCCAGAGATCAGCTACCACATCCTTTATTCTCCCTTTCAGTGATCTTTCCAGTTGTTTCACTAATACATTTTTGGGCAGAAAAATAGAAGTGGAATGCAAATTACTCATTCTAAACACATAAATATATATAAATATATTAAAAATAGATGATTTGTCACATATAACAACCTCTAGTCCTTATCAGAGAAGAGAATGTGAACTCCATTTTAGCTAGTAGTGTTACATCCCCTTTCCACTTATACAAATCAGGTAAAAATATTCAGCAATATCTCATGTCTACCTTTTTTCTTTCTAATACTTTTTAGCTACTTCAAAACAACTCAGATATACTGTGGGTCAGAAGTTCAGCTCCAACTCAGATATTATTAGGATCATCTACTACCTAAGAGGTCTGCTACAGAAAAGGTGAAGGAATTGGAAAGAAGAAAATTCCAATTAAAAATAGGAAGTGTGGAGTACAAAGAGAGATTGTGAAATGGTGGCAAGTGAGTATAAGAAAGACAAGCAGAGACTGTCAAATAAGCAGCAGGAATGCAAAGAGATGGAGATTTTAATAAAAAAAACATGATAACTAAAGCTAGTCAGAAGCAATTGTATTTTTTCTCTGGAAGCATTTTTACAACAATATGAATTGCTAGGGTTTGAATTTGGTTTTTTTCCCTAGAGGCTCGCTATAAAAAAAAGAGCTTTCATCAAACACAAAAGTGTTTTCAGTACAAATAGGAAAAATACCTTTTGAGATTTTTTTTTTCTTTTAAGAAAGTACAATGTAAAATAATAATTATATAATTGTAACTACATCTTCCATTAAATTTTCCATGGAAAAAAGTTTCAGACACCTCATGGAGTAATATGCAAGGTGATGGCAGCCTGGGACAGCTTGGCTGCTGTCAAACCAGTATTTTTCACTGGTATTTCACATTTTACACATGCTTCATATTCTTTGGGAGAAAAACTACACCACAAGCAAATGATTGGGGAGAAATAATTTCATATCTCAAAAGTTAATTGCAGAGATCTCCAAAACTGCAAATGAGAGATTACCCTCCTTCCTCCTGTTCTTTTCCTCCAGTCCAGATAATTTCCAGCTTTCACTTCTGTCTTCTGCAGTCATTCATGAAATCTTTCTCTTTACTAAACCCCCAAATGAGCTCTTCTATACACCGCAGACAGGACAAATAATCCATCAGCTTGCCCATCTGCAACTCTTGATATCATGAGCACCAGGCATTTTTACAATATAAAATGCTGACTTTTAAAATTTCCTAAAGTAAGGCTATAGATACAGGCAATGATATAAATATTGAATCAGTTCCTGTGCACTCTTTGCAAAGGAGCTATTCTGTGAAATGGAAAATCTTGGGAAACCCCAGGTCGCAGAAGTTGGGGCTTATCAAAAGCCCCAACTTGCAATGGCTATTGGTCAAGCAAAAGTGTTATCTGGAGTAGGAGGGAATACATGAAATTAGGATCTAGCTTCAGCCAGAGTTTCCTGCCTTCACTCCCTATTCCCTGCTCTACTTCGAACATTAGCGTGATTTAAGATTCTGCTATTAAAACACAGGAGCCTAAGGGAATGCCCAGAGCAAATATACAGATTCTTCTCACAGTTTTGCAGTATCATACACCAAAGATGTGCTTCCATCTTTGCCTATACAATCCTTTATGGAAACAGCTGCCAGGATTATTCCTGGTGGTTTGGTTTTTTTTCCTGTGAGTTTGTCCTTTCCACGTGGACGTGGTCAGCTGGAGAAGCCGGCATCAGGCAGCCAGAAGGGCGTGTGGGGACCACAGGCAATGTCTCTGGGGACAAGGAGGGAGAGAATGGCTTTGCTCCTGCCCTTTGTTTCCACCCACCTCAGCTTCACTCTCTCCAGCTGAAGGGCCACAGCCCCCAGCTGCACGGTCAGAGCAGCCCTGTCACGCAGTCACACCCTCCCTTACCCAGTCATTGCTACTCTGTGCCTCTGCATCTCACTGCCAGCAGGCCTGTGCAGGGAGCTATTGTTGCTCTTTGGCAGATAAGCATGAAAAAGAAAAAAGACAAAATGTTGTAGTAGTCCTGATCTCAGCCAAAATTCAAATGCTTGGGGGACTTTCCTTGCCAAATCAGTGAACAAACAAATAAACAAACTCTTTTTTCCCCCCCTATTTTGGCTCCAAGAAAACATGTCATTCAATTCAAAAGGAATGCTCCCTTTCCATTTTCAGTAAGTTGAACAGAAACAAACAATGGGAATAAAAGACTGAAGGCAGACACTGCTTTATTCAGCAGCACAGTGTTAAAAAACACAAAGCACAGAGGGGCAGCTTTCTCCATCTGATGTGACTGTGAAATATTCATGTTTCCCCATTTTAAGTCTACCTCCTCTGCCATAGGAGGTTCACGTGTAATTTAAGGTACATCTTCACATTTCTCTTCCCAAACCTAATCACTCAGTTCCTAATGGTCACTCTATACCTACATTCTTCCCAATCTGTTTATCCCAAGTTTTTTCATTATGAATGGAAGAGTTATTAGTTGAAATGATACTGACATTTGACAAATGTGGGTTAACTGATATTCTAAATCTCAAATGAAAATCTCAGCCTTAGGGAAAGGGAACAGCAAAAAATAATCACCTTGGGAGCCTTCAACAATATTAAGACTGGCATCCTGAGGCACTGAAAATGGCTGGGGAGCCAAGCACTGGCAAGAGCAGCATCTCAACCGCAGCTCACCAGCACTAAGAGGCAAAAATTCAGAAGGAAACCAAGCACTGCTCAGTGTAGCAAGACTGCAAGGGTACGTGAGAACCCCTGTGTGAAACTGCCACTCACCACAGACCCTGGTGAATCCAAATGTTCTCCAGTTACCCTTCCTGTACCAGGAAAAAAAGCTGGGTGGGATCTGTCCAGGCAGTGCCAGCTATCTCAGAAGGCAATTTAGCAGCACCAACAGTGTGCTCCCCCATCCCTGGCACAGATCATCCTCTGCCCTGCACATCTAGAGAGGTACATGCTGTGTGACCATTCTTTGCACTGGACTTCAAAAAGCAGTGAAATCCATTGCAGTTTTGCTTGTAACTGTTTCATTTCCACATTGTCCTTGTTTCCTGGGATTCTGGCTTTTCTCACTGCACTTTGTTCTTTAATGACTTCTTTCTGGATCTTAAAAATAGCAGTAATTACAGGAAAGGTTCTGTTAGGTTCTACTATTCTAAATAAATGAAGGCCCATTAAAAAGAGCTGCTATGAAAATGAAATAAAAGTATCATCTGCCTTGCTGTCCACACTCCATGCTTTAAATTCGTTTTAGCCAACCTGCAGTATTAATTTTCTGTCTAAAAGAGACTTTACATGACTGAATCTGGCCATGTCAAATTATGCAATCCACAAGATTTGGTTTCTTGACTCTGCATCCTTAGATCCTAAGTGTGGAGCGTGGCAGGAAGGATGTGTGTAATGAACTTTAGTGTAAAGTCAAATGCTCATTTTTGCTTTCCCCGTGTGAGTTAAAGTCGTTAAGCAGCGTTTCAGCATGCACAGAAATAGAGCAGGATGCTGAGCTGTATTGCCAGGGCTGTATGCAATGGCTGTGTGGGGAGTAATTGAATCAATGAAACCTGTTTGCAGTGCCTGGCCAGCACGTGAAGGATGCTGCCCAAGTTTTGAGAATGAGAGGTGAATGACTGGGAATGCCTGTCCTGCCACCCGCGTGGGTGGAGCAGTGCGAGCTTTGAGCTGTGCAAAGATCAGTGCTTCCCAAATCTAATTTCAAGCAGAGAATTCCTTCAAAAGGAAAAGAGAATTTCATTTTGCAGGACTCAAGTAGTCCCTGAGCTCTTCCCTGATACTGGCAAGCAGGCTGAAATACTGCCAGTAGAATTTTAGCTTGGTTTCTAAGGAAACAAGGCCTTTGTAAGCACACAGGAGTGTGTGCCTCTGTGTGTGTGTATGTATGTGAGCTTCTCAGATGCCCTTCACCTCCAAAAGCTTTTGAGCTCATTGGCTGATTTCAAACCAACTTTGCTGAAGCTATTGAAGGTACAGTATTCTTACAAGAGTCCTGAAAATAGGTGATCACATAAAGGCTGTGCTGTTCATTCTGCCACTGACAGAAAGGCTAACAGAACCACTCTTTCCAGACTTCAGGAAATCCAGGATACTGGATACTGTACTTCATTATTTCCACAGATCATGAATCTTATTGTTGTCCTTTGGAGCATTACCCAACAAACAGTGGATTAAGCCCCATCAAAAGCCCCTTCTAAGAGCCACTGAACACTGGCCCACACTGGATGCAAACTGATGCTAGCTAAGCAACTACAGGCATAAACTTGATAAAGCCCTCAATTGTTAGTGCATTATCTCTCGCAAGGAGCAGAGGGGCCGAGCACACACTTGAGTCTCAGCTGAGCAGGTTTCAGGCTGTTGTACACATGGAGCATTTCACCAAAGCACCTGAAGTCCCCCAACTTGGTTGCCTTTACTGTTGCTTCTTGTCTTTGTGCTGACTCTGCTCTCTAAATGCAGCCAGAGAGTGTCTCCAGGAGAGAGGGAATGGAGGGCGCCAATGAAGCGGAGATGTACTTAATGCAGACACCATTAATAAATCACTGATAGTTAAGATATAGATTGGGTGATGGGTGGCAGATGGGAAGGAGGAATGTCAAATTGCTTTTCTCATATAGATTATTGGATTAACAAGGAAGCAGCGGGCATGTGGCAAACCAGTGTAACAAATTACTATCATAAAAAAAAAAGATAGAGCTCATCGCAGGCTGGTAATAATGCCATGTCGACCATTAGCTCTCTGGAGAGGTACTTAGAGCACAACATCCGTCTTCTGCAAAAGAGACGGCCACTGCAACACCAGAGTGAAGGAGGCCCCCATTTGCTTCCCCCTCCCCCTGCCTCTGACACTGGAGCCCGTGCTGTTGGAGCAGGGTGGCCTACAGCAGCTGTAATGAATAATCACCATAGCTTTTAATAAGCGCTGCTAATTATTCCCCCCGCCCATGACCAGGCATTTGCATTCCCCTGCACCAACACAGACAATATTGGCATGACATCAGTAGGTGAGCAACAAACTGGCAAATTGACTCTGTTCTTTGGTCCCAATCCTGCTCTGTCTGAAGTCAATGACTAAAATCCCATTTGCTTGCAATGAAAACAGATCAAGCCTTAGTTTTCCTGCTGCTCCAGCCACCAAGCATGTATGCCTACCTACACTGAAAGAATTATGTACCCTTGTGCTGCAAATAATGGTCCCTGATACTCACTGGAATAAACTTCAGGTTGGCTTTAGTGCTTTCTGCTGGAGTCCTCATTGCCTTCTACCAGCAACTAGGTACTCCTGCATGCAGAGAGCAAACACACCAGGGCTGTGGGCTACAGGTGTTATGTTGTTAGTATATCTCCTAAAATTAATAAATTAGCAGCGGGGCAGCTGTGAAAGTCCTATGCCGAGAAAAGAAGGAAGGAGTAGCATAGTATGGCATAGCGTAGCCCCGACAATCTATTTTGGTCACTAGTAAGTTATTTATGGGTTCAGTCACTTGGTCTCACAGAATTCCATTTCAGCTTAGGCTGGGTAAAATCATGTTTTTCTTCCCTCCCCAGGCATGTTTCCATGTTCTGGTTTTGGACATCCTGCCTTGATATGTAGGAGGCTGCAACCCTCTCCCTTTAACACCCACTCCAGCTGCCCCAGCCCAGCACAGCTCCTGATCCCCCAGCTGCTCACACAGGCTCCCTCCCTCCACGGAGTGCAGCCAGTGTGACTGAAGAAGACAGAAATTGATTTCCAGACTTGGAGTGTTTTTCTTAGCCTTGAAACGTGCTAGAGCAATAGGGCTGGCACAATAAAGCCTTCCCCTCACTCGAGTGCCTTTCTCACGTGAGCAGGGAACATTGCTGCCGCAGCAGAATCCCGCAGCTGGCAGCCCTGGCTGCTCACCCCCGTGAAGCCTGCACGCCTCTCAGAGCACAGGCAGCAAGGTGTGCATGGCAGGCTGCAGGGCAGAGCCCACCTTGTGCATAAAATCATAGGTAAGCACATAACCACACGTGACATTTCAGCAGGTGTGGGGTGCAAAGCCTAGCAAAGGCTGCCCAGCTGATAATTGACTTGCAGGTGATTTTCTCTGAGCCTTGTGCTCCTCCTGACACGTGTGTGTGATGAACCAGGGTTGGAGCAGAGGAAGGAGCAGATCCCCTCCTGTGGCACCTTTCCAGTGCCTCAGACCCAGTGCTGAGCTCCAGCATGAACCCCTCCTGTGCCATCCCTGTTTCCATCCTCACTCCTTCCTGCTGGCCTGACCTCAGCCTCCCCTTTCCCTCCTCTCCTTCTCCTCTGCCAGCTCCCAGTTCCATGTGAGGTCACCATCCCTTGATCTCTGCCCCGTTTGTTCCTCTCCTCCTTCGAGCTGGCCTTTGCCCAGGCAGCTGGGCTCTCTAAAAGCCTCCTCATTTCATTCAGCTCCTGACACTTCGGCTCCAGGCTGATTTTGGCCCGAAGCCTTGGAGACTGGGACACAGAAAGGCAAGAAACACCAGGAAGTTTGAAGAGGTTGGTTTTCTAGTTTCAGTGGTCAACCTCCACATCGGAAAAACCACGGGTGCTGTTGGTCATTTTCTCAAGACTGAGACGTCACAAGTGCCTCGTTGGTGCCACCTAAATCCCATACCAGATCTGTGATCAACAAGCTTCTGCTTCCAGAGTGGTGATCTGGCACTTCCCACAGGCACAAAATTAAATCCCCATTAGAGATGAAGTGCGTGTGTGTCTCTGTATGCACACTTTCTGCCTCAGGCCTGGTGGCACCAGGCTGGCACTGTCATTACAGCCACACCACAAGCCACCACAGGCGCCAAAGGGCTACAGCTCTCCATGGAAACTCTAATCCTTGGGAAAGGAGATCTTAGGTTTTTTTGTTTTAAGAAGCCCATAAAAAATAGCTGAGAGATTGTAGAGCTAGATAGAAAGCTTTAAGAACGCCAACACCTTATCACACA
This sequence comes from Melospiza georgiana, assembly GCF_028018845.1. Taxonomy (NCBI): domain Eukaryota; kingdom Metazoa; phylum Chordata; class Aves; order Passeriformes; family Passerellidae; genus Melospiza; species Melospiza georgiana. Next base: position 85,136,312 of record NC_080431.1, read on the forward strand.
GACTGCCCCTAGCCCTATCCCCCAAACAGTCAAGCTGGCTTTTAGGGCTTGTTTCTGAAGACACAAGTTATTTATGATTTCCACCCACCTCTCAACATGCACTTCATCTGTTGTCTCTCTTTTGTCAGTTAAAAATAAAACAATAAAAAAACAGATAAAAATGGAGGGCAATTTCATCACCTACACATTTTTTCCTATATAATTTGTCCTGGACAGATGAATAGAAATGTTGGAAGTGGTTTAAATGTACAGTGGAGTAGCTGTTTGTCCATCATATGCTTAAGGGGAAAAAATAGCAACACCACCCACTGATTATGCAGTCAGTATTACGGCTTTACATATGCTTCTGTGTGGAATAAATTCTGGAATGACAGTATCATTGTATACCAGTTGAGGATTCATTTTCTGGCTAATCTATAGCTCAGATCATTACTCACAAAGCACAGCTCTGGCCTGGCTTTCTCACTGAGCTGTAATAACAAAGTTAGAGAGTGCTAAATTTCCACGCCCCATTTCACTGCCTCCATTGTGGCACTGGAGCCACAATTTCAGGGAGGGATGGAATAACAAACACTCCATTTCCAGTTTCCTGTCCAGTCCATGAGGGTGGAGCTTCATGTCCAGCCTGTCCAAGCAGCTGCACATCTGGGCACTTTCAGGTCCCTGTCCTGGGAGCCAGATTTGCCCCACAGGTGTTGTTACCTCTTGTTAGCCAGCACAGTGAGGACATCACAGGACTAGGTGCTCTCAGCAACCAGCATCAGGCTGTGGCATGGGCTGGTAAAGTGCTGAAGGGCTAAACTAGGCCTGATATAAGGAATATAAAGCCCAAACCATAAAAAACTCAGAAAATGCCCCAATTCAGTTCTCCATAGGAAACATGGGTAATTTTCAATAAGGAAATGCTCCTGCTTGGTGTGTTTTTATGATATATGGCCTCCTGAGTTACAGGCCAGTGCAACATGGCCCATGTATAACACAGAGCAGCAGACTTTCCATGGGAAGCAGCAAGGGCCACTACAAACCTTTGATTTATGAGATTAAATAAAATGTGTTTATCAAGCCAGTGAGGTGCATGTAAAGATAAGAAATTCTGTCAAGTGTGAAAGAAGTCCATCTTCTAACACCCTGGCACATTTCAAATAAAGATTTCAGCAGCAACATTTGGCAAAAGACAAAGAACTCCAGCTTCTCCAGGCATCCTTTGAAGGCTGTTTGTTGATCGGTGGACCATGGGTTGTCCTTGCCCTCTCAGGCTGCTGGGACAGGTGGTTCCAGGTCTTCTCTGTATCTGTTAAAGTGCCAGGTGCACCTGCAGGATTTAAAGCATATAGGTCTTTGTGCGGGAAGCTAATCTCTTGAATTTTATCCATTAATTAACGAGATGCCAACTGGAGAGTACAGGTGTTTGGCAGTTTCATGAGACACGCACCACAGAGGCAGCAGCTGCTGTTGTATTACCTGAAAGTGCCAAATGTTCCTCACTTGTAGCCCAGCACAGAGGACTGTACTGGGGTGACCCAAATGCTGTGACTCTCTCTGCTGCAATGAGATTTTGGTCAGCTTTAGCTCAGAGGAGGCTCAAGTCTCAGACTGGTGAGTCCCAGCAGATCTAGCCGTTGGATTTAGGATATTGTGGTCCCAGCTGTGTTTCTGCCTGAGGGCTGACATGACAGCAGGGATGCTCCATGGGATTTGTGCCAACGTTTCTGCTCCATGGTGCTGGCAAACCCAGGGAGAAGCAGACAAGAAAGCAGCATGGCTGGCAGTGTGTGGCAGCAGCAAAGGCCACAGCCCCCAGCTGCACCAGACCCAAAATCAGGGGAGCATCACATGGGTCATATGGTGGTGAGGGAAAGGAGCTGGAGGATCATACTCCACAAACTAACACAAAGGTCTGAAAGATGACGAAGCATCCCCATATCTCATCCCTGCCAGGCCTGTATGTTTGACGCAGATCTTGGCAGCCCACGGAAGTGGAATGGCTGGGAATGGATCTAAATGCCACAGTCCTTGTAGCTTCATGTCCAGAAAGTGAGAAGCCAGGACTTGCTTCAGGTGAAAAAAAAAATCCAAATTTTAACACAAACAGCCTCCCTTCTCTGTGAGCTTTTTCCTTACAGGATTGTCTTCAGGTGAAAAAAAATCCAAGTTTCAACACAAACAGCCTCCCTTCTCTGAGGGCCCCTGCCCCTTTCCCCTCTCTGTGTTGCCTTGGTTTTATGGTGGGGGTTCTGGTCTGTAGGTGGGAGGTAGCTGGAAGCAGTTCAGGATCTGTTCCCAGTTCTATGTCCCAGGCCACCCTCTATGTCCTAGTCAGAGTTTCAAGAGGAAAGAGTTTGGATGGAGGAGGTGTAACAGGGATAACTGGAGATGCCCACTGCCCTGCCATGAGCACAGGACAGCAATGGCCACAGCTGAGGAGAGGCAGTGGTGAGACCTGAGAGGATATTCAGTGAGCATCCAGGCTTGTTTTTTCAGGGGATGCTTAAGATTACAATGCATCCAGCTCCCATAAACTTCCTCTGGAAGCCCACACCTCCTGCAGGGATGAGATCTAGCATGCACCCACTGAGTCTGTCTGCAGGAGCTGCAGCGTGCCTGACGCAGGCACAGGGATGACAGAACAGCGGGGTTCCCTGGTGAGGCCACCAGAGCTGTGAACAGGCAGAAAGGTCTGCCCCCCACACCGCCCCCCAGCTGATTATCATGCTCCAGGAAGGCTTTGCACGTGCAAGATATCTGTAAGGCCTGCTGCCAACTTTTTGTCAAAGCACTGATTTCTCGTGATGTGAGTTACTGCTTTCTTCTAGTAATTATTGATAATGCTCTTGGATGAATTACAGACATTTAAAAATGAATTAGACTGTATGTGTGTCTGTCTCTCCCGTCCCCTTTCTGTTTCCCCACCACAGAATCTATGGCTTTGAAATGTTGATACATATTCATTACAGCTTCTAAGACTTGAAAGGCATAGCTAAAGGGAGAGCTCAGATCAACAAGAATGTGAAAGCAGCACTGAAAGCAGGATCCTGGCTGTAAGCACAGTGAGTAAGCAGCATTTGAGCAGTCAGCACAGGGGGCAAGGCACCAGGTCAGAATGCTGCTCCTGGTTCTGCTGCTGCCTCTGAGGGCTGCAGACAGGACCCTGTGTCCCAGCTCCCTCGGCCACAGCCCTGACATGGGGATGCTCACCCGGCCTCTGAAGCATTATGTGCTGTAAATGCAATCTCAAGTGACAAATGAATCCAGCCATCACCTTTCCTGCCATTTCCACTTCACAAAGCAATGAATCCAATGAGAAATTGTTTCAGGGGAAAAAAAAGAGCCCTGAGAATGTACCAAAACCACAGGTGAAAGCATCCTGTGCTTGTGGTGTGAGAGCAGAATCCCAGTGGCAGATGGTGCACGCACACTTTTGTACAGGCAGGCACACACTGGCTCATGTGCTCCATGCTTCCACAGAGACACTCTTTGTTCTGTCATGTTTTGAAGAGTTCCCAACACAGAAGTTCAAACAACTTTGGATGTCTCTTCCATACCTGTTCCTGTAATCTGGGGTGTGGTGAGAAAAGGTACATGAAAGATGGTTGTGCTAGGGCTGTTGCAGTGGTGCAGGTGTGAGGAGAAGCAAACACTCTGTACCAGTGAGGTGGCATGCTGTCAACATTTGCATCTGGCTTTTTTTTTCTCCTTTTCCACTGCAGCTCCCTGGGTGAATTTCTTTGATGTGAACGTACGTCTAGCGCCAGAAGGCTAGTGGTCTCCACTCAGGGCAAGACAGAAAATCATATCTGGTAGGAATTAAATCATTAATCTGAAAGAAAACCTTCCCAGCTGAATTTTAACTACAGAGAAGTTTTGGATTTTAGCAACCTGGTGGGTTTTTTTCCAATAAAATCAATGCAGCTGAAGAATTCCTAAGCAGAAGTGTCTGTGACCTCTGAGCAGTTCTGCCTCTCCCTGGCACAGCTTCAGAATGCAAAACTTACATTTGGGAAATCTTCAAGCTCTTGTGTGAAGGCACATTCACCTGTTAAAACTCTGTCTAGATTACTCCTTTAGTGCCTTTATAGTCAAGGCACCACCTGCGATTTTTTTTTATTATTTCTTCATGAGAATCGCTCTATGCTTGTGTTAAATGCCAGTCTGGTGAAAAGTTTCACATTAACAGCAAAAGGCCTCAACACAGAGCAGGCTGAGTACCAGCACTGCTTGAATAAGCTTTTTCCTTACAGGTTCTGATGCTAATGTGTCTCCAATATTATCCCCAGAGATGAGAGACTCTCTTTCACTTCCTACCTCTCTGCCAGGCTTGCCAGTGAAAGAGGGAGACAGTTTCCAGCAGTGATGGTATTTCTGACGTGCACTGTACAAGTAGGAGCTGGACTGGGACTAAGTTCATTTCCTATCGGCTGACAGCCAGCCAGCACGTGATGGAAATTTGCAGTCCCTGCTGCTGTGGGGGCTGGATTCATATTGGCAAACTCCACATGAAAAGGCTGTCTAACCCATTACTAAACTGTTGATGCCAAGACATTTCTCTGTCTCCTGTGAGGATTCATTTTATAGTCTTTCTGATGAATAGCCCTTGATATAAAATAGTCGGGGATAAAAAGGTACAAAATAGAAAAAAGCATATTCAGGAAGAAAGCACAGCTCTCTGTTTCTTGATGCACAAAGATCTATCTCTGAACTCTGGAAATATGCAGGCTGGATAAGGGATGCCATTAGATTTACAAAGGAGACTTTCTTTTGTCCCTTACACAAAGGTCACATCTGGAGCATAGGCTCAAACCACCACATGAGAAGAGGGATGCAAAGCAGGTTTCCAGGAGCTCTGACCAGCTGCAGTCCCCAGGGATGCTCTGTGAGGATGAGTTGGATTTAGTGTAGTCAAAGTGAGAGCCCCTCCTTCCCCTGGTGCACCCAGAAGGGAGGTGGCATTAGGAAACAATCCTCAGACAAACACACACAAGTCTTACACAAGAGTGCCTGGGCTGAGCACTTTGCCATCCATGGCAAAGCACAGGGTATGAATTAATACTCTGACTCACCTTAGCATAAATGTGTTGTAGGAAACTCAGTAAACCCAATGCCCAGCAGAAATCATGTGTCAGCCCCAAACTCTGCTTTCTCTTGGGTTTCTTTTGGGGATTTTCCTCTGCCACTGCCATACAGCTCCCCCTTCCCAGGGTAGAGATTGCAAGATCCACTTGCTAACATGGATCAGGCAGAAGCCACAGGCCAGGCACTTGCCAGCATAAGCCAACTTAGTACCATGGGTCCAATGTCTCTGTCCCAGTTTTACACTGGGAGAGTATAGTAGGAGTACTAGTAAAATATATGTATTGTATAAGTGGCCTTGCCCCAATCCTAGTTCTAAATGGGCTGCAGCTGTGATATCCTTAATTGGGTGGCAGCTGTGGCTAATGAAGATAACTGGGATAAAAGGTTGGCTGGTCAGGGAGAGCCTTGAAGGAATCATGATGAAGAAGCAGGAACAACACTGCTGTGAAGAGCTGCTTGTGAGTAAAACCACCCTGAAGGTATGGGACTCTAGAAATATGATAGCAACAACACAAATACAACAGGAGAGAGCATGGCCAAGTGTGGTGTTAGGTAAGCTATGAAGTGTGCTGCTTAATTGACACACACTTGGCACTGTGGAGGGCATTGAAGGGCTGTTCCTTAAGCTGTTCAAGAAGCAGCAGCTGGAGTGAAGGACCAGTAGTTCGGGGAGTCAGTCAGCCCTACTATCCAATTGATGGGATGCCTTAGGGCAACACCACCCCAGATGAGGCATAGAACATGTATTTCCCCTTTACTGGAAGGGATGAACCATGGCCCAAGTGCTACTAGAAACTCTCCTTTCTGTGGTCATGCAATGAAGCTGATGTACCTTCATAAACCACCACAAATAAAATCAGCCTTTGACTCTGGCTTTCAGTGATGGTTCTGTTTGATTGCTAAGACTGTTTTGTTTGGTCACTGACTACTTTCACGTGGTCTTCATCAGCATCTTTCTCCCAAGATGAGGAGAGTGTTAGAAAGATAGGGGTTTAGGGGTAGCTGGATGCTGCTGTTCTGAATTTAATAGCAGGACAGCCTCCATTCACATTACCTGGTGTGAGGCAGCCACAAGGACTGCAGTTCTCATGACACCAGGGTATGGTCTCCTTATCATGTCCATCAGGTTCTTTCTAAGCGTAGATGAGGCTCCAAGTGGACTGCATTTTGTCCTCTGGTAACATGCTAGCTGGTCTCATGCTGTCCCTGTCTGTCACCCTGTCCTGGTTTAGGGCAAATTTGGTAGAGAATCTCCAAAGGGGCCCCTCCAGAAAGCAAACCCACACGGCCCCTCCCCACAACCAGTTTGGGAAGGATTCCTCAGAGAGAAGTGGAAAGCACCTGTTTATTTGACTGGCACGGCATCCCCCAGCACACAAAATGAACAATACTGGATGACACCACTCTTTCACCGCTCTGAAAAAGATGACAAAATCAGAAAGTCTCTCTGGGTGTGGTCGCTCTGTTCTCAGTCCCTCTGGTGCTGGGGCAGCTGCTGCAGCCACAGGGTGCAAACTCTCTGTGGTCCCAGTCCAGAGCAGGTTCAAGTTGGTTCAAAAAAGGAAAGAAGAAACAGTCCAGGAAGACATTTGGACTGTTTACCTAAACTAGCTAATAAGCAGAAGCAAGAGTGAGAGAGCAAAGCGAAAAAAGCAAAAGCAGCACTAGGTACTGCCTGTCTGTGTCCCAACAGGCTGATAAGAAAACCCAGACAAAACTTTCACTCTTTGGAGCCAGTCTTAAAGGCCCAGAACATAATAACCAGCATAAACAGAACACATGAATGGGGGTACAAGGATCATAATGTCACCCTAGGACACACCCTCCTCAGCCAGGCCACTCAGGAGAACAAACCACAACTGAAAGCCTGGACAGTAGAAGGACACATAAAGCTGAGACTTGTTTCATCCAGCAAGCCAAGACCTCTCGTAAGGTCTGCAGTTTGAGAAGATCTGTGTCTTTAAAAAGACAACAAGAGGTTTCTGTGGACTCAGCCAGGGGTTTCCAGCTCAGTGGCATGCCAAGCTCTGGAGCTGCAGTGGACTGTCACAGACCTAACAGACCAAGGCTGGTATGGACCAAGGCAGATACAGGCCCACACAAGGCAGAATGCAGGATACCAAAAGACTTGACTCAGTCTTAAAACCACAGCTTTTTGCTGATCTTGGAAGAAGTGATGGGCATGTTAAGGATGGGGGAGCAAACTCCAGGTCTTCAATACAGGCCTAGTAATTGCAGGCTATGTATTAAAGGAGCTAGTTGTTATGGGCACTGTGGTATTATATCAGCGTGGGCAAAGAGACGTGTCTTGGGGAGGAGCAAAATAAATCCATATTGAAGGAGTTCATTGCCTATGCCAGAGTGTATGCATATGTCACAGCCTGGATCTGTGCTGCTGGCTGCCTTCCCAAACCAATGCACAACACAGCAAGAAGGAAATGACAAAATATATTTCCCTGAGATTCTGGAAAATGGAAACAAATTTTTCCTCAGAAGGGAAAGTCCAGCATGTTTCTTTTACCTCTTCAGTAAGCCACAGAAGCAGCAAAGACAGTAGTCTTCTCCCTTGGACAGAGTCTCTTCCTCCTTTCACTGCCACTGAGGTTTAGAGCCTCATCTGAGCTGAGGGACCCAATGCTCCACTGCTTCTTGATAGCACCTCATTTCATCTGTGCAAGAGAAGAACAGGAGCTATCTGAGCTGGAGCTGCCTTCAGCCACAGAAGTTGAGAGGTGTCTCACACTCTGTGCCTGCACAGGTAGACACACCAGCACGCTGTCACCACCCCAGCCTCAGGAGGCCACAAGCTCGTCCCTCCTGGCAAGGCTGTGCTCTCAATGTGTGCCAGAGGATGCCAGTCTTCTGCATGTCCCTCTTGCCATTCCATCCCCAGAACATGGAAAATTGCTTTACTGGCCAGGAGGTACTCTGTAGGAATAGCTATGGTTGCAAGCCTTCTTCATCACCCAAAGCCCCAAGTTCCTGTGATTGCAGCTGCTTGAGGCACGTGAGTGGTCTTGGCTGCTTCAGATTTCAGTGAGATGTATGAAGCAGCCTTTAAGCTATGCCCACAGCTCTCCTTCTTCATAATCCAACACAGGTCTCCTTTCTTCTTTGAGGTGGATTAGAAAGCTGATCTGCTAATTTATCCTTATATGTTCTTTAATTCATCTATATGTGTAACAGCTGTATCTTGGAATTGCTAACACAAGATCAGTTCTCATTATACCAAAGAAAAAGTGTAGTGGTTCATTCCTATTCACTCTTTTAAAATCAGACAAAGAATTCTTGTAATGACTGGCTCTGGGCAAGAAAGTCATCAGCAAAGAAGCAGAAGACTGTGACTATCTATCTATCTATCATATGTGTGTGTGTGTGTGTGTGTAGAGTGTCTCTGAAAAACAAACCCTTCTGTATGCTAATTTTTCCCTTTGAGTTTCCAAGACAACAGTGGTTTTCACTCAGTGCTGTCCCCATATAAACTCCCTGGTCCTCCCTCTTTAGAGATGACTGCATGGTTTGTAAGGACATTATTTTTTTCTCCATTTCTGTACTTTTCCCATTTATTGCTAATCATCCATACTGAACTACGCTACCCCTGGTATCTGTGGTTATGGTTTCATCATGAGGAGAGCATCACCCACTCTGGTGCAGTGGCCTCATGTGTATATTCTTTATTTACCCATGTTGCATGTGGAGTCACTTATCCCACTTTCAAATAAACTATCTCACTTGACTGTGGGGCAGAAGTAGGTCTATGGGAAGATTTTGTGCTGTCACTCTCTGCAGATCACCCCTTAACCTGAGAAACCTTTTGTCTGGTATAACTTGTTCTGCATCTGCACCCAAAGGCATTCAGAAGAATGAGCTTTCCACATTAAATTTGCACTCTGGGAAGCATCTCAGTAACAGGTACCAGTGGTTGTGGCCACTGCATGTAGTAGGATCTAGCTACATTTTTCCTAGGCTGGCAGGAATAGTTGTCATTTTGCACTCAGTAGATGTCATTTTTGCATAGGCAGGTAGCAGAAGTCATGCAAATTCATTTTGCCACTGCCACTGCTTATGCTCTGCAGTTTGGACTTTCCTGATAATGCAACTATGCAAGGGAGGCCTGCAAAAATAATGCAGCAGAGCCTGTTTCTTTTCCCATTTTCCCCTGGGTACAGGTCCTTCTAGAGTCTGAAGTGCTCACCCGCTGTGAAACAAACCTGAAGCCTTGTCTTGCGGCTCCCTTCATGAGAAGGTTGTTCTTCAGCCCTGGGATCTCACCGGTGGGAACACTTTCCTAATTTTCAAATGGTACTCTTCCCTAGTGTTCATTTCCACTGAGAGCAGTCCAGAAGTCCAGCTCCTCTCTTCCTTGGCTGAAAACTCAAGTCATTCACTAGCTGCATCACTGCCTTCTCCCATGTATCTCTATTTCTGTCCCACAGCAAACATTGCCATGGAAAACCTTGATAAGTAGAGTTTAGGAACTGCAGCAGGATAGTACAGATTTCTAAATACTGCTAAGAAGTAGTGGCTCAGACTGTGATTTGAAGGAGGCTTCTTCTCCACTATTGCTAGAAATTCTCATTCCTTTTCAGTCCAGAAACCAAACTTGCTCTCTACCTAATAGGACATGAGTGCTGGTGGGGTATAAGCAAGTGCCTCTGAAAGCAGTGTGGTTCCTGGGGTGGTACAGGGAAGCACAATAAGAGAACTGAATGCTGCATAATCTGTGAAGAAGCTGTGAATCAGGTCTTCCTGTTTATCTTTTTTACAGACTTCATTTTTCTGCTCTTTAAAATAAAAAGCAGCAGTGAGACAGATCACAGGCCCAGGCCTGGTTTTAGAGCCCTTTGTATTTGGTGCATTCAGAAACTTACCCAAGTTTGACAGGGGCATGTGCAGCTCTGAGAAATACCCTGGAAAACGGATTCTCCCCTCCAGAAAGTTGGAGAAAATGCTCATATCTGTTGTTGAGGTAAAGTCAACACAAATATAAACATTCCTTGACATTGTGTAAAGTTTGTGTATCACTGTAGAGGTGGAAGGGTGCTATGAAGCACTGCTGGCCTGCACTGGTCTGAGCATTGGCTCATTGTAGGATATAGGGCAAAGTGTGTTCCCGAGCTCCATCCCTGAGATGCACATGACAAGACACATGAAACCTGCAAGATATCACTTGTATTTTTAAAATCTGTTGAGATCTTCTGCAGAAATTTTTTAAAGTGGACAAAACTTTTTTTTAATCTAAGTCTTAATGCTTCAGGCGAACAGAAATACTGAGAGGATGAAGAGAACAGATCTATTGGGACATTCAGATTTCATTCTGATCTTGAACTTGGTACACATATATTTGATTTTTAAAGTTGTTAACTTGTGAATGTGAGAACTATTTTTGGAACCTCTGCTGCCTTTAACAAGATTCAAGGAGAGCAAGATTTTGGACAACAACACATACAGGTAAACGCAGATGCCACTTTCAGTCAGATGCTTCAATTATGACTGAGAATTTTATGTGTCCTTCTCAAAAAAAAAAAAAATAGAAAAAGAAAAAATAAATCCCAAAGGTAGCTAGCGTCACATCACAAACAAAGGAGCTTGGTAATCAGGTGTCCTTAGCTATATTGTGGCCTTGGCCACTACAGAAAATCACTCTGGCAGCCTCCATCACCCTAAGAGATCCTTGATCTTCTAGCACAATAAGCAGGTTATTACAGCTCTCCACTGTTTGTGCAGAATAGCAAACAATCAGATCAGCTAAGAAGCAGCCTGTACTCCTTCAGTTCCCAGAAGTGCTCTGTGCAAGATTAACACCAAAATGCCTTTGTCCACGGGAGCATGCCTTAGATCACACGTCACAAACAGGTGCTCCAGCTTAACTTTGATTATGGGCATTTATAAAGTACAGGCAATCAGGTACAAAGGAAAGAGGCAAATATTAGCAAATAGAAATTAAATAAATAATTAAAAATTGAGCAGTAGAGAAAAAAAAAACACCTCAGTCAATCTGCAGCATTATTGCACAGCATGGACCTAACTGTTGAAAAACTGTTAATGGAAGCAGTCATCCTTGACTTGTCCAGGAATAGCTGAGGAGATCACAAAGGTGACAGCTTGATTCTCAGCTTGTGACAAACAACACAGCACTAGCTATTTACCTAAGATAAAAAACCTGTGTGTGAAAAGCCCTTTCCCAAAGAGGGAAAAATCCCAATCCACAGACATTTCTCCTATGAAGACAAGTCATACCTGGTTCCTACAGCACACAACTTTGTGTGGAGCATGAGGGTTTACAGAGCATTTCCCTTAAGTGGTATCAAAGTCAGTTTTCATATGTCAGGCTCAAATTTTAAGAGAGCTAGAGATTTTTGCATAGCTCTTTAAGGCACTTTTTAGAGTTCAAAAGCAGATTAAGCTGCCCTATAGATATGAAAAATGATTTGTTTTGGCTGCATTTTGTCTAATCACACTTCAGAGGAGGGTCAGGCACAACCCAAGTCCTCTGTCAGTTCTGTTCACACCTGACTGTCACTAGCAAGTGCAAAGGTCTTTAACAACACCATCAGGCAAGGGAGGAAGCAATGCAGAGTGCAAAATGGCTCACAGTGAGTCACTTGCAGCTCCATGTACAACTGGCAGCCCCAAGAAGGAAGCATGTGCTTGTTGAGTGATCCTGGATTTACTACTGTGGATTAATGTATTTTTTCCCCTACTCCTGCAATAGCTCACTGTGGGATTTACAATGTCATGTGAAGGCCCCTTTTATAAACTGCTGCCTGCAATAGCTGAAACAGTGAAAATCACCAAAGACAAGCCGAGTTCTGGCTCAGAATTTTAATGCATTTTACAGGTGGGAATTTATATTTGGAGCAGATTTTTGTAGTCCATATTCAGAAATTGCAGTTGGAGCTTTCACCCAGATAAACCCAACAGTGTCATCTTTTACACTAACTTCAGCTCATGCCAAAAATTCTGATGTGATAATTGCAGATTAAGTTGACATAAGAAATTATGGTTGGCTATCCTTGGTTACATCAGAGGTCCATCTAGCCAGGACCCTTTAGTCCATCACTGAAGGGAAAAAATTACTTGGAAGGTGCTTGTTCTTAAGAGACCAAATATAAAATGTATATCTGGAATATCCAGAAAACCTCGAAAATTCCCTCCAATACACTGCAACCGGATTTTCACGAGCCATTGTTGATGTCTCTATAACCCTCTGTGGGTTTCCCTTCTCTCAAACTCAGAGTCCAGAGCCCTCTGGAGCCTAGATGAGCAAGCATATAGCACCTACAACAACTGCAGCAAAGATTTTCACACATGAACCACATATTCAAAGAACCACATCCCTTTCATGGCTCTGTTTCAGCTTTAAGTTTCATTCAGTGTCCCTGCTTCTCCCACCAGTGAGCAACAATTCTCTGTGCCATGAGTAAGAGCACAGACAGGGCCCTGGCTCACCTCTGGGCACAGCTCTCCAGTAGGTACAGAAAGCCACCAAACCATCCACATGCATCCCAAAACCAGGAGCTCACTTAAATTCTGAGTCACATCCAAGTCTGAGAGGTGTGAACATGGTGAAAGGGCAGAGTCAGGGTATCTGGGTCCTGACTGCTGGTCTGGCTCATGGCAACTCTTGACCCTCCTTGTGCACTGGCACTGCTTCTTTAACCCCCTCTGACACCCTGCCCAGCCCTGGCCATTGGGATCCTGGTGCCAGCCACTGTCAGTGATGTACCATGAGGTTACAAATGCACTTTAAACTCCATCCTGTGCTTCAAAATCAAAGGCCCCAAAGATATTTGCCTTGTCCCCTGCCTCCTTTCAGCTCCAACTGCTCTTTGTTTGTGCTGAAGGTTGTTCACCTGGTGGGAGCATGTCCCAGGCAGGCATGTCACTGGAAAACAAGGAGAAAGCAGGACACATCTCCTGTTAGGGAATAATGAGAAGGTGCTGCAAAGGCTGCAGATGGCTCCAAGGCTGAGTAAGCTGAGCTGAGCTGAGCAGTGAACACCTCTCTCTCCCCATCTCTATTCATGGATCAGCACAACAGGATCCAGTACCTACAGTTCTGGAATAATTCTAAGCCTAATTTCAGTTGTGTGTAGGAAGGAGTTATGGTCAGATGTGCTGAAGAAGTGAAATAAACCTTAGCCTATGAAACTCATTCTCCCTGATACCACGTCTGCCCCATTAACCTAAGGGTAAATTAAAGTCAGGGTAAGGCAATTGTTTGCTAGAAAAGGGGATAAGGCAGCATTCTCTCACACAAACATCAACTGCACCCACACATACTCACAAACACACAGAGCATCTGCCTAAAAGGAGGGAGCACTGTGAAAAGGTCAGACATCTGTACCCATTTTCTGCCCTCAGGATCATAGGGAAGAAAAGCTCATTCAGTGCTCCCCCTGCCCCAGAGCAGGGTCAGTGCTTGTATAAACTTTCCCTAATGACTGTCTGACTATTCTGAAAACTCCCTGGTGCTGGCAGTTCCCAGGCCATATATTCCTGACCTCACATACATTTTTGTCAGCCTAAAAACTTGTCATAGTGTTTAGCCTAAGTCTCCTTTACTGCAATTTAAACTCAATATTCCTTTTTATACCCTCAGTGGAAAAGAAGACTATTTAATTTCCTTTGTCTTAGTAGCAATTTCCCATATATTTAAAGACTTGTTTTCCTACTGCTTCCCTCTAAAGCCAGTCTTCTTTAGCCCAAACAACCACAAATCTTTGTGTCTTCCCTCACAGGTTGTGTTTTCTAGACCTCAGATCATTTTTATTCCTCTCCTCTGCTGTTCCCACCAAATAGCCTGTGTCTTTCCAGTCTGGCTTCCCAGTGCTTCAGCAAGGCTGTATCCCCACAGAGCAGACCATGGCCTCTTACATGTCTCTTTTTTATAGCCTGAAATGAGGTCTCATGTCTGCCCTTTTTTTTGGCAGTATGGCATTTACAGAATACACATAAGGATCTTCAGATCTTACTGGATAAGATAAACAGTTCACATTTTAAGAGGAAGAGGTGACAAAATGTAGAGACCAAGTAGGAAAAAAGGCAGAGCTTGAAGATTTATTTCTTGATCTCAGGAAATAATTATCTCCTTGTACAATTTTGTGGCATAAATAGAAAACATTGTGTGGTGTTTTGAGCACTGCATTGTGTTTTGGATGTTGAAAACCAGGCAGAGATTGACAGCATTAGAGAGAAGCTCATTGATGAACAATAAAAATGGTTAAGAAGGGAGAGAAAAATTAAAAAGAAAGTCATTCCCTACAATTTAATCAAGTGATAATTTCAGGAGAGGATTAAAGGCTTACACAAGCCTTAAAGATGGAAACACGAGCAATGCAATGATTTAGAGTATTAAAGGACAGCAAGCAGATGGTCATAAGAGAATGCATTGACATGAAATTAATGAAAATACTACTTGAGAGTAACCTGTGAGAGCAGGATTTTCTAGGCAGTGGAATAATGTCCAGAAAAGGTGACAGAAATTCACCATCCACAGCATTTGAAGCCAGACTGGACAAAAGAGAGTCAGTGGACAGGAAAGGAAAGGTCACTGGGGCAATTAGGGCTGGATCATTTTCTCATGGGTCCACCATTCTTGTTTTTAAAAAAACAAAAAAAACCTACAAATTATTTGTATTTGAACAGAAAGATCTCCCTACTACATCTTCAGCCCAGCTGATGGGGAGTTCATGCAATAGATTTTGGGAGTGTCTTGGTAAGGAAGGACACTAATCTGTAGCCCCAACACATGAGCAAGAATCCCCCTTCTGACTTTGGTGGAATTAGGGAAAACCCAAAGGAAAAATGCCTCATGAGACAGAAAACTTCCTGAGGCAGATGGCAGATTTTGTGTTATGTCTAACCTTGTCACAGACAAGAAGAATTTGCTACTGATACATCAGCAGCTGAGTAGAGCAAATGTGACAGGAAGAAGGCAGGTGAAATTTTTTCTCTGCTTTTGCTGAATCATTTATTTCCTGTGAACTGCATTTTCTGGGACGCCAAAACAATCAGCAAATTCAAGCTGAACTTGCTGAATAATTTCATGTGAAATAAGACTGAGGGGAAAGAGGCCATGTCAGTAGGGGGAAGAGCGATAAATTTCCAGTTTCTACTGGTAAGCTCATCTCCTAAACAGGACAGCAAGGGAAGCCTGGAGGCACTGAAGTGCTACGGCAGGAGCAGCCAGCCACCCCCCTTCCCCAACAGCCTCCCCTTGGCCCTGACACAGCATCAGCTCGGGTTGGAACCCACATTGCTTCCACTCCCAAAGAGCAGGGCTGAGCTACCCTCAACTAGGCTACTGCTGGTCTTCCTGGCTGAGGCTGTCCCACTTTGCACTGGCATGCAGAGGAGGAGAGAAATAAACTTTTTGTCACTTGGCCCTCATGTGACAAAGTTCTCAGCAGCAATGAGAACATTAAGTATTCTTGCTTTCTCACATCTGGCTCTTGCACTTGCACCATCACACTGTGAACCAGGGCAGGGAAGCAGAGACCTGGCTTAAAAATAACCTGGCAGAAGATAAGCTGTGCTTTAAAAGCCCCATGGATTTTGGACGTACTTCCTAACCCAGCTGCCCAGAGACCTGTGCCATCACAAGCAGGAGCAGGGGAAAAAAGATGACAGAAGATAAAGACTCTACTAAATATAAGGGAGAAGAGGTATTGCTGTTTCACCACTCAGAAGAAGAAGTTTAACCATGGAAATTATAAGGCAAAGTTATAGGAACCCAGGAAACGTGATGACAGAAAAGTTTATGGTCCAGCAGGCAGGTGTAAAAAGGGAAGACATTGTTCCCTCACACCAAGAGCCCTGATGATGTGGGCTGGTGCTGGAAAAGGCTGATGGACATCACAAGAAATTAGGTATTACACATTTACGTTCCTCTTATGGCTGAGCAAATGGTCTCGTCTCCTTTCAGCTTCTGCAGCCTTCTACCAAAATTCAGTGTGACCACCCCCCCAGTCCAAGTAAAGTGCTTTTTTGGTAAGAGTGACAAGGAAAATTACATATCCTGAGGAAAACCCCAATCCCCGCTGCTTTGTGTTATATTTTTATATATGCAGGCTCACGTGCATAGATCTCATCTCCTGACCTGCAGTAAAGACTGAATTAAAAGCCAGGGCTGGCAGTCAGGGGTGGCAGCCCTTCAGAGACAGGCCAAGCCAAGCTGCATTAAACCAGAGCACAGAGCACCCTGAGCCTGACCTGTCAAGTGTTATCACACTCATCTTCCTGGAGAAAGGCCGGGCTTCATAACTCACATCAGGTGGTGGCTCTCAGGTCCTGTACATCTGCGCCCCGAGCAAGTGAGCTGCTTCCGTTTTTGTCACAGGTCTTTTATTTTTTTGGCAAGAACCGCTGGAGTAAAATGCTGTTAGCATATCAGCAGGCTTGTCACTCCCTCCCTGTCACATCAATCAGAGTCTCTGAGGACCCAGGCTGCCTTGCCATGCATCTCAGCACAAGAACAGTAAGTTCCTTCTCCTTTCATGGCTCATCCCCGTTGTGAATGAGTTGTTCTCCTGCCACTGCAGGAAGGCAGGGGACAGCAGCCACTGAGCCCCACCATGCAGAGGAGAAGCTCGAGGTGCTGCAGAACAAGGGGGTCACTGAAGCCACATCTTTCATTATGTCTGGGTTTGCAATCAAGGCTGATTCCACACAGTATAGTTAGTCTATGCTCCCTGAATCTCAGCTGGAAGAAAATGGATTAGCTTTACTCACTTGACTGAAGCCATGGCAATTTACCCTTGCTGAGCATCTGACTCTTATCCTGGCCATCAGTTACATCATGTGTTTCAGCATATAGCACAAAAGCATCATTTTTCAAGCTGACCAGGCATCAAACATGGCTCTTTGGATGGAGGGAAGCAGCAGAGACGAATCCAGGAAGTAGCATTTCAATGTGCTGTGGGAAACAGAGGGAAAAGAAAACCCTGTGTAACCTCATGTGTAAAACATCCCCCATCTCCCACCCCAGCCCCAGCAGCTGAGGCACCTTTCCAACAGGCACAGCAGGCAGCTCCCTCAGTGAGGGCAAGCCAGCACAGATCCTGGCTGTGGCAGAGAGATGATAAACAGTACTGCAGGGCACACTGCAGGGAACATGGGAGGCTGTAAATTAAGGTCTTCCTAATTAGAAAGCAGTCAGAAGCACACAAGCACACACAGATTGCTGGGCTGGGGTAAGCTGCTCTTCTACAGGTTACAGTAATGCTAAAAGGCAAAGCACCACAAAGGAGATGGCAAAGGACAGAGCAGAGGATGAAGCAGCAGGTGCCAGCACAGCACTGCCAGCTGCAGAAAGCCACAAGTAAGGGCCAAGGAAGAGGCCAGAGTCAGAAAAAGACAGAAATATAATGGCAAATGCTCTTGAAACTACAGGAGCAATTCTGAACTGTGACAAAGATTATTAGGAAATGAGGGAAGATGTCAGGACATGAGTAAAGTGTAAGCATATTGTGCCTAGAAAGTCCACATGTCCGGGACTCTGTGAAATGTAAATGTGCAATTGTCAGGTAAGAAAGAAGAAAGTTTTCAGTGTGGAAAATCCCTGCAGCAAAGGACAAAGGACTGGAGTTATGGAGATCCTATGGTTCCTAGCTGGAGGTGCAGTGCTAAACCAAACTCAACACCCTAGTGGGGCCAGGGAGGAGGGATGCACACATCTTTGTGCTATTTAAAAAAAAAAGGCAACTTTAGTAGCAAAGGTGAAGATGTTTTCTGTGATGTGCAGGTGCTAAATGTTCTTGTGGAGAAAGAAGAGTGTCCTCCCCACACTCCCTTCTTGGGAATGCTGTGAATGGCTGTGATGCTGCACCCTCTCCACGTCACACTTCACATTCAGCCCTTGTGAGGACTCAGATGCAAAGAGAAGAGAGGAAAGCAAAATCTCTCAGGGGAAATGGCAGGGATCCTCTGACATAAAACTGGCTTGGATAAAGTATTCAAAAGTGCTCGATGGAAAAAACCAAATAGGACCTAATATTCTCCTAATGAGGCAATTTAACTGCCTGTTATTCTATGTCCTCTGCATTGTGCTCTCCCAGCACAGAAGTTCAAAGGGTTGTCACAACAGGCCCTCAAAGGATGGGTTTTTTAATGAGTGGGATTTCTTAGGGACTCAGTATGGGGCAGATTTGCTGAGGAGAAGAGGAAAAAGGAAAAAGGTAGGATACACTGAAAAATTGGTCATCAAGCTGGGTAATTCACTGAGCTATATTGCTGCCTACTGTAAAGCAGCACTAAAATCAGTGACGTTCTCCCACAGGCCGTGGTCAGTTCTGGTTTAAGAGCAGATGCATCCAAATTTAGTTTGACATCTTCAGCAAAGGGACTTTGGAGGGTTTCATCTGTTCTGCTCCCCCATGAGCAAATGTTTCCTCCTCACCATGAAAGAGCAATAAGGTTTTTCCAGCGTTTCTTGAAGGGGAGACCTGAATTCAATTAACTGGCAGAGAAAATGTTCTCTCTCCCCCGCTCTCTCCCTCTCTTTCCTATTTCCTTAAGACAGTGTCTGTCCTTAGTGCTGAAGGTCACCTGCAGAATGTGAGTCAGGGGGAAGGTACAGAGCAGGGGAGGCTCACGCTGTGGTGCTGCCACCTTGGCAACCTCCACAAACATCAATTGTGCACAGAACAGTAACTGCTTTAAATAGGTTAAAAAACAAAGCCTGGTTATTTAATTTAACGGACATGATAGGTGGGTCAATATCTATCACTCTGTCCCCATCTTTCTTCCCCACCCCTCAGGTCTCTAAGGGCAGAGGTTTAAGTCCCAGCTGAGAAAACAGGGCATGCTTCATTTAGTAGCACTGCAGCAGGGCTGCCGGGGAAGTCATGCTTCTGATGAGACATTAAATCAAGGTAAGCACTAATCTCAGAGACATCACTGCTTAAGAAGCTCAGGAAGAAAAAAATCACAAAATTTTCATGGCTCTTGTGCTTTGACCCTCACTACAGTGTGTTTCAAAATGTGTGTGGGATGGGAGGCATCAAGTTTTCCGACTGCCTGCTTATGCTTCTTTTTTTATCATTTGCTCTAGGGGAGATTTATTGTGTAGATAAGAGTTCTGTTAAACAAAATCACTATCAACAAGAATAAGTAGACATTATCCCAAAACCCTATTAAGCATCCAAGCCACCAGACCTCCCTCTTTCGTTCTTTGCAGCCCTCACTCCATCCCTCCTTGCTTTACAAACCCCTCTTTCCTTCTGCTGCCCCAGCACGTGTGTCTCCCCAGTACCATGCCTCAGCCATCATCAACCATTTGTCCTGGGTGGTGATTTCAAATCCTACTAGAAGGTCTGTAGCTCAGGTCAGGCTGAACCTGCACATCTGAGCAACAACTTACTGCTTTTAGGAGCAAGAAACAACAAAGAAGACAGCTGCAGTATTTCAGCCTATTCTCCTTTCTTTCCCTACCACCCCCAAACCCTCTTCCTGCACTGGCATGATTTTCTCTTTGAAACAATCTTGATGCACCTGGTAATTGCTGGATCCTGAGACTAATGGCTCAACAACAATTACCTTGTTTTTCCATGCTTTACATTAATTCTTGTTTATTAAAATTGCTGCTCTATGAGAGAGACTGAGCTGTCCCAAAGACATACAAGGAAGGCAAGTATTTACTGACACCAGTGTCCTTACAAAGGCTTCATCATTTTCTTTTAGGTATTAGCAAAGAGAGCAAAGGCTAGCAGGGTATCCTGTCTGGGTAAATAAACAACTAATTACTTGGATTGTCTTCTCCATTTTCCCTTGTTTTCTGTTAAAAAAAGAAAAAAACAACCAACCAAATAAACAAACAAAACTCCAAACAGAAATTCAGCCTTATTTTTCTGTTTCATTACAGGTTCCAGGCAAGAAATCATATCCAGGAAATTCTGTAATTGATCATGCCAAAAATGGAGATGAAAACATTACAATATTTAGTCCTATGCTTCATTTAGTCTTAGATCCAAGGGACTCTTCCAACAGCCTTTGCTGCCCCTGGTGTGATCCTCCTCTCACTTTGATGCCAGCAGGTGTCATAGTCAAAATGTGCTACCCAGACATGGTCACTGGAATGAGCACTGGGAAGAAGGGATCTGTGATTTCCCAGGGGGATGAAGAACCCAAATCCAGATCCAGTTTGCTCCTTGGGGATGGCTGCAAGATGGAGGCAAGCTCCACACAGTGTCCCAGCTCTGAGCCGGGTACATGTGCAGTGACAGGGCACAGGTACTGCCCTGGCCATCACATGTGACAAAGCTCCTCGTGTGACAGGGCAGGCACAGCTGTGGCCTCTGACAAGCACCACCCCAGTGATGGGCAGGCAAAAGGGCCACTTCCCCTCATTCTGCCTCCACCACGGGGAATTAGCAGACACAGCTAAAGCCAGAGCTGCTGAGTTCATTAGACTTAATCCAGGGATGAGTTTCTCTCTGCATGCCAAGTAAGTCATTGTACATATTTAAAAGTTCCCTTTGACTAAGTCTCTTCACAACTCCTCATCTCCCTAAACTCCTTGAATAGGCTATATTAACCTCTGAAGAGCCTTAGACTTGTTCCTGGAGCCCTTCCATCTGGCTTTTAGCATTTCCAGCCTCACAAACTGCTCATGCAGAAGCCCTGCACTTGCTATTTACCGAGTCCCAAGACTTTTCTTCCTGAAATCCTGCAGATACTACAGGTACATCCACTTCCTGAGAGACTCTCTCTGCTGGAGCCCTCCCAGCTCTCACCTTAATTCAGCTCTTTTATTCCCTTTTTAACTTAACCTGCCGGGGACTTTCATTCAGGGACTTTGAGATAGCTTCCTCCATTCTGGATCTCTCCAAAATTTTCATTCTCATGTCTGTGTGCCCCTGCCCAATCTCTTTAAGGTTGGTTTATATTCACCAGGCTCCATGCCAAAATTTTCTCCAAAATTTTCTCTCCACAACTTGTGTTAGTAATTTACCCTTGTTAATAAGGCTTCTGTCCTCACCTCATCTAAGCCAGGCACACAAGAGTCACCCTGGACATTCTCCCATTACAGAATGTGGCTGATTTCTTTAGCAACATCCTTTATCCTTTGCACCTGCCACTTTAAAGTCCTTCCCAGATCCACAGTTACTTGCAGTAAAATTATCTCCCATCTTCACAGTGAATTTTTAGTTTTTCCTTCCTTCAGTCATGCCAGTTTCTCTCTGAAGGTCTGCTCCAGGACATACAGCTGTGTCCTACCAGTGCAAAATGGTGTCCAGAATGTCAGGCAGGAGAGAGCCTGGTGGCATTCTCTGACAAGTTGGAAAAAACACGGGGAAAGTTTATAAAACCCCTGAGAAGCCTTGGGAGCTTTAAGCATCTCCCCAGTGACTCCTCCTGCCTGACTGAGCAGTCAGACATTTGACTCAGGAAAAGCACGGACTGATTCCCTTGGGATCCATGCCCAGGTACCTCAGTACAGGGGTTTGGCTCTGAAGGTCCACACATGTAGAATTCACATCCTCTTCATTCCCACCTGCCCCTGCCAGGAAAGGACACCATGAAATGACTTTGGCTGGATTATTCAGTGCTGCAGAAGTCTTTTCTCCAAGGTTTGCAACAGCAAACTTAATATACACTCCCCCTTCCCTCCATTTATCCGCCCCTTTGGGACGGCGGTGCCTCTGAGGCATTACGTGTGTCTGACTTTGCACAGATGACAGGACCGAATGTGAGCAAGTGTCTCCGCATGACGTGAGCCCCTTCTGCCCGTGCCGTGCGGGGAACAAAAGCCCGGGCAGCCGAGCGTCCCCTCTCGCCCCCTGGAGCGGGCACACCCGCGCTCCGCTCCGCGGCCCCTCTGCCGTTCCCATTCGCAGCCATGCCCACGGACACGCTCCCTGCGCACAGACCCGCTCCTTCCCCGCGGGCACACCCACTGCCTCACATGCGCTCTGCCTTTGTCTTGCCTTCCACAGCCACAGACGCTCCTCATCTCAGAACTACCACACCCCACTCCACCGCCCCCCCCCCCAATAGATCTTCAGCTCCCGAGATGAAAGGAGCATTTCCTACCTAAGGAGAAAGGTTACTGCTCGTTTTTAAAAATAAATATATTTTTAAAAATCTTTTCTGGTGAGCCACAGAGGGGCAGAGGCTCGGGTCGCTTTGTGGCGCTGACGCTGCCCGTGCTCAGGCGGTCCAGAGCACTTTTCCGCAGCAGATCCTTTGGTGAAGGATCAGGATCGCCGTTCATTAGGGGAATAATAAAACAGCCCCAAAGCTTCGTCACTGCACTGCAGCAAGGAGTGAGCAAAATGGGGATTCGGAGCCCTTTTCCGCTACGAGAGAAAAAATGTGCCGGCATTGCCTCCCAAGGGCTGCGGATGCGGTTGCCGTAGCAACGCTACATCTGAGTCAGAACTATTAAGGATCACCATGGCAACAAGTGTCTCAGTTGCCATTTCCAGAGCTCTGACCGGGTTTGGGCTGGAACCATCGCACCGCAGGAAAGGGCAGGGTGGGCACCATCGCCCGGGGGTGCTGGGCGGGGGCAGCTGCTCGGAGCCCTCCGAGCCACCCTCGCTCCCGGGAGCCTCCTCCGCATCCCGAGTGCCCTGCCCCGCCATCGCAGGCTCGGGGGAGCCGCAGCGCTGGTGCTGCGGCCTCTGCACCCCGACTGGAACCTGCTGGTGTCGGGCCCGAGGTGGCGCAGAGACTGGGCTCAGGGCGGGTGCGGTGGGCTGACATCCCCTGCAAAGCCCCGCGAATAAGCAGATCTTTTAAACCCGTAAACTCCAGACAAAGGAGGAAACAAAGCTCCCCGCTGTCTGCCGGCTCTCACCCTCCCCTCCGCGCAGGAGCCTTCATGCTCCTGCGAATATTGAGCGGAGACAGAAGCCCGGAGGGATTTGCATTTCACACTTGCCAGCAAATGAGCAACAGGAAGATCACACCGAGACCCCGGCACGGTGCTATTACCAATATGTGCACTAGTCATCCACTCACTGCAGCGCCTGAAATTGCTCCTTTCTCTCCTGCTCTGCGGAGAGGGAGCAGGCGCTGCCTCGGTGGCCACGATGCCAGAGCCCTGGGAAAGCGGGTGCGCTCGGAGGGGCTGCGGGGAGCGGCAGGGCAGCCCCGTCGGGTGTGTGCCGTGCCGTGCCGGGCCGGGCCGTGCCGTGCCGTGCCGTGCCGAGCCCAGCCGAGCCGTGCCGTGCCGAGCCGAGCAGTGCCGTGCCGTGCCGAGCCGTGCCGTGCCGTGCCGTGCCGTGCCGAGCCGAGCCGTGCCGTGCCGTGCCGTGCCGTGCCGTGCCGAGCCGAGCCGTGCCGTGCCGTGCCGTGCCGGGCCGTGCCGGGCGCTCACACAGCGACGTGCGGAGAATGGTCCTCTCCGTGGCATCTCCAGGGCGGGGGCACCGCTGCACAGGCTGCGCTGTAGGCTCGGGCAGCCGGCTGAGAGGGGTACTCTGGAAACGCACGCAGAGCTTTAGCACCACCCGTATCCCTGTGGGAAGTTAGGTGAGAGGGGCAGACTCCGGCCTGCAGATAAGGAAAGGAAGCAGCCCCGAGACGTTCATGGGCAATTTTCTTCCTTACTATGCCCAAAGTGGTGCTCGCCACCCTGGCACCATCGGAGATGCTGGCAACACAGCTCTCACAGAAAATACATGAAAATCTTGTTTCTTAGTCCACGCAAGGCATTAAGCACTTTTAAGTACCTGGAGTTTGCCTTCCCTGCCTTTCTTTCTCAGTGCTGTCTCTGCTCTACCCTCCCCACAGACACAACCCCAAACCCCACACTCACAATGCCTTTACACCAGGGAGTGCTTTTTCTAAAATGTGCTCTTTTTGGAATGGATCAACAATAAGGCAGAGAAGGCACAGTTTTATGTGACAAGGGCTGCCCAGGTGTGTGGGGTCTCCTACTGGCCCATTAGGCTGGTGGGAATGGTTGAACATTCCCACATCCTTCTGGCCTATGTCGAGGGCAGATGTCTGTTGATAAGGTCTGCTGAAGACCAACCTGCATCCTTCAGAAACCACATGTGTCAGAGCCAGATGTGAGAGTGGGTCCCTAGCAACTGTGACAGTGCCCGGTCATCTCTCACTCTGTTCTGAGCCAGGGGGACAAGCACAGCACAGGATGTAGAATGCTGCTTCTTACAGGACCAGGTTTTGTGATCCTGGCACCCCGGTGTCAGGTGTCAGATTTTCCCATGTCTTACACAGTTCTGGCTGATTCGGTGATCTCTATTCTGCTGCCAGAAAAGAGCAGCAATACTGTTCCACTTCCTCCTCTCTGCACCATCCCACCTCTCTGAGTTTTGGTGTACCACCCTGCCAGTTGCTCTGGCACACCACTGACCCCTAAAAGGCCCAGACACACCTACTCCACTAAAAAGGCACCTTTTTTTTTTTTTTTAATTTGTGAAAACATCATGTTTCAGGAAACAGGAGGCAGAGTGAGGTGCTTGTTGCTCCCTGTTTGTCACTACTGAACCTGCCTTTACCTTTGAGCTCTTTCAAGCCCAGATGTAAGGCAGCTCCCTGCTGGCAGCCCTCTTGCCTGCAGCTATTGCAGTTTGAATGAGCTATCTTTTGAGATATTTTCCTACTGTGGTAACTAAATTAACAGGACACTGGCAAAGCCATAGCTGCTGTAGATCAGAGCACTGGTTGGAAGAATGAGTAGCAAACACTCTCCTGCAACGAAGACTCCTCTTCCACTTGGGATTTTGCAAATGGGTGAGCAGGGAGCAGTTGATCTCACAGTTGGCACTGTGAAATGAAGCAGATTTTTAAGGTCCTTGAAGGACTGCCACCTGCTTTCCTCAAAACGAGATCCAGGAGGAAGCAAGGTGGGGCGAGGGTAGCCAGGGCACCAGGGGATTCCCATCTTCAACACCACTTGTCTGCTTGTTTCTTCAGTGCTGACAGCCAGACCAAGCTGCCAGCTGCTTCTCCCTGAAATAATGGGAATTTCCTTCTGGGAAAGAAATGCCAGTGTAAAGCTTGCCTTGCTTTACTGTCTCCAAAGAGATGCTTAGCTCCTGCTTCTTCATGTTTTCTGATTTTTCATAAACGGCTTTTTGTGACTGGTGTTTCTTTTTCTCTTATGAGAAGGGAAGAAGTAGAGAAGAGTTCCAATGAAAAGGTAATGCCCTGGTTTTGCCCCCAGCAGCAGTGCCAGGGAGTAAGCAGGGAACTGCGCCATCCCTTCTATTTCTGTAATCATCCTGGCAGAGCTCTAGGCTTGGATTAGGAGTTTACAATCCTTCCTCATCCAGCTTTTTCACATTATTCATTCTTTTGTCATTAATAGATGGTGTGCACACCACTGGCAGTAGACCTGAAGAGTTCCAGATATATGCAGATAGTTGGCTTTAGTTCTGTTTTAAAAAAAAAGCCCCACCAAAATCTCTGCTGCAAAAAACCAAGAAAAAATACAGCCTTATGATGAGATTTTTCTAAGTAAATAGGTCAGGAGATTTAACAAATGGATCTGAGGCTCCTAAGTCACTTAAGGAAATTTTATTTCATCACAAATCACTTTTCCTTCAGTAGGCCAGAGGTGAAAGATGTTTTCAGGGTAAGAAAGATTTTTCTTCTTTATTTAACAGTGTGGTGAGTTGGCCTTGGCTAGACACCCAACACCCACCAAAGCTGCTGTGTCACACCCCTCCTCAGCTGGACATGGGTAGGAAAATACACCAAAAGGCTCAGGGGTTAAGGATGAGGAGAGGTCACTCACTAATTACTGTCACAGGCAAAACAGGCTCAACTTGGGGAAAATGAATTTTATTTATTACCAAACAAATCAGAGTAGGTGAGTGGGTAATAAAACAGAACCTTAAAACACCTTAAGTTCCCTCCCAAGTTTTTCTCCCTCCTCCTCACAGAGGGCCAGGGGCACAGGAATGGGGTTTGCAGCTGGTTCATCACACATTGTCTCTGCTGCTCCTTCCTCCTCATGGGAAGGACTCCTCACACTCTCATCCTCTGAGTGGGGAGTCCCTCCCACAGGCTGAAGTTCTTCATGAACTGCTCCAGTGTGGGTCTCCACCTACGGGGTACAGTCCTTCAGGAACAGGCTGCTCCAGTGTGAGTTCCCATGGCATCACAATTCCTGCCAGCAAACCTGCTCCAGCTTGGGCTCCTCTCTGCCTGAGGCCTCAGGTCCTGGCAGGAGCCTGCTCCAGCGTGGGCTCCCCATGAGGTCACAGCCTCCTTTGGGCACCCACCTGCTCCCCTGTGGGGTCCTCCAGGGGCTGCAGGTGAATATCTGCTCCACCAGGGATGTCCATGGGCTGCAGGGGAGTCTCTGTTCCAGCTCCTACAGCACCTCCTCCCCCATCTCCTTTACTCATCCTGGCGTCTCTTTCACAGAGTTGTTTCTCTCACATCTTCTCACTCCTCCTTCCTGGCTGCTGCTGAATAGCAGTTTTCCCCGTCTTAAAGATGTTATCCCAGAGGTTTTACCACCATCATTGATGAGCTCAGTTTTGACTGCTGGTGGGTCCATCTTGGTGCTGGCTGGCACTGGCTCCACTGGGCACAGTTTCTACCATCTTCTCACAGAAGCCACTCCTGCAGCCCCCCCCCCACCAAAGCCTTGTTACACAAACCCAATACAGTTACTGGGCTATTATTAATCCTGAGGGCCATTCACTTGGTGTCTGAGATTTCATTTAAGGTAATCTTTTTCCTGACAGTTCTGTGTCCAGCAGTAATACAAAAAGCTATTCACATCATTCTCTACAGATCAGTGCATACACGCTGACGTAACAAACCTATAAAACATCAATTTCCTCCATTTTAATGCAAGAAAGAAAAGGCCAAGCTCTACTCAAAGTGTCAAATCACTTCCCGGGAGATTCAAGGCCAAGCAGCAGGTCTCTTCCACTCTTCAGACAAAAAAGAAGAAATCGGGGTCAAACAGGAACTGAGTGTGACCCCTCTCCTTCTCTCCTGCTCCCCTGCTGCAGGTGGCTGTGGCCACACACGCAGCCCAAAGTGTGTGACAGGGCAGTGTAGCTTTGTGCAGACATTTGCAAAATTGATACAAATATGTGGCAAATTATCCTCCTCCAATGACATAATGAGGCTACTCTCACTCATGAGTCACCTGTTTTTTCTCATACATATCCCCACGTGTTTGTTTTCTTGTATTATAGGAATAACAGCATACCCACTGGCCAGAAAGCCAAGTGCCTCAAAATAGCACTGAGATGGGTCTGGCTTGCTCAGAGCCTGCTGCTCCTTCACTTGTTCCCAGATGCCTTTGATGAGCTGGAAAGCACTGTGGAGCATCTAGAGGTATAAACAGCAGTGCCATTGTCTCTCACTAGGTTTGATATCTGGATCCAGCCTGCAACAGCACAGGGGGCTGGGGGCAGTAGGCATGGCACTCTGTCTTTCCTGCTTTCAGCTGCTTCATCCCAAAAACTGTTCGCTTCGCTCAGCTCCTGAGAAGAAATTAAATACCACAGGGAGCAGCTGGCATTCTCCCCCTCCTCCATGGACACAGCCTCTAGAGAAGCAATTTATTCCATGTGCCCACGCCAGGACTGAAGGAGGCTGCAGAGAGGCTCTGTGCCATGGCTTGGCCCTCTCTGCATCCTTGAATCTCACCCTAGCTTCAACTCCTGTTCATCCCAGAGCAACTTCATAGGGACATGGATTAACTGTAACGTGAGCCCAGCCCATCTGTGTAGATCCGAGCCTCTTCTCTCTTCAGCCCTTGCTTAGCCCTATGGAAAACTCTGACACAGGGATGCTCTTGTCCTCTGTTCAGACTCCTGGGAAGCTGTTGTTGGCTCCCATGTACAAGGATCCCTGCTCCATTGTTTCTCAGAATGGACCCTGGGACTACAATGAATCATGACTCTTGGGTGTCAGACTTTTTTGCTATGAGGGAAGAAAAAGAGAGGGTCAAAAAAAATGTACTGATCAGTGGATATTTTTGCTGCTGTGGCTGAGTCCTTGTTAAGTATTGACTAAGGCAAGCAAGCTGGAGGATTTTCAAAGGATTTTCCATTCAAATCAGTACACAAAAGCTTTATTACCCGTCCCAAGGCTGCAAAATCATGTCAGGCCCTATCAAAATCATGACAGTGGCTTAAATCATGAGTTTAAGAATAGATGTGTTAGCTTATTATTATTTGAAGTATGGTTTCTGTATCATTAGGTTAAACTGGCATCAAGTTCTTTGTGTTCCTCCATGTCGGAAGCTCTAAAAACACTGAAAAAATATTAATAAACCCTCTGAGATCCTCAAATAGTCACAGTTTTCTAGCATATGATATCTGTGGGAAAAAAAAAAGCAACATACACTGTCATAAGAACTGAGCTAAAGCCATGAGAACTGCCAACTCTGTTCTTCTCCTCAAGGGTTTAAAATATATGTTTTATCTGCTCATGTCTGACAGCAAAAAATACAATGCTGTAACAAAGCAGCACAAAGGCCAGGTTTACTTCCAGAGGAAAGTAACACTTCCAATTATTTAGGTGTTGGCAGAGAGCCCAAAGATGCTGCTGGTAGCCCTGCTATCAACAAACCCCCAGGCTACCATATTGTTTGCACACTGCTTAGGATCCCTCTTTTTAATAGGCCCAAAGGATCAGAGCCTGAAGTGCCTCTGCTGGTACAGGGTGAGCTGTGTCCAGACCCAGAAGCAGCGCAGCCTCTCATGGGAGAATCACAGAGCGCCTTGGGTTGGACAGGACATTAAAGATTGCGTAGTTCCCACCTCCCTGCCATGAGCAGGGGTGTTGCTGTGGGCAACGCTGCCTCTCTGCCGTGGGAAGGGGCACCCTGCACTAGGCCAGGCTGCTCAAAGGCCCTCACTGACAAAGCAATGCCATGGGGTGCTGCCTTGCCAGCAGCAGCCAAGCATTCTCCTTTGTGGCACTCCTCATCTGAGCCAACACAGCAACACGGCTTCAAGGCATCAGATCAGGATTTAGTCAGAACAAGTGGCACTTGCTTCTGCTCTCCATTACTCCTCATGGCCTTGAGCCACTCATACATGACTTTGTTACAGTCAGCCCTGGAAACCATCCTTTCCTGTAAGACTGGACAGAAGTCCCACGCAGATGCATCATAGTGGCAGGGAGGGAAGGGAAGGAGGCTATGGCTGAGGACAGAAAGGAGCAACAGAGACGCACAGATGGTGGACACCAAGTAGGGTTTTTTTGAGTCTACCTGCAGCATTTTTAGCTGTAAAGCCCAGAGGGCTGGATAAGACTCAGACATGCCACCAGCTGTGTCAGCAAAGCAAAAACATAGTGACAGTGGTGAATGCCTCAAAAGGAAAGGCAAAGCAGATTTCAGCCTGCTGTCAGACATGGAACTCTGTCTCTCACGAGGCCATGGACACCCATGCAGCCATTTTTAAACCTGGATACACATGCTGGCTGGCTTCTCTCCTACATCTGTAAGAGAGGGGGACTGGAGCCCTTCCGCATAAATTGGGATTTCAGCTCTTGCCTCCCTTTGGGTTGTAGTTAGCTTACCCTGTTCTTTGGCTACGTTGCCTCCTCCAGGCTGCATGGATCCCATTCAGAGTCCTCAGACAGCAGCCTCCCTGCCACCACCCCTCCTCACAAAGCAGCCCTGAGGAAGGATGGCCTGGTGTTTTCTGTCCCCAGCAGATGTCAGGCTCACACCTCAGTCCTGAGGGGACATTTCAGGGCTGGGGCTGAACAGCCAGGCTCTGGTTAACTCATTGCCACCCAACCTTCCTGCAAAATGGGGAAACATGAATGCATCCAGATGCACCAGGCACTTGCTGCTCCTTCACATCAGCCAACACTGGTGCTCAGGTGTTTGTTTATTTTTAACATAGCCCTTTTAGCGATTGAAAGTAGAAGACAGTCAGGAAGCAGGTTACCTTTCAAACATAGGTCTCCTGATCTGAGGCAAATCACACACCTATTGCTGGCTACCTGGGGTTTGTGTGGGCAGAGATCAGAGACCACCGCCAGGTTTGGTAAATGTCGGTGGAGCAGGCTGGCGAGGAGGCTCCAACGGGTGCCGACAGCTGGTGCACTAAAGGAAGGACCCCAGGGAGCTCAGAGACACAAGAAGGGCTAAGATGAGCTGCTAGGGGATGCAAGCACTGGAAAATAAAAAATGCTGAGGGAGCCAGCTGGGGGAGGTTAATAAAGCCTGCCTGTCAGGGGAACTATCTGACAGGCAGACAGCCAGAGGAGGGGAGAAAACAGCTCACTCGAGTCCACGGACCCATAACTGGGTTATGCAGCTATGTAATCCACTTAAGCTCTAAAACTGTCCTGCCTCCCTCCCCCAACCTCCACTCTCCTCTTCTGTACCTCTAATATTCAGAAATGTTTCCTCGAAGCTTTGCAGGAAGTCTTGACAGTGGTGCAATTTGATTAGCGCTGGCTGGGGAGTTTTCCCAGAGGATCTCGGGAAGTGCAGAGATGCACACCCCGGGGAAACCTGCAGGGTATGGGGAGCTGAGCTCCTACACTGGCTGCAGCACTGGAGAGACCTGCTCTGCAACAGGGGCACGCACACCAGCAGAGACACTGGGGTGGGGGTTTTTTCACCTGCATTAGGAAATACATGCGGACACTTAATGCAGTTTATTCAAAACAAGATGTCTTCTCCATTATATGTCATTCACCCTGAGAGAGATTAGAGAAGCACAAGATGCAAAAGGCCTCTTAGATCATCTAGCCCATCACCCCACAAATGAAGGTTTAATCCCATTAAGGGCCACTGTTGGCTTCAGTGACTTCAAGATTTGGTCCTAATTGCACAAACACAAAGCCATTACAAGACTGCAGTCTGACAGAGAAGCTTTCTTTTTTAAAGGTTATATAATTTCTTTAATTAGAGTGGCTTATCTGCATGCTAATAATTAGAAAAACATTGTCCACTTCTATTCTCGTTTCATTCTGCTATCCTGGTGCGCTGGATGTAAGCGGGAGGTGAGACGTGTGTGCACTGTGAGATCAACAATGCACAGGCACATTGAAAAGACAGGGCCTTGCCCATGAGGGGATTATAATCTAATTTATTATATGGATTGCAGCAGCGCATTACAAGAGAAAAAAAAAAAAAGTTCATTTTATAGGAAGGATCAGGAATGTAGCATCAAACCCTGATCAAAAAGGGAGGGGTCCACATTGATTTTCACATGCTTTGCATCCGCAGCCTACAATAGCTAGACTCATTGCAGGCTATATACACATTTTGTTTGCTCTCTAATTATTAATTTAGAAAGGACATTCAGTCAGGGAGGGGACTGGATGAGAAAGGTCCCTGAGAGCTGTCTGGAAAAAATGAGCGAGAATGATTTATGGAATGAGAGGGATAGAGTCCAGAAGGTTGTGTCTTGTAACCAGGGTGGTGTGGGAGAGGGCAAGAGGGCTGTAAGGAAGAAGAGGACAAGGCTGAATGCATTCACAGTGCCAAGAATGCAACCAGCGATGGACCACAGGGGGGGAAATGTGCAAAGAAGCCCCTTAAGAGATCAATATGGAAGCAAAATGCAAACCTCCATGAAGGAATACATAACTGGGGAATCAAGCTACCACCCCTGTTTCTTCCACCTCCTGCATATTGCAGGTAGCAACTAAAAGCTCCAAATCTTTGTGTGTTGATTAAACTTATTATAAAAGAACCGCAAGAATAGAAAAAAGTTATCAAACTCAACTTGCATTTGTAAGATTTTAGTGGACAAACACTTTGATCATCTTTCTTAGTAAAAAAAAAAATGCCACCATTGATCAATGCTAATGGCTTTCAATAAAGGCTAATTAAATTATGCTCTAAGATTGGACAGAGCATAAGCCAAGTCCCAGGCATGCCCCAAAGCCAGTCTGAAGGGAAAAGAGAAAGGCAACTTACCCATATGAAGCTACAGGGGATTATTTCACCTACTGCAATCTTTAATATGGCTATCAATCAGCCAGGAGGGATGTTTATCCCTGTCTCCCAACATATCATACAGAGGCATTCATTCCC
The DNA here is from genome assembly GCF_028018845.1 of Melospiza georgiana. NCBI lineage: Eukaryota > Metazoa > Chordata > Aves > Passeriformes > Passerellidae > Melospiza > Melospiza georgiana. The sequence goes on from NC_080431.1 coordinate 85,168,344, forward strand.
CAGACATGAGCAAATTATGAATTGTTCTTTGAACCAAGATGAGGCCCATCTAGTCACCACCTCAATCAAAATGGAAAGTACCAAGCAAAAAAATATAACCCAAGGCAAGACAGGAGAGCAAAACAGATTAAATGTATGTATAAATATTCATACATAATAAGAGATGGGATTGGAACAAAAAGATAAATCTTAACAGACCTAAAAGACAACCTAAGAGATGTCCTGGAGTTGCTAATGAGAAACACAGGTAAATTGTTACTGGCATCTTAGCTTCTGCTGAACACCAGTGTAATGAGTAAAGCAAGGAGTGGGAGCCAAGACCTCAGCAATCAGAACTGTCTCTGCTGCCTCACACTGCTTAAACTACTGAGACATTAAAGGAGACCCTCAGCTTTCTTTAAAAAAAATAATAATTGAAAAACCATCTGTTCTTCAAGTTTGCAGATAAAAACTTGGAAACACAAAGCAATTGTACCCTAAAGGCAAGTGAAATGAACTCAAACCTTGTTATTTCAAAATACATTATTAGCTTAAACTCTGAGGACTGATCTCTGTGGGGACAGTCATAGCCTCTTGTTGTGTGAGTGCATAGGACTGAGAAAGAGGTGGTCAGAAGTGGAAGCAGGAACACTTCCTCTGCACAGCACTTGGACCAGGTAAGGAAAAAAGAAGAAAATATGGAGGTGAGAGACAGGACAAAGAGACCTTTGTCGTGTTAAATACAGGTGGCTGTGACATTTACAACATCCTTAATATTTGTTTTGGCTCTTCTCAGTCTCTTCCACACAGCAATCTACAATTCCCAAAGGGGGTCATACTACCCAGAAGTTCTGTAGTAGCTTGTACCTATCTGTGTGTGTGACTTCAGATCATTCTTCAGATGCCTCTGTATGCGTTATATTCACAACCACATTAGCAAAGATAATACCCTGACTTTGCTGATTGTGAAATCATTGAAGCCTCATTTAAAGAGTGGTATATGAAGAAGCAAAGAATAATAATTTTTAAGCAGAAACAGATTGGAAGTGATGCAGCTATTGAGCTTCCTAGTGCAAGCGCTCCTACTTGAAACTGCAAAGCACAGTGGCCATTAGTGGTGCATTGCATATTACACTAGGAAAACGTGCTTGAGACTCAGACTGAGTTATTTTACTGTTCAGTTTTGTTACTGATCTTTACTTTTTAATAATTCTAGCCCTTACATCTTCATGTGTAAATGGTCAGATCAATGGTTCAAACCCTGAAGTGACAAGCAAGTATTTAAATTGCCTTTACTCAAATGTTAATTAATTTTGTTTGTTCCCTTATCCTTATGAAATGTGGTATGCAAGAGAGGTTATTAAAATGGGTTTCAGTGGAGGTGTGCACTTAGAATGAATGCAGCCCTTGGTCCACACAAATTTTAATATAGGGTCATTGAAGTAACAGAAAAGATGGTCACAACAATCTAAAGAAATCAACAAGACAAGCTGTTGGGGAAAGTAATATATTTTCTTAGAATAGTTGATACAATTAAGAAAATGATAAAGCTTTCAGGCATGCAAACACTTTTTATTGTCCTCCCTTCTCCTGCCCGCAGTATCAGCCCGTCTAATAAAAGATATTGCAACTCCTTACAAGCCTTGCTTCATTTACAGAGAGATGAACTTGTGATCAGGTGAAAAAATGCGACAAGCAGGAGCAGCCATGCGAGCAAACCACATCCTGAATTATTGAAAGGCAACCATGTGGCTGCCACCCGAGCAAACACAGACAAGCAGTGAGAGAGGAAGTCAGAGGAGCAGCATCTATGGTTTTCTCTCTTTCAGTCCAGGTGCTGTCTTTCATTTGTATCCATGTTTATTAGTGGCTTAATAAAAGAGATTGTTGTTGTACACAGTCTCACATGCATTGCCTCTGTGCATAGGCTCACTCCCCCTCATTTTCTGCTGTCTGTCATCTACAACTGGAGACAATGAAATTGAGAATTTGTTTGAGAAATATGTAAGCAATATTTAGAGAAATTGAGAAAAACAGAATTTGTCTGTGTTTCTACCCACATCCAGGTTAGACCTCAAGATGATGTAAAGTGATGGAGACCCACTAAACTCATGTGGATCTGCTGAGTTATGCCAGTGAAGGATCCAACTTGTTTACTTATCAGCTGTTTATGTCTTGCATGATGAATTGGTCCTGTACTGACAGCTAATAAAATATGTATTTATGTAAATGAGAGAGAGCACGCATGCTCTCCAATGTTAGAAAGGATTGTTTTCTCCACAAAATATAACAGTTGAAAGACAGACAGGTGTCACATTTGTTTTGAAATATTGGGGCTTCCTGACATGAAAAACAACACAAGATTTTGTTGGGTTGTTTTTTGGGTATTGTTTTTGTACAAAAATTGCAAACTCGTTATTAAAACAGAATGTTAATTTGGTGACACATCTGTCTTTTCAGGTTCTGCTGGAAAGCATTCATCTTGGAGAAAGTCTTGGATTCCCAATGGCTTTTCTGCTGTGGGTTTTTTCCCTTCAAACATGTCCCTTCAGCTCGCCTGATGAAGGAGACTTTCCCACCGAAAAACCTCACCTCATTTACACCTTGAAACATCCATACCACCTCTACAACAGCTTATATCAGCCATTTACCTATGATGGTTTATTAGCAGCAAGTGGAGTCTAATATTCACCATCTTCAGATACGTGAGAATTGCATGTGTGTGCTGCAAATACCTGAGAACATTCAAGCTTGTGTTCCTCCCCAAAAGGGAAATTATGAATCAGTCACAATACCCAGCTGCAACATAACAATAACTGTTGTCCTTCCATTTTCTGTGACAACTGGAACACTGACAGTGAACAGCAGGACAATGGAGTTGTGTCAACATGCAGGAGGATTTCAGAGTGCTTACAGATATGAGTCATCCTGGTCAGTTATGGAACACTAAACCTTTGGCATTACAAGACTTTCTCAGTGGTTTGATTCTCTTTATTTTTGTCATAATTTCTTCACCCCATCATTTCAGATGGTGTGAAAAGAATGCATTCAATGCTCACAGAAAAAAAAAGGGGCTCTCTCAGGATCATGGAGAATAGTCAGATTTCCTCAGGCTTCTCATTTGATTTATTAATTCTTACTCCCTGTCATATATACACACAAATGTGCATTTAAACATAAAATCTTCCACTTGTGTTACAGATGAGAAAAATGTTGTCAAGACACATCACGAGAAAAGCCTTTGGGATTAGTTAGGGGTATGTACATTAACACATGCATCTTTTCTGATTAAGGCTTTCTAGTGTATTTCAGGTATGACCTCTTCTATGTATTCATTCATACACTACTTACTCTGTAGTGCCTCTTTCTTTACTACTAGGCACTTTTCCATTATTGTCTTTAGCAAAACATTTTGTGTTTCTCCTCATAATTAAAAGAAATACTCATCTCCCCTCCCTGGCCTTTTGGGACTTGAATGAGAAAGTGTCGCCCTGCTTCTTTTCCCCATTGTTACTCTGGGTGCACATTTGTCATCTCTGAATGCAGTTTAAGATCACTGATTCTGTATTTGGTAACAATCTGGCAGAATTTGGCACGCTGCACAGGGGTGAGGTCATTTGGTAAAGCAGGGAATCCATGGGGATCTGTGACTGTCTTGTTTGTTATTAATCTGTTCCTCCCAGGAACTCTTTTGCTGTTTTAGCTTTTAATCTAACAAATATTTTGAGTACCATTCCTTTTCTGGACAGATGATTTTCTCCACTGCCCTAATTATTTGTGCTACAGCCTCAGAAGGAATTGTACTGCTGGTGAGTGGGTCTGTGCTTTCATTTGCTAGCTGTGTTTCCTGCCTGCTTAGAGAGAGCACATCCAGGTCTTTGTGGGCTTAATGGTGGTGAGAAACATTTGCAACATCAGTCGTTTTGCACTGGGGTGTCCTTTCCCCTGTCTTGATAACACACAGACTCTCCCTCCTACCCATTCACCTCCTGCACTGCTCATCTGTCATACCCAGCTAATAAACTCCAGGCACCTCCTGCCCCCATCATGGCCTTGCATATTTAAGTCCTCAGAGCTCTTGGTGCACACTGGGGCTGTGGTGAAAGCTGATCATACAAGAAATGCAGCAAGCACTCTGCAGCCAATGCTGCCCAGATCCCCATCCCGCTTTTATTTGAGTCCCTGCCACGGGAATTATTGAACTGGACTAATGCACTGCAGAAAGTAAATGCTTATTGAAGAACTGCTCAAGTTTTATCTAGCCACATATTAAATGATCTTGAATTTGGGGCAGAGATGGGCAAGGCAAGACAACAAAGCAGCAAATGATCTGTCTGACAGGGCTTTGGAGTCCAGCCGCAACAAAGTCTCTGTGCTTATGTACGCGTGCTGTGGGGGAGAGAGGGGGGTGCACAAAGGGTGGGGCAGGGGAAGGGGAATATGTCTGTATGAGCTAATCTGTTTCTCTTGCTTTCCTCCTCCCCTCCCCATCTCCCTTTTCCTGCATCTCTCTCCTGGGAGATGACTCACACCTGCTCTGCCCTGATACCACCATTTCCCATCAGAAGCACACAGCCACTCTGAAGTCACCCAAGCTGTTCTGTGTTAGATCCCTGCATTGCTTACATCTGCTCTGTGGGGTGCAAGATTCAAACACTGTGATGGGCAGCATGCCTGTAACTCAGCACAGACTCATGAAATCCAGCCACCTGCCTGTGACACACTGATGTCTTGATGACACCCTGGGCTTCTGAGTGCTCCATCCTTGTGGGAGCCCCATTTTAGGGCCAGCTGATGAATCTTCTCTTTATCAGAGAGATGGTCTTTTTAAGGACCCAGGCAAGGCATTTATCAGTTGACATCAGGTCCTCAGGTAGACAAATGACTTTTTAATTCTAAAGGTCTGAGTCATTTCATCTGCATCTGGCCTTATTCCACCTACACCTTCCACCTTGCTAACACAGGCTCTTTCACCTGCATATAAACAACCACAGTGGTGTCCTCTAATGCTTTCTATGCAGGATCCCAAAGTACTTTAAAAACATTAATGGATGAAGAGTCAGGACCTCACCACAATGTGGCTAACCATTATTTTAATTTATGTTTTAGGAAACTAAAGGCATAGAGATAATCAGAATCTTCCCCAAGGCTACATAACAAGTAGACACAGAATATTAGAAAGAAATGGGGCAACATGGTCCAGTACTGTATTTGAGAGTCAAAACCATTCTCCAGTTCAGTGAAAAGGATGAGCAGGCATTGTTGTACCTGTTAGTTCTGCAAACTAAGTCGCTCTGTGAGTTTCAGTTTCAAGTGAGTCTGTACACTTAAGGGACATTCAGTGATAATAATTGAATTTGGCCACCTTTGTGGCTCAAAACAAGGCTAAAGACTGAACAAAAGCTCAGGAAATCTCAGAGGCTTCTGGGCCCTGATACCCATTGAAATATCCTATGGGACAAACTGACCATTATTTTGAAAGTAATCAAGAAGTTGTGGTTTCACTGGCAGGAAGCAGGGTTTTTTTTGGGATATGCTGTAGTTACCAATAGGTGCTCAGATTTTAATATTGGCACCTGATGTAGCCACTGAAGTTTGGACACACCTCTGAGAGCACAGGGGTTAAAACCAGAGCTGCGGCGCTGGGAGGCTCTCTTGGGACTTGGAGGCAAAGAGGTTGGATCTCCCTCCTGCTGGGCGGGGCAGGGGCAGCCCTGTGGTAGGCCTGGGCCTGCACAGAGATGGGGGCTGAGGAGGCCCTTGAGGATGGAAGGGTGGAGGAGCACCAGGAGACATCGGCAGCCACCCCCCACCCCCAGGAGAGAGAAAGGGAGAGCCGGCGTCAGAATTTGATAGTGGCTGGCCCAGGAGGAGAAGGGAGGAGTGCACGAGAAGGTGCCTGGCAGAGCAGCGTGGGAGTGCCGATGCTCCGGACAAGCAAAGACTGAAATTTTTAACCCTTTTCTTCCATGATTGAAATCTTGCCAATGCTGATCCTCCTGGAGCTGAATGAGAAGAGAGATAAGAGATGAGATAAGAGGGAATGGGCCACGAGGGAAGTGCAGAAGACTCTTGAGTGGGGGGAGAGATGACGGAGTGGCCTTTTGGCTGGACTTTTCTTGTGTGGCCATAGACTGAACCATTTTTTTTTTCTTGTGACACAGAGGCTGCATTTAGGGGGAGGCAGTGCCTCAGAACCAGGAGGGTTCAGTGTGGGTACCCTTCGGCCCCCGGGGGTGAAAATTTGGGGGGGACAGATGTCCCAAAGGAGAGACTGTGTCTTTTTTTGGAGTGAGACAAGGCATCCTTGAAAGACAACCCTAGAAGCAGCTCTGGTCCATGCACAGTGGTGAGAGCACTGGGCATGGAAGGAAAGGTGTCACAATGGCAAAAGGACTTTCTGGGTGGTGCTGAGCGACATGGAAGCACACGAGGTTTCAACGTGTTTCCAGGGGAAGCCAATGGTGCAAGAAGGACTCCTCTCCTCTTCATGAACTGAAGATTGAGTATTCTAAAGGGTGGTGCCGGACTGAGAGTTGGTGATTTGGGGGAATGTATTGCATTGGGAAATTTGGTGGGGGGGGAGGAGGAAAAAGCTTTTGTAAGGTTTTCATTTTCCTTGTGTTTTTTTTTTTCCCTTTTCTTGTAGTTTAGTTAATAAAATTTTCTTTTTTTCTAGGCAGGAGCCTGCTTTGCTTATTCCTGGTCACATCTCACAGCAGACACCAGGGAGAGGGTATTCTCATGGGGGCACTGGCATTGTGCCAGGGTCAAACCATGACAGTGTTGTTCACCCTTATTATCTTGCAATTTGTTTTCCTTCTTTGTTGGATACACATAAAATACCAATCATTATAGTATCCAGAGCTGCTTACAGGTATTATCAAAGACAGGAAAGATGGTTTGACTTGAGCTGTCAGCAGCAAATTCTCTATATGGATAGATACTGCACACATCCAGCACACACTTCTACAGCAGACAGCTAGAATTATCTTAAGAATATGACAAATGAAGGTGTGGTGGTTTTCCCTAACTAGAAAGATGTTTTCCTTCAGATTTGATCCCTGTACTGTGCCCTGATAGTTGCCAGCTTAAGGTTGATCTCCAGGAGAAGCCAGATCTAAGGTGTAGCTTTTTGTAGTGGCAGCTAAAGTTCCTGGAAGAGGCTCCCTGGAAGCATGAGTGTCCCCTTCAGTCAGAGCTGTCCCTCCAGCTTTTAGGGAAACTGGTGGCCAAGCCAGCTGCCCAACACAGCACGTGTAATCTAAGTTCTGGAAGTACTAAGAACTTTTAGTGATATAGACCCAGACTTGCAAACAATCAGGAGAAAGAGGAATTTCCTTTCCCCTCAACACAAGAAAGGCAGCCATCCTTTTACAATTAAAATAATCATGAGCATATGTCTGACTTCTTGCATAAGGCAGTAAAATTGCATCCACAGTTATATTTCACTCTCGTTTTCTGTGGGAAATATAATCCTGAAATAGAGCCTTGCCCTTTCCCAGTGATAATCTTTCTGTTCTGGTACAGGAGAACAACAGTTCAACACAAGTTTCCAAGAGGGCTTTTACATCTCTATAAAGGGAAGGATGCATACTTTTCTTTCTAGAGATTTTTATCTCTGGTTCAGACATTCATTGATCCAGATGTCACTAGAAGTCCCAGTAAAAGGCCTCTTTTTTCATATACTCCAGATTTTTTCTTCAAATCAACAGTCCCTCTCTGAGGCCCTGGGTTTATACTCTGCCTTCTTCTCTGCCTCTCTTGGCTATCTGTCTTCTTTATACCACTTTGTTCAAACTATCATGTACCTACTGCCTCAGATTTCTATGTCCTAAAATGCTGCTTTGATTCATCTGTTTCTGCTTCAGCTTTCACTCTGGCATTGATCAGCAGAGCCATTTGGGAACTACAAAATCTGCCCCATCCCTCCAGCTTAATAGTGAGCACATGTAGTAGATACATCTTACAGCCTGCCCTGGTTTGCCTGGCACAGAGTTAATTTTCTTCCTAGTAGCTGGTACAGTGCTGTGACTTGGATTAGGTATGAGAACAATGTTAATAACACGAGTGTTTCAGTTGTTGCTAAACAGGGCTTACCGTAAGCCAAGGACTTTTCAGTTTCCCATGCTCTGCCAGTGAGCAGGTGCACAAGATTCTTGAGTGTGATCACAGAGCACATACAGGAAAACCAAAGGATCAGCCCCAGCCAGCATGGGCTTAGCAGGCAGGTCCTGCTTGACCAACCTGATCTCTCTTTGTGATCAGGTGATCCACCTGGTTGATGAGTGAAAGGCTGTGGATGTTGTCTAGCTGGATTTCAGCAAAGCTGAACACTGCCTCCCACAGCACCTTTAACACCATGTCCCACAGCACTCTCCTGGAAAAACTGGCACCATGGCTTGGACAGGTGCACTCTTTACTGAATTAAAAACTGGTAGGATGGCCAGGCCCAGAGAGTAGTGGGAAATCATGCTGGATCCAGTTGGCTATCAGGTCTCTAGTGGTGTTCCCCAGGGATCAGTGGTGGGCCCAGTCCTATTCAGTATCTTACTGATGATCTGGATGAAGGGATCAAGTCTCCTTCTAGTAAATTCAGGGACAACACCAACACCAACTTGGGTGTGAGTGTTGATCTGATGATCTGTGATCTGGAGGGTAGCAAGGTTCTGCAGAGGGATCTACACAGGCTGGATCGATGGGACAAGACTAAAAGCACAAGGTTCAACAAGATCAAGTGCTGGGTCCTGCATTTTTGTGCACAACAGCCCCATGGAGCACTATGGGCTTGGGGCAGAATGGCTGGAAAACTGATGGGTGGAGAAGGACCAGGTGGTGCTGGTAAACAGCTGCTGAACGTGATCCAGCATATACTCAGGTGGCCAAGAAGGCCAGTGGCATCCTGACCTGTGTCAGCAATAGTGTGGCCAGCAGGACACCAAGGTCATGGATTGTCCCCCTGTACTTGGCACTGGTGAGGCCACACCTTGAATCCTGTGTCCCATTCTGGGTCCCTCATGACAGGAACAACATTGACGGGCTGGAGTAAGTCCAGAGAAGGCCAACAGAGCTGGTGAAGGGTCTGGAGTGCATTTCCTACAAGGAGTAGTTGAGGGAGCAGAGAGTGTTTAGTCTAAAGAAGAGGAGGCTCAGGGGGACCTTATCACTCTCTACAACCTTCTGAAAGAATCTGTAGCCAGGGGCTAGGCCTCTTCTTCCAGGCAACCAGTGACAGGATGAGAGAACAGGTTGTGCCAGGAAAGGTTTAGGCTGGACATTTGGAAAAATTTCTTCACAGAAAGGGTGGTTAGACATTGGAATGGGGTGCCTAGGGTGGTGGAGTCACCATCCCTGGAGGTATTTAAGGAAAGACTGGATGGGGCTCTCAGTGCCTGGGTCTAGTTGCCAAGGTGGTGTTTGGTCATAGGTTGGACCCAATGATTTCAGATGTCTTTTCCAACCTAACTGATTCTGTGATTCTGGAATCTGGCAGGGAGCATTGCTGAGACAAATGATCCAAACTGGCCAAAGGGATATTCCTCACCACACAACACCATGCTCAGAATATAAACTGGGGGGGAGTTGGGCAAGGAGGGACTGATGGCTGGTCAGGGATAGCCTGGGCATTGGTCAGCAGGTGGTGAGCAACTGCATTGGGCTTCACTTGTTTCTTCTGGGTTTTATACCCCCCTCTCTCTCCCTTTCACTACTACTATTATTATTATCATTAGTAGAAGTTTTATGTTTTATTTTGTTTCAATTATTAAAATGCTCTTATCTCAGCCCACGAGTTTTGCTTTTTTCTGATTCTTGTCCCCATCCCATTGCAGGGGAATGGGTAGTGAGGGAGTGGCTGCGTGGCACACAGCCTCATTTACTCAGCAGCTTCAAAGCACAGTGGAGAATAGTCAGGCATTACCTCTCAGGGAGTAGTAGGTAATATGACAGCCAGGAAATAACCTTTTGTAGTCCTGATTTCCAATCTCTTATAGATATTTTACATCTGGATTGGCTTTTATCAAATTCCTGGCTGTACAGGTTGTATCTCAGGTAAGAGAAATAAAGCCTTAAAGAGCTGCTCCAGGTACTACATGCCCAGTACTGGGATAGAAAGCACTGGCCACATCTATACTTAGCTAACTCTCTGAGTCCCTGAGGTGCTCTCAAAAGCCCTCCCACACAGCCTGGGACCCCTTGTTCACATTTTGCTGACAAGCAGCATGGACCTGAGCTGGCCATGCACTATGTCCCCTTGCAGTCCTTGATACTGGAGGCCTGCAGGGAAGCATCTCTTTCTTTTTTTACTGAAAAGGTCAGTCACTTGATGTCAGCCAAGGCCCCTGCGATAGGTGGAGGCTAGCAGTGCAAGTGGGGGTGGCTGCAGCAGAGTCACTGTGTGCTGGCATGTGCTTCAAGGCATATCCCCCTGTCCTAACTTTGACCCTCCTGCTACCAGCCAAGGAGGTAGTCAGTGCATAGCCACAGAGCTCATACACACAGCTAGGCATTGTTTCTCAGCTGTCACACAGGGCGCTGCTCTCTCTGTTCTGTGTAAGTCTAGAAAGCACTACTTTGCTTTGCTGTGGTGTTGCAGTATGTTGCAATTTCCTGTTTTAAACTTCCCAGCCCCTTTCTCAGGGGTGGCAATACCTCTCCTCCCCTTCCCCCTCACCCCCTGCTGGGCTGTCAATCAGTTTTAACATTCCAGCAAGGCCATCGTGTGGTTGGTCAAGTTCAAAGGATGCAATTCAGGCCTGAGGGTCATTGGCCTGTCTAGGTGTCCCTTGTCCCCTGACACCCTCCTCCTCCCACCTGGTTGGTGCCTCACCTGTCCTTTCCCCTCCCCCTGTCCCTGGGCTTAAATTGAGCCTAGACCATGTGCTCTCTATTCTGTTGGAGCTGTTACCTAAAGATTCAGACATCTGTGACCATGGAATAAAACTCTGGATATAAACCCTCCGACCAAATCCGTTTCCTTTTCCTCTTCACCTTCGCCTGAAGCCCTTCCACCTGAGGTAAACTGAGTTTCCACAAGCCTGGGTTTGTTTCAGTGCCCAGCTGCAACATCCAGCCAGCCAAAAGTGTCTCTGAGGTGAAATACCACAGTTGCCGCCTTTGGCCCAGCAGCAAGGGTCAGACGAGCCCAGGCACAATCTATCTGGAAATATTGGGATCATATTCCAATACTGTGGCACTGAGATCTTACTGTGCAGCAGCAAGAGAGCCCGCCTTGCTGCCTGACCGGACATGGCCAGATTTCACTGTCCACCTGCTCCACACAAACACACTGACATACACACATCATCAGTCCCTCTAAACTCCTAATCAAAATGTGGCTGATTAACATTTAAATGCCAGCACCAAAGCCTCTTTTGACCTGCACTTACACTGATCAATCTTTCCAAGAAAACTAAAACTCCAGCTTGCGGGTGATGGAGCCTGGCCTCTGAAGGTTCATTTCTGATGCTCTACCACATCTTTTTTGGATTAACACCTTTGGACAGTGTCCCGGTGGCTCAGGTGGACAGCAGGACTGCACCTGCTGCCTCTTTGAGAGATCAGGAATGAAAGAGCTTGTTCAGAAAGCACAGAGAGAGAAAAGTCCTAGAATGGCCTGGGATCATGGGATGGCTGAAAAATAAGGGTTCCAATGGTAATACAAAAAAAGTATTAAAGCAGCAGGCCTGTGTTTTCTACTGAGTGATTATCTTGTTTTGGTCTTATGGGGCTAAAATAGGAAGGGGAGCTCTAGTGCCAAGATCATGGAATGCGTTGGCATTGTCTTAGAGACCCTGTCCTTTCTGGCTGCAGTACCTGAGATTTCCTCTAGGAAATCCACAAATTTTTTATCTGGTTTTGTACCTGTTAACCTTTCTAGATCACCACATTCCCTTCATTTGCAAGCTGCTTATCACATCAGCTAGCAGCTGTGGCCAAGTGATCCTTACAGCAGGACTCTAGACAAAAGTCAGTGAAAAAACACATTGCATTAATTGTTTACATGTGGCTCTTACCTTCCAAAGTTGATCCATTAGTGTATGCTTCTTCTCAAAGTTGTCCTTCAGAGAATGGCAGCCTGCAGTGTTTTAAAATGTTAGGACTTCCTAGGAGATGAACCAAGCAGAAAGTGCAGACTATCTGCAGTCTATTGTAGAAATTTGTTCACATTTTGTTCCCATGTTGGAGATTGTCTGCTGCTCTGGCCTTCCCACCTCAGGAGGGGACATAGCAGAGCTGGAAAGAGTTCAGAGAGAGACAGCAAGGTTGTATGGAAAAGTTTACATATAAGGGATGACTAAGTCATCTTTAGCCTAGAAATGAGACATCTGATAGGACTGTAGAGCAGTAAGTGGTGTGAAGATGGTAAAAACACACTGACTGTGACCTGTCTTATCTGAAACAAGAACCTTGAATACCAAATTAAGCTGGGAGGTAGATGGTTAAAAAAAAAAACCCAAAGGAGGTACTTCTCTTCAAACACACAATTGAACAGGAGAACTCCTTACCACAAGGTCTGCAGTGACCATAGTTAACATTTGGAGAGCAGTTGGAAAAACTGGTGGAGAATAAAATTCACATGGACAGAAATGGGACCTGGTTCAGGAAGTCCCTGAGTTGCAAACAGAGCTGAAGGTATAGTCAGAGGTAGTGCTGTACATACTTTCTGTAGTCTGACACTTTTGTTCAGCTATCTGCTTTTGGCCAACATTGCTCTAAGCCAGCACTCTGGCTCTTACATTCCTCTGTCATATGTGGGCCTCCCAAAGGGAGATCATCAGCTGCCACTCTACTACCAGCCCCTTTCCCTGTGTCAGGCAATATGTAAGAGCCTGATAGACTTAAAGGCACCATTTCCAGAAGCAGAAAGAAGATGAAGGGAATGGTGACCTGGTACAATGCATGGCAGTATGGAGAACTGAAATATTGCTTGAGATTTGGCTCACATACAGGAAGAGACATAACAGAGCAGCACCAAGCAAGCCCTTGCAGCCATCACTATCCACCTCCAGCAAGACTTTAAAAACAAAAAAAGAAAAAAATAGAAGCTTGTTTTTGCTGAAAGGGAAGAGGATAAGCATTCATATACCAGAAAAGCAAAGCTTTTAGTTGGAACAATTTTAGTTGCAGCTCCATGGGAGAAACCGAGACTGGGAAGCCTATGGAAAGAAATCTACAGCTTCATAGGAGAATCCCTGCAGCTGGGAAAGCCAGCCTGTGATAAAATTCTTGGGTGTCCCATGTTTTGGTACTTTGGAGGGGCTGAGAGGAGCCTGGATCAATAGTGTTTGCATCATATTTGCATTGTATTAATTTCATACATCTGTCTTCCTCTGGTGGCCTGTCTGGGCAAAATGTAGGAATTCTCTCCCCACGTTTCATACTTTACGTGTCTGTAGAATGACAGAATTAACACTGCCTGTAACCAGTGGCTCAATGTAGGCAGGGCGTGTTGTCATGCCTACATGCACTGAATTTTCTGTTACCTGGCTGGTTTTTCCACACACGCACTCAAGGTTAAACTGATCTCTGGATTCAGGAGCAGGGGATTCCTTCCACTGGTCAGACTGCTTAGAACCACCTGATGTGAGGTGTTTGGTTTTCACCCCATAAGTTTTCTTTCTTTGGGTAAAAGGTTATTTGGCTTTTAATAAATGCCCTACTGAATCAGCAATCTAGCATATTAATGGTGATGACCTGTCTTCCCATTGCCTTCCATGGAATATTTTAATACATTTTTATCTTATAATAGATCAGGAGTTTATTGTAAGGGCATAGGGATTTGTATGATTATGGTGAGCAGAGCAGATTATAGAATTACAGAATCACAGAACCATAGAATGGGCTGAGTTGGAAGGAACCTTTAAGATAATCTCATCCCAACCCCGCTTCATGAGCAGGGACATCTTCCACTACACCAGGTTGCTCAGACCCCCATCCAAACTGGCCTTAAAATGTTCTATAAAATGTTCTGTAAAATCTCCTGAACTAGACCACTAAGGCATGGTGGTCCTTCCCCAGGTGTGTTGCTGGGAGTACGGACACCCTTCTCACGCTCATCCACATCCTGCCATTTGTGACACAAGTCTCAAAACCTTCTTCTGCGGTAACTAAGATGGCTATAACCAGAAATGGAGAAGAAATAGAGAATTTTAAAACTACAAAGTCCAAGTCTTCTTCCCCATTTGCTGAGAAGAGAGGCAGTGTACCGTAACTTTGCAATTTCTTCTGAACAACGACAACTGCCAGTCCTGGAGCTGTATTGGGCATCCCCCTCATTCCTCTTTTCCACCACTAGAATTCCCTCCTTTCCCTTCAATTTTCCCATTATCTCCCAAGTATTCTGGCTGCTCTGCCCACTCCGTCAGCTGAAGGCTGTGACTTTGCTTCCCAAGATTCAAACAGGCTGCCACCTTTCATCAATAACAATTTCCCTTTTTTCCTCCTCAGGAAGAATTGCCTCTCTGGCAGACAAAGGAAAGCACCTCTCACATAAAAGTGGAGCAGAACTAATGTATTTACTGTATTTGCCTATTTTATTATTCCTTGGAGATGTATTAGTTTAACAGGTTTATTTATGGTATGTGAAAAGTTAAATATTCTTTTGTCCTTGGGATTTACATAAACTGGTGCAGTGTGAGATTCTGGGGGTTTTAATGAGGTATTTGTCAAAATACTCTCCCTGGAAGATTTTTTTAAATACCTTTGAGACCATAAAGGATCATTTTACTACAATACTCTGCTTCTATCAGAGCCTGTGTGAGTGGCTTGTAATATCCTGTGGTTGTATTCCCTCAGGATGTCTGACTTCCCTTTCAGAGCAGTAAGAGACAAGAGGAGCAGAGCCTGGAGGATGCCTGCCAGAACCTGCCCTGAGCCAGGACTGAGTGGGGCAGCACAGGCTCCATGCATCCTGCCCAGGTCCTTGGGTCAGATCAGGGGTCCTGCAGAGCCCACACCTGGAGTTAAGCCACACACCAGGCTTCATCCAAGCCTACAATCCTACCAACCAAGGTGTCTTCCTTAGTGGAGCTTAACAACAAAAAACATCTGAAAGAAAAGGGTTCCTTTTGCTCCAAGGAAAGAGCAGCCAACATGTGATCTCTCGGGCTTTCAGCACAGGGCAGCCCTTATCTTTACCATAAGGATATTGTCCACAGGAGCTGGGCTTTACCAAAAGGTTGGTACCATAGGAGCTGGGGCAGACCCACCACATCCATGGATTTCAGTGTTGGCCCCAGGAGGCACAGCACCCTCCTAAGCTAGCATGGCAGTGGTGCCCAAGCTGGACAAGCCATGGGCTCCAGATGGAGTCAGACCCATCCCTGACCAGATCCAGGAAGATGCACCACACTTGCCAAAGCAGGAACAGCCCCAGTCTCTCCGGCCACCCAAAAACACATGCCAGAGCCTGCACCCAGCAGACCATAGCTGGTAGCCAGCCCCAAGGGAAGGGTCACCTCTGCTGGGACATGGCCAGGGCTGGGGAAACAGGAAGGGTTGAA
This sequence comes from Melospiza georgiana, assembly GCF_028018845.1. NCBI lineage: Eukaryota > Metazoa > Chordata > Aves > Passeriformes > Passerellidae > Melospiza > Melospiza georgiana. The sequence goes on from NC_080431.1 coordinate 85,183,826, forward strand.
GGAACCTCTCTGTTAAGAACTGAAGCCAGAAGAGAGAGGGAATGAGAGTGGGTTATGTAAGTGGTGCCAGTCCCTCTGCTTAAGGACACTGATGGAGATAGAGGGAAGGAGGCAATTATGTAACAGCAGTATTTACAGGTCTGGCAAAATCCTTCACAACTTCTGAACATCCTTTATTGTGCAAAGCAAGCCAGACAGGGAGTGAAAATTACAGCTAGCTAAGGCTAACTTTAAGAATTCATTTTTACTTCAGTAATTATTCTGCAAATTAGAGAACCCAGAAAGTTCCTTAAAATAAAAAAAGCAAAGAAAGAGAAACCAAAGTAAACAAAAAAACCTTCAAACAACAAGGAAAAAAAAGATGCAGAAGCAAATGCCTAATATTCAAATTATTAGAGTGAATCAATATTTACCTCAAAACATGCTAGCAATAACATAGTATGTATAAACACATCCTTATTTTTTCTCAGTCTGTGTCATTGTTGCTCTCAGGCTTTGGCTCAGTAGAATAACGTGAGTAGCTCTGAACCCTGGCTGATCCCAGGAAGAGATCACGCAAGCTCAGCTTGCACAAGTAGATTCTAAATCACATAAAATTCCCAGGAACTGGAGACTGGTACAGAAGCCTTAGGTACAGAGTATTTCCAGTTTGAAGTGCAATCCCTAAAGACATGCAGAAAAAGGCTGCAGAAGCAAGAGACGTGGTTGGGATAGGGAGCTTCTTTTTGGGTCTTTTTTCACACTGGCATGTAGAGAAATCACTGCACAGGACTTTGACAATGTCAAAGCTGTGTTAAGGTCCTTTCTTTGGCATTGTTTCGTTATCTTGTATCTCTGGGTTCCTTTCAAGCAAAGTGATCAAGAGCCCAGTGAAGATGGTCAGACTTTCCACCGGGCTTTAATGGGCTTTCTATCAAGACCCACAAGGTCAATTCTATGAAGATTTAACTTTTAATTCTGAGTACCTCCAGGTCTCATTGAAATTATAGTAGTCAGCATCTCCAGAGGTATCTTATAGATTTGGGCTCTAGATCCACTATGACATGCAGTGAGTAATTTATTTGTTTTTCAGGTGACTTTTCCAAGGCCATCTGAATCACACGTGACTGAATGGACAAGACAGGCTGTCTCCATGGGCACAAATGCCTCCTTATCCTCCTGTTGGCAAGAGAGCCAGGATCAATCATCAATGTCATAGTGACAGACAACCAAAAAAACCCCCTTCAGGTGCAGTAGTACAACTAGGTTTCCAATGTTATTGTAGGGCTGTTGCAGCTCCTAAAATATTAATTCATTCTTTAATAGGTTATCTGTTAAACTTAAAAAAAAAAAAGGGTGCAATTCTCTGAAACTAAACAAACACATTTGTTGAATGGAAGCTTTAAATTTCAGAGTGCATAGAGAGCTTTAAAAGCTGAAGAGTATCATTCATTATTTATCACCACTTATAAATTTTAAGTAATCTGCTAAGAGTTATTACCTGACACTTACTTTTCAGTGTCCAAAACATACTTGCTGTGTGTACACACTTACTGAGACTTTCAGTGAGGCAAAGAAATAAATCTGACTGTAGCCATGGCCTTCCAAACATCCAGGCTCTCACTGGCCATCACTGTAGTGAAGGTGCAGTGCTTCTCACAGCAATTACACCCTTCCCATCTGGAGGGGATGCAACCTGAAAGCAAAATAGGTCTGAGCTACCCCCTAGATGCCTGCTACAGGCAAAAGAGGTGGTGAACAAAGCATCTTTTGAGAGTAGCTCACTCCATCTGAGGAGGAATAGGTGAAATTATTTGGGGATGACACGGGCATGCAACACTCTCCCATCTCTTTCTGTAGTTTGTAGGGGAAGCCTGGACAATTCATTTATTTCTCCCTTTGTTTTTTAAGGAAAGATTGGGTAATTTATAGCCCAGTCTAAGTGATATTCTTAGCAAAGACAAATGCAGAAGAACTATAAGTACACGAGGCCTCCAAATATCTCCATGCTAGGGATGAGTTACTGGGATGGCATTTATCCAGAAATGCTGAAGCTCCCATGCCTCCCTGTCTCACCTCAGACCATGTGCAAGTTGGGCTGATTGAGACAAAGGACTGCAGCCCTGGACTTGGGCTTTTGCACGATCCTCCAGTTCCCTTCACATTTTTGAATGTTTTTTGCCAGTGCTCATCTAACCCATGGGCTTTGTCTCTGAAGGAGCGCAGATGTGAAGCTGCTCAGACTCACGGGGAGCTGCTCTGCCTTCCTCAGCTGAAGGCCAGCACTGACATTCCCAGCTTTCCTTTCTGTGCTCAAGGGGAAGGCTGGAGCTGTGTGTCATGGAGCCATGTGCTAGGGGCAGTAAGCAGATACCTTAGGGGATTAAGAGCAGACACAGTGGGAAAAAGAAGTTAAGATCATCCATATCCTCACATCTTCCCAGCTGTGTTTCAGCATGTGGCCTGAAAGACTGAGAGACTTGACTACAATAAAGCAGAGCTGTGACTGTGTGAATAACTGTACCAACAACCACACCAGATTAGACAAAAGATTCAGTGGTGAGGGGTTTAGAACGAAAAAAGGCAAGAGCAGTGCCTAGGAGTTAGCTACTTCCATCCACTATCCTCTTTAGTTGCCCACTCAATCCTCCAAAATATAAAGAACATTATCTCCACAACTAAGTTGAAGAAATGAAGATGATATCTTCCTCTCTCATGTGTTCACTCCCCACTATTTCTTTCTGCTTCAGTCAAGGATGTGAAAACAAGCTTGAACTGCTGAGGAGAGAAGCAGCTGCACTGATGTCAGAGCTTCTCCGAGGACATTTCCCAACAGGCCTGGAAAAGGATTACACTGTAGCTGGTAACAGTAGGGGATGTTGATTTTCAAATCCCTTTTATTCAGCATTTGTGTCAGCGTTTTCATGCGTGTTACCTCTGGGCTGAGCCAAACATAAATCTGTTCTTACCAGTCTTCTCATTAGCATGCATGAAACAAACATTAGCAGAGAGGGCATCGGCACCGAGCGATAGCAATCCATTTCTATCGCTTTGGGAGGCAAGCAGGAGGTGGGGAGCAGTGGAGTCTGACACATGGGCATGGCGAGGCTGCTGCTGAAGCCTGTCCATGGTGCAATGTCAGGCTGCTGCCTGCAAGGTGGGGCATGACACATCCAGGGAGTCAGAGGCACGTACAGCACCAGAGTTTTAGTCTCGGAGAACAGGGGAGGTCCACTGTTCATTGGTGAAAGAAAAATTCTTTCATAACAGGTTTGTCATCTGCTTTTACATCCACAGCCAGAGAAGAAATGATGTGGTTTTTTTCTCAGTCACTGCCTCAAACCAGGCTCACTAGAAGAAGGTCCCAGATTTCTTTCATCATTTTGATGGTGGATGACTTATGTATTTAAACTACATGGATGTCCTACATCCTCAAAAGCAGGAGGGATCACCAGCAAAACACAGAACATTGAAGATTGTGAAGGTTTTCTATGGTGCAAAACCCACTATGCTGTGAGTAAATGTTGCTTCATATTAAAGATATATCTTTACCTGTGAACACATGCTCTGTGTTGAGTCATGCTAAAGAGCAAGCATTTCATACATCCCTGTAACTGTGCTGACTGGACTCTCTCTTTTCATGCAGCAAAGCTACTGCAAACAAGGCATTGTACCAGACTCTGCAGCAGATTCCATATTGCTAATAACATTGGAAGGCTGAGAAACTGGTGTCTATCAACAACATCCCTTGTGTTAAATTAATGACATGTACCAGAAACAAAGTAGGAAGATTTTTATTTTGGTCCCATCTGGGTCCTGTGCTGGGGAAGGAAAAAATGATGGCATTTTTGGGGGGAGAAACATTTGGCTATCCAGTCAACCTTCTTGGTTTTTTTGTTTAATAAGTCACAGCATCAAGCTCTGGTTTCTTTCCAATTCTTCTCCAGTCCTTTTGGAAATGCTCTAGTGAAGAAGCAAAGAATATTGCAAAGAGCATTGCCTTGGCATGGAAAAGGCAGTGTTTTCCTACACAGCTGACCTGAGCATATGGAAGTGGAAAGACTGTATCTCCATTCTTTAGTGAAGTAAGGGTTTGCACATGGGTGGAAAATGTTTGAGATGCAGCACCTCAACTCAAAGGTCTCTCTCAGCTTGTCTGGAGGATCAGTGCAAAGCCTTCTGCCTGAATTGCAATGACTTCATAACTCCAGGAACCTTGGAAAGAGATGATAGAACAGGCTGATAAGACATCCCTATTTATCACTTCAGTGTTGTGGACAGCAGTGGAGTACTCCATTAGGATCTATCAAATACTTGTACCTGTGATGAGCACTGAGTCCCTTAGAGGTGTGATGGCTGTCATTTGAGTTTCTTGCTCCCACAGGCAATGTTTGAGTCTTTCTCCAGGGTAGTGTCATACCCATACACCCAGTAGTAAAATGGGGTCAAAATTCACCTCAAAATTCAGAATGCATTTTTAAAACCAGCCAGGTCTAACATTAGGGACAAATATGTCCCTTGGTGCTACTGTCTGCAGAAACTTGTCCATCTCAGCACACTGAGCCAACAGCTTCTTATTGCTTATTTAATCAAGCTTCTGTAATGGGGATGCACCACAATCCTCCCACAACTTTTGCCAGCCAAATAATCAGCATTTAAGTCCCCTCTGTCCACAAGTTGAGCACAGAGCCTTACCCTTTCATACCTGGGCAGATTCTCAGTTACCTTACACTCACAACGTTGAGTCTTTCTAGCACATCTATCCCATATTTAGTGGAAACAAGCCTGCCTTATTACACCCCAAAACATCTCTGGACAAATGCAGACCCTCAGGCTGTCTGTTTAGGTTGACCAGCACCCCATCAGCATCTGATTTTGCTTTTTCTAAGTAATGTGCAATAGTCCCATTCTCCTCAGAGATTCAGGGAACTTTGTGGTTCTGGTATGCATGCCAGTGTCATAGTTCTGCTCCCTTTCCCTCAGTCTGGGGATGGCACTGGAGGAAACCTTCAGGCACTGAATGTTTCTCTCCCTTCTTGTTCCCTGGCTGAAAAAGTGCAAAATCAACCTGCTGTGACTTCACCTACATTAGTTTTAGGGATTCTTGCCTGAAAGATGTTTAAAGTGCTTTACAGTGTGCATTTTGTGTTATCTAGTACTATTCTAGTATTGCCTGACATGCCAAGGAAAGCTGCTTTATGGCAGATGTGGACACATCTGGATTTCAGCAGTGAAAGGTATCTACTGCTGGGCTAGGAGTAGGAAACTTCAATCTCTCTTTCTTTCCTTCATTACAAATAAGTGATCTAGATTTACATCATGTACCACTACTCTTACTGTACTTTTCTGTCTTAAAAACACTGAGACATCATCAGACTGCTGAAACCACCACTTTCCAATAATTTAATTGTCAACAAGGTCTGCTTGCATTTCTCTTATGAATTATTCTCTTTCTTGTACAATGAATACATGCACTGATTGGGACACATTGGCACTGAGACTCCAACAACATTTTGTTTTAAAGAACTGAGCTAGATGCTGAGATAGCTCAGACTCTCTGTGGCAAGGTGCATTCAGAACACAGCCTTTCAGAAAAAGCAACACATGAGTGCTGTCTTGGTTTCAGTTGTCCCTCAAAAGCAAGCTGCTGACAAAAGGGGTAGCCTTAGCCTCATTTATTGGATTTTTTGCCAACTCCATCCCTTGTTCTGTACAAATGTGCATGGAGCATAAGGAAGATGGATCACAAGGCTGACCAGCTGAAACCCAACCTGACCAAACACAAAAGCTGGCAGTGTAAGAGCTTGCACTGGCACAGGGCAGGGATTGAAACGTGCTGCCAGGCTGTTAGTGAAGGGAGGAAAGGTTTCCAGACTCTACTTTGGTCAGCTTCACCAATTAGGAAACCACAGCCTGACAGGAAACCACTCAAAGGAACTAATAGGAAATGCTGCAGCAAACCTCCCAAAGGACTAATAGAAAATTTTGTGATTAAAGGCTTTTTACTAGGCTTTAGCATGAAAGCAGAAAGAGGAAAAGAGGGCTTTTATCAAATGATTAAATGCCAATCTCAAGAGTAGCCTCTGCTTCGTTCCTTACCTGAAAAGAGAGTCTGGGCATCTCACATCATACTGAATATCTTAAGTATTGGGTACAAATCTGCCTACGAGAGCAAAGCATGGCCTCATGCAGCTGTGCTGTGTTACCCCTGTGTGACTTCAGCACCCCTGCCAGGCCAGGCCCCACCAAGGAGACAACTCTTCTTCATCACTTGCAGTGCCAGTACAGGGCCGCGGTTTGGAAGGCACTGAGCAGCTCACTGGCTTTGGGCTGCTGTAGTGAACAGCAGAGGTCTGAAGTTTTACTGATGCCTCCACAACTATGGGGAGTGTAAGGTTAGTGAGGAACATCTGTAAGCTGTGAGTAGTGTGTTTCAGCATTGGTAGTCTCCTTGTTCAGCTGAGATTTTTGTGATTATTTAATTCTTCTTTTGGTTTTTAAATCTGGAAATGTTTCACTAATATGTGTAGATCTAGCAACTGAAGATTAATATGATGCATGCCAAGAAAAATCTAAATTCGTCACCTATTACAATTTTATAATTCTAGTCTTGGCATGCTTGTATACATAGATCTCTTTCATTGGGGAGAGAAAAATAAATTCTTAATTGAACAAGAATCATTCCTAGTTTGGTTGGCATTGGATTTCTGGGTTTTCTTTTCTAGTTGACTCCTTTTTCTGTTTCCCATGTCTTAGTGAAATATCAATATGCTTGCCATGAAATGCATTTTCAGAGAAAAATTAATAACCTTCTGTTAATCAAAACAGAAACAAAAATATCTCTCTAATATTAATTTTTGTAATCTACCTTTAAAAATACATCAGTCTCCTCCCACATACACTTCCTCCTGATTCTAAATAAATTGCTGGTGCTAACAGTGCCATCTCTTGCATGAAACCTAAAATGGAGTTCCTGACCATGTACAGTCATTGATTCCTGTAGGTCTCTTATAAAGCACTGGCACTATAAATCTACACCTTTTCTTTCACTTCAATCTGTTATGAAGTTATTTGTCAGCTTTTATCTGAAATTTTATAGTGTTAAAACTGTTGAGAAAGTGTTCTGCTTTGGAAGTAGCCACGCTGCAAGGTGAGCAACATGGCTTCCTATAGAACCTCATGGAGAATTTTGGACTGGGAAAGATGGCATTCCACAGACAAGAATTAGGTGCTACAAATATCTTCTGAGGAATGAAAGAGGTATTGCTGCTTGCAACTGATGAACCACCATTACACCAGAGATCTTATTTTAAAATAAAGTTCAGTAATTATAATGAAAGGTGAGTGGAACTGAAAACATGCAAAGAAATGTTACTAAACTGAGAACTGCCTGGTCTGATGTGTAGGAGGCTGGGAGTACTCATTAGAAAATAGCCTTCCCCTAAGTGCTAGGCATGCTTGAGCAACAAGCCATCGATGTCCTTTTTGTCTGGAAGTATTAACCAACAACACAAGATGTCAATATTGGAACCAGCAGGCAAAACTGATGCCTGAGTCTGTGCTTTAGTCACCAGAGCATGTGGCTTACCAGTGAGCAGATCTGGATCCTGTGGAGGAGAGTGTTCTGCCTAGGTGTGGGTAAAACAGCTCAGAGCTTATCCTGTTTGCCAAAGTTATCAGTTTTGCAGAGACAATGGGCTTCATGCTGCTTTTAGTGTTGAAGAATGCTGAGACCAGCCTGACTCATCAATCCCAAAGTTAAGCTCTCTGAGGAAGAACATTGTTTCCTGACAGGAACTGGCACTGGCTCTGGTGAGTATTGATAGTATTGATCTGATCAAGTATTGATAGCATTGATAACTTATGGAAAGCTGTTGAGCTGCCATAGCACCATAGCTAGCCTGAAGACATAACTGATATTCACTTTCACTATAAAAGCCCAGTCCCACTTTTTAACAGTAGGGTCTTCTAAAATATCCCTTCTCAGAGTGTGTGTGGAGGTTCCTGCATGACATAGAGTTGTCCCTCAATGTAACTCCTCAATGAGATTTGCCCATGTCATTGATATGGGCAAGTGACATCAATCTCTAATAATTATTTTGCTTCACAAATAAGGACCTATACTAGCAGTTTTAGCTATCGTATACTTTGAAGCAAATAATTCTGATTAATATCTTTTGATCTAATCATTATAATGAGTTGAAATCAATAATTTATTTTATTTATGTAAATATATTTGGGTTGCTATCTTTATTCCTGCAGGACAAAGTCATAGACAGGATCAATTACACCTCCCTAATGCTTTAGACAGAAAATATTGACCAAGCCTTGGACTAAGATTGTATTCAGGTGCACCATAAACTCATCCCTGAGAAGGAGTTTAGAAAGTAAGGGGATCTTTTTTACAGCTCATTATTCAGTGGGATGGTCTCCCTAATGAACTTCCTCTGAAGCTTCCATTCTGCCCATGACATCCCATAAGATGTGGGTGCTGCAGTGCTTAGCTGTTGTGGCCCTTGGAGCCCAGGCTCCTGGCTTAGGCTCCTTGTGCAGTGTCTGAGGGAAGATAAATGGCACAGAGAGCTGCTCATTAAGCAAGGGCAGAGCTCAGGGTCAGCTGGCAACTGGCAAACCCCAGGCAACTGGGAAGTTCTGGGCTGAGCAAGTCCTCATCCCTGCCCACACAGTCATTACACACAGTGAGGCCCATCTGCTTGTCTAGGACTTGCTGCTCTGAGAGTGGGATTTGACGGTGTGGGAGTAACAGCAGGAATGCTGTGTTGTGGAGCTTGCTGCTCCTTCAATGCTGAGTGTGGAGCTTCTGCAGGTGTGTTGGCTTAAGGGCTGGATTGGTTTGTCTCATGTCAGGAAACAAAAAGACAAGGGTAGGAGAGATTTTAAGAGAAATGCAAACAGTTCTTCCATGGCCCCAAAGAAGACAGTCCCTCTTTTTTTACTGAGGGACAAATAAAGTTGTGGCAGAGGGCAGGGCCTGTCTAACATATGCATAGTTCTCAGATTCTCTGCTGTTTGCAGGTGTGTATTGCTGTGCCTGTCAAAGGAATAAGCAAGCAATTCTTATCCCTTAATGTGTCCCGAAGGCAGCCTCTCTAGAACAGCCCCATGGCCAGCACTTGTGCATGATGTGGGGGAATCCAGGTTTGAGTGGTTTGTACCCAGTACTTCAGCTCCAGTCAGGGAGAGGTGGGAGCTCAGCACAGAAGTGCTCCCATCAGGCACACAGAGAAGCAAAGTTTGGAAATCCATGATGTGCAGGTGTCACCTACACAGGAATGCAGATGTGTTCCCACTGACCATTCCCTCTATTAAAAAAACAGTAGGATGGGCTTGTCTGTGGAGGGGTTTATCAAGCCCATAGCTTTGCACTGTCAACATCCTCTGGGCTAAAGGGATCTGGGGACTTGAGGCCTCCAGGCTTGGTGAACGGGGGATGGTGGGGGTATGATGGGAAGGGAGATTAGGGGTATTGAATTGCATTTTTAGTTCTTTGCATTTCTGTCTAATTGCCACTGTAGGTGCTCCAGCCTATTACTGGATCTGCCTAGTCCCAAGTCTGCATTTCAATCCTTCTGGCAAGTGTTTTACTGCTGCTTGCATTCTGCCAAAAGCTTATTGGATATTAATGGGCCTCCCTGTGGCTTGAATGAGCTGGGTCCCTTTAGCCCATTTAAGAAATACAGGAAAACGACTGATCCCATTTGCGTTCAGCAGACCAGACGTCTTTGCTTCCCACTGAAACAGGTGTGAGAGCTGCAAATCCTCACATGTCTCAATGCTTCACAGGAGACAAGCATATCAGATGACCTCTGTTCTGACCATTGGCACAACTGGGACAAAAGTTAATTAATTGGGTGTGGTGAGCCTCTTCCCGTCTTCTTCCATCTTTCCATCTATCAGTCAGGGTCAGAGCTTCAGGTAAGGACAGACAGCTGAGTATGGGCTCTTTTCTTCCCCCAGAACAGAAAGTACATCCAGCATCCTCTGTGACCCCAGCATGCACAGGCTGCAGAAAGCACTATTCTGCTCATTGTCAGCTTTCCCTGAGACCAAGCTCTGAATGCTCCCGGTTGCTTTTCAGCTACCAGTTGTCCTTCAATAGGCCTGGTCAATAGATCAGATCAAGCTTTTGCTAAACTCACATTTCATGCTGGGTTTGTTATACAGTGACTGTAGTTGTCCCAGAGAGATTTCCTCTTCATGCTTGAATCCAGCCTCCAATGTCACAGCAACAGTGAAGCTGAGAGCCATGTCTGTTCCCTTAAATAAAAAGTGGAAATGTAGCATGTGCTCAAATCCTAGTACTTGCTTACTATTGGGAGTGTAAATGTCTGGTTGTGGTGGAGATGTGGCAGTAAGAGCTAGCACACAGAACAAACTGGTGCCTGGCCTTTGCCCAGTCTAGTGGCTAGGTCATTTTTATCCATAATCATATTTTTTCACTGCTCTTTGGATCCCTCCTGCCATCTATGGCATGGTGCTTTGAGTTCTGCTAACCTTAAACTTATGGACTAAACTGGGGACTGTACTGGGAACAGTATGAACCCAGTAGAGTCTGACAAATGCCAATGTTGTTGGCTCTCACGTGTATATTCAGGGCTTAAGTTCTTCCATGTGGCTCTATAGAAGGATTGGACTGAGTCAGAGATGATTCTGTGAACTGTGCAGTATTTGAGTGCATTGGTGCAGAGTGGCTCATCCTGCCTTTCCCTTGAAATTATTCTAATCAAAATGGTGAAAACACTTGCCAACTTAAATATAGCAGTACTCAGAAACTGAAGGATTTGAACTTCTAACAACCCTCCATTTTCTTCTCTCTGTTAGGATAATAATATGTAGCTTAAAATTATCTCAAAGCATAATATAAAGGAGGTATTCCCATTTTTAAAATAGGCTGGCAGCAGGGTGGGGTGAAGTGCTGTGTGGCAGGTCAATAGCAGAGACTGCAGTAAGACTTTCTTCTCTAGAGCAATGACTCAATGTTCTAAGCACTACATCCGAGGCACCCTCATCCACTGCTGTAGTTAAACTTATCTTCAGTGAGAAGCTCACATTCATAAAGGTTTGCAACAGTATAAATAATACGCCATATTAGGGCTGTAAATCAAATGCCATTTCCTTGAAACTATTTCAAGGAAAAGCTTCTGCTTTTTTTTCCAGCATAATCTAAAAGAGCTTTATTGATGTCCTGTCTACCATCTGTTTTACATATGAACCTTGTGACTCCTAGTCTTTCAAGCTTGTTAATTAGGCCAATAAGAAGCATACACAGGAGCTCTGAAATGCAGCTCTGAAATTAAACGCTGGTGGAACATTTCTTTTCCCAAGCATGCTAGTGATAGGAAACCTTTCTGTGATCAGTCTCCTTTACTTCAGGGAGTGGTGCAGCAATGTAGCTACTTACATTTTCTCTTTCCTTCTCACGTGTTGCAGAAGGAACCTGGGAAGTGAAAGGCTTTTGTGTATTTTTTTCCCTCACTGCAGCACAGGCTGGATTTTTCTTAGCTGCACCACAACTCCACTGAGATCATCAGGAGCTCAGAGCTTGAAGGCTGCCAGATGTACAGAGAGTATGAGCATCAGTGTATCCACCTGGGTGGATTATCCAGGTAATTGGTGGAGATGCAGCTCTAAGAAACAGAGGGCCCCATTTGGTATGCAAGCCACTGAAAAGTCTGGAGTCTCCTCCTTATGTTTACTGGCTGCTCTCTCTGAGGTCCAGTTTTGGTATAACCTATGCAAGAATATAAAACAGTAACAAAAGTGTAGGAATCTGCCCACTTGTTCTTCTCTTCCCCCTCCTTCCTCCACCCTGCAGTATAAAGCTATATGTTGTGAAATAGAGATGCAGTTGCTTTTCCCACTCTGCCACCACCTGTAGAGGGATGCTGGTTACCAGGAGACTGCCACGCCTTCTTGCTGGAATAATGGCAGGAATGGCAGCTGAGGATGGCACACCAAGAACTGGCTTGGATTTTACTTACAGGTGTGTGATAAATTGTCCCTAGCAAATCTGAGGTGTAAAATCAGTTGTTATCTCCCTAAAAAGATGCATGAAGCCTTAAATTGAAAGTCTGTTCTGAAATGCCACCTGACAAAGCCTGTATTTTCCTAGAAAGAGGCATGTGGTCAGGCAGCTCCCTCCTCCCTGCCTTCCCAGCGGAGGGAGAATGCTGCCCTCTCTTGGACACAATGCCATGTTTGCCACCAAACTGCCCCACAGGAGCTGCTGTTCCTGCCACCAGAAGGACACCAGCTTGCTGCCAAGGTGTGGCATCGGGATGTAGATTACAAGCTCCCCACTAATGCAGTCCAGGCAGGTCATCTGACGTGCTGTACAGGGTTGGTGGCAGGGTGGCAGGCAGCAAAAAGCTTTGGTGGGTTTCCATCCAAGTGGTCAGTGGAGTGGCATTTAAACAGAAAACACTATTTCTAATTTTTTTTTTTTAAACAAAAAAAAAAAAGTCTTCATATCCTCCATTTACACATAATTGCCTGGACTGAACTCTGAGGCCAGAGCCAGGGTGAAGGCTACACCAGATCAGTTTTCCTCCTATAGGTGAAAGGGTCTGGGACTCAGCTCAGGTCTACTGGAAAGGAAATGCTTGTGTTGTTTCCATAGTGCAGTTGTGCAGGGATGAGGACTGGGTTCATTTCCTTTTTCTTCCTCCAGTGTGTGCAGAAAAGGGCCAAGTGCAGGCACAGAAGGGGAGATGTAGCTCTGCCACACATCTCAGTGCAATTTACTTCCAGGGAAGCCGCTCTTACCTCCCTTTACAGCAGAGTCCATGGTGACAGGATTTCTGTCCTTCAGCCATTTGGGATCTGTTTAACCCTACCATCAGACTTTCCTTCTAAATTATTGCTTTCTTGCATTCCTTCATTATGAGCAGTTAGAAGTAAACCAATACAGTTTGAGCACTGTTTTGCTCTTTACCTCTTTTTTTTCCTCTAAGCTGCTCTCAACACTCACCATCCTTTCAACCTTAGCTGAAGAGTGCAATTTACAGTTGCTTTCTCTCCTAAAAAAGTTGGTAAATCAGTTGGAGCCTCACTTTGAGGACAAAAAGGGGCAGACAGCACAGTTGAGAGAGCTGGCTGAAGTTAAATTTATCACTAGATGTGAGCAATCCTAATGTATCTCTTGTCCACTGTGAGTGGACAGAGCAAGCTCAAATACAAAGCTGTCAAAATTACTTACTCCTCTCCCGATCTGCAGTTAGATGTAGTTTTTCCCTGGTAAGGTGTGCTGATTCAAAGCATTCCCAGCATCTCCCAGAGCTAATATTTCCTTGGCTTCACACTGGAAAGCCATGTGTTACTTGGAAGTTTCAAATTTGTATCAACACATCAACAAAGCACCTTCTCTTACAAAGAATATGGAGCACAATACAGACAATGGATCAAAAATTGTACTGGGAAATTGCTGCAAAACTTACTGTTTAAACTCAGTCTGAATGAGAGTAAGGAACATACGAGCTATAGCCCCTGTGTGCAGAAAACACAACTACAATTTGGGTCCACTCTGAAGGCTGAACAGCAAGAAGCAACAGTGCACAATTGAAGACGAAACTTTTGTAAGAGGCAATGGCAGAAGGGACTCAAAGATGCAGCTTTTCACCTTGGAAAGACACCAAGTTTGGTGGTTTAGGGTGGAAGACACCCCAAAATGTGGAAGAATACCCTGGGAGTGGAAATATCAACAATTGTTAGGGCCTTGCTCTCTGAAGGAGGTGATCATGGTGGAGCAGTGGTTCTGCAGTGATTCAAAAGGAACACTGCCATCTAGTGCACTTCGAGCAGACAATTTTCATACAAAGCATGATTTGCATCTGTTTGTGCAAAGGCTGGAGGCACTGCCAGGTAAGAGAAGACATTGTATTTTTGTTGTGTAGAGAAACAGCATTTTAGCTTGCAGGTGATCACTAAGTATGAAGATAAAGAGGAACAACTCTTTTCTAACACTCTCGTTAAGCATAAGAAATTATTTTAGCTGAAATCTGTGCTTGATCTATGAAACAGGCTTTCACCAGCTGCCAGTGGGTAATGTGTCAGGAGGGTGGCAAGCTCACCTATCTCGTGTGCTCACTTGCACCCAGATTGTTCCATGTCCACAGGCTTTCTCTGTGTAACAGCAAAACTCCTGGTTGTAAGAAGCTCCTGTTTGTAAAACTACATCACTTTCCTTTTTTTTAAGAAGAGGTGGCATGATATGCTCTATTAAAGCTGGAAGTGGCAGCCCTCCCCCTGCTTGGGAACAACTCTTTTGCCCTGGCAAAGATTCCCAGATGCTGAGATGCAGGGTGGGAAATGGCTGCATGTGGCAGAGGCAGCAGATGTCTGCCTGGTGGCAGACAGCTGAGCTCTGCACGGTGCAGCTGCAGGGGGCCAGTGGGGAATGAGGCTCAGGGGCTGGCAGAATGAACTCTTCTCAAGAAGGACCCACTCAAGCTCATTTTCAAACCTGTCAGAAACTACCCCCCAATTACTTCAGTGCAAGTCAAAATAATCTGTACAGATCTGTTGTTTACTGTCACAAGGGTGGTTTGTGACATGCCCTGCTCACCTGACCTGTTGGTGAACAGTGCCTTCTTTCAGGTTAGGACAACTGAACAGGTTTTGGCTCTGCAGCCTCTTCCATGGAGGAAGAAAGGATATCTCACTCTCCATTCTGCCTGTGAAGCAGATGAAAGTTCTTTCAAGCTGGATCATGATCCTTATGGGGCTGTAGGGCGGATTCAGAGGGAATTGCAAAGTGTTTGTTAGCCTCAAAATGGCTAATTAGTTTTAATAATTGGCAGCAACTCAGAAATTACAGCTGGTTCCCATGCTGATGCCCTGGAGCAGCAAAGCTGTTGCCCACAGTTAAAGGCATCCAGTTGTTCCTTCCTAGTGCAAATGCCTCACATAAGAGTAAACTTTCAGGCTTAATTTTATGTCAAGAAATTCACCCAATCTGTTCTGCATGGGGTGAATCACCACTGTGAGCGTGCTGTGTGAACTGCCTGCATCCTGACGAGGCTGATAGCTCTGCTCCTACACTCACAGCATAAGTATGTGCTTACTTAGCAACAAGCAGCTGATGAATTCATCTGATCCCTCCACTAGATGGGATGCAAGCACCATAATTTCTAAGCGTTTCTGGTTGAAATGTGAAGTTCCAGCACAGCCTGCTGAATATAACTGGCTGCCATGCCAGATACTACTAGCCAGGGGCTATAAAAGGCAAAAGTGCTTAGTTCCAGTTCCTCTTCATCAGAAAGAGCACAAAAAGGGAAATTATTCAGTGCCCCAGAAACATGATACATAAGTGATTGGGAATGACATCATTCAGCAATCAGGCAACACGGTGTCCTGCAACCCTCTAAGTCCTAACCTAATGTGTGAACAGAAATGAGCGAGCAAGCCAGGGATGAGACTTGTCACTTCAGCATTGTCACTAGATATAGCAAGCGCTGTCAGCAGTCCAGAGAGACATGAGCTTATTTTTGGAAGGAGTAAGAAAGTTAACATTTTTATAGATCTCTAATACAGTACAATCTCGCTCCATTACTGCTAGTAATGTTCACTATACCACCAATTGTACTTACTATCCTAGATTCATTATAGTAGATAGTATGAGTAATAACTCCATCCCTCTTCCTTTATCGGTTTAATTTTTTGTGCAGAAGTTAGGAATATTGCTATTACTACTTCCTCTTGGCAGGGGCGGGGGGTTGGTGGTGAAAGGCAGAACAAATTAATAATTTGTTCAAAAACCCTGACCAAATGCATAGCACAAACAAGCAGTACCTGCATGTCCTGGTTCTCAGCCTCATGAACAATGTTGTGCACTATCAGGGCCCTTCGTTACCATGAAATTCACAGGCAGCTAGACACAGTCCCTTTAGAAAGCCTCTTGGATTTTTATCTTGTCAGTGCAGCAGACTAGACATTGATTGTGTTGACTCTAATCTTAAAGATACATGTTTACCAAAATTAAATGTGAAAATAAATACAATCTCGAGGTCACTATGTCACGTGGTATATTTTTATAGTCAGGTTTGTTTCATCACTTTACTTTCAGTTTTCAGAATGCCAAACATTTTCATCCTGTCGCCACTCAGACAGGACTCATGTATTGTCAGTCCAAATTGGACAGTTGAGTAGAAAGCAACATGAGCTTGTGGGATCTGGGAAGGTGTAAGGAATAAGTAAGAATTCTGGTATGAGCATCAGTTGATTAGCAGTGCAATGATTATATGCTTTGTAATTTAATGCCTAGCATTATGTTCCAGAGTTAATGTCCCCTGGAGAGGAACTGAACGCTTGTAATTCCTCCCAAGCTAAAGCCTCGGAGGCCACTGAAGCAGTTAAGCAATACTGCATCAGGTACATTCAGCTCCTGCTTTCAGTGCTTCCCCAGGAAAGACTTGCACTCTGAAGCAGTCTCACGGCAAAATGATGGATGCTATTCCAGGGGAATCAGGGAATACCCATGGCCCTTTAGGTCATGTTTACTTTGAGTTAATGGCTTCTCAACTTCATTTTGGTACAGCTTTGTTTCATTTATCCCTAATGGGGCAATTGCAACCACTCTAACTGTTGCTCCTTTGATATCCGGAGCATTGTCACATATCAGATACCATAGGCAAGGGAGAATCTCCTTTGTTCTGCATGACAAAGGAATATTAGAGGGTCAGAAATGCAGGTACAAGTCTCCTGGAAGTTCTCTTGATGTGCTGACATCACTCACTTTTCAGCAACAAATGCAACTGAAAGGGCAACACCAGTGCCTAGTATGTGCCTCTGGTATGCCAGAGGTGGGAAGCAGCATTTTCTCACACTATTACTTTTGACTATAATTGCTGTTGTTTCCCCACTGTCCTTCTCAAGAGGTTTGCAGGTCACCTTTGTTGCTGCTGCCTAGCTATTGCTTCTTGAGATGTGTATCATTCATGTGTATTATAGCTTTCATATTTCACTGGTGTTGTCACAATTGTAAGGGAGCAGCATTTTATTCCCATTGCAGGATTCCCGTGGTTCAGGTGATACCCACCTTGCCTGTGGTGATGGACCAGTCAAGACAGATGCTGGCCACACTGCCTGTTGGTAATATTTGTCTGTGTTCAGAAGCTGTATTCCACAGTGAGGTCCTCATTTAGCAGACAATAACAAGCAGACAGTTCCCACCCACCGAGAGCTCGCTGCCTAGGGTTATGGAAAAATATATCAAGTGGAGGTCAAAGAATAGTAGAGGGCAATAATAAAACACTGGCCACCCTGCTTTCCATGGGCCTCTTGCCTCAGGGGTAACAGTCAACCTTGCCTGTGTAGGACCAGCTGTCTCTTGCTTAATACATACATACACACATGCACACACACACAGCCTGAGCATAAATTAAACAGCCTGTGGAGGGCTAACAAAGAGCAAATGCTAAATTCAAGCCAGATGTGCCCACTCCTTAGACACCAACAAGCAGCTTTGGGCTGGAGTTCCATGCTCTTGGAGGTGACTGGGATTGCAGGTCTCATGGAAAGCTCCAGCACGTGAAATCCAGTGGGGTTCTTGAAGGTCTCACCCTTCCTCCAGGATTCCTGCACCCAGGCTATCTTCCAACAGGCAGGCTGGCTGTTCTGGTGTCCCTGCACTTTGCCTAAACACCATCCTTCTTGGAAGAAAGCAGATGAGGTGGGGTTTATGCCAATAATGTTGGTCTAATTATGTTCTAATTAGATACTTGGAAAACATATGCATGTAAACCTTTAGAACCTGACAAGCTAGAGGATCCTGTTCCCATGTATCCCATTCAGTGTAGGCATCTTTTGGGGCCTATGTAATCCAGACTTTCCTGCTAATGTTGGATCTGAGTCTCTCATATCCAGTGTAGCAGACAGGTGAGTCAACGCAGGGCTGAGCAGGGAAGGTGGAGCAGAAACCCTGCTGCAGAGTATCCTGCTCCATAGCTTCAAATGCACAGCAAACCTGGCGAAAATTTCAGTGGCCTTGGTGCTTAGAGAGAATGCCTGTGGGAAAACAGCCATCAGAATGGATTTGTGGATTAGGAAATCTCTTGTGAACAGGTCCAAAGCCATCCTGGAAATTACATTTTTAATTTCAAAAGACAGCTTCTGAATTTTTCCTGTTTGATTAAGTAGGAATTGCATCAGCATCCCCATTATTTTTGCTAAATAAAACTCTGTTTGAGTTTCAGTCCATAAAGCTTGATCAAATGCATTTTACTATTGCTGTCTAAACATTTCATCTGGTTAATGTCTAACGTCAAGTATTTTTAATATTTGTACTTACTAAATTATTCGGAGAGAAGCTACTGATCCTAGGCCAAATGCTGATGTCATTTACACCAACAATTAGCTCAACATTGCCCAACTCCCCTCAGGTGCTGGCAGGGCTGGAGGCTCTGCTGTCCTGCCTCTTTCCTCCCACAGATGGCAGCCTCTTGATTTGGCTTTTTCCTGCTCAGCTGCTGGGCAAAAGGCGGCAGGGAAAACGGCCTGACTGTATTTTTGCCTTGAACATGAAAGATTTTTGTCCTTCTTGATTTAACCTTCGCTTGTCAGACTAATGGTGGTGGGGGAAAGAAGCCAATCTCCAAAAGTCCAGAGAAAAAGGACGGGATTTCACATTAATGCATGAAATATCAGGGGCAATCGCACAGTCAATATGTCATGAAATAGCTGTCAGAAAAGTCTGAGTCAAATGCCAAGTGAAATTTTCACAGGAAAAGGAATGAACCAGCTGAACATCCCTGCTATGGTGTGTTTTGGGGTACAGCTACCTCTTGTAAACACTTTTCAGAGACTTAAAAAAGCTCTGTAACTGGCTAAAAATAAGCCTTGGCACATTTCGCGCAGACTTTGCAAAGCCCAGTTGCAGATAGGAACCAAAGCTCACCAACCCTGCAAGGTAAGGTCTAAAAGTCTTTTCTAGATGGAGGAAAGTGAGGCAGCAAAGGTGGGCTGTGCACAGTTCAGTATTAGGTAGAAGTATTTTGGCAAAGGGTGAGATTTTTATCTTTTTGTTATAACCGTGCTCCCTGCTGTGCCAGCAGTTGTAATGGTACAAAGGTGTGTTACAGGGGTAAGATTTGCCCGACAGGAGCACATTATTCTGATAAAAGTACTTAAATGCCAATGTTAATACTAGAGTTTGTATAGCTTTACTGAACTAAAGTTGAAGCAGTACAACCTTGGTATATAGATAAGGACTAAGTATCTTATCCAAATATATGGAGCAAGTAAATGACTGATCTGGGAATAGCTCACAGCAGTCCTTCTTCCCAAGCTGCTTTTCAGACTGCCCAAAACTATTCTGTTCATATTTCTTCTCACCCAAGGATAACACAAAGCATCGTTTGTCAAAATTTCATGGTTTAAAAAGAGATGCCACACTCTTATTTATAAAACCAAGTGAAACAAAACATGGGAAAGTGTTTGTCTCCTGTCTGTCCTCCTTTCAGTGACACCTGTAATTCTTGTGTGTGCTTCTAGAGGAGTGAGTTCAGTCAAGCCTGGCAAAATACAGATGTTTCTGTGGAATCACTTGTGGTAGTTTGCATTGTTTGGGGTTTTTTTAATGTATATTTACCAATGTAAATTTATGCAGAGACCAGCATACCCATCTGTCAAGTGAAAGTATGACAGTGGCTTAACAGTATACATCTAACTACTTGTAATATGTTCATTATTGGAAATGGCTCTGTCCCTGAGGAATTTCACGAAGCCTGGGATCTCAGCTTTCCTTTCCATGTAGGTGTGGGACTCAGCTCATGGAGGCCTGCAATGGAGACAGCCTTATAAGAGACCAAAAAAGGAGGAATGAAGTCTCCAAAGGGACGAGGAAGTGAGGGGACAGGTGACAAAGAAAGGCTTGTCAGAGCTACCAAATACGATCATCCAAAAGCATAATGGGATGTGCAGTAATGCCAAATGAAAAGGAAATGACCCTTTATTGGGGGAAGCAGTGGGGCAGATTCACCACTGCATCCCATGTGAAGGTTATGCCTTAGTTGTGCGCTTCTCCATTTGAGCTGCCTTATTTCCATGGCTCTGCATTCCTGTCTGAGCCACCACTTTTGTAGCAGTTCAGATAATGGACCTTCCTGTTATCCTCTTCAGATCAGCCTTTGCAAGTTGTCTTCCCTGCATGTTACACCAAAACTTGTCTTGCTTGCTCCCCACAGAAAAGCTGTAAGGGCAAGAAGGAATGTCCATGGAGCTGTTCTGTCCAAGGAGCACCATGAAGCAAGACCACAGAGCACTGGTCATGTGAGAGTCACGAGGGGCAGCTGGAACACGCACAGATGCCTTTTCAGCTAAGCCAGACTGAAAAATTTCAAGACAGTCATCAAAACCAAATTAAATATTTCTGAAGTTCAGAATATATTTTTTTTTTCTTTTCAAACTTCTTTTTTTCTGTGGAAAAACTCTGTTAATTCAGTATTTTGGGACAAAAATTAATTTTGAATTATCTGGATTTCCCTCGGGAAGGAAATTCTGCTTTTCTATGAGCTGGAAGTGATGTATCTTAAAATTCCCAGGCAACAATCTTATATTGGTATTTTTAATTCTGAGGACCATTCCCATGAGTTTCTAGTGTTTTTAAAGTAGGTCAAATTTTGAACACAAAAAAACCTTAAGAGTTATGCCCCTTTCATCTTTTCTTAGGAGCAATAAGCCTTTTTGGTATTATTGCTGGCTTAAATATTAAACAGGAAGCAAATTACATTTCCAGTCATTAAAGTACAATAGAACAGCTCTATTGTCTGAATCAGTGCAATATTAGGTCAGATTGTCACAAAACGCTCGAAAATGAAGTCATATTGAAAATATGCAATAAATTAGACTTTTTATGCTTTCACTATGAGCTCTGCCTGATGAGAGACTATTTCTTCATTCCTGCCAATTAAGGTAGGGCATTCATCCCCCAAAACTTGAATTCTGTAAACATCCATATGGAATTTGATATTCACATGCATAAAGCTACCACAAAAACGCAACACATTTCAATGTTGTTATTTACAAGAGTCCAATTTTACTTCACCAATAAAGGCATTTGCTTGCAATTTCATTGGTGTGAAAGGAATTGTTCCCTATGCGATTTGAACTCAAATAGCACAAAAATGTGGATCTATAGAGCGGCCTTTTGTTATGGTGCTCTTCTACCCAAACTCCTGCTCACAAGAATGGAATGCTAGGACAGACCTGAAAGGTCTAGTAGGGACAAGCATAGACAACAGTCAACAGGATCTGACACCTAGTGCCTGGTAGCCTCCCAGAGTGTTGTCCTGACTGTATCTGTAATCTTGGATTTGCCATGAAATCCAACAACAAAGCTGAGCAGAAGCTGGCACATGTGCTTAGAGAGGTGACATGCTACCATGGAGCTGACTGGTGCTATCATGTCTTCAGGAGGAGCAGGAAGCCCTGGGGAGGTTTGGGTTGTTCCTTGCAGATGCTCTGTTTCCAGTGTTGCAGTTTTCAGCCTGTCCCAGCAAAGCAGCATGCCACTCAGGATCTTCCTGTTTTCCTGCCTTGGGCAACTGCCCAGAGGGCAGTTGACCCCAGTCTGTTGTAATTTTAAAAGCATCCACCATCAGGGATCATATAGCCTCCAAAGACTATTACAGTGCTGAACCCACAGAAGTTTACTGCCAGAACTTTGTATTGTTCCCCTCATTCATTCTTCCCTTTTCTAGACTAAACAAATGTAGTTCCTTTGTTCTTCTTTTGTAGGCCATGTTTTCTAAGACCCTTACCATTGCCACTTCAAAGATTTTAGTGCCTGATCTTTATAACCTCTTTTAAATGCAATATATGAAACCAAACACAGTATTTCAGCTGAGGCTTCCCTGGCACTGGGTATAAAGAACTATTTCTCCCTGGGCTTAGTTTTGGTATAACACTTGTGTTTGGATACACTAGCATGAGATTTGCCCCCTTCTCCTTTGCTTTTTATTTCTCTTGTGATTTAGCCTGACTTCTTTAGTCCTCTTATGAAATCTTTTTGCCTCCTCAAGGAGGAAATTCTTAACTATAATACTTCTACAGTTGATTTACATTCCATGCTAAGCAATTCTATTAAATACCAGGTTGTTGGCTGGATCACTTCCTGAAAGCAACACAATTGGTTCTCATCACAGCTTCTGAGAGGTTTGTAACATATTTGAGCATGATTTTTAACCATAAATTTTAAATGTATGCTCACTATCCTACAATTGTTAATGATGACATCAAAAGAAGCACACCCACATCACCACTGGAAATACTGTTCCCTCTTGTGTGAGGAAATCATCACTAACTTGCTGGGCATCACTGATACAACTGCAATTCCCACCGGAAATGTGGCCTTACGAGCCATGGTGGGCAACAAACAGTGTTCAAGGGGAACCTCTTCTTCTGCATCTCTTCGAAATCAGTGCCCTGTCCCTCCACAGCACACCTCATAAATGAACATTTCATTAATTGCCACCTGCACACAGTGCTACCTGGAGTTCCTAGGCTGGGGGGTATCTGCTCCCTAATGGTCACATCATTTCTCACCCAGTGGAACAGCTCAGCTACAGGAGCCCTCAGCTCATTCTTGATACTTAGCTACAGACTGTGAAAGATTTATGTATATGAAGAGTGCTCAGTTTTACTGTCATGCGACATTGTTTTGACAGCCCAGATGAAGATCCAGGTATGACATTATCAAACAGAATATGCCCTAGAGAAATTATTTTTCTGAGTATTTTACTTCACACTCTGTCTCATCTTAAAAATACAGAACAGGCCACAAGAAATGAGAAGGAAATTAAAGCTTTGATTCGGCACAGAACCTCAGCATATGCTTATGTTGAAGCAGCTATGCAGTCAGAATATGCCTGTGGTTAAAATCTCAGTGCTCTACTACAATACAGATCTGAGTCTGATGGGGGTCTTCAGCTTCTTCTAGTACCAGATGAGATGTAACCCACGTAAGTGGAATAAAAATACAAAGGAACAAAAATAAAAATACCTTGTTCAGGTAGGGAATGGGGGAGGAAGAGAGATGGCCTTGTTTTTTATACACCAGTTCTGAAATCGAATGTGTGAAGGCAGTGAGGGCTGCTTCAAGAGAAGCCCCTGAGAATGATGACAGGAAAGAAGCCAGGCCTGTCCTGGCAAGGACCTCTCACAAAGCCCAACTCACGGGACAGAGGAGTTTTCTCCAAACAGGTAGTGGAACCAACCAAGCTCATGGCAAAGGGACACGTGGTTGTGCAGGAAGGACCACAAAAGGGACGCTTCCTGGAACACCAGTAACCAACTTTGGCATGGAAGATGGAGAAACCATCTGGAATGGGAGCGCTTCCTGCATCGCTCCAAGAGACACAAATCAACACTCGTGATGGGAACATGGGAAGAACGCTGGGTAAGGGTGGTAACTTTACATTGGGTGGTCCGTGCTAACAGAACGACACAGAAAAGCAAACATAACCAATCACTAGGATAAGAGAATGGGAGAAGTGTTGTGCTCGATCACACGGGAATAGTATGGCAGGCAAAAAAGACAAGTAAGAAGCTCAGTGTTCTTCAGAGGAATGATAACCACCAAATCCCAACTAACCTAGTGCACAGGAAGGAAGGATAGTAAGCCAATAGTTTTGATAAAGTGTGAATTTAATTTGATCGGACGCGAGAAGGAAGCACACAGAAAGGGGAAGGTAGGTCAGATGTGCAGAGCTCTGAAAGAACAGCGCAAGCATCAAGGGCTACAATCACAAACACCGGCAAAACCCAAAAAACCTCCAAGAGGTGTTGAGAACAGTTGCAAACTCTATAAATACAGCAATGGTGTAACCACAAAGGAAGGCCTGGGCCTTCCCTTTAAGGGGAAAGGAGGGAGACTGACACAGCCCGCTGCCCTCCGGGCCCTGCTGGAGGCACCAGCGCTCCTGGGGCTCCAGAACGCTCCCGGTGCTCCTCGTTCCGGACCTGCCTGCACACCCAGCACCTACAGAGGCCGCCTTTGCTGCCAGCACACCTGCCGGCCCTGCCTGAGGGGCTCTCTGCCCCAGCCCTGCCGACAGAGTGAGGCGAGGGATGCCTGCGACCGAGCAGGGACGAGAGAAGCGCTCCTGGGAAATCGCCTTCCCCTCGCTTCCCGGCCTCACACAGGCTGCGGGGGGGCGTGCGCTGCCGCGGCCCCTGCGTGCGAGGAAGGAAACGCTCCCGTGTCCCTTCCTGCCGCCCCGGGACACCCCGGCCGCCCCCCCGTTCTCTGGAAACGCTCCCGTGTCCCTTCCTCCCGCCCCGGGACACCCCGGCCGCCCCCCCGTTCTCTGGAAACTCTCCCGTGTCCCTTCCTGCCGCCCCGGGACACCCCGGCCGCCCCCCCGTTCTCTGGAAACGCTCCCGTGTCCCTTCCTGCCGCCCCGGGACACCCCGGCCGCCCCCCCGTTCTCTGGAAACGCTCCCGTGTCCCTTCCTGCCGCCCCGGGACACCCCGGCCGCCCCCCCGTTCCCCGCTCCTGGCCCGGCCCCCCCGGGGCCGCCGCGGGCTCCCGGCGGGGGCAGGGGCGCCGCCCCATTGGCCGAGCGCGGCCCGTCTGCCGCGCTCCCGTTGGCCTGCGCCGCCGCCGGCCCCGCCCCGCTGACGCTGTGCCATTGGCCGCTCGGCCCTGGAGGGCCCCGCCCCGGCCCCGCCCCCTCCGGGGTCATTTAAGTTTATGGAGGAAAATAAATAAATAAAGCGGGAAATAGAAAAGCGTAGAAGGCGGGGGGGGCGTGGCGCGGGGGAGCGCAACCTAACCTGCTGCCTGGCCCGCGGCGGCCAATCGGCACCCGAGTGCCGGCACGACTGACACCTCCGCCCAGCCAGTCAGCGCTCCCGAGCGGCGAAGACGGCCCCCTAGCGTTCTAAAATCCGGCCAATGAGAGGCGCCGCGCGTTTGACCGACGTTTGCGCCTTCCAATAGGAGGGGCGCATAGCGGACCGGCTTCGCCTATCGAGAACTATCCGTGAGTCGCGAGGAGGGGGGCGGGCCCAGACGGCGGCGGGAGGCGGGGCCCTCTTTGAGTGACGGCGCTAGGAGCCAATGGGTGCGGGCCGGCGGGGCGGGGGGGCCGGGGGCCAATGAGGGGGCCCTGCGAGGCGGCGGCGGCCGCCTCTGAAAGTGCCGCGAGCCGGCGGCGCCCAGCGCGGGGCAGGGGAAGATGAGAGAGGTACCGGCGCTTCCGGGGTCAGCGCGCGGCCGGGGGCGGGGCCCGGGCGTGCTCCGCCCACCGGGGGCGGGGCGGGCGGGTGAGGGGCGGCGGGGGGCGAGGGGCTCCCGCGTCCCGGCGGGCAGGGAGAGCGCGTATTCCGGGAGGGAGCGGAGCCGGCAGTCCTGGAGGGGGAACGGCTCGCACCTGCCGCCTCCCGGAGTTTTTTCGCCGTCCCGAAAAAGTTTGGGAGCCGGCGGGGCCACTCCCCTGAGGGTGCGCGCGGCCGGAGAGGGAGACTTGGCACCGACATTCCCCCCGCTTGTCCCCCCCCGCGCTGCTCCTCCTCCTCCTCCTTCTCCAGCCGCGCCGCTGGGAAAAGTTGGCGGCGCTCGTTTGTGAGCGAGGGTCGGGGAGGCAAGAGATGCCCAAGAACCATCTGGACACAATCCCGTACAGTGTGCTCCGGGATGACCCCGCTCGAGCAGAGAGCTTGGGCCGGATGACCCAGTGTGGCCCCTTCCAACCTTGCCCAGCCTGTAATCCAGGGGTTCTGACAGGGCAGGTCGGGTTATCCCCCGGGAGAAAGGCAGTGCCAGCCCGGGATGCCCCGCGGGATGCGGGCGGAGAGCCGGCCTGGGGGGGAGTTGCTCGTCCTCCCGCACCCAGAGCTCGGCTGCTTGGGGTTTTTGGGGCTTTGGTTCGGTTTTGATCCCGTCCCCGAGAGCAAATCAGCTGTTGCCCATTCTCCCTGCGGAGGCTCCGGCAGCGCCGTCCCGCCCGAGCGCACCGCGCGTCCCTCAGCGCTGCCGGAGCCGTCGGTGCCCGTCCTTCCCGCGGCGCCGGGCGGCTGCCGGTGCCCAGGGAACGGCGTCGTGAGGGGCTCGGCTTTCCGTGAGGGGCTCGGCGGGCATTCCGTGAGGGGCTCGGCTTTCCGTGAAGGGCTCGGCGCTCGGCAGTCGGAGCGCAGGAAACAAAAATGGATTTGCAGTTCGAGGAGGAAACGGGCTGCCGCACCGCCCGTCGTGTTCCCAGACTTCGCCTCCTTTTGTAGCCGAGCAAGCCGGTGCTTCAGGTTAAAACCCCTCCTGTCAGCCTTGGAGCCCTCTGTGCTGAGTGGCAAATGGGAAATTGTGAGAAAGTAAGACTCGCTGTCCAGTAAAGCAAATTAACGTGTAAAGCCTGAAGCTCGGCTCTTCGAGCGGAGTAATTATTTTAGGAGCAAAAAGGATCTCCATAAAAGCTGTTATTGTCTACAGCTACTGGATCACAGTCCTGAAACCCGAGCGCCTTCCTGGGTCTTTCTGAATGCCTGGGATGTGCTCTCATACAGAAATGAAGTTTTTGGAATTTACGGGGCTGAGGTTGTGGAAATGCAGAACCATTTGGCATCCCTGAGTCTCGGAGTGCTTTGCGAGAACGAGTAACTCAAGACAAAAATAAATCTGTGATAGGAAAGTACTGTATCCTTCTCTTACACACACAAAAACCCCTCAGAGGCAAGAGCTCTTTCAGCTGTTCAGAGGATGCAATGAAGACACAGTATTAGAGCCGACTGGGAGGATCCTTCCCTCCCCAGTGGAAAATGTGGTATTTGTGAAGTTGCAGTTTTCTGCAAGAAAGTTCCAGTTTTACCGGGAAAAAAAAGTTACATTATTCTGACCGGAAAATTAAAGTGATGGTTCATGGCTACCTGCCTTGCAGACTTCTGTCAATTCTACTTTCTGCTTACAGAGAAAAAACACAGTTAATAAAATCTTCCCCTTAGGGACTTCCACCATTTTTTTTCTTTTTTTCCCCCCTGTTTTCCTATTTTACCCCCTTTAAAAGAATTGCTTGGAATTTTTATTCCGCAAAGGACGTGAGAGCTTTACTTCTTACTCTGAAATAGAACTAATTTTTTTTTCGCAGCACAAAAATTCCAGTATTTGGCCAGCCTGATTCAAAACTTCTGGAAACTTGGGGCCAGATCTTTGGCTTGTACAAACTGGCTAGTTCCATTGTGTTTAGTCCACAGAGGATTTGGCCCTAGTTAATTAATGGTTCACTCGAGGTCATGCAGCGAGTTGATTTTTAAAGCTGGAAACTGAATCCAGAGCTGTTATTATTCATTCCTGTCATATATCTTGAAGTTTACTGTACAACATTATATTTTTCTTAGACAAGCTGGATTAATAAGAGGCAGAATCCATGAGGCTCTGATTGCAACTTTTCTTTAAAATCATGTTCTTAAAAAAAATCTATTCAATCGTGATCTTACTAGAAAAGCGAGTAAATATGTTGTAATTAGTGCATAGGTGACAATGACTACCGAGGGAGAGAGAGGCCTGAAAAACTGCTTTTGTTATTTAAACCTTTCTTTCAAAGTACAAAAGCATTTGATTGGCACTTCACTGATTTAATAGTCCATTTGTAATGCAGGAAGAACATTACAGAAAATTTTAGCATTATTTTAAATCTCATCATTTAATCTGTAGGTGTTTTTTAAAAATCCTCATTTCTAGGAGAAGAAAACTTTCTGATAGCATGTAGAATCTGTGACTAGTCAGTTGTTAAAGATATGAATGCCTTGTGTCTTCCAAAATGAAATGGTTTATGAGTCTTAAATTGTATCCTGTTTGTTGTGGTAGCACAGAAGTAAAATACAAGAAAAATCCTTCTGGCTGAGGATTTAATGTTTGGTCTTACTATGATGTAACATTAGGAATGGAACCTAAGCCCTCTGGTTTAAAATCAGGGTTGCCAGCATTCATATTAAAGTGAAAACCTTTTCAGATCCTGTGCAGCAGCAGTACCAGATGTATGAGATACCAGCTAGCCCATTTGATCGTCTGGATTTACAGAGGTGGTCTTTTGCCTGTACTTGCACAAAGATGCATTGTGAAGGTCCATTTTTTTTCTGTTTTACACGGGAGGATGATACAAAGGCCAGAAATCCAAACAGACTGGCTGCACACACCCCTTTCCCCCAGTGTTACTGATTTTTCAGGGGATAATAAGATTTCATAAAGTTCAAAAAGGCTTGTTTCTGCATTCCAAATGTTTGAGGAGTGACTTCATTGCTAAAATGTTGTATGCTAAAAAGATTTTGAATTAAACAGCACTGAAATGACTTCCCAATGTCAAAAAGCAGTCAGTGACAGAGTTTGAGTAGACCTTCTGCCTCCCAGGCCTCAGCTGCACCTATTGGCTTCATTGTCCCATCCCTCCTACGCACATGCATGCCTGGCATTGTTTTGGAAATACAGCAGAAACTTGATAATTCAAACTGATGACTCGGAGAGTCACTTGTGGAATTAATTTATTGGGTAAATTAATGACTAGATATGCAGGCAGATTTAAAAATAAATTTAAAAAAAGTTGGTGTGTCATAGTGTATGGTTTGTTACTTCAGTGTGATTTATTTGTCACCGCATGAATTGAGTATCCTGGAAAATATTTTGTTAGAAATTTTGTAAGTCTTAAATCTCAGCATGGTTCTGTTCTTGTTATGTAAATCTGTGAGGGGAATTGGGTTTCCAGCTCTTCAATGACGAGTTATAATTTGGGATTAGAAATTAATCCATAGCACCTATTTTGTGGCACAGGATTTATAGCATGCCTCAGAGGTTAAACCATAGCCTTAGTATACTGATCTGTGCTGTAGGCTTATTTGATTTCGGCAGGGCTGCCTGCCTAAAACAAATAGGATTTGATCCTTGCTGGGTAACCTTGGTCAAATTCCAGGCGGCCCTCAAGACTTACTATTTCCATCTTGGTATTAGAAAATAAGTGTGTTCTTTCTGTTTATTTTTCACAGGGCCTCAGTATTGTTCAGTATAGTTTGTCATGTGAGGCTGTAAATCCCCTCCAGCGAGGTGGAATTTTAGATTTGCGAACTGTTCCCAAATGATTGCATGTGTATCATGAAGGAGAAGGCAGTCCTCTAGCCAAGAATGGACAGAATTTACTGAGTTTAGCTCATTAAGATTCCAAAGTGACTGCAGATATTAATGTAGAAGATGCTATGGGGAAAAATAATTATTTTTAATTTGCTCAAAGTACCAAATTAATGTTAAGTAAGCAGAATTCATCTGTAATTGCCCAAGAAATCTTACCAGCAGTTTAGGCTCTCTGAAGAGGTATTGCAGAGAGTGTGCACAAATCATTACATTATTGATAAACAAACAAAAAAAATTTCAGTGTCTCAAATTGTCAGCTTTTAGTAAACTTTGCTTGTTTTCCCTTACATAGGCATGCTGACCCTTGATCTTGGGTATCACAGCAACCCAAGCAAGTCAAAATTCAGTTCATTAATTTTCATGAGCAGTATATTTACTGAGAGGAATCATTGAGCATCTCTGAAACAGAAGGAAATAGTTGCCATTGACTATTTTTCACAACCAGAGGTGATTTTGGAAGGTCTGTGTTGCTTTAGGAAGTCCCATGCTTGTGGCCTGAGTAGGGTGATCAGGAAATAAAAATATTTTGGTGTGTAGAAAATTTTGTGCTTACTGATATAAATGGATCTCAGATTATACTCTGATTTTCCCAGATATTAATGAAAGATGCTTCAACGAATACAGAATAAGACATTTTGTTATCAAATTTCTTTGTAAGAAAAAGTTCTGATTTTGACTTTTTAACAGCTTATTCAAAGAAATAATTATTTCTTCATCATTCCATATTTTAAAAGTCCAATATGGGGTCTAAGTGAGTTATTGTTTCTTATTTTCTTGAAAGCATATTGAAGACTGAGCACTTGTTTACTGGTCTGGGTTCCTGGCTTAAGACTTGGGCCTCATGAAGTTCTCTGCCACGAATAGCATATTTGACTTTAAGGAAAAATTGCTCACTCTTTGTTTCCTATCTGTGCAACAAGAATAATACCATGTGCTGTCATCATGAATATTTGCAAAGGTATGTATGTGGAGAATTCCAAAATGCAGCCATCAGGATTATAAATAATATCTAAAGTAATAATTTCAGATGGTAAGTGCCAGTTTTTCCATTGGCTGTTTGGTTTGACAATAAATGCCAGTGTCAGTAGTTTTATAAACTTTGGTGCAGTTATTCTGGGTTTACATCAGAAAACAGAAGGTGGCTTAGACATGAATTTCCTCTTTGAAATAACTGAAGTGACATCAGTGGAATTATACAGGAATGATTTTGGCATTGATACTGCTGAAAGACATAGTGCTCTCTGAGTGCTTTGGCCTCGTACAAAGTGAGCTGTATTAGTAGTACCGGAGTTCAAAGCTCCTTTGGAATTGTAGTCTCCTCTTTACCATTTTAAGTTTTCAAGTACTGCAGCTAGCAGGTACTGTTTCTGGAAGAACTTCCAGGTTTCAAAGCTGTGTGTCTCCTACCCCATAGAAATTGTGCACACAAATTGCCTAATTTCCCATATGACTTTCAGCATATCCGTTTGACTAGAGCTTAAGAAAGTGGAAGTTCTAAAGCATTTTTGTAGCGAACTCCAGTCAGACATCTAGGCTGCTTTTCTTATACATAACACTTTCTATTTCCAGACACTGTAAATATTGGCCTTCAGAATAGCTTTGTGCAGTGTTTACCCACATCGCTTTATGGAAGACGAAGAAAGCAGAAAATACCCACTGTTTCCAAAACTGGTGATAATTTTCAACTACTTGTATTTTTGTATGCATCTTTTGAGACCCTGAGGCTTTATTTCCACCAACACTGGCTCTGTACACTTCCCTCTCCCACTGGTGCTGGATGCAAGTTGCAGTCATTAAGCATAAGTACCTCAAGGTAGATATTAAACACTGTCAAAACTCGTGTAGAAGTTACAGCTTTTAGGTGCAGCAAAAACAAGGCAAAGTTCCGGGGAAACAGGTTGGAAGTGCCTGAAGTTTGGGCCTCTAGAAAAACTGTCATTCTTCTCTATTTTTAAATGTACCAGAATGGAATTAGGGATTGAAATGGCAGGTGCTGCTATTCTTCTGTTAAAAGCAGCAATATCTGTTTTGTTAAGCAGTTTTCTGTTTCATAATTGTAAAGTAAATAAATAAAATATTTGTGCTGTTTAAGTGGAGTTTAAATGTGGGTTCCAGATTGTCTCCAAAACAATTTGTAGGACTTCTCCCCATTGTAGTGTGTGAATAACACCCACTGAACTCAATGTGAGGGTTTTTATATCGTGTGGCTGAAAAGAAGAGTCCCTATTTATAGCATTCAGACGTTGGCAGGTGCAAGACTGGTGAGAAATGTTAGTCTCACACATACAAACTAGTTGTTTAGGAGAGACTTCTCCGTGGTGGGAGCTGCTCCTCGCTGGGCCACTAGAATCAACAGCGTTGCTCAGTGGCTGAGCAACAGATCTTCTTGTTGAGATCAATCAGCTTGCATTTCCAGGAGGGTGTGTAACGAAGAAGGGCCTGATGGTGCTGATTGCAGTAATATACTTAGCTATGGCAGCCTTAGCTATTATTTATAGAAGTGCTAATTATATCAATAGAAATAGCAATATTAATACTGTTAAGTGTCAGAATCCACGCTTGACAGCATGAACTAAACACAGCTACTGTGAAACAAAGCAGCCAGCTTGTCTCCCTCGTCAAACCACCAATATGCATTTCAGGAAGAGTACACACCCACCTTAATTGCTTGGGGTCTCACCATTTTTGCTCATCTTGTTATATCACTATCATTTCAAGCTGAAAACTCACAAGACCGGCTGTTCCCATGAAGTGTAGACTGTATTCAAAGTCAGTCTGGAAAATTCAAACTGTGACTAAAAGTGTTACAGTGGATTCCAGTTTAAAGCTGTCAGCCTACAGTGCTGGAGACTGCAAGTGTCTTGAAGTTCAGAATAGGACCCAAACTTTTTTTTTAGTCTGTATCCTACCACTTCTTGTTTACGACATAGTTGGTGAGGACTAACGTAGATTTCAGTACCCACAGTTACCTTCAGACTACGTTACAGCCTGCCTTAATTGGCATCTTTTAAAGGGCAGAAATCATATTACCAAAAAATAAACAAAACTAAAAGAAAACAAGAGCATATTGAGACTTATTGTCTGGCTGCTTTTTTAACATTTAAAATATGCTTGATTTCCTGTCACAGCTCTTGTTACATCTGCCTACCTCTTGTGACAGTGTTTTAGACTGACTTCCCACAGGAGCTTACAAATCAAGCAGGTTAATGTCTTCATTAAAACTGAATAACAGTTTACTTTGGGAAAAAACATATTAAATATTTCAGGATATTGAACACCAAACTACTATTAAGCTTTAACTAATGCATTTACTTTGCTGACACTTGCTCTCCGATGGGACGTGTAGCTCAAGTTAATGTCACTCGAAGTGATGTTTAAGACTTCATGAGAAAGTGTTTCCAACCCCTTGTAGATGATTTTACTCTAATTCTATCACTCTGTACTTGAGAAAAAGTTTTAAATAAGTTATTTCAGCAACTTGCCATCCTTATTTTGGAAGTGTACTGGGTATAAATGTCTCCTTTAGAGTTTTAAATAATCCTTTCTATGTCCTAGATATATGTGGTGCATTGTGTAAAGAGAGTGACAGGCTGTTGGCCTCTGGACATATAAAGAATGTCCTTAGTATGCTTTGCCTTTGGGAGGAAGATACAAGGATTGTTGCAAATAGGAAAGATTTGGGTTTTGTCACCCATGATTGCAATCTACCTTAAGGCATGGCTGATTTAGTGGATCAGGGGGTAGAAATACAGGCACATGGCCCGCAGGGCAAGGTTTCTCAGCTGGCAAGTGGAGATATTCTGCGTGGGCCACTGTTACTGCAGAACTGTGGACTTGTGTCGTTCTCGCTCCCTGTAGAATCCATTTGCAGGGATGCCATGTGGGACACAGGGGCATCCCATCAGTAATAGGAATGGGGTTTGTTTGGATTTCTTTTGTTCATGTTGCACTGCAAATTCTGTTGGTGTAATTTGCTTTATCAGCTCTTTTGTTTTTGTTGGGATTTTTTTTGACCTCTTCATTTGGCAATCCTACAGTTTACTTATCTATTATCAGAGCTATGTCAGACAGTGATGCGTCATTCTTTCTGGATCCGACTGCAGCAGCATCCCAGTACATGATGCAATCAAACTGCATTCCTCCCCTGGCGGATTCAGACCAATCCTTTTGAAGTTTGTTAATGTATCCAAAATCAAAGCCACTTTCAGTTCTACGCTCCAAGAATACTGATACTTTGTTGTAACCCTTCCCATCGTAGGTCTGTAATAATCCTGGAGTTCTTCTGACATCCATTTAAACTCTGTGAACAGGTGATCTGTGAGTAAATCTCCCTGAGGAGTTGCAAACTTTCTTGAATTATTTACATATACTGTAGGAATTCTGTCTTGCATTGCATACTGGGCTGATTGCATAGATGATACAATATGATGCAGATGGAAATGGAGGATGTGCCTAGAACATAAAGATATGCCTTAGACTCATGAATATATTGCATAAAAATAATTCCTACTGTAATGCTTCTGGCTTTTGCTGTGTTAACTTCAGGGGGAAAAAATTGTCTACAAAACTTAGGATCTTGGTTACACCCAGAAAAAAATTGTTGAGAAACATGAATGGCTTAGAGAATTACTTATGCAATAGGTTGAAAATAAAAAGCCTGGTTTAACTACTAGTGGGTATCTGAAAGACATCATTGCTCAGTGGTGATGTTCTGGAATATAATGAGCGCTAGCTCATCTCATTTGGCAAACATGGTACTTCCTGGTAGGACAGGAGATAATTAACAAGTGCACATGGAATATGAATTGGGGGGTTTTTTGGGTTTTTTGTTTTTGGTTTGTTTTTTTTTTTTTTTATTTTATTTTAACTCATGGTCACAATGCATTTAAGTTCAGGAGAGTAGAAAAAAATATTAGTTTTAGTAGAATAATTCTGTAGGGCACTCCACTTTTTGAATAAACAAATACAGATCAATATTTTCTTGAATTTACTGGTCATGCATATTTATTCACTATATTGCCATTCACTCCCTTTAAGTAGTTCCACATCACATTTTTGGGAATTTTACATTTGTGGTTTGAAAACATAAATTGTTGTGCCTAATCCTGTCTTGCAAGATAAATACGACAGACCTGTTTTTGTTACCATCGTGGCTGAGTACTTGTACTCTTGTGGTGCAAATACGTACTCAGGTTCATGATTTGCTTTCTGAAAGGCCCTGTGGACATTTGTTAAAGCTTTGCATTGTTAAAGCTTTTGTTCCAGTAAATTGTAACATTTTGGTCAAAGGGTGTTGATTTAAATGGAACAGAAGTTACAAAAAAACCAAGGACTGTGATGAAGAGGGTTAATAACTCCCCTTTTTCAGTGATGGCCCATCTTGGTGCTGCTGGGAGACATTCACCCAGCCTTGCTGTCCAGCCCCAGTTGTGTGGATGCCATTCACTTGGGCTGACAATGTGGTGCTTTCTACCTGGGCAGCCCTGCTCCTGGAGAGCATGATAACCTGGACCTGACCTGAGAAGCACATTAACTTCAGATTCCCAATTAGTATTGATGTTATTTGCATGTGTAATTCTAACAGGAACTGGGGAGCCCCAGATGAGATCAGTGCCCCATCCACTGCTGCTGAGTATTTTACATGCTGTAAAAGCAGTGCTGCCTCAGGAAGCTTTTAGCTGAAAAGGCAAATCAGGAGAGAGGTGAGAGGAACAAAATGTTAGAATTTCCACTGTTGTGGTTGCAGACCAAGACACAGGGTAAAATTGCATGATTTTATTGGGATAATCCAGGGAAAGGAAATAGAGATTTTCAGAGGCAACTAACTCCCACTAAAGCAAGTATGGGAGTGATGTGCCAACCTGCCATTTGTGCCTTTGAAAATGTCCCCAGGGAGTCTATTGTAGAGCCAAGCATTGAACTCTGATCTTCAGTCCCCCACCAGACAATCGTTCCTTTCTGCTTAAAGTGTTTTTAATTGAAAAATACCATCTGAACAGTGTCTGTAAAGAATTACTTTTCCTCAGAACCTCCAAAAGAAAAGCAAAATGATGTGCTGCAGCAATAAATTAACCAGGGATCAAAATAAAAACCACAGTCTTGTTATGAAAACCAGAACTGGTGGGTAAATACTGTGAATTTATGACACCAGTGGAAAAATAAATCCACTCTGGTAAATGTTAATACTTTTAGAATGAAAGATTTTTGGTTTAATTATTAAACTATTCAAAACTCTTCTAAGCAGACTTTACATGCAAAAGCTACAGAACATTTAAAAAAACATACAGAAGTTCACCCCTTGCTTTTCTGCAGGCACTATTTATATCTCTGTCGGTGTTTGTTTCAGAGAAGAGAATAAAAGTCCACATGACACTATCTTACTCTCCCCAAACAGCAGTAACACTCTTCCTTTTCAATAGGGTTGTATGTATATTCACTCACACGTTCTCATCACTTTGTTAGGAGGTAGACTCTTTTCCCATTTTGCAGGTTGGGAAACCCTGGCAGAACTCAAGGTTACACAAATCCAGAGAAATCGTGAGAGTCAGATTACGCTGCTGGAGTGACCCATGTTCAGGCCACTCCAACACGTCCCCTAATAATATTTTACAAGCCTGAGCCATCTGTGTGTGATGAGATCAGAAGTAGGGAAGTCTGTAGTTGCCAAGAGAATTTTAGCAAGCAGAATTGTACAACTACAAAGAAATCCTACAGCATCAACAAAGCAAGCTCAGAGAAATATTCACACTTAGCTGGTTTTGACTCTTTTAATTGGAGAGTGTTCTTGTTAAATTTTAAGGGTTTGTTCTTCCTGTTGCACACCTAATTATTGATCACATTATGAGTTTTGCATATATTATTAGGAGTCTCCAAAATGGCTAATTCCATATTTTGCAAAAGCAAGAAGACACTACTGCTGCATCTCTCAGTGCACATGGAGGGGTAGTCAACCTCTACATCTTGGCTGCATCCCAGTGATTTGGCTTCCTTCCCTTCACAAACACACACACACAAACACATAAGCTCAGAAGTACCCCAAATAAGAGACCCCCTGAGAATTCCCTGCCTACTTCTGATCCATGGACTTCTTGCCATGTATGGACTTCACATCAGTGAGATTGGGTACTACTTATGTCTTCCTTCTTTTACTTTGTGTAAGATGAACTTCACAAAAACAAATAAATGCAAAGTATAGGCCTTTCAAATGCTCTCAGCATCAGTTTCACTCTTCTCCCTTTGAACACAACTGGGACTTGACTTGACTGGAGGTGGAATTAAGCCCACACTGAGCATTTTCAACGCATGCAGTCAGAGAAAAATTTATAATCCTACAAAAGGGATTCTGAAGCTCATCAAAGGATATGAATCTTTTGCTCCCAATAATGGTTCTAATTCTGGAACAGAAAGCTGCTTTCTTGGTTACTATGGGTTAAGTTCAACTAGGCTTTCTCCCAGTTTGTTTTATTAGAAAATGGTATTTATTTGACTGTGGTATGCTACCTAAAATTTTTATAATTTGTTTCTGTATTTCCATAAACATTTCTCTGTTTGTTTTGGAAGAGTGGTTACTTAAGGAAAAAAAAAAAAAACCAACAAAGTAAGCTTAAAAATATATTGCTTGACTCCCATATCAAATTTTCTCTTGTAATCAGTGTATATAGTTTTCCTATAGCACCAATCTAAACAAAATAAGGCAAAGAAAAGAAAAGAGAGGGAAGAGAGGCATTAGAATCTATTTTCAGGATGGCATATCAGACCACACGCACTTATGGGGTAGAACAGTTTTATTATTTTGGGCAGTACAGTGGAACTTATGAGAAGCTTTCTTTTTTTATACAAAGTTAGTTCAGAGTAGATTAAAGTTTATTTCAAACTCAGCATATTTGACCTCAAGCATCATAAGAGTCATGTAGAATTGGCTCATGCTATTAAATTCCTACAGCGAACTCCATAATAATGATTAATTTCTTTCATAAACTCTCTTCATAATTAATACAGGTTTCATTGTGGGCACTGCTATTCTCATATTGATTATCTCTACAATTTAGATTGGACTCGTAAAATGATGTCTTTGTTTACTCTGATGGCCAGACATTTATTTTACTTGGATAACTCTCATTTGCAAACTGGACTGGGGATATTGCTATCATAGAAATTACAAATATTTCAGACCTAATCCATGCAAGAGCAGGGATAATTCTTTGGCACCTGAGATTAATAATACTTTGGTGTTTTCTGATGCTTCTCATCTGAGAATCTGAGTTCTTTATGAACAATTAATTAAGCTTTAAGATACCCTTCTGAAATAGGAAAGCATTAGTAGCCTCCTGCACTGGATAAACTCATATTTAGAGATGTTGACTGACTTAGTTCAAGTGACCTGTCAAGTATGGGTTATATCAAGTTGGATATAACCCATATTTGCTGATTACCTATCTTACCCTTCAGTTCTGAGTTTTTCTCACAATTTTTGATGTGGCATAGTTCCCTTTGGCAAAATATGCATTTAAAAAAATTGTAATAGCTGGATATGCTTTAGCTGCTGGAACAAATGTAGACCTTTCTTGTTGCTTGTTTCTTTTCAAAAATAATTTAATTTTTTTTCTAAGAGTCTTTTCTAAACTACAGTAAAATCTGTAGACTTCTAAGACTCTAATAATCCCTTGTAAAAAAAACTCAAAACATGACTTTCACGTTTCAGACTTGAGGAGAAGCAGCTTTAATTGGAAAAGCCAAAAATAGCAAATGATGGTATGGAGAAGGTAAAGAGCCATAAACCAGATTTTGTAACATTACCCTGTGCACTCCATCTAATGTTGTGCAACAGGTGAGCCTTTCTCTTGGTCAGTCTTGTGTATATTAATAATGTAAATCCACTTTATTGCAATATTAGAGGAAACCCTTCTCACATAACTGAGGGATCCCAAGGATGGAGGCAGTACATTTTGCCCAGACCCTGGAGGGTCCCGAGCCCCATGGGAGCTGCTGAGCTCTCCTTGTTTTGTTAACTTCAGAGGGTGCTGGGGGGAAGTTGCAGTGGCTGGCAGAAGTTAATCTTTGGAAAGCCTTGGAGACAAACAGGAATTCCATTTTTTGAGTTGAATTCAGCCGTCCTGCTGTTGCCAAACCTACAAGCAGAAGGAAATGTGGATGTAAAAAGCAGCACGTATATACATATTAATGCTTCCAGTACAACATCCCCCATGCCTGAGGACAGTAAGTGCAACTGAGGACATGGTGAGGTTTACAAGAGTACCTCACATGTTGAGATGCTTTATAGTCCCCCCTGTGAATAGCCTAGCGAAAACCATATGTGAAATATAAATATACTGGGACTTAAAAATGGAGCTGCATTCCAGCCTTTTAAGTTAATTTTGTAACATGCAGCATCTGAGGGCTTAATGTGTGTTGTATCCAATGCTAGCTGAATACTGCAGGGCTTAATAAATGCAGTGTGTAGTGGAGACACCAGAGGGTCTGATGGAAGATGTGAGAGGAGGAGAAGAAGATGGTGGAAATAGCACATTTTAGTGAAAGAGCAAATCCGGTTCGAACCAACTGCATGCTTGCTTCCTTCAGTCCGAAGGCAACAATGAACTCCCGTTGTCATGCTGAGTCAGTTGGCACTGACTCACTTTATCAGTCTCAAAATTGTCCAGCATTTCATCAGACCTGGATTACACAATGGGTTTTTCCTTTTCCCCCCCTTTTTTTTTTTTTTCCCAACACACTTTTAGTATTAATAGGCCCGTAAATCATCTGATGTTAACATGTTTCCTCATTAACTTCTACTTTTTTAATTATAAGATTAATAATCATACAACTTCCCAAAGAGGGAAGTGCAGTAATCCCGATTTGACTTGAAATTCTCAAGGAAAAACTTTTGTAGTTATGTGATTCTCTCAGTTAAAAATAAGTTAAAGCCTTTTGTTACTTTCCACAGGATATTGGCATAGCTAACATATGTTCACAATTGTTCAGCTGAGGTATGTGTTCTCTGTTGGGTGTGGAGAGAAAACTTGTATGTGGAAACAGCAGCCAAAGTATCAAAGTTGAATTTTTCGCCCCAGCATCACTTTTTTAGGGTTTTTTCTGCAAAAGCCTATTGGAGAAAACACTCAAATGCAGTATATTATCCACTAAAACAGCACACATAAATTATGTGATGTATTTTATGGGTGTATTTATCCCTTGAACACAAAAAGACAGGTTACCTAAAATGCAAAGTGTGTGATTCTGTACTTAAGAACATCTTCGGAGTCTCTGTAGTTTGTGAAAAAATTAAGGTCTATGAGGCTTTCTGTCTAACTCTGCATATTGGTGCGCTTCACTAGATTCTTTGATTTTAGCACCTATGCTGTTACACAGTTTCAATGAAAGCGATATGAATAAACTAAAAATGTGTAAAAAGTGATGCTGAGTTGGCTGGACAGCAATGCATCTGTTCTAAAATCCAGCATTTCTAAGTTCAGCCATCTTGTCTGCCCTAATTTAACATCTGTATTTTCCACCTGCAGGATAAAATTATTTGTGTTGAATCAAATAAATTTTTTAATCACATATTGAGGGCAAAATATGTATCTTCAGTTTTTAATCTTAGAATGTTGGCGATACCTGGAATACGTTCAATGACATCTTATCCTGGGTTTAATCCCATCCGTCTGTGTTTTGAATCCATCCTGGTGGCTATGAAATGGAAAGCTTCCAAGAGTCTTTGAATAATTTTTTAATTTTGTTCTTCAGTGGTTCTAGTTCTTTGTTGTTAATTAGATCAAACCACATTTCCACTGAGGCTGTAATGGTAGTGTCATCAGCCTGTAATCTGTCAAGTCCCTCTGAAACCTCCTTCAACTGCTTTTGTAAATTTAGTACCTCTCTGTAAAGTTCCTTGCAGAGAAAAATGTGTGCTATTTTTTGATCAAAGTCCTTCTTGTTCTCAGTGCAAATTTCAAGACACTTGTTGATGCAAATGCAGAATCACGTGCTCCTGAGAGGAACACTGAGTGTCCCTGGGAACCAGGGGCACTTTTTCACTCAGGTTACTCTTTTTCACTGGAGTTATCCAGCCTGCTGGTAATAGCAGATGTGTCTTTAGGCTCTATAGTACAGGTTGGGAAGAATCTGGCCATTACTTTTTCACTCAGTGTGGCTGAAATACAGCACTGAGCACCCATACATCAGAAGGAGAAGAAATGGTTTTTAACATTCTTGTTTCAAATTTGTTTTTTTCTGTCGAACCAAATAGTAAGGACAGCTTTCTCATGCATTTCTCATTGCTGGATGATATCTTTGGTAACACTGTACCAATATCTGTGATTTTCATTTTTTTAAATAGCAGCATGCAAAGACATACCTTTCATTGTCCATAAACTTGTGGTCATTAGATCATTTGTCATGTTCAGATAGCCAACCTGCACTAATGTCACTGTTCAATGCTGTTACTTTTTCTTTTATTATCCTCCTGTTTTTTCTCTTGGAGATTCTTGTAGTGGACAGCTGAATTTACAAGGCTCTAAAAGAAATGTTTCAATCATTGCTATCAGTTGCTCCTTTTGTGTTCCACTGAAGGCAACATCATTAAGACAAAATAACATTGCATCTGTCTTGTTAAGCAGAGATTTTCTTTGCAGCATAATCAACTGGTAAGCTTATTTCTGGGTCTTCAAGACACAAAGGTGTCTAATGTTTAAGAGCATCTAGGAGATTTGGAACACAGATTTAAATAATCATTGCAGCTATGTTTAATAATGATAATGACAGCATTAAAACATCTCACTTTCGGGATCATGAAACTCATCAGAGTCCTGCTTCAGTAGTTTCACTTAAAAGAACCTCTCATCTTGAAGAGTCTACAAAAATGAATTGTCTGCATTTTTTGAGATGGATATGAAGTCATCCTAACTTCTTGAACAATTTTGACAATGCCTATACTATACTGTTAAAGAATTATCTTGGGTTTTGTTACTTTGGTAGGTGCATTTGGTACTTGTTGCTTTCTCCAACTTCTCTTGAAGTCAGAGAAATGAATATATTTATGTGTCTTAACCATTAAGCTCCAGTTTGTAATATTGTTTGTTATCTTTAATATTAACAGTAGAGCAAGAAGCCTGCAGTCTGGATTTAACAGTTAGGATGGAAAACCTGTGTGAGAGTGCTGGCTTTTGTTAGACTTGTTATAATCTACTCAGAACTGCTTTACTTGTGTCACTTTCCTGTTGAGTCTTAGAATGTTTAAATTTCTCATTTGCAGATAGAAAATAGAGCCTGATTTTTCAAGCATCACTTCTTCCTATTCTTTGTTATTTTCATGTAAACATTTTTAAGTGTCAGATCCTGAATAGTCAGCACTGGATTGTTTCTGTATCTGACATTGTAAATATAGGTAACATGACTCATGGACTCTTTGCCAGACTATATATAAGCAACCCCTGCAGCAAAATGTTATAACATCTTCCCTGGGTCTATTGTGAGGGGCTGAGCAGGCCATCTTTGGTCAAATGTATTTCTGTTTTTGAAACACCTCTAGCTTTGTCTATCAGGACTTTGTCTCACCAATCACATCTGTGTGAGTTTTGGTTTGGTGTTTACATGGGAGAGCGTGGGGTGCACCTCTCTAAAAGCCAGTGCAACTCAGATGCTTTCAGTTGCTGAAAAAAGAAAAATATGCGAATTTACCAGTACCATACAATTTGTGCTGCTTTTGTTCGTATTTATCATATTTAGTGGTCCTCGATAGTTCATTGCTTTTTTTTGCCTCTGAGGATTTTTTTGTTTGTTTGTTTTAGTCTCTCTCACAACTGCAAAGTACTGTGCATCCATGTTCCAGTAGTGTGCAAGGCCAGGTTGGGTGAGGCTTTGAACAACCTGGTCTAGTGAAAGATGTCCCTGCCCAAGGCAGGGGGTTGGAACTGGATGATCTTTAAGTCCTTTCCAACACAAACCATTCTATGATGCTATGATCAGCCTCTCTGTGCAGTCTTAGCTGTAGTTCTCTTAAATGAAAATCCAGCTATCAGTTTTACAAATGACTATTTAAACTGTTTATTGATGTTTTCTCCAAGATGGAAGTGCATATACTGCTTTAAGAGTGAGAAGGACGTGTCGGGTACCGCAGGAAATTCCAAGGAGCTCTCTGTGGGTTGAGAGCATGGCCGCAGTGGGAGAAATGTGTAGAGTGGTAACTGTGTGGGATGGTTGGCTCTTTATCCATCAAGTCCTTCCCTGTCCCCAAAGGGATCATCTTAGGCTCAGAGCTCTGCTTAGAAATTCCCAGGACTTGATCTAATCTTGAGTGCATGTGAGACGAGCGAGGCCTGAAAGGCTGAGTTAGCAGGGAGGAGTTGGAGAATGAAGGTGCTAAGAGGAGCAGGGTAAAAGCTGCAACTCAGCCAGGGTGTTTTACTGTACTTTTTAAATTATCTGCCACAATCCACTGCCTGTTGCAGACGTGTGCAGATTTCCATGATAAGCCTTAAGATTGCTGTTGGAAATACTTTTTTAACCCAAGTACTATTGCCTAGAAATGTTTTTTTGAGCAGAAGGATTTCAGTTCAAAGTAAAACCTGTGATGTTAGGGGTGCTTATGGCTACTCCTGAAACACGTGAGCAATTTCTGGCCATTTAATTGTGACAATTGAGTAATTCATGGTACAATGTTTTACTTCCACCTTTATGGTCTGCCTTTGCCACAATTTTCAATCCTCTTCCTAGTCTTTAATCTATACTTCTTTTTAACAGTTGGAAAACAAACTTGAACATCTTCTTTTACTCTAGTAGGAAGTTTTGTTTTTTACTCCTTGAGGAGACTGAGATGACTTTATGCACTTTTCCCTTATTTTATTCCCCATTTTGCCTGTCTGTTCCTTGATGGCTTTCACTCTTCGATCTATTCCACCAATTTTAATTGGAATTTTTTTCCTGTCTTCTCTTGTGATAAAAAGATATTTTCAGGTAATATCCTTCTTTAGGCCCAGTGGTAAAAGGGATGTCTTTGGGAATTTGGACATCTATTTTCCATTAAAATGAGTGGAATGAAGTGTTAGTGTCTGGCAGGGATTTGAACACCTTTGAGCTGTTGTGAAGCAAGTATTCTTATTCCTCTGAAAGTGAACTCCTGTTGTAGATAGGGATGGATAATGTTAAGCTTTGAGACCTGTGGATGGTGTAGTAACATGAACGTGGATAGAACCTGTAAGTCAGATTTTTGGGCTTTATTTGTCTTGCACATAACTTTTCTCAGAGGAGTAGCCTGTAGTTATCCCAAAAAACTTCCAGCATCATTAAGTACCTAACACTAAAAATCCATAGCAATTGTTAGATCTTTTCTGCTCCAGAAAATGATGTAATTTATCACTTATCTTCATATTTTGAAACAGGGGTCAGATTGAGTTGACTTTTAGCAGTATGGTGAACTGGTGCTTTTGTTCCCTGGTGGTTGACTTCTTGTGCTCCAAAATTACAGCTTTAATTTAGGATGTAAAAAGCTTGTAGCCTGCCTGACTGTGAGGTTCTAATTAAAGATTGCATTAGATGTGAGCTGACACTTGTTTGTTTCCAGTCAGTCTCCTAATACAAGAATTCTTGGATGTGTCAAGCAGTGTTGACTCTGAAGACTATTGTCAGTCATTTCAATGTAGAAACTATTTACTGCTTTACTGAGTTTTTTTTCTCAAGAAATAAGGCAGGAAAAAGGAGAGATAATAATGTTACATAGAGCTTCAGCATTGTCACATTTTGATACTTGGAGCCCAGAGTACTGTTTATGTTGAAACAGCAATGTGGAAGAGTAATGCCCCATAAATTATCTTCATTATAACCCCGTGGCTACTTTTCTCATACCTGTTTTAAAGATGCTTACATGAGCTGCACATGGTGCCTAAACAGGCAGTCTCAGCTCTCATGACTGAGAATAGCTGTGCTGCACCAGGTAACCATTAACAGCTTGCTCACAGTTTGCCCCCATAAT
Source organism: Melospiza georgiana (assembly GCF_028018845.1). NCBI lineage: Eukaryota > Metazoa > Chordata > Aves > Passeriformes > Passerellidae > Melospiza > Melospiza georgiana. The sequence continues at coordinate 85,227,896 of NC_080431.1, forward strand.
CCCATATCTGAGAATCCTCAGTGAATTTTTATGGTACATTGCAACTTTCCTCTGGGAATCCCTAGGAATTTCAGGCTGAAACTCATTTGCTTACTCAGTTGGATGGATGTATGATGTACAGCTCGATATTTATGTGGGGGTTCTATCAGACGTGATTTTCTTCCCTTGCTCAGTGCCTGGCCCTCAAATGATTTCCTGAAGCTGGTGAGAATTCCATGTAGCTGTAGTGGTAGTACCTTTGTTTCTGAAACAGAAAGCATAAAGGTATACTGGCATTTATGGTTCTAACATCTGTGATATTATCACAGTGTGTTAAAAACAAATGTCGATGCATTCTGAGACTACAACAGAGACTACTTAAAGTCATATTTGTATCCTGATTCTTACCAATATTTTTTTGGCTTCAGGACAACTCAACAAATGGAACAGTAGGACAGCAAAGTACCAGTTAATATAAAGTTATCTTTATTCCAACTTCTGTTTATCTTGCTGAGTTTTTTGTTGCATATTATCAAATGGTTTCACAATATGACCTCTGACTTTGAAACAAAACAAATTAAGTGTTAGTTAGTACTGATTAGTGCAATGTTAACATTGATTCTTTATTTACTCAAAAATCAGGAAATTAACGTTCCTCTGACAAACTTAATTATGCCTAATTGCACAGATATTACAAAAGGGTTCTCTCATTATATAATCATAGATAATCCTGGTAGCAATAAAAAAATCTTACAGTCCTAGCTAATATTTGCAAAGAAAGTTATAGAAGAAGAGCCCTTTGACCATAAAAATAGTACCTGACTTGGGCCTGTTACAAAATCTGACTGAAGAGTGGCATTGAAGTTGGTACACTTTGTTTCTATTATATCATTTTGAAAATAGTATGTCACCTTGTTCTGTATGTTCTAGTTCTGTAATGAAAGGCCCTTTTGTTCAAACACAGGCAAAATAAAAGAGTTGTTTGTCTATAGGATACCAAAGCTCATTTCTGCCAGACTTAAACCACCACTAACCTTGCTAGATCTTCCAATTTTTGACATGTTGATTGAGAGAAAGGTTCTTATCTCTGTTCTTGTGTAAAGTAAGACCTGAGGCTTAATTTTCAGTTATTACAACTTTTTGCTTTTAATTTCTTTGGCTTTAAATAATAAACTCTCTCATCTGTTCCTTTCAAAATGAACTTCAATTAATACTTCAGGAAAAGAAATGCACCTCTAAATGTGTCCTTTAAAACAGCTGAGCAAATTGTGTTCACTTTATCAAAAAATATTCTCCTTTAGGCTAAAACTAAAGGACTAATTGGACCCAGTCTAGTTTTTCTAATAGAGCTTAGCTTACATAAAGGGAAAAAAAAAAAGAAAAAAGAAGAGACCAGGACATTCCTTTTCTTTATTACATCTAGTGCATCTTGGTTCTTTATTCTTCAGAAACATCTTTGATTAAATGTTTCAAAGCCAAAAATCCTGCCCACATACACACAAATATCATCCTGAGGTGGTCTGCACATAATCAAGGTTTGTGAATGTGAGACTTACCTATAGTTGGTGGCACTGCTTTTAGTAAAAAGGTTACATCCTTACTAGTCTTTCCTGTGTGTTTGATACAGGCTCAGCAGTTGTTTGCTGTTGGAGTGGGCTTCTGAGGCTATCAAAGACAAATCTTTCCATTACTCTACTGAATGGCCTCACAATATTTAGTTAGCCCTGCAACAGAATCAGGCACATTTTGTGCTCTCAGGTCAGAGCCACATGGCCTAAATGCCCCTAAGTCCCTGGGCTTTATGTTTTCTGTTAGCTGGCAGTGGGATTCTAGGGGTGCACATCCAGAAACACTAAGCACAGGGACTCAGCAGGAATTTGGGCCAGCTGACACTGGGTGCCACAGTAAAATTTTGGGATGAACTGCTTCTAAGTGAGAAACAAACTGAAGAAGTTTGAGTGAAAGTCCAGCCTTTTCAGTAATTTGCAACTTCAGTTTGCCTGATAAAAGCATTGGTTTAACGTTGCCTAGAATAGATGAAAAAAAGTCTTACAGAGGAACTTTCCCACTGTATGATTGTATTTGAGGAAAATAATCCTACATCCATTGAAGGGATATCAGGGTAAAGTACTATTCATATTAGATGAATAATGCCACTTAGTGTTTCTTCTTTCAAATATTACAGCATTATTGTACATACTATGATTTTTTTTTGGTCATACATCCTTAGCTTTAAGAAAATACATAAAGAAATTTCTAGTTTTAATAATTTCAGTAAAAAAGCTTTAAAAATGGCACTGATCATAACAGAGATTAAAAAAAATCCCTGTCTTTTAAGAGAATTACATGACTTTTAGAGCCTACTGAAAAGTTTTTGAATGTTTGAAATTTCAACACTCTTCATTGTTTTTTTCTGTAGAGAAGTTTTTGTCCACTTCATACATAGTCAATAAATGTTCAAATACAAAATTTCCATCTTCATACCTCTGGTATACTTACATTGCATTTTTGTTTTTATTTTTCGAGAAATGGCTATTCATTTGGGGGGCAGTATTCTCAGATGTGATATTCTAAACTAGGAGATAATTACCTCTTGAATGAGTAGCATCATTGAAAATGCTGACATAAATATTTTCCAGGTAGAATGGATTCATGCTGATAGGCTTATGAAAATATTCAATTGTACCCAGAGGGTAAAATAACAGCTTCCAAAATATTGCTAGTGATGTGTCTCACTTATTTCCCCCATCTAGATCTTCATTCACAATAAACTTAGTGCATCTCAACTGCTACAACAATCACTAGAGTTGCATGAGTTTGTGTGAGTTTGTTTTCAGTTTTTCCCCCTACTATTTAAATAAGGTAAAAGTAGAAATGCTGGCCACCTTGGGCTTCAGAATTTTCACTTCTGAAATCATTATGACAGCAATTAATAGTCTGCATGCTCCTGAACTTTCTGTGGCAAAAATAGAAATCTTTCTTGGTTTTCCTAGTTATCTGGCAGAAGACAACGATGAATGTGCATCCTGATTTGTCTGTTACCAAGGCTCTTTTCATGTGATAAAACTACTTTTTAGTATTTGTTGTTCAGTTTGGGATGGATTCAGTGTGAATTTTCATAAGAAATTAATCAAATTTCTACTCCTTAAATGTTGGCTGAACTGCAGCATGTCTCTATAGTGGAATCAGAGGTAATCTTTGGGAACCATATAGTTATATAATAGAGGGTGCACCCCCTACAATGCAGTGGGCTATGTAACAAGATCTGACTTCATTGTAACTCCCCAGCTTTCATGAGGGCCTGGCATGTTAGCTCAACAGCTAAATTGGTCACTAATGGCCTGCCCATGCAAATAAAGGCAATATCCAAGCAGCCTGTAAGTGGAGAGGATGAACATATATGTATAGTCAAGGCTACAGATAACTGCACCTTGTTAGGAGTTAAATAATTGCAACACAATCTACACAGAAAGCTGAATTAGCTTCCCAGGGGCAGAAAGCTAGTAACACATGGACATCCCAAGCTTGTGTGCATGTATGTCTAAAGGCTTTTTGTGTGGTTGTGGTTTTTGAATTGGAAAGTGATATGTTGGTATGATACTGTCTTCTGGAGTTGATGAGGACTCTCAGTCCCTGTAGGTGGTGATTGATATACACCAGTGTTGATGAATATAAAAGCAAGGGATTGGCCTTGCTGGGACAAAAACTGTTATGTTGTGAGATCTCACTCTCATAATTCACTGATGTAGCAGTAACATTTGCCCAGCACAGCCTTAGAGAAATGTATGACATGGGATGATTATGCAACAGAAACACCATGTTGCAGCCTTAGTGCAGGGTGGCCTGGGGGAACAGTCATTATGCAAAGTGTTCCTCCATTGAAGTACAGGTAGTGTCATCACAAAGGAAAGTGGGTATTTGGTACACACTACTTGCACACAGATTTACACAAATCTATTTAAACTGTTGGAGACATGTCAGCTTTGCTTCTGGTTTATTATTCAGGACATTCTGAGATTAAAAAAAAAAAACCCAAACATTAGAAAAGCCAGTTCTGGTTCAGTAAGTGCATCCCAGTCTTGTCAATCAGCTGGGCTGTCTGGGAGTCAGATCCATAGAGGCAGCTTAGACTGAACTTCTGATCAGCAAAGGCTAAAATCCTAATTCCACTTTCTGTTCTCAAAACCTTTTTCCTTTTTTTTTTTTTTTTTTTTTTTTTTTTGCTATCTGTAAAATGAGACTGACAGTAGTTTTGTTGCAAAAGAAGTTGTGAGATTTGATTTGTTTATGATTACGTGCACCTGAAATATGGTATGATGGACCGAAGTTGCTATATTAAAGGAAAGTATTACTTATTTGGAGGTCTGGCACTAAGTAGTGACTGCTGAGATGGGAGAACAATTGAGATTCTTTGCATATTGAAAGGCACCAGAATTGCACTGTATTTCCCCTTTCCTGTCCTCAGCATCATCACCAGTAAATCTGCAGGAATAAAGAGCTTTGTGTGGTCCTTCTACATTTCTGTTGGCCCCTGCTGATGTAAATCAAACACACTGTCCTCCTGTTATCTTCAGGTTTAAAAAACCTATTTTTAATCACTTCATACAGGTATCTAATTTGAATCAGCCTGCCACACTGCAGGACTCTTGAGCTTTTTTAATTGGCATCTCTCTCATTACATTTGCACAAAGTTGCAGAGACACTGCAGGACACCAGTAGAGACATGTGAATCACCAATCCTGTTGGGCTGGCAACAAGATGGTGTGATACACCAGGGGAGTCTCAGAGACCCGTGGATGTGGTTAAGGGGACAGAGTGGAAGCAATCAAGTTCAGACATGTTGCTGTGACTGTTTCGAGATCCTGCCTATGCCATCTGAAACAGAACTGTCATGGAAGCTTGCCTGGGATTTTTAACAGCAGTATGCTGTTAAACCAGCCTGGTTTCTAGGAACAGTTCCTGGGATTCTGGTAATGCAGAGCTCCCTGAAGGTTTTAATGGAAATGTCCTAGGGCAAATATGTGAAGTACATCAAAACCAGTGTTTTAGCCCATCACAGGGATAGGCAAGGCACCCAACCAGTTCATGGAGTCTGTCTTACTTAAATTTCTTCAGCATTTGAAAATCAATCCTTAGGTATCTGCTAAGAGGCTAATTTTTTTTTTTTTTCCTGAAGGAAGTAGCTCTTATCCTCAGACATGTTTACATGATGCCGTGACTCCTTTTCCAGTTTTGGCTGCCAACAAGATATGTCTAAACTTAGCATGTTGGTGCGCCTGGAGACATGAAGTGGAGAGGAGAGACTAAAGCAGTCTAGAATATGTTATTTGGCACTGAAGTACCTTCCTTCCCTCTCAGTCCGTCATCAAGAATCTTTTTGCAACAAAGTCAGTTGCAACAAAGTCATTCACAGTTCTGGTGGGCACTTTGGTTTTCCCTATCTTCCCCTTGCTCCTGAAAATCAGGGCTCTGGAGATGGGTGCTCCAGCTGCACCAAGCATGCCAATCTTTCACCTGCCTTTACAGTGCTAGTAATTTTTTTTCATTCTTTTGGAGTCTTTGCTAGAGGGGTTAGGGCTCTCTTGCCTCCCTAATGACACTTGCTAGAAACTAACTCTGAACTGAGAAGACAAGTTTGCAGAAAAAGAAAAGCAGGAGTATCGTCTACTGGGTAGACCAGCATTGCTTGTTCTTGCTTTCAGGATGAATAATGCAGCATTTTACTGAGCCAGCCAGGAGCCCTCTGTTTCAGCCTCTTTCTCGGGGGGTGACACCACGTGTGGCTTAACCAAAATTTGATGTCTGTGCCATGGGAGATGTACGATCCTGGCACATGACAAGGCTTGCTTGCCTGTTGGGCTGCATGGCCAGGCCGTGTGACTGCCATGCAGGCCCTCACTGTCACACAGCAGCTCTGTGTCCAGTCCTGTGACAGGGCTGAAAGCTGCCAGCAGCCACACGTTCTCCTTCTGCTTCTTGCAAATGATCCAAGGGCATAGCCATTGACCTCCTCATATAATGGAGAGGGGGAATTGCAGGCCCACAGGAGTGTGGTGTGGTGGTGAGCAAGCTTTCATTGAGTATTTTGAATCAAGCAAATGGGCAGTTTTATGTTGGCAAAACATTAAATCAGAATTCTCCATTCAAACCACACCTCTCAGGATTTTTTAAAAATGGTTTAGATGGAATAAATGATTAATAAAACAACCCAGAATTGAGCCATTGATGGTAAGGACCTAAGTCTAAAAAAGACTTTCAGGCAAGGAACCAGTTGTGCAAATCACATCCTGTGGGTTTTTTCATTCAGGTCAAACATATATTTGGATTTTATTAAGATTATGGTTAATTTGATTAATTTCTGATTGAAGGCCAAAACTAGCTTAAGTTGGAATCTACTCCATATTTGCTTTCCAACAGTCTTGAGGTTTGGAAGTGTTTGGTTTAGTTCTATAGTTCTATGAGTACACAAACCCCATGCGACTTTGGAAGGGGTGGCTTTGGGCTCCAGTTTGGGTCTGGCCCTAAGCATTGTTCTAAGTGAGTGAGAACTGGGCTCAGTTCTAGTGTTCTTACTGAGATTCAGACTTGCTCAAAACATGAGGAAATTTGGCCTGTTACCCTGGCTCAGATGCATGTATGGCATCTCTAGAAAGTTAGAGAAAAGTTAAGGATCTAGGTGCCTTCCACTTACAGGTTTTGGATCTGGATCAATTACAAGTCTGAACATTTTTCAAACCCTAGTGTTCCTGACTCAGTATGCCAATTTCAATCTGAATGTCTTACATTTGAAGGGTTCAAGTGTGTTTTTTTATGCAAAGTTGGTACATTTTAAATATCTCTTCAGATTTGTATGTGGATTGGTAGGACAAAGGAATTAATGTTAGTTGGGGTCATATATTCCAGGCTGCTAAGAACTTCTCACTTCTGATATCCTCATTTTGGTGTAGACCTGTTTTTTAAATTTTAAATTTCAGAGACTATTCCTATTATTTGAACTGAATATGAGGATATGAAAACTTGTGATTTTCATCAGCTGGCTTTGATACAAGTCCTCTTGACAAAGAATTTATTTTTTTCCCATAATATTTGCCATCGTAAAACTCTGAGAGATGCCAGGCCAAGATGGGAAGGCTCTTCACATATTTACAGTACCATCTACTCATGGAACTACAGTTGAGTCTGTTTTACAGATGGAAAAACTGAGGCAATGACTGCTCAATTGGTACTTACACAGCCAGATCGAGTTACCACAGTTAGAAGCAAAGTCTACAAATGCCCCTTCTGCTTTCCTGACCTTACATACCCTTCAATAAGGTGATTATGGTCATAAAGTCCAGAGAAGAAAATATGTAATATAACTACATTTTTGTAATATATATTTAGAGTAACCTGGAGAGCTGCCTCTACGTATGCCAGGTGTGCACATAGCTAAATATTACAGAAGGAGTTGAACTAAGTGATCTATTAGAGCTTTTTACTCTTCATATTTTACCCTAAGGTAAGAGAGGCTGTGTTTTGATAAAAAACTAATGAAAATTAACCTTTTGAAATAAATTACTTAATCCTTCTGTATTTACTGTACATCTGGATAAAACCAGAATGTTTATAAGCGAAATACAAAAATGTGTACCAGTGAACAAAACTAATCAAATTCACCAGTCACCAGGCTGGTTAATATTATAAAGACTCTGTGAATCATGAATATCCAGCCAGCCTGAGGGTACAAATCCATGAATCTAGGGAGTTTACCTGTCTCTTTTAGTCAGCAGACTATCCCTTTTCCATCACTACAATTTAGGCATATATTGCCTAATAATAAATGTGATAATAAAAATGTAGTTTGGGAAGCAGGATGTTGTAATAGAGCTTTAGATCAAAAGTGAGATTCATTTTACTTAATTTAGCCAACTACAAGCTAGCTGCTTAGCCTAATCTAGTTGTGTAGGCTCCCTCTTTAGTGGGGAGACAGAGAAAACTGGGATGAATTGCATTTGGGAGGTGCCTGTCTCTCCACTGACAATAGAGGGAGCCTACTCAACTGGCTTAGACAGGACACTTAACTTTTAGGTGGGTATGGGTTACTCCAGGAAAAGTCTGTTTTGCTTCAGGAGATTTGAGTTCTCATCTGTTTTTCTACTGATTTACAGCATAACCTTGGTAATATCACTTTTTTTTTGGACCTATTATCTCCGTCTAAAAAATACCCTATGGATAAAGTTCTTGGAGAGCATTTGCCAAGGATGAAATACAGGTGCAAAATGTTTTTTTTCCCTGGTCTTCCTTTTTTGACATGTCTGTAGTTGTCATTAAAATAAATAGAATTTTTGTGACAGCATAAGTTTATGCATGATGAGAAGCAGAGCTGAGTGAAAATTATTTTAGAAGCAGCATACATCTTCTTCAGATGTGACAGAATATTGTAAAAATAAAAATATAGTAACTGGTTCCATGTATTGTTTCTCCTGTCTTTGCTTCTCCTTTGCACCTTCCACCACCCGTCCGTCCCCTCTCCTCCCCCCAACAAAAATATATAGGGAGTGGGGAAAACATTCTTCAGATTAGACCTGTATTTTAAATAACCTTGGCCTGTTTGCAACTGGGAAAATGTTTTTTTACTTGAGAGATTTATTTCTGTCCTTGTAACACCATGTACTATATGCATTGCACCTGTTCAGACATAAGCACAGCACATTATTATAGCTGTAGGGGCAGAAGCTTCCCAATATATATTTTTTGAAAGGAGGGAATGCTGGGGAGAATAGCCCTCTCTTTTCAATTGTTTACCGAGCAGTCTCTTAGGAAGACTTCTTCCTCATCAAGATCAATTTTCCCTGCTCCCCTATTGTCTGGGGAAACCTATCTCCAGGAGCGTCTTTCTTGAAAGATCTCATGACTTTAAAATCATCAGTGGGCTTTGTGTAGTCTGCCTGTCAAAAGAGATATGTTTACACCTTCCCTGCATGTGTTAGAGCTATAAGGTTACGGAGCAGAATGGCTGATACGTTTCGGCGCTTCATGCTAATATGCACAAAAAATGTATTTATGATAATCATATGGACTGTCTGAAACAATGCATTCCAACATCCTGTAACATAAATAAGAAAGGTGGAGCCAGCCGGCACCGAAGTGTTTATTTGCCAGCAATCCTGCTCAGCCCCGTATACCTTTGCTACGCTGCCTCAGCCTGGCGGTATTGAACCTGTTGCTGCATTAGCCGAGTTGTATTTTGCTAGATAGGGGAAGGAGGGTTGTCTGCTGTCTGGTAGGAGGGCTTTGTCTGTGTGCGCCTTTCTCTCTCTCCCTCTCTCGCTCTCCCTGTCTCTCGCACTCTCGCTCGCTCTCGCTCGCTCTCTCTCGCTCGCTCTCCCTTTCCCGTCTCTGTGGTTTGTAAGGTAGGTTGCAGTGTGTGTATATACACAACATCAAGAGCAGGAAAATGGACTCATTAGGGAGGCAGGCAGTCATTACCACTCACACTGTACTTCCAGGGAGACAGCGACTATGAGGAGACAAACTGAGGACTGGGGAACAAGGTAGGCCAGCCAACTTTTATAAAACATAAAAGAATAAAGCCTCTACTCTCCTTAAACCACCACCAGTTCTTTATTTCCCCCCCCCCCCGCGCCCCCCCCTCGATTTTTAATTTAGAGATGTAAGTTTGCCAGACCTATTTGCTAGCTTAAAATTCGGAACATCTATAGAAGGCCTTACCCTCTACAAATGTTACCCCCCCCCCCGACTTATTTAAGGGTGTGCCCCCTCATGATTCACTTTAATTACTTTTTTTTTTTAATCATGAAGGAAACAAATACGTTTGTTTTCCAACACTAGTTCCAAGTAAATCAATATCTTTCACTCTCTTAAAACAGCTCTCTCCGTATGTTTGTGGGTCTCTCTGCTTTTTCTTTTCTGTTTATGCAGTTCCATCTGTCCGTCCATATATCATGTTTTCCTTATTTACTGCTAAATGGGGGTTTATTAGTATTTGCCAATGACTTTTAACTGTAATGCCGGTGGCCAGGGTTAACGGGGTCTCTCGTTCTTTGTTTTCTATATATATGCACCCTGTAAGTTTAAAGTCCATGCCTGGCATACAGTAAATAAAAGCAAAAAAAGAGAAAGCAGGTTCCACTCTTTCTGACAGCATTTTTATTCAGAGATTTTGCTGTTTATCTGTTTTGGTGTGGGGGCAGAGTGGGTTAATTTTGGTTATTGTACATGTACTTTTTCCTACTGGATATTTTTAACATCTATTTTTCATTATTAGTGTTTTTGCAGTTTCCTTTGCTAGGAAGAAAGGAGACATATATTCTAACTTTTATGTTGCTGATCTGATGTAACATTATGGAGGCATCACTGGGTTAATAAGAATTCAAACTTTCTAAGAGGGAGTTTGTATCCTTGGCTGCCCCCCACCCTCCCACTTTATGCATGGTTATGCTTGTGTTTCCGTGTGTACTGACGGGGAAGGGAGGGGGGAAGGGAATAGATATTTTTTACAGTGGTGGCAAATTATGAAATCTATCGAGCCATTTTGTCCAGAAATAGTAACTATTTATTTACCATTTTTCATTCCAAAAACATGCTGCTTATTTGTATTTTCAAACATCGAAGCTTTTCTCTGAATTGATTTTTTTTTTTACTTCTTTTTTTTTTTTTTCTGGGGAGGGATTTGTGAATGCATTTCATAGCCCATTTAGCATTGTCGAGTTCTTGGAGCCCAGATTTATCATGGGTTCTAAAGACTGCTTAAATTGATCCATTTGAAATGGTCTTTTTATCTGAGCTCTTGCCATTTCTGTTGGAGAGTAAAACTACTACTCTGTTGGTAACAAAAAAAAAAGAAAAAAAAGAAAAGAAAAAAGAGAAGGGATAGTGGAAATGAGTTACATAAAGTGTTCTGGAGAATCCTAAGTAATTATATAAAATGGACGCTGATCGCTGGAGATCTCTGAACACTAACAATCACCTTTTTTAATAGAAAATTATTTATTTAATAGCAAGAGGCGGACTTCTTCAAAACATGCATTAGGCCTTCCTTTTAGCACAAAGAAGTCCATAATGCAATATTCCTAACCCACCTGAGACTGCCTAGGAGATTCTCCAAAACCTTCAAATCCTTTGAAATGTTTCTTAAAAATCCATTATTTTGCAGCCAGAAAGAACTTTTGCTGCCAACAGGTTTTTTTGCTGTTGTTTGGTGGTTTTTTTTAGCTGTCCTTTAAGTTACGAGTCCCCATTTCTACAGAAGTGCCTCCTCGCTGAACAAACTAAGTTAATTGAAATCCAAAGCAGGAGATCTATTCACTGGCACTGTAACTACAGAAACTACTTGCTCCATTTTATTAGCAGCTTTTCCAGAACATGAGTGAAACTTTTCAAGGCTTTATATATCAGTGTGCCAAAATTTGGTGGCTTGTCTCTTAGCTGGGGAGGGACATTTATTGTTTACTTTTTTTTTTCCCCTCCTTATTTTCATTCAAACTTTTAAATTAATATTTTGTTGATAGACTTTTAATATGTATGTTGCTCTAAATGACCTGTTAACTGTAGCAAGGTATTTCCTCCTCTCCTAAAGTTTGAATCTCAGGCTTTGAAAACTCAGATTGGTCGTAGAGGGGATGCTGAAGTTATGCCAAAAACGATGTAGAGGTCTTAAAGGTGGATTTGCTGGTGCCTCTAGATGGTGGTCAGCCTGGAGTGGGGCAGCAGGAGAGTCTGCAGCCATCCTGCTCGTGGTGGGATGGTGAGGGGTTGGCAGGCACCTGTCATTTTCTCCTGCACCAGTGCAGGTGGATGTAAGCCCAGGCTCATCTGAACATTTTGAAAAACTTTAAAAATGACTACGAGATACCGCTTGATTTTATAAAAACTCCAGGCCAGAAGAATTCAAGCAGAGAAAGAGAGTCGCTATAGCAGAAACATTTTTTTCATTATCCGGTACGATTTCGTTCTAATAGTAAAATCTTTTTCACTAGGAGGATGTAATTTTTCTTGAGTTCCAACTATATTCTATCAAAAAATAAAAGAGAAAAACCAAACCACACAAAAAACCAAACAAACAAACAAAAAACCCAAACAAAACAAATCTTAGCTCTTTCAATAGCACAAAGTCCGTTTGCAATCTGGATACAGCAGCAAAGGGTAAAGTATGCCTGAGTAAACTTAAATCCAGCATATGGTGCTGTGGCTGGGACTCGGGGAATGCCAGGCCCGTTGGCCGGGGAGGCAGGGCCAGGTTTGCGGGCGCGGGGTGCGCGGGGTCCCGGGCAGCTGTGCGGGGCAGGGCTGGCGCTGCTCCTCGGGGCGCACCGTGCTTTATTGCAGCCTTGGAGCAGACAGTTATCTAACACACCCACACGAGGAAGTGCTCTGGAGCAGTTACTTCATGCCTTGCCTTGCCCTGTAGCTAGAGCAATTTTGGGCTGAATGGCGTGTGTATGTGCCGCTCTCACTCCTGGGAGACGAGAAGCAGTGCTGTTGGGGGTTTTGGTGTGTATGTTTTTGTGCTGGGGTTTTGTTGTTTTGTTGGTTTTGTTTTTTGTATTTTTTTAACAGGACCAAAGATGGGATATAAGACAGTTAAATCCAAATACCAAACAAATACCGAGTCAAATTACTTTTAATAGTGGAGGATGTTGTTTTTCTCTTAAAGGAGGAAAAAATATCCATCTTGTTTATTTTGATAAAGACAGTTGTAGCAATTTCCTGAGTTGAATATATCATTATTATAAATATTACTCACAGTTTCCCCATTTTCACATTTTCTTCATAGGCCCAGCTTATTCATAAGGGAAAACAGCTGCAGAATATTAAAAAAATTGCAATATTATTTATATAAAACTTTGATGTAAATAGGGAATAGTGTCCCCTGCTAGAGAATTCTGTGGGATGGCTTACAAATCCCATACAAGAGAGATTACAGTCTTAGATAAATTGTTACTTAAATCGTTTCAAAAAAACCTTGCTCATTTTTGCAGACCATATGAGGTTTTAAGCAGAATAATTTGAATAGAAGTTCTGTTTAGAAATTGATGGCATGCTGTGGCCTTATAGATTTCAGTTGGTTTCACTCCAGTCTGTTTTTAAACTGCGATCTGTATGGTAAAGAGCTTCTGCTGAAAGAGATTCATAAATGTTAATGGGAATTTAAAGACTGAAATTTGACTTCATGTTACTTATATTTTTTAACAAAACTTTTAGAGAATCCAAATCCTTTGTAAAAGTTTTTTTTTTTTTTTTAAACTGAAACAATGCACTGGAAATAGTTACTGTTAAAGAATAACTTGTTCCCTCTGAAGGGTCTGACATTCACACTGTGGTGCAGAGGGAAAATGATGGCAAATCACAGTGAAACGGACTTCTCTGTTCTGGTTAGTTTGGTCCAAGGAAATTTTAGAAAGTAATTTTTAGAAAGTAAACAAACAGTATCAACTGTGAAAAATAACTTGGCTTTTTAAAAATTTATCAATGCCAGTTTTCTCTTGGTGAAAAGTAGTGTTTGACCATACACCAAATTTTGAGATACTTTTGTGAGATCGGTACTGTTTTAACTTGAAGAGATTTTTGCAGATGTATTAAACTTTCAGTGAGGAGTAAATAAAGGCAAAGGCTTTTGTCCAGGTGGTTTTTCCTTTGATAGTGTTGACTATATTCTTTGTTAGTATTTATTATAAAAGTTAATGTTTAGTTCTAACGGCACGGATCCAATTCTCCTCTAATAGGAGCATTTCAGAATGACTACTGCTTATGTCTTTCATGTTTTCTTACACTGCTGTACTTAATCCTCCAGCACTGTCGAGTGCTATGACGGCATTTTGACCGCCCAGTGCTAGCGAGAGTTCTGTTTGCAGATGGGTCTTGTAAAATGGTCACCAGAGGCACAGGGCCATGTGCCACCTCCTCTTCCAAAGCTGCTGGGACAGCCAGGGCTGCCGCTGCCAGAGGGCAGGTTGCTACACATCCTGAGGCTGGCAAGAGCAAAGAAGTTCAGCTTTTACCCCATGCAGGGAAGACTGTATCTAGAAGTAGATAGAATACAGGAACGAGAAATTGGGCTAATGGGATAAAGCTGTCTTTAACGAAAAGGAAACATGGTTCTTCTCACAGCTGGCTGTTGGCTTTGGAGAAATGAGTGTGGAGGGTCCCAGGTTGTTTGAGGGGCAGATGATCACCTCGCAGAGAAGCAGGCCGCTGGCTGAGTTGGCACTCGGTGTTACGGGAGGAAAGGCCATGGACTATTCCAGAACAAAGGCTAAAATCCTTTCATGCCAAGAATGGCCTCATCCCATCGGTGACAACCTGCCCTGCCAGCCTCATGGAGGGTGGATTTGCAGCTTGTGCTGTCCTTACTGTTCTCAGGCACTGCTGCTCAAGATCTTTGATGGCAGATAGGGACTCTAACACAAACTAGTCCTACCTGATCAAACCCTAGCAGTGTCTGTAGGACTTCCTTCTTCAGTACCTCGTGTCACAGTTCTTTCCTTGTGCTTTTCTGCAGCGGGTGGAGACAGGTCACTAGGCAACATTTTATGTCCAGTTTGCACAGGTGTAAATGACAGTACCAGAGGTGAACCAGAATCTGTAGGGTTTTCCAGAATCTTTGAGCTACTATCAAACAGTGGTTATGAAAGTCAGAATTAAAACCGGTTGGTAACTACAGCAAAGAAGAAAGGAAACCTGAACAGGCAGTGCTTCCAAACCTCTGCAGAGCACTTACTGGAAATCCTTCTCAGGACAGACATGGTGCCATTCTGTAAGTTACACCTGTAGATGACCTCTTAATGTTACACTTTCAGAGTGAATTTATCTCGGGGTTATGGCAGAGCTAAAAATGCAAGCAGGTATAATGTGACATTTGATTTGGAGGTAAATATAGCATGGGAATTACTGATTATCCTTTTTTTTCTCCTTCTCAACTAAAAGACATGCTTTCTAATATCTTATTTCTAAGATCATCAATAGCTGTATGATGAATCCCTTGAGGATACAAAAGTAGGACTAGGAAAGTTGTGTTATGGACTTCAGAGTTGTCCTTTCAGCTGACTGAAAGTTAATTATTGATTTTTATTTCCTCCCTAGAGATCCATATGCCTCTCTTTCTGACTAGAAAGTTAGTGGTCACAGTGCAGGAATGTGAAAGTAATTGTCATGTGGCAGTGCAAGATTTCATGGGCAGGATGTCAGGAATGTGTAAGATGGAGGTTGACATGGGGAGAAAAGTGAAGAAAGACAACTAGGTGAAAGCTTGTGTCCACTGTCATTTTATGTGGGTTGGATGTGGAGCCTGCTATTCTCCATGGCTCTGGCTCCTGAACTCCCAGCAATCTGAGAGCTAAGTGAGTCACAGGCATTAGTGACAGAGGAATGCTGAGAATAAAAACAAAACAACAACAAAAAGCCAACCAAAAAATCTCATTGTTTAGGCACAAACACAAGAAAACCATGTTTAATTGCTGATGTGCTCCCTCTGCTGGTTCTCTAAAACTAACAAATGCTATTCCCAGGAGGCCGGGCCACACCCTCTGGGACACTGCCTGACAAAAATTGTGCCAAATGAATGGCTTTGAGCTCTCTTGCAACGAGCAGTACTAACAGCAAAAGAAGTCTTCTGATGAAGAGTGTTAAAGCCTTGGATACCAGGCATGACTACTGAGAGGTCATGAAATGTTCAGTGTGTAATTCAGCCTTTTTTTCCCCAGCCTTACATTTGATAGGTGTTCCTTTTCCTATGATTTCCCAAAGTTTGTATTTTCTGTTGTGCTGTGGCTGCTTCTGAGTTTTTTCCCATCTGAAGGTGTTTCATCAAATGTTCTCATTGATGATTTTAGTTTCAATTTTAATATGTGTAGTAGCTGAAGAAGCCCTAATGTAGCTTAGGCTTTGGCAGCTTCCAATTCTTTCTGTCACTGTCAGTTGAATCTGCTTGTCAGCTTTATACTGTTGTGCCCACTTCATCCTGTCCTTTGGCTTGAATACTGGTCGTTTTTTCAGGATACTCTTGAACATCCTTCCTCGTTGTGATGAATCTGTATTTCTTTTCCAAACATAGACTGAATTGTTTAATATATTCCCTACACAGCATATTTCCCCAGTAGATAAGTTTTTTAAACCCAGCATTTTGTGCTTTTATGCTATGAAAAAATGTCTGAGTCCTGGGTGAGATTGAGTACTGAAGAGAAAAAAAAAAAAAAAAACGTGAAAAAAGCTGTTTAATTTCCATAGAATATTTTGATGTGTGGAAGATTTCTGATATGGTAATTATTCAATAAAAGATGGTCCTGTGTTTCCCATATTTCCCACCTATGTGGGCTGTCATGAAAAAGAGCTTCATCTTGCAGCCGTTGACACACCAGTGGGAATCAGCTGTACAGAGCTGTTGCAGGACTGGGCTCAAGTTTTCCGTGGAGGGTAATGAAAAGTTTCCTTTCTGCAAGTCTCGTGTTTCCCATCTAGGTGACTGCTTATTAAATCTTTATCCAGTAGGGACAATAAACCAAACAGCCTGGTGGGTAGCTAATTGTCTGGAGTGACTCAAGCCACGTATAAATCTCATTTGTACTCACTACGTTGACTCTCTCTGGCCTCGTCGCTCTCTCAAGTATTCATTCGAGACATCTAGAATGCAATGCAAAGGAAAGGATCCCTGGTCCTTGTATCTCAGTGTCTTGGAGGATACTCCTTTATTTCCCTTTCGCAGGCCCTGCAGTTTGGGATCCCATCCTTCTGAAGCCTAGTGCAGGGTACTGGGGCAGTCACAGCGCTGAGGCCTCATCACCCTCCTCTCACCAGGTCCCTGGATGGGAGGAATTGAAGCAGGGTTTGGCATCTCTGTGATAGCCTGCCATCCTGCTGTACCTGCTCTGGGGATAAATAGAGAGTACAGTGCCTGGGGCTACCAATCTGGCACCTTTTGCTGGTGCTAAACTAATACAAGTGATTAGAAGTGACATGAAGGCCCAGCCCGTCCTGGTGAACCATTTGAAATCCAAGCCCTGTTGTGTAATTTCTGGCATTTCATGAAAAAGCTGCTTTTATTTTCCTCTCCAAGCCATGGCCAAGTTTGGAAAGCTTCAAAGCTTGCTCCAATTGGATAGAAAAAGTGTTTTTAAGATGGTGATATATTCTAAAAGACCTGGTTCCTTCTTGACTATACCAGTCTCAAATCATTTACCCACCAAGTCAGTCAGACTCATCCTGAAACATTTCGCTGCTGTGAAAGCAGCTGCTCCTGAATGAGATTAAAAGCCAGTTGTGCTTTTGCAGTACAGTCAGCTATGCACAACTTTGTGTCCGACAAGAGAAAGCTCAGTTATTTTTCCCTAGTGCTGGGCATTTCTGGATTCTCAAATTAACTTGCTCTTTCTGCTAGTCTCTGAGTCCTTCTTTACAGGGGACTGGATCCCAATCCAAGATTTTCTTAATACTTTGGTAGACAAACTTTTTTCCCAATGTTTTTACAGGGATCCTAAATATTTCTGTAAGCACAAAGTCGTAGTGCAGTATCAGTTTCTGAAAGCATATAGAAGGGTGCTAGCTATAGCTGTACTAGCAAGTTTTATCCTTCCTTCTTGAGTTTGTGCCTTGTTATCACCCTGAAGTGCACTGCAGCTTCTTTCTTTACTCTAATGGGTCTCCTTTAGCCTCCCCACAAAGCTTTTGAATACTTGTGGTCTTTCTCTGGCATGTCAGACTAGAACTGACACCTGAAGTCTTGGGGTTTGGGTTTTGGTTGGGTTTTTTGTTTTCTTTTTGGAAAGGTTTTTACCACATGGAGGTTAAGAGCTAGTGTTTACTTAGGTAGTTTAGATGACAGTAAAACTGGTCTGCCCTTCTCATGCAGGCTGTGTTATGTTGTATCTCAGGTGAATTTAGCATGTACTTTTTGAGCCATGTAATTTCACAGCATTCAGCCCTAGGTTGTCTTGACCAAACTCCTATTAGTAATTGAGCTATCTCAGTTAAAGCTGTCTCTGTGCTGGAGTGAGAACCTTCTTGTCTAGATCACATCCATATCCAGCCCTATGATAATTTATTCTGCTACCAGAATTTATTTAACTTTCATTCCATATCTTTTGCAGGTAAAAAAAGGTTGAAAGCAAAAAGGAAGTGAGCTAAAATGAACTTTTCTGTAGTTTCTTGGGGAAGTCTGCTTGTGCAGGAACACAGTTTAATAGACTGTAGGCAGTTTCAAAGAGTTGTTGGAGTCTAGAGTAATGTTACTATGGAACATTGGCTTCAGTGTTGTAGAAGGATACAAATGGAGCATTTAGGAAGGAGGTTTGTGAAGAATGTGAGCAGCTAGAAGAAATAAAAGCTGAGACGCAGGCAGGGGGCAGAGCTGTTCAAAGAAAATGAGGACAAAAAGTCTGAACTTCATGCAAAAAGAGGGGCTAACTTAGGTCCCACTGGCAAGAGAGGGAGAAAATTTTAGCAGCAGGGTTCTGTATGAGTAGAACCAGAGAGGAGTGGGACGAGGCCAGAGCCCTTTCCTTTTTCCGTAGGAGCAGTGGGCTGGAATAATCATCATACAGTAATCCTCTTCAGAGGTCTGTACTCTTAGGATAAGAGGTTCCACGTGAAATTTCTGAATGTCTGTGTATCTGTTAAAATGTTTATGGGTCGTATTTTGCCCTATGTTACATTTTTATAAAAGTGGACCAATTCCATGAAATTTAGAAGAACAGCCTTGAACCAAGAGCTGAATTTAGCTTTGTATTTCTCCCTACTGGCTGCAGCTGGCATGTGTCTGAAGCACTAAAGATGATGCATGGTACTCCACAAGTGATTTGTGACCAGGAGACACTTTTCTTTAGGACAGTGCATTTGACCTCATTTCTGCTGTGTTAGATACTGTCTCCCTTGTGGCAGCATACATAGGTGTATTAATAAGATTCTTCCAGATCTCTCCTTGAAATCTCAGCTTATGCACTTGATTAAATGGCTTGCTTTTACGAGCTGTTGGTGATTATTCTCATAATGCTCAGGCAAAGGCAGCAAAGAATTTAGCATTCAAAATGATGCTTTTTTTTTTTTTCATCTGCAAAGGTTGAATCCTGAGACCCTGTGTGATTTCTTTTTGATGTTGTTGTTGCTGTTGTGGTTTGCTTTGTTCTCATTAACCAAAAAAATGAGGTGCCAGTTCTGTCCAAGTCTTTCCCAGGCTTCTTTAGATAAAGGAGTTACTCATGTCCTTCAAAACAAAGAACAATTATCAGCTGAGTTCAGCGGGAGGAGAGAATGCTCACAAAAGGTTCTAGGACAGTTTAGCCATAGATAGCTGCTGATACAGATAAATAGCATTTTGCATTTCTGAAGAAACTTATTCAAATATTTTACAGTGTTTAATGAAAGTAGCTAATTTAGTTTTGCCTAATTTCAGTAGCTGAATCAACATTATTATTTCCAATTTTTAATCAGAAACAATCGAGGCATAGAGAGAAGAAGGAAGTGAGGCCTTTCTTTCTTCCTTCCTCAGTGTATTGTACATGCAGATGGGAGTTGGAAAAGTAAAGACCATGTTCCATGGACAAAGGAAGCTCAGATGATTCTTGGCTATGTTAAAGACTATTTTTTTTTTTACACCAGTGTGGTATTGTAACACATATGTGACTTCTTTGCCATTAAAGTCTTATTTCTACTTCCAAAATGAGATAGAAAGACTCTACAGTAACTAGATATGGAGGCCAAATACATTTAATATCCCAACATGTCAACGCAGTCTTTAACAGCAGAATTTTTAAAGATAAAAATATTTTTGGTGTTTTGTTTGCTTACTTTTTGTAAGTACTCTCTTAACTGAGTTAAACTAACTTCAATTTTTTTGTTTTCCCATGGTTGGATTTCTCTTAGCTGGATATATCCGGATGAGCTCCAGTGTTAGCTTTGTCCAAGAAGCAGGTGTTGAAAAACTGGACCAGTCTACCACCTCTTTTTGTACAGTAATAACCAAAAGACAAAGTTATATCTGGCTGAATTACATAGTGGTGTTGCTTGATCCATTAAATAGTCATCAAGAGAAGACAGGAGCTCCCTATCACCTATAAAGACACTATAAAGGCAAACGTGCCTTCAAATAGTTACATTGTCCTGAACTTCTTGAGTGTATCTCTGCAGTGGCTGTTAATGTCTGAGAAGTGCCATGAGGAGAGAACAGCACAGTCCCTAAGGGTCCTTTGGGCCCAGGCATTTAAGGAGGATTGTTACTTGTCTGTTTAAACTTGTCCCTGGGGACAAAGCCTATGGGAGCCTGCAGGTGCTGGATCTGGGCAGAGCACAGGTGTGCTGCTGCTGAGGCGTCTCTCAGAGAATGAACAGTGGGAGGAGCTGGGTTGCTTGTATATTCCGCCTGAAAACTGTACAAGGAATAGCTGCCTTTAACTTTTTGTTCCTTGAGAATGAGATTCTCAAGATCTTGAGATCTCAGTTCTTGAAAACTTGCAAACAAGTTTTGGGTTTGTACCACTCTCTGATATTTTTTCGCTTCCCAAGAGCCAGTTTTAATGTCTGTTGATGCTTAGAAGACCAGATTGGAAGGACAGCAACAGAAAGTTTTATTAGCCAGCACAATTAATACTTTCTTTCTTCAGAGCCAAATTCATCTAGTTTAGTATGTTTACAAAAGAAAAAACTGGAATGCACAATAAGGTTTTGCCTTTATCAGAGACATATGGATTCGCCATCACTGGATGTATTTGTGAGACTATAACAAAGAACACTCCTCAGGCATGTCTCACATTTCAGGGGTCAAAGGGCAAATTGGATGATTGTCTCTCCTAAAAACTGGATGAACCAGCTTTTTCATATGCAATTTCCAGTTTCAGTAATCTCCAAGAAGCTTATAAGAGCCAGGATGGAGTCAGTAAAACCTTGTCTTATTAACCTCCGAAGGGACACAAAGAGGTTTGGATCTTGAGGCTGCTCGGGATGCCAAGTGCACCTCTTAAGTACTCTCATGCTGTCTTGGCCTGCTGGAACTTTTGGCTGACACAACACAGTAAGGTTCACAAAGTAGATGAATAGAGTAGATGGAGACCAGGTTTACTGGGATAGTGCCCACCTGAGAAAGGCAAGTCAAGCTTTTTTGTACGGGAAAGGCATTAAATATCTTTCCCCCCCTCTACATCCCCTAAGCAGACGTCTTTCCCCTGTTCCCCTTTCTCACACATATGACCTTTTTTTTTTTTTAGATGGAATGGTCTCTCAGATTTGTTCTGCTGATAAGCACAGGTCCTTTGAGAGATCCTCAAGTCTATTGTATTTGAGTCCTCTTAGTCTTTAAGATATTGTGTCCACTTTACATGCTAAATTCAGACACGGGGATATTCTACAAATGTTCCCTACTGCACAGTTACCTCTACATGCTGTTGTGGTAATAGAGTTAGCTTTTTTCTGTATTTAAACACCTTCAGTGTTATGCATTCACTTTAATAAATCAGTTTCTGGATTTGGTTTTTAACTTACTGAGGCACAACATTTACCATATTTAATTAGGATGTACATAGTCTTCAAAAATGCCAAAGCAGTGCTTTATAGGATGCACCATTTTTCCTTCTGGGTCCCATGAACCTTTATGTATCTATATGGGTTTGTGGGAAAGATGGGTTAAAGAGCCAACAACTATGTAGTCATTAAGTCAGCAAATCTAGAAGATACTTACTTCTTAACCATTTTATTGAACTTACATCTTTGTGTGGCCCTTCCTTGGTTTTTGAAGGGGATCACTGATGTGTGTAGGGCGAAGTTCTGCTTGGCTGTCCTGTTTTCCTAAGTTTCAATGTGCCTAAAGATCAGTGAAGTGGGAACACAGCAGAGAGTTTGGAATCTGGAAGAATGACAGGCCATGGATTTCTCCAGACTTTTTGGGAAGCCTGAGCAAATGAGCTGAACTTCTAAGTGAACCTCTCTTAACCAGAACTGTTGAGGCTCCTTGCCTTGTCAGAGGGAATCTTGCCTCCTCTCAGAGGAAGTAATTCTGCATCATTTGAGAGAGATTTTAATGGTCCATTTTTTAGGAAATATGCAGGAAAAAGCCTACTTTATCATATGTATAAAACTGTAAAGCTTCAAATCTTTATTGCTCTTTGTTTATTTTATAAAGCTTTTACTTTTCTATATCCTTATTCTGGACACCTGTATATTTAACCATAACAAAAGAAGCACAGTCAGCCAAGCAAATGGATTGGTGTTCAATTTGCTTCCTTGTTTTTTGCCTCAGCAGGTCAGGAACCCGCTCCTTGTGGCAGAAAGGGCCATGTGCCATGGTCCCTGCTCTGCAGTGTAATCAGATCTGCTGTGTGTACACAGTAAAATTGAGCTGGGCAGAATTCGGGCAAGGTGCACCAAACTTACCACTTGTGTGCCAGACAACAACTGTAATAATGCCCGTGTTCAGGGGCTCCAAAGCTCCCTGGAATCGCCGGGTTTACTGAGAATGCACCATAGTTGGTTTGGATGTTTGGAATATACCCAATATGTCCCAAACTTGCTTGACTGAATTCATGGTAGTTTTCTCAGCAGCTGTGCTGGGTTTTTATGGGAGCAGGTTCTTCTGAATAAGCATCATTAGGAGAAAGTCATGAGTGAGATAAGTACAAATCAAGGATCCTGAGTACAGTCTTCAGATACGGAATTTATTCTTTTTTTTTTAATTCAGGTCCTGTTTTTAACGACCTTAGATATGGCATGTGCAAGAAGAGAAGATATGAAAAATATAAATAAGAGGATGTTTTGTGTATGCTGTAGACTTTCATACAGATCTGAGTTCACCTCTGCTCTTCTGTTCCCTAGCAGTGAACTAGAGTGATGGGAGAACGTTCTGCATGCCTTGAAGTTTCACGAACAGCTTGTGAAATGCTCCGAAACCTTTAGGTAAAAAAGGCTGGGGATAACACAGTAATTATTGCCATATTTAACTTCTCTTGATCTGAGAGGAGTGAGTGGAAAATGCAAACACATATGTTACCATGAGAAATTAAGATATGTTCATTTCAAAAAAATTCCCAATAAGGAAACCATCTTCCTTGGCTTTAATAATTTCCCTCCTTATAGTGTTTTGCCTGATGATGTCATCAGTGGAAGAAAACACAAGTGGAAGAAAGGGTAGTAGGGCTGAAAGGCAAATTTTGGCACTTCTAAGCCTTGTATCCTACTGATGTCAATGAAAGTTTTAATTCCAGTTCAGGGTTGCAGTTCTTTTCAGAGTTGCAGAAGATGAGCAGAGATGGGTATTTGGTTAGAGAGGAAAATGACCAGTAAGTGTCCACCTGGGTTCTGCAAAGGGCCCTGTGGAGAGGCTGATTCCCCAGTGATGGATAAACATGGGTTTGGCACAATGAGCGATGCTGATGTTGTTTGTGTCTTAACCCCTGGCAGAGAGAAGGGTTCAGGAGGATGAGATTTAGAAGCTGGATAGAGGTGGATTGAAGTTAGATGGAAACAAAGGGTGAGGAAGAAGAGGAAGGCGTGGTTCCAGAGTGGTGCGTAGATGTAGATTCCTGTGTTTGTTCTGGAGTTTGTGGTGGAGCTGAGTGTCACCAGCAGCACCGCTGCATTTAGTGGCTGGGCGTAAATAGAATCCCCAAACAGTTTTGTAAAGTGTCAGGGTTTTGCATGTGAAGTCATGCTTATGGTGACTCTTGCCTCTGCCATTTCTTTCCTCACCTTGTTGGTGGGCTGAAGTTACTATTGCTTAGCCCAATTTCATATGTATGAATATGCTTTCATCTCTTTCTCTGTTGCTTTGTTTATCTGTCTCTGTCTATCTCTCTGTGCGCCTGCTGCTTGTCTGCCTGCCAGTTTTTTCTTTGTCTCTATCACTTCATCATTGAACCCATCTGTGTAGAAAATGGGATATTTGGCTGTCTCCTGTTTTTTTTTTATTATTATTTTTTGATTATTTTTGTCATTTTGTTCCCTCAGACTTACAAGGATGAAACACTCCTGGGGGTGCCAGGCATTTTAGATCTTGCATTTAGGAGGAGCCGTGATGCTTTTTGCGTCTGTTTGTCTGTCCATCTGTCTGCTGGTCTATAATAAGCTGTGCAGCGAGACAGCAGCTTACTATCTGTGTGTGTGAAATTAGCTAATTGGTGTTAGCAGCAATATTTTCACATGTTTTATAAGCAAAGTGCAGCAAGGTATATAAATGTAGATATGATCCAGAGACACACACACATACACACGCGCGCGCACGCAAGCCTGTCGCTGCTCATGCATAGACGCTCAGAAGTAATTAATGTTAATAAGATTTTAATGTGCTTGTGAGATCATAATGAGGAGAAATGAATGCTCTGATTAGAAAAAGGTAACTGTGTGTGTGTTTTGGCTTAGAACAAGATTTCCCCTCTTTTTTATAAATCACAATTTCAGAACTTGTTTGTGATTGCATCAATCGGTTTTTATTTTCAAATTAGAGGTCTGTTTAGCCATTTGAATGATTATCCAAATCAATGGGTAAACCCCTGATCATAAGGAATCGTGCAGATTTTTTTTCCCCTTAGAGAGCAAAGCATGACAAGGCTGGGCAGCCTCATCCTTCTAGCATTACATTTTTTGATGCTGCTTTTAAATCCTCATCAGCAACTGCTCTCAGAGACAGTGCTCATTTTTTACAAATAGAGATGTTTATCTATAGGTGTCTGCAGTGCATAATCAACCACTGAAACTATTGTGCCAAGGCATATTCCTGTTCATCAGTAATGATGAATCCTCAGAGTCCAGGTGATCACATGATACCTTGATTATATTTTGAAATAATTAGTTTAGGAAAGCAGAACTATATTTATATATTTTTTCCTTTAATCAGTCAATTTCCAAATAAGAAGGATGGGAAAGTGTTTGCAGGAAATATTTTACAAGCTAGGATGTTTTTTCATCCTGGATCCTGTGTAGTCACCAGACTCCAGGCTGGCTAAAATCCAGCTGGACACTAGGGGTCCTTCTCTCCAGCAAATCAATGAAAATATTGTCCAGAGGGCTTCATTTCCATTTGCATACTTATTTTTGTTATTAATCCCTTTGGGATTGGGATTTTTTTTAATTGACACTGACAGGTTAGGTACTTTGTTTTAAAAACATCTAGAATTGAAAATGCAAATTTGAACAATCCATGTTCCAGTGCATCCCATGTTGCCTGCTACCCACTGGATTTTGGTGGTGCCTGGCTTGAGTGGTGTTTTAAAGTGTTAGATCTGTGATTGAATCCATGGAATATGGTTCATTTCCAGAAAGTGCTGGGGTACTGCAACAGCAGTCGTGATGAGAAATGTTAGAGCATGGTGATAAGATTGCAGTTTCCAAATCGTGCTGAACAAAAACCAGTGTCAGTAAATACAGCTTTGATAGGATTTGAAGTCTCTAAAGATGATGATGTTCGTTTATAATGAATGAATTTATTTTGGGCAGAGGAAACAGCGGGCATTATGTATATTTGTTTATTCCTCTAAACGCTCCTTTCAGCTAGCTGCTGTACAGTTGGGCCTCTAACACTGTTCATCATTCTGATAGCTCAGGCCATGAACTTACTGTTAGGAGGTGCCTTGGGACATTGTCTGCACAAGTGTGTGCACAAGTGTGTCTGTGTGGGTACATTCAAAGCATCACTGAAACGTGTACATCCATGCAGTAAGGCCAAAACAAAGTATTCCCCAACTACTGCCACCATCCAGGTAAGTTTTAATGACCCTGGATGGAAGAAGGACATCTTTACTTCTCCTAAGTGCTTATAGTCTGAGAAGTGCTTTACATTTTGGCCTAAATAAAATGGCAATCTGAGCTCTCACAGTAAGGAAGCAACTAATTTGTTTTAAAAAGAATCAATCATTTCTATAGCTAATTTTATTAGAATATTTTGAGAAATTTCAACCCCAGTTTAGGATTTGTATTGAACTGAAAAGCGTTGAATTAATTCATTCCCAGAGAGTGCCGAGGTACCACAGCAGTGGTTGGGATGAGAAACAATAGAACTTGGTGATATGATTGCCATTTCCAAATCATGGAACAAAACCAGTATCAGTAGATCAGCTTGAAGCCTCTGAATAAGATGATGTGACAGTTCAAATCTAACTTTGGAATCAGTGTCCACCTGCATTATTTTCATTGCCTGTTTCTGGGTTTTTTTTTGTATATGTGTGAATATGCCAGTTTTCAAGAATTGGCTTCCACGAAGTTGAAGACTGAGAGTAGAGGAACAAGGTAATTATAGACTCCAAATCCAATGGGTTGTCACCTTGGAGCAGGAAGCAGCTAAGCATTGCAAGGAATTTCTCCTTAAATTTGTGTGTTTTTTTCTGTGTTCTGGAAGTAACATGTTGAGGAAAACACTCTGGTGTTCCCAGCATCAGAAATGAAGTAGCCAAGCTCCCTTTAGCTGTGGGCTGAAAACTCCATAAGGCTTGGGGAGCTCAGGAAGAGCTGAGGCAAATTGGTTAAGTGCATGAAGTTAGTATGCAAAAATGAGTTGTGCTGAGTCCTTGGGGGACTGCTTTAATTCAGGAGTAAATTAGTCTTAGACCAATCTAGTTTAACTGAATAAGGAGCTACAGGGAGCTTTGCTGTTGAATTAGAGCATCTACTCACAGCTTCAAGACAATTAAATGTGTGCACATTGGTGTCAAACCTTTAGTTGATTTGCCTTAACACTCTCAATGTCCCCATGCAGGCGTGGCTTAAGAGATAGATAAACTGTCCCAAGCAATTAATTCTGTACTGGGGATCTGAAACAAAACAAATTTCAATAGCTTGTTTGCTTTGAGGGAAATATCATAATGCCAACTATTACCCTGTTGTTGACAGAGCAGTACTGATTGCCCTCCCTCTCCTTGGATACTGTTATTTTCCTGTGCAGTTCTTGAAGAGTCCACAGATACTGAGGATGGCTTTCTGTTACAGTCAGTTCGTGCATCAAAAAATTCCCATGTAAAACATACCGAAGTTTGTGTATTTGGTACCAAAACACCAAATACTGTGTGTTTGCAATGAATGCTAGAATTATTACAAGAAAAGCAAGTGTATTCACAAGTTCTGTTTGTGCTTTACTTGTAAAGATGAGAAAGAGGGTTTTGGGATAGGTTGGTTTGGTTGTGATGGCAGAACAGAATATGGTGGAAGCACAGTAATGACAAGCTGCCTGGGAGAAACTCATACTCTCTTAAAGAGTCCTATGCACAGCATGCAAACAGGAGCTCATAATTGCATGTTGAGATTGTGCTCTGAAGAATCTTTTAGAGTACTTTTGCCAACCTTACTTGTATTACAGCTATTTAATTTGACTTTGTTCATCAGGACACATATAAGGTTAAAGCACTGTTAATTCATAAATTTCATAATTAATGAATAATTGTAAGTTAGTTGATAAAATCTCCATGCTAAACAACATTGGATTTGCACAGGGAAAACTTTGCATAAGGATGGATTTTGAAAATATCTGTAGGGTCTAGTTGGATCAGGCTAGTACGGAAAGTAAGTAATCGACTTGAAAGCTTCATTGGACATAGTCCACTGCTACCATCAAAGAGGGGTGTTTGTTCAGGTATGCTAACTGCTCTGAGATTTTTTATATGAAAACATACGTCCTAAAACTGTCAAGACTTAAGCTCTGGAAGAACTAGTTATCTCATCCTGCTTGCCCAATTCCGTATTTATGTTTCTAGATAAGTAGCCACTTTTCTACCAAAGTTCTTAATGCCCAGAAGCACCTGCTGAAGCTGCTGGACGCAAAGAACTTCTACTGGTGTATGCACTTAAAGGCCATTTTAGATAATAGTTGTCCAGAAGGCTCTTTGGTCTAGGGAGCTTAGAAATTCCAGATAAATAGTGTGACATTTCTGCCAAAAATGTTGTTTTAAGAAGTTGTGTAATTGCAGAGTGTGACATTTACATGAAAGTAACAAGTATGGCTATCTGTAGGAAGGCAGGAACTGTTCAAGAAATCAAGTTGTGTGCATGCTTTGGTTGCCTCAGCTTCTAAAAGTAACAAACACTTTTGAAGTAGGTAAGGAAAAGCTTTCTCATGAACAAGACTGGAAAAATCTAGCCATGGAGGAAGTTCCTACCTTACTCTGTCATGGCAAATTTGGCCAAGTCTTTGAACAGTGTACGTTTTCAATCAGTTTGAGTTCTGTTTGACTTAGTAATGGATAGTCATACTTAGGCATATGAAAGAGATTTTTTTGTTTGTTTATTTTTAATAAGCTCTTTATCTCACTGTTAATTTGCACTAGATATTATACAATCTACAGGTTGATTCACACATGAAAGGAAATGGCTTCATTTTTCTGAAATTTTATATGTGGATATTGGGAAAGCTATTTGGATATTTGAGGCTTCAAGTAATGTAGAAGCAGACAGCACTGAGCAACTAGTCAGAGTCAGAAACATGAATCACTATGGCATGGATTTGCTTCCTGGTATTTCAGTTTTGTTATAATGTGGACCTGTGTCTTGTCATTAGCAGAATTTCAGTGGCTTCAGGGTTAGCTGCAGTCATCACAGAAATACTCAGAGTAGTTTATATGTGTGCTTACTCCTACACTTATGCCTGTGTTTACTAGCAGTGCATTTGGAAAAAGGCTGAATGTATAAGAAGTATTTGAATAATGAGTTTGAGTAATGGTTGAATTTCTTTAAGAAATGTTAAAACTTAATCTTGTTCTCATTCTCCAAACTGTACTGCCACCACATTAGTAGGAGCAGGTCTTTATACCTATTCCTGTATTTGTTATTCAGAAAGAATTGCAAACTTCCTGTGTTTCCTGAGGCAGTAGATACTATGTATTTACATCTCTTTGAGACATTGTCATTGTTATTTTATAGCTCTCTGTCAAGCAGGTGGACTTTCAGCAGTGGGAAGTCTTTGTGTTCTTTTATGTGAAGGCCTTTCAGATGTGCAGGGCGCTGGGAGGTTTGGGATTTGCCCATAGGGTCACTGTCAGCATTACCCCTCTCAGCCATGCTGTGTGCAACCCAGGTGTTGGCAGAAGCAGCACAGCAGCATCTCTCCTGCTCAGGGTCTCTGGGTTTGAGATGCATCAGACCACCCTGCCGGCCAGCTGTGCCTTCTGTGTGCGATCCTGGCAATCAGACGCCGTGGTGCTTAGCAGCATCTGCAGGGTTTTGTGCCTCCAAGTGAAGTCCTGAGCTCAGGGAGATCTGTGTGCCAGCAGGCATTTTGTCTGGAGTGACAGCCCAGGTAACACGAACTGCTGTGTGAAGTCTTACACATTGGGACAGCTGAGGTGCCTGTCTTGTAGGCAGGCAAAAAGCTATGATGTCTGACTTGGGAAATCATGTCTCTGCAGTGTTCTTTAATTGTATTTGCCACAGACTGGAGCAATCCATTGAGACATTTGAGCCACTCAAACAGCTAGAAGCTCCCAGCCCTCCTGCCAAGATTGTTATCTGACCACATGATAAACATTCTTCCTCAGGTATTTGCCCAGAACATCTGAGAAGTGCTTCAGGCAAGTAACGTGGCAGGTGGTGACTTGGTTCTCTTGGTGGTGGTAACCCAGCCTGCTCCACCCCAGAGCTGCTGCCAAAACACTGACCCTGGCAGGGTCTGCACCTTCTCCTCATGGCAGGGGAGGAGAACCCAGGCAATGGGGCAGGGGCTGTGGGGAACAGAGCAGGGAGTGGGATTAGGGTGAGAGCAGGGGGTTTTGAGGGGGTGAGGAAGGCAGGGAGGCAGTGAAGCAGGCACCAGTGCCATGGGATTAGCCATGGCAGAAGGGCGTGGACAGTGATTTGTGTAAATAGCTGCTGTAAGTAGAATCTGCATTAGAAGGATGGGAAGGTGACAGGGTGTAGAGGAGGTCTGTTTTGAAGGGAAAGAAGGAACAGTACAGACATGTCTCTACCTGTGCACACTTGGGATTCAACAAAGAACTGGGAGATGCCATTGCCCATGTGTTGGTACCAAGAAACTTCATTGCTTTTGGAAGAGTTTAAAAGCATTGAAAGTAAATGGAGTTGAGGCCCACCTATTAGATTTTCTGCTCTCTTAATACAGTAGTACAATCTTGATGAATGTGCCAACAAATTTGTCAAGTTTTTATTAAAAAACCAAAATACTGTACCCTGGTGCAATTGATTTCCAGCACTCTACCTTTGCTGCTGCTTTCAAGGAGTTGCATAACTTTTATTCATTTTTCTTTCCCTGATAGTGAGCAGATGACCAATATTTTTGAATTTGCTGCTGCTACTTTGGTGAGACTTGTTGCCGGCACCAGGCTAGTGGAAGGGTCTAGCAGGTATTGGATTCTGTTGTAAAGACTCTGTTACTCTCTAATATAGGGGTTTTTTTGGTGGATGTTTCACATCTAATTGAAAAGCACAACCCATAATTTGTCTTTTTACAGCCTGAAACTTGCCCAAATTGCATAGAGCTGAAAGATGACTTCTTCTGTCCTTGGAGTTACAAACCTTAAAAAGATGATTGACTCCTTGTTTGCCAAATATTGCTAGCGTATATAAAGCTTATAATTTGCAGGAACTCAAAATCCTTTTCTGAAAAACTGCTGCCTGCTCAGTTATCACCATCTTGTATTAGTGTCATTAATAATTTCTGCCCAGGTACATTACCTGTAGTCCTGTTGAATCTCATCCAGTGCCTCTTGAGGTTTCTTTTATTTGCCAAGATAATTTTGAATTTTATTCAGCCACTCATTGCCCTCCTAGGTTCCTTTTTCTACAGGTTTAATAAAAATGTTTTCTATTCCATCATCTAGGTTATTAATAAAAATGTCAAATAGAGCAAAACTTAGGGCAGAAACCCAGCTGATGCATTCTTGTATTTTGATAATTACTGCTTGGATTCCCTTACCCAAAATAGATTTACATTTGTGTGATACCATGGATATGCTTGTTTTGCTCCTTGCTTACATAGAAAAATATATAAGATGTCAAAGGCCAAAATAAAGTCAAGGTATGTGACATTTGCTTTCTATGGGTTTTTTTTTCCTGTAGAGAAGGAAATTAGACTGTTTTGGCATGATTTGTTCTTAAATCAGTGTTGAGTGTTACTCATCTTTTATACTTAGGTGCTTTAAAGCTGGTTTGATTCATTGTTCACTAGTTTTTCTGGGAATTAAGCTTAAATTCTGTGGTCTGGAATTTCCCTATTCTCCTTTTTTTTTTTCTCTTCCCTCTTTGCATGGTAGGTACTAGATTTTTTCTTTGGTCTCTTGGTGTGTTCTACAAAGTCACAAAGTCTGCTTCAGACAATTCCTTAATTGGAGACCAGGATGAATTAATATACAAATTACTTGAAAAATATTTAACTTAGCTTAGTACTCTCTATTTTTTTTTTGCCATTTCTTCTGGAGTAAGACCATACCCCCCTTTGTGGTTAGACAAGAATTATCCATGTCTCTCCACTTGAAATTTTGAATGAATGGTAGTGAAAAAGGTGTTAAGCATTTCAGCCCATTCACATCATCTGCCAGTTGAACTTCCTCTACATTGATTAACAGAGCCACATTTTTCCTCATCTACCTAAATGTACTAATAGAATGGTTTCTTGCTATTCTTGACGTTCCTTGTTAATTTTGTGCTTTGAACCATTATGATTTTGTCTCTACATGTTTGTGTAATTTTTTTACTTTCATATTCTGATACCCTGTTTGCTTCAGGATTTTTTTCCTGTCTTGGTAGCAGTAAAGAGCTTGTGCTTTAGTGATGTTAAAACCCTGCTATTCTCTTTATTTCCTCTTTATTAGGATAACCTGTGCTTTTATTATTCCTATATTACATTATTATTGTTGGTTTTTTTTGTTGCTGCTGTTATATTTCATTACAAATCATTGTTTATACTAAGCTGTTGGATTTTTTTTCCCACCTGCCCCTTTTAGTCCTTGTAAAAAGACCTTCCAGTAGGTTGGCAAGTTACTGCCCAGGCATTCTCCTCCTTTTATTAGAGGTGAATGTCCTCTTGTCCTTAACCACATTTCCCATGGTCTGATAAGTAAAATCTCTCCTCAGAGGTGCTGGTTATATCCATGTGGGATGCAGTTATCTCTAGTCTTTGTGTCCTTGCCTGATCCCTTCCTCTACTGTGAGGACCATGAGGAACACTGATTTCTTCAGCCTTGTTTCTAGAAAATAGTAGTCACTTTTGAGCCCTGATATCTCTCAGGTGGTTTTTTGTAGATCTTTTTTATTACTATTCCTTAGGGTCTCTTTGTTGTACCTTCTTCCTGTGTTGCCTCTGAATTTCTGAATTGGAATGTTCAGAAGAGTACCCTGACCTCACTTAAAAGCCACTTAATTCCTTTGTAATCTGAATTTACCGACCTAAAAGTGATTTCTATTATCAATATATTATATTTCTTTTCTTAGGTTTCTGGTTTCAATTTTAAACTCCTCCTTCTTTTCTTCTTTAAAATGATTTCCTTTCTCTTAGATTGCACATTCCTTGTGGCAAGTGTTTATGTTTTCTTGTGTCAGCTAAGTCTTACTACACTCACTCTTCTTCTCTCACTTTTCCTCAGACATAATTTTTTGGAAGTTTTTGGAAGTTTTGCAGATAAGTGCCATTGCAACCATATGGTTTCCTATAATTGTCCTGTAAAACTTTACTTTTTTGCCCTATTTCTGTCCCAGTTTTGTGTGAGTCTTCTATATTGAGTAACTTTGTTCATGTTAATTTTCTGTTTCAGCCTTTTGTGAACCAGATGAAAGTTGAATGCTCTTTCCCAAACTTTAGTCACTTAATAGCCACTTCAGAGCATTTGAGCCCTTCCTCTAAAGGCAGTGATAGCTTTCTGTCATCCTGAACCTGTCATGTAGCTACAAATGTTCACAGGCTTTTATGGGAGGAAATCTTCCATGCAAGCAGATATTCAGTAGTCTTTGATTTAGCACTTGGAAAGTTGGGAGGACATCTGAATATGAATCTTTAAGTCTTTCCCCTTTTTTTTTGTTGGTTGTTGGTTAGTTGATTGCTTGCTTTATAATACCAAATAATTAGAAAATTCTGGAGAAAATAATATTTAAAATGCCTGCACAACCCGATTGCTTACATTAATTCCTTTAGATACCAGCTGCTATAAATGATATTTGGGTACAGGTTTAGTCATCTTCAAGGAAAATACAGTCAAGACAGCTATTTAGTCTCCCTCTGTTATCAGTGGAGAGGAGGAGAAATACCTCTAGAGAGCTATTCATCCTAAATATATTACAGTTTTAGGATGGGATTAATGGCTCTCTGGAGATGATTATGGTTGCTTCAGTTAGATATCTAACTTTTAGGAAGATAATAGTTAGATTATATGTGTCTTGGTCCCATGTCTGATGAGATTTACCTGAAGATTATTTCTACAGTCCCAATATACAACACAGAACCTACCATGCTTTCTCTTATTTTGCAGAGATTTTGTATGCTTTAATTTTCCAGAGTTTGGAAGAGTTGTATCTATTTTAAAATATTTCCTTTCTTAAATGTTGCTTTGTCTCCTGAATCTTTGATTGTAATTTGCTCCTTAGTTTGGTTTCTGGTGAAGAAACTTTGGATTCTTTGTTTCTGTGTGGTTCCTTTTCTGTGGACCCTGTCTTTTGAGACCTCCCTTCAGCCATTTGCTCTTGAGTATTGCAGGTAAATGCAGTTCCATGTCACCTTCCTCACGGATGACATGAAGACTAATTAAACACAGGTTTGAGAATACTAAACTCTGTCTCTGAGTTAGTATTTTTAGGTGGATATTTGTACTTGTATTTCAGAGTATTTCATGATGCAGCCACTAAAAATAAGTGATCCTGAACAACAGATTAGACATATTTGTTGATTTTTGGGGAAGAGCTAATGTCAGTTTGGTGTTGCACAAGTTTCCCTCTTCATCTCTGTACAGCCGTAAGGTGTCCATGACACTATTATTCTGGCCACTCTGTTGCCAAAAACTTGTCAAGAATTTAGTGGAGAATTCAGAGAAGAGCAACAGAAGTTAAGAGGCTGAAGAGATTGAAATATGAGCAAAGATTACAAGATTTTAATATGTACAGTTTGGACTAAATGATGACTAAGACATATGATAACAATCTACAAGTATTTGAAGGGTGTAAAATATTAAGACAAAAAAGAAATTATTTTAAAATGTTCAGAGGGGTAAAACTCAGCAAGGAAAAATTTCAGCATGAATCATGGAAAACTTCCTGAGACTTGCATGAGCTGAAGTTCTGGTGTGTATTCTACACAAAGGTGCTAAAAAGCCTACAGTCTCACATAGCCCAGAGATCACACACAAGAGCACACAAAAGCTCTCCAGTCTGGTGCCACCCATTTCTGAGAGCTGCTGAGACCAAGGGATGCTTCAGTGGTGGCTGTTGGACTCTGGGCAGGCGGGTTCACCTGTGTGAACCACCCAAGTGGGGCTTTCCCAGGGGCTCCTGCAGGATGAGCTGCAGCATGGAGGGTTCACTCTGGTGGCAGCAAGCTGCCCTCAGCTGCTATACTCATGAAGAAGCCCTTTTTCCATCCCTTTTTCCATTGTATGGCTGTACATGCACCCAGCCATTTGATAAGTGCAGGAACAATAAAGCTGTCACTGGCAGAATATATGCAGGAGACTCAAGGAAATGTAATGAGAAATAGCATTTTGGAATATCCTGGCAAAGGATTAACATGACATGTTAGGTGTTTTCTTTTTCCTTTTATCCTCTTCTTTCATCTCTGTAAGTTGGTGCAATCACATTAAAAACTGTTTTTTCATAGACTTTTCCCTGCAACTCGAGTCATCAACATGTACGTATTCATTCTGATAAAAGCTGGAAATTTAGACTGTAGGTTAGTTTAGTTAGGAGGTTCTAGTGAATTGTAGTGAACTAATTTAAGTCTAAAAATATTAAACTGTCATGACCACTGTATAATTGGGATGGCATTTTTGCTAAATAGGGACTTCTTTACTGTTTACAGCTGGTTTTGCACTTGTAACAGATACAGACAGAAGGAGTGAGGACTACAGTTCTTGCTCCCCCCTCTGCCCTCTGTTCCTCATTTTTATTTTCCTGTGTGCAAAACCATCCTGC
Organism: Melospiza georgiana; assembly: GCF_028018845.1. NCBI lineage: Eukaryota > Metazoa > Chordata > Aves > Passeriformes > Passerellidae > Melospiza > Melospiza georgiana. The sequence continues at coordinate 85,262,891 of NC_080431.1, forward strand.
ATGCCAGCTTGGGAAGCTGGCATGCCTCCTGTTAAGACCAAACTTGCTCTCTGTTGCAGTATAAATAGTGCTTGCTTCCAACTTCAGAGCAGCACCCAGCATTGCATGCATACTGTAACTCACTGGGAAGCAACAGCTCTGTTATAGGGTTTTCTGTGCATGGAATGAGTTTGTGTTTGTGGCTTTGAATTCACTGGACATCTCTGAGAAACATCTGGGCTAGGCCCTTAAGCTTGTGTGATGTTAGGTTACTGTAATATTTCGGTTCTGGAGTGGCTGAATATGAGGAGGTCCTACTTCACAGGTATGTACAGGAGAAAGCAAACCAAATGCCATTCTTTATAGTACTCCAGATAGAAATCTGGGAGCACACCCAACTTCAGTAATTTTTAAACTCTCAATTGCTGGAGGAGAATGGGGGAATTACACCACGTGAGCCAGATATGTTTTGAAATGTCTTCAGTATGCTAGACTGGGGATTTTGATTTCATAAAAGCACATTGTTCTGCTTTGTAAAAGTACCTGGTTGGGCAAAACAGGAGACACAAAGGAAGGCTGTCGAGGGAAGGCTGAAGGGATGGGCCATTTTCAATTACAGAAGAGATTTGTTCCAGGAAACCACTACAGTCTTTGCTGACAGCAGGTGAGGTGTTGCTGTGACCTATTTAGTTCCTCTGCTATTGAGAAATGTCTTTGAAAAAGTTACATGCTGTTTTCCTTAGGTTCACTAGAGCTGATACCTTCCCAGCTGAAAATGCTGGGCTGTCTGCTGCAGTCATACTCTAGGGAAGATCCTTTCCATCCTTAGCTATCTGGCACATGTGGCCACCTACAGTCTAAAACCTCAAAAATAAGAATTATTTTGTCCTTCTGTCAGTCGTTTCATTTTCTGAGTGTGGACGATCCGCTTGTGCACCATCAGCCGTTGTGTGGCTTCAGCCCGGGTGCACCAGAGCAAGTGCTGCCGAGAGGGATGCTGGGTTTTGGGGTTATGCTGTGTTGCTACAGATCATGTCACCTCAGTGGGTAAACAGTCCAAAAATAAAACCAGCAAATGATACAAAAAGGAATCCAGTTATATTTTTATATCTCATTAAGTTTCGCTCCTCCTTCTCGTTTTATTGGCAGAGATGTCAGGGGAGGGTACATCTCCATTGGAGAAGAGGTGAAAAGATTTGCAGTAACTGTGTGGGTGAACACCTTTTCATTTTTTTCCTATGGGGATTAAGTAGGAAGGGATTTAGGATCTTCCACACCAGTCTCATTTGAGGAAATCCATATTTTATTATGTTTAGAAAATGGCTGCTGACGAAGGTTTGTTACTAGTAGCCTGCCTGGGGGTTCTTTATTTAGTTACTCAGCTCAAAGAGCTGCTGTCCCAAACTGTCATTTAATAGACACGATTGCTTAATGTTGCTGGGAATCAAAGGTATAGGTGGGTGGACTGTCTTTTGAACCCTGAACTTGCCCTGTGTGGTAGTGACAGATGAGCAGGGGTTGAAATGAGGTGAGATTCCACCAACACAGGCTTTGGGGTTAGCACGTGGTCTGTCCCCAGAGCTCTGCATGACCTTAATTTGTGTCTGCAGAATACTGGCTGCAAGGGCCTCTTCTCTTCACTGTCCATGTGTCAATGTTCGCTTAATAACTAATCAATAATATTATCTTCTGTCATTTTTGGGGTGTCCCCGACTGCCTTGTCCATTCCAGGGGGATAGCTGAGATGTGGCTGGATAATTTTGTAGGAACTCAACCTTCATTCTCCATCCAAACTCTTAGTGCAGCCTAAGTCAAGAAAGGCAGTAGGAAAGAATATTGCATGCCTTTGGGTTTAGTACACCTGGGCCCACTGAGCATTTCCTGACTTACCACGGGGAGTTTGTTGTTATTTTTCCCTAGTTTGTGCTCCAGAATGCTCAGCACCTGCATGGTTTTCCTGGAAGTAAATTATGTCTGTCAGGATAGCTAAGGGCCTATCCTGGATATGTTTCATCTTGAAAACACTTGTTTTTCAGACAGTAGCTATGGGTTTAATAGAATGGGAGTTACCATAATGACTATGACTATAACCCTGTGCTGTAAGAATTCTGTTTGTCTCATGTCCCCTACTTAGGATTTTTATGTTGTTATTTATACCATGTCTCCTGGATCTGGGATGCATGCGGAAGGAGCATGACTCCGCAGTGTTTGGGTCTGCAAGCATGGTGGTGCGGGGAAAATTCTATTTAACGAACTTCTTCATATACTCAGTATGAAGACATTGCTGAGAATACAGGCCTTGACAAGTAGAAGTATCAGCTTTTTTGCTTCTTTTTCTTTAATACTCAAAGCACTGAACTTAAGCCCACTTGAACTCAGTAGCTAGAGGAAAACATGCGATTTCCCTAAAGTAATTTCTTGTAAGTTGACGTTGTAAGATGGCCTTACAAAGGCCAAAAAATTAGGTATTCCCAATGAAAGAGTTAGAAACTCCCCATAATTACAGAAATCCTTTGGTATGTAGAAGTGGCGACTATTTTTTCTCTGAAAACACCACTGTTTCTGTCACTTCACTACAGGTTTCTTTGTACAGTAGACAAAGAAACATAAGGAAAATAAAGCACATTGCATCTGAGATTTAAAAAAAAAAAGCAGTATTTTCTTTGTTCCAGCTAATCTATACTGCTAATTCTAAAAGTTAAATAGAATATTTTTCAAAACTTAGTATGCAGTTCATGCATTTTCATGGAATGTCCTTAACTGTTCACTGACTCACTCCCTATTCATTTATAGCTAATATATGGCACTTTTATTGTGGTTTCTAAACTATGGAGGTTATGTGAGTCAGATGCAATTTAGAATAGAGATTATCTTTAAATAATCAAAAACGTACTTTGCCAAAAATACTAAAAAAAGGAAAGAAAGCATCTAGTGTTCTCAAAATATGAAATGCTTTCTAAAAAGCCTTTAAAAAATAAGGGAGAAGAAATGTTGTGTAAACCTAAGTGTTTGGCAGACATCTGTTTACTTCATCCAAGGAGACAAGGGGTTTTAAGATTTTCTGAGCTCATGAGAAAGGCACATCCTTGAGTTCTTGCACCAAGGACGTGATGGAAGCATTTTTCCTTGAAAATTTTAAGTAAGAAGACATAAGGTTAGAGGTGACATGAATGATAACTTTCTTGAAGAATTTAATCAAGGACATTATGGAGAATGTAGGCGTTTGGATCTCTCCTTCAAAAAGAGGGGGGAAATAAGCAACCAAATACCCCTCTGCCTACCCTTTTTTTTAGATTTTATTTTATTATTATTCTTTTTTCTTCTTAAGCTGTTTCTTGTTCTTACAAAGTTTTTCATTAATGATACAGTGTTAGTAAGGGCAATTGTTAGTTTTTTTGCTGTGACTTTGAAGTTCCTTTGTTGTGACAGCTGCTAGGCTGGCATTTCCTGGACATCAGTGGGATATGATGATAGCTTGCCTGCTTCCCTTCTTTCTGATGGATTTTCTCAGAAAGGATAGCAAACTGGCAGACTCGGATTCCTGTATGTAAAATAGCAGACTTTGGATTGTAGTGGGCTAGAGTTGAGAGAAATAGGGTGATCCAAAGAATTATCTTCTGTTTTGTAACATAATCAGCAGTTTGATCTACAGGCAGAATCAAAAAGATCTCAGACTTAGGAAAACATTCGTCCTCCTGCTTACATCCCCCGTCCTCCCCTCCCATCCCAACCCCCCTTGCTTTCTCTTTTAAGAGTTTAGTGCAGCAACAAGTGGTGCTGGTCTGTCAGCCTGATGCCAGCCTAAGTAGGAGCCACATTATAATAAATGCATATTTTCACTATCAAAAGATACCATACTGTTGGCTTAAAAAAAATTCCCAACAGCCTTGCACAGAAGGCTTTTTAACAATATATTAAGCCTCATATTTTTCAATTACAACAGGGCTTTTTTTCCTCTGCTGATCTTTTTTAATAACCCAAGGAGCAAATATGTCTTGGTTTTGAGCTTTAATCTGGTGCTCTGTGTACTCTGATGACCTCCTAATCACACTCTCCATGACATGTCAATCTGCTGCAATGGAAAGTGGGTGATTTGGGCTGTCATGAAAGTGTTGATATGCTCATATATCCTGTGCACTTAGGACAGAGGAGTTCAAAGAAATGCATTAACCAAAGGAATGAAATGTTATGGGAACCCATAATTCAAATATCAAGTGTCCCTTTCCCAGTTCATGAGTGGTTCTATATCTGTGTTGTGACTTTAAATGTGAACACCAGGTGTGAAGATTCCTGTTTATTTTCACTTAAGCAAAAACAAACACAAAATATTTCAGAGCTGATGCAGATGATGAAATGTAAAGATGTGTCATGTGTTTAGTAAATAGTCAGGGTGCATATGTCTAAACAAGGAAGGAGTTTATAGAATGTGGTTTTAGTTTACAATGCTCCCCCTTCATAACTATATAACCATCTGCCTCTGGCATGTTCCTTAAAATCTGGTGAGCCTGCACTTCAGTCTGTAACCTTCGCTGCTACACTAGTGTTTCCTTTGTTATCTTCAAGATCCCACAATTGTCAACATCTGCAGTGTTATTCTTCATAAAGACTGAAAGGTAGGAGTGACCTTTGTTAGCAAAGGGAGACTGTGCACTTTCAGAGGCACGATGTGAATGTGAGTCTGAGGGCTCGCGTCTGCTCCCCTGGCTCCTGACAGGACTTCTCCTGTGGTCTGAGGTGTGTCACCCACCTGTTCTGCCTGGGATTTCCCATCTGTGGTGTGCAGGTAACGACATCTGCCTTCCTGTGAAGTTTGTGTGTCACCATTAAACTGAAGACTGCCTAAGACCACTCCCGTCTTCATAATCGAGCACCTTTTATGCTATTGTTTAGTGGGTAAAGCATAGATTTATGACTCTGTGGTATTACTGTTGTTTGAGGAAGGCATGGTCCAACATCTGAAATACACTTTTCTGGTTTTCCCTGAGAAACAACATCATCATTTAAAACATTTTTGAATCTTTCCTCTGAAATGTTTTACTAAGGTTTTTCATAAGCTGTTACGTTTCAGCAAGAGATTAAGAGATGTAGATTTCTGGGTCTGCATGTCAATCCATCCTTGGCTTGGTAGAAATCCTGAGCAAGTTAATTTGGCTGCCATGCACTAAATCTTGACAGATCTCCTTGGACCTGCCTATTGAATACTGTGGTGAAGAAAGCTGAAAACTTGCCCATGGATACAAACGTGAGGCCTTAAAATTGCTGTGCCACTTTTCCTCTCCATGAATTGCTTACAAGGGTGAAAAGAGAATAATGATCTCTATAGTGTTTTAATCATTTACCCACCTCAGTGAATATATCATGTGGCTTAAGGAGTTGTGAATGTTTCTTTTTGATGCATGGTCCTGGAAAAGGGGTTAAAGGATCAGGAAGGCTGAAATCAGGTTAGTGGTTCTTGTGGTTTTGTGGTCTTTTTGTTGCTGAGACTTTTTTAATTTGTTGAGAGGTTGGGGATTTTGTGTTTGGTTTTGGTGGTGTTTTTTGTGAATTTTTTCTTTTTTTCTTTTTTTTTTAAATTTATTTTAGATGCTTTTTGAAGAAAAGAAACTTGAAGCTCCTTGTCTAGGCTGTTCTTGCATTGTGGTGTAGATGCTTTGAGGGTATAAACCACAGAGGAAGTTGGGATAAAATAGCTACTTAAAAAGAGATTAAGGGATTTACTTCAGTGCCTCTATGGGTTGTGATTTAAAGAGAGAAGGACCTAATTTTTCATATTACAGCTGGTTTTATTAGCTACAGGTTTTAACTTTTTGGAAAGATTCTCACATCTTTCTATCAGCCAATTTTGGGAGTTAATCCAGACCAGTCAACAGAACTGTATGTTGCACTTGATTTTTTTGGTAATTTTAAAAGCTTTTCAGTGTCTAATCTGTCCAGTATAACTCCCTAGTCTTTTGCTACAGATGGTATTGATCAGCAAGAATAACAGATAACTATACTTAAACTCCAATTTCCAGAGTAAAAAATAAATAAATTTGAAATTGGGGTGGGGAGGGAAGAAGGCATTACATAAACCAGAATTAAATACAGAATTATGATTCCAGATCAAAAGACTTCAAACTTCTACTTGTGGTTAGTTAATATTTTCTTTTTCCTGCAGAGTTATATCTGGGACAGGAGCTGAACTTTGTCTTCCAGCTTGCTTTGCCAGTGTTGATCCCAGCTCTGTCAATCTTTGAGTTTGCTGGCACCCTCAGAATTTTATGCCCACAGTTCTCAACACAGTATTTTGTAGAGGTTCTTTACTGGAAACTGGTTTCTGTGTGAGAGATAAATTGAAGATGGCATGACATTGGTCAGTTGAGATGGAAAGCTCAGTGCTATTATCACTTTAGTAAGTGGAGGATTTTTCAGTAATCCCAAAAGAACAAAACTATATGCTAGGTAGTTGATGTTTGCATTTGAAAGGGTTTTCTCATTGGTTCTTATTCACTTATATCTGCCTATCCTGTATGAAAACCACCTTGAACCTCCTTAAATTTTTTTTCACAAAAGCTTTACTCTAGAATTGGTCTCATTTGTACACATTTATTGTGTCTTTTTCAAATGTCAGCTCAGTATTTCAATAGTAGATTCAATCACGCCTGGAGTTCTTACAATCCATTTTCAGTAGTGGATCATCTGTTAGGATATAATGCCCTCTGCATTTTTTTTCCCAGGCTTGATTTGTCTTGGGATCAGAAATACCCAAAGTCTCTTTTAAAAATGAGTTGTAATTGAAATGTGAGGTTTCTGTGCTGGCCTATATGCATCCCTCCTGTTCATCTGTGTTTGGGCTACTTGTCTTGCCTGGGAAAGAGAAAAGAGGATTTGATTGATCCTGTGAGCACAGTTGCTTTCTTTCCTCTTTGACATATTGCTGTTTCTTAGACTAGTTGGAATGTTCTTTAGTGGGTTCCTGTGGAAGTCATTCAGTGGTAAAAATGTTTTCTTTCTTGGGAAATGTTTAATAAACATGAACAGAAATCCAACACAATCCAACCCCCAGTGGTTTCTCTCATGTAACTTCTCCTTATTTCTTACATTTCATTGTACTTGCTTTTAACCAAAATCAGCTAGCTTTAAGTCTACATTAAGTCCACATTAAGGTCTAACTTCAAATTTTGGTCTAGAGTTTGGAAATAGGAATGTCTGATGTTCAGAGAAATATATAATTTTTTTTCTGTATAAATTAAACCCCACTTGATGGATTAAGTGGGGTTTTTTTAAAGGTAAATAGGATAGTAATGAGTTGGAAAACAAGTGGAAAGGACAAAAGCTTTGAATTCAGGCTGTAGTCCAGAAGTCTTAAAGGTTCTTTCTCATTTTAAACTTCTGGAATGCTTTGGTTGAATATGAAAGCTCAAAGGGCAAATAAGAAAATAAATTAAGAAACTTTTCAGGTTAAATCTTTTCAATCTGTTTTTCTCCATACTGCCTTCCAGCATCCTGTGTTTTCTCTTTGCATTCCATTCCCTAAAAGCCTCTTCTAGTTTCAGGAACTGTTTAAATGCCTGTTTTATGACTAGCATAATATTCGAAGGTCTCACAGCTTTTGTGGGATTGAAACTACAATATTCCCTTCGCTGCATTTGTCTAAAAGAGAGGGAGAAGCACAGATGAGAAAAGTAGCTTCTGTGCATGTGTCCTGTAGGTTCTGTCCAATACACCATAAATTTAATCCCAACTCACCCTTGGCTTTCAGCAAGGAAAGCCCTACCAGCTAGGCTGAAAACAAATAACTCAGTCTTCAGCAGTAGGGAGTGATACCTCTCTTACCTCATATTTGCTAACACAGCTCCAACATGCTGGGTTGTGCAGTGCTGATGGAGAGGCAGAGCTGTTGTTTTCATTGCTTAGATGATGAATTGAAGCCTGGTGAGGTTGCCACTTGCCACAGCATTTGTGCAGAGCCTCTGGGTGAACCTGATGCTCCACAGCCTATGGCTGGTGCTCCAGAGCATTGATCATCCTTTTATGACAAGCTATTAGTACAGACAGCATGTGCCAAGCCATTGTGGAGAGATCTATCACAGCCACTTAGGAAATCTTTTGTACCGTTCTCTCACTCCTTTTCTTCCTAGGGAAGGAAAAAAAACATCTTAAGTCTCGTCTGCTTTGAAGTGAGGTTTCTGTGTTTATATGTTAAAACCCAACTTGTTTGTGTTGTGGAACTTCAGAAAAGTTCTAATCTCTGCAAAGATTTGAACTTCAGAGGTCTGTTTGGCACCTTTACAGAATCCCTTTCAAGCATACACCTTCTTGAGTGAAAATACACCATGAACTTACTGTAAAAAGGAACAGACTGAGATTGAGAGCAGTAGTTTCCTGCCCAGGTGACACCTAGAGGGCAAGTTCAAGATATGGACAGGCATTGTTCTTGGAAACACCTCATGCCTGTGAAAGAAGAGGGGAAACCGAAACTTATCCTCTTACTATCTTTTATGAAATAAAAATACTGGAAATCATAAAGATTTTGCCAGCTGTGGGTGCAGCAGTCACAGCAGGATGCATTTTACTGGAGGCGCCTGGTCCCTGCATTCTCATTATCCTCCAAGGTGCGAGACAAACCAGGAATGTAAATCGTGCATGCTTCATTTTCTCCACCTCCCCTTTGCATCCCAAGGCTTTTATTTTCAAGAAGCCAAAAAAAAATTGAGATTTCAATTGTGTTGTTTAAAGACTAAATCAGAAAACTTGATGTCTGATTTGTTCCACTATATCCCTCTGAAATGAATGTATGGTGAAAAAATTAGATCTGGTAGAAGTCCACATATGGAATCATTGTAAACTGGTGAAAGGTTGTCTCTGCAACTTCTGAATTTGTAACCAAGGCCTCATTCCAGCTCTCACTGCAGAAGTGAAAACTTATGATTTAGCTTTAGTAGCAATGGGCCCAGTATAAACCTTTGTGGTACTTCTGAGATGCCTAAAAGTTCTGGTGATGGTTTGTTATGGCAGCTGGTCCCCCAGCCGCTCCTTTCAGTTCCCTCTCCTTCAATCTCCCCATGTTTACGCGGGTGCTAAAGGAAGCTGGGCCAAGCCTGAGGTCTCCTGGGCCACCTGAAGGTCTCTTTGGACCTCTCTCTTCCACTGGAGTCCCTTTCTTGTTTTAAGGAAAATTATACTTCCCTTAAAGTTTCATCAACTTGCCAGTGAAGCTTGGTATCCAGAAAAAGGACTTGCAAACAACTACATGCAAATATACTTAGACGAAGGGATCTCCTCAGAGAAACTGACATTTAATGATAATATATAGTAGTACTGCTATTAGTGAAGATTGAATTTGGTTTCAGTGGGATTTTTACTGGTTCAGTTTTATTCCCAGCGTTTTTCCAGATCTTATTAATGATTCCCTGGGTTTTATAGCATTCATTAAAAAAAACCAAAAACCAAAACCTGCAAAACTAAAACCAAAAAAACAAAACAAAGCAAACACAAAACAAACAAAAACCCACCAAAAAATCCCAAAAAGCAACCAAAAACCCTAGAACGGTCAGCTGCTGTATGGTCAAGTCACTTTACATGAGATGGGTACCAACATGAACAAGTTCTCCTTTTAAATGAGACAGCAGCAAAGTCTGTTGAAATAGGGGGAGAATTCTGCTCTGGTCTAGAAAATGCTGAAGCAATGCTTTCAGCATTAAAGGAAAACAAAGTTTCATAAATTACTGTATTTTAAAATAAAATAGAGAATTCCAGCTTATACTATGCTGCCCATGAGGAGCAGAGTCAACATTCTTTAAAAAGCAAAACTGTAGTGAATAAGGACTTTTGTTTCCTCCAACACTAAGTTAGAAGTAAAAGAGAGAGAAAATAACTAAGTCCTTGAGCTTACACGTATTTCTTGAAGGGAATCTATAGAGAACTGCAGTGAATTCAGTTGAGTGCAGGGTGTGAGGAGACAGACCTACTCACAGGATTGGGACCTCCTGACTTCATGGAACAGCTGTGAATCTTTTTATTACACAAGTTCTGAAATGCTTGTGCACTGAAAATTGAATAATGGTTTCTCCCACTAGCATCTTTCAATTCTGTAACTTTTAACCATATTAAGTACAAAAACTCACAGAGAAATTTTTATTTTTCTGAGTAAAAAATAAAACCTATTTTCCCAATTTTTCAATTATTTTAATAATCTACTTCTTAAGTACCATTTTGCTTGTTAGCATTCCTTGGGCTGAGCAGATGGCAGTGCAGTTTTCTGATAGGGAATTTTACCCAGAGTTCAGTATCTGTAGTGCAGATCCACTGTCCTTCTGTCCTTCCTGAAGTCCACAGTAGGACAGTGGTCCTTTTTGTAGGATTGTTTTTGTTTGCAGTGATGGCCTTAGAGAAAGGTCTGTCAAGTAAGGTTGTGAATAAGGCTGAAAGGACGGGAAGTATTACCAAGTGATGATAGACATTTGCATCTTCTGAACAATCTGACTCTTACCCCATTTTATTTTCATAATGACTGCAAGCAAAGGCACAGTTAGGCTCCTTCAGTGACATTCATTTGATCCTAGTAAGTAGAGATTTTAAGAATTGTTCTTGAAGTTACTGTCTGTGCCAGAAGAGCATGAATTTAAACAGAACAATGAAATAATATGAAAATATCTCTTGGTCTTAGCAAAGTAGAATATAACCTGTCTAGGCACTGTTTGCTGATAATTTGCTTTTTAAGGCGTGCTCATAATCCATTCAAAAATATAGCTGAGAAGGTACTAGGATTGGACAGAGAAGTATTTAGAGTTTAGGCAGTGGTGAAGTGAAGACTGGACGTTTCATTGCCATAGGGAGACTGGCTGTCTAAAATCACTTTTCCCTCCTTGCTGTTTTTAATCGTGTGTAGTGCTTTTACAGCTGAGTGCTGAAGAAAATAATGTGTTCTGTATGTTTGGTAGACGTTCAGGAGAGGCAGTTTGCCCCCTTGTTTTATGTATTTTACACCATACATTGATGTCTCACTCAGCTGTAGAAGAAGGAAAAAGCAATAGGAAAAGTGGTAAAATATTGATCATGGAAGGAAAAAGTAAAGACATGCTCATAAAACTCTGAACATTCATAGAGCATCTCAGGAGGTACATTAAAACCAGACCTCTGTCTAGCTAATTTCATAAAAAAGGAATAGATTTCACATGGATGGTACATCAAATGGCTTTATGCTATGACTTATGTGGATGTTGCAGTGGGATGCCTGATATCTTGCTATAGTGGAGGAGCATATATTAGATTTTGTATTTTCTGCACCTGCTAGAATTTTTTTTTCATAGGTATTTGGCTTACCTTGGCTGACCCACACTTTTTAGAAAAGATACACCTTTGCATTTTGTCTCTTGGAAACAAAGTAGCATTTTTAATGAAAAGACATTTATCTGCTACTAGCATTTTTTAGATTGAGAAAAGGAAACCTTGAATTAAATATAAAATACATGTAAGTGGTCTACTGGTAAACTTTCCAAGCTATATTTTATCCTGCACTGTGATTCCAAGTCTTTTAGCAGCTTTTTGAGGATTTGTTCCTCAGTTGTATCTGGTTATTCACATACTTTTTGGCTACACTTCAGTATTTCATCAGTCCACAGGGCATCTATAGCAAGGGCAGAAAGGTAGAAAGCCCTACAACATCCACCTGTGTGGGCATGGGGCATCTTGTGAGGGAACCAGGATGTGGGTGGGAAAGAGAAGAAAGGCTGCTGCATGTTCACTTTGGTTTGGGATTGAGATGTTCTTCTGAGTGTTTTCTTAGGAGCTGTAATGAAGACCTGGGATCTGTGCCCCTCATTCTAGCTCATATCCCTGAGCCTGGGAAAATCTGGCCTCCCCATTCTAACTTTTGGGAGCAAGCCAGCAGGAAGAAGAGCATTCAGCAAAGAGATGCGGGTTCAGCCTCCAAGACTGAGGTGGTTGCCCTGTGTGTGAGGCATCCTCTTGCACATCACCTAACACAAAGAAAGGCACCCATTGGTCCTGGTTTGTGGAATCCCACAGCCCAGGAGCTCTGTGTTCATCGTGAGCCAGGGCCCAGCCCTGCATGCAGTGTTGGAAGATCCTCCCTGGTGCTCAGCTGCCTTTCTCTGAGTGCTGCTGGAGACAGATTTGTGTGTGCCTTGCCTCCACAGGGCAATCCTATCTTCCACCTCTGCTCATTTCGCCACTACCCCAAAGGCAAAACCTTACTTTAGTTGCTGTTACTGAGTAGGTAGTTTATTATTACATAGATTTTCTTTGTCTGAAGGTCTGCTATTCATTCTGGGTGGAGGTGTTTGGCTCCAGTCACATTTATCTATCTGTGTCCACATTTCAAGGATTTCCATGGTATTGACATTTCCAGTACAGGAATTTGAAGAATGTTCAATTATATACAGGCCATGAAACATATTTACTTTTTTTTTCTAATGTCTGCCAACTGTTCTCTGCCAAACTTTAAACTAGGCTGCCATGGCTCTTAAGATTTAATTATTTTTTTTTACATATTTACTATATTGTTATATACACGTAGCGCACGCACAAATAAAAGCTCATACCGTAGTATTAGAATACAGGACCAGATTTTATCTGGAGGATTAGTGTAGGCCTGTTTCTAATTTATATAATGTTTTTGTTAATAGCAATACCTCTTTTAAATACCCAATAAAATACTGTAGCATTAATTTAAATAGAAATTTCAGTAACTTTAGATATCCCCCCTTTATTACAGGTCAGGCTTTTAACAGATGTCTCAATAACTTTGCTATTAGCAGGAATATTTCATGAATTAAAATCAGGCCTCTTTGTCTCTGTCACTCGTTGAAATGACCTACATATTTGGCAGATGGAGAGGACTTGCTTGTGCATTAGTACTGCTGTGGTAGGGTTTTTTCAGCTGTGTATTTTTGGAGAAGAGAGGAGGATTTAACATAAGTTAACATAGTTTATTTTTTATTAATACCATACTTCAGTTGCTCTTTACAGAAAAATCATATTAGGCACATCTTGCCTTTTAAGCATAGAAAACATCTAGGACATTTCTCCTGGGCAGCAGACTCCTGTCTTAAATGTAAACCTTTCACTGGAGCACTGGACAACTTTTTGCAATCGTGTGGACTAATGGGGCTGGAGCAGAAGGTGCAGTAACTCAGCTGTGGCAGAGGTCCTAGAAGAAATCTCCTCTGGAGACCTGAGCACTTTCCAAGCTTTTCTGGGGTGTTGATTTTTGTGATTAAATATTTTCATTCCCCTTCCTGGCACAGAGTGAGTTTTTAAGCAGTATGTGAAGGGTTTCGCCTAAAATGGCTCCCTGACACGTTGTCATGCTGGCACATGACTGTTTTCTTTGAAGAATCAAAAAGGACCTCTTGACCCGAATGATGGCATCAGAGTCCAAGTCAGGCTGCAAAGAGGCAAACTCTAGAGAGAGAATTAGTTGTAAATGTGGCCTGTTTATCTCCTGCAAAATCACTCTCTGGCATCCTGTGCATTAGCACAGGTAGAAATGATTTCTTATTATTTTTGTTGTAACTTTGATTGAAATGTAACTAATTCCACAAGCAAGTAGAAAAGCTCCACACATGAATGTGCTGCCTGAGCAAGCAATATATCCCAGAGTCTTCAATCGAGAGGTAAAAAAACACATGGGATCAAGTGAAGTTACTTAAGGGATACATTTGGCCCCTCAATTCAGTTTATTCTAAAGGCCCAAGTCAAGGAATGATACTAAGTTTCTACAATTTCTTTTGACAGAGAGAGCTGCAAGCTTTTACTATTTTTCAAATTAGACTATTTGCTGTCAAGGATATCAGAACTGTCGGATCCAATTTAAGGGCATTTAGCCAACAAGTTCAGAAAACAGCAAAATTAGTATTTAGAGCCATTACAATGATATTCTCTTGCCAAGGATTCTCCCTGTTTGCAAGGAAATTTAACTTTTCCTGCCCAGTGAGAACAGCCTACAGTCCAGCTGGCAGCCAGGAGTGCTTTACCAGTCATCTCTCAAACTTTAGGGATGTTCCAGGAACTGAAGAGGCAAATCAGGAAAGGTGTTATGTTACCATAAACCTGTCATGACATAGTACTGTTCCCCTGGCCTGGACTCCCTAGGACTTCAAGGGGAAATATCAGTTGAATTGGTTATCTGGTTATTGTGGTGGTGGTGATGATGATAGCAATGAATACCACAGTTTTCAGCTCTTAACTTAACAGTTGCTTAGGAAAATGTTAATAAATTCATACAAGAGACCTGGTTCCCCCTCTTGGAATTTTAGGTCATTTTCTTACTTTATTCAAGTAGAATCTTAAGTCTTATCTGGAGTGAGCTGGCCTAGTACATTTAAACTCAAGTTGTACTGTTTTAAGGAGTTTCCAGGGATATAGGACCTGCCTTAATTCCACCTGGCCTGCTCTGTTACATTGTTTGCACCTGGGTGGTATCAGAGGAAAGTGGCTGAAAAGAAAGCATACACCTTTTCAAAGGGAACATCAATTCTTGAGGTAAAAACAGTAAATCATTGGGTTAATAATTGTCTTGCTGGGTATTGTGCTGTCTCTGAAATGGGAAAGGAGGTTTCTGATTTATTACAGATTTTCCTGTAACAGGGATGGAAACACAGCCCCACAGAATACCACTGTATGTTTATTATTTGTGTGTCTGAGTAAAAGCGTTGTCTTTTAACTCTTTTTCATCTTGTACAAAGAATGGCTGTAAGGACTGTGAAAGACACTTAGAGACAACAGGGGAAAGGATGTGGTACATCCTGCGCCCATTAACACTGTCAATTAGCACCATTTATCTTGAAATTTGTCCAGCTTGGAACACAAAGTATGTAGATCAGGGTTTGGGCCAGACAGAAACATAGAAAATGATGGTATTTGTGGAGACACCAGCCAATGTGGGGGAGAGAGCAAAGGCACACAGTAATTCTAGAAAGAGCTGCATTTTTTGTGTGTGTGAAAATTTGATTATAAGATTATTCTTTCAACATAAACACAATTCTCTAAAGACTTATTAATGCTTCAGTAGCATAGTGGAAAGACTCTAGTGCAGTCCGCTTTAATAGCTTTCTGGCTTGAACCCCAATACATAATGTTCTAGTAATAGTTTATGGGTGACTGCAGTAAATTGGTAGCAAGTGTTTTCCATTTTTTGGCTCTCCTTATCAGTTCTGCTGGTGGAACATTTTGTTTTGAGAATATTGCAAAGGCAATTGATCTGCTTTGGATACACACTCTAGAGTTTTGTGTCTTTTAAAATATACGTATAGATGAGCTTTTCCTCCATGTCCCGAGATGTACCGTGTAAAGCTGGGGGCCACTAAAATGTTACAGGGAATCTGAGCAGTTGGCTAGACCCAGCAGGACTCCACCTACCCTAACTAATGTTCTGCAAGTACTGCCAAAAAGGCAGAGCTTTGCTCCCCCCTCCCACTTCCCAATACTTTCATTGTTCTAGTCTTTTCATGCAGCAGTGGAAAATTTGTTCCTGTCCGCGCAGGAATAAAGATCTTTCACACAGGTTCACTTTAGATCCAGATGGCTTTTTGGAATAGAAAGAAACATGGAATATTTTACAGTTAGTGGTTCAGGAAAAGAGCCACTTTTGATTAAAGACGGGCCTTATATGGTCACCTTTGATTTCTATTGGATTTGGAGCTGAACTTAACTGTAATTACAGAGTGAAATTCCACGGCCTCTATTATGCAGGAGCTGTCCCTCTTGGTCTTCAAATCAATTAATTCACAACTCCAGATCATCTCTATAGCCAAGCTAATTGAAACAGCCTGCTTTCATCTCCATTCCCTAGACTAGAAGAAGAGTTGGGTAGCTGAACCCAGACTAGAAATGTCTAGCTGCATTCCATGTGTAAGAGGGCAGACAAAACCCTCCAGCCTGATGGTCTCTGGATTCCAATCCTCTGGATATGACAAATAAAGTCAAAAGTACCGAGAGAGTAAGCAAACGTTATCCAGTGGATTTTGCCACTGAACACCCTGTCCTTGTTCCTGGCTCCATTTTATTTCTTTAAGCATGCTAACTCTTTGCACAATAATCCAACATAGTTTGTAGATCAGATTCAAAATGAAAATAGGTTCATTTCTCCAAGATAACATTAAACACATGTAAAATTAAAGGACAGCTGAGTGTTTCCTTCATTCCTTTAATCTTCTGCATGTACTGGAACATTTGTTTTATATAAAGGTTATATTGTAAAAATACTGGACTTGGGGCAAAAATCAAATTTTAAAGAATGTAAACTAAAGTCTGGACATCACTAAAGCACAGAGTGAATAGATACTCAAGAAATATTTAAAGTAACTGAGTGTGGACTTTGCCCAGTTAAAGTACCCCAAATAACAGCAGGGGACTCAGTTTGTCATACAAAGCTGCAGACAGAGAGCTGGAGATGAACAGAAAGTACTGAAATCTGGCCTTGAGACAATAAATGGAAGTGTTGAGTGGATGAGAGAGAGCATTGACGAAGGAAGTTAGAAATAGAGAAGTGCAAAATGAGAATTGTCATACCAGAACCACTTCTAATGGTGTTTACATTGTCATAAGCTTAATAAATGTGGATATTTCTTCTCTGATGCATGCTAGCGATATTTTAAAAATGTGTTATGGGCTCCCAGGAAGATAAGAGCATCTGAGTACAAGGGTATGCAAGTTGGGTTCTGACCACAGAGCCTTAGTGCCACTTCTGATCCGTTCCCATCCTGCAGCTCTGCACTGCTTTCTCTGCCTCCTGTGAACGTGCATCTCTTTTTCTTGTTGCTTACTTATTTACCTGAGTTATTAAGATAATCCTGTCAATTACTTGGGAATGCTGCCTTAAACAATTTGATTTCCTTATTTTCCAAGGGAAAAAAACCTCCAAAGCCATGTTCAGATACAGTTGTGGGAATCTGTTGCATATTTCATTCATGTAGGATCTGCAGTTTTCCATCTTTCATTCTTTGTAACAGAGGACAGCTTACGAGCACAGCTGCTAATGATGCCCTTGGCTGGCTCTTTATCTCCACAAACTGAAATTTGTCCTATTTCAATCTAAGGATTCTGGGTAGGGTTGTCCAATAGGTATTTTCCCGTGGTAAAATTATAGTAACTGGAGTTATCATTCCAAAGCACTGAACTTTCAGTTTCTTTTATTAGTGCATCACAGAAATCATGCAAGAAGCAACAGCAGTCAGATGCAGCCATTGTTACTAATTTCCATTGTGCAAAAGCAAATATGCAACGTGAAAAATTCAGAAACTAGATGGTCCCGTGTTTATAATCATTTATATCATTAATATGCCCTAAAATAGATGTGCAAAAACAATCATTCAACTTAAAGAACAAAGAAGGTAATCCAAGAAGAATAGTTAAAACCCCATTTCCACAAAAAATCCTGCTTTTTTGTGCTTCTCTTATTTACTAAGTAATTTGTTTATTTTTATCGAGGATCAGGTTTGCAAGTATATGTTTAGAAAGCTACTCACATTACAGACAATCAGTAAGATCTAGTCTAATAGCTATTAAAATGAGAATAATATTTAAATTAGTAAAATTCAGAAATGTGATGATGTTGAGAATGGGCGGTGAGTAGCCCTGCAAGAAGAATCAGTGCGGTTTGGTTCAAATTATCTGCTCTGGCTTATAGAGGGTAATAATTTTCTTGATTTTGGTTTTTTTTTGATAGGTCAGAAGCAGACAATTTGTGGGAGAATGCTCTTTTCTTGATGTGTGTTCCTTTTACATTAAACTGTATTTCTCCACTGCATAAAGTGGACTACTTACAATGCCATGATGTGTTTGGAATAAACAGTAGAGTGCTATATTTCACTGTAAGTTCTGTCTATAGAAAGTGCTGGCTCTCAGATCAGCTGTTTACATTTTTTCTGAAAAAGCTTCCATCTGTTACGTCAAACTTGTTGATATAGGTCCTCAGGATACAATAACACTAATGCTTTAAGTATCCAAATGAAATGTCAGAGTCCAGTTGCAGATACCAATTTCAAATGTGTCAGTGTCCTGAATCCACCTCTTTTTACTAACAAGCCATTTAATAATCCGTGTAAGTATCTGTGGATGTCTAAGTCTTTGAAGGGCTGTGGGGGTCCAGATGTACAAATGCAGTTACAGCAGCAAATCCTCACAAAAGCTTTTCCACCACGCTAGCATGACCACATAAAATTTGGCCTCGTTTTTTTTTCTGGCTTTGCAGCTACAACCATCAAGACCTATTTAGAGTGAAAGTAGGCTTGGTGAGGGAAGTTTCTGAGCTTCGTGTGGTTCCCAGTGAAGTCAACAGCAAAGTCATTGCATAAATATAGATACACCTTACTTGAATGTATATTTTGCCCCTCGTTTAAAGAAAAAAATGAAATCCCATAGACTTTACGCTTTGTTTTGTTTCTTTTTTCTTGTTATGGTTTGCATTCCTTCAATTTAAAACATAAACGAGTCCTTCATATTTTATTTCTTGTATGAGCTGCTGTAATTTATTATCATAGTGGCCATTCGACTAGAATGAAGATGTATGCCTCTCTTTTGATCCTTGTAAAGATGAAGGGTGAAATGTAAGTTTGTTATATTACCTTTCTTGTTTCTACTCTTTTGTATCCATGGTTTTTTAATTTACATTGCATTGTGAATGAAAACCCTTATCTTCTGCAATGTTTTTTTCCTGCCACTCAAATTTTGCATCAACACAAAGGGTTTGTTCTTCACTTTGTGTTCAGTATTTGGTCACGTTCATTATGAGGTGTATCTAGAATACACAGATCACATTCAGAAAATATAATTTCTCACTGTGTTTTTCTTGATATCTTATTATTAAGGGCTGTTTTTTAGTAGATAGAAATCCATTCTATGCATAAAACTGCATTCAAATGAGGTTTACACATCTAATCATACCTATTTTTGTTCTGAAATGCTCAGTGATCAACAGTAATTTCAAGTACAATGAATGGTTATAGATCATTTGAGTAGTAAACACAATGGCATTGGTTAAATAGGACCATGCAGAGGGTTAATGGTAAAATATTAATTAAAATAATCCTCTTCAATTCCGTAATAACTTTGGCCACATGCCTTCATCCAACCCCCAACACCACCCTCATGTACTCTTTAAAAAAATACTCACATTACAGACAATCTTGTGTAACAGATTAACATAACATATCTGTAACATTACTCAGATTTTTGGGCAATGGCAATCTGAACATGTTCATAAGTTTAGCTTTTTCTCCACAGCATCCTGCTGTTAACTCTTGACTTTTTCTAATTGGGCATGACTCTACGTGACTGGAAAGTGCTGCCTGTGGTGTCACAGGGAGGGTTGTTTAAGTGTGGGCATTGGAGGGACTCTGCTGAACAGAAATACTCTGTGTTTTAAGGGCCTCACACAGGTAAACAATATTGTAAGGACTGAAATTTTACATTCACATTCACATTTGAATGGCTGTGATACCGATCTGATGGATTATTTTAGTCGTGATACTGGATTACATAGATATGGATGCAAAGGTGGATATACAAGAGAGATGTTAAAAAGGCAGGATTTTTTTTTCTTTAAAAAATAAGATGATGTAATGTCTCTGGGTTCGAAACAGAAATTTAATCATTTCTTGCAAAAGACTGGAAGTTAGGAAGCCTTTTATTTTCTTCTGTTTTTTATTTCAACCTGACTTGTTTTTCTGATAGCTTTTGCTCTCTTGCAAAGTAGGAATTCTGCCAGTGAGATTTGTGGTGGAAAGTGTTTGGGGCACTAGTTATTATTGCTGAAGTATGATACAGCCTTCAATTTAATGTCCCATTTTTTTTAGGTGACCAGACCTAAAAACAAAATAACTCTCTGCTGTGCATGGGATTTAAAGTATAAGTCCCATTTATTTTTCGTAACAGATTTCATCTTGCCCATTGGCAAAATAATTGGCCTCTGTAAAGAATCAGTAAGTAAACAGCCAAGCAATTTTTGCTGGTACATATTGTAATTCCCATTTTAAAAATTACTTAATAAAGATTGCCTTTTATAAAAGCTATTTTGGTATATCAGAGGCATGTTGTACTAAACGAAAAGAGGAAAAAAATACCTCTGTCATTTGGAAGAGACCATTTAGCCTCTGAACATATTTGCTCCACACTAAATAATAGATGTTATTCTCAGAAAAATAGAAGACGTTCTATATAGTTCTATGGAAACTGTTTGTTTTTTCTGGATCCTTCACCCACTCCGTCTGCCTGCCCCCAAAATAACAAATAGATTTGGCTAGTATGTGTGGCAGGTAAATTTAAGGTGTGTCATATAAATTATTAATTTAATAAAGTTAATATTTAATTAAATTTTTAATCATTAACAGAAGGGGAAAGTTCAGAGTTGAGGTATTCTTCCTTCCCATAAAAATAAACATTAACAATCAGTCTAATTCCTAATGCATAATGTTGATTTCCAAAGTTAACCATACTAGATGGATGTGAAGATATTACTCTGCAAAGGCTTAAAATGACTTTCATGCCCGTAAAACAATTGTCCAGAGGTGTTATTGACAGGGCTGTACCTGCAGGAGGAATTGTTAGTGTCATGGATATAGGCATCATATAATCCCTGTGAGCCTTTCCATTTGTTTTCTCATCCTTTTACCTGGAGAAAAACTCGAAGGCACTGTGGTTTTTCCATAGGTATTTTTTGTTGAGCACAGCTCTGTTTGCAATGGGCAGGTCAAATGAATAAATTTTGTGTGTAAGCAAGAGGGTGGTAAGGTCTGCAATGCACGTTTATTCCTAGGGAAGGCCATTCCACTGCTCTTGCCCTGGAAGATCTTTGACAAAGGAGCTGATGGGGTGCTGCTGTGCTTCCAGTGGCAGGAGCTGGAGCTGGAGCCCAGCTCCTTCCCATCCGTCTGCCTTCTCTCCACTCAGCAGTGAAACAGAGAGAGTTCATCTTCAGCTGCTGCTTTAAACGCTGATTGTTCTCTGCTGGTAAGAGATACCCATGGCTCTGAGCACCTTGCTTTCACTCTAAGCAGAGGGAGCTGCAGAGGCAGGGAGGCAGGAGCGTGGTGTTCCTAGCACTGGCTCCCTGGGAACTGCTCTGCTTGGGATGAGCCTGTAGGATTCAGGCCCATTCGCCACGCAGCAGTACTTGTTTAAAAGCAAGACATTAGTGCTTTTCCATGTACCTGACTGGGTGCTTTTTGCCAGGGACTGAAGAAAGAGAAGTTTGAATTTGCAAAGTCTGAGTCTCATTCCCTTTAGAACTTTGAAAGTGATTGAGTGAAAGTGCTGGTATTTTTTCATGCGATTCCATTGGTATCCTGTGATTTCTTTAGAGAACTCCTTCCCAGGCTTTACTTGGCAAAAACACTGAAATACATTACTTAACTTTCTACACATAGAATGGAAGCTGTTAGTCAAAGTCATTCTTTTGTGGGAGAGGCAAGACAACGAATTTTTCATTCCCAGTGTCTGTTTTAATGTTGGAGGAGGCATCACTCTAATTTTGTGTTAACCAGTTTTCATTTTGAGAGCTATTTGAAATGCCACTTCACAGTTACTTCAGAGCTTCAAGGTCCTATCATGCAGTGTAGTGCCAGATTTTTCTGATGCGTGCAGATCTGCAGTAGCAAAGTCAAACATTTTTGGAACCCTAAATCTCTTCTTTGAGTTGACAGAGAAAACTATACAGTCATTTCTGGCTTTTAAAAGTTGTTTCAGCCACAGACAGATTCATTTTCACTGAGATTTAGATGTATTTCCTTTTCTGAATAGTAGGACTTGTGATCAGAATCTGATAGCAGACTTTTATCACCTTTCTTGTATTAAAAAAATCTCATTTTGATGTGAGTTTTATTTATTAGCATTATTTGTATTGTGACAGCATCGTGGATATTCTTTCTGGGCTTGCTTTTTGGGCAGCACAAATCTCAGCTAGACCTAGAGACTTAGTTTGTCTGGTTGCCAGTACCTCTGGAAATGTCTGGATACCTGGACACCAAGAAGCAGTGAGTTCTGTTTGTGTAGTTTGTCAGTAGACTCACAGGTCTGGCAATGTGCACCTCACTTTCCACACGGGTGTGCTCACTAGTCAGCACATACAGACCTTGGCCCATCACTGGTTTTGTCTCATAGGAAAAAGGGAACAGGAAACAGGAGTACTTTGTGATGGAATAGAGATCTGTACCTCGCTCAGCTAAGCTGAGGCATTAAGTCTCAGATCTAGGCTAGGTGGAAGGAATAGGCAGAAGGGAGGGTGACAATTCTTTGGTGATAGACATAGCTGGGTATCTGTGAAGAGAAGGAATTGCCCTCTCAAGATGCTTGCCTTGTTCCAGTGGTGAAAGGAGCAGCCTAGGCCACAGTGTCTTTTAGATGGCCAAAGTTAGATGAGATTACTTCATCCTAATGCCTCTGTGTTTTTATTTCCTTGCTTGCAGAGTGAGGATAACCTAGTTCTATTTGGTTTTTCTTTAAAGTCCTTTCAGATGCTTGCTGCTGGAGTTTTTTTAAATCTGAAGTAGCATGATGTTTGGGATTGCTCAGTTAATGGGGTAGATATAAGTCTGGGATTTTTTGCTTCGTATAGTTAATAGAGAGGAAGGAAGGCTTTGTTGTTAAAGCAGTGGAGTTTAACCTGAGATAAAAGTTCAACACTGAATTTTGTCACAGATTTCCTGAATAACTCAAATCTTTGTGTCTCAACTCATCTGAAAAAATAGTTCCTGCTCTTTCACCCTTTGGTTGGCTTGTCTGAAAAGTTTTTTTCTAGTGACAACTTGTCTTCCAGTCTGTGCACTGCAGTGCCTAATACATCAATCTCACTGTGATCTCAAAACTCTACTGCAATATAAAGTGTTTCTTATCAGAAAACGTAGTTTTGTATTATATGACATGTTCCAGAAACTTTGTTTAGTCGTTCCTAACATAACAGGACAAAACCCTACATAATCCATTGACCTTTATTAAATGAAAGAACGGTGCAAGTTTTAGAAAAATATAGATAGAAGTTATATATGTAGGTTCTATTAAAATAGTATCAAGTGGATTGCATGTTTTGAGGGGTATCACTTCAAGAAACAGATTTTACTATGGAAAGTATTTGTACTAAAGCTTTCTTAATTTAAAATCTCTGCTGTGTAAAAGCAGTGAGTTAAATGATTCTTATTGATTTTAGTAAGATTAAAGCATAGTTAAGTTTGATCAACAACCATCCCTGCAGTTTTGCTGGTGCATTTTCAGCTAAAAGAGGAGAGCCTTTTGGGTTGTTTTTTTCAAATCTTAATCTGTACAAACTTTGTTCTATAAGATATGATGCATTCCTGTAATGGAGATATCTGCTAGCTTGCAGTATAGCTCCCAACATGGTTTTAATCCAGATGCTGTGTATTGACATTATCTCGGCTACAGCTTTTACTTAATCAACTGTCCTCATGTCCTTAAAGCAGAATAAATGTTAGAACTAAAAGTGTGCCACTGATTGAACATCTCAGTCTTCATATTGATTAATATAATAGTTATTTTTGTAATATTATAAATTTTTAATTAGAGCCATTCTTGTTACTTGATTTCTATGTGCTGGTTTTTATACATTAATCTTTATAAAAAATAAATATCTGTAACAAATGGTAGGAATGACAGGAAAAAATAAGGGGAAGAATGATATCAGGATCGAAGATGTTTTGTGGGTGTCATTTTTAGTAGTGTTTCAAATGTGTATTTTTGTTCTAATTCCCTTTATGTTTAGACTAGACAAACCTATTGCAGCATGAAGGAACTGTTTTGTGTCCAGAAGTCATTGCAAAGTGGCAAATATTGAATTTTTAATGTTCCCTACTGAATATAACTGGGGAAAGACACATTTTCTAAGAGGTTTTGTAGATTGTTTTGTTTTGTGGGTTTTTTTCCTAGAGGAAATGTGAACTAAATTTTTCTATTGTGAGGCATTTTAGGTATGCCATATAAGTCTTATACATGTACTGGAGTAATATTGAAAAATTCAGTAAAGTGCAAGAATAAAAAGAATGGAAAATAGGCTCAATTTTGTTTTGTTTTTGTTTTTAAAAATAAAAATGTTTTGAATGTCACTTGACAAACAGCAACTGATGACAGTGGAAAAAGCTTTAGAACTGATATTTTGTCAGGGATTTTAATAAACAGTAAGAGTCCTTTGTAATAATACTGAAAATACTTCACCAGCAGAAAAAAAACCCATGCTTTTGCTGTGATCATCTATTTTTGCAGAAAATAAGTTTGATATTTACTGAAGTATTAGCATCTGTCTTAGCAACCTCATTGTGGAAGGATTGATAGATATATTGACAAATTACGCAGCAGAATACAAAAAGCTAAAACTGATTACAAATAAGTTTTCTTGCCTTTTGATGATCTTTTAGTTATTAACTGGAATATTGTGAGCTTCAGAGTCAACTGGAGAACACTTGTCTTGGGAGATTATCATCCTTTCCTCACTCTGTTACATTCACCTGCCCATTGATACCAGAAAAACATGTTTCTGATAAATGTGAATGCTTCACTAGCTAGAGATCAAAAGCAAATGTAAGAATTGTACCAGGACGGCTTATGGGCGTTTTGACATAGGGCTGATTCATGTCAGGCAAAAGGATTCTGTGATTTTCCCTTTTCTGGCCTGTACAGATGCCTGAGCTTTGATTCACTTTGTAAATAGAAGGAGCTTGAAAACGAGTATACTTTTCATCCTCACTAAGGACTGAAGTCGAAATCTCCTTTTCAGTGGTAATTTCTAAACACCAATATAACCAAAACAGCTATAGCAATAGCAAGATAACTGGGGTCCCTGCTCAGAGCTGCTCCCCAGCTCTTCAAAGCTTGGATCTGCTCTGGCTGAGTGATTCTCCTTTGGTACCACCTGCTGCTCATATGCACTGGGCATCCTTCCCAGGGGCTTCCAGCTAGCATTGTGTAAGTACACACTGGAAAGGCTGCATAATTCATGAGGACATAGCTAACGTATCTGCCTCTTGAAAAATGTCCTGAAAGCACTTCTAAACTCAAAGAAAGATCCTACTTTGTCTTCTGCGTCTAGTAAAATACAAAAGGTTTTGGGAGAATTTGCTGTTTGTTTTGTTGCAATTGTTTCCATTGCGAAACTTCAGCAATTTTGAATCAAAGTCCTTTTCCTTCAGCTGAGGCTTCCAGAGGAAGATTTGAAATCAAAAGTTAAAGAAGGGATAGGCATTGTGTATATATGGCTAATGCTGCATCTTTTGTCTACTGAAGTATTTGTAAGCTAGCCTCTAAGTCCATCAAAGATACATTTCAGTGTTTTCTCTACATGTCTTCTGCTTATCCTTATTTTCTCTAGCATTAGGTATACTCAGAAATACATGTATTACTTATACACTCTTCTCTATGTGTCAAACAGAATTTGTAAGTCATTTATGTGAGCACTACACAGTAAACCATTCTCATACAGTGTACTAAATATTAAATATACAGCATAATGTACTAATAAAACGTTGCTAACATAAGTAGGCCACCTAAATTAGAGACTAAGCCAACTCTGTGATTAACTGTCTCATCTCCTGAATTCCTGTATTGCACCTTTGGAAGGCTTTGGTAGGGAAAAAAAAGAAGTATAACATATAAATATTGACAAGATTGTTAAGATCTAAAACCAGGGGGAGAAAAAACAAACTATATTTGACCATTATAGCAATTAAGAGTAGATTAATAAATATGTTATCAGTTATCACATTGTACACGTTTGTATCAAGGCTGAGGGAACAATAATATGTGATTTGGCATTGGAACAGGCTTCCCAGGAAACTGGTCACAGCAGCAAGCCTGACAGGGCTCAAGAAGGATTTGGACAATGCTCTCAGGCACATGGTGTGGCTCTTGGGGTGTTCTGTGCAGGGCCAGGAGTTGGACTTTGATAATGCCTGTGTGTCCCTTCCAATTCAGCATATTCTGTGATTTTATGATACATCTTCATTAGTCCAGGGCTTCAGAACAATATTACAGAGTCATTTCTATGAAATGCTAGTTGAGAAAAGTTGTCTGAGATTCACAACCACGTTTCTGCCATTCAGACAAAAAGTTGTGACTGTGTGATGGCCTGAGGTTACTGAGGAGGAGATGGGAGTTGTTTTACACTGCTGAATGCTGGGGACTTCAAAGGATCTGTGCTAACTTCAGCAGGTAAAGAAATGTCACTTGTTTTATCCAGAAGGGAACCTTGAACTTCCCTCCTTTTCAGCATATCACCTGGGAAGGCTGTGTCACATCAGCACTGTGTTGGGCAGAACAATGTGTCAGAAGGGAGAACATAAAGATGGGCCCAGCTGGAAGTCTGGCCTACAACAGCATCTTGTCAGAACCTCAGGGACCAGTGCTGATGACCTTTTTTTGTTTGTGGCACAGATGAGGTTCACTTCAGCAGGGTAGCTTTATTCAGTAAAGAAAATGTCATTGTACTGGGGCTGTTTTATCCTTTGTTGTAGAATTTCTGTCTGGAACTTTGACCAGATTTTCCCTCTGAATTTAGCATCTTCCTAGCAGATGTACAGAAGCTGAGGAAGATGCATATGCCTCACAGGAACTTTATTTTTGCTCAGCTGCAGTTCAGAAACAGCCATCCTGTTCACTAGCAAACACGTGAATACAGGATCTTTATACTAAAGCTCCTATTTCTATATTTAAAATTCCAGCATGGTTTGGTGAGGGGAAGGTATTTGGGGGTTAATAAGAAATGTGTATTCTTCAAAGCACCCCCACCTCAAAAAAAAAAAATGTCCACAGCCTTATAAAATACCTGGTTTGTGTCCTAAAATAAAGCATGTATTTCATGCTCTAAAAGTCTGAGGTTTGTAGCTGAAAAAGATTAAGTAAATAATTCAGAATTTGTTATGTTTACTTGTTAATAATTAAGCAGGTTAGTCTGTGTACTTTTTATAGGCATTGAACTTTATTTATTTATTTTTATTTACTTGGCTCATGTTCTGATTTTTAAATTTGAAGAAGTTTCTGCCAAGGAAGAGATCATGAGAGAAAAGGCATCAAGGAGTTAAGTGCTGCACAGGAAACAAAATCTGTAGGGACACATAATCTCTGGAGAGAATGGAGAATTGTCATCTCTCACTTCCCTTCTGCATTCCTCCAGACTAATCTCTAGTGCTTGAAGGGAATTAAATTTTAAAGGTGGTAATGATTTTTCAGACAAAAGCAGCACCTTTGATTCCTACTTTGTGTTTCTGGAGACAGAGAGGTCTCTCTTTGTTAGGAGGTGACATCTGGTTCATCTCAGTCAAAGTTCCAGTCGTGTTCCATTTCAGAAATAGCTCAGAAATTTGAATGAAAAGATGGGTAACAACACATCACGTGGCTGTTTTCCTGTTATTTGAGTGAGATACAGTCTGTGGAGATGCTGTAAATTGACAGATTGTAAAGTCTGACATCCTTGTCTTCTGAGGAGGTACAGAGAGGCCACAGCAGCATGAGTTGCTCTCCCAGCCACATTTGGAACCTTCCATTGAGAGACTGCATCCTGTGGCAAGTGGTAGTTCAGTCCAAGTGGATCAGTCTGGGCCGATTTCAGAGGTAGTGAACAAGAAAATTGCTTCCCAGGCTCCTCTTGAATCTCAGTATCTGTCACTTGAGAAGAGAATGTGATGAGAAGCAAAATGATTCTTTGTTTTCTGTCCAGTAATTTTTGTTTATTGTTTTACGTAGCCTAGCCCTGAGCATAGATTGAAAGAGCGAAAGAGAAGAGATTTGGTTCTCCCCTCCTCCCTTGCCCGCTGCTAATCACATTCCCTTCCTATCTTAAGTAAGGCCACTGCCTAATATTTCTGAATGTTTGAACTGTTTCTTTTGGTCTTGGCAGAATAAGATATCATTTGATATTTTCACTCACCTTTTCCAAAGGGGAGACAAAGCACAGGGTGGTGTGAAAAGTCAGCTGAAGTGATCGGCATTAAAAGACAAAAGCTGCTGAAATGTGAGACTGATCTTTGGACTGCATATTAAAAATCAAAGATTTTAAAAGACTGTTTATGTGAAAATTAATAGCCTGATTTTGTTGACAGTTGAAGTCTTCAGCTGTTACCATGGCATGTTTTAATTCCCTGTCTGTACTGGTATTTCCTTCTGAAGAAATACACAGGCTCATTGCTCTGATATTAAAAATGCCATTTGCTTCTCATGTTCCACGTGGTGATTTCTTTTAAGTAAACTTATGGTACCTGAAGTGAAGGCATATGAACCTCTCAGACAGCATTACAGATGCTGCTTTTTCTCCATCATGTGACTGCTGCCTTCAAAGATCATTTTGTCCTGAGCCTAGACGGGTAATCCAAATCTTTCCCAGAGATAAATATGGGCAGGCAGTACTTTTCAAATAAAATTGAGTAGTGCACAGGGAACTTAAATTGTTTCCTGAATGACTTCTTCATGTGTGAAGGATGTAACTGTACCACAGTTGTTTCTTTAAATTTTTTCTGTACATGTACAAAGCTTCCTTCCCCACAAAAAAGCCAAAGCATATCCAGTTCATTATCTTGTACTTTAGACCAGGTCAGTGGTCTGCTTTGGACAGTTGTCTTCAGAAATTCTTCAGACAATGTCTTTACCATGGAATTTAATGCTATTCCCTTGATTTTTTTTCCCCCCAGACATACAAGCTTGACTCTTGAGAAAAGTTACAGATATCTCAAATCTAGTTCTCAGTGGACCAAAGTCAATATCACAAAAAACCATTACTACAGTAACTTGGTTGTAAGTCCAGTGAAGGGTTGAAGCAGCCCCAAAACTTGCTAATTCAACATGGTCCCTTAGTTCAAAGCTGAGGGTAGTGGTGAGCCTGTGTGAGACAATCTGTTCTTCTGCTAGTAATACTGTCCTGAAAATGAGGGGATTTCAAGCTTTTTCCACAGACATTAAATTCTCACACAATTTTATTTTTCTTTTTTAGAGCATTTTGGTCATGCAGTGTCCATTTTGCTGAGAATATACTTTGCCCAAGTTTCATGCCAGGTTGAATCTCAAAAAAGACCAAGAGATTTATGAGTAGTCTCACAGTGAATCATGTCTGAGATTCTTTTTGACTCCTATATTCTTAGCATTCATAAACAGTGATTTCTTTCATTCACTTGCTGCTGGACTTTAGTCACACACTTTGTATGTGTGATGACTGTGTTTGGAAGGAATTGAACTGGAGTGATGCTAATATAATTTATCTTACTCTTTGAATTTTGTTCTTAAATGTAGGATCTCAAAAAGAGAAGATTTACCATCCTACAATATTCCCTCTCCTACCATAACCTCAAGAGAAAATGTAAATAAAATTGACACCTTCTTTACATTTTCTTGAATGGAATGTGGTTATTTCAGTTTCACCTAATCTGATGATAGGTCACTGAACAGTGCTTTTTTCATTAGTAGCAAATATCAGAGGGTCATGCAACCTATAAGGTATCAACATAAGGAAATGAAAAAGTGTGCATAGTTCCTCTTGTTTGCATTTTCAGCAGTACAGCACGCTCTTGTTACTGTACAAGCAATTAGCATAGTGGAAGAGGCATTTTTAATTTAGGATTGTTTAAGTTATCCATTTCTTATTTCTTACTTTTGTGGTCTTACTTTAAATACCTAACTCATTCTGGTTAGATATTTAAAAAGCAGAGTTAATAAATGTACCTCATTTACTTCATCCTGAAAAGCACATTTTGCTAGGAAATCACCATGGCCTTCCTCAAGCCTCTCTGAGGACTGATAGACTTACAGCTTTGAGCCCAGTAAGCCTCTAGGGAGCCTATGCTGTGAAGTATTCACCTTTGTACAGGGAGTTAACTTTCATGTAAAAGTGAAAAAAACAAAGTGGTTTCCTGAATTGCACACAGAATTTTTCACTCCATTGGTGTCATACAAATGCATCAGATTTTGAGGGTATTACTTGATGTGATATATTTTGAATCACCAATACACTGTTGATCTAAGTTAAACCACAAGGTTTAAACATGGAGGTTGGAATTGAAGACAAAGTGTATGGCCTGGAAACAGCTGGTTTGGTCCAACAAATTACCATCTCAAGTATAAGGCTTGATTAATTTAAATCATGTATAAAAACTGTGGCAGAAATGTTGCCTCTAATTAAATTCAGGCATTCAAATGTTTAGAAAGGATCAATTAATGATTGTGAAAATAAAGTAACTGTAACAGTTATACAGACTCTTGTACAGAAGTTCCTGGCAAAAATTACAGCTGACAAGAGGGTAGCATGTCATCATGAGTAGTTGCACAAATGCTCAAATGCCAGTAGGCCAAAGAAGAGAAACTGACACTTTTGACTTGGATTTAATCCTTTGCAGAACTTGTGGAGTCTAAACACTGCTGGAGGTCTGACTGATCAATGTGTTTTAAAATAAAAAGTTTTCTCTTGCACAGGCTCTTTCCATGCTTTTCAGGCTCCCCAGTAGCACCCTCTCTTCCTGGGCTCACTTAGCAGAGCATCTCTCCCTGCAGCACGTCGTGTGCCAGCGAGCACAGAGTGGTGCAGCTGGGAGCTGAGGTAGACACTAGGCAAACAGTACCATTTTATACCTAGTAGTATCGCTTGAATCAAACACATCCTCGTGCAATCCATCCAGCAGCATTTAAAGGTCAAAACCCCATCCTCATTACTCGATATCTGGGCCTTCTGCTTTGCTTTATTCATTGTCTGTGCAGATCTGACAGACTGTTCCAGACCATCCTTGTGTAATGCTGGAAAGTGCTAACAGCCACTGTTCAGCAAGTCTCTCTCCATTCAGGCAACTGCACACCGTAGGAAAGCTGAAGCATTTGTTGCACAGCCTTGGATCAAGCAAAATAAACCTTGTTCCCTGCAAACAGTGGAAGCTGCCATGCAGCAGCCTGTGCAGAGTACACTCAGGACTGAGCCACACAGGCTGGGGGGATTGTCACAGGGAAATTTCTGCAAATGCTGCTGGAGACATCATTTGATTGTAATGACCACAGATAGAAAGCACCCAGAAAACAAAAGGAAAATGGCAAGATCTGAAAGGAAATTTTGAGCATGTCTGAGAAAAAGAAGCAGAAGCATCCCTGCAGTGGCCAGGAACTGGTGGGAAGTCAGACTTGGAAACAATGAGCCTGAAAGCCTACTGTTGTAATATCTTCTTTATTTGAGAAAGCTACACTTTGTAAAGGCTCTCCAAAGATGAGTTCGCTCTCATGAGTGATCTCTTCTCACTATAATCCCAGTAGTTAAAATATCTTTGTGGCTAGCTATGAAAAACCACCACGAGCAAAATAGATATATTATTTTTATAATATATAAGCTATTTATTAATTTTTAAATTACCTAAGTAATTTTTCTAAAATTATATTTTTTGAAATTTTTAATATATATATATTATTAAAGAATACCAGTCATTTTAGTTAGTCCTGCCACACTCAAGCTGGCATTAGCTTTGGACACAGGTTCTTATGTGGAAAGTCAGCACTTGAGAGGAACAAAGGGAACTCACTGCTCCTGCAAGGAAGTTTGACTGGAATGGATTTGGCACTGTAATCTAAGTGAACCTCTTAAAACAGGGATTGGAAACTGTGCCAATCTGGTCCCTAAACTGTATTCTGAATTGGTGGAGGAGGGTTCCCAACTTCTTCTTTCAGTCTTCAAAATGCTTACTTTTTCCTCGGCTGTGTGATAGCCACTTCTGAGCATTTTGGTAGTTAACAGTGTATGGTACTAGGTCTGCTTTTGGTTCTTTGTTTCTTCAATGCAGCCTGTGGAGAGATTTTTGAACATTTTAGTCCTTAAAGCCATTTCTAGCTGAAAATATGAAAATGTTATACATGTTTTTCGTTAAAAAAAAGAAACTCTTTAGACTCAACCTATCAGAGAACTTACCTCTAACTTTCTCCAAAATGCATTTGAATGACAAACATAACAGGCAAAACTTTGGTTGTGACACACATTTGGTTTTATCCCTAAGATGAATTAAACTACACTTAATGGAAAAAAATTACTTTTTTGAAGCATGGAGTCTTAGAAATCACTCCCTACTTATTTTGTGCCCAGCTGTATAACTTCCCTCCCTGAAGCATGTGCATAGCATAACATTTGAAATACCAGTGCATTTAGTTTACTTTTTTGTCACCTGTGCACTGCATGCAAATGTGTAGGACTTTGTTTTGTCTTCCCTCAGATAGGTGTATGTTTATATATATATACAGCATTCCACCCACTGTACACCAGCTATTTGACTGTTACGGAAACTCAAGGTTTTTTGTGTGCAAATCCCTAAATATACTAATTTCTTTTCTTTACAGCAGCATAAGAAAGAAGTGTTGAGAGCTGCTCTTAACCCTTTTGGAGGCCAAAGTCAAAAGGTAAAACCAAATGCTAATGTTTGTGTTTCCGAAGCTGTTGACATCATAATTGTTTGGAAATGCTGTTTCCTTATCACATCTAAACTGAGATTTCCCACAGGAGAAAAGCAGAGATATAGTAAGAGGAATCAAAACATTATTAGGCCTCTTTAAGAGCCACCAGCCTAACTGGGCATAAATTATACAGGTAAGTTACAACTCGTAAACTGCAATTATCTGTTTTACTTAATATGAAAACATTGGCGTTGAGAGTCAATGGGAATTTCAGTAGGATTTAATATTGCTAGGGATTTAATGATTTTTGTCTCACTATTACTTGATAGTTTTTATGATATATAAAGTTTTTTCAAATTACAGTAAAACAAATCCTGTAGCTCTTTTCTCAGGCAAGAGTCCCTCAATGGGAGTTTTGCCTGAGTGAGAACTGAATGAGGTCTAAATAATTAGCAATTAAAATATTCAGTTATTGTGCTACTGTATATAACAGAGCACTGGAGGTATTAAAAATTGCTAATCTCCTTCTTATTAAAATGTTAACTGCTAAACATAATACAGTTTTGCATTTCTATCATTCATTTTTGCAGTTCATTAGTAGAGGTGAAATGTTTGTGACAAATAGTCATTTGAACTTTTAAGGGATTGACTTTGTTTTCCTGGCATTTTAGTTAATATTTCCAACTGAGTTAATTTACAAGCAGAAGTTTTTGCGTAAGCCATGGATTTTAGTAAAAAACCTGATCACAAGCAACTTCTCTCATGCCATTCATGAGTATTTGCAGGAGAAAGCCATTGGTAGGGTACTCCTCAGGAGGCAGGGCTGGGCAGTTTGAGTATGTAATTTATGTATGTTTATGGCAGTTTGAGTATGTAATTTATATACATTTTGATCAAGCAGCTTGTTGCTGCTTGATCACTCCAGAGATAGGCTCAGGGTTGTCTAAAGGGTTTGCTGGACAATTTTCAGTGAGACACTGGCATGTGAACAGTTCAGCAACTGGCTAAGGAGCAAAGCTGTGCACCCCGGGCCTCTTAATTAGCACATGAGCTCTTTATTACCCTGCTAGTTACTGTGAGGGCCAGGCTGTGCTCTCATCCTGCTTCGCAGTGCAAAAGAATGAGTGAGATGCATCTCCTGCCTCCTTCCTCACGTAGCAGCAGAGGAAGTGTGGGAAGGGAGAGTCATATTTGGTGTTAGAGAACAGAGTGGTGAGTGAAGGTGGTAACTGGTAGAGGAGGAAGATGAGTTTATGAAAAGATTTGGTGACAGGTGAATTTCCCAGGGGAAGGCGACACCCTCAATGCTATTTCCCCCACAGTTACTCCCTGGAGTCGATTTTGTTACTTACTATGCCTAAAGGGTTTTTTTTCCTAATCTTTCTTTAGAGACATTTAGACCTAGGCATTTAATTGGGCCATATAACTTTTGGAAATTCAGGCCATGATTCTGCAAGGATTTACACGTGTATTTCACTTACAGCATTATGAGTAATCCTGTTGAAATACATGAGATTAATTGCAGGACATAAAGTTAGGCATGTATATTTGTCTTTGCAGTAAAAGAGGTGTAGTTTAATTTATTTATTTTCTTTCAGGGTGGGAAAGAAAATAAATAAATTAAATTATATTATTTTTTAAAATACATAAATACATGGGATTTTCCACTAATTTTGTAACAGTAAAAGAGGAGATGGATGGTAGCAAAATAAGCTTTCTGCTTGCTCCCCAAAATTACATTTTTGTCATGTTCTCAGCTGTAAAGTATGGGTAAGAATAGGATGTTAACATTTTCCTTTTTGCATGAACAGTTAAACCTCCAGCTAGAATGAGATGATCATATGATTTATTATAGAGGAGTGAACAGGACAGAAATCAAACAGGAAGGCATGTGTACTTGTGTGGACTCTTGTTTATAATTTCATCAGATTGGTGCACACCTCAGACATTTTATTTAGTGATAAGATATGCAAATTGTTCTGGAGCCAGCAGCAATACCTTCACCTGAATGTCAAAACTGGCAGAGATTTTTAAACCAAACCTGAATAACAACTTGTATTTTAAAGCAGCTATTCCTAAGACATAGCTACCAACTACAGACAAGTAAGTGCAGAATTGTTTGCTACTTTCCTTCATACAATTTGCCTTCCTCTCTTGTTTACCTCCATGGAGGAACAAG
Organism: Melospiza georgiana; assembly: GCF_028018845.1. Classification (NCBI taxonomy): domain Eukaryota; kingdom Metazoa; phylum Chordata; class Aves; order Passeriformes; family Passerellidae; genus Melospiza; species Melospiza georgiana. Next base: position 85,297,386 of record NC_080431.1, read on the forward strand.
GCTGCAGGCTTACCTGTAAATACTGGGTGTAACTATGGGCAACAGTGCAGATGAGCTGCAAAGGAATGTGGAAGTTTGTGCAAAGCATAGGAATGCAGTTTGAAAATGGGGACACCTAAGGAATGAGACGCACCAGAGGAGATATCTTCTGTTTCTCCAGATGCCTACATTACATCTTTGTATCTCTGAAGGGATGGGTAGCACAGACTCTTCATTTCAACTGCTTGCTCTGTCTTTGGGTTTAGTTTTCTTGCATTTGTGTCCTTAAATCAGAATGTGGTAGTAGAAGCCTGTGGATACAGTGGAACATTTGGATGGCAGCTTTGCCATGGGATTGAGAGCTGAAATTCCTCAAAGCTGTAGATGTTTAGCTGCTGGGGTTTTGGTTTTAAGTGTACATACACTCATGAGAAAAAGGGTGAATATGCAGCCTGGGATTTAAATGTTAGATGTGTTTATTTTTTGAATCCTTGTTCAAGTCAGTGTGCACTGACTGTAAAGTGACAGTCCTGTGCATTTTCCCTAGATTCCTCCTCTTCTCTCTGTGGATGTGTGCACATAACTATGTCCAAACACTTCCATCTGAAGTTTTCCCAGAACTTTCTTGGATTGTTTTCTTCTTGTTGTTAGTTTTAGTGAGTGTATCTAATTAACCAGAAAGCTATCTGGACTGAAAACATTCAACAAAGGGTAACAACTGAAGTTCCTGACTGGAAAGATATGACCTGTCCATAAATTGTAAGTCCTATAATATATTCTCATGGATCTGGGTGCTCTTTGTGAAAAAGCCAAAATACTCAAGTCCTACTGCTTTTGTGGATTTGGGCCACTGCAACAGAACATTTTGTTTACAACAACTAATTCTAGGACCTACTTTGGTGTTGTGGATACTTGATTCCTACCCACTCAAACGGAAGCACTTCAAAATAATTAAAGTAAATGAATTATCCACACACAGAGCAAACCCTTTCAGAGGGAAAGTGAGTTTAAGGAAAGCAAGAACCTGCTTTTTTTGAGGGTGTGTTTCTTCTGAACCGTGTATTTCAAGGTCTTCTTAAATAAGAAGCCAATGCTTTTGTTGAAACATAAAAAATAAACCTGAATTTTTGATTTTGAAATTTTGTCATTTCTGCTGTGACTGATGAAATTAAATCATTGAAAACTAGAAAAAAAAAAAAAAAACAGATGAAATTTATCTTTCCAAGCTGAAGTCCAGGCAGTAGTGTATGGACTCAGCAAAATGCTTACTGAGGTAGCACTGGAAGAGATTCAGTGGGTGTTGTGATATGTTCACTTTTAATGCACTGCTGTAAAAGAATTGGAAAGATTTGGAAATATTTGAGGGAATTTTCCTGATAGGCTGTAGGAATTCTCCTGGTTTAGTCTTTCACCTGAATGGATGCACTTTAACCCTCCGTTGCAGTCCTGGTGCCATGGTTGCAGCTTCCAACATTGACACTTGGCTAGTTGCCACAAGAATTGATCACTTGTTTCTGTATAGGGAATAGTTGCCTAGACTGGATACCAATAACCTTGTTAACCTACCAAAACCTATGCATTCATGTTTGATAAATGTTGATACTGGAATCTGTCATGTTCTTTCAACATCAAGCTTCACAGGAAACCTCTGCTTCCATGCAGAAGTCCTCCTTTACTTGCAGCTTCAGGAGGTGAAATTCAGTGTCTTTCTTATGTTGACACTTCATTTGCTGGTTTTCTTCACTGCTGAATCCAGGCATCCAGTAGCATTCCAGAGGGAGAGGGGACCGGCATTGCAGCCTGCACTGCTGTTTCTCTGCTTGGGATGAGTAATGGCCCACTGGGCTAGTTAACCATTACACTGACTTTTTCCTGTTCCTTCATAGCTGATTTGTGCCAAGGGGACATGGGTTACCAGAGCCTGAACCCAAAGTTCAGTATTGTGTGTTTATGTGTGTCCATGTGTGTTTATGTTTATCTGCATGCATGTCTGCTGTGTTATGCATATCAGCAGATATTCTAGTAAAAGTAACAGTGCCAGGCCAGTGTGCCTGCTTTGAGATATAAATCGCAGGTAATATTTTACTCTTCCTCCTTTAGTGTTTTTGATAATGAATGTGAAAGGATTGGCCTCTTAAATCAACACACTGGTTTCCTCATTCAGTTCTTTAGCATGGAGTTTCATTATGCTAAAATTCTCTTTCTTAGAGCACATTTGAATCGTGTGGCCTGTGATTCATGTTGTTTTGCCAAGGGCCATGACCTGATAGATCCTCTATGAAAAAGATAACTTCCATCTTCACTGAGAGTGAAAAAGTGGTGGCAAGAAGTATATGCCATGAAAGTTTTTTGAGATTCAGAACAAGGTATTTAGCTACCATGGTTTTTGATCAGATATGTGCCAGGGTCAAAGCCAAGAAGAAACTTTAGTCATTCTCATTTTCTTCTTCATCTGAACTGCAGATCATCTGGTAGTATCTGAATGATGGCACAGGTGACACTTGGTACTTTTGCCACATGGAACATAATTTGACTTTGAATCTTTGTTCTGTGCCAGTGACTCAGTTTACGTTCGTCAGAAAGGATAAATAGCAATTTTGCTGTCCAGATGTCACATTCAGGTGTCCAGACAGATTAAAGTACTGATCTTTAATATCTCTGGTGTTTGTTTTGGGAAAGTTAATTTTCTTCAGTGGATAGCTCAAGACAGTTACTTTTTTTGCTTCTTCTCCTGGAAGATTTCTCTTCCATTGTCTTTAAAACGGGGAAGACTTGGCTTCTCTATTTTTCTGTAAAAGTAGAACGTGGCTTGACAAGTACTTAATTGTAAAAGAGATGGCTAAATCCTCCATCTGGTGGTTCAAGCTTTTAACTTCAAATGTTATTGTGTCCTGCAAAGTTCAGGAGATAGATATTTCACTGAGTAGTATGGTGAAATAATTTCCTCCCTCCCTCCCTCCCTCCCTCCCTCCCTCCCTCCCTCCCTCCCTCCCTCCCTCCCTCCCTCCCTCCCTCCCTCCCTCCCTCCCTCCCTCCCTCCCTCCCTCCCTCCCTCCCTCTCTTTCCTTTCCCTCCTTTCTCTTTCCTTTTCTTTATTTCTTCCTCTCTCCCTTTCTGTGGTAGTATCTCCCTCTTTCTCTCCCTGTCTGCTCTTTGAGTAGATGGACATCTGTTTTCCTGTTAGACCTGAATCAGACATTTGTGTGGGGACACTGTGATGCTGCTGCTGAACACCTTCCAGGTGCTTTTGTTGTTCTTTCAGTAAGCCTTCCAGTGAAAGCCAGCGTTTCGCTGTACAGTAGTTTGATGAGCAGAGCAGCATTCCTGCATAACTTCCTGCATAGCTCAGAGTTCTCAGAAGTGTGGGTTATTAAAAGACCAACCCCTATTTCTCCTGCACCACGAGTGAAATGGCAGACAACAACATGAGAGACAGCAAGAAGTCAGCAGCCATGGGAGCTGGACCACTTCTGTGGCAGCAACACATTTTAGTGCCAAGAAGATGAGCTAGACCATTTTGACTTTGAAAAACATCTTTGAGGCCATTTCAGTCATTCACTTTGGGTCTTTGGAATCAAACTTGTATCATTTTTACTGATATTAATAGGACTTGAGGGATTATACAAGTCTCTATGCCTTCCAAAGGCATATCTTTAGGATGGCAGAGAGAATTCATGAAAGTAGGCAGAGGCTCTTCTGAGAGAAAAGCAGCTGAAAACTTGTATTTTTTTCTGGCAAGAAATCAATATTGAAAAAAGAAAAAAAAGAAAGAAGAAATGTTGCTTCTTAGTCACTTATAGAGCATTTTAATTACATAAGTTTTTATAAATCTGAATTGTGGATGTGAATCTGAATTAGCTGCAGAACTTTGATCTGAAACTTTTTCCTTCCTCTGAATTAAAATATCTTTACAATTATGTTTATAGGCACATTTAAATGTTTGGGGTTTCTTTATGAGAAGGGACTGCCCCAAGATGTCAGTATCTCTGTCTAAGCATTCTCTCGTAAGTTACGTTTTAAGGGTTTGATTGGTGTGTGGCTGAAACACAATGTTCCAATCCCACCTGCCTGGCTGGGCTATAAACGTGAGATGAGCTCTTTCCATATAAACTTTAAGCTTCCTTGAAATTCTGGATGCCACCAGACTGAATCACTCTCAGGTTAACTCCTTTACCAAGACTGGAGACTCTTATCATGACTTCAAACGTCATCAAAAAAAGCATCTTTCTCTTTGCCTAGACATTATTCTACATTATACTAAATTCATTCATTTATGGGTAACTAAACCTTTCTAGATCTTGGGAATTTTTTTTTTACCTAATGAAAGTCTTTATGTTTGAGAAACAGCTTTTCTTTGGTTATTTTGCAATTAGTTTTAAAAATCTTCATCCTCCCACTATTCTTCCTTATAATTGGTGACTCTTAGCAGAGAGACGTGTGGAGGCAACACTGCAATGTGAAAAACCTAGTTATTATCCAGACTGATCCAAATATGCAAGCCCACCATCCTCTCAGGCTCTTCAGAAAAGTGTGGAACTTTTTTCCCAAGAAGTTTCCTCCTCCTCTGGGGCTGCACAGATTTTTGTAAAATGCCCTCATCCATCTACCTCTCAGGCAGATCTCCTTCCTATAGTTTGGAGAGCTGCCTGTGGATTTTTGAGGAGACAGTTGCTCGTGTATGTACACTGAACATCCATGGCCTGCAGGTAATCCTGTTATCTCTGGGACTGTGCTTTAGTAAAATAGATTAATGTTCAGTTACCCAAGCTTTGTTTATGCCACTACTGAAAGGCAGCAGCAGGTGAGAAGTAACTTGAATATGCCCTCTCCTGGTGTTGTATTAAGTGCTGTTTTCATTCTCCATTTAGGATTTCTATAATCTAGCTTTAAAATTATGAATTCTTTAAGTGCTTCAGATCCCCAGAGTCATTCTGTAGTGTTTTAAGATGCTGGACTTTGTATTCAAGAAGTGGCATGACCTCTTCTTCTCTCTTCTTGGGTACAAAACCTCATCAATTTTCTGAAGAATATATGTGCCTGTAAATAATTTCCATCTCATCATGAAATCGATGTTTATCTGAATATTGATGCCTTAAAGAGCAAAAGGAAAAATATATTGAAAATAGGTATTTTTTCACTTTGAAAACAGGTATCTTTTCTTTTTTTCTTATGTAGCTATTAACAGAGTAGTTAAACTTGTACTTACATTTTCAGATCACTTTTTTTTTACTATTGTGTTGAGAGGGAAAAACATCAGTATAAAAATTGCACTTCTCCTTTAGAAACCTTTTCCTTAATATCTGATAATATGAGTGTTAGGGTTAGTTTGGCATATTGTAGGAAAAGTACATATAAGCTTTGAGCTTAAATTTTGAAACCTGTACAGTCAAAATTATGTACAGTTGATCTGGATATAGCTTGCAGTTTAGCCTTTAATTAAAATGTTACTTTACTTCTATTTTGTAAATCAAGTAATAATAAAATGTGTGTTTTTTTTAAAAAACAAAAACCATGATTTAGCAGAAGTTTTTCCTGCTTTTTTGACCAATTTTCTAACCAGAGATTTTTTCTTGAAGTCTTGCCAATGGCAAAAATAAGGAGGGAATGTGTGGACTCATGCAGAGTGCTCACTAGGGCAAAAAAAAGGGAAAAAATAAAACCCCTAAGCTATGTCTGAGGAAATGTCACATTTCTCTGATATGAATGAAATGCAGAACTCACTTCTTACTGCTTTGAAAAAATCAAATGAAGTAACCTCTCCATTTACAGAACAATTTCTCTCTGTATTCCATTTCCATTTCTTATTGGAAATCAAACAGCTTTGTTTTTCAGCACTTCTCCTGCAAACCTGGTCCCTTGTGCACACACACAAAACCCCCTAAATCTATGCATCCTAGGGAATCAAAGATTTTGGAAGTTACATTTTTCATAGGTAGTTATAAATATGTATTAAAAATTCCCATTGCATGAGTTTCTTAAGGGGATAATACATGAAATCACAAAGGAAAATGTTATGGCAAAAAGTACTGAAGCAAACTGAAATTTAGATCTTCACATTAGGAAGACTGACTGAAGTAACAACAATGCTCAGATGCTGAAAACAGAGCAGTTGAAGTAGAGCTGGGTTTCAATCTGAGGCTTTGCTTTTGACCTCTTGCTGGTAGGGAGTTCTGAGACAACATTGATGTCGTCTTCAGTTGCCTCTAGAATCCCTTCAGTTATGGAAGATATCTGCCCAAGAAATACAACTAGAATTCTTCATTCGTTTGTACAACTTCAGGGTATTAATTCGTAACACAGCTTTCAATGAGGTAAAAGTTCAGAGTAATTCTTACAGGAAATATTCAAGTGGATTATCCCTGGAAACCAGGAAAAAAGATTTTAGTTTAGTTTAGTTTAGTTTAGTTTAGTTTAGTTTAGTTTAGTTTAGTTTAGTTTAGTTTTTAAGAGGAGAACCTTGAGGAATATCTGTGGGCTTTTTGGGGGTTTCTGCTTCTTTTCTCCAGTGCACTGCATCCACTAAATGTGAGCTGGTAAAACTTTTTCCTTCCACAAAGCTGTCATTGTTGTAAGGCCATTCTGCTCCCTCTGAACATGTATTGTAACAGGTGCCTCACTTGCTTGGCTCTCCTGGAGAAATTTTATGGATTAAAGCACCACAGGTACCCTGCACAGTGGCACTATTAACAGTGTGGAATGAGGTTGGGAGAAAAACTCATATAGAAGCTACACACCTAGGTGCAGTTAGTAAACAGAGATAGTTCCCCTCATTAAGCATAATTAAACCTAATATTGACTGCAAACTGTTACTTACCTTAAACTTCTCTGCAGACATTGTGGGAAAGGGATTAACTTAGCAGATAGGTACACTAATTACTACTTTCTTCACATTAAAGTTACCATCAGCAAGGCCTATATTCATAAATAAAACATAGTAGGGGATGAGAGACTGAGAAATATGTAAATTCATTTGCAGAAAAAAAGAGACCAAATTAAAAAAAGAAAGTTGAGTGATGCTACTGGAAGCAAAATGGCACTCTAGCTAATTACCATGAAAAGTATGATAAATCATGGACGTGTATCCTTGACTTCTGACTGATAGAGCCTGCAGAGTGCAATCTCTCATGCGTAGCTGCCTCTGACTGATTTAAACCCCTACCACTATCGAGTTTGATGGGAAAGCACAAAAGTGTGTTATTTTATTTCCTTGGCTATTGTTGCTACCTCTTTCTTCCTAGAAATGACTTGCAATTATTGTAAAAAATACAGTCTGATTTCTTGTCTGCAGAAGAATTGTTGTTTGATGCAATTGACAAACAAAGGCTCCAAAGATGGTCTGCTTATGGTTTAATAGCTGCATTTTCAAATGTAATTGATCTGGTATAGTGAGATGACTATAGGGATATAATAAAATGTCAAGGGAGGGGCTACTTTTGCTTTTTTATACTTATTCTCATGGGATAGACCTTGAGTCCCACAGACAAGATTAAAAGTCAGAATCAGTTTAATTTATGAATTTCTATTTTTTTTCTGTAGATTTTTAAGTGAGTCATGTTGTTGCTCTGTGCTTCAGCTTTTTTATCTGTTTCCTCCCAAATTTCGTAGTTTTCTGCACCTAACAATTGCTGCAAGGGACTGCACACACTTAGGATTATTCAGATGAGAGGCTTGCAGGATGAGGCCATACTATGTGTTGTCATGTCAGTGCTGTTACTGCTTAATCCGGTAAATACTTTAAATTTGAATACATAATGGTGGTGTGATTGTTGTTTGTGGGGTATTTTCTGTTTTCCTTGTATATCTGTCTGGAGTACTTTTTTGGTTGAGCCATATCAGAATAAAAGTCCCTTTTGTTGGGCTAGCTCACACCAGAATAATCTGAGGAGAGATTTATCCTGAGTGTCCTGACAAGGGCATTGCCCAAGCCACAGGCATAGGAGAAGCTTGAGTACACTAGTATTTAATGTGCAAGGTGGAAATTTACCATCACAGTGGTGTTCTTATTACGTAGATATTTTAACACAAAATTATTATTGGCTTCTACTGAGTATTAGCCTTTAACTTTTTATGAAAAGAAATTCAATCTATGTAATGCTCGCAGTTCCACGTTTTGCTGAAAGAAGGGGAGGGAAAAGTGAAGTGGTTATGTTCTACTAACAGATAGGTTCTAAACAGTGAGTACCTTGTTTGTTAAGTTGTTTAATTTATCTTTTTGGTTTCTTTTTTTTTTTTTCCATAGAGATATTTACCCCTGTGATATTGATATGATGTATATGTAGGAATGTGTAGTTTCCAGGTAGGGGTATTATGCTTCAAGAAACAATGCTTATGTATTAACAGTGTTTTCCTGCTCTGATAACCCTTACTCTTTGCAGCTTTTTTTGTAGCCAGCAGCAGTGTTTATAGATGTTATGTGCTTTTTGCAGTTTCATTGAGTTTTGACAGCATAGAATCTGAAGAAATATTTCAAAATTGTTTCAGAGCTGCAAATTGCTTTCAAAATTTACATGGGTAAATTCTGCAGTGACTTACACATTATAACAGGTAGTTAGCAGAGCAAAGAGATGTCCTCTGAGCAACAGTCCAAAATTATTGCTAGCTAGTGAAATCTCAGGTTAAAGTAAGAACAATTTACTGGAGTTAATACAAATTTAAAGCCTAGTTTGTTGCAGCATTAGAAAAAAAAAATTGCATGTCTTCTCTTGTTTAGGACTACACAACTGGAGCAAGGAGCTTTCACCTGGGATTCAATCTGAGGAGTTATTTGTTGTGTCTTCTTCTTCAGAGAGATTTAGAACAACTTTGTTTTGGGCAGGTTTCTTTTTTTTTCCTGGTTCCCTTCCTTTTCAAAGGGAAGACAAAAAAGGTCAATGTATAGAAAACAGAGAAATAGACTGGAGACATGGATGTTATGAGGCTTCACAGCCTGTAAATTTCTGTTTATGATCAAGGTTCCTGGCCAGACTTCTCCAGAATTTTCAGCTAAATGTCATAGGGAGTCTTACTCACATTGTGTCTGTAACAGTGAACAGCCTAAATCCTGGGCAGGCATTCCAGCATTTGGCCTGTTAGTAACGTCTGCATGGTTTTTCTGATTAGAATATGAAATTGGGTATATCAGCTTTGTAAGGAAACTTTGCAAACAAGTATTTTTGATAAACAATAAACATTAGGAAAACTCCATTACATAAGAAATGAGAATATAAACTCCAACCATATTTTTGGGAGGAAATAATTATTCTACTTTGTATGTTAGTATTCTAAAACTAAACTGTATTAATTCTCATTTTCTACCCAGCCAGCTGGTGTCCACTGGATACTTAAAGTACAGTGGACACAATGGTAATTTATCTTTTTGGTCTCTTGTCAAACTCATTCCCTCCAGTTCTTCTAAGAGCTCTTAAGCTTCTAGCAAAACTATTGTCTAAGTAATAACAAACTTGAAACCCAGTCAACTCTGCAAAGAATTGGCCAAATCTGTGAATTCATACTGAGGCAAAATTTACACTGAAGTCAAAATTAGGAGCTTTGTCACTTACAGGATTTCTGTCAGGCATAAAATCCTACTTACTTTCTTCCCCTGTGGTAAGGATGATTGAACACACTTTTAGATTGTTAGAAAGTTTGGACACAGAAAATCAATTTTTTTTTTTTAATTAAGGCATATATTTTTATGAGCATTCTTTTGGGAAGGGAGTATCTCATTTAAGTAATAATATTTCTTAAATAATAGTAGAATGAAGTATTTGAAGATTATAATTTTCATTCTCATCAATATCTGGACAGCAGGATCCCATGACTGACTCAAGATAAAATGACTGAATATGGACATATTTTTGCCAAGTACAATGTAGAAATAGGAGACCAAGCTTTAAAAGATGGATGATACTTTTTGTATGAATTTAAGTCATATTCTTAATCAACTGGTTTAAATTTATTTGAGTTAGGCAGAATGTGTCTGTTTTAAACACTCTTCCATTTTGTACTGGGTATGTAATAGGTTTCAAATCTTTATTCAGATACACTTAAGTCTGAGAGAAAGTCCATTATTTCTCCATCTAAAGTTGTTCCCAGTGGAATGCTCTCAAGAATGACAGTAGTAGAGCTCATGTCATTGTCCTCCTATCAGAACCTAACAGCAAAAGTGTGTGGCTGTGGGGACACTTTACCAGCATCTTGGCATTTTCCTAGTAGGTAACAGTAGATTCAATTACTTCTTTTGCCATGTTAAATACTAGTGTGCTTTGAAACCTGCGCTTCCTTGCTTCTCCTGCTTCCTCTTCATTTTCCTGTTTATTCTTATCCTTCCCCCATAAATTGTGTTCTCTGATGTCTCTTTCTCTGTTTCTGTTTTTCAATAGCTCTGCTCTTTTGTGACTAAAGCCCTGAATTTCATTGTCCTTACTCAAGTAAAACACCTCTTGAAGTCAGTCATGGGTTTACCTTCCTGTGTTTTGGCCTTTGATTTATTGGGTAATTACATTATATCCATAGCAAACCCTCTGTATTTTGGGACATGGGCTTCAGTCAGCCTAAGGCCAGTTAATTATACATTTACCTGTAGAATGAATCTGCTTACTTCCACTACCTCATTTGGAAGCTTGTTAGAAATGTGCATGCTGCTTTAAGATGCAAATTCTAATGAGTAGGTGGAGAATAAGTTTTTTTGTCTGATAGGTTAGTACCCATTTAAAGACATAGATGGCAATCTGCTTGTGTGATGTTCAGTAAGATCTCAATGTTGAGTGTCCAGGGGGTGTGAAGTGCTTAAAACAAAATAACTTGGGAGCTGAGGAGATAATTATATATGAGAGGAAATACTGGGAAGGGCAAAGAATGCAAATGAAGGCAGGCCAAGATAGATTCAGTGCCACAGACAAACTCCCCATTTACCCCTCCCTCCAATACACAGACAATACCTTCAATATCCTATGTGAGTTGGTGAACATTCTGCTGCATCTAAAATGTGCATGCATTGCTTCTACTGGATATCCAAGTCTCTGAGCCCACCCTGGTTCTTTAGAGTCCCAGGTTACACTTCTTTTGTGTTGGGGAGAAAGTAGGGAAGGTTATTTCGTTGTAGAAGAAGGATTTTATTTGGGTGTTGCAATTTTCTGTTAAGATTATTTCTTACTGCCATGAAATGGAACGTATGGGCCTTTTACACAAAAGGTATAAACTATAAATGTCAGGTGATTGTAAGAGATTGTTCAAACTAAATGCAATTGTCCATAATTAGTCCTGTACTTCATTTCACCCTTTGCTGAAAGAAAATAAAACCCTGACCACTTTCTCTCTTACCAAAATGGGAGACTTTCTGGGTCTGCATCTCTGATGTGTTGTTAGGCTGTAGCAAAGTGCTTACGAATGAAAGTGTTCTTACCCCTCTTTCCCTTAGCATCTACTATTGGCAGTGGGACTTGGGTTTCTCACTTAAATGAATTTTTTTTTGCTCCAGTTGCCTGTTCTTCTGCATGTCAGATCCATTACATTTTAGATGCAGTGGATTATGGTGCTTTAAGGACATAGAGTAGCTGCTACATGCCTGTGAGTTAACAAAATTTAAGTATTTAAATCACATAGAAAAATGAAAAGTGTTTTTTCCTGTGTTTGGAATGACTAGTAGCTTTACAGCCATCAAACTGAGCATGGAATGACCAATTGACCCTTCCACTTTGTATGTTGACTGGTGACTAAAAATTAGAAGTCTTTCCACCCCTGCCATGAGGTTATGAGAAATGACTATGTAGTAATTAATGCTTCTGTATCATTTTTAACTGCTTCAGAAATATAATATCAGATGCTCAGATGGCATCAATTGGCTTAGCTCCACTGAAGGCAACAAAATGCGATGCCAACTTATACCAGCTGAGGATCTGGCCCACAGTTAAAAGGAAAAAAGGGACAGGCTGCCAATATGGCAGGGAACATATTGAGATTTATGGTAGTGACTTAATCAGTAAAAAGTTCTGCTTGAAGTGGTTGTCTCTTTGCACATTCCCATTAGTCACTTGAGCTGGAGATATTTGAAGCTCTAGCACAGCCTCTGTGGGCACATTTGTGCTCTTGCACCCTGTTCCACACTCTGTGCTCTTAAATATCTGAAAGCATCCCACATCACTCCTGTTCTTCTAGCTGGCAATCTCTCTTCAGAGGTCTACACAGATTCTGGGCCATACATATTTTTCGACATAATTTTAATTTGGATGACTGTGTTTTTTCCTTCTTGCCTATATTTCTGGTGTTGCTTTCTTAATCACACCTAAAAATAGGAGGAGTTTCATGTCTTTTGTAATTCTTATCTAGTTGTTCTGTTTGCATTTAAGTATTATGTTAATCTTGATAAGAATAAAAAATTCCAGTTTGCTGCCTTTGTATTCAACTATGTATGTAATTTTTTTACTTGGAGATAAGGTGACTGTACCTAATGTTATACCTGTAAATTTTTATCTGCTATAAATATGATTGAATCATTTGAAGGATAGAAATTCTCCTGCCTGTATTACAAAGCTAGTGAATGAAATACTTATGAAAGATGAAATGGCTGTAGAATCTCCCCAACTTTTTTTCTCCCTCAGTAATACAACCATTTTAGCATTTGGTTTATACTGAGTGCTAAACTTGTGAGCCACCCCCAGTTCTGATACCTTGTTTTTGATTGTTAACAATGTTTAGAGAATGTAGTCTTAACACTGCCCAGAGAACATAATCTTTTGGTCCTGGAAGTCTCCATGCTTGGTCCCATCTGTAATGTAGGTTATTCAAGAAGCTCTGTGATCCAGTCTTGTAATGCAAAGTTGAGAAAACACTTCTCTTCTGCACTGAAATACCTGCCTTGAAAATGTAACAAACTGATTGATGACTTGGAATTGGACCTACAATGTTACGTCCAGCCACTTTTGGATCACACCCTACAAATACATTTTTAAGCAAGATAAACTTTCAGAAGTAGGGGTATTTGAATATCAAAAGCCTGCAAAGTTTGTTGAGTTTTATATATGTAATGAATTTTCTATGTTGTGGTCTAAAAGTATAGAAAAATAAACTAATCATTAAAACCTCTCCAGATACAAAGCTCTGTTTTTTAAGAAGTTTCAAAGGATGCTTTGAATGACACGCAGTCTTTTACCATGATATATTTTCCTGCACTTCAAAGTAAGAGTGAGTCTTCTGTAGCATCTGTATCATGTAAGTGCTGAAAAGAGTGCTGGGGAGGCAGGACACAGTGTTAATCTCTTTTTCTTTCAGTTTGCTGATTATTGTGGGTGTCAAAGAATCCAGTGCTACCTCAGCTGGAGGACTGTTGCCTGTTTTAGGAAAAAAATACTGGAAAATATTTGTGTTTCAGCCAACAGTTGGAAGTTTAAACTTAAAGCATGTAGTATCTTCAAATCCCATGTGCTGATAATAGTAATAATATAGTTCATATAAACTCTTGAAAATATTGTAAAGTACTTATGGGAAAGGTATAAATTGTATTAAAATATTGCAACAAATGTTTAAAGCCATATTTTTTCTTATATTCTCAGTGGGCTTTTTTAGAAATTGCATGTATTTTACAAGTTTCCAATTTATATCCATTTTTAGAAGAATCTTAGAGTGGTTTTACAAAGTAGCATTGTCCCCATTTGATAGGTGGGGAAATAGAAACACAGAACAAGGTAAGTAATTTTCTCAAGGTTGTAGGATAATTCATGGCTAAAATAGGGAAGATTCTTTCTTGGCATTGAGTGTGTCATGCACTGTTCTGCTGCTTTTCCTCTGTGTTAAAGAATGCTGCAGTACCATTGTGATACGTTTTAAAAAGAAACACAACTTGTGGTTTCATGTTTACAGGTCTCTTTGAAAGCCCTTTTCTTTAGCTGTATATCTTCATCTTCTATCCTGACCTCTCATCAAAATTAAATTTTTATACACCCAAACCCCACAACAGAGTGAAAGACTGAACGTCATCTTTGTCTTGCCTGGTATTAGAGTCAAAACCAGAGGGCAGAATCTAGCTAAGAAATACTGAGTTTAAATTCTTATAATTGTACTTTAATGCTTCAAGAATTGTTTCCTGTATATTGGACCAGAACAGAAGGTTAGTAGGAGATAGATGTCCCCAGTTATAAATAATTGTGACAACAACTAACAGTACAGTGCACTTGAAAGAACAGTTATGTCTTGCTGCAAAATGCATCCTAACTACAAAAATGACAGCCTGCATGGTGCTGTGGATGGAGGGCAGCTTGTACTGCTATTCAGAATAATAATATTAGCTTGTATCTGCTTAGAATATCTCAGAGTTTTGTAAATATCTCCTAGAAAGTAATTCAATGTTTCTTATTTTGGTATTATGTAGGAGTGCAAGAAGACATAGTTTGTAAGAAATTAGCAGTCAGATTATAGTACTTCTGTGGCACAATGTATAATTGATATTCTTTAAAATTACAGTGGCTTTTACCTTGCAAGCACAGTGTTGATGCTACACGTTGTGGTCGGGCTGGCACCAGTGAAGACTGTGGTTAATCCAGTTTCTTATTTTACAGAAGTCACTGCAGGAAGGGACACATTGTTTTTTCAGGCTCCCCAAAGCTTTGCTGAGGTGCACACGTATGATGTAATTTGAAGGAAAGTTTAACTTTACAAAAAGCATAGCTTCATCCTACAGTTGTTGCCAAAATAGTGAATCCTGGCCTGTTCCATAACATCAATGATCCCTACTTAGAGTTTGAAGAGAGTTTATTGAATCACTGTTGTCATTAAACCTTATTGCACACTTCTGTAAGGTGCTTTCTGTTCTTGGACAACCTAAGAAGTGTCTTCCCCTGCTACTAAGCCATTAGAAACAAATCTGACCTGCACTTACATTTGAGTCCTTCCAACATGCTCTCATCATTCTCATGCCAATGTCAGCCTTAGGAAAGACATTCCCCAGTGAATGGAAGGACACAGTTTCCCCTGCCACTGGAGGCTGTGTTATAACATCTGGTGACAAGTAGCATTATGTGCATATATTCCTAGGGTTATTTGTCACCTTTGGCCCTCCCAGCTGAATAGATCTGCATGTGGAGCAATGGAATCAATAGGTGGTATCTTCAGATTTTTCTCTTTTAGATGGGATAAGTTCCTGCTGTAACCACCTCTGTATCAGAGGGTTGTGTTTATTTGCCAAGTATTGGGATGCACTGAGTATTGTTAGCATGATTCCTGTACTGTGTTCCCATAGGAACTTCTTACTTCTACATCTGTGAAATTGGAGGTGCATAAAGAGGAATCCAAAGCTTGTCAGTATCTGTCAGCTGCAGATCTGGAGAGCCTAAGAAATACATCATCTCAGGCAAAGAGAGGGAAGGATATACCCTGCACTTAACATGGAGAAACATGAAGTAGCTTGTATTGCTGTCTAAATATTTTGGAACTAATCAGACGAAGAAAGCTGAAGTGGTAGCCAGTAAAATGTCCTCTTGGACCTTCATTACTGTATAAGCTGTCTGAAGTCTATGCAGAAAAAATAGGTAAAAAGCTTTACTAACACTGTCTATTTTTTCCTGAAATAATTGGTCTATCAACTCAAGAGGAAAGTAGCTTTAGAGAAGCTGAGAAATGAGCCCGTGTTGAAATTTTCTATAGCATTTATGGCCTTTTACTCTCCAGCTTCTTGCCCTTACTAGAATTATTTATTGTTTATCTCACTGAAAGTGAACTTAAATCTTAGTTCATGGGCTAGTCTTCTTGTAGAGCTAGAAGAACCTCCTACTCTTACTGTTGAGCACAGCTCTGACAGTAGATAACCAAACCACAACCACATTGGCCTTTTTGTGC
This sequence comes from Melospiza georgiana, assembly GCF_028018845.1. Lineage (NCBI taxonomy): Eukaryota > Metazoa > Chordata > Aves > Passeriformes > Passerellidae > Melospiza > Melospiza georgiana. The sequence goes on from NC_080431.1 coordinate 85,313,172, forward strand.
TGGGGGATGTTAAGCAGCAAATTGAGATTATTGGGTTATCTAATGCCCCAAAAACATGTGGTATACTGTAATGTGCTTCACTGGAGAAACTCTGATGGTTAGAATACTTTGTCCTTCACCACTAGGAGTTTCTAGGTCAGAAGAGCTAACATAAAACAATGTAAGCTAAGGTAGCACAAGAAAACTTGTTAGACAGAGCCAATGCTTCTGTCTCCTGGTTCTACAGATGTCATTGGATCACCAAATAACAAAAGCATCATGATGAGTAATTCCAAGTCAGGTTTAGAAGAATACATCAAACCATGTAGTGCTGGATAAGACACCTCTAGAATTTACAATATTCATCTAGTACCTAGCCCATGGCAATACTATCCACAATAATTATATGCTACGCCAGCTATCTCGAGGATCAGTTTAGCAAGAGAGCAGTTGCTTTGCCCAGGGAAATTTAGATTAGATGTAAAATTGGATTTTTCATAAGGCCTTGTTTTTACCTAGCTACGAATGTTTCCTTAGCACAAGTGAAAACTTTACACATTTTAGCTCAAACTGTACTCCACTAAGCCTCCCACATTTATACCCATCTTCTTGGCAGTCATCCCAAAATATGTTTGGGTTGAAGCATTACACATTACATTTGGTGAAGCTTTAGCATTCCCTGTTGCTCACATCAATCCTTATTTCTGTTTGCTTTTGTAATTTACAGTTAATGAAAATTCTAAGTTTACCTTTGTTTTTGTTGGCATCTGTACAAGAGAACCCTTTAGCCTTTTCAGCCTCACATCCAAGTGAAAAGCTGGATCCAAAAGGGAAGGTAAAACCTATCTGAGTGCTTCCATTTTAGCCAGAAGCCCTTAGCATGCATGTCAGCATTGTAACATTACATTTCTGAAGGAAAAGCAGAAGAGCCTTGCTCAGGGCTTGACCTGTGCCTGGGCTTGTGAGGGGGCTTGTAAGTAGCAGGTAGAGCAGCTGATCCCAGCGTGAGAATGCCAGATCTCAATGGCCATCTGGTTAATGGCCTTAACCAGTTCCCACTCCCTTCCAATTCAGGCAAGATTTTGCCTGAAATTAACAGGAATTCGCCTGATTACCAGAGTGGGAACGTGGCTAGTAACAAACTCGTACTGATGACCTTAACACAGCGTAGGCAATATTGACAAAACAAACCATTCTGGAGTTAGTGCCGTCTTTTCTAACGAGCCTATTAAAAGTTGACTCACAGATTTTCAGTTCAGGAGATACAATTTGTGTTTACCTATGGTACCACCTATGCACTGAGCTGTGTATGTACAAGGTTATAATGTTAAGCAATGAGCTGTAAACAGATGGTACATGTAGAATTTCTGTACATACACACAATTAGATAATGTACGTGATTTGTATTATGCTTTTTAAGCCACTTATTTGAAAGACAGTTTTGTGCATTAAGAATTCCTATGCAGCTATCAAATTATTATAAAAGTAAGCTTTGAAAGGCACCCTTTTCATTTATTTTTGGTGCTCATTACACATTCTGAATCATTGCTTCTTCAGAAATGTTACCTCCTAAATTAACAAAATATTTTGCAGGTGAGAAACACTGACAAATTTTTAAAAATGTGTAACCAGAATTATAATATGGTTGCGTATTTCTGGGAAAAGCTGGTTTCACTAAGTCTGACCAAGCCTTCCTGCTTCTGCTTATAGTGCTATGTATAACCTGTTTTTCACAGGTCATCAAAGTGTTCCATTATCACTGGGAACTCTGATCGCATTTTGGAAGTTCATTTCCTGCTTTCTCGTTCTTCTTGTGTGGCTGTAGCAGAGGCTGTGCGGTGTGACATGGGAGAAAAGCACTGTTTGCACCTGTTTAAAATCTCCAGTGCTTTGTGTGGTTCCTGGGCAACAGGCAGGAATCCTGAAAAGCTAGGCTGCACTCGCTCAATTGTTGCTGGCAGCTGTGACTTTGAGAGAGCGCAGAGCAGCTCGTTAGCAGGTTGCCTGTGTTGTGTGACATGCACCAAGCATGTCAAACCCTGAGCTCAGCTCGCTGCCTCTGCTGCCTGCAGTCGAGGCCGGCTTGCCTGGGGTTGCAGCCTTGGCCAAGGAAAGCATTACAGGGATGTGAGGTGAGTTCCTCCTTGGTACAGGGGCAGGGAGGTGAGGCAACGAGTTGTGAGTCGGTGCTTGCTGATTAGAAAAGGGGAACGGTGGCACACAGGTTCTCTGCTCCAAAGGGTGCTGTTTTCCTCCAGCAATTTTGTTCTTTTCAGACTGTGTTTGCAGTGGTGGAACATAGAAATGCAGGGGATAAGATGAATTTGAGTGTGAAAGTGTGCACACAGATGCATGGATACATTATATATGCATTACAGTAGGGAAATACAAGATTACTTCATTGGATAATTTTAAATTTTATTATGAGCTTTGATTTCTGGTCTCGTTTACTTTGAGGGATCAGGATCAAATCAATCCTTACAACCTTGATCTTGGCCTATTTAGGCAGCATCCAAGCAGCAGATGCAGTCACACTGTTTGACTGGCAACTTCAGACCATTTCATCTTCATATCTACTCAGTTTGTGCCTCTTGGCTCAATAAAGCATCTCTTTGCTCTTGTAAAAGGAGTTAGTATGTGATAAATCTAGTTAAACAAACCACAAAACTACAGCATCCTTACAATCTGTTGAAAACTACATCATGAGATGAGAACAGATCTGCCATTGTCTTGAGATCTGTTTGCACCCTAGGCAGTTTTAACCAAGGAGTGATCTATAGACTGATCTCTTTTCTCCAGCTCCAGAAAATCTCCTTTAGACACATAGTGCTAATATTGACAATGGAAGTCATTATCCCAAGATGAAGAAAAAGCAGAAGGAAGTCTGGCTACTAAGGAAATTAGATACACTCATGAAAAAAAAAAGCTTATCAAGGACCACTTAATGAAATTATAATCTAACAAATACATATATGTATATATGTATATATATATATGACATATATAACCCCTTGATCAGAAAATCCCTGGCCAGAGGCTTACCAGCAACTAGAAAGATTTAGTGCCAGGCAGCAAGACTTCTCATTTGTCCTGCCCACAGGTACAGTGAGTAACTGCCCTGGCTAGGGTCAGGGACATGCTCTTGAGCCTGTCTGCTGGTCTGAAGAGGGATGTGATGTGGGCATGGTAGGTTTTTATTTGAACTGTTCTCCAAATGCATGCTTCAGGGCTTATCTGTTGTTGTTGTTGTCTTCTTTATCCGAATAAAGAAAGCACTAGTTGTCAGGTACTGAGGGTAAACGTGATAAAATTAATAGAAACCAAAGTATGACATAATCATGTACATTCTGTATGAGTCCCTTGATTTATTTTGTGATCAGAGCTTTTTGCTTCCTCATCTAGAAAATTGTGATAATTGGTGTTTATCTCATATTGCTGTACAAAAGCAGTTATGTTGTAAACTCTCTTTTCATGGTCGTCCCTGTGTTTTTCTGTTGTAATTTCCTTTTCTGTTTTAAACTTGGGTTATAATCTGTCTTGCCATAAAGGGCCTTCTGAACTCATCTTCTGACATTAGTTTGGCCATCAAATCATTGAAGGGAATAAACTGAGATATGTGTGTAATCTGTGTGCTGTTTTTGCTGTCTTCTGTCATGCAGGCAGGACTAAAAAAAACTTGAAAGTTGACATCCCTTTAGTAGGAACTCTCAGTTTTTATTCAAGAACAAGATACAGGAGTATTATTCTTTAGGAAAGTATTTGTGGTCTCTTTGGTTGGGCTTGTTTAGCACTGTTCTTGATACCTTCTCATCACTGCAATGAGAAAATTGCAGGTTTCCTCCTCTGCAGGTAAGTTGGCAAATTCCTTTTAATATGGCTCCACTGTTTCTAAAATTAAAAAAAAAAAAAAGATCTGTAGGACTTATGTCAGTTTGGAGCATGTTGTTAGCTGGCAATAGCAACTGTGCTACACAGCACACGCAAGTCAGGAGCTGGATGTTTATGAAACACATGAGAATAGGTGTTGCATTTTCTTATGTACTGCTTCATTTTACATAAACTGTATAGTGCCAAAAACACCCACTCAAAAATAAAGTGCAATAGAAAAATGGCATTCAAATGTTAAGGATATGACTTAAAGCTCTTGCAGCCAAGTACAATGAGGTTGAGAGACTTACTCAGTTTATAAATCATACTGTTGTCGCAGGTATCCCAGATGATGCAGTGGGGAGGACAGACCCCAAAAGGAGGATTATGTGAGATGCCACATGTAGGTACAGTAAGATGAACACAGTAGCCTGAAATTCCAGTGGAAGTACATCTGAGAAGATTCTCTTTAGTTTCTAACTTGTTACCACCATATTTTAATTCATTTTGTAAGTGATTCCTGTGCTTTTAACATCCCTGGATTCTAACAGTCTGCAAAATAAAATGTCCCCTGTCTCAGAATGGTGTCCTTGCCTTGTTGCCATAGATGATATCTGCCTTCATATACCATGACATGTCTTTCACTGCTTCCTCATGAGCAGAATTGTAGCAAGATGATGTGCTTCACTGGGAGCCTTGCTACACACGAACAACTTTGATTGTTCAGGAAATACCAAACAATCTCCTCTTCCATAGGCTCCCTGGTGAGATTTTGGGGCTAGCAAATACATCTTGAGCCAGTCAGGGTGACAGTAAACAAGTGGGAAGTGGCTGCATTGGAAGCTGAAGACAGAAGAGTTACATATACTTTAACTTGGGTCGCATCCAGGCATGATTTTAGAAGGAGGAAGGGAAAGAAGGAAGTCTGCCTCTAGGGTTGTGAGCATGGGCAGGCCCTTTCCTTTCATGCTGTAGTCTCTCATCTTGTTGTGTTTTGTTGTTGTTAGTGGTGGGGTTTTTGTTTTGCGAGGGGAGCGAGGGAGAGCTTGTTTCCAACGCTGCATCTTCCACATGTCTAGACACTGATATATATGTAAAGACACTTGAAGGCACAGACCTTCTACTCTGTGCTTCCACCATTGCTGCAGGTAGTGAGTGATACCTATTGTCATATTTCTGGTCCTTAAGTTTACTCAGAGTCTAGAAAAAGTCCACCTTAGCGCTTGGATACAATGCTAGCCATCTTTGACTTTTACCTTCTGGCTTGGTTTATTCTAATGCGTGTCAAATGGAGGAAAAGGAAAAGGAAGAGAAGCCATAGAAAGAGGAATGTAAAATCATCTAATAAAGCAACATCAGTACATGATATAAAACTAAAAAATTAATTAGAAGATGAACTTTCCTTCCAAATTACACAGCCCTCTCATTCTGGGCTTCCCAAGTTGCCACCTGTTCCATCACTGAGTTTCCTTGTCAGTGTTTCAGGGGACGTGCAGCACTAGGTTGCATTGTTCCTCCTCTCTTCTTTGTGTACGGTTCACAGCTTGGCAGTTCTGCCTAGTCACTGGACAGTCGCGTCTTCAAATAGTCCATCAGACATTCCTCGCTTCATAACAGTGCTTTAAAAGATAAAATAATCCACCTCTCAGCACTGAAAGTTCACTTCTGCTACAGAATGTGATCATTCTGTTACAGTAATACTGTCTGGGCTAAATTTACTAAATTTACAGTGTTTCCTCTGTTATCATTCTCCCGCTCCCTTTTGCGCTGCTGTTGATCTGCATTGAAATTTCATAGCAAAAAGTTCTCTTAAGAAGCCAGACCCTCAGAAAAGAAATTTCCATGGGGTAATTTTCTTCTTCAGTATTTGAGGGTCACCTTGCCTGGTCTGTGGCTTCAGCTTGCTTTTTTTTCCTCCAAGCTTAACTAAATTGAAAATTATTTGGAGACAGTGAAGCTAATTGTCCTAATTAATACAAGTGGGCCCAGGTGGGGATAGAACTTGAGACCAGTCAGGTGGTATTGGTAAAAAAACCTCCTCCTTCTGAGAACTAGGTAGTGAAATGGAGAAGTTGGGGATCCCTAAGACTGTGATATTCCTCTGATGAGGTTTTTAGTTTTTTAGTTTGTCTTTAATTTCTGCTTGAATTGTTGTGAATGTGTTGATTGTATGGATTTTTGGATATGAGAGGCCACATCTGAGAGAGGGAGGTTACCATAAAGAAAAAGCTTCCTTTCAAATAAAGAGCACTGAGTGGTTACTCCAGCCTTGTAGCTTTTGTTGATTCTGAAATAGCTAGTAGTGCATTTCATGCTGTGTCAGAATGTGCTAGATTCATCCAGCAGCTGGAGAGGCATGGATTAGCCACCAAGTGAAGAAGTACAAGGGAGAATGCAGAATTTTGTTGTGTTTGTGCTATGTTGTAAATCTGAAATGAAAACTATGACAATGCTTACAAGGTGCATGAAGGGGCGTCTTTTTTTAATGGGAGTTTTTCATGGAAATGGTTAAAAAAAACGTTGGAAATCTTTGAAGGTGTAGTTTTTGTGTAAGGAGATGGCAGGATATTATGCTCATCTAACAAGCATCTATCATTTCATTGCTATTTTCTCTGCTCCTTGATCATCCCTCTCCATTTCTGATCCACCTTTATGTTGGTAGCGGTCACTGAAGGCTTCTGCTTGCTCCCTTGCATCTGACAAAGATTCTAAACAGGGCAGATTCTGGTTGTTGACTTTGAGAGTAGATTTTAGCCCAATTTGCATAGATAAGATTTGGCGTGCTATCCTGTCCCGAGTGTCTGTTCAGTGAAAAACATGCAGCTATCTGTGCCTCTATCATTTTTTTTGCCAGCAACCTGGCAAGAAAAACTCTTTTCAAGTTCTGACCTGGCTGATGGCTATTTGATGGCATAGAAAAAGAGGAAATAAATAGCAGTCAAAGTAGTCCAAAACATTAATTAGGTGAGGATTTAGACTAACATCCTGCATTTCCCTGTCACCTTCAAGAATGCCATTGAACTATACTTCTAACCACCACACTTTTTTGTACCTGTGGACTTAAAGGCTTTGCCCTTGAGGAAAATAACTTCCCCAACCCTGGCAATAACACAGTTAAAGATATGGAATAGGTCAGCCAGTGCCTGTTATTGTCCTGTAGCCACAAGGTAATCCATCTTCCCCTTCATAAAAATCTGGCTGCAGTATTATTGTGTGTAATCCATGCTGATTCTAAAAGCAGTATGAATTGTATACATCTTGCACATCAGTTTCAGTGTCTTAAAAAATGAAGAATTTTTTTTTTTTCCTTCTTCCCCTTCCTTTGAAGTTTTAAAGCAGAACTTGCTGGTGACCCACTTTTGCTAACAGTTCTCTTAACTAACCCCTGTACTCACTTATACATTTTTTTTCTCTTCCACCCACTGTCTGTCTAGCCTGGTTTAAAATTTTTATATATGTACTTTTAAAAAATTGATTAGTTGGAGAGCTGCCCGTTCTTCTGCGCTGTATAATAAGGATTTTAAAACTGCACACTGAATTCTGTATAGTGTAATTAAAACTGACCCAGATTTGGACCTGAGAACACCAGGACTTAGCCAAACTTGCCATGAGCTGAGTTCTGATGGCAGATGGAAGCTAATGAGGACACACTACACTCCAGAATTTCCCAGCTGCTTGGCCCCTTTTTGTACAAACAAGGTTTGGAGTGAAGTCCCAATCCCAAGAGCATGTTTAAGCAAATGTACTGCACCCAGTGTTTTGAGAGACAAGGCAGTGCTTTCGGACTGCTTCAGGAAAATTTTCAGGCATTATTTCTAATGGGCTTTTACTGTGTATCCCAGTGTCATGAATATGCTCTCGTCCATCTTGTCCTAGTCTGAGTGTTATTATAGGGTTCAGACCCTATATGAATACCCTCCTCCCATTTCAGTTGGGAGTGTTTCCACTTTAAATTAATGGAGTCTTAAGATCCCAAAGTACTGGGTCTCCTTTCGACCTGTGGTTCCCTTAAGTGGATTCAATGTCCTGGGACTATTCAAGCAGATGTAATTGAAACAGTTTGAAGCAGCTGTAGCTGGCATGTGGTCTCTCAGATTGCTAGCACCTGCTTGGTTAGGTTTTTTTGTTGTTTGTAACTCACTAGAGTGAAAATAGTGCCAAAACCAGCATTGGTCTTGGAGCTGATAAAGCACTTCAGCTCCTATATCCCTTTCCCCTCCTAGCCCAGACACCTCATTACTGGTGCCTGCAATAATGTTGTTGGTAGCAAGCAGAAACAGGTTTATGCTTCCCCTCCAACTGCCTCCCTCCCCTTCAAGCCACTGCACTGCCAACACTGACTCTCTTCTTCATCAGCAGTAAGACTTAATCGTGCTCAGGTGTGCAGAGCGTCTGTGCCCTCCTTAGGAAATTGGGCAGCCCATGGTTTGCTGTGTCTGATGCAGGCAGCACCAAATTTGTCTGCTGCTCTAACAGTCTCACTGCTGGCACGGCAAAGTTACTGTTCTTCATGTGTAACAAATGACCCAGGAGCCCTGGGAGGTTCTGTTCAATACTTCTGCTCCCTTCCTCTGGTGTAGTGTACCTAGATTTTGGTTACTGTGTTCCTGCTCCAGTCTAACTTTTAATATGGTAAGATTTCGGAAGGGACTGTGAGTCACTTGGTTGCCTCTCTGTATCCTGTGAATTATTGTAATCAAAGTTCAAATTAAACACAGTAGTGCACTTGGCCAAATACAGTAACAACACACAGGGGTGTGGTTTTCAATGTAATATTACAAGATGGCATATTGCAACGTTAATTTTTTTAATATATCCCTCTATTGACTTCCCCTTAGGTTGTGCATATAGTTTATGTGCCTCCCTTTTATTTTGTTCCTCCGTGCCCTAGAGATAAAGGATGTATATGGATTTTTAATTCCAGCTGTTTTCATATTTGGTATTAGCCCCACATCTCACTTGCTCTTTTGCTCTCTCTCCCTCCCACACCTTTTTTGGGGTATCACCATTTATTTCTAAGGTGAGAGGGTTTTGTCCTCAGCTGATGTATGGGACTTGATTGCCTCCTGCAATAGCTTTAAAAACTGCTATTTTGGGGAATTAAAAGTCAATTTCACAAGTTTCCAGGTTCTGAAGCTGTTTCTTTATTTCTTTCTTTTCTTTTAATCCACATCTTATATTCATATCACATTGTGAAAGGTTTTGGTTTGTCTGTAGATCTTTGGGCTGTAGACAAAGTCTCTTCCCATGGAATATTCCCTCTCTGCTCCAGCACATGTGTTAATCAACAGCTCTCTGTGGTTTGTTGAGCTCAGGCATTTGAAAGGTATTACTGAAGGTAACTTCTCTGGGGTCAAATTATAATTTCAATTCAGTGGAAGTTAAATGCCAGTTTAAACATATAGAATTAATTGGGTTTGGGATTTTTGAGGTGTACAGGAGATGCTTCCCTTTAATTATTTGTTTTTACAGTACAAAATACTCCTGGTTTTACCTTTTAATTTGCATTGTGTGCTTAGATACCCTGATAAACTACCTTCTATAATGTGTAATGGTGAAAGTGGTGCAGCTAAACATTTTAATAGTTGTCTGATGGATCTGCAAAGGAAAAAAGAAAAATGGAATTCCAATCAAGACGGAATTGTTTTTACTAATCCAGTGAGATAATGTCACTGCTTGATTTTTCTCTTGTCCTGTTGTGATTTGTAGTGTTTTGTTTGTTTGTGGACTTTTGTTTTTTTCCAGTCTACACTCTGTTTTTCCTATTCCCTTTTGGTTAGTCTCAAAATGTCTACCAATAAAAACATCCATCTGTAATGATAGCTTTTGCCACTCTTTGTAGTCTGGAAGTGTTGCAGCTGCAGATATCATCTACTGAATAAAATGTCAGCTACCAGTTCTAAGAGGGAAAGCTACTAAGGCTTAAGTTAAGAAATAGACAAGGACTGTGGGTCTCAGTTTTTAGAGATACTATTTTAAAATATTTTTTCTATAAGCAACACTTTTTGTGAATTAAATATTGAAGAGTAAACATGGAATATCTTATCTTTTTCAGATGTTTTGAGTACCTAGCATCCTTTGGTGAGATCAGTAGGATTATAGAAGGGAAGCTGTTCTTGACACCACAATGAACATAGCACCCATGAATATCTAAATAAATAGCAATAGAAAATTAGAAAATGTTGTTTGTATGCAAAAATATTTGGGGGTGTGGAGGGGAAACAAGCAAAGAGTAAGTATGCAGGTGTCTATCTTCAGATTTCTTAGTGCCATTTGTAGCCAGCCAGAACAAGAAAGCATCTGCCACTCTTATGGTTGTCTTGAAAATAAATACAGTTTTAGGTCAGCAGCAAGTGACAGCTGATATATTTTACTTCTAGAATGCTTTTTTTTATGTACTGAAGTTTACTTTAAAAATGTAGGCACTAAATAATTGTGAATTCTACACTAAGTACAAGAGGTAGTAGAGAACCAGCAGGATTTATGTTCTGAAGAAGTCTATCTGGCATAAGCAAAGAGAAAAATATATAGATGTTCTTTTCAGTCTGCTAACATCCTGACTATGAGTTGCAAATGAAGTGGTGTTTATTGTGCTGTACCGTTCTTTTTGTACATTTAATTTGAAGGTATCCCTTCAGAGACTGTACATCTCTTACTTGGATACGGATAGCTGATCAATTTTATGTGAAGCATGCTAGCTTTTTGTGCCTATGGAGTACAGCTCTTTTCAAACTAAGATGTATTAGTAACTAGCACAGGAGGGTGACAGAAAGGACAACAAAGGAAGTTAATAAATTGATAATGAAGCAGGATTATAGAGGATTGAGCATGGATATTAGAACCATTTCAAACATACTTTTTAATCACTACCACTCTACTCTGATTCTGTCTAGTGGCACCACCCTGAAATGTATTATTGAGTATTTGGTAAAAGACCACTTGACTAGTCATTTACTGGCAAGCATGTCCACATCCTTGACAGGGGTCAAGAGGTTAAATGAGTGGCAGGCAAGATTCTTCTGTTTACCATGCAGTCGGCCTCTCTAGAAGAGCCTTTACTTATTTAAGTTGACAAAAATGTTTGGAAAACTTGCAGTACGGTCTACAAACAAATATTTTATTGTCCAGGCTTCGCCTTCCATCCCTGCCTCATAAACATACAAAGTTAAGAAATTGGTGACCAATTTAACACTGAAGTGAATACAAAAAGATACTGTATTGTGCTTCTCACTAACAAATAAAACTGTGTAAGTGAATCGAACTGATGCAAAGTGCAGAGGAGGAGATGCTAACAAAAATGAAATGGGCTCTAAATCAGAGAGCATTTTCAAGAAGAAATCTCAACCCAATTCTTTCTGTTACATTGACCGGGCAGTTTCTTAAAAGAAGTATAAGCTGTCTCATACATGCTTAGAACATAGAACTCTTGTCTACTTCCCAAAGCTTCAGTTTTTGCTTTTCCCAAAATTTCGTGCTTGACAACTGGACAAAGGCTATGCTGAATTAAATTTTATTGTTCTGGTTTTCTCCATCCATTTGCAATGCACATAATCAGGAATTCAGCTATGTCCCAAGAAACCCGTTTAACCTAATGAGAGCAAATGGCAATGGGTGTTCCTTACCCGAGACAGCAGTGCCAACGTTTCTGCTTAATTGGGACATATTTGGCTGGTTCCAGTGCTTCAAGTGGTTTTTAAACAGGTGTTTAATGGGTGTGGGATTCTGAACTCTGCCCTTTTGATACAGCAATTGCCAAATAAAGATTAACAGAAATAAAAAGATCTAATACAGAATAATAATTTTTGTCTTTGTATATTTATTCAGCATAATTTTTACTTTAAGTCGCAGGCGGGTGGGGAGGTGTTTCTTCTCATAATTGAGAAAGTCCATTAAATAGAACAACAGGATGTCTAGCAGGGTGTCCTAATTAAAATTACCCTGTAATTTGAACAAAACATTCATTTGTATGTAGCTAAGGTTGACCTAAACCCCATCTAAATCAGGAAAAATTATAATACAATTTTTTTTTTTCTGCTGAAAATGAAACTTAGCATTCTGCCAGCAAACAGCATGGTTCTGTTATTATACAGTATTCAAGAGTAAGGATTTTCTCTTCAATGTTCAAAAAATAATGTTTTGAGTAAATTTAACAAGAGGTTTCTCTCCTGCCTCTACCCTTTGATAGTATTCATTCATGGTTGTGTTTCTGTGGTATTTGAAAGCAGAGACAATTTTGTTCTCTGTGCATACTGTAAGCCCATCTGAAGCCTTTGGTCGTGGCCAGTGTACTGGTGAACTAATAAGCAACTGAGATAGCAGCTGCTTAGCAGGACTGATTGGCTCGGGCTTGACTCTGCTCTCTGCGACTCCGCAGTTTCTGCCTGGCTTGGAGTGCGAGCCGGGTAATTCTGTTATCTCGGGGAGTGTGGGCCTGCATACATAATCCAGGCTGTCTGCACAACTGAGGAGATTGTGCACGCCGTGTAAAAATGACCTGCTCGTGCTCTGGCTGTCATGCTTTGAAATGCTGCTGAGGCAAATTGTATTTAATATAATTTATCAAATCTAAGTGAATGTTTGAAAGAACTAACTTCAGAAATATTGGTTGTATTTAAGAAGAAACTCACAGCATCCTTAACTTGACAGAGCTGCACAAACTGCAGCTTGTGGATGTTGCTTCCAGGACACAAGGTGGTGGATGTTTATTTATTTATTTATGCCCACTTTCTGGGCAGATTAGAACAGGGAGGATTTTCAAAAATGCTCAAAACTGGTCTGAATATGCTGCTGATGGATTTAACTTAGACTTCTTTGCCCTAATTTAAGTGGAAAGAGAATCACACCCTTGTTCCTTTGGATAATCCCACCTGTATGTACAAAGAGTGGAACTTGATAATAGCCAATGCTTTATGTGCAATAGGACTTCCACTGAATTATTCTTCTGCTTAAACCAGCTTTTACATTTTAATCTCTCAGCTTCAGTAGAGTATATAACAACAAAAGAAAGGGAAGAGAAAAATCTGATGAACGATTTGCTTAACCAACTTTAAGCTCCAAGAAGAATTGTTAAGAAGAAGATAAAATTTGAGGCTGGTGTTGTGGTAATACACTTTTCAACTGATCAAGAGCACTTGAATAGAAGGTATTCAAATGTTGGCATAATTTAAAATTTTAGTTTCCTGTCATTGTTTTAAAAACAGTCAAAACTGATGTGGTACCTGTTGTTATGTGGAAAGAGTAAAATTAATTCAATCAAACAGGTATTGGCCAAGTTTATTTTATATGTGTGTCTGCACATATATGTTATCGTGTGTATATTTAAGTATGTAAGCTTTCCAATGGACAGTTATTTTGCAAAGAAACACATTCAGTGACACCACAGGAAGAATATATGCACAAATGGGTTGTACTTGTAACTGTACCTTAAGGGCAGTTGAAGGAAAATGGGAATCTCCTGTTGGGGAAACCAGCCAAGCCTTTTGTCTAGGGGTTGCATAACTTGAACATGTATAGGTTTGTGTAACAACCCGTACAGCTGCCTGTGGTTGATAAAATAACTGTAACCATCTTGAGAGAGTGTGGAAGGCTGGAATGAAAAATAGTAGTTGTGTGGATGCCATTGCTTCAGACTCATGTATGCTGGAAAGCATTGTTTTGTTATTGTTGTACAAAAGTCACCAGTTCTTATGCCTGCTCTGGTGTCCTACCCCTGAGGCCTAGTTGTAACTTGGCAATGCAAATTCTAACTGCAGTGCTGAAAAGGTGTGTGTTGGTTGTTGAGCTGATGAAAACAGGTGAAGATCAGGTGTCTGCACGGATTCTTTTTCTCAGTTCCTTTAATTTCCAAAGATGCTGAATCCCCTGTGGGTGCTAACTGGCTAGTGAAGCTCTTCCTTAGTGACTCCTTCTCCTGAAGATATTGTGGGTGGTGGTGATCCCCTACCAACAAAGGATCTCTCTTGTAGAATGTAAAATATTCCAATGTCCTGGAGCGGGGAAGCAAAAGGAAGGGAACTTCAGAGTCTTCTGTATTCAGCTGAAATTCAGATAGCCATCCTGCACAGCCATTTGCACAGAGTGGCTTTAGAATTACTGAGGGTTACAAAGTTAGTTTCCAGTCAGGACGGAATTGATGTTTCTTCCCTGGAAAGCAGCAAAAAGATGTGTAGCACGGTTACTGTAGAGATGGAAAGGAAAATTCCTGCTCTGTATCTCCAGGTGTATTTTCTGAAGTCCTTGAAAGATTTTTCAGGAGCTTCGTCATCGTCTGGTAACAGTGGTTCTTAATCACATGCTTTATCATTTGCCTTTGGCAAGAATGCTCAATTCTTTCCATTTGAATGTGGGACCTTGCCTTATTGCCTCGGGGAAGTGTTACTCTGTAATGCATGTCACTTGAGGCTAATTCAACCTGCCACTTGGAAAATGCCCTTGGTGCAGATTGTAGCAGTGCACCATTATCTCAAGCTATTTTTCATCTGAGGCAAACTGCATCTGTTCTGTATGATCTGTGTGGCCCAACAGTTTATTTTAGGTTAGCATGTGAGGTAGGATTTTTTTTACCTTTAAAGCTGTGATGGGTTTGGTTTCCAGCTGTGCAAAAAGAGTATTTTTCCCTTGTCATACCAAAGCAGCCCTAGACATCACACGGTGTAGGTCTACAGCAGCTTGAACTAATCATGTTGATGCTGCTCTGTTGCTGTTCCTCCACTTGAACAGTTCTGCTGCCTCCCTAGCTCTGACCCCCAAGTTTTCTGCCTGGGTCTTGAGCTGCAATGAGGGTTTGATGTGGCTAAAAACACATGGAAAAGAAGCCTTCATTCAGCTGAAAGCTCCCTGAACCAGGTACTTGCCCAGTCCTGCTCTAGGGTGGACTTGAAGACATGCGACAAGGAAAGGAAGGAGATGAGGGAAGGATGGGATTGTGACAGCTCCAGTTAAAATCAGCTTACATCATAACACAGCCATGCTTGTAAGGTTCTGGAAATGATAACCCAGTGGTCTCAGCAAGATACAGCTGTGAGCTTAGGATATTATAATCAGGGGAACTGTGGCTTTGGAATTTCCTTCCTCCCCTGTTTTCTAATGCATCATTTTGGTATACATCAGAAATGCTGAAGATCACACACCTCAACCTTTCCACCCTTGAAAAGGGAAAATGATATGAAGGCTTGATTAATTTCTTTTATGAGGTTTGGTTGCTGTATGTCACTAGAAGCAGATCAGGCAGAGGGGAAAAAAAAGAAAACATTTTTGTAAGCAATAGGGAATTTTCCCCTTTGAAAAAGAGCTAAAACTTCATTAACATTTCAGCCAGCTTTAAATTAAAATTTGCATCTGAAAATAATCCATAATGTGTTTTGAGTGCCAGTGAGTCATATCAGAGCAGTATCAGCCCAAGTTTCTTGTGCTTACAGCTTGTGATGTGGCTCCTGTATGGTCAGAAACAGTGCACCCCTCATGCAGGAGCAAGAATTCCCATGGAATTAACACTTGGCCTTGTGCTGATCATACAAAGCCAGTGTGTTCCAGGCCACATGGCTGGGTGGGGCAAACTGAGTGGAGCAGATGAGTGCTGGGTCCTGAATTCTACACCTGCTTTGTGTTCAGGCTCGCTTGGCCTAGGGCTTTTTACCAAGAATAGTCCTATTCCATTCCATTGCAATAGGTCTGTTTACACCAGAAGAGGTTTCTCTTGTAACTCTGCAAATCTCTAATGTTCTTTTGTAGTTTCCATGGGACAGACCCTTTGAGCATGCCACCAGAGTGATTGGGTCATCTTTCACCCATCCCTACACCACTGATCAGTGATACTTTAATTTTTCTGCCCCACTGTGCACAAGTCATTGAGTTTGATGTCAGGAGGAGAGGTCACAAGTGAAGCTAGCAGCTCTGCTATGCAGACAGGACAAATGGGAAAACTGCTCTGTGTCCCTAGGTTTTGCACACATGACAGCATGTAGGCATCTGCAGCACGCAACCTGAAATGTTTTTGTTTTTCTGCAAAGTTTTTATGTGAAGTCTACATGGATTAGACCTGTAGCTGTCCAGAGCAATTGGTATCCCAACTGCAGAACCTTTGGAGAAAAACACTTTGCTGATTGTATCATGCTTTTGGTAGGGCATGTGCTGGAGTTCCTGACAACTGTTTCTGAAGGGTTTTCCTTCATGCAAGGTCTTAAAAGATAATTTTCTCCTCTTTTTTTCCCCGCTCTCTCCTCAGGGAACTAGAGGGCTTGACGCATCCTTTACATCCTGCATTTACTCTGACCACAGTCCCTCCCTGTTCTCACGAGCGGAGCTCAGCCCTGCTTCCCTTCCTGTTGATTCCCAGTCAGCTACATGGTAAGTTTTCATTATCTCTAGACTTGTTGCCATGAGGTAAAGCTCTGGCAGACTCTCTCTAAAATCCATTAGCACTGGGCATTGAGGGCAGAGCACTTCATGCCCATCAGAGACCGTTCAGTTGTATTCCAGGCTGACTGCAAGGAAAGGAAGATAGTATTGAATTAGCATTGGAGCTGAACTTCAGCATAGATTGTTATAGGAATAAAATATGAAGTAAAATATGTGACAGAATTAAATCCATCAGTTCTAATAAAAGAAACAGAAGAAAGCAAAGAAATATTGGACCCTTAAATCCCATTAACCAGGCCAGAGAGAGAATGCGTTAAAAGGAAGCTGCACTGTATCTTTTTTCATTGTTTGATGAAATAATCTTTTTCACCCTTTAAGTAGTGTGTTTAAAACTCCTAGTATTTCTGAAACAAAGAGAATATACAGCCACCGAGCTAGCTGGTTTTTATACCTTCCTTTCTGAGTATTGTCCTTCAGTGCAATACAGAGCCATTTCTTTGTTCTCACAAGCTAGCAGTTAAATTGTATGTAAATGTATGCAAATTAGATGCTGTCTAATAAAGAGAGTCATTAGATGGAAGAAATATTTAGTTTAGAGGGAAAAAAGAGAAGAAAGCAGGTGTATTTTGCAATAGGAAAATGTGAGATTGCAAAAGCCCCTCAAACTTTGGGTGAAGGCTTTTTATAAAGCCATTAAAATATTTTCTAAAAGGCTTGCCCTACTCTTGGTCCTATTTTCTGTGTGTGTTTTTATGTACGTGCACTTCTGTGTTCCTAAAACTCACTGGCTGTGCTATGCATACAGGCATGTAAGTATTGTACTCATAAGTATTTTATTTCTTTAAATCATATAGCTATGAATTTACACACATGTACCTTGTACTAGGGTGTGTTTTCGACTTACTGAGTATAGAGAGGTGGAATTCATGTGGTAAATTTTATTTTCATAGACTGATTTATTTGTCTATGCCCTGACTGGGTACCTTTTCCCACTAAATAATCTTCCTCCATTTTGTCAACCCTTTCCTCAACAATTTTAAAGCTTTATTTTCCCCCCATTTTATTTATTCACCAGTGCTCAGTGCCAGATGCATTTCCATTCTTTCACTTACATTTTGTGCCAACTTATCCCTTTTGAGGTATGGACCTGATTTAAGCTTGAAGCAGCAGTGACCTTTCTAAACATGAAGTTGCAGCTTTACTGTCAGGTGTCATAAGACTAAAATGCTCAGAATCTGAAGCTTTGTGTCATCCAAAACTGGAGATTCCACACCTATGGGTGGAGCACTTATATCCATCTAGGTTCTGAAAGATTTAAAATACATGAACCTTATTTTCTTGCCTCTTTTAAGGAGATGAAATTTGAGACTTGTCTCTCTCTAGCTTTTGAATTTCTACTCCTGATCTTTCAGCACTTCAGTTTGAATGGGCCAGTATACAAAGGTGATATGGCTCAATTATCTTCAAGTCTTTGTTGTATTTTGTTTCTGATGGGCAGTTAGCATGGTTTCAGGCAGAGACAATAGCTGTATGTCAACTTGCCTATTTTTTCTGTTGCAATTTTGCAAGTCTGGAAGTCTAAAGACATATATGTATATGTGTATAAAATATATGTATATAAAAATAATGTTGTTTAAATATTTACATACAAAGCCAAAGGATTGGCTTCCTTCCCAGAATTACTGGAACTACCTTCCCCAGGAACATTTGGACTTGAGAAATCTCTACAGCAACACATTTTTACTGAAACCAAACAACTTGTGAAGTGAGTAACTCGCTCTGTACCCTTCGTTGTTCATATGGGTTCTTTAGCTTAGACTGATGGAGAGACCTCTCTGCATGGGTAGTTCATTTCCAGCTAATTATGATAAAATTATCTTTTATTGCCATTTCCATCCCTCAGTTCCTCATTGGCTTACTTTATGAGAGATATCTTACAAGGGAAGCTTGGACATAGTGGGAATATGTTTGCCACAATTCTAGGACAGGTCCATGCTGTGTGCTGCATCTGAGCAGTGCAGTGTGGGCACTGCATTCCTTTCTAGACAGCTAAAGATCAGTCAGACTGATCACTCAGAACAAGCTGACCCCCAGCTGCCCCGTGTCCCAACCACCCTGGCCTCGGCAGTCAGCAGAGAAGGCATAAAGTGTCTGCTACCCAGTGGGAAATGTAGGCAGGGTGATTGATAGGGCATGGTGGAGGTTTGGCAGTGAATATTTCAGGTAATCTTGAAGGCATGATAGAATATGTACAGTGAAGATTGTGAGGAATGCAGAGGAAATCTGAGCTGTAATATAAGGAAGCTAGAGAGAGATGAGGTTAAATTGAGGAGTAACAAGGGATATATTGGTGACTCGGAGTGATGAACCCACGTTAGCAAGCAGAAAATGTTGATGTTTTACTGACTCACTTGGGGCACCACTCTTCTAAGCTGTCTGGTGTTGAATGTCCAGAAGATCTGAGTCATAAGTGATGCAGGCATTTAATATAGATTTTTACACAGAGTTTGCAGTCTAAGTAAGTATAGATATGCACATTATTTAAATTTTTAGAGGTGATGGTTAATCTTGAAACCCTAATTGGGAGATTTACACTGGACATGGGACAGGCTGCAAACAAAGTACCTTCTGTCTCTCAAAATATTGGTCTGGTTGCAAAAAATAGACGTAGATGAGTGATACTCACATGGGAGAAGAACAATGTAGGCTTAGGGGCAGGGATCTGACAAATTCCACATTCCTTCCCATGCTTCCTGTGGTCTGGAATAATTGTTTGGGGCAGGAGAGAACTCAGTGCCTACCTACTTTTGAGGATATGCATCTTGCTGCCTTATCCATCTCAACAATAATACAGCTTTCCTACTCTTGAAGTACATTACAAGCATATATATGTATTAAAAGATATGAGGCTTCTGTATATTGTGATGATGAATCCAATAACAGTACTGTAGACAGATATGGGAACCAAACCCCTGGTGCATCAGATCAGGCATCCATCCTGTTAATGTCTTCAGCTTCAGCAATGGGAGGCACAAGAAATCCTAAGTTGTAATAGTGGAACAACTAATTTTTTTCATTAGTGATCTTGATAGTAAATGAGAATTTTTAAAGCTGTACCTCTCAGGAGCTTGTGCAACTTTAAAGAAATAGTTTTAAGAAATAAAATATGCCACACTAAACTAATCCTAGAGCTAAAGAACAGGCATCGGGACTAGCAGCTTTTGCTATTACCTACTGCTTATTATTGTTATTATTATTATTTCTTTTTAATTATGCAAAGTGCTAATCAGTTTGATTATGCGCAGTGCTAATCAGGTTAATTATGCAAAGTGCTAATCAGTTATTCTCTAAGCACACGAGGAGAGCAGAGGTGCTGGCAGTGAATGGTGGTTCTAGATGGGGGTAGTCACGGCAGTCATTCCTTATTAAAAGAGGAGTAGGTGAGATGATAGGGGTTTTTGCTTCCATTAAAAAGTAAATAATTAAAAAAAAGAAAGCCATGAGGGGGATAGTTCTGATGGGGTAATTCTTCTTTCACAGCAAGGCAGACTTTTTTTCCAAGTCAGCTCATGCTGTTGGATAATTTCTGTAGGAGTCTGAGTGCACTGATTTGGGCAAATGTATTGCAGGGGAGTCTTTTAATGGCAAGGGTGCAAGGTGCTCCCACTTAATAGGTCATGGTGCATAACTAGAAAAATCACAAATTAAGAGAGTTTGGTCAATCTAAGAGAGTCACCTTTTAAGCACTGGTAAGTGGGATAGCGATAATGTGAGGTGGGTGGCAGTTGTTCCTGTGTTATTATGGCTGAGGATCCTGTATGCGCATATAAAATGTGTTTCTTTCAGTGTAATGCCTTTAAAAGCTGTAGGAACGTAGGGTTCCTTATCAGTGGAACGTATGTTAGGCTGTGTTTCTTCTTCCCCTTTAGCACTAAATTAAAAACTAGAATTTTGGATTCCTGTGAAACAAGATCTATTTTCACTAAGCTATGTTCTCCCATCAATTACAGAAGATTCAGTGTGTCTCTCTTACTATGCTCAGTGTCTAATATCTAACCAGCATTCCTTATTTGATTATGTTTCAGTATTGGTGTGGGATACATAAGCAGTACTTTTTTCAGTTAGTAATGGGGATGACATTCCCAGAGCAGAAAGCTACTTGCTCATAAAAGTCCTGGGTAAAGGATCTTAAGAGATTTTTGAAGTCATTAAAACAAAAGACTGTTTCATATAAGGCCATCGGTACTAGAAGGTTACTACACCAGAAATGCAAGAGAAAATTTTTTAAAAATTAGGCATTGAAGGCACTAACTTATGGGGAGGCATGACAAATTTTAATGTGCATTTAGTGTAGGAAGTAAAGCAAAGAATCGCTAATATATGGCTTAAACCAGAGCCTGAAAATTCATAATATTTCCTCTTGGCTTTGTGACTACTCTGCAAGACACTAATCCTTAAAACAAGTTTGCTACCAAATCTGTGGTTACAGATGTTCATCTATTCTTATAAATTCTTTCTGGTGTTGGAAATCTAGACAAATCAATCATCCAGCATCAAGTCTAGTGCCTTAGATCTGGAGGAGGGGAGTATGTGATGCAGATAACTTAAGCGAGGGGGGACACACCAGACACAGTGTCCTGAGACTCTGCGTGCTTTGCTGCCTGAGCATCCACATCTTTTCAAGTGGGAGTCAAATCCTGAGAAAGAAAACTCAGAAGGTTTCATTTTCCTGTGGGTATTTCCCTGTAGTATCTTAAAGCTTCTGTAGAGTCAGAAGACCCTTGGAAGGCCAGCAGCATAAACTCCACCACATAGTATTTGCATCTTAGAAATTTAAATCTACCTGAGACATAATCATAACTTCTGTTGAATTTTATCATCTCAGATGGCCGTCCTTCTGATGAATTGGGGAACTAGAAAGGCAAAACTCACATTCTGCTGCTAATCCTACTGCTGTCTTTGTAACCCTGATAAATTGCATTACCTTGATGGCAAATATGGTTAATGACACAGACCTAAGGCAGAGGAGATGGTTTGTGAGGCAAGCATATTGTTTGTTCTCAGAACTAAAGGGGTTATAGAAATCCTGAGTACTGTGGGGAATTGTATTATTAAGAATCATCACCAAGTCTTATGATATTGTGTAAATTAGTGCAAGATGGCGCCAAAATAGTTTGTGTATTACTAAAGAGTGAAATCAGTGGATGGAGAAAACTCAGTTGCCTTGACATGAAGCTAATGAGTTAGCAACAAATGAGGAAACCCCGATAAGCAAATCTGTGCCTCCTGTGCTTGAAGAAGTGTGCCCTGAGTGAACAGGGAAGTCAATTGTTTTTATGGCAGAAAGTCATTGCTTCAAAAACTCCTTTTGCATTTTCTTGGGGGCCTGGTGTTGAGAGGTGCAGGCTAACAGCTACTCAGCCCAGTAGGAGCTGAGTCTGCTCATTGGCATTGACACAACTGGGAGCTGGTGGAGAATTAATAACAACAAGATTTTAAACGTTCAGCCTGACCTTTTAAAGTTACTGACCTGCATTCAGGTTACAAATACACAGCAATTTTCTCTTGAACTGCAAAGATTCTAAATCAGTTAAATCAGTAACTCAATCAGACTAGCAGCCCTTCTCCTCAATGTTCTCTCGTGCCTAGCTGCTATGACTGGAGTAAAGGAACAAGAAAACTATCTACACGTATCCATATCTTACTGTGACACCAGTACTTGGAAGAAGCCCCACTGACATAAACTAACACAAAGTGACACATTGTTTAAAAAGTTGTTTCGAACGTCTTCTCCCATTGATCTTCTTTAAGGAAGATAAATAAACACTGTGTGTGGTGCAGCCAGACTGAGTATTTTTGCTCCTACAAATGTTTATACATTCTCTGGTGGTTGTTTGTAACGCTGTTTGTTGACTGTAAATTCCAGACCTGCATGTTTGTAATGTATACATTTACAGGAGCAGTGCAGTTTGGGGAGTGCAGTCAGGGTAGTGCCTCTTATGACCACTACCAGGTGAATAGTGGGTGGTTTGTTTTTCTCCTCCCTCCAAAGTAGTGAATTCGTCTTTGTACTCTCAGTGAAAGGGATGGCTGTGGTGGCAGGAACTTCAGTAAAGCAGGACTTTCAGGTCCATGAGGAAAGCCATATAGGATTTGTCTGGTAGCATCAAGTTGTTTGGTTTATTTTACGTTTTCATCTAATTAACAAATAACTCTATTGCACTGTCATTCATTCCGTGATGATGAGGATGATGTGTGTTTTCTCTCAGGAGGAAGTGACTGAGGTTGGTACAGATGACAAAATTCCTGTTGGCTGAGAGCCCTCCTGCCCCTCTGTTCCTGTTTCACAGTTCTCTCGCCAGTCTTTGAAAAAATCTTCCCTTTCTCACTTATCGTTATTATCAGCATCTTATTTCCCAGGGCAGTGGGATTGTGTAGAAGATTTGGGGAATGATGCAAGCACTTTCTTCCACTGAACTGAATGAGCATAGCTCCCTGAATATAGTGAATGTGTAGGAAGAGTTCAGCTTAATCAGTCACCTATTCTCCTATTAGGTGGAATTTCCCTTGAACCCATGCTTCTGTTGTGTTTGTGGAAGTTAAAATTACATGTTTTGGAGGTTCCAGCTTGCCTTGCACTTTCCTTTCTGCTCTCTCATGTACTTTATCTACATTTATTAGATGCTGGTTTTGCTGCCTTGTAGTTACCATCACAGAAACCACTCTCATTTGAGTATGAGCTTTGTTAACATGTAAAAATTTTAATTAGTTTTAGTAGCTTTAAACATAAGTTTTAGGAGAGCTGCTTCTGCCTCAGGTGGGCTGTTTATAAATCTGCTACTAGAAAAAACATTTGGTTTTGCCCATGCTTTAATCTTCTGATAGCATCTCAGAGTTCTTGTGTCTTCATGGCTTGGAATGAAATCAGCTGAAGGACCTTTGTGGCAGGGAAGTTTGTTTTTGTTTTGTTTTTTTATTTTACTCTATGCTTGTGCATCTCACCACCCTGACAATAGCTGTTCCATGAAAATAAGAAGGACCTACTGCAGTTATGAGCTTCTTAATGAAGCCTCTCAAAAGGCAGAGGTCTGTCTGGTGGTCCTGCAGCTCACCATACTGTTGATGGCCACAAAGCCCTGATATATTGGTATGTGGAAGATGCTGTTTTTCACTTGGCTGTTTGGAAATTCAGGGAATTAAATGTATGGGGAGGAAAAAAAAAGTGAAATAGTATTCCATTTACATAAAGTCACACCTATGAACACTGGAACTGAAACTGACGGAGCAACCTTAATTCAACTTTCCTGTGCTTTTCCAGTTTTTATGTGATCACATGCTGGTTTTGGTGGGAACCAGTCTTCTCATAAAACACCTGAAGGACCTGGTAGGTGGTAGAATAATTCAAGAGGTTTTTTAGTAAGAGGTTGTTTTCTTTAGGGCCAGTTGCCTCACTTACTGCACACACTGGAAATTGTTTAGTAAATGAGGCAGAACATAGCAGAAAAGAAAAAGGTGCTTTTATTCTCAAGATTACGGTGAGAGCATGCCTGTGCTTAAAGCAAAAAATATGCTTGAATTGAGTTGCTTGTAAAATCAGACATCTTTTGGTGGGCTGCAAAGCAAGCTAGTATTTCTGCTTTCTCTTACCAGTTCACTTACTTGTTTTAACTCTTCACTACTTCTACCTTTTAAAACATTCTGTTTGATTTCCTTTAAAGAAATAAATGAAGTCAATACCAGTAGTTGCAGCCTACCCTGGTCTTGCATCACTTTTCTGGTATGTGAAAGACTTTTTTTTCCTTTTTTGTTTTTTTTTTTTCTTTACTCTCCCTATGAAATTGCAGTTTCCAGGATTTTGACTTTCAGTTGGTAGGAAATGCACTATGTTCCACATTTATTCACTGACAAAAGTGCACACAACTCTTCCTGACACTTTGACAGTTTAGTGGGAGATACAGTACTAAGTAGAATGTCTGTAGCCAGGTCCATTTTCTAAGCACTGGAAATTCAGCTGTTTTCTTGCAAATTCTTTTTTTCATATTTTATTACTTCACAGTGAATACAAAGAGTGCTTGTTTCTTTCTTTCTTCCTTTCTTTCTTTTTCTTTTTTTTTCCCCTCCAGTTGACACAATCAGTATTATTTGAAGGAAAAAAAATTACACCCAGAATGGGAAATAGGGTGGGAAAATGTAATAGGAACTGCAAATCTTTTCTGTCTTGTCTGAGTAAATGAGAGCTGATGAGAGATGCTGCACAATGAGGTCTAGGGAATGCTTGCTGAACTGGTATATAAAGATTGTTTCATTTTGCTTCATTTCATTTTACTGTATTGAATTTGAAAGGGAAAATTGCAGCGGACATGAAAGTTTGCTGTAGAAGCACCTTCGGTTGCAGTACCCTTGACGTGAACCTGGGCAAACATGAAAGGGAACGTTAAATAAAGTAGTGTATGAATTGTGTAGGTGTGCTTCAGAGGCTACTTTTTGAAGAGTGCCCTTTCACAAAGAGTGGCCCTGCCTCTCAGGTTATTCTGCTACTTCTGTTTTTAATCTCTTAAGGTGTCATTCTGGGTTGTCTTTTGGTTTTTTTGTAATTTGGTAGTGGAGGGAGAGAAGTCAAAACCATACAGTTTTGCAAGACTATGTGGTAGTATTTTTCAATGCCAGTCTTCAAGAAGACTGAAAGAAGATTATTTCTTCCCCCATTTATGTGCACCCTAAAGGTTCTTCTTCCCTTTTCAAATGAGTATAACTCAGGGAAACTTGGTTCTAGGTGGGATGCTACTACAGCAATGCACTTCTGTACAGACAGTTTTACTTTTACCTTGCATGTTACAGGCTGTAGTGCTTCTGTTCAACTGGAGCAACTGCACATTGTTTGCTGGAAGGAGCAGGTGTGAGCCAAGTTAATCTGATATTTTTTTTCCTTGTGCTACCTTAGGCATTGTTAATTCTCAAAAAGGTAGGATTGTTTATGCCTCAGTCAAAGTCAGTTGAGTATGTCTGAAGTAAGGCACCACAAACAGCAAACATTGCTGCATAATAGCTCTGACAATGCACAATATAAGATTTGACATTCCTGCCAGAGCCATTACCCTTGGGAGAGATCTTTAATGATAAAACAACTAAAAATTAAACTTTTTTTCTTATCTAAATATGTAAATTGTAATGTTCAGAAGCAAGATTCAGCATCCTTGTCTTCAGAGTCTAGCTGGTGTGTTCTCATGGCAGGTTCATGTCATGAGCAGATTTAAGACTCCTGGAGAATTTTTTTGCCATCTGGAAGCTTCTGGATTTCTGTGGGGAAGGCATGCTTGGCAAGCATTTGCCTGGAAAGCATTGTGCTCTGTACACACCTTCCCAATCAAAGCCCTAGAGAGGGAAGAGGTGGGAGTAACATTGGTGGGCACTGGAAGAGAAACAAAGGGGGGTGGTTTTACTTTTCTCCAAGCAAAGGGGTGGTTTAATGGCATTGTGTAACACAGCTCTTCTGCCACTCTGAGGGTTAGGGAACGATTGGGTAGACTATTTAATTCCTCCCCCCTCCACCCCTGCCATTAGCACTGCCTCTAAATGGAGACCTGCAAGTGCAGGGTACCCACAGGGATATCAGGTCTCTGGATGCGATTCATCCCAAGGAGCATCGTTCAGTTCAGTAGCTAAAATCTGGCTGTTGCTAAGTACCATGGATTCATCATCCTAGTTCAAGCACAGTCCACTTCTTTTCATGGCTATGGTTCTGGAAGTGGAAGGGTTCCTCATTGTTTGTTTTTATTTTCCCAGATAAACTTCATAGGCTCAGACAGGGAAATCTTGGATAACAGAAGAGAAGTGACAAAACCAAAATTCTTCTTTACACAGAAGTGGATGGAAAAGGGACAAAGTTTTCCCAATGTCATGAGTAGATGTAATGGCTATGGAGCATTAAGAAAGATCTAAGAATTTAAAAGCTGATTGAAATGCAGAACATGTTGGGATATTTGGGGAATGGGCTAAGGCAATCACTCTTTTCTGTAAATTTTTCTAGTCTGAGTCTTTATGCTGTGCAGTCTGACTAGCTATGCTGTTTCTTATACAATAGTAACTCAAGGCATATTCTTTTTAGCAGAATAAACAAATTTTTGCTGCTTGACATGTGAAATGTTTGTGCTAGTAAATTCCACAGACAGTCTCTTCCCCCCCCCCCCCAGTATTGTTTTGTCTGATTATACAATCTTGAAAGTTTAGAATTGACTGGTTTACTGTAAGAAGCATTAAGTAAATGCAATCTCCCTATTTTTAATAACAGAAGCTCAAATTTCATGTGAGATCACACCAGTACTCCAGTGTAATTAAGTTTATGGTTTTCTTATGCACTTCGAATGCCTGTGATGTGCTGTTGATAGTATTTTTCAGACATGTATTAGGATACCTCGGCACTGATGCCAGTGTAGGATGGTGTCTAACAGCAGTGCAGACACCACAGAACAAAGGATATTGCAAGACCCTCTTATAATTTCTCTAAAAATATGCATGACAGCAGAGGTCTTTTTTTTACCTGAGTTTAGAGAGTGATAAGGCTTTAAATTAGAGTGAAGCTTCATAAATGAATCAGGCATGAAACAAGATTTCCAAGCTTGTCTTTAAGTTTTGTGTCTATTGAGAGTGAAATATGGCTGGATATCAGATCTTCTGCAACTTGGATTTTGTGTAATGGATGTACCCCAAGTCCATTTTCTGCTATGAGCTGTTATAAGGCTGCATAGGAATTTCTGTAGAAAAGCTTTGGATGAACTTTTCATCTGATTACATATATACAGATACATTTTTTGTTTGCTTGTTTGCTTGCTTAAAGGAATCATGATTTTTCAATACAAGAGCATTCTTTTTCGATTTCTAAGGAAAGAAAATAATACAAAAGATGACTAAGAATTCCAGTGAAGTGGGCTGGAATAAGTTAAAAAAAAAAAATTAAAAATATTTAATTTAAACTGGTGGAGATTTTTTGTTTACTTCAGAGAAGTTTTGATTTTCAAATGTTTTAAAGATGAGGGTCAAAATTTTCATTTCATAAAGAGGAACAATGTTTCTGACTTGGCTCCATCTGACATGCTTGTTGAACATTGAAACTTAAAATTGTACTTCCTCAGGCTAGGATGTAGAGCTGAATCTGCACATACAGTGTGTGTGACAACTCTGTAAATTAGAATGAGACCTGATTATTCCAATATCTTGGACTATGGGGGCCTGAGTCTGCAGCATCAAGATTTTGTGATTCTTGAGATTGGGCTTGGTTGTGTATAGAAGCGTTGGAACTGCGCCCCTGATTCGTTTCTGCAATGATTCTCTCAGATACAATGGGGCTGTCAGGCTTGCTGACAGTAATGGCAAAGATCTCACGTGTCAGTAAAGCCTCTCCTCCCTTGGAAAGCTGAAGAACAGCTTGCTTTGTGTAAGTATTTAGGGACACAGCAAAGACCAAAAGGTGATATGTGGGCCATGTTTTCAGTCACATTTTCAGCTCCTGAGCTAACTCCTGTGCTGTGTTTTGGGGACAGCAGATCTAGGAAGTCCCTGGCAGGTATCCATAGAATAGCCCTTCCCTTACTTTATTAAAACAGCACATGCAAATGCTAACCAACTGTTTTGTTCATGCAGATCTTTGCCCATGCAAATTTAGACTGCTGGTTTCCTTCATTACACATAAAGAAGTTGGAATGTCCTTTCGAGTGGGAAATAATAGCCAGGATAGTTCAGTAGCACCACTTTTTATTCGCTTTGCTCCTTAATGAAACGAGAACCACGCAGACTTCAGTGTGACTGATACAGCAGTGAGGACTATGGGGTTTGGCCCCTCAGGTATTACCTTCTGTCAATCCTATGGAAATCTTTCTTTGTGTGCTATCTGCCTTTTAGGGGGACTGTTGGGGACAGGAAGCAGCACGGTTGGGACAGGCAATGGGAGTACTTGCTGTGGCTTCAACTGCCCATTGCTGGCTGGGAAATGCTAATTGACATTTGAGAGAACGTACTCTATATGAGAAAGTGACGAGTGAATGGAAATTAAAACAAAAGGGTTGAAAATAGAGCTGTAATCAATCTAGCCCTGTATCTCAATAAGCCAGGGGCAGTATTTCATAGTGAATTTGGGGCAGATATTGCAGCAAGTGGCACAATAGCAGGGGGTCTTCCCCCCACTCCCTCCTCCCCTGCCATTAAATCTACATTTGGAAGGTGGATGGTGCTGACTCATAAATTAAATTGGGGTAATACATACAGTGTATATATATTTCTGTCACTTTGTCTCAAATTAAACACGAACCTTCTCCCCTGACAAGATGATAGAAAAGTTAATTGCTCGCCCTGGCTTTAAATTGGAATTTGAATTTGCAAAATGCTAAAGGTTTATGAGATCTAAATCATGAGGAGCTTAAATTACATTCCTGTGATAAAATATTAATAAATCAATTAAAACATAAGCCGAGTATAATATTACTTTTTTTGTAGGAACCTTGAACACAATAATTCATTAGAGTGTGCAGTAACAATTATTGTATCGTTTTTAATTTTCTTTTTTTATTAGTTTCTCTTTTTTTAAACTGGGGAAAAGGCAACATCAGATGGGAAAACACCACACAATGGTGGAATATTATCCTGGTACCAAATCTAGTCATCTCCTAGTAACGATGCATGTACATACAAAAGCATCAGAACACCCTGAGCTCCACACATTGCACCATGGCTCCACTATAACAAGACTCACTCACTGAAAGCTGGGGGCTGATTTTTCCCTTTTCACCATGGGAAAGAAGGGCAGTAGCATGGGAAGAAGGAAAAAACCTTGGTCCTCCTGTTTTGTTTTTTTTTTTCCCACTTTTTTCCATGGCATTTTATCCTTTTCTTATTTTTCCTTCTCCATTCTCTTTATTGGTATAAGATTAGTATGATTTCAGTGTCAAAACTATAAAAAAAATCACAGATCTCTCTGTAAAACTGGCCTGAGTTTTGTGTTGGGGAAACTCAGGTTAGAATTGGATTTTGTTGCTAGATTTTTAGTTATGTTTTGAACAACTCTCACAGCTCTTAATCTTTACATAACCCATTTCTGTGTACTATATAAAGAGCACTTCAGGCACAGTATGGAACTTAGTTATTATTTGAGGAAGGAGGTGTTATGCTAGCTCAGCATGCATTTCTTATATGCAAACATTAATACACAAGGAATGCAATTATTACATATACCTGCACACCTCTAGTGCTTGTGAAGGTGCAGATTCCTTTGTCAAGTGCTTTTTACCCTCTGTGAAATGACTGGACTGCATGTCTCATACAGCTATGCTTAGTAAAGGGTCTAATTGCTATTATTACATTATTTATGTTTGAATTCTTGAAAGGTTATTTAGTACAAATTATGTGTTAGCGCCAAATTGGCAGCTCTGGGGACTGAAGTCTGCCATACACATCCATAGGGTGGGTCCCGTGGCTGAGCGCGCTGTGCGCTCCCTTCGCTGCGCCTCGGAGTCGTGCCCAGCCATCGCTCCTGGTCACCTTGGAGGGTCTGCTCCAGACTCTCCCATGGCTAAGTTGATCCTGTGTGCTGCAGCCAAGGGTTTTTGATGGAGCTAGAGCATGTGAATAGAAGCCCCAGCCGGGTGCCCCTCTCTGGGCACTGAGGGCCGTGCAGGGGGTGGCAGGGAAGGGCCGCACAGCTGCTGCTCCCGCCTCTCCTGCGAGCAGCCCGCAGCCATCTCCCTCCAGCAGCACGGGCAGCTGCCTTGGCCAGCTGAAAGCAGCCAGGGCCAGAGTCAGCTGGAGAGAACAGCGACAGGAGATCCAGGAGCAGGTGGTGGCTTGTGCTTCTAACCACCTGTCTGAGTAACACTTTCCTGTGCTGCCCAGAAGCTGTGGCACGCTCCAGTTTTCCCTGGATGTGGGATCCCTCGTGATGCCTAGGGCTCTCCTCATGGTGAGACCATAATGAGTTCATTGAAGGATCCTGCTTTACTCTGCTCCTGGGTGTCCTAACTTGGGAGTGACCTCAACTTAGAATTAAATCTTAGTTTTCACAGGCTTTTGCATTTGCTGTCCCTCTGCTGATGAGACCAGGCAGGGTCTGTTGTAGTGATGAAGAATAAAATCAAACTTTGTGTTTCTAAGCACACGTACCATGTCAGTACTGCTAAGCTCCTCATCAATATTAAAGAGTCAGTTGTTAGTTTTTACATGCATGGCTTTTCATTTTTGCCATTTCATGAAGGGGGGATGTGAGAAAAGTCACTTTCCACCAGGTCTCAGTGTCATATAGCAAACCAGTGGTGGCGATTCAATTGACTATGTGACTACAGCTGCCCACCCTTTCCCTGGACCTCACCAAAACTGGAGAAATACCTGTTCATCAGGAAGTAAATGATCATTGAGCTTGTTTTATGCAGACTGAAAAGCAGCCATCAGATGCAATTAGCCTCTTGTGGCTACCAAAATGAGGTACATTTAAACAAACAAGCTAAAACTGAAGGTTTCTTATTACCTACATGGTCTGATCTTCCTTTGTTATGATTGCAATAGATTGTTGAGGGTTGACCCAGTATTTTTTATTCATAGCTCTTGATAATTACATTTACTCAATAGATTCCATACTTCACAATTTCTGTTATAGAGTGTGACTGAATTTTTGTGCATTCTTGTAAATAATTTTTTTAAATTAGATCAGTCAAAATTCATGTGTGTGTTTGTAGGGAGGTGTTCCAGATTTTTCTTGTAGGATAACTTCCAGTACGGGTGAAGAAAACTTTTAATACCAAGTTCTTTGTCAGTGTTGCCTTTCATTGAATCATAGGAGTTAGACTGGCGAAGTCATGGAATCATACAATGGTAAAGGGTTCGAATGGACCTTAAAGATCCTCTAGACCCAGTCCCTCACCTGCCATGGGCAGGGACACCTCCCATTAGACCAGGCTTCTCAAGGCCTTATCCAACCTGACTTTGAACCCTGACAGAGTTGGGCAAATCCACAACTTCCATGAGAAGGTGTTCCAATGCTTTCTCTGTGGCACACTGTCCTTGCTGGGAGGTGAAATAGATTATATGCACAAGAGCATTGTTGACTCCTGCCCTGTGCAGAGGTGGAAGATTCTTTTTTAGCCATGGGTGACATCAGGTGCTTGAGGTGTTGAGTTCAGGTGAGCTGAAGCTACGTGCGGGCCCATAAAAGTGGAGAGGAGGACATGGACTGGCAGTGCCAGTACAGGGAGTACCCCACAGTTTTGAGGACCATCCTGTCAAAAACTTTACCTCCCTGTCCCTCTTGAGGACCGCCATCTCTTCCTTACTGTGCCCCAGGGAGGCAGCCCAAGGACGGACGGACAGACACTGCAGTAAGTGCCTGTTGGGGGCACTGAGTTTCTCGCCGATGATGGTAAACATGATTTGGCTCCTGCGCTCTTGTAATCAGGCTTACGCTTGCTGAAACAGAGATTGCTCTGTTGCAGTGCCAGGCCTGTAGCAATACCAACTGTTTAATAATTAACAGGCCCTGGTTGTTGGCAGCAGCTCGCGGCCCCCGCCCCTGCCAGCGCGAGTGCCCGTTCCGTGGGCTCACCTGCCCGCCCGTGCTCCGGAGCGCGGAGCAGCGCCCTGCTCGGCTGAGGTGGGAGCAGTGCAGAGACATCCGTCTCTGTCTGATCTGCTTGGTTTATTATTCTCCAGGGACCTGGGGTGATACAGCGAACATGCAGTGCTTTGGCAGCACTAACAATGGCTGGGCTGTCGTTCTAGATAATATTACAGACTTTTGCCTGATGCATGGGGTATTTTAGTCCTCTGCTCAGCTGCCCATTCTCTAAGGTCTTGTTTTCTTTACCTTTATTTTTTTTTTCTTGGAGGGGTGAGGTAGCTAGTGGAAGAGGCGAGTTTCCTGTGAATTAAAAAATAAAGCAATGGGCTTAACTAGCTTGTTCTCTGGGTGCCAAAACGGTGTTTATTGTTTTGTTGCATTAATAAATATTATCAAGCACTTTTTAGAATGGATGCTGAAATGAAGAGCAATTTTTTCAGTGAATGAAGGGACTTCATTATGGAAGTTGCTCCACCAATGGGGAAAAAATACAACAGCAAATAAGCCCTCACTCTTACCTCCATTTTGGCCACTTCTGTAGTTTTCGTTTGATTTCCTTATTACTGTGTACAGTGTATGCATGTGGAAAACAGTATGTCGTGGTTTATGTGGAAGTGAAGCTCAAGCTTGGAGATCAATTAGGAAAAATATTGTGATATTGTAAAGAAGAAGAGATTATACTGCAGAGTTAAAATTTAACTGAATGAATAGACACAAACCTACATATTAATTTCCAAACCTTGAGTGGAACACAAGCCAGGATTTTCACTTGGTAGAATAATGATTTTATTTTTTAAAATCCATATATGAAATGAATTGTAAGCAAAGATTTTTTTTCCATTCCATTCTGCTGCAGAGTTCTATATTTGGAGTCAGCTAAACTTTGCACAGTATAGACCATTTTGGTCATCTGTGAGGGAAATCACTATGGGTTAGCCATGATGTGGATGACACAAAAGATCTTTGTGTTTTTAACAAATATTGCACTGTAAAACGTATGGTGTCCTCCAGTGTTCTGGAGGGAATTCTGTCATAAAATCCTCTATCAACTCTACTTCAAGTTCCACCCTTTATCATAATTATGGCAGGTGCAAGTATAAGGAAGCAAATGTAATTAGTAATCAGACCTGTGAGTACTGCCCTGTCGCCAGCTTTTTATTTCCTCTATGTAGCTTTGCCATTACAGATCTGAGAACCCTGTAAAGCCCTTGCATAATTAATGTTTAGTTTCTAAACCAAGAAACCCCAGATGGTGAGGTCTGGGGCTCACTGATGCTGTTTCCTCTAAAAATAGAGGGCATTAATGTGAGCATATCCATCCATTTTCAATAGGTGAGTCAAGTTAAATACTCCAGAACAAGGTGGGAAAACTTGAGTTTGTCTAAATCCTTGGGCCAAATCTCATCACGCGGGGTTTTCAGGTCATCTAGATGATGTTAGGAGACATGAGCAGTCTTTGCTTCCCACACCATTTGTTTTCCAAGCATACTTGAGCACTTCTGAAAATTCTTGTGTGTTTTTTTAATCATCCCTGAAGGCTTTGGCCTGAACAAGCATCTGGCATCTGACGCAGTCTGTGTTGAGATAGCAGTAATGACTTCTTCCCCTGTTTGTCATTTACTTGAGTAGATCTCTACAGACGGTCTTTTGATTTATTCTCAATTGGGAGCAAGTTGGAGTTCAGTGCTGCTGGATGTCTTCAAAAAATGGGAGAATACAGACCATGAACTTGATGGTGGTCTTTCTGAGAGTTGTAGAATTCACGTAGTTCTGTACTTTTTTTTAAACTTTTTTTTTTATTTCATAAGAATGTTGAAGCGATGCCAACAGATAATTTTCAGGAGTCTCGAGCAGGGCAGCTACAGGTATGCAGGGAGAGGCAGTGCACTCAGGAGATTAATGAAGTGCCTTTGCAGCTGCTATTGTAGAAGCTGGAAACCTTGTTTCATTAAGCAGAAAAATAAACTACAGAAACAGAAGACTCCCTCTCCTTCTTTCTAAAAGTGTTTCCTTTCTTAAAATGCACATTTTTAATCCAGTGGGAAGAGTCTTTTCTTACTGCTGACATACTCCTTAAATCATATTGTTTTCAGGAGTAGGTAGAGTGTGTAGATGAGTGACATTTGCTTGTAACTGTAACTAAAACATAGTTTTAGTGACATCAAAAAAATGATTGCATTTATAAGCTGAACCATTTACAGCAGGTAGAAGGGAAATTGAAGGCTAGAGTTAGGAATGGAAAACATCTCATCACTCTGAGTGCCTGCAGCTGTGCCATCTTGGGGTGTGACTTATTTAGAGTTGCTGGTCAGTTCTTGGTCAAGAGAATCACCAGGAATACCTGGAGGGACCCTTGGGAACAATTCAGTAGGTGGTGCTGTTCCCTTGAAACCAGCTCTGATGCTGTGCCCAGCAGGGTGTTTAGGGGGTTGTTTGTTTCTTCAGCTCTAGCTTTCAGGTGGGACTTGAAAATTAGCTATCTGCTGCCTTTTTTTTTTTTTTTTTTTTTTTTTTAGCTGTAGCAGTATTCTTAGACCATATGTAAACTTTGAGTGGCATGGGTGGTGGGAAATATAGTAGAAGATAAAACATAGTGGTTTCAGAGTCATCTCATGTATGCTTGAACGTAAAGCTTGAAGCATATTCCAGGATCTGTGAATTCCAGGAATCATAACTGGAAAAACAACCCTATAGGGACATGGGATAATGGCTTTAAACTGAAAGAGGGCAGTTTTAGATTAGATATAAGGAAAAACAACCTCTTCTATGAGAGTGGTGAGACATTGGAACAGACTGCAGAGAAACCATTATGTTTTATCCTCTACTATATTTCCCACCACTCGTGCTACTGAAAATTGACATATGGTCTAAGAATACTGCTACAGCTAAAAAAAAATCATAAAATCACAGATGCCCCATCCCTGGAAGTGTTCATGGCCTGGCTGGCTGGGGCTTGGAGCAACCTTCTCTAGTGGAAGGTGTCCCTGCCCATGGCAGAGCATTGGAATTACATGGTCTTTAAGGTCCCTTCCAATTAGGTTCTGTGGTTCTATGATTTTTTCAAACATGCTGTGTGGGTAGCAGACCTGACTTGGCTTCCAGTACAAGGTGAAGCTGAATCCAGAAGCAGATCTAGAGAGGACTCCAAACATTCCAGCTCCGGGAGTTGCTTGAATGTGAGCTCTCAGTGATGGCCCTCTGCTGAGCTCTATTCTGGTAAAAAGCAGTCACTCGACTAACAAACAAAGCCACACATATTTTTCAGAGGATATGAGCAGTGTCTTTCCAGGCTGTCTCCAGAATTCAGAATTCTTCTCAGAAATCTTCAGAAACATTGAAACCTTTCCTCTGTGCTGGACCCCTCTTTTGTGGGTGGACTACTTGTTATGGTCTCTCAAAAGGAAGAATATTCTTTTTGACTCTGAAGGTCACATGAAACATAATGTCAGAAATTTCTTTTTGTATGGTTTGGGGTCAGAAAGGTCATTCGTGTTTTGAACCCAGTTTTGCACAAACAGATTCTCTCCATCTTGAACCCATCAGGAGGGTAAAGCTCCTCCCTTCCATTGATGGTTTTGTTCCACTGGTCAATTCCCTTGCTGTTTAAAAATGGGAGATTTTTTTCTGCTTCGATTTGACTTTTCTTTCTTTCATTCTTGGCTTCACGTTCCAGACTTTGGTTCTTGTTACGCCTTTCTTCACCCAATTGAAGATCTCTTTAGAAAACAATGCAATAGAGAAAAGTAAAAATGTCTTTTAAAGCCTACCCACTACCTCCTGTTTATGCCTCCAGGGATTGCTTTGGCCATCTTTGCCACATTGCACTTCTTGTTCATGCTCAGTTGTTTATTTGTTGTAATCCTTCTCAGAATCTCTGTTTTTCAGGGTGCAGCACGCCCCACCTGCACCCATGTCCCATCCTGTAATGCGTTCCTTTTTCTTGAAGGCTTGCCCTACTAAAAAGTTTTTGAAAGAACGCAAGTTTTGAAAAATCTGATTCTCCTTATCTCTTGATATCCTGTTCTCCTGATATTATATCAGTCTTTGCATCACCTGGAAATTTTTATCAGCAGTGATTTTATAACTTATGAGTCATTGATCAAAATGCTGAATAGTGTTGTTGTTATTACTAATTTTACCTGTATCTAATTTTACCTATACCTTCAACCCACCTGTGTTGGAAGACCCCTTAGGGTAATATCTTTCTGAGGCTCTTCCATTAGTTGGCAGTTCAACACACACTTTCATTGATGGAGCTAGAATGTTCTGCAGTAGTCCTAAGTCAAATGCCTATAAAACTGTAAGTGTATAAGCTCTTAGGCTTATAAAATACATACTCTTACCAAAGAATGAAATCAAGTTTGTTTGACAAGACCTATTTTCCATAAAACTGTTAAAACTAGCATTAATCCCTTTCCTACCTTTCAGATCTTTATCGATAATTTCAATCAGCATACGTCAGTGCAATTTTACTGGTGTCAGTAGATTTGTACATTTTGCTCTCTTACAGTGTTCCTAATGAGTGTGTATTACTCAAGAAAGCAAAAACCAAAACAAAAGTCAGTGCTAAGGATACTGCAATGTACTTGAGCACTTCTTTATTTGGAGAAGCAGTCTGTAACTTCTCGGTGTGGTTGTGGATGGAATGCGCTGGTGAGTCCCAGCAGTCCCCATAGGCAGAGTGGACACTGGGGAAGGTTCCTAACTCGAATTTTAATCCATCGAAATGTTTATGGGATATCTTACAAAATTTTGAATTGGATCTGAAGTCTTTTACCTTGCATCCAGCATATGTATCTGCTTTGTGGGCATCGAGACACTACTCCCACAGTTTTTTCTTGTTTCTGCTGAAGCTCAGAGTAAAGGTTGGTTTTCCTGAGCTGGTCCCTTCTACAATTTCCTGAAGTTCACAAAGGGAATCTAGTGGGGAAATTCTGCAAACATCACAGTGTTGTAGGTACTGCTGAGATGGCTGTGGAGCAGCTGTGTTGGTGTGGGGGCAGGAGGCTGATGACTCCTGGAAACAGATGGGTCTTCCTTTCAGATAGCTTGAGACATGATTTTCTTTCCTATTAGGTCTTGAGATGCTTTGTGCTTTAAACACCCTATTGTGTCTAGTAAGCCTGAAATATTTACTATTTACATTAACCTCCAAATGAAAAATGTTGAGAGGCTATGCAAGCAAAATTCCTGGACTACTGCATTTTACTGTCTAGTGTATACAAAATTGCAAGATGTGGGTGAGAGTTGTGTATAACAATATTTGAATTATGTATGAAATAAATATGTTGATTTTATTTTTTCTCGAGGGTCTGAGGACTTGGCCAAAATTGGGCTGGCATGGATGGCAGAAAAAAATGAAAAGGAATTTGAGTATACCAGAATGACCTACTTAAAAAATTAAATTGGAAAAAAGAGTAATGGCTTGTAGCTATGGGATAATGGAATTTGGGACACTTCGTCGTAATCATACTTCTAATTGACAACAGGCGTGTTTGTGCTTTATTGTGGAAGGACTTTGTGATCAACATACCATTGCTGCATGAAACACTCCACTTTTTATTATACTGGTCAGAGAAAGCAGTCCAGGATTCCAATCTCCAGGTCCAGGATTTTCATTTAAATCCATCTGCATTGTTTTCTGAGGGAGATTCACTCTGATTATTGAAAAACAAACTCCACCCATTCTCCTTCTCCCTCAAAAAATCTTCACTTTCTTTCTGAACTTTGAAACTTCTTCCTGCTCAAAGGATGGTGAAAAATGGCTGGTGTTTCTGGAGAACACTCTGTTTAAAATATGTGGTAGGGAATCCCTATTTCTGTATGGTAAAAGGGATTGTTGTTTCTGATCTGACTCTGGGCATTATTGTAATAGAAATATTTTAATTGCCATAATGTATAGATTGTAGAAGTTGAAATGGAATGTAATTGATTTCTGTGTTCTAATGATAGATAAAATTCCAGTCTTAAACCTACTCTTTTAGAGTAAACTTGTTTTACTAAGTAGCCATATTATGAAGCTTCATAAAAACATTCTGCTTTCAAGATATTACAAGAAAGATCTTAGTGATAAACCAATTTAAATAGCATTTTAAACTAATTTTAAACTGTGTTTTCTTACCCACAAATTTATTATCATTTTCTCATTCTTCTTGATGAATTTTTTGTCTTAGTTTATCTATACATTCAGTCCATAAGCCCTTCCCTTAAAAGTTCTCAGTAGATTTGTTAAGATGTTATATACCTTGGGGAGCCTGAATGATTTATTAAAATCCCACCCTTCACCCCCTTCCAAATATGACAGTCAGAATTCAAAATGAGAATAATTACAGCTGTGCAGTTACAGCAGTTCTGAAAGACAGGGTAATATGAAGACTCCAGAGGAAATGTTAACAATTCTAATAGTTTTTTGTAAAAGACAGAGAGACACTGTCAAACCAGAGGTTTAAACAAAGAATAGGTTAAAATAAAAAACCCAGAAACTTAAAGGCCGTCAAGGACTAGTCGAGCCATGGAACAGATGATAAGCAAGCAAAAACTTGTTGTCCAAAATATTGATATCTTGCTGGCAAAAAGAGACGTGTCTGTTATTTGACCAACCAGATAAGTCACAGGGGGACACAGGAGTGAAATGAATCTCTTTCAGTATCTCTCTCTGAAATACTAAATTAAGGTTAGTGGCTACATTTGACAAAGAAAAAGTGTTTCATCTGTGCTGCACATAGTGAACTATTAGTATGACTGCAGCATTTAGACAAACTGAATGGCATGCTATTGTCCATCATCTTTTTATTCTCCTTTTTTACCCTAATTTTGAATAATTCATGGGGAAAATGATCACTTCGTAATGCCACAAACTCACAGCAGGCAAAACTAATTTTACATGATATGAAAACAGATTTTATTTATTTAAGAGTAATATTTAAAGAAAACAACAACTTTTTTGACACCAGCTGCTGGGAAATAAATAGAATATTTTATGACAGAAAAAAAAAATCCAAATGCGTTAAAAGCTGTTCCTGAGAGATGGATTAAAAAGTAAAATATAGACATTGGGCAGATAAATTTAAACTTGGTGGTCACTGATGTAATTCTGTTCCTTAGGGGGAGTGAAGGGTAGTTTTCTGAAGAAAAGGAAACTTCAAAGGAGTGCAGAGTTGTGTTTAAGAACTTGTCTGAATAGCTGATCTCTGTTCTGGTGACTGGGGGCAACTTGGGTGACATCTCTTTAAGATCTTTTACATTCTCTAGACCAGATGGGGTTTTTTCCCTCATGTCTGTTGCGTGAGAAGCAAGCCTCCTTTTATTTTATTTTTTTTTTCCCCTAGTTTTTCCATATCTGACCTCAGCTCTTTAGCAGGAGGAAAGTTTGAACCTACAGCTTTTTTGCAGCTAGCTTTTTGGTTTTTTTTTTTTTTTCCCTCCTTCTTCGAGTGGCTTGATGAGTGCAGCAAGAAGGCAATCTGGAGGGATATTTATTTTTTTTAATGAAGCCCTGCCCAAGAGTAGAAGGAGTGAGTGGGTCGATACCCAGTTCTCTTGTCTCAGGATAGGGAGAAGGAGGTGGAGAGCAGGAGGAAAGTTGCACAGCATTTTAGCACAAGAGCACTTGGAACAAATGCCATGAGTAATATAAATGTTGTGTGCTGCATTTTCATGTAAAATTGTTTAACTTAAAAACTCTTAGTGACAGAGAGAATGTAAATCTGAGGCTGAGAGCCTGAGTCCCTAGCAGAAGTTTATTATTATGCCTGATAGCAGCTGAATTCCAGCCTTTTTGCATGCTATAAAATGGGGCAGTTTTGTCTATTATTGGCGCCATGTGCACCACGCAGTGAAGGGTTTGTCGGCAGTTCAGCTGTAAGCCCCCATTTTCACGGGTTTATAACTCTACTGTTAAAAATTCACTCCAGGCTGGAACTTGGCACACGAGATGGAGTCTCTGCAAGTTATGCTGAAACTTAGGCTGTCCTCAGGCAGCTTCCTGATAGTGTTAAAAGACACAAGGGGTGTGTATGGCTCCTTTCAAAAGACAAGAGAGAGCAAGGACAAGTCCCACCATTTTGTGCCTCTGATTAAAAATTGTGTTGTTGGATTCTGCCTTGTTTAGACGGAGCACCCTGATGCCTCTCGGTGTTCTTGCACATCGTAAATTTGGAAAGAATTTTATTTGAATTTTTATTTGACTTATTGTTATTTTTACGTTAAGAAAAACTGATCAAAGGCTTTGTATACATTTCCTTTAATGAGATTTAAATGCAGCGTTGTTTTGCTGTGCTTTAAGGTTTAAACATTGAATATTTCATTTTAGCTAGCTGTCATTAGTTGGTATTTATATAGAGCATGGGTGATAATAAGAAGCCCTAGGTGTATGAAATGTATTTTTTCAATGCTTCCAGTGATATTTTCCAAGAGATGGATTCCAGACTATAATACAGCTCAAACTGCTGAGTAGTTATCGTGATGCAGCCTTTGCTTTGACTCAGTCACCTGGTACAAGGCATGCTGTGATCTTGTGAAGAGAGGATGGGTTGGTGTACTTGTATAGTCTCATTTATCAAGGCATGAGGGTCAGCTCTTTTTTTGAAGGGGCTTTCATTTTTCAAAGTGGTTGGGTGCTTTTATGGTGTTGTCATCTTGAAAGCAATGCCATCGGGATACTTTTGATTTTGTAGCTGGTCATGGTGATCAGGGAGAACCTTCAGTGCTGCAGACCAGCAAGAATCCTTTAAAGAGAGGAAGTGAATGGTGGGAATGCTTAATGAGATTGTACAGATTTTTAAGTCGATAGGTCCAGCTATAAAATCTGAGGTGGACCAAGGAAAATGAACTTTTTGTACATCACAATCAAAAGCATGGGCTGAAAATTCCAAGAGCAAAGATCTATTTGAGTTGTACCAAGAGGTAAAGGGTAAAAAAAAAAAATCAGTAGGTTAGAATTCAGTCTCTGACACATGTAAGATGGTGCTTGTCTTGTTGTCACTAATAAATATAAAATAATGTATCTGAAAAACCTGTGTCCTTTCTTTGTTTGGATTCTTTTCAGCATTTGACCCATTAAGTATCTAATTCTTGGCTTACATCCATTGATTAAAGAAGACTAGGAACTAAACTGGTTTGGTGAAACAAATTCTCTTCTCTTACACAGTCATAAATGAGAAATTATCCTGGATTTTTGTACAACTGTCAATATTCTGAATTTACTGTAGATTATATCTAAAATCAAATTTTGGCCTGTTATTGAAAATTTGGGAGTTTCAGTTTGTGTTGTCAAATAGGAGTTGGTTGGCATTGACCTCCTCTTGCTGAGGTTATCTGGTCTGTCTGCCTAAATCCACACTGCAAGAAAATTTCCTTGATATTATCCATAATATGCACGACTCCCAAAGGATGACTCTTGCGCCTAACCTTGATAATCTCTGGAGAAAATAGTTAAATACTGTCTTCTGGGATTTGCTACCAAATATTTAAACTTCTTATTGCATTGGAAATAGAACATCCATGTAATGAATTGTAACTAGCAATGAATCTGAGAGGTATCTTCTGGAAGTAACTTTTGCTAAACTTTATCTGTATTCAGATGCTGTTGGCCGAGCAGGTGAAAGGGCTTGAGGTCAAGGGGATGCATAAGTGATAGAGTTCTGTGGGATCAGTCTTATAGGTCTCAGTCTAAAAAGCATCATTAACTCAGTGTTACCTTTCAGTGCCTTTCTAAAATCTTCATTTTAGACGAGAGGCCTGCGTGCAGAATTTAAGAGGCTTATTTTCTTATACAGAAATAATGCTGCTAAGCTGCTAGAAATCTCAGCAGCTTAATATAAATGTTCAAATAAAAAAGTTAGTATTTTAACTGTATAACCTTCAAATATAATTAATAATGAAATCCTAAGCAGGAGCCTAGGGGAAAGCATTAGGATTTTTTCTATTTGTGGAATAGGTGCAGGTCTCTAGTGTGCAGTCGAAAATAGGGACTAAATATGAGCTGATGATTTGGAAATCACTCATGTGTGCTGCTGAATGCAGTCACAGTTGGGATGTAAAGTAGAGCACAGGAGAAAACAAAAAAAGAGGGACCTAAGCCACCAACTTCACGCTCAGATAAAACACTGAACTTGTGTACTAGATGGGGATATTCAGATATTTTTTTTAATTTAATTTGGCCTGAGGATTAAATTATTTTATCCTGCTAGTGCAGGAAGTAGTATATTATTTTTTTTCTTCACTCTTTTACCAGTGGTACCGAAATTATTATTATGCAGCTTAATTATGGGGAACAAAAATCACAGTAAGAGGGAGTGTCATGACTACCTGTGTGATGAGCCTGTTAAGATTTTTAGCACAGCAAGATGCTTTTCAGAAACACTGCTTCCCAGAAAAAGATGTTGTTGAGTGTTAATCCGCAGGTGGTGACTCAGGAAAGACGAAAAGAAACTGTTCAGACAATGAAGGGTGTTCTCCAGCATGGTTGGAATGCGTTGTTCTGTCTGTGCTTATCAGAACCTGAGCACCACTTCTGTGCATGAAGGTTGCATGGAAGGCCAGCAGTTCCTTCTGTAATGAAGTGCTTAAACTCTGCAGTACTGGCTGTAAACAGGAGCTATGGGCCAGAATTTTGATCTCAGTAATGGAATAAGCAGAGAGGAAAATGTCTGCAGATACTTCAAGCACAGTACTCTTCCAGAGTGCAAGTGGAAAACGCAGAAGCCCTGGAAGGACTGGTTCTTTCTTTTTAATTTCCAGTTCTTTAGGCATCTTGAAGCACATGGTGTGGGTTTGATTAAGGTATAAATGTGTTGTCAGGGTGGGGGTTACTACATTACCATCCTTTGAGTCACATGATTAGGAAGGAAAAGAGAAGAAATACGGAAGTGGAAAGTGAAGTTTGGTGTACATAGTAGTCTGCATTCACACATCGCTGTCACACTGCGTGACCTGAGGTATTGCAGTTATTTCCTATGTAGGTATCAGTTGCCTTTTTACTGACAGCTTCTGGAAGAGTGATGGTATTGGCTAATGGAGCAATCATACTGCTTGTCAGAGAGCAAAAATTATTTTTAGACTTGTCTTTTATAACAACACCCTGAAATGGTTGATGATGCCTAAAAGAGGCAACACAGAAGTCAAACTGTTATTTCACATACCCTGTTTTTCCAACAGAAATAAGTAAAAAAAATCTCATAAAATGTGGAAAGGACACTACAGATTCACTCCCAATCTACTCTTTTAGATTCCTACTCAAAACTTGGTAGTTTCCAGGGCTGCATTTAAATCCTCTCTTTTAGGGCACCTCCTCTCTTGCAGACCATGGTATGTTCTACCCTGTCCATTCTCCTACAGTGGCTGTTCAGCAGAAATTACTCTTTGGTGCAGGAGCTGTAGCCTAGGTTTTTGTGACCACCTGTGATGTTTATAAGAGAATCTCTCCTCTATGCTGCCTTTTCCATGGGAAAAATTATTTGCTGACCGAGCCAATATCCAGCCCATTGCTAACCAATTCATTAATGCTTTCAGATTATGGTGAGTCCTTCTCCCACCTCAAGCAATTGCAGTATGTACTAATGAATGGCTGTTTAGCACCTTCAGATTGTTTATGTAGTCTTAAAGTCACTTATTTAACCTTTCTCTTTTGATGGTCACGCCTGAATGTGCCTTGCACTATTGACACAGTTATGTGATTTTTGAGGCCAGAAGCAGATTGATTTGAAGTTGCAGGAAGAGAAATAATGTAGAAATTAGCTTTTCCCCTTACTTTCGAATCAGAAGGATACTCTGGATATCTTAAGACATTAGTAGGTAAAGTTACTGGGTAGCCAAAATATTAGGAGAATCCTCCAATAACATATGTTT
The DNA here is from genome assembly GCF_028018845.1 of Melospiza georgiana. NCBI lineage: Eukaryota > Metazoa > Chordata > Aves > Passeriformes > Passerellidae > Melospiza > Melospiza georgiana. The sequence continues at coordinate 85,356,814 of NC_080431.1, forward strand.
TATGTGTATTGATGTTTCTTGGTGATACATAATCTTTGTTCCACCTCAAGAAGGTAATGAGAAGACTACTTCTCATGAGGTTCATTTTTATCAGGACTGCTGAAGGTTGCAGTCGAGGAGAAGAATACACTTCCAGTAATTTTCTAGAAACAGTTAGCAAGCATTGGAATTTAAGTTTTCTATGGATTTGTGTTGTGGTTGGTTGACTTCTTGACTAAGAAGGTGTGACCTCTCACTGAAGTATTTCCTGGGTTTTGAGGTGTATTTATAAATCCAGTTCTGTGGTGCTTAAGGTATGAACTTGTACTGTTGGTTCTGTGGGGGGGGGGAAATTAATATCTCTCTCTACCCATGCTTGTTTCCTTTTGTTTTTTTAATTTTATCAAGTTTATAGGAATCAGCCTTTTTATTCAAAGCCTTTAGCAAATCTGGTTGAAATTGGTAAATTAAGAGTACTAGTGAGAGGTTGTATTCAGGCAGCACAATTCTAGCCTGAGAAAAAGCTGGTGTCCAGAGACAGGATATCTTTAGTTATTCCAGGCTCAACCAATGATTTGCTCTATGACCTTTGGCAAACCACTTGTCTCTTTATGCAGTAAGAAAATACTGATTGATTGAATCGATCTCTGTGTGGGATGAGGGTAATTTTCAGATTCCTGACTGAAGATCTCAAGGTTCTTTATTGCCAAATACTGAGAAGGTAGAAGGTAGTGGTAAACAGGCTGTCAATATTTTCTGAAGATATGCTGTCATTCGCCTTGATAATGATTCATGCTGAAAGATTTAGGCAGGTTCTGCTGTTTGAATAATTCAGGTGAAAATGTTTTTCTGATCCCAGGACAGTTTGGACTGTGCTGCTTGAAGAAGGGAGACCTAAGATCATTTGTGAGATTGAAAGTTTTACCTGAACACTACCTTCCCATTAATAAAATATCCAGAAAATTAGGAGGGATTTGTTTAACTCTTCCTGTGCTATCTGTGACTTAGTGAAATTTGCCACAAGAGAAACAGATTACTTAAGTTGACTTGCTTGGGGTGTTTTTTTTGGTCATGCACTGGCAAATTTGTGAAAAGTAAAGCATGAAGGCTTTTTTCATTCGTGCCACCTGTCTGTAATGTATGCTGGAGCCTTCTTTTCTTATTTGATCACGGGAGTGATCATGAGCCATGCAGTGAGAAGCTGGGTGTTGGCATCAGTTACAGCAAACAAGTATTTAAAAGTCTGGTAAGTCAAGCCAGCTTAAAGCTTAAAAGCAAACCTTTACTAGACTGGCATTGGTTAGCAATACATATAGCAAATAGTTCTTAATCATTATTAGCTATTACCACTGCATATTCAAATAGTTGGTTGTTAAGATCCCGTATTTTTCCAAGCATTGCTTAAAAACTAGCATCTAGAAAATAAACAAATGGTATTTTGACCAGCTGGAAGAATAAAAATCGCTGTGTTTCTTAACACCTTTAAGTTTAATATTAGATATGAACATCCAGTGTTCTGCACCCACCAAACCAGAAGTTGTCCACCATACCTTCCAATCAAATAGTATTGTAGCATTCAAACTGCAAAGGGACCGGATAAGAGAAAAGAAAAATAAGAATTCCTTAAAATAAAAAAATAGTAAAGGAAACTATGACAGCATTATACTTGTAACCTGAATTGTGTGAATTTTAAGTTTTCTTTTATAAGCCATATCTGATAAAATGAAAGCACAAAATTTGCATTAAACATGACAAAATTTGGGATTGCTACAAATTTTGTCCCTCAGAGATGCCTACAATATTATGAAAAGAAAAGAATACCTGCATTTTTTTTATATATGTATATATATATATATATATATATGTGTGTATAAACAAAAACTTCCAAAGCAAAAGTGCAGAAGTTTCTTTTCAGTCTTCTTCACCTGTCCCTACTTAGTCCTTTCAGACTCGTTTTTAGACAAAACAAAAAAAAAGGCACGGATTTCAATTTTTTGGGCTGCAAACTCTCTTTGAAGATCACTTCCACTTTAATGTTTCTGGTTTCTGGCTTTCAAACAATTGCCATTTTACCTAAAAGGGCAACATGTTTACAGATTGTATGTGAAATAATTTTCAAGAGTAATGCGTTTCCTGACCATTTCTCTTTTTAGCACAGTGATAGCTCAAAGCTAAGAACCCTTCCTGACTGAAACTGTACTTTTAGCAACTTAAGGATGGGGTTCTTTCTTTTTTCGTGATACGGACACATCTATGTCTAATGTGGGAGACATCCTGGGAAATGAGAGACAATTCTCCTCTTATTCATAGACGTGAGGCTTCTCTCCCCTCCAGGTTAGTTTGTGTAGTTTTCTATTCAGGACCTAACTGGGGTTGATTTCAGTGCAAAATTAAATCTTGAATGTGCTTTTAGCTGGTTTTGTGGGGAATTTGTTGTTTTGTATTTTGGGGTATGGGGTGGTGCTGGTGGAGTTGTTTTCAGGTGAAGTTTAGGAACTGGAAATAAGGTGAGCCAGAGCAGTGTGACTAATGGTTTTTCTGCAGGCCATCAGCAAGTATCTCACCAATGGAATGTGGACTGTCATCCTACTTTCAGACAAATGGTAGTAATGTATGACTCTTCAGAAGTCCTACAAATAGCAGTCTGGAACATTTCATTAGGATTTTAAGAACAACAAGGGAATGCAGATTTAATAGGCTAATATGTTTAAGTGGCCTTGGTACTATCTTATGTAAGATGGTGGCTTGCAGAACTAGGAAATAATTCTGTACGCATTTACTGTGTAGTAGTTCCTTCTTTTGGAACTTTAGTGTGGCTTAGAACTACGAAAAAGACAATTTTTTCCTGTAATTCTCATTAGAGATACATTTATTTATTTCTGTGAACATCAGGCCCTTCTGTAATGGTTATTTATTGTAGTATATTTAATGCAGAGTTCCAGTCAATGAGAACAGAAAAGAGATCACTGACTACACAAAACCTTAGGCTGGTTTCTGTTATAGCTTAGGAAATGGAAAGTTTCTTTCTTGCCCAAATATGAAGCTCAGTCAGTCAGAAAATATGGACATTAATGTCATAGGGCATTGTTAAAGTGTAAAAACTTCAGCTACAAGAGAGAAATGCATGAGGGAGAGTTTTGTGTCAGATGGCTACAGCAGAAAATCTGGCAGCTGGACTTCAGAATTCTGCTACAGCATCTCCAGATCTGCTGGGAGAGTAATGTATCTATTGTTGGCATCACTGAACCTCTTAATGGAAAAGAAAGCGTATTTCTAAAGAATTTTGAGATTCAAGGAGGAAAGGCTGAATTTGCTTGGAAATTTTAGCCCTGATATTGTACCAATTGATTACAAGGACAGTTGACTACAGGTAATTGAAACCAAACCTCCATTCACTTGATGTTAAATAATATGGTATTTTATATAATAATCTCTCTTAGTACACACAGATGCATAATGAGAATTTATAGGTACATGTGACTCCTAGAGTGTTCTTTTTATAGTAAATTATTTCCCTAAATTTTGGCTTCTTATAGTATTTGATTCTTTTGCTTGCTTACATTAGAATAAATATCCAGCAATCTTTAAAAAGGTAGCACAGAGTGGAATAGCAGTTGGTGTTTTGTATCCTGGCAGGCTTCATGTATTTCACAAGTACTTTTACTGTGGAAGGTACAGGTTCAAATTTTGTTCCTTATGCATTGTTTAAGGGGGCGAGGGGGCAGCAGAGTATGAGGTGGTGCTGGCCTGAATTAATTCAGAAAGAGTTCCTCAGCACATGCAAAGAAACTAAGCAGTTCCTCCCTGATAGACCCACTTCCTTTTTATAGTTATTGGTAGAGAAAATGCTTGAAGAGTGTTGAGTTCTTTCTGTGGGAGGTGCAGAGGAGGGGAAAAGAAGAGTTTCAGCTCTTCCATACAAATTACAGGTGGGTTCCAATTTGGTAAATGTGGTAAATGTAGATGCATCTCAGTTATGACAACAAAGGTCCTGAAGGATTTATCCTTTTAATTCTTTCAAGGCATATTGAAGAAATAAAAAATTTAGTTGTATAATATGTAAATTATCCTTTTCTATTTATGAATATTATTTTCACTGTCTCAGCAATTGGGCCTGAAATATTTTTCTGGGCTTTGTTGCAACATAAAGGCATTAGATCAAGAATGTTCCAAAATTCAGATTGGCTAGTATTTGATTATATCACCATGACTGAATGTTACCAGTTTTAAAATGCTTTTTTTTGTTGTTCAGGAAATTTTAAAACAGCTTTGATTTCAAACATGAAACTTGGCAAGTGACTGGTCCACAATGTGTTCTAATCACTTCTGGTATTTTGGAAAAGACTTGAAAAAGATTGAAGTTGTTGTTTTGTTAGAAATTTAGTTACCAATTTCATATCTGAACTTCTCATCTTTTTTACCTGGAATGCAATTAACATATGGTCTTGCAGACTTTGCCCAGAGTTAGTGTTAACATGATGGAACTTAATTTTGTGTTTTTCTGTACATGGGTTTTTGTTAGAATTTTTTTTTACTGCTAAGAAATGATTTACCGGTTTTAATTCTGTAGTTTGGTTGACCACCAGGAGGATACATTTGGTCTCATCTGTTTAAACATAGATTATGGAACAAGTTGAATACCCAAACTTTTTTTTTTGCTAATAATAGCATTCTGTTATATGTTAGGTGTGTTTTGGGTTTTTTTGTTGGGCAAATGGAGCCAGAGTGAATTTTAGTCTTGGAACTTCGAGCAATTCAATTGTTGCAGAAGCCCCACGAACCTGGGCTCATACCATGTACTCCTCATCTTAAGTATCTGAAGCAAAGATAAATATTACATAGATTTAAGTGTATGCACTCTATATCTCAAGGTCCCTGGAATAACTACAAATATAATTTGTAATGGACCAGGCCAACCTCAGGGATGGACCTCAAGGATGCTGAGGTCTCTGAATCTAGTCCTCCAGTGTATTTAGATATACTTTGTCTTCAGAAGATTGTAGCCATTCTTTTTAAAAATCCATTTCAAACTTATCTAGTCATTATGCTGTTGCTTTATTACCTAGATTTTGCAGGATGTGGCTGACAGTATAAAAATCTTTTTCTTGTTTTTACTAATATTGAAAGTAAATGGAAGATTGTTTTCTCCTTTTTCTTCCAGATATTATTTCCGGTCCTGACACAGTGATCAGTTGAAATCATTGCTGATATAGTCTCTTTTTTTTTCTTCTGCATTGTTTCTGGGGAAAAAAAATTACAATAGAGCTTTGCCAAATCACAGTGCAGGAACTGAACTTTCCTGAACTTTTATATAGTTCCAGCTGGGTTTGAATTTATCTTCTTGTAGGATGATGTCTAATTAAACAAGAATTACAAGTATGGACTTTATTGGGAGATATTTGAGAGCTTGCATCAATGTTACATTAAAAGTTTAAGCAGCAGATTTGCAGTATAGTCTAAAGGTCTCCAAGTCCTCTGGTATTAAATTTGTAAAGATTTCTGAGATGAATGAAATTGGAGGGGGTTGGTAGCATTGTCCTTGTAATATTGAATCTCAATAGCCTGTACAATAAGATATTGTTCAGTATCCTCCTTGGGCCTTGAGCTTAATATGGCAGTTACATAAACTGAAATAATGTGAAACTTCTGGGCATGGTTTGTGCATGACGTTGTGCAAGATGGAGCTGGTTTTGGGATTCAGGTTAATGGCCTTCTGGCAAAAAAACATAAATAATGTGCTGAAGTAAAAGACTGCATTGATTTGTGCTTCTGCATATGGTGGAATAAAATCTGTCCATGTGTAATCTGGAAGAGGCCTGATACCACTTGTGATGCACCTGCTTGTATGAACTCAAAACTTAGCCTGTAGTCCTGACTTTGCTTTTTATTAATTTTATTTACTCTTAAAAGATAGCATGGGCCTTCTTACACATCAGAATCGCAAGTTCCTCCCAAGATAGACCTGTGGGGATAAGGCTTCTGCTAAGGGCAGCATGACAGTGCTGGACCTACTGTCCATCTAAAGTCTGTTGGAGCCACAGAAGCCACACTTGCACTGCTGCTCCAGAGACCTGAAGTGGACAATGCCACCTCTGACTCTTTCCACTTCTCTGACATGAGACCCACAAATTCATGCCTCTCTGTAAATACACTTCCCTCCCTGTCTCTTTCTCCTGTGAAGGAAGTGTCACACCTTCATCCTATTCCCTTCTCTACCTGCAGCAAGAAAGGAAAATTGAATTTTTGGAGTGCAAGCAAGACAGATTCTCACAGTGAAGATGGAGGGAAGCAGGTGCTGGTCAGGGAGAAGAAATGAGCTTAGGCTGCTGTGTGAGGGTAGAAGAAATACTGGAGATCTTGGGAGAAGATCAAAGGTCCCAAAACCACAGATGGTGGATTTCATAGGTGATTGAGATTACCAGGTACAGTCTCCTGATGTCGCATGTCAAGACAATGACCATGAGCAGTAAGTCAAGAGGAGGAGTTGTGACAACTTTCCTAAATTTCTTACAGTTTAAAACATGTAGCACTCACTCACTTGTTTTGCTGTCTCAAAAAAGAGAGCATTAGAAGTTATTTTGGCCTTATTCTTGAAGGGGCACAGGTAGGCAGAGTCTTTGGTGCTGGGGGTGTGTTCTCCACTCAAGGAAAGAGCAAGAGGCAGGATATAGTGAACTTCACATCCTGCTGATACGGATGAGTTTATCCTGGAAATGGTCAACTGCTATGTTTAATTGTTCAACACTTTGGAATAGCTAGACTTCCAGATAAAGTTTTATCACTTGGACCTTCCCTGCCATATGTCCCATGAGATTTATATGCATTGCCCTGGGGTTTTTCATTTCATCTAAGTATGTTACATTTCATCCAGGATCTTGCCCTTTCACAAGTAAGGGTCAGGCTGAATTTTTTGGGGGCAGATCTGTGAAGGAAGTGGAGAGGTAGTACCCATTTGAATGCACACAGTGTCTCTGTGGGAATAGCTCAATGTCATCTTCTGTACCAGAAATCAGCAACAAAATGGCTTTAGCTGTGCAGGGCAGTGGAAATTCAGGAAGTACAACTAAAAAAGTCCCCTGTTTCCAAAGAAGACTTTAAGGATGTCATATGTGATTACTCTAAACTTTAGAATTTTAATCATTAGTATGGATAGTCTAAGAAAATAGGCCAGATGATTGTCCCTTACCACAGTGACTGATATATATTATTTTATTTTGCTTTCCAAGGGAGCAAATTTCAGAACTCAGCCATACCAGTGCATAGTAACATGATGAATTCAAGCCAACACAGTGAAAACCTTCTATTTCTGAATTTGAAACAAAATTCTGTATTGGTTTTGGATAACTTTTTTTACATTTTAAGATACATTAAATACCACATTGTTCTGGCTTTTGCACATTACTTTAATCTTACAATTTTGATACCTTTCGCATTTGATGAATTTCTTTTTTCTGAATCATCTGTTTTGGATGCTGTCAATATTTACATTCTTTTTCTCATCTTTAATGAATCTCTGTAGTGATAATAATCCTAGCACCTATTGCTCAGCATCAGAGTAGATTCTTCTTTCTATTCTTTTGTAATACCATTGATTAATAACTCATTGCTTCCTATCTGCCAGACAGTTTTTATCCATCTTATTGTAATAGTATTCAGACCATAATTCTCTAGTGCCTCTATGAGCTTCCTGTGTGGTACTGTGTCAAAGGCCTTGCTAAAATCCAAACAAATTATATCCACCACATTTCCTTTATCCGCCCAGTTTGTCACCGCACTGAAATACCCATCACAATGAAACATTTATTGATGTAAGTTTCTCTGTTAAACCAGAATAAATGTGAAGGTTCTGCTGTGATTATGTGATAGAGCCTGCTTCTTAACAGGTATTATCATTTTATGCACTAAAGATAATATGAGCCATGGGAGATGATACCATTCAGCAGGAGCAGTGAGGCTGTGAAGATCAAAGCATTATGAACTTTGAAAAGAAGTGGGAGAAGCTTATATGCTACAATAGCTTGCAAAGGGCATAAGTAAAGTCTTCAAGCTGTATTCCAAGAGATGCTCAGCAAATATCAGCTTCAGAGCTGCTTCACAAAAAGCTGTATCTTTAGAGAAAGAATTGTTTGGGCAAGGCCTCATGAAAGCTGCATGCTGTCACTGTTCCTGTTCCTTGGGAACATAAACAGGATCTAGGGACAGCTTGTGCAAGAAAACAGTTGGAATAAGGAATATCATGGTTTTCAGCAGCCAACTTGATTACCATCATCGCCCCTGCGTAGGAGGAAAGCTTCAAGAGGTATTTAGAAGGATGCTGGGTCCCACCCAATATAACAGAACTATCCATTAAACTCCTAAACATTGGGAGCCCAGGTCAGATCCTAAGTGCAGCTATAGAGACCAACTCTTCTGTGGGTTGAGAAGTTCAGCTCTCATGTGCTTTCACAGCTGGGCTTCTCAAGTGCTTGTTGCTAACTCTGTTAGCAGGAGGAATAAATGAGGGACATGGACTGTGCTGTTGAGGGATCCAACATGTTTAACAGGTTTGAGAGCCCTTGTGGTGAAATTGCATCCAGTACCTGTTTCCAAGTGACCATTAGAGTGGATTATGCATTGCAGCTTTTATACAGTTGATTCTCTCTAACATTTTGAAACTGAGATTTCAAGGAGTCTCAGTCTTCACCCAAAGGCAGGTTTTATCATACCTGAACAAAAATAGTTCAAATACTTTTGGGGGATGTGGGGTGTGTGTGAATTGCAGCCAAAAATACACCTTTTTTCCTGATTAAAATGCTTTTCTAGCTGAAACAGCCATGGTTTGGAAATTAAAATTTGTAATGGGTGTCATCTTCACTGAGAAAGTAAACTCGAAGGATGAATGCCATGAGGACGACAAAATCTCTGTGGGCATTCATTTTTGCAGTGAACCAATAACAGATAGAGATTTACTATTTTGACAAAGAAACCTTCAGTCTCCTGTTGTCCATTCCTGCAGTGGCAGGAACCCTTGATCCCAGCACAATGCTGTAGGTTGTCCTCTGTTTCTATTCTGCCAGATTACAAAGCCCCCCCACAAACCCTGTGACTCTGGTTTGAGCCACAAATGGTGATGAGTTTGAAGGCAGAGCTGGAAATAACCTAAATTCCAGCATATTTTTGAAAGTGTAGTAAGAGCTCCAATTCAAACTTCTTGAGAGGATTTTTCAATCGCTGCTATTACTTTTTTTTTTCTTTTTTATTCTCTCCACTCAGGACAAGGAACGGGTGGCAAAAGTAAAGCTGTTTATAGAGAGTTAATACCAACTAAAGTGCATTCACCTAAAAAAAGCAGTAAAGTAGTGCTATATCTGTGTTAATAAGATTTGCTCTTTTGTTTTACCAGTGAGCCTGAACAGAGCATTGTGCTGATGTGTCTATACTGGTTCCAATTCCTGAATTTGTATATTTGTTGCTAGATGAGGTACCCGTACAATTGACTTTCATTTTTCATTTCTGTGACACAATTGTTCTAGGCCATATCTTAAGTAATTATTTCGATTCTGAAGTTGGATTGAGGTCTCTTAACTGGCCCATGAGTGTTTTTGAATATTCTCCTGAAGGTAAAGGGCTTGTTTTTCATTTTTGTGTGTCCATTTGTTTCCCAGTGTGCTCCCTTTCCCTCATTACCTGGTTGTTGAAGACAACTTCCTTAATATTATCAATGAGGTTTTTTTCCTTGAGGAAGGACATCAGTATTTTGCCTTCTTTAAATAGTTACTTGTGGCAGTGGCTTCATTGTTGATTTCCAGCTCAAGAAGTGAGCTTGAAAAAGATCAATTGACTGAGGTTGTAATTTCTATATCTAGAAATTTCTAAAGATATTCTAAAAGTGTTATAATGTATTTTCCTCTAGTCTTCCTTCTCCTCATAACTAATCAGCTGTGTACGACTCTGACCTGCTCCAGCTGAGTTAAGGTACTCAAGGAAAATCAGAGCTATACAGATATGGAACTTCTTTATTGCTAAGAGTTTGCAGAAGGCTGACATCTTCTGAAATGTTTCCCGATTAAAAATTACACGTTTTTCCCTTCTCTTTAATTTTTAGATTGAAGGAATCTGATCCTTATCAAAGTGGTGAATTAGACCATAACCATGAGTCAGGCAAAGTACAGTCATGCGGGTCATGAAATATTGCTAATGAACTCCAGTCATTGTAGAGTTGGTAACTGTGAGGGGAAATCTCACAGTTTTCACACTCTGCATAAGCTTTGTGGCAAGAAGGAATTGTGAGAGAGCAAAGTGAAACCTGTTTACCTTCTGATATTTGTTTTTCAAGCCTTTACTAAGAGGCAACACTTGCCTTGTTTTTAACACTTTACTCATGGGCCTCATTCCTGACCTGCCTATACTCCTCATTCTTGCAATTCCAGCTCTTGGGCTTCTCTCAAGGAGAAGTTCATTGACTGTTCTTGAGCCATGTCTCTTTTCTTTCCATAAGGGGATTCAGGCACCCCTTTCATGTAACAATCATGATCTCCTGCCCCACAGGTGTTAAGCATCCTCACCTGTGCACAGGAAGGCAAGCTCTTACAGAGAGCTTTTTCCAAGGCTCTATTTCTTGTATTAGAAGAATCACAGTGTGTGCTAATTATGCCTGCCTTGAGGAGAGGGCCCACTTTATGTGCAGGCACTATGTCCTCAGGCTAACTTGCAGAGTAATGCCAAATGTTGCATTCCCCCCTTTCCCTGCCCAATCAGAAAAATGTGGGAAAAGCACAAGAGACTTCATCTTAAAACCACTAGGAAGATACACTGAAGAGCAGTTGTCAGGATTGTGCCCAGCATGGGAAGGAGGTGCTGTGCCTTTGTGCTTTGACAGGAGACACCCATGTTCGTTCTCTACAAAAAAAAAAAAAAAAATAAAATGGAATTTTGGACAAAATTCACTGTGGTGAAGTCCATGCACCAATTTATTCCTATTTAGGTCATTGGAATAGGACTTCTCTATACTGGCTCTCTACACAGGGATACATTTTACCCTCAGTGAATGCTCTTTGTTTTCCCAGTTGAGGTCAGTTTTTCACTGCATTCATTAGAAGAAATAACATTGGATTTTAAATACTGCTGCCCCTCTCCTGCCCTGCCAGCAAGCCAGCCTTACAGTCCTGAAAATGTTGAAAAGGGGTAAATTTGGAAGGGGAAGAGAGTGAAAGAAATGGAAGTTCAGAGGCTGAAACTGTTATCCCATATGTGGCAGTTGTGCTATTGCCTGCTGCTGATGGACTTAGCAGTTTTTTGCCTGGATTTCTTCACTACCTTATTAGGTTTCTCTACCTTATTAGGTGTCAATCAGGAGAAAGAAGGAAAGTTGCGTGATATAAGGTTGTCTAAAGGAAGAGGAACAGAGGAACATGTGTGTCAGGTGGTTCCTTCAGGAAAAATTTCATCCAAGCCTATAAAGATTATCTCGTGGCAGCATCATCCTAGTGCCTTTATGAGAGGGCTCTTGTTCATTCAAATGCTCAAGAAGTGTTTCTGGTTCTTCCTGTTCTGTCCACTTCTGTGCTCTCTGTTTTGCCTCCTGCTCTTCAATACCTCTGATCTTGACAGAGTGGAAAAACTAAACCTACAAATAAGTTTGTGAGCTTATTTTTGTTTGTGGTATAGGTGTGTGTATGAACATGTTTGTGTGACAGTATGTTGTCTGGTATGGTGCATTTTATTTTAAAGATCCATGAGGATGGATTGAGAAGCCTCATATAAGACTGACATCTGAGAAATTGTATTTTTACTTATGGGAGAACAATGTAAAATTACACTTAGGAATTGCTCCCAGCCAGTGGTACATTTAAAAACAGTATTAGATTTGCACCGGGATTTATTTGACCGTCTCTGCAAGTGTGCTGCTGGTGAGGACAATAGCTTTGACTTTGAATGGGGTAAATTAGGCAAGTTCTGCTGTCACCTTTTAAAAATAAAATTTAATGAAGTTTTGATTTGTTCCTTTAATGAGTCATTGGTACATTGTATGTGTCTGTGTATATTGCTGTATGGTTTGTTATTGCGAGGCCAAATCCTGACAACTTACTGCAAAATTGTTTTAATTTATTATTAATATTTTTTTGTTTTTCTCGTTTCTCCTGGTTTTGGAGCCTTTATAATTAGATATAATTAAAACCACAGGTTTTAAACTCCAGTCTAACATTTAAACTCATATTTATGGTACAACCCCTGGAGTTTTATTGTCATTCCAACTATTTCAACTGCATTTTGAAAAAAAAATATATTTTGCATCTGTTCGAATGCTGTGTCGGCAGCTACCACTTCTTGATCATCTGTTTTGCACAGTAATGTGACATTTATTTTACATTATAAGAAACCATACAGTTTTATAGATGAGCTATTTCATATCCCTTAACAAAGGGTTGCAAGGGACCTTTTGCCTTGTACACTTTAAAAACAGCTTTACTCCTTTTGAACTTGTCTTCCTCTGCTTCTCCATGCAACAGTCTGAAAGTGCTGCATGCTGTAGAACGAATTTATAAAAAATGTTGTTGGCTGGCATTATGTAAAACCATATTTTCCCTTTTGGTGCGTATGTTCTGGTCCTAGCAGTGTCCTTGTTTTGCTGAAATTAACATTTTTATCCTCACAGTCTTTGGTATGTGGTGGTGTTTTTCTGTCTTTTTTAATTGTGGGGTTTTTTTTAATTAGTATAAGGTTGATTGTTAAAATTAAGTGGCAGAAGGCTTCTTTCCAAATTATTCAGAGATCTTTTGCTGAAGAAATATATTTTGCTACTCTCAATTGCTTTTTTTCCCTTTTTCTTTCATTGCAAACTACTCTGGGAAGAGCTTCTTTTAACAAAAAAAAAAAGGCTACGCTTGACTGATAATGCATTGCTTTGGATGGTGAAACATTATGAAAGTTTAATTTTTAATTAAATCTGAAATACCAATTATAACTGAAAGAGATTTTAACCTGTTTCTTTTCAGACTGCCTGAAGTTACATTGTAGATGCTGAAATCACTGCACCTTAAAAACAAAAAGATTAAGCCACACTGCATTCCTGTAAGTAAAAGCTTTTCCGGTACCTTTTGTCCGTATTTTTCCTCTATATGCATCCAAAGTGTTAGCACAGTAGCTGGTCTTGGATAAAGGTCAGAGTCCCCTTGAATGGGATTTAGAAGTTCAAAGGATGTTTTATTTAAAAATTAAAAAGGAACTTACATCTTGCAGATCTTTAATTTCAGAGCACTGAATAGATCATTCTTTTCTGCTTTGTTTTGGATAGTATTAGGAATACTGTGCATCTCTGTTGACTTACAGTTGCTGTCGCTTTGTCAGAGAGGATTTCTGCACGTTGGTGCAGAGATAACAGAAAGTAGCAGAAGATTCCTTATAGCACAAAATACAGTTTATTCTCTTCTTGTGATGTCGTAACAAATTCTTCTCCTTTGTATGAGGAAAAAACAAACAACTTTCTCATGACATCACAGGGGATTTCAGCTGCTTTAGGGTGCAGATGAAGGCAGAAATGCCTAATTCATCTCTGCTGTGACACAACAAAACAGTCAAAATAACATCTACATTTCAGCAAGAAAGGAGTCTTTTTCTAAGAGCATAGTTATTCCATAAATGCAAGTCAGATTGCACATCACTCTGATTTACCCTTATTTAGAATCTGTTTATTGAATGTATTTGGGTTAATAATTAAGATTTGGAACTTCAGTGACTGAACAACAGGCATGCAAAAGAGGATTGGAAAATACAGTAGATTCAGATACTCTTAATCAAATGAAATAATATATGAAAAAAATCCAGAAGCTTGTAGAAAAAAGGAAAATTATCGATTTCAGTTGAACAGTACAAAGCTGTGGAATATTACAAAGCAAAGTCAGTTTGTTTTCTTGTTTAAGATCAAAATGCAGTCTGTAATGAAATCCAGAGCCTTCTTCCAAAGTGGTAGTTTTATACTTCAGTTTTAAAATATTTTAACTATTAGAGAGCATTTATCATGCCTTTACCACCACCCCCTACCCCCCTTTTTTAATATATTTTAATGTTTTATTGTAAACTAGCTGGAGGGTACAGTTACACTGTGGGCAGCTAAAGCCTTCCCCTCCAGCACACAGCGCCAAGCATGACTCAGACAGGCAGATTGTGCCATTCTGGCTCTACTCCACTGTGTTTTTACATTACTGGCAAGGGCCATGCCATTGTGTTGTTTAAATATTGTGTATTAACTGCAGGCTGTGGCCAGTGAATGGTATTTAACATTTTCTGCTCTTCATTGCTGAATGTGAGCAGCTTCCCTGGCCACCAGAGGTTAACCTTGCAATTACACTGGTGAGCCGAGTTGAAAACAGTTCTGGATTTGCTGGGTTCAGCAGCAATTTAAAGGGAGGTGTTCAGGGAAAAATGGGGGAACTCTTCTGAATCTGTGAGTACCAAATTTCATGCTTCTCTTGCAATTCAGTGTGAACAACCGGGAAAATTTTTGTTGGAAAGCAGGAGTATTTCTCTTTCCAAAATGCAGCAGCAGTGTAAGAGGAATTAAGGCAAGTTCTTTGAATCCTCAGGATCCAGATGGTCACTAAGTCCTGCATGGAGAGCCCAAGACAAAATAAGAGTAGCAATTGGTGCTGGCTGGGATGAGCTTTTTAAAGTTATATGGGACTATAGATTTTGAAGGGAAAATAAATACACAAGTGTAAAACTCATGTTCAGGAAATATTTTTGGTTTCATTTTTTTATCAGGAGTGTCAAGTGCATTCACACAGAGATGTTGAGCAGCTTTCTCAAGGTCCAAGTAAATCAGTGGTCAAACTGGGAATGGAGCGTGGGATCATGATTCCTAAGACTGTTCTGCCTAGGTCTTCTTTCCATTCCATGAAGTAAAAGCTCATATTTTTAATCCTTGAGTTTCTTGTATAATAGTTTAAAAAAAAAACACAAGCAAACAAACAAAAGAAACTACAACAGCAACAAAGAAACTCACAAACACCCCCACCTTTAAACTTGTAGCTGCTTTTGTGTTCTGTAGCCTTGGCATAGCCTGTCCCTGGAATACAGAAGAAAAAGGTGAGGAAAGTTTTACATAGGCATGTAAATCCTGTAAAATGAGGATGTGTTCTTGCTACACCTCTTGTCCATGAAAATAGTTGCTTGATACAATAACAGTAGTGGCACTTTTGATAGAGGAAGGTATACTTTGAGGACTTCTTTTGTTTATTCTATGTTTGCTCTAATCAGGTGTTTCTAATTGTAAGATCCTTAAAAAGGTGAACTTGCTGTTTGGGCTTTCCTGTATTAACCCAAAAACAGCAAAGAGAAAAGGCAAGCCAAATCCTGGTAGTTTTGTAATTTATTTCTTTAATTAAAGGGTGGAAATCTTGCTTTAATTGTAGGGATGTCCCTAAAGTGAATGATTATTATAAGATGAGCCAAATTTGGTCTAATAAAAAATACTTGGTAGATGGCATTAGAAGAAGCATTAACATACACATCACCTGAACATCTGTCAGACAGCTGCATGAAAAACTCCTCTTGCTAAATGTGGGACAGATATTCTGCCAATGCAAAAGGTCTGTGGGCTGGGTTCTTGCTATGTTAGATTCTCTTAACTAAAGTCACCTGGGTTGATAGGCAAGCAGATCTTTTGAGGTCAATGGGACTACTCAAATACTTAACTTTAAGGATGTGGTTTAGTACTTTGCTGTTTGCAACTAACCCCAAATAGGATTAAGTCAAGCACGAGGAGGTACCTTTGCTCACACTCAGTGTCTGCATGATTTTGGAATGAGACAATGACAGCACACATATTGTGTATGGAAGAAAAATATGTGCTTTCAAAGCAATAGTTTTAGTTACCTTGCCATGGGCTGAGGGCAGTAAGGAGTATATGCCATGTTATTTTTGTTTAAAAAGAGGTTGGTTTGTCAAGGGTTCAGCTTTACACAGCCTGATCTGATCAGTGACCTAAAGATCTGGTGTTCTAATCTTTATGGGTACTGAGTGGATACTGATACTCCTTATGGATAATGAGTGGCATTGGACAAGTCATTTAACCTCACTGTGCCTTGTTCAGCAGATCACTCTTTCAATCTGGTTCAAATTGATACAGCTCTGTGAACATTACTGAATTTGTGAATTTGCGTTTGCAGAGCTCTTAGGGGATAAATAGTAACCGTTGTTATTATAAATAAGTATGTTGTGTGTCCAAATCATGACGAATGGTGATACAGCCACTCTTGGGGGTGATCTTTCACAACTTGCTTGAGCCTTTGTTTAATCCCATCCCTCAAAAGTAGCAAGGCCCACTCCAATTTACAGAAGTATTTCTCATGTCACTCTCCTCACTTTTGAGTATTTTATTGTTCGTGTTCTCCCTCTGTTTCTTTGCTACTTTCCTCCATGCTGAGTTAACCTTGCATACCAAACTTTTTTCCTTTTTTTTTTTCTTTGCATTATACAGCCGAGGCATTTGTGTAACCTCCAAATTACAGAGAGCAAATTCATTTTGTCTAGTGATTGTTTGCTGATGATGTATGAAACAGACAGAAGACAGTTTGAATTTTCATAAGTTCAATTGAGCTTGCAGGCATAAGGAAAGGAAGAGGCAGAACCCAAGCCAATGTGACACAGTGAGCTGGCATCCCAGAGTGCAGGCTGCATGTGTAGCGTCAGGATGTCAGGGCTAGGAAGGCCTTCGTCCATCACAGCTCTGCTTTTAGATGAAGGAAGAGTTTTGAAGCAACAAACAAGCACTACATGCACTACCATGTTCTTTTCAGGGCAAGAATCCTCATGATTCTTGATGGATCTGGGACCTGACCTTTCCTCCTATAACTTGATGTTTTAGCTAGAACTTCAGGTGGGCGAAGATGGGCTTTGAGTCCATTCCCAGTTCCTGTTCCTCTGACAGAATGCAGACTCTCATGAGTTTAAGCCTTTTTTTTTGATGCAGATATTGGCTTGTAGAAGCTGAGCTGCAAGTGTGAAATGAGTATGGAAGTGTGCTTGCTTTGAACAAAGATAAATGTCTTGGGACCAACTATCCCTGAGGAATAGCATTAGCACTAACAAAGAGAATTAATTTTGCCTTTTCCCCTTCCTTTACCAAGGCATGAATCCAGAAACCCGTGGAGATAAATTCTGCCCTGATTTCTACCTGTGAAACCCCAGTGGAAATGTGGAGAGGTCAAAAATGTTTGTCAAGGCAGAAATTGTCCTAGAGTTAAAATTGTGAAGAAAGCAGAAACTGGTTGATTGTTATCTGGCCCAGGGGCTAGAGAATATGTCGGAGCCTTACCTGGCATTACATGCTTCTGAAAGCGTTGCTTTTGTTGTACCTTAAGGAGAATAAACTAAAAAAAATAAAATGAAAAAATCTATTGAGTGAAAATTTATAATGAAGAGCACAGTGATTAATTGTTCTTCATGTCCACTGGGAGAAAGACCTAAAGAAATCAGTTCAATGAGCAGTGAAAATTACCAAGTTAGATATTAGGAGACATGTTCTGACTGTAGGGGTTGTAAAGTGCTGGAACACACAACCTATAGGTATTATGGAAACAGGGGAGGAATTCCTTTTTAAAGGAATGGCTTGGAAGACCAGCTCCCAGAGCATAGTGGAACTTCCCATAAGACAGAAGACCAAACTAGATGGGTTTTGTTACTCCCTGGCATTTATCTGATTCAGTGTACTGTTTGGGAATGTTGGTATGTGGCAAGTACATTCCTGATTAATAAAGCCTAATGTTCCTAAAAGATCTCCAGGGTTCTCATTTTTCCATCCTCTCATAACTGGAAAGCACACTGTCTTCAAAGATTTAATTGGGCTGCCAGCATTTTGCTTTGACCCTTCTCTTTTTAGAGAAGGATAGAGGAGGGAGTCACATAGCCACAGAAAGATATTTTCAGTCGTGGTGAGTCTGCAGGGGTTTCTTTCCAGTCAGTGCACAAATACTGATTTGTTTCAGTTACTGGTTTTCAAAATTTGGATTAATGGAGACACTCCAGGTATTGCCTGATACAAGCTCCTCTGATAAAGACCATGGAGGCAGTTGAAAGTTGCAAATAGGATTGATGATCAGAGCAAATATGTAATGAGACTGGAGTAAAGCCTGCTACAAAAAGGTAAATGTCTCAGGAGATTAGGAGCTTTGTAATTGTCTCTCTTTTCTTATGATTGCCTCTGTTTTCTGAATTTTCATGCAAACATCCTAGAAAGATGTTTTCACTTAATGAAACTGCAAATCTCAAAAAGCAGTTGGCCAAGAACTAAGAAAATTTTCATAGTTCTCAGGTTGGTTTTAATCAGTTTCATTCACAACTTAGCACAAAAAAGGAGTTGGGAATTATTTTTTATTAAATCTCTCATGAGTTATTTTTTTGTTTTCGTACAAATGTTTAAGGGGTTTTTGGGAGGTGGAGGGGTTGTGTGGGGCTTTGTTAGTGTGTTGTAGGTCTGGAGGTTAAGAGCATCAGCTGTAGTGTTCAAATGGGTAGAATCATGGCATTTTTCATAGATGGAAGCTCTTGTTTTTGCAGAATAGTGGCCACAATAGATGAGGATAGGAAAATGGCTCTCTGGTGTGTGGTTGTTTTTAGTATATAAAGGAGTATGGGCTGTGATTCACTCATGTTAAAAAGGCATGGGAATATAAGCATTGATTCCCTGAGTAGCACTGCTGTAGCAAGTTGCAGTAAAACACTTCAGCATTTCAGCACCTGAAGATGTTATGGTGAAAGTGGAAAATCTTTCACTCCATTTATCAAAGCATTTGCTACTCTACTTCAAGGTAAAATAAAGATTAAATATTATTGAGCAAGGAAGGTTATATCAGACCAGAGATGTCATTTGATAAACCATGAAAGGAAAAAAGCAACACAGACCTGGCCTTTACCGAAGGACTCCTATTTTGTTCTATCTGAAATGAAATTGTTTAGCTAAACCAGTGTATAATGGGAAGGCCTCCAGAGAAAGGCATTGTGGTTACTCCATATTTACATCAGTGTCCCTGAGGACACTCTCGCTGAATCATTTCAAATTTCAGAGTCTGATGTAGGGCAGTCTGATGAATGTAAGTTACCCAAATTTTCTGGTCTGTTTTCTTCACTAGGCTAAAGAGGATCTCATTTGTACTGCACTCTTTCCTGCCATTGCCCCTGAAGTATCTAGATAATAGATTAGAAAGAGATTTTAATCTGTTGTGCCAAATTTGGTCTGTTGTTTTTAACAGTTTCCACTGGCATGAAAGAGATCAGAATATTTGTTTTATTTGTTTATTTTTAAACAATAACCAAAAAGAAGTATTTGACTGTGCAAAATGTTTTGGTGTCAGCAATAACTGAAGGCATCTCTGAGTCAAAACCTGCATTAACAATTTTTTGAACCTGTTGCTTTCTTTGGCAGATATTTTTTCATCATATTTCCTTAGAAATTTCATTCTAGTTCATGCAGTGTTCTTATTGAAATTTTGAACAAAACAATCTTTTGTAGAATGGAAGAGTGTTATCTCATTTCTTCCAAAATTTGCAGCAAGTAATCAAGAATCACGTGACTCTTACCAGCAGAACCTTTTCAAGAAATAAGGTGTTATATTTTTCAACAGCAATGATAGCAGTTGTGCACCAGATCACTGCATGTCCTCTCTGAATACAAACCAGATTGGATTATGATCAGCAGCCCCAGTTCATTTAGGTTGGGTATAGTGGCACAGTTCCTATGTATAGAGTTTGTAAGATCAGACCATCAGTGGAAAAATTGGAGTCAGAGACAGATGAATTCTCATTTCTTCCCAGTTCCTTTTTCCCTTCATTAGGGTTTCGAGTGAAGAGGATAATGTTTTTGTCATGCCTGTTGCCCTGTTTTAATACACAACTAACCTTCTTATTTCTGAGTGGCTGTCACTTCCCCAGAACAATTGATGCTGGATTCCTGAAGCCAACAGCTCTAAAATTATCATCCTTTGGGGTGAATTTAGTGCTTTGCTGACAGCTTTAGCCTGCATGTTGTTAGCAACCCGAGGGAAATTCCAGCGGTCAGGACATCACAAAAGCCTGAGGAATGCAAAGAGAGGATGCTGAGGGACCCAGGAACCAGGTGACCAGGAAGGTACAGAATTAAATTAGTCTATCAACTCGACTGGAAGTGTAGCATGACTAGAAGTGAAAAATCCCTGAGTCAATAGGCAAGTCTGCTATGGGTAGTGATGCTCATTGATAGCAGCTGAATGTAAAAGTTTCGATTCCTCATAACTGTTTCAATCCTGCAGGAAGGAAAGGATTATTCTTTTTACTTTTGCCAGGGCTTCAGTGCTGTTTAATTTGTCTTGGTGCCTCTTGGCCATGTGACATCACTCCAGAAATGATCCCATTTGCACTTTCTTCCTGTGTCAGAAATTGGTGTATTACTACTTCTCAGCTTCTTTGTGTGTGTGGCTTAGAAAATACTGCTCTTTTAGAGCTATATCCGCCCTTCCTCTGATCATGCTTGCCATTCAGGAACACTTTTACCATGGCAAATTCTTGCTCACTTTAGCAGTCTTTGTTATGCTGTGGTGTTTTTGTGCCTATGTGCTGATAGTCATGGCTCCAGAATGAGCATTCAGACATTAATACAGCTCTAGATGTATAGCAAAGGCTTATTTTCTTCAGAATACCAGTCATGGTCACCTCATGCCTTGCCCAGGGAACTGTCCTTTGGCAAGAGTTCAGGAAAATTCTTTGTGCAGGAAGGTAATGCCAACTAATAGTTATTATTATAATCTATAACAAAAAGAAATAGATATGTTTTTGGACTATTACTGAACCAAAGCTTTGCATTCAGATAGTCCCTGGACTTCTGTGATACTCAAAACATCATTCTCTTCTCATATGTAAGTCTCAGACTATTGCAAAGATTTGGAAATAGGTGGTGAGAGGACACTGTGCTACCAGGTCCAAAGCTGGATGCAGTAACATTTAGGTGCAGGACTCCAAGTGGAATTCAAACCCCAGAGTCAGGGGCTTTGTCCAGTAATTGGGATGTATTAAGGGCAAAGGGAAGCATCTTGTTGGATGGTGTTCAGCCTAGAGGCAGCCAGAGGGAAGCTCTAGAGACTAAAGACTTGGTGATTCTTCCATTGATAGGATTTCTTACCGGCAAGATATTTTTCCTTACTGCAATCCATTCATGTCCTAGAGAATTCCAAATTGCTAGGTACATTCTACTTTTTTCTGAATGCGTTTTCTGTCCTGTTATAGAATTTGCCTCTCATCAACATGAGATAGCCAGAATTTTCCTGTGCCTTAGAATGGTGGAAAACAATTCCGATGTCCCTGCATTGTCAAACTGTCAGTGGCAGAGTTTTCTATGTGACTGTCTTCATTATGATTTAATTACATTTAAAAGCATTTAATTTCTAAAAATCCCTCACACTATCTCTGTCATAATGTTTAGAATGTATCCATACCATATAGTAGATATTCTTTAAGTTCCTTATGCTTCTATTTCTTGTAAAATAAATATACTGTAGAAAAAAATAGAATTTCTTTATTTAATGCTGAACTAATTCTCAAAGCTGTTTTGTGATTAACCATGAGTGCACTGGTGGAAGTTTGGAAGGAGTAGTAGGCTTTTCTCCCTTTTTCTTTGCTGACATGGTAGGAAGCCTGAATATCCATGTTGTGAAAAATTTGAGTCTCACTTCTACTGCTGCCAGTACTTGGTCCCACTGTCTGATAGGACTTTTTAATTCCCTTCTGCTGCTTCCTAGAGCTGGCGACTCAGGGCTGTGGAACTGGGAGGAATTCAGGGCTGCAGGTAAACAATGTGACAAATCCAGTGTTATTTGTAGTACCCAGAGTGGATCTGCAGACATAATCATCACCTGTGATCCCTCCAGATCTCTGCACACCATTTCTGAATGAAGTGCTGCCATTTTCTGATAATTTCTTTTACAGATAAAGAGGGAAATCCTGGCGCAAAAGAAGTCCCTAGGATTCTTCCGCACTCCTTTCAGTGGAGACAGGAATCATTGCCAACATATGCTTGAGCTGGGCCTTTACATGAGTTGGGTTTTGGTGCATTTATGTATTCATCTTTTCTCCTCTCTCCAAAAGTCCTGCCCCAGGTCAGGGGCAGACACCAACTACTCTGGCTGATGTCCTGCTGGAAATGTAGGACTTTCCTTAACTGATGGAGAGGAGAAGGTTTTATCTTTTGGTAAAAAAAGGTGGGAAAATAAATACATCCTACTTTCTTTAGAGAGCCTTTTTTTTTTTTTTTCTTGAAACAACTAGATTTATCCTGTTTTAATACCAAAGTGACGTAAAATTTGTCACATGCATGTTTGTGCCCAGTCGTGATTAAATGAAGGTTTATTTTGGATTTATTTATTTATAATATAATATTTATTATTTTTATTTTATTTGGATTTATTCCTGTTTTCAGGTGGTTTGGAGTTCCTTTGTGAAAGGTTACAAGACTATATTGGTTAAAAATTATTCCCTTTCCCCCATTTTATCTAGCCCAACTTTAATAGTAATTTAGGAAACAGTTCTTCAGTTTGTGGAGTTGATGAGGAACCGCCAAATTTCACATACACTTCAGACAAACTGGTCCTTCATTGAACTGGGGCTGGGCTCTTGCTTGCCCTGAATCCAGATGTAAAAGTCTCAGTCTCTGTCCCAGTTTGGCCTTGTTATTCCTCTGCATCACTGATATGCAAGTGGAAGCTCCTGTGCTGATCTTTCTCAGTGTTGAGAGCCTTCAGAACCCAGTCTGCATTTGTCCTGTGTTTCTTTAAAAATAGAAAGAGATGGTGGAGCCTGTTCTGCACTTTTGAAATCTCAGTCTTCTCACTTAAAGCTAGGTCAAATATTCTGTGTGTTTTCAAATGTAGTACAAATTCATGTGCTAAATGGACAACAGTGGGGGTGGTACTGGTGCCCTGTAAATAGGGACTCCATTTAGTGGAGATTTAGTGGGATTTTCACCAGTTTCAGTGCTTGGAAGGTCAGGCTTTGTTTTCTTTTACCATTTTGCCAATATAGTATTATTGTTTTGATGCCTCCCCAGTTCATTTTTAATGGCCATGTCATTAGGACTTTTAAGTTCGAGTAAGACATTATTGGTGTGGAGGGCAAGAAATAGTAAGAAGCTTAAGAAGAAATCCTAGTGCAAATCTTACCAAACACAAATTATAGAAACAGGTATCACATATAATGGCATATAGTGGCTGTTCAGTGTATCAGTCCAGATTAAAATGTGCTTTCCTCTGCCCAGTAGATCTAGACCAGGAGATATGAAAAGAAATTGTATCCCCTCTTCTCCCAGCTCTCCAGTTCATAACTACAATCCCAATTATCTTGTCAAAGTGAAGTTTTTATGGGAAAAAAGGTAACATATCACCACAATAACTTCTGAACATAGCCCATGCCTCAGGACTTAGTGTAGCATAGAAGCTCTTATTTCACCTCTAGGTCCTGTACAAATAAAAATGCCCTGTACAATGAGCCAACAAAATGTGAAATTAAACAGGGGCAAATGTACATTTATTTTATGTCTAGTCACATTAATCAGACATATCATTTTTCTTTGGAAATGACTGTTTCAACAAAAGCAAAATTATAGCAATTAAAAATGTAAGGAGGAAATAATAGTATTGATTTTTTTGTGTGTGGTTTTGTTATTTTTTGCTTAATTCTGTGACAAGTAAGTAGTAATGCATATCTTATTGCACGTCAATCTGTTTGTTAGACTGCAAGAGGCACCTAGATTTCAGAAAGGTGAAGGTTCAGTAAGAACTAAGCTAATGCTTAGTGACTTTTTTCATTGCACTGCTAATTTTTCTACAGCTATGTGCAATAATGCAAATACAGAAGTAGCAAAAAATGAAAGGGCTTACTTGGAAATTCTAATACACAGGACTTTCAAAACAAATTTATTTTTGGCTTTTTAATTATGTGAAAGGTTCAGTATCACGTCTTTTGAATCCTGACTTCAAAAGGAAATGAAAAGTCAAATTTTCTCCCTTTACTTATAGCTTTAAAATGCCTCAAAAGGCCTAGTAGCTCACTAGCAAAAGTAATCATAGAATTATAGACTGTCCTGAGTTGGAAGGGACCCACAAGGATGATTAGGTTCAATTCCTCATCCTGCCCAGGACACCCCAAGAGTCACACCGTGTGCTTGAGAGCATTGTCCAAACAGTTTCTGAACTCTGCCAGGCTTGGTGCTGTGACCACTTCCTTGGGGAGCCTGTTCCAGGGCCTGGCCACCCTCTGGGGGAAGAACCTGTTCCTGATATCCAACCTAAACCTCCCCAGACACAGCTTCAGGCCATCACCTTGAGTTCTGTCACTGTTCAGCACAGAGAAGAGATCAGTGCCTGCCCCTCCTCTCATCCTCACAAGGAAGCTGTAACTGCAGGGAGCTCTGTCCTCAGTCTGCTCTTCTCCAGGCTGAGCAGCTCAAATGACCTCAGCTGCCCCTCATACAGCTTCCCCCTTCTCCATCCTCATTACCCTACTTTGGACACTCTCTAACAGCTTCATACCCTCCTTATGTTGTGACCAGAGCTACACACAATATTCCAGGTGAGGCCGCCCCAGCTCAGAGCAGAGCAGGACAATCCCCTCCCCTGCCTGGCTGTGATGCTGGACCTGATGCCCCCAGGACAGGGCTGGCCCTCCTGGCTGCAGGGCACTGCTGGCCCAGGTTTACCTTTCCATCAACCAGGACCCTCCTCAGAGACACAAGAGAAAAGATCTGCTGCGTTTTGAAATTCTTTGGGGATGCTGTTCAGAGAAGCTGTGGGTGTCCCATCCTTGGAAATGTTTAAGGCCAGGCTGGACAGGGCTTTGAGCAGCCTGCTTTAGTGGAAGGCATCGCTGCCTGGGGCAGGGGGAACAAGATAGAACAATATAATCCTGAAGGTCACTTCCAACCCAAAACATTTCATTGGTTTGAAATTTCATTTCTGTGATTTTATTAGTTTCTAATGTTCTTTATGATGCTACAAACTGCATCTCTCTCTCCAATTTTCTACCATCATTCTTGTGTCTAGGTGCATCTAATTCTTTCTAATAGAAGAATTAGGGTGCCAACCTCTGTTTTTGCTGACAAAGGCTACTGTAATATATAGCTGAGTATTTATTGTGGATGCCAGGAGGAATGACTATTTTGTGGACAGATATTGTAGTAGACAGAAGTATTGATTGGGTTTCGTTGTAATAAACACTGCCAGATGTTATCTCAGTGTGTACTGTTTGCATTAGTAAATAAATAAATTCTCCAGAGCACAATTATTCCCTATAATGTTTTTTCAAAAGCTCACTGTTGTCGTACTGTTGAGCTTCCTCTGCTTTCTGTGCAGCTTGAGAAACTAATTGGAGCATGTGAAGCTAATAGTAAAATTCAAATCTTGCTGTAGGTTCACATACATAGTCAAGGCCAAATCTAGCATGTATAAGTGATGGCATCTTCACTTGAGATAGTCTTTCTTCACCTGAGACTTTTTCCTGCAGAAAAGAACAGGTTTTATTTACTGTTGTGTTATTCTCCGTACTGGTGAACACATTGTCATGGGGATGTCACAGTACACGCCTGTGTCCCCTGACTCTTGGTAAAGGCTCTCAGCTTGCAGGTCACTTGGTACCAAGTGATGGTCTGGTTCCAGCCTACATGCTGTCACTGAAGGCATTGGTTAAATGCCACTGCTTGAAGCCCAGCATGTCATCTATCAAGATAAACCAGCTCTGAGTAAGCATCTGACCTTCCACAGAGACCAAGAATTCTAAGAGTCCAGATTCACGATTGAAATGATCAATCACATAAAATCAGTTTGAAAAGCACACTGGTGCACAGCACGTCATCACAGTGCTTTTTCCTCACAATAGGCAAGGCATGTTGAAGTAGACTTAGATCTGAGTTCTCTCTGATTCCTGGAGCTTTCAGCTCTCCTGAAAACACTGAGCAAGTCCACAAGTGCTTTCCTGAAGTGTAGTCAGTGTCCATTAAAACTCATAAAGCTCATGTTAAATGAGAGCTGAAGTTGTGTACCGCATATTCTGAAAATTATTTCTTTTTATTTTCAGTGAAGCCATACCTGTTCTCTGAAATAGTGGTTCCTTGCTCTGCTGGACTAATGCATCTAATGCTTGTAATTTGTGATTTTGAGTCATGTACTGCACACTGGCTTTCACTCAGATACAGGTTCCCTTGACAAGTTGGCTCCTTCCAGAGCCTCCCCAAAAAATACTCAAAACAGTTTAAAAGCTTTAGGAAGATGCAATATGTATTTGAATTCTCTGTCAGTGAATCAGCATTATTAACCTTATGACTCCTAAATTAAATCAACATTCTCTGTGTCACATCCTAAGTAAAATCATATAAAAGATGTGATTTTTTCCCAAATTATTAATAGTTTTACTATTGTTTGTCTGCTTCTTCCAGTTCAGCAGCTGAATTTTTAACTGTACTTAATCTGTCTGCTTAGGTATAATTAGAATTTTTATACATTTTACTGGAAATTTATGTCATAGAAGCATTTACATGTGCTTGTATTTACAGCTATACTTTACAAGCTATAAGGATACTTCTCAAAAATTTTATTTCAGGCAAGGATCATCAAATCAATACTTTTTTCTTTTCTTTCCCCCCATTTGTCAGTGTCCTCCTTTTTCTTCTTGCCAAAAAGAGAAATGAAAAAAAAATAATAAAGAACAAGGGAAGGAGAAAATGGGAGACCTTCCCACCAACTTTTTCTTTGTCTGTACATGAATATTTTCAGTAATGTCTCTGAAAATTTGAGAATAACTACTTGCTCCCAAAATTCCCCATGTAAAATTAGCAATATTTGGCCATTTAAAAGGCAGGTCTTTTTCTCATCTCACTTCCTTTTGGATAGTCAAGTGCATGTCCAAGCTACAGCCCCTGAAGAAAAATTCCAAGTTGCATGCAAACATGGTGTGTCAGCTGTGCATTTTTGCTGTTTCTAAGGAATAAAGATCACAAATGTGAAATGAAACATAACAGAGAGGCACCTGAGTGCAGATCTGAAGGTGGAATCTGCATTGGCTCCATTTCAGCACAGACAGTGGGGAAAACTTGAATCTACTCATGAGTCCTGAGATCTTTACCTCTCTCAGGTGAGCAAATGTATCTGAGGGAGGAAGCTGGAATAGCTAATTCCCAAGTGATTTTAATGATTCATGCTCCCTAAAAGAAGGAGCCATGGGAAATGTGCCTGAGCATCACTATTTTGTTGTATGCTATAGGATGTTTGTTTAGTGAAATGGCTTTGCTAATTCGTTAATCAGTCGTGTCCCAAATAAAATAAAAAGTGCAACACAACCCTCCTTAGGTTTGGTCTTTTGCAAAATTAAATGCCTCGTTTGTGTCTTTTATCTAGGCAGGGAAAATGTAGCAAATAGTGACCAAAGCCTTCAGTAGCTCTGAGAGTCTTTTGATTTTAAGGTTTAAGGACTGCATGAGCTTGCTGCTTCTTCCTCAGGGCTCATGATGGAAAACCTCTGCTGTATTCTCTCCTCCTGGCCTCCCTGTCTCTCAGCTCTCAAGTGATACAGGGCCACAACAAAAGACACCTCAAGCAAATGTTGCAACAACCAGCTGATGTGACTATAAGGGGGTATTTTCTGGTGGGTAGATAGATACATTTCCTTTGCTCCATATTTGTGTGGAACAAAATACCCTGCTTTTTAATGATTGTTTCCTAGGATAAGGTTGGAAGTTTGTCCCCAGAACCAGTTTGGTTTTTGGCATCTCCCTTGTTACTGTGTGCAGTGGTGCCGCTTAATGCTCATTCAGGCAGTGGATTTGTGATTCTGGTTCTTGGCCTAAAGTGGATTGAGATTCATGAAAAATAATCTCAAATCACAAAGCCACCATGGGAGGCTTCTAGCTTCTGTGACTATCTCACTTGGGCTAGATTTGAATCAGCAATCAGGAGGTGAATGGTTTTGTTCTTATCCCACTGCCAATTTCCTGAACTAACATAATCGGAGTGTGTGTCACAAAATTTTATTTTCCAATTGAATGCATCCATCCTTTAAAAACAGGTTAAAAAATAAGAGACAAAATGTAAAGGAAATTTAGCATCCAAAAAATACGAAACAGTGCTCAGGACTTTAAAATATATGTAAACATCAGTTCCTGCCAAGTTAGTCATTACTAAGAGTTGTTAACACGGGGGATTGATTGAGAGAATGATTGTTGCTGTAGAATGATGATTTAATAAGGGAAAAATCTGATAGATTTGACATGCTACATAAAATGTGCAGAATGGTTATTCTTTGGTAAATTGCAACTTTCAGTTGTACCCTGTACAGATGTGTTTGTTCTCTGCCTTGCCACATTCCCCTTTTTTTCCTGTTATTCTCTTTAATTGCTGCAAAGCATTGGTATTCACCATTGTTACACGTCACCCAGAAAAACATACACACACCCCATTTTCCTTCCTCTTGTTGTCTTCTCTCACCCCTTTGCCTGGCCTGTGCTCACCAACCTTCTCTGGTGTTCAGTAGAGCACACAAAATGAGCTCTCCATCTTTAGAAGGCGTCTACCTTCTGGTTTTATTTGCTTTTTCCTAGCACTGCCTTCACATCCACTGTTCAGGCTGATGATTATTTATCTGCTGCTTAGTCCTTTATAAGCCAGAAAATGAAGGCTGTCTCAGCTCAAGGAAGTTGTACAGGACAAGAAGATGAAACAGCCCTTTAATTATTCCCATCTTCACTGACAGACTCTCCTTCCATTTTTCAGGAAGAATTTATGAGAGGTTGGTTTGGTTTTTTTAAAATCTGAAATGACCAGTGCCTCTGTAAAGATCCTATTACAAGTGTTGTTGGTGTCTTTGTAAAGCCTAGTGGTTCATGCAGGCCATGCCCAAATAAAAGTGATCAGCTTGATCTGAGCTGCTGCTGGGCCCTTTTTCTGCAAACAGGGGAGGCTGGTGTCAGAGGCTGGCCAGAAATGGCCTTTGGCTTGCCTTGAGAAAATGTAGGGCTAGCCCTGCTGCTTGTACTCTATGAATATGAATAATAATAAAAATGAATTCTAGAGTCTGATTACAACAAATAAATTCCGTAAAACCCTCTGCTCTATATTGGTTGTGCCAAAGAGCGTAACATAAAATGCCTGAGAACAACAGCAATTCAAAACAGCAGCACACAATGGTGTAATTGGACCCTAAGCACATAAAAATAATGGTTTTACAGAAAGAAGAAAAAGGCAAACATGGGACCATGGAGTGGTATCAGGGACAGTGTCATGAATCTTTGGTAAGATGCATGAGCCTAGTAGAAAGAAAAAAGAGGGGGTGGGGGGTGAGTTACTTATGAATCAGTACAACTGTGCTTTGTTCTGCATGAGTGTTTTAATAGAGCAAGTGTAATATAAGGATCAGGTGGGCTCGTGGGAATGGAACAAAAGGTTTTGTAAAATTAAAGCAAAATAATTATAGCTCTAGGTGTAGAGTGAGCACACTCCAGCAGTTGATAGCGGGAACCTGCTCAGAATGGAGAAGGAAGGAGGGAGGAAGATGCTGTTGGAAAGGTTTTTTGGTTTGGTTTTTTTTAATCCACGCATACACGTGCACATGTACATACATGCATGTGCACATATAGTGCAAAGAGGTTCATACATGTATGGTAACAAAAACTTTAAATCAGTGGCAGTTTTATGCAGATTTAGAAGTCACTAATAGACCCCCACAAAAAAATGAATTACAAAGAAAATTTAAGGAATAGTCTCAAATGAATTAATTAGCAACAAAAAAAAGGGAGAAATAGCAGCAGAACATTGCTTTCTGAAGGAATAATGGACTAAAGTCTAAAACAGAGACTGTCATATGACATGGGCGATGTTCTTGCTGTAAAAGCCCAGTGATGAATATGTGCAGAGTGCCCAGTATACTAATAAAGCCAACTCAAAGTCCCAGCAGTGAATGTGATCCTAGGGGGTTCACAAGAAAGCTGTCAGCAATGCTTTGTGTTACAGAAACTCCCTTATTTGGGCAGAGCATTCTGCTGTGCTCTTGTGAAGAAAAAGCTGTTTCCTACCTGAATTTCAGAGTAGTTTTACAAGCAAGGTGAGAACTTGGTTGATCACCACGTGGCCTCCCTGTGTCTAGTGTGCTTTTTTTTTAACTGCCTGCCTGTACAGGTACCAAGTGCACATGGATTCTGTATAAAAGCAGAAAACAAACCAAAAACCTGAAAAAGAGTCCTGACCCACCATGCACTTTCTAAGTTGCTGATTGTCCTCAATATGTAATTAAAGAGGAGATGTCCAGGATCCAGGAATGGAGAAAGCCTGTACCCAGGTGTGCATTCTTCTCCTTCTGTCATGTTGGTCTCACAGTTTTCAGAATATGAGCCTATTTTATCCAATGACTTCCAAATAAATATATTATTTTTATTTGTAGTTATGCTGACAGAGAAAGAAGTAGTGAATTTTAACACCAGCCTCACTGACTGCCCATAGAACCTGTGGGTTAGGATGAGTTTCCTTCCACTTGTGCATTGCTGCATGGAATATTAGAAGGAATAAGAGCAACTACCAGTGATAAAATGAACATACAGCACGAACTGGTTTTGATACAGCACTCAAATCACTTCCCTTTTGTGGTGGATGGTGTCTGGTGGGCAAGATGATTGCACCTCATTGTGGTGCAGTTTGTGGAAAGGAGGTTCAGTGTAACCCACAGAACTGTAGTTGCAGGCGCAGCTACTACAGATGGCTGGCGTGCAAGATAAGGTCTTGGCAAGGGAGGGGGACAATTAGCCTGCCTCCCACCACATTTCCCCTTATTCTGTAGTCAGATTTCCCTTATTCAGAGTTTGTTCAGGGTAATTGTTCACAGACAATATATTTTTGTGCTCACGGTGCAATCAGAGGCTGTTCTCACTTGAAGCAGAGCACATCTCTTAGGTAGTGCTCTCTGCCAGAATGTGGAGGCTGAGATCAGAGTGAAGCTTTATGAGCTCCATTTGGTGCTTTTTACTTCCGTCTTGTTTCTCTCTCTGCAGGGGATGTGAAACTAGATTTGTCCTGTTTCCACAGCAGGGTTTTGGTTTATTTTGTTTTTCCAAAGCATTTCATTCGGTGGCGCAAATCCAGAGGAGAGTGTGTTGCAGAGATGGATTTGAATGTCAGACAGAAAGAGTTGTGTTTAATAAACTCTTTGTTGTAAACTATAGAAACTTGAGAGCAGGAGGCCCCTCTTTAATACAAACATTCTGTGGCTAAATTATCACTCCAAGTATTTGCCCTGAGATTTAAAGAGCAGTGAGACAAGGTAACTTTGCTAAAATGGATGTTTATGAGGTCTGAAGCTCAAATTTGATATTCTTTCATTCTGGTTCTCCTCTCAAACTCTTTCCACCTTCCATCTGCCTTTGTCTTTTGACTTAGAGGTGGCTGCCTAATAGAACTCAGTGGACTATAGGACTAGTTAAAATGAAATTCGAAAAACAAAACTAACAAAAAGCACCAGCAAAAAGAAAAACAAAAGAAAAAAACCCCAGAGTTTTATAGGCTTTTGGAGAAAAAAAAAATAAAAAAGATGATTTAATAGTATAATGCAGTATTTGGAGATGATAGCCCCACATGCAAACAGCTGAACATGTATCTCCCATTATGTGTGCCACTATTGCCTATCTCCTCTGCTCCCCTGCTTTTGAAAACTCTTTTCTGTGTCACAGCACAAGCTACCTATCCGTGTTGATCTCATTTTGAAATGTTTTGTCAACATGAGCCTGTTATGAAATTAAAGGTCAGTAAAAGGCCAGGCATTCATTGGGGTGAGCCCTGCACGCTGGAAAGGGAGGGGTCAAGAATGCCTCATCACATCCCGAGCTTTCAGATGTGCCTCATGAGCTGTGCGTGTTCCTGTTGGGGAACAGAGACGCTCTAAAGCTTCAGTCGACCCCTCATTCACAGCAAGACACAATATGCCAGTATCTGTCACACTGCAAGTCCTTGAAACGCTATTGAAGTCAGGGAATTCAAAGTCCCAGATTCTTGCCTTCTTTTGAGATCGCCTCATTTTCTTCCTTGCCATTCTAGTAAATCCGACATACATACATGCACATGCATACTTGTGTAGATGTACTGACATCTTTCCAGAGCATGAAATTCAAAAAAGGGAACAAAAGCATGGATTTTTTTTCCCTTGTCCTGTCACTTTCTGACACACACACAAAAAAAAAAAAAAAAAAAAAACAAAAAAAAAAAAACACCAAAAAAAAAACTAACCAAAAAAACCCACAAAAAACTTCATAAGTTGTCTATATTCCAGCTTTATTTTCTTCTATTCACTCTTTGCCAGAAGCAAAGCATAAAGTTATACGACAAGAGCAGCCATTTGTATTTGTATATTATATTTACTTATAATATACATTATTTGGATAATAAAACCTCTTCTAAATTGTACTGAAAAAAGTAATATTTCCAGTTTTGCTCAGAAAGAACTCATGCAGCACTGCTCACATTTCCCTACTTTTTCTCCATCTATTTTGGAATGTGACGAGCAATAGCATATAGGCATCAGTGAAGTCTGCAGTCTCTCCCTTTTCTCTTTTGTCTGATTATCCTTTTCCTAGTCTGTAGAAGAATGAGTCTAATCTGGCTGGAGAATTTGCATCCTGATTTTCTCATACAGCACATGAAGTTTTTTCGATAACAGCAGTAGGGACAATTTCTGGTCTCATTGAAGTCGTTGGCAGTTCTCCAGATGATTTGTTATAAGATTTGGCCTTGAGAAAAAGGATCAGTCACACTCATCTCCTTTTAATTCTGAACTAGAATGACCCATATCACTGCCCACTGATGGCTGCCTAGGATACTAGCAGTGAAATTTTGGAAAACGATCAAAAGTTCAAATATATGCAAGAATGCATGAAACCCACTGTCTAAGAGACCAGAGAGAACACAGTTTGCCACAGCAAAATACGTGTTTAAACAGAACCAAATAAAACTGAAAGCTTGATATGAAAGAGATGTATGTCCCTTTTATTATTTTTCTGTATAATGTCAATTTAGGATGAGGTCTGGAACAGTTCTCTCAACTTACATTTGTGTTTTCCTGTTTTTTCCAAAATCTTTTGCTTGCAGAGCACTATAAATGGTGCAAAACAAAGTCTCTTTTCCAGGTTCCCCACAGTGAGCAACTTAAGAGCATTTAGTTTTAGCGGGTATTAGGACTTCATGTCCCCAGAGAACAGATCCTGCCCCTTTGATCTCTAGATATAAAAATCACTGTTTCCCAGTGGTTACAGATTATCTCTGGGGCCCCAGAAAGGTGCCATGAAGATGCAGAATGAGGACCTCGCAGCTCCAGTCCATTTCCAGCATTGCTGTTGCTTCTTGTATGTTTTGAAAAAAAATATTCATGATCTCCAGTAATCCCTGCTTCTGAAATTAATCTTTAACTACTTATATAACTTAGAAACATGCATTAGGGAAGGAAAAAAATAATTTTAAAGAAATAGTCATACTCTCTAACTTTATCATAATTTCTTTTATGCGTTTATGTGTGCAGGTAGTCTGCAAAATAAATTTATAGTCGTATAATTCTGTATGTCCGTATCATATGTAGTGGTCCTTCCCACGAGAAGGTCTAAACCAGTATTCAAATCCAACTGTTTTCCCTGTCTTTTGGATGAAAGGAGAGATAGGAAGTCAAAATACAAGATTTCATTACAATTCTGTGTGCAGCTGAAGATGTTTCTCTACCATATTGCTATCTGGAGTTTTCAAAATTTCTTGTAGGAGGTGAATTTTCCAGTTGGTTTGATTCTGCTGTTAAAAAAAAAGCCACACTGATTTTTTTTTTTCTTTGATAAAATGAATAAAATGTTAAGGATAATTAAGCCAACGAGAGTTTTAAACCTTGTTGATTTTTTTCCCCTCAGTTCCTAACCTGGTAAACAAACTGCTTGTATCCATCTTTGCAGAGATAATTTAAAACCGCTGTGCTGAAAGTATAGTGTACAACCACCAGTTTTCACTTCAGAGACAAAACCATTCTGATGACCTTCAAACCTCGTGTGTTAAACTTGCAAGTAAAAATCATGGTTTTCATTATTTCTGTTACCTCAAGGTTACTTCAGGGCTAAGGTTTCCAGTGAAGATCAAACAAGAGGTTTTTTCCTGTCTTGCACATCCTTGCGTGTGCCCAGATTATGCCCTCTGTGAAAATACTAAACCGCAGACACTGTGGCCTTGAAGCTGGAGGGAGGATTGCTTGGTGTTATTAAGGCTCTGATCAGCAGACCAGACCAAGATCCGGCTGCTCCTGTCTGGCTCAGTAACCTTGGAAAAGTCAATAATATACTTGTGCCTACATTCCCCAGCTGTAAAAGGAAGGGGATGCTCTTTCCCTGCTGCAGAGGTGCTTTGGAGATAGAGCTACTCTCTGGTGGTGAGTACGGAAAAACGCGCGCGTGGATCGGGTTCACAGCCCTGCCACAGTGCCAGATTTTCCTGACGGCACATGGTCCTGAAGGTCCCCCAGAACATTATCCACGCTTCCAGGCCTCTCCACTCCTTCCCAAGCACACTTTGTCAGCAGCTGCTTTGGGAAATGTCCACATCTCCCCCCCCTGTTGCACAGGCCCTTGGCACAGAGGAGACTTCTGCATGCTCCTCTCACCCCGTGTGCTCCTCTCACCCTTGCAGGACAGCGAGTGAGCCTGCCCAGCCTGCTCAGCTGGAGTTTTTGATAACCTTTGCAGAGTGAAAGTGGTTGTTTTAGAGCAGCAGTGTAGAGCTGCTTCTGTGGTATATTATGTATGTCCCTGATACATTTCTTTTTACATGTTTTGCTGTAACCTTATTCACACAGGCTGATCGTATGTGCCCCAGATACAAATAGGAAGACAAAGTCTCCAGTTCCATCTGCTGCAGTCTAGAACGATTTTATCCACCATTCACTGGGGGAAAGCAATTCTGACTTAAATGGCACATAAGCTGTGTATTATTAGTCTGATAGGATAAAGTATTGCAGGTTTTTTCCTAGTGAGTTTTTATGTTTGAACTGGAAATAACTGTGCTGCATGAACTCTATGTGGAGAGGTATAAAACAAAACAAAAAACCCCAAACTTGTGAAATAGCAGAGGCTGAAACTTTACATCAGTGATGTCTGCTTGTAAAATCTTCCCAGAATAATTCTTTCACCAAAATACCCGACCAGCTCTTCTTCAGCAACTTTCAGCAGAGGTAGGCAGGAAATCCCACTAAAAAAATAAAAAGCCAAAAAAAAAAAAAAAAGAAAAAAAAAGCAACTTCCTTGGAGCCACCACTGTTTGGAAATGAACAGTTAACAAATGCAACCTTTTCACTGATGCCCTAAATTCCTTTGTCACTTAGTAACAGCCTCTACAAACTACGCCTCCACGCCTGACCTAAGTTACATCATATTGCCATGTTGTGGAATAATCTATTGTTGAATGTGTACAGAAAATTGGTTATAAGATCCATGATACTATAATGAATAATTATAATTTCTTTACTAAATAAATGACAAGGTTTATTTAGTGAAAATATCATGTCAGTGCGGAGAGCAAAATAAAAAATAAGTTCATGTGCTGAGCTTGGATTGAGAGACATGTCACCACGTACCTTCTTAGCTTCTTAACACTGCTAATGGGAATAGTGACAACCTTTATCTCCGCACTCGGCTGCAGAAGACCTTGGTATCTGCCAGGAGACAGCTTTCCAGTGGAAAGCTTTCTACAGCAAGCTGGTTCTTACTAATCATCTTGTCAGTCCTCCCTAAGGCATCGCCGCCTTGGGGCAGGTTTGGGGCATGATCACACCTTTCTAAATCTGTGGGATTTTTGTAGAAGTAGCTCAGATTTGTATCAGTGTTACTGTCCAGAAGGTTGTCTGTTGATTTCAGTAGGAATTTACCCGGGAAAAAATGTATCATTAAGCAGCTGAATTTTAACTGTTCAGGACCTGCTGAATCCTTTATGTTACCAGGTTAGCATACCTAAGTGTGGGCTTAATTTGCTTTTCTCTTTTCCTCAAAATTAATGATTTCTTGAAGTTTATTGTTCGGAGTTCTGCTTTCTTCATTTCTAAGTAGGTAAAGATGCTCATCTGTGTCTAATGTCGTGGTACACATTACATAGTGAATGCTGAGAGTTAATTTTATGTGGAGATGGGATGGAGATGGTAGTGCTGGGAGCCTTTGTGACACAGAAACAAAAGCACTAAGTTGTTTCGAGAGAGATTTTCCCTTGCTAGAGAAAACCGCTGCAGAACGTCTGTCCAGCTTTGGGTAACAGAAGTACCTTGGAAAGTGAAAGCAAATAGGTCCTGCGAGCGGGGGGGAACAAACGCGAGGTTCAGCCGGCGGAGCGGCCACGCGCTCGGGTTTGTGCCGCTGGCTTTGGGAGGGATTCCTGCCCCAAGAGGCGCCTCAGGACGGGGCCGCGCTCCGCCGGGCCGGGGCTCCGGCAGCCCCGGCAGCGCCCGGTCCCGGGCGGGCGGGCGGGGAGCGCCGCGCTGGGCCGGGCCAGGCCGGGCCCTGCTGGGCCGCGCTGCGCTGGGCCGGGCCGGGCCGGGCTGAACTGGGCTGGGCTGGGCTGCGCTGGGCTGGCGGCCCCCGGGGAGCAGCGGGAAGGAAGGAAGGAAGGAAGGAAGGAAGCGGATCACAGCCTATGAAGGCTGAGATGTGACAGTGTTTTGCACTGGAGGCAGCTGTGTGGGGTTACCTGAGGACAATGTCTGGCTGTACTGGCTGATTGCTTAGAGCATTAAAAAAAAAAAAAAAATCCAATTAATGGGGGCACCTCCTAAACAAACCAGATATCCCTTTCACCGTGCAGTCCCTGTTGAGAAGAGTATGATTTTACATTAACTACACTGGATAAGTAAGAATTTGTTATGTTCTGACTTTATCCAGGAAATTCCCTTTTAACCCAATTGTCCCTATTAAGTGTGTCAGCTCTTCTTTTAAAAGCTCTGCTCTGCAAAGGCAAATTAGTATATTAATGTGGAAGCACGTAATTTTAAGACAATGAAAAATTGGGAAGCCCTTATCCAATTTTTCAGAAAGACTTATTCATTACAAAATATTGCAACAAACTCTGCTTGCTTACAGTTATTTACAAAAATTAAATTTCTTTTTGTTCATATTTACTTTTCTCTTTGAAACCTTAACAGCAGAATTATACTTGCCACTTTCATTTTCTTTAATGTACTTTAATTTTGTTTGGAGTTGATTTAAAGTTTCATTTTCAGATTCTCATCTAAATATTGAAAATCTAACCTGAAAGTACCTCCTAAGACTGATCTACTCTTCTTTGCCCTCTCCTTAAATTATGCATAACATAAACTTGACAATAGTCATGTTTAATTCTGAAACGCTTTATTTATGGCAGTGTAATTCAAAGCCTGAGGGAAAACAGTTCATCTTATGTA
Organism: Melospiza georgiana; assembly: GCF_028018845.1. Taxonomy (NCBI): domain Eukaryota; kingdom Metazoa; phylum Chordata; class Aves; order Passeriformes; family Passerellidae; genus Melospiza; species Melospiza georgiana. The sequence continues at coordinate 85,394,218 of NC_080431.1, forward strand.
CAATTAGCATATATAGCTCTTTAGCTGAAGTTCAGTGTATTTCCCTCACAAATGAGCATCGGGGAGCCAGGTGCACTGCTGCCTTCTTGAAACCTCAGCCTTGAACTCCTGACTACTTCAAAGCATCCAGGATGGGCCCTACCTGGGCTCTTGGAAGTTCTCTTGTTTCCAAGGCACTTGTGTAGGTAGGTATATTAGCCATGGGATCTATTATTTATGCACTGGTTTTAGAGCTGTCAGAGGAAAATCAGTTTTAGGGAAGAAGGGAGCAGTTCTCTTGAAGTGGGGTTTTCACCTTTCACATGCTGTTTGTTTCCCCATCCTATTTTGGGTTTTGAGAAGACTATCTTTTGTGGAGGACATAGTCAGTGCCCCAGAAAAATGGACCCTAGATGTTGGGGGAGAAAAGTTAAATAATTTTTGACATGAACTCACAATCAATTTGGGCATATGGCACTGTAGGAGAGTGTGTATAATGTGTGTGTGTATGATATTCCTAAAGATGATTGAGTGGTTTCAGTATGTTTCTAACTTGCGTGCTTCTTAGCAGTAGATATAGGATATGCATAACATAAATGCATTTTATTAGGGGTTGTTTGATGCCTCTGATGTAGTTTGTGCTCTGAACATGTTGTTTTGAAATGCTTATTTGTATGTAAGGAATTGTTAACACATTTTATCATACGATGGTGTGGATTTGTGGGAATTCCATGGTTTCCTACAATATCACCGCATCATATGAAATGCACACAGTTCTTGTAAACGCAATGAAACATTTATGATGTGATGTAAACTTCAATTTGGGGCCCAAAAGTTGTTTTCACTTATGTAAGAAGTAGCCAGACCCAGGGTGATTTTAACAGATGATGCACTTCTATCCTAAAATGGATTCAAAGGGATTCTTTATCATACTGTTCAATCCCAGGTGTGTAATTTTTTTTTTCCTTTGCTCCCAATATGGGTGTTCCTGTTTTGTATTTCAGAACCTAGATTTTCATTTAGCAATTAATGCGCGTGATTCAAGTCACTCCTTCTGTATTTTATGAATTTTTTCCAAATATAGTATTTCTCTGCCTACTGTTGATTGAGCAGAATGGGACTTGCCTACACAAAATTTCTTAGGAAATACAATTTGCACATCCAGATTTCTGACTACACCCACTCTCCCCATTATTGTAAAGTGTTAATCTACTTGTACGATGGTGCTTGCACAGATGCATACATACATACCCTCTTTAAAAATAGGCTGTGTGCCTAAATCCTTATGGGAGAGCTAGGTCTGTATGCTCACTGAATATTTAGCCCTTGTGGTTACTGCAACAGAGTTTTTGTGAAGACTCTTCCATATTTTTAGAAGGTGCTTTTAGTAAGCAGTTTAATCCTAAGTAACAACTGAGGGGTTTTTTCAGCAAATTTTAATTTAAAACTAATTTTAAAATTACACATATCCCTTTTACCAGTACTTTGAATTTGAGCAGCTCCTTTCCAGAAACCTACCCTGGAGAAAATGTTTTTAATCAGGTTAAAATGGAGGCAAGATAGAAAAAAAATGTTTGCTGTGGCGTGACTGGAGCAGTGCTAATGAGCTCTGCTCTAATACATGAAGGAACATATGGCCCCCATCTGAATACAAACTGGACACAAAGCAGTAATTCAGCTGAGATGTCCTGAATATTGTAAACTGGGTGAATGTGGTTGAAGGTGTTTATAAATGGTGGCTGAATCCCACACACTGACTCACTGCCTCCTAATGTCCGGGGCTCAAGGTGCTGTTTGTAAGAGTATAGAAAATGACCAGTAGAGGGAATTCTTAATTAATGCTAACAAAATAGCAAACTGAAATGTTATGCTATGAAGAAAAGACTTCTTGTGCTCATGACGCAGCAAGAGACGGATTATGGAGAGGGCGAGTTAGGAGAAGAAAAATCACAGGACAAGCAAATTGAGTATTTACTGGCAAATAATTGCTCTCTTAAGCTGTGGCTCTCTTCCTAAATTCTTGGCATTCCTGAGCACTAGAACCATTTTCAAAAAATGCATCGTTACAGAGTAGATGTAAAAAAACCTCTCAAAGGCTGATGGTGCAGACTTGTGCAGGTAAGAATGTGTGCATTACTGCCTATATTTCTTCTAAAGCTTTAGATTGCCATCCTTTATAGGACTGCTACTTTGCTCTGCCTCCGATAGAACTGATGTTTTGGTTTCACAGCTCTGTTTCGTCTGAAAGTTGGGGAAGTGAGGACAGTCTTTTAGGCAGGCTGCAGTGTGTGCTTTTCTGTCAGCACAGAGGTATCGACAGACAAGGAAACAAAACAAGCTGGGAAAAAGCATATGGCCCACTTTTATTTTGTTTAAATGGGTGCTGGCTTTTATGGAAGGTGCCTCTACTTAAAGGACTTCACATCAGCTTAGTGCGGGGCAGGAACTTACTGCCTGTATGTGCTTGTATTGCCACGCTGATTTCACTGGAGGAAGGCTTGTGAGATGCTGCAGGGAAGGAACTTTCTGTAAGGGACTGCTAGGAACTGCCTGCATCCCCAGGGAAATGAGACTTTTGGGAACCTGCTCTCTTTCCTCCTGTCTACAGTTTGCCTACCTGTTTTGTACTCTTTTCCCTCCCAAATTTCACCACTTTTAGCCAAGTTTAATGGGTGAAAGTTTCCAATATACCTGAGCTTCCACATTTTTTTAAGTAGACAGCTGTTTAAAGGGGAAAAGTTGTTTTAACACTTCTCTGTGGGACAAGCAGCCTCATAATTAAACCCAAAATTATACATCAGATACAAAACTCTTGACAGAAATCCATAACACAGGAGGCTTGTTTGACTCTTCAGGAGCTGGCTCAAATTTATGGAGGACTATTTTTTTGTTTATTCCACATGCAAAATTCATTTTCTAATACTAAAAAAGGGCATGGAGATGTATAGGTGGCTAAGAATACTTTGTCTTAAAATATGACTCTTACTCACATCTTAATCATCAATTAAAACTGTAACATTGCCATTTTTTATCAAACCAACAGAATGCTGTCCCTCATTTCTTCTCCCTACTTTATCATGTGCATAAAAAGTAATGGCTAAAACAATCTCACTTCTCACAAGTTAATGAAAACAGCACATATTCCTGAAGAACAGACATGTTCCCTTGATTTTACAGGGGGTTTATTTTGATTGTACTGAATATGTTCAGGAGTGGTGAACAAGCTGAACATTTGATTGATGGGGGCATATGTGTGTTGGAGACACAGCTCTGGAAAGCCACACAGAAAGCGTCACAGTATCAGACCCTTCAGAAAAAATTGCCAAGTTCCCCATAAAGATTAAGGGTGGTTTAACTTTTAACACAGGGGTAATTTCTCATTAATAGGTATCAAATTAAAATTGACTTATGTCTTTAAACATAGGCAGTTTTTAGTCTTTATAGTTTATTGTACCATAATTGTGGATATTCTGTTTATTCAGTATTGTGCTATTTCTGCAATTATATAATATTTATTATTATAAAGACCTTTCTTATTATTATTGCAATAATTAATCTTTTTTTAAACTGGTAAAATCTTGGCCCATCTGGGGTTTTGGGTACAGAGTACAGCAAGTTTATTATGTAGCATGTGAATGAAAAGTAAAAATCCTTTTATTGGTTTTAGTGTTCTGCCTTTTAATGACTGTCCCCTCTTTTCTTGGGAAGACAGATTTATTTTCTCTGTGCAGTTATATTTATATCACTTCCACTACATTCAGTCTTCTTTGTTTTCTTTGTCATTTTGACGCTTTCTAAACTTTCCCCATATGAAAAGCTCTTGAGGTTTTTAATGAGCCTTTTACTCTCTGAACCCTTTTTGTTTCTCCTCTGTCCTATCCTATTTGAGGCGGGGTGATCAGCACTGACTGCAAAACCCAAAGCGATGGCGTGACAGCAACTTACATGACCACATTATGGAAGTCTCACAAGTATTTCCTTTGGACCCCCTGTTGTTCAGTGTGAGTCCCAGAACAGCCCCACTAAATTCCTCCATTTCCTTTGCTGTCTTGGCTTCTGTGAGCTTGTCAAGCTACAGGAGATGGAAGCAGTGCAAATTGTTTCTTTATTTCTCCTAATAGAAAGGCTAGCTACAGAATCCTATAGAAAGTGAGGGTTTTTGAAGTGAAGAGAAGTATCTATGGAGAAGTATCCTTGTACCTTGTGTGCAGCAAACTGGAAGGATTCCATAAGATAGAGATGGCTGACATGGAAAGGAAGTACAGCTTGTTCTGTGGCTTGTAGACCATCTGCAAGTGACTTGCAAGAGATGAGAGGGTGCCAAATAAAAGCACAATTGTGATATAATGGAGGTATGAATCAGTCATTGGTCTACTCTTACTGGAAAAAGCATGCAAAGCCCGGGACTGTTCCTTGGGTAGTACTAGAATACTTCATTCCTTTGAAACGTGTTTCAAGCCCTAGCTCCAGACCAGCAGTCACTTAAACCTGTCTGAAAAAAAAAACCTTTTTCTGTTTAGATTATCAAATCTTATCTTTTATTTCTGCAGATATAAAGAGGCATGTTATAGAAATATGTAGTAGAAAGTCCCTGGGTCACAGTGGAGCATATCAAGTTGACTTTTGCTGGAAGCAAGGGAGTTTTATTCCTGCTTGTCTCCTCTCAGTTAATCCCCCTTCTCTCATCTTTTACCTCCTCTTTTTGCCTCTCCCTGCCTTCTACCAGAAATTTTCTTTTTTTTTTTTTCTTAGTCAAAATTCTACCTGGCATGGCATATTTTTCTAGTGTAAATGATCACTTTCAGCATTGAGGTGATAAAACATATTTTCTGCCTTCTTGGTTGCCCAAGAGAGAACAAATAGATTTTGAAAAGCAGATGGTTGACTAGAGAGCCCTAAGGTATCACAGAGCTAACAGGTGCAGCTCCCTATTCAGACTCTGCAAAGCAAAAAAAGTCCTGTATCCCAGAAAAACTAGAAAAAAAGCAGGAAAACCAGCAATAAGATGGGCTTTAGAGTCCAAATACATATATATTTTTAATCATGTTTATGGTAGGTTAAACAGGCACAGTGTATGTGTGCTGTAAATAGCCATCCCTTATGAAGAACAAGGCAAGCATCACGGCTAAAGCAGAGTGCTGGAAGGTAGAGACTGCACTGAATTCCATCATGGCCATTGATGAGCTGAGCCATTTGCAAAACTCTTTTCACGTCTGTTTCCCACACAAAAGCCGGACAGTAGCAGAGGAATAACTAATATGTCCTTCTACAGATCGTTGTGAAACCTGTATGGGAAAGGTTAAGGAAAGAAAAGTGTATCCTCGTGTTGCAATGCTAGATACTGAGTCAACTCAGTGCATGTTTCTGAAATACAGAGAGCAAATTGTTGAATACCTCAAGCAAAACAATATATGTAGGTCATTAACAAAGAAAGAAAAATCATATCATCATCATTACCTGTTTCTAGTCACATCTGTGCTGTCTCACACATTTAATATGGAGTAGACAAAGTACCTAGTCAGCCTTCCAGTGGTGCAGGAGCTATGTCTGCACTTTTTCACTTCTTCTGCAGCTATTGATAACTTCAGATGTAATTTATACTGGGTTTTGCTCACACTGCCATAAATCCTAATTCAGAATGAAAATGAGAATATCAATGCTTCATTATTAATAACATCATTAGGCCCTGATTTTGTGATCTTAAGCTTGAGCCATCCAGCTGAAAATCCCTGGGGTGTGCTTACTGAATCCGTGCTGGGAGCACTTCATTGCTGTGGGTGCTCTTAAGCACATTTGGTCTTGGTATAGCAGAGCACTATGAAGTGGTACCTAGAGGTCTGAAGAGTTATCCTTGCAGAAGGAAGTAACTTATACCAGTCAACAAAATAAGGTTTTTTGCATTGCTAGAGGTAGAAAAAACAGAGACACCAACTTCTTACCTTCTAATTTGAGTCCTGGAGTACTGGTCTTCTACTTCAGAGCAAAATAAAGGAAAAGAAAATCAGGAAGATACCTAATCAGAATTTTAGCTACTAGCAAGAAACAAGGAAAGGGCATATAATGAGCATCTTGGGCTCTTTTTGCCCAAGCATTATATATTAACATCTTAAAATCTAGATTGCAAGGAAAGTGTTTCAGTATGTTTAGTCCAATTAGAAAACAGATTCATAACCATAATCACATTTTAAAATTAATGAATGCAGGAAAAAGAAAGTAATATAAATCAATAATCTTATGTAAAAGTTTTTCTGGGAGTTATGGAATCTGGCGCATCACGCTCTCAATTTTTCCGTAAAAACATTTTTCCATTAGTCATCAGGTTGGAGCAAAGTTTATAAAAATTGGAAAAACAAGTCATAAGAACTAAAACACATTTTGAAAAGTTAAAATGAAAAGATGAATAGGATGGAAAACTTTTTGAGGAGTTGGGAGAAAAGAAGGTAATAGGGAGATTTTTTTCTGCGTTTGTTTAAAAAAATGGGGTCTTGCTGGAGAATTAAGCTGTAAGAATACTGTAGCCAACTGTGAATATCTGTGATACTGTTAGAGGAAAGATTTCCTGCTTTCCTGCTCCTGTTTTCAGGCAAATTGCCTTAGCTGTCCTGGTCTTTCTGTTCCACATAATTATCAGCTGAGTTGAGTGAGATCTCCTTACAGCTGTGAGTAGTAATGAGGCCTTAGCATTTCTTTGCACATCACTGCTGGGACGTGACCTCTCGCCCTAGAAGATTCACCTTTTCATTTTAAAGGTGTTGCTTCTTTTCTGCGTGTTTAAGGCATCACTCAGGTGATACAATCCCCTCCCTCTGCAGATGTAGAAAATGCAAACAAACAGAAGTTCCAGAGAGCTTCTTTAACCTTGGATGTGAAAGGTGGTCAGGGATGGAGGTTTTGGATTACTGGGGCAGGAGTTTTGAAGGAGAGAAAAAGAATGTATACATTTAGGATTGTTCTTAGCGTATTGCATAAATGATGCAGGAAATGCCACAAACATCTCCACATAGAGAGGTGTCAGAGATAGAATGACAGCAGCTATTCAAAACTCTGATGACATCTGAAATGTAAATAAATGTAAGACAGTGATGGTGTCCTTTTGTGAAGGCATTTGTTCCTTCCATGATGATCTTCCCCCTCACACCAGTTCACCTACTCTGCTGTGATGCAGAATTCATGTGACATCATGAAATTCCAAGAAGAATAGAAATTAGACAAAAATGGATGGTTCTACACAGGGCAGATTATCCTGCCTTTTTAGAAATAAAGGAAGTTGTGGTGTGAGTCAGTCCTCAGAAAATGATGTTAGTAGTGAGGTATATAAAAGGTGCAGAAAGAAGTACAGAAGCTCAAGTCTTGTGGAGAGGTGATATTTCATGGCAGATCTGCCTGGGATTTATGTGCTGGCAGGAGGACAGGTGTTGAGGGTAGGAAGGCTGTTTGTGATCAAGCAGAGTAGCTCAAAGCAGCACGGGTTTTGTGTGTGAATGACAGACAGTAGTGAAACAGAGTACAGCAGAATCCTAAGGCAAGGGATGGTGAGTGGGCAAATCATAGGGGGAATTTATGCTCAGATGATTTAGTTGTGCTTTTTCTTTTTCTCACACTTTTCCCAATGTATTTTGTATTATGTATCATGCCTGTGATTGTTTTCTCTTGTTTCTCTCCTGACATGTTTAATCCCACAACACAGTCTAGTCTTGATGTTTTCCTTCTCCTTCAAAGAGTCCCAAGAGAGAGAAGCAAGGAAGGTAGATGTATTTGACTTTGGAAAATGATTCGATGCCACTTGCAAAGGAAATAAAATATATCACAGGGGTCTGCTGTGGGGTGTGGAGTGAAAATATTGCTTGTTTGTGACAAAGGATTGCCTTGAAGACTGCTTCAGCTTGATCAGTCTGAAACCCGTGTCTCAGTGTTTCCATTACAAAGACTTTAATGTTCCTGTTTCTTTTGGAAAAGGACTTCATCTATTTTGAAATAAATCCAAGGCTCCCCAAATGTTCTGTTTGCTTTCAGGCCCAGCACATGAGAGCTATGCATCAGGGTCACATTACAGAGGGGGCAGGAGAATATTCACTCTTTGGGTCGTGAGCCAGGTTAGTCAAGGAGTCTGCATGGGACCAGCCCCATGGCAGCAGAGGACGGCAAGGACTGGGAATGTGCGGACATCAGGGCAGCACAGCTGTTCTGCAGTGGGGGCCATGGCTCCTCCCCAGCCCAGGGGCACCCGGGAACCTGCACAGGTGGTGCTGTACTGCACTGGGCATCTGCAGGACTGTGGTAGGATGAGGGAATATCAATGTGACTGCGAAATTGAAACCCAATTTATTTTTTTTTTTAATACCCCATGGGGCTCATCTGGTTTCCATGTAGAAGGCAGGACTTTAGGACCTGTGTTATGCATGAAGGCAGATTAATATCTGTATGATGCTCTCTTGCTTTCAGATTTGTAACTCAGTGCTAATCATTCCTTCAGTGGATCTCAGGCTGGATATGTTCACTGAAGTTGATCATTACAGAGGCTTAGTGCATTAATTCAAGTTCTCAGCAAACAGTGGCTCAATATCCTCCCCAAACTCCCAGTGGCTTCCTATCCTGAAGACATAGCTTTCTGACATGTTTTTTTCTTTCCCTAATCCTGAGATATCCCTAATCTCTTCCATCTTCAATCCCCATTTTTCTAGTTGGCAGCAAAGAACTATTTCAGTGCCTACCTGCCTAGCTTATTCCCAACTTATAATTTTTATATTACTAGTTTCACCTAGTGTTAAAATACTTCTACAGTTCTAATGTGTAGAAAGAAAGAAAATAAATTTACCTTCTGAAAGGCAAAATGCAGCCTTTGTGGTAGGCATCTCTGGTGGTGTATCCCTGGTGATATGTTTTAAGTTCATGTGTTTTTATTTTTGTTTTTCTTTCTTTAGTGTGTTTCTGTATTTGCATCAACTGCTGATGCTTTTACATTAGATTTTTTTGTTTAGATATCTTACAAAGTTTTCATTTTTAGTTTCTATTTTTCTAATTCAACTTTTAAAAGAAATTCTAAAAAAACTCATGTAAGATGAGCTCACATGAGCTGCTGCCAGCTGGTAATTTCTTTGTACTTTAGGTGGGCTTTGTATTACTCATGGGCTTGCCATTGTGGCCTGAAAAAACTCGTTATACCAATACCCGAATCCAGAAAAATAAAAGTAAAGGTGACAGGGGTGTCTGCACTCCTAGGTTCCTGATATGAGAAGATGCCTCATTTCTAGCAGACCACCCTCCTCCTCTTTTGTCAGCTTCAAACTGTCTCAGTTTAAGCAAGTTTGGCAGAAATGCCCAATTCCTACGGGGTTTTTTAAAACCAAAAATGAGGCAGAGGCAGAAACTACTCCTGCCTTCAAGAGAGGCTGCAGTGTGCACTCCAGAGCCCAGTGTGAGGGCTGTCCTTCCAGCTGGGCCAGTCGTCTTTCCCAGATGGGGCTGGTGCTTCCTCCTCCCAAGCACCGGCCGGTGCCAGCCCTTCAGTGTGGGAGAGGGAGCTGGAGGAGCTCTGAGTGTTGGCCAGGGTGAAGAGCAAAAGAGGAAGAAGTGGGAAAGGGCAGTCATAACTGGGAACACTATGGATATCATGACCAGAATGTAACAGAGGAAGAGAACCCAAACCTAAAGGAAGCCAAACCTCACTGATGCTCTTACTTGTGGGATGACTGGCTTAATTCGCATAACCTCTTGCCTGTCACCATCTGCAGAGCCACTTCAACAAAGAAACTCTTTTTTAACATTAAAGAGGAGTTGGAGGGAAAAAGACACAAGCTTTGGTCTTCAGATAATACACATGAACTTGATAAACTGATTGTAATGTCTGTGTCTTGAATTCTTTATCTCCGAGTGAAGAATTAAAATACATGTGCTTCAGAGGGGAGCTGCGATGCTTCATCCATTTGGAAATTATTTTTCTCCTTTAGGAGACAGATGCTTTACCTTTTCCATGAAAAGTTGTAAATGTTTCGGAAACAATTAATGAAGCTTCCTGACATCCTCTTGGGTGAGGAAATATGATTGCTGTGGGAAAACTGAGGCAAAAATCTGTCATGTGAATATTTTATTTTAATAGTTAATGAACAGGGAAAAAAATAAAGTATTACTGTAAAACACATGAGCAAGATTGTGGAAAACTTTGGCAGAGAAGGGTTCTGAGACAAATTCTGTCTTGATTGGCATCTCTTGAAAGTCAAAGCATCTACTCAGTGTTTATGGCGCTATTAAATTTGGCTCATGGTGTAAATACAATCAGGATACTTACCTCTTAGTATACTTAATTTCAAAATGTACTTACTGAATAAGGCAGGCTTGTAGAGCAGAAGTAAATACTTTGAAAAGTGACTACAGGAAAAGATAAGCTTCCTTTGGTTTCACGACAGCAGTAGTGCCATTACTTTTTACATAAGAGCCACCAGTCTCTTCAGTCAATGGCAAAAGAACTTCAGCAAAATGCACCACACCATCTCAAGGTGTTACTTTTTGTGTAGAAATTAACAGTTTCTGTTTAAGGATTTGGAGATTGAGACACAGAAATGTAGCAGGCCACACAGCAAATAAAGTGGCAATTGAGGAAGAAACAAACCTCAGATGCCCCAACCTTTTCCGCTCAGAATCAGAAGATCCACAGTCCTTGGAAGCATGCACATGTCCATAGACTTAAAGCTGTTTTTTTCCTCTCAGCCTCTGTGTAACCTCAGATGATCCAGTTGTTTTGACTGTCATCCCAAGATCCAAGTCATTCAATCAGTATTTCTAGGCAGTCTCCTTTCTTTACCATGAAAAGCTCCCCCTTTTTTTTTTAATCTCTAGTATATTTTAGACTGAAAACACATGAAGCAACAGTTTGAGCTGCATTCACTCCATGTTACTGACATTGTAATCATATGGCTGTGTGTGTACCAGTATGTATTGAATAGGTAACGATAATATCTGTGGCAATCCCTTTCTCCTGGTAGACATTTTGACTTTTATATCAGATCAGTTTGTAACTACATCTGTTAGTCAAGCATAATATAAATCAAGGAAAAAGTAAAAGATTCAGCTGGTTGGAAATGAAAAATTTATGGTTAGAAAAGAGAACACCCATAAGCATTGGATACATACTGATGCTCAATGATTATTTTAGATTTCTATTTGTTTGGCTGGTTTTGCTTTTTTTTTTTTTTTAGGGTAAGCTTCTCAAGAGTCAGCAATTACTTTATATTCATGGAAGTCAATGAGTGGTTTACTGTGCACTTTAGCTGAAACAGACCAGTACTCCACATTGTGAAAATCTCACCTCTAAATAAAGCCAAGTTCATATGAAAGTAAAAACTGAACTAGCAAGAAAAACCAAGCCTGACAACAACTGAATAACTGATACACACCTTTGCTTGTGTGTTCCTGAATAAGATATGAAAAGACAATGAACAGAAATGGGCATTATTTCATACCCAGTGAGAGTTTATGCTTTCAAGCACACTAGCCTTATTTAAAAGCTGCTTGATTTTTAATTGTTTTGCAGCCCACCTCATCTGTGCACCCAGAGGATTTTCCTCTGGCCTTTTAAAGTCCACAAAGTTGTTTGGAATACTGGATAGAACACTCTTCTCTTTCTACTTGCTTATGCAACTCCTAGCTGGTAACAAAAAGAAATAAAAGCTAATTCTGTGAGGTTCTTCTGGGAGAGGAGGGTTGATGAGGGGAGCACTTGACTTCTGAGATCAGAAATCGCAGTTACCCAGCAGTGTAACAAGTTTTGGGCTGCTTAGTTGCTCTCCCTGGGTAAGGGCAACTCTCCAGGACAGCATTCTCCAGTTCTTGAGTTCTCTAGTTGCCCTATGTGCCTGACTCTGATTATGCAGTGGGGTTAGTTATGATAACTGAGATTTATCCTGATTTTACTTTATTTATGTTGTTCAAAGTGTGTTAAATGGCCATCATTTCCCCAGGCACTCAAAATCCGAATGGTCCCTTAGGTGGTAGAGAGGGGAAATTCACTGGTGGTGTTCATGACAAATATGTGAACTGACCACTCCATTATGGCCACACTGGAGTCTGGATTCTCTGATAACTGTATCGGAAAAAGGCATAAGACAAGGAGATCTGGTTACCAACTGGTCTTTAAGAATAAGAAACAGACATTTGCATTCTTTGTCCCTGAGCTGTAAATCAGGAGGGACAATCCTCACTTTGAATGCCGTGCTTATTCTCAGCATGATGTGTATGGTGAAGGAGGCATTGAAAGAAAGTATTAAGGCTAGGATAACATCAAAGAAAATGCTTCAGATTTTATTCTCGCTTCTATAGTGGATAAATTAAAACAGAATGAAACACCAGCAAACTTAAAAATAAAAGCAAATGTGTATGTGTGGCCGTGACAATTTATTCTGAAAATCAAAGTAAATTCTTCCTCCTTCCAAGCCATTATTCTAATGACGTAATTCTCTAACAACCTAATCCTCTACCTTGCTTTCTTTGATGGGCTTCCTCAAATACACTGGCCAGCCTATATGGTGGCTTTGAGATTTTTGGTGTCCTCTTGCTTGGTTGACTTTCAGAGCTACACCAGGTATCTCTGCTGATCTTACATTGTGCTTGGAATAGGACGTAAAGGGATGTCACTTTATTGCACCAGCAGTCTCAGCAGGTATTAAAAGAAAAAGTTCAAACACACCCCCACTCACAAGATGTGGTGGTGACTAGAAAAATGGGAAGTAGGAGCTTTTCAGGAAGAAGGAGTCTTAAGCAGACAACCTCAGTCTACACCCGCCTTTGAATTAGAAGTCATGTGGCACAGTAGCCTTTTTATATTAAAATTTTTAAAAAGTGTCTAATCCCCTTTTTTTTCCCCACTATGGCTTTGTGCTTTATTTTATTTTACAATAATTACACCCTGTATGGCAGTATTCTTCTAGCAGGCAAACATTGCTGCGGAATACAATCCCAAGTCCCACCAAACCGTTCCACAGTCCAGACAGGGCTGCCTCCTGCCTCGGGACACACCAAGGCAGTCACCACAGTGAATTCCATTCAGCTGGAGCTGAGAGACACTTTTACCATTCGATGAAAATAAATTCAGAGAGAAACTCAATGAGTTCTCAAGTAGCAGTTGAGGTAAAATATGTGTGCATGAAAGGGGGTGTAAGAGTCCAATTCTAAGTGTGTAACATAGAAGCCAATTGTAATCAACAGCTTACTCCTCACATGTTCTGTGAGGAAGCATTTATTTGTTTTCCCAGCTTTATGAGGGAAGGTGCCTGGTGATGCATTTCCCCCATGCATTCTGCCACGAGGGGTTTCCCATGTGTTATGTGGCAAGGGGGACTGAAGCAGGCATTGTGCCACTGAATTCCTCTCTGTCTTGGGTGAGTTCGTGATTCTGTTTGGGTTTTGTGAGCTGAAAAGAGTAGGAAGGTTTCTGCTATAAACAACTTTTGAGAATTGTTGATACATTAGGGGACAAAGAACATTGATCTTAGTAATACATTTGTCTGAATAAGCACATCAGTACTTGGCACATTGTTATTAACACCTTTGTGCACTCCTTTTCTTCCTCAAAGACAATATGCATGCATACAAATAAACCTACATTTTCAACTTTTATGTCAGTGCATGACTGTGGGGACAGAGGAGAGACATCCAGCTGTACAAATATAGTAAATATGTCCCCCATTATTTGTGGCAAAATTAGTTTTTTGGACCCTACTGATTAGAACAAGACACATAGTTATTACTGAGGATATCAGCCGTAGGAAAGAAACACTGTCTCATCTTTATACCACATATCCCATTCTTTTGTCAGCTTACATTATAAATAAATAACAAAGCAATTTGACACATGCCCATTGATTAAAAATAAAAGTTGTCAGAGTGAGAGGAGAAAGACAAAAATATGAATTATTAATAACAATATTAAGCAATGCAAAAAAGATGCTTAACATGCAGGAAAGTCCCTGAAAAGTCACTTAGTGAAGGGGAAAGAAAGGACAGCAGTGAAGACCTTCCCTCCACTATTACTTTGTCTTTTCTTTGCTACTTTGGCCCTTGGAGGTCAAGGTGACATGTAAAAGAGAGCAATGATTCTGTTAATTTGTGTAATCTTGTTTACCTCTGGTATTTCCAGCATGTACTGCATACAAACACAGAAGTATCACATAAGGAATGGAGTTAAAGTGATTGTGTGGTGTCATGATTTGGTTTGGCCATTTTATATTACTGGGCAATCTTCCTGGCAGTGGGTTTGAATGACCAATTCACAGCCCTGGCACATCATTTGGAGAAGCTAAGGTAATTTATAATTTTTCTAAATTTTGTGTATCCCATATACCTGTGATTTAATATGCAGATATTAAGATATACAAAAATTCTAGCAATAGTTTGTGTTCTGTACTTTGTAATGCTCCAAAGGAAAAAACATAAACAGTATCCTAGTAGCTGGCTTAATTATGCATTTCTTTTCCCACCTTCTGTCGCTTATTTTGGTTGCAACTATTTAAATGCTTTCATTTATCAGACCAGTTTGAATGGCTGTTGGGTATATTGACCATCCTGGCAATACTTAAGTTTCCATCTGTGAAGATCAGATTTCTTTTTTCACTGAACAGGGAAGAAAGAACAAGTACACTGGTGAAGGGGAAAAGAGACAATTGCAACATTTTCACAAAAGCTGAAGAAAACCCCTTGGTGACAATCCTGTTTGCTGAAGAATGCTCTTGCCCTAAAGCAGGTACAGAGTGTGCAATCACAGCAGAATAGCTAATCAGAAAGTTTTCCTGGTAGCATCAGAAGTCCATCATGGCTGAAGTCATGCTGTCTCTAGAGGGATATTTTATATTAGACTTCCTCATATCTAGTCTGAGCATTGTTATTTGGGGAGATGACATCATCTTTAAAAAAAACCCCAAACCTGCAGGAGCAGTAAGGCTCCTACCCTGTGCTTATGATGTTAATGTTTTGAATTAACAAACTGTTAATGAATTCTCAACATGGTCTCCCAATTATTAATTGTGTGTTAATTCTGGAAAGCTTCTCTTTATGCATCTTTGGTTCACATAAGAGCTAAGCACTTGCAGGTTCTATGGATCTCATGAAATTCAGAAGTGCTCAGAGCTTCTGAATGCCAGGGTCAAAGGCTGGCATTTAGTTAACCTGTGGTACAGGTACCTCCATCCTCATTTGGGCTTCCTTTGCAGTCAGCTGAAGAATATTAGGCACTTAGAGGTGTCACTTGGCCTGTCACAAAGAAAGGCATCTGAAATACTTCCTCATATAAGGGGTCACTTCTGTTCATAGGTCAGAAAGTCTGGATGAAGACTGTAAGCAGTTCAAAAGTTATCAGAAATTCTTCTATGCATGTTGTCACAAGCCTAGTAAGCAAAATGAGGGAGTTCCCCTAAAGCTGTTAGTCTTCACTTTTCTGTTTCTGTGTGTGCAATGGGAGCACTGTGTATGTTTGGTTATACAGGTTATGAGAAGTGGGTACATAATTGTAACGATGCAACTACGTGTTAGGTTCTAAATGGTTTACATTTACATTTTATGAGCTCTTTTCAGTTCCCATGTACATAATGTACGTAGAGATTAGCATTGAGTGGATATGTCTCAGCATGGGTACCTTACACTATTCCTGACTTTGGCTGAATATGAAATTATTGGTCTTAAATATTAATTGATGTAGCCTGACTCCCGTTAGTACTTCTAATCTGCTGTATCTGATCCCCAAGGTTTTGATGAACATTAATTTGTGCATTAAAAGACTGAATTTAAGTTAATTTCCTTGGTTTGGAAAAGCCACACATACCAATACTTGCTTGAGAGGGCTCAAGTACAAACCAAACCAAGTGGAAGGGAACAGCTCCTGGGACAGGACTGAGATGACAGAGAGGGAGACAGCTGCCCTTTGTCACATACCCAGAACTATAAGCTAAAGTCAGAAAAAAGACATGTAAAGAGATGCTAGCATATTATGCTACTCTATGTTGGAAATTAGGGGCACTAATTTCTTAAATTGTTTTTGTCTACTTGCACCATACGTAGCCTTATTCTGAAGTCTTGTGCTAATGTCTGTAAGGAAATCTTTAGACAGTCTAAATTTTTTTTTCTTTGAAAAGGAGATTCTTAAGAAAGTGAGTAGGCTTTAAAATTCAGCAAGGCAGGTTAAGACAGCCTTTGGTAAAGAATTTTAAAAATCTGGGAGAAAGCACTTTCATAATACCATAATGGTACTTTTCATCAGCCTTACTACACCCGTGTGCAGTATTTCAGCTCTGTAAACTGAAGCTTATTTATGCTAAATGATTTGCCCAATATCTTATCATGGGTAAGTGGCAGGCCAGAAATGGAACCCAGGAGTCCTAATTTGATTTCTTGTTGAATTCAGAGACAGTATAATGCCCCTGAAAGAAAAACACTGAAGAATTCAAGAGGAGCCCTCTGCTTGAGGAGTGTCCCATTTCAATAAGCGTGTGGTTATAGCCTGTCTGTGCTCCGACCAAGGTCCCCGAGGCTGCTTCCAATCCAAACCCATGTCTCCTCTGTGGGTGCCCAGTGCCCTGCTGAGTGCTTCAGTGCTCTGAACCAAAAGTCTTGCTCTTAATGGCCATACTGGGGAAAATACAGCCATGGAAAAGTGCCACCACTGCCAGCGAAAAAAGCGAGTACGGGTGAAATAAAAAGAAGCTGTAGAGTCATAAGAATATAGACTGCACTTTGAATGCTTCCACCACTGTTGGGCTTCTTATTTTAGAGTGAAGATGAGACAGCAGATGATATTATTTATCTTCAAATCCCTGTCTAAGCATATTTACCAACTCTGTGAGATCTTAAATAAATATGGATAAGTCTCTGTGTTTTTAAATTCATATTTTGAAATTTGACAATGCATTGTGTGAGCTTTACAGGGAGGTATTTCTGGTTTGCGAGAGAAGCCTCTTCATGTCAGCTTGTCTTCTTGGTAGCTTTCACAGTGTGTGAAGAAGGAAGGTAAGAACTAGGGCAAATATTACCTTCTTCCTGCAGCATTTGGACAAACATTTGAAATCAGTGGGTTAAATCTGTTGGCTGGTGAAAGACACTAGTGTAGAGAGTCAGGATCTAGTCTGGAAAATTCAATCACGTAATCTTGAAAGGAAAATTCAAGAGTCAGGGGAAATGCAGTCCAACACAATTTGTTCAGTCAGGACTTTGTTTGTGAATTCCTGTCAGGATTGACCTCAGTGTATTTATAAAACTTAAAAGGGATGTTCTTTCTTACGATTCCAAATTTTCCCTTGTTCAGAGGAAATTTTGCATACATTACAGCCAGTTTAATTTGTAGAGACAAAGTATGAATTTTCTCAACTATGACTTGGAGGACATAACATGAAGTTTTGTGAGCAGAGTTTTTCATTAATGTCTTTTTTTTTGTTTAGCTGGAGACAGAAGCGATCTGACTTTATAACATTTCTGCTGAGGATAAGAAGTTGTGAAAGTAGATGGAAAGGTAGCCATGCACTGGGTGCACCATAAAGGCTCAAGTGTGGGTGTTTGTTAACACATGAGATGCTGTAGGATACACCACCTGGCCTTCTGCTGCTTTTCCCAAAAGACATTTATTTCAGAAGTGCTAAGTCCTATCTGCTAGCCGTGTCCAGACGTGATTAAATCAAAGTGCTCCTCTGATGGCACTTGAAAGCTCTGTTTAAGCAAATGCTTTGAGCCATGTCCCCCAAACTTTACATACTTGAAACCACATCTAGGGTATGATTTATTGATGATAATCCTACCATAGAGTGTTTTAGGACAAATCCTTCTAAAGTGGTTATTAGATGAAATGTTGGACTCTGTTAAAATGCTGTATAATATAAAGAATACTTGATTTCATTAATGCTGATTTGATAACATCAGTTGCCCTCTGGCAATTTAGGTGAGCCCACAGGCCAAAATTTTTACCTTTAAATGCTCTTTCTACCTGTACCATGTACTGAGGGTGTGATGGGCACTTAAGAATAATTAGCATGTGGTTTATACCTGACAGTATAAAAGCTCCCTCAGCACATTTGCTGAGTGTCATGAATATGACTTGGGTTTCCAGATTGGCATGAGTTCATGCTTACTGGTCATAGAAAAGTTTCTTGGAAGTGGAACTGTTTTGTTTAACCTCTGTATTAATTGCAAGGCATATCAAACAAAATGAAAAACAATTTACATCCCTATTACTGAAATCTGTGCAGGATATGAGGGGGAAGTATTAAATATCTGCAGTTTGGTAAAATCTGAAGCACAAAGGAAAAATATGTATCATCTGAAGTTACTCAGGGTGGATAGCATATGTTTTAAACAGTTGGATTAAAAATCTAGATAGTGTATAGTGTGAGTTGATCTTGTCCTAGTCTGTGGGCATTATTTTTTCTAAGCTGGGAACATAAGGTTATATATCAACTAAGCAGATATGATCAGTCTGATCTGCTGGGTCTTCTTTTTGAAGACATAATCCTTATTAAAAGCAACATTGTGAAATTTGAACCTTTTTCTTCCACTTCAGGCACAGATGTTTTCTGCAACTATTTTTTTACTGTAAAAAAAATCTTTTGCAAACTCTTTTCTCAGACTTTATTCTAGCAAAGCTCCCATTGACTTCAGTCTCTTTACCTAAGTAGAAACCAAATCAAAAATTAGCAAAGTATTTCAGCTCAGGACTATGAGCTCTATTTAGAGGGACTTGAAGTCATAAATTTATTTGGTGATGAAATCTGAGGAGCTTTTGAATATGGCCAGTCCTGTTTAAACCTTTTACAGAAACCTATATGTTGTTGGCAATCATCACTGACAGGTTTCGTTTCATGAAACTCCATCCTAGAACCAAACTTAGAAATTATCAAGGTCATTTTGTTTCTTTTATTCTCCAGTCTTTTTAGTCTTCCACAATGGGCATTGTCTTATGTGTTGCCTATCAGCATAGCAGAGGAGAGAGGGAATGTAAACCTGCCTAATGATCATGAGTGGAATAAGAAACTGTTATCCTGGCAAACTTGATTTTAATTTAGGAAGCTGCAATCTGTACATTTTTTTTCCTTGATAGTTCTGTTTTTCATATGCTCTACCTTAGTGAAAGCAAAGTTTATAATCTTTGCTTACTCTGACAGATTTATTTTGATTGTACTAAGTGCTTGGTGAATTTAGGGAAGACATCATTACTTGATGTTTTTACTTGGTGTTTTGTGTTCTGGTTAAAGCTTGGTTTGGGAGGTAGAAAAATGAGGATCACATCTCCAGCTATCATCCAGGGTCATTAAGTGGATGCCAGCCAACTATTTCCAGTGCACAGGTGGTGGTAGCATTGATTAATTCATGATCACAAAGTGCTTTGGTCTACTGGCATAGAAAGCAGAATAGAAGTGCAAAGTGTTATTAATGGAATAGCTGCTTGACATACTTAATATATGTTGTTAAATATCTTTTGAGGCTAGATACATTATGAGTCTGAGTGACTCAACTGAAAGTAGGTATGACTACTTCTTTAATTAAGAAGAACAGATTCTTACTGAGTGCATCACAGTTTCAGGCCTCATGGTAACCTCCTGGTTAGTATTATGGGTCGATTTGGTTCATTTTACTAACATACAGCCTAGGAGCTGGGTGCTGGCAGCATCTTTAGAGTTTGGGGAAAAAAATGCAGTCACTTTTTGTGTTGATGGCTGGGAATTTCTCTTCCTCTCCTGACTAGTTTTATCCAAGCTTTCAGCTGTGATTTCATTTCAAAAAACATCATGCTGCAAGACATGTACTTCTCCCTTTTCCAGGTGGAAGAAATTTGTAGTTGTTTAGGAACTCTGTAAAGCATAACATTAATTCTGGTTGTGTTTACACTGGGACAAATCTTTCCCTGGTTTACGTTAATATGAAATTTACCACTCTGTTACCAAAGCCAGGATTTGGCATGTACTTTCCTGTTTAGTGGGAAGCACTTGCTGATTGACCACTTTGTGAAGTCATGGACGTGTTACGCTATCCAACTTTTCTCCAGAGCAACACACAACTACAAGGCTCTTTTTGTGGAATTTCAGTGTTTACGCATGATGTGAAAACCAGAAGGATGTGCACACCTAGATTAATGTTTCACTTTGCTGGCAGTGGTTGCTGTTTTACTGAAAGTGTCATAATAGCTGATGTTTTTCTTAAAGATTGTACTCTTGAAGTAAACAGATAATGTCAAGTTCTTTGTTTTTTGTTTATAAAATAAGTTTCTAGTCCTCATGATTGGAGGGAAGATACTGAATTTATGATCAAAGCATAACACAAAGACTCTGAAATGAAAAAATATAAATATAAAGGCTGGTGCTTATTTGATTCTTTAATAATATTTTTAAAACTTTAGAATTTTCAGAGGAAAAATGGGGAAAATTCTGAAAGGCAGGAGGGAAACAGCATGAGCTCAGGATCCGCAGTAGTTCATTTGCATTTTGTTTTCAGCTTGGTCTGAGGAATAGTTTAGTGGTCTGAATACTAGCTTTGAAATCCCTATGCAAGTTGAGTCTGTATCTACAGTATCAGCAGCAGGACTAGGAATAAAATTCACACCTTCACACCTCTACAAAGAACAAGTATAGCAGTGAGAATTTATTGAATATTTAGCTAGCCATTTAAACAAAGATTACTGAGACTGTTCTGTCTGGTATTACTTATCTGTGTCTTTATTAGCTGACCAAGAAATGCAGTGTTTGTCATTCATCTGTGTGATGTTTCTCTGCATCTGCCTCCTTGCTTGGCTAGATTTCTTCTTCTCTCTCCACTTGTAAGTGTTTGGGCAGAGAAAGTACTTACTTAAAACAAATTTCCAAGGTATTTTTTGATGTTCTGCTGGTTTAATTCCTTAAATTAAGATCATCACTGTTTGTAAATGTTGTGTAGCCATACACGCTAGTCATTAGAATTGCAATGGGAATTGCTGGGTGGAATTATAAGTTCTTTATTGTGTGGGAATCAGAGTTCATGATACTGAGGGTCTTCTATGACTCCAAGAGCTGTGAAATAGCTTTCAAGACTTAAAATGAATAGTTATGAATAATTTGGCTTTTTTCTCTGTAAATTCCATTACAAAAATAACTATAACAATAAAACTCCAAATAAAATACTTTGCCTAGGGAATTGTTTAGTTTGTTATTTGGATTGTAATACTACCCAGTCCCCAAACAGAATTAGGGTCTGTCTCTAATAAATGCTTCGGTAGAAATTAAGAGAGTGCCCCTGCTTTAGATCTTCATCATCTACATCAGAGATTCATACAAATGAGAAGAAACATTGCTATAGGCAAAATAGCAAAGGACATTGTGGCAATTATCCTTTTGTACAGGTGGGCCAAGTAATTCTGAATTGTAGAATTATAGTATAGAATGTGGTGAGCACAGGACTATTCTGTGGATGAAACAAAACAGTGTAAATTATGGCTTTTTTTTTTTTCAAGACTGAAAATTTTAAAGGAACTATGCCGAGAATTGACTTCAGATAGAATATTTTTGATTTCCAACTTCTTTCCACAAAAAAATTCTTTCACTTTCCAGTAAAAGTATTTGTCTTTCAAAAACCTCATTCAGCTGCAAGTAAAATTTTTATTGATGCTTTCACAAATACATTTCTTTTTTTATCAGCCTTTGTTGGGGAAAATTTGGAACCTAGTAATAGTGGCCTTTGGGGCATCATGTTTTGTGATTGCCATGCCTTGAAAACTTGTTGAAAGGAACCTAAAAATGTATATGATTTCCTAAAGGCAAGTGCCAAACCACTCCCATACACTTTTGGAATCTCTTGGGATTCTTACCAGGCTATTCTCCATCGAGTGTAATTCAAAACAGCACTGACTGCAAGAGATTTTAGGTAGAGAGTATGTCCAGAATTGTAAGTCAATTCCTGACTGTACTTTGTTGATGGGAGGGAGAAGTAGTGTTTTTCTTTGTCTTACCTTGATTTTTCTGTTTCTTAAAGATAATGACTTCTTGCAGTAGAAAAAAAAAAATATGTCCATTGCTTTTCCCTGCCTTACTTCTACTTGTAGAAATTCTCCTTCCTCTAGTGAGTAAATCAGGGCAGGTGCCAGCCAGGAGTGCTGCTTCCCCAGCCAGCAGCATAAGAAAACTGTCTGGCTGTACTGAGAAAGTTTTCCCAGTTCTGTGTTTATTAGCCTTGTGAGGAGAAGCAGGAGCATTGAAAGCTCTTTGGAAACTTATGGGGGGGGAAAAAAAAGCATTAGATGGCATTTTATGTTAGGGATATTATACAATACTGACAAAAAAACGAATTCTTAAGACTCTATTTTCATCCAGTAAATCTTTGGAGTGCCTTGAAAGCTTGGAACTTCTTTTGCTAGACCACTTTAGAGCAGCTAAAAAGCTATTGTATGTAAAATTTGTACTTTTTCGTTTCTGACAATCAGGTGGGTTTTCCTGGACCCTGAAGAATAAATTTAAAGGTACAGAGAAAATTGTAAGTCTGTAGACTACAGACTACAGATAGTAGATACAATGCAGTTTAAGGTTGGGGCAGGGTTATAGGTTAGCTGGTCTTAAATGGAAATCTTTGTACTGCCACAGAAAGCCAAAGGACACTGTAATATTTAAATCAATCTGAGTTTCCTCCAAATAAAAATAAAATAAAGAAAATTATGAGACTTGGCAAATAGATCTTGACCTCATGCTATTTTTACAAGTCAGACAGATGTGCAGTCTCTGATAAGCTGGTACCCAGGATGAGCTATCAAATTAGAAATCTGTGGAGTCACTCTTCAAATCCCAGCACTAATCGCAATGATAAAGAGCTACCTTTCGATTAATCCTGTCCTGGACTTTAGACGAGAGATACTGCAGTTTAATTACTGAGTGAAATCCACTTTGTCTGATCTGCCAGTCTGCACTGTAATGTCATAATATAATCAGCCTCACCCCTGTCTGAAGCTCTAGGGCTGTGAAGTCCAAGGACTTGTTTGATTGGAAGAAATAAAACGATGTTCAAACAACCACCAGCCACAGGGCTGTAATTACCAAAATCTTGTTTGCATCTGTCTGTCATTTTCACCATTGGTTTTTTTATGACACGAAGAAGCAAGGAGAGATCATGGTGGATAAGAACAGCAACCTGACAGGTGACAAATCAAGATGTGGGATGGTTTTCTTGTAGAAAATAATCATTGTAAAATATTCAGGCTAATTAAACTGGGTCTCTTTTTTACATATTTCCCATCAGCTTTGGTGACACATGCTGGTTCAAGCAAAGCCAGCCTTCAGTATTGTCATTTCGTAATTAAAACCTGTAACTGAGCTGGGAGCGCCTCCACCAGAGGTTCCAGTGCAGGGATGGAGTCGTGTGAGTGTGAGAAATCAAATTTCTACTCATGTGAGAAAGGCAGCAGGTCTGCCACAGTAGGAGGTGTTTCCTCCCACCCCTCTTAGCAGATTTAGCCATGATTTGGAGGGAGTTTTCCTTCCCACAAAGAGAGAGGCCATGGCTTGCTCTAACATATTACATAGCATGCCCTGCACCGGTGCATGGCTCACCCCCACCAGCTGTGTCAGCTCATTGCACCAACTCACACTGAAAGCAGTGGGAGAAATTAGGATGCTCCTGATCTTTTGATGTCAAGCCTTCTTCCCTCCACATCTTTTATTAAGGGTGCAACCAGGGAGCATTGGTAGAATTTCTTTTTAACGTACATGTAATGTAATGTAGAGACTATTGTTCTGGAAAAGTTCATTACCTTTTCCAGGCTCATTTGACAGAGCTGTCTGAACAGCGGTGCCTTCCTCTCACTTCTGACCTCAGCAGAGCTGGATTGTTAGCAAGAGGTGAAGAGATACAAAGTTTTGAATAAATGTTTTGTTTAGTTATCTTTCTGGCCATGCGAGGGAGGTTGCAGTTGTGGTGTGGAAAGAATAGCTGACAAAGCTCTCAAAAATGGTTTGTTCTCAAGTTATTGCTAAACATAGATGCTCATGGCCAGAAAAGGGAACACACCTTTTATCTAGCTCCATCCTTTAGAGAGGGCACTCCTAACCTGTGGTTGGGTTAAGCGTGATTGGATTTGCTGACATATTTTCATTGCTTAGGTTTTCTTCCCCCAACCACTTCAAAATCCTCATTTATCTCACAGTATTTTCTTATAATTTCGTTTTCTCTGCTTTTCCCTTTGCACTTTCTTTGCCTTGTGGCCATTTCCACACAGATCTTCCTTTTTCTTCTTACATGATCTAGTGATTGAACTCTTTACCATCTCAGTTGCTCTTCGAACTCTTTATTCCACCCATCTAGAATGGAGTTCGAACATTGTCACTTTCTCCCAGCTCTTCTGCCCTAAAAGCACTCCCAGTTTCCCTTTGTTTTTCTGTAGAATGAGCTGGTGGATTATTGTGAATCACAACTGGAGTTTGACAGTAATCCCTGTGCTACTTCCTCCTCACATAATGGGCTCGTTCAGCACTTCTACCTGCAGGGTCCAAGCACAGGGTGAGTGAATGCTCCCTGGGTGTCCTGGAGCTCTAGCCTGCAGGCAGATTTCTGTGTATAGACCAGTTCTCTATACTGCAAAATCAGAGCAATGTCTTGGGGCAGAGACTGGGGGTGAGGAAGGATAGCAGACAGCAGTTGTTAGCAGTATGTGTCTGTGCCTTAAACTTGCAGTACATTTACTTTCTTCCTCTTCCTTTTGTAGCCTGTGGCTGACAGCAATGCCTGGCATTGCCTGTCAGCAGGGATGGCATGCAGGGTGTTTTGCAATGGAAATCTGGCTTTAAACATAACTGGGTTTGTCACTACTGTTTTAACTTCTGAATGGTGTTTAAACATTACAGTCTGCAGATTCCATTCCAGCAGGATCCATCCGGAGGAGGCTGTCTAGAGAATCTTCTCTGAAGCAGCTCTGACCAGCAGCAATGGCCCTAGCGCTCTGTGTACTTCCACCCTCTGTCTAATCCTTTCTGTTAGAAACAGAAATGTCAGAAGGAAGATGTGCACAGCTTCTTTTAAATCTCAAGAGTATTTTTCAGCATGAAGAAGTCCATTTAGTTACATCGTCTTGCAACAACCACTGGTGTCTTTCTTCCCAAGGGAAAAGTATCAGGGAAATGTGAACAGTAGTTGTATGGCCAGTTGCTACAGGAATTATTTCCTTTCCAAATGCGAGGATAAAGGGGGACATAGGGTAGCATATAACAGTGCCTAAGAAGAAAAGAAGAAATTAGTATATATTGGTCAGAATAACTTGTGTTAGTTTCTAAGAGAAAAAAGCTACATGCAGGTGGAGTATGAGTTTAGTGTGAAAGCACCTTGTTACAATAAACAGTGATGTGAAATTCACGTCTTTCTAAGGACCTCAGTTCATACTCAGGTGTTCGGTGTGCTTACCGACACACAGATGGGGCATCCTTAATGTAATGGCTCTCACAAGCTTTGGTATGGGGAGTTTTGTGTGCATCATGCTGTACTGCAGCCCAGCTATACCTTTGGGGATCTCTGCATAGATGTGGCACAGGTTCTGGGGTAGCTTTAGTCTACCACCCCATTCTTTGGACTGACATAGGAGCTTGTCAGAAGACCCATCTCAAAATGTTGATGGTGGTATAGATTATTTTAGTCCCTTACCTGCTCTGGAGAAGTGAATTCATCTTTTTATCATTCAGTGATATGTGTAGGTTTGTTTTCTTAGATACCATGGCACCTTCTCTCTATGGTGCTGTTAGCCATATTATTGTGTGAATTAATGATTTTTGCTGTGCAAAATCAAAGCAGCAATGATCCGTAGTTAGAGGACATGGCACAGATAGAAGGAGACTAGAGGAGAAAGAGGAGCAGCAGGCAGAGGAGTGATCTGAAGATTGGAGAGGAAAGCAGAAGACTCATATCCCATCCTTCATCACCCATGATGCTGTCTGTTCATGTTTACTCCTTAGCCCTCATACTGCTTGCTCACGCATAGTTTTGTGCCAATGTTCATATTAGCCCCGCAGCTTAGGCTGAGCTCCACATGCACATGGCTCACTATGACATTTTCACAAGTACTTTGAAGTGTTATCAACACATTCCTAGATCCCACATGGCACAACCAAAACCTGTTGGAAGTAGAGTAAGACTTGTATATACTGGGAGCAGTTCCATTCAGGTGCGTGAAACAAATCCAACTCATGGACAATCAGGAACAAGAGTGAATCTCAAGTCTGTTCCTCAGATGTGTGCAAAGTAACTACTTTTCTAATTGAAAATGATAGACTCTCAGAATCACTGAGGTTGGAAGACTCCTCCAAGATCAAGTCCAACCTTTGACCAAACACCACCATGTCAACTATACCATGGCACTAAGTACCACATTCAGTCATTTCTTGAACATTTCCAGGGATGGTGACGCCACCACTTACTTGGGCAGCCTGTTCCGAGGCTTGGCCACCCTTTAAGTGAAGAAATTCTTCCTGATGTCCAATCTGAATCTTCCCGGGCACAAGCTTGAGGGCATTTCCTCATGTGTTGCTACTTGCATGTGAGAAGAGGCTGCCCCCCATCTTGCTACAACCTCCTTTCAGGTAGCTGTAGAGGGCATTAAGGTGTTTCCTGAGCCTCCTTTGCTCCAGGAAAATTGCACCATGCTGCTGATGGGACCACTGGTCACTTCTGGTGACATCGAGATTGAAAACTTTGGGGGTCTAGATCTGAAGGTACTTCATCAAGTTGTTGCTTTTTCTTTTAACATTTGAGAGTTTGAGACCTGGTATTTCTGTCTCAATTAAGAAAATTCTTATCAGCTGGCCAGCCTTAATTAAACTTGCCCTCTCCCCAGAAGCAAGCCTGATGGCAGCTCACTCTTCTCTTTGTCTAAGCTGGTCACTTTGTGCACCAGAGAGAGGGGTGCTAAGAATCCCAAGGAAGGAGGAGAGCCTACCTTCTGCTCAGCATAGAGAAGGTAAAGCATACCCCAGAGCTGCACAGAGTGGCTCCTCACCTATTTACTAATGAGCACCTTGCTGATATCAGCCAGCCTTGTGTGTCCATCAGCCAGGTCACCCTGGCATTCATCAAAAGGTGGGGCTCTGTCTACGTTGCAGGTTGTGCTTGCCCCATTTTTTAAATGGAAGTGAATTGAAGCCTTCACAATTGTGCAAGAGTCAGAGGAGAGTTAATATTTTTGGTCTCCAGTCCTGCCAGTGCTGTTAACAATGTTTTAAGGGCAGAAGGCAACTGCTAATTGTGATGTAACTTGAATGATTTCATCGCTTCACTCCTCTCACCCTGCTGGGACATTCATCAACTCTTCCTGGTCACTGTTGACCTGGGATGCCAGAAATCTGGCAATCTCAAATCGCAACTTAGCCAACCTGGACCTAATTTATCTAGTCTAGTCTGTTTCTGTAAATGTTTGGGGTTTTTTATACAGCTATATGCAGAGTAATCTCAAGCTTAGAACTGTGTGGAGACTCCTGATTTTGTTGTGTTTTAGAATTTTTTCTTTTCCACACAGTAAAACGATATCATGTCAAGGGTGAGGAGAAACCTTATTTTAGCATCTTATTGCCAATCCCCCAAGTTACACATTTTTCCCTGAGCCCACTTGTCTCGTAAATCATAAAATACCCTTTTAGGAATAGTTATCAGTTATAGACTCTTTCTCCCCTTCAGCATAAAGAGTAGTTGAGAAACCAGGGGCAGCTTACTTGACTATCAGAGCCTCTATTGAATTCATCCACAGGTCTAAAGAGATCAAAATTGTTTGAATTGACCCTATCTGTTGCCAGTCTGAAGAGAAATCCCTTAAGCTTTCTCCTTTCTTGTCATGTACCGTCTCCCTTTGTCAGTTCACATCCAGGATGTTTTTCTTAGGGATAACAGGAGCTCTAGCAATATCTGTCTTTATAAAGCCTTCAATGAGAGAGCAAGAGACTGAGCAGGAGGGTGTGGGGAGAAGGGTGAAGTATACTGGGTGAGTATCTGACCCTGGAGTACCTTCTGCTGTCTCTGAGAACCACAACCTTATCGAGAAGCACACTTGTGGCTTCTGGGGCAAAGGATGACAACAAAAGCGATGTTGTCCACCACAATGACTATTCAGAATTGAAGCCTGGATTTTAAAACAAATGCATTTGGAGCATAGATGTGGAAAGGAGGAGAAGCACAAGTGTTGCTTATTGGGGGCCCTGCAGACAGAAAATTATTGTGTTTCTAACGCTATTGATTTTTTGCAGCAGCTGATATTTCAATCTGAGTGCAGCATGTCTGAGCGTCTACGCACACTGTCAAGAAGAAATATGATAGTGTCTTAAAAGATTAATAATATCACTGGTCCTCAGGAGGCCTGTCTTAATTCACTGGCCTGTTCCTTGGCATGTACTGTAATTTATCTAGTCTGATTTGAATAGCAAATGGCAATCGGCTGCCATTAGGGAAATAGGCATCAGTCTTATTGATCCAGGATGGGCTGGATTTTATTTAAGGAGAGCTGCAAAATGTTATTAACTTCCGGATGAGAGGCTGGAGGTGGAGAATTTTTTGCAGTGTTCCAAGGCAGGGTGAATTACACTGAATCCTAAAAGTCCTGAAATAGATAATGGGAGGGGGTGAACAACTGCTACCACTTTGTTTTCAAAGACACCAGTTATTTCCAGCACTACTGTTCTCTTTCCTTCTCTCTCTGTCTGTCTCTGTGACTGACTTAGTTGTCTTTGTTGGAGGCAAGGGTACTAACATTTGGGGAGAAGAAAAAGGGATGGATGATCTTCCTCTTGGTTCAGATAAAGCTGGAATTGACTCTTCACTGTGACACAGGAATTATGGGTTTTCCAGGCCCCTCACTATGCTTCACAAGAGCTCTGCAGTTTAACCTCCTCGTGGGGAATATGTAATCCTTGCTGATGCTCTGCTTTATGTGTGTTTGGAATGGCCACCAGTGCTTCCTGAGGGGAGCAGCTGATGTGGCTAGAAGGAGGTGACACTGCATTGGCTGTAAACATCCTGTCCTGGATCCCTTTTCATACCAGTTCTCGCCAGCAATCACCATGAAGAATAAAAAGAGGATTTGGATAATATTTAGGTGCTCCAAATCCAGCTTTATTTTTCAGTGGATAATGTTGTTAAGTGTCATGCTGAGCTATGGATGTGAGGAAGTCTGATGCAGTTTCAGTCTCTACACTTACACAGAAACAAAATCTAATCGCAGTATTGGGAGTCTGAAAACTAAAGCCTTTTTTATAAAACTAATCATAAAGAAGTAAAATTACAGCAAATACCTTGGGAAATTTCCAGTCTCATGGTGTGCCACTGTGGGATAACCTCCCCAGGGAAGAGGTGGGAGCCCAGTTATTTGGCACTCTCTAAAGTTAGACTAGATAGAGCATCAGGAAAATAGCATAAGGAATACCCCAGCTCAGGTGGGAGGAGGGACTAAATGATTAAATACCACAGGTCTCTCCAGCTTTAATCGCTGTAACTCTTTGATACATCAGACTCTCCCAGCAGGAATCACTGAAAAGAAAGATCCAGGAGTGCTGCCTATTAAAAGCTCAGAGCCACTTCCGCTTCATCAGGAGACACTGTCAGGAGCAGTGGAGGAGTGTGGAGCGCAGGGGGAGTTCAAAGCTCCCCTCCAGTCCCACTGTCCCTGGGAGGCCGGCTCCTGGGGAGCAGTGTGGGAATGGAGGCTCCGGGGAGCTCACAGGCTGGCCTGCACCGGGCTCCCTGCAGGAGCCACGGGCAGGGCTGGGCTGGGGCTGCACTTTCGGGAGGTGGGAAGCATGCAGTGGAGAAAGGGGTGGGGAAGGGATGGTGCTCTGGTCACTGTTGGCTTTTTACCTTTGGGAGATACAAGCAATGTTACCTTTGAGAAGATTCTTGACGCTCACAAGAAGATCTTGATGACTGACATCTTCCAACAGTATTCACAATAAAGTGCAGCAACATTTCAGAGAGGTAGCTTCTTGTTACTTGCATTAATTTTGTACCTTAAACATGGAGTTAGAGAAGAAAGCTCTACAGGAAATGACCACGAACAAAAGCAATAAAATAAATTGAAACTGACTTTGGGGCTTTTTTGAGCAGTGGTAATTGCTATACATTGTGATGTTTGCATAAGAAATTAGTTAATGTGTAAGAGAATGACATGTGATATATTTTATTTGCCTGATGACTGTAGTCTCTGAGTGAATGACTTATTAAGGTTAATAAAAAAAAATTTGCTTGGGACTTGTAATAATTCGATTGCTAGAATTTAACGTTCCCTTATGCACAGTTGCCTAAAGGGGGGAAACTAAATTATACATACGTTCTAATGACCGGCTGGCTGTGCTTTTATTTATTCCTTAATAGCAGTTTGAGAACAAACAATGTGTTCTAAATTGTTGGTCTGTCTGTCTTTCTGCCTGCCTGGGCAGGAACGTTATGGCTTTCTTAATTCTCCTGTGTGATTTATCATCCCCAATTCATTGTTTTGCATAACTCTGCTCAAAATGAAGAAATGTCATTATTTTGCAGTGAAAAAGTTGTCATTTGCATAATGCCTGCCATTAATTATTGTGAGACTAATGCAGTTGTTGATATTTTTAGGGCACAGTGGTACATCCTGCACCTTGTATAATGTCATTCTGAAAACATGGGTAGTTAATAGGTGCCACAACACTGCACAAACGCAAGAAAGGAGGAGAAGAAGAAGAGGAAGGGCACATAATGGAGCAGTCTATGATCTTTATTTAGATTTTTCTTTTCCTGAAATACATATTGAGAGATGACTATAAACAGAAGCAAAGACTAGGAAGCTGTGACACTTGAGAGAATGAGGAAATGAAGAATCAGAAATGTTCCTTTCTACATATGTTAGTCAAGGTAGACCTAAATAAAGCTCTCTCATGCTGATGTTCCTTGGAATTGAGAAAACTCCTGGCAGTAGTTAGTGATTATTATCCCATAACTGGCAGTTCTTCTTCTCAGAAGAGTCATTTGTTATTTGTTTTAGTCCCTTGTTTATTTTTACAATGGAGTTATTTTATGATTCTTTTTCAAACATATAAAGAGAAAAGGGCAGCTTTCATGCAACAAACTTCTGCCCTATGATGGTGGGCAGTTTCTGAGCCTGTGGTTGTGATTGTATGCTAATGGGAAGAAATTTCTTCAGAAGACCATTAAGCATCAACAGATCCTAGGCCTTTTGATATCTTTACTAAAAAAATAAGAAGCTCTACATCCCTTTGCCATTCTACAGGTCTACTATGTCCTTTCTCAGTTTGCTGATGTATCTTAAAATGCCAGAAGGAGAAAACATGGCCATTTAGTCCTCAGATCCTGAGATTCACTGCTTCCAGAGGGATGTAGTTTTCTGCCATTAGAATTAAAACAACAACAAAGAAAATTAAACCACAAAAGTTCAAATAATGCTGAGAGTCTAAATGAAACCCACAAAGGGCAGGAAATTCATCTCCAAATATTGCCAGTCTGTCCTCAACTCACCCTATTGTCACAGAGAACTGAAAGTTGTTCCTACAGTGTGTGATCTTACGGACCACAAATGCTGCAATATGTAGGCACAATAGGGAACACAATAGAGGAACAGACACTGAGCTTTATTCTCAGTTTTTTGGATGTGGTAGGTGTGAGACAGACCCTTAAGGTAGCAGAACATAAGGCTATTTTTAATGTGTTTTCATGCACTTTGAACACAAAGTGCAGTATATAAAGAGTGCTTCGTGAAGTTGTCATTCCTATGCCACAACTATAAATTGCAATCTTTAACATTACAGAAACACTCCGTGTGTCAGTGGTTGATTTCTTACATCCATACCAC
Organism: Melospiza georgiana; assembly: GCF_028018845.1. Classification (NCBI taxonomy): domain Eukaryota; kingdom Metazoa; phylum Chordata; class Aves; order Passeriformes; family Passerellidae; genus Melospiza; species Melospiza georgiana. The sequence goes on from NC_080431.1 coordinate 85,425,974, forward strand.
TGCCCCTCCTTGAGACTTTTTAGAAAAATATAATTTTAAATATCTAATGCTGGCAAGAATCCTAGAGAGTGCAAATCAGAAGGAGAAATTTGTGCATAAGATTGTAACAACAGAACGACATAACTTCACTCTTCATTGTGCCAATGATCTGAATGCCTCCAAGGGCTTTGCAAATCTTGCAGCAATGTATCCTTTGAGACACTGTTCCTAATTCACACCATTAGAGAGATGGTGTGGTAGGAAGGAGGTCCCTGTCCATGGTATCCCACCCCACTGGAGAGGTCCATGCTACAGATGAGCTGCAGATCTGATGGAAGAGCAAGAATTCTTGGAGTGCTCCTTCTGTAAGATGCGTTCAGGAGATGCTCAGCACCCCTCAGAATGAACAGACCTTGGATACAGGCTCCCTGTGTGGCCACAAAAAAATTAACATAATTTATCTCATAATTTTCATCAATGAGGAATTAAAATAATTCCAGACATCTGAGGGTACATTGTGAGGATTAATTCAGCAAGATTGTTGAGATATTCAGAGGCTATATTGATGAGTACCACAGAAAATCCAGAAACAAAACCCCATCTTATTTCATGCAAGACTTGGATGCCACTCAGTAAACAAGGCTTAGGGCCACACACTGAACAGAGAGGATAAAAAAAAGAGTATTTGAATTAGTCTCATTCCCTGGATGCTATCCATTATACAGAACACAAAATATACAATCATAACATGGAAGATTGTATTGTAACACTACAGCTGTTGTGACAGACTTCATTTTGATATTTTCATACTTTTGCGTGCTTTGCTCTGTGACCTGAATGTTTTTGCTTGGTTTTAAGAGGCATTTTTGAGCATAACAGGCACAATAGAATAAGTGCAGCTCCCACACAAATCACTCCATAGTGTGAATGCTGAACAGCCATTAGAACCAAAGGGGGTATCATCACTGGTAATTTCATAAGTTTGGTGGTTTTCATCTCAGAAATTAATATCACCTATTGGAATCTCATCCAGTTAGGAAAATATGTTGTATCTCTATATCACAAGTCTCTCAAAAGAATATCTTGTTCTCCAAACATTTCTCTGTTTCACTCTTAACATTTTGTCCTTAACGTACACTTTAACTATGGTTGTACCTGGGGAAGGATATTAATCAACATCCAGTATGTTGACAGTGCAATAGTAAATCATCAGTGGCAGCCATAATCCATGTGCTCCATAAATTCATTTTGAAGCCAGAATCTCTGTGATCTATGTGTTAGCCATGTAGAAGCTTAGCTGCTGTCTGATGCACACCAGATTGGTTCATTCTGCTCTACAGAAATGCACATTTCTTAGTGTGGAGTACCATTTTCTTCTTTTGCATCATTGTGTTTAATATCCCTAATGGAATGGGCTGTTAAAGCCTAAGCTCTATTTTCTGATTTTGTCCGGTTGCTTTTTGAAACCATTTTTCCTTCTGGCATCGAAAGCATCCTGTGCTGATGAATTCCACAATTTAATTACAGACTGTGTGAAAACATACTTCCTTTTGTTTGCTTTCAACCTGGTGCTTGATAACTTCTTTGGATGCTTTCTAGAAATGTGTAATGAGAAATAGGGAGCAATTATTAACAGTTCACCTTGTACTTGTTTGTTATGATTTTATCGGGCTCCTTTATATTTCTCTCAATCATTCATTTTCCAGGGCAAAGAACCCAACTATTTTTAATCTGTCCTTGCACAGAAGTTGTTTTGTGCTTTGAACATCTTTGTGCCCTTTTCTGCATCTTTCTGGCTGCTTATTTCCTCTTTTGTCTTGAGAGTTGAAACCCACTTAGAGTGTTCAGTATGTGAGTCTACAATGGATTTTAATACAAGGATGTCATTATGATTTTAGTTTTATTTTCTAGTTCTTTCTTAATAATTCCCAAGGGTTTTTTTAAGGGTTTTTCTCCTCCTTTATTATCAGTTCTGAATATTGAACTGGTTCTATTTCATAGGTATATCCACAAGGATTCCATGTCTTTCCAGTGTAGCAATACCTAAATTAAATCCTATTTTGTTGTATGAATATTTAGTATTTTTTTCTTCTATGTTATGATAACTTTCTTTTAGAAAATTACTTTGGTGAGGATTGTCATATTATTTAATTTTTAGCAGCATAGGTTCATTGCCTCCTTCTGAGAACTCTATGGATTTTTGAATCAAAATTTCCATCTGCAAAAATTCATGTTGTATCTTCCCTGTTTTATCTACTCAAGTGTCTGTTATTATTTATTATAATTTCTACCAGTTTCTGTGGCATAGACTATAGACCAAGTGATCTATGTGGATCTTCCTAAAGCCCTTTTTTACTATTGCCATTAAATCACTTTCTGTTCTTTTGTTGTGCAAGAGTTATTAGTTAAGCTCTTTCGTGACTGAGTTTCTTTATAACAGTTTCTTTTATAACTGTTAGATGGGAACCATTTATTCTTTCCACTGCACATTTTCTGAGATTTAACCTTCCAGGGGAGGGATTTAACTGGTAAACCTTTTAAAACTACTCTGTAGTGAACAGTACTGCAAGGAATTTATTTGGGATTTTTGTGCTTTGAGCACTCCTTTTGCACCTCATCTGTTGGCAGAAACAGATTTTATGTAAGGTGTCCAGAAAGGTTATTTATGGCTTTAAACAGTTGTTCCTCAAGATTTTCATGTGCCTGCCTTATTCAACATTTTCTTTATAAAAAATCAACAAAATATGCACTTTTTTTCTGCTTTCTGTGTTTCAAAATAACTTCCTCTTTTTGAATGGTGTCTTTTTCCTTCAAGTAAATCCTTTCACTTGGCTTGCTTTAAAAATCCTATTATTTTCTTGTTTTCACACGTGGCTATACATTTGTTTTGTGATTTATAAGTAGAAATTAATTACTGCAGTACAACTTGCAAGGTTCTTGCATTTAAAGGAACCATATTTTGCATTTCTCCTGGAGATTTTTGCCCTCTTGCAAAGGATTTTCCATCTAAAGTGGCAACTGAATTATGGCAGTTTATAACCCAGCATATTCAGGTAAGTCAGAACGGTTTAGGGATCTCTTTAGTACCTCAGGCTGTGTCTACCAGACAAACTGCTGAGATGTTCCTCAAAATTATTGAGGCAGATGACTGGGGGTCAGGATTATTACAGCTATTCTAAAGAAAGGCTTTCCTGTTACTTGTAAGAGAAGTCAATCTCTGATAACATATCTTCTAACAGTAGCATCTTAAAACATTTACCTTTAGCTGTTTCTTTTTAATTTCCTTTCTTCTCTGTTCCTTATTCTAAATAGAATTTTGTTCCTGAAATTGTATATTGCTGTAGTGGATTATTTGTTGTATTTTTTTCAATCTTATAGAGAACTGAATTTTCTTGTGTTATGTTCATTATTACAAAGTGGTTCTTTAATATGCACATATTAAAGTAGGTTTAGTTATCTTAGCACTAAATCAAAGTTGCTCATTCTTCCTTAGGTTTTCTGCCTCTGAAGTCTTCCATTTGCTTTTCATAGTCACTATCAACATTTTAGTAGGATGGTCCATGGTATTCTAACACCATGCTCTTTCTTTGTAGGCATTCAGTTCAAACCCATGGAGATTTTCATTACTTTTTAATTTTTACCTATTCCATTTAATTATATATATTTTAATTTACAGCAGCAATCCCTCATCTGTATATCCTGCTCTGATTATTATGAAGTGCATCCTAGTATTGGAATGTACAACATCTTCTCCAGTTGCTGAACTTGTCTTTTATGTCCTTTTTTTTTTTTAATTAATTTTGCACTCCTCTTAGTCCTTAGTTTTTGTATTGAGTTGTTGGTTGTTTAAGTGACTCTACTGAGAGTGACAAGCAGACTTGTTTTGACTGTTGAGACAGTTCTTTGCTGTATTTGGTATCTGATTTTTATCAATTTATGGTCTTTTGATACAGAGTTCTCATGGTTTCACCCAAAATTGTTGCATTTTTCTGGTCTGTGTACAGCTCTTTACCTCTCCCTTTAATATCTCTCAGCATTTTTAATCTGCCTCACCTTCCCTAGTTAGCAGCATTTCTCCTTTGTATGATCCATCACATCTAAAGGATTCTTAAGCTAAACTTCTCCTAAATAAAGGCCAGCCTCCAAAAAGAACAAGTTTTATGTACTAGCTGAGTTGCTAGCATCCTATTCAACCAGCCACTCATTCAAACTAATACATTTTTGGGATTAGCAATTTGTCAGATTGAGCTCAGAAAGTAGTTTTGCTTTTATGTTATGTATTGGCTGACACATTTCCCTGTCTTGTGGCTTATCAAGTTTCCTGCCTCCCACAATCTTGGGGATGCCTCTACCCCAGAGGACCTACAAGACCTGGAAGGCCTCCCAGAAATACACTGTAAAAATATTTTAAATGGGTTTCAGAGTACACCAGAATCTCAATTATCTAAAGAACATGGGAAGAACACTGAATAGGGCTTGATAATCGCGTTTACCAGTAACCAGAATGCCCTGCATGCCCATGGATCTGTGGAAATAATTAGTAATAGAAGCAATTTACCATTTAATTAATAAATGACAAGGGGCAAAACCTTGTCTGGGTTCACTGAATTTGGATAATTGGGGCTCCACTGTATTTTAAAATCTGAAATATTAACTATTATTCTGTGTGCTTGAGATAATAATCGTTTAAAAAGTGAGCACGTAATAGGACCTAAGCCTGGTTGTATTATTTCTATAAAGGAAGAATTTCATAATGTCCTACATGCAGAGCTTTGCTCTGTAAGAAAAGATCACTTTTTTCCTTAAAGTATCTGGGCTCTCTGTCCTTACATATATAGATCTGTGTCATCTTTGAATCTGTAACTACATTCAGAGCCAGTGAGGAATTTCAGAGGGCAATGAATAACGTCTCACCACGATGAGTAAGAACTAGTGCAGCAGAACATCTTCACAGTGGTTCTTATCTCAGCTGCCCACAAAGGAATTTAAGATTGATGGAGATAACTCAAATTTTATAATGAAATAAGAAAGACACTAGAATTGGTGCCTACCATAAATAGCCATTCAGAATAGGAAGTGGATTGTGGAAAGCTGGGATTGAAGACAGACATTCTTGGCTTATAGTATATTCCACTGGGTTTAACTGTCATAAAACACTGGTTTGCTGCCTCATTGAGTCCTTTAAGAAAGAGTTCCAGGCTTCTGCCTTCCTGAGTTTTGCATGTCTGTCATGCTATCTCACACATTTAATAGTTCCCACCTCTGCCATTGAAGCAATATGACTGAGGAAAGAATGAGCCTGTAAAAGATGGCATCCTTAGCATCACTCCTAAGATGTCAAAAACTGTGATTCCCTTCTATTTCTCTCAGTCATGTTGTTCTTTGCATTCTATGTTTTTGTCCCCCAAATCTCCTCCATTCTGCCATGGTTCTTAGGGATACTGCAGAAGAATATTGGTGTGGTCATAAATGAGACTCTGCATTTAAATCTGAAACTAGGGAGAAGGGGAAAAGTCTAATCTTATTTAGAAGGGATGTCCACTGCTAGAAACCTGCTACTGGAAGCAATCTATTCCTGTGCCCAGGAGGCTGACTGTAAATCAGTTTGGTTTGTACTATCCTTTTCAAACACACAATAAATATCAGAGAATAGGCAGTCCTTGCAGAAGTGTAATTCCAGCCCCACACAGATGTTTCATTCATTAGAAATTGGATAAATTAACAATGAAACCATGCTGTGAAGTTGTAGGTGTCAGGGAGTTCTATCTGTGGCTTCTGAAGAAGAAAGTGAAATAGTTCATTTCAGTCCAGTTGGTGCTGTGCTCACATAAAAAAGGGTCACAGAATTTGGTGTGTACAGTTGTTTCTGCTCAAGAGATCCATTACCAGAAAAGGGGGGGCATTGCATCAGCAATGATGAGTTGGCACCATTCATGGTGGTCAGGGAAGCTTGGTTAAGCAATGAGCCACATCCTGCTCTCATGACTCTGTGAGTAGCTCTGTTGAAGTCAATAGTAATTACATCCACTAAAATCAGTGGAACTACTTGCATCAATAAGATAAGTAAGATTTGGCCCAAAGTTTGGTTGATATCAATGTTTTTAATCTCTCATTTTCATAAGTGCTAGGTTCATTCAAGCAATTTAAAGTGAGGTGAATAAAGAACATTCTGTGCTTTGAATAGTTTGGCATCGTACACGGACAGAGCGTGTGATTAATACCATATTGTTGGCTTTGTTCTTTGCTTTTCAGTTATGGCTGGCAATGTCCTTTTCAGAATTGCTGGTATCCCCCCAAGCCTATATAAACAGTCTCTACTGATTTTCTACAATGCCCTAAGATTTTTCCTGTACTCAATGCAATATGTTGCTGCATTCATTACCCTCCCATCAGAGCTGTAATATGTTCCTGATGTGCTACTCTGACACCACCAGAGCTGACGTGGGGCAATGTGTTCACCTGACAATGTTTCCCAAACCAATACGTTATCGGTATTTTTTCTTGAGCGTAACCATGGCACTCTTTTGTGTCATGCTCCTGGGAAAACCTGTGGAAGCACACTGGCTCAGTTGGTGGTTGTAGATAGCAAGTTGGGCTTGAATTTCAGACACTATAGTTCATGTCACTGCCTAAAATGATAGAAGTAGGGGAAAAGCAATGAAAAATGGACAAGCTTGTTCACTTTGTAGGACTGCAAACGTAGAATACTTGGAGCATGATACTCTTGATACTTTCTACTGAAAACAGTCAATATATGAGATTACTGTTAAAGCACAGCTATGATTTCTGCAGAAATATGAATGAGGAATGGCATTGCTGAAGATTGAGCTCTAGTGCCAATGTTGGTAAAATCCCATTTTTAGCAATTCTACCCTCATTTTTACATTTTTTCAAGAACTAATGCACAATATCTTTATTTCCCTCCTGCAAACTTCCTGACAGTGTGTAACTTCCTGGATAGGCCTTTTTTTTGTCACCAGGAAACTACTTTAAAAAAAAGACAGCAAGGACTGATAGCTGTCTATGCTATTTAGCATGTGTCAATAAGTGAAAGCCTTACCACAGTCAGCAAAGATTAATTAATATGCCATGAAATTCTGCATTGACTTCTCAGAAGATAATTTCATGTTGTTGTGTTCTCACTGATGTGACATTCAGGACAGGTTTTGCTTCCAATGAAATATGAGGTCATTTGACTGATATGAAAGGATTTTTACTGATTTAACAGCAGAATGCATAATTTATGGTTACACAGCGGTAAAGGGGGAAAAAAAAGTTACATAGATAGCACCTGCCTGTGTTCATAGTATTAATACATTCACTGGTTAAGTTCCTTAAGGAGTTTCACATATTCCCCCTATGTATGTACTCCCTGGTGTTCCTTAGGTTGGAATTTCCTCCAAGGTTTTGAAAATCTGAAGCCATACTCCCTATTGATGCTGGGGGAGTTCTGGCCCATGTCTCTGTGGGTACAATTTGCTGTTTTCCTGGGTGTTTGAGGTATCTGAAGGCACTATGCAGGAGAGGGAGGTAAGATTTGGATCACTAGCTGAGGGATGAGAAGGATTAATCCCTGTGAAAGCAGAAGACTGTTTCTCAAGTATTTGCACAATGAAGTATTCCGTGTGTTTACAGCTACAGTGAATAGCCCCCTCGCAAGTTTTATCTTGCATTGTTTATCCAGCTACACTTATATTGATGACACACTTTATAAACAATTCATAGAAGTTTATAGTTGATTTATCAGCATTTTGAAAACATTTTTGAGATGGATAGTAAGTATTACATGTTTTGTAAGCACATCACAGATCTATCTGTAGGTTATTATAAACATCAATTGGCTTCTCCACTCAATCCTTTATAACAGCTAATAAGCATTTCTTGAAGCCTTTATTAATCATTTTCTAAACTTTCAGAAGTAGCATTCTTGAAAGTATGACTACTGACTATGTAAGAAATCTGTATGTTCTGAGTGGAGAGTAAAAATGGACAGTCCAAATGCAAATTCTTCCTAAAATAGAATTGGACAATAATGATAAAAACTCTTTAAGTTACACTGCTGTCCAAGCATTTCTTCTAATCGGTTGTTGTAGAGCGTTATCACATCTTTTAGCAATCACATCTGAAAAAATTCTCACTTGTAGATACTTACAGAAATCATAAGAAGGTAAATTAATTTTAATCCTGAGCAGCTGAAAATTCAGTAGGGTTGTGCTCTAGTAAAAGCTTTTAAAGATTGATATGACTCAGAACACTGTCTTTTATAATTAAATCTTCTAGACTGGTAGAATGGCCAAAGGATTCTGACTGTGTTATTATATTTACCATTTATTACTTTTCCCTGTATTTCTGAGGAGATGAGAGCACTGGAGGTCAAGAGTATGAGAGGAAACTGGCTTTTGCTAAATTTCTTCTCATTGCTTTGGCATTTTTGACTGGTTTTTATTCTTAATATGCATAGCTCTATATACATCAAATTGTGGCTCTCCAGATTCAGGTTTTCTGATCATGGTGGCTGGTATTTGTCTGTCTTTCTGGCTTTGAAACTTCGATTAAATGATTACTGCTTGATCTCTTTTTGTGCTGCAATTGCTTGTTTCTAATTCTTAATCATACCAAATAAAAATAAATAATGGAAATACTTTTAAGACTTTCAGGAATTGTATCACTGGTTAACTTTGGTTTGTAAATCATTATTTATATATCTGTTTATATGTAGTTATAGATAAATACATAATTATATATCTATTTATATATACTTATATTTAGTATTTATAGTATCATTATACTTTTTGGAGACTGAATTTAGGGTAACTGAGAACTTTAAATTTTACTGAAACTGTAAGTTTTAATGATGTGCATTAGTTGAGTCAGGTCTGTTCATTCACATGTTGGATTTGCAAAAGTATCTATTAGTCTAGGAAAATGCATCCAGTTGAGCACAGAGAACTGTTACTTTCTTCTTGGATGTATTTACATCAGATGGATCAAAGAGTCTTTAGGCTTTTTGGAGATGCAGAATGAAGATCTGATCTCTAAAGCAAGGTGTCATTCAGAGATAGGGAGATCTGATAGTGTACAGATGATGGTGATCTGAGTCTCTATCAGTCTCCAGCAGCTATCACAAACAAAATATATGGTGAAGGATGTGCCTTTGCTGCTACTGAAGGTCTTATAAAAGCATACTGATACTTCTACCATCTGTTCTGTTAACCTGTGCAGCTTGGAGCCAAGCTTTATATTTCTCAGCAGGACCAAGTCAAATAAAGCCTTACCTTAATTTGTTCTGGTGTAGCTTCTAAATTCCTATCTGCAAAGATTTCACAGAACCACTAAGGTATAGTCTAATCCTTCAGCTCAAAGCAGCTTCACCTAGAGCACATTGCTGAGTGCCATGCTGAGTTAATTTTTGATTATCACCAAGGCTGGAGATTCCACAGCCTCTCTGAGTAGCAATTCCAGTGTTTGAGTACCCTCAAGACCATTTTTTTTCATGTTTAAACAGAATTTCATGTATTTCCACTTGCACCTGTCCTCTCATCCTTCCATGGGAAAACATGGTCTTCTTTACTGGCCCACACCAGGGCCAGTTCCCCCTGGGCTTTGGTTCCCCCTGAGCCTTCAAGAAAACTTTCTGAGATCATTATCTACAAAAGTCCTGCTCAATAGCTTTTAGTGCTTACAGCAGTGACTAGGATACTTTTCTTCCATGCTGTTAGGACACAAATAATTTGCAACAATTTGGAAGGAAATTTGGGATGACCAATTTAACTTATCAGTGCCAGGATTAAAATAGTCAGTTCCTTAAGATTTTGTCAGCATTTGTTGAGGTAATTCATTATTTTGGTCAAGATAATCTACAGAGTTAAACAATTTTTTCTTTTTCTTTTCCTCTATTTCTCAAGAACTTTTTTCTGCTGGTTTCTAAGGAAAAACAGGCCTGTTTTCTGTGTTCAGGGAACCACAGAGTATTTAAGAGCTATAAAGAACCAGGAGCTCCCACCCTGTTTCCATCTTTAAGTGTTGCTGACCATGTGGAAGCCTCTACTGCATGAAGAGATGATGAGGGTGCCAAATTGCACCTGTGTATCTGAGGCTTAAGACTTTGTTTGTTCGAAAGCAGCAATGATCAGTCCTTCCTGATGAGGTTTCAGCCCCTTCTGTGCAGAGCTGCTAAACAGACTTGGTTGGTTTACAGTGTCCATGTCATTCTTTGAATTTCACCAAGCTCATTGAAAGAATTCTCTTTTATAATTTTCATTACTGTTTTTTTACTATTTCTCATTACTGTTTGTGTGTTGATAAATTGAGCAAATATTTTCCTCTAATATATAAATGCTTATCGTTGGTCCTTGAAATTCTGATTCAACACATTAGTGCATGGCCCATGTAATTTATTTACTTTTAAACTGACATATTTTGGGCAGTTTCAGCTTTTTAAAGATTATTCAGGAATGTGAACATTGGAATGGACAGCTGGTCTTTACCATTTTGTCTTAGAAGGTCTCAGACATCTAGTGAGGCCCAATATGTGCCTAGATTTTAGCTAATGTAATTGCTCTATTTGAAAGAATTGATGTTTTTACTAAAGTAATTAAACCAGTTCAACTTCATGCATGTATATGGTTATATTAATGTAATATTGAGTTATAAACCCATAGAATTGCACCAGTATAAAATTACATAAGTCCTTTTTTAGGGAAAAAAGGATAGGGTTTAAATTTGTTTATTTCAATTTATTTGGAAATAAAATGTTACTTTAGTTTCAATTTTAACATACCATTAAAGCTGCTCCTCCTAATAATATAGTGTAAGATCCTAGCTATCAGTTAGTAGCTATCTAAAAGAAGGATTCCTAAGGAGGGATAGATGTATATCAGATGCTGAGTTCATTTAAGCAATATAAGATGTATTAGACATTTGTCCCAGCCTATATTTTTCAGTGCAAGGTATATATACAGAGAGGAGGGTACATTTCTTGATCTCCAGTAATATTCACTCTCTTTGTCATAAGAAAGGAGAGAGTTTGCATTAAACAGGTTCCTTTTATGTTCTACCTACAAAATTTCAAAGACTGCTGAACAAATGAGGCAGGAGTTTGTACATTTGTGCATCAAAGAAGTGCTTGAACACTTTCTTATACATATAAAGGTACATTGTAGGGCACCCTCAAAGAAAAACTATATTCTGTAATCAATCTGCCTCCATGTGAATAATTAAATAATGTTTTCCAATTTAGAAATGCTCTTAAACATTCTACAACTGTAAAATATCCTGCTGAGAAAAAAATTAATGGACTAGTTGCTAGATGGTCACTGCTAAAGATATCATAAATGCAGAGTCATTACAGTTATCACATACTGACATTTTTAGCAGTATTTAGTATTTTCATAACAGATCCTATCAGACTGATGGTGCTTGGGTAATGCAGGGGCTAACAAAAATCCTTTCTCTTTTCTTTCAAATTGGTATTTTATTTGTAGATGGCAAAACAGCAAAAGTTTTCAAGTAGAGTGGATCCTCTGTTACTAAGTACGTTGAGCTGGGCAGTTAAAAACCTAGTAAGTTAAGATGATGGAATTACATTTTTTAAAATGTTGAGACGGCTGTGTCAGCCATCAGAGTAAGGATAACTTTAACAGTGAGGAAAGCATGAACAGAGTTTTGTTCAGTAGCTGCAGTTCAGCGTAATGACTGAGAAATGGGAATATTAAGACTAAAAGAAATTAAATGAAGATACATAGAAAATCTGTGTGGAAAGTATATATATTATATTTAAATACCATCTTGTCAGTAGATTTTCTAAAAACCCTTTCAAATGGACCATTTAATACCGGATAAGCATAAAATTACTACAGGAGATATTCTTCAGTGTGATCAAGTGAATGAAAGAATTATCCAAAAGTCTTTGATTTTGTAGTGGTATTTCTGGTTTAGTTATCAAACATGATCTTGACATAAAAAGTCTTCTTAAGGGGTTGGGGGTTTTTTCTGATTTTGAGTTACAGAACTTGCTTGGGGTTTTTAAACACATCCTAATTATAATTTGTTTATTCATTAAGTTAATGTACTTATTCTAAGTTAATTCTTAAGTTAATGTACTCATTACCTGGTTTTCAGAGGAGACTGGGTTTTTAGAATTAAGTATAGTTCCTTACTTCTGTAAAATGGCAGGATGTGTTGTTTGACCCTATTTGAAGTTTTGCAGGATTTAGAAAGGATTATGGGTAAGACTGTCTTCTTCAGCTGCCCTTGATACCCCGAGGGGCCTTTGTATTTTATTTCTTTAGCCTATGTACGCAGTAGTTTTTGGCTTAGGGATCGCTGCCCCTTTCAGAAGAGTCATGTATTAAATCAGTTCATTTTCACTGCCTTATGAACAACTGGGAAGCCAAAATGTCCCCTCTTCTGCAATGAGGGGGACAGAAAGAAATCCCCAGTGACTTCTTGCCTGGCTTTGCTCTTATATTGTGGAAACTCCTCCTCCTTCTTAGAGGCATGTTGCAATTTAGGATTAGTAGTATGTGAATTAATCAAGTATTGAATTAAGGCTGTCCAGCAGAAACATGCTATGATCTGTTTATACAACTGATGGAAGCTTTATCACATTATGGTAACACAGAGAGCATTACTGTCACATACTCCACTTTCATCATCTCCCCTGGCAGCTCTCATTGTCTTAAAAGAAGCCTTCCCAGCAACCAAAAAGGTTGAGGTGAGATATAGCTCCAATCTAAGTAACAGAACAGAATACCTGCAACTTGGTCTGGTGATACGGGGAAGTGTGGCATGATGGTTTCTCCTTATGTGATGATGAATACCTCCATTTATTCTCTGTTAATTTGGGGAAATGATGTTTATTTTTAAGGCTTAAGGAATGTTTGGTCTTAGAGTTTGCCAGATTGACCTGGGTCTGAGGTCATACCTTCTTCCTTCCCTCTAGGGAATGCTCTCCTGAACTGGCACAGGGTGGCCTAACTCTTGCCTTTTAATGACTAGCCTGAGGGAAACTGTTAGTGGTACCAACAGGGAATCCATCCCCTGACAGGATGGCAGTGATTTCACAACTGTGCCAACTATGCTTACATGGAAAAAAAACTCCCAGCAAAATAACAGCATAAATTGCTACTGCTTGCAAAGCTACAACAGCAGAGTAATGTAAAGGAAACTAATTGTATACAATCCTCTTGACTAGGCAGCCTGCTGAATAATAAACCCTCCCAAAGCTAGCAAGGCATATTCATGCAATAGCTGATGATTTTCTTTGTGCATGCCTCGGTTTATATTGTGTGCACTGCATATGTTTATATTTATACAAATGTTGCTGTGGAACAGAAGCCTGCTGTAAGCACCCATATTCTGGGTACGCCCGTATGTGTGTTTGTGTGTGTCTGTGTGTTTGTGTGCATGCACACATGTGTATGTATATATGTCTGTGTGTACGAGAAGCAGATGCACTGTAGGCAGAAAAAGCAGATAAATATAGATTCAGATAGAAGCAAAAGCCTATAAATATAGACACTATATAGAGTGAAAGCAGGCAGATCAGCACAATTTCGCTATTACTTGCCTTCTGTGTAATAAAAGAGTAGCTGACACTGACTAAGGGGATGACACTGTTGGCTCTCAGCAAACAAAGTAAAAAGGTAAGAAAACTTCCTTCCAATATGAGCAGCAATTGTGACAGAAGATTTACTATATCTAAGAATTTGTTTAATATAAGTCAGTGTGTAGTTTCTTCTGAAGTCAAAGCATAGCATTTGTAATTTTTACCTTAAAATAAGTATGTAAAATAAAAATCCTGACCCACAGTCTGAAAAAGTGCTACCTCTAGTTTCTATTTTAATTTTAATTTGTAATAAGCCTCACACACTGTGCTTGTCAACCTTCTGCTTCGGCTGTACAACCAATCTTCTTTGGTTCAGGTCCTACAGTCTCTCCAGATGAACTTGGGTGCTAGAGTACTGAGGAAAGCATTTAAGTGCAAAATTTATTTTCAGAAATAATGTTGAGTGTGTCCACATATATGTGTGTGTAAACGTTCTGTTTGTAAGTCTCTGATGCCTGTTTTAACATCTTTCTCTCTCTTTGGCTAATCCATATCTGTAATATAGGTAGTTAAAATCAGAAAAGTCTTTACTAGAGATAAAGAAAACTTTACAGCTATTCAGAGGATGAAAAGTCAGTTTTTTCTTATTCTATAGCTCTTTAATGAGCTTGTTCAGATAAATCAGGGTTGCTGGAAAATGCCTGAAACTTGTCAATGCTGTGTTTTATTTTTCTCTGTATAATACAGGTAGTATCGAGCAGTTTGCAGCAAGAGGTTGGTGGCTGAGAGTTTGGCATTCTATTTCCAGCTTGACCACTTTCTTAGAGTGAGAACTTGCACAAATTCTTTAGAATCTATGAACTTATTTTCCCATTTGTGAGTAGAATTAATAGTAAATGTGTCACAGAGTTGGGTAATTGAATAATACCTTGTTTGGTTAATCGGTGTCATGATTCCACTGGAAGTACTCACAGGGCAGGATGTTCATAATAGTCTGTCTTTTTGTACAAAGTGCTCTGACAGTCCTGAGTGAAAATGAAGGGATAACTTCAGTAGGAAATACTGCTGATGATGTTTCGTGTTGTGTTATGAACAATTCATTTTTCTTAATTTATTTGTGTTCAAAATACATCTACTTTCTGAGTTTATTTACTATTTATTTTATTAATTTATTTGTGTTCAAAATAAACTGATTGGCTGGTGAGTATTGTCAAGTTTCAGTATTCTGAGGGACTTGCAGCAAAGCAGAGGAAAGGCAAACACCAGCGTGTGTATATTCATATTTGGACGAGCCATACTTAGTATGACAAAACAGAACCAAAGACAGAAAATTAAAATGTCAAGTGGTGAATGGCTTACTGTGGTATTTAGCTCATGTAATGCAGGTTTTCCTGAAGTATCCAGTTTAAAATCACTTTTCTCTGCAGATAAAAAAAGAAAAGGCGGCTCAGAATATCTGGGTTTTGCTCCTGAAATTATTACTTGGTTTGGTGCAAGCCATTTTCTGCTCAGCTTTCTTATGTTGATATCTGAAAATAAACTCTTCCAGGTATACTTTAACAAACTCAGTTTACACCACAGTTTCCTCTCATCTAGGTGCTTCTTGAAAATTGGATTTTTGAGCCACATGAAGTGTCCTGTGAAGGTGCCTGTTTTTACTGTATCTGTGGAGATACTTGTATCAAACTCAAAGAGGAGTTTGAAGTCATGTGCATATGATCAATGAGAAGCTCTGGGAAATGCCTGACTGATACAGGCACTTCCTCTTGTCCCTGAGCTTCTTGAAACAAGGAGCTGCAGCCTTGGTTCGGGTGCTGCAGCTCGTGTGGCTTTGGCAGCAGCAGCTCCAGCCCCTGGGCTGGGGGATGCTCTCAGCTCTGGGCACAGCTCTGACACCTCCAGTGCCCTCTGCACTTCAGGGATGCCTCAGGTGTGTCATCTACCCATTGTCTGAATATCCTTGAGTTATTCAGGCTGCCTCAAGATGAAACCTGTGTGTTTTAGGAGTGGTGCAGGTGAATTAATGTGATAAATTACAGTACTTCAAAAATTAACCGGCCTATCCTGTAAATTCCTCTGAATCCCTCCTAGTATTTTCCAGTGTCTGCTGCACAGTATAAAAGTCACACTTGCCTCAAAACAAGATGTTGCTTTTAGGGAGCAAAACAGATATTAAGGGTTGTTGGACGAGGATTATACTGATCCAACAATTACTTTAGAAATACACTCTTTTCAAAATCTCACAGGGAATATCTGGAAGGAAAGTTATGCAATCCCAGAAAGCATTTACTGTGAATTATGAATTTTGTTTTCTGCTTCCTCTCCCTAATTCTGATAAATTAGTAATTACTTACCAGATTAAATTATAACATTAGATTGCTTTTGCAGGAGGGGAAATATAAGTTTAAATAAAAAAATTACTCTTGATCTAAAACCCCACATGTGTTGATTTCAGTCTGGATCAGATCTTTGCAGCTGAGTTATAATCTTGAAAACTGATGTTTATTATGGAAACACTGACATAACCTCTATTCTTTTGGTTCTGGCAGACATGGCAAAACTATCCAGAGACCATTTTTTCGAAGTTATTTTCTAGTCTCCTTGGACTTTGCTTTCTGAGTCTTTGCCAATTTTATTGCCATTCATGTTGACTAAAACCCTCTTGGAAATATATCAGTCTGTAGGAACCATTAGGAAGTAACACCATTACACATGTTTAATAGGTTAGCGGAGGGGTGGGGAAAATTTAGCAACTTCTGCTGTGTCATGGTCATTCCAAAACAGTGGAGTCCAAAAAATTCATGTGAAAGAGAAGCTGGTAGGAGAAAAGTAAAGGTAAATTGCCAAGAAAAGCATTCTTGTTGTGAATTACTTTTGTTGCAAGTAAAGTCATGTTGCACAAGGTCTGCAAAGGTTTATTGATTCTTTAACTAGCAGGAACAGTTGGCAAGCATCCCTAGTATATTTCGGTTTTGTCTCTATCATTTTAATATTTTTTTATTATTCAATTTGCCATTAAAAGCCCATGGCAACCCAGCACTGGGCTTATGTCCTCCTACAGTCATTAAAAAGACAGAATCTGTTTTGAGAAACATTAAGTTTACATACAAAGTCGTGAAATCCTAGAGTAATAACTTGTTTATAACCTTAGTTTCTCCCTTATGATAGTCTTTAATAAGAAGTCACATTGTTTTTCTGCAAATACAGAGCTATAGTATCTTTGATACATGCAAAAGGCATCTGCTATTAATGTGTTTCACGAATCAAAACCCAAAAAATCTATCCAAACCAGCTGTCTAACATAGTGAAAAATAATATTACTTTGTAGCTATGTTCTCTGGTAGGGAGAGAATCTACCAGAGACATTAAAGAATGTAATATACAATTAGATACAAATACAAGGGGTTTTAGCACCCACATGGGGGTTCTTTTAGGATTTTTTGACCTAAATGTGTATCCAAGATGGTTTTCATAAAAGGTCTGGTAGGATTTTGTAGGTGTGTGTAATTTTAAAAGTTGAAGTATTTTCATGAGAGTAGAAACGTTTGTCTTGCAAGAAATCTAGCCAGTACTGACTTTACAAGTCCATTCGTATTTTCTGTTGTTTTCTGTGCTTTTTCTATAGATAGTTTCAGCTCTCTCTTTTTCCCTTTCCCTTAAATCTCTGGATGTTGATGTTTTTTTCTCATTCTGTATGTGCAAAACAGATGAACTTTTGTTTATTCAAGTTTTCGTGAAATTTAAGATTAGGTAAACATTAGAAGCAGAAAATTTGTGTAGTGAAGTTTCCAACATTTTTGAGTGACTGAAGGCAAATGGGTTATGATGGAAACTTTATTCAGCTTCACTTGATAGCCCTCAAGAACAGAATATACCAGCTCTGAACTCCCTTACTTCTATCCTCATATTTTCAGGTGAATCAGATCTCTGTTTGAACCTGATCTGTAGAGTCCACAGCTAGTTGCTTAGAATCTGACATGCTAAGAAGGGGTTAAAAATAGGTGTACTCTGGACAATGATAAAGCAAGCACAGCAGTGTTGGAGCTGCCCTTACCAATATCTGAGCTTGGCTTCTCTTAGCTGTTATTTCTTTCTTGAGTCTCTTTCTGTATCTGTTTTGTATAACATCCTGTAAAGCATTTTGTGCTTGTAAGTTGCATCCCATAAGATGAGGGTATACTAAGCATCAAGACTAAGTGTACAAATGGTGCTGAAAAATATGTTCTTTTTCACATGCAGTCTTGGCAGAAGAGTTCAGGCTTTCATTGTTTGATGTGCTGGTCCTCTGGTTCAGCCTTCATGAAATACTCACTTTGCATAGCAACACTCCAAGTTTGCTTGTGGAGCATCATTTCTAATGGCTGCATGACAGGGAAGTAGAGTTTGCCTTCTGGGTCTCATTTGCACTCCTCTGGTGAGCAGAGGGAATATGCCTGAGCATGTTTTGAGTTGGCCCCATCTGAATTAGTAAGTGCTTAATTCAGGTCACATGACTAGGTGCCATTTAATGAAGACCTTATTCTTTTCCTTTAAGGGTCAGTTTCATTTTAAGACAGATCAGACTAGTTAGGCTGCACGTGACTTTGTGTGTAAAACATTTCTGGGTAATTTCAATGCAATTCCAGTTATGTGCAAACAAAATGAATAAGCATGTGCAAGACAGTGAATGAATGTTTTCTTTTCCTAACAGCCTGATAGAGATCCTGACTGCATGCTGGCTGATAGTACCATGTTAGTAGATGTGGACCTCGGTAAAAGAAAAAAAAATAAACAGAATAGTCAAAAACATTGCATATCTGTGTAATTTCCCTAAAATAGGGTTTGCCTGTCTTATAACATGGAGTTTTTGTTTGCTCACTGTGCTATTTTAGGACCTGTAAAAATGTCTGATGTCAGATCTGTGAAGAAAAAACCTGTTGCCTATTAAACGTAATCTGAAGAAAATAATATGGGGAATGTGTGTTTTCCAGTAAAGATAATGCAAAAGCAGTTTTAAGGGCATTGATACCTGATTTTTTGATTTTTTTTTTTTTTCTTAATCAGCACACTCAGTTTCATTTCTGGTACGAGGCTCAGTGTCTGCTGTGGCTTGTAATAAACTTCCTCTTAGTCTTCAATCTTTCAGCATCCTTTAAAGTATGTTAACATGCTTTGAAATCCCACTGACTTCATTTGAGAAATCCCCCACCCAATTAATAAATGGATGCCCAGGAGTCCAGTGTTATGCCAGCCTGGTGGTGTTCACTTGGTTTGTAGGACCTAGTGTCAAGTGGGAGCTGGCAGAATCTGCCCAACCATGTCTCACCTTGGAGGCAAAGGATTCAGCAATGTGATGGGCATTCACCTGTGACTGACTCAAAATTATTCTCATTAATGAGCTAGAGGCCTGTCTCTGTCTAGACTGATGACTCTGGGTGTGTGGAAAAGAGAGATCAACATGGATATTTTGGCAGGCTTAATAAGATAACAAAATAAGTTGAACTTCCCTCATTTCCGGTCTCTAATTCTCATATTTCTGTGTCACCCAATCATCTCAAAAAACCCAAGACTTTGTATTGCATACTATGCATGGTGTCTATGATTTCTGTGCTCCTGAAAGCCTAAAGTAGGTCCTAAAGAAATTAGTAAAAGGTTCATATATAGTATGACTTTAAAAAATAATTCTCTTTGTAACCTTAATGGACCTTCATGGTCAGTAAGAGCTTGCTAGGCATCTTTATACCTGGCACAAGTGTCACAATGACATTAATTGGTAGTTTTTTTGTAGTTTCTGAAAGGATTTGGTCATGTATGTATGGGAGGGAAACCTTACTTTTGGACAGAGGGGTTTGTGGGGTTTGTTGAGCATCCGCTCTTTTACCAAAGAGCATGAAAACAAAAAGGTTGGGGAAATTGCATTTATGTCAGAAAAGCACAGTTCTGTTTTCCCCCTCTCCATGGCACATGCCTTAGTGCACGTCCATGTCACCTCTGTGCACTGCTTTGCGTGTGTCTCGCTGCTCAGTGTGAGGAAGGAGTAGTGTAAATCGATAGTAAATGCTGGCCGCCCACTCCGTGCTGGGTTACGCAATAGCTCGTACCGCGTACACAGAGACAAAAAGGGAAAAAGCACACACAGCCTTTACATTCAAAGGCTCTTGCATAATTTTGCTTTTCTACAGCCCAAGAGAGGGGAAAAAAAAAAAAGGGAAATAACAGATGGAGAGACTTGCAGGGTTTTTTCCCTTTTCTCAGACTGAACAGAGGCGAGCTTGTTTAACTTCCATGGACATTTCTAATTGCCCCGTGCTGCCGATAAGCAAGGCAGTCTTGCTTATGCTTGAAAATAAGAATTTTTTCCAGCTTCCATGATGTGGTGCACTTCTCAGGTAATACAAGACAATCTGTTATGAAGTGTTTAAGGCTGAATTGGTTATTTGTTTAGTCATAATGAAAAAGAAAAAGAAGCATCTCACTTCAGCTATTCGATACATGTTGCAAAGTGAAAGAGGAACGAGGAGTAAGTGAAGTTGGATTGCTTTCTCTGACATTAGTTTGAGCTCTTTTTTTTTTTAATCTTTTTTCCTTTCTGAAAAGCAAAATATCTCTCACTGTAATATTTATGTAAAAAGCCAGTTATGTAACTCTCGGCTGCCTTTCGCTTTTGTTACCTCTCTGGACTGTACAGCTCCACTGTTTTTCCTGACGACAGATTGTATTAAAACCTGCAAATCCTGATGAAAGGAAAGAACGACTGGGTGCCCACAGCACAGACTTTAATTTTGAGCCTTTTTAAGGGCTTCAGGCTAGAAGACAATGGATTTGTTTAAGATCTGGTTTTGGCTGGAGGAATTCTTATTGAGTATTTTCTTGTCACAGTGTGCTCTGGAACATCCCTGGCTTCTGCACAGTGTTTCTGCCTCTCTCCTCCTCTCTCTTCTCCCCCTCCCTCCAACTTTTGGATGTATACAATGAAAGCTTTTTCTCTTTTCTCTCCTGACCTTAATGCAAGTGTCAGGTCAGTCTCTGTGTAACAGCAGCAAGTGCAGAAGAACAGTGAAATTGTAGGCTGTGTTGAACTTTAATAATTTCTGTTTTAAGTGATTGATGTCCATAAAGATCCAGAGATTCTTCTAATTAGAATTGGTGGGGATATTTTAAGTTACTTCCATCAAATGCAAGAAAAAGTACATATAGCCCTGCTAAAATAATAATTTAAAAAAAAAGAAAAAATAGGCATTCTTCAGCTTCAAGAAAGGGAAGAAATGGGTCAGTAATAAAGAAAAGTTCATTTTTTCTTTCTTTTCTGTTCATATTACAGGAAGAATTTATTCCTGTAGCTATTGCAACCAATTTATTCCTAGTTGTATCCTCTGAGGATCTGACCTGTTTGTGGTTGTGAGCATTGTGTCAAGGTTTGTTTTCTTCTGCCCTTTATGAATCGTTCTTGTCTGCGTGCACATTCTTGGACAGATTCTTCCCCAGTGTAATGCTACTAATTCTGTTGATATGATGTCAGGAGTCTATTAGGTCAATTCTAAAGTTATAGGGCTCAATCTTCAGTTATTTTAAAGTGTTTTTCTGGCATTAGAAAAGAGCCATAAAATGAGTCTGCCTGTGAATTATGCCCACTTCAGGCATAATAGAAAAAAAATTTTGAAGCTGACATCTTTCAACAGTGATCCCTGAGACAAGCTTTAAATGAAACAGGGTTTTGTGAAAACAGGAAGTGGAATATTTTAAGCTCTGTAAGTATGTTTTTATCTGTGTAAATATATTTCACCAAACTCCTGGGGAGTACACATATATTCAGAAATGTATTGGAACACCTGATTCTGAAACCAGCCCTTGCTTTGGCTCTGGGCAAAGAAAACTTCTGCCTCCATTTGTGTCTCAGCATAGAATCACTTAGGGAATCACAATAGAACAGATATTGTTCTATTGTGCCTTTCAGAAGTATTCTAAACCTATTTTATTAGTTCTTGTGAAATCAGTTCAGATACATAGGGAGAAGGCATTGAACTATTTTGTAGAGGTTAAAAACTTATTTAAATTTCAGGCCTGTGTTGCCACACAGACCAAACTGTGGGCACTAACCATATATAAGATTTAATAACCCTATATAATGTAATGACAATATATAAATGAAAATAACCTTGGTCATCAGATGATTAAATTCTGGAACACTATCCTGTAGGAATTATAGGGCCTGAAAACCTATGTATTTGTAAGGTGTGGCTGAATCAGCATATCCGTAGCAGTTTATAACATGCATGCAGTAGAGGAGAGAACCTCCTTAAAATCCCTTATCCTGGTCCCTCATAGCTGTCAGCCCTTTATAAAATGCTTGGAAGATTTAAATGGTGTAACTTTACAGAGAACATGCTCAGTAATGAGTCCAGTGTTTGACTTAATCAAAAGAGTGATCATTTGTCTTTGAGTGAAAATTACTTTCTGCTTGTCTTTTCAGAGTCTCAGTCTGTAAGTTTTTCATCGGTGCTGATTGCAATGGGAGACTTATTTGGAATTGGTGTACAAAACCTGATAACTTTTAATGGCAGACAAGCAATTTTCCCTCTTAAAGGCATCTGCTTGCTTTTCAGTTACTGAGACATTTCTCTGCGTGTCACTGGGTTACCCCTAACTTCCCAGGTCTTCAGTCCCCAGCTTTGCTTTGTATGCTTGGGTGGGCTGCTATCAAGACACTAACCTTCCTTAATGGTCAAACAAACATTTAATTATTTCCTGAGTATTTTCTCGTTTAAAAAGGGAAAAGCCCTTGTAAATGCCTGCTGCTAAAACTCTGGTTATATATGCACGGTTGAACAGCAACCAGAACGAGGGAATTTTGTGTGTTCTGCAGAATGGAAATCTAATTTTAATTTATGGAGGAGAGGGTGATTTGACTTGACCAGATGCTAGACATGCAACCTGTGAAACTTCTGTCTGCCTAAATTCATAGGCAAAATAGGCAAAAGGGATGGTTTGAACAGTTTCTCAAATGAGATGTTAATATTCAGTTTTAATGAATAAGTCTTCACTTCACAACTTAAAAAGACTCTGCTATTTTATTTTTAAACATAAGCTGTTTGAGTCCTGTCTCTGTGAAGATCTGTGCCTTAGTTTTCTTAAATTCAAGTTTGTTATTTTAGAGAAAAGGTTAAATATGAACCCTAAAGATTTTAAAACAGCAACAAAAATGAAAAGAGCTCTACATTAATTTTTATTTCAAAATTTCATTATTTCTCTTCCCTGACACATACTTAGGGTTGGGTATTTTTGAAAAATAGCTAGCTAAATTATTTTGCTGTATCCAGCAATGTGCTGAATTAGCTATGGTAGGCTTTTTATCTAGCAATTATTCTGCAAGGTTTCCTTCCTCCCTCCCTCCCTCCCTCCCTCCCTTCCTCAGAACAGTCGTTTTTGCAACTCTCACACTTTGGTTGAAGTTTATGACAATTTTGTGTCCTTCACTATCAGTAATTCATTGCTAGCACCTTCAGTAGTTCCACTGGTCTTTTTGCCTTGCAGAAGTCCCTAGAAAATGCTGCAAGAAGCAATGTTTTTGGAGTAATTGTAACAGAACTATCAGGCCTAGCTGCACTGAATGTTCCTGCCGCCCTCCTTTTCAAGTCTGTTATCTTCCACATTCACAGCAAACAGCACAGCTGGCTCATTTCTCCTGGAGAGAACCCGGAGCTCTTGCCCCTGCTGTTTAACCCCTGCGTGCAGGTGGGCTGTGACACCTGCGGGGAAGGGTCACCCGAGTCCAGCAGGGTGGAGGAGCTGTGGGCATGTGTGCAGTGCTGCGAGCAGGGCCAGCACCTAGCTGCTCCTGCATTTGCCTCTGTGCCGTGGGTAATGTCTTCGTGCTGGCACCAAAGGAAGCAAGGGCTCTGCTTGGGCTGAGCGCCTCCATCAGGGAGCCCCAGGAGGGGATGCTCCGTGCTGTGCTGTCTGTCAGAACCCCTGTGGCGAAGGAGAGCATCCTTGTTTGCTCATGGATTTGTTCCCTGGATGTCTGGTCTCATCGCTGCCAGCTACTGAATGCTCATGGCTTGCGTGGGGAGGATGTTTAAGCTCTCTTCACTTTGTTGATGCAGAGGCTTAAAAACAACTCTTTAAGAAGTGACCTTGAATATCTGTAGTAGAAGAGAGCAGGGAGCTGGACTTGATGATCTGGAAAGTGTGCTTCAGGGTAAAATCTTGTAAAAAAACCTAAATATTTCAGTTAGTTCAGTTTCTGTGGGGACTCGGTTTGAGGTATTACTTCATAATTTCAACCGAAGAAACCTCTGACTTGTGTGACTTTTTGGACACGTGATGAAAGTCACCCCTTTAGGGAAGTTCTGGCAGAGATGAGATACAAAGAGAGTTTGTGTGTGTAAGCAGCTGAGAGGATTGCTCGTTCCTGAGTTTGTGCTGATTTATATGTGACTGGTTGCAGCAGAATAGATGGACTGGCTGCTCTGACTGCACTGTGAATGAGAGAAAAATACACTCAGTTGATAACGTTTTAAATCAAAATAAATAATGACGCTCTCCTTCATGGAAGGATTGTGAAAAGATATTAACAGAAGACAGTGCAGAAAGCATCTGAAACCACCTTTTTCTATAGTTCCCACTACATATATTTCTTAAACTGTTTTTCTCTTCACATTTTTTTATTAAATATCTTGGTTGCCCTCACCCCCTTACACCACTGGAACAAAAAAATGAAAAAGTTTCAATCCCATCTTCTACGTTCCATCCAAATATACATTCCTGATCAGAAAGCGTCAATTGCCGCTGAGGCTGGAAATGGCCTGTTCTGCTTTGAGGAAGGGGGAGGCAGATAACTAATGGTTGCTCAGGCTGTCATGTTTCTGAGAATCAGCTGTTTTTTCTTTATACTGCAAAGATTAAACAAAGAATGTTAAACATTTCCCAGTTTAGCATTTATAATGGAAAGCGGCTGTAGGGCCACAGCTTGCTGCTGCAAGGGCAGACATTCATACGAGGAGTTCTTAAAAAGGCTTTTATTTCCTTTGAAGGCCTGTCCAGCCTCCCAGCCCGGCCGCTGTGCTTTGCAATCAGGTGGAGACAGCTTTAAATTTTTACTTTCATTAAGTAGGAGCTAATTTATGTTTGGAAATGAAAGTTAAAACATCTCAACCATCTGCAAAGTGGAGGAGGAAGCAGTGGGTTTCTTTAACTTTTCAAATTTCTACAATCCTTTTTCACATCAACAGGCAAGCAAAAATTATCTTTCAGAGCTCCTATTAGTAATAATACATAGTATTAATGATCCAATTTCTTAGCTTCAGTTCTTTGTCTTAGTTTCTAAGATATACCTGTTGGGTAAGTTCAGTCACCTTTATACTTGTATCCAGCTCAGGAGTTTAGAAACAAAAAGTTGTAGTCTGAAGTGCAGCAAAATCAAATTTTTTGACCTCCAGACAGCCTAACTTTTTCTGTACCATTTCATTAGAGGTTAAGTGGAGCACTCTGACTTTCTGTTTGTCACAGTAAAGACAAAGAACACTTAAGGCTGACTGGTGAATAAAAAGAAAAAAAAAGGGGGAATGACATTTTTTCTATACTGTCATTGCATATACTTCTATCATGTATGTTTATCACCCTTTCTTATTTTTCAGTTTTACTTGAACAGTTTATAGTAGAGAAAAATAAATTGTTCAGTCTTTCTTAGTTAAGAATTTCACTATTATGCTAATATGTATCTTATTTCCTGTCAGAATGAAATAAGTGTCATTACAGTTAGTTGGGTTTTATTAAAAGAGCAGCTAAAAATGTCCTTTGCCTGCCTCTCCATTGGCTAGTTTTCAAAAATACAGTAGTCCTCTGTCATCTCATAGGGACAAGATCTAAACTTCTTATATAATTAAACCATTTTCAGAAAAAAATATTTCTGGTTTCTTGTATAAACTGTAAGCACCATAAAGAAATCAGATATCCATTTTTTGCCTTCTTCAGCCTGCCGGCAAGTAGATTTTGTCTAAACAAAATAGCTTTGTACTCAGCTGTCACAAACATTTGTGTATTACTTGGATGTCTACATGTGTAATTTCATTTGCCTCCTTCAGTAGCTTAAAAATGTTTGTAGATGCTTGCCCACCTTTTAATTTCTTAAGGCAAGCTTTTTGCTATGATTTTTTTTAATAACTCAAAGTTTGGGTATAAAAAATATTTCAATCTTCTTGTGATTACATTTCTTACAGAATGTTGGAATTTTTGGACTGTGCATCTGTTTAGGCACGTGGAGAAAGACAAGACTGAGATCATGTAAGTCATGAAACTGAGGGTGAATAATCCATACTTTGTTCTTTCATAATTTTTTCAATTTATACCCAGATGCAAGTAATAAACCAAAATGAAGAAAAAAATCAACTAGTTAGCTTTTATTTTAAAGTGATTAATGAAAAGCAAAGTTCAAATGAGGCCACAAATCCTGGTGGTGCACAATGGGTTGATTTATTTTGTAAATAGACCATGGATAATTAACCATAAAACAAAACTTTTCTTTTTTTTTTCTTTTTCTTTTCTTTTTTTTTTTTCTTTTTAAATTGCATAATGACACTGGTTTCTTTTAGTTGCTGTGAGTTGCACAGAGGGATAACGACTTATTCACAACTGGTTACAACTAGTTACAGCCAAGAAAAGAAAAATCCCAGAGCAAAGAGAAGAAGAAGGCTGTTAAATCCCTACTGCACTTGCAGTTTCACAGTGAGGCATTTGCTAGTGGCCACAGACTGGGAAAAGCCAGAGTAGATATTTACAGACTCTAATGGCGCTTGCCGTGTTGTCCCATGCTTTGGCTCAAAACTCACAAGAAGAAGACAGCTCCTGCAGCTGGCCTTGTAGTCCACAATTTTGCATTGACTTCTAAATAGAATTATTTGTGCTTTGTTGCAAGTTTCCATTATGTGTCTTCTTACTCTGACACTGAGGGAAGAGTCTTCTGGATAGTCATAGTCTGACTTGCTGCCAAGTCCTCTTGTGAGCCAGAGAATGATGCTAGCTTTTCAGATATGTGATATGAGAAAACTGTCTGCCCAACATCCCCAAAATTTGTCTCTTCATAATCCACAGTCATCTGTGGAAGGGATCTCTGATGCCCAAGAAGGAGAAGGTCCAATTTGTTGTGAAAGTACATTCACTTCTAATTAAAACTACCAGCTGGGATTACAGCCCTGGAGATTGTAAATAAAGTAGAGCATGAGACGTTCAGATTATAATATGGCCACTTTTGTGGTGGTTTGTATTAGTTGCCAGTACTTAGATTTGCTCATCTCATGCCAATTTATTAGAGTGAAGAGAAGGATCATGTAGGTAACAGTCAATATGCAAAAGGTTGGAGTTGCCACACAGCAACTGACTATGGACACCTTAACTTGCTCTCACATGCCACGTGTACCTTAAAATGCTTTTGACTGTATTTGTAAGACCTGCAATTCACACAAAGCTAAAATCTGTGTTCATGTTTCCTGTTGGTGCAGCTGTACTGTGTTTCACAGATGGTGACTCTAAGGGACTTGCAAAAAGCCATCCTCACTCCAAACAATGGCCTGGGCAGGCAGAGGTAGTGGGTAAAAGTGATTATCACTGGTATTGTTTTAGCTATGCTGACTCAGGTTGTTACAGCAAGGTTACAGACTGGTGTTGGTAAGAGTTCTATCCGACCCTGATTTGTGGGCATGCGATTTCTTCTGCAAATATTGAGAATTTCTTTGTCAGAATGTACTGCGAGACTGAGGAGAGGAGAAGCAGATTATTAATGTCTGACCATCACCTCCACCTGCTTGAGCTTAGTGCAGATAACTGGGAAGAAGGGTTCTGTGTTTTTAATCTAGACCCCAGTTACAAGGCAGGATCTTAGATCAGTGCTTTGAACTCACAACTAGAGAACTGATGAGTTGCCACTGTGTTGCTGACACTGGTAACTACAACACATGGGCTGCCACTTGTAAGCTGCTTTTAGGCCAAAGAGTCAATTTAAAATAGTATTTAGTTTGAGCAAGAGGCTTCTGTTGTGGGAGGGAGTCATGCTGGGGGCAACATTAGCATTGTACTTAAAAGCAACATTGCAGTGAAGACAAGACCCCAAAAATAAGTTAATTCTCCAAGGCTCAATACAGTCTTTGGCTTCTCTACAGGTCCTCTTGGATGGGAAGCCAGCCAAGGTCCACTGTGGTAGTGCTAAAAGGATGAGCCTGGCCCATGGCATTCCCCTTGAAACTGCTTTTTGTTAGGCTTGTGCTTCTGGGAAGTGTGGCAATGTATGGAATCTGCTACTTACTGTTTATGGGTTAGACCTTGATTTTATTGACTAACAGAGTCCTTGTATCTTGTGACCATCTTTTTCTGTGCTTTGCATCATGCCAAAGAGACAGGGGAGTGGTGTTGGCATGTCTTTGTATGAATAGGTCTGTCATTAAATATTTGAAATAGAAACATCTGAAATAGATCTTGCCTGAGAAGAACAATGGGATAACTAGAGAAAGCCAGTTTTCTCCAAATTTGCTTTTGGGGCTGGGAGTTTTAAGCAAAGAAAGAAAGAAAGAAAGAAAGAAAAAGAAAGAAAGAAAGAAAGAAAGAAAGAAAGAAAGAAAGAAAGAAAGAAAGAAAGAAAGAAAGAAAGAAAGAAAGAAAGAAAGAAAGAAAGAAAGAAAGAAAGAAAGAAAGAAAGAAAGAAAGAAAGAACAAAGAGAGCAGGTTAGTGCATGGGCTTAAAAACAACAAACCCAGGGAGGCGTGAAGGGAGACACAAGGAAAGTTAAAAGAGAAGAGTGGAGGGATGCTTAGCAGAGGGAGGGGTTTTCTTGTTTGTTTGTTTGTTTGTTTTAATAACTAAGACCAGCTAAGGGAGAGGGAAGCTGCTGGTAAAAGGATTGAAAGTCTTTGTTCAGAAGAGGCACTGTTTTGTAAAGGGAACCTTTTTCACTTGATGTGGGTCTAGCCCAAGGACCATTGACTGCTAGTGGTGAGGATGCTGAGGCACGGACATGCATTTGGGTATTTCTCGTCTTCTGTGGTCTCTAAATCTGTATTTTTATTTTGTGCAGGTTGAGGATTCAGTCATCTTCCTTAGGCAGTTCCTCTGAAATTCTACTGTTAGGAAAGGGTTACAGGCAGCCTTTGCTGCAGGCACACACAAGATGAAGGGCAGGGTTTTCAATTCCTTTCAGACTGTGGAAAGTGTCAGCACATGGGTCCAGTATGCAGAACACAAATTCAACAGTCTGCTTGGTGTGCAACAGGAAAAGCTCTGTTAGAATAAATTGTAGTTCAAGCTTTTGAACAAGCCTTTGTGTTTTTCTCCTGTGCTAATAACCTATTGGTGAGGATATGCAAGCCAAACTCCTTTTATTTTAGCCACTCTTATCTCCTCCCAAGTACCTCTCCCCAAATCTAATACCTAAAAACTCCACAAGAAAGTTAATCCCAACAGTTTTCCCCAAGATTTTGCCCATCTCAACCTTGCCAAGTGTGTGGCATCTGATGTTGTAGTAGGCAGGTTCAAGTTCTGATGCTTTCATGGGGAACTAAGCAGTACAGTTGTTTGAATACTTCTCCAAGCACTACATTCAGAAATTCACTTTATAAGAAACAAAAATTTTTTGGTTCTCACTGATATTCTGACCATGTTACAGAAACCCCTCACCAAATGACATGGGAGACAACCACTTCCTGTAAGCACCTCAGTGCTGAAACAGCCAGGGGTGACTGGGAATGATGGGCTGGGCTTCAGCTCTCCTTCTGGTCTTCCTAAAGGAACAATTTCATGTGTTGGCACTCCTGCTGCTATCTGATCTGGGTGAAAGCCCTCAGTTCTTCCCTGTTTAGGCTAAGACTTGTCTTATAGTTTCAGTCAAGCTTCACATGACTTCATGGTATTTTGCATTTTAGTAATTTGCAAATGTATGAACAGTGATCAAGAGCCTTCTTGGCAGGTAAAGCAAACAGTTAAAAGAATTTTAGATGTTAAATATCTTATTAATCCCATCTACTCTTACATTCTTCTACTGGTTAAGTTTGAGGTTAAAGGGCAGAGCAGAAACAACTGATATTCCCCTCCTTTCTCCTCACTTCAGATTCTTCTGTAGGAGTAGGACAGTCTGTGACTCTCAGTCTGCTGCTTTAACCTGCTCAGAACTGCTTCTGATACTTCCCCAAATGGCAGCAGTAATGAATGGTACTTGACCCAGCAAGATGTGTGTTAGTTATTACATAACTGGCTGTCTGAAAAAGCCTCTTACCTTTCCTACATCAGTAAGCTCCACCAGCTCTTGGACAAGAGCAGCATATCAGCTGGATTCTTAATAATAATTAGATTGTCACTGATATATTGGTAGTATTGCAGAGGTATCACAAGCTTCTGAGGCTCACTAAAGTGTACTGAAGGTCTGGACTAAAAGTATTAAAAAATAGATACTAGTATTCTCTTTGTGTGCAAATACTAGTTCATTTAAAAAAAATACTTCCAGGATTCTTATTTGTTTTTTCTATTCATATTTCCAGATAAAGCTTTTTGGCATTTGTGGAGCAGAAATGCATTTGTTTCAAACTTTTATTTCAAAAATGTATTTAATGTTCTAATATAAAATTTAAATCAAAACTGAGAGTAGCTATCAAAACAAAATTATTTTGTCAAAACAACACTCAATTGATTGAAATGATTTTTTATTTTTGTTTCGTTGGTAACTTTGCAATGCAGTGTTTAATTCAACTGTGAAACAAAAGCAAATTTCAAAGTCTAGTTATCCTGTGAAGCAAAAATATTGGGTTGTGTCTGGGCTATTCTAGATGGTGCTTAAAGGAGTGCTTCTTTAGAATTCTACCGAATCTTTTTAATAAAGAAAAATAATAAAAAGTGTGAGGACACAACAGGACGAGAGTAAGGAGGCCTCAAGCTGTGCCAGGGTTCAAGGTGGACCTTGGAACAATTTTTTCACTGAAAAGGTTGTAAAGCATTGCAGTGGGCTGCCCAGGGAAGTGGTGGGGCCACCGTCCCTGAAAGCACACTCAAAGAGCAACTGAATGTGGCACTTAATGCTGTGGTTTAGTTGGCACGGTGGTGTTGAGTCAAAGGTTGGACTCGATGATCTTGGAGGTCTTTTCCCACCTAAATATTTCTCAGACCCTTAGACTATGCTGAAATCTTCTTGTATTGATGTTATTCTATCTTTGTTCAGTAACAGTTGATCAGAATCCATCTCTCTAACTGTATGTAGATCTCCCCTGGAAATGTATTCTGTGTTTCTGCTCAGCAAATTGGGAAGTCTCTGATACTGTGTCAGCTCTCCTGACTGCCATCTCTGTGGGCTGGTTACAAATCCGATTCTGGGTGCCCATCTGAGTCCAGCTGCTTGCAAAGGGAGCAAACAGTTGAAGGTAATGACAGTGTGAGTGTAAAGCTAATATTAGTTAATATTAGTGTATTCTCTTTATTTGTTACTTCTTAGATTTGATTTAAAAGGGACCTTCCCTTAGAAGAACACATTCTGGTTATTGCTTTGCATCTTTTCTTATCCTGTATAACACCCATAACACATTATCTATTTTTCTTCCTCATGTAGAGGCTGTATACTTAAATAGTGAAATTCTTCTGGCAGCAGTCTTGTCAAGGGCCACAATGTGGTAGATGCCTTGGGGACATTTTACTTTATAGATTACTGCTTCGTCTAAGTTTAAATTCTTCAGGATTGGCCTAAATCAGTTTCAGTGAGAGCACTCCACAAAAGAAAAACATGAATATAAGGGGGGTGTGTTAGACACATAAGGGCAAGGGTGAAGATTAAAAGCACAGAAAATGGTTAAGAATTGTTCTCTTGCTGGAAAATGTAAAGCATCTGACCTTGTCTGAACAGTGTGATGATCCGCATTTTTCGAAGGACTGAGCTGCTTAACCCACTTGTGATACCTTGGTTATTCAGCTCTGTCTGCCTTGAGCATGGATAGATACAATGAGTTTGTATTCCTTGAAAACATCAGCAGTGCAACTTCTGTAAGTTTGGGATAGATCAGTGAACAATTGATCACCCATTCAATAGAAGTTGTGGTTCTGCTAACTTTGGAGTTCTCACTCCCATTAGAGGTAAACAGAAGGTGACAAAGTAATACCAATTGAACATTTTTTTTCCCATTCATTTGACCACCTAACCTATTGTTTATGTTTTTCAAACCAGAAAAGAGGTATTTTGTGATACAGAAAAGCTGCTTTAAGTAAATATATATTGGGGCAATAGTGCAATAGTGTTGTTGGTTCAGTATTTCTCTATAAACAGGCCTGTGGCAAGACAGACAGAAAGGTATGCTTTGAACAACACCTGTTTCCTGTATTCACTAGAATTTTTTTACATGCTTAATCACATAACCTACTGTATCAACATAAATTAAATTTAGTCTTAAGAAGACTGATTTTACCTGAGGAATACATTTTGCACCGGTCTTGGACATAAAGGGTTGGGATATTAATGTATTTAGGCCTTAAAAAGTACAAAAATAAAAGCTCCCCCACCACAGAGTTCAGTAAATAAAGAAATAAAACAGTTTATGTTGTGGACACTCTCTCAGTATTTCCTGCACGCTGGTGGAGCAGCGCACATCACAAGGATAATAATATAAGCAGTAAAATACCCCAAGCAAACAGAAAGCATCTGTAGGTCTTGCCTTGCTGGCTGATATTATTGGGATGGTTGTTTTCAGCTTACCATGCCATTAATGCTTTGCAAATGTATATGTGCATGCTGAGGGTTGGTCAGGAATTGAACTGTGTTTATAATGATTCTATTCAATTGCTGCATTGTGCCTGGATGCCTGCAGATATGTAAGAGCACAGGAAAGGTACTCAAGAAACTATTAGACCATGGCTGGTCTACCAGCCTTAGTCACAGGAGAATGTAATGGGCCATAAACAGGATGTAAAGAACCATTTGGAAAGATGTTTGGAGAAGTTCTGGCATGTAACTCATGAGATGTTTATTAGTGGATGTCCCCACAATTCTTGTTGAAAACAGATCAAGTTCCTTTGGAATGTGTATCGAGCCTCATCTAAGCTCTGTCCTTGGCTTTAGCAGGCTGGGGATCAAGTTCATGTTGGAAATTCTCAATTCACACTGCTGTCAGAACCCATGACTCTTGTTCCAGCTGTTGCAGCCTGTGCTGCCTTCAACCCCAGATCAGCACTGGCAGTACAGCTCTCCTGGCTGCAGATACAGAAGCTAGAAAATGTCCAATGTTTACTTGGTTTTAAGTGTTACTTGATGGAATCACCTCTGGTAATATGAGTTTGGAGAACACTGAGATCTCCTGATCTTTTTGTTCAGTCTTTCCTTGTAGAGGTAAATGGGCCATATTGCTTGGAAATGGCAATTGTAAGCATAATTCCAAAAGGGTTCCTCATAGGAGGATTTTAGCAACACAGGTAATGAAGCCCTGCTAAGAAGGCAGTCTCCCTTTCAAGAATCAATGGTCCTCAGGTCAAGAAGTCAGAGACTTTCCCAAAAGTTAACTTGGGCAATAGAAATGAATTTATCCTACTGGCTCCAAAAGAGCTATTAGCAGTACACATCCATAGAATTGTCTTCCTGGTTGTGTGCATTTAGGTTAGTTCTGGATTCCCTTTTCAGACTCAACTGTTTCTGTTTACCAGAAATATGGCAGCAGCTTCAAAAATTGCTGATTCCTGTCTCAGGCATAATGAATTTCACAGTATATTCTTTAATTCCTATTTCTATAGCAGTTTGTAAAGCATCTTCACTTACAGGTTTTTAGTATTCAGTGAGAAATAAATTTGGGAATAGGGTCTTTCAGGTAAGGGGCCTGTTGCAGAAGTTTCTAAGTCCTTTAGTCATTGCATTGTACAAGAACGTCAGATTTTTGCAACTGAAACTTCTGAAAGATTCATATAAAAATGAGATTGCTGTATTTATGGGAAAATCTTGATATCATCTTGCTGTTATGTGAGGCATTTAAGAAATCCTGAAATATCTTTAAAGATAAAACAATGAGAAGCCGCTTACCTCATGACATCATAAGGCAAAATAAGGTCAGGAAAAAAGTCATGGTTGCAGTTCCAGCAACAGAACTGAATGAGTTATTTGTAAGAAATAATTTATTTGCCAAATACAGCTTTTCTTGTCCCATCAAATATACACAAGTTGATCAATCTCTTTGATTCAGGAATCGTTGGAATTTATTCGATGACTGCTTTCAAAACTTATATTCTATGGACTCTCTGTAAAGGGAGGTGAAGGAAGGATGGCTGTGGTTTTAATACTATTTGCAAAAGCCTATTCTGTAATTTTCCTCTCTGGCATCCATCTTATAAATTTGCATTACATGATGCCAGGCATTTAGGAGTCTATAATTTTGATGAAAGGTAGTAACAAGTTCAGCTTTCATACAAGAGTTAATGTTTGTGCAGCAAGAGTTAATGTTTAGCAGATAGGAGGCTTCACACAGGTGTCTGCATTCTCAAATGTCCTTTATATTATTTTTATTTTATTAACCCTATGACTGAAGTGGTAAACAATAAATAAAAAAAGGAGGTCATGATGTTGCATGGATGAAGTGAGGAACGGGGTGTGATTATTTCATGAGTGCCCTGATTCAGAAGCTCAGGGTGAAGCTAGATGCTTTTTTTCACTGCACATAAGGGCAGAAACATGTCATAAGTAGTTGCTGGTGTGCTGCATTCATGAAAAAAGCACAGCATTCACTTTCCAGCCACCAGAGAGTAAAGGAAAGACAGAGAGCTGCAGACATCTGTTACTGTGTTTGCTTACCTACCCCTGTTCCTGGAGGTTTTGAAGCAGGATTTGAAAAGTGCATGTGACAGTCATTGTTTCTGGCCATACTTTACAACAAACTACTGACTTTAAAGGGCCAAAATTTGGACCTGCATTGTTTAGCCAGTGGTACACACAGGGCACTGTCAGCAAAAAGGCTGGGAATAAAATTTAGTTCCTAGTTGCCTGGCTATTATTTAGAACATATCTGATTTAAAATCTATTTTCTGCATACCCTTGCGTGCATATTTGTTGGCACATGTGCTTCTTGCCATTATGGGGCAGATCCCATAGATTTTCTGCGTCATTAGTACAGAGAGCCAGTCATTAAAAAAACAAAACAAAAAGCTTATTTGCCTGAGCCGTTAAGATTTTTTCTCACAGTTCTGCCTGTGGCGCCTGTCACTAGCAGTCAAATAAGGACAATTTTACCATTCTCTCCTGCTGCTCTAATTTTTTTTTTCAGTGCCAGTACATGTATTTGTTATTCTTTATAACTCCCTTTGAAGTTGGGAATCCAAGGGGAATCTAAAACCGACCAGATGTTTCTGCTGCTGGAGACACAGAAGACAGCAAGGATTAAGTTTAACTGAAACTCAGTTCTCTGCAAAACCCCATTACAGTGAGAATTCTTCCTGAGTTAATTTTATTTATTATTTATATTTGCACTTGCCATCCTTGTTAGGTGATACCTCAAGTCATCTGGCCTGGGAGAAAAATGGATGATTTATCCAAGTAAATAGTGTATCAGCAGCTGCCTGCATTGATTTCCCTTATGGGGTTTCAGTTCCATTACACTGCATATTTCCCACCCACACTCTTTATACAGTATTTCATGTTGAGGAAAATCATTCCCATCTCTGTAACTTCAGAGAACAGATATGTGGAACCATCCAGGGAGAGGGCAGTGCAACTCCTGTGTGCGTGGGGAGGGGTGACATACTTAAGAAGGTACTGGCCAGAAAACAGCACGAGATTTTTAACTCCATCTTCTGTCACGGCTGAAAGATGAGAGAAAGGAATAAAAGCGCACATGGGAGACTGGGTATGAGAAAGAAGGGCTGTG
Organism: Melospiza georgiana; assembly: GCF_028018845.1. Lineage (NCBI taxonomy): Eukaryota > Metazoa > Chordata > Aves > Passeriformes > Passerellidae > Melospiza > Melospiza georgiana. The sequence continues at coordinate 85,461,336 of NC_080431.1, forward strand.
CTAACCTTCTCGAAGTGAGAGCAGCAGTTATCTCTCAGGTGGGAAAGGACAGGAAGAAATAGTTTTGTTTACTTCTGAGTTCAAGTAAGATGCTCTTGAAGCTGCAAGACAAGAAAAAACAAGAAAAAAGTTTTAAAATAGTCTGTGATATTAAATATGTGTAGTCCTGTGCAGTATCCATCTCCAAATTAGGCGGTGGGCAATCCTGCTGGCCTGCTTCTGCAGTCATGAGAAGCAACCCACGAGAGAAAGGAGTGCATGTTCAGGCCTCACGAAGGTCCAAATGGGAAGGCAGAAGCAGAACAAGACCTTGGTCTCTCTTTACCTTGGGCATGGCTTAAGATAAAGTTTGGATCTACTTTCATATTTTAAACACTTCTGATTTCTGGAGCACTGGTTCCCAAGTTATCTCACCTGAGTTTGTGGGACGGCCTGTCCCAGTTCCCGTCTGTCACACCCATACGTAGCCAGTGAGCGTGCTGATACCATTCAGTTGAGTTGGAAAGAACTGAAAAGCTGATTTGTTTTCTACAGAATGGGTATCTAAGGAGTGGAGAAGAACTCAGAGTAGTGCTCCTGCTGAGGGAAAAACAAGCAGAACTTATCAGCTAAGCATGTTTGGCAGAGGACAGTTGTCTGGTCAGCACAGAAGAGCCACAGCACAGGCTGTCTTCTGCTCATCGAGAACATTATCTTTGTTCTGGGAGAGGGAACCAAAGTCAATCGTACTCCTCTTCTCTGCTGCTTATTGCAGCTCTGATTGCAAATCTGTAGGAAGACAGACTTTATCAGTATCTGTTTTATGTCTGAGCTGGTTTGGTTTTCTGAAATCCAGTCCTCTTTCATGTTGATAAGTCAAGGTACATGTCTGGCAGATAGTGTTTTCCCTTTCCTATCTGCTATGGGATTCCAGCAGCTCTTCCCTGATTTTTCTCTGTATGGATTCACTTGATTGTTTCACACCAAATCTCACTGCTTCTCAAGTCTTGATGTCACAGCCACCATAACTGAGAAATAGTGTTGGACTCTGCCTAAGTTTCTCTTCTAATTGGCCAGATGGATTGCTAACACCTTCACTGAGGCACTGTCTTCCATCATTCGCTGTTGGAGTTGCTGCCTAATATTGCAAGGCCCTACACACCATGTTAATTTGTTTTTAAACAGGAAAATCAAAAGCCTGATAATTGTATAGAGCCTCCCAATGAACACCAGGTAAAATGTATGCACGGTAACAAGCTCTCTTCAGAACAGCAGAAGGGAGTGGAGCAAATGATTTGCTAGCATCTATACTTACTTAAAGCTGCTTTTCTGATTTCAAAAAATAAAAAGAAATTAAGTCCTGGAAGCACTGGGTGATTTGTATTTGGGATATTCTGTAAGGTTTTGAGGAAAGATAAAAAGAAAAAAGTAATCACATGTTTTTTATATTTTAAGGACCTGAATTTCCCAGCTTTGTATTAAAGGGAAACAGGTTAAAATCAGAGAATTTTGGACTTATGTATTTTCTCTTCTTTATTTTTTTGTCAAGGCATCAAGGCAGATGGTGTGAAAAGCATTTATATTGGTCTCTTTGCTGACGGAGCTTTACCTAATAATCCAGGACTTGGAACTGGGTGCTTCAATAAAAACACTTTCTGAGAGATTTTTCCACTCAAAGCACCAGGAGAAGTTTTTTAATTGACAACATCAAAAATTAGTATCCTGCCAGGACTACATTTCTTTGCACCTTATTACCCAGAACAAAAGATTAATATGTTCTCATTCTGAGCAGGAGAGTTTTCAATAATTTTTTCCTTAATTAAACCTAAAATGAAGTGAAATGGTTTACCACAGGATTGTGAGAGCGAAGTGACGAAAAGCCCAATTCCATCTGTGATGTGCTGACCCTGTCTGGTCTGTAGGGTCCCACCAAAGCTACTCTATAACTCCCTTCCTCACCTGGACAGGGGAGTGAAAATACTACTCTTGGGTCACGATAAGGACAGGGAGAGATCACTCAACAATTACCATCATGAGCAAAACAAACTCAACTTGGGGAAAATTAATATAATTTTTTACAAGTCAAATCGAAGTAGGATAATGAGAGATAAAACCAAATCCTAAAAAAACTTCTCTGCACTCCTTCTTTCTCCTTGAGTTTGTCTTCACTCCTGATTTTCTTTAACCCCTCCCTGCAGTGACACAGGGGGATAGGAAATGTCGACTGAGGTCAGATCATCCGAGTTGTCTCTGCCCATCCTTCCTCCTAAGAGGACTTCTCACACCCTTTCCCTACTCCAGCATTGGGTCCTCCCCGTGGGACACAGCCCTCCATGAACTTCTCCAACCTGAGTCCTTCCCACAAGCTACAGTTCTTTACAAGAACTGTAGTTCTTCCACAGGGTGCAGTCCCTTCAGGAGCTGGCTGCTCCAGTGTGGATCTCCCACAGTGTCACAAGCCATGACAGCAAACCTGCTTCAGAGTGGACTTCTCTGTCTCTGAGGTCACAGGCCATGCCAGGACTCTGTTCCAGCGTGGGCCTCCCAAGGGGATGTAGTCTTCTTTACAAATCCTCTGGCACTATTTTAGTGTCTTCCATGGGCTGCAGGTGGATCTTTTTCCAGTATGAACCTCTTACCATCTGTAGGGGTACATTCTACCTCACCATGGTCTGCACCAGGGGCTGCAGGGGAGTTGCTGCTCCAATGCCTGGAGCACCTCCCGCCCCTCCTTCTCCACTGGTCTTGATGCCTGCAAAGTTGTTTCTCTCATGTATTCTAACTCCTTTGTGCTGCTGCTGTTCTTCAGTTTTTATACCCCTTTTCATTGTCCCGGAGGAGCTGTGACAGTCACTGATGGGCTCAGCCTTGGCCAGTGGTGAGTTCATCTTGGAGCCATCTGGCCCCGGATCTCTTGGATGTAGGGGAAACTTCAGGCATCTGGCAGATTCTCAAAGAAGCCACCCCTATGGCCCCCTTGCTACCAAAGCCTTGCCATGCAAATCCAATATCCATATCAGTTATTTCTTTATCTTAGTTTAAGCACTTGATTCTCTTCTGGTGATTGCTCTGTTCTCTTGTTTTTGATGACCTGCTAGATATTTTGAAATTTACAGACTTACCTCAGTCTTTGAAATTAAGAAATCTCAACTTTGAAAATCCCAAATTAAACTGTGATTCTGAGTTCCCTGTAATTGTGAGCACCTTGACATACAGAAAAGGCAGCGTTCCTCTTTGTTCACTTACAGTCTGAACTTCATCCTGTAACCCAGCTGTAGTGGAGAAAACTGAAAGACTGAAGCCAGTGGATAAGAAGATAACATGGTTCAAATCTAAAATTTGAAGTTCAGCACTGTGCAGCCCTCACCTGCATTTTTAGATTTTTGTATGTGTGTGTTCTTGAGACATTGCATTTGAAATATATACAGGAAACTAAGCTTAGCTGAAGGCTGTAACTTGTAAACAGTTTCCCATGTATGTTTTGATAGAATGGTATGGGGGCGTGGGGCAGGTCTGTGGATTTAGAAGATGTTTTTATGCTTTCGTAACACAATCCACAGTCCATTTTAGACTAAGTTCTGATTAAACAAAGATATTCAGAAGTGCTATGAAAGCTAGCAAATTGTGAAACTGCTTCCTCAGTACTGTGACACACTCCAAAGCAGCCTGACCAGGTGGGAGGTTACACCCTACTTTGTTAGGTCAGTTTGTGATGTTTTTCCAGCTGCCCTAAAGTGTCATGAAAGATAATTTAATGTAATTTACAGTTGTCTTCTTCCATATAGGAGCACTGCAGGCAAGAGTGTGCAGCTCTGCCAACAGTAGGTGCCAACGACATGGCTTACCTATCGTCACTAGCATACTGTCTTATACAGTCAAACAGGAATCTCTCTTTTATCTCTTGCAGTCTTGAGTATTAGACTATATAGGCAATGAGTCCAAACCAACAGGGAGCCAGAGGGTAGATTGCACATCTGACTGTGAGAGTCATCATCAGGCCAAGTACTCCATCAGGCCAGTTGGAAAAGCATCTTGTTACTGAGAGGTAGGGCTGGATTTATGTTGTGCCCAGCCCGCTCAATTAGAGAGGGAGGATTAGATAGCCCATAATGTAGCTGTGATACTCTTGAGCACTGATGGGTTACAAGTCCTTCTGCTGTGCTCAGAGTAGCACATGTGTGAATAGGGTAAGGACTTGGAAGCAGCCCCAGTATCCCCAAACTGTCTGAGTTATTCCAACAAAGTAGCGTAGACCTCTGCAGAGCACATTCTCCGCCAATTTGCAGGCATTCGTGTTCTGTTGGTCTTGGAAAACATTATGCCTCCTGTTCTCCAACAGAGTTCCTGTTTCCCTCATGGTTTAGCAGCTGCCTTGCAGTTGTGATCCTTAGATCTACCTTTCTTAGATCTCCAGTTTGCCCCATGGCCTCTTTCATCTTCCTTTCCCCGGGCCCTGGACAGATTCTGAGCTCCCTGCTAGCTTGCTGTTGCTTTGTGTCTGCCCTCTGATTGCGGGTGCTGCTGTTCTGACAGTCTACCCCAATCCTTCGTTGCTCAGAGGAAATAATAACTCTCATTCAGCTGCTTTCTTAGCATTTATTGTGACATCCGAAGACAAATGCAAACTCATCTCTAGAATCATTATTCTCTTTGAAGAACAACGGATTGTCAGGGGAGACATTTTTTTGTGTGGATTCACTTAGAAGTTCTGTCCCCTAGTGTGGTTCTCCAGCTGCCCCTGTCATATCCTCCATTGTTGTTTATCCAACTTTTAATAATTTCTTTTTCATGCTAGAAAGGGCCACATAATTTTCTCTCTGTGTGTGCATGTATTTGTATCTACTTCATGTTTTTTCATTTCTCTCAATTCATAACATACAAAATGTATAGGAAAAGGCATTCATTGAATTAAATACATTTATTATTTATGCATGGTTTATATTTTTTGGCCTAAATTTTGTTGAGAGTCTAAGGATTTTGTGCACTTCCATTTAGTCATTAAGGTATTTTTAATCACCTCACATCATGACGAATTTTTAGAAGAGACAAACTGATTTGTGAATAGGGTACACCTGCTTCTGTGTAGAAATAAATAGAGGGGACTCTTATTGGGGTTACTAGGAGAGGTGGAGACTGTGAGCATTGTTCTGTGGAATCAAAAGAAAGAATATCAGTATTAATATATTGCCAACCACATTGCTCCCCACACTGAGCATCAGCTATTTATTGATGTTTTCTGGATCATCAAAGCTACTTTGAGATACCAGTGTAATACCTGAGTGGCTTTGGTTAAATTAATTAGGTTTCAAGTCATCTCTGTTTCTGATGCAAGATCAGGCCTGGTCTGGAGCCAGCTAGAGGTGGTAGCTTAATTTGCTCTATTAACATAACCTTTCACCCTAAAGTGTTGAGGTCAGCATAAGACTTGCCTTTACAGGAGCATGCACAGGTATGAGGATGGAAAATCTCTCAGAGAAACTGTCACTTCAGTTCTATGGGTAAAGTAGGAATGTTGTTTATTCTGCTTCCAATAGCAATGGCATTTTACCTTGTAGCAAAAGGAACAGAAGGAAGCAGCAGGGGGAATGTCCCTCCAGTTATGACTCTGGTTTTGACAGTTTAAGCTTTGGGATAGCATGAGAGAGGGGGGGGAACCAAGAAACAAACAAAAAATAAAAAAATAAAAATTGAAAAAAAAAAAAAGAAAAAAACTAAAAAAAAGATGACTTGCAAGTAATCAGGTACAACATCACTGATTGTGGCAGGGGACAGGGAAAAACAGAGGAAAATCAGTGGGGAAACATTAGAAAGTGCAGCCCTTAACCTGCTGGAGTGAGCAAGACTTCTTTGGCATCCCTTTTTTCAGTTCTGTGTCCCTAAAACATCCCAAACCCATGTAAAGTGTACTTAAGAAGAAAACTGAACACCATATCAGACTGAAACACCTCAGCCCTGGGCTATCCCACACTTTGGCACCACTGTCCCAGAGGACCTGGGGAAGCAGCATGTTCTGCCTCCCACGGACAGTGGGATGGGATGGAGGCACTGGGCATGGAGGGCAGCTCAGGCACAGTAAACTTCTACTGAGGTTAGACAGGTACCAAGGTTAGATTGATCTGAAGGTGGAAATTGCGAATCTGAGGTGAAAATGATTTCTTGTACTGGGGTCTGTTTTGTGAGCATCAGATCTCTGCCTGGCTGTGAGTTACTGCACAGCTTTTCTTGCTATGTTTTGTTTAAAATTTACCCCAAAGTGTTTGTAGTGTAATAGTAATTTTTCTTTCTTGCATTAACACAACTGTAAGCTATGTACTGGATTTAGAAAATAAGGATTTTACAGGCATGAAGCACATCCATCTGTATTACATAAACATAGATACATTTTGGTTTCTTTTTCTTTTCCTTCCCATGTTTATGCTGCACAAAGAACTTATTAAACCAGATACAGTTATGGCATTGTTGGCTTTACTCCGCACAAGATTTTTAAATCTTTTCTCACATTATAACATATTTAACTGCTGCTTTCATGGCAAAAAGGAATTCTGTGGCTGTGAGCAGAGGAATATGAAAGGTATAGTGGCTTTCCTGTGTGAGGAATATGAGAATATTCACTGACAGAGGAACTCTGAGGAACAATTATCCCAAGCTGTGTCTTTGACAATGTTGTCAGATTTTCCACTTCCATGAGCACAGCTGGGCATGTGGTGCCAGGGTGAGAAATTCCACAGTGGCTGGAGGCAGAGTGCATTGGGTGCTGGCCTGGCTGGCAGTGTTGGAAGTCAGGAGTTGGAGCTGGAAAGAAAAAAAAGATGACTTTCTGCAGCTTTGAGACAGTAAGGGAAAAAAAAAAGCCCCAAACCACCAGTTTGGAATGTAAGGAAAGAGTCCTTGGAAGATGCCCCTTTCCAGACTCCTGTGCCTCAGAGGCTGAGTTTGATCTTGAGATTCAGGTTCTTAAAATACCTGTACTCTCTTCGAAGACATTTGCTCCTCTACCTCCAACTACAGATTTGTTCTTGTGCAGCTTACTTATATATCTGTTGAAAACTTTGGAGGTTGGTTTATTTCTTTATTTTTGAATTTTCTGAATCACTAGTACTTCTGTATCACTGGTACCTAGGGTTTTTGTGGTTTGGGTTTGTTGTTGTGGTGTTTGGAGATTTTTAGGGGGAAGGGTGGTTTGATGGGTTTGTTGGCTTTTTTTTGGTCTTTTTTGTAATCCAAAAAGTTTGTTGCTTTTTTTTTTTTTTTTTTTTTTGTAATCTTGGATTACAAAAAAAAAAAGCTCTGAAGCATAAAGAAATAAAGAAGTGATGGAGGTCTTACCCTGGTGGGCAGTGAAGTCTGAGGTCTGTTTGGATGCAGTTTCAGCCACACCTGGTTTTGCTGTGTTTTGTCAAGTGTATTGTTTCTCTGACTTACACCAGTGTATGAGCTAGACTTCAAGATGATCAAGTTGGTTGCATCTAGAGAGGCAAGGAATTGAAGAGGTTCTGAACAAGAGAGGAGACAGCAAATTCCTCATTTTCTAGTGCTCCAGGTATTAGGGATTGTTTCTCTTGTATACATCCCATTTTATATGTTGCATGAAATTTAAAAATTTGATTACCATATGTTACACTTTCTGTTTTGAGCATTACATGCTGTTCTTCATAACTTTAGGATTGCTGGTTAGGAATGGTTTACTGAATACTTGAGTTTGATAATCTTTGGGACTCTATCTAAAATATTACGTTCTTAAATTACCATATGGATTTCTTGCTACGTCAGATTTCCTTGACTTTTAGCTACTGTTTTGTCTTAGTGTTTGGAAGGAAAGGTCTCTTTTCTCATTCTTTGTATGAGTTGTTTCATAGAGCTGTTCCCTGGCCTACCTTTTTAATGTTTTCTAATTTCTCTGTTGAAAACTTGGGAATGCTGGATAATTCCCTAATCAGGCAGACAGCTAAAATAATGGACCCCAAAATGTAGGCTGTTAATTATTTTTCAGTGCAGCAGCAATGTAATGTGTGACAATGGAGCTTTTTGGTAACAAGTGAAATAATTTTGGACATACTGGAGACTAGAGTGATTAGCACTTAAATAACACCACACTTCTGAGGATAGCAAAGCACTTCATAGCTTTTAATGAAGGAGGCCTTCCTTTCATACCCAAAGGATGTACTCTGCTGTCTCTAACTCTGCTCACAGGGAAGAGAGGAAACTGCTCAGGGAGAGGTGAGGGACAAGGCAAAGTTATAATTAGTGGTTGTAATGTCTGATGATAGTAAAACATAGACCAAAAGACTGGAGTTTTAGTCCTTTGCATGAACCATAGAGGGAACCATTCCCAACAGGGCACTTTTGCAGCAGCTATTGCCTTACCAGGCTTGACACAACCTGACAGAGTGGTGGCTGGAGGGAAGAAGCCTTTCTGCAGGTTCATGCCATGGCTAAAGAAAGAAGGGAGAATATAAACACTTTGTAAAACCATGAGTGGGAACTGCTTATGGACACAGAGGTTGGAGGAATGCAAGAGGAAGCAAGAACGTAAATGAGCTGGTGTTTATCTGAGCCCAAGGAATGGGCAAAGGAGAGAGAGGTGTGGAATGCAATCATATTTGATTTCAGCTATTCAAACACAAAAACTCATTTTGTTTCCTGTGTAATCAGCACTGAAAACCCAAGTATTTTGTTGCTAGTGCTCAGCTCTGAAAAATGAAGTTTTCTACCTGTGTTTTGCAACACCTTTGAACTGGACACATGCAATGAATATCGCCATGTTATGGCTATAATTTCAGGGTAATGGTCACCTTGAATTTGTTAATCTTTATGTGGAAAGGGTTGAGGCCATTGGCTTGTGGTTACTCTGGCTAATTGTTTTAGCAGTTTGAGAGTATGCCATACTGTGAACATCTTCCCTGTGTGCTCAGCTGTCCACGAGAGAAAGGTATCAGACCCCAGAGTCAGTCTTAAATTCCTTTTTAAATAGCTACAGCTGGTTTGCTGTGATGTTTTTCCCCGGTAATTACAGTAAATGTGAACTTAAAGTTGGATCAACTCTTAAGGTATTGGGTTTTTCTTTTTACTTTGACTTCAGCAGTATTTATAAATCCATGAACTAAGGATTTGTTTCTAAATTTTAAGAGAAACGTCCCTAAGCATAGAAACACAGAACTAAATTTGCTTTAAAGCAAGCAAAGTGGGCATGAAGGGTTATAGCTGTACTTGCCTCCAAGGCTTGACTTTGCTGTATTGGACAAGCTCCCTTTAAATTCGATATTCTGGTTTTACAAAAAGCCAGGGAGGAAGACAAATATCTTCAGACACAGATATGTGTGTGTGACATTTAAAAATTGTCTTACTTGAAAAAATACCATCACTGTTTCAATTTATTCACTGGTGAAGCATACATAGAGCTGAAAAAGGTCTGTGCTGATTAATGAGACAATTATACACATTAATACCAGATTAATCAGACCTCATACTTTTAAGACAACAACACAAAGACACAAATGCAGTTTTGAAAAGCATCGTCCTTTGTGTTGTCCCTGGCTGGCTTGGCTGAGTGTACATAATGATGGTTGGACTTCACAGTGCTAAAACACTGTTACTCAAAACAAGTCCCACACATAACTAATCACAAAACTGAAACACCAGTAATCTGAAAGACTTAACCAAGCCTGTGAAGGACCTTTCTGGTTAGTGGATGATACAGGAATGCCACCATTCGGACCCATGCCATGGGTTCTAAGCTATTATGTCCTGGATCCTGAATAGATGCAACATGAAAAGTCTGTCCTTGGGATCTGTATTTTGTGGCAGCCTGGATATACTCTCCTGCCCTTTTTGAAAACTGTGGCTCTCATGCAGTTGTATTTGACCCTGACACGAAATGCTGTTAATGTGAAATAATGAAGGTTTTAGAAGAGGTTATCAGAGGTTTTGCTGTGAGCAAGCAAACATACACCGAAGTCCCACTGCTGCAACCAGCCAGCAAAAGGGTGCCTCTGAAAGCTCACACATTTACTGCATAAAACACATTTTCAGGCAGAATAATGTTTCTTTAATTATTCCTGTCATAGAAGGTGGTCCTTGGCCTAGTTTCATATTGTCTCTGCAATGTGAAGTGCTAGCCGTGAGCATGTAGCATTTGCAGCTGAGTTTGGAGGCAGTCTCATTTAAGCTCAAGAACCTTAGTGTTTGTCATTTCAGGGAGTCTTGTGCACAACAGCGTTGCGTTTAGTTGTGACTGTCAGGTTGCACCACCATTCTTCAGTGCTAGCTTTAGCACTCCCATGGTCCCATGGCTCCTCACTTGTTCTTGAGAGGCCCTTTGGCTGTATATTTTTTTTATTTCAGGTTTTTTTTCCAGTCATATTGCAGATTTCTTTTTAAATGGTAGACAGAGCAGACTCATGCTACTGACTCCGTGACCTGCTTCTCATTTCTACCCCCACCTGCTTAAAAAGTTTAGTAGTTGGCAGAATGTCTTCTGGGACTGATGTCTGAGCAATGGACCATTGAAAAGCAAAATGAAATATAAAACTCCTTTTGTGTCAGGAGCTCTGGATCTGCAAGTGAACACCTGCTCTGCTGATCACTGAACCTAGGGAAGGGAAGAAAGAGGAGGAATCTCTTGAGACTCAAAATGGCCTACTGAAAGTGAAATCCCCATCTTTCTTGCTGTATTAGCTAATAGGAGTAAAAGTGAAAAATTGTGCTTTTTTTCTTGTTCTTCATATGAAATACATTGAAACGTCAGGAAGAAACTAAGTAGTTCAGTGAGGAATGAATGGTGCAGGCTATGGATTTTTGTTTTGGTTTTATCATCAACTCAGTGTGTGACTTTGATCATGTGTCTTAGCTTTACCCTGTGTAAAGTGAAGTCTGGAAAAATACACAGTGTGGTTTTCGATGTTCCACTTTATGTATATAGATTCCCAGGGACCCCGCCGTGCTTTAGCGACTGTCCCCTATTGTGGCAGTGCCACGTAGGCTTCAACAACTTGGAGCTGAGCTGAACTATGACAGGTAGAAACTTCATTATGCTAACTTTCCCCACCACTAGCTTCTCCCATCAAAAAGCAAGCCTTGCTTTAAGCCTCAGCGAAGTAACAGCTCATTTCTGGTTATCTGAAGAGGCTCAAATATAGCGGAATGAATTTATTAATGATGTATTCCCTCACAGCAAACAGATTTGTGCTCTCCCATAATTAAGCACTACAGAAATAGTACTTGTCACCTTCCCTTTAGAGAAAGTGAAAATAACCACCATACAATGTTAGGCAGTTTTCTCCAAAAATAAAGTTTTATTGTTGAATCCTTGCAAGTCTTATATTAACAAAAACATATGTTTTATTTTCTTGGATGTTAATACAGTTTTTTGTTTGCATATAAATGTTCTTGTGAAGTGTTTATACCACTCTGAAGGAAGAACACTGTTCACACATGAAAATCTGTAAATGAATCCAACTTAAAGCAAAAGTAAAGCTAGCACATCTGTTTTAATATCTCAGAGAGTAAACCAGATGTGTGTATATATAATATATACATGCTAGTAGTAGATGTTCAATTAGATTTTAAGAAATTGTTCCAGCTTAATAGCCTAAAATGTTATTAGTAACATAGATAAGGAAATTACTTAATAAAAAATATATGATTTTTAACCTGACAGTGTCCCTCTTAATTAAGTTATGAGATCCTTAGATGAGTGATGTTATAACAGTGCAGTGTGTAGCTTCTATTATTTATAAGACAATGCCAAAGAGCTAGCTCAAACCGATTAAAGCAAGGAAAATCTCATTGAAACTTGAATTCTGAGCAAGTGAATGCCGAATCTTTCTAGAGAATTCATGCAGCTTTGGCATCTCAAACATAGTACCTAGCTAGATCTGTCCATGCAGGAATTGCACATTAGGGGAAAATAATGATAATAATAATATATTTTTAAAAAGCAAGACCTTGGCAGGTTTTGAAATGTGAAAAAAAAAATCCAAGTATTTCAGTTGTGGTGATGGGTACAATTTAAGTTAGAAATCCAAGTATCCTTACCTACTGTACAAAATCAGCCCTACCAGTGTAGGGAAGGTTTTAGCACTGAGCTGTGCTGAGGTCCATGAGCGCTCCGAGCTTCAGGCAGCCACAGGGCTGAGTGGGGAGGATGGAGGGTGATGGGAGAATGGATGGAGGGTGGTGGGAGAATGGATGGAGGGTGATGGGGGAATGGATGGAGGGTGATGGGGGAATGGATGGAGGGTGATGGGAGAATGGATGGAGGGTGATGGGAGGATAGATCGAAGGTAATGGGAGGATGGAGTGTGATGGGAGGATGGTGTGTGATGGGAGGATGGATGGAGGGTGATGGGAGAATGGATGGAGGGTGATAGAAGAATGGAGTTTGATGGGAAGATGAAGTCTGATGGCAGGATGGATGGAGTCTGATGGGAGGATGGATGGTGTGTGATGGGAGGATGGATGTAATGGGATGGGAGGATGGATGCTGTGTGATGGGAGGATGATGGAATGGGATGAGAGGATGGAGTGTGATGCGCAGGGGGGCTGTGCTGGCACCGGGTGCCGCTGGATCATTTCTGTCCCTCTTGCTGCGATGACCAGGGAGGCCAAGATTAGCAGCTCACCCAGGTCCCAGCTGCAAGCCCAGCTCAGCCCAGCTGAGCAGTAAAACAGCAGAATCCTTGAGCAAGTTGGTGATCTCCAAGCTTGCAGATTGCTTTTTGCAAGGAGGTCCCGTACCTCGTACCTTTCTTTGCCTGTGAAATGTGTTTTATGGTTTTCTCTGTATAGAAATTAGGAATAGTGTGTGGCTCTGAAGGCATGAAAGCTAGTTGCTCTTGATGTGTTTTTAAAAAGATAAATATTGCTTTTGGTGGTTGGTAGTGGTCAACATATCATTAGTGATTTTTTTTTTACCTCTGCCCAGTTATTTTATCAATTAGGTACTTTAGTAATTAGATTATCTACAATTTAAGCAAATAAATAATAAGAAATCTTAAATCCCAGAGACTTTGAAATCAATCATAAATATTTTCTTTCTGGGTCTCTGATTTTATCCTAAATATCAAAATCATTGAGGTATGATTGATTAATATCTCTTACTTTCTCTTTCCTGTTCCCACCACTCTTGAAGGCTGTAAAAATCATAAATTATGTGGAATTTCAATTAAACTGAATGCAGCACCAGCATGTTATAGAGAAGAACTTGTAACATACTTGCAACTTTTTTCCTAGTCTGACTTCAGAAAAATCCTTAGCAAATATTGATGTAGTTAATTTTAAAGGCTTGGTTCTGGGAACATTGTTGAAGCAGTCAAAATACAAAATTGCTAAGCAGATATTTAGGAAAATACGTCTAATATCTTAACACGATTATAAATTTAAGCTAGCTTTCCATAGTAGTTCAAGCTCTAACCCCTAGAACTGGTAGACTATAATCATGTCTTATACTGATCATGCTTGGCATGGAAAATGAACGTATGCAAGGCTTAGATTAACCATGCACCACAGATGTATTCAATGAGCCTGTTTCCTGTTTTGCTTTATAAACCCCCCCAATCCAATCCTTTAGAGACATTTTTATCTGCTAATAAGCATAATTGCAGTCATTCCTGCTGTCATTTATAAAATTATAAGACATTTATTTAGTCAGTTGTGGTGTTTAAGGCTGTTAAGTTTCCCTGACCAGAATTGAAGCTCTGCTGGCAAATGTTTCTCTAAGACTTCAGTGGTACACCTGGTCTCCTGATTCTCTCTCCAACAGATCATTAGTCTCTGATGAGGCATTTACCATGTAGAGGTTTGTACCAGAGACACAAAAAGTTCTGGTTCTCACCTCTATCTGCTTTTATACTATTTGTGGTTACATAGAGATGACCCAGTTTTCCCCTGAGTCCTGCAGACTGTGGGTATAGACTCTAAAGCCTGGAAGCTTTCAGCACTGTACATCTCTGTGAGCAGAAATGCAGATCCAAGGGGGTTCAAGCAGAGAAATAAGTTGTGTGATGTCTTGCAAATTGAGTCAGACCATTTCAGAGGAGTGGAAATCTGCTGATGAGACTGCCATAAATGTCACATCTCATCATAGAAACATAGAATTGTTTGTGTTGAAAGGGTCCTTAAATTAAGATCATCTCATTCCAGACCACCTGCCATGGACAAGGACTCCTTTCACTACACCAGGGTGCTCAAAGCCCCATTCTCAAGAGAAAGGAAACCTTCTTGCAGCCCTTCTGCTGCTCATGATAGCTTCTTGGGCTGCATCTAACTTCAGCCTTCATTTCTCCTGTAAACCATTTCAAAACTTTTTTTTTCCCCTTCTGCCATATTTTTAAACTGCAGATATTGAAAACAGTTTGATGGATACACATGGAGACTGGAATTTCTGTATTTATTCTGATGTTACACACAAAGTGATTGACAGGCTCAGTTCCTTACTTCAAGAGTTGAGCATATCTTTTTAAATCAATAGGAATTTTGCCATTGACTTGAATTTGAATTGTTGAAAGGACTCTTGTTTTCAGGGAAGATATCTGAAAGTGTCAGAACAAGCACATCTGTTAGCCAGACATCACTTCAAAATCCTGAATTTTGTAGGAAGTTTTAAAGGCTTTGTGGGAAATAATGGACTGCTTTGGGGAACTGCAGAGTATTCAGATTAATCATCTAGACAGAAGTTTGTGAGTTTAGGGACTTTTCAGCATAGAAATGCTGGAATCATGAGCTCAATGTTACGGTACATCACTTGGTTCTACTGTAAAGGTATATCATCCTTTTAACTTGTGAAATCCTACTGTCTGAAGGTATGTCAAAGTAAAATAGTTCAGGCAGGGGCAACATCAGCAAAAACTGTGACTGTTACTAATTTCACCCTCACTGGTATTTGTTCCATGCAATTGCTGTTTATTCTTCCTCATTCACATACAGATGAATTTTATTTTATTTTTTGTTGTTGTTGTTATTTATCCACATGAACAGACAAGCTCATGAAATGGTCTCAAGCAGCAAATGGCTTTGGAAGTCAGACAAAGTGAACTAATCTCCAGTTTATAAACGTATGGGGATGCTGAAAGAACAAATGCTTCAGCAAGCAACTTTAAAGAGGAATTGGGATGTGGAGTTTCTGAAGGAAAGGAATTGGAGGTGACAGAGCACAATACAGCCTGAGCACAATGACACACTGAGTAGAGAAATTTAATTACATAAAGAGGGATAATAGATGAATCAACTAGAAAAACAGACACCAGAGTGAGCAGGGAGAAAAAGAAAAAGAAAAGAACCACCTGACCGTAGGAAAACAAAATAGAGAACTTTGCAGTATCTTACTAGCCAGCCTGTGAAGCCAAAGAGAGTATATGAAATTTTTAAAAACTCATTTGTTTCTGAGACAGCCAGGGAAAGGACACTGAGATGCAAGAAGGGACTCTGCCCTCATTCGGCTCAGACAGCTTCAAAGGTCTGCCCTGTGTGATAAATAGAGCAAACCCTTTGTGATCTCTGGATGAAAGTCACGATAGTAAGTAAAAAAAGCCCATCAGAGGCCAAGTCCAGCAATCCTCAGCCCTGATTCGGGCAAAACTGCCATTGTTTCACACATGAGTGTCTGGAAAAGAGAGGATGCAGGGGCACTGAGCCAACTGGTTTTTTAGGTTTTGGGCTTGGGTTTTTTTTTTCCTTTTCTCCTTTTTTTTTTTTTTTTTTAATTTATTGTAGGGGGAAAAAAAAAGCAATCTGAATGGCTTTTTAGCATGGAGAAAACTGTGAGAAGGGGCAGGGGCCACCCACTTGTGGTGCCCTGTCAAGGCTGAGCAGATCCTCCACTGCTTTCTTTCCACCTGCCCCCCAATCTGCTTTATGCTTCACAAGAACTGGTCTTCTTTCAGACCAAAAGGAGAACTTTGCAGAAAGTTATGAGCAAACAGTCTGAATGGAAACTGCTCTGCAAACATAATTATAGCATTTGCAGTTAAATGCAAACTAGCAAAGCAGTGGGAACAACTGGGTGTTCAGCAGAGAGAGGCCAGGTATAAATGCTTTGACATTTGGATGGATTTGAATTAAACACCCTTTTAGCACCTTAAAAGAAGCAGTCTGACCTCTGGTTCAGGATATATCCATTATTTCTCTCTCTCTTCCCCCCCCCCCCCTTGTTTGGGTGTACAATAAATTCATAGTCAAAGCAAAGCAAGCGGCTCTGGTTCTCCTAAGGGCTGCGTTGCAATCAATGAAGCATCTTGGTGATCTATTGTTTGTAAAAGTGTTCACACTGAGTCACTTCCTCAGCCTCCTCTTCGTGCAGCTCTGGGTAGAATTTCACCTCAGGTTTCCGTGGTCGTTTGGGAGGCTGGGGGTGCACTGTGGCTGCTTTCCTTTCCTTGGGAGTAAGCTCTCCTAGTTCAGCTAACTTTTGCAATTACTGAGTGATAAACAAGGCAGTTATTTGGGTGCCATGCCTTTCAAGTGTTGAAGGCAGTGCAAGTTTGGCAGAGCCCAGCAGAGCGCCTAACCCATTCCAGAGACAGGCTTCACTCTGTGCTTCACAGGCAGTCTTAACTCAGGCAGACTCATACCAAAGTCAAGTGAGGTTTTCCCTGAGTAAGAAATGAGTTAAAAACTGAGGCAAGATCCTGATCTTTTACCCAGGCACAATTCCAGCAACTTTAGAAGAGTTGCTTTTGACTTACAGCATTGTAACAAAGATCAGAATCTGGGCTTCAATAAGGATTTCAGCATTTGGCCACAGTCCCATGAAAGCCTTTATTAATTTATTTATTTATTATAAAGGACAATTGCATCGACTTTAATAACCCTTACCTCAAAGTTCACTTGAAAGAAAACTAGTAAGACTTTTTACTGAGAGAAGGAAAAAAAAGTTTAGCTATGGTCAGCCAGGGTGGGAAATTCCATTGTGGCTGCAAGCCCATGGCAGGTAGAGTGGAATTTAATGAAGGAAACTGCTGTGTTTTTGTGTCTTTCTGTATGTTTTTCCTTTAAAACCAAGAGCTGGGCAGGCTTCCCATTTGACCTGATGTGACCCAAGCAAATTGCTTCTTATATAAAAACAACTGCAGACTTGGAGAATGTGAAAATGCACTGTATCCTTTTTCCAACTCAGGGAAAATGAAAGCCTGAGAAACAGGACGGCCCTGTCAATACTCGTTGAGCAAAACTATCACTCAAGCCCTATAAAGAGAGATTAGAACAGGCTTCCTTATGCCAGAGGGATTCATTATAAGTTAGATCTCTTTAGGTGTTTTTTTTTTAAAGCAGACACACTTACCGTCAGTAAGAGAAAAATCTATTTTTCAGAATTTATTTTTTTTTGTGAAGGGAGGAGAAAAAGAAACTCTCATAAAGGAGGAGAAAGGGGGAGTGAGGGGGAAGAAAAAGACTTTAACTAATGCACCCAAATGAAAAGAAATAAATTGATAATTGTTAAAATTTGGGCAAAAAGCCCAACTTTTAGCCTTTGCTGTAACTTGGGAGAGCACAGGCGCAGGGATTCAGGGTGTGTCTACTGATATTGTATTCAGATGTGTTGCCTTGGCATGTGTACTGACGGATTTATTTAAAAAACAAAGCAAAAAAAAAGGCATTGTGTGCTCATGAAATGACTTCATAAAATCCTTCCCTTTATGAATTATTTTGATCACAGGGCTTGTTGTTTAAATTTCTAAAGTACTGTGCTTTTTTTTTTTAATTGCCTTCTTTTCAGAACTGTCTATTCTCAAGTTGGCACCTTCCGCATAGCAGCACGCAGAGATTAAAGGAGAGGGGAGGGAGGGGAGGTGTGGAGCCTTTCATCAGACCAAGGGGGTGACGTGGTGCATAAGCAAACTCACATCTTCTGTTGGTCACCCCTGAAAGGAATCCTGAGCTCTGAGCCACTCTTCTCCCTTGCAGCCGTGTCTAATCTGCATCACCCACTCCCAGGAGACACAAGCAAACACTTGGGCAGTCACATGGTGCCATGTTAGAGGAGACAGAATAGGCTTTTGTTTGCTCTGTCTTGCTTAAAATGGAGGTGAACAACTTCCTACACAGGAGAGCAAGATATGGTAATACTTTCCAGGTTCAGTGAGGCCTATTTTTCCAAAACACAGGTTTTTGCTTGTGTTCCATGGGTTTCTGACTGTTGCTGGAGGCTTTTTCCTGCCATGGCTCAGGAGTGCAGCTGAGAAGACACCATGAGCATTCCCAGCATTGCACACTAAAGGGGCACCATGTAGAAGGAAACTCCTGATTGTTTTGTTCCAGATATGGTGTTAAGGATCTGCAAAGTCAGTGTTACTTCCACAAGAGCAGCATTCACAATCATCATCATCCAGGTCCTGTATTTATCTAAAAGTTATAATGGAATTTTCAGATGAGGCATGAAACCTACAGGAGAGCAAGAGATCACTTGCAATGTCTTCTTTTTATTTTCTCGGGAATATTCAAAAGATCCTTATTATATTTTGTGTTACTTGATAGAGTCTGATGTAACATAATAGTTGTGACAGCCCGCCCAAGACTATTACTGCTTGTGTAAGGGAGGAGGTCAGAACAGTACTGACCTGAACAGGGCTGTGAGCTTTTTCATGTAAGGTTGTATTTATAGCATTAGCATTTCCAAAGAAAGGTGGTATTTCTGCCCAGAATGCTGGTGGGTGTTTTCAGAAGGAGATACCCTGATTCATGGGCCTGGCGCTGATCTGAGGTTAGAGTTAGGAGATTTATGTTACATGCATTGATTTTTTGGGTCTCTTCTCATTGCCCTGTCTGCTGAGCAAACAGATAACAGCTGCACATTTAAATGGGTAAAGAGACAGCAAACAGGGATTCAAGGTTCTAGATTGTGTCAAAAAAGATGCTGATTCCCATGGAAGCAAAGCATGCTTGTTTGGTTGACTGAATGCAGTTTAAGAGGTTTGTCTCTGTCTTTAATGGTAGGACCAGTTGTTCCACTGGATATCCAGCCCCCTGAGGCAGAAGACAGGGATGGTGAGCAGAATGAAGCCCCAAAATCCAAGAAGAAATGTAGTTAGCAATGTAGTGCACCACTCAGACACACAAAAGTCTGTGGGGCCAGATGAAATCCACCCAAGCCTGAGTGGAGGTACTGGCTGAAGTGCTCACCAAGCCACTTTCCATCCTGGGTCAGCAGTCCTGTCTGAGAGTAGTTTGGCATTGGAATGGGCTGCCCACGGAAGTGATGGAGTCACCATCCCTGGATGTACTGAAGACACATGTGGGTTTGACACTGGGGAACATGGTTTAGTGGTGGGCTTGGGTGTTCTGAGTTAACAGCTGCACTCAATGAACTTTCCAACCTAAATGATTCTCTGATCTTTTTGCTGCATGGAATTTTTCTGCAGGTGGCATAGCAGACTGGTAGACTTGTTTTTAACTGTGTACAGGAAAGTTCCAAGGAGAAAAATAGTGGAAACCTTATTATCTTATTCTAGAGAATTATCTTCATAGTTTAAAGGCACTTTGTTCCCACTTCTGCATAGTCCAACAGATCATTCTCTACAGAGAGAAGTACATAGAAATCTTCTGTTTACTCCAGGTCTTTTCCCTTAGCAGTTAAGACACCATTCTCTTCTCCAGACCTACACTTTGTGTGACAGGAGATGAGTGTCATTCAGCAAACTTTCCTTAATAGCAGCTCTTCTTGTCCCTTAGCCAGGAGGATGTATTGTCCTTGACATTATGAAGTTTATGTAAGACTATACAAAGAGCAAAATGTGCTTTTTTACTTCCTGTATGTAAACACTAGAATTCCTTCATGCATACTCCATGACAGACTAGAGACCGTGCCATCTAAATTTTCAGTGTATATATTTAAATCAGTGTATATCATTAATATATTTATTCAGCGTATATATATTATATATTCATCTGGTAGCAGCTGAATTTTTTTAAAATATTATTTTCTGTTGTTTCTGTAATTGTTTTTTGAGATCCACTGTCCCCACAAGTGTTTTTAGCCTGGGCTTTTTCTGTGGCATCTAATGTGAAGTGCAGAGGTACCACTCAACAAAATGTTACATTCTTACTGTGCAGCTTTGGAGAGGATGGCTACTTTAAGAACTTGTTGGGACATAAAATAATTTCTGTGAATTATACCTTTTCTTAAAGAAAATTAAATAAGTAATGAGCACTGGTTTTAGGTTAGTCTTAATGCTACTTATGGATGTTTAGCAATACATAATTTCAGCTGCAGAATGCAGTTCCTATCCTGTCAAATCAGTCCTTTTCTATCATTTTACTGGACAAAGCATTTGGCAGGCTGAGGAGAATGGTTTAGGTGCAGAGGTGTCTTCCTGAGATTTAAAACTGGAGCACTGTAAGGTGTCTGCTTTTTTGACAATGGACTTGAGAACTCCTTTGAATTCCAGCAGAAGGCCTAAGGAAATTGCTAAAAAGAGGTCAAGGTGCATTTGGCAGGTCATGGAAGAAATCCTTTTGCGTGCCACTTCTCCCAGTTTGGGTGGACTGTCACAGGACTGTGTTGTAATGTGTCATCCATTTTTTTGAGTTAGATAAATTCTCAGCAGCTTTTTTTAGCCCATACTCTTTTATAGATCTCAGCAGGGATTTTGACCAAGAAACAAGCAAGTAGTACTTCAGGATTTAGTGCTAGATTTTTATGTTTCTGGTCTTGACCATACATATGACCAGATTTCTGAGTGAAAGGCAGGATAAAATGAAGATGTTGCTAAGTGAAAAGCAGATGAAGGAATTTCTGGTTTAAAAATCCAAATTAAAGTATCAACAGGAGATTTGCAGTCTGTTTAGACTATTTCTAATTTGTACAAGCCTGTGTGGACCTATTTCTTTCTCATTTAATGGCACACCCAGAACTTTCATTGGCTTCAATGCAATTATTGTTGCAGCTCCAGGAACTTTCCCAAGAAGTCTGCAACAAAAATCATTTATCTAAGTGGGAATTCTTCCAGTGTGCCATGGGCTGGGCTGTACATGTAGATACCTCTAGTCTGAGTGCTATGGAAAATAGTCTATGTTCTTGTTTAAAAAGGATGTAAAACAAAATAGATGTTCTGATCAATAATACTTTTTTTTTTTTTTTTATGGAAAAAGTAGTAACAACATGAAAAGCTACCAGTAAGAATTATAAAAGGCATTATTAGAATTATAAAAATTCTATGATGGGCACTGCAATTTGCAATATGTAATGACTCAGAAAGATTTGTTTTTTTCTGGAATTTGAGACTGTCACTGATTTTGAGATGTCTCAGTTCTACTGGGAACTGCATTTGTAAACATGGAAATATTTACCTTACATATGCATTTTATCTTATACATATTTGTTATATTTTCTGAGCAGTGACAGAAATACAAATCCTGGCATTAGTATTTTGAATTCTGGTAGGTTTGTCTACCTGAAAAAATTCTAATGGAACTTACAAACTCTTGTGAATGCTTCTAACTGCTTGTTATTTAAGCATGTGACTAGTCCTGTAGGACTAAAAATCCAGGGGAATAGCTAACCAGCTGTAAGCTAAGCATATGACTGCATGTTTTCATAATCACAGGTTTAAATTTTTAAAGAAACTGCACAGGAATCTTATCATCTGCTTCAAAAAACCAGGACCCTTTTTGGAATAAGAAACGAGAGCATTACAAACTTAAAGTATAGAGGCAGAAAACTTAGACTGTTGAAACTGCAAAATGGGCTGAAATGAGGAAACTGTATTTACCCAGGTTGGAATCTGGCAAGTGCACTTGAAATACTTTTATTTTTCTTTCTTTCTTATTCACAGAGTTGCAGGATTTGAGTTAGGTCTAAAGTCAAAATAAATATGATGTCTCACTTGAGAAGAACTCTACCTCCTTTATTTAAGAATTTGTATAAAGCATTTGACGAGGCTGAGTAGTATTTTATTTGGTTAAATTAGGGTTTGAGGTTTGTAAAATTTAAACTTGGTCCCCTTTTGAGAATGATTTAAGACAGGAATGCTATAATCATCTAGTTATATGAGGCTAGAGCAGGTGCTGGCAATGGAAAAATTTTTTTTTCTCCTTCCATCTGTTCTCTGAAGAACTGCTTAATTCTTCTTGCAGGAATCTGTTAAAAGCTTTTCATAAGGTTTCCCTGTAGGCAGACAATTCACTGCAGAACCCCATAGGCAGTGCCTTTGGATGCACTGGGAGTAACTCATGCACAGGCTCAGCCTTCTTTTCCAGGTGGAATGAGAAAAACAGGAAAGTATGCTTAGGGATCCCCCCTGTATCTCTCCTTTGAGTGCAGCAGAGATTGAACAAACTGAAGAGTAGCTTCATGATCCATTTCTGCTAGTGGGAATAACATTACTTTCTGTTGTATTTAAAACAATGAATGGATTTGGGTTGCTTTCCCTCCTGTGTATGTGTCAGTTATTCCAG
Source organism: Melospiza georgiana (assembly GCF_028018845.1). Taxonomy (NCBI): domain Eukaryota; kingdom Metazoa; phylum Chordata; class Aves; order Passeriformes; family Passerellidae; genus Melospiza; species Melospiza georgiana. The sequence continues at coordinate 85,483,701 of NC_080431.1, forward strand.
TTTTGTTTTCTTGAATATTCAAACCAATAATAAACAAAAGTGAAACTACCTTTAAAATGTTTAACTTGTTACAGTTTCTGCTTCTGAATTAAGGCAGCTTGAGTTTATCAGACTAGATGTCCTGCAGTTGGGCAAATAAGTTGTCCTGCATTCCTTATTTCTTTGTCTTTGTGACAGGGATTCCTAGATGTCAGAACTTTGTGGGGTTTTTTTTAAACTCAGGTAATTTTCTCTTCTTAGTGCAGATTTCTTCACAATACTTCTGCTAATATTAATGGGATTCATGCATAAATCCTTTCTGGAGCTACAGAGGAAGGGATCCCAAATGTTTGAGTCTTCCCATCTGTATACTGAGAATGCAATCAGGTGAGAAGGTAAAAAAGAGTACCAGTTTGCAGCAGAAATGTATTAGAGGAATTCCCCCAACACACACCTCCCCTGCAGGAAAACAGGAATGTGTGTGTACAGAAAAAGTCTGACAAGTTTGCTGTGAGTTGGGATTTAAACTTCCTCCAAGCTCTGAAGTTCAGGAATTCATCCTTTGGGTCTAACCTGTAGCAATTTTCTTAGCTGACAGGTCAAAGTTACAGCTAAGGGTAAAAACCTTTCCTGCCTAATTTTGAAAATCTGAAAGTCAGAATTTTAGATTTTTCTCTAAAATAAATGAAGATAAATTGGCCCAGGGTGAATTATTCTCCTCCTTTGATAGTTCTGTTATGATATAATAGATTTCTCTTTACAGATTCTTGTCTACATGCAGATTTTATTTTACAGATAGCTTAAATAAGGGGTTTGAACACCACCCAACATTGCCACACTTGTCTGTAGGCAGAAAAAGAACAGATCTTTATTTCTGATTTGAGCTTTCCTCTTGGGTTTCCTCTGAGCTGACATTGCTTGACATGGACGCAGGTTTTAATGTAGGGTAATCTTCCATATTTCTGGACTGTTTAAATTTTTGTTTGTTTCTCTGCATTTCCAAATGCCCTCTTATCTCAGCTGTATCACTGAAGGGAAGGAGAATATTCTGGGAGGGATGATAAGAGGCTTGCTCTTGTTTTATGCATTTTCTTCTAGATGATTACTCTTGACCTCCATTGGAGAGGGAGGACTGGGCTAAATGGAGCATCTGCCCCCATATACTCCCATTTTATTCAGGAGACTTTATGCATGTATTTTGCAGCTTCAAGCCAAATTACCTGGTAGTGAAGGCTTGAAGGTAATTTGGATACCCAGAGCAGTCCTCCTTTCTTTTCTGTAAAAGGACTATGAATGTTACATGTATCAAAAGGACCATAAATGTTATATTTATCTATCTTGCAAATTAGCTCTTTCTAAATACTTTTGAATAATAGGATCAGGACTGTATTTTTCTTACAGAAGTGTGGGTGATCCAAGCAGTTATTTCTATAATAATGAAAGCATGTTTCAGATACAAAAAAAAAATTCTGGGGGTTTTTTGTGGCCTTGAGTAGATCACAATGGCCCTTTACCACTGTTTTTCCATTTCAGCCATTGTGAGTCTTGAATAACTAACATTTGGAAGCATTTTTGCAAATGAAAGCTGGTTATGAAAATGCACGGATAGAAAAGCAAACAGTATTATCCTAGGCGAGTGTTTTCCAAAGGCATTCTGATGAACTTCCCCTGAAACTTAGCTGTGTATATGTGAGCTTCAAAAAATAGAGACAATATCTCTAGTATTACATTTAGTTTTATTCATTAAAGAAACGTTTGAAATGCATTATTCTCTTTAGTCCAGCAAGGAGCCCCAAGTTAACTGGTGTGTTATGGGCTGCTCCATGGCACAAAAGAATAACAACAGAAAATACTCTCTTTTTGTTTCCCAGTTTTTGCATTGTGACCTGACATTTATGCATATTGCATAAAGCAAATTCTGAGTACTACAGCTTCACTGACTTGAGGCTGACAAACATTTTTTTCCCTTTTACTTGCTTTTTGTCATTTTGTGATAAGTTCAACACACTGTATACTATACATGTCTTTCCAGATGGCACAGAAAGGATAGGTTGTAGACTTTACATGGCTGCACCATAACTTTTGTTCATGTCCAGCTTTTCAGTACAAAAGTAATGTGTACCTGGGTTCAACAAAAACGGTTGTGTCTGTCTGATCATATTGTCTACATAACCAAATAATCTAAAGTATGCATGGTTTGATAGACTAAGTATCCAACAAAAGCTTCCTTAAAAGGAGTCATATCTTTGATTCAACAGTCACATTAGTTGAAATTAATCAGTCTTCCTGTTGCTGGCACTGGGAAATTTAAGAAGAAAATCAAAAGAATTGCTGCAACAAAACAATGCCATCCATTGTAAGGCAGTGCCAGCCAGGGATACCAGGCAGCAACCAGCCAGGCCAAATCAGCAGTTATTTATTAATTCCAGGAATGTCTCAAATATTTGAGGGCAGTTTCCGGACAGAGCAGTGATGGCAGAGGGTTCTGGCATTTCAGTTTGTCAAGGCGTCATGGATCTCCTGTTGAGAAGTGTTCACATTAGGGCACTCATTTCATTACACTTGAAGAAATTGCCCTTCACACTGTTCTAGCAGGAGTGGCAAAAAAGGTGCATGGACAAATACAGCAAGCAGCACTTCTTTTAGCATCCCATTGGGAAGCCAAGTTCATTTTTTTCTTTTTCCATTTTTGAAACTTAATTTTACATCAAACAAGAGGTCAGAATTCAAGCACAATAGTTTAGATGTGCTCACTTACAAAGTATGTATGATAGTTACTATGTCCTTGGTCATTTTTAGGCATAAAGGAAATCTTATCTTTATATATCCTTACTCCCTTGTTATCCTTGTGCTGCCTTCTCTATATTTGCATTACAGATTTATTAGATCTTTTGAAAGTACCTCCAGTCAGTGTACCGGCACATATTCTTTCAAGTGTTTCTCTCCCTCCATTACTTCTTCTTAACTGACAATTATTCTCCCATGCCAGGTCTAGTTCTCATTTCCTTGGTCTCTCTCTTACAAATTTTTTCCTTTCTGCTTTCACAATTCAAAGACTCTTCTTGCCTTATGGAATGAATGCACACAAAACCAAGTGAAAGTCTGTGGCTTGGAGGTAAAATAGTGCTACTTGGGCAAACTGTTTGAGCCATAAATCTATTAATTTATTAATGCTGATTCCATGGACAAATGTTTTCTCTCTGGCCTCTGAAGTTGCATCCACACTTTTGCATGAGCAATATTCTAGATTTCTTTGTACAAACATGATGGGTACACATCAGTCAGTCCTAGTCTTGGCAGCATAAATTCACACAGAAAAACTAAATTTGATCTTAAGAGCAGTAAAATGTGAGGGGAAAAAAACACCTTGAAGAAAGTTTTTAGATTTATTTTATAGATTACTATTCTGCACTCGTCATAGAACAGAAGTTCCTTAAGCAATGCAGTCAATATCTGAAATGAATTTATGGACTTGTTTGGATTTTGCTTTTCCTCATCCAGCAATAGAATCTAGTACCAAACTTATATCCTGCGTTTCTGTCACCATACCTTTTCCAGTTCTGTTTCTGCTCCATCCTGTTTACTCACTTCTCTCAGCTATTTTCCTAGTTTGTCACTATAGGTCTAGCTTGTTTCCAAGAGGCACAGATCTCCATGTCTTTAAAGAAGGCTTTTTAATCTTAGGTAAGTGACATTGTTCTTGTCCACCTCTCATGTTTCCAGGCCTGGTGTTAGGCCACTGTTCTTCAGAACTGGATGAGTGCTGCTCCTTGCAGCCCACTTGGCTGCTGAGAAACAGCCTTCTACTTAGTTTTTCTCCACCAAAGGCTGATGGAATTCATGGAGTTCCTGGGTTTGCAGCCTGCTCCAAGCATTGGTTAAGGATGACTGTTTCCCACTTCACACTAGCCTGGTCTTGTTTGCTATACTTCTCCCTTCCAACCATGAAGTGCAACATAAGGTTAATATTACCAGCTTACCCACAGCAGTCTGCACTGCCAGGCTGGATGCCCAAGAGAAGCACGGCTTCCTTCAAGCTCACAAACCAACAGAGCAGGGAAGGTTTGCTGGGGTCAGGCCAGAGGGAGAAGGCAAATACAGGGTGGCTATGGAGTGAGCCAAGCATGGTGATTACAGCCTGACATGGAAAATTGTCCCAGGAAGAACACTTAAAACAGGGAGCAACTACAGCGTAATATGTTAGGAGTGGTGGAGGAAACAATGAACATTCTGCATTAGTAGGCTGTAGCCTCAGTAAAATGTAGGAATTCTTTCTGAATGGATGTTTAGATCTTGGCCTGTGCAGAGTGTCTGCTTCCCTTTTTTTTTTTTTTTTTTTTAATGTATTCATCAAATGTATGAGAAATTAAAACTGCACAATGAGCAGCATTTCCTCCCAGCAAACTTGCAGTGCACCAGCTATGAGAGAAAATGGGTTCCTGGGGAAATGCATCTTTTATACTCTTTTCTGACTAGCACTATATCATTACATCTTCAGTCAATAGAAGTATATGTCTTTAATATATATATTTACTCATGCACATATATATCATTCCAGTAACTAGCTGTGTAAAGGAGGGAAAATAGTTATAAAAACAAGAATTCTGAACAACAAACAAGCTTAGTGTACAACTAAAGGAAACTTTGAAGAAACAGGCCATCATGAAGGAATAATACTGTTGGAACCATATGTTTTCCATGTACCAGGAGACTTTTTTAATAGTTTACAAATGTGTTTAGCCACAGAAAGTCTAAAATTAGTCAATGTTTTAAAGGGCTAAAGATTGACACAAGTCATTCCAGTTAGTGAAGGACTTCTTTTCATCCACATCAAGTGAATAAATTTATATGACTGAGAAGATGTTTATGGAGGACTGGTGTTCTGTGGCTGCTGATTAGAGTTGTACAAAACTTTGCTGCTAATCTGTAGTACTCATTTTCTTCAGGCATTGTGTCTTGTGGGAAATATGGTGGCCTAGACCACAAGTAACTCATGTTCTGTCCCTGCTCTGCTGCCACTATGTTCCATGAGAACAAGGTGTTCATCCACACTGTAGTGGTTTTGCCCTCATGAAAAAAGGATATCCCTTTGTAAACTATTTTGAGAACTGCTGATGAAAGATGCTGGCTGTGAGCTTTGCCAGTCTTTTCTCCCACAGTTTCTTTGAGTTTAGTAGCCTAAAGTGAAACTCAGGTGAGTCTTCAGGGCCTCCAGGGTTTGCACTGAAATTGTACAAAACCTTGTATACAGCATGTTTTCACTTTAACAGCTCCAGGGTTACTCCGAGCCGAGCTCCCCATCCTTAACAGGGCTTGTGAACCTCAGGAAATCCTTCATCTGATCTGAATTATGAATTGGCAAGGAAGTCAACATCTTCTGCTGAGCAGCAGAGGTTTTATGAGGCTGTGCAGCTCTGTCTCCACAAAAGCTTAGTTCTATTTCAGCTGTGCTCAAACACCAGCTCTGCTCTGTTGCACACCCTGTGCATTCTGCTCTTCATCCTTAGATGAACTTCATCCCAGATGGCTTCATCCTTGATTGACTGCACTGTGTGTGACCACAACCGAGGCATGTGTACTGATGCCACGGTGTTCTGTGATACCACACACCTCTGCTGAGCTGGAGGCTGCTCTGGCCTCCTGCCTCCATGATACCATGCTCTCAAATCAAACAGAGGTTTGCCCTTTCAGTCCAACTGGGCATCTTCCTCATCACAACAGCTCTTTTCATTGTGCTTTGAGCCACTCAAGGAGAAAGCTAAGTCACAGAGCTACCTGGCAGTGTCAGTCATTGAATAGTGTTCAAGCTTGCTTTCCTGTTAGTTCTGTAATGGCTCTCTATGCTCACTTGATGGGTTTTCATGCCAATGGCTCTTCTACAGGGTTTCAAGTCTGTAAAGAACTCATCTCTCTTCTATACACATGTTGGTGGGAGCAAGCTTAAAAAAAGATGTACCTAGAAGAAAGGAGGAAAAGGGACTTGATCCTCAATAGGTCCAGTACTTTACCAGAAATCTGGACAAGATTTCCATCTTTTCCCCCCCAGGGTGATAATGCAATAATGCAAAGAAACCTGAAAACAGAAAAATCTGACTGGAATTTCTGTGTTACTGGAAATCCTCTTCAGACCTTTTATTTTAAAAATGGTCAAAATGTACATAAGAAAAGGAGCTATATTAGCTGCTTTAATAAAGTATTTCTTTCATTCTCTGTCAAAAATGGTCACATGCTAAACATCGAACAAAAAAATTTGAAATGTTAAAGGAATAAAACTCTTCAGGGAATAAATTATTTTTACAACTGGCCAATATAAAATAATACAGTACAAGTCTTAAAGTAGTAATTGATAAAGGAATAAAACTGCTAAAAGAGTATATTTTTCATTCGCTGGAGCTAACTGTATAATAGCACTCAGCTGTATTTAATCTCTGGGGGCCTACGGAACAGGCACAAAAATGAACATAACTTAAAATCGACGAGAGATCTTTCATGAGATCTGTGCTACCTGCTGCCTGCTGGCAACAGCCATGTTCCTGCAGCAAGCCTACTCACTCAGCCCCACTGTAGTTTGCCTTTCAGAGCCTTTTTTTATCTGTATGTTAAGTAGGTAATTCCCAAGACATCCCTATTAAGTGAAAAAGAATGACTCTTCCAGCCTGGCACTCAGGGAAACTGAGATACAGGGAGGATGAAGCCTTTGCCTGGAGTTAGGCTGGTTTGTTCTACCATGTAATATGGCTGTAATGGGCCTAGTCCATCCACAGAATGCTGATTGAAAACATGCTAGGATAAAAATTTAAAATTATGGTTTCACTAGATACTGCAGAACAGGATACTAGATACTGCAGAACTGTTCTGGGCCCAGGTCCTTCAGTTCCCTACAGTGCACACTTGAATCCCAGTATAAAAATCAAGTATCAGTTTTATATTAGTGTCTGGTTGATTAAAGAATCCTTACATTATATTATAGAGCTGTGTGAGTGGGCTTCAAAGGCTGACCTCACAGGGGCAAAAAGAGAGCATCCCAAGAAGGAGAACATTCCCCCACTGTGTGGCCATTGTGTGATTCTTGTTTGCCTTTGAAACAGGTGTGTGCCGTGAATGTCTTAGATTTTCATTAAGGAAAAAAAGATAAGTTTTTCTTTAGGTAGATACATGCAGAGATTATCGGTTGAAGAAAATTGAGAGAGAGGGAACTTGGAAGAATGCAAACAAATGGCATTCCATTTATCCTTCTGCTATCTTGGTGGGTCTTGGAGAGGCCAAGTGATTTCTGGCTTGTACAGGCTTCACCCAAGTGATGTTTTCTCCCCAGAGTCTCTTCCTGTTTTTCCATCCACTACTCAAACTGTCTGTCCCAGCAGAACTGCTTCATTCTTCTTGAGATCAGTCACACTGAAACAACTGAATCGAATTAGAGTTTTCAGCTGTATTTGTCAGCTAGTTTGGGTTTGCTTCTCTCCCATCACCATGAGCTCATTTTCCATTAATTTAATCAGAAGTAAGACCAAGGGCTTTAATCTAAATAGTCTTAAATTTAGCATGTATTTTAAAACTGAATCCTTCTTTATGTTAAAATTATGAAGCTACCTTCTTTTCATTGCACTTCCTTATAAAGCAATTAACCTAATCATATGAAATTTTAATGACATTTGAAATTTAGAAATGTATCTACATTTTATGGGATTTCTGGGTTTTGGTTCCCTAAGAAAGGAAATAACTGACTTCCTTATTTTCTTACATTGTTTACTTTGTTTAGTTCTTGGGGAGAATATGCCAAAAACTTTGATGAGTGGGTAGAAATAGTAGAAGATAAATGTGCCTGTGTAAATTTCTACCCCATGTATACCCTGTGCCCTTGCATCATATTGCGTAGTCTATTTTTGTAAACAGACTAACAATTCAGGAATAGTAGCATACTTTTATCAAAACATAGATAGTTTCCCTTTATAATCCACAGAGTCACTTAGAAATTTCTCTCACTAATTTTTTTAGGGTAGAAATTGTTATTCTTTGAGACCTGGTGGGTGAAATTTAAAAAAAAAAAAAAAAAAAAAAAGGACAGCTATTAAAAAGAAAAAGCTTTAGTCTTTTTCTTAATGGTGGTTTTAAGCATGTAGAAAGAAGTGAGGAGAGTAGGAGCAAGAATAAATTGCAGTATTCCTAACTTACCAAATAATACATTTTGTTTCTGCCTCACTTCAAAAAGACCCAAAAGAATGTTGTTTAAACTTGGCTTATTTTGTAGATACCCTTGAGAGTCTGCTAATAAATGAAGTGCCAAACAAGTTAGTTCTGTAGTTTCAAAGTGGTACATACATAACATATGTAGACAGAATATCACTTGTGCCTGAACCTCACTATTTTTCTGTTGAGCTCTGTCTCCATTCTCATGGAAACCAACCACTGATTGACAGTAATGCTGTGAACTTCCACTTATTAGCTAATGCTGACTTTTCTTGAAAATAGGAGCTGAGTGCAGCATTATGGAATATTCATGGAACAAAATTCCAGAGAGAAAGGTCTCAGGGTCAGGAGGAGGGAGGGAATGAGAGACAGATGCCAGATTGCCTGTAGAGAGTCCAAGCATGTGTTTTTGTTTGTAGCAATGATGCACATGCCTTTTGCGGGTGCAATTATTGCTTTTGCCTTTGAAAGTTTTACCATAAATCTGTTTCTCAATCTCCCTTCATTTTTGACCCAAATTAACCTCTTCTCTATACAGTTCTGTTACTTAACCACAGTTCCACTTGGGAATATCCATGCGCCTCCATGCTCCAGGTGTTCTGCCCTGAATTTTAGAGATCGCTCTGAATTCAAATCTGTTTCTGATCAGGTTTCATCCATTAGTCTTTCTGTCTTTTCATGATCTTCATGCACTGGATTTTATCCCTCACTGAGTCATTGCAATGAACAACACCACATGAGTGAAAAAAATAATTTGCCCTTTATTTTTGGTCTCTGCCTACCATGCAGCTTTAAGCAAAGGCATATGATCAGTAAGCAGATGAAAACTGAGACCTAAAGTATTTGAATATCCATTTAACGTATCGTGACACTTTCCTTTTAATCTATCAAATGCTTAAAAAGCTGAATTCTCTTGTTCTAGCAATAAGCTTGTCTTATTTGAGTGACACTTCAGGTCTAATGAAGCTGACTGCAGGTGACTCACAGCTAACTGTGCAACAGATGTGGGGTGAAAGCTTTTAGCAGCCATGCACTTCCAAGTGGGAATTCCCTGCCTGTAGTATTTGTGACATTGATACTGTGCTATTTTCCCATGTCAGGCTCAGGCTTTATTGTGGACCTGACAGGTTCAAAGTCACAGAAGCTACTTCTTGTCATAGAGTGTTTCAGAGAGAAGGCATTTAATAGTGTATTAGCATTTGTTGGTTTTATTTAGGAAATGGAGAAAAAATTGCATCTCAGTATTCTTGTACTCCTGGGGAGCTTTCAGCCCTCGGAGAATTTCCTAACCTTGCCCTCGTCCTAGGCTGGGGTGCTGACAAACGTGCTGTGGCTTACCAGGGGAAGAGATTGATGTTCAATTCAACTGCCATATCTGGATGAACAGAATATGTACTGGTTTGAAATGTTGTTCAAGTTACCATAAAAAAGGCAAGCATCAGAATATAGATTCATATCACATTGTGTGCACAATCAGGAATTTTCCATCACCTCGTCTTCTGGAAAGAGAAGCTTTCAATAGCTCAGGAGGGTTTTTTTGGGAGACACAGCATGCTGCCTGCGAGTCTCCCCAGATGCTTTGGGGAAGCTTCTCCTTTGGTGTGTCCAGCAATTTGCAGGACTGATGCTGGGAGAGAAAGAGCCGTGCAACAGCTCACAGACATGAGCCTTAAGGTGCTGCGTAAGTCAAGGAGGGGCAGAGGGGTTGGCACAGTTTCCTGGTCTCTGGTGGGCTGCCCACCATGGTTTGAAGTAAGTATAGCCTGCATCAGTTCTGTCACAGCCGAGTGGTAGACTTCATCCCACGTGGGATGCAACCAACTAAATGGGGTTGGTCACTTGGGGTAGCTGTTGAGTGTGGATGCCCACTGTCCTGGAGGGACTATGAGCTTAGTGGGTTCCAGTCAAGAGCTTTCTGCAATACTATTTATCAAGAAAGCCATACTTTTAAGCCACAGGTGTGTATCTGGGCCCTCAGAAGTAATTTAAATGCATATATATGAACTTTTATTTTATTTTATATAGGGCAAAGTTGCCTCAAGCCTGTTTATTAGTTAATAACCCCCTCCAGGTTACCGTCTCTAATCTTGTAATGAAATTGAGTTAATAAATCCAAGATATTATTAAATAAAGTAAGTATTTAATATTGCTTGTCCTCTTTGAATCCAAGTTGCAATACAACAGAATTTCATTTTATAAATAACACCTTTCGTGCTAGCACCACAGGGCATGATTCAAAAGAATCTAAATAGAACATGAATGCTGTAATCAAATGCAGACCCCAGGAAGGCAGATTAAAAAGGCATGTTGCTGGTTAGCACAGCAGACAGGGTAAGTATAGCAGGTCACAGCAGAAAAGCTAGTTACAAAAACAAGGGCACAATCAAATGAAAATTGTTTGCTTGCCCACTCCAAAGCATGACTGACTGCTTCTGTGTCCATGACCTATTTTTTTTTAAATAAAGGAAGATTTTGAGAGGTTGTTACATTTTAATTGCTTTGTACTAAACAAGAAAACAACAAAATAAAAATTCCCAACTCTGTGTTTGCATGTGGAGGACAGCAGGAGAATATCTATTTATAGGTAGAGACACTACAGCTGGAGAAGACTTTTCCACTAGGTTTATTTCATCTCTGTTTATCTCATCTGTTAGCACCCACTGCCAAAGGCTGTGTGTCTCCTGCTATATAGAGGAACATAGAGCAGAGGGAAAAGCTGCAAGGCACTGCCATGAAGCTTTCCTTGCAGAGAAGGGCAATACTTGCATCCTGCAAGTGTTCAGTGCTGGGGCAGAAGTGGCAGGAGCAAAGCAGACAGGTCTCCATGAAGCCCAGGATCCAGAGGCAGCCCTGTCCTGGGACCATCCCCCTGCAGCACTGCCTGGCCACTGGCACGTGCCTGGCTGTCCTGGCCACGCTGTCTTCCTGTCTTTCTTCCTTGAGGGTGTCACAAAGGTGGAGCAGAGGTTAATGGAGCAAAAAGAAGAATTAACCTCCGTGTGCTTATGTGCAGCTGCTGCCAAGGCTTGGTTGTAGCATGGCCTTTCTCTAAGCACAGAGCTTTGGCTCGTGGAGGGATGCATGGAGGAGAGGAAAGAAAAGTCAGGGTCTCCAAGCACTCTCCTTCCTCTGCTGGGGTTCTTCTCTCTTTATTGCTGAGATGGGAAAAGCATCACCCTTTTTGAGGCTTGTCCTCTCTGTACTGACACAAGGCAGGCAGAGAAACCCTTAGGGGTTATTGAGTTTAGCCCTGTATTCTCTCTGTGTGCATATGTAAAATTGCTGCAAAATGCATTTGGTCTTCTGGTTCAAGGACTAACAGCCAAGACAGGGGCAAGGTATGAAACTCTGGTGATTTTATTTATATGTATGTGTGCATGTACAGACGTACATCCACAAATGTATACATTTATATTTGTGGGTGTAACATGGTTGCAAATATTAAAAAATATTATATAGAAGATGGTTGCAAATATTAAAAAATATTATATAGAAGAAACTTCTGTTATAACTAGGTACCACCTCCAAGACTCCCAGTTATTTCCATATAGGAAATATGGAAATTCCCAAGAAAAAGCAAAGTCAGTACAGTTAGCTCACTGAGCTACTTAAAGAATTGAAGTGTTCTGATAGGCAGTCTATTAATTTACTTTAACAGGTAGAATCAAACTAGCCTAATGCAAATAATGAGTCAAAAAAACTAGTCTGTAAACAGTATAGTGAAAAGAAAAAAAAAATTAACCTTCCAGAGTGGTCTGCTGTACCCAAGGTAAATGAAATATTTAGTGGTGGCAGCAGCAAAAAATGAAATATGAGATCTTGCATCCCAAGTTATTAGTGACCTGTTAAAAGACAGGCTGAAAAGTGCCTTTACCAAATTAAAACTTTGAAAAAGGGCACAAATGGGAAATGTCAAAATAAAAAATCTGAGGAAAATTATTGTCCTCCTGGCTCTTATTATTTTGCAGTTCTGAGGCTGTGGCCACTGTTAATGGTAGTGAAGCAAGAATGGCACAATTCAGTCTGCTGAAGTCTGTAATGGAAATAGTCTACACTGATAGGCAGAAGTTGGAATTTGCTGAGATTTTGATTACAATTGCGTGATCTGTTCACTGCATGTGTTTTTTTGTTTAGTCTGATTTTCAGAAACTTCATGGGCTTTTTTTTTTAATAGAAGATTTCATTTGGTTTTCTGTTCCCTGTGTTTACAGTACAGCCATCCTTAATGCTTAATGATACTAAATAATAAGAATGCCAAAGTGCTTAATTTAATGTCTGCTATTGATCTCTGGACTGTTTAGCAAATGCCTTACTAAACACAGAGGGCTATATACTGCCCCCACTTCCATCTATGTAAACCTCCTAAAGTATTAGGAACCTAAGGTCAGTTGATCAGCCTCCTAATTGTGTTTCCTGCTTAGAAATGCTAAAGGTTTTCCTCATCACAGACAGGAATTATTATTTCAAATTCTGTTCCATTATTCTTTGTGTGCCTCTCTGCTCACTGAGCACTCGGCTCTCTGGACACCTCTCACTAATAAGGTTTCACTTGCAAGAGCTCACATTTGTCTCAGTTTTCTTCAGTATTTCTGGCAGTGCTGGTAAACATAAAGGTAGTGAGAGAAGCAAATGCTGAGCTGATTTGTAAATGAGCAAAGCATTTCTTAGTGAGGTCAGATCAGCTGACAGTTTGTCTCTGTCACCCAGCGCCCTTCCAGGGTAAGGACTTTTTTGGTACCAGCTCATATGAGCTGGATGGTCAGATTGACAATTTGCCAATTAATGTGGCAAGATCAGACACTCCCGTTCTTCCCACAGCTCTCCCAGTGCTGTGTCAGTGATGTCACTTCTACTGCTCTGTCTCAAGAAATCTCTTGGAAATGCGTCCTTCTTTTATTTTATTGAGATCATCGTGGTATTGTACAGCTACAAATGCTTTAACAGTCTCTTCTCCTAAAGATCTGAGCCTGAAGAAGCTGTGATTTACTGTAAATTTTGCATTAAAGCGCTTGGCTTTTATTTTCAGCCACACTTCAATTTTAAGCTTTCTCTGCCTTTCCCACCTGCATTGTAGACTGACTGTTGCTAGCAAAATCTATCACAGTGTTACTTTGCCAGCAAGAACGCACAGATGTAAAACTAATTAGTTTAAAAAACATGTTTTCATTTGTGTCTTGTGAATACAGTAGTCCTCAAGAATTCAACAGATTAGGAATTTTTTTGAGACTTGAATTCTGGGGTGGCACTACGTTCTTTCAGCAGTGCATCTCTGTCTCAAATGGTGAAGTACCCTAGAACAGAAGTGCAGGTTGAGATTGCCAAGCCATTTTCAGTTATCTCATGGTCTTTCAGTCTTGTGCCCCACTTCTCCTCTCAAGTAGGTTCTCACCTACTGTACTCTGCTTTTCTAGTCATGACCCAAAACCCAGCACTACCAAGCACCTCAGTTCCCATCAGCAATCTCTGATCTTTTACTGAGGCAGGTTTAATAAGCTTGCTAATAATGACTTGTAGCATACTGGTTTCTCATAGACTCGGGCCATCCCCCATTCTAGGTCTCCAAATGTGCTTGATAAATTATTTGAATTACTCTTTCAATTGCCATCTGTAGTTCCTCATAAAGAGACTGCTATTTGCTGTGCATTGTGCCAAATCACGCAATAGTTTTTTGCAAAGCCAGGGACTGTACTGAAATCACCAAACTCGTGTCACTTGTGAACTGCAGTACAATAACAAGTCAGCTTTAAGTAGGTTACAGTTGCAGTCCTGTGAGCTGAGAATGAAGGCCTTGGAACTCTGACCTGTAAATCTCAAAAATTATGGGGGGGTACAAGAGAAGAGAATTTCATGTACCTCAAGTTTTTAATACATGTATAAAATTTTTCATATAAATATGAATCATAAAATGAATAAAATGTCAGTGTTATGCATAAACAAATATAGAAGCATATGCATACAGATCTACACTCACACATACATATGTTGTGACCTTCTCCTCCTTCCCCTTGCCTTGAACTTCCTCCTTGAATGTGTCCTAATGGTGGAGTGACGATCGTCAGATCTAAAGAAATTTAGTGCTGCGTGAAACCTTGGAATAGTGACGTCTGTTGAATGTGGACAGTTTTGTTTGTCTACTGGGAAATCGAATGAACTTCCCAATTTATTTTTTTTTCAAGTTTGCATTGCCCTCCTCCTCCCCACCCAAGGGAGGGTAGCTTCAGGAGAAATGGCTCTTTCTTGCTTTCTGGTGTGGTGTAAAGTTTTCCGTCGAGAGACAATAATGTACATTCCTCTGGCAGGACGGGATGGATTTTTTTGTTTCTCTTGCTGTTGTTTATTTATAAGACATTTCCTCTTGCTTAGTGGAAGTTTGATCGTAAGAGGCTCCAGTGATTTTCCTTCCCACCTCTCCCCTCCCTAATTTCTCTGCCTCGGCACTCGCTCTGGAACAGAGCGAACTCAAAAAGCCCATCGGCGCAGGGCGCGCTTCGCAGCCAAGCCCTGCCACTCTCCAGAGACTGTGAGGTGATTCTCCTTCGTCACTGCTTGGACCAGGAACCACAGCCCTGGTGAGTGGTGAGCTCCCAGAATTTGATGTGTCAAGCCTTCTATTCTCGGGGCCGCTGCGGCGAAGCAGGAAATAAAGGTTTTTTTGGCTTTTTTTTTTTTTTTCTGTTGTGTTTTCCCTTTTTTTTTTTTTTTTTTTTTTTTTTTTAAGACGAAACCAGAATCAGCTTGGAGCGCAGAAGGAATACGGAGCTCGGAGCGCGGCGGCCGCCGAGCCGAGTGCGGGGAGCTGGGGAGCTGGGCGGAGCGGAGCGGAGCGGGGGGGCCGCGCCGCCCCGGTGCCCCCCCGGTGCCCCCCCGGTGCCCCCCCGGTGCCCCCCCGGTGCCCCCCGGTGCCCCCCCGGTGTCCCCCCGGTGTCCCCCCGGTGTCCCCCCGGCCACCAGCGGGCTCGGGGCGGGCGGCGCGGCCGGGCTGCGGCGGGCGGGGGCGGTCCGGCCGGGGACACGGGGCGGGGGGGAATGTTAATCCTTCGCTCGGAGTTTCTGTCTGGCAAGTTTTCATGCCTCTGTGTTCTGAGCATTTACATTATGCTCTGAATACCTGATTGCCCAGCCAAGCAGAAAAGAAACTCTACAGCGGATGCATAGTAAAAGAAAATGCTTCTGTGGAAGCCACCTCTGGGAATAGCAAGAACTAGTTGGTTTATAGGCTGCTGGTCCATTTGAGGGAGCGGGAAAGGTTGGATTCTTTTTTTTTTTTTTTCCTCTTTTTTAACTCTCTCGCTTCCCTTCTGTTCTCTTTGTGTCTGTACGGGGAACTGGGAATCAGGAAAACAAATGTACTTTTGTAGAACTTCATATACAAAATCTTGGATGCCAAAGAGCTGAGTGTCTCAGCCAACATCAAGGTACTTGGAATTATTTTCAGCTGTTGGATAGGGAAGATAAGGCTTAGAAAGCTGCAGGGATTTGCTAACGGCTGCATGGGAAAGGCAGAAAAAAAAAAAAAAAAGAAAAAAAAAGAGTAGGATGAGCACCTCTAGCTCCAGGCCCAGATTGTCTCCTTTTGTCCTCTCCTGCCCTGCTGAACATATCACTTCTGTTAATATTTTTTTGCTGTAATGCTTAAGAAGGCCCGGGCAATGCGTGGGCTGTTCCATTCATCCTTCATCATCTTCCATATTATCTGACTTGAAGAAATGAATCATTTCTTGACTAACATTTTCTACTTCTAACAAAGTAGGCATATAAGAAACAGAGGGTAGCAGTCAAAATATTTGTATTTTGAGTTATTATCCTGTTCTTTGAAACATGTCCCTGGCAAAAGACCAAGATCTTTAATGGAATCAACATATCTCACACAGGGTATTAACTAGGCAGCATTCTTCTCACCCTTGTCTTCCTTTTGAGTAGCATTTATTCAGCAGTTGTTTCAACAAGCTTGTCCCTGTGATACCCAGGGAGTCAGCCCCTCTTTGACTACTGCTGGTCACCTGTGACATACAGAGAATTCCAGTCACCTTTTCCCTGGTTTTATGCCCATTTTAAGCCCTAAGAACTCTACATAGGGGCTGATGGTGAGCAGTCCTCCACTGGGGCTGTCAGAAGCTTTGACACTGACTTCAGGACTGAGCTCAGTGTCAAGTCACGTCCAGCCCGTATTAAGGTCCTTGCTAATTCTTATAACCAGCAAGTAATGTAGGATTTGGTGTCTTTACTCCCCAGCAATTTTTTGCAAGTGTTTTGGTTGGTTTTGACCCATGTCGGGTTGTCAGTCCCTCCCCATGCTTCAGTTTGAGCCTCAAGTTTTACTAAGCCTGAAAACTTCAAGTGGAAGACAGAACCTCGGAGTTCCATCTGGTTTTGCATTCGAACTGTAAAGAACTGAGAACTCCTCCTTTTTCATGTACCAACCCCCAGGTTGACTGCAGACGATTTTCAGCGCTGAGCAGCAAGGGTTAGCTGTTTCTCTTCATTCCCTGGTGCTGCAGACCTCTCTCTGAACTTTAACTAAATCACCAGCTCTCAACAAAACCCGCAATTAAGTTGGCTGATCCCTTCAGTAAAGAGTATTACATACACATAGAAATAACCTTTACATACATCAAAGCCTCAATCCAAATGGTCCCAGCTTTTCACTAAATTGATGTTAAGATCCAAACTTGGCTGTTGCATCACCTTTCTGCAGTGTACTCAAAGCAGCTGACAGATCAGAACATCCCAAACTTTCAGGCAGTTCACATCACAGATAGAAACATAATGGATTTTTTTTCTCTTCTCTGAATGGGCTATACTGAACGCCCACACACACTTTTGGGTCTGATCTTTGAAGCTTATCTCTGATTTACTTTCTCCCTCCAGGCAGTGTAAGTCTGAAAGACATAAGTACTTCTGAAATGGAAAGTTCTCAAAGCACAGTGCTAAATGTCTGAAACTTCAAACTTCTGCCTGTATAACACTTGTTCTCTGGATATACTGAAGTCAAGGGCTGTCACTCTGGCATCTTTCACCAAGAAGGAAAAACAATGTTTAATCTCTTTTTTTAAGAGTCTCTCTGTTGTTCCAAACGTCTCCATGTTTAAATTATTTCATTAATTTATTTATTCTCCAAATCTCTCTGGTAGCAAAGGAACTTGTCTTTGCTGGTATTTATTTATAGCGATGTGGAAAAATTCATCAGTCTTCCTTATTATGGTATAAGCTGCTTATTGACAGTAGGCCAAGGTTATAATGGTTTGTCTATGGTCTAAAATCATTAGGGTGAAAATCTGCAATTTCAAATCATATTCTAACTGTCTGTTTAAACACTTTAGGATGGCAAGATGATAAATTGTCTCATTAGTAGTAGCTCCTTTATCTACTGCGTAATAGTTTATCATAGTTGCTTTAAAAAAAAATTGAAAATTAATACTTAAGGTCATTCTTTTATACATTCACTGTTCGCTTCTAGCAGTAGCCATTTTAGTTACAGCATCCCTTCTATCTAGTAATCTCAAAGTGCTCTGCACCCACTGCCAAGTTAAACCTCTCTCTTTTACCCATAGATAAAGTGGGAAAGTTATCTTCCTTTGCCTGATGCAAGCAAGGAGAAAATGCTATTCTTTCCCTCATGTTCAAACCACCAGTTTGTGCTTTTGGGGAAGAGAATATATATTTATGTAGTAGAATGAAAACTACTGTTTTCTGCAGAACAGTTGTTTGACGTGATATGCTTGTTGTTCTGTGAGTGTTAACTGCATCAGACAAGAACAAAGCACAGAAAAAGATGTAATGATAAAGGTAGGCAGATTCATAGGTATTGGGATGCTTCAGATGTACAAGAATTTAAGCAGTATCCAGAGACAATTTTTGCAATAAAGTACATAAAAGCAACTGCCTTGTTTTGAGTACATTTCGGGTTTTAAGGTATTCTCAATTTTTTTTCTTGTTTTTATTGTAAGCCTCTCTTTTCCAAAAGTTGAACAACAGCTTGTTTTCCTGGCTGACAGCATTGAAACAGCCCTAATTTGCCTTCTTGTAATTCAGAAAAGAAAGTGAAACTTGATTTTGAATTAGGTCATATGATGAGGAAAGTTAGGAAACTAAAAGGGATTGCAAGTTACTGAGGTAAAGCAGCCACTAAGCAGAGATAACTAATTATCAGCTGCAGTCAGTGCTTACCTCAAGGATAAAGAAATAGCAAGGTTTATGAATGGTAAGTTGAAGGGGTTTTCTTCCTGTCCTGGGCTGAGAAGGGGAATGTAGGGGTAACATAATGAGAATGGAGAGAAATGGAAAAGGCTTTAGGAGACTTGAATCTGTATCCCAGCTGCATCATTATGATCTTTACCTCTGTCTATTTCTCATCCATCTGAAAAGTGGAATTTTTTCCCCACCCTCACAGGACTACTGATCAGGTTTAGCCAGGCTCAGGCATGCTTAAAAATGTATCTGGAAATACAGCATGTACATCCCCCCCATTGCTGCTATGCTTGTTTTTTCATCTTTGCAAGCTTCGAGTTCCTGGAACCAAGGCAAGTTCCAGCGCTAGCATGGGTCTGTGCTGCTGGCAAAACAAAGCAGGTGCAAATTACAGTGGAAATGAAATAGCTGGTGCTTGGAGGCGGTGGAGTGCCCAGTTCACCTCAGGGTCCATGTCTGCGTTCACAAAACATGGCTATCACGCATACCCTGATTCATTAGAAGTGTTATCTGGCAAACAAGAAGCCTAATCATATTTTAGTGGGAACATTCTTATGATAAACTCAGCTTTAGTGAAACTCTGTGTATAGTGCAATTTCTTCTGGCCGTGTATATTACACAGTGAAGAAAAGCTACCCCGCTGCGTATCAGAAGGCTGTAATTTCATTTAGGGGTTCTATTGACATCATAAACTGCAAGAGCAGAGCTCAAGTGGCTATTTAAGTCATAGGAACTTCAGAGGGAAATTACTGCCTAGCAGCAACTGGCCCTCCCCACACGGGCCCCCATGAACGCACTTCATGTTTTCATCCCTCTGCCTATAAATAATAAATCTCTTCAGTGGCTTCGCAAGAGAGCGTTTCCAAAGCGCTGGCGTTATCTGCCGCCCTCCCTGTCGCGTTCCCGGCCGCCGGGGAAGGAGAGGGAGCCCCAGGCCGAGGCGGGAGATGCCCGGGGGTCGCCGCTGCGGCGGGAGCTGAGCGCGCCCGTGCCCGCAGCTGGCACAGCTGGCCTTTCCCACTCCTGAGCTGCGGACATGTGACGGTGAATGCTCTGTGCCACCTGCGATCCGCAAGGCCACAGCACATCCCCTGTTTGTCCCCGCCTCGCTGGAATTGCTCCTGCAGCCCCGGGGCAGCGCCGCTGCTGGGGATGGGTGAGAGGAGAGGGCTTGGCGCTGCCCCACGTCTGTGCCCGGCACAGCAGGGCTGACCTTCTCCGTGGCGGGACTGGCTGCACCTGAGTATGAAAAAAAAAAATCCCTCATTTTATTTTAGCATTTAAATAATGCACAGGCAGCGGTCGCCTTGACAGAAGTTCGTATATTTCATCCATATGGACTTATTTCAAGAAAAGAATAAAGTCGGGGAGCATTTGCTTTTTTATCAGGAAAGCAAGGTTAACCATTCATTAGACCTCGTCAAGAAACCTCAAATTTAAGCCAGGCACTGGAAAAAACTTTTAGAAGAATAATGGATAAGTTTTGTGTGCCATAGATACCCAGCATAGGGATTTTAGTTTGTCTGTCTCAAAACCAATGCATCTCAAGTTCCTGTAAATGTTTAATTTCCCTTATCCTCATCTTTTTTCCCAGATAGTAGAAAAGAACTATTTTTGTACCCAATGTTTTCAAGACCTTGGGGTACTAGATAGGTGTTAAATGACCAGTGGGAACAAAATTACTATTTATGTATTATCTCTGAACTGGTTTGTGCCTTCTTACATTTAATTTAACAGAATGATGGCTTATAATGTAAACTTTTAAAAAATGTTCAGTTATAATATTAATATCTCCATTCTTTATAAAAGAAACTTCATTTTGATTTTCAATCTAGCTTTTTTCCTGGAAAAGCAATTAAATCATTACCTCTACTTCTCAAATGTCACCATCTTCTGATTCCTGAGACCATGGCACAGCTTAAGGGAAACGGGAGCTTTGAAATTAAATAAGCAAGGTTTATATAGTTATCAGACATGGCAGTCTGCAGTAGCTGTGGAGGTACACTGTTCACACTTGCATTTCATCTGACTTTGAGCACTAGTGGGTTTGGATAGGCAGTTTTCCTGGAAAATGCTTTCAGTGTTCTCCATGAGTCTGCAAAAGCAGCTTACACATATGCACACATTGCAAACAAAAGTGGATTTTGAACTCCATGTTGCTGGCTCTGGGGGTAGGGTTGCAGGTGTCAGTAGCATCTGTGCTCTTTCTGCTGCTGTCCTGAGGAGCTCTAGCCCGGTCTTTTTGTGCCATTCCTCACCCCCTTCCCTGTGCTTTAGGGACTTCTGAAACTTGTTATGACTGGAGTTACTATGCTGGCTGTGTGCATGCTCCAAGAAAAAAAAAAAAATGAAGTCCACAAACTGTGGATAACAGCAGATCCCACAGTACAGTGAAATCAAAATAGGATGTTGTATGCCAAGACACAAAGTTCTCATGGTCCTTATCTCTGTATGAAATAACTGGAAGTGGTTACAGTTTCCTTCGTTTAGTATAACTGAATGTATTGAGGGCTGCGTATCTTCAGTGAGATATTAACTGCCTCATGGCATGCATCCTAATTTCAGGACGTGATGTCCTGGCATGAAGATAGAGTAGCCTATTGTCCCACTGAGTCTTGAGTGCCTGAAATCTAAAGCTATGTTACTGTGTTGGTGTCTGTCCAACAAAGATGTGTGTTCTACTTGTACCATGTGGAAAAATGAATAAAATATCTAAAGTTAAAAAACAATTCATAAACACCATATGCACATACATACTGCATGCACAACTTCTCTTTGAAAATATTACAATGGGACACCCTTCCAGATTCTGGTTGTAAAAGACTGTAACAATTTCTTCTACAGGTTTTTAGTCAAAAAATACTGCAACAGTCTGTTTTCTTTCAAATCAGCAAAAGTATAGTAGAACAAAAACTGTTCTTTAAAATGAAATATCGATCTGTCTCTCTAACATACAGTTCTTCTAAAGCTGCCGCCCTCTTAACTTGTAAGTGCCAAAAACTAATTCACACTTGGGGATACTGAGGCAGAAATTGGTGAGGTGACTAATCTAACACCATGTCCTCATGGAGCCCATCTGGCTCTGAGTTGCCTGCCATAGCTGCTGTGATTAGCTCTCCAGAAGGGCGGCTGTAGCCTGTGTGTGATGTGTGAGCACAGGGCTCTGCAGGCCCCCGGGAATGCTGTGGGTTGCAGCTCGCTGTTGGGACCCAGAGCCTTCAGAGCAACAGCACCTGGCCCTAGGGCAGAGCAGGGACTGGTCCCAGCTCTGAAGCACCAAACTTACTGTTACATGTACCTTCTGGGGAAGGCATAATCCTTTCTGCTGAATGTCTGCCTCAACCAAAAAAAAAAAAAAAAAAAAAAGACCAAAAAAAAAGAAAACCAAACAAAAAAACCACAGAGAGAGGCTTGAGTGCTCGTCTAGTCCCATCTCCTGTTTGCTAAAGAGCAAGACCATAATTTGTTTTGCTGGCATACTACTGCAGTGTCTTTGCAAAACTGGAGAGAAGCTGTGGCACTGGGTTAGAAATGAGATAGATGACATTGCCGCAGCAGGGAAAGAGCAGAAAATATCTGACATGCTTTTTCTTCCCAAGCATAAGATCTGCATCTGGGTTTAATATTAAATAGGATCACTGAGGAAGGTTGTAGTTGGCAAATTCTACCTTTTAATGACTTTAAATGACCTGTGATGTATTAGGCTCAGCAGTGTCACTCTGTAGCGGACTTCATTGTGACATTTCCTGCTTCCACTAGAATGAGGGGTCCTGATGGTGCCACTTCATCCCTGTTGCTGCTTTCAGTGTGTGGTACCCTGCCATGCAGCTACAGCTGGTTTTGCTTTAAAAATATTAGTAGTCTGTCTGATATTGTGTCAATGGGACTTGATGCTCTGTAAAATGACCGCTCTGTAGAGCAAAGACACAAGTACAAGGGCAAGCTGAGTCATTGGCTGTATTTGGATGTTTTCACATACTTTTGTGGGGAAAAGATGTGTACCTGACAGGAGGAAGGCTAATTCTTCTCTGTCAGTCAATGCAAGGCAGAAGGTCTAGTGAGAAGAGATCAGATGGGCTTGGATGAATTTTGTAATTCTGAACGTATCTAGGAAATAGAACTGAATGATGTATAGAGAACTTCTCTGTCAGTGTGGAAAATTAGAGATTTGAACAAGATGAGTTTAATACTGAAATGAAATGAGAAGAAGTTTATGATTAATAGGGTCTGGCAGAGACAGCATACTTATATATAATTTTGGAGACTTAGGAAATGATCCTTAGGTAGATGTGGGTCTGGGGGCTTAAGGGGAAAGGGGAGGAGTGGGCCCACAGGGAAGCAGAGGTGTTTCATCTCTTTGCAGTGGAAGATCCAAAAGTTTACCATAGCAGGCACAAAATGGAGGAGGTAAATCTTCCATTTCAGAAATTCAGACCATCTTTTAAAATATTTTACAAGGTGGAAAAGATAAATTAGGAGTGAATTATGTGTCGAGCTGAAACAGGATTTTGGTTCATCTCATCTTTATTCCTGCTTCTGAAGCAACTGCCATCAGTTGTTTCAGGGCAAGACATTTTCCTTCTGTATACTTTCCTTCCAACTGAGCAGTACTGAATGCTGGACTAGGAGGCTAGATTTGCTTACCTCTGTGACAATAAACCTGTGTCCTGAAAAATCACTTTGTTACAGTCATTCATAAATAGCAAGATATGCAGATAGACAAAATTTGTCTTGTCTTACATGGCTACAGATGCAGCTCATAATCATTAAAATTACTCATTGGCCTGTGAGGAGAACATAAAGAAAATTATTTTGTGGAAAGCTAACAGAAAAGGGTAAGATTCACAGCTTACTCATTATCTTCATTCTAGGCAAACAATTATCTGTTTTATTATATTCTAAGGGACTTCAGAAACTTGGGTTGTATTCTCCCACCAGGACATGGTGAGGTTCTATATATTTTACCTTCTACACTCTTACCTTTAAATTTTCCTTCAGAGTGAAAATTATTTCTCCTGTGAGCACCTTTATATTTTTCCCTGTGTAAGAGAAAAGCCATGTGCCCATAATGATGTTTTCTGACTTACAATTGTCCATGTAAAGTCAGTAAACATGGAATAATTATTTCTAATGGAGACTTTGCAATAAGCAAGTTTTATTAGAAATGGGGAAAGTGCAACTCTGGTCTTTGCCTGTCTTTCTCCAGAGTCTCATCCTAGTGCACTTCCCTTTAGATGGCACTCCCACATTAACTTGTCTATGACCCGAACAGCTGTTTGTGATCTATCTTCTATCTTCTGAAATATGATGGAGAGACTTAGAAATTATACTAATTGTGGTGTCCACATCCTCTCTTCATTAAAAGTTGAAAATTGCTGTTCAAATATTTCATAATCAAAAATTAATCCCAGTCTACCTGTTCCAAATCATATATTACACCCTCTGGGAATGAATCCCAAATCCCCATTACAATTTGGATGCTCTCTCCTCTGGGTATTGATTACAAATTCTGGTTATTGTTCACATACTTTGTCATAGGGGGAATTAATCTCAAGTTCCCGTCTACTGTTCTGGGACTGAAAGCTATCTATAATTAAGATTTTTCTATTAAATGGATATTGACAATGAGCTTTTTCGTCTGCATTTTTGGGGTTGTCTTCTGGCAAGCAAACTCCGTCTGAGCTCACGGAGAAATTCTTCATGCTGAGTATTCTGACCACCAATTTTCATGCCACTGGGGGTGCAGATGCTTTGCAAGAGCTGGTGGCATAAGTGGACTGTTCTCTAATGTTGATGTTGATTGAGGAGATGCAAACATTTTCACAAAGGCTGAGCAAAGTGGAGCAAATAAACAGATGAATAAAACCAGAAGAGTTGCTTCAGAAATGTAGAGGAGGATGCGAGCGTGCAATTGTGAAGTGCTCTACAATTGCAAACCTTATGAAATCATAACAATCTTAGCTATGTAGAAGGGAGGAATAATTTGCTCTCCTTTTCAGCAGTGGATAGAATAAGAATGCAAATACTGTGGTGAAAAGTAGCAGTATAAAAATACTAGAGAGACAATGTATTTTTGATAGGTGAATCTGTGTTCCATCTGATTAGTTTCAGGAACTTTGACTACAAAACTAACTGCTGTTATTTCCATATACATTCAGTTATTTTCCATAGAATGATGAAAAGCACATAGGAAAAAAAAAAGAACTCTTCAATTCCATAGCTGTGTCTATCTCTGTTTCTTCACGGGCAGAAAATGGGATCAGAACAGCTCTGTTTTTCAGGGAATCTGGACTCTGGACATTGGTTTTGGTGTTTCAGACCCTCCACTGCTGCTAATAGACATGGTGTTTCCAGTGGCAACAGTTGTCTCATGCATTCTTTCACACATCAGAAAAGATCCCCGTTTCCTTTTTTCCCTCTCTTCTTTAGCAGTGGGCAGCCCTGCAACCTTTTGATCATACCGACTTTGTGCATTACACGACTGAACTCAGCTATGCCAAACATCCTTTTAGAAAGTTTGACATTTGTGCCATTTGAAAAACGGGAGGGAGAGAAGAGGAGAGAGGGGGAAGAATGAATCCTGGCGGCTTCCTCCTGCCCTTTTGATTAAGAGTGCAGTAAGTCAGCAGAAGAGGTGGGACTTCTAACAAGGAGGCGGGGGTGTGAGCTGGTTGTGATCTGTGATGTATGCACAGGCATGCACATGGAGGAAAGGAAAGAAAAAGACAGAAGACAGACAATCAGAAATCACTACCAGAAATTAAATAACTGATGCAAAGTTTATGGTGACAAGCAAAGGGACAAGATGAGACAAAGGAAAACGGCCTTTGGTACTATCCTAAAACTGGTGAGGGAAGTTCATCTTAGGAACTTCCAAGGGCCCCCCTTAAGACCTAATAATTTTAATTTTGTAACACATATGTGTCTGTTCACTACTTTGCACCTGCTGTTTTCTGTGCATATTCTATTCTGCTTTTTTCTGTTCTACGATAAATTTTGTGCAATCATTAATACTTCCAGTTTTTCTAGATTTTTGCCCACCTCTGCTGTCCCAGTGTTCGAGATGGTGCAGAGTTTATGGAACTGGAACATCTGTTCATATGTTGGCATGCAAAGGGAACAGGGACAAGGCTTATTATGTGTTCTATTGTTTGCAAACTGAGGAAGGGCTTTGCATAAGTTCATAGCAACTTCACAGCTTGGGCACTTGGGCTTCTCTGTGTGCTTCGGACATTATCCCAACCAACACTGAACTTCAGTCTTCAGACTGAAGCTCATCTCTGCTGAGGTACATGAAGGCCTTTGTAAAAAGGAAATGCAGAGGTTTTTTGCATCTTCCTTCGGTTTAATCAGTGCTGGCCTTTACTGAAGATTACTGGACTGAAGAGTGAAATGCTGTGTTAGTGTTTTGTGATAGCTCCTCAGATATTATTTTTTTAAAAGAGGGAAAGAAAGGAGAAAGGAAAAGGGCTATGTGAGGAGAAATAACAGGCCAGAATAGGCAGTAACATTGGACAGGTTCTTTAAAAGTCCTGAAGAAAGAGTACCAGCTGTTTTAAAGTAAGTTTGCAATGATGTGTAAAATATTTCTCTGTGTGAAAATCCATATTGATTTTCTTTTGCTTTGTTTGTATAGAAATTGTTCTCAGAATAGAAAGGCTTTGACATTTTGCCTTCTCCTGTCCTTAATAAGTCATTTGTGTCGTCCCCTCCTACACACACATGTGCTCTGTCTTCTCCCTGGCTGTTGGAAAAGGATGGCAACTTGCTGCCTCATCTGGATTAATGGATAATTAATGGTGTTGGAGACCCTGCTACAACTCTGGTGGTCATGGCATCTGTGATGGGAGGGAGGACATGCTTTGGGTGTTGACAAGAGTGGTTAACACAAATGGCTGATACAGTTAATTCCTAAATGAGCTGGAGGTTAACATCGGAGTCCTTGCAGTTGTTTCCACTTGGCTTCACATACAAAAAGGCAACTTTGTTTTTTGGTTGGGTTTTTTTTTTCCCTTTGGCAAAGGTTGACGCAAGTAATCTGACTGGTAAAATTATGTGAAAACAAGCACCTCTTGAACACTGTACATGCTAGTCCCTGTTCTTATGGTAAGATTTTATAGATGCTGTGGTGAGCAAAGACTCATATGGCCAGAGAGGGAACTAAGGAGAACAGTTTTCAGTCAGAAGAACATTGACTCTTCTGCAGCAATAATCACAGAATCATAGAATGGTTTGGGTTTGAAGGGGTCTCTAGATCACCTAATTGTAACACTTCTGCTACGGGCAGGGACACCTTCTACTGGACCCTGTTGCTCAAAGCCCCATTGAGCCTGGTTTTCAACGCTTTCAGGGATGGACTAATGTATCTGGGCAACCTGTGCCACTGCCTGACTAGCCTCATCATAGAGAATTCTTCCTCATATCAATTTAAATCTACACTCTCTCAGTTTAAAGCCATTACCCTCTGACCTATTACTTTATGCCCTTGTAAAAAGTCCCTCACCATCTTTTTTGTCAGCCCCATTTAAGGGAGAAGGCTGCTTTGAGGTCTCCACAGAGCTTCCTCTTCTCTGGGCTGAACAACCCCAGCTCTTTCAGTCTGCCATCACAGAAGTGCTCCAGCCCTCTGAGCATCTTCATGGCTCTCCTCTTGACTTGTTCCAATGGAGTGGAAAACCACAGAGTCGTGCTGCTTGGTTTTCTTAGAGCACTCCCATTGCTTGCCAGGGTGCTGTCAGCTTCCCCAGATTTTCTTGCAGCAGGCCTGGCTGTTATGGTGTCCCCATCTTCCATTTCCCTGCTCCTGGTGTCAGACTGCTGTGCTTCTGAGGTGGGAGGAGGCAGCCAGCGAGGAGCTGGCAGTGTTGGTGCTCACCCCACTTGCTGTCATTGCATTGAAGACAAATCCTACGGGACAGCCCAGGGCAGTGGGGGCAGTAAAGCCTTGCAGGAATCCTTAACTGTGGGAAAGAGGGAGAAAATGGCTCTGGGAGCCCCACCTACATGTGGCTCTGTGCAGAAGGAGTCACAGAAGCTGTATTTTTAACACGGTTGGGTATAAATGACCCATTTTTACCTCTGCATACATCATCTGCATCATCCCTTCACTTCCTTCCTCTTTAAGTGATGTGTTATGCATAGATTTGTCATTTACACTCCAACTGCATTTTGCATTATTACATTTTAATGATATTTGAAGTTCTTGCATACATATTTGAGTTCCTGATATAAATGAAAAAAGAGAAATAATCAGCATACTTGGTTTATCTGATGGCATAAAAATGTTCTATCATAACTTTGGCAATTTCTTGACTAAGATCAAGCACAAGATCAAATACTAAGAGAGGATCCAAGTACATCTCTCTATCTCAATGTCTCTAAAGTTAGGGTTGTTCAAAGCCAACAGCTCAATTTCGCAGTTTGGCACCATGTGTACCTCAGATCAAAAATATTTAACCAACTCTCTCCCTTCAGCTTTGTAACTTGTGGTTTGGGTTAAAATGAAACAGAGGTCTGAGCGGTCCTTGACTCTCACTATTTTTTGTAAGTGAACATCTCACTTACAAACAAAGCATATTGGCTTTGTTTGAGGATGCTCTGCATGATCCAGAGGGTCTAACCTCCTCCATCCCATATCTCATGCAGACTTACAATCTGTTATAATCTATTAGGAATCTTGAGGCTTGAGGGCAGAATTTTGTGTAGGGATAAAAGATGCTTTCATGTTGGTGCTATGGGATATTTTTTTTTTTTAATTCTTTCTCTCATTTTCCCTTTCATGAAAATTCATTAATCTGTGACATTTAAAGACTCTGTCTGAGAGGTGTCTGGAGCAGCGGCCGGCTGCATACATCAATAGTTTCTCAGAGTCTGGCACTCTGTCAATATTTGGGGGCCTCAGTAACAGCACTTAAATGCACTGCCTGCCTGCCGTCACGCTCCTAGCACGCCCGGGAGAGTCTGAGTGAGGGGATATTAGCACGACGAGTCCTTTCACTACTGGCAACACTTTAGAGACAAACTGCTTGGTAGGTATCTCTCCTCTTCCCTCCCCTCCTGTTTTCTGGCATGTCTGCTTTGTTTATCTGATGTGATTTATGTATTTACACACAAATATGCATCCTGTGAAGGGGCATCATAAATCCTGAGGCTAGAGGTGGTATTATGGCATTATCTATGTAACAATGGAAATGGGCTGAAGCTGGATTTGGACCCAGAACCAGATTAAGCTTGGGTTGACTTCTGGGCCAGTTGAGTCAGGAACAGAGTTTTGTTTGGATTTCATGGTGCCAAAATCTTTAGAGTTCAGTTCCAAATAATGAGGATCTTGGACTAAAATATTACAGGAAGTGCTACTGTGGCAGTATTTCAACCAGCTCCAAACCAGAAGTGGAAAACAAGCCATTTCAAGACTTGGGTTCTATTCAAATCAAAACTGTTACAGCAGGTTCAGAATCCAGACCTTCTGTTCCTTTTTTAATCCTATCCCACTGCATAAATTGGATTCACAGCTGAATATTACTCTGGATTATCCATGAAACCTCTCTTCTCAGAGTTAAGAAAACCAGGGAAGCAAAATGCAACATTTTATTTGTTTCTCTGGTGGAATGGGAAGTACTGTAAAATAAATTTGAATTCACAGATGTTTATTGATATCCTCCTTCCCCCTTTTGTTTGGTTGGAGCATTATGGCTAGAGAGCAATCACTGTATTTTATGATACAGCCATGTTTATTTTCTCTTTACCCGTTGTGCTTATTATGTCTTGCTTATTATGTTACTGGATATGGCTCTTGAAACCAGGTTGTCTAGAGAAGTGAAAGGCCACGGTGTCTGGAAGTTTGCATTGGCTTTTTAGAGTTGACTTCTGGACAGAAATCAGGCCATGAAACTCTGTCTGAATCTTTCCATTTCTAGGTCTCCTCAGAATACTATTTTTTTCGTGCTCTTTTATGCCATATATACTAAAAGGAGATTAAGGGATAGAGGCAAAGTAAGCCCCTCATTATTTTCCTGACAGAATTTTGGGACCAAATTCTTAGACAAATATATCTGAATCAGAAGATCTCTGAAACCACTTCCTTATCTTTCCTACTTTGCAAGTCCTGTAACACCAGCCAGTGCTCCTTAGCTGTGACCTCCAGCACATCCTCCAATGCGATCTTGAGTCGACAACTTCTTCATCCTTTTCCAATAATGTTCAAAAACCTTTTTTTCAACCAACTTTCCCTGGTAGCACCTGCAAAAATTTGGCATGATAACAAAATAGACAAAATTATCATGTCGTACCTACCTTACAAGAGTAAGTTGGCAGCAAAAATAGCTAACTACCATTTCTCAATAATGTCTTTGCTTGTTTTAGCACTGTCTCATCTGCTGCCTTTATCTTGATTTTTCCCTTACTCTGACTACAGCTGCGTCTGATCTCCATTTTCCTGTTTGTGTCCCAGAGCACCTGCAGTTATAGAGTATTTTGTCACCTGTTGAAAAAAAAGGAAAACCCTGTGAAAGTTTACAAATGTTTCTGCAGAGGCAGTGAGTAACAAGGGATGCATTTATCCCTGCTTCAGGCCGAGCAGCAGTGAGAAAATAAACAGGCTGAAGGTTTCTGAGCATGCTGGAGATGCATCTGGCTAGATGGCAGCAATGGCCAATAAGTGCAGTCAATCGACAGGGAGGAGGATTTATTTTTAATGACAATCATTTCTCCTGTAGTATGGTGGGGGGGACACATGTATGCTGAGGGGAGTGGTGGCCTGCAGGTGCTGCCCTTGGGCAGAGCAGGCCTGCCTTGGCACCGTCCAGCTCAGGCTGTTCTCTCCCAGCCCCTCGCAGGAGCTGTGGCTGAGCTGCAGCCTCGGGGCTGGGAAATGGCACTGGAGTCTTCTGGAGCTGAGCAGCAGCCCCAGGCATGGAGAAAACTGGCATGAGGTTAAAGCTGCCATGGGAGTCCAGGACTCTGGGGGCACCGGTGATCAGGCCCCGAGGGCAGGAATTCTCGTCCCATGTGCTCCACAGTTCCTTCCTTCTCAGAGCGCGCTTTGCGCTGCCTTTCACACCCTCAGCAGAGGAGCACGCGAGCTCAGCGTAACCCACATACCTTGTGTACCCAGGGAGTACATCTCAAGGCATAATGGGGCACATTTGAATTCTGTCCCCAGTGTTTCAAAAACGTGACTGACTTTATTGTCAGTGACAGCCATGTATGCTCTGAGAAGCCTCCCCACCCCCAGCCCCGAGTGCTCTGTGTTGAAGAGTTCATAGTATCGCAGTCCTTTCTGTTTCTATGGTATTTATTTTCCAACAAGCTCCAGTTGTCTTTCAGCTAGGCAGTCTAGCCTTGTGAGATGCATGGGGTCCTCAAAAGACAGGCAGGCACACCTCTTCCCTGCAGTCCCACGGCTGTTTCCACCTCTCTGCAGATACTGAACTTTCATTTCCCATTCCTGCTGGTGACAATTGTGTGCCTAAAGCCCTGCACAGGGAATTTGAAGGTTGCCTGTGAGGCTTTCCACTTTTTCAAGTTCTTTCAATCCAACTAGTCTTCCTTCCCTGGAGGGAAGAGAGGATTTGTCCCCAAACAATGGGGGTACAAAAGTGCTGAGGGGATCTTGGGTTTCAGGCTTCATTCATTACATGTCCCTGTTGGTTCCTGGTAGCTGTAAACGAGATGCTTTCTTTGAGTCCTGAAATTGATGAAGCAGGAAAAATCCAGGCTTGCTGTCCGTTCATATTTTACATCTATTAATAAGTAATTAATTAAAAAAGAAACTGATGTTCCCATGATGGGTTGCTAAATATATGCGAGTGCAACTATTGGCATTAAAAAGAGATTTGACTGCAGTTGAGGAGTTATTTATATTTTAGTAAATCATGTAGGCCCCAGCTGAGATGAGCAGTCTCATCATTGTTTCAGGCGCTGCACAGACCTGCTGTAGGAGGTGCATGTAACCCCAACAAACTCAGAGACTGCAGAGACAAACTGTGGGCAGAGACCACCATAAAGAAATCAAATAATAACTCACCTTGGGTGCAAAGATGGGGGCTGAATCAAGAAGAGAATGCACATCCCCTGTTTCCCTATTCTTTCATTAAGTCAAGAGCTGGTTGACTCACAATTCAGCCCTTAGATTTAAATCTGGGTAAAACTGTTGAATTAAATTTTTAATTTGCTGAAAGATGCTCACCTCAGATATGGATTAAGCAAAATTATGCAAGGAAAAAAAAATAAACTAAGAAGAAAATAAAAGTTTTGGAAAGCCAGAAGATTTTGTTTTGATATTTCTAAACAAGGTTTCTGGTTTTGTTTTGATATTTCTGAACAAGGTTTCTGGTTTTGTTTTGAGACTTAGTCAATTTTAATTGAAATATCTTGAACACAAACAAAAAAACTAACCCATTTCTTTAAACACATAGGTGATTTTTGTTTGGGTTGTTTTTTTTTTTCTCCTTTCCATGTTCTCAGTTTGGTCAGCTAGCCAAATAAATCAGCTATTT
Organism: Melospiza georgiana; assembly: GCF_028018845.1. Lineage (NCBI taxonomy): Eukaryota > Metazoa > Chordata > Aves > Passeriformes > Passerellidae > Melospiza > Melospiza georgiana. The sequence goes on from NC_080431.1 coordinate 85,515,551, forward strand.
GCACAACTGTAGTTCTAATTAGAATGTTGGGCCCTGGGGACTTGGGCTATATATTTCAATACAGTACATATTTATAATAGCAAGTACCCTGCCTGGTACTCCATATATAATAATAGCAAGCAGTCAAGTGCACTGGGGAGATGGGGGCACTAGGGAAGACCCAGTGCCTTTTAGCTCTTCAGATTTTTACTTGCAGTGGTAGTTATATTTTGGAGGGTATTGCTTACAAGATAAAACTTGCATTTATTTGAGCAACTCACAAATGAGATTCACTGCAAAGCTATCATTAAAGGGAAATAATGCAGAAGGAACAAAGGATACGTTCTCAGCCAAGGCTGACATGTAGACACTTTCAGAGATCCTTGACGCCATAGGAAAAATGCTGTTTTCACACTCTACTGTGACCTCCCAAAATCCTGAAAACCACGCAGTTAGGTACAGGGGCTGCTCATAAAGTGCTGTGACTGTTCAGTTGTATCTTTCTCTATTTGGAGTGTTTCTACCTTGCAAGCTGTGTAGTCATTTCTGTGATCATTCCTGTCTAGAAGCAGTTTCCTCTGTTCCAGTTCAAAGCTACAGAGCCCATTTTCTGTGAATGGCTTCCAAGGAAGAGGACTCTGGCATCAGGTATTCCTGATGTAGTTTTTGCTTGTGCAAGTTTGGCCACTCTACTGTAGCTAGCTGGTAGGAGCTGAAGGAGTCACTTGAAGTTTGGCTGTATGTTACTCTTCCTCATCTTTTAACTGAGCTGGTTTCGTGTTTTCTCCTTTTGCATGTGTCCATGAGCAATAAACCCATACATTTATTCAGCCTTATAACCAAGTTAGAGAAGCTCTAATAGTAGAGGGGGAGATGTTTTGTTCCCAGCACAGCCAGTGTGGTATTCATGCTGCTTTTTCTTGCAGTACAGCCTGAGCTCTGGCACCCAGGGCACTCTGCCACCCTGTCTGCAGTGCCTCATGCTGTGATTTGGCAGTGGTGATGCTCCCTCCAGGTGATTTCTCTGCAGTGTGCAGGGCCAGTGCTGGTTTTGGTGCTGCTCCAGTCCCAGCTGAAGGGCTCAGGTGTACTTCTCATATGATCTTCATGTAATGAGACAGACTTCTTCCTATGAACCTGTAGTGGGTGTGTGGGGAAGGAATATGCCTTTGGATTGCTAGGCCTTGACTGCCAAGTCAAAATTTACAGAAGTTACAGAATTTTCTGAGTTGGGAGGGGCCCAAAAGGATCATCGAGTCCAACTCTTAAGTGAATGGCCCACACAGGGATTAAACTCACAATCTAGGTATTACTAGCACTATACTCTAACCAGCTGGCCTAATCTCAAGGTCAAGTCCTTCAAGATTAGGATCAGGCTTTCTAGTGGAGAATTCTTCAAGTTTCACTTTCCCTTGACTGAAGAGTTGTCACTGCACCAGTCTTGGTCTGATGGTTCAGCTGCAGAATGACACCCAACTAGGGAGCCATGGATAAAATCTAAGAAATGAGACTTGACCAAGCCCTCTCTGACTCCCCACAAGTATGCTTTGATGAGGTTGGCTTTATGCGGACTTCTGGAAACTTATTTTGACGTCTGTGAGGGCCTCATATTACTTAGTCCTTACCTTCTGGGACATTACTGGACATTACAGAAGTCTGGGACATTACTGGACAAAACAAGGGTCTGCTCCAAGCTGTCAGATTTCTTTCTCCATTACCTCCCAGCTGCCCCATTTAATATATGGCTGATGGTGAATATCTGAGGGTGAATAAAGCACTGAAACAGGTTGTTGAGAGAGGTGATGGGTGCCCCATCCCTGGAAGTATTCAAGGTCAGATTGGACAGAGTTCTGAGCAAGCTGATCTGGTTGAAGAGAGGGGTCCCTGCTCATTTTAGGAGGGTTGGACTAGATGACCTTTAAGGGTCCCTTCCAACTCAGACAATTCTATGATTATAATTCTATGGTAGGTACCATGGGATTCAAGATAAGTGAGAATGTGGTAGGAAAAAAGGTAGATAAGATGGGTGGAGACTTGACATGGGGAGCTGAAAGTAGGCTGCAATATACAGGAGGGTGGGCAGGCATTTTTCCTTAGTACATAACTTGGAATCATGCATATAGGGGTCTGCCTCTACTAGTCTTTCTTTGTTCAGGAACTCCACTGTTAGATTCCAGTGGTCCTAGCACTCAACCCAAACATTCCCATGAAAAAGAAACACAGGTCCTCCTGATGTTGCTGCCAGTGGCCTGGGGTACAAAATTGTGGAGAAGTGAAGTTTTTATTTCTGATTGTTACTGTTCTCATTGTGCGCTTACTGCTACAGTACCAAGCAAAGGTTTGTCTAGACCAGAGCTCAGGGCTACTTATTTTCCTCATAATCCATTTCCTTTTGCCAACAGCAGTGGCTTATGTGGCTAAGTCAGAAGGGAATGCTCCCATCACAGGCAGCCTCTTTTCTATGATCTTCATTAAGCTTTGGGCCATTAACTCAAGATGCGTGATTATTTTGTTTGTTCGAACAGCAAGACAAGCAGAGTCTCCTCTGAGTGTTTCTTTCAAGCAAACCAGCATGACTGAAAACTGGGAGCTTGCCAGAAAGCGTTACGTGAAATAGTAGTGGCAGGTTCATCTTAGTGTGGGCGGAGAGGGAGCGATGTACCCTCTCTTTTACTACTTCAAACATGCAGTGTCCATATGCCATAGTTGAGTTGGTTTATGGATGGAGAATGAAGGATACTACTCCATCTCCTTCGTGCAAACACTGTGTGAGTGCTGTGGAATATAGAATCCTAGGGATATGAGTATCAGCTGTTGCTGCAGTCCAAACACACAGCATCAGCAGAATGCTATAGACAGTACCATTTTCCTCCTTTATATTTAGTGTTAGTACACAGAGCCAAATACTAAAAGGGGGGTGGGTGGGTCACATGATGAAATTAATACCATTAATTATTTAGAAACAATCAAAGGAAATACAAGACATCTGGCTTTAAGCCCAAACAACTCATGGCACTGCTGTTGCCTTGTAACCTCATCAGCTCTCAGTCCAGTCATCTCTCTTCTTTCATTATGAGCACAGGAGATGCTTCCCCCCTACTCCCCCTTCCCCACCCCTCTTTCCTGCCTTATTTCTGGCAGCTTGGAACACAGATCACAAGAAAGAACTATATAGTTTACTGATTTTGTGTGTATAAACCCTGAGTAGTTCTGTGGTGAAAAGGCATCCCCCCACATCCCCACGCTATACAATAGTGTTTGATTAGCAGTGTGTTGCAGACATAGGTCACTTTTTTTCTCCTCATCCTGATATTGGGGAGTAGCTGCTGTAGGAGGAAAAGGCACTGTTGGTGCTGTAGTGCTAAAAGTCATCAAGCACACGTGTTGCAGTAGGCTGTGCACAACATGCCGTGAGAGACGGTTCCTGCCCTGAAAAGGAGAAGCTCCACGTAGGCAAAAAACGGGAGCAGAGCAAACATCACAGCAAATGGAGGCGTTGTGCCCATGATTCTGCAAGAGGACTGTGGCAGACGCAGTCCACTGGCCTTGGCATTCACCTCCCCCTGGCTGAAGCCAGTGGTCTTATCCTTCATAGCCGTGGCCCAGGGTTTTTCCATCAGACTGGTCTTTCAGTGGAAATGCTTTTTCTTGAAATGAAAATTTTCTTGGGGAATAACTGTTTTACCCAAGAAAAGTCAAATAAATATTTGCTAACTGCTGGTTCTGAAAGACTCATTACTCTTTTTTTGTCCCTCCTTTTTCCAGGTAGTTGAAGACAAAATTCTGTTTTGGTTATCTGAGGGGTGTATTTTTGTGGAAAGCCCTTCTCATGAGGAAAAACGACACACTTCACTGATTCTTCCAGCTTAAGAATAGAACATTTTGAGGTCCTTTTCCCTCAAGTGATTAAATCATCATGATAAGATAGTTCCATATTCTCTTCAGCTCAGTCTTTCTTAGTATAGATGTTTTAATACAGTTTAATTATGAGGGTCTCATGTTCCATAGACAAATGGAAGTACTTACAACTTCCTGAAATGGTTTTATCAGGGCAAAGCAAGGTTTTTGCTGGTCATTCTGCTTTTCTCTGCGTCGGTCAATGTGGGCCCATTTGATGGCTCAAATGCTGATGTATTGAAATCGTTCTCATTACATCTTTGTCTGTGGAGAAGCACTTTCATTTTCTTTCTTTTCTTGCTTTAATACGAAAAGCATAGATTCACTGACTGTTCTCTTAATGGTTGTTGGGACTTGCTTTGAAGAGCTCTTCTTTTATGAAAATGCTGAGACTTCTGTCACAGTAAGCATCTCCTGACAGTCTTTACCTGCTCTTGACTATTATTTTGAAGATGCACATTCCCAATTATCTGTGAAAAAGTATTGAAATATGCTTTCTTGGTTCTGGGAAGCTTGCTTTAGACTCCTGCTCTCTATTATTTGTAGTATTCCATAGCCTACTCTTGTCCTCAGGAAACGATGGCATCAGTTGAACATATTGGGTGTGATTTTTTGAAATATGCAGTTACCCACATTTGGTTCTTTCTGCATTCAATGTGTGTTAACACTACCTTCAACAAAGGCAGAGTTAGGCCTATGCAGAAGGCTTTAAAAACTGAAAATGAAACCCACCTCTTGCACTCTGGGCTATTTGCAGGCAAGAACATATGTTATGAGTGCTTCTGCTGCTTTTCAGGGTGTTTGTTAAAGGTGCTTAGACTCTTCTCTCAGTAATGAAGTAATTAGTTTTGATGCTATGATAGATTTGTTTCTTTTTCTAAGTGTATCACGTAAAGGTATTTTATCTCCTGGAACTAAATGTAAACAAAAATTCTAATAAACTAAAAAAACCCCAAACAAACAAACCAAAAAATGCTGGTTAAAAAACCCCACAACCTCTTAGATGAAGCTGTTCCAAGGTTTTGTTTATTTGTTTCCTTATACTAAAGCCAGTAGTTTTTATTTTGTTTTCCTTAGAAGTAGTCATTAAGTACAGTTTCTTGTTTACATAAAACTTACAGTTTTATTTTCCTTTTTTCTTCTCTCCTTTCTCTTTTCCCTTTCCTGACATCTGCATCGCATGTTGATGTCAAGAGCAGCAGTGGTTGGCAGTTTTCCTCAACTTTGCGAGAGAGAGAGAGATTGTGTTGGAATGAAACCTTGCTCTGCGTACAACCTGCTTGAGATGCAGCATTGAAAGGTATAATCTCATTTTCTGTCTTGAAACCAGAGATGAAAACCACAAACAGGTAGAAATCTCGGTGCCAAACCACCTGTTGAGTTGCAGCCGAAAAGCCTTTGGCAATACTTTCCTCACTGTATCCAGTTGGAACAGTTACATGGCTGATTCCCACAGTATCTGTCTGTACCTGCGAGTTTGGTAAAGAGGCTAATTCATTGGAGAAGATTGGGATTGAAATTCAGTTAGAGCTAGCGTGGCAAAGAATCTTCTGCTATTAGTCTTGCTTTTTGCCTGGAGTAGCATGCATCGCTCGTACAACTCAGTTCAGAATTGAAAATACCAATCCTGAAGTCACATGCTGTGTATTAGAGAGAAAAATGAGATTTGTTGAAACAGCTTTGTGTGGAGTCCAGATCTGCAATAGCATGATATCCTGGAGGTCACAATTGAGGTGACTGGATGAAACTGTGAAGACAAAAGTTGTGAAATACCCTGCCGGCAGCATCAGTGCTTCATCTTTTGAGGGTATTACAATTCAGAAAACCACTTGAAATCGAGTTAAAATGCTGTCCTTGAACTGCTACACATATGCTCCCTGTGACATACGCATTACAGAAACAGCCACTGTGTTTTATTATGGCATTACAATTTTGGACTCCACCCACAAAAATTAATAACATTCTTCAAACAAGAGTGATGTAGGATGCTGACACATTTAAGCCCATATGTTCTTGGACTTGTGTCCTCCAGTGCATGAGAGAACAAGAAATCCCATAATTTTTCTTATTTCCTGTAAAACCATGCTGGTAAACTAGTAGAATATAAGTGCTGGCAGGCTGGCAGGATTTGGACCATGAATAGCTGAACAGTAGAGCCATATTTTATACTTTTACATGCTCTTATATGTCCTATTCTGTTAGTGGTACTAGTTGACTTTCATGGGTTTGCACAACCATAATTTAGAACAGATTTGCGCCATGCTATTTATATTTGTGCAGATTGCCTCATGTTTGTGAAACAATTATTTCCTGTGGATCTGTAGCATTGTCCAGTGTTGCGGAATGCTTTCATATGTATATATGACTGGTTAAAACATGAAATGTGTTTTGAAGCAACATGACAAAGAGCAGTAAAATCTGCACAGTAACTGAGCTTTACTTGGCTGTCCATATAATGTCCAATTAATGCGGTTACTGTGCTCTGAAGTCTCTCCAAGGCTGAATAAGACATGCAGTGGCCTTGTAAAAGATACAGTTTTTCCCTGAATTTTCTAAAGATTTCTGTTACAGATGCTACAATGACATGAGAGCAGTGTAATCTGTATCTTTAGTAGCAGTAACAATGCAGGGTGTGAAGTATATCCCCAAAATCTGAAGGTGTGAATTCTAACCCATCAGCGAGCTGCGTGAGAATTCTATAGAGTAAAACCTAATTCTGTGCTGAAGAGGAACACTGTGAACACCCAGCATAAAATAGAAGATGTTCTGTTCTCTACTGCACTGTCTTGAGCCAAACTTGGGATCTAAAAGCCAAGCGAGGTTCTTTCATCACCAGTCATAAAGATGCTGTAAGTCAGATTGTCCCCTCAGGCTATATTTTGACAATGTAGTAAATTGAGCTTTGGGAACTTTCTACCAGATCGAGAACTCTGTCACCTCAAAATGCAAAGCACGGATCCATTATAAATTCTCTGATGCAGTTTTAAAAATATATTTTGATGTGTTGACTTCTAGCAGCAAGCTCTGTGCCTTATCTGATAGCTTTTGTTCCTTGCTGCTAGTGTTTAAACATAGAAGGGCTGGCAGAAATGGCATCTCATGCCCTCACATGATCCAGGTGAAGTCTGTACTGTGGAGTTATACATTAGTGCAGTCTGTTAAAGTTTCAATGATAAAGCACTATCAACTCAGTTACTTCCCTCCATTTTGTCTTTTGATTCTTCCCTTAGTCCTGGAAGGTGGCACAGGCATCAGGAAGTACAAACCTTGATTTATGTTACAAATGGAATCAGAAAATGTTGTGGATTTTGTATATGTGTACCAGCACTTCCAATCCCATGAACTGTGTTGAGAAGAATGAAAAAATCTAGGTGCTGTTTCTTGCACAAAATGAAGACAGGGTGCTACAGAAAAAGTACATGGCCAAATTCTTTTTTGCCTAAGTTGTAGAGAAACTAATGAACAGAGAAAACTTTCAAGTTTTGATTTGAGGATGGGTTTGGCCAATATTAAAATTTGTCTAAAATTCTTATGGTTTTCTTCTGCCTTCATCCCCTTTGCTTTTCTCTGTTGTGTGATGAATATACCATGTCCACATCTTCTGACTGTAGCTTTGTGTTTAAAGCCACACTAGCACAATGAATGTCTTTAGTAAATTATATTTCAGAATTCTTTCAGGGAATCTGCATTTTGGAAAGGCAGAGCTGATTGCAAAATCTTCAATTTCAGAAATGTTCTGTATTTGAATGTATATGGTTTCCTTGACCTTGGTGTGCCGGAATGATTCTCAATCTGAGGAACTTGGTCTCCTGGAAAGAATAGGGGAAGTGCAGAGAAGAACTTTATAATGAATTTTTGACACGGCTGTGTTTAAAACTTATTGTTTCTTGGAGTTTTAAGGAGTTTTCAGTTTGGTTTCCTTCCCTCTCTAGCCTAATTAATTTTTAGGGATATGCCCAGGAATGTAATTTATAAGACAAATTAATTACATTAGAAGTTGTTGTCATGGTATAAGCCCCCTTGTTTAGGGTAAATTTAAAATGTTTCTGTGTTCTTTCCATCTAGAAATACTGATCTACCAGTGACAGTCTGTTTTCTTTATTTTTCGGAAAATTTTGTTGTCAGTGTTGAAAATAGAAAAAACATGGAATTTAAAAAGGGGAAACATTGCTGTAACTCAGCTGTGGCTAGCAAAAACCTTCTGAAGTGGCACTAGCAGAGAGGTAGGGCTCTTTGCTTTGGCTGTTTTGTCCTTAAAATAGCTTTTTGTAGAAAAGACTAAAATAAAAACTAGTGTGCAAGTCAACAGTTTTCCATTTACTGTAAAATGAAAACATTCACCCTCAAGAAAGAATTTTTAGGAAGGAAAAGCACATACCAGTTGCATTGCTCTGTTCAGGACTGTCCCAACTGTAGTGTTTGTATTGGTGAAGCTGCTTAACCTTTTGAAGCCCGTGGATCCTTGTACTTTACAGCCTCTTTTTCATATCCATGCAACCTACTGACTTCAGCAAGGTAGTACACATATTAAAACATTCACTTTGGCCTTCCAGGGCTGTGCATTCTTTTCTGAAAGATTAAGGAAACACGAGGGATAATTGCTGCTTCTGGTAAAAGCAGTAGGCATTTTGAGAGCAGGAGCAAATTTGCTGTAAATTCAGGCCAGAATAGAAGTTTGGAATTTATTTGGATTCCAAAGTTTCCCAGTAGCATTGCAGCTAAGTCCTTATTCCTGAGGTTGGATAGTGACACTGACTTTCCTTTTCACAGAGAATGAAATGCAGAAAATAGCTTAAATGGGGACAAAACAAAGGATGGTGCATCTTTAGCTACTTTTGTTTCGATTAGATGGAATAATCCAAGGAAGAGAACTTTGTTCATAAAACCATAGTAAACATAGCAAAGCATCCCAACATAAATAGAGCAGAGTATTTAAGCCAGTGTGTGAATCTCAGCTTGTGCTCTAGTGCCTCTGCCTGGCATGGGCTTTCTGACCCCGCCATGGCCAGGTTCCAGCTGCTCACCCCCTCCCTCAGCAGGATTTGGGGAACATCTTTCGGAAAGTGTGAGGAACTGCCTGGGAAATTTGCCTCAGGAGATGATAGCAGGGAAAGGGTGTTGTGCAGGGAGTGTATTTTGAAACACTGGATGGACTTTTTTTAGTTTTCTATTTCCATCCTGTGTTCCCAGCTTTTCTAAAGGAATCCTAAGTCATTTCAAAACAGAATTACTTCACTAGCAGTTGTGTGGCCCTCATGAATATGGTGAAGCCTGACACTCCCTGTCTTGTTTTTTCTGGAGGTGTTCAACAGTCTTACGGCATTTTAAAAATCTTCTTTCTATGTCCAGATAGCATTGCCTTTACTTAAAGATAAGGTTCAGAGGCAAATAGAAAACATTTATTAGGTCTGCTCTAGCTCTGACTTTTTCCTTTTTTTTTAGATGCTAAATTATTTTCTTTTCCTTACACAAATTATAGCAAACACGATGCTATCCCACAGTCCCCAGCTTCAGTTTTAAAATGGATCAAGTTTGGGTTCTGACATAATTGGCAGAGTACCATCGTTTTTCTACCCCTCCCTCAATCTGGGCCATAATTGTGGATATCCTGTGGACTGCAGCCCAGAGACTGCCAGTGCTGGGAGCATACGGAAGGGAAGAGATGATGGCAATAGCTCTGTAGCTTGACCTGACATTTGCATTGTTTCTCAGTCGCTCAGTGTGATGAGGGGAGCAGAGGGTTTGGCATGAACTGTAAGAAACTGGCCATGATTTGGAGCAGCAGTCTCTCCTGCCTGGCTCTGATGTTATGAGTAGGTGCCGTTTGCACTTCAAAGAATATAATACAAAGAAGGGGTATTTTGAATAAAGGGAAAGAAAGCAAATAGATAGAGAAAGTCATACTCTAGGTAATTCCACTGCTTGCAATGAGGTTTCACTGGGGATGGATATTGACCCCATAAAATCCCAGGGTCACAGACAGCCTTATGACAGACCCTGATAGCTTTGTGAAGACAGATTATGTCAAGCCCTCAAATTTGGAAACATAGCAATTCCTCTGTAGTAAGATTGCAAATGAACACCCATTTGGAGATTGCCAACATTATCACAGTTTGTCAGGGTGATCTCACAGCCCACAAAGCGCCGTAAGAGATTGCTTTACAAGTTCTGAAAGATTAGAGCGTTGAAGTATGTGACACTGGAATGATGCTTTGATGCCTGGCTTTGTCAGTCTGCCAGACAAATAAATAATATCCAGTGTTTTTATTAGTGCAAAGCATAACAGGTAATAAAAATGTACGGAGACACACTTTCTTGTTGCAGCTACAGGGAGCACAGAAATGCATGATAAGAGAAAATGGGATGTGTGAATGTCAAACCCCTCAAACAGGCAGTTGAGTGTCTGTGTGAGTCAGTAACATTGCTATTTCAGCAGGTACTAGTTCAAAGTATTAAAATTATTGCATGACTAAATGAAACAGCAGAAATATGTGGCATTTTAGGATTTTGGTTATCTAGAAAAGCATGAAAACCTATATTCTTGTAAAATAAGGAGTGTTAAGGGCCTGGGCTGCAGAAACTGTGGGTTCCTCTCATGAGTTGTGAGAGAGAGCAATGTAGGAGTGCACGTAGGAAGTGGCATGGTATTAAACAGCAGAAGAGTGTAAAATCCAGCCTTTCTTTACAGCCTGGAATTGTGGGAAAGCTTTTGGGTAATATGGCACGTTCAGATCTTTGTTAAGATCGCTTGAAACTTAAGAGATCAATGTGAGAATAGTCTACAAGCATGAAATTGATGTTTGGGACTCTGTATAACAATTGAACGTTTTAGACTACCCTTTTCCAGATTTCTTCCACATTCAACCCAGATTTCCACAAAGGATGCCTAGTTTGAAAACCATTTGTGTAGCCTCAGATGAAAACTATTTTCACTAGTAAACAGTTCCAAACAAGGCAAATTTGTTAATCTTTGTGCTTTGATACAAAACATTGGTAGGTTTTCTGTATGTACCAGTGTTCCACCAAGGATGGAACATGCATCTGATTTATGTCCATTTTCAACCTTTAGACTTTGTGGAACAGAAGGTATAAGATGTATGTTTGTTACACTCCTTCGTTCTTAGAGAGCCACCAAGTTGTAGTAATGTCAGATCAGCTACAAATTCCTGCACCTCTGATCACTTGTAGTTAGAAGTCGATCATCTGCATCTGTCTCCCACTTGTGGAGCAGCTCACAGTTTGTCCTTGACCCTGGAGAGCTTTTGCCCCCATTTCTCCATCCACAAGGGCAGCAGAGTCCTTATGGGTACCCAGGCATTAGTTAATAATTGCTTACACAAACCTGGAGAAGCTTGCCTGAAAGACCTGGTGTAAGGGCATGGAATTATTATGACTATTATTAGCTGAATTCCTAAACCTAGACAATGTATTTGCACATGTAAGTAATTATGATGCACTTCAAGGCATTCTGTTTGTAATGCTTTGTAATGCTTTGCTCTCCATTTCCTACAAATCAAATTACTCAGGGATAGATTTGATTTCCACATCATTTTGAAAATATTTTCTTTTTCTTTTTTTAATTTCCTTTGTATTAATTTTTTTCAAAGTTCAAAACACAACCAACTGTGACTAAATGCATAAACCCAAACAAAAAACCCCTAAAGTATAACAAAATTAAAGACAGCCTAAGATGATATGCAGCAAACAATGTAAATCATACCTAACAAACGTGGCTGTAATAATATACCTTATCCATGTCTGATCCACTAATAAAAAATACTTACTCAGAGAACAAATAACTCATTTTTCTTCTCAGAGAGAGAGAGAGGCAAGACCCAAATTCAAATTGTATCTTACAATCTAAACAAATATGAAAAACCTGCCAAATCTTCTTATAGAAATCCCAACAATCTTCTATTTTCTTGGTATCTTTTGGGAATAAGGAGATTGGGAGGAGGGGAAAGAAAGGCCAGCTTTTACTGAAAATTTGTGTCCTTATCCTGTAGCTATTCCATGAGAATTCCTTGGTGCCTTCTGTTGAAAGGTTTCTCTTGCGGGTACTGGATTCAAACGAAAACCTGAAAGCACAGCCTGGGGTTATTTTTAATAATTTGGGATTATCTCCTCCCTTATAAAAAGTTTCTTCAGAGTGTTGGGTTGACAAACAGATTACAAGTGAACTCCGGTCAGTTTATGAAGTTTGTTACAAGAGTAAAGACTGTTATTAGAAATTAATGAATGCTTTCCTTTCTCCCTCATGTCAGAATAGGCTTTTGACATTTTCACATTTTTCCTGTTCGGTTACATAAGCAATTCCTCTTTGCTTAACAGAATAGCACCATCCTCCCTGTCCTACACGGTGGGTGTGGCACCATCTTTCCCCTGGTCCCTTCCCTGTCGTGGAATCCATCGGGTTTGGTTTAGTTCTGGTCCACGAGTTGCCACCGGTGGTAATTGGCACAACTGCTTCCCAAAGTGGGAAAAGGCAGATGTTCAGGTACCTTGCACGCCATGGATCACCTTCCCTGCCACACAGCACATATGTGTTGTTTGTGACCAGGTCCTGGCTCAGCTAGCTGCAGTGCCAGCTTTGCCACTTGCCCTGTCTGTGTGTGAGGAGCTCTGGCCTCACTGCCTGCTGGAGAGAGCTCATGTCTAGTTATGTTTAAGGAAGCTGAGTATTTTCCCTCTCATGTTAGACTTTGGGGTAGAAAACAGTTGCCTGTTTCATGTCTCTTCTGTTGCCCTCGTTATTATGCACCTCGTGCTCCTCACTCCTCCTCTGTGGGCTGTGGTCCTTGTGAGGAGAAGAAATTCAGTCCTTTGCCTGTGTGTGGAGATGAAATCACTGCCTTGCAGGGGCTCTGTGCTGGAAGGTGTAGAAAGGTGTCTCTCTTTGTCTTTTGATTTTGCCTTGAGGCCTCTGGTAATTCAGCAGCACCCCCCAGCTCCTTGCTCCTCTCCCACTGTCCCCACATGTCCCTTTAGCTGCTGGTCTACCCAAAACGCCCCCATGCCACCCCTTGCCTGGGGTGGTCGTGCAGGGCTATTCTCTTTGCCAGAGAGGTTATGGTCATGAATTTTGCAGCTTCCAGGGGATGCTTCTAGTCCCTGTTATTTCTTGTAGTTTAAAAGGTGCTGTTGGCTGAGTCCAGGCTGCCTCTTGCAAAGACCCGTGTCTAATACACCCAGGTAACGCGTGCATATAAGAAACAAATGGCAGGTGAGCAGGATCACTAGAGTGACGTAAGGTAAGAGGCTCATTTTTAGAGCCTCTCATAGAGTGTTTGGCATCATGAACTTCAGTTTAAATTCTATCAACAGCATTTTGCACTTAAAACCTAAGCTATAACAATTTCTTAACATCATAGCTGAGGAACATGCCTTAAAAATATGAGCTGAGGATAGCTGGTACAGTGTCATGTCCCAGTGTGTAGGATCCCAGATTACTGCCACTTAAGCTGTTTTATTTGTTTTTTTTTTTAATTAAGGAATACCCAATTCTGCAATCATGACTTCCAGCAAAGATGTTTTCCTCCCAAACCAAAAATATGAACCTTATTATCTGGAATGTAAAATGTAACAGAGAAGTGGCTGTACTGGCTACAGAAACAGAGATCCCAGTTTCAGATACAGACCAATCTCCTAGCAGTGGGCTAACATCATCCACCTCCTTTTGAGTACCAGAGAGAAAATCTTAATGCACTTTGTGTGTATTCTCTTTGAGGTTCTTAATAAATGTCAGATGCTAGGCCTTTTTTCCCTATTCATCTGTATAAAGTCCTGTCAGGGGAAAGAGGGGTTTGGGAAAAGGGAAGGTGTTTATAGAACATGTTCTGAGGGGCTATGCAGGGAAAATTGACTTCTGTGGTACATGGGCTTAGGAGGGAAATAGGGTAATGAGAGAAAAAATGAGAAATTAATGTACAGGCAGAACCTCAAAGGTCAGAATTAGATTATATTCTTTCTTTTCATAGTAAAGTTACCTGCTTTATGAAGCAATGTCCTAGGTATTTAGCTTATAATATTTTCATAAGAATGCATTCCTATTTTCAAAGACACAAAGAGCCCAGAACATGGTTTAGGGATTGGAGAGAATGTGTAGCAGTTACATATGAGCAACAGTTGCTTGTACTGAAATAAAAATTAAATTTTTGATACTGCTGTCATTCTTTGATTAAGAGACATGAAGCTATAGAATTAAGCTTACAATGCCTGTCATTTACTTGGGCTCTGTTTTAGTCAAATTGGCCAAACTATCAGAGAAAATTATGCTTATGAGTTTAACCTTTTAACCTCTTGTTTCTAGCACTACCGCACATCACTGCACTGCCCTGTAGCACAAGAACTGCTCAAAGTATTGTTCTGAACTTGAACTGGTGATATGCTGGTGCAGAGCTGCACTTTGGCACCTTCAACTAATCCTTCCAGATCAGGATAGTAGTTTAAATGTCTCTTGAGATCTTGTGTCTTGTCATGTGTTTGCATATCTCTCAACCTGCCCATGATTAGGGTTATTTAAATGGTTTTAGATTTTAAATTTGTTGGATCTTCCTTTAAAAGTCCCATTCATTTAGTCAGTGTGGAGATGGTGCCTCTGCCAGAGCCCCACATGGGTTTCCATTTGTGTCTGCTTTCTGGATTCTCACAGGGAAGAGGTGGCATGAGATTTGTTCAAGGAGGCTGCATTCATTTGCAGTAGACAGATCTCCTGTTGCACAGTGATAATGTGGAACAGTTAAGGTTGCATTTATTCTGCAAGAGCTGAACTGTAATACCCACTAGCAGAAGATCAGGGTCCACGTAAGTAGGAAGGGTTTACTTAGTCTTTGGAAGACTGTGGTGAGGTCTTAAGATACAAAACCTCCTCTACATCACAGCCCAGGATAGTGCATTGTCCCCAGAGGGTGGCAATGTCTGTGAATGGCAAGACCAAGCCTCCAACATGATCAGCAAAATCATTCTCAGTGGAAATTTCACTTCATTGTGATGAAGGGAAGTGAGGCACCATTTATTGACACAACTGAGGAGTTTTACACTCTGTTGTGTTGTGGATAGAGAAGAAGAGTAAAACAGCTTCTACCTGGCGTGTTATCAGTGCAACCACCAGTCATAGGGAATTCAGTCATGCACAATGCCTGCACACCAGGGAAAGTAAATTTCCTCTAATACGTAGCATAGTCATCAAACTCTCTGCATGCACATCTAATCTGCGCAACTGTTTCCTGGGCTCGGATCTAGTGTGAATACAGGTAAACATTATTGCTTCCCATAATCGTGCCAGTGGACAGCAAGAATAGACTTACAAAATCTTGGGAAAGCATCAGAACAAACAGGCACGTGTTCTTCATCCTTCCATGCAGTCACCATGTATCAAAAGCACAGGCAGACAATATATCATATGTGAGGACAAAAACCCAGACTATACCCCATGCAGCCATCACACCTTGAAAATAGACATAAAATGTTAAGTCAATATGAATACACAGCTCCTAACAGTCTAATAGAATAGATCACACCACAGCCAGGTACATCTGTTCTCAGCACTAACCATTATCATTAGCTTAAAACACTTAAAATCACTGAGCTTCTTCAGGTCTGGGGACAGATTATAGCAGGAAGAATATGCTGAATAGATTTAGCAATGTTGCAGGCAGGGACCTTGACTACATTAAAACGATACATTTTACATCTCAAAGGCTGTAGGCTGTTTTCAGAGGAACAGTCTGAATGAAAAATGACACTAACACTGGATGGCAATTTCTTTATCACTGTGTAAATACGGAGCTTGAAACCGTTGGACAAACAACTGTGCCAAACTGGAAAACAATTTGCCTGTGAAAAATCAGGCTTGCAATGTATGGCAAGTCATCAGCCATCCTGTGTTCTTGTCAGACTTCTGCACAGGCTGGAAAGACTGAACTGTGACTGGACTTCAGACTGTGTGGCTGACAGAAAGAATCAAATCTCTCTTCTGTACAAAAAGAAACAAAAGAAATAGCATACTTCTCCCTGTCTCTCTGTGTTCACATGCTGGTATCTGACTGCTGTGAAATGTGAGATATGGGTTCTTGCAGAGACTGTCAAGTCATGCAAGCTTAGAGGAGCTTTCAGAAGCAAACAAACAGAAAACCAGTTTGATATACATGCAGCAGTGACTACTAAGGTGGTAGGCTGCTTCTTGTTTAGGACTTGCTCTGGCGGAGCTGATGAGGAAGATATGTGACTGGTTCACTTCCTGGCTCTTCAAAAGAAGCGAAAGTGGAGATAGAGCACAATGACCATGATAGAAATAAATGCATTATTTTTTTTTTAATGATGAAAATTTCTGGAAGATGCAAAACAGAAAAAAAAAAGACATGTACGTTTTGCACACTAGCTAAGAACAAGTCCAAATAAATAGGTAAAGGTTCACCCTCTAGTCTCATACTTATTGTTAGCAAATTGTTTAAGCTTTATGAATGGCCATGAAGGTCTAGCACCTCTGCTAGAACTTCAGTGTGTGGTTCCATATATCTTCACACAGACTAGGAATTCTTCAAGAGCACTCTGGGTATTAAGAGAAAAAGCAAGGGCAAGTACACATAGAAGGCCATCCTGGTTATTAATCAAGCTCACTCTTTTTTGTACCTTATCAGAGAACTAAGATCCCTTCTTCCCACTGTCATGTTTTCCATATCTCACTCTATTCTGTCTCACAGCACAAATTTCTGAGGCATTAAGGCTGAGAGGAATTCTGTGTTTCCCCACAACAGACTGGGCTGGGTGTGTGGAACCCCCCTTCCCCGTTCTGATAAGGTGGAGTGTCATTGTTTTCACCACCTTGACCCACAGTTTGTTAAACTGTTTTTCCTATGTCTGAAAGGCCAGATAACCTTCCCTTGCAAGGTCCTGAGAATGCTTTCTGGGGAGGGAATCCTTGCCTTAGGGGTACCAACAGAACCTGCGCACAATGTGTGGAGGTCCCCAGAAAACTGCAGTCAACAGCCAAGCTTCTCTGGCACAATCATTCTCTCCATGCTAAAGGACAATCTGTCACTTGCTTGGGAGGCAGTCTGAACCCATGCAGTTACATCTCTGAGGAACTGGTGGTTAATGTGTACCTTACCACCCCCTACTTCCCATGGGAAGTGTACTTCTTTTATCATGTCTTTTTAAATATAAATAAAGAGCATCAAGCACATTAAAAAAGCCCCTACCAGAACAGGAAACAGTATTGTACCCAGTTCTGTCTCTGGAGAAAAGGAGGAGTAATTCATGGTAGTCATGTTGCATGGCGCACTCAAAGCAATATCCAGGTGATGCTCTGGTGGCAGGGCCGTGGTCAGGGAATCAGGCCCAGAGCAGGATGGGTGATTGCCCTGGCAGTTGGGAAGGACAGCTCATGACAAGAAATATCCATGGTATATATGCCCATTCGTTCAGCCCCAGAATGGGGATAGGTGGGATATAATCTTTTTAAGAAAAAACAACTAATAAAGTTGCCAAGAACAGTTATTTTATAATCTGTGCTAAATCTCTGCTGGAAAACATGAACAGCAATGAAACTGAGAAGACACTAAAAGAAATTCGGGGCAAAGTGCCAGACGCCCAGACGGAAGCAGAATGTGGACCAAAAAGCTTGCGACAATTGGGTAATTATGGTTTATGAATTTCAGCTTTAATCTGTAGTTCAGTGAGTCCTGATTAAATATCTGTTAAACACAATTAAAGTTTGTTTTTGTATTTCACCGTCTTGATCAGAATAATTAGAGACTGCGTGTTTCATGTCAAAAGTAGCAAGAGGAATTTTAGTGAATGAACATCGTTTTTAAAAGCCATTTGTAGCACCAGCTGTTGGCATTATTTTATATTTTAGTGTTATCAGCATAAAGATGGGTCCTCTCAATGCTGAATGCTTTCCAGCGGGGCTAAGATTCCGGGAAAGGCGTGATACAGTCGGAGCTGTGCCGGGCCATGGGGCTACGCGGAGAGCCCGGGCTGGGACTCTCTCGCTACAACGTGAGACTGCGCACTTGAGCGTGGAGGGTGACGAGTGCTGTGAGCGGGTCATGTAGCGCCCAGCCTGTGCTTCTGTGCCAAAGATGTTTGAGATAGCAAGTGCGAGGAGTGATAGGAGGGATCGCTGGAGAGGGCACGGATCTGATGAGCTGCATTTGGATTCTCTCCTCTCAGCGCCTTATCGGAAGCTCTGCGTGTCCCAAGGGTGAGGTGTTAGAGTGTTAGCCCAGCACGATAATCGTGGCGGCGTTACGAGTGCTCTTGGGAAGGAACCCTTCAACTGTATGGCGGTGCCTTAGCAAAGGCAACAGGCTGCAGTGATGGCCCTATGCAGTTACTGCAGAGGGTGGGTTTGCCCATGCCAGCTGCTGCGAGCACTTGGTGCGTTTGTCTTCATCAGAAGCAATTGTATTTAACTGAGGAGAGAGGATAAATTCTACTAAGTTGTTCTCCAGAAAAATAGGGAATAAACAATGTCGTGGAGGAAAAGCAGGATAGTTTTAAATGAAGGGAAGGCACAGTGAAATACAAAACTGTCTACAGAAGATGTTTGTTTTTCAAGAACCTGAAATGCATCTGAATGTCACCTGAACATAGTTAGGGTGTATAAATAAACCAGGGGGTGGGGGGAGTGTGCATGGGTATATGGCTGACCTGGTTTTACCCTTCATCTGTCTCTTTATACCAGCAAAAATGAATCTTCCGTCACAGTTAGTGGTGCCTGAGGAGGGGGAATAAATTTCAACTATCATAAACTAAAAATTGAAAATACCTACTAAAGAGACTCGAAAGACAGTGCCAGTTTCTCCTCTTGAGAATGTGTTTTGCTGCTCTGTTGTTTAGTTTACTTCAAATTATATGGTTCCTTTGGCCTCTACAGTTTCAGTATCTTTGCTGAGTGTCAAAAGAAGGAGAAATGCAAGTGTCCTGTGTGGAGGAGGCAGTCTTCAAGCACAGGACTGAGACCCCAGTCCTACTGAGTAGTCATCCATTAGTAACAGCTCTCAGTCACCAGTGGCCATGTGGAGGGTCTGTGTGGCTCATTATCATCCTGCAGAACCACTTCATTTGCTGGCGGCTTAATGATTCAGTAAGAGACTTGCTCGAAACGAACAACTCAAAACTCAAGGAAAGTATTAGCTTATCTATAGTTTCTTTTGGTTTTTTTAAAGCACTGGTCAGTTTCTTTGTACTGTTTCCCCTACCTTTCTAGCTAAGAAGGGAAAAACAGTGCCAGAGAAAACAGAATTTCTAAATTAGCCTTCCAATAAAACTATAGATCTATTAATTCCTAAGTGAAATCAAGGTTAATGGTGAAAGAGTTGAACAGAACTAAAAAATCAAAGATATTTTGGAAGACAACATCAAAGGCATATCAAAATATGGTGGTCTCTTTATAAGCTGCAAGCCCTGAAGAGATGGTGCCCCTAATAGAGCTGAGGGAGAAGGGATCAAAGCGATGATCACATGAGTCTTTAAAGTAGAAAGAATATGTGGAGTGAATCTATGAAGAGACAGGTTTTGGATGAAACTTGCATAGCACTGGGATCATTTATCACATCTTGAAGCCTGGGTACAGTACAAATGATCAGATTTCACCAGGGAAGGAGGTAAAAGATGTTCAGTTCTGAAGAGGAAAACTCAGCCCAAGTTTCTATCAGTAGAATAACAATATCCATGTTTAAATGTGTGTATATTTACATGTATGTGTGTGAACAAATGCATTTTTATAATGTATATTTTATTAATATTAGCTATACCCACTTTGTTCAGGAGGAATATATTCTGGTGAAACAAAAAAATATCAGTGGTATTTGGTTGAGAGTATGACTTTTTTTATTTTTACTTCATATAGTTAAAGGGAGAGGAGAAACGGAGTTAGAGCTTTTCTGTTATCTTCTATTGCATTTCTGAATTACTCTGATTTTCCCTTGGAACCAGCTGCTTAAGTATATCTCATCAAATGGCTGAGCTTGTCCAAATCCACTACCCTTATGTCTGAGATTAAAAATAAAACAGGGCAGTGTGTAGGTCTTAATACGAGTTGCTTTATATGGGGGTGGGGAAATGGAAATACTGATTTGTAATTCAGTGTGTGTAGGCCTTTCACAAAGTGTATACAAGCCCAGTGGAAAAAAAAAAAAAGAGCTATTTGTTCTTTTGGCAAAGGTGTGTGTAGTTCTTCCACAGAGTTTTATACTGTGCCTGAGGGTCATTTCTCTTTTAAAGAAGCACTGACAGCTGTGATGAATGGCATTACCTGGGAAGAGGGAATATCTAGATGTTTAAACAGATCAAATTTCTTCTTATGGAAGAGTAAACATTAGGTCACAAATCTGACTGTTCTACTTTCTTGGACAATCAGAATCAATTCTATGCTACTTAAATGTGAACTGGAAAGGCTTAAGTGTGGCTGCATGCTGACATTAACAGAGGAGGGTAGTTCACAACCTGAGTGCATTGTCACAGCTATCCTTTTCCATGAAGTCATGGATGAATGCCATGTGCCCATGTTGAGTTGCCTCCTTGTCAGCAGGCGAGATTGCCCGTCCATCACTATTATCTACAACGAGGCTCATTACCTGCCAGCCAGTAAACATCTCACTCTTGCCATCTGCAGTGAATTACAAAGTGACTGGAAGAATCAGGATCAGTTTGCCTTGCAGAATGATTGTCAAGTTCATTTTCATCTTTGGAAGCCCTTTGGAAATGGGAAAGATGGTGACTGAGATGGGAAAAAGATGATGTCCATTACCCTCAGCTGTGCAAGCTGACTGATGCTATTTTTTACATGCCTTGAAATTTTCACAGCTTGCAGGTGAAATAATTTCTTTTATTCTTGACTGGCTATATCATTTGTGATAAATAGTGATGCCATTTTCACATGAGAGGACAATGTGTTCCCTCATTCAGGAAATACTTTTTTAATAAAAACATTAATTGTACTCAGTACAAAGACATCTCCCATTGACAAAGTTCATGTCCAGCCCATCAGTGATGCATTCAGAGAGGAGGATAGTGTATTACAGTAATTTTTGCTGCTAGCCTTTTGTCAGTCCGTGGGGTTTTTTTAAAGCTTCCAGGTAGCTTTACAATGATTGTAAACCTTGATGTCACTGCATGGGCTTACAGTGAATTTCAAGCATCTGCCTTAGGGGAGACAGACTCTATTTCATATGGCTGTTAAAGGAAAACATTAAATAAGTGGGGTAGATCAAGAATCTGTCAATTATCCTTGGAATAGGGTCTGTTGGTAATGTACAGATAGATTAGATGTCCTGCTGTTAGTAGTGGGAATGTAGACAGAGGAACAGGAGTTCTTGGAACAAAAGCCATTCTAATGGTTCTTCCCTTTGGCTTTCAGGACACATCAGGTTTGTGCAGAACCTGGGCCTGGGCTTGGGCATCTGTCCTTTTTCTTTGGCCTCTTTCTCTCAGCAAAATGCAGAGTTAAAAAAAAAAAAATAGAGTGATATGTGTTTGCTATGTCAGCCAATGGCCACATGTGCAGTGAGGAAATTTTCTCTGAGAGCTCCCAAAGCTCATAATCATTGTGCAAGACATAATTATACTCTTTAGAAATCCAGATCGGTCCACAGTAAGAGGAGGATGGGAGGGAATGTTACAGACGGATTTTTACAAGTGTATGTGTCTCCTTTCTGCAACAATTTTGGTCTTAAGTGCACTTGGCTAAATTCTCATTCTCCCCCGGGAGGGTTACTGGAGGGATTTCCAGGCTTTTCTGTCTGCCTGCAGCAGGCTCATGGGGAGCAAACACGCTGACTACCATTCTTTGCACCTGCTTCAGAGAGGGGCAGCGTACATCCCAGATGCTTGCCTCAGGGTGCCAGCAGGAATGGGGGAATAGGAGGAGGCTGGCACTGCTCCTCAACAGACAGTCATCCCCCTTGGGAGTCTGGAGATGCCAGTGGGCACGATGCACCCAGGACTTCAGAGCTGAGCAAGTGCTGATGACAGTGTTATACCTGATCCCAGTCAGATAAATAAAGAGGTTCAGAGAAGAAAGCTCGCCTGAATCCTTTCTTCACTCTCATAATGCTTCAGGAAGAGCTGGTAGTTAGCTCTCTGTAAGAGAAGAGGCCAGTGCTCTTTTTTAGAGAAAAGAATCAAATTAAACTGGAGAACAGCACCAATTTCTGACTGGGTTTAACCATTTGCTTATCTGAACTAATCATTGGTTTTTAGGCTTTGTTCCTTTTTTTGTTTTATTTTTTGCTTGATCCTTTGAATTGCAAACATTATTTGCTAAAGGAAACAATTTCCTGGCCAGTGATTTTTTTTCTGTAAAACAGGGATTCAAAATGGTCTGCCATCCCAATTTGTGGTGATACCCAGACATCTGACTGACTAGGCATATTTCCTAATTCTTAGATTTGCTGTATTTTGAAACTGGAACAAATGCTTACAATAAAGCAAATGAACAATACTAAAGTAAACGAACAATGCTTTCTGAACCCGTGAAGTAAATGGAAATTTTGCCTTGGGCAAATAATGTCTGGAGCTCCACAAACACCCTCATTTCATACAGAAAAGAAATAGATTGCAGTTATTTCTGTAGCATGTAGGGATGATCTGGTACCTAGAACCAGACAGTGTACGGCTGCATGATGGACAGTGTAGCCTCTCTTGATCATACCTTGATATTCAGGAGGAGCGATAAATGTCAGCCCTTACAGCAGGGTTTTGTATGTTGCATTTGGCAACACATGCATACTGTTTTCACTTTTCCCATCTCCAGAACTCTGCAGTGGAGGGATCTAATTGTTGGTTGCCAGATTATCAAAAGCATTTAGATGTTTAAAGATGTCACTGATTGCCTGAAGGTACTTTCAAGAGTACATTAGCAGGTTAGGGCCGTTCCTTTGTCACTGGGTGCCTTTTAAAATTCTGGTGGCTCCCTGCTGTTATGTTTGATTATAAGAATTTCTCTAAAGATCTTCGTTGCCACCTCCAAGGCTTGCCAGCTCACCCACCTGAGTTGTGAGTGCCCTCCAGGCTTCTTCTGTATGAAGCATGTGAGGATGGGATATGGCCTGCTTCTTTCAAAGTACCAAGAAGCACAAAAGTATTGAGAAGAGGGCATAACTAAGAGGGAGCTAGAAAAATATGAAATCTGAACCAACTTTGCAAAGGGTAGAGAAAGCCTGTACAATGAGCATTGCGCTGGGAGCCACAGTGTTGTCATCGTGCTGTGCTTGCTGAGCAGGGATGAGCTGCAGCTGAAGGACAGCAGGCTGGCTGTGGGCTCCACGTTCACACCAAAATACTGAGCAGACAAATCAGCTGCAATGGGAACGTGAGCCATCCAACAGTCAGCATAGCTTGGCTTGATAAACAGCCCCTCAGAAGAGGATACCTACGTCACCAGTCCAGGAAGAGAGAAAAGCTCTCCTTTATGCTGTGTTTTGACTATTACGTGCTTCCAAATGGTACATGTAGTGACACTGATAGGGAAAAGATGGCTCTAAGTATCAAGCAAGAAGGAAATGATAGAACACCAAGCTGTTGAAATAGCATATCGACTAGCCAAAAGAATGTCTGGCCACATTTTTAGATGTTGTAAAATCAGTATGATTATTTAGATCTTAGTTGAAACATGCTAAGTTATAGTTTGAAAATATCCAGCCCTTTGTTTGTGATAATTCATGAAAGTAAGAGCTTTATCCCTGTGTGTTAACTATTTCTGTAGGGGTGTTGATGTTCTAAAGTTTCAAACACAGGTTTTTAAACCAAATCAAATGGAAATGCTACTCCTTGTAACAGATCTCATTCTTTGGGGTTTTTGAATTGCAGAATATCTAAATAACTATCAAAATATCTTTTAAAAACCCCTGAAATCTGAATCTAAAAATTGCAAAGCCATAGATACCCTTATTCTAGTGACTGAAGCAAAAATCCAGAGATTTTTCAGCAAAGCAGCTCTCTCAAATAGCAATAGAATACTTGCAGTTACAGAAGGAGGAATTCAACACACTTGACATTTTGCAAGAATTTGGGAGTCTCCATAGTTTAGAAAATGTTTTGGAAATGCTTTACGTGGCATGCTATAGGAAATAGTTAAAAGATGAAATACCATGATTTCATATATATCTTTTTTATTTGCTGATATTTTCCAGAAGGACCACATAAGAAATGTTGGGTTAATGGAGAAATTCCCACCAAGTTCACTGAGCCTTAAATCACATTAATGCCAATTCAGAACTCCTATAAATAGCAAGAAATAGGTTTTGGGCACTGTTTAATTGAAAAAGTATGTTTGCAACATGAGCATTGAGTTACATTTCTTCCTAGACTCTGTTTGACAGAGTCAGTTTAGTTCTCTGACAACTGCCAATGCACGTTTTTCAGAGATGCAGGTGGTGTTCTACACAAAGTGTACGGCAGAGTAAATTGCAGAATGAGACATCTGTGGGATTTTAGCTGGTAAAATACCTGAAAAAGGCTGCTTACATGTAGGATTTCAGGAATACCTTGACTGAACTAAAGCTTTCATATTTCAATAACTGTGGCACTGTTTGCTAGTACAACACTCATTAAGGCAATTATATTGTTATGTACTTTTCTTTTTCTGCAATACAGGAAGTTTAGCAGAATTGCCTAAAGAAATGTTAGCATCCTTAACAACATCTTTCTTGTAAAGGTTGAGATAATACATGGACTCCACCATCTTTTCCTCATTCAAATTCTCCCTTGACTTCCCTACCTGGAAGGGATAAATATCAGCTGTGAAACGGAGTTCTAGTTCCTTTTCACTCACAATTTCACAAGTTGAGCAACTTGTTATAGTTTATCACAGTTGGGAATTTATTTGATTTTGTTAGTTTATTTTGGTGGAGAAGTTTATAACATCCAGGCAGCTGAGGAGTAAACAACACCTCTCTCAGTTGCCAAATCCTGCTCAAATGACACCTTAGGATGGGGAGAACGATGTTTTAATTGAAATACCACATTCCACAGCTGAACTAAAACAGGTCACTCTGAAGTATGGAGGTGGCTGGATTTCAGGGCAGAATCAATGGTCATATTGAAGCTTTTCTTGTAATTTTCTGTCTGCGTATCTTGAATCCAAGTGATGTAGGATTAGCTTTTCTCCCAAGATTTCTATACTCTATTTCTCAAGAAATATTGATGGAGGAAAATTTTGGTGGTATCTAGATGGCACTAGGGAATGCACACCTTCTGGTTGTTTACAGTGGCAGTTGAAATCCAATTTTGTATGGGATTTTTGAGAATGGATATGCATTTATGTAGACAGGCACTTGTGACTGTGTCATAAGATGGTAAAGTTGTTGGGAAGCAGTGCCTGAGTCTGTCTGTGTGTACAGGTCTAGAGCACAAGGATGTGATCATACTGCAGGTACCCCGGACGTCTAAGGCAGGAGTTAGGTTTGAGGGTTGCCACAGAAGGAGCTGCATCTGGAAGGACTGTCTGGGTATTTGTGCAGATTGGCACTGTTGGAGCACAGGAGGCTGCGGAAGAGAAAGAAGGTAGGGTCTTGTCAGTGTTTCAGCTAGACATAACCAGTGCAGGGAGTTCAAATATGTGATCTTTGATGCATCATTATTGCTTGCAGGCTCTGGAGACAACTGCTGTTAATAAATGAGGAGAGGTTTTCCTTCACTTCAAAATGTAGCTATCTTGCTTTTGGGTCCTGAGGTCTTTCACTGAATCTTGCCCTGAGATGAATTCTTCAGAAGACAGGATCATCCTTCATTTGGCATTTACTCACTCAATTACCTTCCTGCATTTTGTGCAGGCCACATTAGACTTTTCATATTTTATTTGTCCTTGCCAGACCACATTTATTCATTAGCTGTATTTATTGTAGTTATGGTTGAGACAGCACTTTTATTGCAAGTCCCCTATCTTTGGTGGTTTATAACTTTCTGAAACAATTACCTTTTTGGCTGAAATTTCTCAAGCTTGTTCTAAGCTCAGAGGTGAATAATGTTTCAGTAAGGTTGAAAAAAATCCATTAAGCCATTTATGAGGACTAGACGTTCCAATAAACGTAGGCGCATTTATTTTTTGATGACCTACTTATTCCAATAAAGTGCATTATTATTCTGTTTTCTCCTGTTTTAAATTATGTTTTCTTTTAAAAGAGAATGAGGATGTTTTATAGCAGATTTTTAGATGGGCTTCAAGGAAGGTTTGTCCACATGCAGTTTTGTGCAGGCAAGCACACTTGTTTGCTGCACTGAGCTCACAAACAGGACTATTTATGGGTGCAAAAGCTTTTGGAGTTCAGCACATTGTTCTCTGCAGGAAAACAACAGCTCAGTCCCTTGTGGTTCTGGTGGATAGCTGGCACTGCGTATGCAAGTCTGACTGCACAGTGCAAGGGTAGATAGACAAAATGAGGCCGTCTTTTGAATATAGGCCTTTAGTTGTGCAATGATGCTAACTCAGTGTGAAGATTCAGATATTGCTTGTGCAACAGGACACTGAATATACTTCTGCTGTCTTGCAGGCATTGGAGACAATTTTTCATCATGCTGTCCTGGACAATGTGCAGTAATTTGACAAGTGATAAAGTCATGTGCAATTGAAAAGGCAGTGCTTTTTTTCTTCTTTTTCTTTCATTGAACTTCTGCATAGACAATGTAATTAAATTCAACTATGCTTTGTCTCATGTCTACAGTGTGCCTTTTAGTACACATGTAAATGCTTTGTGTGTTGCATACATTGTGAAAAGGTCCTAATGTTTATGCACACTGATGTAGCATGAAAATATAGAACTTTTACTTACTAAAGTAAAGATATTGTAAGTTTATGCCAGTGTAACTGAGAGCAGAATTTGGCCCAGTATGATTAGATGTACTGATGAATTTTTATGCTAAACTCCATGACCTTTGCACAATTAAAATCTCAACTTTAACATTGCATTAGCCTAGGTTTTCATTTAATTACACATATTTGGTTGAAAGCTTCAAAAATGTTAATATTTTAAGTCTCGTCTCATGTTTGTAATTGAACTTTTTTGTGTGATTGTTTTCTGCAGTAATCAAAAGGACATTAGCATGGACAGGAAATGAATCTGGAACTCTAGAGATTAATATTAATCTGCTAATGTCCTGTCCTGATGTTCTCAGGAATCCTTTCTTCTCTAGCACATTATGGTACTTTAGTAATCAGCAATTAGGGTAAGGTTTTCTCAGGCCTGAACTATGTCCTCTCTCATTTTCTGATTGCTGTGGGAATGGTGGTTCTGTCCCCCATGGAGTCAGAGCAGAACACAATGTTTCTGCTCCAAGAGCCATAGTGCTTAGATGAATGCAGGGCTGGAGGCTTAGCACATTTAAAGGACGGAGATTTGAGAGTTAGATAGCAGAGTTTAATCTCAGGTTATATTTCTCTATGGGATTTGCCATGCTTCCATGGTTGGGAGTACTTCCCTTGATCCTTGTGCTAACTCTGCATAGAGCCATGTGCTCGTGGCTTGGGAAGCACCGACCCAGCTGGCCCTGACCCAGAGCAGCACATCACAGCCTGGGCCATGCTGGAATCTGCATCAGGAGGCAGTCTCATCCTCTGACTGTGTGCTTCAGACAAGACTGTTTCACAGACCCAGTCTTGCAGTGTCGGGCAGAAGGTCAGAGGGACTGTGTAACCTCTGCCCATTTACCAGCTCCTGCAAGGGGCTTTGTTGTTCCAGCCCACAGACACACTGATGCCACTGCAGAAACCATTGTGGCTGTGGACTTCAGTGGACTGCACTGATAGTGCTTAAGTTTGTATATGTAGCATTCAGGCAGCAGATCCTGTAAGCCACAGTATTTCCTCCCTGTTACTTCCTCCACTTGCCACTCCCAAGATGGTCTGAAACATTGCAGCATTTAGGAAATACAGACCTGTCTCCAAGTATCCCACTATCATTTGCGTAACAAAGCTGAACGGATTTTTATTTCTTTTAGCATGTGCACAGAACGAGAGGCGAACAGAGAGAATTCATTTTCAGGTTTTCAGAGCACTGTAGGATTCTGTGAGTTGGTTCAGGGGGAGGGAGGGTTGGTGTGTGTTTTCTTCCTTTTCTGGCATAAGTGCCCCTGGTTTTGCTCCAAAAAATTAATTGATAGTCCATTACAAACTTCCTACATTTGTTCTGACTTCTACTTTTATTTTTAATTTCTATTGTGCAATTCCATCTGAATAAAAAACCCTCTAGAAGGTGCAATATTGAGATGTAATATTGACTTGATTGTAGCAGATCATTCAATTTTCTTTCCCTAAACAAAATTTCATTGAAATTGTTGTATTTTCAGTGCTTCACTTTTGATAAATCGGCATCTTCCAATGGCCATATGTTCTATTGGAAAATTCTCAAGTCGTCCTAGTTGTATGCACCCAGATGATACTCAGTTTCATGATATGTTCCGTCGTCTGCTATGTGGTGCAGAGAGAGGAAAACAAGAAAGTGATAGTGGAAATGACACTGAGGCCTGTGCTTGCACTTCAGAATAAGCAGATTGGAGTCCAAGCACTGCTTAAAGCTTCAAGTACAGTCATTTTTGTTTTGGTTTAGGATACAGAATAATTTCCATTTATCTCAAGTTGGGTTGCTTCCTTTATAGCCTGTTTATTCCAATGAAAAATGCCTACATAATCTGAGCCTCTTACTGGCCAGATACTTATTAGTGTTTTTGCATGATATTCATGTAATTGATCTTCCATTCTTTTTAGCAGATGAAGTGGATGATAGAGTTGGTTTGAATTCCTAGGAAACAGGAATGAAAATAGCATTGCAAACCTCGGGCTTAGTTTTTCTGTGCCACCATTTCCCACCTGTACATACATCTCTCTAATTTATAAAGGGTACTTTACAAATATTTGTTGCCAAAATTGAGAAGTGTGGGCTATGCAAGTACCTAAAAGGGTGAAGAGAATGAGCCCAGAGTCTGGGGCCCTTTGCAAGGGTGGGAGGGAGGGTAGAGGGGTAAGGAAGCCCAGATTTCTCTGGCTGTACAGTTTCTGCTATGGCACTAGGGTTAAAGGGGAGAGATTCACTTCAGGTAGACAGAAAAGCCGAGTATATTTTGACTCATTGATGCAGACAGCTTGCACTGGTGTGGTAAGCAAACCTACCTGCCCAAGCTGCCCAACCTCTATCACAGCTCTACAGATATCTGACATTCTTCTGAAGCAACAACTCCTCAACTGTACCAGTTTATTACCAAACATTTTCAAGAAAGCCATAACCAGTTACAATTTGTTTTACTACCTTGAATTTTGAGCCATAGCCCTTTAAAATCTGCTTTGTGAGCATTTCAGGCACCATTTAAGCAGTGGCAGATAGAGAGCTGGGTGGCAGCAACATTTGACATCCCAGAGCCTAGGACTGATTCTAAGTCAAACCAATTCTTTTTGCTCTAGCATTGAGGTCAGGTGCATCCTCCATCTGTGCTCCATCTGCTCAGCAAGAATGCTGATCTGGTGTTCTGTACCTATTGCAGTGTATCTGTCATGGTATTAGATATAAAAAGGACAAAAGGCCCTGAGGACATCCACAATGTATAAGTATTTTTAAAGGTTTGTCTGAAAACATTTAAACTTCAATGGTCAGCAGGAGAGCTGCAGCAAACAAGATTTCTTTAAGCACCCTTTAGAGCCCTCCTTTAATCTAGTTTTCCTTTTCCAAAGGATTCCTGGTTCTCAGAAATAAGAACAGAAGTTGCAAGAAAGCTCATTCGAAGAACAACCTTTATGCTAAGGCTCTCAGTATCTCAGGTATTGACTGTCTTAGGGCTGATGACGCTTGGATCTTCTACCCTCTTTGAACTGAGTTGCAGGGAGCCAGGTCTTTTCCTTGTGACAGACACATATTGTCATTTTAAAACAACAGTTTATTTTACAACTGAATTTATTCCCTAGTGCCAAGGAAAAACTGAGACAGAAAACAACTAAATCATACAATGGAGTGGGTATCAAAGCAGAGAATGAAATCCCACATTTAATGATGGCTTCTCAAAATCCAAGGCAAAACTGACTGATGGAACCAGCTTTTCTGAGGATAGCTCCAGACTCTTCATCTGTTTTCTGACTGCTTCACCTTTGAATACTTATGGCTTAAATTCGGGAAGTTCAGTTTAGCTAAGTATCCAAAATGGTAGGAATTACTTTGAATATTTATATTTTCAAAAATGGACTATAAGTCATTTAAGAACTGTGTTGAACAGGATATTTTTCTGTGCCTTAGCATCATAGGTCTAGCAAAATGCATTGTATGTCTAAACAAAGTATTTTCAAAAGTTCATTATATGTTTTTAGTAATAGTTAGCTCAGAAATTCCATCAGCATTTTTAAAGTTTGGAGAAGATTCAGAGTGCAAATATGCAAGATTTCCCGGAAGAAAATGCCTGTTGCCTTTGTTGTTCGCTCCCAAACTGGCATGGTTAAAGGATTAGTTACTCAGCAGTGTTCTGGGTAAAAGATCAGGCTGGTTTGCATTTTTTTTGTAAGGCAGTTCACCCTTCCCCATGACAGAAAAGGACAGTTGTATTTATATGAACAAGAGCTGTAAATCAGAATTGGAATAGTTGCTGGCACTGGCTCTTAATCATTCCTCGGAGTTGGGATCAGGTATGGCTTGCATTTGTACCGTAACTCTAAAAGGCCCCAGAGCACTTTCCAAAAACTGAACAATGCTCATGTCCATTTTCTGTGGGTTCAGCTACAGCAGGCTGCAGCCCACTGCTCAAACATCTGTTGAAGGAATGGGCCCATTAAAAGAACACAGTGTTGCTGTAGTGTGGTGGTGCATTTTAATTGTCTCCTACTGTACTTTTTCATGCTTTTTCAGCCCTGTGGAAAACCAAGTTCTCCTCCAACTGGTCAGAAGTGTTCATACAAACTTACTTGCCGTGGAACTCACTATGGGTCACCCCGATTTCAGAGAAAACTGCCCAAGTGTTCTTGTTTCTTAGCAGTTTGTTTTAAACAGGTCTTGCATAATCTCGGTTTTCTCTAGGGTGCAGGAATGTGGGGAGTTTGGGGTTTGGCAGGTTCTTGGAGGGTGGAGGGCTTAAAAGGCTCAGCACTGACCTATCAGGCCAGTGGTGTCAGGTAGCTGGGGCAAGCTAACAGCTCTGGAGTAGCCATTGATAACAGGACTGGTGAAATTTTGTGGTAACTCTGCAAAGCTTCACCAGTCCCTGTACCATCCTTCCTTCTCTATTTCCTTTTAAGGAGATGGTTGTAAGTAAAGGCTTGCACATTCTATTGCAAGCCATCATGTTTTCAGAAGCATTTACAGATTTGAGTCACAGCTTTCCCATATCTGGCAGTAAATACCAATATGAGAAAGGCAAAGATATCACTCCCTTGATCAGATCTTATTCTTTTTTTTTTTTTTTTCTATTTTTACATTACCCCAGCTGGAAATTACTCATTTTCCTAACACAGCCTTGGTTTTCTACCTAGAAAGACACTTCTACAAATGCAGAAAAGGTGAGGGAGCTGTAGTTTTGGCTTATTGTTATTATTTCATTTATTTAAAAATTGAAATTTTTTTTTTTTTTCCTAAATTTGGAAGATCTGAATATGCATTATGCTTTCCATATCATCATGATAAGATGCTGAGCACTCACAACTTTCTTGGAAGCTGGTAAATACCAAAAGCATTAGGACCTTCTAAAATCAGTCATCTAAGACCTTTTAAACAAAAGTCATCCTCTACTCACACAACATAGAAAATTTCATACAACTATACAACTGGAAGTGTAAATGAAGATGTATTTCAGTCTCTTGTCTTGCTGATATTTTGTTGCATAATGTAGGTCAAATGTCCATCTTCTTTTGCTATTGAACAAATCCCAGGGGCGCTTAATCTGAAGCACAGTGTTTATAGGTTAGGGAAGTAAATAAGGAAGTTTAAGTAAGGGAAGTTTCCTGCTGTGGAAGACCATGAGAATATGTTGATTTAGCATGGATATTTTCTTTCACTGCCACTTGCCTTAGGGGTTCCCAGTCTGTTTTAAAGGTTTGGTCATCATCCCTTTGTGGATGATGATGAAGGCATATCTCAGGGTCATTAAGGTTGGGAAAGACCTCCAAGATCATCAATTCCAACCATAATATCATTTGGTAATTCCTAGATTAAAGCTATGGGCACAAAGCAATACTGAAACTCCGATTAGACTTTCCTCAGTCTGAGCTGGCGGCCACTTACTGTTGGGACCTTTCAAGAAACTCTTGATCCAGCCTTTTCTTTTGGGAAAAATAGACTGAAACCACCATGTCCTTTGCATGCACTTGGCAGCAAGTGGCAGTGGTTCTGTGCCATTGGGAAAGAAAGGCTCCCTGGAACCCAGATCTTCAGTGCCTCACATGAAGGGACCTCAATCCAAAACAGGAATCTAAAGAAGAGTACTGCATGTGCCTGTATAAACAGTCTGCAAATCTCATTGTAGTGAGACATTCCTGAGGTGATTTCTGAGCTCCTTTGTCCCAGTCAGGTGAATTCTCCCTAGGTCTCACCCGTGCTCTTCACAGAAGGCAGTGGAGTTGAGAATGCACCACTGATAGTGTGTTTCTTAGGCCTTGTGGTTGCAAAAGCGTGACGAGAAGAAACATCTGTGGATGTCTGGGTTGTAGAGGAGTTAATAGAGAGAGTGATTTAGACCACCAAATGTGGATATTTTATTGTGGCCCTATTGTAACATCATATATTTTATAACTTCTAGTGACTGCACAATCCTGGGACTTGCCTTCTGGCTATGATTTATTTTTCCTGTTAAGTCATTGTTCATCATTATGAGCTGAGATTATTTTTCTGTGTAAATTTAACAGAGAAGCATTCTTGAACTTGAACACATTTTTAATTTTTAAAAAGCAGCAGAACTCCCTTTGCTCTCCTATGATTATGATACTAAGCAATTATAACTCTTTACCCTTTGGTCTTCACAGCATTCTTGTCAGATTAGTACAGAGAGAGGCTAAAATCAGGACACTGCCCCTGAACCCCTCACGAGCTGTGAGCTTTGAAGGGGTTTTTAAGCCCGGATCCAGACACAATCTTGTCCGAACACCGGAAAGCAAGCGCAGAAACGTGCCAGGGAAGCAAGGCTGTGCCGTCATCGATGCAGATGTAATTTTGTTGTTATTGCTAACGCTGAAATCCGAAAGGAACAAAATTTAGTTGGGGAATCTGTTGAAGGGGAAAGAAAGATGCCTGCTAGTAGTTGACCTTGGCAGATGTCAGGTGAAGGAATGCAAACGTCCCCCAGGAAGACTTGGAAGGTCACTTGGGCAGTCCGAGAGAGGGTAAGCAGGCCTTCCTGGCCACCCAGAATTTGGCATGAACAGAGAGGCAGGTGCACCTCTGAGTAGATCAGAGGGTGTTCACTTGGCCTTTGGAGAATTTCAAATGGACAGGTACAAGGCAGGTCTCACATCTCGATTCTTCACAAAGGGATGGTCACAGAAGTTGTGTAAGTGTTGTTGCATGAGGTTGGAGTATCAGGATAGTTTTGCCTTTTCAGTTGCTACACAAGAGGCTGAGTAATGCTTTCTCTTACTATTTATATTTTCTTTTACTTGCCTAGAAGAATACAATGATAGCCTCTTCATTAAAGCAAAACCTGGTATTTCTTAGGTAAAAAGAACTATCCAAAAGATGGATTAGATATACAAGTATTTAATTGTCATTCACATTTTTCTGTTCATGTTACTTAACAGTGTTTTGCTTACCACTCAGTTCATTTCTATCCTGGTTTACAGTCTACATTTTTCTGCCAACCCCAAAAGCTCCCTAACCTTTGTTACTTCTTGTTTGACCTCTTTGTGGATTTGTATTTTACTTTTCATTCACTCACCTCTTTCCCTTTTCTCTCCCTTTGCTATCTACATGTAAGTTCATAATTTTTATTATGGGTGAGGAAGCTTGTTTGTATTTCTCCAAAATGTTGCGATCTACTGAAAGGGGGCAGGGAGAGAAACTAAATTGGAGTGAGTCAGCATTCTTGGCTCCTTGGAAGCTGGAACCAGCTTCAAAGGGAGCCTCAACTTGGGGGCAGTTGCACAGATGAATCCCAAACCTTTTTACGTCCTTCTCTTTCTTTCCTCCTCCTCTCTCCTCATGTAGTCCGAACAGATTTGGCAATTTCAGTTAAGCACGTCTGTGCAGATTTTTAAAATCCATTACATAAGTTTGTTAGTTTAAGACTCTCTTCTTCGACATATGAGCCTAAAATGGCTTTGATTTAAAAATGGAACTTGGCAGGGAATTTGTTCATATGGTAAGATATGTTTTTTTCTTAGTTTGGTTTCATTTATAATATGTTTTAATCATATTTGGTGTTTTCAAAACAAATGGTGAAATATGGGGCTTTTTTCTATTTCTGGCTACCCTCCTCTGAAAGGCCTTACTTCTCTCTGTGTGTTTAATTTGGTGCTTGAAAAAGCCTTTATAGACAGAGGCTGCAAAATGTAGACTTAGCGTGCCTGTGAGGAGGGAAAATTCAGACATGGATCATGCTGACCAGAACTGTGAATCTCACAGATCTTCTCTAATAGCAAGCAGAAGGGTCACTAAGTGGGTCTCAGAGTATGTACACATATAGACATATTTGTAAGAAAATAAGTGGAATACAAGGAAATCAAAGTAGGGAAACCAGGTGAGACAACACCGTTTCTCCATTTATGATCAGTGCATCATGATTATCTGAGCAATTATAATTTTAAGGAAATTTTTTTTCACAGTCTGAGGTGCATCAAAGCAGATTTCCGCCAAGCAAAATTCTTTCTTCTAGTTCCTAGAACAGGGGGGATTTGCATTTCCTGGATGGCCCAAATATCCTGGATTTTCTGTATTTTCTTACAGAAGTTTTTCTTTGTGATCTTCTTAGTACATACAGTAACCCATAGAAGAGACTTATGCCCTTTAAGCAAGGTGGTTCAGACCATGCATCCTGTTAAAATCTGCACAATAGAATTGGGTCCTAATTTTTCAAGTGATCTTGTCTTTGTGTGCACAGATCTCAACTTTGCTAGGGTTGGGAAAGCAGGTTTCAAGTTAAAGTTGTGTTCAGTCTTGGAACTTCAGCGCTAATGGTTTTGAAAGAAATGCAAGGCTGACCACCTGGTCTGCCTGTTGCACCTAGCTATGTAGGAAACCCCAGCTTGTCTTTATGCCCAGACTGGCTGAAACAAAATACATGTTGCTTTTGCAAAGGACAAGAGCAGAGAACAGCATCATCAACCCAAAGAGCAGCCCCTTTTTTGAAAACAGACAGGCCCTAGGAAAAAAAATCTCCTCTACTCATCCTCTGTGGGAAACCCAGCTGCCATTGCTGACAATTTAGGATGAGAAAGAGGTAAACTCTGCATGACTAAAGCAAAGGGTGGGAGGATCCACTACAGAAAACTGTGGTAATGGGCAAAAATTTGCAACTACACTTCATCCTAGTTAAGACTGATGTCCGAGGTAGAGGGAAGAATCTTTCAGGCTTGGAGATGGGCTTTAGAAGACCAGCCAGAAAAAAGCACACACAAAAATAAGAAAGCAGAAGGCGTGGGTGGTTATGGGGATTAGTACTGACATATGGAGCCTATCAGCTTGAAGTTACATGTTTAAATCTGACCTAGGTCAATCATGCCCCAAAGTCATTACTGTCGAGCAGCTGTTGGGTGGCCTCTGTGAAATGACTTAGGGGTTTGAGCCCAGTTTCTAGTGGCAGGTGTCCACATTACACAAATCCATCTGTATTAATTGCCTCCCTATATCTGGGAATCTCACCAGAAAGACTAAGTACTGAGGGTTCATCATAGAGACTGAGCTGTACTGTTTTGTCTTGGGTGGCCCTTCAAGGAAGGGGCTGAAGAACTTTGGAAAAGTATCACAGGAGATTCCTTTCTCTATTGTTTGAGAATTTTCAAACCCCCAGGACCTGCAGATTTCACTGGTGCTGCGTTTACTCTTGAAGTCAGCAGAAAGTATTTCATAACTGGCTGCTTGCACGATGTTGAATATACATCATTTGGTTTCTACTTTCAGATCATAATAATATAAACAGGAAAACTACATTTTGAATTCATTAAGTTCTTCCTCCGCTGTTTATAAAAGATAAAAACTTCTCGCTCCTTTTTTTTTCCTAAGGATTGATTGGTGTCATGTACGTATTCGTTCACTTCTGTTTATGCAAGATAATAAGAGTATTAACATGGAGGTGGAATAATGGTGTTTATAGTTCCATCACCACTGTTTATATAAGATAAAAACAGTTTAAAAACCAAAAAAAGGAAAAGTAGTGAGAGAACATTTTCTGTTACATACATATATTATTTTTTCCCACTTCTATTTCTAAAGAATTTAAAAGAAAAAAAAAGTGCTGCAAGTTGAAGAGGAGTTGCTTCTGTTTATAATATTTCTGTGCTGTTTACCTAAGATAAATTAATTTAGAGTTGATGTAATGAGCAGCTTGGAAGAAGAGAATTGGGGTGAAAGAGGACCTGGTGGGGTTAAGTCTGATACTCTTAGTACCTTGTAATCCTTTCCTTTATTAAGAAACATGAAAGATGCATACTGAGTCTCTCTGGTGGGAATATGATACCACCGGTGAGGCTGGGGACACACGGTGCTGTCCCGGCAGCCTGTGCAGTGCTGCCAGAGAGCTCGGAGGCTTCCTCTGGCAGGAGAGCTCTCAGAACAGAAAGGACACTACAATAGCCTGAAAAGATCTCATGGACGTTAAACCCCTTGGTATCATTGTCCATGGACTTAGTCCAATAATTGTGTGCCTGTATGACTCTGTTTTGTTCTGCAGCTTTGAAGTCTAATCCTAATTCCTTCAGGGAGAAAGGCTTGTAAAATGTCTGCATTTCAGAGAGACAGGGAAATTCTACCTTTGATGCAAGCCCTATTGTCAGTCCTGCTCAGTCCTTCTGAGTCACCCCTGCTCCTACCCTGTGCACGGGCATATTGACAGACACAATCTTGGGAAGCTGGGAAGCTGGCAGATGTGCCAGATATTTCTTTGGGATGAGACTGATGCTCTGGTTCACAGTGTCAACCAGAAAGGCCTCTTATGCCTAATAAAAGAACAACTGTGTGGACATTAATGCATGTACAGGCAAAAAGTCCAGGAGTATTCGCTTACTTTTCCAAATTAGTTTGCTCCAGATCCAGTCACACTCTTTGTGTGTTTGCTTTGGCCAAACATTTAAGTGGGCAGGCTTGAAAAATCAGGTTTTCCTACACTTTCAGGTAGGGAACTATCAGCAGCTCAGTTTCACCCTCTAAGTGGTAAGTGCTGTGAGAGATGGCTTTTTGCACATGCTTCTCACCCCCCTTGTGCAGGTAAAGGAATCAGCCCAGGAGTTGGCTTGACCTTCTCCAAGTGGTGATGGATTAGCTTAAAGAAAAATAGTGAGAGAAAATCTAACTGCATCCTTAACCAGGAAGCTATAGAGTATCAGTAAATCTAGACTTGCAACAAAAAAGCTTTTTGTCTTTTAAAAGGAGTCACCATCTTCTATAATTTCATAGTAGCATTTTTTTTCCCTCTAGTCCTTTGTGTACCTAACTTACAATGATGTCTTCATCTCTTCTTCCCAATTCTTACTTCAGCCCAATAAATGTCTTTACAAGGCAGACCATTTAAATGCATGCATAAGTCCAATTCTGTTAAAAGGATTCTGAAGTAAAGGTTGAATTTTAATTATATCCTTGAATCCCATTTCATTCACACATTTGAATTTAAGCATAAGCTTGGGTACATGGTTTGAAGGCTCAAAGTTTAACATTAATGCTGTCAGGATACAAAACAGTGCTGTACATCAGTTGTGTCATGTGGTCCATTGCACTGCTTGATGCCACCTATGCACCCCTGCTCCAAATGTCAAGTACTTGAAGCAGATTGGGTCTCCTTAGTGAGCAGCATTGCCCAAGGTAGATAAAAAATAGGTTTTATTGGAAAAAAAATTGAAATCTACAGGTGCATCTTCCAAAGGCATATAGGGGTATGAACTTGCCAGGTAAATGAATCCTTGAAAATTTCTCTCTTCTTATTGCCAGCCCTTACTTCCCTTCGTGCTGACATAGATGCAAAGAGAAAGGATAGATCTGTCAGCAAGCTGAGAAGGAGTTTAAAGGAACTCCAATCAGAAAGTTTTGTTTTTCAGATGAATATATATTGTCACGGGTACAAAATGACATTTCCTGAAGTGAAGGCCATTCTCATCCCTATCCAGAGCATTCCAACGTACAGTAATGTGTGTCTTAATTATGGTGTTCCTGTGTCTAAAAGTGGCTCAGAAATTTCACTTTTCAGAGTTGTATAATCAAGTTGCTCCACCTTGCTATTAGGCATGAATGGCAGTCAGTGCTCCAGGGAAGCCTGAAATTGAAAGAGCAGCAGGTGGGGAGCAGTGGGTCAGGATGGGTATGCATTTAGGAGAGCTGTGTGGGGAGTCCAGAAGTAGAATAGCGGGAAGTGCTGTAAATTGGATTGAACACGTTGCTAGTGGACAGGGTGAAAGATTATACAGCATTTGTCTGTGTGACCGTAATGAGCTTTTTTCCCATAAAAGATTTGGGGAGAAAGTACTGTGTATGAATAGGGTCCCTTTAAGAAGCACTTTTAAACGAGCTCATTTTCGATTCCAATCATGTATATGCCCCAGCAAGACTGTAGCCAGATGCTTGTAGATCTGAGGAAAACAGCCCAACCCTTTTCTTATCATCTACCAGAGATGACAGACTTTAAAAACTCAATGGCACTTTCGATAACTTCTAACAAGAACTGGGACTTGCCTGGCTCCATTTGTCTGGTCAAGGCTCTATTTCTGCAATTTATCCCATGGAGATTTTCAGCAGAACCTTACGGTTAGTGTCTGAATTAATGATATTCCTTCCTTTTTGCCATGACAAAAACCACTCTGCACTATATACATTATGCTAAAGTTTTTGTCATGGACACAATCTGTAAAAGCTTTTTCAGCTTCATCATTTTGACAACCTGATTCCATTAAGCCCTTCCCAGTGATCACGTTTGTGTAGTGCACATGGGAGAGATTGTTTACTCACATGGTTTTCCCTTCTTTGAAGCTAGGAAACAGTGATCATCTCTCAGGTTACATATAATGTCTTTTTCCTGTCCCCAGGAAAACATATTTTGAGGGAACACAGTGTAGCTCTCTTAGTAAATGAATCTTCTCTGTGGTATATAGTCCTTGACTTTTCTTTAGGGCTCTTTTAGGACAGAGACATGGTCTTAGCTCTTTAAGTGTGTAGGTTGGTCTGTTGATAGGTTTGCATTAAAAAGCTCTGAACACGACACATTTCTCAGTATTTTTTGCCATTCTACTTGCACTGAAATGGAAATAGTTGAGTGCTTTGAATAACAAAACTCTCTACTTTTTCTCAAATACATGGTTTACTCAAAATCCTCCAGCGAAGGTCACCACAGTCTGGTGATACCTCTGCTGGATACCTTGCACTACTGGAGGCTTTAAAGGAGTCTGGAGAAACACTGGTAGTTCTGATCATGCCATAATGGCAAGTTCTAGATGCTGGTGATTAAAACTGGAGCTGCTAAATGATAGAGCTGAAAATGAAAGAAAAGGATGCTTTATTTTAAAATGCATTCTCTCACAGCTTACTTTCTAAGTGGGTTATTTTAATATCAGTTTTTGGCAATAAGGAAACTTAACATTTTGTGGCTAAAGCAGATAGGAGACTAGAGGGGAATAAGATCCCACAAAACCTGTGTTTGTCTCCAAGGAATATTTTTTTATCTACTTTGGATAAAAATGAACATGGTGTAGAGCTACTTCTTTATTTCACGCTCAGTAAAGCCAGTAGGATGTTTTATGCCAGCCTCAGTGATGGGCACAACCACCAGACTTTCTGGGATAATTGTCAGTGCAGAATAGCATTGCCTACAGCCTGCTTTAGCATAAACCCAAAATCTATCTCAGTAAGTTTCCAAGGGCATTGAAGCTTCTTAAATTCATTAATTCATAATTTTAAGTGCTGTTTGTTTGTTTCTTCTTTTGTTTGTTTGTTTGTTTTCCAACTGCTAATAATTTCACCTTCCTACCTTGTCTGGTGCATTTCCACAGATACTCATATTTCTCAGGCTGACAGATTTCTGATCCCCCAGACTGAATAGCAGTGTATCTCAGCTTCCCATCTTACATGAACTTTATCTCCCTCATTTAAAATAGCAAAAGCACTGTCTACATGAACAGACCATTATCCTGGTTAGGTTGTTAAAGTTACTGTAATGCTGACTTTATTTTCTTGTAACAGTTCTGAACAAAATGTTTCCTTTGAAAGGTCTCAGACCTCTATCCTCCCAACTCCTAATCACAGTAATATCCAACCTCAAGGAGTCATTAGTGAAGACTCAAACAATATCCTGTAACAAGTCAGCTATGAAGAAATTGGCATAGTTTATCTCTCTGATTCATGTTCATATGAAAATAATGGGTTGCAAAACAAAGGTAGCATTGCTCTCATGCTCTACAGTGTCCATTGGATCCCAGACTTTCCTCCCCCACCGACACATCTCCCAAACTAACTCTGAGTACAACTCTGCAGTCTCTTACGAGACAGGGTCCATCTACAGAAGTGACATGTTCTTAAACTGCAAAGCCATTTCATTGTGCTCCTTCTCAAACTGGCTCACCTATAAACCTCTGTGTGGTCATGGTAAGCTGTTGCATTTTTGGATAACTGGGAAAATGGTATAATGATTCTATTTAAATACAACTCTCAAAGAAGGCTTTACTTTCTGGACCAAATGGATGCAGTGAACTGTGTAAACTGAGTGTAGATGAGTTCTTGGAGTTGTTTGGTTTTGGTTTCATCCTTGTGAAATGGACACTTAGCTTTGCAGAAAAGCTGATAAGTAGTGCAAACTATGTCTCACCACTAAGAGACTTGGTGAAATCTTGGTGTCTGCTGTTTGATTTGGGCTTCAGCAATCAAAGGGATTTTCTTCACAGAAAGGAGCATGCATGTGGATTTTTAGGTTTCTGTGAGGATTTTTCTTCTCATTTGATGTGATGCAGGTTCTAAACTGGGCACCAAAAGATGTGAGTTCATTTCATAGTTCTGCCTTAGTATCAATCAGCTTCAAGATCAGTTTAGCTTTTCTTCTTTCCTTTTTTCATTCCATAAATTGGAATAAGGAGAATTACCCCCATAAAGCAAAAGGTGATGTTCAGCTCGTAGGGAGGATTTTTAGGTTTTTTTACAAATAAAGCTCCTGAAATTATCTATATTGAACTCCACAACTTTAGGTCACATTGGTTGCTCTCTGGATGAGCTGTATATATATGGATAAACTGTGCTGTGTTAGGGAAAACTAGGAAGCTTGGAAAATCTGAGAAAAAATTCAGTCTTTCATGAAACATATCCCACAATTCGTTATAAATATTGTTTCTATTTGTTGACTGGGTCAGCAAAGGAAATTACCAGGCTGAGATAGCCCAAGATGTTCAGGAGAGGAAGTTCAGGAATGGAACAAGAGTGTCACTCCTAAGCTAAGTCCTACTAGAGAAGGTGCTAGGTACTTGCAGTGTGGTTTCTTTTATATTACGTCTGACTTTTCCCTTCAATTATTTCTTGCAATAATTTGGTTAAATCGACAGCCCTGTCTCGTCATCTATCTATGTTATCAAATGAATACTCCCGTTAAGATGGAAGAATTGGTGAAAAATTCCATCTAAGCTTCTCTGCTGTTGCACTACTTAAACTCCCTGCAGCATCACCTTGGTGGTGAGGGTCAGGGAGGGAGGCAAATCAAGGTTAAACTGATATAACTGGGATTCAGGAGGGGAGGTGGTTTGAATATATTGGCAGTAAAACTTAGAATTAGGAACTGGTTCCTATAAAACAACATCATGTTTGGTGATAAGAGGGATCAGATTCTGTGGTAAGAGACTGCATTCTTGACACTTCAGCCACTCATCCCCATGTAAAAGAGCAATGAAAAGTTTGGTTGCTCTGAAACTCAGTTTTCAGGGCACGCATCACAGAAGTAAGTGCATGCTACAGAATACGCTCTTCTCATACCAAATATGAAATGGAGAGTATTTTTCCCAGAAGCCATTTTAGTAGAGCTTTATAAGGGAGTTTTGATTTATTTTAACAGGTATAAAGTGAGAAGACACAGGTGAAAGATAAATTCCAAAGTGTTGATAATGGCCTAGTAGGAGAAAACAGTTGGTTCTCCTGGAAAACTCAAAAGAAACACATACTTAACCTGTCTTTGTAGATGCTGAGGGCTTAACACTGCTCACAGAGGTACAGCTGCATGACCCTGGTGACTTCAGTGTGTCTGCAGGTGTTTAAAGGCAAGTGAAATCTTTCTGTAATGCTTTTAGTCTTGTTCCAAGTGTTGTGTGCTCTCCCAAGAACACAGGTCATGTTCTAAGCAGTAAAAATTTTTAAACATTGAGTACAAGTCACATGCTCTCTTATCTTTCAAGGATTTGCTGCTCTTGTCTATGGTTAGATATTCCATATATCTTGTCAGGTTAAGATATTCCTATAGGTCTTCATAGAGTCAGGTTGGGATTTCTTTAGGGATAGGCAGTCAAGAAAACATCCTGAGAATTTCTTTAAATTATCATGGCAATGGATCTGACCTGCTCACACTTTTCCACAGTGATATTGCTGCCACTTTGCTTCTGATTTAACAAACACCCTCACAGTCAAGTCCTAAACCATGCAGCTCTCAGCAAAGAGAGCAAGCTGGATTTTTGAAGTCCAATGTAACTCCAGCCTAGGGCTTGCCAGAACTCTGCTGATACCCTTTGTGGCCCACCAGCCATGGGTGATGCAGAGCCCTAAATCCCTGCACAGCCCTCCAGTCAGGCTTTGCAGCGTTCCCAATCCAACTTAGCACTCCAGCCCAGCCTGTTCTCCAGATTCTGCAGTACTCACACACTCAGCCAGTGCCCTTTAGTTCTGCTCTGCAGTGCCATCAGGGGAAAATTATATATCAGAGTACTTATGTCCCAAATTGAATGTTAGTCAGATGTTAAAATGAAAGAAATATTATGGAGAGTCAGCACGTCTCACTGTGGAAATAAATTACATACAGTGGAGTGTCATGCCTCTTGGGACCACATATGATCCAAAGACACCATTTAGACTAGTGATCACAACACCACTGGATTTATCAATTCATGATAAAGAAACATTAATATCCAGAAAGCAAATAATAATTAGCAGTAGAAAGCACCCAACCAGTAACTTAAACTCATTTTTCAGGGTCACTTCCTCACATTAGTAGCCTATTTGTATGTATCACTAGATTTTATAGTAATTATCTCCTTATTAATAGCAACTTCACTAATTGCTATTATTAATAAAGATGCATTTAGTTCCTAGAACCTTGCTTTCTCAGTTTAACATTTTGGTTACTCAAGTGTCATATGTCTAAATAATTTAGTATTATTTGATTGTATTTTCTCATACTGTGCAGTCCAGTTTTGGAACTGCAGAATTCAGGACAGGTACTTGAGAGGGTGTAGGGAACAGGGACCATGCGCTAGGACTGCAAACCTCCAAGCAGGGAAGCAAAGATGCTTCATTGCTTATCCACCTTGCAATAAGGAGAGCATGAATTGATGTGGCTGTGGTGTAACACAACAGATCCAGCTTGTGAGCTGCCACTTCAACCACACTCCTTCAGAATAGAAAATTCACCTACAGCTGTGATCAGAGCCAAGACATAATTTTGAAGGTCTGATCCTGAAAGGCAGACAGAACTTTTAGGTTTGTATCCTTGTATAGTTTGGTAGATTTTTCTATTTTCTTGTGTTTAGGGTTTCAAAGCTGAATTCTAAGTGCCAAGAGAAACCAACACAAACAATTTTATAAAATGAAAATGCCCAAATTGCTTCTGGACCACAAAGAGAACTCATCTGGTCAACAGCTGATTTATGACTTATCTTTTCTCTCTTTTGCAAGAGTGAACAGAGAGCTGGCTGTATGCTGGGCGGGAACAACCCAGTCTCAATGCAACCATTATTTTTCCAGTGCCGTGTTTGCTCCTTCATGGTCTCTTGATGGGAGCAGGCACATGGTGATGGAGAAGGGGCTCAGGAGCCTGGGAAGGATTACAGACAGGAGCAGGCAGCAGCTGCCACCAGAGCTGTGAAGCTGGCTGACAGCACAGCCCCCTT
Source organism: Melospiza georgiana (assembly GCF_028018845.1). Classification (NCBI taxonomy): domain Eukaryota; kingdom Metazoa; phylum Chordata; class Aves; order Passeriformes; family Passerellidae; genus Melospiza; species Melospiza georgiana. The sequence continues at coordinate 85,559,589 of NC_080431.1, forward strand.
GGGCAGTCAGAAAGGGGCACTGGGAGTGATGTTGGCAGTGGCCATCCCTTCCCAGGTATTCTGTTCCCAGAATTAGTCCCCAGCAGTGCCCTCCTTGTCCAGGGTGGTGGTGGGCAGCAGGAGCAGGGCATGCTGTGGCTCTGGGAGGTGGTGCTGGGCAGCCTACTCCTGCCAGCCCTGGCCAAGCACCTGCCAACAAAATGCCCTGGTTTCATTCATTGCAACACATCCCTCAAAGAGGTAGTCAGTCCTTAGAGTTACAGAAAGATAAAAGAAGTACTATTCCAGGCCATCTTTTAAGTCAAGATGCATGCTCAAAATGCTACATTTACATTATAAAACAAGAATATATTTAACCTTCCTTCTTCCTCACCTTTTTGCTGGCTTTGCCCTCACCCTGAGCCCCTTAAAGCAACTGCTGCTGAAGCTGTAATGTGCTGTTGCTTCCAGAGAACTCTCCTGCTCTTCCTTTAAAGATGTTTTCCTCTGAGGTGCTTTGTATAGAGGGTTTTCTTGACTGAAGTTCTTCTTAGGGAGCAAGAGACCTCCAATGGATGTTAATTAGAGTTCAGTTTGCAGATGCAAGAGATTACTGTTCTTATTTCATCTGTCTCATTGTTTTCACTGAGAACAGCTGTTAGGACTTACTTTGGGCTGAGTTACCTGTGGAATGAGTCAGCTTGATGTCTTTTGTAATTAGCTTACATATACATGAAAGTCCAAATTTGGGTTGGATTAATTTCTTTTGTCTTATCAAAACATATTATCCAGCCTTCCTGGCAGGCAGAGTGTGCTGAAAAATCTATTCCATAAAGATTTTTCGTTTGTGTTTTCTAGTTGTGGGTCTGTGGAGTTTTCTGGTTTATAAAAGCATTTTTGTGTGTGTGCATTTGTAATGCCCATTTGAAGTCTGTTTTTCCGAGTACATATTGGTAATGTGAAAAAGACAAGGCTAAAATTATAGGCATTCTTAATTATAAAAGAAAATTTTAAAGTCTCCTTTTACTACCCTTAACAGCCCAAATTTAACAATGATTTTAAATACACTACTGACATTAAATACACTAGTGAAAGAAAATGTAAGCTTGAGCTGTGTCATAGTTGCTTTACAACATTCTCTCTTCAAATTTGGGAGAGGAAACAGGAGAAGAAACCTTTTCTATTATCTTTGGTGGACTATAGCTTCTAAACAAACTATGTCTTTGGAAAATGAGTGATGGAAATATGAATGAATTTTGATTCAAAATTGTTGTCAAGTCATCGCTGCATTCTTCACAGAACCACAGTTTGGCTGTTTATTTAATTTAATAAAGCATATGCAGCGGTAGTTGAGTAGATTTTTTTTTTTCAAATTCTTTCATGATGCATAACAAAAATACATGTGTGTGTGGCAATGCATACAGACATGTTCATGCTAATGTGTATAGAAAAACTTCTTGTCCTTTCCTAAAGATCATTTTATTTTGATTCTCCAGTATTGCAGACTAAGGGTTTATACATGGCCATGTAACTGGCTCTCAAGCTGTGTTTGCAGCGTCCTCTCCCATATGAGCTTTCTCCTTCCCTGCAATAAGCTGTCAGATGTAAAACCATCTCCTCAGTTCAAACCTTTCCAAGCACTAGCTCCACTGAGTGATGTTCATTTCTTGTCTTCTTAAACAGCGTGGCCAGCCCTTCCCCTCAGCAGTGTGTGAATGAAGGAGTGCATGAGGACAAGGGCTGGACTGTGGAGCTTCCTCTTTTGGTGGGCACACAGAGATGAAGATGCAGAGCAACAAAGGAATGTGCCCTGTTAGCCCTCTGCAAAGACTTGCTGGATTTCAAAAGGAGCAGGATGGGGCCCATGCATGGGTCAGTTCTGGCTGAACTGCTTTTTCTCAGTGTGCCTTTTGGACCACATCTGTGCTGTGACACACTGCTAGTGTCACTGTCAGTCCCCAGGCAGACACCAATGTGCAGTGAAGCCTGTTAATACAGGTCACTGAAATTCCAGATATTTTGACTGCTACAGAAGGTGGTCACTTCAAGTAGCATGAGCGCAGGGAGAAAAAAACAAGGGGGAACTTGAAGGTCATTTTCCTCTCTACGTTGCCGCGTTGCTTCTCCTGATGTGGCCCCTTACCTGGCGTGTGACATTTGTGGCTAAGGTGTTGTCATATTTCTGGTATGCTAACATAACATTTGACTGCCTTGCTCTGCATTCTTGTAATTAACTCCTAATATTAAAGCAGTTTCCATCTCTGGATTCCTCAGCAAGCTGATTGAAAGGCAATTTAATTGCACAGCATTGCCAAGAAACATGTTAGGTGATTGCTGGCTGTAGTAACAAGTAATGTGAAGGTAATAGAAGGTATCACAGCCACTAAGATTTTGCTGGCCATTAGCAGAGGTGACTTCAAAAAGCAGATGATAATTAGTATAGATTTCACTGAGCCAAGTTTCCATCTGTTGCTAGTCACTGGATTTTGAGCTGCTCTCCTATTAAATATTTGCATGTGCGTTCCTGGATTCTCAATGGAAAGGACACTTAGGGGGAAAGGGTATAAATCAACAAATAACTGTGTAACCTGCAGAAATATAAATCTATGTAGATTAATCCGTGGTTCCTAAATTGCGTACTAGATTGTAATTCAATCAAAGGGTAGGGGTCGTGTGACGTTTATGAACATTTATGGATGGTATAAGCTCTCAGATTAAATGTCAAACCTGGTATTCAGTTTAGAATCATGTATTATTGTTATTCATTAATATATAAAAACAACAATTATATCCACTAAAATCCTCAATTTAATTTTGCAGTAATCTGTCTCTGCTGTGTCAGAGATGCAGTGCAGTCTCTTTGCCCCCTCAGATAATTTAAAGGGCTCCACTGAATTTCAGCCCAGTCTGCTCATTCCCCCCAGAATGGCAGTGGCTCCCTCTGAACTGAGGAATTCTCTAGTAAATTATTTTCTTTATCTTCCACTGGGATTAAATTTTAGTTTTCATACTGAGCAGGTGTAGTGCACCCAGAAGGGGAGGAGAGGCAAAACTCTGGATCTTAGATCCAGTTTACTGAGTATATTACGCATGATAAAGCTGTACCCCTCACTGGCTCTGTATCAGTAAAGGGTGAAACAGTCATTTTAGGATTATCTAAATTTGTTGTCAGTTCTTCAAGCCTACTTCTTCCCAGTCTGGGGCTAAAGGACTAGCATTGCTCACCTTGGTGTGCTGCATTGCATCAGAGAGATACTAAATCACTTTGCAAAAATGGAGCAGAATCGCTGTCCCAATTTACTGCTAAGAAGGCACTTGAAGCAGGTTAACTCAAGCCACTTAATGAATAAAGTGTAAGAAGCAACTGAATGCCAATTGCAGAAATTACTTTGGCACCTAAGATGTTAGTGTTGTTGAAAGGAAGCAATGCTTAAGCTAACAAAGGTAATATATTTCATCTCAGTTTACAGCCAAAATTTTGCTGACTTTCAGTGGACTTCAACATGAATGCCTCAGTCACTTTTTAAAATTGTAGTTAGCATCATAAACCTATTATCTGCTTATATAATGTAACTCATGCCTCTGGTTTTCACCGTCTTAACTTCCCATAAATAGAAATTCTTCCGTGTTTAGGGACGTTGTTCTCATTAAGCAGGGGGGTACTAGATTCCTAAATAGCCGTAACATGTAGACCTTGCTTGTCTCTTAGTCTTTGTGATTTAATGGAATTTATTCATATAGCAAAAAAAGAGAAAAGGAGAAAAATCTGACCACAGTGAAGCAAGGAGAGGTTTAAGATTAGCCCTTGGCTGTTCTGTTCAATGGCCAAAACATCTTCCAAGTAATAATGATTAATTAACACTAGGAATTCAATATTAAAAAAAAAAAAAAAAGTTCAGTGGATTCCATTTGTCCCTTCCACCAAACAGGGCCATAATGGGTTGAAAGCAAGAGACATAAATAGAGACAGGTAACTATTCTGTTTATAACATAGAGATGTGGGGGAAAATGGTCTGCTTTCTTCAACTTCATTTTCTTATGTTGTTATATAATATATGTCTTGAAGAAATCTACTGTGTTAATCTAATGTAATTAGGTTAAATGTCTCTAGTGACCAACAGTGCCATACGATAAGAATTTTCACCCCAGCATTTTAATGGTTCAGGTTCTGCTCATGGTTTCAATTAAGTCAGCATAATTGCACAAGGCAGTGAGAACAGGATTTGGCCCATTTCTCTCCCACATACATGTTCTGCAGTTATCTAACCTGGAATGAATCATAGACACATCTTGTTTTTCCAGTACTTTACAGGGAAAGTTTTGTTTTCATATATTTTCTTTTGAACAAAACTGATAATCAAGTGTCCAGACCGGTTGCAATAATTTTTAAAAGTACAGTGTTTCAGTTCTGGTGATTTTGCCGGATTCTAGTGTGCAGCTTCTAGTATTGTGCCTGTCTATAATTACCCTACAGTTTTAATTAGGCAGGACAATCTTGTTCATTCCTTTGAGCAAATTTCTTGGTAATGTTTGTGTAAGTCATTACTCAGCACCTCCATAATCTCAGGCCATAATTTGTAGAATTCTTTGGCATCCATGTTGTCAAAATTGCATGATGCTTTCCCTTAAGAGACCTTGTTTTATGTTGCTTATAACAGAGCCAAACTCTAACCTCAGCCTAAAATTTTCCATTCTGGTTTGGTTTTTTTTTCTCCATGTTGGATGCCTCCCACTTTTTTTTTACTTTTTTTTTCAACTCTGGGACTCTAAGGCACATTCTTTGGCTCAGGCCTCTTGTCTCAGGTTCTTCCCTAGTTTGTGGCTCACTGTCCTATCTGCCCAAAACTCTGAAAGAAATACTACCCAACTACCAGCCCCTAACAGTACTTCACTATCATCTACTACAGATGAGTCCATGGACTTCCATGGTTAAGTCTTCAGGAGAAATGCAAGAGGAAAACAAGGGATACGTGCTTAGGAAAGGAAATTTTTCTCCACCAGGAGAATTTCCCTGTTACAGTTCACTAGAATAATGGATTCTTGGAAGCAAGATAGTGACCTTCTCTTCACCAGCTTGATCTTGCCCTTCCTTTCATTTTATGTCATTTCAGCTTTTCAGTCTGTGCAGAATCACACAGAATCACACACAGAATTTTCAAGAATCCATCCTGTCTTCTCTCATGCAAATCTTCCTTACATGTGGGAGCAGTGTGCTCCTTTACAGAGAAATTTGCTGTTAAAAGGGCCTCTCTGGGTGGCCTGTCCAAAAGATGCTATAGGCATCTTGTTTCCTGCCCTGCAGTTTTTAGGATTGTCTCTGCTCTTTGCTGTATTTTCTCCACCTCCCTTGCAAACCAAGCGCTGGATTTGTACACATGCTTTCTTTCCCACCCTCCTCTACCAGGACCATAATTCCCACAAATAGTAGCTACAACTCTGAACAGATTTTCTGCCTGCCTTCCCTCTCTCTCTCTCCTGTGACAGCTCCTCTCCTTCCCTTCACTCTCTTAATTCAGGTTTATATCTCTCTGAGTTTTTTTAATTCCTCTGAGGAATGACAGAGCTAATCTCCCCCTGTAACTAGACAGGAAGCAGAAGCTGAGGGCCATGTCTTAAGTGCTGGAGTACACCACATGGATCCCATGGTCGTTTTCCACTGTGCTCCTGGTCCCCTGATAACAATCTTCTGGAGAGCACTGTCTGGCCTGACTACCCACATTTTTTTCAGCTTGGCAAAGGGAAGGGGAGACAGGACTGATTTGTAGCTTTGAACATTTGGGGAGCATCTGCCTTTGTTTTCTGTGTCCAACAGGAGTGTGTCTTCTTGTTACAATTCAGAGCATCAGGCTTTGATTAATTTTGTTTATTGCTTCATCCCAGGTTATTATGTTTTGGAAATAAATATGAAAATAAATATGTTGGCAGTAAAGCTTAGATACTCCATAGTAGACCTGTAGTCTACCAGAAGTTTGCAAACCTTTAGCCATTCCACTTTCATGCACTCGTTTTTTTCTTAGGGGTCTCAGGGTAACAAATCAATCAAGTCCAAGATACTGTGTTGACAGAAGGAACTAAGACAACACAATTTTTCTGTGCAGCTATCAGCTGTAATGTAAGCATTCTCAGCCCTAATAATAAGTCTAACCCCTCTTCTGTGGAGGTCAGGATCAAGAAGGCGAGTTCTGTTTCAGAGTCCTGTATCATCTGGCATGACTGCTAAGAAGGATGCCTTTCAAATCTGGCAGTGTTTTTGTGATAAGAGCATTTGTCCATAGGAGCCACAAGCCTATTTCACGGAGACTGTTGAACAGCCACCAGAGGATATTTAGTCTCTGCTGGCCTGGAATTATCCCAGGACTGAAAAGCTCCTCAGCCATTACCAGTTTTCTCAGCTACATGGTTCTGGGGTCAGGTAGTTTCAAAACTTCCAAGATCTATGTTTGTGAATTTAAAACTCTTTTTTTCCTCTCCTGTGGGAATTGCCACCATCTGTAAATCTCCTTGATCCCTCTTTTCTATTGTTACATTGGTATCATTTTGTGTGTTTATAACAATTTGATTTCCTTTTTTCTTTCTCTCTTCTCAGATCACTCACAATCAGTTTGTGGCCTTTCTCTTGAGGAACCTTTCCTTGTCTCTTGTGTAAGTATTTATAACATTTTATACTTTTCATTGATATAAGTTGTGCCTTTTCTTCAAGTTCCATCAAAGTCAGCCCGGGGCCTCTGTTGCTTCCCATAGTCACAGGACTCAATACTGAATTTTTATTTCAATGCAGTCCAAGATTTTAATGCAGTGTCACCTTATGGGACTCAGATTTTAGTTCAGTGACATTGTGTGATTGATTTATCTGGAATTTATATGTGCATTTCTGGATGACAGTATGGAGGATTGCTGTTTGTGTGTGGGGATATACATGTTCTGATGGACATTGTGCTGTTGTGTTCTAGTTCAGAATGAAATATAAAGTATTCCATGCTGTGCAAGTGCAAAACAAGTACAGAAAACAGTCAACTAGCATTGCAACCTATCCATGCTGAAGTTTGACCCTGTGGTGAGGGACCCTTCCTTATCCAGTTCTGGCTGCTCTCTGAGCTGCTCTTCTTATCTGAGCAGATTAAATGCGCTGTATTCTTACTGACATCCAGCAGTATTAGGATTAAAGATCTGTCAGCGATTTCTTGGGAAGGTGTTATGCAGGGTTCTTTTCTCACCTAGTTGCACTCACTTGAGTTTGGCTGCTGCTCTGTAGGTTGGTGATTTGCTGACCTTTTTAACTGAAGAAAATACTATGTTTATCCAGATAATAATTGTGTTTTCAAGACCCAGAACAGGAAGAATTTATTTTTTCAGGATTTGAGTTTTGTTTTTTTCCTTTTTGGGGGGAATAAGGGATAGAGCCTTTGGGAGTGTTTGTTTGTTATCATTTGAGTTTTAATTTTGTCAGGTTCTGACACACGATGGTTTTGCGCATTTGGAACAAAAACTCACATTTTTCTGGGATTCCTTCATACATATTGGCAGTGAAATCTAGTGCTTTTGAAACAATGACTCTTCTTGTTGAAATATAAGGGGAAATATAGCACTACCACTTCATAATATTTACTATAGTTAAGTAAAGACAGACCAAGGTTTTCCAAATGTCCACCAGCATTTTAAGCCACTGTTTTGGGATGTCCAAGCTGCTGAAGCTATGTAGTGAATGCCAAAAATAATAAGGGCTTTTAAATTTAGGTTTAGAACTCCACGTCCAAATATACCTGGACTTTGTGTTACTTCAGATCTCTACTTTGCAATTTAAATTCATGTCTCCTACCTGTTCAGAGAGAAAAGTAGATGACTTTTAAAATGGTGCCTGGAATTTAAAAAAAAAAAAGACAGCACAGTAAGAGAAATAGCTCTTTCATATTTGGGGGGGGGGGGGCATTAAACCTGCAAATCTGTAAATTTTATGGTCAAATTGTGTTTCGATTGTTGGGATTTCTTTAAAGGGATGTGAATGTGCAAATGGACATGTATAATTTTTTCAAGGTGCTTGCTGAAACCACAGAAAAGCTTCCTTTTCCCAATACTAGACCTAAAATATGTGGCTTTAACATTTAAAGTTGACCCACTACTTTTGCAGTGCAGAAGGAAATGGCATGCTGCCTTCTCCCCCGCCCCAATGGCAAAAAGAGGAGATTTGCTGCAGTGGCTGCAAAAGGTGGTATGACAATGCCAGCTCCCAAGGAGACGTATTTGAGTTGACCTATCATGCCTATGGTGTCCCCATATTTCTTTCCCTTCTCCTTTGCCTTTCATTATAAGGTGTCCCAAATCTGTAATTTACAGCATGCTGCTCCAGGTTTGCTCTGATATATTTGCTACATATAAGTAGGAGCCTATGCGTGTCCATAGCTGCCCGTGGCGGTGTCAGGCCTGCGAGATGAGGGGAGCAGAGGCCCCCACAGAATGCAACACGGCTTATGTCTAATGTGACATTTATTTGACTCAGAAAGGCAATTGATTAAAGGCCCATCGGACCTTTGCCATCATGTATTATGTATTTATCCAGCAGGGGCAGTTTATAACGGCCCCTGACAAATCCTATTACTTTTGTTGCAGTACTTCATAATATCAATAAAAAGCGTTAATGATACTCAGGAACGGGAAGCGTTAACACAGCTTGTGTTAACACTTCCCACGGCAGTGGCAAAACCAGTTATGTCTGTGGCAGACACCATGTGCCTTCAACATTTGCACAATGGCACCAGTTTAACATGGTTCTACCTCTGCAGGGCAAGGCAGTTAGGTGGAAGCAGCAAGCTGGCTTCATGATAGGTAGGCATGTGGAAACCTGGAGCTGAAATCCCTCTTCAACAGTGCTTTGCTGTGTGACCATGCATTTGCTGTTTCCTGCCTGGCTGCCTTTGTTTCTTGACGTGTAGGATTAGAATCACATGCTCTCTTGCTTCTTTGGGTCTGGCTTATTGCACAGCCAAGAAGGTCTTCTTGGTGCTCTTCTATTCCTAAATTAGCAAGCTCCATAGGAGCCCTACCATGTCTCAGACATGTCTTTTCCTGTACTGGCCTTCCCCGTTCTTTCTGGAGGGCAGGTCCTTCAGGCCATTGATAGTCTGGGTTCTTTTTGGTAGCAGAACTTCCCACAACTTGCTGCTGATTCAGTATTCATCCTTCTCCCAGATGTTACATACACATCTGCCTAATTATATGGCATCAGGGTTTTGGAGGTGGAAGGATTTCATAGATCTCCCCCTCAAACTGTATTCCCACTTTAGAGGAATACAGTTGATCTCTGCTCTTCTTGAATGTCCTCAGGACTTTGAGAGACTCCGGTATATTCTTTGTCAAAATCATTCTTTTCATGGAAGAAGTCTTCCAAGCAGCCTGTAGCAGTATGGACATTACTGAGGTGCTTTACAGTAGGAGAGATAGCTACAGAGGATAAATAGCAACAGCAGGACACTTCTTCAACTTGCAGAGCACTCCCTGTTCAGATGGAACCCATACAAAATTGAAAAGTTACCTGCTGTTAGCATTGGTAAATGCAAATCAAAAGTGTGCCAAAGTCATCCAGATACAAGGAAGTTGCAGAACATGTTAACATAATTCCATGGATATCTGTCCATCTTGTTTAAATAGATTTCTGATGTAACTAGGTTGTACTGAGCTCCAGCATCATTCCTATCAGAGTGAGCACTGATTCTAATTCTTGTTACTTGACATCCTGGTTTAAAAAAGAAAAAAAAAAAAAGAAAAAGAAAAAGAAAAAGAAAAGAAGGGAAAAAGTGCAAAAAAGTGCAATTTATTCCCCAGCTTCATGAAGATGTATTTGGTCAAGTAATGATGACCTAAGGGAAGCTGAGAGGCATCTTACTGATCTCATCATAGTTATGAGAACCATCCATCATATGGTCAGTGATATTTGTATGTCAAAAGACACCCAGCAGTATTCCAGCCTGCCAGTAGCCAGTTTCTGAGAATCCTTATTGACTTTATCAGACGTGATGATGCTCAAATAGTTTTTGATATCTATGTATATGTCCCTGCTTTGGTACTTGTTCACCACCAAACTGTCATCTGTTACCACTCTGAGCCATTATCATCAAATAGCAGCTAATTAGGCCCCTCTGAATCCCGTTTTCTGGTTCTGTGCTTAGTATTGCTTTGCAGATAAGGAACAACAACAGTGATTGCTACATCAGGAACAGGGAGGAGGCATCTTTTTCTCTTCTCAGGTTTCTTAAGAAGCTCTCCCTTACTTGAGAAGAGGATAATAACCTCCACGTCAAGCTTATTCATGAATCAGAAATGAACATTTGCAAAATGCCAAAAAAGTCTACATGTAATAAGCCTTATGTTTACAACAGCTTTCAAGAGATAGCATTTTTCAAGAATTATCATAATTAATGTAATAAATAGGCATGTAAATTATCCAGAAGAATCAGTTGATCTGCTTATGAAAATTAGGAGGTTTAGGAAGGGAATGGTCACCTAAACAGCAATCTGAGACAGGAAAGGGATATTTTTTCCCCAGCTATTACGTGTCTCTTGAAGGGAAGGGAATGTTCCAAAAAAGAAAACAACATGGGCAGAGGCAAATGAGAGAAATGGTGAAACAGTCTCAAAATGGCAGCAGAGCTGAAATTATACTCTGGTGTATTTATAGACATGAAACCGTTCAACCAAGTCTACACCTTGGGATAAATGTCTTTGAGCAGTGCCACAATTTTAAGCTTTACTCTTTATCTAAAGATGTAGCCATCAAATAAACTTAAGCAATAGATGTGCATGGGAAAAAACTCATTATTTAAAACAAATCTGTCAAAGTTCACAGGTTTGTTTTAAAACATCTGTCATGAAAATAGACCAAATATCCAGAAAACTCAAGACGTAGCCAGATTTACAAAAAGGGGCAAAATTTGGTCCCGGTTTTTCATTCAGGCATTAGTTTAAGTGTTGGCGTTCAAATTGTTTAGCAAGTAATCAAGACTGCACATAGCTGTGAAGTTGATGTGTGGATTACAGTAGAGGCATGTGTGCAAACTGCCTTCTAATTGCAATACCTACAATATATCCACTGGTGCTGGGTGAGATTGAACTCAAGATTGGACAGCATGACAGCTGAATATGTCACACCTTTCTGCCATTATGCATACTAGCAATCTCTTTGTTCTGAGTTATTTTTCATTTACTTAGTGTGAAATAACGCATTGACTGTTAACTATTTTTGAAATATTACACAGTACAGCGGTAAAAACAATGGACTTTACCTAGACAGTTGTAGACATAATATTTTTGGTTTAACTAAAAAAAGAAGGGGGCAGAGAGGAAATTGAGTTGTTCAATGCACTTTTACCCCACACTGGCATAATTTAATATATTTGGACAGAAAAGACCACCTTTCTGAAGCAGTAGCAGCATTTCCTACAGCAGTTTGAATGTCGGCCATCAAAATATTAAGACAGACCAGTTTGTTAGGTCAAAATCACTGTGCAAAATGGAAACAACTAGAGTGCAGCAGAGTTTCTCAGAATATTCCCTTTGTAGTTATGGTAAATTATCTTCCAACTTTGGCAAGCCCATTGCTCTTTTACAGCTGTATCACCACATGTCTTTTTCTTGTCTGAGCTTTCTTCTGAGTCCTTCTCCTAGTGCAGAAATCCTCTCTGCACCCTGCTTTATCATCATGTTGTGCATCTGCCTCCATCCAGTGCACACTTCAGATATTGGGTAAAAATGGCACCAAGAACAAGTTGGGGAGGAGGAGTAGTTGTTACAAAACAACATACAGAAATAGGATGTTTCCCAAAATTCACCTTCTGATCAAGACATTGTAGATTTGTCTGTTGAAGCTGGCAGTGAGATATGAATACTCAGGGAGGTCCAAATGCCTGCCCATGTGCCCATGTTCATGCTGAATGTCCTATGTGTGAGACGCCACAATGGAAAATGAGCTCGTAAGAGGATTTCCTCCATCTTCTTTTCCTCTCTACCACTCCCACTTAAAAAAAGAAGCAAATCATCTGCCAGGTAGCTCATTTGTGTGCCATTACACAGGTGCACATGTCAAAACACATGTGAGTAATCTTCAGGCTGTGCTTTGTGAAGGCTGTTTTACTTCTTGGTGTGAACGTGAACCCTTAGACATTAAAGATCACAGTATATTGAAAAATAATGATTCCTTCCTCGGAAGTTCTTGTTCAGCTTGAAGCTTTCCATCATTTTGGATAATATCGTGCTGCATATGGTTCACAAATTCAGCCCCCCAGCTAATACTTTCATTTCATGTGTTTGCATGCCCAAAATATTAGATTTTTGTGCACCACCGAAAGCAAAAGCTTTTGGATCTGAATAGATCTTGCTCTCTCCCATTCCATCGTACTGAGTTTTAATTTTAATAGAATAGCTGTATCAGTTTTCTGAATTATGTTTTCTAATGTTTTAGCTTCTTAAGCATACTCTAAACAGCTTGAATTTTCAAGGACAAAATTGAAATCCCAACTTCAAATAGCATGCAATTTAGAAGTATTCGTGCTTCACCCAATCACCAAAGTAAGGATCAGTTGCAACATTTGGATCTGGGTGTGTATTTAAATTTCATATTTGTCCGTGTTCACTTATCCTGGATGTCTGTAAAGAGATTAATTGCTTTTCAATTTTTGCAGTAAATCCACTTCTACATTAAAGACCAAAAATAATTTGCAGCATTCTGGATGCTCTGCAATATGCACTGAAGGTTGTAAAGGAGAACTACTGTGTGTGATCAGCATATAACCAGCTCTGAAGAATGAAGCTTTTCCAACAGTTTTTCAATTTCTGCATGTAAAAAATCTTTTACATTTTGGGGTTTAGGGCAAATTTCTTAAGTGAATGTCTGGCATCCTTAACGTGGTCCAGTCATGACATTAAATACTTAAATTCTGCCACAGAAGGCTAAAACAAAAATGCAGCTTCTCTTCCAGTGAACTTTAATGGAAAGGTAGCAATTTTAGTCACTCAAATACCTGCAGACTGAAAAATGCCTCAGGGAAGAGTGTCAAAAATGCTGTTTTTTCTTATCTTGTTGAAAATCGTTGGGCAAATCTTTTATTGTGGAGCCTGCAATTTAATCTCACATTGATATTTTAACTTCTGTGGCAATGTCTTCACCTTCTATCCTGCCTTGTGCCAGTGCAGCATTGCCACTCTGCTAGTGGACAGCCCAGCTTTTCCTACTGCAGGTATTTCCAAAGTGTCATAGCCTAACTGGATTTAGAAAAGTGCATAGTGTGTTCAGGGAGAAGCAATGCTTTTGTAAGCACTTCTGATCACCAAATATTTCTCCTCCATATCTTACTCCAGCAGCGTTTTCTTGGGAGGCAGGGTCCAGAATTCAAAGGCATTCAGCAAGATTTTATAGATGAATGGGCATCCTGTTCTGGGAATAAGAATATTTTAAAAGCACGAAACTGAACTAGATATTTAATTAAAATGTACAAGTAAACTGCTGAGAGAGGTGCAGCATCTTGGAACATCCCAAAGAACTGAGATAGAAAAATAACACTTGAACATTACAGGTGAATGAGAGCTAAATATTGTTAATGAGCAGTTTATTGGTATTGATTGATCCTTTTATAGCTGTTAAGCATGCCCCCACTTTTTCCTAATCTGTGCTCCCTACCTTTGAGGGGCCATGTAAAGAAATGCTACCTGCTCCACCAAAATATTATTAAATAGAAAAAGCTATTTTATTTACCTAAACAATTGTGGAAGTACAGCCTTCACCTTGCCCAATAATTCTTTCTTCACCACTGCTCAATCTCCCCTTCAGGTAAGCAGTGGCTCACCTTCCAGTTCTTTTGCAAATCTTGATCTAAACTCATAATTTCCCTTGTGATACTGTATCAAATGCTCTACTGATAAATTAAATTTACTGCATTTCCTTTGTCTGGATAATCAGTTACCTTATCAAAGAAAGTTATCAGGTTAGTCTACTACAAACTACCTTTGGCAAACTCATGTTTCGTTTCATCCTATTTTGCATTTACCTACATGTCTTTTCCATTATTTTTTCCTTCAACACTTTTTGCACTCATGCTGTTGAAGCTCCTGATGTTACATCAACATCAAACAGTTGTAAGTGAGATCAGAATCAGTTTCAATACACTGTAGTACAGCCTTGCAAAAGCCTATTCATTCTCATGACTGCAAAAAGCTATGTTCTCATCTGGCAGACAAGTAAAACATCAATTTTATTTTTCATTGTCATTATAGCAAAGGGCAGGTGGGCTGATTTTGAGCCTTGGCTGGGGAATGTTTGCAATGATGTGCAAAAGGGTTTCTAGAGATAGGATCAGAGACATCTACCTGCACATTAGAGTGCTTGGACACTTGCATTAGAAAAATACTAATGTATGTATCAGTAATGAAAATCTTAATTAAGAACACTGCATCATTGTCCATGAACACTCTTTCTTTCTCTGTGTGTGAAGCTCTTTGTGCATTGCAGCATCTACCTGGTCCAGACAGACAGAGCCCTCAAAGAGTGTGTCTGGCAGATCTCTTGATTATTAACAGCTAGCGAATGGCAAACTCTTACTCTTCTTTTGTCTCAACATTGAAACTCAGAATAGGGGAGCATACAGCATAACTTGGGACTTTGTTTGGACTTTTTCTATGGCTTTTCCCACTTCATTGTTATACTGGGGAGTTTCAAAATCCAGTAGCATTGATTAGAACTGCATGATGTAACTTAGAGCTACCAGAATGTGCACAGACTATTTACCCAATAGTACATTTTTTCCTTTAGGGCCATGTTCTGTGTGCACAAAAAAGCACACTAATGGATGTGACGACTGCAATGTTAATCTCCCTAAACTCAGAAAATTTGGAGTGAAAGCTCCCAGAGCAACCTTGCCTCTGCCCCTTGCTTATGATAAGGTCTCTTACTGATCCCTTGGCTTTCCAAGGCAGACAGTACAGAGAGAAGACAGGGAGAACAGGGAGAACTGCATGAGGTTTTTTCTCTGTAGCTGTATTCCAGTGGCATTTGTTTGTTGAGCACCGCTTGTATGTTTGATGTGGTTTGAAACCCATCCAGAAAACCTCTCTAAGTAGTGGACATACAACTGATTTATAGGTGTACTGATAGCAGCACAAATAGTGTAAGGTAAGGAAGAGTGTATGCACACACGCACGCTTTTGCCAGAGTTGCCTCTTTTGCTTCCAGATGAGAATCCTCTCAGATTCACTGCCATGTCACTGACATTGGTGGCTTCTGTGGACTCACACCTGCATGGTAGGAGGATGTGTCCCAGGAAAGGCAGGAGCAGGAGATGCTGCTATTTACTTTGAATAAGAAACAACTGTGGAGTCTCTTGTTGTCTATACAAATCATCACTGTAGAGACCCATATAAAAACCTACACATGCAGTGATTTTATTTTTTCATTCTTAGAAAGAATTCCTCCAGTCTGACAGAAGAGTTCATGCTGAGGCCAGTAGTTCATGCAAGGCACAAAAGCTGCATATGCCTTTATATTCTCATATATAAAAAACAGTTCTGAGAGTGAAACCCATGTAATCCAATAATCCCTCAGACTACAGCTGCTGTTTCAGCCATCATTAATATTCTCAAAATCAACACTTACTTCCCTAAGACATTAGAACCTGAAATATTCCAGATTAAATAAAGTGGGATAGAAAGATGATTAGGGGACTGGAGGATCCCTCTTATGTGGAAAGGTTGAGGGAGCTGGGTCTGTTCAGCCTTGGGAAGAGATGACTGAGAGGGAATCTTATAAAGGTATATAAGAACAGCAGAGTGTCCTTGTGGCCAAGAAGGCCAATGGGATCTGGGGGGGCATTAGGAAGAGAGCTGCCAGCAGGTCAAGGGAGGTGATCCTGCCCCTCTGTCAGCCCTGGTGAGGCACATCTGTGGTGCTGTGTCCAGTTCTGGGCTCCTCAGGACAGGAGGGATATGGAGCTCCTGGAGCCAGGGCAGCAGAATGACAAAGATGATTAAGGGACTGGAGCATCCCTCTTAGGAAAGGCTGAGGGAGCTGGGCCCGTTCAGCCTCCAGGAGAGATGCCTGAGAGGGGATCTCACCAATGTCTGTCAGTGTCTGAAGGGAGGTGCCAGGGGGATGGAGCCAGGCTCTGCCCAGTGGTGCTGAGCCATGGGACAAGAGACAACGGGCAGAAACTGATGCACAGGAAGCTCCACCTGAACATGAGGAACAACTTCTTTACTGTGCAGGTGACCAAGCTCTGGAACCAGAGATGCTGTGGTGTCTCCCTCACTGGAGATCCTCCAGAGCATCTGGACACACTCCTGTGTCATGTTCTCTGGAATGACCCTGCTTGAGCAGGGAGGTTGGAGCAGATGACCCACTGTGGTTCCTTGCAACCAAACCAGTCTGTGATTCTGTGAAATTGCTGATTCTTCACTGCTTGGTATCAGGTCAGTGCATTTCTATCTAGGCAGAATACAAGGGAGGAATTGACTCCAGTCTGATTTGATGCCATTCTATACCAAAATGCAAATATGCAGTAATTAAAACTGTCCCCTAGTCTTCCTGCTACAGTTCAGTCACAGATTGCAAGAATAGTATCTTTTTTTTATCCTTTTTCTTTTTTTTTTTTCTTTTTTTACTGGTCATTTACACAATTGGCTGTCTACAGTTAGAAATGTGTACTCCAGTGTCTGGAAGAATTTTTAAGAAAATAAAGATATTTTAATATGGTAAAAACCTTGTTATTCCAAAACCAAAACCAAATGGTTTCAAACATGTCGGTGCTGCCACTTCTCTTTCAGGACTATGTACGTGTCAAGTTTGATGTTTTAAAACAAAGCTGTGTTATAATTATACAAGCATGTTTGAGAAAAAAAGGCTTATGGAAAACTTAACAGCTGGAAACTGTTTTTTACATACTTGGATGACTCAAAAGCAGCTGAATGGGTTTTTGCAAAACTTTACCGAAAATGACATTTCTGGATTGAGACAAGGCATGAGAAATAGCAGCTGAAAAGGTAACAGTTTCACAAAGGTATGAGCAAATATAGACAGAGATTATTTAATTCATCAACTTCCACTGTACAGTCGTTAATGTAATGCTATAAAAATAAAAGGATTCATATTTATATAGTTTTTCAAGGATTTCAAAGATCTATACTAGACTTTAAGGAATTAAGCTTTGTAGCTGAGCACTAATCAAATATTAATATTTATATTTCATTGGAATATCTCATATTCAAACAGGAAAACAAAGACATAGAGAAAGGTGGAGGGTTTGCCAGAGTCTGCACAGAAAGAGAAGACCACGTTTAGCACCCATGCCTTTGGATTGCTCAGCTTGGCAGTGTGGGACCATGCTTGGCACCAGGGAGCTCCTGGCTTCTCTCTCCCTCTGACTCCCGCTTCAGGCACGCCCAGCTTGTGGGTGAACAGCCTCTCTCACACACATGGGCTGGGCTCAGGTACCCTGCTCCCTTCTCTCTGTCCCCACGCTTCATTCCCAAAGGCAAAGTCTGCCAGATTCTGGCTGCTGTGATCGTGAAACTTGACTGCATTCAAGTATCACCTCCATTTCAAGTGTGCATACACTCCTCCTTCTCCCCCTGTTCTTGAGGACTGTCAAGGTGAAAGACCTGTCACCAGAAACCTCTTCTGGGGTCTTTTTCAGTGCATGGTTCAGTCTATAACTCTCTAACAAAAATTTTACTGTTTGAAACCTCAGTCACTGAATAAATATGATTTTACTGCTGCTTAGTTTGGATGTTGAACTGTATTGGAGGAAACTGCTCTACTTTCATACTGAATTTTTTTTCAGGGTGGTGTGTGTGAAAAATAACACAAATAGGAGTGGTTTTGGATGGTCACACTGAGCAGTCAGCAAGAAGAAAAGTACAGTATGGTGAAGGGAAATCTGTATAAAAGCAATATAAGCTTGTGGTTTGCTAACAGGAGCAAGAACATGAACTTTTCCCTTTAACCCCAGCTGTAAAGCTCCCTCCCCATGGTGGGGAAATGACTTGATGTCCTGTTGTTGCACCTCATTTCATCTTCATGGTGTGAACCATGACCCAGCTCACCAGAATACCACTCCTCTTGAAGTTTGGATATTAGCAGAGGTTTTGTAGAGATACTTTTCTAACTTTTTCAACAAACCCCCTCCTTGTCATTGTCTTACTTTCCCAATTAAAAAGGCTTTTTATGGCTTTCACTTTTTTCACTTGGCAAAGTCACCAGTTCTGGGAGCGAAGATTCAGTGCTGCCTTGTGCATTATGCAGATTTCCAGTAGCAACCTCAGATTAAGACTTTGGTTTTGATATTTTCAGTAGGACATAATTTCATTTTCTTACCACAGTTGATCTGAGCTTCTTGAGAAATGGTAATCATGAGGCATTGCCATCTCTGCAGGTACATTTGCAGTAGCCTTGGATTTGGTTAGATTTAATCTCTGTACCTAAACTATTAATTTACATGAGGAAAAACTTGAATTTAGCCAGGTAGGAGCACCTAATTCCACAGATTTCCCTTGGCAAAACCAGTTGTCATCAGTCTTTTCTCAGCTTTTCAAAAGTTTTGGCAGTGTGCCCTATATATTGACCATTTTGCTCATGAAGGGCCTCAGTTTTGTTTTCCCTTTATCATTTCCACTTTGAGCTGTCTAGTGTTGCAGTGGTTCTCACAAGAAGCTGTCCCTGTATTACTGCCAAAACCAGAATCACAGCCTAAGCCAGCCTTTAACTGGTCATTAAAAGGAAATGACACTCTTCTCATTTTGCTAGCAGTATCACTTTCTCAGCTTCACAAATATATTATCTGATCCAAAACTTCGCCACTATTGTGTTTAAGTGTTTTGTGAGTCTTATACCTAAAACAATTCAAAGGCTGAGCAGTGTTGTTATGTGTATCTCTTCTTCTTGTATGTGAATATCCTAAGCACCAGGAAGTGCCAGGTTCATGGATCTTTTTGTTAGAACTCATCAGTTCTTGCTTTCTGAGTCATCTTTTAGATTATATGAATTTTAAATATTTGTTGGCTAGAGGATGATCTGTTAAGATGATTGCATCGAGAAAAGAGGAGAAGAACTACCAAAAGGCAGAAGCCAGTGAGTTGGGTAGTCTGTTGAAGATACCCTTTCCTAGAGAAAAGGTTGCATCCTGTAATGCCCAGGTCAGTTGGATATAACAGCATTGCAGGCTGACAAATTCTCTGCTTTCCTGCTAACTATTATGAACAGAACTTCCAAAAAAAAAAAAAAAACAAAACAAAACAAAACAAAACAAAAAAAAAAAAAAAAAAAAAAAAAGCAAACCCTAACAAACAGAAGATTTATTACAATTACATTTCAACTATGATTGAAGTAGGAGAAACAAATCTAGTAAACAGTATTAGAATTTCCCATTGTAGTCCATACAAGAACTGGCACAATTTAAATAGCATGGGTGCATATGGGATGCATTTAGGAAGCAGCAGACACTTCACAGAATCCTCTTTGCTCCCACTCCACTCCAACAGGTTTATGTTCTTCAGGTCAGCTGCCTTTGCAGGACTGCATCTTAAGTTGTTACCAGTTTGGGCTGAAAGTTTTCAGACTGAAAACTTTGCTGAAAAAAAAGGAGACAGAAAAGGCAAGTAAAAGTTTAATTTCTCTTGCCTAATTGAAACAGCAAAATTAGTTTGGCTGTTTTGGTGTAAGAGCAAAGCAGAAAGCACAGTGCCTCCATTTAAAATAAAATTACTATTTTACAGCCCACTTTGCACAAGTGAGCCAGGAAGGCAGGCAGGATGGGTTGTGACAGAAAGAGGCTGCAAGGAGAAGCAATGCAATCTCTTGCACATCTTAAGCAACAGGATGACCTTTTGATACTACATATATGCACAAAGTTTTGTTGAGCTGGCACAGCAAGGTTGTGCTACTTTGTTTGCACAGTCCACCTGTATGTATGTGCTGTTTGTGAATTTGTGAACCTTCCCCTCAGCCCACTTACAATTTGCCCAGGAATTTAGCAGAGTTTTGAAATCTCACAGAGGTCTGGCTCGTCAGATGTAACATTAAATGAAATTGGTTTGTATTGCAACAGGATTGGTGGGAGGATCAAAGGCTTGGTGTAAAATAAAATGAAGTTTTTGGTTTCTGTGTGCTGAAATGCTTCTATTTCCCTTATTTTTTTATTAGTGTATATTAAGCAATTGAATTCTCCAATAGTAAGCAAAAAAACTCTACTAAAGCAGTTATTAAAGAAAGCTTCTTCAGTTACTGTGACAAGGGCTGAGTGTTACTGCTATAAAGGGTCTCAGAAACTGTGTTCTTTTAAGGCTGATCAAAATATAGTTTTAAAATTAGAGGCACGTAACTGGACAACACAATATATCTGATAATTTTGGTTTAGTCTGTAGAGCCTAGGGTCAGCTAGAAATTTGGCAGATTGTCTCTCAGGTCAGGAAGTAGTTTTCGTTTACAAATTTAAAAGCCAAATTCTGTTTTAGTATTTCTTAAATGTCAAAACAACCCTCTGACCTTGAAAATTACTTTCTCTGTATACTTTTGGGGCTCTTAAGTAAAAACCAGGCATTTTTCATAGTGAAATGTGGTAGCCTGTTAGTCATCAAATCTGAGAACTTAGAGAAGGGAAGGTGACATTAACTCATCTTTTCTTTCCCTTTGCCAGTGCAAGAATGAGCTTCATTCATATCAATGGCAACTGGAGGAAAAAAGATGTGCTAACCTTTAACTGGGTTTCCAGTTTATTTCCATAATGTACACCGAGGCTTCTCCAAGGATGAATGCTCTGTCTGTAACCTTTCATACCTCATAACAATAATAATAATAAGAGGGAAGACAAGTTTCTCTGCTCTCTTTCAGAACTTAATCTCCAATGCCTTGATTTCAGTTTGTGCCCACCTAAGCCCTGCTGGAGGGTAAAGGCCATATTTAGTGCAGCTGGCCAATTGCACACTTCTGATCATTCCTGGCCCTTAATAATATGATTGGGTGAACTTAAATATGGCATTTGAGCAGCCCATTTAGTTTATGTATCTCCAGTTTTCTCCTTTTCTGGAAAGTAATTTTGCCACTTATCGAAGAGAAGGGAGACAACCCATCTTTGTTGATCAGCATCGAACTCCGTTTTATTGATCCAAAATGCAGGTTTTTGTAACCGTGTTAATTAGGCTCATGCATATTGCAAACCTGAGCTCACCATAGGTCACAGATTACACATAAACCCCTCCTTTTGTTCTCAATACCTGTGGTTTGTTATTGAATCCAAGATTTATTTTCTCACCCTGATATCAAAGTTCTCAAGGCCTCCATGTTTGTCACTTTTGCTTTCCCAAAACTTATCCAAGGACAAGATATTTACTTGTTATTAAAAACAACCTGAGAAATTCTGCTGTTTACATAAACATGCCTGAAAACTTTTGTTGTTTTCAGAAACAGGCTGTGAGAATTTGCTCCTCACAGCTGCCTTTTACTTTTCCATCAGCTGTATATGATTATGGCATGTCTGAACAAAACTGTATAAGCCATTTCTGAGCAAAATTCTCCAACAGCCACTTCTGAAATTATGATGAAAACTGAAAATCTGCCTTTCCTTCATCCCTTCTCCATCTATTTCTTCTTCTCACTCTTGCATTTCCTTTTGGAAAGGAGGTATCTGTGTGGTGTCCCTGCTTACAGCAGAGAGAAGCAGCCTGCCCTTCTCACTGTGAGTGAGAAATTGAATGGGAGGGAGCAGCCTGAAGCCCTTCTCCCTCCCCTGAAAGTGGAGCATAACTCATACTCATGGCTCCCAGATGCTCTGTACAAAACTGACTTCAGATCGTTTTGGTTCTGACGTGATGAGCCCCAAAACTTCCTATGATGAGAGCTCTGAGCCTTTTCTGCCTCAATTATCCATAGTATCTAATATTAAGGCATTCTCCAAGACTTTCTGCCCAAGGATTTGCAGTTACTAATGATGTAGCTTTCCCTGGATTTCTGTGAAGTAGGAAGGTCATGTATTCAGCACTTACCTGTAGGGGAAACTGAGACATAGAATGAATCTGGATTTAACAGAATACCTGACCACATAGTTCTTTGAATTTAAGGGTCATTTCATGAGATTTTCTGAGGAGTCATTTGAAATATCTGCTTCAAGTTGTTTGCTGAAAAGCATCTTATAAATAACTGCATGGTGTTTATAGCAATCAATTAATTAGGTACCACTGTTACGTAGAGATGGAGAAACTGAGGCACTGCAATTTTTTTAAGGTCAAGCAACCTGAGAGATTTTTCTCACAGAGTTAAGCAGCTTTCTTTTCTTAGTCTTTATGGTTACATTCCTTCCTTTCTCCATGTAGCTGACCATGCAAAAGATTGAACAAGGCTTTTTGGAGAAGAGATTAAATTTGGAGGTGTTGGCTGGTTTGTTCCAAGGTGATGGTTATTCAGCCAGCTTACAATGTAGTATTATAAATTATTAAGTGTATTGAAACCTTAAAAAGTAATACCTGCTCAATGATTTGCCAACTTAATGTAGAATAAACACCTACTACTGATCTGTAGTTAAATTATTTAATCTAGAACTAATCTACTGTTCAAACCAGTTTTGAAAATTGAATAGTTCTATCGCTGAAAATAATTAATTGTTCAAACCCATAGGGCTAAATCCAGCAGTGACCTAAATGACAGGAGAGAATTACACATTGGACATCAGTGTGTGGGAAAGCAAGTAACAAAATAATAGATGTTGCCCTGGTTCTCTGTTATCCTAGCCAGTATCGCACACTTTTTTTGGTAGGGTTTTTTGGTGGTGCTGGCTTTGTCCAATTCCTCCCTCCAGCATTTGAGTTCCAGCACTTTTATGATTATTTCACAGGGAAAGTTGGTAGAGGTTTATGTTTTCTTTGCCCTGCATGCATTTACACCATTCAGTGACCTGGCACGGGGCGAGGGCCCTGGCTGGTCCTGTGGAAGGGTTTTGGCTCGGCATCCGGCAAGGGGAGCTGCCTGCCAGAGCACTCCTGGTGACCTCACTGGCATTGCCACTGATTCATCCTGATGTGAAGAGGAGCAGATCTCAAGCCAGTAGCCCTTCCAGCATCCCATTTCAGGAAAAATACCAAGCTCCTTTGTTGAGGAAGAAAAAAAATGTTGGGTTTTTTTTTCTCTATCTCCAAACCCCTCCACAGAAAAACTTGGGGGAAAGAAGAATAGCAAATATTCAATGGAAAATTTTGTCTTTATTTTTATCTTCTCAAGAAAAAAATTCCACACACAAATCAAAACAAGATGGAGCCCTGGAGCCCCACCTGCTGACTTGAGGGAACAGAGAGAGGGAAGGGAAGATGCCTGGTCGTGTGCCAAGCATTCAGCACTGGGCTTGTAGCACTGTGATGTGGCACTTGAAGCTCTAGGGGCCTGGAGCCAGCGATACAAATGCAACAAGAACTCTTATGAAAACGAGCCTCTTAACAGCATGTGGAGCTGGTCTGTGATGGCCTCAGGAAATCCCCCTGGCTAGACAGGGCCTTTTTATCCACTACATTGCTCTGACTCAAAGAGAAATCTCACGTAGCTTCCTCCACCAGAAACTGAGCATACACATAGTCTGCAGTGTGGGGCTTTGGAATTTCCTTATTTTCAGGTAGTCATTCCCCTCCTCCTGCTCTGAAGAAATCTGCCCTACCTTTCTTTGTTGTCTCATTGCACATAGAGTCCGGTGCTGCAAGCCCATGCCGCATCCTCAGCCACAGGGCTTTGTGCTGCCCTTCTTTGTGGTCACATCCTCAGCTGATGGACACTGGCCTAGGGCTGCTGGTTGGAGTTGGGATTTTCACTCCTTCTACATTTGGCCCTTTAAAGCCCTGAGAACTACTTTTAATAGCATCGCAACTGGCAACACTTGTTTTCAGGCTCAGGACCATCTACGAGCAAATGCTTGCGTATTAATTACAACAAAGAGCAAATCTACTTGACATTTGATTTTGTTTTTCTTGTTTCCTTGCAAGCTTGAAAATGAGCTGCTTTTGCCAAAGGAAAAAAAAAATCAAAATGCATTTCACGCCTTTTTTTTTTTTTTAAACTTGAAATAGGCCCCTTGAAAAAACTGACATGTTAAACACCAGCAAGAAAATTATTATTTGGACATATGGCTCCTCTTCCTGAACTTTGCAGAGAGGTTAGATAACGCTCTTTCGCATCTTAAAAGACTAGACTGCTGCTACATTACTAACATATTCTTATGTAATAATCTGGCACTGATGATACTTCATCCAGTCCCAGTAATGTAAGACTCATTTATGGTTCGGTCAGTTATGAGGGATTTTGTTTTTTCACAGATTGTCTTCTAATTTATTTGTTTTTTCATTACACTGTCCAGAAGCAGAATATAACATAGCACAGCATAGCATAGCATAGCATAGCATAGCAAGAATAGAATAGAATAGAATAGAATAGAATAGAATAGAATAGAATAGAATAGAATCATGAACAGAAACATATTGTGGCTCTGTCTTTCAGGAGGGCTTTGCATTGTATAGATTGCTTCTATTAAACACTGAATGATTAATACAAAAGTAAAACTAAATTTTAAAATCTAGCTCTTAGATTAGGACAAACTCATCTGAACCCATCCATTTACTTTTAAGATAAGGCTGTTTCATAAAGTGAAAAATTGGTAAGAATTAAAATAAAGTTGTCAAACCATCTAAGACAGTGAAATACCACAGAAAGATTGTCATTGCCCTTGACCCAACAGATGTTGGCAGTGATGTCTGGAGATACTTGCAGAATGCAGAGTTACATAGGTGAGCTGGCCAAAAGACAGTGAAAATATTTGCAGTTTTGGAGTATGAGAATGAAACCTTATGAAACTTTTCCATAAAGAAACTAGCTTTTAAAAGACTAAGACTAGGACCCTGCCAGTGGGTGAGGGAGCATGGCAGCCTCTTAACTTTGAATTAGTTTCTGTCCTCAACCCAAGAAACTTCCCTGATAATATTTGCCTTGAAAATTATGTTTATCACAATTTGTTTCATGTTCAATGACAGAGCTCTGCCATGGAAAATTGTGGATTCACAGAATCCTGGAATAATAAAAATCAGAAAGAACCTTCTTAAGTCATCTGGGTCCAACCCTGGCCCTGCACAAAGCAGAGCCTGTGAGGATGAGGTTACTTTTTTAACCAGCTTGTTCATCTATGCATGTATGTATGTATACATCTTTATACCAATTTTAGAAGTACTTATATACTACTGTCCAATTTTTCAATAACTCTTTCTGAAACTTGAGATATTTAGAATAATTTAGAATAATTTTAGGTTCTCTCACTGATAAGCAGAAACTCTTGTTCAGAAACTGGCCTGCACAGAAATGCATGTGCAGATGTGCAGCCACTGTACCTGACTCTTGATGAGCCTGGTTCCTTCCTTTTCATTGCAAGACAACTATTTTTTAGTGACAATCAGTTGTAGGGGCTTAAAAATCTCACCTAAGTGATAAAATAATGCTGTTACCAAGGACTACCATTGACTATTCTTAGACTGAACCCTTTTCCTGCACAGAGGGGGGACCTCAGATCTGCTACCCTGCATTAATTGCTGCTGTTTGTTGCACATGGGATGTTCTACTAGAAGGAGCACTGGTCTAATCTGATGTGGCAGCTCCTACATTTTTATCTTGTAAGTGCTTTACTTACATGAATTAATTCTGAAAACACTCTTGTGACGTTAGTCATTGTTATGATTCCCATTTTAGAGACCCTGAGTCTAATTCTTAATTATACTAATTCTTCCTTATGCTAGTGAGGTTCCGGATCTGTGAAAGGGTCTCCCAACTGAGGGAGATGGATTGCAGAAATGTCAATGGCAAAATGAGAGTTCATTGCCCTCTAGCAATTCTCTGGTTCTCTGAGGTTGGAGAGAAATATTAGGAGACAAGTATAAAAGTGGTTCTGTTGATTTGTACTAAGGGGTACACAGGAGCTGCATAGCTCAAGCCTGTAAGAGGTGTTGTATTAGACAAAATTAAATTATGGAGATTGATGACATTTCTTTCAGTGTGGCCACAGTCATCAAAAGAAAGGGAAAGCCACCTCTGCTGGCCCTTCTTTTCCTTTAATCAGGATACATTACCAGAGAATTGACATCCTACCTCTTCCCAAAAAAACTCAAAACCAAAACAATAACCCCAGAAGAAGAGGCAGTGAGCTTGAGGCAGGGAGAAAGAGACTCAGGTTTTCCCAGGAATGAATAGAAAGCCATTTTAAAAGTATTCATTATGTGCTGTAACCAGAAGAAAGACCTTCTGTCTTTCTGTATGATAAAACTACCAGTGAGATGTATTGCAAGATAATTAGGAGCAAACAGGCAGGAAAAATGAGTGATGTGCTACTCTTCATTTCCTGAGCCGGTCGTGTTCCAGTCACTGTGCAAGCTGCATCTCTGTCTGTGGAGAGACTGGAGATGGAAATCAACCCTATGTGTGTCCTCTTCCCCTATGGCTTCACCCATGTGAAGAATGTGATGGACGGTTATTTCTGCTGCAGAAAAGAGTCAGAACTCTACACCCTCCTCTGGGTTTTTGTCTTCCTACTCTATTTATATCCAAGTCTGAGAGATGGAGTGGTATGTGCAGATAGAGACCCTCCTGCAGCTGTCCCTGAGACAAAACTAATGGTTGGACAGAGAAGAGAAAAGGCCTCAGTGGGGTTATTTTGGTGGCAATCTCATGTTTTTGGCATGCTGTGGCTGTACAGCTCCCCCCATTGCAAGCGATGTTGTTGTTCTTACAAAGGTTTTGTCTAGAATGAGGAATATGAAAATAATTACAATTTTTCCTCACTGTTGAGCCCATGGAAAAGCCTCCTGAAACAAGGCATCTTTAGATAAGAAAGGCTGGAAGCAGAGGCACAATACCTGTCACCTCCAAATGCAGGAAATAAGATTTGTGACTATGTGACAGCACCAAAGTTAGCAAGAGGGATATGCAGCATGTTTCCCGTCAGCGTTTAGAACAGAAGTGGGGCAGGCGTCCGCTTTAAAGTTCTTCAAATCAGAATTATAATTGTCTACCCATGAAGGTATGAGAGAAAATTAAACCTCCTGACATCCTGAGATACTTATGCTTCTTTCAAAAATCATAGAATAAAAAATAATAGAACAGAGCAGAATAGGCTGAATATAACACAAGATGCTGCTTTGATAATTTTAATTTTGGAGCAGAGATGCAATTGGTAACAATAGTATGGATCATGATAGAGGGTAGAGAGTTAATGTTTTCAAGCATTTAAAAATCTTTGTGAGCCTTCAATAAACTTCCTTATAAATGTACAAAAGACGTTACCTGCAAAAATCATGTCCTCATTGATCTGCTTTTTAACCAGTGATCAGATTTCCTTAATTTTTTGTAAAATCACACTTTCAAAATATTACTTTTTGACCCAATGCAAAAAGTATGCATTTCTCCCTCTGAGGAGGGAGAAGAGTCCTGCTCTTCTCATGTCTTCTCAACCAGATGTTTTATGGAGCTTTCCTAGGTTGCACTGTTGCTTTTCCAGTGAAGGCAAGGGGATTGCACTGGTGCCCAGGAGGGTATGGCTCACTTTTCAGCACATCTTACTGCAGTGGTAGTGCACTAAAACAAAAGAAGAAGCATGTCTCTCATAGACCAGTTTGCAGTATTTTCTCCTTTTTTAAAAAGAGAAGCTCTTCCACAAATTAGGCCATTATATTTGGATTGTCTGAGAGAGTAAAAATACGGAGACCCTCTGATGTTTCCCTTTACATTTCCCTGTTGTCAACAAATCTCTGGATGGAATTGCCTTGGGAACTGAGAGCTGTACATTGTAGGTAAAAGGTGCTTTAGGAAACAATAGTTGGGGCAGGAGGAGGGTGGGGAGAAGTGAGGGCTGGGGAGGGCTGATTCTGGTAATCAGTGCAGGAAGGAACAAGCTTGTTTGTTTTGCCCCAGAAAATCAAATGCCATATATGACAGAAATGACCCAGATGCAAGGCATGGTACCTTTCTCCCTTTAGCATGCAGAGGTATCTACTGAGCACAGTGGTGCAAGTTAGGAAGGATGCTTTCCCAAAAGATAAGTAAGGAGCTGATTTCTGTAACAAGTGGACTTCCCAGTCTCTTTCTCTAATTTCTTACATACTGAATAATAACTGTGTATTCACCCTCTCCAACATGCTGTGCTGGTTTACATCTCTGAACAAAAAGCACAGACTCACAGCTGTTTATGAAGACAAGCCAATAAATCTAGAGGAATATATTTATACAACTCATCCTGAGATTACATAGTTAAATTCCATTTTTTCAAATAGACAGAGCCCCTTAATAGACAAGAGCTCCTTCTCTGCAAAGGAACCAAGCTCCTCTCCGTGCCACCCAGATCTGTTGATTGCCATTTAATGTCAGCTATTTTCAGCTGTACTGAGTGCTACAAGTTGCATTGTAGATCACTTTATATACATTAAAGCAGTAAGTACTCTGCCATTTCCCTGTCCTGCTTTTGGCTGCCCTTAAGTAATACATGTATGTCAGAAAGTGAGGAGCAGTTCTGGAAGCTTTTCCTTTCATAAATCCTGCCATTTGCCAATGGCAAATCCAGGTACAGTTCTCATAAAGATCTCTCCCAATTCTGTAGCAACATACAGAAAGGTTGCCATACATATGAGTCTGAAAACTTGTTGCAGCATTGATTGCCTTTTCCATAGCAAACAGCAAACTTTTTTCAACTGATCAGACAGACTAAGCTTTCAGTTGTTGATCCTTTGGCTAAATCTCCCTGATACATGGAATAATTTATATGAAAGAAGAGAAAGCAAGAGGGTACCATGCAAAGCTAGAAATCATCATCATGTATCTGAGTTAAATCTGTAATAATAATCTCAGGAGAGGAAGGTGATGTACATTTTCTGGAGCTCCTCCTGGCCTTTTGCATTTATTTAGACTACAAATCAGCTCTTGGATGATATTCATGTAGATAGCAGGAGGTCCTTTACTTCTGTAGCTTCCAGTAGAAGGGGACCAGCTAAGAGCAGGACTTAACAGTAGTGTTTTCTACATTAGGTGCTATAGGAGATTTGAGGATCTCCGCATCAGGAACACATGCTAATAAAATATGTGCCACATAGTAAAAACTCACCTGGGTGAAATGCTGCTCCTTCTGATATCAATGGAAATTTCCTTTTGACCAGGGGTTGCTATGGCAGCAAGCAGTGGAAATGAGAACAAGGACATTTTGATATGTCTACACTGTGGATTGCAAATTATGATACCCGAGTTAGTTTTAAACAGTCTTGCAAGAAGTGGTCTAGTTAAGGCAGCCTGAAACACCACGTGGCCTAATTTACCATGCTAAGCAGTTTGCTTTCCTCTGTGCTCAGGGTATGTTCATGCCTGGGGTAGAGCAGAGGGGGAAGAGTTATTTGAGAAAATGCCTCTTTTAGGGCAATGGGATAATGAACAGACTGTGACAAGAAGTAGTCTGGGGAGGGAGAAATAACATGAGAGAAAGTAAGCTACAAAGCAAGAGGAGCAGCAGTCCGTGGAGTCAACTGAATGGAAGCAAATCCAACAGCAGCAGAAGGTGTGCGGGTTTGGGGAGCCAGGGTCCAAAGATTCTCTTCCCGTGGCAGTGTACTTTGCTCTCCTCCTTGAGGGTCAGCTTGGGGCTCCTGTTTCTCAGAACTTTCCTCGTCAGGAAGACACTGTCAAGTCACTGAATGAAGTGTCCTCACAGTCCTCAGTGGTTGATGCCCTCGTCAGCGGCGTTTCAGTGGAGCTGCTGCTGGCGCTGCCGGCCGGAGTGGTGGAGTCCTGTATTACAGCTCCACAGGTGCCAGCCCGCCCCAGCCTCCGCAGCAGCCTGCAACAGCTTCTAGGTTGACTTTTAAAGAAAACGCTGAGAAATTATACTGAAAATGCATTACTGTAATGCTAATGTTACTAAGTCAAACACTTAAAAGTTAGGAAATGCCACAGCTAATGTTGTCTGTGCAACCTTAGGGAGGGCCCCGTGTACCATTACCATAGCTTGTAATTACATGACAGCACTGTTTCTTCAGTGAATCCCTGCATAAGGTGGTCAGGTCCTCTGCATATTTTATTAGAAATGTAGCCCAGAGCTGTTTTTCACTCTGTTGGATTATTACTTTGGTACTGACCCAGGGAAGAGACTTGTCTGTGTCACTGTGCTCTACAAAATCTCATCTGAAAAGGAGTCGAGGCTTTTGATGGTGCTGTATTTCTCTGAAACCTCCTTTTCTGTTCCTTGGGACGTCTACCTTCCTTAATATTCGTGAAAAATGCATATTTTGGGGAGGCTGAGGGGAGAACTCCTGCATAACCTCATTAAGCCCAATGTCCCAATTGTTTCTGCAATGCATCCCTCTCCTATTGACTGTTTGGGTCTTCTGTAAACTGTGCTGAGTCAATGGGCCCCAGTGGGGCTGGTGGGCAGATGGGACGCAGCCAGCCAGCATGTAACATTTAAAAAGGTGAAAAAGGGCAGGAGCCCACCTTTTCCCATAGCAGAAGTTGATAGAAGGAATGAATAATAGTGACATCTCCCATCAGCTCTCCATTAAAAGCAAAACACATAAAAGCTGGTGCCAGATTTGCCTGGAGACCCATGTCAAAAAAATGATGAAATTAATATAGAGACATTGATAGAACTTCTGTCTTTTGTTTCTTCCTTCCTTAAGCATTTATACCTAAAATACAGAGTGAGGGGAGAATCCCAGCACTCCCTCTGAAAGGCCAGCGGTCAGCTGCATTGTGAGTACTTTCTCTACTTTCTTCCCATGCATTTGAGTGGCACTGGCAGGTTAGTCATGCCCATTTAAAAGTTTATATACAGCAGATGTTCACGGAGCTGACCAGGAATTATGGATTTGCTGTTGTAGCTGCAGCCCTGTATGAAATACAGAAAATGTATTTGGAACACAGAGAATATACCTGCCTTGCACAATAAATTCAAACACCTCTCTTGGTGCTATTTGCTCAGGAGGGGACATCTGAGCCCCTGATGAGGGGACATTCAGTGTCCTGAGACCCAAAGCAGTTCCCTTCCATCTGACAAGGGAAAGTTCTGGCAGGGCAGGGATGTGATGTCCAGGGACTGAACATGCTGACAGCTCCCTCCCAGAGCAGGGTGTTATTTGCTGCCTTCCTTCTCAGGGGGAGAGGCCGACTGGCCCACACCTTTTAAGAAGCAGACTTCGCACAAGTGTCATAAATCTCTGCCTTGCCTGCTGCACAGAGCTGCCACTGCGCTGGGTATCACCAGGAACCATCCATTTGAACTGTACTTCATTTTGCAGCCCAGGGTAGAAGAAATAGATTACTTTGCCACCTATTTGGGGGGATAATTTCTCCACCCCCTTGGTGCCTGAGACTTGTATTACCCCAATACCTAGCACTGCCTTTTCACAACATCTCCGTCTGTACCCTGTCGGTGCTCGATTTGTCTGTGTTTGTGCAGACATGCATGGCAAGGATGTGCTCCCGGAGCTTGTGCAGTTCCAGAATCATAACATTCCGGTGATCCATCAGGAAAATTTGACTGAAGGGCAGCCTGGTCTTGCCTCAAGCGAGCCAAGGTAGCAAGCAAACCTGCACTCCCTTCCCCACCCCGCAGGACAGGTAGTCTTTGAAGACTGTGAGAAGGTGCAGGTGTTTATTTCAGCAAAAGCTGCAGTGATGTGTAAAAAAAGAGAGGGAAGGGATCTCCCAGCTTTTTGGAGATGGCCTCTGTATAATGCCATTTGAATCTTACTTTTTGTTTGGTGCTAAGTTTTAATAGTTATCCTTTGAGGATTTTCCCTGCGAGCTTATCTGAATACACCAACAGTCTTTTTTGTAATATTCGCATTTCCCCTTTGGTTCAGCCGAGCCCACTGACAGATCATTCAAATTCAATTGTTTTATGTCTAAGCCGAACAGCTAATTAAAGTAGGGATGATTAACCTGACTGGCAGTGTCGCTCTCTCTCCCTCGCTCTCTCGCTCCCTCCCTTCCTCCCTCCCTCCCTCCTGTTCCAATCAGTCTTTTTCTCACACTCTCCCTCTCTCTCCCTCTCTCTCTCTCTCTCTCTCTCTCTGTCTTTTGCTCTACTGTGTGTGTGTGTGTGTGTTTTTTTTTTTCCTCTCTCCTAAACGTGGTCTGCTTGCTGATGGCAGAATGGCACTCGGAGATTTGTGCATTGTGTCTGGTTTCCTACGGGCAGGCTGACCCAGTGCCTCTAGGGACTTATCAATAGACCACTCAGAAGAGACAGAGACAGGAGAAAGGAGGAGGGGTGGGGGGGGGGGAGAGAAAGAGAGAGGGAGAAAGAGAGAGAGAGAGAGAGAGAGGGAGAGAGAGAGAGAGAATCAATATCAAGAATAGAAGGAGCTCCGAAGCCATTTTTTTTTTTTTTTAAAGAAGTATCAGGACTTGGGAAGAGGGTGACAAAGAAGGTTTTTCAAAGAGGCAGTGGAGGAGGTTCTAATAAATTTGGAAGGAAACAGTTCCCTGTCTTGGGAAAAAAGGAGAACTCCTGGCTGATTAGCATTCACACCAGGTATGAGATGTTCCCTACCCCTTATCACTGTCGCAACCGAGATGGAAAAAGCGCTTTACCCCCCCTCCTTTTTTTTTTTCTTTGGTTGTTTGTTTTTTTTTTCTTCCCTTCTTTTCCCCCCACCCCCTCAGCCGTCTCTGCTCTTTAAGTAGATGGAGCGAGCGTTTATTTTGGTTCGGTGGTTGGTGGTGGCAGGGGGAGTGCGAGCTGTGGGCATTTGTGTGCTGGGAGCAGGAGAATGGAAGCAGGGCAGCGGGGAGGGGGCGGCTGGGAGAAGAGCCGGGAGTGTGTTACTGTGTCTCCTCTTTGTGCACCCCTGGGGGGGTTACCCAAGTTCATTTCCAGCAGGTGGATTTAGACAGGGAGTTACTTAACGCTTGACCGCCAGTTTTGAAAAAAAGGAAAAAAAGGGAAGAAAAAAAAAAAGGACCTGCTTCCTATGTCTATTAAAGGAAGCTCCAATTTTTTCCCTCTCTCTCCTCTCTCTCTCTTTCCTCTCTTCCTAACCAGACAGCGGGAGGGTTTCTGGCTCCTCGCCAGCCCAAAAGCCTCTAAGTGTTTTGCACTTGTTTCAGGGAGCCCGGGGATTTTTTTCAGCATTTTCACTAGAGAACAAAGAGTTCTTTACAAAGGAAGGGGGAGAGCGAGCTTAACGCCTGAGATATGTTTTTCTATTTTTATTAGGGATTTTTTTCCCCCCTCCTAAAAAGAATGAGAGAGAAGCAAAGCACTGAATGTGTGGCAGCAACAAAATAGATTGAAAGGAAATGCAGTTCCCTTACCTCCAAATTATAATTTGGAAATAATAAGAACAGGAATGGAAGGGGGACAAGAAGAAGTGAGTTTGGTATGTCATTCTTTTCTTCCTTTTTTAAACTCTCTCTTTAAATTCCAATTGCTGTTTTGCCAACTTACCTAGCATCTTTTTTTTTTTTCTTTTTTTTGGCATAGAAGTTATACTGCAAACAGTTTCTGATTACTTAAAAAAATCAACCAACAAATTTTTACTGGGATAAAAAAAAAAGATGGAAGTGGGGTGGTTTCGGTAAAAAAGAAGCAAATTAGCGGGAACAGAAATCTTTCACTTTCTGTCACTTAGAAAAAAAGTTGGTAATGGCTTGTTGAAGCTAGGATCCTAAAATACAGATGGGGCACTAACGTCTGTGTCCACGGACCCAGCTTTCCCCTGACCATCTGTCTAAAAGTCACCTCTCATTGGCAGCTCAAATGATTAGTAGGAGCTCAGGGATTTTTTTTTGTTGTTTATTTGTTTGTTTCCTCGTTCCTCTTGTTAGGTGGGACCTTCTTTAAATGGCTCCATTTCACCTTCTGAGTTTACTTCTTCAGCCAAGCCCCAGATTGAGGGTTTCAGGATAGACTTTCTTGCGCTGTAGATTTTTTGTTCTTCTGCATGTGTTTCTTATAGATACACTCTTTGTCTATTTGTACATGAAAAAGGCACATGTCATTTACAAGGAAATAGCGCATCACGTGTAAGGAGATGTTTGATTTGAATTTTGTTGCATATAGTGAATAGCACACAGGATCTTCTCTACAGCATCTCCTGTGCAGTGCTTAGAATGTTTGAGAATATATACTGTTGCAAATCCAGTAGCTTAAGGAAGTGCCTTCTTCAGCCAAATTCTGCCTTCCTTCCTATATTGATTTGTATTTTCCTGGCTTTGACAAATTGACAATCTAAGAACAGCATCATATAGCAGAGGTACAGAAAACAAGAGAGGAAACTGCATGTTATATCCCCCCTAAAAATCCTCAGCACACAAAACACAAAACTAGATAAAATAATTAGAGAGTTACGATGCTCTTTCTGGCTGCAGTACTACTACAATACCTTGATTTTTATTTTCATGCTGCAGGCTTTCCTCAGAAGAGGTTGTCTGTTACAGCTTCGTAGGCATCGCATATCTGTTGTAACACTGCTTTTAAGCAACACCTATGCATTGTGTAAGTGTACATAGGGAATTAGTCCATTTACATTTCCTCATATGATGAGGGGGAGAAAAATATCCATCCTTGTGCTCTGCTTGCACCGCTTTAGAAATCCCAGCACCCTACAGTGCCTAAACATCCTGTAGGATACAGCATGTCCCATGCAGAAACTGGGGAACAGGGAAACTGTCCATGACAAGTGAAACTACCAGTTAAACACAGTTTTGTTTTCATACCAGTATCTAGACTGAGGGCTTGCACCCCCACAGCTTCATTCGCTGGGACTCTTCCCTCTCCAAAGCTGCGGTGGGCACAGCTCTCCCAGCAGAAGCTGGGGACTCATCACAGGCTGAAATCCCCCACTCCGAGTACAGGTTCCTGTGCTGCAGGTAACCCAGCTGTTCTGCCTTTCCATGGGCAGCAGCAATAGTGATGCCAAGCTAAAAGTACTTAGCGGGCTCCCCAGTTTCATCTGGAATGTTTGGCCGAGAGGGATGGACTACCATAACAAATAGAAAAACTTTTGGCAAATTCCAAATGCCTTTCTTTTACTTAAAATCCTTGCTTTCTTCATTCATCCAGAGAGTTTTCCCAACTCCTGATGTTTTTCATGGTCTGGATATTTTCTGTGACTTTTCTCTCTTGCTCTCTCCAAAAAGAGAAAAAAAGAAATCACAGGAAAAGTAAGCAAAAGAGAGCAGAAATGGGACTTGGCCTTTGAAGTTTTCCATAGGATAAGCAGTCTCGAGTTTTTTCTACCTGAATATTTTTTTCTTCTCCCCCCATCCGACCTCTCCATCCCCTCTTTATTTTTTTTTTTTAAATCTAACAATTTTTTGGTGAGAATTTTGTATCTGCAACCCTGGAAATGGTAATATACGAGAGAGGTCAGAACAGAGCTGAAACCTAGATTTAGCCCCCCCAGTCTCAACTAGAAGGCATCTTCCAGTGACTATCACTGCATCCAGAGGTAGGGAGGATGATAGCTGTCTTTTGGGGACTCCGTGGACCTGACCTGAGACTAACACATTCACAGCACAGGAGAAAAGAGAGAGAGGGGAAAAAAAATTTAGAAAATGGGGAAAGAAAAGCTCTTTGAGCAGTAACACACTGGCTCTTTCTTCCTGCAGGCAATCCGCTCCAGCTCCTGGCGACGTGTCCTGCACTATCAGATATCATATGACTCTTTATTTGGACTCCCGTTAGCAGTATGGGCCTGTTAGGAGGCTGTTTGTTTTCTTTCCCTTTCATTTCCTTCTCCTTAGTTCCCCCCTATTTTATGTGTGCCCGTGTGAGCGTATCCCCTTTATAATCTCTCTTTTTGTGCTGAAGCTTTATAGAAAAGAAAAAAAAAACCCTTAATCATTTCCCAGGGCTGTTTTTAATCCTCTGCCAAAATTGAAGTTCATTGTCGAGTTGTAAAAATAAATAACACCTTTCGGCTTTATTTCTCTCTTTTGCTTCTTCCTGTGCCCTTTCTGGCACTTCTCGGTGTGTCCATATGTACCCGTACGTGTCTCCCCGTGTCTCCTGCCTGCGTGGGTGAAGTTGGGATACACCTGTGTCAGTCTAAGGAGGAGTACAGAGCTGCCTGCTGCTGCTCCGTGCCGTTCCTTTCACTTTCATAAACTTCCCTCTGTTTGTTTATTTATTTCATCTGGGCACCTTCTCCACACCGAGTTTGAAAAGCCGTCAGGCAGCGATCCCTGTACTGGGGTTTTCTGCATTTAGGTGAGCAAATGGGGAAGTTAGGGCTGTGAGAAAATGAAACGTTGTGCTGGAGGAAGAGAGGATGAAGCGCGAGTTAGAAATTAGACACGCTTTGTGTTCGCCGCCCGTAAAAGTTTCCTGCATCAGAACTCTGGTGCCTAATAATAGGATGGGGGGAGCCAGACAGCAGCCAGCAATTGAAGGTGTGTAGCAAAGTAGCCTTGTGGCAGCAGCATTTCTGATACCGAGTCACATTTAGTTATGATGACATTTTTC
This sequence comes from Melospiza georgiana, assembly GCF_028018845.1. Classification (NCBI taxonomy): domain Eukaryota; kingdom Metazoa; phylum Chordata; class Aves; order Passeriformes; family Passerellidae; genus Melospiza; species Melospiza georgiana. Next base: position 85,596,053 of record NC_080431.1, read on the forward strand.
CCTGTTTGTGCTGTCTTTAGTATAGCATTATTTAGAAAAACACCGCTGCAAAACTTTTTTGTCTGAAAATGATAAGTCATGTCAACAGAAGCACTGAATTGAAATCAAATTTACTAAATCGTTGCAAGGAGAAAGGTCTGTCTTTCCAAAAGAGAGGTAATGTTTTGTTTTGATACTTTCCTATGCAATGTTTTAATTTCTCTTTGTGAACTAAGGATTTCTGTTGAGAATTGTTAAGAATTGGTTTTTAAAGCTGTGGGGGAAGGAAAATCCTTAAAATATTCCAGAGTGAGAGGTTTTGAAGGAAGGAGATTTAAGTTTTATCGGAGGAATTTAAAGCGTTCGGGTTTTTGTTCATTTCCTTCAGATTTTTGTGCAACCTGAATCATAATATACTTTGTCAAGCAAACCAGTAAATGAGCTTTTTTCACAACTTTGCTCCCTCTGTAATTATTGCTGTATTTTTATGGAACTTGGTGCTTTATTTGTCCGAATTTGGTAAGATCAGCAAAGCCGAAATCCTGTTTGCTCTGTAGAGACACAAAGGAGTTACTGATACTTTCTGCCAGAGGTAGGTGCTTTGGCCAGCCAGTCCTTCTACCAAGTTGCGCTGTTCAGCAGTGGCTGTGTGCGGGCCGATCGCCACGCTCCGGGGAAAAGTATGGACAGATTTTGGGGTGTGATTTATATGCATTTTGGGCTGATATTCCTATTAACACAGCTGAAGAACTTAAAGTTTTAGCCCTTCCTCTCCAGTGTATACTTAGGCCAGTGTACAAAAGCAATCTTGTAAGTGAGGCAAATTCAGACCAGAGGGTTTTTTGTTAAGAATCCAGAAACAACCGCATTTCAGCTGTACTGTAGGTGTGTAAATTGAAGTTGCCTGGCTAGTTGGTGATGTTTCTTACTTCTCAGCTAAGACACCTTCCCACTGAAGTCAGTGCAGGTTTTCCTGAGAAAAGTAATGAAAAACAGAGCTAGAAGGTCAGAATTGAATCAGTGCTGGAAACCAGAAATCTCAGTGTGTGCTTGCACAGCACAGTATCCCTCTGGAGCCTGCAGGGTGCACTCACTTTAGTGGAGGTGCTAGAGCTGAGTTGAGATGACTGCTGCAGGCTGAAACTTTATTTCTATATGCCTCCAGTTCCTCCAGATAAATACCAGTGTCTGCTTTGCTCTCAACAGCACACCGTTTCTTTTTATTTAGTTTTCGCCAGTTGTCCCAGTGAGGAATAAGAGACTCTTTGACAAGAGGGAACATTTTCAGGCTTCTTTCCTTTTCTCTCTTCCTTGACCAACTTAAAACCAGCTTCACTGTAACGTTTCATGCTTAGGCACGTTCATGCTCCTGAGGAAGCAATTACAGACTGTTGGAAGAAATCTGGTTTTGAAGTAAGTGTTACGAATGTTTAAGAATTGTGTGCCCTGCGTGCACGGTACGTGATGTTCCCTGGTACTCTACGCGTGCTCCAGCCCTCTGAGCAGTCCTTGCTGTGGGTATTGTATTTATTTGTCAGCTCATTCTGGTAGCCGCCCATGAATTTAGTTGACTTGACAATCAGTAAACAGCTCCACGATAAGGCTGAAGTTAGAGAGCAATGTAAGTGGGAATTAAAAGGCTTCTTTCTAGTTTTTGGCCATTTCAATGGATTATTGCTCAGCATCTTTATTTACAGGAAAAAAAAAACCACACTCTTCAGACTTCTTCAACATCATCTCTGCAGAGTAGATTCTTTCATTTCAAAAATGTTACAAGCTTAAATAATTACAAAAGACGTATTTAGCTACCTCAGAAAATAAATATAGCAAAGAGGTGCAGAGAGCTGAAAGCCAAGTGCTGCAGCTAATGCCTGAAAGTGCTCTGGGCTGGGCAGAGGAGGACAGGCTCTCTGCTGCTGAAGTTTTGTTAGCATAACTTGGACTTGGTGGAATTGCACCAGAGTTGTGTTTTGACTTGGCTTAACTTCACTGCTTTCATCTGACTTTTTTTCTAAGCCAGTCCAATCCAGATCTGTTCAGCGCTCGGGAGGGTGATAGCCAAGGGACAAAACAGCTTGTCTAACACATGTCTCTTTAGTGCACCAGTGTGTGGCTTGTGAGGCCTCAGACTGGATCACCACTGTCAAGAGAAATGTGTTTTCCTACAGCGTAATAAGTTGTCCTGCTGCTTTCAGATGTCAGAGATCCCCAGTTCAGCACTTGGTGAAAAGGTCTGCTCTCAGAAGAGGTTTCCTTTCCATTTAACATTTCATTAGTGCATGCAAGTCATGTAAATGTGATGTGGCCAGTAGGAGCAACAAATTCTGGCTTATTTTTTGCCAGGACATATGTATTTGCTCTATGTCTGTATTAATGTTATGGTGAGATGGTATTTCAACCTAAACACCAATTTCAGTGGCTTACCGCTAGAAAATGAGCTGAGTTGAAATGTCAAGTAGTTGTTCCAAGCTCAGAGGTGAAGCTTATACTGTTTTGGAAAGTATGAGGAAAGTCATGGTTACTTTTTTTTCTCTTTTTTCTTTTTTAATGTGTTGGGCAGCCACACTAAGACAGGAGCATTTTCTGATTAACTAATTACTGAAACCCATTAATTTTTCCATTCTCTTTCTATTTTTAATTTTTCTTACTTCTTCAATACAAAATGAAAATTATAAAGAGCTAATTTCCTTAAACTAATTAGACTCACAATTTTAATCTCACAAAACCCAGGAAATTCCAAGCGATGTTTTTTTGTAACTCTGCCATGTTGCACATGCCTCTCTCCTCTTTGAAACCCTTGTCTTGGCCTTCAAAAAATCCTGGGAAAACACTCAACACTTGCCTGAGCCAGCCTTCTTGGTCCAAACTCTCCTGAACTTCTGGCACTGCTAGGCATCCAGATCCAGATTTTGTGATTTGAGCTCATCATTTTTGAAAATAACAACATGGAATTTCCAGACATTTCTTTGTAAGAAATTAAGGGTATAAAATAAACAAAAAAAATTTAATATTTAGAGTGAGTCCGTTTCCATTGAAGCCAGCCCAAGCAGAATCCACATCCTCTGGCTGAAATTTCTCATGGCACTTTCCAAAACTTGATTTTTGCTCAGATGGCCTTTTCAGTTTTGACCATCTGGAGAGCATTTAAGTTAGTTACATGGAATATTCTTTAGGCAGTCCTCTGAATAGGACTCCTATAACTCTTTGACCTGTTAATCTCAACTACATATCCCATCAAGCCAGCGTGATAAATAATTTTTGTTCCGTGCTCCCAGAGAAAAGGATTTAGTAATAATTTCTTTGGCTGGAGAATCAGGAAATACCAGTGAAAGCTCTTTGAAATGAAGATGCCAGAGTCTTCTTCAGTGAGATCAACTGTGATGGGTAGATAGATGATAAATAGATAGATAGATAGATAGATAGATAGATAGATAGATAGATAGATAGATAGATAGATAGATAGATATGGATAGATAATATATTTTTTTCTTGTTGAAATATATCCCCACAATTTTCAGAAGGCACAGAAAATTATCAGTGCCACAATAACCTTGTACAGCTTGAGAGTGCTAAGCAGGGTGGATCTGAGGCAGACATCCTTGCTAATGAGAGAAGCCACCAAGCTGGTTCCAGGCTTTACTTTGTGCCATTGACTGCACACTGCTGAAGCACCTGGGTGTACCCTACAAGGAACCTTCCTCTCTGTAATCATTTTTAACATCCTGATCCAATTCTTTAACTTCTATTTTCATTAAATTCTCAGCAAAAATGGACCCTCTCTAAGTAGGCTCTACTTCTCATGCAGTTAAAACTTCCATCTCTCATAAACACAAAAATAACACCAACAACTACTACATCAAAGGAACAAATATAGTAAAAAGTTAAGGGGAGCATTGATTTTCAGCATATTCATTTTGTATTATGCTCATGTCAGACACCATAAGACTTTTCTGGTGCTTGCTTTGGAGAACCTTTGAGAAACTCTGTAGAACTGCACCAAGCAAAGTCAGTGAGAAGCAATCTTGTTTCTGATCAAAAGGAAGTAATCTGCCAACTAGTTATGACAGAAACCTGGAGAGCTTAAGGTGCTCCTTTTTATCAGAGATATAAAAATAGAGTTTCAGATTGCTGCTAAAGATTTCATAATGTCCTGGCTAAATTTCACTGAAGGCAATTGTATTTGGCCTCCTTGGATTCCCTCTGAAGTGTCGGTTGTGCAGAGCAATGTTCAGTTCCAGACCTCAACCACACCACAGGGGTATGGAGCACAGTTAAGCAGCTGCCACCTCCCACTCTTGCGACGGCTGTATTAGCTCAGCTCAAAGTAATCACTTTGCAATTTGATCAGTGACTGACTCGACAATGACAACAGTCAACATCTCTCTTCCATACCTTCATTTGTCTAAAATGCTTGTTATAAAATCTGACAGCTTGGATCTCTTCCCCTCAATGGTCCGGTGATGTCTGTAAGAACTATCTCTATTTTGCAGATGAGGAAACTGAGGCACAGAAATGTTTAAGTGACTTTTCTAAATGCACACAGTAAATCAATGGCAGAGCCAGAAGAATAATTTGGGAATCCTGGTTCTCAGTTTCATGCTCTGAGCACTAGGAAACACTACCCCTCTGAATGTAAGTTATTGTTATTAAGATGTGGTTTATCTTTCATGTGAGTCGCCATCTGTTATATTGCCTACTTGCTATTAGTTACGAAAGCTATTCAAATTTTAAACTGTTTTGCATTCTTACAGCTACTTAAGCCCACAGTAGACTTTTTGACAACAGTAACAGCGCTTCTCATGTGAAAGAACTGGACAAATATTAACTCATGTTTTTTCAGTAAATTTTTGCAATGCCATAAACCCACAGTTTAGACTGAATTTAAACAGACCTTGAAAAATCCATGTATTCGATGCTGATTGGTTCCATGTCTGTCAGTTGTACTTCAGTTAAGATATGACTGTATATTCTCATTGATATGATTAAGAACATAAATATCCAAATGGTAATTTAAAGTAAATTGATTGCTTGATAACTTTATGTATCTTGGGCCTAATAGCTCTGTGGCTGCTACGGTCCTTTGAACATGTAGTTGGAAAAATGTACTAATCTTGGACTCTTAGTGATGCTTCTGGGGACCTCAGTGAGCCAAGGAGAACTAGGCAGGTGTACTGGAGGCAGTCTGAAAAAGCCCTGAGCAGGAGCTGGGGTGGGGACTGGAGTTTGAAAATGAGAAAAGGCTTTTGAAAAGTAGAAGTAGCTTTTTCTCTCAGTGTACAGGTGGCTGCTAGGAGAATACATCCATTCAGATCCTCTCAGTCACCCTTTTTAAAAGAGCTGTGATGCCCAGGCTCGAGAAGGGGTAACCCCTGCAAACAGGGGGAAATAGCCTTGTAGCTGAGGAGGGAAAGAATTGTCCCAAATTATCCAATGGCTGCTAGCAGGTGGAAAAGCAGGGACGCTGCCAGGGAGAGTCTGAGACAGACTGGACACTGATGCCTTTTCATCTCTGAAGATGGTCAGGCGGGAAGGGCACTTCCAATAGTCGTAACCAGTTACTTTTACGAGATGAAGCCTACTGAATTTCTGGAAGCATTTTTGTTCTGCTGAGCTGGAACATATCTTTCAGAGACTGAAAGAGATAATCCTAAAGTTTTTAACTAATCAGGACATGTGGTTATCAGGAATGACCACATATTTAAGACAATTATTCTGAAGATTTTAAAGTCTGTTCTACTTGTTTTGAGTCTGAATTTGACTTAGCTTCAGCTATGCCTTTGTCTGATGTATTAAGGAGCCCTCTACTGTCAGAAATCTTCTCCCCATGCTTGGATTAATAAACTTTGCTGGTCTGGCTAACAGGTGGTAAATTTTTGACATCCAGAATAGAGTTAGAGGGAATGGGGACGTGAGTAATGGAATGTGAAGTGAGAGGTGAGGAGGTACTGGTGGCAGAAGTGGGTGAATAGAGAAGAGAAACAGTATGCAGAGTGGGTTTCTTTTTGTACTTGAATATATAGGCAGAAATGAAAGAAATATGTGGCTAAAGTCAAAGATTCAGTCATAAAGAGGGAAAGAGATGGGAACAAAAGAGAAAAGGTCTTGAGAATACACACAGAAAGAAATGTGAAAAGAGGAGTATCATACAGCTATTTAAGACAGGAAAAAGAAACAAATTTAGTCTGCAGTAGTCAATAAGGTCGAAACAAATGGTAAAATATCAGAGTATGTTAAGAATGTAATAAAAAGTAGCAATAATTCACCTTGGATTAGGGCCTCTCAAGCAGCGGGTACTTTCCCATCTCACAGGAGGCCAGCGGGCTTAGCTCATTATGGCATTGAAAACGCACTACTTAATCTGAAGGTTAGAGAGGGGTTGGTACAGTTTTGAAAGGTCTGAACACATTCAAACTTTGTGAAAAAGACTGGCCAAATTTTCTGCCCAAGGCCGCTCTGTGCTCAGGATTAAAACTCCAATGTTCAGGGCATAACGAAAGGGAGGCCTAATTAGGCAAGAGAAAGCTCTTCTCCCACACATAGCTTTTGCTTCTTTTTTTTTTTTTCCCCTACCAACAAAGGAACAAAGAATAGGGTAACACTTTATTACGGTAAGTGTACTGTTCGTTTTCTCCAGTTGTTTCTCTTCCAGCCCTCTCCAGAGCAGCACCTCCCTTTGCTCTGGTGGCTGGAACACCACGGAATGGAATCATTCCTCACCCGCTGCCCACTCATGGTGCAGCCTGGAACAGGTCACTTAGCCCCTGGCTTCAGATTACTCCAGCCAACTCTAAAACCAGCTGGTGGTTTCCTTTCTCAGGGGCAGCTGAGAAGATGGCACCAGCATGGCCTGTGAAATGCTTACAAAATAATTAGGTGCAATTAGCAAGGCTGTCTCTGGATTTCACACAGTTCAGTATGAAGAATTCTTGCATCTTCAAATATTGTAGCATTTCTCTCCTGTCCTCCTTCACCTGTGAAATATCTCTGGTAATGCTTATTATTGAGTGTGAGTGTAATGAGGGGTTCATGCTTGGAAGATATTAATGTTTTCCTCTTAAAACTTGATAAAATCCTCTGGCCAAGGTAAAAGTCTGGTTAGTTTTTATTAAAAAAGAAAAAATATTTTTCTCAAGGACATTGGTTTGCTTGTGAAAATGCATGACTGGTCCTAACCAATCTGGCAAAATAGAGTAAGAGAAATGATGATTTCAAAACTGGCCATTGTAGGCCAAGCACTGAAATGGGGCCAGTCTGGATCATTCAGACTCACTTGTAGAACAATAACATCCTTTTTAAAATATCTAAAAAAAACCCCATCCTTTCAAACTGGTTTTGTGAGGTTGACTTGTCTCTGATGTGAACAAAGTGCATGGAAGGAAATGCCATGACACTCACTGCTTGAAAGAAACACATATCTGGATATTCTTGTTGATGGATGGATTACTGAGTGTCGTATCCCAAATTCTTTTTTTAAAAGGCTATCCTGTTGCATCTGTGCAAGCAAAGAAAAAATATTCAAAAGGACAAAAACCCAAAAACTGTTAGAAACATGAAAGTCCTTTCTAAAACTATTTCTCCCTGTCACTGGTATGAGAAGAATTTTCATTCTCTTTAAGGCTATTTAAAATATACTTTGGGGCTAAAATAACAGAGAAGGCAATCCAATGCATTCTCAGCCCTGAAACCACAATCAGTTACAGATCCTTGTTGCCACATCGCATCCAGTGAGATAGCTTACTGGAAGAACTGGTCAAAAAACCTCAATATTGATTGAGGGGAAGAAAAATAAAAGAAAAGTAACAAAATTTTGAATGTTCTGTTTCTCCTTCCTCTCATTCTTTTTTCAAAGGAGAAAAAAAGTGCAAAACACTGGTTTTTATTGTTTAATTAAATTAAATCCCCATTTTCAGTGATTTTGCTTTCTGTGAATTTCAATTCTTGTTTTTCACATGAGATGAAATACCAGGAAACTGGGCAGGCCATTAAAATTTTCATTGATTGTTTTGTTTTGTTTTGTTTTGTTCTTAATTTGGTATGCAAGATTATTCTCTCAGTTTCTGCTGCCCTCCTGTCTCTCTTTTCCTTAGTCATACACACTCCTGGCTGACTCTGAATGGCACTTAACTGTTCACTTATTAGAGAGAACAAGTGGTGGTTCCCTAACTTCGTTGATTTAAGTTGAGATCATGGTAGAGATGACTCTAGATTCTGGAAATTATGCCAATCCTTGAAGATATTCTTTGTAAAGCCAGTAAGGAATATTATAGCATCTCTTCTAACCAGGATGAATATCACTGCAGTCAGCAGTAGGTGTCACAAGCTGTATGGGTACATCAGGGATCTGACACGAGAACACTTGTGTTCATAATGTTTCTGTCACTTACCCAATGTACAATTTCTGACTTATCTATTTTGGTTTGTTTTCCATGTCAGGATAACTTGGCACAGGTGATAAACCTAAATTTCTAACATTTTTCTGACAGACTACTTGAGGAGTTATCTATATGTATGGCACCAGTATTTGAGGTCATTCCTGTTGGAAGGCCAACACACCACTGATTTTTTTCAGTGCTAATATTTATCTCCATGTTGAAAGCATGATTTTTTTTTTAAAGCATTGAATAATGCTGAAATTAGTATCCTCTGTAATGATGGAATTAAACCCCATAATTTTAGAATAGATGTTGATACAGCATTGTTGTCCACCTGTAGCATCTTCCCTATGAAGCCAAGTGAAATGGCAGTAGCTTTAAGGAGGAAAACTTAAGCGGGTGTTATTGACCAGATGGATGCAGCTGTTCTGTTGCATTCCCACCATTTTGCATTTGAGCTGTTTATTTTCACTCTCTGCTGTCAGTCATCACATGAATTACCACTGAGAGACTCTGTCTCTACTGCAAGATCCATAGCCATGGGTCCACAAGTCTGCAAGAGTGTCTGTGCTCTTTAGTTCTGTCTTCTGTGGTGTCTCGCCTCTCCAGGTAGGGCTCTGCAGATTGGCATCACAGTTTACTTCCAAGAAGTGCCAGACAAAAGTGAAGCAGAAATTTGTCCCAGTAGAATTAGAGGAAGCATTGAGTGATTTGACCCAGTCAACAACTGTCAGGAAGCATTGCCGCTTGAGGAAAAGTAAATGCCTCATTATTGCTGCTAGACAGATGCACCTCCATAAAACACCTGGAAGTGGTCCACAGACCACAGACAGAACGTCACTGAGGTTGATTTTTTTTTTCCTTTTAAATGGGGAGAGATAGCAGACCTTGTATTTTTAGACATAAATTGTTCATCAGCAGGGGTGAGGAAGTAATCTATTGCAGTTGAGTCTCATGCAGAAACCAAGTGTGTTATAAGGTTGTGTCCCTTTCATCAGATGTGGACTGCGGTGGGGGGAAGGACATCAGACTGCCTGGGCCATCACTTTGAGCTTGCAGGGCACATGTGACTTGTGGCAAGGCTGAAAGTGAGTGAGGTAACCACAGAGTAAGCTGCTAATGATGTGGATTGTGGGAAGCACTGCTGATAGGAAGCAGACAGTTGGATTGATTAGGGCAGCCCCAGGGACTAGTTGTTTTTCTTTCACCATCCTGGGGTGAAGTTAAACCTGCCACTGGTAGTAATGAAGAACAGCTAATACAGATCAGACTCTGCCAAAATAACAACAGTGGCATCGGGAGCAGAAACTTTTGCAGATTTGTCTGTGTGTGCACTTGCTACTGGTGTTCCTGGTGGGTGGCTGAATCATCCTGATGGCATTCAACAGGAACCAGCTGCTGAGAATATTAAAATGCAAGCATTTATTCCTCTAGAGAGACAGTAGCATCTGCAAAGTTTTCCTGTCTTGATAGTACAGATAATCCCATGGAGTATTCTCTAGTAGTTTTTAACTCTCAATTCATTTATACATGTATTTTAAAGCTGTAAGTGCTTTATGTCTGCACAGAAAGGAGACCCTGGTCTTAGATCTGAGACCACAACTGTCCTAGGCAGGTATTTTGCAGCCCTATGCTCAGGCTGAGGTACCTTACATGGGAAAAAAGAAGCTGGGCTTTGCGTCCTCCCCCTCCCACCTTTTTTCTTCACCCTCATCTTGTCAGGAAGAACTGCCTTGGGGGCTGGTAATTCACAGAAAGAATCCTTGGCTATGATTCCATAACTTCCATATCAGGGTAAGCTCTGTCTTGAAATTTGTATTAGAAACAATTGTAAGAAATTATGAAAAATGTAAAAAAGCAATTAAAAAATGCCCTGATAGAGTAGGATGTTCAACACACCCGTTATTGTTTGTCTTCATTGTTCCCAGAGAGGAACATGTCACTTGTCAAGCCTGTAAGCAACACTCCCCAGGCCGAAACTGCTTAGGGGTACCTGTGGAAAGGAAACTGGGCCCTAGAAGCTTTGAGTAACCCATCAAAAGCAGGGAGCACTCAGCACCCATCAGAGACTGGCCCTTAGTCTGACATGGTCCTAACAACAAAGGTCATAACCATCACAGGCAAGGGAAGAGAAAAAGCAGATAGTAGCAACAGTGGGGAGGAAATGGCAATTTCTTCTTTTTAGTCTTTGCTTAGATCTGCGTATCTCTTCTGCTTTCCTTAGAATATGTTCTCATGCAAATAGTGTGTGATTTCACATACTAACAGTGTTTACAGGACGGGAGAGGCAGAGATTCTGCACATGGCATATGATGTGAGTAAAGGGGCAGGATTTTTTTATGGAGAAAGATAAACCGAGTTCTTTTGCAGTGTGGCTGTAATGTTGGCACAGAGAGAAGAAACAAGCTGTAGGCAGCCAGAGCTGTGTAGCAAAATAAAGGGTGAGGTTTATTATTTAATTTTAAAAGGAGCATAACTTGGTGCACTGATCACAGTATCATTTTATTAAGGTATTTTATCCATATCTAAATAGCCTTGTTTAAAATGTCTGCCTAATACCTCATGGCTGTGAATAGTTTGCTTGTTTTTCTAAGCCTGAATATTAGTACATGGTGTTAAAAGAACAAACTCGCCCAAGGCAGCAAACCTCCATTCCTGCTTCCACCTTTTGTCATTTCTAGTCATCCTCAGAGCCTGTCAGGGTGCGTCAGCAAGTCAGGGTTTTGACAGGAACTTACAGACACAAGAGGGACCACAAACACCACTCTACAAAGTTTATTGATAGCCTCTCTCATGATGTGACAGGCCAAGGAAAGCTGTTGCAGGAGAGGTGACAGCAACGGCAGCACTTTATAGCCCTTCCTGATTTCAGCTTCTCCTTGGAAAGAGCTGTTGAAACCTCTTAGCGGTGTTACACGTATAGTTTAATCTCAGTAAGACATCACAGTGATGATGCATACATCAAAGACTCTGTTGTGTTTTCCCCTTTTTATGTGAGTTATGTTTGCTCATTTGTTTAAAAAAAAATAGCATAATGATTTCAATTTTAAGAGGCTTAAGCCCAAAGCTTTGGAAAGTCTTAACAAAGAAGGATTTAATGAACTGGCTATTGTGTTTATTGTTGTGCTCAGCTACTTAAGTATGTCATAGGCTCTGCAATACAAACAATTAATGGTCAAGCTTCTGAGCTCAAGTGCTATGGTCTTCTGCCTTCAGAAAAGGAGTAGCAGCATTTGAGGTCTGTTCCCACTTAAGCAGTAGTGCAGTAAAAATCCAGTGGATTAAGACTAAATGCCTTGGGGTTGGATTTGTTGTTTGTTTGTTGGTACAACACAATAAAGTAGAACTTAATCCTGAATAAGAGCAGCACTGGAAAATTTCAGGAATGTACTGAATAATACTTAAACATTTTCATCCCAACATTTCCTCTAAGGACATATCTCTGTTTAAAAAGTCATAGGGAAGAAAAGACTCTTAAGCTTTGTCTTGGATAATGCTGTGGGTGTGAGTGAGCTTTGCCCTGAGAAGATAATGCCCACCAAATTTAGGAATGGTTGATCTGCATTGCATACCCTGCTGTTAGACCACGGGGCATCATATGGCTCCTAATGCAGCTCAGCTGACAGTGTGATGTTGGTACCCATCCTGAAAGCCACACAGGATGTATCCTAACAAATCCTGGGGACTTTGGTTCTCCAGTGAAGTTCAGTTATGAATAATCTTTAAAAATTATCAAATCGCCCTTTTTTGCTGAAAAGACTTCTGCTTTTCAGTTTTATGATTTCTGTCATGTCAGCTAACTGCTGTTCCAAGTAAAGGCAGAGGAAGTGTCATTTTAATGCTCCTGCATTTTGTCATGGGTATTTCACATCTTCTATTTTCACTGCTTATCTGCACTTTGTATTTATCACTGCAAAATGATAATGAGAAGGTGGGGGTTTAAGAAAGTAATGAATTTTTAGAGCTGTTTATTGTCCTCAAACAGCATGATCCTCTAGGGCAATACCTCCCCCACCTAGTCTAAGCAGTCAGAAAAGAGGCATTTGGACACAAATTCAGACACTAAGAATGAAGTCAAAGCTCAGAGCTATCATAAAAAAATTCCATCCTGAGAAGAAAGGAAAGGCTGAGGCCGCCAGTGGAGCAACTGAGTATCTACAGAGCTATGACTTGGTTTTCCCTTTGCCATTCCATGACTGAAATCAAGCTATGTCTCTGAGTTGTTTACCTCTCTGGCCACAGGAAAATGGCAAACTTGAAAATCCCATCACTGCTGTCCATGTAGCAAGAACTGCCCCTTTTTCACCTCTTAATATTGTCACATCTGAGTAGCAAACTACACTAACTCTGTAATAACTATTATAACAATGGTTTCTGCTGCATTATATTTTACTAGCAATGCTTTTCCTAATAAATTTGGATCAGGCCCTCTATCATTCTCCAGCCCAGTCCCACGAGTGAAAGCTTCCCCTGACAGCTGCCTGTTCAGTCAGCCCTGTACTGTGGTAAATACACATTCTATCAGCATAAGGTGTCCCACTAACTCCCCTCTTCATCTGTAGTGTGTTTACATTCAGAGTAATTCTTTGACTCAAACCATCTCACTCACAAAACTCCATCTCTTCGCCTTTTGTTATTCAGTTCTCACTCTGTGGGTGAAAGGAATAAACATCAGTTTCTGGAACCCAGTGGCTGAAACAGTTGAGTTCATATTTCTTTAGAGGCAGAATCTGTGAGGATTTTTGCTCCAAACTTTTTTTTTTTCTCCTCTTGAAGATTTGGAAAGAGTGTCACACATGTGTGCCCAGGCATGGTAACTCTTTGCCACCTGAAACAGTAGTTGTTCATACTGAGAACTAAGAGAAAACATGAATTCAGCAAATATACCAGGGCCACCAAAGAAGGGCTGCTGTAGCTTACAGACTTTCTTGCAACCAGTTGATATTATCTGGATTTTCTTAAAATTCCTGGATAATTTAAGCCCTGAGACAACTATTCACATAGCACTGGTATTACAGCATTTTTCCAAAGAATATCAATAAGGTATCCTCTGCTTCCATTGTATTTACTGGGAGAAAAAGACAAAGATGTGGCTGGAAGAAGAGTATAGCTCTTTAGTTTATGGAGGTACATTGTCTTTATGCCTTAGAAAAATATAACATTTTCTTGCATTTTAAGAGGGGTGAAAATAAAGTGTGAAGATAAACACTTTATACCCTTAAGCTTATATTTCAGAAGTGACTTCTAAAATTGTGGGTAGTATGTTTAGAAATGTGGAATTCTGGAGCAAGTGAAATTTTATTCTAGGCTCATGTGGAGTTTTATTTCAAATCAATTTCTTTGTCCAAAACCTGGTTGTGAGAAAGTATGTGAAATTTAGCATATCAGATTGTGAAAGTCTGGCAAGACTACACAAGGCAAATAGGGGTGGATAAGATACCAGGACACAATACTGTGTTCTTCATTAGAGATGTTGGTGAAATCTGAGTGAGCCTCCCCCAAGGTTTAGAAGAGAGTTAAAGAATCCAAGGGACACAGAATATCTTTTGGCTTCTTGAGGTCTGTGATGTTGAAATACACACAACACTCTGAAGAATGAAGAACAAGTCAAAAGGAACATTTCTGCTCCCATAATTTCTCTAAAAAGGCCACTTTTGTACAGTAATTTCTCCATTAGCTCTCGGTTCCAGCTATAAGCTACAGGGATAGACATTCATTCAAAGATGATGAAGCCTTCATTATTTTTAGAAAGTTCATCATAGCACATTTACTTGTACACTGCAAAGTATTTTCACAATTTAAACCTAAGGAGTTGTCAAAATAAATGAACAAAGTATGCTCTGTGACACTTTATTTATTTATTTATATTTTGAATTGTCTGTTGAACTGCTTGTTAATTTGAAAAATTCAGTTATTTGTGATAGGTCAGCATCCTCGCTGTTCCCCTTGAATTAGCAAGATCATGTTCTTTTCCCACTAGCTGTGCTCCTAACAGCAAACACATTCACTGAGACAGTTCTGTTTGGGCTGGGAGATCCATGGCCACCTCAGTTAATCCGAAGGATTATTCCATGACAGATTATCCTAAAGGAAGGTTTCCCAAAGCGCCTGCTTTCTGAAAGGTCACATCACTTGTGTGCAGCTCAGAGCCAAGGCGCGCTTCAGCACTCGCAGGAGGAGGAGTTCCAGAGGGAAGGGACGGAGGTGGCAGAACTGGGTGCCATGTGGTAGGCATGTCAGCGCGGGGAACGGCGTGCCACACACCTGCTTGGGGCTCTGCCGTGCCACAAGTTAACATTTTGATGAGCAATTTCCATTCTGTTGTTTTCTCTCAACACATGGGGTTCAAAAAACAGTTAAAAGAAAACTGTACCCATTTGCTCATCTCAGAAGCCTGTGATTTCAGAAGAGTCTGCCAGATTAATTTTCACATATACAGTATTTCGGAGTTGAAACACACAGAGGAATACAGTTTATCTTTTGAAGTTGTAGTGTGATGGCCAGAGAAGAATAGGTGTGTATTGGTCAAACTTTATGGAACGACACTGACTGATGGCTTATAATTGTTAAAAAAAATTCTATTGTGTAATCACAACCTTCAGAGATTTTTCAAGTCTATGTTAATAATCATGAATACTTGCCTCTCTAGGAAGGAGGTTTTAGTGGCTATATAAAAAAAACTAAAGACATGCAACAATCATTTTTCTGGCTGCACATCTGTGAAGAACCTGCTTTCTATAATAACTGTACTTGAACTAGTTTTCCTTTAAACTTGCACTTGGATGATAGAATAAAATCTGTTAGTCTGCTACATTAAAACCCTTCATTTTTGTCCATATTATCTCCATAAAACCCTATTGGGTGTGGGCAGGCAGGAGAGCAGGGAGGGAAAATATCTGCAGAATTCCATTGGCATTGCTGCAGAAAGGATGCAGGTCTCACAGAGGACTGTTACTCAGACTTTATATTTTAGTCAGAAATAGGCTAGTCCTTTGCTGATTTACCCTGAGCAGTAGCTGTCATGCAGTTGAGGAAAGAATTAGACATGTATGTTCTGGTTAAACCTCTAATATGATATTCATATAGCAAATTTGGCTGTAAATTTTGGCTACTGAAAATTTTCTGACTTGCAGTAGGCCTGTATCTGTGTAATTGGAAGACAAAAGAGATTCACTTCAATCTGATGCTTATCTCCATCTTCCTTAAGGCAGGAGAACAGCCAAGGGATTTAGCATCTTCCTTGTTTTCTTGTGACCTACTGAGATTAACTATGGTTAGAAGCTCTTCTTGATGCATTTTGTAGCAGGATGTCCATGCTGCTAGATACCTTTTGTTGCTGAAGTCTGAAGCATTAAATTATTCAATAACCCCTTGTTGTCTTCCAGGAGAGTATAAGCTTGTAAAAAGCAACATGATCAACACAAAAGTCATCCTCTGACATGCCCTTGCACCCACAGATCATGTTCATGCACTTGCTTGTAGAGCAGTTTTATAGGTTTCTCAATAACCTTTTACAGAGTTAATTTCACTGGTCCCTTTCAAGGGGTCCACTTGATTATATACCAGTAAAAAGAGATGGCATTTGAGAATGGTTGATACGCTCACAATTTTTGTAAGCAGAGACCTTGATGAGTTCCTCCACAGTCAGTCTCCTTGGGCTAAAATTTCAAAATTTCAACCTATTACATGGGGATTTAGCTCACTCATTTCCCATAAACATCAATGGGAGTCATGTGGCTAAATCCCTGTGCAACACATTGAGAATGTATTCCCTTATGTTTAAACTCATTTTGATGCAGATGCTTTCTTCTGCGGGAAACAAGCGTAACATAGAAGCCATTTATTTCTTTCATTTGTCTGCCCCAGTTCTCCAAACTCCCAAATTACCTTCTCTTCTGCCTAGGTACCACAATATCTCACAGGATTTGCTGAATCTGTGTGTGACACCAAGTTGGAGGCCAAGCTTCAAGACATTAGGACAATGGATGCTAATTGGTATTTATTACCTACTCATGTGTGGGGAAAATTGGACAGATGACAGGCTGTCCCTTCACCCATGAGAATGAGATTTTTCATTTCTCTCAGCCCTCCATCACCTGCTGTATCACATATTAAAGGAGGGCCCACTTGCTGTTTTTAACTAGTGGTCTCTGACGATGAGCTGCAGTGTAGGATCATTGCTTGGCTCTCGTGGGCTTTGTAATACTCTCCCACAAGGTTCAGGGATCTGCTATGAACACTATATGGAGACTCTACTAACTTCCTTAGTCAGGAAGAGGGTCTTTTAGACTAATTATTGGAGGGAGGGGAAATGAAAGGCTAACAGGATGTAGGCACAAATGTGAATATAGTATTTCAAAATCACTGGGCATGATTTTCAGTAATGGCATATGTGTGTTAAGATGCAATTTTGTGCCTGGAAAGAATTGTGTTCATTATAAATGGCAGGTGCTTTTAAAGCATTTAAATATTGCATTTTCTATTTCCACCTGCACACCAGGTAACTGGGTATTAATATGCTACTAGTTGAGCCCATGATTCATTGCAGGTGCAGTGCTTGGGAAATCAAGGATTGCATTGAGGTCCTGATGAAAATCATGCCCTCAGGCACATCTGAGCTCCATTTTGATCAACAAGCCAAAAATAAGACTTTTATTTCAATTACAGTTCGTCTGATTTTGAACTTAATGATGCAACTTGAAGTCTATTGGCTTAGCTCCTGAGACCCAGGAAGGAGGATGTCTGGGACCTTGCCTATTCAGTGGAATAGAGGTTCCCATTAAATTCACTCTGATCTCATTACATGTCTTTTATTTGGTCAGAAGCTCTATTTTTGCTCTTCCTGGCCTTATTGAATCTGTTGTTGATTCATTGTGCAGACTTGGTATTAATGAAAAAGACTGCCTCACTCAGGTCTCTCTGGAGGGTGAGATTTTCCATAGCCCTGTGTCTGTAGCACGCGTTGGAAGCACAGACTCTGATGGGTTGCCTTGTGAAACTAGATTCGAGCAGAGCTTTATTAATAGGCTGATGAGATGTATCAGCCTGGCGAGGCTGCCTGCCTCCATAATGAGCGAGGGCTGTATTTTACTTCACTTAACGAAGAGAAAAATCCTCAGCAATGCCTTTTCTGTACCCCTGCTATCCCCGCTCCACATTCCACTTTCAAAGACCTCTTTAAAGGTCTCTATTATTCCAGCTGCCTTTAGGTGTCACTCGAAGCTTTGGGTTCCTCCTGTTCATCCGTGCCTTTGTGTGCTGAGCCCTGCCCTGCCATTCAGCTGCCCCAGCAGCTTGGGGGTCCCCTGGTCACCCCCCAGCGACTGCTTCCCTCGCTTTGTGGTTTCATTGCTTGTCCACACGAGTTGCACAACATTAGGTTGAAGGAAAATGAAAGTAATTCATTTTGGTAGCTTTTCTCATTTCCAGCAAAACTGGATGTCAGAGGCTGCCCCTGCATTATTGAATTGGAAACTCTGCCACAGGAGAGGATGGTCGTCCTACAGTATGTTGTAGGCTGAAGAGCTGCATTTTCAGCTTGCGTAAGAGTGGAAGGGCTGACTTCTGTCCTGCTTTTGTCAGCCATTGTCAAGATGTCCTAGCTTCTTCTGCTACTAAATTTCAGGAACTGTTAATCTGGTCTTTTCTGTTTCAAGATGGATATGAAAATTTTTGAGTGGGCCAAATACTTTCTTGGCCTTCTGACGAAGCTTAGGTCGCTCATATGGTAAATCATTAATTTGGAGACTATATTCCGCCTTTGCTGGGAGTTAAGAGTGGTGTTCTAATAGCTTCCTTCCATCTGGAACAGTCATAAACCAGATGGATAAGGGATTGGCACCACTTATTTTGAGTCTTTACCCAATTCACCCTGTGTAAAGGGACCTTGCAATATTTCCCAGACAATTGTTGCATGTATCCAGAATCACAAGTGAAAATATCAGGATCGGATGTGTGGGTTGCATCTTGGGAAAAGGTTTGAAGCGAGAGCAATAAAAGTTATAGCTTTCTTTGGTGTGTTATATTGGAGTCCATGATACGTAAGATTTTTTTGTATCTAAGTATTATTTGAAAAAGTAGTAATCTAGTTTCAATTCCAAAGCTTATAGCACCTTGGGTTAAGTCATTTCAATGCAGAATTTGTATATGATACAGAATGAGAAGAGATAGGTTTTCAAGGACGTTGTGTATAAAGAGGCTGGCATCTTCTCCTACCAGATTCATTGTCCTCATCCATGTTTTCTGGAAAATGAATTCATCACACTGCATTTCAATACATTCCTTTAATATGATTTAGTAAGAATGGAAATATCACCAGAAACTAGAAGTTGCACCTGTATTTATTTATTTATTTTGTTAAATTAGAAATATTATTGTTTTCATTAGTGAATGGCTGGAAGGAAGAAGTCAAGTGGTTGTGCAAATAGCATTTATTATGGAGAGGGTTTTCATTTATGATATGCCTTTTAAGAACTGCTCTTTGGCCCAGGCCACTCTGCAGTGTTTAAAAATTGCTTCAAGAATACTTCTGATGTTTCTGAATACCAGCACAGATTCATAGTGGCTTAAAGAAAAGCCACTTTTTATTTTGGCTTAAAGAAAAGAAAAGAAGGAAAGAAAGATAATACAAGAAAGATCATAAAATTCAGGTGACAAAATTGAAAGATTCACAAAGACTTCTTACACATACCAGAGACATGGTATGCAAAGTGCAAGAAGGAAAGCAGAGAGGTGAGTGTGCTTAAATGGGCAAAAGTGGAAGAGGTTGTTTAAGTCAAAAAAGCACTTTTCACTGAGCTGAAGTCTAGGACAAGGAGATCCTTAAGAAAGGTTTATAAATCTCTGATAAAAGTTACAGAGAAAAGGGTACAGTGTTTGGAAAAGCAAAAAGCAATCCCATAAAAAGAAAAGGTTCTGTGCTTTAACTTGAGTTTGCAGGGGAATATATGGGGACATTATCAAAGAAAAGAACAAGGATATAAGAACAGGAATACTAAAGCATTGTAAAGAATTTATTTTCATTTGTCATCATTGTTTGTATTGAAGACCTTTATGATTTTCAGCCAATTAAGAGTCTTTGTAGACACCTTCCACAGAGGGTGTAGTGGCATATTGTCTATGATCATGTTGTGTATGAATCCTAGAGCATGCAGGAAGCTGGGATGAGTGGTGTTGGTGCTGCTAACAAAAAAAAAAAAAAAAAAAAAAACTCCAAACAAACAAACCAAATAACACAATCTGTTCTGAAAGTTAGACAGAGAAACAAGGAGATTCAAAAATTGCTCAATTACTTTGAAAAACCAAGCAGTTGTCTTATGAATTAATTCAGCAGACCCTGTTTCAGTGGTTTATAAATTGTTTACCATTGCAATTAAAGCCATAAACAATTTTTTGTAGGCTGGTTAGTCTTTAATGACTCTTTCCACTTGGCTGGAAGAACCTGTCCATGCCTGAGTGCCTCAATGCCTATGCCTCCTGTGCTGAGCAGCCCTTCCCTCTGGTCCCAGGTGCCATCTCTGTGCCTGGGCACCTTTTGAAGCAGTAAAATGCCAGGAGGTTCTGCCGCTTCCTGCTACCAGCTCGATGCTGGTCTGTGAAGCAGCAATGTTCTGTGTTGCATCCAGGATCCATTTCCCAGGATATCCATGAGGATAGAAGAGATGGGGCAAATGTTATCACTACAGAAGTTAAAAATTCATTCCAGACTGTCTTTGTGGTTTCACGATAAGGAGTGTATTAGAAGAGCCAGTTCCTTTTAGCAGTTTCTCCCTGAAATGTGCTGGAATGAGAAGTGTTCAGATGAAATTCTTTATGCTAGCACCTCTCTCTCTTCATCTTCTGCCATTCCCAAATTGCAAATTTGTCTCAAGAAAGATGCTAAATTGAGGTAGTGGGTCAAGAAATGTGTTTCTTGGAGCAACTTGTTAGAAAACACTTAATATACAGCTGTGCCTCTTGTTATAAAATCAAATCAAACTGAACTATAACAAAAACTAAGAGAATAAAAGCACCAAAGTAATAAGCAGAAATATATTGGCATTCAACATTAGCTCACATGACCCTCATAATATGGAAATACTGAAATTAACCAGGTATTTGAAAACTGAAGACAAGAGCACAACGTGTTAACAGCAGTAGTCCAGTTGCCCTATTGCCATGTTTGTAACATGTACCAGTACAAACCAGGGAGTAAAATTTAGACTTGCATCTAGGTTTTGCTGCTAACTCCTTAAATTTGTGCTGGATGAATGCCAAAAACTCTGTTCAAACATGGGACCAATGGGAAATTAAAAGATTTTCTCTCTTAAAATGCCAGAGATCTAGAAGTTACACATCCAGTACTGTGGTTCTCAACTTCCTGAAGG
Source organism: Melospiza georgiana (assembly GCF_028018845.1). Lineage (NCBI taxonomy): Eukaryota > Metazoa > Chordata > Aves > Passeriformes > Passerellidae > Melospiza > Melospiza georgiana. The sequence goes on from NC_080431.1 coordinate 85,616,769, forward strand.
TATATAGGCTGTTTTTCCATTATTTATTCCAATCAGTATCAAAGTTACAGTCGTCTGGTGACAGTCTTGCATTTTGCCATTTTGTTTCAATTTATCTCTAAGTCATCTCTTGTTAGAAACTAGAAAAATTGTTAACAAAAGGCCAGTTTCACTGATGTCAGTGAGAATACCAAAATAATAGAATCTTGTGAGGATTAGGCTTCAGTGTTCACACCAGCTGGAAATAGGATGGGATCCCATTCAAATGTCAGATGGTGGTGGCAGCTATTGCTGCTTGATTTTGAAACCCGACATCTTCTGCCCTGCCTGTGTTAGAGGCAATTCTGTGGCCCCAGAGCACAGCTTTCAGGGCTAGTGTCTCATTCCAGCACCAGTTCCAGATGATGATGCACGAAAAACGGGCAGTTTTCTGTCTGCAGTGCAAAGGAACAGCACAGAAACACAGTCTTGCAGAATGACATCTTTAGTTAAGAGGAACAAAAGGCTGAGCTGGGAAGGTCATTGTTTTGTCTTTTCTTGCTTATGCTTGCCTGATTTCTAATTTTAAAATTAATATGAAACATATCTCCTTTGGCTCATCTGTTTTCTGTGACTATTTGTATTATCTGTAAAGAATTGTTAATGCCTTACAAAATGCTTTCATAGCTCACCATGATGGTGGAGTATGTTGGAAATAGGGATCTTAAAATATGAATTACTGATGTGATCATTTGTCCCAGATGCAACCTTTCTAGATAATCTCTAATTTAACAGGCTTTTAAAAATAGACCATGTGATAACAGGAGCTGCTTATTTGCTCCCTAGCAGAGCTATGAAGAGCTCTGTATTTTCACTTTGCAAACCTTGGCAAAGATATAATACTATATATGCCAATTTTTGTTAAATTGTGGAATTTTGCTTTCATGCCTGGGATTAAAACTGCCTAAGGTACCACCAATAGAAAACTTGACAGTGGGGAAATACCACAGGATCCTTGTATGCTATTTTTTGATAGACAGATAGACTTTAGACATTAACAGATATTATTACATTAGGAAAATAGTTTTCTGGACTTTTTGCTCTGAGAACTACAAAAAGAAGTGTCTGACATTAAATAGAACAATAAAATACCTTCCCGAAGTGTATTGTGATTTGACAAATCTCACCTGAAAGTAAATGAGATAGATCATGCCAATACCCTGACAAAAAATGGAGGAGAGATGTTAGAATTAAAAAATGTATAACCTAGGTTAGTAATTGCTCTTTCTGTTTTTAAAAAAAAATTGAAAAGACAATTTAGCAAACCCTGCATCATTCAGTGATAGCTTACTTAATAGATTGACACAGAAGTTTTCCAAAATTCTCTCAATTTTACAAAACTCCAGTTCATTGCTGCAACCTGGAATGAAACTGTTTACAGCTCTGTGCTAAGTAGAAAGTTCAAATCAATTCTTGTCCATTAGAGTTAGGCATAACTGATGAAATATCCCCAGAGGAGTATTGTAAATGTATCAAGATGTCCTCCCCCATTACAGAAATGGGGAGGCATGGTGAATTACTTACCTTCTCTCTTACACTTAATGTCTCTGAAATGCTGCCAGGCAGAAAAGGCTTATCTTGTCTCACTGGGTTTAAGAGAGGTCTATGCTGTAGTCTGGGATACAGGGGAGGAAAAAAAGGTAGTAGTGCTGAGGGCAGACCCATATTAGGCTTTATTCCCAGACAGGACCGAGAGAAACAAATAGAGAGAGAAAAGCTGCTCAATAACCAAGAGTGGATTCAAAATACATGCAGGAAATATCTGATCCAAAAATCAGTACTAGGTAGTTTTTAATAATGTAACTGGAATTTTTGTGCAGTGAGCTATATAATAAATTCGCTCATTAAAATATACACTGAAATAGCATTGGAGCAGAACATACAAACAATAGAAACCAAGAAAACCATGCTTAAAGATGTCTCCAAATGCCAAGGCACAGTGTGCATGGTACTGAAAGTAGCTAGCATTCACAATTTCTTTCCATGAGGAAAAGATCCTTCAACCTACTTTTCACTTGCTATGAATTTGGCTCTAGGATTGTACTTGAAGTTGTAAAGAAATTTGGGAAGTCTAGGTTCTTGCATCAGGAGGCCTTTTGTATAAGGCCTTTGCTAGGGGTGCAACGAAGTTTGGGGCTGCCAGACACACTTTACAATACTGTGTGAGATGTTCCCAGTCTACTCTTGCTGCTGACAAACAAGAGTGCTCAGTTATGGGGTCAGAGTGATCTCAGCTGCATGAGACAGTCTGCCACCAAGCAGAAGACAGTAGAGCAGAGGGGAAAACACAACATAGTGAGACCTCTTGAAGACTGAATGGCAGAGAAGGGGGAAAGGAGACACAGAACTAGGAACAGTCATGTTCCAAACTGGTCTGTGAAACTGATCTTGATACAGCCAAAAGAGTTCAGGTTTATGAAAGACTCAGTAAATATCCTGTTCCCTCTAAGCATTCAGAAGCAAATCAGAAATACACAATTCAATAGCAAGAAGTCTGCATCTCCCCTTGAGAGCCCCAGAAAATGCTGCCATAACAAACTATAGTCTATGCCGCCTACAGAGAAACTAGACTTGCTTTTCATGTTGCATGAAATTTTAAGCAACTTTGCAAAGAAGCAAAGGGAGAAGATAGGGCCGGAAGTTTAAAAATCTCATGTGTAGATGTGTAGTTTTTCTGGCTCCTGGGACTTGTAACACAGCACCTTCTACCAATCTCAGTTGCAACAAGTGGATGCAAAAGGAAAAGCAAAGGCAGAACAGGAATAATGGAAGTGGCTGGAAGGAAAAAAAAAAAGTAGTATTCAAAGCAAAATATTTGTTAAGTAAAAGCACAGGACAAAATCTAATGAGAAATGGAAAAGCTTCAAGGTCCAATTTAATTATGTGGGAGGGCAGGAGGAAAAGGGTCTTCAGGGCCTTCAATCACAAAGTGGAAAGTGAAACTATTCCAAGAGTTAAATCATTGGCTTGGAATTGTAAAGCCTGATTTTCAGATTTTTGCTTATTGCTTTCTTCTGTGAGCCTGGCAAGTAACATCATCTCCAAGCCTTAGTTTCTAGCCTGGAAGTTAGGAATATCTCTACTTCAGTAACCTACAAGGACTTTATGAGACAAAATATTTGAAGGTCATGCCTCAAAAAAGGTCTTCATGAAGGTGAAGATGAGGCTTCAGCTGTATGGCTCACATAAGTAGGTGAACCTTTCTTCTTCTAGAGAAGAAAGAAATATTGAAAATTCACATCACAAGTGAGACCTAACTTGAGAGCAGTGGAATGTAGATTTGGTTGTACAAAATGCTCTTCCATCATAAGAGAATGTTGATAAGGTGTAAGGTAATGTCCAGCTCTCCTCCCAATCTCAGGCATTGTTTTCAAAGGATTTGACTCATATCAGAATGCATTAAACACACAATTGAATGTTGGAATCTAATGGATATTGAGGCATAAGTAAAATTCCCCTGATGTCTACCATATAATCTTAGCACTGCTCATAAACAGAGGAAATCATTGTTGACAGGCTGGACTTTATGTTCTGTATTTTTCTCCCTAATTTTCCTTCCAAGCCAGTGTCTAAGACAGCCTCTGTTGACAATACCCACCCATGCATTAGCAGCACAAGGAAATGGTCTGATCACTCTACATAACTATAAAGAAACAGGTTTCATTTATGATGGGTGTAGTGGTGTTGCTTGTCCCCAGCAGAAACCCTCCTGACTCCTCTGTCCAAAGCACCAGAGCCAGCTGCCTCTGCCCACCCCTCCCATACCCACTCTGGGCAGTGTTTTCCCCACAAACTGCTCTTTTTCATCCTGCTGAGGTCTTTGAGGGAAAACAGCTCTTTGAAATGCTCAGGGAGCATAGCACAAATGAGCCCCAAGGCTGCTTCTTACAAGGCCAAGGAATAATCATTTAAACTCCCTGCACTCCAAGATGTATTTCCCTGCTGACACTACTGTCACATTCTGCTGTACACATCTTTGCTCTGGGAAGAGAGAGCTGTATATTGCTTTCAACCAATCTCCAGTTCTCTCCCACTCCTTCTGGATTGAGAAGGCTCAAGGACCTGAAGTGGGATTGCCAGAAAACAACAAAGTGCAGCCACAGGTTACACTGAGTGATTTGTTGGGAGGCTTCTGTTCTCACTGCTGTGATGTAGCTAGAGAATGTTTGACTCCTGGCATAACACATTTAATTTTAGGGAAATTTTCCTGGAAAGTAAGGTCTCTGATCAGTTAGCATTATAAGTCTGCCCATGTTAGTGTCAGAAAGCCTTAATCACACCCTATTTCACTCCCTAACTCATGACATGCAATTCTTTGTGAAGTAAAACCATTTGCAAAAATATTAAGAGTTCCTTATTTCACCTTTTTATATTTTGAGTCTTTAATCTTAGGCCTGGAAAGACACCACAAAATGGCATCCATGCCTACTTGTCCAGATTCTATTTTATTCTGCCATATTTCTCTCCTAATGAACATTTCCAAAATGTTCAGGTGAAGATTTTTGTGATTCTGAGTACTTGTGCATCATTTGGAATCTGTCCTCCTGCTTGAAAAGTTTGTCATTCATTTAAAAACAGGAAGCATATGACTTAGATGACCAGACTCATCATAAAAATAACAAATGGTAAAAAAAGAATCTTTCGTATATTGCCAAAGGGAAATATACCATTTATCCAGGCTGCTGAGCTCATGCAACTGAACAAAAACATCACTTGAAAAATAAAGACTCGGCTACCAAAAATAAAAAGGGGGTAAATTTTTCCATTCTGAATCAGTTGTACAGTCAACTCTACTAATCTTTCTTGACCAGCCTTAGAGATAGGGAACAGCTGTAAACATATGTCAGAATAATGGAATAATTGCATATATGGCTTTTCTGTACATAGCATTGCTATAAATAGCATTGCTGATCTCTCAGGACCTTACAAGCCACCTTTAACCCTATTCTGCATATCCTCATTGAAAATCAAAGGAATTGTATTGCTTCGATACAGAATTCTTTTCTTTCTTTTCATCATGAATTGCAAAATTCACACCTTGTATTTGTCATTGCTCCAGGAATCAAAATTGCCACTAAGGCACTCTGGACCATTTTAGTTTATGGCCTGTGATATTGGTAAGATATAAATAAGGAAAGAAAGAAGAAAAATTAATTAGGGAGCAGGAGAAGAGGTTGTTTTCTTTGTAAGCATTAAAAACTTGAGATATTAGAAACTGTGCTGTGGAAGAGAAGCTTGTGAGCAAAAGCAGAAGAATCACTACCTCCTGTAGCTCTGTTTTGGGAGAGTGCTGTGGTAGGAATGGCAGGCATACTCAAGATAGAGATGGTTTTGCTGATATGAGCTTGGGATACACATAATCTCCATTTCCAAGTGGTGTTGCTCAGCCCACATAAAAGAGGATGCAGGGAGAAGTTTTGGAGTCCTGTAATGGAGTATACATACATACATACATACATACATACATACATACATACATACATATATAACAGAAAAGTGCTTTAGGTAAGCTTTGGGCATAATGGGTCTCTCTTCTGTACTTACAAGAGTAATTGACCTTATCCCTTCATCTTCAACCACATTCTTCAGATATCACAAAAGAGACATCACAAAGCTCAGGGAGTGCTCAATGACTGTCAGATGCTTCCAAGTTGCATATGTCAGTGTAAATGTCATGTGTAAATATGTATACAAACATGCCTGTAAATATATATATGTAAAAATTAAATAGTTGCTTGCATATATGCATGCATGAATATGTATAACTGTTGAGGTTTGGTGGGTGTATGTGCAGACATATATATGTTATATATGTTAAATATATGAGATATATTCATATAGTCACTAATTTCAGTCTAGTAACAGGGTCAAAAATAAGCTTGGCATGTCTGATTAAGAAACCTACTCTCTTTTGCAAAGCAGTGACATTGACCTTCTTCTAATGCAAAATAGAAATTGCACATGAGACAGAATTTTGGATAAAGACTGGTCCTTAGGTTTCTGTGGTTCTAATGAAGAATATTATATCTGTAGCAGAGGAAAAACCTGTTTCCTTGTCTGGGAAGAAGCAGTTGTTTGAAGGTGCATGGGTTGGAGAATTCTTTATCTAATTCTTAGGGGGAAGCCTTAGCCAGCAGGAGATGCTAATGTAGGACACTCAAATTACTCCTGGGAAAAATTAATTTAGAATACATGTATATGATTCATTACAGAGCTATTTCTTTTACATACATGACATATGGTGCTTTCTGAAACTTGGTCTGGTGAAGAGCTGAAAGTATCTGATTGAGAAAGGTGGTGGCTTTATAGACTCCATTCTAGGAGTTTTGAGCATTGGAAGCCATTAAAAAAAATCCTGAAATCTGCAGATCATCTTGGAGTGGCTGTGCATAACTTCTTTTGGGGAAAACAGTAATAATGGATGCCATAGTCCACAGGTATTCAGGGACACCTGTCCTCCATCCTTTGGTCCTTGTATCATCTTGAAGCAGATGGATTCTTACTGAGATCATGATGCAACAGACGTTCTTGCTCATGTATTTCATCTAAACATGCTCTAATCCACTGTGCTCCCTGTAGCCCTTGGAGATCATCTTCACTGGAAGGAGGACTTGAGGGAGCTATAGTATTTGGGGCTTTGTGGTGAGTGTGAAAAGTCCCTTTCTGGGTGTTTGGGGGATAGACTTGGTGTATCCGTGGGTCATCTCTGTGCTGTTATAAATAGGCTGCTGTAAACAAGAGGACAAATTACTCTGACTTGTTCCAGACAGACATCCAGTACGTGCAGCTCAGCAGGCAGCTTTCTGAGTCACTGTATGCAAATGAAGCTTCCCGTGAGACTTTGCAATAAAATAGAAAAAAGCTTCTTGTTATTTCAGTAATCATGAGCCACTGAGCCAAATAAACTAAGGCTGCCCATAGAGCCACCCTTAACCTGGGGGAAAGACTGTCTGTGGCTCCTGCTTTCTCTTCCATCACCAAAGGCACTGGAATTCTTAGGAGTCACTGGGTCATCTTGACTTAGCCAACTTTTGTGTTTGTTTGACAAGAAAATGACCTTTTAAAAATGAGCCCTATCCTGTGCAGTCAAAGAAAAACTTGACCACTTTTGAGTCAGAGTCATGGTCCAGACTGGCTGCTGCTGTGCTTTTCTTTCTGGATTCCTTAGCTACCAGAGCCCACCTGATGCTTAAACAGCCATTGAAAACAGTGCATGATGTCTTGGCTCTGAGCAAAGAACAGTCAGAAGAGTCTGAATAGACTGATCAGTACAAATAAAGAGTTCCAATCTGACTGAGTAGATATAGGAACAAGCTTTTTCTATAAATCCAAGATACAGCCACCCAGGATAGATGTGCTCATGGAGGGAGCTCGATATGTGAAATTGCAGGAATCATTTGAAAAAATGTTTGCACAGATAAATGTAATGAATTTCCTTTTCTCTCCTTTTGCTTTGTCATATTCCCATCCATACAAAGCCACAGTTTATCTTTCTGTCCTCAGGAACAAGGAAGCTGCCAGGCACAAATTGAAGAGCCCACACTAGCACAGAATGGAGCTAAACACTCTCCATCATCTGTACAGATCTGACCAGCCTGTATTTAAGCTTTCTCTCCGTGCAGGCACAAATGCAATTAGGAAACCTGTGATTTCTCCTGAGCCTTGCCAGTCTGACAGCTTGGGAGAAAGAAGTGAGGAGAATGCAGGGAGTCACTGGGCTAACAGTGATCAGCAGCCGCACTCAAAATGTCTGTTCAATCAAGGAGGGTGTTCCGGGCACCGAGGTCTCACTTCACCCCACAAACTGCAACATCTCAGCACTTGGAGGCACCGTGCTCATTGTCAATCAGTCTGTGACAGCCAGCACTGCCTCCGCAAGCACTTCATTCCCCCTCCCGCCTTTTCTGGAGTGGCAGGAACTGAAGATGATAGGAAACCAGAGTTAATGAAAGGTGAGGGTGTCAGACAAGAGAGTTATCCTCCTAAATGTACATCCTACAATCCTACTATCCTACAAAAGTAAGCACACAAATTAAAGCCCAGGTACTGTGATGGCGTGGAACATTGATGGTGCCAGGAGAAGTAAGTAGGAGAAACAGAAAAAATATGTGTACTACAGAGTATTACAAACTAAATATGTGGAAGTGAAGAACAAGTGGCAGGCTATGGGGCTGACTAGAAATGAGTAAAGAGAGAACCAAAAAGGCAGATAAAGGGACAGGCAGAAAGGAAAGTGTGGAAAAGGAAGAAACACTATAGAATGAATGGGTATCATTTATACTGGATCCTCTCATGACATTCTGTAAGCAAAAAAATAGAGGTGATAGGATCTTTGAAACCTTCAAAAGAGATTAAATACACAATTTGCATTAAAATAAAATGAGGGTTGTGAGTGTAACACAAGATGGTCTTAAAAATTCTTCTCTGTATTCATAGCAGCATTCAGTAACATCAACATGAGCTGGATGACTTAGAGCCCTACAAATCAAAGCTAGCATGGGCCCCAAACACTTCATTAAACTCCTATGCATCTACTATGCAATGTCAGTGTATTGCAATAGGTTGGATATTTTTTCTCAAAAGTGTGTATATGTTTGTTCCCTACAAGCTATAGATAACTTCACATAGATGAAATTGCCACAAAGTACTCATTCTAAGATTTTGGATGAGTTGCCACTTACTTTACAGTCTTCATACCACGGAAAGACTGTTCTGAACACATACATGCTGCATTCCTGTCCTGAATTTCACCACACTTTTGCTTTCAAAGTTGCATCTATGCCATTCCTTGAGACTTAAACCAGAAAGACGTTCTGACGCATTTCTTAGAGAAATTGTGATATAGATGTCTTTTTTGGAGGAAGCAAAGGGCTGCATGTAAGAAAACAGGCCCATAATTTCCGTAAGTGAAATTCTTACAAGAGAAGTGGCAAATGGAGTCAGCTCAGCTCCCACTTAGCAAGGAGTTTCATTAGAACTGAAAAGCAGCATCTGATAAGACACTTCTCTTGAGGCCCCTAACCTGTTAACAAGAATAGGAAAATCTTTAAAGCAACTCTAAAGAGTTTTACTCAGTATACAGCACATAGCAAGTACCACAGCCATGTAAAAATACTGAACTTGTATGGCTTTGCCTCTTGTAGATGAATCCCAAGCCAAGTGATCATTTGAGGCTTTCCATAGTAAGATATATTCCTTTCATTTACACAGGTATCTAAAATTGCACATTATAGTAAGTGGCAAAGAATATGGGGGTTTTAATGTCCTAAAGACTGCGGTGGCCCCTCAGGCTGAAGCCTCCTGCTCGAAGTTTCAAAGGACAAGAGAATACAATGACAATTATACTCTTCTGAAATAGAAGGTTTATTGTGTACAGCCAGGGCAGATGCTCGCTTAGCTGTAACTGAGCTGCTAAAACAAAAGCTGTGTTTACCTGCTGCTGCTCAGTAGATTTGAAGTCTGACAGATCTGTTTGCTGCAATGCCAGAGGAGCCATGAGCATGCTTTAGGTTTAATGGCACACCTCTTGATGAGCCCTGAAATACTGCTCTGGGAGGTGAAGAGGAGGTGAAAATACTCTTCCCTCAGTCAGAAACCATCCCCAGACCATGAAATACACTTTGGCTGGGAAAAGGTGCATCACAAGGCTGTCAAAAAAGTACAAGGGTCAATAAAGAACCATGGACAAAATCTGTCGAATTTAACAGAACATTAATTCAATCTGCTAGGCTTTTCTTTAATTGATTTCGTGGGAATGTAAACTGAAGCCCAGCTGATGAATCCTGGCAACTGTCATATGATTTGTTTTTGTAAATGTAAATAATAAAAGTATGTTCACTAAAAGACAACCTTTAAGTTAACCCTATTTAGAACCAGTTGCTTTTCTAATATATATCACATGGATTTCCATTAGCATCGTTGAGATGACTTCATACATACCCTGGGGGAAGTTTTGGCCCCAAATGTTCTATAATTAAGTGCTAGTGGCTCACACGGTAAACTCAAGATTTCTGCATACTTACTTAAAGCTGCTAGCATTTAAATGGCCACGACTGCTGGGGCCTTGATGTTAATGCCCCATTAATCCCTCTACTCTGGGAGTCAGGCTTGCCTGCTTTAACATCTGTTGCACCAGCAGTAGGTGCACCTACGCTGGCAATATGCAGACAGTCAGGTACACAGAAGAGGGCCTGCAGATCTCTGCTGAAGGGACTGTTGTAGCAGAACCACAGCTTGTGTTGGGTGGAGCCACGCTCATTGCTTCTACCTCAAAAATCATCTTTATGTATCATGTCCAGCCAAGCCCAGTAAGGGCTAACATTTTTTTTAAATGTCCTAGACTCCCATTTGAGTCCACCAGCATTTCTTATTTTAGCAGGAGCTGAGTCAGACATAAAATAGAGATTAGGTTTCTAGTACCTAATACATTCTGAGCCAGAAAAAAAAATTCTTTGCACCTTTTGGATGTCAAGATACCTGTATTTTGAAATTAGGATCTACTTGCATTTGACTGTCTCTTATTGCTCTGGTCTGAGAAATCTTAAACTTGTCAGAGATGTAGATGCTTTCTGAATATAGAAGCATGGTGTTGTTTGCATTAGTATTTGGGAGGTATCATAATGAGATCGTTCTTATTGTGGATCCTACTATGATTACCCCTGTGGGGGATGGTTTGAAAACTTCAGCTCATATATAAAGCAAGTGCTTGCTTGCATAGAATTTAATATTTTTGTGCTCTTTGGATAACACTGACTTCTAGGTCATTCTCAGGCATAATCTCAGAGATGCTTTTTGACCTTTGAGGGACTTTATGGGGTTTGGTTGCCTTCTTAACATCTGAATTAGTCTGATTAGCTCTGCCATTGATTCTCTTCCATGCCTTGTCTCACTGGTTATAGTGGTGCACCCTTCCTTGGGGAAAGTCCAACATTGTTTTCCTGGGCGGCAGAGCCCTATCTATTTTCCCAGGCTTGGGTGGAAGGCTATGTAAACTGAGGAGAGGAGAGCCAAGATTGTTTCTGTGAGCTGAGAGGCCTTTTTTTAATGTTGGTATGAGGCAAAGTCAGACTGTTCCTAGTATATGATTTTAGGCAACATTTGCATACACACATGAAACCTCTAGGTAGGCTTATTTTATAAATCTTAGTAAACTTTAACAATCCCTATACACTTAAAGAAAGTTGTCATAAGTATTGTCAAAGTGATAAAAATCACACCACTTTGGGCAGTTTGAGTCGCTAGTGACTGCAGTGTTATGCTAGGTGTTTAGAAAAGCTCTCAACTGTCAGTCATACCAGCATACACATAGGGGTAGGAATGCTGGTTTGGACAGGCTGAAGGTAATTAAAACATCCCCTCAATAAGGACTCACACAATGAACTCTAAAATTAGCTCGCACTTAGGGGAGTGAGCAACACTGTATTTCATCCTCATATTTAAGTGTTTTCCTAGTCAGAATGATGTTGGAAGTGTCTGTCAGCTGCTTGGAAGGTCCTCTGTGACATACATGGGGGTTCAGGATGGTGGCCCTTTGGAAGCTGGGGTAGGCTATGAATTACTACAGGAAACTTGTAAGTGTAGAGGTCAGGTTATCCATGCACATCAGCTGGAAAATAAACACCCAGCCCGCAGCCACCTTTGTCACAAGACTCCTCAGCACTAGGCAGATGCATGGTGGGTTTGTCTTCTGTCAGGCTCAGCAGGAATTCCTTCTGTTCTTTAAAAGAACCTATATTTGGCTCTTCAGATGGACAGGTTACTATTATCCTCTTATCAGGGACCTGCAGAAAGCTAAGAGCACAAGCTGTGGTTGGTCAATACATGGGCTTCAGAGTTGAATAAATTTCCCTCTTTGGCTGCTCAGATTTGCCAACATATTGTACAACTCTCCCACTCAGCACAGATGTTTGTAGAGCCAAGCTAGAAACCGTGATCATCAATCTTTCTTTAAATCATAAATTTTTGGAGGGATCGGGGAGTAATTTTTTAGTATTTTTTTGCCCAAGCAATGGCCTGGATAGTAATGAGAATACCTTATCTGATATTGCTTCTGAATCACTGTTTCATTGGACCTTCAGCCTTGGGGTATGATTTGCAATGCAATCAGTACTGCATTTATGTTTACCATTTTGTGCAGGAAGCACCATTGCTGGTACAACCAGCTTAACTTCTTCATAAATGTATCCTAGTGTTGAATTTGGATTTGGGCCCCTGAAAGTAGAGCAAAGGGAAAGTTTTCTGGATGTCTTGACCAGTGAGGAGAGTTAGCAGAAGTTTAACTCAGATGCCAATGTGATCTTTGTATAGTGTCACCTGAAACTTTGTGAGATGTTCTCCCTTCACACCGTGGGAGGAACCAACAGTCAGCAGTGCTGTACTTGTGAGACCTTGGGCTGAGTGAAGTGTCAGGAAGATGCTGCAGTGTCAGGAAGGTGCTGCCTTGTCAGGACTACATGGCAGCATAAAATCAGAAGTAGCCCCTCCTATGTAAGGCCAGAGAGGAGTTAAATCACTTACTGTCTCTGGCTCAAAGAAGGTTGTCTTTTTTCCCCTTGCTTCCAGAAAATATAAAACCAGACGCCACTCAAATGAAGATATCACTAACCTAATTTTCTCTTTGATAACAGGACTGCCGCAAAGACAGACTGTTCTTCTTGCTGAAAACTGTCAATAAAATGTTTATTTCTTTGTCTCTACTTTCCCCTTGCTTCTCACCCATAAGGTCTTTACTTTCCAGTTTAAAAAAACCTAAGGATTATTTCCAATGCAGGGAAAAATCAGTCAGGATCTGATTTATTTGATGTAGTAACTTTGATGTCTTGGGTTTAGCTGGTGGTTTTCCTGTCTGCACTCCTTGCTGCTGGGGAGGTTACGGATAGTAAGCAACAGCAATGTTACATCTCTCTGTGTCCAGACACTTGCACTCCCTTCACTGCCATCCCCTGCATGTCTCTGTCATACTTTCTGTTTGTGTGTGCAGCTTTTTGCAGTGTTTCAATATTCAGGTAAGTGGAGTGTTATTTTTTTCTTTTATAGGCTTATATCCATGGGTCCATAGTATGAAGGAGTGCAAAGTTCACTCTGTCTGTTGTTTACTTTCTTAGGATACTTTCTTGAGACACGAGCTCCTTTTTTGCACACTCAGGTTTCTGGATTTTTGACACAAGCATTTAACCTTTCCGCAGACTAGCCAACTCATGCTTCAGGAGGTCACATATGCTTTAAAGTAATTTCCCCAGCTCCATTATCACATCTTGTTGCCTGATCCATATATAATGCTCTGTTTTTATGCATTGGATAATCCACGATGTGTGGCTATTCCTCTTTGGGAACCTGATGCTAAAAGCCATTTCCTCAGTGTGGTAGGTTTTACTCCTCACTGTTTTACTTCTTTCTTCATATACAACTCTGCCTAATTCACAGGCTTATCCAATGAACATGAATTAAGTCTCCTTCTGGTTAATCATCTTCTAACCTACCAAAATGTGTTTCATGAGTTTCCATATTTTTATGGATGGTTTTCAGACCAGAAAAACAGTGTACCTTGGAGTCATCATCATCAAACTGGAAAAACAATCAAAACCTGCTCAGCCCATCTCCCCAGGGCCAATGAAGGATGTGTGCATTGCATGTCTAGTGTGTTTTGTCTAGGTCGGTTTTAAATACACAAACTTCAGTTCCTTCCCTAAGGAGACTATTTTTCAGGTTTATAATATTTTTCTCCTTGGAATTTCAGCTTCATGTTACTGGTCTTAATTTTTTCCATATACCTTCTTTTTTTTTTTTTTTTTAGTTTGTCATTCACACCTTTCAATTATATGCAGCTTGTTTTCATCCCTTTGCCCTCATCTGATAGTCACTGGTATGTAACCAGGCTATTGGAGATGTAGCTCTTAATTTGTTTCCCTAATAGCTCAGTTTTTCCACACACTGGTTGCTTATGAGGCTCTTCTCTGAACTGTCTCCTATCACACTGATGAGGAGGTGCCCAGAAACAAATGTCACATTCCAGGTGCTTTCACCTCAGAGCAGAGACAGAGAGACTATTGCTGTATCTTGCTGTTCTGTGATGTGATTACTTAGCTTTTAATGGTGATGATTTGTCTTGACTTTTCTCTGTGTGTTCAGTCTAGACTGTGGCCATTGTCTGTGGTTCTTTAAAAGATTCTCTTTAGAAGCCTCCAGGCCTGTTCCATTGATCTGAATTGTTCATTTTCCTTTCAGGCTCCTTCAGCCCCTTTCCTCCCTCTTTTTCCTCAAGTGTAGCTGTCAAAAAGCTCAGTATAATCCTCTCAGGGCTGGTGTGTTTCAAATACTTCAGTTAACAGTTCGGTTCCACCTGATTTTGGAGCCAGTCCTGTGGGGCCAGGATTTCTGAGGCTGCTTGCTCCAATGTGTAGGAAATGCTGGCAGTTACCTTTAGCTAGCTAAGTCTATCCAAGCCTTCTCTGAAAATTTTCATGCCAGTAAAAAATCTTCATGAGACTAGGTTTTAAAGTAACATGCACACTCAGTGTGAGCACTTCCCAGTCTTTGGGTGACTTGAGCCTAAATATTTCACTTCTGATGTTTATATATACAACTATATAGAAAGAACCAAAAAGAAATGCCATGTTGAGATACTCTGGAATTTTGAAGGTGTTTGTATTCCAGTACAAATTTTGCTTTGGCACTTCCTGTTAAAAGAGCGGATGTCAGGTTAAAGTAAACAAATAATCTGAGCAGCTTCTTAAAATGTGTAAAATGTAAAAGGCAAGGCTTCATTTCTCTCCAGTGCTCTCCACCAGGTAAACCTACTTTTTCCACCTGTCAGTTCCATATTTTGATCTTTGTTATGCTTACAGATGTACGGGTGTTTCTTTGTTATCATGTTGCTCATTCCTTAAATATTTACCCCTGACATGCATATATGCACATATAAAAAAAACTTTAGCACTTTCATATACCCACAGTGCTTTGGGTTCATGTTTAGCTCTGGGTAGCAGCACTACTTGTGACCTTTGTGCTCACTGCAGTGTCCTGACCTCTGTGCTAATTGTAGCTTGGTATTGAAAAGACAGAATTTATGTCCTTGCTAGTGAATCCTGTTCAGGATAAGATAAGAAAAAGATGCATACCTCTCCACTGTCTGGTAACTTTGATAGGGCAAGATAAGAAAAATATGCAGAATACAGTGGAAGGCACCATGAGCTGTAAACAAGCTGCTATAAATATATTTGTGTTCAAATGCATATTGAGTTCTCTCTGTCCTGTAGCTGTGCTAGTCTTTTTGGGTTGGTAACACATCACTGCTTAGGGGTTTTGGTAGATATATTCCTAGTCAGTCAATTGGTTTTAGCTGTTCTGTTTTCTGAGTTCTCTTAACTTTTACTAGAGACAGAAGTTGCAGCAAACACTGATGATTATATCTGATTCTGCAGGTCTGATTTGTGGCATCTTAGTATTTTCTATTTGTCATTTATGTCTAAATAAAAGAGTTTGGAAAAGTTGTATCAAAATTGTATCAAAGTTATATCAAACCAGAATAATTGTTTTGCTTTTATAATTCTCTTCATTTTAGTGTTCTTATTTTGTATCTCTCTTTCTTTCTAATGCCTATCACTCCATCAAGGCCTATTCTACCATATCTGCTATCACAAAACTCAAAATTTTTAGAAAGCCAGGCCTATTTTAAACACAAGCAAAACAGGTTGGTGCCTGAGGAACAGAGAGACCAAATGGTTGGTGCCCAAAGTCTTAGAGCAATGTGGTTTCTTGCCTGAACTGTGTGTCAAGAGTCTGTGTGAATAAACAACTCTACAAGTAGTCGTAACTCCTCATCTCCCTTCCCATCAGGCCAGCAGTGTGGTGTTATCTCGCAGGGAATGGGCACATGTACACAGCATTGTAAGGCTGCAGCCAGCCAGGGCTCCCTCTCACCATTTAGATTATTATGTTTGCAAGGGCAACTTCTGTGCCCATTTGGCTGGGAAGCTTAACTCTTCCTTTGGAAATAACATGCTAAAAAGGACCTTATTTGTTCTCTTCCTGTGATTTGAGGAGGTGACTGAGTTGCGGAATTTCTTTTTCGAATGTTCCCCAAATCTTCACATTCCTTTTTGTCCTTCCTGCCATTTAATGGTTTCTACATAAAAAACTTAAAGTGTTTGCTCAACACCCATAAATTAAGATGCATGAGAAGTTGATCTATTATTATCTTGATTGGTCTTACATAGAAACTGAAGCACAGAGCACAGAAATATCTTTCTCAAGGCCAAGCATAGATTCCCCAGAAGAGGTGTAAGTAGGAGCCAGATTTTTTGATTCCTAATGCTGTTCTTTAAAATAAATAGAATTCCTTTTTAACTTGTGAGGATGTTCTTTGATGGTGATGGCATCTGTGTTAATATATATAAAATTTTTCTTTTACTTTTTGATCTCACATTCTATTATTATTATTATCATTATTATTGTTGTTGTTATTACTACTACTACTACTACTACTACTATTATTATTATTAGTGGTAGTGGTGATGATGGTGGTGGTTGTTGTTGTTGACAGCTCTAAACAATTTCTATTTTCATTTTGGCAGTCACGAGTTTTCCATCAAATTGGTGGAACTGTCACTTGCTAAACTTCTTCATAGCATTACAATTGATGAGAATGAGTTGAGGCTGCTTTGACTCTTCTTTTTTAACTTTATTATTTCTCTTTTAATAAATGAAAATCAAACTGATACATTCCACATTTACACCTATACCTTCTTTTACTTGATATGATTGATGGCTCTGTTCCTTACTACTCCTTTTCTATTATCACGTGTATCCATTTGCAGTGAAATACCCATCTATCTTCACTGTTGTATTTTCACACTGCAGTCAAAAATCTCATTGCCTCTCAGGCACCAATTGCAAACCCTTTTCTTTTCCGTCCTTTCCTGGAGATTTGTGGCAGCTCAGTGCTGCTGCAGATTAAAACCTTTGCCTCTTTTTTTCCTTACTCATGCCATGAAGTCATAGCTGTCTGTTATATCACAGTGGGCTGCCCTGGGAAGTCTTGTGATATCTGAAAGAGAGGATTATAGCTAGGTTAACAAAGCAGTGGCAGGACTGGAATGATAAAGGTGTTTATCATACCATAAAGCATCTTGGTAATTAGAAATTTAAGCATAGACGTTTCCTGTTTTTTGAGGGAGAGCTGGAATTTTATCTGCTTTTCTCTCATGCTTCATCAAGGAAGTTCACATTTATAAAGCAAGAGGAATTGAAGCTGCACTTTGTTTTTCTCACTGTAAGAGGGAAGAGAAAAATGTGCAGGCAGGCTAGGTCTATAACATTGATTTGTAACCAACAAAGGAAATGTCTACTTATAGGACACAAATCAATGTGACCAGACTGTGAAAGTGCAAACAGAGATGTGAGAAAATTATTTGATCGTTAGTCTTCCTTTTGAAAAGACAGAGGGCCAAATTCTGCTCTCATTTATGAGGATGTAACTTCCATGAAAACCAGAGGAGACTTGCCGATGTAATTATGAACAAAATTTTATATGCTGTCCTTCTGATGGATGGAGGTGTAAGGCATTAGAGTCAGGAAGGGGGCTAGGCAGGAAGGGAAGAATGCTGTAGTAAAGAGGATATGCAGGTTTTGCTGTTAATGAACAGCAGACACAGAAAACATATTGATGTTCCCTCCCATGCAGAGGTGACTAGTATGAACTGTGCATCTCCTTAATTCAGTTGAAATCATGGAAGTTTTCATAAACCTGAGAATTTGTTGCCACAGGCTGAGATATTTTCTTAGAGACAGACTAGTCTCCTGAGAATTATCTAATCTTGCAGATTCTAGACTACAGTGTTCATTATCTAGGGAAACCATATATTAACAATAAAACCACTGTATTTTGAAGGCAGGAAGAAAATTTGGTGGTCTAAGTCCTCTTGGCCCAGGAAAATCAATAGATACTGATTTGGAAGTGAACTCCTTTATTCTTCCATGGCTAGTCTTTACAAAGACAATGTACTTCCTAGTTGGGGGATTTTGTCTCCCCTGGAGCTGTTTGCATTCCCAGATTTACCCTGTAGATTGATAGATTTGGTTGTTTCTATGCAAAATCAGTTTCTGAAGCTGTAGGTTGACTGCATAGTGGAACTCAGTCATAAAACCATATCAAAACTGCTATAGTTGTGTAACAGAAAATGTTGGTCTAGGATAAATTCACACACTGATTTGAATGTTTTCAGAACAAATGGATTATCTTTATGTGGCAGGCTGGATGTCAGATCAAGTGTCACCTGTCTGCGCCACTGTGACTTCAGGCTGGATTAGGTATCGTCTGCTCTCCTGCAGCAACACAAACTCAGGCTAATTCAACAGTAACGTGATCATGTGTCCATGCCCAAACCAGGTCAGATCTACACTGATGACTGAGCTGAGTCTGTTCATTAGTGAGGAAACTCATCTTGACTTCAGTTTCAGAAACACCCCCAAGTGGAGGCAAACTACCTCCTTTAGCTGCACACCCTGCTTCAGTCAAGGCTAGAGCCCCTCTTCAGCAGTTCCCTGCATTTTGCACAGATACTGGGATTTCCCCATATGTCTCCATCCAATTCCATTAGTGCAGTCACTGGAAAGAGAAAGGCCAACACATACATACATGCACAGTTTTAAAAGCTTGGGACGCATTTGGAGAGGTAGATATTTTTATTCTGATTAAACTGCTCTTAATTCCTGGGGATATTGTTTTATTTATGCCACAATACAAGATTAAATCAGGCCGTGGCTTCCCAACAGACAAACAAAGCAAGTCTAAACTTGCTTTGAAAGCTTTTGGAATAGGAATAATTTTGAATCTAAAATGCATTAAAGTGACATTAAATAACAAAAAAATCCATTAATTACAAGTTAAACTCCCCTTTACAGAAAGAGGCGCAACAAGTTCTGTCATTTTACTTTGTAAACTGAAAAATGTCTGCTTTTTGATTTTTCTTAACTACTGTTGGCCTTTTGAGATGGAGGCAAAACTCTCCCTGGCTCTTGCCCCCAATTCTCACATGTAGTGAATATCTCCCCTTGGGTGCTCTTTGTGTTGCAATATCTTTAAATAAGTGTCTTTCTGTCAGGCATTGCTCTTATATAATACATGTTGTCATCTGGAGTGAGGCACAGTTGTGCATATTTAGCTGGTTTGCTTTGTAATGCGTCATTACAAGTGACCGAAAACATGGTACAGGAAGTTGTTTGTGTGCTTTTTTTTTCATTGCTTATGCAACTCCCAAGCAGAAAATGTTCTTGAGAGCAGATGGTAAGAAAAGTCAATTGCAAGTTCCATTTTCCAGATGCATAGATGTTTCATGTCTTCTTGAAGCCAGTTCAGATGGAACTTTGGAAACCTGAGTCTAACTTTTGCTTAACCCTTTACTGGGTAAGCAGTTAAATTGTTTCCTACTGGAGTTTCAGTCCTAATAAAAATAGCCTGACTGCACAAGATCCGTTGTGTTCTCAGATGCTTAGCTGGAATCTGGGACATGGTGTTATAATCAGCAATTAAAATATTAATACTGCTCTTCTAGCAAGAATGCTGCAAATTCAGCATCTGATGCATGTTCTATGGTTTCCATTCATTTCTCTCTTTCAACTTTCCAAAGAATGCACTGTAACACAGAGGGGCCAATATCTGAATTTCTTACTGCTTGACAAAGGGATTACTAGATAGTGAAGGCAAATTAATTTGACTTCCTACAGAGAAGGTAAGAACTTCTTACCCTAGGGCAGTAACACAGCCAGCTCATGACTGCATGATACTGATAAACTACAGTTTACAACTCAGTAGGTTTCTTGTTTGATTTAGTTTTTTTTCACTTGCTCAGGTCTTTGGACTTTTCACTACAGTCTTATTGCTACTGAACTGTAGGCTTTTATTTGATAAAAAAATAAAAGTATCAGTCTAATTTTTTTCCCCATTGCACCCACAGAAATCTGTGGGAGATCAGATGAGTATTGTAGACTAACTTAGTGGGAGGGCAGCCATCAAAGTCGATCTGCAGTTGTTGGCCAGAGCAGTCACTTTGTGAGTTCAAACACAGTCGAGGTTTAGTTTAGGTCTGACTTTACTACAAGGTGATTTGTAGACACAGGGATTCATAAGAAATAAGACACTTGATCCTATAATAACAATACCAAATTGTCAGTTGTTGTCCATAGATCCCAAGAAAACAGAAAGTAGGATTTCTCCAAAGATACTGCCGGGCATGCAGCATGACATGCCTTGGTCAGAGGTAGGCATAGAACCAGAGTCTGAACATCTGATCACTAAGTTTTGATGTTTTCAAGTACTCTCAACAAACTTTCAAGAAAGATTATCTGAACTAAGAAAGATAATAGATTTATAAATAAAAGCCAAAGAACATTTTTTATTATGTCACCTACGTTTTTTGCTGTTTCTTCACACATGTGCTCTATTCACACAGTGTGAAAAGATGAACCTAAACTGAACTCTCAAAGCTGAACAAATTCAGAAGTGAACTGACTTTCTAAATCCCTGGCTCCAAGACATCTCTTAAAATGAGCGAATACAGGGGTTTGGGATGACTGAAATCTCGCTCTTACGTTGGTAATAGCATATAATTCAGGTTTAGATGCCCAGAAATGGTGATTGATGGTAAGAGAGGTCAGAAGGAGCTGGTTTCTTTGGCAAACCTTGTGAAATAGTCCAGAATCACTCAATTTGCAAAGGGGCTCCCGAGGGAAGTGGTCCGACACCAATCCCGTCAGAGTTCAGGAAATGTCTGGACAGTGCTCAGTTATATGATTTATTTGTAGATAGTCATGCAAGGATGACCTCCTACTGAATGAAAGTTCAGAACCTTGTGACACCAGAGTAATCTTCAGAAACTCCTTCTGTCTCTAGACCACTCACGGATTATGAAAAGAATAGTATTTTCAATTCATAGAGAAGTTTTATCTGAAAACCTCATTATTGATTTGCAGCATTATCTATTAGCCTTCAAGTAATGAGGGAGTTGCATATTGTCATTTACTTTTCCAAGGGGGAAACTGAGAGGTGTAAAAACAAGGGTTTCTGAGAACTATGAGAAGTACTTTATTAAAATTTGGGCCTTCCCTAAGAGACAGAAGGAGAGTTAACACCTAGAAAGGCTCAAGCTTTCAGGACAGGATCCAATCATAGCCTTCACCATTCAATGTTCTCTCAAAACCAAACAGAACTGTTGGGCTTTTTTTTCACTCCTTCTTGCTGCTTGGCCTGAGAAGCAAATTGCACATACCAGACTGGCTTCTCAAGGCAGTAAGTGAAAATGGCATTTTAAAATAATAGCTGCCATGTCCTGCAGCTCAGAACTGTCATACTGCATGTGAAAAGCTCACTCCTTACCAGAAACAAGGCACAGAAAGTAATAGGAATATGTGTGTGTGTGCATGTGGATGTGTCTGGGTCTGGGACACAGAATCCCTACCTGGGAATGGCTTGCTATTATTAGACATGCAGTTACCAGAGGTTATGTGAGACAATTGGAGTTCTGTTTTTTAACAGAGACGTGATTCGTTCTACTTGTAGTAACAGTAGCCACCTCCAAAGGAGACAGAAAGCAGACACAGACAAAAGGCCAAAGAAATCAATGCTGGCTGAACGCAGCCATCCTCCTGATACCTTCTGCTTGCAAACAGACTTTAGGTTATCAGCTGTGGAGGCTGATGCTAATTCCAAAGAGTTCTGGAGTTACTGAGCCAGTACATCTGTATTGATGGTGTTTGCAGGGCGTGGTTGAGGCGGCAGGAGCTGTGAGGGGGTGACAGCATTGGGCACACTGCCGTGTTCCCCGCAATGTCTCTGGTGTTCTGCAGGAGGCTGAGGGAGCTGTGAGCAGAACTAGCACTCCTACTCTATTTTCTCAGTTACTCCTGCTGGGAAAGACTGGAACCAAAACAACTTTTGGCTCCTCTGCAGTTAACACTTCTACAGACATTTTTATAGTAATGTGGAGGGAGAGTCGAGACCTGGAGTAGCTTTGAACTTCTGCCAGCACTCTTCATTAGTGCAAATTGTGAAATCTGATTGAACTAGAATAGCTCTAAGCTCCCCTACAGCTAAGATTCCTGATCCATCTCCTATGGTACTTCTTGCCGATCATGGCAGAAATCAGAATATCTGCAAGAGCCCTGATAATTTTGTTCATCTGGGCCATTTTCTTATAAGATTTTCTGTCACAAAATAGCAGGAGTAAGGTAGCTGCCAGATTGTCTACAGTCAAAAACTCAAATCACCTCCTCACAGAATTTCTTTCCTGATAAGAAAAAGTATTGAGTTCAGACACTGGTGCGGTGCTTATTACAGAGTCACTTTCCAGAAATAAAAGGTGGGAAAGTTGCTATCAGGTCCCCTCAAGTCACTGCCATTCCCTACAATGCCTCCTCTTGGAATATTGTGGATCTCCTATAAAATTTCATTTCAGCATCATCTAAACCATTCTGCATAGTAACTTCTGCTGTCAAGGAAGAGACGCTGAAGATTTGCAAATGGTCTTTTTAGCACTCAGGAGACAGCCCTCCTACGTTAGCAGAACTTATCCAACAACAGAGCCAACTGCCTTCAGTTTCATTCAAAGAAGTTTTGAAATGACCAGAGAAGAGGCCTCTAAAAGCCACAGAAGAGAGCTGAATACTGAATTAAGATAAATCCCAAAAGTATCATTTGCTAATACTGAAGTAAGAATAACAATTATTGCTAAGTTATTTTCCTTAATGCATCATGCTGCATATACTGCATGGAAGTCACTTCAGCTACTATTAATGTTAGTAATCATTCTCCATCAGCCACATCACATACAGTTTTAAGGGAATAGTGAAAAATAACTCAGAATAGCTAAAAAATGGCATTGTAGTCATATCGTGACTCTGTGTTTTCCTGGCACAGGGTGTTTAAAACCCAGACCTGAATAACACAACTGGCACTGACATCTCTACATTTCAGGCACACTTAAGAAAAATCCTGGTTTGATGCAGGTGATACATAACTTTAAAAAGCAAATAATTATCACAAATATATATCACACCTCAGGACACTGCTGTCAGTGACTTGACATTTCCAGTGATGAGTTTCTCAAATGCGCATAACCATCAGATTTGATTGAGCAATGTTTCAGAATAATTCACATGCTCATCTAGAACTTTTTTCATTGTGTTTTGGCACTGAAGCATGAAACAGGAAATCTACAGTGGTTTTCTCTTTGCTTGTGAGGAAGCAAGTGCTTTGATCAGTTCTATGTACTCCAAGGCTGTAGTCAGTTATTCCTCAATGGATAGTGAAACTAAAGCCCAGAGTGACTCGGTTTCTCTGTGGATCCCATGTGATATTTTATATATAGTTTTTGACATAAATCAAACAAGCTTTCATTTGTACAGTTTGAGGCCAGAGGCAGCAAACACACAGGAAGAATGGTATGGGAAAACACGTTCGTGATGCTTTTTACCTTGTCTTTTCACTGTGTTGGTTACAGACTCTTTAATGAATGACTGGCAAGGGAAATCTTCAGAGATGGAGACAGTCATCCAAAACAAAACAAAAAAAATTAAAAATAATTTAAATTTTTTCCTAAGTGACAGTAACACAGTTGTTTAGCTCAGCATCCAGGCAGTGGTGGTAAAAATGTTAAAACTTAAGGAAAAGATTGCCTGCTTAAGACTTCACCCCTCAGAATCCATGCAATTGTGTTTTTTAATATAAATTTTCCTCTAGTAAAGGCATATAAAAATCATGCAAGTATTTTCATCTCCTTATAAAACAAGTCACAAAATGAAAGCTCAGGGAGAGGAAGGAATTATATCACAAAAATGCTAAAGTTTTTTGGGAGGAAGGAGGGTGCTCAGTTTTTCTGTTTATCTGTTTGATAACCTGGTTCTTGGTGCTTGAGAAAACCAGATGTATCAGAGAAACTTTTATTTCTTACTTTGAAGGGGATAGTCCCGTGACAAAGAGGGCAAATCTATTGAAATTTATAGCTGAAATTTCCACTGTCCTACATGGAATTCTACCTTTAATTAATGTAAACAGTATGTCATAGTTTCTGCAAGCAACAAGCCATGAAAAAAATTTAATTACTTTTATCACTTACCATTTTGTATCATGTTCCATATTCATCAAAGGGTACTTCCAACTTATGATTGAGATAATTTTTCAGCATAAGAACCACAAGCTCAGTGGCCAGACACTGATGCATCAAGTGCTGTACAACTGTGACCAAGAAGGATGGGGGTATGGCAGAACCAGTGTCAATGGTGTAAATCTTGATTAAATTGTTATGTGCTGAGATTACACAGTCCCTGCACCTCAGTGAAAATACATTGTCTGTTTGAAAATCTGGTTACTGAAACAGGGAGATCTATTCTTTGAGGACATTCAATACTTTCTACAATTCACCAGTATCTATGGGACTAAAGGGTTTCAGGGTTTGTGCCCAACTATTTGCAAGGACAGCATTTCCTGAAACCAAAGCAACATGTAGGGGAAGAAACTCAGCTCATTTTCTTTGTATGCTTTCATTGTTTTTGTTCTTCCTGAAAAATAATGTCCTTTCAGATTTCGTTTGACATCTCCATGATGTTGAACAGATTCAGAGAAATCACCAATATTTTGACAGGGTTCCTTGGCAATGAAATGTTCATGAAGCTCATCTGTCATGAGCTAATCTGGCTCATCTAGCCAAAGCAGTAGCTTAGGCGGATATATTACTGTAACAATTTAATTTCTACACATTTTCTTCGTCTCTGGTGATTGCAGTGATGGCAATTCATATTTCAGCTTCAGAAACATTGGTATTAATTGCAGCACAACTATACCTTTAGTTTTGTGAGAATCTTGCTTAAGACAGCAAGGCGATGTTATGTTGTTTGAGTGCTGCCTTCTTGTTAACAAGACAATATTCTGATTGCACTGGCCATCCTGAGTGTCCATGGCTTCAAAACCTGAACCTCTTACTTGTTCCCCTCCCATGAACCTTTTGAGTTTCATGCCATAATGCTGGTGCCTTATGAACCTACAGCATCAGCATATAAATGCCTGAGGCTGTTTATACCCTCAAACTGCTTCTATTAATACTAAGTATGTGTAGAAAAGTAGCACTCAAAATTCAACAACACTCGCAGTATACAAGCACTACCCACAAATCAGTCTGTTCCTGAGAAAGGTTATGTAGGTGCAGTTCCACTGAGCACAGATGATTTACTCCATATTCCACACCAACATCAATAAAATTAGGACTTATCTGTTTGCCTCAGTCACACCCCACTTTAATGAATTGCTTTGAAAATTACGTGGTTTCACTCAGCATTCAGATACAACTGTGAAGGCTCCAAAGTAGGAACACACAGAATTCCATGTTTTATACCCAGCAATGTTCTGCCAGAACAAGATAATTTTAAAATAATGATAATGCGTATAACTCTACATACATATATAAATATATGGTTACTTATATGTATATATCTATGTATGTGTACAATACTGCTTCTTCATGTTCCCACATGTGAAAAGTGCTCTGACACACTGCTATGGTTCAGTCTGGCATCACAGATTTTTATATTCATTTAAACCATTAGCTGAATCTTACCGCAGGGTGACCTGCTCCTGCTCTGATTAGGCCTACCAACTACTTACATTTAGTTTCCTCTTCCAAGTAGAAGTTATCTTCATTTCAAATCAGGTGTGCAAAGTCCAAACAGTTGCTTAACATTGCCAAGTATGGTTTTATCCTGCTCTGCCCCCTGCAAGGAGCAGCCAAGAGGGCAGCACACGTTCTGCATGGGCACCCGCCACACCCGCAGGTGTGGAATTTATACACTCAACACACTGAGCGTGTAGAGATCTTCATTAGTGGAAAATAGGTTGCACTCAGAGTTAGATCTTAAATGAGAGAGAATGTTCTGGACTGAGGCCTTGTGCCACTGCCCCAGATAGGAGGGGATTTGGCATGGGAAGTGGAAAGGAAAGTCAGAAGGAGAAGAGTCATCCTTTTCAACCTGAACTCTTAGGCATGGTTAGCTGTTACACTGAGAGTACTGCTTGCAAATAGAAAGAAATATCAGAAGAATCAACAGAACAAAAGTGAGACCTCAAAAATGCCTACTCCAAGTGCCAAAATCAAACTTAAGAATTGCAGCTTAGGATCAGTGAAATTCTATAGTATCAGATAAAAGGCCGTGAAAGAAGGGAAAAATAAACAGATGCAGACAGGTAATAGAGGGCCTCTGAGTGAAATATTGGGAACATAATGGAGACTTTCCTACAATGTAGACTTTCCTGCTATTCTGGATTTCAGTAAGTACCTCTGGGACTTCAGGGAGAGATTTTTTTCTCAAGTGCTATTGCAAACATGTCCCTGTGGGAAATTGGCCTTTACCAGGCTAGAGCAGTCCAGCCTCTTTAAACAGTCTTTCTGTAAATGTCTAATCCATTAACAAATTAATTTCTGACTTTTAGGCTGTACTGATAGTGGACATACAGCATTCCCAGTGGAATACAGAAATTAGCCATTTCCTCTTGGAAATAAAGCCCTGACTACTGTGAAAAATCCAGGCTTATGGCCTTCTCATAACATGTCTTGTGTTGCTAAATTTTGTCATTTTTTTTAGCAGAAGTTCTGGCTTCTGCTGAACAGTGGCTTTTATATGTTGTTGATCTTGGTCTCTAAGACATTGGGGTTGGGTATCTACCTATAGATAGCCAATGGCCTAACCTTGTTCATACAATGTAAATGCCATGGTCAGTCCTAGTCTGACAATGTACTTTCTCCTTATAAACAGTAAAATATATCTGGAATAACCCACTTTATGTAGAAAGTTGGTTCTTGAATTGTGCTTGCTGATGTTTTCATCTCCTCCTTCTTGCTATGGCCTTAAGAATTTAATCCAAAATACTACTCCCAGAGAGAAAAAGTGACCAAAAAGAATTGAATTTAGCCTAGACAGCCCAGTCTGAAAATGTATCATGACTGTGAAAACATCATTTAAAACTCAGCCCACATGACTCAAGAGAGCTGTACATGCTAACTTCCGAGTCACTAGCGAGTTACTTTCTATTGCCTCATGACAACAGCACTGTTCCAGCATAGTAAATAAGAGTAATCAGAATTAAGCTCACAAGAAGCTCATCTTTTAATTTTTTCATTACTAGGGATCAGTGGAAAGGCAGAAGGAAGCATTCTGATGATATTAGGGAAAAGACTCTTGCAAGAATAAAATA
This sequence comes from Melospiza georgiana, assembly GCF_028018845.1. NCBI lineage: Eukaryota > Metazoa > Chordata > Aves > Passeriformes > Passerellidae > Melospiza > Melospiza georgiana. The sequence goes on from NC_080431.1 coordinate 85,644,019, forward strand.
AATAGCAATTAAATAAAAACTTGAGTCTACTTGATTGGGAATCACTAAAGAACAGTAAGAGAAGATTGTGGTGCCAGGTCTCAAGCAAAGAGAAGGACCTATTTTGTTGATTGTCCCTTGCTGGTCAGACATAGTAGTGTTCCTAACAAGCAGGGAATACTCAATGTATTTGATGGTGTCTCTGAGCAGACAGAAGTACATCCAGGGGAAGAGAGAGAAATATCCTGCAGGGAACTAATCTAGAAAAAGCCAGTTTCAGGACCAAGCAACAGCAGTAAGTTGATGCTCATAATATTTAAGTCATCTGTAAAGGAAATATGATGGTGTGATGGTGTGTTGTGTAAAGAGCAGAGTCAGGCCAGTGCTTGCTTCTGTGTGTTTTAGGTAATACAATATGACAGACCACATCAGATCAATGGTGCTGATTAATGAACAGCCCTGGAAAGGTAGCTAACAAGAGATGAAAGGGTCAAGACACAAATTTCAGGAGGGAGAAGGAGGATCAGTGCCTCAGAATACAGAGTTATGGTCCGGGAGCCCATTAATCATCAGCATTATTATGTAAAGCATCACATTTTCTCCTGACTTAATGCCCATTGCAACTGCACTGAAGTCAGTATAAAAGTGACCTAAAGTGTAGATCTTAAATCACAATCTGTAGTACATCACTACTCTCATAAAATGGACCTTCCTTAATAAAAACACTGATACAATTAATGTTCCTCACACCCTCTAAATTACCAGATAAAACTTGGAAAGAGCAAGGTGGAATAGAAGTGAGCATATATAAAATGCCCAAGTTACTATCATTAGTGGGAATATTTAAGTAATAAAGTCTGCATTTCTGGAATGCATTCATGCAGAACATTTATCCTCCAAAATCTTAATTAAGCACACAGTACCCCATGGAACAGAAATATAATGCTTTTCTTCTCTGGATAGAAGAGCCCAGGTATGCAGAGGAGAAGTTACTCAATCCAATGTCACACATCCCATTCCTTTGTTGTCCTGCTTGTCTCTCTTTTTGCCCAATCTTCTTATGGTCAAAGATCCTTTTCCTCTCATTTTCCCAAAGTTAAATTAAGTCTTTTACAAAATTTGGAGTATTTCATTCTCTGTTGCAATACTAGGGTCTTAAGAAGTACCATCAGCTTTGCTGATTTTATGGATTTAAAAAGTGCCTAAAAACTGCTGAGGATCTCAGTGCTTTGTGCCCATCACACTGGAACAAAGAGAGATATCTTCCCAGGCCACAGCAAAAAACATGGAGAAAAATGAAGATATTTTAAGTATTGCCTTTCACAGAGATTTCTGAGCCCAGATTTTGTAGAAGACTTCCAACAGCCCATCTCTAATAACTTGTCTGCCTGACCCTTGTTGGGAAGCCAGATTGAGTGCTAGGCAGTGCTACAAGAGAGAGCCACTTGGATTGGGATCCCAGAGATTGGAAGAGCAATAATGACACAAAAAGAGAGGTGACAAAATATGCAGGATTAGTACATGCAGTTCTTAGGCTTCTCTCGTGTGAAATTAGGAGTGAAGTGAGCAGGAGTTCTGCTGAAGTAAAGACTAAAGATCCGATCCTGTGATTTTTCTGCTTCTAGTACAAGTTTAAAATGTTATCTGAAGTACTAGGCAGTCTCTAAGGCATGTGGGATTTATGCCTTAAAAAGGTGAGTAATAGCCAGATAAAAGACAGACTGATGTGTGCAAAGTGGATGTAAGAAGCCAAGGTCAGCGTTAACAGAACAGATGGAGCATACATGGAGGTGGGAAGGAGAGCCTGAAAGTAAGCCATGCTGAGTGTTAGCAAGGACTTAAATCTACAGAATCCTTGGGCGTTACTGCACCTTTGAAATTCAATCCTTAGTTCTGGTCAAAAGTGTCACTATTTTATGTAATTCTTTCGAACTAACCTGATGCATGTGGTTCCTCTTCCAAGCCTGGTGAAAGTCAGAGGTTCAGACTAAGTTGTAAATTTTGTGTGTGTTTGAATTTACTTAATTTGCAATTCAAAGCAGACTCCAAGAGGGGAGAACCTAAAAAAACTGGAATCAAAGAAGATGTTTGCTTGAACCCCTATAAAATGTAGCTGCCAGGTTTCATGTAGCCTGTTGAAATGAGAATTTAGTATATATCCCAGTCACTAAGAAACATCAGCATTACAAAATGTGTGAATTGAACATAAAACTGAATGTATATTTTGTGAAGTACATTATTACAGTGTCATCTAAAATTGCTCATTGTGTCTGTTGGTGCTTATTGAAGTGTTCCTGCTGCACAAACAGTGGGGTTTTTTGTGTTGCTTTTTCAGACATAAATTCCACCTTGCACAGTGACATTAGCTACCTGTGAAATAACAATTACATCTCTTACCATTTTTCATTCACCTGCTTGATTTCTTTGATAAAACAACTATTTGCTTTTCTGGTCTGCTCAGAGTAGGCAAGATCATTTTTCATGGAAGGGGCACCAGTGGCTTTTCTGTGGACAGGACTGAATATGCTGATGTCTCAAGAGTTCTTTGCATAAGTGAAGTGAGCAGGATTTAATTCTGTCCCTGGATGTCAACTTCAGACCTACTCCCAACATACCCACAGTGACCCACCAAAGGATAATAAGAAGCTAGCAAAGGAGGAGTTCTCTTAGTCTAGAGAGGGATTCAAGCCCCCCAAAAATGTTAATACTCCCAAAAACTTAGATCTGGATGGGGAAATCACCATCTAATAAATATTGGAGTGGAGGTTTTTCTGTGGATCCCTTCCCATCTCAGTCCATTGGTTCCAACTATCTGTTTATCTCAGAAGATTTCAGCGATAAAACTGCTGCTGAGCTGAACCTTTCCTGCAAGGCTGGCAATAAGTTACTTCCCTGGTGTCACTGCAGTAGACCAGGTGGCTGAGAGAAAAGTAGGGTTTCTGCTTTGATACAAGCCATGCTTTTTGTGATGTAAAGACAGCAAAAGACAAAGTAGGACTCTTCCCTTCCTTTTCCTGCCTTCAATCCTGAGGAAGTGTTTGTTGCTGCTCAGAACAGGACTGGCCTTGTTGTTCTGATGAGATGCACTTGAATGCCAAGTTTGTGCTAGCTCTCTATCAGTGCTCCGTGCTCATGTCATTGGAGTGAGAGACTTCTGAGGAGGAATCCTGCTGGTAGCCCTTTGGAGGAGTCCTACTGGTAGCCCAATCCTCCCTCTCCTCCTTGCTTCACTGGATTAGGTTGCCTGGGCAGACTGGGGTCGTTTGCAGCCAGAGCTGGAGGGATTGAAGTGAGAATTCAGCACTACCAGGCTGCAGCCAGCTGTACTCACAGCACAGAATGCCAGTTAGAGTTGTAGCAAGTTTTCTTGCTCTCAGTAAATAATTATTATTTCCCCCTGACCTTTCCTTCTGATTCTTCCTGGTACAGACACAGCCTCTCTCTGTTCCCTGCCCCAATGAACGTCTGCACTAGGTCCAAGGCTTGGAGTAATTTACCTGAAGAGTGATACCATTTGGAAACCACTGTAAGTATATTTTATCTCTTATAAAAGACTTCTTGTTCAGCAAAATAAGACATCTTACAAAAACAAAAACAAACTGCAGCACCTGTGAGCCTTACTGATGAGGGTAAACTAAGTTTTGCTTTTGAAATTTGCAAGGAAATATGTGGGCAAAAAGTATGTCAGTAAAAAACTGTTAAATATTTAAGTCATACCCTCACAGCATAGTTCAGCAATGGCTGGTTTGATCTGCTTGTATTTTTTACTTTGGCAGGTTCTCCCTACTTACTGCTCTAGTTCGTGCTGTTCTAGTTGGTTCATCCATGTTTATCTTTGCAGTGTTTATCTTCTTTTTTATTCTTATTACTTTTTAATGAGACACCTTATCTCTCATTGGTGTTTCAGGCAATACAGATGGAATGTACTGCAACTTCTTAAAGGTTAACAATGTTCTTTCTGGGCCCTGAGACATTTATGACTTAAGGCCATTACAATTTGGTAGATTTGGCTGGATTACATAGGTAAAGTTGCCTGAGAGAATTCTGACTTTGCATTGTGGTTTCATTATGCTCTGAAATGACCATTTGCCTGATATTTGTACTTTCTCCCCCATAAATATAATAGTTTTTATTTCTTTTGATCAATGCTCAGTAATTGTCAGTACTGTCCCAGTGTTTAGCATAGCTGTCATGCCCTGATGTTACAAATCAGGCAAGCTCTGTAGTCAGGACCCAGCTCTCATGAGACTTGTGGTTTAGATGGAATAAATGGACAAATTTGGGGCCATATAAACCCTACCTCAGGCCTGAAAAGGACCCAGAAAATTTCAATTTTACTTTAACTTAATCTCTGAGTTTAATTTAATTATGTTAATCAGTCTCCTGTAAGGGATTTTGGAGTTTATTTTACTTTTCTGTGTTGATTAAATTTTCCAGGCTTTTATTGCACTAGAACATTGGGTCTCTCTTGTCAGTTTTCTGTGCCTCCCATTCTTGCTTTGCAGTGTTCTGCTGGGATTTCTCTTTCATATTACATTTTATGGTGATGTTTTCAGGAGTTTGTGTTTTCCATTGTATGACAAAAACTTGCAATCAGAGATTTTAAACAAACTGCCAGTCATGTAGCTGCAACAGCATGAAGATCAATGTGGCTGCAAAATCATCAGAGAAGCTGTGTGAATATTCAGGCAGTCAGCCTGTGCAGGACTTTTAACTACTGAAGCAACACTTCTGGCAGGAAAACAGGGATGGCTCAGGTGATTTAAAGGGAGCTTGTTTTGGGAAGCTTCACCCTCAGCTCTGGCACTCAGTGTGCCCTGAATTTTGGGATTTTGGGGTGAGGTCTCTGGGCAGATTTTAGTGGGTTTTTGTTGTTCTTTCAGTCCTATTTTTTTATATTCACTGATTGCACTCATCTTTCTCTCTTTACTTTGTCAGTTTCTAAATATGTATTGTCAATGTCATGTCTGGAAGAGACACAACACTGGCAGTGATAAGCACTGATAACAGGAGCTGTGTTAGTCGCACACAGGCAGATAAAGAATGTGCAGCAGAACACTCAGGGAAAATATTGCTTAAAATCAGACGTGAACCATTTTCACACTCTTATTTTTAGGATTTGAAAAGCTGGAGGTTTTGGTTTTTGTTGGGTTTTTTTCAGGGTTTTTTTTTTCAATTCTACACAGCCCCTGTGAATTACTAAGGTTACAAACTAACTGTGCACCAGTAAGTTAAGTGCAGTGCTTGGACACTACAGGCATCTCTGACCTGAGGGCACTTAGTATAAGGTGATGCCATAGCTGTGAAGAGGCAAAATAATGCCTGGAACATGGGTGGGCAGACTCAGCCAGCAGCAGCACTTACAACAACATCAGCAGCCCTGTGGCATGTTCCCTCTGTGCTGCTTAATATGCGACGAACAAAGGTCTGGTTGGTAACCCAGCCCTCCCTGTATTCAGAGGCTGAAAACTGCCTCATTATTGTTCATTATGTAGTATTATTCTCATGCAGTCACATTATCATAGCTTCCCCTGAGAGCCAGGATGCTGCTGTGGGCTCTGCACAGCTACACTGGTTCCTATACCTGAGCTAATTTGTTCAGTGCTAACCTGATGTCTCTGCAGGACAGAGAGCTATTCCCCTTGTAAGGGAAGGTTCAAGCATTAGTTATAGATGCTGTGTGAGAAGTACAACATATACTGTCTATTTTTGACAGGGACCTGGTTTGCTGGCCCCACTGTGAAAACGTGTTAACTCATCCAGGGGAAATTCATTCCAAACTCAAGTAATGGTAGCAAAGGAGTACATGCAAAGAAATCAACTGTGGAGAGCGAGTGGAGGGTTGAGGGAGAGAAAAGTTGTATGCAAGAGTGGCAGCAAGAAAGGGGAAGTGTGGCAGGGGTTTTAAAGGCATTCCAAAGCTCAGAGGTAGTAATTAGTTTCTAGATAGCTTTGAGGTTAGGACATCCAAAATATTACCCATTCTGCCTTCAGATGAAACAGAAATGAGCCAATTCTAGTTTACAGCCAGTGCCCAGATCATTGCAGCCGCTGCATCATTGTGAGTTGGCCACCATTTGAGATCTTGCTCTGTGACAGTGCAGTGTTAAGGTACACGGAAAGGAGCGAATGCCTCAGTGCAGTGAGGATGCTGGCAGAAAACAGAAATAATATGATGGCAGTGATTGTATACATTTTGCTTTACACATGAGCTGACAACTACTGATACACACAGTTTAGTTCAGGAAAGACAGGGGAGGCAGTTAGCCTACTGTTAGGTACTGGAGAGCATACAGTGAAGAAAAAAGATAATATATATTAAGTGGTGTAAATTAAAATCACAAAAAGCCCCACAATAAATATAAGAGAATGCTAAAAGAGAATACCAACAAATGGAAAGTACGTGGACATAGGACAGAAAATGTAAAGTGATAGAGTAGGTAGGATGTTTAGAAATAAAGTGGATAAATCTCCTGTAAATCAATAGCAAATATAAATTCTGCATGGGCCCTCTAAATTTTGAAAGTCAGTATCTTTTCTGCTCCCAGCTTGTGAGATTCAATGCATCAAGTCCATGTACCAAAGTGCCATCTCTTTGCTGTATTGCCCTTCTGCCATTCTTCACAAGGAGCAAGGATGGTGATGGCCCTTTGATAATGTTAAGAATGAGTTCAGTATTGGAAAGGACTTGTATTGCACCCCAGGTATGTATAGAGAAGGAGATAACCAGAGATCAGAACAGAGCCCCTTACTCCAACAGCACATTCCTAAGTCTCTTGCATTCCAAACATGGCCATTGTTGCCCTTACTAACAAGAAAATAGCAAACAGCTCTTTTCCAAGATTAGTATGTAGAGAAGAACGTAGTCACAGGAACTAAAGCAGCAAGGTAGATTAACCCTTACTACTGAAATAAACACATAGTATTGCCAATCAATGAAGTCCAGAGATGGGACATACATAGGAGTAATTTGGGAAGGTTCCACAAACAGTTTTTATTACTTGTTTCATTCTTGCTCCTACCCTTGTTCTTTCAGGGTTTTTGATGTTGCTATAACAATTCACAGTTTTCTAAAGTTTGTGTGTCATTTTTACCTTCTGGACCATGGAGATATATTAGAGAGCTTGCTGATGGAAGTGTTCATAGAAGTAGTGTGCAATCAGAAAAAAAATTAGGTTGGAAGGGTCCTCTGGAGGTCTGTAGTCCAATTCCCTGCTCAGAGCGGAGCTGACTTCCAAGCTGGATTAGGTTATTCAGGGCCTTGTTCAATTAAGTTTGGAAAATCTCCAAGGATGGAGATGCCATAACCTGATTGAGTACTTAACAATTCTCCCTGTGAAGACTTATAGGAAAAAGATAGCAATAGAAGTAGACCATATAAGAGAATGTAAGAGTATTTAATTAGAATATATAGGTGAAGATCATGGCAATAGGAGCTTTCTGTTTGGGTAATAAGGTAGAACAAAAGAACAGCAATATACTTACAGTAACAGCGGGATTTCTGTGACTTTGCCTTTGCTGGCAACAGTAGTTGGACATCGCAGACTGGAGAACTTTGTTTTGGTTTCTTCATAGGTAGTTTTGATCACAGTATCCCCAGGATTTTTCTTTTCTGGAAAGCTTTCTTTAGATGCTTAGCTGACTTTGCTGATTCCTTAGCTTCCCTCCTGTGGAAGCCTGCATCCCTTTCAGGTGGTAGTGACATACAGCCCATGTCTGAACAGTGAGAGAAATGAGATCCTGAGGAGAGGTGTCATCTCCAGCGCCAGTCAGCACCACTACTATATTCTTACCATCCTAGTGAGCAAAAGTCATCGAGCTGCAGGACTGAAATGTGGAAAAATGATGACACAAGAGCTTCTTGATAACACAGTGTCAGCCTTAGGAGCAAAGTAGAAAAAATATGGGTTTGAATAGAAAGAAGCAGGGGATGCTTTGCACAGCCTTCTTGGTGTCACTACCTGTTGCTATAGTGTTTTTTAACCTGTCCCTCTAATGAGTTTTGAAGGCCTGGGAGGCACAGGCAGGATCAGCCACAGGATGAAACATCAATCAGTATTTGATTTAACAACAGAACTATAGCTGTGCTAGTTGACTGACAAGTCTTGTTTACTCAGACTTAGCCCCCACTCTGCAAAAAACAGCAGTCTCCTGCCCAGGCCAGGCAGCATTGTGTGTGAATAGACCTGGAGTCAGAGGCTGTATTCCAAGCATGTAACTTGGCTTAACTCTGAGCTGAAAACAGACTTTAAATACAGCAGTTCAGCTCCTGGGTACAAGGAACTTCATTGCCTTGTGCATCCAGAGTCCAAGCCTACATACAGCCTTTGTTCCCAGGCCAGAAAGGTGTGCTATCTGAAAGCTGCTTGGATAGCAGTGCTGTAAAAACCCACTGGTTTATTCACAGATTTCCTGCAGTCCCCACTGCATGCGGGCTGCACATGGGAATATCCTGGGCTCTGGAAATGAGGTGTGTGAAGGTGTGCCAGAGTTCGTTTGGATCATGCCAAAGATCCATACAAACTGTTACAAACACAACAGTCCATGTACTTTAAAATATACGTGCCCACGTACAAGCTATAGTTTACAGCAGCAATAGCACCCGCCCATCCCGTGGTGTGGAGACTGCAGTCCCGGTAACCCAAAACGCACCAGGGCTGCCAGAAGCTGCGGGGTGATCAGTGTGACCCCCTCGCTGGCCGTGGTTCACCTGCACAGCCCAGCTCAGCTCCCGGCCGCATCCCGAGGCCCGGCCAGCTGCCACCGGGCGCCTCTTGCTGCCCCTCGGCCGACCCAAGGCCTCCCTTCCGCGCTCACCGCCTCCTGGAGGGGCTTTGCGGGACGAAGGCTGGGGAAAGGATTTGTTTTATTTGTTTACTTCTGGCCCGTTTAACTTATTTTTTTATTCTTTCTTCCTCGCTCTGCTCCTCGGGCCGGGCCGTGCGGGTGCTGCCTCCCGGCGGCGGCCGCAGGCTCTGGCGGCGGGCCGGGCCCTGCCCCCGGCCGGGCGTGCCGCCCTTATATAAGGCCTTTATGTAAGCGGCCGGCCCGCTCTGCCCTTCCTCGCCCGCCGCGGGATCGGCGCTTTCCGCGCTGGACACTCGCTTTAAGAATGGAGAGGCCAGTGCAGCCCTCAAACCCTGTCCCGGGTGGGACGCAGGAGGGCAAAGGCACGCGGGGAAAAGGGGCTCCCGCCCTGGCCCTCCGTGAGGAGAGTCCCGGCCTGTGGAAGGGGCTCTGCCGGCAGGCAGGACGTGCGCCCGGGGTGCCCTGGCACTATTCGAGGGTCGGCAGGAGATAACGGGTTCCAGCGGCAGGGCTCCAGCCTGCCCGGCTCCTGCTGTGTGCCCAGGGTTCTGCCCCCGGCATGCGGCGGCAGTAGCCGATGTTTGCCCCGTGCCCAGCCGCATCCCGGGCCCGGGGCAGCAGTGTCCCCTCCAGAGGCTGGCGGCGCAGCTCCCTGGCGCGGGGAGCACCGAGGGAGCGCCTGCACCTGTGTAGCGGAGGGAGGAAGTGAGGCAGGTGTTCGCTGTGTGATTCAAAGCCTGCCGCTTCGCCCGGTGCCTCGGCTTCTCCAGCCGTGAAGCTAAGGTGGTGACTCACTACCTGCTTGATGTTCCACTGAGGCTTAATTCCTTGGAGGTTCTGGATGGAGGGAGGTATTGAGAGCTCGTGTGCTCAGTGCTCATAGACATCTGTTTCAGGTTCCAAGTCTTAATGCTTTACTTAGATGAACTCTGCATCTCAGAATTGCCTCAGTGCTCTTCCCTACAATCAAGTCTCTGCACTGATTAGTTTTGAACTTGCATATTTGTTTGCTTTTCAGACAATTCTATTATATTTCTGTATAACTCTTTCTATTCAGAATGCTACAGCCTTGGTTAATATTTGTCAAATGGTGCTTTGACTGTCTAAACTACTGGGACGAGTTTCATTTTATATGTCATCAGTAGGGGCAGAATAAGGAGCTTCATGCTTGGCCTATTTGCTGTAATACAGTCTCAGGGCCATTGCATCAGAGTCAAAACAAGGAGCAGCTTGTTTCCAAACAAGAAGTATGGAGGAAAGTCTTCTCTGCCTCCTTCCCTGTAAGGGAAAAGAGAGGCGAGAGGGGGGTGGTGGTGGGGGAAGAAAGTTATCTTTAACAGATTCTAAAAATGCCTTTTCCCAAATATGCAGTCAGTCCCTTCAAAGGTCTCTTTGTTTATTTTCAGGAAGAAACCCAAGACAGCTGAAAACCAGAAGGCGTCTGAGGAGAATGAGATTACTCAGACGGGTGCATGCAGCGCCAAGCCGGGCCTTCCCTGCCTGAACCTTGAAGCTGTTCCTTCTCTGAGCCCAGCCCTCATCCACTCTCCACATTCACCAACAAACCTGCACGCACACACAGGGTCATCTGATTGTGAGTACACCAACATGCTGCTGGGGTTCCTGAAAACACCTCCCTTACTGTGCACCAGGTTTTCCAGTTGGATGCTCTTCCCATAACGTCATAAAGAGGATCTTCTCAGGGCTTACCTTCTCCCTTCTTTGGGAATTACATCTAAAGCAGAACATTTTTGTGGTAAGATTGTGATAATGCAATCAGCCAGGAAAAACTGAGAGCGTGTTGTTAGGTCAGGTTGCTGCTTATTGCAAATTAAAAAGGAGAGACCCCTCAAGCATGTCCCTGTCCAACTAGAACTGTTGCTCTGCTCCAGGTAGTCACAAGCTTCTCATTACCCAACCGTATCTCCTGACTGGAGGGGTTTCAGTCTGTGCTGAAAACATGGGCCTGGCTCTGCAGCCCAGGACTGTAAAGTTTCCATGAAGAAAAGGGAGCGTTTTGTGGAGAGGATCAGTCTGTGAGAGGCTGGAAAATCTTTGTAGACCTGTGTGGTTGTACCAGCCTTAAGGCCCTTGTTTTGAGGGCATTTACTTGCAGATTACTCAGCATGGGTTAATTGCCCTTTAGAAAATGTTCTTCTGCATTTTGCCAAAAAATACAAAAAATAAGGGAGGAGATTATTAAAACTGGATTTTGGAAAGTCACCTGACCTTGCCAGCTCTTCAAAACATTGACATTTCACAGAGGTCCTTGCCTGGAAGTCTCTTGACAAAGAATGCGCAGGGTAATGTGAATTTCATCACTCACTAGTTTTTGAATATATAGTTTACCTCTTCTGCAGTGGTTTATAATGTAAATTTGCAAGGTGGGGGGGAAGAGAAGAAGATGATGATACCAGGTTTCAACAGCTCAGAAGCCAACCAGATTTTGCAATAGCCTGTAAAAAAGAAAAATCAGGGCATGACAATAAAAAATCAGATTAAAAAGTATGTGTATCCTTTTCTTTCTTTAATTTAAAAATCCTGCCTCAGGGCCAAGCTTGGAAGCAGTTAGGTTATAGGGATCATCACTATCAAAATCACTTTAGCTGCAATTCATTCCTGTTGGCTTCTGACTTTATTCATTATGAGCTTCTGCTAGAAATCTTGATTTTAATAGAGCTGGTAAACATTGGGGAGACTTTCCTAAATCTCACCTGGTGATTTGGGGAGAAGAAAGAGCTGTGAAACAATTGAACAGCAGGCAGTATGCAATTTAGTATATACAAGAATTCTTTTCAAATTGGAGATGTCAGACTCTTTGTTAAAACTGGGGTGCAGTTTTGTCTTGTAATGTTTTCTGAAAGCAAAAAGCTTGTGAAAAGATGCAAAAAATGAGCAGAACAACAAGAAAAAAATAATCCTTATTTTCAAACAAAGAATCCCTTTATCCCATTCACAAAGATGAAAGAGTTCATTAGTAAATGGGATTTGAAACCTCACACTGATTTTTTTGACAGTACAAATGGAAACCCATGAAAGCAACCTTAGGACAGAGGCCAGCAGGGATTGTTGGGAAGTTGGAGAATGAGCTCCTGCTTTTGCTTTCTGAGGTGGCCAAGTTCAGGGTGAGGAATATTGTCAGAGGGCAGCAGGGGAAGGTGGAGCCTGCAGCTCTTCATGCTCTACCTGTTCTGTGCACAGTGTCTTTTAGACTCCTAAGTTTTTAGGAGACACTGTCCCCAAGTCACCTTCCAGATGATGTCAAAGGCCTTTACTCCTATTTACAGGATAATACAATTGTTTAGGTTGGAAAACTGCCAGCCCAGGTTAGATGTTCCTTTCACACTGCAAGTGTGGGGGACTTTTTCAGAAAATGGGTTCAGAAAAATAGCAATTCCAGCATTAACATTGTCCTGTCTTGTGAATTGTTGAAATTTAGTTCCCAAAATATAGCTAAAGTCCTGCAAAGATTCAGGAAATAGTAAGACCTCTGGTGGTATTATCTCTGTTAGCTGAAAGCAATAGAAAATCTCACAGTTATTTATTATGGGTTATGACCTTTATCAGGCTGTATTTGTTAGGGGTGGTATGCATATAATTAGTGTTTGGCATGCCCTTGCAAAACAGCAAGAACCCACATGAACTGAAATGAGGCGTGATGAATATTTACTGCATATTTACTGTAGCTCTCTACCATGTTTTATGGTATTTTCATATGGCCTCAATCCTTCGATTGCTGGAATATGTTTGTGGACACAAAAGATTGATTTTTGTGGCACCCAACTTTAGAAACGGGTCTCCCTGCAGTTACAAATGCTTTCTCCGTACCTCTGATGTGCCCTGTCTTTTGGGTCAATTCTTTCCCCTCACTCTACAATCTCTTTCGTTGTCCTTCTCTTCCTCTCCCCTCAGAGCTACATTGCCGCATCTTTCTTCCTCTCAACTTTTGGACTCGGGTGATGCTGTTCTTCTTTGGGCCAGCAAGACTTTCTGTCCTTCCCTCTACCTTCAGACAGCACAACATTGTTTTTCTTCCCTTGCCCAGACCATCCTACTGCCTGGGCAGTACCCCCACAGCTGGCCAGATACCTCATTTTGAAAGGACATTCTTCATTCTGCTGGGGGGTTTTCTAGTGCATGGCAAATAGTACAGAAATACTATAGAACTAAAGTTAGACTGAAAGTTTGGGAGGAATTTTCTCTGAAAATACCAGAAGCACCCAGAAAGAGTCAGTATGGTAGGGTGTATCAATTCTTGCAAAAATGCACAGATGTACAGATGGTTTCATAAGGCCTCATTTATGTATCTGGGGGGAAAAAAAGGCTTGGATTTTATGGGCCACCTATTGAAATCAGTTTAAAATCTTCACTGACCATTTTGCATGCACAGTCACTAGTGCTTGGCAGAAAACAACACCACATATTTATTATTATGAGAAATGTTCAGAAGCCAATCTACTTTAAAATATCAGGGTGCTTTTGGAATGATTCAGATAATTTTTTTTTTCCAAGCAAAGGAAATAAAAACTCTGTGATAGCCATCTGCTCCTCAGCTGTAAAAGGCAGAGGTGAAGAAAGCCTAAAGCAATAGTCTGAAAGCCAGTCTTACTGATATGAATACTTAGGGAAAAAAAAAAAAAACCTTGGGTAAAGTCATATGTGATGCACAACATAATTTAAGGTTTCATTCTGTAGCATATATTCTACATGCTGCTTCTGGTGCCACTTATTCAAAATGAAATTGCATTATTCCTCAGATTTGTAGGACTAGGTCCTAGATTTCTGGGTTTGAACACTATTTCCAGCACTGATGACTCCCTGAAGCTAAATCCAGAGCACAGGATGCACTGTGTCCAGTCCCATCTCTTTTAGTCTTGGGAAATGCAATACAGTTGGAGAAACAAGTTAGAGGAAGAGGTGCTTCCTGAGGTAACTGTTTTCATGGAGGGCTTGGCAGCCCTCATGGTTCAAAACCACCACTAATAATTGAATTAATTTGGAGTTAAATGATAAGAGTGAGCTGATAGAACTCCAGCTGAGTTATGCATCGAGCTTCTCAGCTGTCACAAACAGATCTGTCTGCTTACCCAGAAGAAAGGTGCTCGTGCAAGGACAAGTACAAGTTGTGGAAAGGTTATAAAAAAGCAAAGGAAAGCAATGAGATTTGTTCTATTCACATTTTTTTCACATATTTCCTTGCTTCTGGATAGAGAATGCATAAAGTGCATAATAAGGCTGTAGTTCAAAGGCTGAACAGCCTCAGGTAAAGTTTCTAAAGATTTCAGTGAGAAGAAGAAGGTCATCAGGAGCTGGCTGTATTTAAACTGGTTTGGTCTGCATAGGCCACTTATTTCAGGAGCTTTTCAGAAAGCATCTATAACTGTATATATTTTGCAAGCATGCCAAGAGATAAGATCATTTTGGCAGAAACTTTCATGAGTTCTCAAAGATACAATCAGACAAAAACTTCATTCAGGCTCTGATGTATGCATCTTAACAGATGTGTCCAAACTCAAAGGAATCCCACGGGAACAGTGCAACTGAATCTCTTTGTCTCTATTGATAGTTAAAAGAGTTATTCTTAGACACTGGATGGTCCATCTGTGAAGGAATTTGTTCCAGACAAGACAAAAGCAACATCTTTGCAGAGAGTTTCCATGGGACAGAGAGGCAGGTTGGACAATGACTGAAAAACTTCTGAAGCAGTATTTATGATTTTAGAGAACACAGAATTCTTGCAGAGACCTGAGACTCTGGTAAGGAATGAGCTGAGAAGAAAAGTAAGCCATGAATATTTTTTTTTAATCTGTTAAACAATCATTGGCAGGTTGTCGAAATAAGGGAGGACTTTCTAAAGTTATGTTTTAGCCAGGGATGGGGCTGGTTTTTTGTGTTAAATAGAATGCACATTATAAACAGTGTCAGTGATAGACCACATCTGAGCTCTTTGCCCCTACATGCTCAAGTACCATGGCTGACTTGGTCCAATTCTAGCATTTTTCAGCTTTCACAGGACAGGAACTTTGAAGCAGAGTATATGCTTTTTTCTCTTCTAAGTACTGATTTTTGTAGCTTCTTAGCCTTCCAGCATGACAGGGAAAGACAGGGTGGGAACCTCACAAGATTCCTGAACTCCGCAGAGCATTGAGAGTGGATATGGAAACTCTGGGGTTTTGTTTTCTTGAGCAGCTAGAGGGACTCACCATTCCCTTCCCATGAATCTGCCAGTTCAGTTTGCCTGGGGCTAGTGTAGAGGCTGGGTAGCTCTGAAGATGGTTTGGCCTCATCTTTACCTTTTAGGTTTCCTGTGTTTCTCTTAGAGGTTCTGTGGCAGGAAGGGAATGGTTACATGCACTCATGGTCTTCTTCTTCTCCCTGGAAATTTGTGGCTGTGATTCCCTAGGAGCTGCTCTGGAGCTTTCAAATAGTCTTCACCCTCAGTGAAGACAGGAGGCCCCCTGATTCTACCAGCTTCCTTGTTTAGACAGTCAGGCAGTATGAAATAGTAATTTCAGCTGTATTTTTGCTAATCTATGTATGGCATGTCTTAGCTAGTGCTGAATATTTTTAGGTTGTTTTTGGTGACCTAAGAAATTTTGTATGTTTAGATATCTATTTTAGATGATATAATAATAATGATACAGGCCTTTTCTGTAGAAAGCTAAACTGAAAGCAAGGATATCCATAGTTCTCAAATACTGATGTTACAACACTAATTATACTTTCATCTTTCACAACATTTGAAATTTTGTTTGGTAACTGCTTCTCTTGTTAGTAGTTGTAAGTAATTTCTATGTCCCGTGCACTTTTATTTTTGTTTGTAAAATTATCAAAGGAGTATGAGTCAAGAATTACTTGTGTTTTCATAGAAGCAGATATGTGTTGCTTAAATTGTGTAAAGACAAAAGTAGGTACAAGTACAGGTATGCAAAACTATAAGCTGAGTTCACCCTGCCTTTTGAAAAAGCCATCATAATACATTGAAGAACTGGCAGTGAAAAATGTGCTAATGGTGGGAACTGGTCTCTGTATTCTAATTGGTGCACTAAGTGAGTTTTGTCAGGTTGGTCTCTTGGGCTTTTTGTCTCTTGAGAAATGACTAATAACATATGGTACTTCAGTTACAAAGTCAGTGAGTATGTTTTCAGAAGCAACTGTGGAGCCCAACTTTAACTGATGCATAAACTACTTATATTTGTAACACATAGATGGCTTTGAAAATTTGTCTAATTAGGTTCTGTTATTTGATGCCCCTGTAATACTGTGTTGGTGTTAGGTTGTGGTGTTCAGTGCTTTTCTTACTGCTCTCTGTTTAAAGAACTGTCAGTGATAACATGCATAGTCTTGGCTTTGGTTTAAAACTGCCATGCATGCTCCTAACTCCCATGATTTCAGGGTACATCTTGAAGACATTTCTACAGTGTATCTATCCTTTCTAAGTACTAGGGAAAAGGATGAGACGTACTGCTCTTTACAGGTCCATAGCTTCCATTCTTGAGGTGACTGAGTTGGTAATGCTGTAGTGTTTCTCTTTATAAGTCATGCTGCAGCCAGTGAGGGACACTCTCACTGTTCATTAAGATGTCTGCAGTCAGCTTCTGAGTTTACTTTGTGTCTTCAGAGTCAGCCCCCTCCAAGATTTTAATTCATGTTATGTTCATAGTCTTCAGTAAATCCTTCTTCTGTATGTATTTCAGCTGCTTCACTTGTGAAGTGAGTGACTGATGGATACGTACAAATATCTATCACAGTTCAATGTATCAAGATGTTCTAGTACTTTTTTTTAACATTTGGGATTTTGTTTGTATGGTTTTATGTGTGGGGTTTGTGTTTGGTTCAGTTTAGGGTTTTTTTCCTAAGTCTCCAGAGCAGTGCTTTCCTCTTCTCCCCTAGAGCTGGCTTACCTTCTTCCATCGTGCTCCATCCTGAAAATGAACCAATAATGTAAATTCTGCAGTAGAGTTCCTGTGATGTCCTAGCTTACCTTTACTGCTTTCTTAGACAGTAGTCTTGTTAACACACTGACACGACTACTTGCCTACCTGATCTCTCAATCCACATAGTCTGCAACACTTCATAGATACCAGTCATTGTTCTGTTAACTTTCTCTGATATGTTTAAATAATGTTTTATTATAGTATTTCTCTTTATGCTTTTAGTGAGTTTTTCTTTAAATTTCCTCTTCACCCTACCTAATCTTTGGTTTACATCTAGTCTGCTATAGTTTATGCTCAGTTCTATTAATGTCACTTGGGCATGATTTCCATGTTTGGAAGAAAAAAATTTCAGCTTTATGAACTCTTATACCTTGTTATTTAACCATTGTAGCATTTTCTACTTCCTCATTTTTCTTTTGTTGTCCTTGGATATGCATACGAACTCTATTAAAGTGTTGTTAAGGCCTCCTCCCTGCTGTTCTTAGGGATTTTACATCCTTATCTTTTCCTTTCAGACCCTTTCTGACTAACTTCCTCTTCTTTTTTTCCTTTCAATAGTTGTTCTTCTTGAAGTTGCACATACCAAAACTGTCACTCTGAGATCTGCTTGAAGCATGTCAAACGTAATCATGCCAATCATTGTTATTTCATGTCTTAACCATACATGCTACTGCTGTCATCTCCTCTATCTTAGTTGGGTGAGAAGACTAAACCAAATGTGCCATTTTCCTAATATGGTCTTCAGAGGAATACTTCAGTGTTTGACAGGTGATTCTTGCTTGAAGGAAACTAAAGCAGCTGCATCTCCCATCTCCTTTTGTCCTAGTGTGGGTTGTTACAATCCTGTGCAGCTCAGTGCTTGCATCTCTCACAGTTAGTTCCTTGTGTGCTGTAGGGAGACACCTTCCATGCACTGAGAAACATTGACTGGTGTTGTAGTGGCCTGGTTTGTTGCAGCTACACAATTCCAAAATTACAGGTGTAAAAACATACTTGGTCACCTCCTGCTCCTTTTCACCACTATGAGCTGTTTAGCATTGGAGCTTTTTGATCTTTTCCTCTTAAGTTTCCATAGTCACTTTCTCCTCCTTTGTTTACCTGTGGTAGAGTAGCCATGTAATCTTTGTGCTATGATCCTCCTCAGTAACTTTAGAACAAGGTATGGCCAAACCAGTATTCAAATTAGAGAAAGCCCAAACAATTCTTGCGTTGTTCTCCACTGAACGACTGAACAAAGGGAGCTCTCTAATTTGAACCTTTTTTTGAACTGAAGCCTTAACATGGTAGTGGGAGAGAAACTGAAACATAAAACCAAGGATTTATAAACCTACTTATGTTCATAAAGAGTGCTAGGAGGTGTTGCGGAGTAAAATCATGTTCACAACAAGTGTGGTGTTTGATCTACTCCATGGGTGAGAGTCAGTTGAAAGCCATCAGAATGTCACTGAGCTTCATTTGCATCAGGCTGCTTGCCTGGCATCCAGCACATGGAGACCACAGCAGCAGGTTCTGGCTGGCACTGTGCATTTGAATTCCCAAGGACACCAAGTGCTGTTGTTCCTAGAGGGGATGCCATTGTGCCATCCATTCATATTTTCTGTGGCTGTTTTCATTGTCCATGGAGTCATTCTCGAGGCTAAAATAACATGAGATCCAGTCTTATGTATCTCCCACTCAGGAAATAGCGTACAACGAGAATTGAAGAATCTGTCAGCACAAATACCTCCTTGAGGAATTAACTGCACCTATGAAAAAGAGATAAACAAATCCTAGCGCCCCTACTCATCCCAGCTTTGTTGTGTTGAGCACTGAAAGGATCTCTGCCCGGCTGGGATGTGCAGTATATACTCTGTATCCATCTGTGACGTGGTGAAATGCTTCTTCTTGAAAGCCCACGAGAGGGAAGTAGTATAAATTAAGAGTAATCTCACAGCAGCTATTTTTACGTCCTTAACCAGGGAAAATGTAAGTGTAGCAATATTGTGCATCTATTAAAAATCTTGAAAGGCTCTTTATAACTAGATGATAGGAGTGGTAACATGTAATTTATTGATGTTACACAGATAGAGGAAGAAACCCACAAAGTAGCAATTCTTGTGTGAAAAGGGGTATGATACAGGAAATAAAAACAGAGAAAGGGACTTCTCGTAGTTTCATGCCTGTTTGGGCAACTATGTCAATTTCAACAAAAATACCTTGTGCTTTGATCCTATGCTACATTTCAAAGCAGGTCATGTTCCCTGTATTCAAAAGTAAAACTCCCAGATGCCATCTCTAGTGGTTTTGGATGAGTAGAGGGCAGAATGTGCCTAAGGCAGACCTGAGAAATAACTCCCATGCACTGTATTAGTATCACCTGTTGGTGTCTGGTGCTTGCATATACATGTAATTCCAGGGCCTTTTCCCCAGGGAATGGGGGGATGCATTGGAACTGACAATGTGTATTTAATACTAGAGTTCCCTCTGATGGTATGAAGCCATCCAAGAATGTTGCTTATTGCCTTGATTTATTTGTTTAAAGTGTTCTGCCATACATTTCTGTTTCTGTCAAAGCTAAGTTGGGGGTTTTGGAAATAAGTCTGGTCCCAGAGATTACAGAGGTCTCACTGAGGACAGAAACATTTCCTGTGGCCTTCAGTATTGTAGACATGAGTGTGTTCAGTTTCCCACTGATATTTAAATCTGAATTATAGAGAGGCCTGACCACTTGTCCCATAAACTCAAAATAAAGAAACCACAGTCCAAAACATTATGAATATGTGTCTCACGATATTTCCAAGTTGAAATATTCACCCAGTTGTACTAGTTAAAAAGCACCCAATTGTACTAGTTAACAATTTCCCTTTCACTAGTACATAAAAAAGACAAATGGAAAAAATAACCAAATAGGATCTAGCATTTTCATGTGATAGCTTTCCTCTACTCAGGGCTGAGACAGAGGCACTGGACAAGATAAGAATCTTTTTCAGCCCTGAGGACTGGCATTTACAGTTTTTCATCCATCCCTTGTTTCTCCCATCAGCCATAGTTCTGGGACCAGAACAAAATCTCTTTCCAGAGAAATGCCTTTCAGTGTATTGTGGAGGAAATAAGCAGTGCTCTTCCACAGGCTCTCCCACAAAATTCAACCATAACTGCACCCTCTCCCTAACAGACTGCTACAAACAGTCCCTGTACAGGATTCTAGCTTGAATGGAAACCTTCTGAAGAGGTAATTATCTTAAGAGATTTTAATCTATATTTTGCTTTTAACCAAAGCCCACAAGCTCTCAGGCTTACTGTATTTAACCACACTCAGATTGACAAGCTTCTTCTCCTGGTCTTTCTGCCTGGGGGAACACCTAACACTTCTGGGAGAACATGAAGGAGTTCATGGAATAGCAGGTGTCTCTTTTGGAGACAAATTTTAATATATTTGCACCTGTTAGCCTTTTAATTCATTTTATCTCCAGACACAGCTCCCACCTCCAACCCCAGCCTCTTCCCTAAACAAGGTTTCTGAGAGAGGATAAAAGTTTTACAGTCTCCCACAGCAAGACAATCAAAAGCAATCCTTATCCACTTTCCTTATGGGGATTCAGTCTGAAATACACTATTAAGATTTAAACAGAAGTCTGTAAAGCAGGTGGAGGTATTCTTAAGGAGTAATCTTTTAATCAGGACCATAGAATAGCAAAACAAATCACCTTATTTATCTATGTTTTCCAAAGTGTTATTTTTTTTCAAGAAGCATCCCCCTAATCTTTTTTTGAGTAGGGAGTGCTCACACCAGCATTTCTGGCCCATCTCCCCCTGTCCCTGCTCAGTGACTCTCTTGCTGTGGGTCCACCAGTGAAACATGCACTCCAAGTTACAGCACCTGGCACTGGGAAGGGAAACGAGCAATAGATGCACCTAGATTTTTAAAGAGCCAAGAGCAATAGATGCACCTAGATTTTTAAAGAGCCAAGCTGCCTCACACTTATAGCCAGTTAAAACAGTTGGACCATGCTGGGGCTTGGCAGGATCATGCATGAGCTCTCTGGGAACAGGAGAGTGTAGATGAAACAGATTTCGTGTAGAACATGAAAATGTTCCCTACTGAAGAAGGGATGAGCACAGCGTTGTTTTTCTTCCTAGGAAATGGTGCCATCATGTGGAGACATTGTTTTCTCTGTTTCTTGTTTTAAGACGGCAGTTGTGAGGTTTTCTCCCTCTACATTTTAAAGAAGTGCATTAAAATGCCATTTGGCAAACTTATATTTCACTAGCACAAATAAATTACAACTGATTGGGGCACAGGAATTAACACACTTGAAGTGATATGGCCACATCCTATTGAAATCCCTGTTAATGCAGCTGTGATGACACCTCCAGGGCTTCTTCTGTAATGATATATATGTTGCTTGGAGATGGTGTAGATACCCACAGAAGCATCTCCCATTGATGTAGTTCATTTCTGTGCTATGGAGATAACAATGGCATGGCTGTAGATAGTCTGCAGACAAGGTCTGAGAGAGGAACTGAGATAATGGGAGTGTGTGTATATGTGTGACACTGTTTTGCGTGGAGGTATATTTGACTGGACCCCAAATATGTGCCTGGGAATAGAAAATGGCTTTTGTCTATGCACTCTTCAAAGTGTCTTTGGAATTTGTAAAATAGCTAATATACAAATTGGATTATATACAAGTTGGAAAGTAAATATCCTGGCTCAAAATGTAATACTTCCCTAACTTAAAAAATAGCTGAACATGCTGTAACACTGGCTTTGGTCACTGCACTGCTGTCAACTGGAGCCAGTTTTTACCTGGTGTTTTACAATTTTAAGTAGGGTGCTGACCATAAAGAGGAATGGAAGAATTAAGGCGCTAAAGTGCTTGGAGAAGAAAACTAGGTTTTTTGTAAGCCTGGAGAATAAAATTTGAAGAAACTTCAATTATTTCTTGATATTTCTGTAATATTCTTTATCCAAGGATGCAAAACAATTCCTTGAGGCAGGCAGTCCTGCAGGGTTGGATGCACAGTGCTGTCCCTGTTCTAGGTGTGGAGCAAACTGAGGCACAGACATTGCCACCTGTGGTTTCAGAGCAAACAGGATTAGTGCCAATGGACACCTCCTGAGGTGTGTCAGGCAAAGCACAGGAAGGGGACTCTCTGCCTGTCCCCCCCAGGCCTGAAGGCTGAAATAGAAGGTTTTGTGCTTGACACTAGGAATTTATATCCACTGGGTATAGAAGCCAATTTATGTACAGAACAGCCATGGTTTAGTCTTCAGTTTTATGTTAAATGGATATCTCATCTTTCAGTAAATGCTAAAAAGGACAGAGCAATTAACTAAATAAATCATCTTTAGGAGTGTGCTGAGCATTTTCTAGTCTGCAGAAAAAGTCTTCTGAAAAAAAGTTTAGGCAAACTCTTATTTGCTATCTCCTTGGTGTGTTTTCTCCTTGGAGAATAAGGTTGTGTTTGTGTGTGCACACATTTCTGTCTTTCAAACAAATGTAGTTATTAGCTACAAAATTTAGAGAAGTTTGACAGCTTTCAGAACGCAGTGATTTTTTGCTTCCATAGAGTGTATTACTGACACATTAATAGATGTTGTGCTGGTAAAAATACAGTACTTCCTGTTAAATGTAGACTGCTACATATTTTGATTCTAACAACAATCTGGTAGGGTTAGGGCAATTTGTGTAGTGTCATCTGGTGTTTGTTTTGGATAGATATTATAGAAGGAGATACTGATTTTCAAGATGTTCAAGCAGATGATTGGATGAAAACTCCAGCAAACCTTTAAAGCAACAGAAAGCAAGGGCTACTCCTGGTCAGATCTCCTGCTGAGGATACAAATGTTCTTCTGTGTTCCTGAAACTCCATAGAAGTTTTTCCTCTTGCAGGCCCCTGTTTAGAATGAGGCCAGATATTCAGAAGAATCAGCCTGAGCAGACGTGGCTGAATTGCTCTCTGCCCATCTTCGAGATGCACTGAGAAGTCACACATTGCCACATTTTCAGCCACATTTGAATTCTGGTCACTTCCTTGAGTGGAAGAAATGCTACTCCAGTAAATTGGTCTCAGATAATTGGAAGCTGATGCAGGACTAATGTGGTGTATGGAAACACTAGATAGGAATTTTTGCTCTGTTAATCCAGTTTTATAGTAACTAACTTGATAACAACAGAAAATAAAGCTTTATCAATTGGGATAAATCGGTAACTGAAGTTGACAACAACCCATAGTCATTGCGGTGCAAAGTTTGGAGTACGAGGCACTAATGTATGGAAATGAGAACTTCCTATAGAAATTGTGGGGCTATAGCAGCTTTCACATTGTGATGGACATGCTGCATTCTGAGTGAACTGTTGTGTTTATGAAAGAGTTGAGATCTTCATTCCAACATAAGGATTCTTTACTCACATACATATTTCTTAAGGAAGATCTGTTTTTATAACAGGGCTTTGTTTGCTTGGGATTATTTATTCTGTAAGGTCTTTAAGGAGTATCATAGACAATGATATATAGACAACTCCTTCATTGACCTCCTTCAGCTAGAATGCTTTATCTGTGTTTGGGCTGCATTTTAACTGAAAGAAGATAAGGAGGAGAATACCTATAAACAATGAGGATGATTTGGAGACCTGAGTTTGTATTTTCTAGAAAAGACAGGTGTAAAGAGGAAAAGTGAGGCACCTTCTGGTATATAAGGGAGTGCTCTAAAGAAGAAAATGGTCAATAGCTCTCCCTATGTGTTAGGGGAAGGGGTTGAGTGATCAGTTTCAAATTTAAATACTAAGAAATCTCTCTTGCTAGAAATATAATAGACTGTCTGTTTGGGGAGGGAGTGGAAATCCACAGTGTTGTTTTTGCAAACACGGTAGACAAATTTCTGAAGAACTAGTGTAGGTAAATTATTCCCACAATAGGAGAAATAGTAGACTAGATGACTGAAGAACCTAATGTGTCCATTTGATACAAACAGGAGGCTGTCCAACAGTTGGTGTGGAAACCAAGGATTAAAGATTTCCAAAACCACACATGGTAGAGGAAGAGAGTAAGGACTAGATGATACTGCTTGTCTCCAGCAGCAGGAGGTTATTAGGTTTGTTGTGCTCCCAGGAACTAGTGGCTGGATTACTGATGCACAGAAAAGCAGTTCCAGAAATAGGAAGGCCACCTACCAAGCCTAACTTCTACATCTTTGTCCTAGCCCAGGGTGTTCTCCCAACTAGGGAAACACTTGTCATTTTGATAATAAAAACATGAAGAAACCATATTCTGTATGAAATACAATGTCTCCAACTTTTCCACCGTCTCTCGAGTGTGCATTCTTCTCAATGCAAGGCTTAGGAAGGTTGTCAGAAAGAGAAACTAGGCAAAAATACCAAGCTAGTTGATCTTGTGTAAGTGAGACATCAGTGAGATGTTTGCCGGACAATCCTCTAAATTCTCCTGTGGAAGATTGAGGCAAAAACTAAATCTATATCTGTCTCAGCAAGCCCACCAGTTCTCAAGGATATAGAACAATTATTCTGTATTCCCCATAAGTATGAAAGGGAGATATAGTATTGGAATAATTACCACTATAGCCGGACGGGATGTGCCTGAGCTTGTCTGGCCCTTGCTGCTTGACCAAAAGGCAGCAGCTGTGGTGTTTTCACCTCAGAGACACCTTTGGCTAGCTGGATGTTGCAGCTGGGCACATGGAGACAAGTCCAGACATGCAGGAGCTCAGGTTTACCTTGGTGGAGAGGCTTTAAGGTGATGGTGAAGGAGTCAGTTTTGATGGAGGGTTTTCGATCCAGAGCTTAATTCATGGCCCACAGGCCTCTGAACTCAGCAGCAGCTCCGACAGAACTCCCCAAACTGCGTGGTTGCTCGCCCTTTTACCCGGGGGGGGGGGAAGAAACACGGGAGGGGGCCACCAACCAGGTACAGCAGGGGGGAGTCTCAAGTGACAAATGACACCTGGATGGCCCAATGTCCTCTAGGGGTGGAGGGCATCTTTTGAATTCTGCCAATCACTCGACGCCCTTCTGGAATGCCAGGATTGACAGGCAGTGCTCAGCAGGAGGCAAGGGAAGGGGGAGGGAGAGGTGGCTGAGACACCTGGGGAAGAAATCTTCAGGGAGAAACCCGGGGTATCTGAGGCAAACCATGACATCACACCGCAACAATACAGCCTTTGGGTTCCACTCTGCTAGTCATTCCTGTGAATGAGCACATGGTAAGTTTCCAAAAAAGCTTGGATTCCAGCATCCTAGGCGGTTTTGCTTCAGGTGAATGCTGTGCTGAGGTGCTGAGCTACTGCTGAGTTGCTGTAACTGTGATGGGTTCATCGCTACTGTGTTTCCAGAAATGGTAGTCATTACTGTGCAATGGGCTTTGAGATGCCATGGTTTTAAAAGACACTAGAGAAAATCAAATTCTCTATATCCTTCAGTTATGGGCATTAAGACTTTCAGCAATTGGCTTTGCAGAAAGGGACATCTAGTGGCTGTACAGAAAAAAACCCTTGCAAAACACGTTTTCAAATGCACAACGTAGCCATTTGTGTATGGCCTGTAGTGTTCAATATTCTGTTCATTTTTTTGGTTCTACTACATCGTGTGTTTTCTGGGGTAATTTTTTATGGTTTTGACAAACAAACAAAAAATCACAATTTTGAGCCATTACTTTCTAGCTTCATGTAGGTCTGTATATGGTAACTCTGGCAAATAGAGAACTGCCTCAAGCCGTGCTTGATGTACCTCACTGCTGCACTTCCAGTTTTCTATGGCATCTTCCAGGAGTCCACTGCCTGCTGTTTCCTTCTGCCTTTGGTACTGTACTTGGAGAGCTTGTCATTGTTATTGTCATGGTAAAACCTACTTTATTTTGAATGCCCATAGCGTAAAAGTCAGCAGGAGGGGTGGATGAGATTCAGGGAAACACTAATCTAAGCATCCAGTCATGTATTACACAACAAAAGTTTTTTTCCTTTCCCATCCACGTTGTGCTCCTTCTTACTAGTTGAGGATGAATTCCACGCATGTTTCTGTGAATAGCCTGACAGTTTAATCGGTACATTTGCATACGGGCAAATGAAGCTTTTTTCAAAGTTGCACAGTAATATGTTTCACCTTTATACCATGCCAGCTTCAAATTGTATCCCAGGAGGATTTCAAATGTGCATAATCTGTGCAGTTGTCTGGGCTTTTTTTCCTTTCTTTTTCTTCTGCCTTTTTTTTTTTTTTTAACTGGCAAATGCCTATTCATTGCCCATCTGGGTAAGAATGGCCTTTGCATTTTCACACCCATTCTTTCCTATATGGTTTGTGAATACTCCTCCAATCAGAACTTGCTTCACAGAAAGGGGACAAAACCATTTTACAGGAGTTTCTCAGAATAAGTCCATTGGGATCTCTACATCATGTTTACTGGACAAAACAAAGAGCGAGTACTTAACAAAGACCACTTGAATTTCACAGAAAGTTTCCCACTGTCTTGAGTTTAAAAGAGTGGCAGGCCTGAGGAGAGCCCTAGACAGGAGTCTTTTTCCTGAGCTGGGCATTCTGTGCAGTGACGAGTAGGTGAGTGTGTGTGTGTGTGCAGCTGGGCCTTGTGAGGAGCTGACACACTTTCTGGCTTGTCCAAGGCTCTAGGAGTCTTTGTCAGAATGTGGCATTTACTTAGAATCAAACCTGCGTTGGCAAGTTCGTGTTTTGTGGGCAACATCACCTTTGGACTTTCAGCTTAGAACAACATGAAGTAGGGGTTGACCACAAAACTTGGATCTGGACCCAGCTTCATGCAAAGAGGGAAAGGATCTGCCTTAAACAGAAGGTTTTGCTACAGACCAATCCCTGGAATTTGTTAAAATTGCTCTTTATACTGATGTGGCTTGTGTAGTAGTGGTTCTGACACTTATGCAAATTATTTCTTTGCCTGGACTTGGCATAAATATAGTTTACAGTGTTGAATGTCAAGGAAGATGGCCTAGAAAAATCATCCTCAAAATCTGTATTAGCTTTTTCTACTATTTATTGTGTATCTCTTCCAACACTCCTCTTCTTTCTACTCAAGGAGTGTATTTCAGTTGCTTCTCAGATGAAGAAGTGGTAGATGTTCCAACAATGAGAGGATCATTTTAGGGCAAACTCTAATATCAGTAAAAAATAATGCCATTTATGAAGTGGCTCAGTTGGCTTTCAGACCAGCTCCTACACCACAAGGAGCATTCTAGTTCAGTTCCTGTAGGAGAGCTATTCACATCTCTCTTGGAAATGCATGTAAATCTTTTTTTTTTTTTGTAGCCAGGATCAATTCCAACTGCCTGTTTTCATTAAGTTTGCTAAGGATTTCCCTAAATTCGTCCCATGTTAAACTATGACAGGACCAAATACTCTGTGGCTATACTACTCTTGGTTCCCACAGCCAGGACCTGAGAAGGGCTGTTGAAACTTATAGATGAACCTTGCCCTTCCTCCTTTCTGTACATGATTTGTGGGTAAATGGCAGAATTCACATTCCCAGGAAGTCATTCAGTCTCATGATGCATGTCACACCTTTCTGGAAAGGAGTTGTCCTAAGCGTGAGAAACAACTGCTCACTTTGAAAATTTAAAAAGGTTTATTAAACCTTAACAAAAATACAACAAAGGACTACAGAAGGAAAAAGCTGCAGCACTGGGAACTGCTATTGTAGATACCACATGGCCAGTGCATCTTCAAGATGGATGCTCAGTGTTTTATACCCCTGGGGGTTGCATCAGCCAGCCCTGGCCCCTCCCAAAGTCTGTCAGTCAGTTCTTCTTTGCCATTTATCGGTGGAGACTGCTTTCTTGTGACTTGATTGGAGGTGAGGTGTTGCCATGCTGCCCCCTAAGCGCCAAGCTTTTCCATTCCCAGCTGCCCATGTAAGGGGCACATGGCACAGCTTCTGTCCTAGACAGCCCTGGCTGTCTGATGGTCACAACACGGGGCGGGGGAAAGGGAACCGTGCGGAGAACAGAGGACATCTAAACTATAATAACATAACTGTACACCACTAAAGCTTTTCTTAATATTCACACAATAGTTATCCCTTAATTGCGGCAGCCAGTCATCTCATTACCATCTGTAACACTAAGGATGCATTTTTCAGAGTTCTGCTCACAAAATTAATTTTATCTGCCAAGGAGCATAGTAACAAAGTAGATTTCTTTTCTCAAATCAAGTGACCTGTCTGTAGCATCTCTGGTGTGTGTAGAACAGTCCACATTGTGCGTATTCAAGATAGGATTTTTGGGTTATTGGGTTAGACTGCTGCATATTTCTTCTTATTATCAAATACCTCCTTTGACAGACCTGAACACAGAGATGTCTTTCTGTGAAAGTGAGTCCCAGGAGCAAACCAGGTAGTCACTGGTATTACTCAAAGATAGTGGGTAGCTGTACAGTCACTTGCTATGGCCTGTAGTAAGTCTTGAAAAGAGGTGTCACCTATTTATCAATAATTTTCCACCCTTCTGTTGCCCCACATCTATGAAGTTTTTGCCAAGGATTCTGACTTTGTGTCTAAATACATGCTGGATTTTGGATTCTTGTATGGTCTGACATGTTTGACAGGGAAGCATCTGGAACTGCCCTGGAGGCCTCTGGAGAATTACTGTATCAGGAAGGAGGAGGAAATACATCTCTTCTCTACATTATTTTGTGTGATAATAGTTACAATGCCCTTGAAGGAAGGTCTCCCAGTTCCTACGACATTTTTCTAGTCCTATGGTCAGTCCCATTAGAGAAAGAAGTTCAGGTTTCCTGGCTAAGCTCATGAACAAGACAGATGTATTTCACAACCTCCATCGTGGTGTTAGTGATTTCCTCCTTGTTTCTTCTATGTGAGCATCCCCTCAGCATGCTAATCACATGTGGAAATTAGTAACCTTCTGGTACATGTTGGTTTACATCTGTTAACATGGGACTTCTTCAGACAGCTTGGCCCCTTTGTGATTTCCAGTTCCTGACCTTTGTGCTTCCCTTTAATCATCAGCTACTTCAGAGAATTAAAATAACCGCTTGTGTCCCTGGTGGTTTCTCTTGGAACCACCAGAAGAGAGGGTGCTTGAGATGTTGAGATGTTGGTAGTGAATAAATGGGGAAAAAAAGGCAGAGCGGGGAACATGCCATATTTGCCTGCAAATTGCAGTGAGAAGTGTTCAACTGCCTGTGGATGAGATGTAAAGCATTCCTTCAGGTGGGGCAGAGAGACATTGCTGGGCTAAAAGGCCTGTGTATGCCTATCAACTGCTTCCAGTGCTATTTATTTGCTCTTACATTTGTTAGACAGTGACAATAAGCTAGTTTAATGTACTCACACTTACCAACTTCTATTTTTGGATGCTCACACATTACCAAGTTATTGTGGCAATAGTGGTTAGATCTTTGGTGGGAATATGCATGACAAAATGCCTGTAATACCAGTGGTGATTTAGCATTACTTTCCCTAATTTTCTAGAAACCAAGGTGCCACATGTACTAGAAATGCTTAATAGAATTATTAATAGTGTTTTATTTGTTTACCATTCAAGGGACAATTGATACTTTATCATTAAAATGTGAAACCATAGTTTCTGCCTGTCAAAATCCAAATAGATAAAAATTTGGTAAAGAACAGGAAATGAAATGGGAAAGCATTGAAACCAAAGCAAGCAAGATGAAGATGGATTGGGAAATTAGGAAATTTCTTTTTAGTCACTTGTAAATTTTGATTATGTTAGCTCTGTATCCAAATTGGTTAGATGCTTTTCTAAACTGTTCTCTATTTAGATTATTCAGTCAAACTAAGACAAAATCTTCCTTGGAGTAAATGTCTGTAATTTTCTAGTTTCTGTCAAGTAAATAACAGCAGGAGAACATTTGTTTTTATATGATGGCGGTCTGGTGCAAGTCAGAACTTGGGATATGCTAAAAATGAAGGGGACAGCTCATGTTAACTTCTTGCCTTGGGTTCTTTCAGAGAACTGTTTGTCACTATTGGGTAGCAAATGTTCTAAACCACAACCCCAGACAAAACTCTGCGTGGGATTTTAGGAACATTTACAGCTTAAATCTTGAACCAGACTTGGATTTTACAAAGTGACTGCCAGTTTTTTTGATACAAGTAACTATACTGTGAAACACATGATCTAAATTCCTTAAAATACCAATCTAGATTGAAATCATTGCATTGAATCTTTGCATTAACAACTTAGGGTCATTACAGATTCTGATCTCTTCTGGCATAAATCCAATCCACAGCCTAAAATCCAGCTTTAATCCGTGTGCTCAGTGTTTACAATTGGCTGGCTCTAAGCTTTTTAAAGCCAGATAAACTGATGGGAAGTCCAAGACTCAGGAGTATGGTTGGAATTCAGGTCCAGCTACACCTGTCTTCATTTGGTTTTGTCCAAAGATTCAGGACTTGAGCTTCTGGAAATGAGTAGGGAAGTTTATTTGTAGCCTTACAAAATGATGTGTTCTTGCCGATGCCTCTGTGTGTGGTTTTTCCAGTGCGATCAGTTTTGTTTACACAGTGGGAAGTTACCTTTGCCAGCGCTCTCGCTCTGGCCCTGCAGAGGACAAGACTCATTCTGTTCTCTTTTTTTGTTTGCTTTTGTCACCTGCTTTGCTCCAGGTAACATCAGTTGCAAGGGGATGACAGAGCGCATTCATAGCATCAACCTTCACAACTTCAGCAATTCTGTGCTCGAGACCCTCAACGAGCAGCGCAACCGTGGCCACTTCTGTGACGTGACGGTCCGCATCCACGGGAGCATGCTGCGCGCCCACCGCTGCGTGCTGGCGGCTGGCAGCCCCTTCTTCCAGGACAAGCTGCTGCTGGGCTACAGCGACATCGAGATCCCCTCAGTGGTGTCGGTCCAGTCTGTGCAAAAGCTCATTGACTTCATGTACAGCGGGGTGCTGCGGGTCTCCCAGTCAGAGGCCCTCCAAATCCTCACAGCCGCCAGCATCCTGCAGATCAAGACTGTGATTGATGAGTGCACAAGGATTGTCTCACAAAATGTGGGCGATGTCTACCCAGTGATTCAGGATTCTGGCCAAGAGACACCCAGGGGGACACCTGAATCAGGCACCTCGGGGCAGAGCACTGACACAGAGTCTGGCTACCTGCAGAGCCATTCACAGCACAGTGTGGACAGGATCTATTCAGCCCTCTATGCCTGTTCCATGCAAAATGGCAGTGGGGAGCGCTCATTTTACAGTGGAGCTGTGGTCAGCCACCATGAGACAGCCCTGGGACTCCCCAGGGACCATCACATAGAAGACCCCAGCTGGATTACCCGGATCCATGAACGGTCGCAGCAGATGGAGCGGTACCTCTCCACCACTCCAGAGACCACACACTGCCGGAAGCAACCCCGCCCCGTCCGAATCCAAACCCTGATGGGCAACATCCATATTAAACAGGAGATGGAGGATGACTATGACTACTACGGCCAACAGAGGGTGCAGATCCTTGAGCGCAATGAGTCTGAGGAATGCACTGAGGACACTGACCAAGCAGAAGGCACTGAGAGCGAGCCCAAAGGGGAGAGTTTTGACTCGGGTGTCAGTTCCTCCATTGGCACTGAGCCTGATTCCATGGAGCAGCAGTTTATAGCTGGTCTGGGCCGGGATGGGCAGCAAGAACCTACTCAAGCAGATCAAAATGATGTCCCTGCTGATGGCACTCAGCCGCAGCAGCAGCAGCAACATGTAGATGCCAACTCTTCCTCACCAGAGAGAAGCAATGACGTTGAAATGGACAGCAAAGTGCTCACAGTCAATAACAGCACCGAAAAGGGGGCTTTGCAGCCTTCTGTCAACACATCTGTTGCCCAACCATTGCCAACCACGCAGATCTACTTACGCCAGACAGAAACCCTCACCAGCAATCTGAGGATGCCACTGACTCTGACCAGCAACACTCAGGTCATTGGCACAGCTGGCAACACCTACCTGCCTGCCCTTTTCACCACGCAGTCTGCTGGCAGTGGCCCTAAGCCTTTTCTCTTCAGCCTGCCCCAGCCTTTAGCTGGCCAACAGACACAGTTTGTGACAGTGTCCCAGCCCGGCCTGTCAACCTTTACTGCCCAGCTGCCAGCCCCGCAGCCGTTGGCCCCATCTGCGGGCCACAGCACAGCGGGTGGGCAAGGCGAAAAAAAGCCTTACGAGTGCACTCTCTGTAACAAGACTTTCACCGCCAAACAGAACTACGTCAAGCACATGTTTGTACACACAGGTAAGAGTGCTTCCCTTTGGCTTGCATGTGGAGACACAGAAAGCCCTTCACAACCATGTACTTAGATTTTGTTTACCAGCCTGCCAGGCCCCAGGATAAACAGGAAGGAAGGCTTATCCAGGCAGCTGGTGTCACTGAACACTTCCTAGCCTTACTGCACTGAAGTTGAGTCCCTGCAGAAAAATATAGATCCCAAATAGGGGCCTAACTGTGCAGGGTGCAGAAACAAGTTCAATTCTCTTGAAGTAAAAGGCATCTTGCATCCATCCAAGGAAATGGTGAGCATTCATTGTACCCTGCAAGCTGACCAGGCAACATTAAGTGTAAGAGAGGAAACTAATTGGTCATAAGAAAAACTATATCTACTAAGAAAGGGCATCCCCCTGTAGGTTTTACAGATATGGGGTTTACAGATTAAGCTAAAGTAATGGTGAGGTTAGGGCAAATTCACTACTGGTGGAGCTGCACCAGTAGGTCCAGGCCCGGACATTACACACACTGCCACAGATTTTCTAGATCTCACATACTACTATAAGAAATTAAATCTGGGGTTTTGTCAGAAAGTCTTTCTGTACTTCACTGAGGCTAATTGCTGTAATCCCTTATCTCTTGGTAAATCAGAGGCATCACTAGCTGTGCATACAGAAACATAGGGTTCAGTGAGAAAATGTTTAAAGAATATATGTGGAGCACAATGGAACACAATATCAACATCTTTCTGTTTAAAACTACAGCTGCTTTAGTGCACAGTTTATGGTCTGTTGAGATAACATAGGTAACCATATTTGCCACTGAGCCAAAACTGCCTTTTCTAGCTTTGCCAAGTTATGAGACTTCAAAGCAAGGATATGTATTTTACATGGAGTTGTCATGGGTTCAGGAGTGCTTTGCTTGCTTTAGCCCTTGGCTTTTCCTGCTGTTGGAGAAACATTCTAGTTTAGAGAAAGAGTAAATATTTCTTTCACCAAGCAGTGCCTTTGTTAACATCATATCTTAAAATAAATGATGGGTTTGTGATACATGGAGGAGAACCTGGAAACATTGCCCAACATTCCTCTGTTGGATGCAATAGATTTCAATTCCATGTGTATATGTAAACTTTTAACTTCAATTTACCTGTATTTATCACTTAAATGAAAAACTCCTCGAGACATCTACAGCAGACATGTACATATACAAAAAGATCAACTTCTCAGGACTGGTACAAAATGTATAATTGCAAGAATCAAGAGTCCTGAATCCCAGTATTACCTTTGTGTCTGTTTATGTTCTCCATCTCTCTGTTGTGGATGAGGAACTAAAATGCAACATAGATAGTGTTGGTATTCAGAAAAATTTCCCCTTCATAACACAGTCAAATATATCTGCTTGCATTCTTGTTCTAAAAGCTAAAAAGACTGTTTTACAAATAACTTCACAGAGATTAGGTACTTTATTTCCCCTACCACTGCACTTTGGTTTTGGAGTCAGATAAAGAATAATACTGGAAGTATTTTTCTGATCTAAAACATTCTTAGCTGCTACAAGTAATACCAACTGAGGAAATAGATAGGCATCTTGAATCATGAATTAATATTTTATTTGTATGGGTCTGAGAATGCCCTAAAAAATGAACTGTAGTGGCAAGGAAAGATTTGGATAGATAAATCATTTCAAAATTCATTTAGGAGCTAACTGGCTACTGGGAGAATAATTTCACCTTAACCTACAGAGAGCAAGGCTTCAAAAAACCCTCATGAAAATAATTATGTGTGCTGCTCCAGAGAAAGTCTGTCTGCTACCTTGTCTAGTGCTGGACAGGATAATTACAAAAATAGAGGGGAGACACCTGTTCCCACTGTCAGGGTGACTTTTACTTAGGCCTGTTGAAAGAAGCCCGGCAAAGTGGCCCTGGAAAAGATCCACAGAAAAAATGAGAGGTTTGGGAGATGCAAATGTTTGAATTAATCTTTCTGTTTGGAGGACTCACGAGAGAAGTCCTGGAAGAGCCTAATCATAAACCTGAATTCAGTAACTTAAAGGCCTTTATATCTCTATATGTTTTTATGCTTCCAAAAACTAGTCTGATTAACTTTCCATGCAACAGAAACCGACATCCTTTTCTTCTTTCACATGGCTGCAAGCATATTAGAGATTGCTATTTTTCCATGTTCCATGTAGACTCACTTTAATATATCCCACAATATTGTGGAAATACAGTGCTAGAGTGTATGCAGTGTCTGCACTTTATAAGGCACCATTGCCTTTCCCACCTATCACACTGTGATTAGTACTGGATTCAAGGCTGCAAAAGAGGATCACATGCCAAGGGGATCACAGCAGAGCACCAACATTGCTGCCTCCACACCTTTCTAATTTGGTGATAGGATGGTGATGGGATGGGGGCAAGTCATTTGAGGAGTGACTGAGGTCACTTGGCTTCAGCCTGGAGGAGATTGAGGGGAAACCTCATTGTGACCTACAGCGTCCTCATGAGGGGAAGTGCAGGGGCAGGAACTGACCTCTTCTCTCTTGTCCAGTGATAGGACAGAAGGGAATGGCATGAACCTGTCTCAGGGTATGTTCACATTAGATATTAGGAAAAGGTTCTTCACTCTTTGGTTGGGGTTGGTGGGCACCAGAACAGGTTCCCCAGGGAAGTGGCCACAGCACCAAACCTGGCAGAGTTTGAGAAGCTCTTGGACAATGGTCTATGGCTCATGGTGTGATTCTTGAGGTGGTGCTGTGCAGGACCAGGAGGTGGAATTTGATGATCCTTGGGAATCCCTTCCAACTCAGGATTCTATGATTCCATGACCTCAGTGTCAGCACTAAGTATCCGTTACGATTGCGGTTCAGAGAGCCGCAGAGCCTACATCACCAGGAGCACAGGGGCTAGAAAAGGGAACCATGGCCAGGTGCTGATGTTGCTTCTTCCTCATTCCAACTCAGGATATGCTCTGTTCCTATTCTTCTAATCATCCCATATTGCAGTTTAATACCAGCCAAATACAAAATAAAGAAGCAAAATGAAAAAACATGCACATTTTAATTCACTGAGCAAAGTTTTCTCTGACTTGAAAATGAAGAATCACGGGAATAAAGAATCTACAGTGTTCACTTAGGAAGCACAAAAATTTGCATACAAAAAAGAAAAACTGAAGTTTTGCAATTCTTTGGAGAGGAGAAATCCCAGGAAGACTTTGAAGCTGAGATTAAAAAGCCACAACCCAGTGTATCTTAGAAACATAAGCAGGCCAAAATTAACATGTTTTTATAGCATAATCTTAACAGGGTCTAGAGTGGAGGAGACCAACTTAGTACAAACTTTGGGACATATATTGCCCAAGGCAAAAATGAGCTCTGTAAATACAATCAGCCTCTTGTAAGTTAATCAGACGTTATTCTAACTGACACGCTATCATTTTCCACATCACGTGTCATGCATGTTGACCTGTCTACTCACAACACAGTACTGTGTGTGGCAAAGCCATCAGGAAAGCAAGGACTTAGTGTTTTGAGCAAATATCTTTCACCAAGTAGGGACAAACTCCTCACGAGTGCAAGGAAGAGCAGCAAGTGGATTTCATTCATGGATGTCACCGTCATACATGCATACCATGAAATAAAAAGAAACAGAGACTTGAGGGAGATAAAAAAGTAGGTCTTTCACATCTAATCCATTTTAATTATCTCCTCTTAAAATTGAGTTTAAGTAGCATATGGTAATCTCACTATACAATGAGTGAATTATATATTACCACAGGCATGTCTTGGTCCCTAAAGATTGACTCTTCAGGATTTAAAACAGTTCAAAACCGACTGTAAAAAGAAAGAAGCAGGATGTCTAGTAGAGAAAAAAATATGAGAAATGGCAGAATAACCACAGGAAAATCATTTTCTCGATCAGTGAAAGGGAGGATCATTTTGATTCTTAGAGAGCTGTAGTACCATTTCTATCCCTGACAGCTTTGGGGATGATGGATTCCACACATGAAATATGCCGCAAGTGATTCAGAAAGCAAATTAAAAGTAGCTTTTGATGGGGCATTCAGGGTGTTAGTTGTTGGCTACATTATCAGTGCAACAGCATATCATGAAAACATTGCTTGATATCATGAAAACATTGCTTGATACCATGAAACATGAGACCATGCCTTATCTTTCAGAACTCTGAGCATGAGGAGGATTTAAGTGTAGTCTGAAAAAAACAGTGTATGTGCTCAGCTAAGTATTATTCCCAGTTTATCCTTGTAGTCATTGGCTTGTCTGAATATGATCAGAGTTTAATTATACGAGTTTTTGTAATAAATTTTACAACAGTCCCGGGAACACAAG
Organism: Melospiza georgiana; assembly: GCF_028018845.1. NCBI lineage: Eukaryota > Metazoa > Chordata > Aves > Passeriformes > Passerellidae > Melospiza > Melospiza georgiana. Next base: position 85,680,276 of record NC_080431.1, read on the forward strand.
GCAATGTGGAAGATTACATACATGTTATACATACATACTGTCTCCCTAGTTTACCTCATAAGGTATTTGATTTAACTGGCAGTCAAATCATTCAAGTTTCCTGCGTCTTACACTGGAAGTTTGTCTGTTAGGTTACCCTTTGCATGGTGCTGACTGGCCTAGGCAATTCTGTATCCTGAGGTTCCCTTTTCCAGTACTCCTTGTACACGCTTCAGCTGTGACATTTGACCAGAAAAGGGAGCAACAAATGTAAACCTCTTATAAAGTGTTGGATTCCTCTGACAATCTCTGTCTCTGCTCTCCTGAGAAATTGAAAGCAATTTGACTGAAATGAGTCTGGCCCAGGTCAGCTGTCTGGTAATCACTGATTTGTCCCTTTTTTATTGCATGCTGGTAAGGAAACAGAAGCACTGGAAGGTGAAATAACATGACTGAGACCTTCCTGTCTAAAAATGAGCATGAGGGGCAAGACAGGAGCACAGACGGGAGAGGCTGTGCCATTGAACCTGGGTGCAGATGCCAGGACCTTTTAACTCTAGTCCTGTCTTTGTCAGTGTCTGCCTACTGTGTGAACTTGAAGAAATCACCTGAGCTCCTTTTTGCTGTATGTGGATAGGGAATTCCTGATGCCACCTTTGTAAAGCATTTTGAAACGTCTGGTTGCAAAAAATGCTGTGTGTCAAAACACACTGATTAACAGACTTACTCTTTGTTAGCCTGAGCACCTCTCCAAAGACCCCCATGAGGCTTACCATTAGTTTATTGCAAAGAGTTCTACTGAACTGGTTTAATTTTATGATTTTTTTTTTTGTCTGTCTCTCTGTCTCTCTCTCATTGGTACTGGGCAGGTGAGAAACCACACCAATGCAGCATCTGTTGGCGCTCCTTCTCTTTAAAGGATTACCTAATCAAACACATGGTGACACACACTGGCGTGAGGGCCTACCAGTGCAGTATCTGCAACAAGCGCTTCACCCAGAAGAGCTCCCTTAATGTGCACATGCGTCTCCACCGCGGGGAGAAGTCCTACGAGTGCTACATCTGCAAGAAGAAGTTCTCCCACAAGACCCTGCTGGAGAGGCATGTGGCTCTGCACAGTGCCACCAACGGCACGCCTGGAGCCACCGGCACCGGCGCGAGGGCTGTCCCCACCGGTGTGGTGGCCTGCACGGAGGGGACCACGTACGTCTGCTCTGTCTGTCCAGCTAAGTTTGACCAAATCGAGCATTTCAACGACCACATGAGGATGCATGTGTCAGACGGATAAGTAGAATCTCTCTCTCTCTCTTTGTTATGAACAACAAAAATAGAAACAACAAAAAAAGCTATGGCACTAGAAATTAAGAAATTATTTTTGTTTCATTTTTACCTTTATTTTCCTCCTATTTTTTGGGTTCATTTCGTTTTGTTGTTTTTTGTACTACATGAAGAACTGTTTTTTGCCTGCTGGTACATTACATTTCCGGAGGCTGGGTGAATAATAATTTTCCCAGTCTCCCTTGGATGGTGGCCTTAAGGCCAGGTAGTGCTTCATGAGCTCCACTGGTTGGATCTCTAACTACTGGCCTCTAAATACAACCCTTCTTTACTACAAAAAGCAAACAACAAAAAAAAAAAAAAAAAAACCACAAAAAAATTTTAAAAAACAGACAAAAATAATTTAAAAAAATCTTTTTTTCTCACTTGTGAAGAGCACTACAAATAAAGAAACAAAACAAAATATATTACAAATCTACAAGGCCTACTGTCGTTACAAGTACACCGCTTGCAGTGTTTCAATGGACATGATTCACATTGCTGACCGCTTTTGGACTTCACAGTATCCAGTTAGAACTGTGGAATATTTTGCTTCTGGTTGAGCAGCAACCAGAGGAAACAAGGCCCTGCTGGTTTCCACCACGTGTCTGCTTTTGCACACACACACGCATCCACAAACACACAGAAAGGGCTGAGGGGAATGTGAGGCAGTGTGGCTTGGATAGTGTGGAGTCCCTGCAGGGTGAGGAAAAAGAATCAGAGGTTTCTCACCAGGATTCTGCTCCATCCCTCGCTGTCCAGCGCACCCTCCCCACTGCTTTTCTCGTACCACCACCACCTTATAGCAGAAACCAAGAAGATTCAGACAACGAGCAACGGTGGCTTTTTTGTAATTTATTCAGTGTCTTCGCTGAGCACAGGGCCTCAGCACAATCAAGAGGGACTTTCACAGAAGGCAAAGAGAAACACAGAGGAAAATCAAAGATATCAGAGGTTGCAACCTATGGATCTAGGTACAAGAGAAGGGTTAGTTCCCACAATCTTTGCAAAAAAAAAAAGTTGCATCAGGATTTATTCTTGTGGAAGAAAGAGGAATAGAGGGTGGGAGGGGAGGGGAATAATAATTAAAAAAAAAAAGAGTTGTTGGGACTTTTTTAATTCAAAATTTTATAGAGGGGCAAAAGTGACGTTTACCAGATAGAATGCTGATTTTTTTAATATATTTACAACAGTATTTGTGTAAAAAAACAAAAAAAGTGAGATTGTTAAAAGTAATTTTTCTTTGTTTTCTTTTCTGTTTTGCATACACTGCCACTAATATCTTCTCTTTTATTATATATATGAATATATATAAAAATATATATTTTATTTTAAATTGAGACTGTTAAGGTTAGCTAACCTGCTTCCAGATAGAGGGGGGGAGGGGAGATGATCTTGATTTTTATTTTAAAAAAGAGGAAGGATGTTTTCTTTATTTTCTTTTCTAGTATTATTCTCTCTGTTTTCTAATGGAATCAAGAATTACCTGGGTCGATGAGGGGCTCTGTGAAGTCATCTGTGAGATTATCTACTAGTTTTGTGCATCCTGCAGTATCTTTTGAACTGCTACTTTGTTTTTTTGAATTACATGGTTCTCTTTTTGGCTCTTACCAAGCTTCTGTTGTTTCTTTTTTGGTTCCATCTCAGAATTTATTTCTGCTGAAGGACGTTTCCTTTTGAGAAAGAGATTTTTCTAGCAATGTTCCCTTGTTTTTGGGGATGATATAAACTGTAGTCTTTCTTCTTTGAAAAAGTAATGAAAGTTTTGAAGTGTGTAATAACTAGCATTTCCCTTCTTTTTGGTCACTGGACAAGAATTAATCTGCTGTATTGTTCTCTCATCCCTGCCTTGCTCACTAGAGAGCTTCCGTATTTGTGTGGGAATCGGATCCTGCCCCCAGTAATTTGTGCTGATGCCAAAACAACTTAAAACGTTACCATTGCAAATAATCTTCCCTTCATTTGCAAAAAGTCTGACTGAAGGGCCACATCCCACATTCTCTGCATAGACAAAGCTATGAAAGGAATGTAGGATCAGTGTGAAAGATTGATTCCTGATCTGCATATATATGTTGGTGTTTTGTATTTTGTTTTATTGTGTTTGGACTGATGTTCTCCCTAGTTGTCTTCTGTGTATCTGTGTACGAATTTTTCCCCTAAAGCCAACTCCCAAAGTACATGGGTCCTTAGTTCAGCTGGATCAGTGTTTGACACTATCTTTGTCTTGTTTGAAATCCATATGAGGACTTACACCAACTGCACTCTGGAGTTCATATTTTAGGCAGAGAAGAAGAACCTAACAAAAATATGCAAAAAGGAAAAAAAGAAAAATTGCTAGTTTAGCTTTTATTTGTGTCTATATTTAAATTAAGCTTTCTTAAGTTTACAAAACTTTTTGCTTGTGAACACTGAGCATTTCACATGAGACATTCTTTTATGCTGGACAGCTTTCTGAGTATTGACTTGGTAGATCTCCATATACAATTTTGCATGTTCTTTACACCTGCGGCTTCTCTATCAGATGCCTGTGATTCAGTACAGGTAGCTTCATCCATATGTTCTGTGCCTGTTCCATTACCATTTATTTGGGGGAAAAAACCTGACAGGTGGTTCAGTCTCAGAATCTTTCTGTACCCTGCAAGGTACTGTTCAGCAGATCTAAATGCTGAAGCTCAGATTCTTGGCTGCAATATGCAGCATAGAGAGACCTTGAGGTGAGTGCCAGAGCAATTCAGTCTTTTATAAGGTAACGTCTTTCTTTGTTGCCAACTTGTTTGGGTAGTTCAAGGAGCTGGAGAAGGAGCACAAGTTCATTAACAAATATTGTTTTAATAACCACACTGGTAAAAGCAACACTGGCATGTAAATCAAGACATGAAAAAACAAAGCCCAAGACACAGAGGGAGAACTGATATCTGCCATTTAGACACACTAAATCTAAACAGAAAATAAGGTTCTGGAGACTAGAATGCAGAAGAAAATGAGGAAGGTGAACCTAGACAAAAGGATTGAAGGTTTTTCTTTGGGGAAAGGAAGGTTTTTTCCTGAGATTGTTTGTATCAAAGAATATTCTCCCAAATGAGGAACTAGTGAACAATTTTACCCAACTTACAAATATGTAGCTGCTTATTTGTCATCTGAGGTCTGGGGAAAAGCTGTTTAATTTGCCATTGTAAACCTGGTGAACTGTAGTCAAGTTGTAGCATATTCTGGAATATACTTCTGATACCAGAAGAGATATGCCAGTAAACATGAAATAAGAATCAGGATCTAAATCCACCAAAATGCAAATACTATCCAAATTTTAATCCTTCAGTTTTCATCCTTCCCTAAATCAAAGCATTATCTTTGAAATGCCAATTTTTATAAGTTCTAATAAATTTGAAGTGAATTAAAGATAAGTTGTGAATGAATGAATGAATGAATGAATGAATGAATGAATGAATGAATGAATGATGCCAATTAAAAAAAAACAATAAACATAGTTCTTAAAGTAAAGCAAAGGCATACTAACTAGATTGAATTCTGAAACACTTGTCAAAGAATTTAGGCCTAGGTTTTTAGAAATGAGTGCCTGTATTACAAACTGATTTTGTTGGACTTCCAGATTTGATCTTGTAAAACGTGGAGCAACTTGCAGCATGACTGCAAATGTGGCTTAAAGTGCTTGTCAGGTCATTCTGAATTTAGAAGCTCAAACATAGTCCCCTTTATCTTTTAAAGTGTTAGATTCTCTTTGGCAGTTCTTCCTCCCATCTTTGAAATACTTACTTGCTACTTGGAAACAACTATAATATCGGAATGTACAGCTATATTCAAGCTTCATATATTGCTACAATATGCCTTTGCAAAAGGAATAGCAGTCACCATGATCTGGAAACTGCTGCTGACAATGTTTGAGCGAATCTCTCTCAGTATGCTTGAAAGGCTTCCTTCAGAACACCCGGTGAAATGATAGAGATGAGAAAATGCAGACTGTAGCACACATCCTTTTGTTGAAGCATGCAATATCCTGCATTCCTTGAGCTTGATTCTCACTTTTGCTAAAGCTCTTTATATTGCTTTGGTGATGGAAAAGGCCATTAAATAGAACATAAATTCAAGCTTACAAGTCAAGGCCTCTCTGCAAGGCATAAGTGCAATAAAGGAAGCCTTAGAGTGAATGAGAAGTGCCTTCTTGTACTGCTGCTGAGGCTGGTGAAGTGAATTGGAAATGTCGGACTGGCTAGAAGCAGATCTCCCCTGTGGTCCATCTCACCCAATACTTCATCTCTGCCATGTGGCAAGTTAGAGATGATTTGAATGAAGATGAAAGACCAGTGTTGGATTATTACAAAGCAATAAGCCTAAGGGAGAAGATTTATTATATAATCCTCATTAGCCATTTCTACATATAAAATACATATAAATACAAATAAAACATGTATTTGCCTACAACCTAAAGGCATAGTAATTCATGGCTTTACCTTTTTATCCCATATAAAAATTATGTATTGTGGCAGATAATTCTCATTGTCCTTCAAAGATCTAGCTTATTCATTTTTAGATGGCCTCCGTGATGTCCTGTGAAAGTGAGTTCCCCCCATTAATTACCACACTGTTGAAATTATTGCCTTTCAATTTTTTTTTGTTGTTCATTAAAACACCCTTATTCTTGTATTATATGAAATCACAAATCAGAGAACCAAAATTTAACTTCTCTTGCCTATTTCATTGAGATCTGCTTCTCTCTGGGAAGCTGAATCCACAAGGAATGCAGGACCACAAGCTCGGTGTCTGCTGAATAGCAAGGAGAGGACAGCTCCTGAGCATGTCCGTGTGTCTTTGGGGCAAGTGCATTAGCAAGGTTCTCCTACAGTGATCTCTTGCAGGGTACTGGCAGGATCAACTCATAAATAATGGGAACCTAGCAGCACAGTAACTGGTCTGTAAATCGTAATATCATATTTCAGTCTGGTCCCTCCTCTTATAAAACCACATTAATGGTCTCTCCTAAGGGAAATAGATGAAGGTGTTTTTCAGGAACTGCTCTGAGGACACTTTCTCAATATTCATCATGCTTCTACTAGGCCCACTTCTGGCCCATGCTGTTATCTTCAAAAACAGCTCAAGTTCCCAGTAAGGTAGCAGGGAAGAGTGGCATTTAATTGACTTTCTAAGTGAATGAGACTTCCCTTTGCTCGAAGACCAAAGAACCCAAGTGGAGCCTGTTTTTCTTCTTTTGATTTCTTTTTCATCCAAAGGAGAGCTGAGTGTTAACCCACATACCATCAGCACCCCACTTCTTGTCAACCCCACTGACTGGGTTCAGTTGACCTTGAGGTACTTGATTAATGCTGCATGACTGACATGGTGGAGGAACTAGTCTCTTGCCTTTAGTGAGTATTATCCCAACATCTCCTGTCTCCCTTAGTAATGAAACAAGTCCCATAGGGAGAAGGTACAAGACATAGTCTTTGTAGGGATGTTGAGTCCAATCCAAAATCAGAAGCACCCAAATAATTTCAAACATAATCAGTATGTCATAGATCTATGACTCTCCTGACAGTCCTATGCTAAGGAAATCCTCTAGCTCTCACTCCTGAAAATTGTTTGCTGCTCAAAAGGAAAAAAATAGCATGAACCTGGAAAAGAGAAGGGTCCAGGTAGACCGTCAAAAGCCTGACAAGACAGCTGGAGAGGGACCTTTCACAAGGGCATATAGTGGTAGAACTGGGAGGAATGGCCTTAAGCTGGCAGAGTGTAGTTTTAGATTAGATATTGGGAAGAAATTCTTTATGATAAGGCTGGTGAGATACTGAAACAGGTTGCCTAGAGAAGGTGTGGGCTGTAGGTGTTCAAGATCAGGCTGGATGGCGCTTTGAGTAACATGGTCTAGTGGAAGGTCCCCTGCACATGGCAGGGAGCTTGGAACTGGATGATCTTTAAAGAGCCTTACAACCCAAACCACTCTATAATTCTATGATAATATCAAATTAGCACCTAGTGTTGTTCTGCCAAGAAGGACAACGACTTGATAATCAACCCTTTTAATTCAGCATCCAGGTCCTCTGAGCCATTGGAATAAACACAATAGTAAAGAGTCAGCAGGTAGCCTAGCTGAAGCAGTATCTGATTGGCCTGAAGCAAAATAGCTGCTTTTCACATTCCCTGATTTGGTCTTTTACTGGCTGTGAAAATTTGTGAAGGAGGTATAAAGTCATGGAACCTGGCCCTGAGAGGTTTTGAGCCTCCTCTTCTCCCAGAAGGTTTGTCTTCAACTGACCACTAAATAATCAGAATTCTGCTGAAAAAAGGCTTATGAGGGAAACTGCAGATAACACATTAAGTCTGGAATCTTGAGTTTGTAAATGCAATGAACACCTTTTCCAGCACTTGGCAGTCCTGCTGACAGAAACCAAATGCAGGTAGAAAGGCCTTGCAGAGGGGCAGGTGCTGAAAATGCCAAGGGTCTGCAGCATGGCCAGTAAGACAGGCAAGTGTATGGAGGTGGCCTGATGCTGGATACACATACACATGTATTCTAGCCATGCCAAGTCAGTGTTCTTGCTGCTGTTCACCTTATTTTCATGCAAGAATTAATAAGCTCTCAGCTGGTTTTCTTTAAAGCTACTCAGTGATCCAGTTCATTTCAGCCAGAGCAAAAAAGTCCCCATATTTTCACAGATCACTAAGCTGGAAAATATAGAGAGAGTTTTAGGTATATTCTTCAAACTGACAAAATAAAAATGTGGGTTATGCCTTCTCTAGCAAAGAACAGAGAAATTTGGTCCACGAGGGACACAGCCTGTTTGAAAGAAAGGAACACTTAACTCTCTTAGACCTATTGTTATAAGGCAACCCAAGGGGGAATCTTTGTTTTGTTTTTCTAAGAACATATGTAAATGAGAAACAAGATGTGTTAGGTATTAGTGTGTATCTATCTAATTATTCCCAGTGCTGATAACTAATCAATTATACTAGTGCCTCTAAGAGTAGAGAAAATATGATGCTTTCATTGTTGTTATTTCTGCTCCCCCTCAGCTATAGATCAGGAGTACCTAAGGTGGAAAGAGCTACACAAATGAGAAATTTTGGTGAACAAAAGAATTATTTCCCTGTGTAGATGTGCCAGTATCTGGACAAATATCCTCTCTGAGTTAGAAAGGGTATCTAACTGTATATCTAACAGGATACTGTTAGATAATTTTAATTTTAAAATTATGCTTCTAGTGAAAAAAAATGCAAAGTTAAATATTAATCAATATTTTTTCATTATATATTTAGCAGTGTTGCTGATCTTTTTGTATTTTAGCCTCTGCAGTAGCATTTGACTCACAAGCATTAAGAGAGAGTTCAAGACAGGAGAAGCAGAGATTACTGATGTACTGTGAAGAAGATTGAAAATTGAAAAAAGATTGTAAATTGAACCCGTGTGCTTTAATTCGCTATTCATGCTGCAACTAATGTGCTTTAATTCGCTATTCATGCTGCAGCTAAACTCAACTAAAGAGTTTCCAGGTTTATTTTAAAATAAAAGGAGACAAATATAGTCTACACATCCTTCTAGCAAAGTCATATCAGGAGAAAAGTAAATCATGGTTTTTAAATGCCAGTTTCCCCTAGAATTGTTCATTAATAGCTTTTAAAATAAAAGAGGCCAGTTCAAGATAAGCAGAACTCTGATGCTCTAACACAATTCTTCACGTTACACATGATCATAGCTTCCACTACCACTACCTACATGAACTTCACTGACTTTCCCCAAAGTCAGTGAACTGAGATTTTTGTGCACAGCCACATATGCCCAAAGATACTCTTCATGTTTCCCATAGGAAAAGGAGAGTAGCACTGAGGTTAGCAAATCAATCACAGAATCATAGAATCATTAATGTTGGAAAAGGTCTCTGAGATCATCGAGTCCAATCATTAACCCAGCTCTGCTAAGCCCACCACTCAACCATGTCCCCAAGTGCCAAATCCACACTTGTTTTGAATGCTTCCAGGGCAGTGTTTCCACCACTTCCCTGGGCAGCCTGTTCCAATTTTGCCTCCCTTTGAGTCAAAAAATTTTTCCTAATATCTAATCTAATCTTCCCCTGGTACAACTTCTGGCCATATCCTCTCATCCTGTCCCTTGTTAGCTGGGAGAAGAGCCTGATTCCCACCAGGCTACAATCTCGTTTCAGGTAGTTTTAGAGAGTTCCCCTTTAACCCCCTTTTTCCCAGATCCCTCTGTAGAACTTCCTAAATACTTTCTTAACTGTATTTTAACACCCCAGTTTACACATTTTTCCTCAACTATTTTTCAAAAAGCAACATTAAGATACTTCCTTGGGAAGTAAATACACTACAGCCTTGAATACACTACAGCCTCATAGACAATTGCTTTAAAACAGAAATACATCTAAGCAGTATGAAGTGTGTTTATGTTTGGTATCTGTAGCAAAGTTTCATCTAAAATCTTCCCTTCTTACAAAAAATATCATGTTTTCTTCTTTGAAAGGGTAGGGAAGAAGGAATGTTAGTGAGGCATAGTGATCTCTTCATATTGGATAGTGTTTTTCTGCTGTTTCTTACTTTGTTACACTTCCAATTTTGTTCCTCTTCCAAAGTGATTTCCTTTTGATTGGTTGGTTGGCATCAGCTCCCTATAAAACACTGGAGGGTAAATGTTCTTTCTAAATCAAATTAATAATATGGGGGCACGGCTATGTGATTTGACTCTAGCTTCTCCAGTGCCAGTGAAATTCGTGAAAGAGAATCCAGTGAAAAGCTACTTTCAAGGGAAAAATTCTGTTCTAAATTTCCATCAGCGCAACCCATATTGGCACTTTTGGGATTCCATGCATGTCACTGCAGATAAATACAGCCCCTTTGGATAGTTTAGCTGTGATTCCTTTTAAGAAAAGCATATTCTAAAAATATCCTTTGCTACAGCAGTACCATTACACAAACAAGCGAACTACCAATACCCCATCATATGTGAGAACTTCTACCCAGTTCAGCCCAAAGGGGCATTTATTTTTGTTTTCACTCCTCATGCAAACTTTCTTAGCACTTGAGCCCTCTCTGAGCTGCAACCACCACTGGCATCCCTCATAAATGCTCTCTGTCACACTGGGCTCAGGTATTGCAGTACCCCATATGTTTTCATGAGTTCCCCACTGGAGCCTTTCCTGCTGGAAAATCTGGTACCAGTGTAACAAAGCATTGCTTACTTTAGGTATTTTCCAGACAGAACTGCAGACTTCTACAGTGTTCAGTTTTTCTACTGTTGACTTATTGGTGATTTTTTTGCCAAGTTCACAGTGGCACTCAAGGAATGTGCAGAGCTCAGTTAGGTACTTGTTGTGTTCACCTGTCTGATTCTGCAGTGTCCTGTTCCTACAAAACAGGCAGGTATCTTTCTGAGATTTTTTCCTACAAACTGGACAGATACCTTTCTGAGATCTAGATATTAAATAGGCACCTTTTCTATTTCATTTTGCTTCTTCTCTTTTTGCCACCTGGATATTGCCATATTCTTCATTAAACCATATAAAGCCCCCTAGAAGTTCAGCCTTCATGTTGAATGTATACTTGATCAGAGAGTATCATCACATTCAAGAAACAGGATTACATTTACCTAACTGCCCAGCTTTCTTTTAATTTTTCCCATTTAGTCCTTTACTTTCATTTGTCATGTAGGCTGTTGGTACCTATGGGATCTTTGAGTAAAATCACATTATATTGCCTGCGCGCGTGTGTGTGTGTGCGTGCATGCATGCGTGCAGTTGTATGAGCGTGTATGTGGATGTGTGCATGTGCAGGGACAGCCAGTTACCTGTTCCTGCCTTTACATACTGGCTGCTAATTGAGTGTGTGGACATGCATGGTTTTGATGCAGGGAAGGCTTTAGATGAAACAAGAATTACAGCATTAACTCTGGAGCATTGGCAGGTGACTAATGAAAAGCAGGTGTACACTATATGTGCATACACTATATATGCACATGTATATTCATAAAAAGCAGTCTGTTGACCAGATGCTCTTTGTTGGATGTTTGCCCAAATTAGATGTTTGCCCTCATTAAAAATGTGACACCCAAATTTGGTCCAGGATATTTTTGTGAGTTTCCATTCTGAAGGGAAGGCTGAAGTGTGCCTCCCAGGGCCCTATGTGGTCTTTCAGCCACAAAATAAATAAAACAGTCCATCTCAGCAGGCTTCACTAGCAGAGAGAGGCATCCATGGGGGATGACAGCCCTGGAACAATACTGTTGAGTTCAGTCACTTGTTTCCATTGAATTTCAACATGTCTACCTTGCAAAGGAATAAAATCCAAGCAAAATAACTTGCCTGTTTGCTCCCTTAAAATAACAGTAAAAAATTATCAAGCCTTTAATTAGTTAGCAGCACAATATATTGATAGACTCTAAAATATTCCAGGTCTGGAGTCTCTAGTTTCCAAAACACCGTGTCAAACAGCTCTTTCCCCACCTCAGGTACTCTGAAACATATTGATTGAGTAATCCATTCCAAATGTGCAATCACTAACAATAGCAAGTAATGTTCTCTGCCTTGGTCTTTGCCAAAATCTTTTCAGAATCATGGTTAATGTGTCTAGAAGATTAGCAGATATTCAGGAGGAGAAGAAATTTGTCTGTAAGATTATTCAGTACGTAATCCATGAGAGCTGCAGGATTTCTAGAACCCATTTTGCACCCATTTAGTTAGTGGGATGAATATGTTTAACTGCTGCCTATTTTGGTATCATGCTAGCCCTGAAAGCAGCATTTTATTCTTTTAAGTCTTTTGCCTGACTAGGGGATTTTCCTTGTTCCATAAAGGGTAATTAAAGATTTAGTGGGATACCTTTTTTCTTTCATTTTCAGTCATAAAAATGTGAGTAAATATTCTTCTCAGATTGGTGGCATATCCCTTCCCCTTTTGAATAAGACTTAAATGCAACAGTTTTGGCTGGTTGATTTTTGGGTGAGATTTTTATTTTGGTTTGGGGTTTTCCTTTGGTTAAATGTACATTGTCTCTCTATAGTCAAAATGTCTGTGATTGTAACAGTATGTATTTCTTTTACTGGAGAAAATAGATTTTTGGTTTTTGTTAACAGTACTAGTGACTTTGTGGAAAATGACAAGTTGCTATTTAGATCTGCTTAGTTAAGTACAGTACACTACAATACAGTATTTCTGAAAGCTAGAACATACAGTACACAATATATATAGCAATTCTATATCAATATATATACATAGTATAATCATTTAACTTTTGCATCTGCCTACGATCATAGAAAAATAATTTTTCACATGTATCATTCACAACCCAATCAACTGCTGCAGCTATTTGAAGCATTTACCAATAATTATTACAGCTCTATTGTGCATTTTCATATTATTAGCTTCTTTATTGTCTTCACAAGCATTTTTTCAGGCTTTTTTTAAATCTCTATGTAGTAAGATGTAGAAAACTTTTTTTTTTAAGAAAAGGTAAAACAGTATTAGGCTCTACAAAAAATTAGAGATTGTTCCCTGCTACCCTTTCATATCAAAAGAACAATTAATCAAGACAAATATCTATTAGCTCTCTTCCTAAGATGTCCTGTTATTTCATTTCTAAAAGTATATGTCAGACTTTTCCTCTTCCATTCCTAGCCTTGGAGAAAGATGCCGAAAGTGGTCTCTCACTCCTTCCAAATCCTGTTTCTCTTAAGTTTTAAGATTTCCTAAAATTCTCCTCTGCACTAGGGTGGGGTAGAAGAAACATTGTTCTCTGTAGTTACAAAGAATGTGGCCAGGGATTGAACAAGAAATACCTCCATCCATGACTATTAATATATTCCAATTGGATCCTTATTTATCCACTTGATCACCCCTTTTTCAAATGAAAACAACCTCTGAAAGTTTTAGTTTCAATTCATAAGTTCTTCTAGATGAATGTTCCCTTTACCATCTTCATAGTACATTCCTGTTGGTGTTGAATTTTGGGTCAGTCCCACTGAACTTCAATTGTCACCACAGAACTGCTGAAAAAGATGTCACTAGGGATATGTCAACGTCTAGATCCAAAAGCCCCGAAACAGCTGATTGACACCCAAGCCTCATGAGTTTGGGTGTCCTTTCTGTATTCTCACCTTGCAACAGATGGCTCAGGCAGCAAGCCTTGGTTCAAAATTAGTAAGAGTGCAAACTTATGAGAGTATGGAAATTTTATGTTGGCTTTTCTATATATCAGGAACATCTAATTCGGTTGATGTTCATTCTTTGGTGGATAACATATCACTCCTAAATGAAAACATTTAAAATCAAGTGGATGAGGGTTGTGGAGGAGGTATTAATTTTGTCTCATTTCTCCTAACTGTGAAGACTGGAAGAAATGAGAGATGATCACATCAGTTACAAACCATTTTCACTGAGAATGAGCAAATCTGTGTCACTGCAAATCAATAAAGGTTTTTTGGAGTAAGAAGAGAGGGGAAGAGTTACCTATGCCACATCTTGGGATATTAAAATGAGAACTTCAAGAATGGGAATTATCAAGTGCCGGCGTTCCTAACAGTCTCCTGTCATCTGCCATTTGCACGTACGTGGAGGCCACTGCCACATTCTTTTTCTTTCTACTTACAGTTTAAAAGTTATGGTCTTCCAGCAGTGATTTCTGAGTCTGGCTTTCCTTTACTCTGTGTATACCCATTTGTAAGGGAAGGAGGAGACTATCCTCTCAATATTAGTTACACAAGTAACAGAACTAGATTATTTCGTGAAGGATGGGCTTTGTCCCATTAAGCCAAACAGGTGCCATTTCCCAAATTAATTCCAGTTAGCTGCTGCAACAGTGTGCTGATTCAGTGGTCCACATTTTCTGACCATGCTCTTTGCTTTTCCTTTGACTGAATCATACATATTTTTGTAGAGTGTTCCCACTTGAGTGAGAATACCAGATCATTTAAATGGCTGCATACCTATTCCACACTTGCCCTGCTAATCCTTTGTAAGGTTCAGTAATTCATTTAGCATAAATACTAGTTTAATGTGTTTCTTGATTTAATTTCTTTGTTGCCTTTTATTTTTCCTAATGCTTTTTTAAACACCTCAATTCATTTTGCATGTTATACAGTTTACAGTTTATATTTTTAGGCTAAGAAGTGGTTTTACAAACAGGATGGTACCAAACAGGTAGATTATCCACACTAGAGATTGTACTTTTAGAACGCAGTGTGTACAGATACAATTGCCTAAGGGAAAGTGAAACTAACAAATAATCAGCTGGTGAACACTATTTTAACATATCTTCTACATAAAAGACAGTCAGTCATTTGTGATTCCAGAAATCTTGCTTTTTTTGAACATGTATCCTTTCTTTTTTGTTCTCTGAAGAAATACTCATCTTGAGAATTGTGATGTTTTAAGAAACTCATTTCATATGTGCATATTTTCTGCTTTTCTAAGGAGAGAGAAAACAGGAGGTGATATCAATTTCTATAATATTAAGTTCTAAAGATTCTTGCATTGGCGACTTTCCTTGAATGATATTAACATCAAGGGAAGACTGTCCAAATATTAGCTTTATTCTAGGATGTGGTTTTCATTATTACTTTCATTTTCCATCTCCTTGTTGACCAAGTGAACTTCCAGGGCTAATGCAAGCAATGGTCTCACGTTTCAGTGGTCAGCAGCATTTATATTCACTTCTTTTGTGTTTTGCACAGCTTCTGAGGAACACAACAGTTGAAGTAGGTAACACTATCACCACGAGAGGGAGAGCCTTGTACAAGAGAATGTTACTCTGTGCTACTGTGCTGGTACAGAAAGGGATTTTAAAGCTCTTTGCTGCAAAGTTAACTAAGAGGAGAGTCCCCCACTTTGGGGATGTTTGCACCAAAGACAGGGGGCCTCCCAGGAGAGGGAGATGCTTGAACTCCATACAAGGGACTTGCTCTTCACCTGTTCCACTTAGAGGAAAAGACTGAATCTCCAGTATCTGCTGCTGCTCTTTTTTTTTTTCTTCTTCTTCTTAATATGAATAACTTGTAAACAATTTATAATTCCTATTTATTGGTGAAAGAAGTGTCACCACATTTATTGGAGTCAGAACTATTTCTTCACAAGTGTCTTCACAAGTATCTTCATTGTCTTTTGGGGTGTCCTGTTTCTTTTGTCCTAATGCCAGGATGTAGCTTGGACTGCTGTGAAACTCACAGGAGTCCTTTAAATATGGAATTTATTCCCAATTTTGTATGTTCTGAACAATCCGTTCCCTAGATCCTTGCTCCAAAGTTCAGGTTCAAAGAAATTCTCCCAATGAGTTAAATTGGAAAATTGCTGGTTTCCCATTGCCTCCACCAATAATGAGCTTCTGTTTGTCAAACATAATAAAAAAAGCTGCTCAGTTCAGGCAGGACGTTCTGCATGACTTTGCTTGCCAGCAGTGAGGTCCATGCTTAATCCTGAAAACTGATTGGACCAATAATCTGTGGGCCAAATTCTGCAGGCAGGACTCGCATGTCCTTTTGTTGACTTGAGTCCCATTTTCTGTGACAGAGAAAGCATATGTACTCCTACAGAAAGCTGTAGTCCTGAAAAATAGTTCATGTACATTATTTAAGATGCCACAGAACTGTTCCCCATAATTTAGCCTGTTTCTGCCCAAAGTTTTTACTACTCATAAAACTGACTCAAGATTTGATTTCACTCTGCCAGGCAGATTTTGCCTGTGTTGAGGGCTGTGCGATTACATAGTCATAGTCTCATATTCTCTCCTTCTCACTGAGAGACTTAATTAAAAAATGTCCTACAGAGTGTGACAGTTGCTTGCCTTTATACAAGGCTTGGAACTTGCTTTTTTCATAGAGTCCTAAGTAGCTTTGAATCTTTCTTTGGGTTTGATTGATGATTATATGTTTATTTTAAGTAATCAAATAGTGAGCCACAACAGGTAGTGTAGATACATGATTCATAGCAATCCCTTTTCCCTAATTTACACCCTTGATGTGTCACTTTTGAATTGCCAAAACAGTGTAAAAGCATTTGGGTATTGCATATTTGGAGTTGATTCCAGGTTTCTGACTACTTTACCCAGAATTGCTCTGGCCACACATTTGCTATTATGGTAGCCACATATTTATGTGGGTAAAGTAAATTTGTTTCTTTATAATATCTGATTATGTAACTGCAAATTCAGGCTATACAACAAACTTTTTTGGTACACTTTTTAAAAGTGCTACTGCATTTGGTGTGCAGGAGGATAGCATGAACAGCATTTCAGCAAAAAGGTAGGACCCCCTTGAAGTACATGCAGCTGAACAGCAAAAAACCTCATTGCTGCTGATTATTGTGGCTAAATTGAAGTTTGTAGGCTTTACAGAACAGCTGGCAAGTGTTACTCATTTTTTGTCCCAAGTATGCTCGGCCATGGGTTGCATCACTGTAGCTCTGCACCCAGAGACAGTGGGTTTAGGTGCTGTCCCTTTGCAATGCCTAGTGATTCCATTATGTGCTCTTTATTTTTCATTATAGTCTCATTGGTAAGGATAAACAGCAAAAGTCCTTGCAGTCTGGCATTTTTATGGTTTAGAGGCAGATATTCAGGATCCCTCCACCCCTATTTAGATTCTTTCTCTTAGGTTATTTCCTTGTTCCTTCCTTAGGTTATTTCTATGCATGGGGATGAAACAGTGCACCTGCCTGGAGGGAAGGATGCAGTATCTTTGCAAGAAAAAGAAAATTGAGAAAATTGCTTCTTGGTTGTAATTTGGTATATCTGTTGGTATCTGCTTTTGTTTACATTCTGGGGTGGGCTGCCATCTTCAACAAGGGACTGGGAGCGAGGGAAGAGGCAGAAGGTAAGAGGAAGCATGTGCTTGAGCCCAAGTGAAGCAGCATGCAGTATTCCTCTATATACTGAGCAATTACAATGAGATTAGTACAGCAGCAGCAGCATTGCCCTGTTGTGTTCCATTTTCCATACATTTCCCTTTCTTGCTCCTCCTTCTCTGTTATGGCCTCTTACACTCCCCACATTCCTCTCCTGTAATTACAAGGGTTTGATGGAGGCTCTTGTGGGTGTCCAAATTGAAGTTATAACCTCCAAACTGGTGAATACCCCAAAGTCTTTGCTGTGTTTTCCCAAGTGATATCTTAACAAGTGGCAAGCCCTGGCATATGGTTTGTTGATTTTTTTTTTGTTAAAAGAGATAGATAGGCTAAGGGAGGTATGATCTGACTGGGATTCAGTAACCTGCTTGCCTTTGTAATTAGTGAGCTTTATTTTGTTTTCCTTTTAAGTTTTCATTTTGAAGTACCTAAGAGCTTATATGCCTGTCATTAAAATTCCTGGTTTTCCCACCATAGCCCTAGATGGGCTGTGAAAAAATGCTTTTTATATATATCCCCAAATATTTGCAGGATGGTGTAGGGAGTTGTTCATTTACGTTTGTGCCTACATGAGCAGAAGAAAACTGAAGTTAGTGTTGATCTGTCCAATTGTTTTAGGGTGGCCAAAAAGAGCTGCCACTTTGAAAAGTTGATTGCACTACAGAACCCTAGCTTGGGCACTGTTAAAATAGGGACTGTATATTTGGAACAGGGAAGTTTTTTCATTTTTCTTATCCACACACATGCCCTTTGCAAGATGTACACTTGCAAAGTTTGCATCGGACAACTCTGTGTAAAACCACTACTGACCTTTTTTTGCTGTATCCATTTGGTTCTCTCTCCTTTCTGCAGCCCCCAAACAATGGCTTGTCTCCTTTCTGATTTCTGTCATTTGACTTTGGTTTTGATAAATGTCCTATCTGTTAATGAGATCTCCACATTGACTGGGAGGAGAGAAAACAAGGCATGTGAAAGTGTGGCTGGGAGACTGCAAATCCCCCTTTGTTTAGGGGCATTCATATACTAGCTGTTTTCTTGGGGGCTGGGTGGGGTGGGGAGGGAGTTTGCGCTTTTTTGGTCTGGATAAGGCTTTTTATTTTTGCACTAAGTATGACTGCACTGCACTGCATTGCACTACTGAAATGTATTTACATGTGGTGGGATTGGAAGGGGCCAATTAAGCAGGAAGGGAGGAAAGAAAGGGATAGGCACAGAAAACAGGATGTACCATAAACCTGACCGGGTTGAAAGACAAGTGAGGTTACCTTAATTTTAAGCAACTAGTCAGACACTGAGACAGCTGCATTGGATACCTTCTGTTAAAATAAATTAAAAAAGCACTATAATAGAAACTGAAGAGGCATCACAAGTTTCTTGGTGCAACAGATCTTTTCTCCCCTTTTTATAGAGAGTGTTGTTTGGAGCTGTGAGAAAGTTAAGAGAACTGCTCATTGTGTAACTTGCGTAAGGCTTCACCATAAAGACACAAATTCCCAGTTCCAATGTCAAAACTTGCGTGGTTGGATAGAATCTCTTGCAGAGGTTTGACTATGATTAGTATCCCTTCAGAAAAAGCAGGATCTCTCAGCTCAAGAAGTGAAGTCTCAAAGCAGACTTTACCAAAGGGGAAGGTCACTGAAATAAAGCATGTCTTTCTGAGGCTGTTATGGGAACAGTGCAATAAACAGTCATTCCGAACACTCAATTACAGGTGTTCCACTCAAGCCTTTGGGGTAGAGGAAGCAGGAGGGACATTTGGGCAAAAAAAAGGTGGTGTGGAATTCAGTACATACAGAAATACTCCTGCCTAGACAAAGGTGCTGTCTAGCATTTTAAGTTCTTCTGTCTGATTTCTCTCCTTAAACAGATAGTCTAGCATTGTGAAGGCTTTCAGCTGGAACCAAATAGAATCCTAAATTGGAAAGTATTTTTACAGTCAAGATGCATGTTGGCTTATGCCTTGGTCATTAATTTTGTAACAAGCATACTATGAGAAAAATAAAAACAGTAGCAATGTGCAGCAAGATCCATCTCTGCTATAGCTCTTTGTGATCTATGAACTCTCAAAAATTTGTGTTGAATCTCTTCAGTAAGACTATAATTGCAACTTTAGCCAGATGGTAAAACAGGATCCTGAAAAACATTCTCTAGAGAAACTGGGAGAAGAATGAGTAAAACATGAGTTCATCTGCTTTGGTCCTGTAGTGGAGGGATCACCTGCCGAATGTACCACGGGGTTTCAAGGACAAAAAAGGGGATTACTAAGAAAAGAATTGCTAAGAAAATGCTAGCGTAATTGGGGGACTAGAAATCTATTAATGCCCCGAATTTCAAGTTAGACTTGAAACTAAGGTATTTTGGCTTCATTGGTACCAAGACATGGGTAGTACAGACCTCTCACAGAGTGCACAATGCAAAGCAGATTGCTGCTGCTCAGTCTCTTCGGCTGCCTCCTTTGACAAAAGTGTCAAGAACTAGAGAAGGAGTGGTATGCAAGGGGCAGGTGTTGGGTGGGAAGGAACAAGTCTGGAACAAGGAGAGACTTTGGAGTTAAGGATGTGTTGTTCTGGTGAGCTTTGAGATTTCCACTCTTAGATTCCAGCCATCCTGGCTTGAAAGGACTGGAAGAGAAGGACTGGAGGTATGCCCTGATGTACTGTTAGATTAACTACTGAATGACTCTTCCCTTGAAAGCAAGTGGGACAGTAGAACATGCAGCCTGTTTCTTTGCCATCTGCAGGAACCCTCTAAGATGAAAACCACCGGAAGGTCAACTTCCAGTAATGAATCAGTGGATGCCCAACAAAAGCACAGTTCATTTGAGAGCTAGCATAATACAGAGGCAGGAGAGCACCTTTATTTTGTAAAGTGGCATTTGCTTCCATCAGAGTAGTGACAGCTACAGGGCTGTTATATGGGAGGAAATTAAGTCTGTCTGCTGACGTTAATTCATGTAATGAGCCAATACTCCTGTTTTTTTCTTAGGTAAGTTTTTCTTTGCTTCCTTGTTTAAGGCAGCTGCATTTATTGCTACTGTCAGAGTAGATTTGCATTGTCAAAGAGGAATAGTGGACTGCTCCAAAAAAAAAAAGTGAAGCTGAGGGTTTACTGAGCCTGCTGTGTCCAGAGTGCCTTTCCTGCTGTGGTAAAATAAAGAACTTCTGTAGGTTGAGCTGTTCCGGCTGACTGATTGCTGCATATTCCTCCCTTGTGGTCTGACCTGATGGCAACCATATCTGGACAAGGAGAGGAACACTGCATGTTTGCAATGCTGTGATAAGATGCCATTTGCACTAGTTTTTTAAAAGTACTGCAACCTGAAGAAGTGGGCTTTGAGCCATGCTCCAAATCTGGATTTGAATTCAGCCTGTTTAAACCAGATTCCAGCTGACTCAGTTTCAACAGAACTGTCTAGTCCATGTAAACAGGAACCAAACCATTTTTAAAAAGCCAAATTCTAGCTTATGTTCCTACTCGGTTACAGTGCTCAACCACACCAGTTCCTGGGCAAAGTGTGATTGTATAGTTTCAATGGCTTTTAAGAAAGTTGTTCCTTTTTACATGGTCAGTTTGAAACTAGTTTAACTGGAACTACATTTAAATATAGCACAAACACTTTTTTTTCAGCATGGTACTATAGCCCCATGTAGACAGTGCTTGACTGAGAAACCAAGGATAACTTGAGGTTTATTTTAAGAAGCCAAAACATATGTTGCTGACTAGAGATGCCGCATAACTTAATGCCCTATTTTTCTCCAGATGGAGAAACACTAACTTCCGTAATTCTTCTCCATTTGTCATCCTACTTCATTGTTGCACCTTTTATCCCAAATGAAAATCCCTTTGGCCAGTGGGCTAGATCCAAAACAGAACTTTCCTGTACTGTTTGATCATCTTGTTTCTGTATGTTCCTTTCCTCAACATTGACAAGTGCTACTGAGGATCAGCTTGAGTTTTTGCTGGGATGTGGCATAGTTACGGTTCAAGAAAATGCTAGTGATATTTTCAGCATTATAGTAATTTCAGAGCTTACCCGTGAGGAAAATGTTACATTTCAGAAGTTCCGCAGAAAAAAGAAAATGCCAGGATTCACGACGGAGCTTCAGCCACAGTGCTGTAGCCAAATTGGTAGGGAATGCATTTTTGGCGACTGGAGATGCTGACATTTACAAAGGTAATTCAAAAGCAGCAGAGAATGTATGCTTTCTCATCCCTGCTGAACTAAGAAAAAATATACTAATGGAATGATCCCAGGGTAACCTGTCGGTGTTCATCACTTTTCTGCTAATGGAGGAGGCTAAGCAACTGTCACATCACCTTAGACAGTCTGAGTTTGCTTCAGAACTGCTCCCCAATGCCCTGCCATCCATGTGCCCTCTCTCACTGATCCTGATATCCCACTGGCTGAGGATTTGTCACATCAGCCAAGGTGACCAAGAGATTCACTTGGCCTCACCTAGGAGCTTTCTACCTTTTCTTTTCCTTTTGGTTTTCTATCAAACTAGGTGTGCATTTAGTGGTGAAGTAGATGTCAGGTTAGCTGTTGTTCCAAATGACAGAAATGGCAAAGCCACATGACAACTGAGCTATTGTTGTCCTCAAGGATATTGGTAAAGGTGAAAGACCAGGCTCTAGTTGGTGGTGTAGTTGTAAACCTACATCTTCTGCTGCTTGCCCCTCCAAACTTGTTTTGGTCAGCTATGCTGTTGCCCTCATATACGCTTTGTGTGTGAAAAACTGAATGCAGTTGTTCTGTTGTCTGTCTTCTTCCTTCTGCATCATGGATGTGGCACCAACTTACTCTCACAACAAGCTTGAGTTTTGTTTTGCTGTTGTAATTAACATGTAATTCTACTGTAGACCAAAAAATATGAAAAGAAAAAAAACAATTTCAAGACATAAAATACCAGTGAGTGAAAGGTGAAAAATTTAGGAAGTGAAGGTGTGAGAGAAGCAGTGGTTAACTGTGTTAAGTTAGAAATCTCAGAATAGCCTTACGTATTTCTTAACCAATGCTTACCAATCATCCAGTAGTGGGGTTAGATAGCTTTCTTGGCTCATTCGTACCTGTATCCTAATATATATATATATATATAAATAATTTTTTAAATTTTTGTTTCTTTGGTATTGCTGTTGCACATCATGTTGTCTTTTATAATGCCTGATTTTTATTGTATTGTACTTTATCGGTCTGTTTTGGTTTTGTTTCCTTTTGAAGGATGGGAAAAGTATTGTTTCCTTTTTGTTTTGAATTTATGAGAAAAAAATGCACTGGAAGTAAACACAAACACATTTTGCCATTTAAAAAAAGGAAAACACACAGCCACGCAGTGGAAAAGGCTAAGAAAAAGCTCCCCTCTTCCTTCTTGTGATGGAAGCATCCTTTAAAAAATATGATAGAAAGAAAACAATCTCAAACAGAAGAAGAGAGAAGCCTTTTTGTTCCTAGCTCTGCCATCTGGAGTATTCTATCACAGTGTTCTGCAGGGTTGGTCTCCTACATGGCCAACAGGCATAAAATCCAGAACCACAATGGTCAAATTCATCCCTGGTGCAAGCAGATGTTATTGCAATGAAGTCAAAAGAGGTACACAGAGGATGGATTTAGCCACATGCGTGCAGATACAGCTGCCTTCCCCATAGTACCCAACTCCCCACTGCTAGAGTTTATTACTTTCAAAACAGTTGGTCTTTTGGCTGTGTTAATTGCATAATATCCCTTGGATATTTTTCAAGGTAGGCAAAACACTTTCCCAGTGAATAAATCAGTTCTGGATGCACCTTGGTGTGACACTTTTTGCCTACGAGCTTTCAGCTGTTACCCACTCCCAGCCGTGAACTGATGTGATCTATCTCTGGCTTGCCTTTGCCAGAAAAATGGACTTGACTATTAAGCGTAGTAAAACTTTCGCGTATTTAACTACTATGATCCAGAAATGGCCCTTGCACTTTTAGGCATATGGAAACATCATCTCTGTCTTTCAAAATGGAAAGAGTTCTTTGCAAGTGAAACGCCACGTGCACGCACACACCCACGTGTGGTCCCTGGGCTCTTGACACCAAATTCTTCCCGGATCTTTCTGTGCCCGGCAGTGTCCTGTCTCCATAGTGCCTGGTCTTTGAGTACAGCGGGGCAGAGACTCATGTTGAGATGTATTCAAAAAGCATACATTTTAAAAGACAGATGATTTTCCTGTTATGTCAGCATCTTCAAATCCCCATATCAGCTGATGGGTTTCCCTAACCTGACGACTTTCAATCAGTTGTTGAAACATTGGCTTTCTGTGTTTTGTTTTCTAAGGAGGGAATGTGGGGTGGGGAGAATAATGAGGTGTTGTTTGTAACTTCACAGTCCTGATAGTTGGTTCTTATCTTCCATATTTTATGCAAAAACAGACATTATAAGTCAATAAATAATTGTGCCCTAGGTTGAAAGTTAAGTGTTCAGGAAAGGAAAAAAATGGTTGGCATTTTTCTACATTTTTGTGAAGACTCTTTTGGAAAGGAAGGGTACATATTTTTGTTGTGTAGTATTTTCTATTTTTGAACGCATTTTCTTGGTACAAGACTGTTTTGTGGAATTTTTTTTTCTTTTTGGTGAACACATTATTTAAAAAAAAAAAAAGAAAAGAATGAAAAAACTAATTGAAAAGTTTGCCCTTAAGGATATGCTGCAGTTTTGAGGTTTAACATGAAAAAAACATTCAAGGCGCGTGTTAAAAGTTGGGGAATTGTATTGTTGGGAGTTTTTTTGTAATTGTTACAAGAAGAAGTTTGTAGCCACTGCTGTTTATTTTGTTTCAGATGAGTAAGTAAAGGGATTGTTCTTGTGTTATTCTTTTTTAAAAAAAATTATTTATGAAATGTCACAAACACTGGACTGTGAGTTTGTAGGGAAGCATTTTACCACCCTGTGTCTTCATAGAGCTGTTGGTGATCCTACTTCTCATTACTCTGCCTTATGATCTCCTGAGCAACTTTGGAGGGGATGGCAGGAGGGGGAGAGAGAAACTGAATGCATTTTTTACTTAGAGAGTTGGGGGAAAATTAGGAAACAGTGTTTTGCAATTCTAAAGCTGGACCATCAACTCTACTCCTTCTCCCATCTACCACAGGAATGAGAAAGGCCTTATGGTACCTGGATGTGGCAGTGTGCAAGGGGAAAGTGATTAAGAGACATGATGCTCATAATGACCTCTGTAAATGACATCTGTTTCTCAGTCAACAACTCCCTTGGTTTGCCCTCATCCCGCTAGTGGCTTTTGTGAACAACTCACCAACCCCACTGAAACCCTGGGCTTGGTTTGCATTTTTCATCAAGCCTTCTTGGGCACCCATGCAGGGGGAGTGACCAGCAGGGAGCACTACTCTGTTTGATCACTGGTCCAGATTTGAGGAGGAGTAGAGGCTGAGAGTGACCAAAGAGGTGTGCCATGTTCTCAATATTTCAAGAACAGGCTTCAAAGACTAAAGCAGTGCTCCAGGTGTTCATGGGACTGGAGAAAAGGGAAAGAGGAAGACACCAACAGCCATAACAGAAACTGGAGATATGTAACTGGGCTATATTTGAGACCAACCAGATACTTTTCCTTCCTGGACAATAATGCAGCCAAATCTTGAGACTGTCAAGCAGACAGAAAGCTGAATGTGGCCTTCATTTTTCCTGCCTTTCCTTTTTATTCTCCCACTTCCTTTGCCCTGAGATTTCTTCTCAGTGAGCCCCTGCTCCACTGAGCACTTTTTTGCCCTCCACCTAAACTGCCCTTGCTTTCAAAATGTGAGTTCAGTCAGGACTGAGTAAAATCATGTGCCTTCTTTTCCCCCTTTTGTAATTATACCAGCCTCCTCCCCTTCCCCAACTTACACGTGTGAGAGACAACAGGAGGAGGCTCTTTAGAAGTGCTACTTGTCTACAGGTGTCCCATAAAACAGGAAGGTGGTGGTGAGAGGAAGGGGAGCTGGGAGCTATGAGCTCCTTTCCCTTTCCACACGTAGCAGGTCTTCCCAAGGAGACACCCATCACCACCTCCTCAGACACTCCTCTCTCCTACAGTGCAGCCGTAGTGAGCATGTGGTGGCTCTTCTCTCCCATTTCAATCCTAGCTTTGTGAAGCACTCACTTGATTTCAAATCATGCCGTTTTCAAACAGTCACATTGACAAGACAAATGCAGTTTGTGGCCTTATCAAGATGACTTAAACCACTAAAAGAAAAAAAGGCAACTCATTTCGCTCCCAAGGTTTCTGTCACTTCTAAAAACCCAGTCCACAGCAGTTTAGACTCCTTTAATCTCAGTCCATTTTGATGATAGTGGCTAAAATGACTAGCCTAGAACTTAAATGCTGGACCATCTAATCTCACTTTTTCTTTGCTATTACCCCTACTGTCTGCTTGCTTTTCTCATTTTCAACTATACTCTGCTTAATGAGGCAGCCTAGCCTTTGGTGAAAGGTGAGAAGAGCCAGTGGGATCCTGGCACAGGGAAGGTAGTTCATGGACATTTTAGCAAGAGTAGGATATATTAGCTGCCACAGCAAATGCACATTATGATGGGCTAACTGCAGCGTTTTAGGGCAAACGAACCACCCAGTTACTGGAACATCACTTGTTCCCAGGTCAGAACCATGGAGAGAAAAGAGCACATTGGCACAATGGAAAAGCAGCTCACAATCCACAGCTGCTCATGGGCAAAGACAGGGACCCAAATGCCACCCAGCTTCTCTGCACACTTGCCCACTGCGCAGTCAGTGTCCCTGACTCCACAGAGGAGCCAAATTTGCTGGAGAAACTTTTTGTGATTGTAAGAGTCAGTGCAAAGCAGTCCCTGTGAGGTGTCTGTCTGTCTGGCAGACAAGGCCAAGGGTCGGTGCTCACCTGTGCTGTTTCCCTGCAGAGCAGGAAGCTCCATACAGGCTTTCCTGGAGCTTGCCCTTCTAGAAATCCACTTCTAAAACCTGTAGCACCTGGGTGGTGGAATCAAAAACCCCTCAATTGCTTCCATAAATGATCCAGTAAATGTAAATATTCTGGGTGGACTAGTGGAAGTTTATTTTTTAGGCTCAGCTCTAAAGCCTGGGAGGAGCAGCATGGGAATGGTGTTTTTATTCCCCCTCTCCCAATTAACAAGTCTGCATGTGTGCACATACATCCAAGAGAAAGGGTGCATTCCTACCCATCTTTGGTGCTGAGGGACTTAAAACATTTGTCCAAAGCCTACATTTGACACATTTAGAGAACATAAGAATAGACTCTTAGCACATGCAATATTTCCCCCCACAAAAGGGAAGGGGGAAGGAGAACAGTGTGGGCAGTTGGGGTTGTTAGGGTTGGATTATTTTGCATCTTTTGTAAAACTGTAATTTTAACAGTGCCTTATTCCTAATAGATGCTGGCACTTGAGACACACACATACAATAAAAGACAGAACTAGGGAGTGTCAGATGGGTACATCCATAAGACAGAGGTCATTAATCATCATAAAGGAAGCTGTATTTGGAATGACACGACTGTGTCAGAATTGGAAACAGTCCAAATATTCAACCACTAAAGCAATTTCCCTTCCACCACCTCCTGCCTTCCCTCCTTGCCAATGGTGCTGCCCAAGAATAGCTGCCTACACCGAGGCCTGTCACTGCCCCATTTGCTTTTGGCATTGTCACGTCCAAGGAGTTTAGCATGGTCATGCTTTTCACTGCAATCATGTTTTCCATGGGGTATGTGAATGCCAGTTATTTTGCTTTAAATGCACTTTAAAAAAAAAAAAAAAGAAATGAAATCAAAGCTCCAGACTGTTTCAAATACATAGGGGAAGACAGTGCATATGTGGTTGAACCCAGTTGACTTTATCTCCAGTTCCAATGTACTCCATGCAGTGTGTATGTATAGAACAATGTGTATGCATACAAACACATGTCAACCTTAAAAATCAGCAGACTAACCTTTCTCCTTAAGCTCATGAAACCACATGCTACACAAACACAGCAGCAGCAGAGGAATTATGGTTGGGCTCTTGAAACAGATCACAAAAAATAAAAACAAATACTTGATCCTTTCTGTACGTTCAATAATTACAGAAGGAATTGGGTTGTAACCAGAATAAAAAGGAACGGTGCTAAATGAATGAATGGGCAAAAAAAAAGAAAGAAAAACAAAAACTCAGCCCAATAACACAGTTAGACTTTTATGCTAATTTACACATTGGGTTGGTTAGGTTTTTTTTTTGTTTGTTTATATGAAAATAAAATTGCATCTAAACTAAACTACCACAAAGATAACAACAAAACAACAAAGCAAGCAAACAAAAATGCATCCTGCCCTGAAGAAGCGCTTATTTATGGAGGATGTTAGAAATCTCAAAACTCTTGGCCTTGCTCTCACATACCACATGCTCAATCAGTCCTTTTTTTAAAATGTCTGAAACTGAAAAAAAAAAAAAAGAAAAAAAAGGAAAAAAAAAAACTTTTTGAAGCACCTTATGTGGCTTCCCATTCCAGGAGTGGGAGCTGCCTTTTTTTCTTTGAGCACCTTACTGATGTGTTAATGCTATCTGCTGTCTTTTTGTTCCCCGTGGGCCGAGTGGCTGCTGTGAGCACGGGCAGGGCCGGGGCCGGGGGTGCTGCCATCCGCATTCCCATTGCTCGCGGTGCTGGCTGGGACCCAGGCGGAAATTTCTCAGATGGTCTGTGCTCTGTGGCGTGGATGGGAGCTAAATGGTGGAGGGGAGAGCACACGCTTTTGTGTGCGGATGTAAAAGGTAAAAATTGGACATTTTCTTCTTGGAGCTAAAGGAATTCCCAGCAGACAATAGATGCCGAGTGAATGGGAAACTGCAGCCAGGCCTAAATCCTAAAGTCTTTATGCAGGCAACCAGTGATGGTGACCCCGGGCACTGTCCTGCCAAGGTGGAGACTTCAGGATTTGGCTGCAGCTGGCCGAGGTCCCCACGCGGGACATGGCTCTCTGCCCGTGTGATGAGACAGCCACCCACCTGCACAGCCCTGCACGCACCGCTGTGCACACACACACACACACACACCCCCCACAGCTGTACAGGCATCTCTCCAGAAACATGGTTTGTGACAATGTGAAGAGCAGGTCGAAAGTTTTGAGGGGTTAAGTTCCTTTTTTTTCTCTCATTATACTCTGTAAATGGTATGTCAGTTATCAAAAACAAGCAAATAGAAAATTGTTTAAAAAAATTACCTTGCATACGCCTTTTCTATCAAGTGCTTTAAAATATAGAATAAATACACACATCCTGCCAGTTTTTTCTTACAGTGAGAGTATCCTTACCTGCCATTTAATATTAGCCTCGTATTTTTCTCACGTATATTTACCTGTGACTTGTATTTGTTATTTAAAACAGGAAAAAAAAATAAAAAAAGAAAATTAACTGTAGCGCTTCATTATACTATATTATTATTATTATTATTGTGACATTTTGGAATACTGTGAAGTTTTATCTCTTGCATATACTTTATACGGAAGTATTACGCCTTAAAAAAATACGGAAATAAATTTTACAAGGTTTCTGTTTTGTGTGGAAGAGTAATTGATGTTGCTAAGAATGATGTTTGTTTTTTTGTTTTTGTTTTTTTTAATGTTACCAGCACTTTTTTTGTAAGTTTCACTTTCTGAGGTATTGTACAAGTTCACACTGTTTGTGAAGTTTGAATATGAAGGAATAATTAAAAAAAAAAAAAACAAAAGAATGTGGCAGGTGTCTTTGTGTGTTTCTTTGTCTGTGGAGAACATGGAAGGTGGATGGCAAGTGTCCTTTGGATTTGTCTTAGCTCTGATGGGGCATGGCAGGAGTCCTGCTGGCCCCTGTCTGCAGGGTCAGCCACAAGCATTGCCACGTTGGGATCATTGTCAGGGCTGAACATCAACAGTAGCTGATGTTGGGGCTACATGCCTGACAGTCTGGGGTTCTGGTGTCCAAGATACTGCTCAGAGATAAAATCAGAGACTTTGCATTCTTCTGATTTTTAGCAGTTCTGCACCAAGTCTGTGAATGCAGGATATTCCACTGCCAGCCCACTCAGTACCAGAAGTGTATTCTGAAAATGATTACTGTTACACAAACCAGAACTGAAAATGCAGCTAAATGCCTTCTCACTTCCCAAACACTGCTCCCACTTAATCCAAACCATGCTGGATCCAGAAAAGCCCCTAATTTTGTTTCCAGGTCATATACTACAAACAGTTAGGTTTACCTTAGGATAACCAGCTTTGTGCTTGGAGCAGAGAGCCCTGAGAGGAGACCACAGTACCCTCTATTAGCTCTTTCTCCCTGTGAAAATTAGGACCAAATTTGGCCTTTTATTTCCTACAATGATCTTCTTCTTTTTCCATAATAGATGAAGAACAACTATCCCAATAGTCCTCTGACCCATGAGTGTTAGAAGGGAAAGGATCCTCTCCCTTAGGAGAAACCATGTTGGATAAACTGTTGCATGAACAGCTACAAGGGAAGTTTTAGCATGGAACTAAAATGCTGTTTGTCAGCCCCCATTAGCAGAAATACCAAGTTAGCAGATGTCTAAGTCCTCACACCTCCCTCTGAGTCACGAGGGCAAATGCACGAAAATCAACTCTGGATACCGAGGTTTGCTGGGCCACAGGGGTCACAAGCCACAGCCTTCCCAGGCATGTCCCCCATGTGTCCCTGGCAGTGGTCACCCTGGGAGGGCTGAGACATCAAGAACTTGGGCTCAGTCCTACCTGAGCTCCCACCTGAGAGACCTTGCTGTCACCTTCATTTGTGACAGATCTGGGAGGAGCCAGAGAGGCGCAAGTACAACTTGTGCTAGAACAACAGGGCTGATCTCACGTTCACACGCTGTCCACTGTCAGCCTCACCTTCCTCCCTCTTCACCAAACCAGCCCATTTTTGTGGCAGTGTCTCCACTACTGACCAGAGTTTCAGTGAGTTTGGGAGATGGGCTGGTATGACCACACCAAGGGTCTTACTGTATCAGGAGGAGGTTTGGGATGGGAACTCAGCGTAACAGTAAGAAGGAAATGGAGCAGAAGTGATGTGGGTTGTGTCTCTATCCCAACACTACAGGCTGGAGTGCTCCTTAGTGGTGTCACACAGTCCGTGAGGGAGAAGCTCCTACAGGAAACCTATCACCACTCAAGGAAGAAATAGTCTCCCAGACTGTACCTTCCCATTTTGGTGAGGGAGAGATTGCTCCCCTGTGGCTTCTCTGTGGGACAGGGTCAATGCAGCTGGATATTCCAGCACACTTAGACACACAAGATAAGTCTAAAATGAGAATCCCAACATGACCCTCTCCTCAGAATCACACCTGCAGTAGGTGAGAGTGGGAAAACTGGGAAAATGCCTAGAAATAGGCTTCTGGAGAGCCACTGCATGTCCTCAGTAAACACTTAGAAGGATGTAAAACATCTCACATGGACACTTATGGGCATGCACATGTGGACATTCATTTCTGCCGTCATAGACAGGTTTCCCCAGGGAACCCTGAGTCATGGCCTAAGCTCAGCCCTCTTGGGGACTTGGATCTCACACCCCAGATTGTATCTGACGATGCAGAAGCACAGCATTAGTGTGGGTTCAATACCATCCTTCAGAGTTGCTAAGGACAGCAACTTCTGGCCAGGAGACATTTATTTTAGTTTGAAATGCAAAACCAAGAGCCTGCTGGCAGGGCTTAACTCCAGCTGTCTGTGAAGAGCTGGGATGGCAAGGTGCCACTCCAGGGAGAGCAGCCATGACTTGGGTGTGTTCAGCCAGGGTCTGGGCTGGTTCCTTGTCCCAGCCTGGGATGCTGGGTCTGCACCAGTTGTCCTCAGCATGTAAGAGCCACGTGGCTGCATGGACTCCTCACCTCACCGTGCACTTCACTCAGTCAGAAGTAGGTGGCAGATATTAGTGAGCCCTATATCCTTGTGTATTTCTTGATTTTAATAATCAGAGATGGGCTGGGCTGTGGCCAGAGCTCTCCCTTACCTGCGGAATGAAACAGTATCCTGAATCTACCAGCAGTGCATATACTCCCTCTCCAGACTGCAAGAATGTCAAAGGAAGTGCAGGACCATTTTCCTAAGCTAAACACAGTCCCAAGTGCACTCCTTGCAGGCCTTTCCCTCAACCTTTGAGCTCCTTGAAGCCATGGAACTGAGCAGTGGATGTTATTTGTAGTGGCAGCATCCATTCTTGAAACCTCAGTTCCCCATGTGTGCCTGACACCAGGCATGGCTTGACAGCACCAGCCACGTGCAGGCCACTCCATGCAGTCCCCTCCATGCAGGCTGTGGGATCTCAGCACAGCAGGACTGATGTGCCGAGTCACCAAGACCACCCTTGGGGGGCTCAGAGGTCCTGGAATGTTGCCAGAAGCGTCTGGTGGCTGGACTTCGATCCTGCACGGGAGACGACACCTGTATGAGGACGGGAGGATTTCACTGGGATAAATGGTGAAGGGATAAGTTAATTAGAGTGTGAGACACAGGGTTTAGGATTTCTGTACAGGGGGATCTAGAGAAGTAAGATGGAGGAATTGGGGCGTGTCCTGTCCTTCTTCTTCTTCTTCTTAGCCTCCATCTTCTGTGGTGGTGGTGGCACTTTGGGATTGGTCCTTACTAAAAGTGCACTGGTCAATAAGGGTGAAAGGTATTAGGGAAAATAGGTAAATATTGTATACGTAGTTTTGAGTATAAAGATAAGTGACCGCCCTGGGGGCTCTCAGTGTGCTCATGGCTGGCTTGCTGTGCGGACCTCTGTCGGGCCAAGAGAAAATCTTGTAGATAAAAAACTAATAAACACTGGAGACCGAGGAGAAAAAACCCGAAGACTCTTTTCGTCCTTTGGAGCGCGGGTTGCCCAAGGCCATCCCGAGCCTTTCCAGGCCATAAACAGCCAAGACAGAGACAGCAGGCCACTCCATGTAGGCCACTCCATGCAGGCCACTCCATGCAGGCCGCTCCATGCAGGCCACTCCATGCAGGCCTCTCCATGCAGGCCGCTCTATGCAGGCTGCTCCATGCAGGCCGCTCCGTGCAGGCCTCTCTGTGCAGGCCGCTCCATGCAGGCCGCTCCATGCAGGCCTCTCCATGCAGGCCGCTCTATGCAGGCTGCTCCATGCAGTCCCCTCCATGCAGGCCACTCCATGCAGGCCTGTGTGCCCAGGCACATGCAGAAGGGATGGATGGCTCATGAATTGCAAGGGCTGTACACCCAGCCATGTGATAAGGCAGGGGCCATGACAAAGAACCCCCTCCAGAGTTGCCATAAGCAGCCAAAAGCCTTTCCCAGCCCACCAGCAGGGAGATAAAGCTGCACTGCAACTGGCAGAGAGATCTGAGCTCTATCAAGATCAGTCTTAAGTTGCTGTTGTTGTTTATTTCCTAAAGACCCCTCATTTTAAGAGTCAATAGCTAAATTGCCCACATAGGAAAAAAATTAATCCTATTAATGTACAATTGTTTACAATATTAAGAAAGAAATGCAAGATCCATACCTGGAGATTTGTGGCTCAATGCTCGGGCTACAGCACCACTCCCAAATCAGGATTTTCAGGAATGCATATTTAAAGCTTCACACTTGCACGTCTCAGAGTACAGAAAACTGAACATAATTTTTTTTTTTTTTAAAGAAGAGGAAACTCATATTTTTTTGGACCAACATTCTCACAAAACTAGAAATGCCTCCTTCTGCCAAAACAAGTGTGAATAATCCCCATAGGAAAATGTGGAAAGTGCAAGTAATTTTTATTAAACCTGCCACTTTTTCTAAGTGCTGATAAAAAAAATTAAATTAAATTACTGTCAAATTTCATTAAAAATAGCTTGTTTTTTTCGGGAGGGCTGCAGTCCTAATGTTCCTAGTGGATACCCATGGGATGCAGAACAGTTGCAAACAGTAGCTCTGATTTCTGGAGCCCACACTGATTTATGGAGTGCTGCAAGGCCAGGCCCATGGGGACGATTCTGTGATTCTACCATAGCTCTATTTCAAAGGAGACAAAACATCTACACAGCTCCTCAGAGCTGAACTCAAACCCCTTTTGAAAGTGGAATGTAGTTGGTTTTGCCTTGCTTGTCATTGCTTTCCTGCAATTTTCCTTGGCTGACCTATTCACTGGTGAGTCTGTGCACTGAAACCCAGGGCTGAAGCACAGTAGGAGAATGAGGTATCATTTCACAAAGGAACAAAAAATGTGATTTCCTTCAGGAGACACAGGAGGATGCCCTTACACAACTGTATGGAGAGAGACCAAACAAATATTGCCATCAGTGCCCCCACTGCACATCTTTTTGAGGATCAGACATATTCCCTGTGGCCCTGGTGAAGTCGGGTTGACTATGCTTCAAGGCCTTGGCATAGGTGCTTCCTTTAGTAATGATCATTATCCTCATCATCATCAGTGACAACTCTGCGACTCTCATACAAACACTCTGCAATGTATCCTGCAGACCAAGTCATTACATAAGAAGGAAGACATAAATATCATTAATCCAAGGAATTCAGAGCTATAAACTCAGCTGTACCAAAAAAGCTCTCTATGCCTTACAAACCAGCAGACAAGGGGCTCCTTACCCACATCCACCCCACTATGGGCTTCAAACTCAAACGTGGGTGGAGAAAAGTATTCAGCTCACATGGCCCCTTGTGCCATTAGAAAATTGTAGGCAACAACATTTTAGCACCTCTTTCACCCAGGGACTGTCCTTGTAGCACAGCACTGATGAACCTCTCTCCAAAGCATGGCTGAGCCTTTCCCCAGTTTTAAATTCCCAGGCTGTTTCACAGGGACTTCATGCCAGGCTTTTCTGCCCAAGCCAGAAGAAATGCATGATAACAGCACTGGCAGTATTGCTGACCACAGTCCCATCTCTCTCATCTTGTCTCATTAAAATAAGCAAGCAAAGAAGAATCCTGTTATTCAGACAGATTCTATTTTCCATATAGCCACACTGTCCATCATCAATTAGCCTGATGAATAAGGCACAGCCAGCTGTCTGGAAAAGACTAAAAACAAAGCAATCAAAGGAAAGGAAACAAACAATAAAACAACAGGAGCCAAACTTCCCCAGACAACAGCACAGCCCTCCTTTTTTTTTTATTGCATGATTTTGAGGGCCTGTAGCATTAAGGGATGGACTGAGTGATAAAATCAACTTGCCCCCACTGCAGATGAACTGCAGCATTTCAGACAAACCCCAGGGTTTCTCTTTCCCTGTCTGAACCCCAGGAAAGCTATCATAACCCAGAACCCTCCTAGGACCACACCTGGACAAGCAAGCATGGAGGTGCTGGTCACACACCAGCACAGCCCCCTTGGCAGGAGCAGCCAGGACACTCTGCCACCAAGCCATGAAAGCAACAAGCAATAGTTCTCACAATTCCCACTCCAGCAGACATGGCTATCACTGGAAAATATTTTAAAAACTGTTCTCTGAAATAAACATAAACAAGCATGCCACCGACCTGCAGTCAGCTGCATCTGTCTGCGAATGCTTTTCTAGGCTCCAGTTTAGCAGCTACAGGGAGGGAGACCACCCCTCCTGCATTCCCTGTGGTGGCAATAAGCTGTAAGGAAATCACTTTGGTGTTTTCCTGGGGAAGGGATAGTGCAGAAGCATCTGCAAGCTCATGGCTTTAATGATGATGGGAGGAAGAAAGTCTCTCAGCCCAACAGATCCTCATGCTCTGAAATTTAGGACCTGCCACCCCATGTCACAAAGCTCTGGATTTTGTGGCACCTCAATGCCCACCGCAGCTCCCAGCAAGGACAGCTCTGCAACCCACAGGAGTTCAGCCTTCCCCAGGGATTTGGGCAGCAGTTGCTTTGCCTTTGCCGAAGTCCTGGCCCTATCAAGCTGGCAAGGCACCTCTAAAGTTTTCAGCTTCTTGTGTTTTCTTGGGTCTTGAAATTCCCTCAGAGCTTTACAGAAGAAAAGCTGTTAGCACATCTCTGCTAAGTCAGTCACAATCTGAGCCCTGAACACCTGTGGCAGCCCTTCCCAAGGCCTGTGCTTTGAGTCCTGCCTGGAAAGGCTTGCTCCAGGTTGCCCAAGGGCAGCTTTTCCAAACTTTCAGGGAGTGACCACTGCTTTGCAGGATGGGCTTGCCAGCTGGGAGCTGTCCAACATCAGTCAAATTATATTTTTTCTTCACTCCAATTCTCAGTCTACATATCCTTTGATGCATTCACCCCTTCATGCTGCCAAATAAGCTCCAGGACAGGAGTTTGGGCAAAGCCATGACAGGAGCTCCTTTGGTCCTGACAGCAAATGCAGCTTGTGCTGCTCACACCTCTCACCACCTCCTTCTCCAGGCTTACCAGAGCCAAATCTTCATGTGCTAATAATTTTCCTGCTCTTAATTTTTTATCTCTAGCCTGCACAAGCTCCTTATAAAGCCAGACAATCTTGCCTCCAAGGGGATTTACAATCCAGCACACTGAGGTCAACAGCTTGACTTCAGAGCTGCTTTTGGCTTCCAGGATGCTCCGTGGCCTTCACAAGCTGTGGTGTGATGGCTCAGGGCTGAGGTCTCCTAAGTGCCCCTTGGCTCAGAACTGCATTAGGAGCCTGAGCTGACCATAAATACAGGCTGCTGAGTTCACAATCTCATGCATAAAAGGAACTTCAATTCCTTTAAGTCCTGTTTCCTCTCCCTATGTTTTAGATGACAACTACCTGAATCCATATATTTTCCCACCCACTCTTTTTCATCAGACATTTCTTTGGTCAATTTTCAATCTGTTTACATGGCTTTTGGGAAGATATTTTAATGACTGTGTTTTATCACAGTGCCCAGGCTTATTTGGGTTTATATCTTTGGACAGTCTCCAAAGGACTTCATTCAAGCAACTTAATTAGTAACCATTAATAAAATGTATAAACAGCTGCTTAGGAGAAAATCAGATCACAAGCCCAAGTATTTTAATAAGGCCATTAGTCTGCAATTATATGTGAGACAGAAAAGTGTTATGAAACCACCCTGCACCAGCCTGGAGTGATGTCTGAATAAACATCAGAGAAATTTAGGTGCTGGCATCCTCCTAAGTTCCTGGCACTGATGGTGGTACTGCAAAGCTGCTGCTCTTCTTGGTGCCCTCTGCACCTTCTCTCTCTTGAGTATCTGGAGTGAGGATGTGTGCAGGGACTCAAGTATTGCAAGCACACATTTGTCAGCTACATGAACGGTTCATAAGCCATTGGCCCTGTGAGGCCTGATCTCCAAAGCATTCCTCTAAAAAATATGACTGAGCATGCTTTGGAGAAGACTCTTTGGGAAAGGCCACCAAGAAATACCTCTCTTTTTGCACCTACTCTCAAACTATCCTCCAGCCAAAACAGCTATAGACCTATCTGGCCAGCCTATGAGAGTGGTCTTCATTTGATGTGCACGTTGAACTCAGAGCTTTAATTCCCCAGTTGCCCACTTGATGTATGTGCTGGTTGGAAGTCTGGTGAAAGCCAGCAGCTTTCTCTTCCAGCAAAAGACCCAACAGGGCAGCAGCAAAGTGCCATGAGTTCATGGGGCAAGCTTGAGCCCTGGTGTGGCAAAGTCCAGCCTCACATGCAGCCCCATCCCAGACAGGACCAAAGCACCAGCACCTCTTCCTGATGGCAACAGAAATGGGCCAGCAGCTTCTGCATGGCAGCATCCCATTATCCCCCTTTGGAGGAGCCTCTCCTGAACCTAACATATATTTGTTATCTTTATCAACTACATCTCCTGCGGTTTCTAAAAGCTTGAGGTGAATTCTCTAAAGTAATATCTCCCCTTTTCTGTCATTACAAATCCATGTCAGCAAATGACAGGAGACCACTCCTCACTCCTATGCAGCAAAGCATGTATTTCCTTTACTGCAAATGTCCTTAGTGCTTGAAATAATTTAAACTTTCCCTCTAATAAGCTGACATACTTTCAGAATCTGTAGGGAAGCATACAGACAGCAAGAACTTTTATGGAAATATTTAGGATCCCAAGGAAGGCCCAGGCAAGAAATTAATTACCGTGCTTGGCCTACAGTGACAAGCACTGACCCATCGAGACACAAGTAGCTGGCAGGCAGGACAAGTAAGGGCAGTTTAGTTCTTTCCAGCCCCTTCCAGAATGAAGAACAGTGGTGCACCAGTGCTGCAATAAACTCTGGACATTTAGAAGTTTCATAGCCTTTTATTTTACTGAAAGAACAGCTCATGTGAAAAAAATGAAAGAAAAACCACCCAAGAAATAAAGCACTGAGGTTACAGCCAGGCTTCTACTCTGGCATAGAGTAGGGACCTTGCTGAGCCCTGGTGTGACAGTCCCAGGCTGGGCTGCAGGACACCCCATGGCCTCCCAGCCCAGCTGTGCCCCAGGTCTCCTCACAGCTGCAGATGGTGGGACAGCTGTGACACTGGTGTGAAGGAGCTCTGACCCCTCCCAGAAGGCACACTGGAACAAACTCAGACAAAGACACCTCTAATGAGGGACTGAGAAGATTAATGTTCTGCATTGAAAGAGAAAAGGTTAGAGAAACAACTAGTTCTCTCACTGCATTTGGTGTCTTGCCTGACTTTTTGGGATATATTTATAGTAAATCTATGTTGGAGCTTTTTTCCTGCATATCTGAAAGTTTCCTTCCTTTGACTAATACATTCATCCCATCAGTGCAAAGCTGCTCCATGCAAACACACTATAGCTAGTCCACATCTCACTTGAACAGTAACATAAGCACAAGGCAACAGGGCAGGCATTGAGAAGCATTAATATACTTTTGTGTCTCTCCTATGCCAAAGGCAAAACCACACGGAACTAGCATTTTTATTTCCTTTTTTCTGCCTTTTGGAGTGAAACTGTAATCACCCTACTCCAGAGCAGGAATTTAAATTGGGGCTTCAGCTTGGGGAACTAGATGATCTTTAAGGTCCCTTCCAACCATTCTATGATTTTATGGCTGCCTGGGAGGCTGGCTGATCTGCAGGCTGCTGGACAAAGTCAAGTGGACAAGCCTGTGGGATGAGCAGCACCTGAAATGCTTTTCAGGCCCTACATGTTACAGAGGGGGCTGGTTCTGAAAGCACCAAAAAAGCTTGAGGCTATGTCCACCAGAGACCAACCACAGGGAAAGTTTGTGAGTAGCCAGACCAGCTCAGGATCCTGAATTATGGGATGTGCTGGTTTTGACTAGGATACCAGTAATTTTCTCCACAGTAGCTGGTATGGAACTGTATTTTGGATTTGTGCTGGAAACAGTGTTGCTAACACTGGATGCTTAAATTATTGCTGAGCAGCTCTTACACAGAGTTGAGGCCTTTCCTGCCTCTCTCACTGCCCCACCACTGAGTGGGCTCAGAGGAGACACAGCTGGGACACTTCACCCCAGGTGACCACAGGGATGTTCCAGATCACATTTCATCATGCTCAGCATACAGTGCCAGAGGGAGGAGGAGGCAGGGGAGCCATTAAGAATCATGGTATTCATCTTCCCAAAACATGTGAGGGATCCCTGTTTTCCTGGGGATTACTGATTACTTGCCTGGCCATGGGGAGTGGTGAATTAATCCCTTGTTTTGCTTTGCTTGCATATGCAGCATTTGCATTACCTATCAAACTGTCTTTATCTCAACCCTTAAGTTTTCTTGCTGTTTTTTCTTCTGATTCTTTCCCTATTCCACTGGAGGGAAGAGAGTGAATGGCTGTATGGGATTTACTTTAGGCTGGGGATGAGCCACAACACAGCAGTGAATAAAAGACCCCTAACCATAGTCCAGTCATGACCTCTTAAGAGCTGTGCATACAGAGCCCCTTCCTGAGAACGCCTCTCTTTAGGGATATTCAGTGGCATTAATCTTCCCTCATAAGAAGACAGTGAAATTAAAAGGGAAAACACTCAGCACTGACAAAGATTGTTTTTTAAACACCATCATTATCCTGTGTGAGTCACTGCCACACTGTTATCGTTGCTACCAAGAAGGTAGATATTGATTTTTTTAAAAAAATACATGGTGTTTATATGAGTCAGAAGACTGTACACAGCTGTGTTAGACAGAGAAACCAGGATACCTCTTTCTTTCCTTGGGGCATTGGTCATGAGCAGGATTAGGAACCTCTTCTGTAATTCTTCATTTTCTGAGTTGCCCCTCTTGCTAAGCCACAGGGGTGCTCACTGTGCTCCCACCCAAAGGACTGGGGTTTGCTCTAGGGCAGCTGCCAGGACACAGCAGAGGCTCTTCCTGGGAGCACAGCCCTTGTGTGGGGCCAGGCTGCTCAGAGCCTCCCAGTGTCCCAGGCTGTCCATGGGCTGTGGGGCCAGGCTGCTCAGACCCTCCTGCTGTCCCAGACTGTGGGGCCAGGCTGCTCAGAGCCTCCTGGGGTCCCAGGCTGTCCATGGGCTGTGGGGCCAGGCTGCTCAGACCCTCCCAGTGTCCTGGTTTGCAGCCACGTGCTGCAGATTTTTTCACCACCACCAGGACGAGGCAGAGGCACTGCTCTAGGAGGGAATGGGGAGATGCTGCTCTAGGGCCACCCTCTGCTGTGGGATACAATCCAGCCTTGCCACTGGCAGGAGGGATAAAGACAGGAGATTGTATCAAACACCAGGGAGTACCTGCTACATGGAAAATCTCTTTTCAAATACATTTCCAGAGACATTGTGCATCCGTTCTCACTCTGAGCAGCAACACTTTGACCCCTCATATCCCACAGACAGGCCTGTGGGCTGTCATCACTGCTCTGTGCCACCACCCCATGTGCCCTGTGACAGCCTTCTGGGCTCCCCATCTCCCTTGCTACCAGCAGGAACAAAGTCTCTGCCACTCTAGCTGCAGTCATCCTTTACTGTAGGTCTTGCCTGTGTACTGGGAAATAGGTTCCTCTTACTCCAGGTATGCTCAGTGCCCAGCTCAGGATGGTGCTCATCTTAGCTGGCTCTCCTGGATGCTGAAGTAATCCAAGTGATCTGTCTGCTACTGCACAGGAGCTCAGCAGGGCCCACAGACCCTCAGGGCTGGTCAGAGCCCTCAGTCCCCAAACCTGCTCATGAGCTGTTACCTGTATGTGCAACCTCAGCTCTGGGTTGGGACACAAATGACTAAGCCCTCCCCAAGAAGAAGAGGGCTCCTCCTGCAGGAATTCCTTGACAAATTTTGAGTATGAGCTCTAAATCATAGGAGATTTCAATTTTAAGGAGCAGAGTTTCAACAAAGGAATTTTGTTCCCCTGTGTTCTAGTTCCAGTTTAACACTTCTGAAAATGTTCAGCGGGAATCAGGCCACTGGCATGGAAAGTTGCTATGTGCAGCATAATTAAAAGGAGTGAAGAAGGTCATACCTTCTGCAGTGGTGTTGGGCAAATCAGCAGTAAGTGGTGCTGCAGGAGGAGAATAGTGAAAGTATTACAGGCTTTCAGATCTTTGAAAGAATATCTGTCCTTCATCAGATCTAGCAAGCCAGATGTTCTGGGCTCTTGGCTTTCGGGCATTTTCCATGGTGAGATATTCCTTCACAAAACCTCTTTATTCCTCTTCACCAGACACACCAGCCACAAGGAACCACTCCATGGCCCCAAGGAGCTGTGATGGCCCAGCTACCTTGGCACCACAGCCCTGGGCCCACAGTACTTGCTCCACAACTAAGTTCTGGCCCCAAAGTTGAAAATAACTGTACACAGGAATTTCTGATTTCTGGCTTTCAGAGGCTTGGCTTAAGAGAAATAAATAAATTAACCTGGAGCAACATAACACTTGTGTGACTGCAAGTGCACTGCAGATGACTCTGATGAAGCTGTTGTTTGCTTCTTCAGGAAAAAGCACTTAGCGTGAGGTTTTAAAACCTGAGCAGCATGTAAATGGCAGTGAGACAGGAAGATGCTATTCTGAGCGACACCTTACACTGCTACGCGTATTCTAGTGAGCTCCAGGGATGCAGGGGAGAAAACCAGGGAGGCAGCAGCAGTTGTCAACATTTTCTGTCCCAGCACACAGCCTAGAATAGAGGTTGGCATTGAAAAGTTCACAAGAAACCATAGGTAAAGCAAAGTTCACTGAGGCAAGTGAACTTTGACAAGTAACACTCATGGCAGGTACCTGAGGGGGTGAAGGAAAGAAAGGGGAGGTCTGGAGGAGATAAGACTTCAAGGCAGACAGAAAGCAGAGAGACTTCGGTTCACAGTCAAGGAAATGCATAAATGCTGCATCCACCCCAACAATTTTCACTTGATATCACTTCATGGTTTGTCTGTATATAGCAGTTGAAAGCTATAATGAAGAGTACCAGAATGCAGCCTAATTTCTTGGCTCACTGTTGGGGCTATAATTTTGTCAGCCTTGCCTCAGCTCAGCATTACAGCGCTTTGAAGTAAAAATGGTTAAGACCTTTTTAGCTTCATTGCTCTTTGAAGGAAACATGACTTTGAACCATCTCAATCATACTGTAGAGAAAACTTTGAGCCTAGTGACGAAAGTCCGACAGGGGGAGCAGCAGCAAACCTAAAGAGGATGACATTACTCCAAGCCCCACAAAAACCAGCAGCATGAGGAAGAAAAAGGCAGCCGCTCAGGCTTCTGGAACAACAATTTCTGAAAAAAAAGTGGAAATGGAATCTTCTGCTGTCTTTCTTAAAATAGAAACTAAATCTCCTGGAGTGTTCTTGCACTACTCTTGGGTCATGCCTCCAGGCTAGAAAGTCAAAATTTGGCAGAGGCAACATTCTTGAGTGAGACTTAAGTGCTTGGTGTGTGTTGTGGGATACACAAGCATCTCAGTAAGAGGCAATTAACATTGTCCAAGTCCATTTAGGAAGCTTTGGGTCTCCCCAGTGAGCATCCTCCCCAGGGACACAGAGGTCTGCTGCTCAGTCACACCACAGGAGAGGCGGCCAGTGCCACTGCCTGGTGAGAGCAGTCTGCGGGGTGACAACACTGCCACACAAAGTGAGAGGTAACTCTGGGTGGACACTGGGCCAGAGGCCAGTGTGTGACAGGAGGGAGCCACAACACCCCTTTCAACTCACCTGCATGCACATGTGTGCACACTGCCTCTTGCCTCAGACAGAAAAAGAAGTTTAAAGATGTGAGGTGAGATGAGCATATTCCTGTCACCAGCTGAGAACACCCCTGAGCCAGACAGCCAGGTTGGAGCAGGAGTCTCAGATGTTCAATAAAAAGCATCAGTATTGATGATGCCAAGACCACAGAAGCCCTTCAGGATAGAGGTGGTGGGAGGGAAGAAGAGGGGCACAGACACCACAGAAGGAGCTGATGCTGCAGCAGACTGTTGCTAAGGGGGGATCCTGTTTGCTGAGGATCCTCAGGCTAAGGTGATGGGAAGAAATGGGGGAAGGAAGGGCACTGGCCTGAGAAGATAATAGAGCATTAGCATTTGGGTTTGGCTTGTAGAACCCCTCCTCCTGTTCAAACTGAGCAGCTGTTCCCACAACCAGCCTTGCCTCCAGGGCACTTTGCTCCCTTCCAGCAGAGCTGTCCCGTGCCAAAGGAAAAGAACTCCCCCCTCCCTGCTCCCAGAGGTGTCTGTGGCAGGCGCTGAACCATAACCAGCCTCTCTGAGATGTAGGGCCACCTTTACAACCCCAGATACTGAAGGGCTGTGCCTCACGGAGCGAGAGCCCCAGCAGCACAGTTCCTCACAGAGCAGACAAGATCATTTTCTGGGGAAGGAGGGAGGGACAGAGATAACGACAGCCCTGCTGCTCCACATGGCTTCTTGGCATGAAAGTATGAATGGGTTACTCCAAAAATTATAAAGGCACTTTTGAAAATTGATGCCCTTTTCCTCACATGGATATTTTTTCTCTCTTATCTCCTGAAACTGCTTCACCTGGATGAGCCCTTTGGACTCCCTGGGCATGGTGCAGTGTGAAGATTGTGGGGAGACACCACAAGCTGAGGCATGATATTATGATCCTCTGGCCCCCTCCACAGCCCTTCCTCTGTCAGATATCCCTGCAGAAGTTGCCCTCATCACTTGAAAACCCCCATCTCCTCTCCTCATGAGCAGCAGCAATTGCCCAATACTGATGCAGAGGAAAACGGTGGCAGGATCCATCCTTCCAGTGACACACTGCAAAACTTGTGTTCTAACGTGACCAAAATTTAATTAAAGCAAAACAGAACCAAAACAGTAATTTTAGAGAGGAATTTGGCAGGATGCTGGCTTTATTCAGTCAGCCTGCTTTATGGGATACAGTGCCTGAAGTCACAATTCTGCCAGATAGAGAGAGCTCCTCTAAACCAGATCATGCCTGAGGTAAAGCAGAAGGAGGACTTGGACCTGAAAGTCCCAGTCTAATACCTAACCAGCAGATGAGAGAGTTATTATGCTACCACCCACCCTTGGAGTCAGA
Source organism: Melospiza georgiana (assembly GCF_028018845.1). Classification (NCBI taxonomy): domain Eukaryota; kingdom Metazoa; phylum Chordata; class Aves; order Passeriformes; family Passerellidae; genus Melospiza; species Melospiza georgiana. The sequence continues at coordinate 85,723,749 of NC_080431.1, forward strand.
ATGTTTTGCTGTATAAAAATCCATTGCAGATGTGATTTGCACGGCAAAAAACTCCCTGTGGACCAAACCCACATCTCTGTGGGCTGTGCAGGTTTGGGATGTGCGGCCTTTTTCCATACTGCTGGCAGAGGGGAACAGGGAAGGTAAATGCTGGGCAGAAGGGGATCAATATCAGCAGGATTTGAATCTCACATGAACCTTAACTGATGTGAGCTGCAGTAGCTTCTCCGAGGAGTCTGTACTGATGCTGCAAGCTGCTGTGCACAGATAATCCTGAAGCTGACTGAGCTCCATTTTGGCCACCACTGTGAAAATAGGTGAGTCTTGTAAAAAATGTAAAGCTACTGAGGCCAAGCAGGCATATCCTCCTTAGATGGAATGGGTATGAATTAAAGTTTTGTTGGAAGTTTGCTGGTTGTGCCAGCCAAAAAGGTTCTGTTTATTTCACATTCAGCAGGTAAGGTTATTTTCATGTCAGTGTAGGATAACTCAGCTTGGCAAGAGTACCCAGGAGGTGTCTAGTCCAGCATCCTGCTCCAAACAGGGTCAGCCATGATGTCAAATTAGGGCTTTATGCAGTCAGGTATTGAAAAACCCCATGGATGCAGAGTATTTTAACAATAATGCCCTCAGCACCCTGGCTTGCAGGAAGTAGGATGGAGGATTTATTCCACTTGAGTGGCACATTTTAGACACTGCACCGCAAATACTGGCTGTAGTGACAGCAACTGTGAAATCACAATAAATATAATTTGCAAACAATCCTTTAAGCTGTGGGAGTGGAGGGCATAGCAACCCAGCCAGAGATGGCAAAGTGAAGAGTGAGAAGCTTGGGAATCAGCATTAGTAGGGAAGGACAGACAGGTTTGGGGACTGGACAGGATGCTGAGACTGTGGCTGGAAACCAAAGGAAGAAACACGAACACAGACTGGAGAGATCAACAAGGGAACAGGAGTGCACAAACCCTCACTGGACAAACAGCACAGAGGAACATCAGGACTGACAGCCAAGGGGGTGGGGAAATATTGAGAGGGAACACTGGCATTTATCCAAGTTATTTGAAATTTTTACCAAAGAGCTGGAGGGCACATAGGACTGAAAAGGAGAATTAAGGAGTTGTTCTTAGAGGTGATTGCAAATCAACAGGCTGGGAATTAATCAGGTTTGGGAACTACGGCACCTCTCCCCTTTCTGCACATGAGACAGAAAGCCTGTGAAGGAGTGGGAGAACCAGGAGTTTCAGCAATGCCTGTTGGCATATTCTTTCATTTGGAGGTTCTAACAACTTACTACTGACCTGTTTCTCTGCCTTGCTCCAGTGACACCATGATGTGACAACCAAGGCCTGCAACATGTCCAGTGTTTAACAAGGCCAAATATACACCACACACTTGATTTTGAGGTACGGAGGAGAGAATTTTATGAGAGAGACATTGCACTAACTACTGTATTAAAGAAGTTGTACTGTTAATAAAACCCACTGAAAATATCACAATCTAGATTGCTTATGCAATTTTAATTCAGCCTTGCCTCTGTGTGTGGTGCAATCTAGTCTAAATTAAATGATCCCAAAGATTATTATCTTGCTCCAGAAGACCTCTACTGCAAAGCAGACACAAGAAAGTCATTAAGTCCCTTCCCCAAAGAGCTTCCAGTCTTGGGAAACCTGACAAGGGGGTGTGAAGGGAGCCATTCCAGGAAGGAGGTGGGTAGGGAGTACTTAGGATAACGAACTTCAGTAGAACAGAAGCATTTACAACTAGATTATTTTTGGAGAATAACATTTGGACAAGAGAAGCTTCCATGAACACCTTGTAGAAGCTTTCCAGTGTCTAAAGGGGTCTAAAAGGGAAATGGGGACAGACTTTTTACAAGGGCACCTAGTGGCAGGACAAGGAGGAATGGCTTTACCCTGAAAGAGGGTAGGTTTAGATTAGATATTAGGAAGATATTGTAAGGAACTGGAACAGGTTGCCCAGGAAAGATGTGAATGACCCATCCCTGGAAGTGTTCAAGATTGTTGATCATGAAGATTGAGTGTTAAGGTCTCTCCAACCCAAACCAGTCTATGATTTTGTGAGTGTATCATTTTTTTCTTCCTGGAGTCAGAGTAATATTAAGAAAGTAGATAAAAATAATTAAAAGCAAGAAACAAGTTTCACAAGGGAGACACAACTAGGGGATCCACTGACACACAAGGCGAGGCAAAGGGAAAATTTCAGCACTGAAGATAAAAAAATGTGAGACAAAACAATGGTGATCTTTTGGTTATAGCAGTTCATTCCCCCTGCTGCATCTCCCTTTCCTTCTAGGAGGGCCAGGCAGTGTCTCTTTATCGATCTGTGGTTAGCTGCTACATCAAACAGCTGGCAGCAGCAAGGCCCCATCACCCTAGAGCCAGTGTGAGCACTTTGCCAGCCACACTCCTTGGGGAATTGCCCACAAACAAACTGCATTTAAAAACTGCTAAAATGAAGTTAAAATGCCAGCCCCCCTGTGAGGAGTCACGCTCACTGGGCATCTGCACCCGGCCTGTGATTTGCACAGCCCTCGCCAGTCAGGACGAGCATCACGGTGTGTGCTTTCCTCTCCAGCTTTAACCACACAAGTGTGGCTGTGTTGGACTCTTTCCAAGCTCACAGCCAAAAAGCCTCTGCTGGACACGGGTAGGAGGACTTCCCCCCTTCCTGGACTGCCCCAGACACCGCCAGCGAGTGCATTTCCCCAAAAGACAGCAGTATGGCTCAGCTGGCAGCAGAAGTTTGACTGTACAAATGTAAGCACGGTAAATGTAGTCCATGTCACACCGTTTGGGGGCTCCCAAGGGAATGAAGGGGCTGGAGAGCCCTTCACGGGTCACTTGGTCTCACAGCCTTGCAGCTATATCCTCCAGCAGGACACGTGCATGTGTGGCCCTAGGGAATGGGCAGTGACTCATCACACTCCTCCAGTGCCATCCACAGCCATGGGGCAGTCACAGCCTTGGGTAAAGGCAGTGGTGCTGATTAGTCCCATCAAAGCCTGCAGGGGCACTTTCACCATCCCCAGCCAGGCTAAAGAAGGTATTCTCATCCCTCACACCTGATGGGTATAAGGTTCTAAGGTTCTTCTACAGCGCCTCTCCCTTGTACCACTCTCGTACCACACCCACAAAGAGCTTAGCCTGCAAAGCTGCAGGCAGGAGAGATGGTTCAGGAAGCCCAAGCCTCAACACATCATTTTGAAGTAAATTCTTAGAAATAGGTAGATAAGCTCTGCTCTCCACAGGATCTCCTCTTTTCCTTGCCCACATACAAGCCAGCCTGTGGCCACTCTGACTTGTGGGTGCATAAAGAGGAAGGGCACTTTGTCTCCTCCTGCTATGGCCACAGGTCCTACATACAGTGAAGGGAAACCTCAGCCCTGCTGCTGAGCCTCCTGTACCCTCCTGAGAACTCCCTGCAAGCCCCATTTGCTGTGCCAGAGTGGGTGGTGGGCATAACCCAACCTCAAGAGAGAAGATCCACTGGCATCACTCGTACCCCAGTGACCACAGTCTGAGGAGAACTGTGCCTCAGAGGACTCGATCTCAGACCTCAAAGGAAGCCACATCGCAGAGATGTGGCAGGGTTTGTAGCTGTGCCCTGGCCATTCGTGCTGTGCCTGCTGGCAGTGGTCCCTGGAGAAGGATGCTTCCCAATATTAGTCTCCTTTCCAACTTCCTCCTCGCTTACCCACACTCCTTCATCTCAGATTTAGGGCAGTTTATTTAAAGAGATATCTTTTTTAAACCTTCTTAAAATCATCTCTGCTTTGATTTTTTTTTTTTTAACTGTTTGGTTTTTTGTTTTTGCTGGTTTTTTAAGCGACAACTTTCTGTGCGCTGGGCAAGCAGCCCCGGCCGAGGCATCTCCCCGCGCTCAGCCCAGCACCGGCGCCCCGGGCCCCCAGCTCCCCGCTTCGCCTCCCGGCAGGAGCAGCTCCATCCCTCAGCCAAGCACGCCCTTGCTGCGGACCCCGGCGCCAAAACTCGCCCAGACGCCTTCCGCCGCCCCTTGGGCAGAAGGGCAACCTGCCGGCCACCTGAGGCGGGCACGGCCACGGCCCGGCCCCGCTGCCCCCGGCCGGGCCCCGCGGGGTCCCGGGGCAGGGGGCGGGCGGGAGGAGGTGGCCAGCCCGGTCCCGCCCCGCGGCTCCGCGCCGGGAAGGCGGCGGGAGGCAGCGGGTCGGGCCGAGAGTCGGCGGGACCGGGCACCTGGAGCGGGACCGAGCTCTGCTCGGCGGCGGCACGGCCCGACGGGCCGGGGGTAAGTCCTGGCTGCTGCCTCCCGCTCCCCTCCCGCCCGGCGCCGGCAGCCCCTTTTCCCGCTGCTCCCGCCGCCCTCCCTGCCCGCTTTTCCCCAGCCCCCGGGGCACACGGCAGCCGGGCCCGGGGCACCACGGGGAACGGCGCAGCTCCCGCTGCCCCTCGGGTGCGGGAGCCTCGGAACAGCGGGAGCGGAGCAGCACCCGCGGCTGGAGACGAACCCAAAGCCACCGCCACAGCGGGACCCCCCGCTCGGACCCCGAACCCTTTCCTGCACCCGGATCTGCCGTGAGGGCCGGGACAGGCACCCGGACCCCTCCGAAGCGGAGACCCGCGGGAGGAGCGTCCCTTTTCCCCCCCTTTCCCCTCCCTCGGCTCTTCCCCACGGCTGCCACCCTTGTCCCCATGGCAGGTCGTCACCCCGTTAGCCGGGGTGGTGGGTGTCCTGCCGCCCCTCTCTCTGTGAGGGTATCCAGGTACGCTGGTACGTGCCTGGACTGGCAGCACCCTGGCCAGGTGTGGAGTGAGCAGGACTGGGGGTGGGGGGGGAATTGAGGACAGTCCAGGGATGAGGGACCTGACGGGGCTGGGAGGGGTCTCAGTAGGGAAGACTGACTTTGGGGTGAGAGTCAAAAATAGGGCTCGTGAATATTAGAAACAGAAGACAAGACAGCAAACCCACAGCCAAACTGTGTGTTGGGATGCCTTACGCCTTCTGGTTATGTATATTATTGGTGATGTTTTGTTTATTCCCTGTTCTGGCCTTGCTTATCACCTAGGCAGCTGCTTTTTCCTGCACTACAGTACCAGCCTTTCCTGGCTCCAGACAATACAGAATTCCCAGAGTGGGAACTGTGTCTGTGCAAGGGACACAGTAAAATGAATCCTGTCTTTGAGGGGCTACAGCTCAACTGTTTTATGAATAGTCCTGGACCCAGCAGCAGTGCTCATGCTACAAGAGAGCTTCGTGATCCAGTGGAAAGCTTAACTTCTTTGTCAGAGTCAGGCAGAAGAAAGATAGAGGAGACAAGCACAAGCCATAAGAGATTGTTTCACCCCTGTTCTGAGGGATCTGTGTTTACAAGACATGGGGAAATTCAGTTTCCATCTCATTCAACCCTTGCCCTCTCCCAGCTACAAATCATCAGGGGAAAGTAGCAACAGTTTTAAGGATGAGTTTATGCCAAGGGGTTGGAGCAATTTATACCCATTGTGCATCACAGATGCTGCTATTCAAGGGGTGAGGTGAAACAGAGTAATATTTATACCACTGGTATTGCAATGTTTTGTCCTTGCTTTTCAAAGTACCTGTCATACTGATGATGAGTTCAGCAACAGGAGCAGTAGCAAAGGAAAAAGAAGATACAAGCCATTAAATGTCATGGAACAACCTCGGTACAGCAGCTTTCATATTTCTGGAAAAAGATCCTCCTCTTAAATCAAGGAAGGGTAGGTTACTGAGAACAGACTTGAATCTATTGTAAGAAAAAGAAATGCAGAGCACCCTGCAAGCATCTTCCCATTATTTCATCCCAGACATCAAGCTGGTTTGCTTTTCAGCACAGGAAGCATATCTTCTGGCCAGGCATGGAAAACAGAGCACCGTATGGATGGAATGGGAACAGCACCAGCAGTCAACCCTTTACAAGGCAGGCAGGGGTTGGGACATGCTACAGGAGAAGAGGAATTCTGGAGGTGGTGCTTGCTGCCAGTCTGCCAAGCACTTGAGTGTGTGAACTTATTGAAGACATTTTTTGATGAGAGAAAGAAGAGGATACTTCCCAGAAGAAAATATATAAGTTCCAAATTTTGGCCAAGCCCTAGTATGTTTGGGTAGCCGTGTTGGGTCTTGCTCATCATTTCAAATTGTTGTCTTTCAGGCTGCACTCTTGCCCAGCTGACTTACACTGTGCTGCGACTTTGTTATTTCTCAAAACCATTGCCCACTTTCCATACAGCTGCATTGGTTGGTAAGATCCATCTTTCACATGCACACAGGAGGTGAAATCTTGCATTCTTCTCTGGGCTTAGATTCAGTGAAGAACAGAACAGGCCAAGGAAGTCTTTAAGCAAAGCTCTGCCTGTATATGAGTGGAAAAAATACCTTTCTGATTGGCTTGGAGAAGAATTCATACAGAAAGTATAAAAATCATCCCGGTACCCACAGGGGGTTCTGTTTTCCACAGTCATTGCAGAGCTGTGATTTTCAGTCCTTTCTTTCTCTTTGCAGTGGCAGCCCCATGGCCCTCTTCACCAGAGCCAGCAGCCATCCTAACGCAACAGACCCCATTCCCTGTGGGGCAAACAGCACCACAGAGCCTGGGCTGCCCCATTCACACGCCTACTACGCCCTCTGCTACTGCATCTTGATTCTGGCCATCATCTTTGGGAACGTGCTGGTGTGCCTGGCTGTGCTGAGGGAACGCACCTTGCAAACCACGACCAACTACCTCGTGGTGAGCCTGGCAGTGGCAGATTTGCTGGTGGCTACTTTGGTGATGCCATGGATGGTGTACTTGGAGGTGAGTACCTCTCAGGAATGATCAGCAGAATTTAACCACACCACTGCATGCGTGCTCATGTTCCTAATGAAGGCTGTAGCAGCATTTAGACTGATCTGTGGGGAATAGCCCTGGAGCTGTCCTGCAGGCTGTGTACTGCTTGGGTGTGCTGCATGGAGTTATTAAAAAAAAGGTATAAGAGTGTGTGTGTGGGGGAAGCCATCCCAGAAAGATAGAGTTCGACTCTTCAGTTTGATTGCAACTAAAAAATATTATTAAAAGTCAAATTTTATTTGAGACTGGAATAGTCTATCAGCTCAAGTGCATTCCAATCCTTAATGAAATCATATTATGCTTTGCTTTAGAAAACACTTGGCACTCACTCTTGCTGTGGACAGGGTGGGACTGAGGCACATCTGTGGAGCAGCCTCTGCCCCATACAAAGCCTTGGTCATGATTTGTGAGCACAACAGTAGGTCCATTTCCTAGTTGTGTTTGTAGACCTATTCAAGACTAATTTCCGTCTGAGGAGCTTGGATAATCAAAGCAGCTGATGCAAGAGTCATCCAGACAACAAAGAAAAGAACTCATACACATTCCAAACCAAACTACCAATCCTAGCATTGCACAGGACTTCCTATAAAACTGGGCTGTAGGACTCCAGGAAAACTAAGATTTAAAAAACAGTCCAAAAAGCCCCAAAGTTTTTCAATATTTGCTGCTATTTATGGATCAGCAATGCCGTTAATGAAGCAGAAATGGCATTATGCTTCAATACACCATGAGCCTGGAAATTGCCAAAAAATCATTCAGTCCCTAAAACTGTAGAATACCTATTCATCTACTGAGGGTTTGCCAAACCAGACTTCAGAACTGGCCCTTATTTATGGAAAAGCTTAAGGTGGATAAATGCCTCAGATTTAAATGCTGCTTGTGAAGTTTGTGCTTTACACTCCATTTTTAGAGTCATCAGTGGCCATGAAATGTGTTATTTTATCAATCATGCAAACCAGAACTGTCTCTTTCTGAGAAATCTTTTGGGAAGGCTGTGACAGAGCAGCAACAGGAACATTTTATAGCCTCAAAATCCTCATCTCAAGGAGGTTTCTGGTCAGAAGTGTTATTTAGCAGTGTCTAGCAATCTTCTGGGGGCCAACATGTAGGCCTGGCACACCAATATTGCTGCCCTCTTCTTTACTGATCCCTGGTGCTGTGGCTGCTGAAGCTCACCAAGGTTTCCAGCACAGTGGCATCAGACTACTCTCCCCACTGGAGTTTGAGGGCATTAAACACCATCATGCCATGTAGTCATTGCATAGATGGAGTAGGACATGTGGCAGCATGGCTGGGAACACCCTCCTCAGGCTTCTCACAACATCCAGTTCTACCTCCAAAGGGGAAGAAAGCTTCAGGAGAAGGTTGTCACTGAGGTCTAGTCTGCTGAGACTGTTTCGGAGTCACACTGTCCCTCATCTTGTCTCTCACACAGGAGCAGCGAGACCTAAGCTGCTCTGTGAGCTCCAGGAGCTCTGCTGGACTGGTGTCAGAGGGGGGACAGAGCTGTGAGCAGTGCTGCCCACACGAGCGCTCTCTGTACTGTGCAGACCCAGGAGCAGCCATCTCACAGCTGCAGGAGCGAGCAGCAGCCCCGGGCAGCTCTCAAGCACAAAACCCTGCAGGGAGCCTGCTTAGGTGCACCACTGCTTTCATGCCTGCCATTTCCTGATGCAGCTTGGTTTCCTACTTTCCCATCTGTGTGCTCCTCAATGCAGCATCACCATTCATATCTGAATTGTGGAGATTCTGTTGTTTATTTTAAGAATTCAGGAGAGTGGTGGATAAGCATAAGTTTAAAAAAATAATCATTGGGCATTCATTAACTGGAAAGCTTCTTATAGAGTTTGGAAGTTAAAAATAATAACACCACAATTTTGCAGATAAAGCAGACTGGTTGTCAAGGAAGATTAGGTGAAAACCTGACCTGAATAGTCTATAGGGATCTTGAGCACTGTGTTTGATAGAGCCAGATTTCACCCTGGACACTTCTGCTGCATAATCACTGAGTGGTAATGAGAGATTGTATCAGCTCATCTCTCTGTAGTTTGCTCTCATCAGCTGTAAGAGATTAATATTTGACCATCCATCTCACCCAGGCAGATATGAGGATTCATTCAATTAATACCTGGGATACCCTTTGAGATTCCTGGACAAAAAGCACCAGAGGGATAAAGGAGAAGTATCCTGCCAGCACATGAAAACCAGGAATGCAGACTAGCAGGTTCTAGCTGTTGTAGCAAAGATGATTAGAACAGAGCAATAAAAGGAAGATCAGAAATAGAATTTTTTAAATGTTGAACAAGGCATATAATAAAAAGGCTTTTCTTCACTGTTAAATTCTGGAATAAATTCTGGGTTCATATACCCCACAGGTAAATATTAACTACTTCACCAACTCCAGCAGAGCTACTCCCCATTTCAGAAGTGGCAGGTGGAAGTGAGAATGGGTTTTAAGCCCAGACATTTTGATCTGTCAAGCATCCTCTTACACAAGCTGCAGTCTAGTATGCAGGTGGTGTGATGTGATAGCATCATCCTGAGAGGGCTCAATTCTGAGCCATCCCCACCAGCACCTTCTTCAGTTTTAATGGTTCCCATTCTTGACCTCAGCATTTTAACATGCTCAGGACCTTGGAAACTCCCTCAGTTAAGTGCTTGTTCATCTGCTAGGTTAGCAGCAGCTGCCTTTCATGTCAACACCTGCCACTGGCTTGGTGAAATATTCTTCAGACTCCACAGCTCATAAAGATTGCATTGCTTTTTACCTCAAACTGCAGAAACATCCCTTACTGGGTCCCACTGCAAAGGCTTCCAGCATTTTTTTAATATATTTTGAGGTGGTCAAGCAGATCTCAAAATCTGAAACTAAAGTCAAACCAGTATAGTGTTTCTTAGGAAGCTGAACCTACCTGTTCAGGTCCCTAATCTCAGATGGACAGTCTTCAGACTGCATGTCTTGTAGCTCATCTGTGTAGAAAAGCTCAATAGTTTTGGTTTGACTTTTTCCCATTACTTTTATTAGAAAACAAAGGAGCACCTCCATTATCAAGAGAACTGGAGAAGAAAGCACAGTTCCCTTCTGCATTCTGCAAGCCAATTCCCATTTCCCTCCCCTGCCTTCATTCAGGCTCAGAGGGTCTAATAGAAGACTGACTCATTCAATAGCTGATTTGTGAAATGTAGCAGCTGGGTCCAGCAGAGAACACCCAAAAGACACAGCTCGCCTCAGCAAGTTTCTGTGCCCATGTGTGGGAATGCTGCCACTATCAAATCATTTACATTTCTCGGGATTATTTCTTAAACAATTCTCACAGAGTGAATTTTGTGTTTGTACAAGTGCTTTTCTCTGCAGAGGGGCTGCATCCTTCCTAGGCACCAACACTTGCAGGGCTGACCCACTGGCTGAGAAGCCAAGCTTACTTGTGGCACCCTCTCCAGTATGGTTGGGATACTTCTTTTTGAATGGGTTTTGAAGAGCTCCTAGGATGGATCCTACACAGACTTACCAAGCAACTGGCTCCACTGTCCCTGTAGTCAGAAAAGTAACCTTCATAACCAGTTTGCACCTCTCTTCCAGCTCATTCCTGTTGCCTCTTGTCCTCCCACCACATTACTGCTGTCACTGCTGTGAAAAACCCAGCTCCATCTTCTTCAACCTTTTCAATATCCTCCCACTGCACCAGAGGGCTGTTAGTCTCCCACCCCTCAAAGCCATCACTTCTCCAGACTGAAAAAGTCCTGCTCCCTTAGCTGATCCTCACAGCTGCCCCAGCCCCTGTGGATTGTTTTCGTGGCTCTCCACTGGGCTCACTCCTGTTTATCAATGTTTTTCTTGTACTGCTGCCTCAAAACCAGGTGCAGTATTCCAGATGTTGTCTAAATGTGAGCAGAGAGACCAGAAACTAGTGGCAGTTTCTGATTGCTTCCCAGGACCCAGATGAAACAGCGGGATCTTCAGGGCTGAAGGCTAAAATCCAGGCTCTCTCCCAAGCATGGACTTTCCCCCGTTTTTCTCTCCTGCTCCCCCATTCGGCACAGGACTGGGTTTGTTTGCAGCTGAACAAGGAGGCAGCCTGCCCTCCATCTCCTACAAGCAGTGGGCACTGAGGCAGACCACCTCCCTCAGAATCAGGCTGTCATCCCAATCCCAAGGACAGCAGGGCCACACAGTGCTTGGAACATGCTTGTCAATCAACAAGTTCATTGTCAAGAACCTGGTGCCTGCTCCAAAACCCACTTCTCTCCATTGCTAAGTCTGAGCTTAGGCTGCGGCTGAGCTTTCACAACCACACACTTCAGATTAAAAATTCAGAACAACCAGAACGGCTTGGTAGCAACTCAGATCTCTTTATCTGAGTAGCTTGTGAGTTCGCACTCAGATCTAATAATCAAAATCTTTAACTGAGATAAGAATTCAAATAAGGTTTTTGAGAAGCCTCAGTCTCAGATCTCGGTTTCATACATAAATGCAAAAAATTTGCAGCACTTTTCCAGCTCGCTGCCTGCAAGAGCACTCTGGCACCTAAGCTGAGAAAGACTTTCAGCCCTTAGATTTTCTCAGATAATCATTAATCAAAGGATAAATACAGTGATAGCAAATTTAAATCAGTTTTTCATGCTAGGCCTTGAGAGAAGGGATAGCTGCTGTTTCTTCTCCCTGCCTCCCTCTGTAAGAGCACATAAAGGATTGAAATTAAAGTGAGGCTCCTTCTCCACGACCTACTGCTGTGTTATCTTGTGCACAACACTGGTGCCTCAGTTTCCCTCTGCCCATCACTGTGGAGCTGCTCCAAGCTGCTGAGATACCTGGAGGAGAGCAGCTTCTCACACATAACTTGTCAGGACCTGGTGCAGAGCAAGGCTGACAGTTTTGTGTCACTGGTGCAGGTGACTGGAGGGGTCTGGACGTTCAGCCGCATCTGCTGCGATATCTTCGTCACCATGGATGTAATGATGTGCACAGCCAGCATTCTGAACCTCTGTGCCATCAGCATTGACAGGTGAGACACAGCAGCACCCAGGGGACAGCCTGGATAAGGGGGTCAGCCCTGTGCCCCAGTGAGGCAGGGCCCAACAAGTGGGGTGAGCACAGGCAGCATCGGTGTCCTCAGGACAGCAAACCCCTGAAGGTCTGTCCCTGCCACCGCTGCTGTTAATGTGGCTCTGCAAGAGGAGGCCTGCACTGGAGGGCAAGGAGACACAAGCAATAAAACATCCCCAGTGGATAGTCAACCACATCTTAAAGGCAGGAACCACAATTGATCATCCAGCTCCCACTGAGTGTCAAATAGGATTTCTCCTCCTGGAGATCTCACTCATGAAGCTTTAATAAACAAAATCCTGCCATATTCACAGACAGAGATGAAGATTATTGCTGTGTAATCTTGAGCTTTGCTCTGGTTTTCTGCATTTTAAAACTGCACCTATTTTAAGCAATGCTGAGGGCTGGGAGCCAAAACCTTGTCACATGTGATCCTACTGGGACCAAGGAATGAGAGAAGGGAAAAATACTGCATGCTGTACCTTTGTAATGTGTAGTTCAAGGATAATAATGCAAGGCAGCTTTCAGTGCTGCTTTGGTCTGGTGTTACTCCATGGGAATCTGTATCCCCATTTCAGTTTGGCTGTCTGCAAGACACAGCCCCAAGGCTCTCCTAAAGATGAGACTCCTGTACCTTCCAAATCCTTGCCCTGATGAGCTGCATCTCCTGGAGCACCCCAGCAACTGAAGGTCCTTGACAGCCTACCCCCAGGCAACCCTCTGCCTGTCAGGGTAACACCAGACCAGGCAGCTGAGACAGAGTTTAGTAGTTTGTGGTTACTCCAGAGTGCTCTTTCACAGCAGTGCCCATATAACTCCAGGGCCTTGAGGGTCAGGGATTTCCTGGGGTTTCTTGATCCATCTGGTAGCCCAAACCTTGTAGCTTTGCATGCTGTGAGTTCTGCTGAGCGTTTCTCTGCACTGCTGCCAACTAACTCTGATTTCCTCTGTTCCTCCCCCCAATGCCCCACTTACCATTTCTACAAATTGCTGATCCCATCATCTGATTTTCTCTACTTTCCTCTTCTATTTCTTCACCACATTCACCATCATGTTCCCTGTGCTGCTTTCACTTCTCCTTTTAAAAACCTGTTCCTTTCCCTCCCTCCTTCCTCCATCTCCTCTTCCCGGAGCTGGTTTGGTCTGCAGATACACGGCAGTGGTGAAACCAGTTCAGTACCAGTACAGCACTGGGCAGAGCTCCTGCAGGAGAGTCTCTCTCATGATTGTGATAGTTTGGATGCTGGCATTTGCAGTGTCATGCCCTCTCCTCTTTGGCTTCAATACTACAGGTAGGTGATATCCTGAACAATAGCATGCAGGAGGGGTTGGCAGTGGAGCTGCCCTGTGTATGGCCAGATCATTTAACATGGGTCTGCAGATTTGCCAAGTTACAGGAAATTTTAAGGAACTGAAAACCACACTATGAAGGGAGAGAAAAATCCGCATGTACTCAAGTCTATAAACTTGCCATTTGCTCAGGTAGACAGTGACTGTCACTCTAAAGGGCAAACCTGCCTGCTCTACTGCCAAATCAATGCCCATCAAGGTGTCCAGGTCTTCAGATTCCCATCAAACAATCACTTGAGCACACAGAGCAAAACGTGCAGCACATACAGCGCACACACACCCTTCATGGCATCTTGCTGATATCCACAGGTTCAGAATCACAGTTTCGACTCTGATACAGAACACATTTCTAAACAGCAAGGATTGCATATTAGCACTGCTTGTCAGAGACCTCCTTCCTATCCAGCTGGCTGCCTGCTTCCTTAACTAATCCTTTGAGGAGGGCAAACAACTTAGCCTCCACCTTGGAAGCAGGTTGGTCTATTTCCTTCCCCTTAGCTAGGGCAGCACAATCTCCCTGGAGGCAGAGGAGAAGGGGAGCCTTCCTTCCCACTGAGTCACAGGCAGAAGCTTCTGCCCTCCTCCGTCCTCTCTGCAGTGCTTGAGGCAGGAAAAGGGTGGGAGTGGGAAATTCTGCTGCCCCCCTCTGCCTGGTTCAGACAGATAGGAGTGAATGCACACTCTGCATCTAGACAGCTCAGAGGCTGTCAAAGGAATAGGAGAAAGGGTGGGAATAGACATGAGAGAACAGCTGTTGGCCAGAAAAGCAGGCAGATGCATGTTTGCTAATGCTTGTTGGCCCTGTGTTGGGTTCATTTTAAGCATCACTTAGGTAATTGGGTAAGCCAGAGCATACTCTGCACTCCTTAGACTGCCTTTGCCCCCAGCCACCTTTTGTCTCGCTTTGCCAGCACACCAGAGCCTCCTTGTACTAAACTGAAATCAGCTCAGCCACTCCTCTCTCTCTCTTCTCCTCCCCAGGGGATCCCAGTGTCTGTTCCATATCCAACCCTAGTTTCGTCATCTACTCCTCTTTGGTGTCCTTCTACCTCCCGTTCATGGTGACGCTGCTGCTCTATGTGCGGATTTACCTCGTGCTCAGACAGAGGCAGAAGAAGCGAACCCTCACGTGGCAGGGCAGCCAGAGCGCCAGCACCAAACCGTGCTATGCACACCAAGTAAGAGCCACATGAACCCACTAGGAGTGGTCAAAAAGGAGGGGAATGCATCATCTCTTCTCCTCAAAGGGTTAAAACACAGAACAGAAAGCATAAGGAGGGACTTGACATGTTTTAATCCCATCACTTGCTCATACGCCATGATATTTGAGGCACAGAAGCTCCAGTTAAATCCTTTTCAGACCCCTGTGTATCTCTGCCCTCTAGAAGTGGCAAGTAGAAAAGAGCACAGCCTACTTCAGTATTTCTTCAGAGCAGGATTTTCTCAGCCATGCATAAGTCTTCATTTTTTGCATAATTTCTTCATTTATTGATTTTAATGTCTTCATTTATTGATTTTTGTTCTATGAAGCTTCACTCTCAGGGCTTCACAGGCTTTAACATCTGTTATTAAAATAAAAAACCCTCTTCATCTGACAGACTTAAGAGGTCAAAATACTCATGGTGCATGCAACATTTGTTCCACTGACCTTTCTAGATGAAATATCTGCAACCATGGGAACCAACACAACAGTTTGAAAGGAATTACCTGGTCATGCATATCCACTCCTTTTACCCATTTTTGCACAGTGAAGCTACATTAAAAGGGTGGGGATGCTGAGGGGAGCAGGGCCAACACAAAAATACAGATGGAAGGTTAGCAGAGCAGGTATTCCTGCTCTTGCTGTTCTCATGCTTCTCCTTGGTGGGATGGAGGCAAAGTGTTGCCAGCTGCTGGTTAACCCCCAGGTCAGTGCAGAGGACATGGTGCAATATAAGAGGCAAATGAGGCTAAGGATAACTCCTACAACTTCCCTCATCATCCTCTGGCCCAATGAGCAGTTTGGATGGTTTCCAGATCCTCTTGGCATCATCTTTTGCAGGAACACATGGAGAGGAAAGCTTTGCCAAACAGATGCCAAGGCACTTTTCCCCCCCGTCTCTCGCTCAAATGCGCAGGCCAGGAGATGTCCACAAAAAGGAGGCTGCTCGCTGTGTTCGGCCTGCAGCGGTACCGGAGCTTCTGCCACGAGGCATCCCTCACCAAGGCACCAGGGAGTGCCCAAGCCAGCCGGTGGGAGGAGAGGAGGAGGAGCACGAAGGCAGCAGTGCAGGTGCGGAGGCTCAGCAATGGTGGAACCATCAGCAGCTTGAGGCTGGCCCAGCAGCAGCCCCGGCTGATCCAGCTGCGGGAGAGGAAGGCTACGCAGATGCTGGCAATTGTCCTGGGTGAGTGAGAGCCATTCTGCCTGTGGGGTGCAGGGGGTGATGATTTGGGACTTCCAGGAGCCTCCTAATACAAAACCTCCTAATACAATATTGAGATTTTTAAAAAAATGCAAGCTGGGCCTTGGCTTCAACTGTTACTGCTTCACAAACTCAGGAGAGACAGTAGTGGAACATTTAGGGATCTAGAATAATGATCCCAGATGTTGAGAGCCATGTATGTTAGTGTTTTATTTACTATGTTTTGTTACCCTTGTTTAAAATCAGTGGCCAACAAGCCCTGCTTGAACAACAGCCAATACCTTTGCTTTTCCTTTTCCTTTGTTTTACTATTGCAAGGCTGGAACAATCCTAAGTTTCCATAAATGCAGAAGCTCTTAAATCTGATTACAGAGAAGCAGGGAAACTGAGGCAAGGAGCCACAGAGGAACTTGTTCATACATCTGGGTAGAGAAGCCAGGACACTGCTGTCCCTGTCACCTGCTGTGGTCGCCAGATGCACTGTTCCCCCCCATTAACTCAGTAGTAGCAGGAAAATAAAGCAGCCCTCATCCTAACTGATTAAAGCAGCTGAGGCTTTCCCTCAAAGTTGTGGCCACTTGCTTTTGTCTGTCATCAGACCACTTCTGAAGCCCCATACATTCACAAACCTGGTCCCAAGGAGCCCAAACTTTTGCCAAATCTCTCTATGTCAGGAATAAACGTGGCCTTCAGTGTTTGTGAAACACAGAAATAGTGAGGGGCTGGAGGGAGAGGTCACCCATGCAGGCCCCTTTCCAAATAGTTGCTGCTTTAAACTCACGGATTGTTTTCTGCCTCTCTCTAAACCCAGGGGCATTCATAGTCTGCTGGCTGCCCTTCTTCTTGATTCACATCCTCAATGCTCACTGCCCATCCTGCCACGTGCCTCCAGGGCTCTACAGTGCCAGCACCTGGCTCGGGTACGTCAACAGTGCCCTCAACCCCATCATCTACACAACCTTCAACACTGACTTCCGCAGAGCCTTCCTCAAGATCCTCTGCTGCTGACTGTGGGGCTGCACGGCTCTGCAGCAGCGCCCTGGGAGGGGAAGCAGCCAGGGACAAGGCAGTGAGTCCCTCAGTGCTGGGCACAGCCCCGGGTGTGCAGCACATCAGCCAGCGCAGGGCATCGCTGCTGGGCGCTGACAGGCTTGCAGGGCACACGCGACCCAAACGTAGATGGCATCCCTCATCTCTGCTGCCTACATGCTGGAAATGCATTTGCCCTCCCAGAGCTGCAACCTCAGCCTGCAGAAGGCACCCAGCTCATGCACAGCAGTCCTAATAAGAGGACAGAATTTGAATTCTTTGATAAGGATCCTGATCTCTTCAGTCAGGAGCCAAGAGTGAAAATTGGACAACAAAACTTGGAAAAGGAGCACTGATGGAAGAATAACAACTTTCCTGTTGTTTCCATCAAAAGGTTTGCCTGTAAAACTGGGTCAGTCTAAGTGCTTGAGAAAATCACCCTAGTTGCAAATGAAATCTTCCTTTGTGCTGCCAGCTTGTATTTTACTGTTCCTTGCAAGGTAGAGAGGTGGCTGCTCTCCCTCTGGTAGGTCAGCTCACATGACAAGTGCAGCACTACCCCAGGGTCCCCTCTCCTCCTGACCCAAGGACCAGTGATAGATTGGCCATTACTTAACTACCACACACCCCAGTGATGTACAGGGGCTACCAAGAGAGACAGGCTCTTGATAGCTGCCATAGATTCAAACCTGTTTTTTTCAGCTGGTTGCATGCACCCTGTCTCCAAACTTGTTCACAGTCTTCACCTGTGCTCCTCTCCTGACAGGGGCACTGCTAGATTTGGGGTTTGTACCACCTGTAACTCCAGTTACAGCCCATACCAGGGGGACAGCTGTTTCATAACATTCCTCCCAGTAAGAAGGGACATTTGCCTTGGGATCAGCTCCAGGACTCTCCCTGACGCCCCTTGCCAATACTCTTGTCGTCACACATGGCTTCTGTATATCCCAGCATCCAGGAGCTAGACAAATACAGCCTGGCCATGGTCTCCTTTCCTAGCAGTATTCTACAAAGCCATCTCCAGTAGTTCCTGGGTGAAAAAACCAGAAAGTCCTGATGTACCGTAAGCTGGTCTCGTGTCAGGGCATTCTAATGCTCTTCCCCTCATATAGACAAACCTGGCATGGGCCAGAGAGCCTCAGCTTGGCTCTCCCCTTTTGCTCCCCTGCTGTACTGGATCAGAGTCTTCAGCTCTCACTGCCAGGACTTGGCTTAGTTGTGCTGTCAGCCATGCTCGTTTGGTAGCTTTGGGCATAACTCTGTGTGCTGCTCCTGCCTGTGTCCATGCCACAGCTTCTCCATCTGGGAAGGCCTTCCTTTCCTTCCTAATGGGAGGCCTAGGCCATTGTTCTCTGCCTCCAGAGCACATGCCAGAGCTCTAGCTGCTGCTTTGGTTTGTCTGGGTTTTGGGAGGAGGATCTTGTGGAGAGCATGTGTCATTTGCCTGGGCAGATGCCCTCCATACTGCATTGTAACTGCCTTAACCCAATAAAACACAAGTGTAATTGGAAGTTTTAGTATCTTTGTGATTAATGTACCTCCTTCCTTTTGTTATCTGTAGCACTCTTAACACTTTCCCTGTAAAAAAATTATCATCCTCCCGGACACCTGCAAGAAGTCTTTATTATTACTTGCATTTTCCTTGCAACTGGGAAAGAAATCAAAGGCTTCTGTAAGCACTTCCAGCAGATTAATTCTGGAAATACAGTCAGTTAGTTTCCCAGCTACACCAGGCAGACCTGCAGTAGTGTTACTCCATCTGCTCAAAGATGCTGGATAGCACAGGAGGCACTCAGCACACAGGATGGAGGAGGTATGAATCAAGTGAACCAACCTGTGGACAGATTGCCACTCAAGTAATTCTCATTAAGATGCTTCATAACAGAGATCACCAGTCCAGTTGCTTTATATAACAATTGTCAGTAAGGAGGAAATTAAAAGATCTTTAAAAGGATGACTAGGTCCATTTTAAAATCTGGCCTGGCATCTCTCAGGGGTCAGCTTGATCCTACTTGAATTTGAACCAGTTCTTCAAAGAGTGATCCCCAAGATGATTCAGGATAGAGGTAAGAACAGGAGGTGTGGCAGAAAACTAAGCAGCATTTTCGTGTCCACACAACAATAAGGATGGGGAAAATCCTGTATCTAAACAAATGGTCCTTTCTTTACTAAGATCTGAACTACCAGATCACAGAACGGACTAGGGACAAAAATAAATAAATAAATAAATACAGCACAAAACCCTCACACAATTTCAAAAACTCAACTCAGAACCAAAACAATCTCTGTCTCCTCCCTCAAGTGCAGCTTGAGCACCATGCCCAGTTTTTGTCAATACAATCATGGGTGATCCTATAGAAAATGCCAAGGAACAAAAGCAATTACAGGCACAAGCAGTTGATGCCTCTCCACTGTCTCCAGCAAGCCAGAGAGATTGCTGAGGGCTCCCCCAAGACACACCCCCACTCATTATTTACAGCAGAGTAATCTGCATTCTCCCTCTCCAACTGCTCAATGTCTCCTACTAGCCTTAATTTTCTACATTTTCCTCCTTGGTGTTTTGTTTTCCCTGACTCCACAACTGGCTGTGAGAGCTGAGCTGTGACGCTGTGCTCTGCATTCTGTTGGGACACATTTACATGCTGATATTCCCATTAGAAGAGCCTTGGGATAACGCAGAAGCCTCCCCTCCTGCAGAGAGGAGAGGGGAGCTCAGAGGCAGTCCCAGGTGCTGTGGCAGCAGGGCTGGGCAGGGTGCAGGTGCAGCACTGCAGGGTGCAGATGCAGGGCTGGGCAGGGAGCAGATGCAGGGCTGGGCAGGGTGCAGGTGATGCAGGGCTGGGCAGGGAGCAGATGCAGCGCTGCAGGGTGGGCTCACCTCTACCCCGCCCCAGCAGCAGCTGCAATGGGGCACCCCAGGGCCCCTGTGCTGCAAGACATTTGTGAAGGAGAGCCAGCAACACTCACTGGGAAGAGCAGCCCCAACTCCCACAAGGTACAAGGCAGCCATCCAAGTGCTGCCAGTCTAGACACATTTACAGCACGCCTGAGAAATGGACTGAAAAACACCATTTATCCCCTGCATCCACCATCTCCCAGCTCACAGAGCCATGGGCTGTGGCTCAGCTGCAGGAACCCGGATCAATGAGCCACTGAGCCCACATATCCCTCAGTTTGCTATTCCACTGTACCTGGGGCTCCCCATTTGTGACAGATGTGCCACATGTTGCATGTGTTAAACTTCAGGTCTAGGACCAAAAATGCAGGTTACCCAAGTTACTAAAATCCTAAATGGTACCAGACACTGAACTGGAGCCATCCAGAGTTAAAACTAAAAGCCCTAATGTTGAGTTTTACAATGTAAAATACAAACAGAGAAGAAATCATGAAACATTCTACCTTGTCAGAGGCATAACAGGCACCAGACCATACAAGAATCTTTAAGCAGAAGAGCACAGAGGTCCATGGGGCAGAAGATAAAACAATGTTCCATGAGAAAAAAGCTGGTTCCTGGAAAGGCAACGAATTTATGGAGGAGGTAGGTTTCACCTACGGTCAAAGACCAGTGCTCTGCAGGTGATACTGCTCAGTGAGTTTTCTGCAGGTACCTTGCAGCAGCTGTTGGACATGTTGTTTTAACAGTCCCAGCTGCAGACATTAAAATCCACATTTGCCAGACTACAAGGACAAAGCAAAGCCTTGCAGAAAAATCTCACTTCTCCAGATAACCCTCCTTAGGTCTCTTGGGGGCTGGGCTGGCCTGGCCAGATACTCAGCCGAGCTCAGCTGGACCCCGCTGTGGGGCTAAGCACAGGGAGCTCCCCCCTTGGGAAGGGAAGGGAATGCACCTGGAGCCTGCCTCTCTGAGAGGAATGGGAGTGGCAGGGGGTTCTCTGTTCCCAGCTGGGGCCAGCACAACCTGCTCAGGATGGCAGCTTCCTTGGAAGACAGAGCTTGGCTGCAGCTTATTGCTGTTGTGATGTTTTCTGAAGAATGTCTAATCAATGCCAGCATTTCAAGGCGGGATCAACAGCCTGCAGGCTGCTGATATGGTGACACTCAGAACTACAAATAGGACTTGTGGACAACCCAGAGGACAGCAGTCGCAATCTGATTAGTTTCAGCTAAGTGTGTGATGATTTGGTCACAAAGTGACGGACCCTGGCTGTCAAATACCCCTGGCTCATCCAACAAGAAGAATGGGCTCATCAGTTCTTTCTCTGACCAATGCAAGCACCCCAAATCTGCATGAGCCTTTGAATGAGCCCCTGAAGTGTGTTTTTCCTTATCTAATGACAATAATGAATTCTTATTGACATAACAATGTCATCTCCTGGCAGTATTTTTCCACCTGTCCTTCTGCCTTATGAGCAAAGGAAGGCTCACAAGACTGTAGGAATTTCAAGGTGTGAGGGATTCAAAACTCTATTTCTTCAAAGTCAGCATCAGCTAAGTACTTCTTGATGAATGGCATTGAACAGGATGTAGAAGATGCATCCCAGAGCAATGCTGCCTTTCAATCTCAAAAGCCACTGATCCAGTTATTCTCTGTTACTCCCCACATAGTCAATCTTAACACATAGCAGAGACCTTTCTTGTTATGCCTTCATGGCATCACTCATGCCACCTTTCCTTGGTTCCTTACTGCCTCAAGTGTCAGATCAGGAGCCCACCAGCTCTGATGCCAACCACACCTTTCTTCAACAGGGATAGATTTTCTCTGAGGCCCAGGCCAGGAATTCTCCTGAGCTTCCTTTGTGATTCTGGGAGTAAATCTCTTCCTGCCAGACACCGGTCTCATCCCTGAATGCCTCTGGAAATGTGAGGCAAAGAAAACCCCTGGGGCCAAAGAAGAAAATGAACATAATTAAAAATTAATTTCAGTATAATAATTTAAGCATCTCCGTGAGACAAGCATTAGGCTTGTTGTATCTTTGGTGATGTGGGGAGGACCTTTCTGGCTTCCTGCCCTGGGGACTCCTGTCAGTTTTAATAAGTTTTACTGCACAGCTCTGAGCATTGCAAATTGAACAGCCCAAATAAAGACCACTTTTCACCGGACAGAAGCAAAAATACATTTCTTTCTGCCATCCCATGTCAGGGCAGAGGGGCTGTGGTGCAGGTGGACTGCTCACCTGGCTCTGCCTTAGGTGAGAGGCAGCAGCACTTCTGTCTCTCTGTGGGGGTGAGGTCAAGGGATGTGAGCAGATGGTTGTTGCTACAGGACTCCCTGGAATATTTGAGATGGCACTGGCTGTGGACAACAGGGGAGCCAGGTACTAGATTTGAGTCCAGCACTGAGTACCTCTGTCAGCCTCAGCTCTGAAGGCTACCAGCATTGCTCCGTGGCCTTTTGCCTTTTTGCAGCCATTGCTGACTTCCCTGAACCACAACAGAGTGCTTCTTCCTCCTCAAGATGTGCACAAAACAAGGGATGGGAAAAGGCACATGCCAGTGGCTTCTGCAACTTGATGTTGGCAGTGCTACCCACAGACATACTGCACAGCTCCCACTCCTTTTTTTTTGCTGGCCTTGCCAAATCCTAATCATCCTGTTTGCCTATGTTCCTTCCTCCTAGACGCTCCATCTCCTGTTCCCTTTCTTGAAGAGGCTGCATCCCTTTAAAGGCTTCGGCTCCCTGCCAGTCTGTTCTCTCATCCCAGTTCAGCTTTGTCTGAGGAAAGCATCTGGCTTTCCTAAGGGCTGGTTTCTTCAGCTGTTTTCCAGCACACAGTACCACAGTACCAGTTGACATTACTCTGTAGATGGTTCCATTCTGGCCCAGGAAGGGCAGTACAAAAAAGCTCAAGACAGATTTGTAGACTCTGCTTACTTCCTGCAGGATGCTGGCTGCTTCAATACCTCCCCTGATTGCCTCATCAAAAGGCAAACCAGATGTTCTCCTGTGGAAGGAGGGAGCTGTGAAGACAAAGCCTTGCTACAAAGCCACCTTCGTGTCATGCATTGCAACACATCCAGGAGCTCAAGAGCACAAGGTGTCACACATAGAGCACAGCGATGGGTCCAGGGACTCTGGCCAAAGGGCCTTGGAACCCTCCTTTCTTTGTGAAAGTTTGTGCTGGGCCATTGCATAGAAGTGCCGTAGTTTTTAGGTCTTTTCTTGATCAGCACCCTGCAAATCAACCAACTCTGCAGGTATGGGCAGTAAGATACACCTTGTCCTGCAGAGCCTCTGCGTGAACCACTGCCATTGCCTCTCCCAGTGCATTGGCCACTCCCTTGAGCCAGAACATGCTTTACACAGCAGCAGAAGCATAGGGAAGACAGAAGGCTGGTTAATCCTGAGCTGTCTGGCAGATGCAAATGCCTTTATTTATAATTCCTTTACCTTTGGTCCTCACTTAACAAATGCCTAGATTTTCATGCTTTAGAGGCTTGAAATAATCCTGGTTAACCACATCACCCCTTCTCATCCAAAACTGCTTCCCAAAGAGCTCTGCAAGATGTTCAGACACACAGATAGCTGGGAACAGAGCAGGCTTTCTCCAAAGACTTTGCAATGATGGGCAGTAAGCAAGGCCAGGAGCTGGAGGAGCTGTGTCAGCACGGCAGAGCATCCCATTGTGTTGCTCCTTCATGTGACCAATGTAATTGAAACATACAGACAACAGATGTAGACTTAGTCAGGCAGTTCATCATCACCTCATTGTGAGGCAGGAAAGGTGCTGCTTTTCCAAGTCAATATGTTCCCAGGGAGGAGACTGTGTACTGTGACAGACACCGTTCACATTGGCAACAGCAACAGCGAAGCAAGAACATTTTAGTGCACCATTTTTGTCCCAGCACCAACTTTACCAGTCTAGATCCAACTTCTCGAAGGGATTTAAATTCATTCTCTTTTTGTCTGAAAAGTCCTGTCATGCCTACAGAATGTGCAAAAGAAAGGATGGTAATGTGCTTGAATATCTTCAGTAGTAAAAAGGAGTGCTGCATTACCAGAAAGAGATGAGGTCCCTAGCACATTATGTAGATCACTCCAGAGAATTACAAATAAAACCATTTAACTGGCCTGCACCATCATCTGTTCAATGTATGCCTTCCACATCACAGAGGAAACAGCTCTGAAATTACTGAAAGAACGGTTTCAACATTTTATTGGAGCCCTTTGTCTGCCACCTCACATTGTGAATCAAAACCCAACAGGGTTTGGGATGAAGAAAGAATAAAGCTACTCAATGCTTAAAGGCACCTCTGAAACACCTGGAACTAAATTTTCTATGCACATAAATCCCATGATCTGAAAACCCGCTGGACCTTATAGATATAAGAACTCAAGAAGGTATCTCCTTAAGTTTTATATAGAAATAAATTGAACACCCTGCTGAAACATTTCCAGTCTTGGGCATCTCCTGTGATCCTGTAGAGCCACAGAGGAGCAGACTTGGAAACTGTCAGAGAAGGCTGGATATACACTGTGTGTGTCTTGGACACTGTCCTGGTGATTTACAGGATGGGGTGGATAAACAGTGGTGGGGGGGGAATTAGAACCCTGAAGGAAAGAAGACTGTTTTGTAATAAGACAATTGATTTTTTTTTCCTTAATACACTTCAAAGCATACCTTTGAAACTGCTAAAGAGTCTGCAACATTAAAATAGCTCTGGAAGAAGGAAGTTACTGAGCAGAATACTGATGAAGTGGTCAGAAAGACACAGGCCTTAACATGAGGCCCTGACAGTTATTCTCATCAGCGTGAAAGGTTTTTCTTTGTTAAGGGGAAGATTACACTAAAGGTTGCTAAGGAAAAGATATTCGAGGGTCTAATGTTTTTATAACACACCATCTCTTTTGTATTCTGCTCTGCTCTTTTATATTCTGCCCTTTGGGGATGGATGGCAGTCAAGGATGTTTTTGCAGTCTTCTGTGCTTAGTGAAGTTAATTTAGCACAGACATTTTTCCACTCCTTATTAATTTCAATTTTCACTTCTCCACGGGAAGTTTAGCTTTCTTCATGCAGTTTTCATCCCCATATTAGGGCAAGAATTCTGTTTTTGAAAGAAATTAAGATCTCTGCCTGGAAATAGATTTAAAAAATTTTTAAGTTAGCATGAAAAATGTTGCTGATTTTTTAGTGTGAACTAAGAGGACTGATATGTTGAGAAGTTATATAAACACAACACATTGAGATGGTTTCAGGGTTAGTGACGTTTGTGTTTGTTAGGCACTGAATGATGTAGCTAGTCAAATTCTGCCCAGTATGAAGTGGTTTACTTTGTGCAGCCATGGTACCCAGGTGCACACATATAAAAGCTAAGCAGAGAACTGTAACCGGAAAGCCTAATGGGTAGGACTGGGAGAAAACCATAACACAGCAGTTTGGAAGGACTGGAAAGCCAGAAGAAAAGGGTTATTGAGAATAGCACGTTACTGGCACTTAGCTTAGCAGGCCACAAAGATCCCAGTACAGCTGTGTTTATCTCCTGAGGACATCCAGGCTGGGACATAAAGAAAAAATATTAAACCCAAATGATTCACAAAGGTGGGGCAGGACGGGGAGACTGAGTGATCACAAGTAGCCCCCAAAAGGTATAAACAGCAATTCCAAAACTAGCAGTAAGGTTACCAACCTAAAAAGTATGCAGGAAATGTGAGGAGGACACAACCACCTGCAACCCTTGTCCTGTCTGTCATCACAGAGCAACCATGACTGACCTGTTGGATAAACCATCCTGGTGCCCGAGGGCTGGGCTGACTCAGGCGTTTCAGTGATTCAATATGTGGATACAGGAGTGTCAGTGAATGAGAAGTTTCAAAACCTGTCCCCTCCCAAAAGATTCTCCACAGGCACTTGCAAATGTTGTAGAAACAGGTGCTGCAGAAACAAGCATTGCAAGGTCCCATGCACTACCACTGCATTCCTCTTGAAAGAAACACAAGCCATTTTTATTTTAGAATTCTTGTCCTTTAAGTTAGGCAGACCTTCTACCTCCCACTGTATACCCAGGACACCACCTCCAAGTTTCCCAGTGCTGTATCAGTTTTAACAACCACAAAGCACTACTTGGAGTGAGGATTGCAATTTTGTATTTTATGTCGTTTCTGTGGCTGAATCATTCTCTGTAATCTGTCTGAAGACAACAGTAGAGCAGCATTTGCACCATTTCTTTAGGATCCTGTGGAACAGAAGTGTAGTTAGTACAACAGAGTGTGTAAAGCTGGAATGGCATAAAGGACTATGACAACCTTGTGTAGTTGCCCAAAGGGACAGGGAAACTAAAAACCTCTTATACTCTACGGTAAGGTCATTCTGATGGGAGGTACTATAATCTTAAAGTATTGCAGAAATTGTTAAGAGCAAACTACAGATTAATCCTTAATGGCTTTAAGGCTGTAAAGCATAGTATTTTTTCAAGCTTAATTAAGGCAGTAGAGTCCTTATGGGGAGAAGGACAGGCAGCTCTCTTCAACACTTCCAAGTCTATTATGACATTCTTTTGAAGCAAATTACTTGGAAACCTGCTCCATGGCAGGATACTCCCAGATAATGCCCTCCATTAGGCTGCTAGGTCAAGTTTTCAGGAGATACCTTCTTGAGTTCAAACTCTCTGGTATACCACCTCTGTCACACATTGAGGAGCCAGTGAAACAAATAATAAATGTATTTTATTGTTGCTTTGAAATATAAAACTATTAAATCCATGATTCCACAGTGAGGGACAGTAAAAAACTGCAACTGAGTAAGAGGAATGTAACATAACTAAGTCATACTCTGAAACAAGGACCCACCAGAATGTTTTCTGAAAGTCCCTTCCTATGACACTTCCCTTCCACAGCTCCATTGCACAGTGACATTTGTGCAGCCTGCTCTGTGACCAGTGCTAGGGTGGCTGGAAAGGATGATACAGACATTGTCACCCATGTGCTAACACAGGAGTGAAATCTGAAAAAAGTGCAGAGTTAAAAAAAAAAAAGCCCTACAGCAGGACATGGATTAAACACTTTCTTTTCTCTCTGGCTCTAATGTTACTGAACAGGACCCCTGAGGCAGGGGTGTTCAAGGCCAGGATGAGGTTGCAGACTTCTTCCAGGCCCAGGGAACATTCTGCACTGCGGGTGGCCTGAGAGAGGAGCACACACAAAGTCCCTTGTGCCACTGGACACAGCAGCACTTCCAGTCAGTTCTTTACAAGGACACAGATGCTGGCAATGGTTACAAGGACAGTATTTAAAGACTGAGGTGGGATTTCTTACTAAGGGGATACATGACGAGAGACTAGGACACCACTAGCTTTTTCTAGAAAAATAATTACTGTGGCGTATGGAACAAGAGTCCCAAAGCAGCTGCTGAGTCTCCATGCAGCTGGATTAATTTTAAGTATATGCCCTGCTTTATCCTCAATCACAAGTTCAATTACTCTGTCTTTGCACATGGGAAACCAACAGTGAGTATCTGAAGCAAACCCATCCACACTGGTCTTACTGGTGAATTGTCCAGGCCCTTCCAGCCACCAAGAATGCACCAAGCCAATTAACCAAAAGAGGCATCTGAACAAGATCATCCTTGCCCACCAGGAAGTGAGATCTCCTTCACACATCTCCTTCAGGTCCCTCCAGGAAGGAAAAAAGGCATTTTAAAGGCATTTTACTACTGCCAGGTCCAGGTGATGCAGTCCCACTGGATAAGGATGCAGCCTGCAGGCTCCTCTGTCCTCTCTGAGCTCAGTGTCTCTGCAGTGCCTGCCTGAAGACAAGCTCCTTGAGCTGCTCCAGCTTACTGTCCCTCAAGGCGTCCCGAATGGCACCGAAGAAGCCGAAGTAGTGCTGCAAGTTGTGCATCATGAGCAGGACACCGGCCAGCAGCTCGTTGGTCACCAGCAGGTGATGCACGTAGGCACGGGTGTGCCTCTGACAGCAGTAACAGCTGCATCCTTCCAGCACAGGGCCAAAATCATCGTGGTACCTACGGAACAAGCAATGGTGGGTAACATCACAGCTAAGAAGAGCCATCCAAGCAATAAAGAGTTCCCCTGTAACCACCTGGCCTTTTGCAGGGACCTAAGCCTTAAAGTGCTGAGGTCCTTAATCCAGATTTGCTGACAACTCAGACGAGCATCATGGGCACAAAGGACATCAGATATCAGAGGTGGTTTGGGTTGGAGGGGACCTTAAAGATCATGTAACTCCCACACCTTCCATGGTGGGGCCATGGCTGCTGAAAGCCCCAGGCCTCCTCATGCCAGAACTCACCTCAGAGCCCAAAGGCCATACATTTAAGCCAGAATAACTCTGACTACTTCACAGCTAACAGCAGAGAGGCCCCATCTGTGCCTTCCCTAGCAGAAAAGCTGCAGCGCAAGACAGCTATCACACAGTGTATGAAGGGGAAAGGCACCAAAACCACAGATTTAGAAATCCCACTATTCACAGAACAGTATTCCACTCCACTGTGAGATGCACCATTTCACAGGGAGAGCAAAGCAGCACCACTGTCTACTCAGACAGCCTGGAAGTAGCTGTGACAAAGAGAAGGAAGGACAAGTGGTAACAATGGCCCAAGTTTTTGGGAAGTATCCAGATACTGCAGAACTGCTCTGCAGCTGCCCAAACTGAGTCAGAGAGTAGAGGGTCTCCATAGTTAAAATAAAATCTAGTATCTCAAGACAACCCAAGCTAGATGTGGAAGAACAAAGTGATTCCCAGACCACCTTTGTGAACCTATGGTCTTTCAGCTGAGACATAATGATGACCACATTTGCTGAATAAATGATCAGAAAACCCCTAGCTCTAGGTCAGGCAAGACAGAGCTTTCAGAGCTGGGCTGTTGCCTGATAACAAGCCAGAATGCTTGTCCAACACTATCTGCTCAGTGTCCAGAATTACTCTCTTCAACAGCCTCATGTTTTATGAAGTCTCTCATCCAGCTGCTGACCAGCTGCAAATAAATACAGAGGACTGAAGTATCATATTTAGTCACACATACCCTCCTCACAAACTCACATACTTTTTATCCTTCAGAGATATCTCAAATGGTGTCATTTCTGGATCAGCTTTGGATACTTCCTCCTGGTCTTCTTGAGCACCATTCTTCTCCAGGTCCTGGATCCCATTTTGTGTTAAAACTGATGAAATTTAAAAAAAAAACAGCCTTAGAACAGAAAGCAAGAGCAGAGCAAGGGTAGCAACGTTACAGGAGATATTTCTGCTGCTTCCTTACCAGCTGAAAACTCCTGCCACAAGTTTCCACCTCTCTTTTCTAGAAAGCAGGTATTTTACTTTAATTGCTGTAGGTTAGTTAACACAAATACACTTTTAGATGATCAAAACAGCAAGAGACAAGTGAAAACTAATCAACTAGAACAAATCAAAAGTTAGAGCTGAAACAACAGTATAACTTTTTGCTGCTCTACTGAGCTGAATTCTTTATAAAATGTCAAAAGTATTTTGTCTGAACTGCATGCTGAATAGAATGCTATCACCTGAACAAATGGATTTTATTGAGATTTTGTTAGAGTAGACAGGCAACTCATCTGCATTCACTCATTATACTTTCCATGCTGTGATAATTCAGAGATTTAGATGCCTCTTGGTTTGTTTTTTAAAAAAAACCCCCTGGAATCAAAAGAGGCTGGTAGCACTAATTCAGAAGAGGTGGGTCAACATCTGCCTTTTCAGCATCTATCTGAAAAATAAAGAATTATCCCATGATTTTATAGGTTTGCATTTTTGAGTTTGTTCTTAAGGAGAAGGAGATGTATCTTGAAATACCAATATTACTGTTTGCATAATCCACGCCTACCGTGTTTAAAACGGACACGGGACAAAACCACTGCCATTACCCAGAGCCTCACAACTTAAGGATAAAGTAAGACAAGATAAAGAACAACAAACAAAGAAAAGGGTTAAAAAAAAAAAAGCAGACAGCATGAAGAAACAAGGTGTTCTGTTCTATTCAGCTGGCTCTGAATTATCCAGGCATGAAAAGCCACTAGGTTCTACCCAAGAGAAAAAATGTGAAATGTTTCCCTGTATTAAAAACATTTAAGAGGCCAAAACAAAACAGCTGCTTGAAACACATTTGATAGGTGCTTTAATGGATGATACACATTCCCATCTCACAGTATAATGAACAGAGCATTTTGGTTTTGATATAAACCTATGAATGCAAGGACAGAGAGGAAAACTGCCCAAATAAATGGGAAACTTCTGAGAGCTAGAAAAAAGAACTTCAAAAATATATTACTACAACAGACACATAATAATTTAATCCTAGAGACCACTTAATAGGTCCAGCCTTCACTGCTAACAGTAACATAAAATTTGCCAACGGTGTCAAACTAAAACCCCTCTATTCAGGAGGTGTTTAAGAAATATTTAATCATCATATTTTGGCTAATGAGACATTCAGAATCCTCAAGTTTTACTCAACAGATATCACACCAAAGCACCCTGTCTTCAAAAGCAACATGTGGTAGTGGAATCCCAGGTTTTCCAGTGGTCACTGCACTTTTTTCAGGAACAAAGCCCTCAAATACAGATTGCTCCCAAGTGTGAATTATGCTTACCACAATACAAAATGCAAACCCTATAACAACCATCAGGAAGCCTACCTGTTGCTTCAGGATCTGGATGGAAGTTGTAACTGAAAACCAAGGCACAGCCTCGCTCCGTCACTTGGAAGGGAAAGAAGCTCTCAAAAATGTCCACTCCCCTTTCAATGCACTCAAGCACCTCATCTGGTTTGCCTACACCATGAATGATTCTGTAGAAGACACACAGGAAGAAAAATCTGCAATATTCTGAGTAGAAGCAAGCAGGTACCTGAAGGAAAAGACCTCCACGTCATGCACAGCACATGCAGCTTATCTCTGCAACTGCTAACAGTCATCACTCAGAATTCCATGTGCTTCTGCTTCCCCGCCTCCCACACACCCAGCACATAACAGGCTTTTCATTATTTGCCCTTTGGGAGACAGGCAAAAACCCCTCACTTACTGTGGAAAAACCCCATTCTGTTCATTGTGTTTGAAGTGATTTGTATGTGATTTTTTTTCACATACACATAAATACCATTAGATTCTTAACATCTGTGCCATAGAACAGATATTTTCCTTAATCATGTTTGTGACCCAATGAGCTACCAATTCCCAGACACATGGACCCTTTTGCTTGTTAGCTGCTTTAAAAGAGTCTCAGAGACAGCAGGAGATGGCTGGTCAAAGATACAATTCCTTCAGGTGACAGACACATCCTATAGCACTTGGAAAACTGCCTGGGAGAGAACATACTAATGAAAAACATTGTTAGAAAGAGAAAACATCCTTGCTTTAGTCTTCCCTTCAGTTTACACTCTAACTGCTCAAATGATTTACCCAAGAACGTGGGCTGTAACATCTCCTGAGACATGGCATTAAGAGCCAGGCTCTTCCTGGATTGCCATCAGTGGTAATAGAGATCCTGCTGGCAGCCAAATTTAGTTGGCAGCTTCACCGAGGGTGGGTGAAGTGTAAGAGAGTAGAGCAGTGCCTGCTCTCCTGCAGGTGCATAGGCTGAAAGCAGTAGAAGTTAATGTAGGGCAATGAGCTAAACAGATAATTAGGAAAATACACAGGGGCTGATAAATGAAGTCACAAGGTGCCATTTTTAGTCACTTTTCTAAGTACTCCAATTAAATTGATGAGCACAGATAAGAAGAGAAGTTTACAGCATGAGTGTTTTATGTTTCAGGTTCCCATGACAGGGAGAAAATGAAATGCAAAAGTCAAAACAGTAGCTCTGCATATATGATCAAAGCCTTGCTGAAACTCATCTCTGCACAGGTAAGGACAAACATTTGTCCTTGCAAGGGTTCCTATGCTATTGGAAAGGAAAACAAATTTTATCAAGTAACTTCAGCCCCTTTAGGTGCATGAAAGGATTTTTTATAAAGAGTACACTCATAAGATCATTTTACAATCACACAAAAAGCAGCCACTTCTTGAGTGGAGCACAAAAACTGCTTGTCTTCTAGAGCATTTCATGCTGGGGTAGAACAGAGATGAAGAACAACCTCTCCAGCCAGAATGGCAAGGGTGATTCCAGAGCAATGGCTGCCTGAAATTCACGTGAGGTACCTCCAAGATTCCCGGGGCTAACCAGCTCTCTTCCTACCAAGAGGTCAGAAACACTTGTCTTAACAAGACAAGCAAACTATCTGATAGATGAGCCAGATGTACGGGTAGACTCTGAGGTTAGCTGAGCAGATTGGACTCCAATGCTCCCAGGGGATCTTTTAAAGCAGCTCAACCAGACAGAACAGCAACAACACAGCAAGCCTCCTAATTGTCAGGAAAATTCAAACCCCAGGCACCCCTGAGCAAGAACAAGCTACAGCACCAGACACAGTGCTCTTGCATTTAATTTCCTTTTAAACACCATTAGGTCAGAGCAATGGTCTGCAAGCAGAGGGAAGCAGGAACAGAGGGGGGCCTCAGTCATTCTTTACAGGAAATGATGAAAAAAGCAACCATATTATTTCTGTATTGGTTGCTCTGGTAAGAACAATCCAGCGAGCTCAAACCAATAAAGAAACTCCTACACTTCTGAACCACTAGCAAATATTAGCACACATTTTCAAGAAGTCTTTAGTTACTGTAAGTCAGTTATAAGGATTAAGAAAGCTGCCACTCCTGTCCAGTCCTTGGCATGGGTGTGATGGGCACAGCTAACAACTCAGACAGGCAGTGAACCCCAGACTGTCCAAGAAGAGAATAGCACTGTTCTGGGCCAGCCTGTACCACCCTGGTAGCACACAGGCTCAGTGCCTCAGGTACTAGGACAGAGCTGGCTACCAAGATCGTGTAGCAAACACTGGCTGGTTCTGCCAGCCCCCTCTCTGCTATCTGCCAGTTCAGGCCAGAGAGAACTGGAAAAATTACACTCTTACTGAGAAGAAGTTCCTGTAAAATACCTTGATAATAATGTTTTTGTTTGAGATGAACTTCAAGTAAACCATGGCCTCCAAATGCAAGTAACCCTGATATATCCTACCTGTAACTCTTCCTAAAAACTTTTCCTCAAACCCACAGTATGAGCAAAGCCTGGTGCCAGCTGCAGCTAAAATCTGAAACAAGTGTTGAAGACTGCAGCTTGACAATGGTAAAATTTATGCAGCCTGGCACACATAGAGCTGTGCAATACAGTGATTATTTCCTACAGAGAAACTGCACAGCAGCCTGTAGATGCTCCTCATAATAGAACAGATGGATTTCTTGGGATGTTGCCCACACAACTTACCTTGGTTTATCCTCTGGCAGCTCTGCTGTGACAGAAGCTATCAGTTTCAACTTGGTCTCCTTGACCATGGCACTTCCCTGGAAGCCATCTAGCAGAAAGCCACCCACAGGCCGCTTGGCAGTCTCCCTGGCTGATCTGAGCCTCTCTTCCAAGACATCTCCGCCTTCAATTGCCCCAAACATTACACTTCCTTGTAGTTCCTGTCCCAGGAGAAAGCTACAAGTGTTAGAGCATGCTCTGCCAAAGACATGAAAGGCATCTCACAGCCCAGACTTCAGATGCCTGCTGCTTAAGCCCCACATTCCCAGGAACTTGCCAGAGCCATGGGGTTTCATCTCACGCAAAACTATTCCCCACACAAGTCCATGTGGCAGAAATGAGACTAGTAGAGACAAGGTTCTGCTCCTGGCCTTGACACTAACTCACTGAGAGTTCTGATGCCACTCTTCCCACCTCCCCACAGAAGGCAATAAGCACACATCATTTTTGTACATGGCTTTTTATGGATAGGGGTCTCAGCAATGGATGTGTCAGTGCAAAATACAAAGCAGGTGCCATTATCCTGGTTCTCACAGACACCAGATGTCACAGGGAATTCCCTTTCAGGAGACCCACACACTAACTCCTGTCACGTTTTCTCTTGTAGTGCAGACTCAAATAGTATGTCTCCTTTCACTGAGAGGGAGGAAAGTTTCAAATCTGCTGGAAGAAATAAAGAATAGCACTTACTAATTCTCCCTCACTTGGAACCAAGGGGACTTCAGAGCAAAAAGATGGGTTTTCTTAATCTGAACAAGAAGATCCCACTTTGCCAATGCATCTAATAATAAGGTAAGTGAAAGACATGCATCACAACCCAAAAGCAGAAAGAAAAATCTTAAAATGTAGTTCCCCTCAAAAAGTAGAGATCAGAGGTGATCCTGGTGCAGAAGACAATTTACTAAAGGAAGGAAGGAAAACTCACTGTGCTACTGGTTATACCCACTCTGGACTGTAAGCTGGGCATTCTCTGATTTACAAGTGACCCAACTTCCTACTACAATTTCCTGGGGCTGGTCCAGGACACAGCATGGACCAAGAAGCACTTGCAGTGATACTGCCTCAGTATCTTGGGGAGCTTACCGGTGATTTTTCTTGCAGCTGAAGGCATATATCCAAGAAGGAAAGCGACCTATCCACAGACTTCTTGGCTCTTTTTCTGCCAGCTTCCCCAGAAATGGTGTCTCCATCAGAGATGCACTGGAACCAGTCTGGCTGGATGGCCCGCTGGATGTCCATGAACTTGGAAGCTGTCACCTCCATGCGCCCTGAGCTGCCCCACAGGGAGACCGTCTGTGCAGGGAGAACAGGGACCAACAGTAATTCCAAATGACAGCAGATCTTAAGGGTGAGAGGAGAGAAGGAACTGGTCTGGTGACACACCAGCTACTGGAATGATAGCTCATTAGATAAGTTCCCCTGGAGCACAGCTCAGATAATCAGCTGCACTTGGTACAATGAATGAAAGGAGATAAATGACTGAACTGAAACGTCTATGATACTCTTTGGTGAAACCATCCCACTCAACACTAACTTCTCCATATTTAAAAATCCAAGATAGAGCAGCTGGCCTCTCATCATACAAATTAATGGCAGAATTGGGAAAAAAAAAAGCTTGAATTACCACCAAACTTGTTGTCAAGTAAGCAAAAGCTTATAAAAAGCAGCAAAGGCTGCAATGGCAAATACAACTTGCTAGTTTTCTGTACAAAATGCAAACCCAAGAAACTACTTCCTCTTCTGAGCACTTAACTCACAACACATGTGAATGTGTATAATGTGAATGTGAACACATGTGAATGTTTGCATTTATATAAACCATGCAGTCTGGGAATAATACAAAAGCTTGTTAAACACTCAGTCTTAAAACCCCATGTTATTTTAGGTCTCAAATCCAGCAGCTCTAGCAGGCACTGAAATACCCAAACCAAGTCAATGTAGGGAATGGCTCATGAGGATTTCACACACGATCTTCCCTGTCTCTTCACATGCCTCCCATCGTGCCAGCACACATGGGACCCCATCTTCCATCGCTACTCCGTGACACCTTCAAAAGAATTTACAGCAAGACAAAAGCATGTGGACAGGGAGGTTATCTTACCTCAACACCTAGCATATGTCACCATTCAATTTACTAAACATTCAGATTCGTAAAATGTTCACACTTTAGCCTATTTTGGAGAATCTGTAATTAATCTGTGAGTGCAGCTTGGCCATTGCTTTGGTTGTATTGGCTTGTGACACTGCTGCTCCAAAACTTTAAAGGGGTATTCAAGTAGGTTAAGTCAAGGGCTTGAGCCCTTCAGAAGTCAGCTCTTTTCATCTGCAATTCCGTTCATGCCTTTTAAAATGAGAAGGGATTTTCAGCTATCAGGAACAGCATATAGCTTGGAGTGTTATGGGCACTTTTTGGGGCCTGAGGGTATAAACACATTCTCTTAGCCTCTGCCAGACAGATTAAGCAGAGCAGTTCTCATGTATACTAATTTGCAAATTGAATTTCATCAGCAGACGCAAAAAATATGAGCAGAAGCCCTTTTGTTTTTTTGGGCTGGTCCCCACAAAGACCCAAAAGGACTGCACAAGTATACCACGTGCCTGTTGTCCATCCATCCATACTGATTACTTCTGGCCTTATCAGCCAATTTCACCAAATTTGAACAAAACCAGAAGTCTCCAAAGCAATAAATTTTTTTGCAAATTTCCAACTAAAAACAAAGAGCAACTCCAAAAGGAGTTCCAAAATTTGCATCTACAGAATAACTGAAACACAGCAGCTGTATGTTTCTCTGCAGCAGCATGATGTTCAGACAGTACCTGCTGACTCTTACTATGAGAGCATCAAGGAACAGCTGGTGAAGGCAGGCAGAGGAAAGTCAGAGCTGTCTGAGCCAAAGGGCAGAGTGTAATCACATCTAGTTACCTTCATTCTGTTCTTGCGAGGAAAAAAGCTGCTTTAATAAATAAAATAGCCATGCAGCTTAGAGAGCTGAGCATTATCCTGTGATTATTTAAATCCAGCCAGTGCTAGGCTTTCTAGCACAGAGCTTTCTGTCCCATGGCTTTCAAAAAGCTTTCATAAGTATTTGTCAGCACAGATCCAGCTGCAGGAGGCCTTACAACAAGGTGACAGATATCCTCACCAGCTTATTTAAAAAACCCAAAAAACCTCTGAATCAAACTCCCAACACCCAGGTTTAGATTGCTGCTCTCACTTCAAAGCTGCACAACAGTGGGACAAGCTTCAGGTAATGCCTTCCCTGCAGAGGGACAGGGCTCAGCCTGGATCCCAGCAGCAAGGAATACACACTGACAGCTGTCTGGCAGGAGTTATCCTCCATCACTCAGTGACCTTCCACCACACGTGGCCCTACCCAAACAGCCTATGTGTGGATTTCACAGTAGTGTGTGCCTGTGGGGTGGAACAGGCAAATGCCTGCAACTGTGCACTCCTGGATTGCTGAGCCACCCTCCTGCAAAAATTCTGATGTCCTTCCCCTTTGTGGGCCTGTAGCAGGCTGTATGTAAATAAACACACAGGGGTTCAGATTTACTGCTTATCAGTGGCATGAGCACAAGCTTGTACAGCAAACATGCCAAATCACAGGTATTTTCTTTTACTGCCAATTAAACCACAACACCATGGTAGCCCAAAGTTCTCCTTTCTACCTGAATTGCCATTCAACTGCTCAGGAACCATCCAGGGAACATGCTGTCAATAAGAACATGTAAAGCTTCATTTAGTTAGAGGTATGAGCATGTAAATGACAATCCTCTTTGTGCAAAGATTTATTTTGCTAATCTTATGGCTATCTGAGCACACCCACAAAGATGAAGGGAGGATGGGCAGATTTCTTTTGGGAACTTTAGGTGGACCCTTTCAAGTCTTTACAGCTACTGTACCTTGTTAGTGTTGTAGCCAGAGGGGCAGGGAGTGACTGGGTCATGGAGGGAGCAGTAGATCACAGCATCTGGCATACCTGAAAACAGAGAGACAGGTCCAGAGCAGAGTTCCATGAACCACAGCAAAGCTAAGACAAAGATGTGGCTTGCAGATCTGCAAAAGGGAACAGGGTATTGTCCCCCACACAAATACACCCTTTCTGACGAAGAAAATATTGTTCATCTCTCAGCACCAAAGAAGAGAGATTTCTTCCCCAGCTTTACTAACTGCCTGGAGAAGAGTGCAGCAGCAGCAGCACTAACCATGAAACAACACTCTTTGGTTCTGCAGCCTGCATAGCTGCTTTGGGATTTATTTATGTTACTTCTTGATTAATACTCTACCTATTAAAATTTTCCAGATCCAACAGCTGACTCACTTGGCCACTCAACTGATAACTGCTGGAGACACCTGACACTTGAGACAAACTAGCAACAATCCCAAGCCTAGAACTTTTAAGGAAGGACAAAGTAGAATCATAGAATGGTTTGGCTTGGAAGGGACCTGAGAGATCATGCCTCATGGGCAGGGACATCATGCTGCTCAAAGCCTATCCAACCTGGCCTTGAACATTTCCAGGGATGAGACATTCATGAGCAACTTGAGTGGCTCACCACCCTCAAAAGAGTGAGAACAGGAGGGTTAGAGAATGTTTCAACTACACAAATGAGAAATTTATCATCCCTGCTGGACTGGAGGTTTCAAATGTCAGAGAGCTAGACAGTATGCCTCCATGACATACAGCCTCCTCTTCAGAGATAGTCACTGAAACTGGTAAAGCCTCCAGGAAGTTCCAGACAAATACATTTTTCAATTTTTCTTGAAGAAGTAAGTTGCTCCAAACAGGTATGGTTTATTGAAATTTGGGTGCAAACTTCCTTTGGAAAACCAACCCATAATTTTTTTTTATACATAATGAAATGTATGTCCCAAAATTTTATGTGATTTTTAAAACAAACAAAACAAGCCTAGGCAACTCATTTTTTTTCTTGTAAAATGTGCTAGATTCCATACACAAAGAACTGTCTGTAATTTATAGAAATTACAGACACATCATCACTCTGTTGCCTAAATGAAGGATTTTTTGCCATACTAGTGACAACATACAATTTCAAGTCTTCCCTAGTGCCACTTTGATTGAGAAAATCCCTAAATGTGCAAAGCCTACATCTTTCTGCCTACTATACTACCTGAACATGCTCTAGTGGGATCCACCTGCATCATCTCTCAGATATACAAGCAAGTACTTGTACTTTACCCATAAATTTTGCAGCTCCTTCTTTATACTCTTCTAGGACGTCATGAATTTCTGCCCTGCAATCCAGATATAGGAACACATTAACTAAGCAGGCAACTGTCTAGAGAGATTGGTGGTTTCATAACTAAGGGTTTTTTCCCATACTTATGCATTGTCTGACACTGAGCTGGTATTTGCCATCCAGCTGTCAGGAAGTGAAGCAGGGCCAGATGGAATGAAATGCCAGGGTCACAGAGCTCTAGAATCACAGCTCACAACCTGGGGCACTCATAATTCTGTGGCAAAAAAGTAAAACTTTCACCTGCACTGACCAGGGACCACTGACTTGAGGAGAGCATGAAGCTATACTGTGACTTTTTGGGGACCATCACTAATGTGTTCACATTGTTCAACAGCTGCACAAGCTTTACCATGTTATCTTTTCTTTTGGTTGCAATTTAACTAGTTTTGAAAGTTACTTGCTGCTCCAGTTTTACATTAAAAGTCTTCAGGTATGGGGTACCTACCACCTCTTTGAGTAACCTGCTCCAGTGTTTCACCACCCTCATTACAAGAGATACCCTGTTATAGTTTAAACCCATTACTACTAATCCTACCACAACAGGCTCTGTTAAAAATCTGTTCCCATCTGTCCTCTAATCCCCCTTTAGGTATCAGAAGCCTGGTAAAAGGCTCTCTCCTCCAGGCTGAACACCCCCAATCTCTCTGCCTATTGTTACAGGAATGATGCTCCAGCCCTCTGAGCATCTTTGTGGTGCTCCAAAGGACCTGGTCCCACAGGCCCACATCATTCCCACGGTGCGGGCTCCAGAGCTGGATGCAGCACTCTCGGTGGGGTGTCAGTAAAGCAGAGGGGCAGAATCACCCCTCTCGCCCTGCTGCCCACCTCAGGACGATGACTGTGAAGTCACCACGATGGGTTTGGCCTAAAGACGCTAAAAATCAGGCAGCCCTCCAGCTCCCTTCCCCTCACCTTTGCTACCCCGCCCCCGCACCTCCCTGCTTTGGGCAAGCGGGCCCGGTACTCACAGGGCGGGCAGGGCGATGTGCGCCACGCCGGGCACGCCGCGCACCTCCCGCAGGGTGTCGTGGCTGAGGTGCGGCGCCGCGCCCGTCCGCGTGTAGAGCAGGCAGCCGGGCAGCGCCAGCGCGCCGGCCCCGCCGCGGCCCAGCCCCGCCAGCGAGCCCAGCCGCCCGCCGCCCGCACCGAGCAGCTGCAGCCTCATCCTCGTCCCGCGGCGCCGGCGAGGGACGCGGGGCTAGGGGACGCGGAGAACGCGGGGAAAGCGGGGAAAGCCGGGAAAGCCGGGAAAGCCGGGAAAGCGGGCCGCCCCTTCCCGCCCCAGCCCGGGCCCCGGCTGAGCGTCATCAGCGGGCGCCGCCGGGCGGGCTCCGCCCTTCCGTTGCCATGGCCGAGCGGGGCTGGCGGCGGGCGGCGGTGCCCGGCGCGGCCATGGCCCTGTCGGGGCAGCGGCCGGGGCCGCACCGCGGGCAGCGCCTCCCGCAGGTAACGGGGCACGGCGCGGGGAGCGCGGCCCGCTCGCCTCAGCGGCGCCGGGGACGGGACGCTTCCCTGGGATCCCGCCTCCTTGGGATCGCGGGCGGTCAGCATGGCAGGGTCAGGATCACGGATGAGGCTGCCCAGGGCCGTGCGGTTTGCCGGCGGGTGGGAAATCTGCGCTGGACTCGAGAGAAAAGGCGCTGAAGCTGGCATTGTGAAACTCGGGTTCAGGAGGAGGCACGGGAGCTTGGAACGCTGTGGTTTTCCTTAGTCCCTGCCGAGGTTTGGGTAGCTTGGAACAATGGGCCAAGGCTGAATAACTTGCACAGTGACATTTAGGATCAGGTTAGACGGGGCTCTGAGTAACCTGAGGTGGTTGAAGATCACGAAATCATTAAGGTTGGAAAAGACCTCTAAGATCCTTAAGTCCAACCATTAATTCAGCACCACCGAGTTCACCACCAAACCATGACCCCAAGTGTCACATACACAGGTTGTTTGAACACTTCCAGGGATGGTTACTCAGCCTCTTTCCTGGGCAGCCTGTTTCAATGCGTGATCTCCCTTTCAGTGACGAGATTTTCCCTAATACCCAATCTAAATATCCCATTACAAAACTTGAAGCTATTCGCCATTATCCTGTCACTTGTTACCTGGGGGGACTGACCAACCCCCACCTAGCTACATCCTCCTTTCAGGTGGTTGTAGAGAGTGACATTTCCTGAGCCTCCCATTTCTCCACACTAAACAATCCCAGTTCCCTCAGCTGCTCCTGTAGACTCTTCAGCAGCTTTGACTTCTGAATAGACACCTCAGTGTCTTTCCTGCATTTAGGGACCCAGAACTGGACACAGGACTCAAGGCAGCCTCACCAGTGCTGAGTGCAGAGGGACAATCCCTGCCCTGGTCCTGCTGGCCACACTATTGCTGATACAGGCCAGGATGCCATTGGCCTTCATGGCCACCTGGGCACGCTGCTGGCTTGTGTTCAGCTGCTGTCATCAGCACCCACAGGTCCTTTTCTGCCAGGCAGCTTTGCAGCCACTCTTGCCTCACCCTGTGGTGCTGCCTGGGGTTGTTGTGACCCCAGTGCAGGAGCTGGCCCTTGACCTTGTTGAACTTCAGTTGGCCTTGGCCCATCAATCCAGCCTGTCCAGACCCTTCTGCAGAGCCTTCCTGCCCTCAAGCAGAGCAGCATTCCAATCCAACTTGGTGTTATCAAAAATGTCCCTGCTCATGCCAGGGAGGCTGGACTATATGACCTGTAAAGGTACCTTCTAATCCAAACTCTATGAAGAATAAGGTGTTGTTATGCATAAAACAACACAAAAAAACTTTTTGTTGAGGAGTGCTGCAGGTTTTTTGGGCAAGTAATAAAAGAGCTTTACCCCAAAGCACCGTGTCCTGCACCTGCAACCACCTGACATCAAAGAAAATGAATTCTAGGGTGAGGTTCTATTTGTTTTGCTTCCTTGGGCACACCCATGCTCTCAACCTTCAGCATGCTTCTTGTGGCAGGTAGGAGTGTGTATCTGCTTCCTCAGGCAGTATCCTGGGCTTCGGGCAGCAGCACAGAGGGAAGGAGCTTGGAAATCTGGACTGTCTGGTGCACAGGTGTTACTTGTGAAAACACAGTGACACGTCAGGACCATTAGCATTTCAGAAAGATGAATATGGGACAGGTATTCTCTCAGCCTGGCTATGACAAAAAGCTGATATCAAATTTCATAGTTGCTGGTTGCTGGGCACTAGCTCAGCAAGTCTCCATCCAGCCCCTAGGGGCTGGGTGTTTCTATTCTCTGTGTTCTCCAGTCTCTGTGTTTGGCACTAATTGCAAATGACTGTTTATTGCCTAATGACTTCTAAGTCCAGTTTATGCAATCAAGCAGTTGTAGAAATGCACTTCAGAAACAATCTATTCTTTTATAACATGCTTTTATGTTACATTCCCACTGATGTTTGCTCTCTGGAGGAAAAATGTGGATATAGGAAGTGTAAAAATGAATATCCTTAGAAATGTTTTCCTTTCTTTAATTTAAGAGAGTGGACCGAGCCTCTGAGTATGCTGTCTCTGAAGCTTTTTCCCTTCAAAAGTCAAGGTGTCCACAGAGGCCTTGGGGTCCTGTGACAAGTTTGGAAACTGCAGAACGGCTGCAAGTTCATCGTGAGGCCTGTGAGGAAGGTGAGGTAAAATTCTGCTTGCCACAAGATGCCTAAAATGAATTGTTCTTGATCCAGCTTGCAGTTCAACCTGAACAGGCTCTTGCAAAGCTTGAGTTCACAAGAAACAGTTGATAGTAAGATGTCTTTCATCTAATGGAGAAGGATCAGTTGCTGGAGTTCAAGGCAGATCTTAAAGGGCATTCCTGAGAGAAGGATAAACTCTCTGTCTCCTGGAGATACCAGGGCAAGACAAGGATAAGAACTGCCCTTGAAGATACACTGTATGGTCAAAGCCAAGTTAGTGCACTGCAGGAAGCCAGGTGAAATCACGTGACATATTTATGATAGCAGATTAATTCTGGAAATGGAGTTGCTCTGTGTAAATTTCACATTTATGAGTAACTGTGTGGTTTTGTTTTGATTCCCATGCAAAATTTTCCTTACTAGTTACCTAAATAAATATTTCTTTTGTAAAGCCTGCAGCCAAAAGTGCTTGCTGAAGTTTGAAAGTAAACCTGTGGTAGGTTTAAAAAACAAAAAGGAGGGAGATTATTACCCATCAGTGCTAGAAGAATGTCTGCAGTGTAAAAAGCTGATAGGAGACAGTATTTTAAAAACTGAGTGAACCATTCTTTTAAGAATCAAAAGTGAGCATTACAGAACAACGTGATGACACATCTTAAGAGCATCCACTTCAGTCCAGGAAGTCAGCTTTTTCACTTGTAATCATCAAGGGTTCAGCTAACAGCATGGAATACCCTTACCTGCTTACAGTGCCCTGTCTGAATGCACTATACAGCCAATGGCTCCAAAGGAGCTGTCTTTGCTATGGTGAAGAGCCTTGTCTTTCTTTTGGTGGAAAGGTTGCTTGCTTTCCTCATGTTTCTTTATTATTTTTGTTTGCCCTTTTCTGCTAGGATTTTCTTTTTTATAGCTACCAGTCCCTCAGAATTGTTCCTAACTCAAATAAAATTCTTTTACCTGGAATCCGTTATTACAATACTTAATGGTAGTAACTACACAAAGCCAACTTTGTAAAGAGAAGTGCCAGAAGACTTTTACTCTAGTTACAAGAAGATCACAAATCCCAGTGAAAAAAGTAACCCTTCCCCAAGTGGCAAGTTGTTTTCTGCTCTTTTTCTGTTATCAGATATATTTCCCTGTTCCTGATCTTGCTGGAGAGATTATGAAAGAGAATAAAAGTGATTTGAAGGAGAACAAACATTAGATTTATGTTTTCTTCAAAAACTCACCATTTTCAAAGAAAATTTGAAAAAGGCTTTATTGCCTTACAAATACCAGGGAGCATCTTCAGTGTGTGT
The DNA here is from genome assembly GCF_028018845.1 of Melospiza georgiana. Taxonomy (NCBI): domain Eukaryota; kingdom Metazoa; phylum Chordata; class Aves; order Passeriformes; family Passerellidae; genus Melospiza; species Melospiza georgiana. Next base: position 85,766,876 of record NC_080431.1, read on the forward strand.
TAGGAGTGGATATGAGGAGCAGCTGCTTGCTTCTGTCCATCGACTGTGTGTCTCACACTGTGCCATGACTCCTGCTGAGGTCCCGGCTCTTTGCTCATCCTCACCACACAGATGGCTGAGGATTGTTCTGCTTCTCATGGGGCTGCTCCTGATGCCTTGCAGTTTACAGCCCTGTGTCCTGCTTCAGGAGCAGCTTGGCCACCCATGCAGCAAGGCCAGCTGGTTTGTTTTAAGCAGCAGACCCATGAGCTGACCTTGCTTTTGAGAAGAAATTCTGAAAAAATTTTTTTTTTTTCATTTTTCTGCAGAAAAGAATGGAGATGCAAACAGTCCATTGCAGGACTTCATACCCAGTTGTTCATTAGGCATTTGAGCTCACTGAGGAGTACCACATCCATCATGAGTGCATTCCTGTAGCTGCAGTCTTAACCCTGAGTCCCAGGTGAAGTTTGCCACCTGACAGACTTGTAATTAGACTCACCAGTTGTTTCTGTGGTACTTGCAAAGGGTTAACCTGTACACATGAAGCAAAAGTTTGTCCAAACTTTTGGTTCTTTTGAATTTAGCATATGACAGCCTTGGCTGCACGTGTGGAAACCATCTAAGTGTCTGCAAGTAGAACATATGAAAGCTGTCTAAATTATGAATTACCTCATGTGAATTCCATCTCCTTGATAAATGCTAGAAAGTAATCACAAGTAATCTAAATGCCTGCGGAATCATAGTAAAAGTGAGATGGAGAAGAATTAATTTGTGATATACATGACAGGGAAAACATTTGCCACCTTCTCTTCCTGTTCTTTTACATATCAAGAAGATAAGAACAGAACTATTAGCTTTATCCCATTTCCTGTTGCAGATCTGGTTTCAGTCATTCCTAGAATACTATCCCAGACTACTACTAGTTTACACTTAGCCATATGGTTTTTTTAAGCAAGTGAAGTCATCAGTCTCTTTCTTCTTGGTAGCCCAGGAGCTGCTCAGTAACTGGATGAAGTCCCAGTTGCAACTGGAGCTGAGCAATGAAGAAGAGGAAGTTGACTGTGTCCTTCAGGAAGAGCCTTCTGCAGCCCCTCCAAAGTATGAGCACTTTGATGGTGAGAGCACTGCAGAGCAGGTCCTGGTTTCCTCTCTGAGGCTGTGCTGGGGAAGGAGGTCAGGTGTCTCCACAGCTGGGTAATAATTAGCATTGCCTCCATGATTGCAGAAGGCTGATCAATCACTTTATTCCACCATACTATATTATACTTACTGAGAAGCTTGTGACCCTTACAGACAGTCCCATACTGCTTTGACCTAATTGGTCAATCTCCCCAATCACCATCCGGTGTCCAATTAAAAAATCACCCTTTGGTAAACAATCTCCATATCACATTCCACATGTGCACAACAACAGGTGCAGCAGGTGGAGATAAGAGTTGTTTCTCCTCCTTTTCCCTCATCTTCTCATGGCCTTCCCCAGGAAGATGCCTGGGGAAGTTGTCTGTTGCTCTCTGTGGCCAGAGAGCTGCTGCCACAGTCAGGCCTTATGGTTTGTCTGAAAGACTGAAAGGTAACAGTTGTTTTGAGGCCAGGACAGTGGACTCAGTAGAAACAAGACTAAATGTGATGATTTTTTCCCCCAGATCTTTACAGCATCTTGCTGTAGGGCTGCATAAATGTGACTCATAAACATTCAATGTCTCCCTTTGTAAAAGAGATTTCTTTTTTCTTTTGTGAACAGGTATTTTTGAGGCCTGTCAAGTTTATACAGCCATTTGAGATGCTCAGAGGCACTGTAAAAAATGGATGAAACATTGTTACTGCTCTAGCGTGTTCAGTGGGAGACTGATTAAGACTCTGGGGATAAATGGAGTGCAGTCAGTGTGTCTGCGTTCATCAGAAATGCATTCACAGTCTGGGGAAGTGATCCCTTTAATTACATTAGGCTTTGTGATCTGAGACAGAAGGGTTTATTCATTTCAGACTAGCCTGAGATAATCTGAATTTCTCATTTCAGACTTGTGCAGCTATCTGGAATGTGAAATGGAAAGTTCCTCTGTCCAGAAATACCTCCAGCATCTTTTGCAGAGTGAAGCTGTGAACTGTGGGATAGCGAAACATCTTAGACTTGAAGAGATCAAGGAAAAAAACAAACTTGCAGATCCACGAATAATCATGGAGCTCAGACATAAGCAGGTGAGCAGACAAGGCAGCTCAGTTAAAAGGAATAAGGTGGAGGATTATAGGATTAGAGTAAATGCTCAGTGATATCTCCCCAGTATTCTCTCAGAGCCTGCAATAATCTCTGACCTGGAAGCAACTACCCAAAGATACTCTTCCAGAGTTCAGCTGAAACTTTACTGCATTTCCGTGTGCACATCAGCCATTCAGCAGTAGCTTGCATATCAGCTTTCACTAAAACTGTTGAGGTTTTCCCCCTTTTTCTGAAGACTGACAGGAAGAGCTGCCACAGCTGTCAGATCTGAGTTTGCTCCCATTGAGGAATATTGATTTAATTTCACTCTCTCACATGGAGTGTTTTGCTGGTCAAGAACAATTCTCTCCAGTCAGTGCCTGCTACAGATAAGGTTTCTTGCTTAATGTGAAAGGTGGATTGTGACCCACCCTGGCAGCGTTCAGTGAACTTCAAATTCTTCAGCCTTTGGTGTTTGCTTTGACTTTTGCCAATTTTCTCCTGCCCAGGTGAAAGAAAACCGAATGAGGCATCAGAAGGCTTTAGAGCTTCAGAGACAAGAAGAGTCCCTGAAGAAAGCAATTCTGTCTGAGGCCAGGCTCCAAGCACAGGAGGAGGAGAGAAGGAAGGCCCTGCAGGCTAAGAAGGAGGAAGAGGAGATCCAGAGGGAAATAGTGAAGCTGAGAAAGGAAATGGCTGAGAAAAAATGCACTGTGGCAAAAGTTTGGAGAATGTAAGCAGGGTGTGGAGAGATGAAAACCACTTATAAGGTCCTTTTGTTAAATATAAGAGTAGTGGTGATCCCTAACAAAACAGCTGTTTTGCTGACTTTGAACTCTCCCAAAACCTTTTAGTCCTCTGTTACCAACATCAGTGGCAGAGTTTTTCATAAGTGGGAAGGTGTGCTAAGGATAGTGTTATCCTCCCCTCTGCCATTATTACAGTATATGCACTGAATCACAAAGTAGCAGTGTGTTTGCACCACTGTGCATTCTCTCCATCAAGACTGTGGCTACATCTAGTCTTGTCAGCATCTAATGCCACATGAAAGCCAGTACACAGAAAAAAATAAAAGAAAAAAGTCTGTGTTGAAAGTCTAGCCCTTGCAATACTTTCCCTACTCCGAGAGAATAAAGAGCATTCTTGGCTGAGAATTCTGCAGAGACATTATTTTTTTCTTCTGCTGAGCTTGGATTCTCACAGAGATGTCCCTTTTAGGGATGCCATTTATTTACTTAGTCAGCCCTGAGATCCTAAATCTTATACAAGTGCTTTAATGAAATATTTACTGGAATCATTTACTATTTTCTTCTGCCTTCTATGTTTAGGAAATGCACTGGACTGTTTAATCTCTGGGACCCCAAACCATTACAGAGGTGGTTTTTAAGGAGGCTGAGTTAAAATAATCAGCAAATTTCTAAGCTGTAGAGGTGGTTCTCTTACAATTGCCCAAAAAGAGAAAGTGTTAGATTGTATATCATGATATTAGATCTGTGTGTTTGTTCGCTTTGCAGGGCGGAGAAGAGAGAAGAAAAAACTCAGAAGCTGTCAGTGCAGGAGGTGGCTGCTGTGTCACCACCCCTGAAGAGAGAAAAGCAAGAAGAGGAGAAACAGAGGAAAACTCAGGAGTTGCTTCGCAGGATTCACGCCAGTAAGCAGAGAGTGAGCATCACCTTTCTTTATCTGAGACTCTGAGCTACCTGCCTTGTCTACCATTTGCAAACCTGAAGTAAAAAGTCCTGGTTATACAGAATTTTTTACTTTTTCAAAGACTTCCTGATACCAGGAAAGTAGGAAAGCGGGGCCAAAAGTGTGTTACAAGACTATGAGCAAGAAATCCTGTGGTGCTGACCCCACTGAGCCTGTGCCTCAAGTGTATTCAGTGGGATGTTTCACTTAGAATTGTGGAAAAGACAGGGCTCTCAAGACAGATAAGACCATACAGGCTTCTGCAGTCAAGAAATAAAGACATATACAGAGAAGGAAGTGAAGTGAGATTTATTTTCCCTCAAGGAGGGAAATAACAGGGGAAAGTGGCAGAAAAAAGGCCTGAGAAGCCCTTATTGTGTGCGTGGGAAGACATTTTAAAGATTGCCTTGCACACTCTAGTTCAGGAGCAGGAAAAGGAAGGAGAAATGCTGCAACCTGGGATGAATTTTGAGCAGTGGCTCTGAGAGTTGATGCATGCCAGTACATCCACAGCAACAGGTTCCTCAAGGATCCCTTCCACTGGGTGAAGTAGGATATTCTGTTTTACTGCAATAGCTCTTTTGATGCAAACAGACTTAAGTAATTCCTAGTAGGAACCCCTTTGTTTCACCTTCATTATTCTGATACAATGGTCAGCTCTGGGTTAAATGTGTATCAAATATTCACTACCAAAGAGTGATCTTTTAGTACTGAATAATTTTTTATTATCTCAACAGTCTCAGCAAAGGAAATAAATTTCCAGAGTGCAGGTATGAATGCCATCCATCCCATAATGTTTTTAATTAATAGAGCAGTCATCATTGTTGATGTCTATATATCTGCATCTAGGGGGTTTTTTCAGCAGAAGAATCCTATAGATTTTATGGTGATTCTCCTCACAGCTCAATCCATCTGCCCATCTGCTGGATTTGGGCTTGGCTGCTGTTTAGCAGTACACAACCTCTCTCCAGCACAGTCTAAGCTGTGAAGATAAGCCTGAATGAAACCACAGAACAATTCAGGATTGGCATAATGTAAGAAGACACAGTTTGGCTGAGCTAAGCAATAGTGACATTTTGATTACTTTCCTAAAGCACAAAAAAACAGCTAATGGATTGACTTTTTGTAAGTCTCCATTTGAAGATTTCAGCGAGAGAGGAATGCAATTAACACAAGGCATTATGACAAAAGGGGAACAGCAGAGTCCTGTAAGTTGACCCACTTGAAGGATCAAAATGAACAGTATCTGCAGTGACAGGACTAGAATTATGGGGTAGATTAGACAGCAAATTTCTGCTCTGTACAATGTAAATTACTCCCAAAGGCAGCAAGTCTAATTACACAATAGGGGAAAGGTTTGGCTTCCTACTGGAATGAGGATGAGCTGAGGCTGTGTCATAAATTCACTCTAGGAAATGTCTTGATTTTTGTCTAAGTTAAAAATTCTTTTTTTTTTTTTAAAAAGCAGCAGTTATTTACAGATGTGTTCTTACCTGTAGCATCTTAGACATTTTCTAGTTTAGAAAATATTTTCCCTTTCTCTAGAAATTTTATGTTCCTCACCCATTTCATTCCTCTATACTTGGTGAATTAAGTGCATTTCACTCCAAAGCATAAAGCCCCTTGATATGTCTCTTTCTAGACCCTTTCTGCTTTTTGTAGAAGACCTGTACATGCTCTGCAATACTTTTTTTTAATCTTCGAGGTAATTATTGAAAAAGAGGATTCTAAAAAGAATCTCAGAAAGGAGGTTGTATCTTTCTCATTGGTTTTCTGGAACTCTCCCATGCAGTGCTTGCAGCGACATTTCTCTGCTTGGCTGAAGGTCATTCTGGAGCACAGAATTAAAATGGGAAAAGCCAGAGCCCTTGCTGACTGGAGATGCCAGCTGAAGGCCCTGCGAGCTTGGAGAAACTATACTTGGGCCCAGAAAGTAGAACAGGAGACAGAGCAATTGGAAGCTCATCTCCAAGATCAAAACAGGTAGTGGTGACCCTTTACTGTGGAATTCCTCCTACTGCAGCTGTACTTGGACAGAGCAGTGATCAGGGACTGTAAAAGGAGCTTGTCAGTTATCCAGCAGGAGGGAAACAGCAGCTTTCTGAGAAAATTGCTATACTGCCTGCAGGCTGCCAGAGGCATTGTGGCACAGATGAAAAGGAGGACAGATATAAACAAGAGCTTTAGCACTTTTCAACAAGTCTGTGTCTTAGTCTCTGTAGGTGTCTTTCCTAGAAAACTTATCCTGGCTTGCTCTGGACTCCAGAGAATCTGCCTTGCCAAATTTATTCCTGATTAATATATTTGCTGTTTCAGTAGATGTATAACAGAGATGATATTGGCCAGTGCCTTTCACTAAGGAGGCTGTTGGATGAATTCCCTGTCATCCAGAGAAAATACTTCCCTTCGCAGGTGTCTGGCAGGCTGCAGTGGTGAGACACTGTCATTTTGCCATATGCTGCTGGCCAGGGAACATGATACCTCTTTTGCAGCTGTCCTGCATCCCAGAGATGCCACAGGAAATTGCAAAGTGTGAACTAGTGAAACTTAATTCAGAATAGCAGGCATCCTTTCTACCCTCCTACTCCTCCTTGGAGGAGCTCTGTACATTTTCAGAGGGCCTTCAGAGTTGAACAGCAAAAAGACTGAGGAAGTGATGTGGCTTTGTTCCTGGGCAGAAGCCTCACTTCTGCCATAACACAAACACTTTCTCATTCAGGAAGACCCAAGTGGCTGTGGAGCACAACCAGCGACGGCTCCTGCGCTGCTGCTTTCTGGCCTGGCAACGCTGGAGCCGAGTGGAGACGGAAAAGCGAGAGCTGCAGAGGAAGAGGGAGCAGACAAAGAGAAAGATGCAGCAGCTGCTGGAGGCTATATCACAGGGGACAGGTGAGGACAGACCACTGGAGGTTAACAAGCCTGGGACAGCAGAAGTAAACCATCATCAATATTTACAGCAAGACAAGGTAAATCTTTCTCATGTAGTTTTGCCTATTGGCATAGCAGTATTCTTAGAAAGTACTTACTTTTTGCAGTCTGAAATAAAGAGTACATTGTCTCAGAGGAAAGCTTCTTTCCCAGGATGACCCCTAAATACCTCCCTGCAACTGTTCAGGAGAGAAGTCTAAAAATCAGAGGCAAATGTGAAGGACAATGAATGAGTTTTAAAAATAATCTCTAGTGCTGCCAAAGAACAACCTTTCATGTACTCTGAGTCGCAATGAGCATCCCACCCCCAGATCACTTTTACTGAGAGATTAGTTACATTTTTCATGCCAGTGCACTTTTCCTGCTTTTAACTATGGAGGAAAAAAAAGGTTGTCACTGGCTGTTTCAGGATAATGCACATCACAGGAAGGTAAGAGAGGAGAATCAGAGGTTGCTGGCTTAACTTGTCATTTGTCAGGTTGGATCCCACCTTCCCTTCTGTCTATGAAACCTGTACCACATCAGTACTCTAATGTCAGCATTAGAGCTCAAACACACATATTACGGGTCAAGCTTTCTGTTTGCTTAAGTGTAAGCAAATGTTGATTCTTTCAGTGCCTATACTATCCTAGTAGGCATGTATTTTTCTTCTGCTGCACTGGTAATATTTGTGCTCTAGGAATGGGACTGAATTTAGGGTTTGACCTAGGAATCAGAAAGCAAACCTTATAGCTGATGCCTCCTCAGAGGATGACCATGTGTCAGAAAGGTGCACCCTCATTCCCCACTGTGCACCTGTTTTGTGGTAACATTTATCAAAGCTGGAAAAGAGGCATGAGGAAGCAGGACCTTGTAGACTTCTCTTCCATTTAAAAGGGGACTGTTCAGTAGATCAGCTGTGTAGATCACTTCAACAACTGGTTTTAATTTTATTCTCCATCTGAGCTCTGAGCAGGGACAACACAGTCCAAAAGGTAGTGTGCTAATTCCTGTGAAATGAGCTGTCCTAAGACGTGCTCCCTAACAAAATAGTCAGGATGTATTTCTGCTAAAGCTCTTGTCTAATCAGGATTTCTTCCTCCTGGTGAAATGGCACACAGCTTCTTAAGAGTTCTTTCCCACAGCCTCCACTTTGTACATAATGGGGCCCCTCTGGCCTGACTGGATAAGGATTGCATAGCTGAGATTACCCTACTTCTCAGGCATCTCGCTAGATTTGCATTTAAAAAAAACACTATGCAGGAAGGGCAGAAGAATGCTTGGTTTTAATCAATGCCAATTTTTCCTCATTTCTTTTGGTTTTTCCCTAGCCAACTGAAACTTGCCTTATACAGAAAGAGCAGAAAGAGCCTGATCAGACCAGAGACCAGTCTTGTTGGAATATTGTTCACACATCTCATTTCTGCAGAAATCCCAAATTCGCCTGGGAGATTACAATTAAACATGCAGCCCTGAGTGCCCAGGACCAGGCTATGTACAGGAATCAAATAGCCACAGTCCTCCAGCAGTTTCAGGCACCCAGTCCAAGGACATCTCCTGCTTATGGCAGTCGATTTGAGCACCGTCATGCCTTCCAGCAACGTGTGATTGAGGAGCAGAGGCAGCAGCTGCAGAAACAGCAAGAGCTGATTCGTAAACTGCAGGAAAATCAGAAGCTGAGCAGAGATAAAGAAGGGGGAGCACAAGCTATGGCTGTAACCCACATGTTTAACAGTTCTGTTTCTCAATCCGTGGAGAAAAAAGAACCCAGATGCACAAATACAACCCCTTTGAGGTATATACCCTCCATAAAGCAAGGTCAGTTAGTCATCATGTCTCAATCCCACTCAAGTTGAGCCAGAATTTGCCAGGCACATTTCAGTCATGCTAGTGCTAAGTGTTGTTTCTCTCAGCTGTGACTTAGCCTCAAAAGAAGTATCAGACTGGCCACAGTTCTCTGTCCTTCTGCCTCCCTGCACTGGCTCAACATCAGGTGGTCCATGCAGGATCTACTTAGAAACAGCAACACCAGTGTCAACCATAGCAGCAGCAGGGATCTGTTTAGTTATGAATAAAAAGAGCATCATCCTCCCTTATTTCAGACCATGCAGGAGCCCTGGAACTCCATTGTAAGGGTGCATCATCAGTCCCATTTCAAGCAGAAGAAAAGTGTATCAGGGATAATGCAGCACAATGAAGAACAGAAACAAGAAGGCCATAGGTGGTAGGTGTGAGACATAGTTTGACCACATTCACTGAAGAATTTCCTTACTCTTTTTCTTTCATAGCACACCTGATTCTCGTGGGCCAGAAAACACAAGGGCAGCAATGCAAGGCAGGAGGCCTTCCAGCCAGCTGACCTCACCTCATCCCATACTGAAAGGTATTGTTCTAGATAGCAAACACCATTCCAGACCATTTTTCTCAACAGATTGTATGGAAATGTCAGTCTTTGCCTCAACTTTGCTGGTTGATGATATGGTGGAAGTAAAATTCTGCACTTTCTTTCTCAGTCTAACAGTGCTGTGAGAGGAGAGGGTGAGCTGTTTTCTTGTCTGAGTCAGGCATCTGTAAAACCTGGGACACTGCAAGCTCCTCACTTAGTACACTGTTGTGGCAGCTGTTGCAACACCTGTGGTTGCCTCTGCCATGACAAGACTCAGAGAAGCTGTACAGGTGTTTTTGCCATCAGTCTCATTCCCCTTGTTATGCATCCAAGTAACACTTAAACTAGCCAGTCATTTTCATCCAACTTTGACAGAGGGAATTAAATCCCTAGTCAAGGTTTTGTGAGACAACAATAGCCAGGATGGGAAGGAACTCCACATCCCTGCCTTTTGTAAGATATCTCTCCTTCTCTGGCTACACTAGGACACAATAAACATGCAACATAGCCTTTTCATTAGTAAACTAGAATCAGGGTTCTGTTATATCCCTCAGTCATGTTCTTGTGTATCAATGCAGCCTAGGGTCAGTCTGCATGAAAAGTTGTCTGGAATACAATCATTGTGATGTTTCAATAGTTTGGAATCAGCAGACCTTTTTGGCCATGACAGTTGGGCATTAATAGTTGTCTTCTACTACCTGTGTTCATCTCCAGTGCTACCTAGTCCAAGCCATCGTTCACCCTGATTTGCCTGAACTCTGTACACCTTCGAGACAGAAAATATATTTTTCAGAGCCTTCAAGTAGTTGTGTTTAAAGATCCCAAAAAAATTCAGTGAAGAAGTTATCACTGAATAGTTTTCCCTTGGCTGAGAATCCTGGGACAGCTGAGAGGAGAAAAGAATCTGAGGAAACACACTGTGGTCAAAACACTTCAATGCCTCCCAGTTATTGGTTGCTCCAGCTTGTGCTTTGTTTGTAGCTGCAGAGGAAGCAAGCACAGGTTCCCAACTCCTCTGCATGTTCTGTGTGTAACACCTTTGCTGCTGGCCAGCAAGATCACTCCATTGCAATTTATCTTCCGAAAGAAGCATTAAGCAGTAGTTTCTTACTAGTGGGACCAAGTACCTGTATGTCCCTGTGACAGTGATGCTGTCAAGAAATTGCTTTTAAATAAGCAGTTAGAGCTTACTGGAAACCTCAGAGCAATTGCTGCTAAATCATGTGCCCTGAGCCTCAGGCAAGGCAGGGAGGGACAAACCCTCTGAACGCTGCCGTTCTTCCATACCTGAGCCTATGTAATTGCTGGGGTATTGAGTCATCTCACAGACGTTTAAAGGTCCCTTGTTGATGACACTGCCAGCTGCAAGGGCCAGCAGGAAGCAAGTCCCTTTGTGCTGGCATTGCCAGGGCAGTGGGGGCATGGCTTAGAGTGATGCATCCTTGTTCACCAAACTTCTGCCATTACACCATAGCTCATTTCCACTAAGCCTTATCCTTGTTTCTGTAGGGATGGAGGAGAGAGCAATTCAGCGGGCAGAACAGAAGAAGAAAATAGAAGAAGCCAAACAACGAAAAGCAGAGGAAAAATTGGTAAGGGAAGTGGAAAATGAAACAAAGTGTCTTTCACATCATTCCAGTTACAAGAAATATTGATTTAACTCCAGAGTCAGGGACTGAGAAAAGGCCCTTTATCCAAAGCAGGAGTTTTATGACTTGTGAGAAAGCAAATATGCATCACATATCAAAAGAAGTAATTACTGCTGGTTTTGCAGCATCAACCCTCCTGCAGCGTAGACAGGTACTTCATCTTGAAGTTGCAGTTCTAGAAACAGCCTCCCTTACCACCCCCAAACACTTTTTTTCACACCTACCCCATGACTGTAGCTTGTCTTTGCTGAGAATGGTAAGGGTGGAAATGCACCCAGAGATCCACTTGATGGGACCTGGCAGTGGTGGGGTTCCCCTCCCTGCCTTTCCTCTCTGGTCACGTGCAGCTTGAGGACATGCAGTCTCACCTAGTAAAAATCTGCACATTTCTGGCAAATCTCTGCTGAAGAGGGAAGATACTGACAATGTTTGTATAGTTAATATACAAATTCTGAGATACACATACAACAGAGGAGCCTTCTTCAAGTCAGGGTATTAAACTGTTACTGAAAATATTACTAGTAAATTGCATTAGGATTAGAAAGTGTGATCTTCAGAGTCTGGGGAAAGAAATGTTTGGGTACCTGTAATGCTGCTTTGCATGTGGAAATGAAACTTGAGAGCAGAGCCTAGGGATTCAGAACTGACTTCAGTTCTCAATAAATGACTTGGGGTATGGTTTACATTTTTTTTTGAGGAATAGTGGACAAATACTATAACTTAGGGCAAAGAAAGTTAGATAGATAGATAGATAGATAGATAGATAGATAGATAGATAGATAGATAGATAGATAGATAGATAGATAGATATGCATCTAGGCAGTAAAAAGGACAGCCCCTCCTCCCTGTCCTTTCCACAGTTCGCTCTTGAGCACGGATCGTGTCTAGTATGTGAAACCTCACCTGCTGAAGTTTCAGGTGCTGGTCAATATTAGAGGAATACTAGGAAAGTTTAAAGATCTGTGTTCATGGAAAAGGTCACATGAAACAAATTGAATTTCACCTTTCTCCATTTCAAGGCCCAGCTGAAGGCTGAAGAGGAAGCACAACAGAGGAAGGAAGCTGAGGAAAAGGAAGCACAGCGGGAAAAACGCCAGGAGGAGAGAAGGCAGCAGAAGCTGGTGACCAAATGCCTCACCTGTTTCTTCCCCTTTAGCAGGGATAGGGAAGAAGTACCCACTGGTACTCAGTCAGCAGCCAGAGTAATGTGAAATGAAGGTCTTCATTGGTAGAGCAGAGTTCCACAGCACAGCACCCACAATACAGACTCACAGACTGCCCTCTTTCTGGCAGTGTGAGGGGTAGAGCTGTGTCCCAAATGTGCTATGAAGTATATGCTGTCTGTCTCCTCAGCAGGACTAGAGGTCCCAGCTGCTAGACATTCTCTGCTGAAATACAGCCACATAAGTCCCTCACAGTGGCAGCATGTTCAGCCTACTCTCAGATTCCTTCCACTCTTGTCACCCCTCCAATGTACGCAGTGATACCAGTCACAAACACATGATTCAGAAGTAAACGAGCCTGACAGTTATATCAAGGGCACCTTTTTCTCTTGGAGCTAACCTAGGAATAGCTGCACTTCATTATTGTTACTTGGAAATGAGTTCTCCTAATAACCCAGATAGCGCATTTGAAATCCTACAGGAATTCAGCTACAACTACTGTTCTACTTGGATTGAGTGTTTTAGAACATTTGACCTTCATTCCTGAGTATGAGTCAAAAGCAGTGTTACACAGTTATGAAATACCCACATCCCTCCCCTGCTGTTTAGGCTAGATTAAGTGGTGGGGTCCATGCATCAACTCAGAATAATTTTTGGACATGTTTTGGATGTCAAAGAAGGTTCCTGCTACATCAGCAGTTGTGGTAGCCGCAGGTGACATGTCTGTTACAGTAACTCCAAACTGCAGTGCTGATACACAGCCCAAGGGAGTGTCCAGGAATACCATCATCTCCCAGGAGAAGACAGATGCTTTAGGACACAGTTCTACTGCATGGGGTCATGTCTGGTCTGCAGTGCTAAAACTGATGCAGATCTCTAATTCCTATCAAGTCAGAACCTCCAGCTCCAATATGATAATCTATTGCCATTGCTTAATATCCCCTTCATCCTGAGGGAATTAAAACTACTGCTTTTTGTATTGCAGAAAGAACTGGAGAAGCAGAGAAGGCTAGAGAAAGAGCAGCAGCTCCAGAAAAAGGCTAGAGATCACTATGAGGGGGTCCTTCTCAGAAAGCTAGGAATAGTGCCATGGAAAAGGCTGAGGGAGCAAGCCAAGGAAAACCTAGTGGTAAGTGCTGAGGGTAAAGGAAATGACTGGTGCCATAGGAGGAAGGGAAAAAGTAGATGCAGCACTTAGCAGAAGCCTTAATAGGCTTTTAGGCCAGGTAGAGATGGAAAAAAGCAAAATTCTCCCTGCATACCCAGCCTTATATTAGTTTTCAAATAAGCCCATCTGACAATAATCATGAAAAGCCATTAAAAACCTGCAGGGATGGCATCCTCATTTATAGCTGATTAAACAGGATTAAACAGCAAAAAAAAAATTTTAAAGTCATATGACATGTGCCTGCCAGTTTTCTTATTCCCCAGCAAACCTTATCAGTGAGATACTGCCAAGCAACTTTAGCTGCAGAAGTTAACCCCAGCCTATCATCAGGGCTTTCACTCTCTATGAAGTTCCTGGTACAGAGCAGGCCACTGCTAGTGGCAGGACACTACAGGTGATAATCCAACAATCTATTCTATCCTGGCCCTGTCCTGAGTGCAGAACAGCGAGTGGCAGCTTCTGAGACCTCGATGCAGGAATGTTGCTAAAAAACCGTTTCTGCACATGACTGAGTCAGCATCCCTTATCAGGGAGAGACTGATAACACTCAGCTGTATCCTGAAAATGCAGCCAGAGCCCAGGGCTAAGTTGGAAAGCTTCCATTTAAGTCACTGGAACTGGAGCTACTCACAGTACTTGACCAAATGCACACAGGCCTCCAGCTGGGAAGAAGTAGATGGATAGAAGCTGTTCCGTATGTCCACCCTGCTGGTCGGCGTTATGGACAGGCTTGGACCAAGCTGTTACAGGCCACGCCTCTGCCCCTTTCACAATCAGTTACACTGAGCATCTCATTCAAAAGGGTATTCTCTACAAGTGATGCAGCAGTGGCCTGGTAGAGAGACTGTGCTTGTTCCTTATGCTGACCCCTCTTGGCTGGATCCTCTAAGTTATTCCAGCTGAAATCTGGATTTGGGTGGCCCCAGAAAAGCTGAGATGATTTTCTAGTGCACTCAGTTTTCTGTGGCTTTATACTTAGGTAGTCACCAGTTCAGGTAACCAGCTGCTGTCTCTGCTGTCTTCTCTCAAGGTGGCAGAAAGGCACCACAGCTTGGGCCTGCAGAGGAAATGCCTCATGACTTGGCTGCAGGATGCCCAGCAGAGTCTCAAGGAGAAGATGTCTCGGGCTGAGGACTTCTCTTCCCATATGTTACTAAGATGGGGCTTCAGGAACTGGCTAAAGGTTGGCCTGCACCACAGTGGAGAAATGATACCAAAAGGGCTGGCTGCTGCCACACTTTCCTGTAACCACAGTGCCAATTCACTCACCTGTAGCACAACCTTTGCCAAGTTAATGCTATCTCCCCATTCCAGCAACATTATTCCCTTTTTCAAAGACCTTCTCTCAGCTTCTCACTCTCCATCACTCTCTTCCATACAGAATTTTCTCTTACACACTGCTCCTCCACCATCTACTGTCTCACCCTGCTCCCTGTTGATTTTCCTCCACTCGTGTGCCCACCACCCTTCACTGCCACAGTCTCAGCACTGTTTTATTTATTGGGCCAGAGGTTGGAAGAGAAAAGAAGAAAAAAAGCCATTCTCACCTGTTTCTTTGTCCTCCTCCTCAGTACAAGGATTATCTCTGTGCTCAGGAGGAGAGAGCGAGTACCTTCCGCACAGTCTGCCTCGTGAGGAAGTGCTTCTGGGCATGGTTTGATCATACCAGGGAGGAAAAAAGGGCCTTATGGGAGAGGCTGAACATTGCTGCTGGACACAGTAAGAGGTGCATACCCTTACTAGCAGTTCTTTTTACTTTAGTTTAATATACTCTGTAGATTATTTTAGGGGCTACTTTTTGACAGGTCACCTTGTCCCCAGGAACACATGGAACAGGTTCTGTACTGCTGGTGTTTTGCTTTTGTGATATGCACAGACAGCATCTGCAGAAGTTTATGCTAAGTTTCTATGCAGCTTGGAAAAGAAAGTGTAATGGCACCCTTCACAGGACTTCTAAATCTGAAAAAAAGAGAATACAGTGAAAGCCTAAGTAAGGATAAGAGGCTGAAACTTTCTAAGCTGATTAGCAGATCTGGCCATGCGGCTTCCACTAAAAGCTGTCTTAGGAAAATCTTTAAGTACAATTATAGCAAGCCAAATGATTGTGTAGGAATTACATAGTACTTTTTTGTCCACAGCAGATGATTTAGTTCACAAATCCAAAGTTGATCAACTAGAAATCCTACTTAAGAAGTCTTTATATTTATGCCATCACCAGTGTGACTTGGCAGCTAAAACTAGAGCAGTCAGTTCTACCAATCATGATTGGAGCTGGACACACCCAGTCCACTCCTTGCCCCATAAAATGCATTCTAGCAGGAAGAAAAAACTATTGTCAAAGTTCAGCAGAGAACAGAAGTCTGTTCATCTGCTTCATCATGGAAGCATGGTAGCTGCATGCAGTCATGAATAGGCTGTGCCTGTGCACAGCCGCAACAGGATCTGCAGCACCTTAGAGGAAGAATGAAATGAAATTCATCTCTTTTGTGGTAGAGTAAACCTGTTCTAGCTTGCTGTGTCAGTAAGGTCTGAATAGCGCACAGTTTAGCATTAACAAGCCAGCAAACTAGAGGAACTAGGGGAAAGTTTAGACCCAGGAAGAGACTGGATTCATTCTATATATGACCTCCTATTAAGAGCATAATCACCTGACATTCTTCTTTATCTCTCTCTTGACTTGCAAAAGGCAGTTCAGACCTTGCCATAACAAACTCTTCTTTAGACAGGACTGTGGTTCCCTATTGCCTGTATGGGAACCCAGGGCAAGGGCACCTTTGGTGGGATGATTAAAATCAGGTAAGAATTGGAGCCCAATGAGCCCAGCTGCCTGCACTCCCAAGGGGTTGGTTTGGACCAAATGAGCCTGCATTTTTCGAAAAGAAACTTCTTTCAGAGGCCCTATTTATTCTTCAGAAAACCTCTTTCGTCTTTAGAGTGCTAAGCAAACACCAGCTAATGAATCCTGTCAGAGAGGAGAGCAGAATTCTTGGTGGAGAGGAATAGAAAAGAGCAATATGTTATTCTTCCCCAGCATGATTGACATTTCAATGAAATGGTCTGCATGTAGATATTTAACATGTGACAGCCCTGACTAACAGCAGAAAGGACAAATCTTCAAGATCTGAATTCCCCCTTCAAACAGAAGTTCTCTTTTGATTGCCACTTATGTCATGTACACTTCTGCATGTTGTCACTTTGTTCCTTGTGTCACTAATTTCTTTCAGGAGAATTACACTGAAGGCATTCAAGGCATGGAGGCAGTACCCACTGCTGATGAAGAAGGAAAGGGAAAGAGAAGAAAGAAGAAACCAGCTACGCAGGAGAGTAGCTGAAATTCTCCCCAACTTCCAAACATGACAGAAGAGAGCCAGATGAGATGGGAAGGAGGCAGCAAGACCAGTTCAGTTCAGTGCTATCTCCCTGCAGACTGAAACAAGTCCAGGGGGAAGGCTTACAAAGTGCAGAGGATCTTAGAGCCAAAGGGAGCTCCCTGTGGTCACTGCTGTTGTAAATGAAGCAGAGCTGGAAGCTTATTGGACAGTTCCATCAATTCCGTTATGCACTTCATGAACTTAGTTCTTTTAAGCCTCTGTAGGGGTGTCTTGGTTGGTGGCTATGAAGCCCAGATAACCAAAGCCTAGCGTAGGGTGTCTTTGAGGCCAAGGCCATTTCCACATGCAGAGCTAGCTGCAGCAATGACATGAATCCTCCTCCATCCAAGGAAGCACAGAACTAAACTATACCTCTTTTTGCCGAAGCAGTAACCTGGTGCATTTCTGTTGGCAGTACTATGTAGGGTGACAGCTTGTCCAGAGGACAGACAGACCTGGCTGTCAGCTGACACCTGACTACTGCTGTGAACTTGGCCACCCAGAGCACAGTTTCTAGCTAACTGTGCCAGGAAGGTTTGAATGGGAGGGGGAAAGAGAAGAGTTTCTTATGCAAACCATATTTGTTAATGATCCAGATCATATCATTGGATATGGAAAGTCTAAAACCTGGGTTCTTGTGCAAGAGGCTGTCTTGTTTGCCCACTGGCCAGTTCATAAGCACAGTGCTTTGATTTTGGTACCAAGCAGTGGTCCCAACTTTATGAGCCTCAATTGTAATTTAAACACTTCCCAAGCTGTTTAATATTTCAGGGTGTACTGTGCAAGTCTTAATCCAGTGTTTCACCTGATCCAGTACTTCAAAGAAAAAAGACAAAGACTCCAAGAAAAAGGCAGATTGTAGGTTTTACAGAAGCTGCTGACATGATTAAAATGGAAGTTCCATAGTACTGTTTAACTTTAACCTGCAGCATAATGCAGACAGGGTAATGCCATTCAGGTACACTATGTCTTTGTAACAACATAAGGCAGGAAGCTGGAATCATTTCCCTCTCACAGCAAGATAGGCAAAGCTTTCCAAAAGCATTTGGCAGTACAGGAAGTACTTGAGTAACACCAGAAAGACAACAGTTTACTGTTATCTTGTAACAGATCATTAGTAAAACCCATATATGCACTGGAAGTTTCCAATAAACTCAAATCTGAAATTAATACAACTGAGCTGTTGGTGCAGATTGTGTCAAGCCAACTGAATGGCACTGGACAAAAGGCCAGAGCCAGGACCTAGACCAGCATTAGGTGCTGCAGACAAAGTGGCATAGGACAGGGTGGGTGCCCAAGCACCGCAGCACATTCCAGAGCTTTAGCATCAGGAATTTGTCCAAGTGGACGCAGGGATGTGGCCAGAAAAAGGACCCTGCCCACAAAGCCAGGCTGTTGGTGCAGGTCTGAAGACAGCTGTCACTTGCAGGTACCTCCCACAGCCATCCTCTGCAACACCCAAACATTCCCCGTGTCCCACAGGCGCGGCGCAGACCCGACCAGCAGCAGGTCAGACGAGCGCGTTCTCCGAATGCAGGGAGCTGAAGGTGCCTGCACGGAGCGTGGGCAAGCTCAGACCATCTGGCTGCACTAAGAGGCAGATTGTGAGAGGAAGCACAAGCTGGGAGAGGCTGGATAACACGTGTTGCGGGGAAGAGCAGGCAGCGTTTTTTGCAGAGGACTGAGCCAAACAGCCAGGGAGGAGCAGAGCTGGGGCTGAGCTCCCAAAGTAATGCCCCAGTGCAGCCAGCAACCACACCTGCTGCTAACAGCAATCCACTTGCTCTTGGGACATTCTTTCCTGTTGGAAGTCTCTGCCATGTAGTGCAAAATGAGCTCCTGGAACTTCTGAACCAGCCCTTATACTCCCATTTTTCTGCTGGAATTTTCCTCTCTAGCGGGGCTTGACAATGAACACAGCAAGGAAGGCCTCTGGCCCACCTTCCACCTGGATTTGTCTAAGGACAATAGTGACCCAGAGGACAAAAGGTGAGGGAGAAAAAGCATCTCTATGTGGAGAGAAGGCAGCATTCCAGCCAGCCAGAGGCAGGACATGCTGCAGCTGTAAGGGGAGGAACAGGAGTTTTTAGCAGAAGAGTGGATGCGCCCACATGCAGCCTGGAATTGACCCTAGTAACAGGCTGGGCATGCATTGAATTTACATCTTGCACAGCTAAAAAGGTGCCCCAAACCACTGGCTACTCAGGGGTGTATCCAGTTTACTAAACTGCAGATTCTTTCCCCTGCAATGCACAGTTTGTCCTCAAAGCCCACACCTCCCACTCATCTCAGTTCCCACTCACCATCCATGAAAATAATGCTGCTTATGTGGGGCTTTGTTGCCTCAAAGAATTTGAAATACAGTCAACACTTTGGAAACTGCCCTTTGCTTCCAATACTCTTACCTTCCAGGGTTTCCTTCTATTCCTTGTAGCTTTGAAAGATTCTCCTGACAAGATGCTCTTTGGTTGGACAGTTGCAGCAGCAAGAAATCAAAAGAAGATCCAGGAGCTGTGCTTTGACAGCCCTGGCCTACTGCCAGTGCAAGCATGGAGCTGAAGCCTCTGCTAGATCCAGCTGAGGGACAGGGAAGATGTTCAGGGATCAGGCAAATTCATACTGAACATGGTCTAAATCAAAAGGGACATGAGAAGCCCCTTGACTTCCTTACTGATGCACACTTGGCTGAAACAACTCATATCTCCTTGGCAGAAGCAAGGCCATGCCAGATGAAGCACAGGATATCCCTAAAATCCCTGGCACAATGTTGGAGAAAATTGGGGCTCCCACAGGAGAGTGACATGAGAGCTTGTCAGACCAAGGAAACAGCTTCAGCTTGCAGTTGTGCCAGAGCATTCCTCCTGCTCCAACACTTGGCTAGATGCAGATGTCAGTGCCTTAATGCTGGTCATCAGCCCACACTCACAGCTCAGGCACACTCCTGCCTGTCAGCTCCTTGCTTTTCTTAGCAAGAGAGGGAGGTGGCTGCACAGCCAGGCTTTCCTTCTCTTGCACAGGGGTGGGGGGAGGACTTTTACTGCAGTACAACAGCAAATACAGAACCTTGAAGTGATTGCAAACTCCCCATCCTCTAGCAAGACCCCTGCCCCTACAGCATTTTAACAGTTTCCCAAAAACCTCAACCACAGAAATACCATCTTCTCATTAAATCTGTGCACCAGTCACTTCCAAGTCCCCCAGGCCTTGCACAAACTGGATCTGAAAGGGTGCCTGAAATATTAAACAATTTCCTCTCCTCCCCCCAGTCAGGGAGGAACAGTAGTTAGCCTGGGAGGGGTCCATGGACCATGCAGTGTGATACACAGCCCACATATTTGCAAATCTGTTATCCATTACAGGCACCTGCCCCAGCAGTGGACCTTGGCCTTCCCAGCACAGGAGCTGCCATCCCAGGCATGGCCCTGCTCTGCAGGGCCAGCACAGCAAGCCACAACAGGGTAAAAATAAAAGCTAGGGGGAAACAAGTTTCTTATGTCCCCATCAACAGCACTGGAGTTAAAACTGGTCATGCTTGGGTGTCCAAGTCTGACAACCTTCTGCAAACACTAGTCTCATCCAACCAAAACCCTGCTGGAAGGTCCTTGCTGTCAGCAGTGCAAAGTTATCTTCAAACAAACAGCTGAGCAGCAGACAGAAGTACCACAACAAATCAAAGGCACCTGTGAGTCTACTCATTAAAAGTTATCTTGACTTTCAGCAGCAGTCCCAAGATACCAACAGAATTAAAGGTTACATCTCTTCCCACTATCTACAAGGAGAATATCCTATATAATTTCCAAATATGGCTTAGAAAAGAGTTTAAAGCAAGAGGTTGTTCCTTTTTGGGGTTCTGGGTGTATTATGTGGGCAGGTGTCAGAGGGAAAGCAAGACCCAGGGTAAAAAGGCATGGAACCTGCTCAGATACTGATAATGCATTGCTCACAGGATGAATTGCTACCATTCAAATTGCTACCATGAGGGAATGTCTCTAGGATGCTGAGAACTGCCAGCAGGTCTCTCATCTCACCACCAACAAGGCCAAAGGTCAACCTTTGCAGAACTGGATGAACATTTGTTTCCCAAGTTTTCCTTAACCTTTTGTTCCCTTATTGCCAAGTCCAGCTCTCAGCTGAATAGCCATGAGGTAGTGGCAGCTTTTGATCTTTCAGCTTGCCTGCATGTGTCGGCATAAATCAACAGGTCACTCCACAGACCACTTCCATTAATTTATTTTGATTTATTTGATACCCATTTGGAAACACTGAACACGATGCAAAATGGACGTAAACACACACATCAGTCTCTTCAAAAACACTCACAAATGTTTCACAAAATTTCTTCCTAAAGCTCAGGTTTTAAAAAAAATACTTTCCACTTTCTTCTAGAGCCCATCGCTCTTCACATTATCAGCAGAGGAATTCCACAAAGACAAGATCTTGGGAGGCTGAATTCCCACATTTCACAAAGAAGCTCACCTGTCTGCAAACAGATTTTTGCTGCAGGATCCTCCTGGTAGTGGCAAAAAAATAAATCCTAGGTAACTGTAGAATTTTTCACTGAAAGGAATACAGGAAAACACATCCATAATCACACACACTTCCTGCCCTAATGAGGCAATATACATTCATATAGGAGGAAAAAACCAAGCACATTATTAAGACATTAGGCAGTGAGGCAGTATCCATTTTATCTTCAGAAGAAATTTTACAGCAAATGGTTTCATTAAGACACTTGAAAGCAACCTACTTTGAAAGGAAAAAAAAGCACCATCATAGCATGAAGGCTGAAATGTGATTAGGAGTCACAAGCAGCACCAGCTCAGGCTCACCAGTGACTTTTGTCATTTGAGGACAAGTTAAATGGAGAAACAGTCAACGTGGGGACCTGTGACTCACCTACAAAAAAGCACAATGCAGGAAGACACAGTTAAAGAGTGCCAAGCCACCACTTACAGGATGTATCCAATGAGGCACTGTTCCTGCTACAGACACCAAACAGTGGGGTGATGGCACTTGGACACGGAGGGTGTAACACTACAACACCAGCAAAACCAGAATCCTGGGCTCCTAAGAGCTGCCTGGTCTGCAGAAATCCACACTATTTGTGAAACAACAAATGCCTCTTAAAAGGTCATGGGTAAAACAAGATAAACTAACTCTCAGACTCTGGGTGGGAAAACATCAGGGCTAGCTGTTATCAAAATCCTTCCCTGCTCTTGGTCAGCTTTAGGTCCTCTCTTCACAAACAGGGAAAATAATCAAGAGCCAGCAGGGTACTGTTTTCTGCACTGCCAGGCATACAGCTTACAGGTGAGACACTGGCCCTTGCCTGAAGGCCACACACAACCCACAAGTCCCCTGTCACATGCAGGCTGCTCCCACTGCTCCAACCCCCAGGCAGCATGGATCTAGGCAGCTACTAACACAGGGTGCCCAAGGACTGACTGTGTGTGCCTAGATTTTAACATTTTTCTACCAGCATGGTCAGTACCAAGCTCAACAGGAAATTACTCAGAGAATAAAGTGTTCCTGAGCACGCCAGATCACAACAGTTTGCCCTTGCAATAACTGGAAAGGAAGCATTACCCTCCAAGGGTTTCCTGCTAATTCTCAGGGATGTTAAAAGGAGAGTTCCCACATATGCATCTGAAGGGACTGAAACTCTTCCGCCCATTTAGATGCCTTTAAAATATCCCATTACTTTATGCTTCTCATCTCCCAATGCATTCACAAAGCAAATCCTTTCAGGAAGAAGAGGTAAACCAATGCCATGATGTTAAAGAAACAGTCACCATTACTATGCAGATGACAGCCACCTGAACCTCCTATTCACTGAGGAAACAGCACTGCATTTTCCTCCTAGAAAAAAACTCCACCCTTGCAATCTTTTAGTGTCCTGAATGGTTTCAGTTCTCCCTGGAGCCAGGGCAAAAAATGAAATTTACTTTAGCACTTTGCCCCCACTCTACTGGAGCATGTTTGACCAAGGTATGGAATGGTTACATCAGTCTCAGGTCCTTTGTTCCGATCTGCAGTCCAAATTCCACACTGCCTGGGAGAACAGAGAGAGTCTCAGTGTAAGCAGCTCAGATGAAACCTGCCACTCACTAAGAGACAAGGGACAAGGCTACAGTGACAGACAGGCTGCAAAGGTGAAACATGTGAAATCTCTGCCTGTGGGAGTAAGTGAGCACCACAGGGTTAGCAGTGCCAGGGCAGCACCCTGTGATCTGCTCTGCTTTCTCCCAGCCAGGAGTAGCAGGACTCTGAGAAATCACTTATCTCAAACCTGCAAAAGCTCCCAGAGCTTGTTCAGCCTGTAGGTGCATGATTGATTCCGGTGTGTGCAGCACACAGGGACGGACAAATTGGCTGTCTCCACTGCAGGGGTTCATTTAGCCCAGGAGGTCCTTCTGCCTTTATCTTCCTCAGTGCCAGCAGAGTAAGATCTAAGAAGATCCTCCTAGACCACAGCATCCTTATCTCCAGGGTTGCCAAGCTTAACATCATCTCAGCAGGTGTCACAACATACATATGTGCCATGGAAACATTTACAGACAACTCAAGTGAAAGCAACTTTGTCTCAATTTGAACTCCTAGGATCATGCTTCAAGCTCCAAACAGAAGGTCATAAAGTAACACTTTGCACAGTCCAGCTGCATACTTCTTTATTAACATTAGAGTCAAGAAAGTAGTCAGAACTTTCTGCTGTGCTTGGTTAGAGGCAGGAAGCAAAAGAGCTGTCCCTTTACCTCTTTATAGAGAACTGCTTTACTGGATGAAAAGGAGAAAGAAATAAGGGAAATTCAGTAACTGTATAGCCACATTCCAAATGCAGCTGCTCCTTAATTATCTGCTGGTTATAAAATGTGCCACTTGAGGAAACCAAACAGAGCAAAAAGCAACACAGTCTTTACCTTAAACTGGGACATATCATGAGAAGCACTCAAAAATATGGCAGGGATCCCAACAGACAGCCCCTGCTTTCTTTTGGCATCATGCACCATCCATTTATTCTTCAAAGCTACTGCTCAGCAGCACAGTGAATGTGCATCACCAGTCCAACATCCCCCAGCTGCCTGCCATGCCCGTGCACTCAGGGGCAGGCATGACCCACGCACACTGCACACACCTGAAAACACCACAGCTAGGAACAAAGCTCCATATCTGCTTTTGCAACTCAGGCCCAACCTGAAATTCTTGTGCCACAGTCCCCAGCTCTTCCAGCCAGACCTCTCCTATTACTGTAGGGCCAACAGCATACATAAAGGGCTTCAACCAAAAAACTACAAAAAATCCCACCCTGAAATCCAGAAAGCACTGCCACCAAAACCTTGTTATTTTGGCTGAAGCTTGAGTCCAGGCCATAATACAGCTGCAGGCTGATGAGGAAAAAACGGCACTCTTGCAGAGCACATTTAAACAGGTTCATTTACCTGCCAGTACAGGTCATCTATCCCAAAAACAAACACCTCCAACACATCCTCCATCTCTTCCTATGTACCTTAGGGTTGATCTGTTCCTTGGCTTCTTGGCTTGAGAAATCAGATCTATAGTCAGGCAGCTCCACAGTAACCGGGCCGAGAGGAGACAAGATCACTGTGCTGACAGCAATACAACCAAGATGCTACCTACCAAACATGCTGCTAGCAGAATTGCCTGCTCTCCCACACACATAGGATGAAGGTAAAGCTACACTAATACCAGACAGACAGCACTCTTGTTTTGCCCTCAAAGTTCACTTCACATGTTGCTTCAAAGCTCCTTACTTGGTGTATTTACCTGCTGTCATGTGTCACAACCCATAATCAGAGCAGAAACACTTTGAGGGAGATGAGCAAAGCCTTCAAACCAATACAGACCCAGCTTGCAGAAAGAACAACAGGATCTCTTTTCACTCATTTAGACAGACAGGGATGGAATAACAACTTTAGGAATCAAGAGGTGAAGAGATCATACAAAGTCCTACAGGAATGTAGCTCACAAAGGCACTTAATAGAAGCATGTACACAGCTGGATGGAATCAGAGATAGTAAAAATAAATAAATAAATGCACCAGAGAGGAGAGCACTGCCCAGTGACTGCCTAGACAGTCTCTTCTAGCCCAAGAGACCGGTTTCTGCAGGGCTCCATCTGTTATCTGTGTCCAAAGTTCACTCTTCTGACATCTCCAAAATGGCACACATAGGTACAAATCCAGGGATTCCTTAACCTTTGCAGGAAGCAGTGCACTCTCTGAAGCCCAGCAGCAGGTTCCTCCTGATGCCAGCATTCACATCTAAGGGAAACTCAAGTTCTCAAAACCTTGTGCTCTTCTTGCTGTTTCCCACGGTGAAAAAGGCAGCAGGCTCCTCCTCTCCCCACCTGCACATATGGCTTGCTGCTTTCTGCATCCTATTGCTGGCTGACAGCATGTGAAGAACCATTCCACCGGGGAAAACATCTGCTGTTGTCAGTGAGGGGATAGCCCACATAATGACCACGAGGAAAGGTTGTGTGAGGAGGAGTCCTGGCGGGAGGGGCTGCTCCCCTGCTAAACAAAGTCAGTGAGCCATGACACAACGCCATCTGCAGAACGAGGGTGTCACACGATATCCTCGGCAGAGCGCTGTGGAGGAGAAGCCCCCAGGCTCAGGAAGTGGCCCCAGTTGCACAGGAGTCCCCTGTTGTACTGGCCAGTGTCTATCACTAACCCACCCAGCAGCCTGCGCCCAGTGTTGTCCCGCAGAGCCAGCCGAGCTTCCCTCTCAGTCACGTTGTAGCTGATGTTCAACACCTGGATAAGGAGGATGTATCCCATGCCAGCTGTTACAATGGCACAGTACCACACACAGGTGAACGACAGAGCAGAGCTGGCAGCAGGGAAAAAGATGGGAAGGAAGCCATTTAGTACAGGAGCAGCTGCTTTAAAGTGACTTTCCCTGGTAATCACTATCCTTTCAAATCCCTGTCTACATCTGCCACAGTGATCTCACTTTGCTGCTTTCATCAGATAATCCTTAAAGGCTTTCCCAAAATTAAAGCTTCAGGGTTTACTTAATGAGAGCTTTTACTGCTAGCAGAGCTACTCTTACACATTGCTGTCACACAACCTAGCTCTTTACTCTTCGTGTTGTAACGGTGCTCAGGCCTTACTTAAGGACCCCAGGATGCTCTCACTCTACAGGTCACGAGATGGAGCAGAGGAAGGAAGAGTCACTTGAGTACTATCAGTACTCTGCCCATCTGTGGTAGTGCTGGTCTCTGAACTCATGTCCAATAGCTCCCACCACCTTCCCTGCCAGACAGCATGTTCTAGGCAGACAGCTTGGAGGACATTCACTAGATAAATAGTAAGGAATGAGAGGGAAAGAGAGAGAGAGAGCATGTGGATTCCAAGCTGTCAGACCATTACGTGCATCGGGCAGGGACATACATATCTAAAAGCAGATCTATACATAACACAATAAATACTTCAAATCCTAGCTCCTTCCACTTTTTCCACATAAATAGCGAGCTCTCTCCAAGTCTCAGGCTGCCCGCCTTGGCAAAAGCAGAAACACATCTTTGCTTTCCAGAGTTTTTTAGGGAACACTTTGTGATCAGGTCTGACAACCAGCAGAATGAGGAACAGGAGCTAAGCTGCCTGAGCAAGCCTGCTCCCACCACAGCTCTCCCAGACAGACATCTCACCTGTAGTCAGAATAGGCCCCGGGGCAGTAGAACAATGCCACAAACAGACTTCGGCCCCTACAGATGGTGTGCAGGGTCAAGGTAATCCCATACACAGAGGTGAGCATGAAGAAGGAGAGTGCAAGGATGAAAGCTTGATGGTTCTGCTCCCCTACGCAGCTGTTAATCCTCCAAAAGGAAAGAAAAGATTACTTTGCTTAAAAAAAGAAAAGAAACAGTGTTCTATTTCTTCTTCCTCCCACAGCTGTCAGAGAACCTGATTTCCAAGGTACTTGCAGTCGACACAGGCTAAGAACTTTGAAAAATCTTCAAGGAAACTTTATAACTTTATATAGAAAGGTTACAAGCACAAGACAATAGACCTGTAGGGTAATAGCAGCAGACTGTTTGCATCAAATTTTTAGCAGGGGTAGTATCCTTTGCTGAGATACATGACACCCTACAAGAACACCCAAAAGGTAGCTTTGGGGTCCCTTGCCCCAGGACAGAGCTAACGCAACTTAACTGCAGGATTACTAGTGCTCTACAGACCAAGTCTAAAGCAAAAGAAAACAAATCCAAGAAAACCCACAGCAAAACCAATCCCAAACTGATGAAAAACAGTAGAGAAGTAAAAGCAATTCTGAAGTACGCTGTAGAAGCTCAACCCACTTGGAATAAACAGCTATTCTAACTGTTCTTTTAAAGGGTAAATACAAAGCTTTTTGTATTTAAAGAGTGTCATAAGGTCTTGCACATAGCAAAAGCAACTCTATTTGTCAGGGACTGTAAAAAAAGAAGCTTACTGTAAAAAGGAGGGAACTCAGAGAGAGAACACGGGGAGCCTCAGCCGTGCAGAACCTACCAGACACAGTGATGGTCCAGCCTCCTCACGCACCTGCCACAAAGCCGGCAGTGCCCTGTTCGGGCTGGCCTGATCAGCTGGCATTTAGTGCACCAGTCCTTTTTCACACCTGCTGGCTGCTCAGCTGACATGCTGCAATAACCTTTAGCCTCCCCATTCACAGCACGACTGCTGGCAGCACCCGAGATGCCATGGAGCCCGCCGGAGCTCCCTCTAAAACTCTTGTTGTGCAAACCCTGGTGCGATGGCTTCTCGTTGCCTGCTGGGATGGGAAGGTAGCCAGGGTCCCTCTTGGCTCGAGACAGGGCTGCAAGCATAAGAATTAACCCGCACGTGAGAGTGACCACTTGGGAATGCTCCACGTGGCCCCGGGGAACCACCTCCCGGAGAAACACATAGTACATATATCCCAAGGAGAAGAGCCCCAGGCTCAAGAAGAACAGAGTCCGTTCCTTCCTCCGGTGGGTGAGGTAGTAATACCACAGCACCACAACGGGCAGGGACGTCAGGATGATGAGCCCCAGCAGGAAGTGCAGGGCGGCGACGTGGAGGAAGACGGGCAGCAGGACGAGCGGCGGCACGAGGCTGACGTTGATCTTCACGGCCCCCGAGAACCAGGGGACCCGCAGCCGGTCCGCGATGGTGTCGGCGATCCTCTCCAGCGCTCCCGGGGGCAGGGATTTGCACGTCAGCCACCTGCGAGCGCGGGGAGCACAGCGCCGGCTGGCACCGGGACGGCCGCGCTCCCGCCCCCCGCCCCGTCCCGCTCCCACCGCCTCCCCTTTCCTCTCTCCCGACAAGTTTCCCGGGAAGCGGGGCGCGGCTATCCCGCCCTCAGGGCGGCAGCCCCGCGGGGACGCCGCCGCCGGGAGGGTGTCCCACAGTCGGCGGCCCCCGAGGGTCGCGGAGCCGGTACCTGTCGCAGCCGTCGTCCAGCTCCTCGCAGTCGCAGCAGCACGCCGCCAGGTGGTTGCGCCGGCCGCGCCGGTCCACGTACTCGCAGCAGCAGAGCGGCTCCTCCATCGCCGCCGCCCGCCCCGTCCCTCCCGCGGGGCCGGGAGCGGCTCCCGCCGCCGCCGCCGCCGCCTCAGGTGCTCCGCGCGCGCCGCCGCCCCCGCCCCGCGGCCCCGCCCCCGTCGCAGCGCCCGCCCGCCATTGGCCGCGCGCGCCCCGAGGTGTGCGGGGGGCGGCGCCCCCGCCCGGACCGTCCACCTGACGGCGGCGCGCGCCAATGGGCGCGCGGGGGGGCGGCGCCGCCGTCACGCGGGGGCACCTGCCTTAAAGGGACAGCGCAACAGGTGGCGGCCGGCGGGGCGGCGCCGCGGGCCCGGGCTGGACACGGGGCCGGGAAAAGCTGCCCCCCGCACACCCCCACACCGACCCTGCACCCCCTCCCCTCCCCACACCTGTGTCTGCACCACTGCCCCACGGGCTGCGCACCGCCCGAGCCAGCGCTGCCCTCCTAGCACAGCTCGAGGGAGGGGGACCTTGCATTTTCTGGGATTTTCTTTCTGTATTCATCTTCTTTCCCTCAACCTGCTTGGAAAACGCTTGAAGCACATGAAAAGGAGTTTCATCATCAGTGGGCACACCACGCTGAAGCACAGCCCTTGATAGAGGGAAAACACCGAGGGCTGAAATTTCTCTGGGAGAGCTGGAAACATATGGCAGAAGGCAGCTTGCCAAAGCTTGCAGTATGCAAGAGATCTCAAACCCTTTCCTGTTAATTAATCTTAGGCATATTCATCGTTAAGATGGTGACTTCTTTCACAAGGTCCCCATGGCTAAAAAAAGCCTATGAAGATCCTGTGGCTGTGAATCCACTAACATTCTTTTTTCTCCAAAACACTCTTCACTGATGGTCATTTTCCTACATTGACATAAAAAGCTGCAATTTTGTAAGAGACAAGCCCAGTTCTCTGCCAAGGGTGTTTTTCCCTCTGAAATGTTCAGATCCATTCACCAGCAGTACAACTGCCCTCACTCACTCACCCTGGGATGGATCCAAGAGCTCTGCACTGTTTGGAATTGAGACTCCCCAGAGAAGAAGGCTGGCAGGAGAGACAAGACTGCCAAGCTACGGCAATGCAGAACCCGACTTACTTCTTCCACAAACCTTTTATTCTGTGCAACAGTAAAGAGTCCAGAGGAGACAGTTACAGTCCCTACCCCACAAGTCCTCACACACACATCTGTTCTTCCAGCATCTTGAATGAAAAGCTGATGTGGCTATTAACTCTCAGTCTTGCTGCTCTGTGTCCTGTTCAAGTGGTCAAAGCTTCTTTGGAGCATGGAAAGGGAAATCTTCAGCTGTGGAGACACAATCCACCCCCGCCACCAATTACTTAAGTCAGTCTCCTGCATGGGTGAGATATCAGGAAAATAAAGTCTCCCTCCTCATTTTCTTTTAAAGATTTCATGTGATTTCCTCCTCCCTGTTTCCATAAACAGCTTACTGTGCTCTCCTAACAGCTACACTCTGTAGAGTTTATAAATACTAACAGTCCAGGATGATAAAGTCTTAACACCTCACCAGACAACAGCACAGAAGATAAACCACTCCACTCATTTTTAGTCACAGATAATGTTCAGTGCAAATACTCCAAGGAACATGGCAGCACAACATGAATTTTCTTTTACTACCTGGCCCTCCTAGTGCATTTTGGTGCACAAAACATGTTTAGGTTATTGACAACCCTCAGAAAACACAAGGCAGCAAGCATTAAGATGCTTCAGGACTTCCAGACAAAAAGTGTTATTCTGGATGAAAAAGGTGGCTAAATTCTCACTTTTCTTTTTTTACACTGTGTGTTCAAAAAGCACTTAACGCTTCAGAATTAGGAACTGTTTGAATAGTAAGCCGAGAAAATAAAAATGGCATGAAAACCAGAAAATTTCATCTCTAAAGTGAAACTTGGAGCACTTAGGCTTTTTCAAGTTGTGATCAAAGTGGTGGTTAATTAACAGATTAATAGCAGCTGCGCATGCAGAGACACCTCTAAACAAGGAGTGTAAGAAATGGCTTCTTTTTCTAACCTCCTTTAGTGGAGAAAATTGATATGGGTACTTTCATGGAAGAACAAAGAGCAAACAATGGAGAAAGGTACATGTGAAATCTCCCTTCAGTTTTCCTAAACTAATAATTTATTCCATCACATTTCAAGATATAATCAATGAAGTTAAAATCAGAACATTCCTGAGTAGTAAGTAAAAACTAAAGCATGAATTTACTGTCCTTCAGGTACTGAGTTGAAATTTCAGTCTAGGGATTGTAAGGATTTAACAGTCATGGGCTTCATGATCAGAGAGACACAACAATATTCTACTCTTTTTTTTTTTGTCTGTAGTATACAAGAGCCTGAAATTTTAAGTTACTATGAAGGAGGATTATCTTCTGTGGAGTCTCTCAGAAACATATGGTCTGCAGAAATTATTTATTTTTCACTGGAGATTAGGTAACCTCTTGATATCAAAGCTAAAGGAAGTTCTTGCCAATATCTAGAGGAGTAGTGGGGAACAAATGCCAGCATAAACCTGAATGAAGCAATTCCATAGTAAGATGGGAAAACACTTCACAAATCTTAATATGAGTGTTCTTAGAAAAGGGAATGTGTTTTAAAATAGTCCAGTCTTTGCTTTGTCATGATTCAGAACTGCATTAACACATCTCCTCTTAAGCACATGACAAGTTTAAGAAAATTCACATGGGTACTTACATCTTAGTCAAATAAAAAACAAAACAAAACAAACCCACCCACAAACAAACAAACCCAAACAAAAACTAAAAACCAACCATCAAAAAAAAAACAAAAAAAAAAAAACAAACCAACCCTTCAAGAAACAAATTCAAAACCAAAGCGATCCGAAACATCAGAAACATAAGCACTGCCTGTTAACTAAACTCAAGCCTGGGGCAAAACAGATCAAGAAAACTTTATCTAGCATCAGACCACATCAAGCTATGATAACACAAGGGAGAAAAGATGTACAAGAACATCACCAGGATGTACAAGAACAAACATCACCAGGAAAGATTTTCAGACCTACCTGCTCAAGCATTTCAATTGAGTCTCTTAAAACTCCCTTCACATGTTTAACCTGTTCCTTATCATACTGAGGCATCTCCTCTTTTGATACAATTTCTGGGGATATGCTGAAAAAGATTGAGATTACATCAGAAACATGAAACATGCACCCGAATGCCTTTTTAAAAGCAACTGTTCTCTGCCACCATTGCTCTGCCATTGCTGAGAGCATCCTCTTACAAAAGCCACATACAAAGCTGCTTGCAATTGAATTCCAATACCTGTTTGCTTGAAGCTAGTACCTCAGACCTTTACAGGCAACAGCCACCAAGAAAAAACTGTGCTCACATTATGTTCACAATGTACAGTCCACACTTGAGGGAGCAAGAGCCTTCTTAAGAAGAAAGTCACTCTAACCAGTTCTGTCACTATGGGAGGTTGCCACATCCCTTCCAGACTCAAAATCAGGATATGTTTTTTAACTTTTTTCTTGATACTGTATTCAAGAGGAAGCAACATCTTTCTGTGCCTGAGTACAAAAGGCACCTAACATGGAAGTTTGTGAAGGAGATGAGATTTAGGGGACTCACAGAGAGAAGCTAAAAAGCTAAATGAATCTTTAACATTCCATTTGAGAACATGCTGGTTCACACAGGACAAACACTTCAGTTCTGTGATCAGCACTATGATATTCACAGAAGATGAGTCACAGCAGGCTGATAAATGCAAACTAAGGTTAACATTTCTCCCAAAACAGCTTGTCAAAGAAGAAATTTATTACTGCAAGATGTAGTCAGACATGTCACTGGATTTCAGCATAGACCACAGAAGTACAGCAAGCCCCTGTCACTTCTGAAAACTTACCACTCAATTTCATTGTTTATAATTTATTTTTTAGATCAGATTCTCACATAAGCTGAAGAAGAAAGCAAGCAAAGATTGTGAACTCACTTCAAAGAGCTTTCCTCCTGAAGCTGGACATGATAAAGGGACTGAGCTGCATGCTCTATCTTTGAGAGTTTGAGGAACAGTGTTATATTCAGCAAAACCAAGAGCAGCAAACTGTAGATAGAAGAGAACAACAATCAATTTTTCAACAATTTCAGTTGCAATGCCACAAATACAAGATCATGGCTAAAGATAGCTAAGGAAACAGAATCCTCCCAGCATCCTGGGAGAAAAAAAAGTGTGGGGCAGCACTATACTGAAAATTAGTATCTATCTGAACAATTCCTAGCAGTTGCCATTAAGCTGGATAATAGCAAAAAATAACAACAGTATCTCTTCTTGGAACTTTTAAAATTAGGAATGAGTAGATTCTAGACTTTATAGACTTTAATAGAATCAGACCTAAGTAAACGTGTAAGGTAGACTAGTTTGACAAGTCAGCATTTTCATCCCACATGTCATTTCCAAGTCAATCCATTCCTCTTTTACACCCCCATGTTCCACTCAAATTAGTTTATCATGCTACATGCATCCTTAACATGAAAATGAGAAAAAAATTCAGATAAAAAACAAGATGAGCTTGAGTCAAGCAACACTTTAATGCAAGTGAGTACTTACAAGACACTCATTACTACAATG
This sequence comes from Melospiza georgiana, assembly GCF_028018845.1. Lineage (NCBI taxonomy): Eukaryota > Metazoa > Chordata > Aves > Passeriformes > Passerellidae > Melospiza > Melospiza georgiana. The sequence goes on from NC_080431.1 coordinate 85,799,513, forward strand.
ATGGTGGTGGTCCTACTTACTGCATCTCGTTTCCTTCCTATAGGGCAGGGAAGAGAAGAAGGTTAAAAAGTACTAAAGACTATTCCTAAAGGATGTCTGCAGATAGATACATGTCAGTGCCCAGCACTTCACACAGAATAGCCCAAAAACTTCTGATGGAAAAAAATCAGGTCATGTAGGTGCATAGGACCACCTCCAACATTCACCAAGGCATTTTTGCAATCATCTCTGAGAAGCTGGCTGAACAGTTAGCTCTTCCATCAGAATTCCCCCTACCCACTCTGCTGGGGAGAACACAATACTGGGGCATGGTCACATTAAACCTGAATTGCCTGAGAAGGCTGAAGTCCATCCATTACTAACACACAAACGTGCTGTGGGTCATGCACTGCAGAGACAGGCTGCAAAGTGCCTCTCTGCTGCTTGCGCTCCTGCTCACATTCATCTTTCTGACAACCAGTGTCAGTCACATTTTCCTGTAACTGGTCCCATTCTTACTGCTTGGTTTATCTATTGTCCTGAAAACAGCTCTTTGGGAGGCCACCTGCTGTTCTGCAGGCATCAGGGACAGAATGCACCTGTTCTCTCCAAACCGAGCAGTTATCACTGTGGGCACACTTATCTTTAAATAGAATTGATTTTGCACATCCCGCCCTGCACAATAGACATACATAAAAGCTGTAATGCACACAGAGGCACACCCATCTGAAAAGGTGGAGCAACAGTAGCAAAATTAAGTAATTAGGAAGCAATTTCACATAGGTAGAGTTCTTTACACATGCTGTTGATCCAAATATTCCCTCAGTGCTATCTATAATCAGCATTGTCTCCCTCTTTAGGGAAGTGTACTTGCTCCTACCTCACAGTTTACAATCCAACTTCTGTCATGGAATCCACCATTCCCTAGTGCAAACTAGTGCACAGATGTTCCTCATCTCCCTAGGTGAAACAAATGTTGTATATGCTGGGGGCCAAGTCTGTCATGCCTAAGGGCAGTAGAACTGCAAGAAATGCTTCAGTGACCCAGTAATTACAGAAGCATATGGGAAACAGACTTCTTAACATTAAAAATCAATAGCCAAAACTGAGATGACAGGGCCAAGAGGCAAGTGGCAAAGTTCAATCAACTCATCACCTGTGTGTGTGGTTATTTGAAGAAAAAAATTTTTCAGAAACTTTACATGGATCAGGTTTTACTTTCCCTGATCCAATCTCATTTTCAAACCTTTGCAGATACAGAGCAGTATTTAAGATTTTGGTTGATTTTTGTTTGTTTTAAAACTGAAGGTGATCTTAGCCTTAATTTCACGAGATACTTATGATAAAAGTGATCATGCATGCTCCAAATATAATTTATGCAAGCTTGAACTTGCTAAAGCATTTGCTATCACAGAAAAGAGCAATACATACACAAGCACTACTCTTGCACTATTTTAAAAGTTATGCTTTCTTGAACATACCTTTTGGAAAACACTTGATATAAAAAATTCCTACCTATTAAGCTGCCCTGGGACTCTACTCCCAGGTCACCAGAGGAATGCTGGGAAGAGCGTTTGGGAAGTGATTCTGCCAAACCCCGGTGTAAAGTGCGTCGCCTTCGTCTCAGAGCAAGTAATTTCCCAGAATCTTCTATGGATTGGTTAATTGCATATTCCTCCATTAGGAGATCTGATTCTGCAGTGGAAAAAAATAAGGTTACCAAAGTGTCAAAAAGAAAGCTGAAGACAAATTGTGAGATATGCAAGGTGGCAGTGAGAGGAACAAGCACACCTTCCAATACATGAACTTAAAGCAGGTAATTGGCGAACTACACCCTGACCTCCACCCTTGTTCTGTTTTCTAGAGGGCACTTGGAACACTCTGCAGGGGTGGTGCGCACACAGCCCCAGGCAGGATTGTTCAATGCTATGCCAGACAGCAGTTGGAAGAGCACTGCAAGACACTGTTAGACTGAGGCTTGAAATTGTGTTAGACTGTGAGCCTGCAGCAGTGGCTGGCCAGGCTATGAACAGACATCCATGGAGCCTGCCAAGTGCCACTGCTTCTCTTCTCATAGGCACAGTCAAGGAAATTCTTAGAGATAAGCACATCCAGCTGAGAATAACAGCTTTCCTGCTGCTCCTCTTGTTTCCTTCTGAAAGCCATTATGGCCAGGTATACAAGAGCCCCTTGTTAGCCACAAGGCTTCTTTCATACCCCAGAACTGGCAGATACGCTGATGACAGCAAGTTCTGTCTTTAAGACTGCTTAGGTGTTGCCTTTTTTTCCAAGCCTTTCTTTGAGGAGCCAGGTTTGACAGACAAAAAAAAAGTACATAGCAAAGGTAGGCTCCTCACTCCAGCACAAAGAAGAAAATGCCTCACCAAGTTGTTTGAAGTTTTCCTGTATTCCTCCCCAGGTATTCTTCTCAATTACAGACTTGACAAGGCCCCAAGGCTGTTTTTTGTACTTCACTTCTGCAGAAACCCTAGAAAACAGAATGCAATAATGGAAAAGTGCTCTTCTAGGCGGCACAGTGATAGCAGAAATCTCTTATCAGAAGCAGCCTCCAGCTTATGTCTACAATCTGCAATACCAACTGGAACTGCCATTGCTCTCCAGCTGGGCAGCACTTTTATTGAAAAAATGCATGAGACAGACAGTAGCAAAGACATCTCTAGCTAAAGTGTCAAAATCTAAATGTCCAAATTATGGGAAACATTTTGGAATGTTTTCCTTCAGGCTCAGACTACCAGATGATTTCTATCCTCTGAAGCATTCTCATTTTAACACATATTTAAAATAGGATTCAGGCTTCCAGATAATAAAGTAATGATTTTTACTTTGTATGACTACACATGATATATCACACGGGCACTACAATAGCAGAAAGTGAAATTCTTTATCACAACTCAAGTGCTCACATCCTACCCTGAGTAGACAGAAATTAAAATCTGTCTTTCCATGAGCATGACAGAGGGGAAACCTCCATTACTACTGTGCATTCCCTGCGTTCCTCAGGTAAAGCTAATCAATACTGTTTCCGGAATAAAAATGAATTGGACTAGAATCCTTCAGAGGCATGCTTTAACTGAGTGAATCCCAAAGCTATTCATAAAGGACAAAGTACTTGATTTCAATCAAGAAGACTGACCATCCTAGAATACACTTTTTTCAACTTTTTAAGTCATCTTCCAAATCAACGTTAGCCCACTGTGCATGGTATAAGAAAACAACTTTCAAACAGAGTTTCTGAGCCATTTTAAACACAGTTTAGTAAGGCCAGCTGTAACATCACCATGTGCCTTTCTGTTCTATACATGTATGCTCTGTGCAGCATGTGCACCTAGGTTTTTGCTCTTATCCTTGGGCTGTGGTATGTCTCAGAAAAAGCAAGTCTAGGTCTCAAAGAAGAAGAGCGATTCACTAAAAAAAAAAAAATCCAAAGCAGTTGTTCAAGGACAACTGTTCATTCCATTCTCCCAGTAGAGAGGTAGTTTTCAGTAGCCTGAGATTAGCCAGAATAGAATCCAGGCTTGCTCACCTTTCCTGAGCACTGATTAAGTTCCAGAAAAAAAGCTCTTACTAAAGACAGCACCACTTACATTGTTTTCAACAAATGGGAGAGGAAATTCCATATCTAGACAGAGTTCACTTGAGTACCCTCCTTGCAAAATTAAGTACATTCTATCTTCTCTGCACATTCCTGTAAAAACATTCTCCTCTACAAGCCTTTAACAAGGATGACTGGGAAACCTTCTAATAAAGCATTTCAATTTTTTCCAATTTCTCCCACTCACACAGCTGCACTCAAAAAACACAAGGCTGGTCAGGACCCAGTTCACTCTGGGAGACGAGTTCTGTACCTCAGAGTCAACATCTCATTAATTTCTCACTGCATTAACGAGATCCAAGCACAGCTAAATAAATTAATAAACTAAATAAACTAAGCTTATTCTTCATAAAAGAAGCCAACATTCTCAGTGCTGCTGGAAAATCTCAACTGAGAACATCCCTGCCTTGGCTTGTGCCCTCCCCAGCGCAGCACGCAGGCTCACCGTAACCGGCACTTGTGACTGGACGTGCGGCTGATGCAGTATCTGTTCACAGTGTAGAAATAATCATGGTAGGGGACGTCGTGGGTCAGGACCTCAGCATCTACCTGGTAAGACTGACCTTTCTGGCTCTGCTTATGCAGGATCTATCAAAAAAGAAAAGACAATTAAGAAGGTATACTCATGGTACACAAATTTCCCCCACCACCTTTCAGCCTGAGTTCCTTGGGCTGGATCAACCAACTCCAAGTGAACTTAAGAAGAGAGAAAGCCTGAAGAAACACTATAAAAACCAGTTAAGAATATCAAGTATAGGTGGGGTGGGAAAAGAGAAGATGCCTCCTGCTAGAGCCAACATCAGCAGCATCAGGACTTCCCCACTGCCACCTCAAGTACCAGATATAAGGCTGGCCACTGCCTCATGACCACAGCTTTTCTTTGAGACCTTTCCCAAAGCAGAATTACAAGAGGGTTGAGATTGGAAGGCACCTCTGGTGCTTGTCTTGTCAAGAACTCAGGCAGGACTATCTAGAGCTGGTTGCCTAGGACCATGTGCAAGTGGCTTTCCAGTACCTCCAGGGAAGGAGGTACCACAACATCTGTGAATAACCTGTTCCACTGCTTAGTCACCGTCACAGTGAAAAAGTGTTTCCTGATGTTCAGAAGGAATCATCTGTGTTTCAGTTTGTGTCCAAACCTCTGGTCCTGTCACTGGGCACCACTGAAATCTGTGGCCTTTGATAGTGAGGGCCTGACTCAGAATTTTTTGCACCCTCCTTCAGATGCTTCTATAAATTTTAAGATGTCCCTGAGTGTTCTCTTCTCTGGGCTGAAGATTTCCAGCTCTCAGCCATTTCTCACATGGGATGCTCCAGTCCTTTCATCATCTTAGTGGCCCTTTGTTAAGCCCTTCACCTCTCATACTGGGGAGCCCAGAAGCGGACACTGAAAGCCTTTAATTGCACCTTTTCACCCCCCAGTTCCTAAGAGATGTTTCACAGGAATTTACAGACATCTGTAAAGGCAGAAAGCCTCTTTCATTTCATAAGCATTGGCTCAGTAATGGTGAGAGACACAGCAAGACACCTGAGAGATGCTTTGTTTAAACTCCAGATGCACATTCAGTTCACTGAACTTTAATCCACAGTGAGAACTGTGACAGACCACAGAGTGGATCTGTCCCTCGCTCTAAAGGGCACCAGACAGACACACACACACACACACACACACACACACACACAGTACCTGCTTCTCCGTTGCAGTGGTGAACTTCCCACAGAGGGGATTGTTAATCGTTACAGTGTACGTCAAAGTCCTCAACTGATTGCCATTGGAGTCTCTATTCCAAGGGGTTGATACAGCATCTAGATGAGAAGTTATGCAAGATCTCACATAAAAAATTACCCATCTTATCATGTCTTAACAGTTTGAGAACAGGAGTAGGGGGAAAGACAGAAAACTGGTTCCAATTAATTGTGGGGCTTTTCCAGGAAAAACCATACCCGTGTAGTCTGCTAATAAACAAAGGTGAGGCTCTGGATAGCTGAGCCTGAATCTACTGAAATAGGGTTGACAAAAGAGTAAGCAATTAAATGAAAATATGTCATTTCCCTTTTGCTTAGAGTTGCATAGATTCTTTTAGCATTATCAAAAGCTTTTGCCACATTGCCTTCCCAGCTGACACTGAATAAATATTATCCTTTTTGACTTGATTTTCTGTTCTTACGGTCTCAGTGAATAAAATTTACTCACCCAGAAAATTAAAGCCTGTGAATATCATTTAGGAGGATGCAATGATTTTTGCCTGTGTACCAACCATACAAATTTCACTATTTCTGGGACACAATGTAACCAGAAATACCCCACAGAATGCATCAACTTAATAAACTACTCAAAATTCAGGCATTAAGGTGCAATTTTGTGGTGCACTGAAATGAGGTTTTTACTCCAAAATGTGCATACCTAGGGAAACAATAGTCTAGCTTTAGATATCCTCTCTCATAGTGAAACTTAAAAGCTTAAAAATTCTTTTAAAGCAAGGAAAAACTTCAAACAAATTCAACTCAGCCCTATTTAGCAATTCTCAGAGCTAAAAATTTTCAGGGTAGCTTGTAACAGACAGAAGGGAGAAGAGTTTATTACCTACTATACTCCTGGAATTAAGAAACCTCTGCATGAAGTGAGAATTGGTGAAAAGGATTTCAAACATCTTGTCTGCAGTGATGTGGAAAACTCTGTTTATAAAAAGTCTCCCATAGAGATCATTGTCAGAGACAGTCTCCTTCACTGCTAAGAAAGACAGAAATCAGGTTAAGAACAGTATTACACATAACCTTGATAGCATTCTAGGTTTTATTACAGCTTAGATCTCTCCCAAGCTTGCATCAGCATTTGTTTCTTGCTCTCAGAAACCCAGTAAGGATAGCAGCAAATGATTTGGTAGATAGGTTGCCTTCAGGAACAAAGTCCAAAGCTGATTTCAAATACACGCCACTACCACCACGTGCAAACTGATAAGTTAACAGCAAAAGCTACCATCCCTTTAATTTTGCCTTCAGTATTTTCCTAATTCTGCAAGAAACACTGGGGAAAGAAAGTTAGCATAATTTTCATTAATATGTATGTCTATTGTACAAAAGACAAGAAAAAAGGACAGTAAAACCATAACAGTTTTCTTCTTATGGCTGGTTCCAGAATTCTGCTTTTAACAGTTGTAATACTGGTAATGCCCACAGTCTAAGGGATCAGGTAGACTCCCAAGCAGTTCTTCCCTCCATACCCATTGAACAGGAACACAAGGGGCACCCTGCTCCATTTTGCAGTTCCCAAAAATGCATGGAGAGGCTCAAATGCCACCATTTATTTCAAAGCCACTGAGCACCCCAGTGGTATTCTGTGACTGCAGCACTGATCTTTGCTATTTCTGCTTTTTGGTGGTTGCTGGCATGACTCAGCTTTGTGGTTTTCTCAGCCACGCTTGCAAGAGATAAGGGATAGAACTATAATCCTGGAGGGCAGGCCAATCCTGTGCCAATCCCAACTCAATCTGCTTATGCTTTAGAAAGAAGTCAATCCTAAACTATAATTACCAGCAAGACAAACAAGCCCCCCCCGGCACCACACATCACTAAAATGAAACAAGCAGCCCAAAAGCAAATCTTGCAGCAGACAGACACAACCTTTCAACTGATACAAATGAATGCTCAGGGCTAGGAAAGGTCAGTGCCAGCCACAAATGCAAAGGGAGCCTGAATATCACGCTGTAGTTCACAAGCTGCCTGGAGGCTAAGGTTACAGCACTTAAAACATTACTGGCTTGGTAGCAGTCAGTATTGATAAGGCAAATGCACTGACTGAACAACCACAGCAGTCCCCAAGGAAAGCCAGTTCTGACTGAGCAGACTCCCTCTCTAGTGCTGCTCCTAGCCTGCTAGAACATCTGCCTCCAAAAAAGCTCTCCTTGATCTCATCAGACTTCAAAGGACCCCAAAAGAGAAGCGTGAGTGCTGTGTTTTTGTGCTTGCACAAGAGGTTGACTTCCTCTCCATGCTGTGTTCTGCTTATGCAATTGTAATTCCAAACAATTATGAGATGGACAGAAAGCAAACACACATTTCAAGAGGTCTATTTAACCAGTCAATACACAGTCATTACACGTAGAATATGAATTCTGCTGTGCTGAAACATTCTGCAGGAAGCCAGAATTTCAGCCTGAGTTTTCAGCTTTTACTCACTGAATTTTCTCTCCTAACTGATTCTAACTCTAATAAAAAGCAGGCCAAGTGAACTGTAAGTTTGACCTAATTTAACAAGACCTCAACATTACAGATCTCTCCTTTCAGAGTGCACTACCCACATCCTCTCTTTTGCTAAGAGACAGGAAGTTTCAGATACTGATGCTGACCTCCCCGCTCCTACTGTGCATCAGCTACCAGGCAATACACACCTAGTTACTGTGGTTGAGTGTTACTCAGCTGGACATTGACATGCCCAAGGAATCTGCTACCACTTAAAAAAAAAAAATAAAGACACCGAGACACATGATCAAGCCACCAGATAAGCATCAGATTGGTTTTGTCAGCTCCTTGTATATGTCTTAGCAAACACAAGATAACACAAGTTACCTCTGCCCCAGTGAGCCTGAGCTAAACAACTCAACTTTGCATTCACCTGCAGAGGACAGCTGCTATTCTTCTGCTGATGCAAGGTAATTTGGTATGCCAGGTCAACTTGTGATATGCACAAAGTCCATGCTTTACTACCTCAAAGTGCAGATCTTGCTACCAAGCTCTATTACTCTGAGTCTATCCTCTTTCTAGTGAGTTTGAACAAAAAGCACCCACAGGTCTAAACAAAACTTCCCCTAAGTTAATCTACCTACACTAGCTCTATATGGTCATGTCTCTTATAAGGAATAGTCAATTAAGTGCCAATGAAGTGCATGAGCACCTACTGAGAAATATGTTTTCTATTTACAATCCTTCTCAGCTCTTGAAAGAAACAAAGGAGTTTTTTTTAATGCTGTTAGCACATACAACAGTAATTTTCAGAAAATCCAAGCTAAACCTGGATTTACACATCAGGCCCATCAGCTACTTTAGATGCTGGGATTCAAACAGCTGCTCTCCAAGAAAACTTTAAACTTTCTGGACAATGATTCTGGAAGGTGCATGTGTGTATACATGCTGTGAGTTCCACATCTGTAGCAGGATACACCAGGAACTTGACAAGCTTCGAGTCACTTCCATCTGGGCTTCTCAAAATCTATTTGTAAAAATTCTAATGAAGCAGCGAGCACAAACAGTAGCATAGCAATGAATAAGCATACACTTTACACCCTTGTCATTTGAACAGAACAGGCAGCCTTAACCACTTATCTCTGCTACAAGTGAAGGTGCATGTTTGTCTACGGTTTCATTTCACACAGGTAAACTTTGCCTTTGTTTTTCACACCAGTAGGGCAACACAAAGCATTTTACCCTAAGAATGGCTTGGAATGCTCTTTATTAACAAAGTATTTTGTGTAAATAGAGAGATATCAGTTTAACTCCCTCACTTTGAGAGCTGTTCTAACCCCTCAGCAACATATAATTATCAACACTAACTTTCTCAACCTGAATACATTTATAGCTAAATTGGAGCTGTCTGCTAAAAGAACATGAGATTATTCTGACTTTAGGTAAGGATCACTAGGGACCCAAAAACACAGAAGTAAGCATATTACCCAGAGTGTTCTGATTCAGCCTAACAACAGCAGGTCTATTCCCTCCCCCACTACTACTTTGCACTTCCTAAGGTCATTTTCATCACTGCAAAGCAAGCTGCAAAATAATATTTGAATATAATACCATTATGCAGCAGAGATGGTAAAGGTTTAAAGACATCTGTAGTGCAAAAAAAGAGACAGAAAATGGGGGGGGAATGGGGCAGTAAGAAAACCACTGTTATTAAAATTCCCCTCAACAAGGAACAGCAAAAAGCTAAACATACCACACGCAAATTAAGAAAGCCGAACTGATAAGAGCACAGGCTATCAAACAAATTAGTAAGAAGGCTGATTTTCCACTCCACAGAGTTGGGGGAGGATCAGGATTTTAAAAAGAATGTATGCAAATCTTGGCACTGTTGAACATTTCTATACCGTTTGGGATAGGGAAAAATTACAGGCTGCATGAAAGATATGTAGGTAGAAGCTTTTAACCAAATACACCTGAAATCGAGTGAATAAAACCAATTCCTAGAAGTGAACATGTTCCAGACATCATCTATTTAAAGACTGTACCAGCAGTATTAACCATTTTCAGAGAACTCTCCTATACTTGAAGTACAGAATCATCTTGGGGAACTACTAAGTAAGTATTGCACAATGCTAGCTTTTTCCAGTTCACAAGATAAAAGAACCTCACCAATTTTTGCCTTCAGGTGACTTAAACATATATCCTCCAAACACCAAAATAAAGAATTTTGTTTTTCAACAAAGTATATCCTTTCAGCATTTTGATTAAAATGCCAATAAGATAACAGGGCTATTCTTCCTTACATACAATGTATATCCAAAATTTTGTATTGGGGGGAAGAGGAGGACAACTAATACAGGGCTGAACCTAATTTCAACTGTCCTGTATTTTAAATAGAGGAATGCCCTCTACACCAGTATCTGCAAGCAGTCAAGCCTCTGCTGTGCCCATCTTGCAGCACCATGATGCAGGCAGTTATGCTCTCCTGCAGGTCACACATTTAAGGTGGTTATTACTACACATAGAAACAACACAGTAAGTCTGTCATGTTACACAAGGAGAGCAGAAATGTGTGATCTCCCTGCATACAGTAGAGCCTTCTAGCAGAAAATACTGTTTTCCCTATATCCTGCTTCCCCCTTCTTACTTTGAAGTACTTCATGCCAAACATGGTCATGGAAAACGGACAAACAAACAAACTATACTAAAGAGTCTTGAGGAAATCATAAAGATCTCCTGGCTCTGGGTTAGAAACATGTATTCTATGCTTGAACTAAAATCTGTTTTCTGAAATTCAGAATTCAGGCCACAGATATTAATGTTTAGCTTAGCCAAAAGTTTGTCATGGCTCAGGATTTACACTCTGATTTTTGAAACTGAACAAAAACACCAAAATGCAGGTCAATAGGCCAGTGGTGCACAGTGGGATGCAGACCCCCATCCCCAAGGTGAGAACTGCTTAGGACAAGGGAATTATTGCTGTGAAGAACAACAGTCTTGAGCTTGCCCCTCACCTTATTTGCCAGGACACCTCCATGGGCAGCCTGAGTATGAGCCAGAGGACACAAGAGAAATTAATCGCATGGGTAAACCTTTGCCATGTAGGAAAGCTAGTTTCATTTGCGTGAAGGAATTCACCTTGTAAGAGTGTGGGGCAACTGCAACAGAAAACAGACAGAGAAACAGAAGAAAAAAATTCTAAGCATGAAGATTCTGAGAGAAAAGATTAATGTTGTGAGTCTAGAAAATCCTGCTCCGAACAAAAAAAGACTAGTCTTAGGGAACGGAAGAAAAATAAGAAAGGCAGCATGAAATCAGTTGTTTTTTATTAAAGAGGTATCTCCAGTTTAACATGCTCTATTTATTCAACATCATTAATGCAGGCATGACAGGGAATATTTACTGCTATTGTTTAGGCACTAGCAGCAGGAAATACAACAGGACTACTTTTTAATCAGTTTAACTGGAGACCTTCGCCATAAAAAATAAAATTCAGAGACAGAAGAGAGATGTAGTAATAGAAAAATAGGAAAGCTGCAAAATATCTAAAACATCCAAAAGCCAGAACATTCTGCTGCTCTAAGAGATACACCTGTGAAAGAATAAATTAATTTTTGAAGCTTGTTAAGTGTGCAGGAGTATGGCATAAACAACAGCCTCTTTAAGTAGGTATATTTACAAAAATGATAATGCCTGACATACATTGAGTTGAATCTGAACTCAAGCCAACAGAGAAGCAGTATGAGGGAGCAACAGCAAAGTTAACTGAATATAACCATATCCCCAGGCAAAAATCACAACTTGAAGGCAGCCAACTCAAATTGTAACTCTGAAAGCTTTCCTGCATACCTCAACAATTTCCCCTGTGACAACACCTGCAAACAACTTCAGTTGTCAGCTCTGAAAACAACAAGTCACAAAATTTCTCAGTGAGATTAAGAACTGCCTTCAATTAACTAAACTGTTCTATTCCTGCCAACAAGTGATGAAGTAAGTTCTCTTTGCACATGAAAGAAATATACAGCTGCTACTGAGCACAGTACTACTCTTGGGGTTTTCTGTCTTTTTTTTCTCACCACCATATAACCTTGGAACCAATACAGGTTGTGCACACTTCACATTAAAAGCATTTACAGAACCCAAGATTCAGATATTACAGAATATCCACCAAAGTTCAATGAGCTGTCTGAACAACTACAGCCCTTTGGCACAGAAAACCTCCCCAGGGCAAGTGAAAATCTCATCACAGAAAGTGAGAACTTGTCAGGGGCTACTGTGGAACCACAGGACAAGCACCCACAAATCTCAGCACAAGCACCCACAAATCTCAGCACAAGTCTGTCATCCAGGTACCTGTGCTGCTTCTATCTTGTACTGGGTAATGAGATATGAGGTTGGTATATTAGGATCCACTGTTAGCACAGAGAGTGAAAGCTGCTGTAAGATATCCACTAAGGTTTTTCGTTTTCAGATCAGACTCAGAGCATGCACTATACTCTCCTGAAACCTTGGGCTTTCAGTAAGCTCCTCAGTTTACTCCACCAATAACAATGAAGCCCATAAGCCTTAAGCAAGTACAAGAAGGGGGTTGGGGGAAACTTTCAGAAACTTAAGTACAGCCTGAAACGTTTCTCCTCAGTTTCCAAGAAATACAAACAAATGAAAGAAACATCTTTGAAATTAGCACCACCCCATTGTCAAGAAACTTTTAGTTTAAGCTGTTGGCAACTCTCTACCCACCAAAAGAGAGAAAGAAAACCACAATTTCTTTGTTTTCATTCTAAACACCCAACAACATTTTCCCCTCACAGAAACAAAGATTAAAAAATGCTTTTGCTGCAATTCTGTGACACAAATAAGCAAACAACTTCCGAAAGATCAGAAAGTTCTCTAACTTTCTCCACAAGTGAGATGGAACACCAAAGTCATGTTGTTTTCCAGATCTCAACTGTTAAGAAAGAGATTTATACCTTCTTCACTATCTGAAGCACTGCTCTTCTCTGGAAGATTTTCATTCTCGTTAAGGTCCAAAGACTTTTCTAAAGACCTGCTTCTGACTAGCTTAGCAGGTTTTCTTTCTGAAGATGGAAGAGGACTCTTTATTTGCTTCTCACTTGAGGACTCCTCCACCTGAAACAACCAAGAGCAGAAAAAAATACCAGCAATCAGAGACCATTAAAAAAAAAAAAAAAAAACAAAAAACAGAGAAAGTTACTATAAAAGAAGACAGCCATACAAAGTAAGCCACAAGTTCTATCTGCTCAATTACCACACAGTCAAGCACTAATTTCCCTCTTGTTCCTCCACCCCAGCCAACCTCTCTTCCCTTTATTTAAATATTTCACTAAACTCTGGCAACAAGAAACAGACTTACTTGTACGTACTGACGGTACCAAGAGCTCCCTTAAATGGGACAGTCCTCTTGCACCCATCTGCACAGTTTGGACCCCTTCCCTGCTTCAACACCAGCATTGATAAATTAATTAACCTTACACAGATTTACTTTACATTCATCAGGTTAGTTTTTCCTAGCAGTTTAGCAAGGGTCCAACAACCCAGAGGGGAAGCACAACGAAACAGGCAGGGTGCCCCTCTTTCAGCAAAATTAGATTAACCCAATTACATATTTGAAAAGTTTTTATTTTGTAGGATACCATCACCCTTTGAAAAAAGAGGTTTTACAATACTGTCTAGAGCCATCCTACTTATAAAATATTACTTCTCACAAACAAAGCAATGGAGTATCATTTGCCATCTCCAATATGTAAGCAAGAAGGAAATCCCTCTGAACATCAGTCACTGAATCAATGATGCAGCTCTTCACCTTAAACAAGAACTGTCAGTTAAGCACGTATGCCATTGCACACTTAAATAAGTAAATCAACAGGGAAACTATATGGACAAAGTTTGTGTATCTAAAAATGCCACCCAAAAAGTTTGGCTACCAGCTTTGAATCAGTTTTCATTCTAATCCTCTCCTCAAGGCCCCACTGCCACCAGTGGAACATGCGGGATGAAGAGCAGCACAGCCCTGGAAGAGCAGTGTGTGGACCACAGTAAATATGATCAGGCCTCCTCAGTTGAGTTGTTCTGACTCATCTGCAAAACCATCACCCCTAAAGAGTATTCAGCATTGACTCAAGAAAGCAAAAGCATCCACTGCTTGAACAATCATCATGTACTTCCTGTACTTCTTGGGTATTTTAAAAAATAAAACCCTGCTACTTTTCTTGTGCAACCAAGGGCTATTAGGTGTGGGTGGCTGGAAAACAGAGACAGGCATAAATCTGACTGCAGTATAAGCAGACAAAAGTACTCCTTCGGGGTCAAAAAAATATAAAGGAAGACGGAATCAGAAAAACACATCAGTTAACAAATGCTCCTATTGAGAGAAGTTGCCATGTAAGTTATACTCAGTCACATAACAGGATCTAGGACAGAACCAACATTAAATGTCAAAATACCAATACAGATGGATGAAGTCCAAAAGGAGCTAGTCGCAACAGAACAGCCTAAAAATTGACACTCAGATCCAGCACAAACCCAAGGAACTCTCATAGCATTTTGACAACAATCACAATCTAGTGAAGTAAGGCTCTCAACAGCAGCATAAGAGCAGCCCACTATGGCACAAGCAGAGCAGGGAAGCCCGGCTCAAGTAATTAGACAAAAGCAACAGCTCTTAGAAAAAAAAAAAAGCTTTTCATGTTGTCATGGAAGAAGAGATTCAAGCTGGGGCTTTTATAATAACTGATTGAGTTTAACACAGATTTCATGGGGGTTTGGGTTGGTTTGTATTTTTTTCCACACTAAAGAGTAAAGATTTTAAGATCTGTCAGCTGGAATTAGAGATATATAATTTATTGCCAATTATACACTTCTCTCCTGAGCTAGTCCAGTAGTGCTAAGCTCTGTGCCAAGGGCTTTTTGGTTTTCAGCCTGTGAACAGCAAGATCTGGGACTGGAAGGCCTCCCTATAAAGGGAGGAGGGAAGATGATGGTTGCAAAAACAGGCAACAAGGTGGCTCCCACACTCACATGTACTGAGAGGGCAGGTAAGCCACGTAAACTTGTGTCAATCAACACAAGACAGCCATTAACAATATTTTTTTCAAGATGGGCATAATACTAGACCTCCACTATTCAGATCTTCATCTTAGGAGAGCTTTGGGCCTTACTTTGTCTATCAGAGCAGTAAAGGGAATTTAAGCCTGTTTCCCTCCAGTCTTTGGAAGGTGATTAAGTGTGCTTTGTGTCATCACTGTGATGACTTCTGATAAATACATTCTAAGCACTACTGCCTCCTCCGACTGCCCTTGTGGTTCTACAAAATATGCTGCAATCCTGGGGCTGTGGAGACAGCATGGATATTCTTGAGTAATGCCAAGTGACACATACAGCTAAACAAAATCATTGTGCACTTTAGCTACCCTGAAACAGTAAACAGTTTAGTTACACATTTATCAAGACTGCAGTTTAACGCTACCATTAAAAGACTTCAAAAGCAGTTTATTCAAGGCAGAACACTGGCACTTTTGCAGACCAAATCCCCAGGCATTCCTCCTTACCAAGATGCCAAATCAGATTTAGCACCTGCAAGAGACATCTTGGGGTGTGGCTTCTTTTCCAGGCACAGCAATTATCTTTAAATGGCTTGTTCTTGCGCAAGTAAGATTTACAAGTGCAAACTAAGGCTACCTGTGTAGATTTTTAGTTATCCCAAACAGTCCAAATTCCAACAGCATCCTCAGTACTCTCAGGCCTCCCCTACAACTCTCCAAAAATCTTGTTTCATACTGCTTGAGTGATGGAGTATGAAGAGTACCCATCACTCAAGCATCCATGCTTTTAACATCTGAGAAACCCCAATATTCTTTGCTGGATATGAATCTCTAGCCATCAACTTGGATTTTGGCAAAATTATTTAAATCCTACTTAACCTCCAGGTCAGTTTCAGCAAGTGACAAAAGCCAGAAGATTTAAAGGTAGGGTAGTAAAAACTATTAAAATAATCTCCTTTCTTCCTTCACATATTCTCCTAAGCAAAACTGGTAATTAAGTACCCAACCCTAGTGAAGCTTATAAAAAATGCATTAGCGGTTTATTTTCTTTTCCAAGACCTTTGGGACACCTAATAACCAAGAGAAAATATCTGCAACTTTTTAGGACTACAGCTGCACACAGGAGCCCCAGTAGCTGTGCTAGACACTGTGCCCATCTCATATCACTACTAATGCACTTGCTGCTCACACTAGCCAAACACATTCACAAATTCATACAACATGAGTGAACACGAGCGAGCATTCATGCTTGTTAGCTGCACTAACCCAAGGCATCAAGGTCAAGGTAAAATTCATCTTGATTATAGCAAGTGGAGGGGCTTTCCCCTTCCTTCTGAAGCATTAAAAAGGTTTCATATATTCACAACAGCAGACTGACCATTGAAGGCAAGGAAGACAAAGTGTAACTACCATTTAATAAGCCTTATATATAGGAGATACAATAAGAGAAGATATCATTTTAAATGACAAATAAGCACAAGCAAGAAAGCATTGGAAGTGAAAAAGGCATTACTTTCAAAAAGCACTTGGATAAAACACAAATATGGTCCCCTTGGGAGCTGGATAAGAAAAACCAAGAAGTTTTGTTTCTAAAGGGGAAAAAAAAAACAGACCAGGGCATAAGCCTCAGCATTGTAGCAAGGCTGCGCAGCGAATTAGTGACAGAGCACTGCTGAAGCTCATACCAACAATATTCTCTTACACAGAATTTCGCTCATTTTAAAATTTAAGAAACATTCTTGAGTTCTCAAAGACTTCCTTGGAAGTTACAATCTCCATTCAGCCTATGTTTGCAGACATACACGTTAAGCACATACACTTATCAGTAAGAAAGGCTGTGTCAGCACTTACTCCTGGCAACATGTGTCTGTTGAGTGACTCTCCTTCTGTTTGAAGTGTGGGCTCACGAACTAAACCAATCACTTTGGGTAGTTTTTCATCCCTTTCTCCAGAATCATCACAAATGCTGGATCTGTCCAAAGCAAAAAGAAGATATCTTTGGAGATCTAAGCACTGAGAAATCCAAGAAAGAGTCTCATGGGATTTTCGCATTGCAAAACATGGCTGTTCAGATAACATTAAAAACTACCAAGTCATTCTTCCTACATGCAGCTCACTAATATCAAGCCATCTTCCTCATTTCAGCCACCTCTTAGAACATTCAGCTTCTGATCATAAGGTTAATGACACCAAGAAAGTGAGTGCTGTGAGAAATGAGGAAACATACAGCTTTTACCTAGTTTGGAAAGAAAAAGCATTAAGAAAGTGTCAGAAATTAATTTTTTTCCTGCATAGCTTATTCCAAAGTTGCAACTTTCTAACAGAAAAAAACCCAAAACATAACAAAAAAAAATCCAAGCAAACCAAAAACAGAAACCAAACCAATCAAACAAAAAAAAAAAAAAACTCAAAAATACTTAATAGAACATCTTTTGAAGCCTGTAATGAACTCAAGACATTTTTCTCACAAACATACTCAGATAACACAGGATTAAAGAGTCAAATTACATTGTTCCATTTTGGAGAGTCATACTTATTTACACAGAGATATGTAAAGTGCTGTTATTAGATTGACACTGGCAGGTCATAAATCAGTTCACATTTGTTCAAAACAATCAAGGAAACTTCCAAACTCCACATCATTATTATTACAACTATTCTGGCTTGTTATATTATTTTTCCTGTTTCTTAATTCAAACTGAGGACAATACAAAAATAAGCTAAGACATCAGATATCGGGGGAACAAGGCAAAACAAGTATTTCAGTCTCCACAGAGGACAGGAAGAAAGAAAGCATCTGAACCATAATATAGGTCCATTGTATGCAAACCTTCCAAACTGTTGAAGGGCATAAAGGTGCTAGATGGACTAGGCACCATCATGCAAAAAGGCTCCTATTTAAGCTACCCTATGCTGGTCCCCAAGCCAATCTAGGGTTAGAACAAGATGTTCCTCTCTCCTCTTCTAAGGGGCCTCAGCTGCACTGCTACTATTTTAGCAAATTCACACAGTTAAGTTTTCATGCACACTCAGTCTATGCAGTTCAGACCTTTGCACCCTTATACTACAGGCTCAACCATTCTGGTAAGGCTACAGCAGCTCTTTAGAAACTGAGTTTCTAAGAAAGAGGACACTGCTTCTCCCCAGATGTTTCAATAGGCTGTTCAGCTTCTCCTTACCGAGACTGCCCGTTGTCTTCTGACGATGAGTGGAAGCTCTCCATCTCCTCGCTGTTCAGGCCCAGCTCAGAGCCATAGCTCTGGTGCACCAGCTGCCAGAATTCCTGCTTGGTCAGCCTCTGAAACAAAGCAGGCTAGTCAAGAACCACAGTATGGAACAGTAAGGCACTGGAGGAAAAACGGCAACAAGTTTGTATTACACCACAGCCTTTAACCTCAATTCTGACAAGGACCGAAAGCATTCAGGTATCACGTTCCGAGATTGGGTTTCAGCATTTTGGGCAACTGTACTCCTGTCTACTCCACACTCCCACTGCTGTTCAACCAACCATACCAATGTAAGAAAAATCATCATTTTAAGAAAACACACACTTGTAGCCATTACTTGCTTCTTCACATGTCACCAATATTTTCATAGATACCTTCAAGGTACCTCCCTCTTGAACTTCACTTGATATGGCACAAGGTAAGTAATTACCTCTTTGATTCTGAACAAACTGCTTAATAGATACCCACCTGTTTCCTGAGGATGCTCAGAGTACTTTACAAATTGTGGGAGGCTAGCATTTCAGTCACTACACTGGTGTCTAGGTCAGCCAAATGTCCACTTCGCCAAGGTGGGACAGAAGGTCCTCACTTTGTACCACCAGCATCCTCTTAATGAAAAGTAGTTGCTTTTCCTCAGGATTACCTTGATTGAGGACTAGCTAAGTCTTCTCCTTCTCTACAATATCTCTATCCTGTTCCAAGAATTCCCACACCTACCGAGACATATTTAAGTTCTCTTAAATTGTCAGGAAAGCTTGGAGGTGAAAGTAGTATGACACACTCATATCTGCAAAGTAAGCAATGAGTTTCAAAGTCCACCTTAGCTGTAAAGGACTTGGGGGGGAGGGGGTGTGAAAAAAAAGAAAGAGAAAGAAAAGAAATCAAAGGTTTTTGTATTTAACAGAGCTCAGAGAGAAATACTAGCGATCTTAAAACAGGAGACACCACATTGGAAAATGTGCCTCGGCCACCATCCATATTGATCAAGGGAACAGAACTGTGCTAATGAGGCAGTAACACAAGTAGCGCTTACTATTTGCATGAAATGATGACATTAAATACCCATGCATTATTTAACAGGCCTTTAAATGATCCTCTCCACCCGCTTGCTTCACCTGAAGAGTGTTAGTTACAGCACCCGCAATTTTAGACAGGCACGGAGGAGCTGACCCGCCCTCAGGATGTAAATTCGCGCCCGCAGCAGCCCCGGCGCTGCCCGCGCCCCGTCCCGCTCCGCGACCCACCTGGCGCGTCCCGCGGGGCAGCGCCGCTGCCGGGCCGGCCCCGCTCCCGCCGGGAGCCGCCGCCGCGCTCCCACTTCCTGCTGGGCGGCGGCGCCGGGGCCGGGGCAGCGCCTTGCTCGGCTGCCGCCGCCCGCCCGGGGCGGGACAGAGCCAATCTCGGCCGCCGGGCCCCGCGGGGATCCCGCTGTCCCCACGCCCCCGCTGCGGCATCCCCGCGCTGCATCGCATCGCATGGCACGGGAACCGCTCCCCCCAGGGCCGGGACAAACAGCCCAACTCGGGGGACCAGGAAGGGTTCTTCCCTCGGGTATTTTCCAGCACAACACGGTTTCGGGCTTTTCAGAAAGCAGCTGGCAACAAGAACCCTATTGGCAGAGATCGGTTTCAAGGTATTTAATCCTAGCGAGGGCAAAGTAAACATTAAAACACAAAACACACAGCTATAAAGCAAGGGTCATAGCAGCCTCCCTCTGCACGCGGGTTTGTTCCACAGAGCAACGCAGTGCTGAAACACATGCATCCACTTACAGCTGGCCTTACTTTCCCCAGGCATTCTGTCTTCTGAAACAATAAACTCATAACCACAAACAACTGCCTACAGTTCTTATTAAATGGCCAAAACCAGGGGTGGGCATTACATGGTTTCAAAATACGATTGAGGTGAATCTTTAGCTAGCACACCTTCCAAGTAGGAATCAAAGGACAGAAATAAAGCCATTTTCATTTCTGTTGCCCAATATTGCCAATGCCTTGATTTCCAGTCATAATGGTACAGAGTTAACGTTGCTAATAATTTGGCCAGTATGTTCTTTCTATGGGCAAATCAGTCCGCCCTTTTACAGTCAGCTCAATAGTTCGAGGAAAGCAAAGAAGCTTTTCAGCTTCTATAAAGGAATCTATAAAGCTGTTTCCTGTTGTTTTGTAAAAGCAATGTTACAAACTTCTGCTTCTAAAACAGGATTCTTCCACTATGCTCAATTATTCCTAGCTCAGCTAGATATAGTAAGTTCTTAATGGTCACAAGCCAAGATCAAAGGAGACTTGCTTTATTGTATCAGAACCAGTCAGTTTTGAAAACAAAAAAAGGGCATAAATTTTCTGGGTCAGACTTCTGCTTCTGAGAGATGTCTTAGAGAAGCTCTGAAGCTTGAAAGGCAAAAGCTAAACATTCATTACTTTGCCCATTCAAGGTGATGGTCTACACCGCGTTTTCCCTCAGTTCCCTTTGTATACAAAAACAAAGGCTACAAGAAGCAGCTGGGATACACTTCTGTCTTTTCAAGCAGAGCACAGATCATCAATATTTTGCTTAATGCTAGACAAAGCAGTGTCATGGCACAAGCAATACTACAGAGTACCACCGACAGAAGCAAAGCTGATGATTTTTACCCTCTATGGATAAATGCAGAAATAAGAACAAGACCTGCCATACAGGTTGACTAAAGAGACAGCCTTCACCACACACCACACTTCTACCAGGCAACTCTGATACAGAACTCTGATTGTTTGCAGAATAGGGGAGGGAAACAGCAAACTCCCCCTCTAATTGCCTAAACATGAAGCTCAGAATCAAACCAAGTCTTCCTTCATCTCTCAAATTAATCTTGTTGTACACAAAGGTGCAAATAAACATCTCTCTTTTCACAACCTTCCCTAAGAAACTGCTGGGGAAGGCAGAACTGCTGTCCTGGAAGATGCTTGCCACAGGAAGCCCAGGTGATCAGAAATTCTGGTCCCTTCTCACACCTCTAGACTTACCTGCTACAATGTCTTCAGAGACAGGTGCAAATCTCTACCCAGCAAAGCATAAGAAGAACAATAGGAAAATAAATCCAACTCTAAGGCAGAGGACTCATGGGAATTGAGACCGATTAAGTTAAGATCTTGTTCCATTAGAAATAAGGAGCGCTGTGTTTGTTTGGGATTTGAATGACCTGCCTAATTACATTTTAATTTGTTCCTTCTCCCTTAAACTTGAAGGATATTCGACACCTGTAAGGTTTAGGAAAACAAAGCAAAACTGTGAATGGCACTGCTCTTATTGTCAATAGCAGCCATGAATAAATTCCTTGTGCCAATCTGGAAAGCCCACTGCAAAATAGGATTTTTGGCTGATTTTAGAAACTGAAGTATTATTGAAAGCTGCAGTGGATGTGGAAGCAGCTATCTGTTTTATCAAGACCGGTGTCATGTCTCTTCCAGACCTGCATTAATGATTCCTTATTTTCCATGATGCTGGATCATTTAAAACACAATGGCAAGGTAAAAGCCTACAAGACTCACTCTGCACATGTTTTGCAACAGGGATGGAAAAACAAATAAAGTGTAATTTTCCTTCAAAGAAAAAAAGTCTTTCCACGGACATTTAAAAATGAAAAAGCCTAAGAAAGACCCGTGTTAAGAAGAAAGTACCCATTGACTTGCAGAGGAACTAGAGTTGAAGGGCACCAAACACACTATAGTGTATTCTGAGCAAGGTCTGAAGAAGTTACGAGCTACAAAATTGTAACTGAGCTGAGGAGGACTGGGAGTCCTGTCAGAGCAGTGGTGCAAAGCTGGGGGGAAGCATCTTGATGGATGAAGTAAGTCTGGGCACAGAATAGCACATAACCATTTGCTGGTTCTCTTGCACAGTGCAGAACTTCTGACAGAAAGGCAGACTTGTCAAAACACTACTTGTTCAACCACCTAGGACATGCAATATTTGGGAGGTACAAGGCAGAATGGCCACCAGATGGAGATCTGGGAAAGGGTATGAGGCTGACCCCACCGACAAGTTCCACAGGTGGTGAAAGCTTAAGGTGAATCAGCTAATGCAGACAGGTCACTCCTCAGAGGTGAGACTTCATAGCACAAAATCTGTGCCCAGAAGTGCTGAGGAGGCCAGGGAGTAAAATTTACCTCTGTACAACCATGATTTGAAGCAAATGTAATTCCAGTCCCCTGGATCCAAATCCTGAAAACTGAGGATTCTTCACTGTCAGGTGGTGCAAACCAGCACTATGACACTCAAAGTAAGATTTGTACTTTTGATGACAACTTTATTTCATAATTTAACTGTTAGATGTCATCTCCAGGTCTAGAAGATGTGCTCCAGAATATAAACAAGCTATTCAAAGGCTTCAAAACATTTAGCTATTGGCAGAGGAAACATTAAAACCAGCTCCTTTTGGAACTGGTTCCAGAGTGACATTTGTTTTTTGTCAAAAGCCATACAAATTCTGATGGCATCCCTTTGATCACTGAAGCCAGGAACACCAAACTCCGCACACTCAGGTGCTGCGTACCATGGCAGGGCCTCAGGTGTATGGGACATTTTCCAAATGTATGCGGTTCCTGACATTGGAGTGGTGGGGAGAAAACATCAAAACTGCTCGAAAATACCAAGGGCTCTCTTTTAGTATTACTTCAGTAGACAGCTGCCATTCTAGTAGTGTCAGTGGATCCAGCTCCAGCAACTTCAGTTTCTACTTTCAACTTCACAGTGCCCCTCTATAGCTTTAGCTAGTAAAGAATATAAAGAAGGCTGACAGGTGACTCAAACACATTCTAGCAGAGAATCAGAAGTCATTACTATGTTTCAGAAGTAGGAGCTCAACCTCACAGAAATCCTGTTTCAATAATAGTTCTAAACATACTATATTAAAAAGCCCTAGATACACCTCATGACCATGCTCCATTTTACAACTAAGAAGCCCAAGCAGAAATTCTCATAAACAGGTTTACCTTTTAACATACTGCAGTGAGGATGAAAGCAAGCTAACAGCAAGATTTGACAGAAATAATAAGGATAGTTCCCAAGCTACTCTAATGCACTGGTTCCTAAAACCTGCTGGCTTAATTAATCTCATCTTGCATGCATTCCATGCCTCCTGTTTTCTTATCTGTCCTTTTGCTACTATTCTCAAGTGAAAATTTGATCCTAACATGACACTCATTTCAGTGTCAGAGAAGAAACACACAAGAAAAATTAATACTGAACAGCACAAAGCTTGTTACCTCTGTTCCAGTCCTAGGATAGGTTTGTATATCTGGATGTCCATACATTGACCCTCCAGCACCACAAACTAAATAAGTGAATAACATAAGTGCCATTTCTGACAAACTGCACAATGAAAGAAAGCAAGGTTACTTCCAGTTGCTCGTTTCTATCAAAAGGTGACAAAGTACATTGTGGCTGGATTCAAATCAATTAAATAGTATTTGATTTGAGAGACAAGGGATTTGCAAGAAACATTGGTTTTGCCTTAAATAGCACTTGCCTTTATTTGCAGTGCTCTTTGACAACAAGTGCCTCTAGTCTGCCCTAAAATTCATCCAACAAAAAGAAAAAAAGTGTAGCTACTATGTGTAAGTAGCAAAACAGCTTTAAACCTTTGGGGATCGTTGCAGTGTTATATATGGAGATTTTGGTGTGTAATTGCAACTGAATTGAAATATTTAAACAATGAGAGACAAGCAGGAAGGAACTGGTTTACAAAATTGTCTTTCTTACAAAAAATTGTCTTGTCTGTCTTTCATGATGTTCTGCAAATGTGTCAGTCTATTTTTAGAAAGATTAGCTTAAGTAGCCACAAATTGCAATATAAATCAAGCTAACCAGCCAAAGTTGCCAAAATACACTTCCATATCATACAGCCTGCTTTTATTGCATTTATGCAAGGTCAGCAGAGTTGTAATGAGTAGGCTGGCAAAGGTTCAGCTAACTTATCTAATAAGGAGTTTTGGCCTCTTTTCCTTGAAGTTTTCTCTGAGAAAATGTCTTGCCTTTTTGATCACAAATTAGGCATAGAAAATGTGAAGCAAATGCATATCAATTTAGTAACATATGCTTGAGCTCATAGTGAAGAGAAGCATGCAAACGATATGGAAAGACAAAATGCTCCTTCAACAGCAGAGTTGTAGGTGGCAGTCTGAGAAGGAAAAGATGAGAATTTTGTCTGTGATCTAAAGTACAAGGAACCAAAGCAGAACATCAGATTAGAATTCTAAGTCAGAAAAGAAAAGCAAATTCTAGTCTCTTATTCTCCAGACGTACATCTGTCAACATTAGAAAAAGTTGATTTGGCTGCTTAACCACAGGTAGTGTTGCAGACAAGCTTACCTTATCCAGCAACACATTCTGCCACAAACGGAAGATACTGAGGTAGCTTCTGTCTCTTGCACTGAATGATGTGAAGAAAAACTGCAGAAAAAAACAAAGTAAAACATAAGCTCACATGTAGCTATCTTCAGGAATCCCAGAATGCTTCCTTGTATCTCAAATAGCCCAAGGTCATCAGTAACAGCTTGACTCATTTCACATTCAACAAACCTGGGGTCATGTTCCTCAGGTTCCACAGTTTTAATCACTTTCAGTGATGATTTTCCCCAATGTCCACACAGTAAATGAAGACACATGCTGTTCTGGCCATGTCACTACCCTTGGTATAAAGGAAGAGCTCCCTCCTCAACTTAAACACACTTAAATTTTTCCCACAGGAGGTTGAACAAATCAGAAATACATATGCCTGTTTCTCACAGGCCACAGCTATTTCCATTCTTCTGCCCCATAAGCCTTTTACTAACTTTTTCACACAAGATGATGTGAAATTAAAATAATTAAAATAGAAGATCAAATTATATGCATCATTTCAAGTATTAGAATCTTTCCCATTGGAAAGCTGGGGCTTTTTTAGCCAAGAGGTCTCTCTTCCTTGTCAATGAAAGTTAATGCTGGATGAATTGAGAGGGAACAGCCAAATAGGATGAATCACAGTTGCTTCCCAAAGAACAGCTCCAGGTTCACAGTGGAAAGCTCTGTTCTTTGCCAATAATTATTCTTTTTAAAGCATTTATAGAAGAACTACTCACAAAGTGTATTACACATAAGACTCTGCATCATGCTTTTTAGTTTTTCAAATACACACCTAAAAACTTCATTTCCCAGCACATGTTCTGGGGTAAATCTCTCCATTACTCAAAACCCATGACATCACAGTCCTTTTGTTTTCAGTAGTTTTCTTCAAGGAGTACTTGAAATCCAGTGACTTTGATATTTTTCCAGTATGAAGAATACACATTCTGAATTCATGCTTTGAATTAGTTTTCCTTTGAATAGGTGAGACAAACTTTTACTTTCTAGTTACTGTATCAACACCACTAAGGGATTCTGCAGTCAAACTGGAGATGAATTAGCAAGCAAACATGCACAGGGACCAAATCTAAGTCTGCCTTCTAATCCAAATCACATTTAAACATTTGACAGGGAAGTACTTATGCAAATATAGACTAGAACAAGTACTGTGTTCAGGACTCTATCATTTAGCAAGAATATTTTTAAAAACAGATTTTTACCTTCTCTCCTTTTGTTGCTATTTGTATGGCATTTGGAATGAGACGAGCAGTCTTCTCCTTTGTCATGAAAGTTATATCCTTCAAAGCAATAGAAATCTAAGCAGAAACACATTTAATAAGACATATTAAAAATAACTTATGACTAAAAATTTAGAAGTTACAGAACATGCAAGAAGAACTCAAACTAACTCCAAACTCTGGGATGCAATTCAGGCGAGATCACAAAGGCAATTACTGTCTCCATTTGCTGCTTTAACAGCAAGCATTTCAAAGTAGAAGCTGAGGTGACTTAAGAGTCATCTCTTCTTTCACATTGGGGCTGGGGAAGTAAGTGGTTCTTTCTGCTTTTCTTCCACTCCTCCAGCCACAATCCCAACCAAACACAAATCACAGATCTGAAAGTCAATCCCAATCAGGATGCTATACATAAAGCAGGACATAGTCTGTTACCTGAGCTCTCTCATCTATCTCACAGATGTTTACAATATAGTCAATTTTCAAAATTTTATTTGCAGTCTTGTCACTGCAAGAAATTCTGCCTTTCTAGGCACATTTGACTTGTGTATTAGTAGTTGAAATGTTTCTGTTTAGAAGAACATGGTCTGACTGGCTGCAAGAAGCTATTTCCTTCCAGCCTACCCCCCCTCTTCTCTTGAATATAAGGCTGTGCTGCCATTCAGCATAGAGAAAGGAGGAAGGTACAGCTCTAACTTGTTTTTTCCTGTGTGAGCAGGAAGTTCTCCACTTACTCCCTCCCTCTTTGCAATAACACAGCCTGCTAATGAGGTCCCAAACTTGGCTCTATCATGGTAGTTGATGAGCTCAGATTGCCTAAAGCTATTGCTGAAGATATCACCCTGCTAGACAGGCAGAAACAGGTTACCAGGATGTATGCTGTTTTGGATTAAAAAAAAACAAACAATCAGTCTTTGAACAGATTATATATTCAAGACTATAGTTTATTTTTTAATTAATTTTACATCTAAAATAAGACATATTCAATCATCAAATCCATCTGATGAAATTAAGCTTGGTTTTCAGTTAAGTATTTCTACAGCCCCTCATGGGCTTAAATACACAAGCTATTTGGTTTTTGTCCTGTATATTTCAGAGCACTCAAATGTGAGATACTGACTTAAGTTATGAGCAGTCTCATAGTTCACAGAACATTTTGACCTGTCCATCCTCTGTTTGCTAGGTTATCTTAATTTTCTTATTCACTGTTTCATGCAAGTTCTGCAGCAGATGCAACAACTGCATCTGAATGAATAAATTTAAACTCATTAACGTAATCTGATAGAAATAAAGGGCCAACATATCACAAATACCTATCTACCTTTGCTTGTACTGTTCAAAAGCCATAGACCACAATATGAGAACTTGCAGAAGTCATTTATCTATTCCCTTTAGCTATTTTTAGATGCTGATATTTACATGTAAGGCTATGTCAAGTAAGGTTTAATACTGGAGAGTTCTGAATAGGGCAACACCATGTACCATGCCATGCCCCAGGACTTACAGTAGGAGGTTATGTGTTACATTCCTTTATAGGACAATTTCGCATGGTAAGGAAAGGCAAACTGTCATTACCAGAACTAAAAAGCCAGTTTTAGCATAACTCCTAAACTTCTTCTGCTGAATGACAGACTGAACAGGCTTACTTCAGCATTCAGATGCCTCCACTGCTACTCTTATTTTACATCAAGGATTTGAATTTCCACTCAGGGATGCAGGCTCTTTCTTCACAGCCCAGAGTTACTAGTATGATATCTGAGAGACTCTAATCCTATATCCTGAGAGAATAGGACATGGAAAAGGTGGGATTCAAGTGAGCTAAGAGATCTTACTGTGGTCTCCCATCGGAAAATGTTGCTGTGGAAGCAGAGCCAGTTTTCAGAGAGGTACAGGCGTCCTTGCAGCAGGATGTCCTTCTGGAGCGCACAGGCGTAATCTGTGTACAGAGAGCAAGAGCAAGTTACTCACCCACTGACTGCAGCACAGCTCACCCAAACCTGTTAACTGAAATGAAATGGGTATTACAATACAATAAAAAGCCATTTCTTTCACTTTTAAGAAGTCTACAAAGGCAGACTTGTACTGGCTTGCATCCAGACCATTGCTCTGGGAACAGCCCAAAGCCAGAGCTGATGGTACATCCATGTGAGGACAGCATTCCATCTATGTATTCCATCCCCTGTGTACTATCTTAGGTTTTCAGAGAAGAGGTGTCAGGCAAGACCAGGAGTATATGGGAGAAGTATTCATTAGTCAAACTTCAAAGCATCTAAACAAAATATTTTATAGTAAAACAGATTATACTGTCAACTCCTACATAACAGTAGTTCATGTTGTAGCAAGATAATAGTTTTCTACTAAACAGATCCTTTCACTAGCTAAAACTATCTGCAGAGTGAGACACTAACAGGCAAATTGAAGCTATCCAGTTCTTGAGGCAGGGGGTATTTCCTGAAGTTGACTATCATTTTTATCATTCTGTCTCTGACTGAAACACCCCTATTGAAAAATTGATTTCATCTACAATTTAATTACCCATAATCAGATACCTGCTAAATAAGAACAAGAGCAGAGGATTTAGTTGCATTTCTTAAAAATCTCAGAGCTTTCCCAGTTTCAGAGCCTGAAGATTCAAACAAAAGGAATTTTCAGAAGAACTGCTGCTAGATAATTAAGATGGACTTCTTTGGCGAGGTCCAACCTAAAGAAGGCTACCTAATGTACACAAAATATGCAGAATGTATGTATTGATACAATATATATTAGTGATTTTGCCCTTAGAGGCATCTAATACCTTTATATCTGGTATTGTCTGAGCCAGAATTTTGATTTTGTGTACTACAGGAACATAATTAATAGACTCCTTGTTCAAATATCAAGAACATCAGGAGTCCCCAACATCCTAACTTCAAGCTAAATCTGCATTTACAGAAGCTTTTATTATGATTTTA
The DNA here is from genome assembly GCF_028018845.1 of Melospiza georgiana. Taxonomy (NCBI): domain Eukaryota; kingdom Metazoa; phylum Chordata; class Aves; order Passeriformes; family Passerellidae; genus Melospiza; species Melospiza georgiana. The sequence continues at coordinate 85,828,118 of NC_080431.1, forward strand.
AAAGTTCTCTAGTGTTTTCCTCCTCAAATAATCAAGCAGAAATAAATTTCCTTATAACAAGAATGAGTCATGTATACAAGCCCTTGGAGATGTAACTACAACTAGAACTACAGAAGCTTAAATCTAAAGAACTAAGTGCATATTTGAGAACTGTCAGATATCAAAATGCTGACAGAGGAAGACAACAGGAGTTTGAAGTTAAGGACTTGAGGAGAGCATTACTAAGAAGCTTGCATCTGACTTCTGTGTTTTTTAGGAGAGGGATTCAGACCTACAGAGGTCATCATTGGGCAACTGATGAGCAATCCCACTCTGACCTACCTACACAAAAGAGAATATCAAAACAGATGGAAGAGATTAGCATTTCTCCTTTTAAGTTTTCACAACTGTAACTTAATATGTTGCTTGAAAACAACATTTTCAGGCAAATTATAATAGCACTCCTTTAAGCTCCCATTTAGAAGCTCTAAGTAATTCCCTAAGAAAATACTATTTTCTATAATATTTACATGCAGTGCTCAGTACAGTGGAATAGTTACTTAATTTTAACAGTTGATTTAAAAACAGAAGCAGTAACAATTCTTTTCATGAACAGCAGCAAGCAGTGGTTTCTCGGAGCACTGCAAAGCCTGGACCAAGTTTCTCTACACCAAGCAAAGGAAGAGCTCCTTGCTTGGAGGATGCAAAAAGTCCTTTCAAGGAAACACTGCTTTTTATAGGGTAAAAGAAATTTATATGAAAGTAGTGGTTTTGCTTCTTATGGAGCAGATTTAGATTAACCCGTTACTAAATCTTTCTCTAAATCCTATGCAGTCCCTTTGAAACTGTGCTTCAGAGTTTGCTCCATGGCTTTCTGCATCAATCCAACAGAAGGAGAAACATCAAAACAATGCTTTGAAGTAATATCCTTTCCTTCTGTTTCACATCCCAACTGAAGTATTTTAAAAATGCATAAGGCATTTCAGAGGATAACTGCCTCTTGAGACTGGAAAAAGACACAGGGATTTAACTGCTTCAGAGCTGTTGCTTGCATACTCCAAGCATACAATAAACAGCCTCTCAATATTCACGTCCTTAAAAGTTGCATAAAATGAGAGATGAACTTGAAACAGTCACAATGCCACTTCTGTATGAAAATATACAGTGTATTTGTTACATAAATACAACACAGGCAGATGATGAAGGGAATAAGGTGCATCACTATGCAAAGGAGGCAGGGTTACACGCTTGCCTTCTTTGGATTCTGCAGTGGAGTGAAAGAGAGCAGGAAAAGGAGTATTTCAGTGCTGAGAAAAGTAATGCATCATAGTTAGATATTCTCTGACACCTGCTTCTTTCCTCTCCCATTCATCTGAAAAATAGTCTTTTAAATTACAACCACCCACGTGTCACTCTGTCCCGGGAGTCACATTAATCAAGGTGCCTTGGGAAGGGGTATTAATTCCAGGGAGCAAGGGGAAAGCTTTTTCTAAAGATGATCTACCTAGTTAACAGGGTCTCAGAAACAACATCCCTTTTTTTATTTTTCCCACAAAGCAGGCAGTAGAAGAGAGAAGTATGGACCTGGCTTTCCTTGAAAGTATTTTTTGCTAGTTCAAAGACAGGAGAATAGGGAGTTATCACCTGTAGTCAGAATTTGCCATAAAAAAAACACAAAATGCTTTGACATGACTGCAATCTGAAGTCACCAAACAGAAGACAAAGACTTTTTCTGTGCTTATTTCTTACCTACTATGAGTCTCTCTGAGTCTGGCAGATGAGAAAACTGTCTCTTGAATTCCTCACTCCTATATTTGTAAGTGGAACTTGAGAGCTGCAACAAAGAACAGTAAAAGGTTATGCAAACAGATTTATTTTCAGCCATCAACTGTCTTCACACTGGATGTGTAATTTTATCTTGAAGAACAAATGAACCTCAGAAGAGCAATAAAGAATAGGTGGTATCTAAATGTGATCATCACTGTAACTTTATGCTTACTTATGTAAGAGTATTTATTTGGCATGGGCCAAACTATTCCCTGTATCAGGCCAGATGCCAGTCACAAGGCATTACAGTGCTATGATAGCAACCTGCTCCCCCTATAAGGGGATGAGAGCCCTTCTGGGACTAAATATTCTAGCACAGACCAAGTGAAAAGGCAGCAAGGCCATAACACAGAGGTGACAGAAAAAAAGTCAAGCCCTCATGGAGGCCAATAGAACAAAAGGACCCAACAGAGAACATCAATGTCTGCTTGGAATATTACTTCAGGAATACTTCAATGCACGGGATTTTTCAACAGTTGCTGTAACTAGAACTGTAGGAACAAAGAAAATAGTTTCCTCCAGTAAGAATGAATAGCAGCATCACCATCACTTCTTGATTTTCTGTCATGTTCTACAGTTCACCCCATTTTAAAGAGATCATTGTCTAGGATTTTCTTAAGATTCAAATTGGGCAGTAAACTCACAGCAGAGGACTATCTCAATGGACTTTAACTCCTTACTCCTATAAACCAATGTCCCTGCTCCCATACAAATGAAGAGTTTAGCACCTTCTCCAGAAAATATTCTGCATAGAAGTCCTACTATTCATTTTCAGTTGTAAGAGGATCATTTTTTTTTCCTTAACAGATATTGGACACTTATTTTAGAGGCAGTCTTAACTAAATGCTGTATAAGGCCATGACTCAGCTGGACTAAAACTATTACAGGAAGAAATCACTTTTAAGTGTTCCTAGAACCAGGTATAAATATACTACAAAAGCCTCTTTCACACTTTTTTTTTTTACCTTTCTAAAGATCTTAAGCACATGGATGCTATTCTCTGCTTGAGTCCCCGTATTACTCCAAAACTTGACATTCACCATTAAACCCATCTCCATCATAAGATTAGTTGCTATTTATATTTAGGATGGGGGAAGAAGGAAGAAAGGAGGCAAAGAACTAATTTTGACTGTATGACCTTACTTTAGACACACTCCTGCAGCATCTTAGTTGGCATTATCCTTTCACTATGTTTGTGCTTGTCCAAAAAACCCCAGGACAAAACCAGACTTCTCTTCAGCTTGATGGCCCTTTTAATAAACTAGAACAAATGCACTGCTCCCACCTCCTCAAGATTCCCACATTTTGCTCTTTTTCACTGAGGACATTCCTGCTTCTTGCAGTTCAAAAGTTCCCTGAACACAACCCTACACTTAGATCTTACAATTGTCTGGCATCTTATACTTGAGAACTGAGCTCTTAGGCCACAGCAAGTGCAAGTTCAAGTGCAACCTCAAAGTCAAGTGATCAAGTGCATGTAACATGTGAGAGTGCAAAGTTGCTCTGACACAGATCAGCTCTTAAAAAATAAGTCAATTTACCATCTACACCATGAATAAAAGAAAGTCTATATGTTTGACCTCTGTTTGAGTACATATTTCCTGTCCACTGATATTCTGAGCATTGTAATGCAAAAAGGCAGCAAGGGATGGAGACAGAAAATACATTCACCCCTCCCCTTTTGAGAAAAGTAAACATGAAAGGTTTGGGTGTAGCTAAAGAGAAGCATGTTAGACACGTCTCCTCTAAACTGTAATGCCTCCAGTTATATTTCAGTTATTTCTGTGATTATAAAAACAACATTTGGAAAGCACGTAATCTGCTGAAGTAGGTGGGCTATGGTTTCTTGGCTTGCAACATCCAGCCCTGAAATGCACACTTTTAACTGATCATCCAAAAAAAGCTTCCAATATCTGCATTGCTTTGAAGAAGTCTAGTTCTTTGCAATTACTCTGGAAAGAGACATAGGGAAAAATGAAAAATTAACTCACACCTGTCAAGTTTCCACCTGTAGTTCCAGAGTCCCTATGATTTACACACAGTCCTACCTCAGCTGACTGACGTCTGGACTTGCATTGCCAACACCAGCATACAGGGAATAAAAGAATTAGTTTGCCATGAGAGGAAAAAAAAAGTCACGATTTGTGAAATCATGATTTAGGGAGCAATGCTTTTAAGGAGAAATGTAGTTTCTCAAACATGATGTATACAAGAGCAAAGAGCTACACTGAAGTTCAGCATCTTTGTGGTTATAAGACAAAAGGAATCAAAGAAAAGGGGAGCATCACAGCATCACAGACATATTTATATTAGTGCATGAATCAGCCAGTTCAACAGAAAAAAAGAATCCAGACTCTGGATACTGAGTTTAACTTAGAACTGAAATTTTCTAGAGCATAAAACCTGTTACAGTTTGTCTTAGAAACCCTTGCTAGCATTTAGAAGCGTTGTCATGAGTGACTGGACTATAAGAAAACCTTATTAATGGCAGATTTCTACTGAGCTCCTAGGACACTTAGGCAGAGTCTGCTCTGAATCCTTATCTCATCAGCAGAAAAATGTGAGCACATTGAAACTTGTGAACCTTATATTTTCCCTACTTTGCATGAAAGCTAGCTCACTTAAATATGTACTTTTTACCTACTCAGCAGGTGGCTTGGTGATTGAGAAGAGATCCGTCAACAAACTTGGGAAACAAGAGGGGCAATTTTAACACTATTGGTAACTTTAATTTCCTTAAAGTGAAGAAAACAACACATTTCTATGAATACAGCATCTCTCCTAATCTCTACTATAATGTCCAACATGTGGCAGTATTTGAAGCAGATTGCCACCTCTGAGTTACGAAATCTAGCACCAAATATAAAAAGAGGAAAGGCATAAAACAGGTCGTAGCATGGCACTCACAAGATGAAAACAGCAACTTGTTTTTAATACATACACATTTCTAAGTTTAATTATAAATCATCAGGCAAACACTTGGCCTGAGGATAATCTTAGGCATTTATGGTCATGCTATATTTAATCACCAAGGAAATTATTAAGTGCAGCCAACAATTTATTAGCATTTTTCATCTGAAGCCACAATATAAACCAGAAACCTGTAAAACAGCATCAACAGAAAACCATTTTCAGTGACAACCAAGAAGTTTTACAGAAGACAGTTATGTAAGAACCAGATATTAGAGACACATAAACCAAATTATTCTCATACCTTGTTTGGAAATGGACGGTTCAACTATATAAAGTCATGTTCCAGAAAAACACATGTAAACTTAAATAGAACTAAGCTGAGTTATTTATAGGATAGAAGCCTGGTAAGAAAAACAGATTCCCTGCACATTTACATCTTCAAAGTGTAGCCACTGCAAACAATTTGAGCCATTTAGCAAACTGCAGAGGAAAATTAAGCAACAACTTCTCTCAGGAGTACATCAAAAATCCTAATCATTAGGAAATTATTTGATTGCAGATATCACTAAGCATGCAAATAAGCAATCAACTTCAGCAGAATGGTGTGCACATTTTTTAACAATCACTACTGACAGCAATAATTCTGCATTTGTTTTGTTAGTGTTTTCCCGTTGTTTTGAGACACCACAAAACCCAGGTAACCTGAAGATTTGCATTCTACAGTTGTGACATGCAGCTATGAATTCAACAGCTGAAATCACAGGTAAGTTAAACTTATCAGTAGGGTAATAACTCTCATATCACCTATTTTCAAGAGATGCCTCCCACTGAGCTTCAGCCTCAGAATCAGTTATCACCACAGGCTCAGGGTCCCAGAATCAAACAAGCCCATAAGGAAGCTGCCCAAACTACCATTTCTTTTATGCTCAGAAGCCTCACTTAACCATCAAAATATTGCCCATGGAACTTAAAGCTTTGCTCCTCTGTCTAATATGTAAATCCAAGTCACTAATTCTAAACCCCAAATAGAAGATCATCTGACCATTCCCCAAAGACCTGTACTTTCCTATGACGTTTCTAGACATGGTCAAAAACAAATTTGGAAGTATTAGTGAGGTTACGATAAAAGTACATTTTAACCTTACATAAGCATATTAAAACAAACATTAAGTATTCTGGCAAAAGCTGTTGCATTTCTACTGAATAATAAAACCCTTCTTAGCATCAGGAGAAAGAAAAAGAACACAGTCTCCAGAAGAACAACACCCAGTCAGAGAGAAGTCTGGATTTTATACAGGACTCCTCTATACTGCAAATGTTCTTTAAACGCACCTGATTAGGGGAAGTGAAAGTAGGGAAAAATATCAATCCAAAGCCTACAAAAAAAAAAAAAAAAAAAAAACCAAAAAAACCCCAACAAAAAAACAAACCCCAAAAAGAACCTAAACAAAACATACTAGAGATCCCACTTTCAGTGAAATAGTGAAATTAAAGACTCACTAGGGGAGATGAGAACCAAGTTAACAGCCCTGAATAAAAGCCTCATTTAACAGTGTAAAGGAGACAAACTTGAGACTTCACATACACCAGGACAGATTCAGGCAGACTCCCTTATTATCACAGGAACACTTTCTATGGCACACTGAGAGGATCTCTCCCCTGTAAAAGGTGCCAGGTCTGACAAGCCTTTCCATCACAGAAATGTTGATCCCACTGCAGCCATTTCTCCAGTCCACAAAAGTTCATTAATCATACAATCCGATCTATAATACACAAGCCACAAGTCTCTGGCTTTAAAAGCAGAGCTGCAATGATCAAATTTCTTTTTGGAAAAAAATAAAATATATATTTTACCTTTTAAAATTGAAAGTTACTCTGGATGGAAAAATCCATCCTATCTATGGATAGTTCTTCTGCTAGTATATTTGGTTAACTTCATCTTTAGTTTGTGAATTATTTTTAGATGGTAAGCAAGTTACTCCATATCTCCTTCTGAGGTAGGAATTAAGCTTCTCAAGCCTATCAGCAAAAAGATTGTTCTTTTTCAGACTAATTCTTCTGGCTTTTCTGAATCCTCTCATTTCCAGTGCCCTTCTTGAAAGCTAGATATAGTATTGCAGGAATTACCACAAACATAAATCTGAATCACAGATTGCTTTTAGGCACAGAATCACAGTGAAAGCTCACATCCACATGACTGCCAGTCTGCCTTATCTTTTTGCAGTTACAGGGCACAGTTTCCCAATTCTGTTGACACCAAGCACTAACTAGGCTGTATGTTGGAAGTGTCAGACTTCTTCACTTCATCTTGTTGTACATAAACAATTCAGATCTACTCTGTTATAGTGATCTCCTTTCACTAACCACTTCTTGAAAAAAATTACAAAAAAAACTGTTTAGGAACAATTTTCAATCATTAAGTACTCAAAAGCCTTACTAGCAGTGACTTATGTTCTTTTCTCTCTTGAAGGACAAAAGCATTTAATTTACATGGGGAAAGAACCACTCACAGGACCATGACATTACTTAGGGTGACTTGCTGTCTACTTTGGTTCACTTTTGTTGGTTTTGGGAGGGGTGTTGTGTGTATTTGGGAGTTTTTGGTTGTTGGTTTTATTTAGTAAGGAGATATTTGATCACATCTGCTTATCCACACAGTTGTATTTAATTGATAGGTCATGAGAGGCATGTCAACCAATTAAAAAAAAAAAGAAACCAAGCAACTGTTGCAACTGTTGCCAGGGTTTGCTCAGCCATTGTATTCCTTAGAAGCCTGCTTTTCAAAAGTTCCCATGCTCTCAAGGAAATGTGAACAAGCTCCTAGTCACAACGGGAGGGGGAAATGTTTAGGGACCTACAGATATTTTCCTTACATTCATTATATGCTGTTTTTCCTTCACCCTTACCTGCTGAGGGGGGAGTCTCGTAAGCACAGGGCCATTGGCAGGCACAGGGCTGTGCACTAAAGCCATTATGTGCCCACTCCTGGGGCCCAGCCCCCCTTTTCTTTGTGGAAGCTGAACGAGAAAGGAACTCTAACATTTCTTATTGACCGAGCAGAAAAACAACAGCATCCTCCTTCAGTAGCACCCAGAAGAACTTCGGTGAAAGTATGTCTTTCTTCTGTTGGAAATACAGTATGTATAATTTAAAGAAAGGTCATTCAAATACAGGTCACTGGCAAATACTCCAGCTACTGTATCTTCCAGGGGTTAGTTTCATTGGGGGTGAGGAGAGTTGGGGTGAATAGAGGAGTGAGGGGTGGTAGTTGTGTTTCTTTAAGCCTACGAGACCCCATAAACAAGGCTAAAGACAGAGCCCTAGTTCTCCCAAGATGAGTGTTACCATTCAATAGTTCTCACAATTCTCACACAGGCAGGCACACTGAACATGTTAGGCAGATTATGCCTTGCCAATAACACCAGGAGCTTCCAAAAATCCACATAGAAGGAAACTCCTCAGAACTATTGCATTATGGAGAGCTGCTGAAATACTGGATGCCCACTCAGAAAACATCTGACACTCAGTGTCAAGGAAGTGACTGAAAGAGGTGCTTGTGAAAGGAAGACTATTTCCATTTATTTTGTGGACTGGGTAGAGCACATCAAAGCACTGTCCCACAGGAGTAGCCCAGCTCTCACCAAGTGAGATGGACACCAGTCTCACCAAGCCAGCACTGACCTAGCACATGGTGAAAGCCTGTTTTCCTGAAAAGCAGTTCTGGTCAACTACTGACCAGGGAGACCTGATCACAAATGTTTCCCCATGTAGAAAATGAACCTGGCTGAGCTGGAATACTGCTCACAGAAGGCCTGGTCATTTCCCACACCTCACCAGTCACTGTGTTCCTTCAAGAGCAGGAATGAAGGTCTCATGCTTCAGCTTCCCCTATATGACTATCAAAACAGCCTAGAAAATCCACAACCAAAGTTGCTACAGTTATGATTTTGACAGACAAGAAAATTTAACATCTTATGAAATACTATGCTGCTAACATCAGGTTATATAATTATAACAAAGGTAACATTTTTGTGAATAATTTTAAAATCTGGCATCCTTCCCAAGAAGAAAATTAAAAGACTTAGTGTTGAAAATACAGAGGTATTTCTTCAGAGAACTTTGAGTTGCATAACCAGTTAGAGATTACATTTTTCATGTTCTATAAAAAGAAAACAAGGGAAAAAACCCAAAACAAATTTTAAAAAAATCAAAACACCCAACAAACCAAAACAGTAGAACAGACTGGGAAGAATTTTGTAACAGAGTATTTCAGTTTAGAACATGTGAGGAACTCTCACAAATTTCTCCTGCAAGGTCACACCAGAATTAGCTCATTTTCCCATTTCACTGAAACAGGGTTCAGCTGAAGGTGCTTGGGAAACAAAATTATAACCTTCTTATCAATTATAAGAAAACCTCCTGCCATTACTAGTACTATATCTTTTTTCCTGAAAAACAAGACCTTGGATTGAGAATATCCTCTGCTTATTCTGAAGCAATGGTTTTGTAGTATTCAGTCCTGGTTTTTTTTCTGCAAGTAAGTGTTTTAAAGCATTTTAACAGCGCAGCCAATGTACTTTCATAACAACTCTGATTTGGAGATAAAAATCTCAACCTTGCCATGTACAGTGCAGAGCAAAGCATATGCCCCATTTCAGAATAAAACTGACTGAGACATGAAGCTAATGTAAAGACAGAAGACACACACCCCCTACACATACCTCCTCTAGCTGCCTGCAGCCTGTTCCAAACCATGCAAATCCCTGGCCAAAGCCTCTACAACTCCCCCCTCTCTCACCCACTTGCTCAGAGCTGGTGCTGGCCCCCCTCCAGCAGTGCTAGCTAGCGCTCTGCCAGCCTCTGCTTGCATGCTGCCTTGGAAAACAGGCTGAAACACCCCAGCCTTGCAGAACAGGCACACAAATATTGCAGCAACTGGGCAAGGAAAACTTATGCAGGGGTGACATTTAAGAACTGCCCAGCTCCGACCTAAAACCACCATCACCAAAACTGATTTTGGGAAGCAGACTGCAGTAGCATAAATCACTTCAAGTTCACAGAAGTCCCAAAGGGAACAGCAGAGGAAAAGTACTATCACCAGGGAAACAGCAGCTTGGAAAGAAGCACTTAATGCCTAGCACCCTCTCCTCTCTGCATTGCTGAAGGCTACAATCCATGAACCAGCCTGAAGAGTACATCTGCACCTGGCAGCTCAGCATGGAGCCAAATCAAAACTCAGCCACTGTTCCCTGTTTTAAGTCAGGCTGAGGTTCAGAGCAGGAGCTCAGGACATCAGGGCATGTTTCATGTACACCCAAATTCCCCAAAATGTGTACATTACCAGCCACCCAGAGCTCAGCTCTTCACAGGCACTTAGAGGCAAGGGATGCAGGGTTCTGCATGCCCAACAGATCTCTGCCTGCTCTGAGAGGGGAACAGCAGCCATGCACCTATTCTGCTGTCTTTGCACTGGCTCTCCCTTTCCACCTGCCTTACCTGTCTGCTACATTTTCACAACTAACTACATGGAGTCAGCAGCAGAGAGCCCTCTCCCAGCACAGCCCTACTAAGGAAACTGACAGAAGAACCAGAAAAATGCACGTCAAGGCATTGTAATCACTCGGATTTCAATCTGAAAGTCTGGAAGGAGAAGATAATGGAACAAAAAGAGGTTGTGTTTACAGTCATTTTGCAGCCCCAGCTGCTGGCTAGGGTAAGTAGCTGTCTGCGCACCTAGCTGGGTGGTGGTTTTGAAGGACCTGCAGTTCTGCTGTCAAGATCAGCTACATATGCAAATAGCAGGAACTGGTTTCACCAGAAAAACAAGGTAACTCTTCTGCTTTCCCAAAGCAAAGATAGGATATATCACGGGTAATCTTCCTGTTCTGAAAGGAATAGGAGAATATTGAGAAGTATATCCATACAGAAAAATATTCACTGACAATTTATTTCCATCAGAAAGCCAGTGAGAGGATTCAAAGTGATCTCAGAAAGGCCTTACCAGAGCCTGGGTACCAGTGTGACTCAGGTCTCAAAAATAGCATTAGCACAGACTGTTTTAAGTGCATTTCCTGTTTATAAGATAACACCATCTGCAGCTGATTGAACACCTGAGTGTGGACATTGGCAATTAGCAAGGAGGCTGATTATTTCAGATTCAAAAAGAATTATTTATATAACTGCCACCAGGCACCTATGAGTTTGGATGAAACAAACACTTAGATTTTAAATATGAAAATTAGGTAAAAAATTCAAGAACTTTGGACACTTCCATGGACAAACATCTTCCTCAGTTCTGAATTAGAATTTAAACTGCTTTTAAGAGCTAAGGTGTCCCAATCTCAGATTTATTCAGCATCTTCATCAACACCTCCCTAGCTGGCAATAACATTTTTGAACCTGGTAGTAAAACTATTCCTATAATGCCCCTCACCAGAAACCACATCTCATGTTGCCTCCCCAGAATTAGCACAAGCCAAGTTCACACGGTTCCTAACTGCCAAAGTCCTTCTCATTTTTTAGGGGAAAATGGCGGATCTGTATCTACTGTCTTGACTTCACAAATGCAGCATTCAAGCATTCTTTTTGTTCTATTTTAGTAGTTTTGTCCACCCCATGAAGATTTACCCAAAAAGATAAAGGGTAAATCAAAATACAACCACAAAGTCCTGTAATACACCAACTTCTAAAACAAACAATACAAATAAACCAAGTGTGTTTGGATGAACTCTGCACTACCTTAACACTTAAGTGTACTTGAAGGGAGTTTGTCATCCTCCAGCACAAAGTTACCCTTCTGCTCAAGTCAATCTGTCTACTCTCCAGGCTAATTTTGAGTCTTGTAACTATGTTGTCCAGCTTTCAACAGCCATAAGTGTACTAAGTATTATGATGCAATGGCAATTAAAAGCCCAATCAAGATTATTTCCTTTTGGATAACAAAATACATTCCTTTCTGAACAGCAGTTTCATCTGACTCACATTTGTTTTTATATCACGTGTGTGGAACAAGTAGCCAATGTTATTGGTTAAGAACATCTGTTTTTTCACCTGATCTTCTGCTGCACGCTGCCCAAGTAATCCAAAAAGAGTTCAAACTGCCTGTCTTTAGACTTATTTAATCCATTTAACAGAGACAGGGAAAATCCAGATGTTTTGAGGGTGATGAAAAATGCCTTATACAATAAAGAAACTACAAGACTTAACTTCTCAACTCATCCTCCTTACCTGCAACTAAGTCCCACCAAGATTATGTGATACCAAAGTAGACAAATACAGAAGCAAATGAACAGCACCCTTCAACGAACATTTCCCTCCTTACCCTGCCAGTAAAATCTGTCTCTCTGTAACCGCATCTCTGATCTATATTTAAGTTTAGTAACAGTGCCCAAACAAGGATCAGAAAACAACATCATGAAGGAAACAATCACCATGGTAGTAATTCCCCTTGGTGCCATTTGGTTTTCAGCAACTCATACAAGGAGACATAAATACTTTCAGTCAGGACTACAGTGAAAACCTGAAGGAGCATATTAAACCACAACACTACATGGATAATAATGCAGGAATGACTGTGGCCAATTACATAAACTGCTTTGCTATAAATTACTCTGGTCATCTCATTAAGCCTGCTAGTAGCCCTGCTGCATTTGAAATTCTATGGAAAGTGGCACTCACCAAGCAATTGCCCCAAAACTTCTCCTGGCTGCTGCTAATGACTTAATATACCAAAAAACAATCACATCTTGCACAGTTTTATCTACCTGTCCTCTTTCCTCTCCTTATATACAATTGGTTCACCCATAGCACACCTGAAAAAGACAGTGCTACACCACTATCTGTTTGCAGAAATACAAGCTGTAAATGAACAACTAAGGCCAAAATAAAACTTTAAAAAAATCTTCTTTCCATCTCCTAGAGTTGACTTTTAAAGCTCTCATTCTGCATTAGAGAGTTCCCTTTCATTAAAAGGATATCCATGCAGATTTCCTGAACCATGTTGCCTTTCTTATGGTTTTTCTCCCAGTGGCTAGAAAAAAATAAGTACACCACACAAACCTGAAGTATTTTCTTTCTGACCTTTTATACTTAATCTTCAGGTTCTAGACTAATTTATATGTGTATAGTAATAATTAATATATATAGAACTATCTACTGCTGCAGCTGGCAAAAGCTAATTTTCACAGGGCACCACTGGCAGTCTTTGCTTAGAATTGGTTGAAATTTTATGTCAACCAGATCTACCTCAGTGCTCAGTCTGGAGCTGCATCAACAGCACCAAAGACATTCCCAGCACCAAAAGAAGGGAGAAAACCCCTTTAGCCTAATCACCCATGTTCAAGGGTTGGATACAACTGCAGTCTATCCTCCTACCACGTTAAAATACTGCTGCTGTATAATCAGGGCTATCACAGGGCTGAAAAAAGGTACCTGTTTCTGGAGATTCCAGGCAGGTAAACAAACAACATGACAGTCCTACAACCACAGCAAAAGGTATTTGTACTAAAGCTAGGGCATTTAAAGAAAAACCAACAAACAAACAAAAAAAAAACCCCAAAAAACAAAAGCCCCACCAACAATACACCAAAATGCAGCATTAATGTGCTAAAGAATTTTATTCTCTTTGTAGACCTATAGCAATTAATTTAACCAATTCTCATCCTCCTTAGCAGACTGCTTCATACCAGCAAATAATGAGGAGGCCAAAAATCCTCCTCCAATGTGAAGAGAATTGATGTATCTCCTCCACAACCCAAACATTTGGACGCACAAATAAGAACAACATACCGAGTATATAATGTAAGAGAGCTACTGTCAGAAGGCCTTAAATATCAGCCTCCAAAACAACTCCCACTTCAAGCAGCCCAGTAAGCCATTCCAAGAATGGGGTGAGTCTTCAGAGAAAGGTGGAAGGAAGATTCAAACAACTATAGGTGCAATAAATATTTCATTTAACCCTACCTGTCTTGGGCCCCAAAGGGCCTCAATTTGTATCTGTGCTTCAATAAACTATCTTGCAAATTGTGATACCTATCTGCATCCCTCCTTGTGCAGGTTTGAGTCATATATGCTAACTGTACTCTTGCCATACATATTGTCACACACTCACAGACTAGCTCTTTCTTGTAGAAACCAGATCCATGCATGTAAAAATTCAAAATACTTTCTTCATCTTGTGCAACCTCAGTTGCTTTTATATTATGAAAAGTAAAAGGCTTATTTTCACTGTATCAATTATTTGCCTCTATTTTCAAACTCCTTCACACTGACCAACTCTTTAAACTGGCATCCAACTTGCACTCCAATCAATTGCCTTTTTAAGCCTTTTTTATTATCTTTTTTTCAACACCTTGATATCTCACATTTTCAAATTCCTTAAGAAGCCTCCCAGATACAAGCAATTTTCTGAGATGCTCATTTGATTTCCACTGATTCCACCTACCTTTTCATTCCAAGGGAAGGACTTACTTTTTTAGGTTTTTTCCCATGGGCATTTTTCTTACTGTGAGCATAACATGACCTTTCTTTGACTGTTCATTAATACAAACGAGAGTTCCCAGACACAACATCCTCACTTTTGAGGCAAGGATCCTTTCCATTAGCCTCCTCATTCACCTTTACCTTCTTCACTATGGTAGGAAAATAATTAAAGCTTTCACAGGTTTCTTCTTCCAAGGATATTAAACTGAACCATATGTCAGTATGAAACGCATAAAAAGGTGAATTCAGAATCCTGAGATAGGGATTCCAGACATAATTTCCAATCATCTTTGACTTTCATCATCTATTTGCAGTTGCCAAAACTAGGACTATTTAATCAACTAGAGATAAAAGCTTTACAGTTTCCAGTGGAGAGAGAAAGCCCTGAGATTAAGTTTGTAAGCAATCTTTTTTTCTTCTTCCAATGAGTTTATAGAAGTCCAGCTTTGTCCACCTCCAGGTGAGGGGGGGAAAAAATCCCCAAAAACAAAAACCAAAAGATATCCCAGGACACACCACCAACATTAAAAATAGCAGTCAGTAATACTATCAGTTTAAGAATTGCTAACAGTAACAGAGAAAACTAATTATTTCTCAAAATTATTCAATAAAGATATCCAAAGTATTCTTTTTTTTAAGAGAGAAGAAAAATTCCACATAGGAGGATACTCTTCTTCCCTGCCCGATAGCTTTTTGTCTACCCTTCCTTCTCCCCACTCACCATAGCCAGGAGAGAGATTGTGTCCCAGAGGCTGTCAACCCCAGCCTGCTGCTAATTACATGTGCTCACAGCACCTATTGTGCATGCATGATACCTGGCCTGACTTCCAGAGGCATGGCACAACTGCCTACTCCCACTCAATCCATGAAAAATTGAAGTCAAACCAGCCAGGCTCTAACAGCCACATCTGGTTTCTATCATCAGCAAAACAAGAGTATATCACCCTCAGAAGAAATGAACCCTTGGAGCACACCTAAGTTGCTGGAAACACGCAGCCTCTCCAAGCAAATAACCCTGGCAACAAAGCTGATCCCTGGATGCTACCAGAGGCTAGTTCTGCTGTTGTAGCAATTCCTCCATTCTACTGACTCAAGAGTGAGAACAAGCATAACAGGTCCTGCCACAGGACACTAAGATCACCTTTGTCAAATGTTAGTGACACATACCTCACACACTGCCTTCCATGCTGTCACCTACACATTTACTATGACTCAATTCAGGGAGATTTAACAATTTGGTTTAATAGTCAGCAGTTGATCATCAACCATGCAAGTTATTGAAACATCTTCTGTCAAGAGCAAGGAGAGATGCCAATAACATTTTAAATAGAATTAATTAATTTTCATCTTGAATTTGTGATTTCCCGGTTCTTGCTGCTTTACAATTCAGTTGCCTTGAGGCTGAGAAAATAAGCACCATGGCTTCCTGCAAGCAGACTGGTACAGCTTTTAAAACTAATCAGCGACAGACGGTAAGGCTACATTTCCAGCCACAGCATTACCTTACAAGAGGGAAGTATTTGCGCAATTACTTTGTTTTAACTGCAAGGTCATGTTTGCAGAGCCAGATAAACACCAACATCAAACACATACTAAGGTCTTGGAGTATAAATAAGACAGAAGATAATCATTTAATAATAGTGAAAAACACCCCAGGCAGCAGCTGCGACTGCATTGAAGGATCCCACTCTCCTGAAAAGAAACTTCAAGCCTTCAGCACATGTCTCAAACCTAAAAGTGCAAAGCCAGTAGCACATCTACATTCTCCACATAGAATACTCTAATAACTTTATTTTAAATCACCAGGCTTATCAAGGAAACACTGGGTTGTTAACTGCAGGTCCAACAGCCTGGCACCAAGACCTGAATAAGTTTATTCCTCTCACAAAATACCACCTGCATTAGTGGTTGTATACAAACCAAGCTTGCACAATCCAACGTGCCACCTAACAAGAACATAGCTGGCAGTTGCACTGTCTGCACAGCACGACGTCCTATGGACTCAAGTACCAACACAGCTGGGCACAGGCAGGACAGCCCTGGATCATCCTTGTTTCTGCAAGGATAGTGAAGAAAATACTGAACACCCCAAGAACTCACTCTAGCAACACAAGTCTATGACCTGCTGGGATTTCATTAGTCCTGTCCCATTCCATTGGCTCCAGATTACTACTGCATTTTTAAGAGTACACATACATTTGGAGTGGATTTATCCCTATGGCCTGAGGTGCAAAACCAGATGTCATGATCATTAGAACATCTGCTTGTGAAGAGGAGTGAAAACATACAAGCTAGACTTATAAACAAGGAGTTGGAAAATCTGATCCCCTGCTTCTGCTCACAGCTCTGCCATGGACTCCTTTTGGCCTTCACTAGCTACTCAATCTTTCACCTGCTAAGTACAATGAACACTGTGATGACCCTGTCAGGAAAAGGACACAGTGGACCAGATGATGTTCTGTGAGCTGAAGCACAGGGATGTACTGGGGACACCTGATACAGAACCTGAGTCAGACACCCTTCCTCACAGCTCTGGCACTCTGTGTCTCCCACAGGATCAGCTGTTACCTTGCCTGTGGCTCCATGCACACGTGGTCTCCTTCCCTATCAAACAATAACAATCCATGCACCGAATTAACAGCAAAACATACACTCCAAGTCTAGACACACAATTCACCTTCTCTCAAGGCATTAAAAAAAAAACTACCAAAAGAAAAGTACTGAAATAGGCACTTATTATTTATTACACACTATGCTTTCAGTCAGGTATTTCCCCGGAAAGAAAAAAAAAACAAATTACTTATTTTCTGCCTTTTTTATTCACAAAGTCAATTCTTACAGAAAACAGGAAGTTTATTTACTCTTGTGGAAAACAAATATGTTTACTTGACAAAAATGAACACTAGGAACGTAATTCAGAACCACCAACCACCAAGAATCAAAATTCAGTCCTTATGCTTAAAAAGCATCACAGCATCAAAAATGTATTTCTATAGGCATAAGAAACACTGGCATAGGTTGGCTGGCATGAGTTCATGTCATGACCTGAGAGACAGGACTGGGCATAGAAGCCACAAGATCTGTCACTAACTTGATCTGAGACATCAGATAAACAACTTCACCCCCTCTCAGTCTCACCTTACACTTCAGTAAGCCAGTAATGATAAAATTACCTGCCTCACTACATGGGTGGAGAACACTTTAGTAATTCATGACTACAAAGCAACTTGAGAATTGTGGATATAAAACTTGTACATATACACACATATGCAAATTAAAACAGACAGGTATTATATTTATAAATTAAAGCCAAATTAGCAGAGATTACCCAAAAGCTCCAGTCAGCACTCCAGCTATACTGAGCAGGACCCTGCATTTTCTCTGTGCATGAATTAAGAGTCTCCTCTGAATCAGCAAGTAGCTGGTTAATAAGACCATGATCCACTTCATGAACTTCCTGTGAACAAAGAAGTAAGGTATGTAATCCAACAGTGGTGGAGAAAGGTGAAACAAGATGGTTAGTCCATTTAACAGCTGTATATTAAATGAAACCTGACATGGTAGTTTCACCGAGGTGAGTGGCATGGAAACACTTCCACAGACATCTCTTTCATTGGTTTTATTTTGTTCCCCTTAGACTACACTATATTTAATTATATTTTACATTTTTTATCAAAGTATTTTATTTCCAGTGCAGCCCCCCCACCCAACTTGCATGTTGAAGCTGCACAGATATCTAGAACTCAAATAATATCAACACAAGATATTGGTGCCTAACATGCAGCACATCTCAGGAACCTGTGACACCTTTCAGAACTTGAGAGAAGTCATACAGGTGTTTGACTTTTTACCAGAGTACTGACATATATTATTATAATACTGACACATCAAGTGTTTATACTTACTGTTAGTTACACTATAAATTGTACAGAAATACAAACACCTCAGAGACAAGTAATTTGACTCATAACACTATTAAGATAATAAGCAGCACTATTTTCTAATTCTGTAGCACTCTCCACTGTTATCAGTATTCTTCACTTCGGAAGTCAGTTTTACTTTATGAAGGGAAACTGAGCCACGGAATGTCACTTGTGCCATCCCAGCTAGCAAACGGTACAAAACCAGCCCAGGGCCCTAACCAGTAACCCCGCCTGCAGTACCGGATCCGCCGGGCTGAGGTAACGCCGGGTTTCAACTCCAAACCAGCTCAGAACCGAGACCGTGTTGGGCCACCCCGCCCAGCGCTGCCGGGGCCGCGGCCCGGGCTGGAGACAGGCTGCGGAGGGGACAGCGGAGCGAGGCAAAGGCAGAGACACTCCGGGCAGCGTGGGCTGAGAGCCGAGCGGCCCCCGCGGGGCTTTTCCACGCCAACACCCGCACTCGCTGCAACCTCCAGCAGTTGCTGCCCGCCCGCTCCTCCCCACCAAACGCCGGGGCTCAGCCCGGCAGCCCCGCGGCCGCCTCCCCGCCGGCTCTCCCGGGAGCCCAGACCCTCCCTGCGGGGACGCGCGGGGCGTTCGCCGCCCCCCTCATCGGGGCTCCCCGAGGGCCCCCCTGCCCCTGGCCCCGCCTCGCCCCAAAAACTTTGGGGAGGTGGGTGGGGACGGCGGAGCTTCCCAGCGCTGCCCGCGGGGCCGCGCCGCCGCCGCCCGTCCGGGTCCCGCCCGTGCGGCTGCCCGGGAAGGGAGCGGGGCTGCCGCTGCCCGCACCTACCTGGGCGGCCCTCCGCTGGCCCGGGGGGGGCGGCGGGACGGCGGCCGGGGCACGGAGCCCGCCGAAGGGGGGGGCGGGGAGCGCAGAGCTTACCATGGAGGGGGGCGAGGGCCGCGCGGCGCCCGCCAGCTGCCTGCGCGGGGCGCACGGTGGGGCCGCGGCCGCCATTTAAAGGGGCCGGCGCCGGCCGCGCTGCCGGCCCGCGGCGGGAGGAGGTTGTCAGGGACGAGCGGCGCCGCTGCTCCCGAGAAGGGGGAGCCGTCATGGGGGGCGGAGAGCGCTGAGGCGCCTACGGTGCCCTCCTCGCCCGGCCGCGGCAGCGGGTTAACTGGGAAGCCTCCGCGCCGGTGGAAAGTTTAAGGGCTGTAGTAGGAAAAAACTCCCGGCTGCGGGGAGTGAGGGGGGGCAGCGTTCGCTGCCTCCTGCCCGAGGAGAGCCCCGCGCCCGCCGCCCTCCGTGAGCGCAGCCGGTTAAACAGCGCCCGGGCAGCGAAACGGCTCCCAGATCCTGGGTTCCTGGGATTCGACGGAAAACACTGCCGAGAGGCCGCTCCCGGGGACTCCTAGGGGAAGAGGGGAAGGGCCGGCTGCGGGCCGAGCGGAGGATGAGGGGCAGTCGGTGAGGGGCTTTCACCCCAGAAACCCTGGGTCTCAGTTTTGAAGCTGCTGAGCAGCGCCGAGTGGTTCCTGCCCCAATCTCTGAGCACCCGGAGGGCTCCTCAAATCAGGGTACGCAGCCAGAGCGACCATGGCTCCCAGATTTGCACCCTCAGCTCACCTCACAGGAAAAAGGAGAGCCGTGTGATGTGCAAAGAAATCACATTGCTAGGTAGTTGGCTGGTGGATGGATGGATGGATGGATGGATGGATGGATGGATGGATGGATGGATGGATGGATGGATGGATGGATGGATAAAGTATGGATGGGTAAAGTAGCCTGTTGTGTCAATGCTACTTCCTTCTGTTGTCCCCTTTCTCTCTGCCTCTTCCCCGCGAAATGCGTGGAGGCTCCCTTTGGACATATCAGGGTTCTGTGATACCTGCTCACTGCTACATTAGAAAAAGTACCTGAAGTCCCGTGGGTGACTCCCTATTCCATCTGTTGGCCCAGACAGGACAGCATTAATCCAAGTAACTGCTTAATTAAATTTACAAGAGAGTGTAAAAAAGAATGTGTGGTTTGTTTCATTTTTGTTCCTTGCTTTCTTGATATGCACCTGAAACTTGAATTTTGGGGGCTTTTTTAAACAACACTCAGGGTACCAGTTTATTTCTCTTCTTGTCCAAAAACTGAATCATACTGGGTTATTCAAGTGAGAGAAACTTCATGCTCAGCTACTGGCTGCCAGCGACACTAACCAACCTCCTTTGTATTCCCTCAGTTAAAAGCTGGCTGCCCTGGCACTTTGGCTCAGGCATGACCTACTTAATGGAGGATTCACAAGAGAATTGCTAGTTCCGGATGACATGAACATAAATAGCATTTGCAGGAGCAGTGGTGGTATGTCCATGATAACACACTTGAAGGGCTTTTTTGAAACACACCAAGTACTTGCTTTAAATCAGGCAGTGTTTGGATTGCCTTTAGTTCAAATCCATCTTTGCATGCTAACTCCTCTGACACAGTCACAATCAGCACTCTAAACCAGTAACTCAGTCCAAAATCCTCATGATCTGCCAGGTGCCTTCGACTCTACCAGTTGTTCCCTCATCAAACTCTTTATTGTTTTTTACTCCTCTGACTTTTCCTTTCACAATATTTTGGCTTTGCTCACTAACACTTTGGCAGTACTTCCTTCAGAAGACCCTCACAAACTTCCATCTTCCTTTTGAAGTGCTCTGTTGCTCTGCACTTGGTCCCAGTTCCCTTCCTAATATGATTTCTGCCTGGTAATCACAGGCCTTCCCACTCTCCCTAGCCATTTCAGAAAAGTATTTGTCTCCTAGGTTCTTTTAACCATACTCCCTCTAGCCCATCCTCCTTTCACTGCTTCCACTGCTTTGGGATCTGCACACCAAAGCTTAAATGACAATTGGTGACTCCAGGAATGGGCTGTTCTTCTTGACATTGGTCAGCCAAGTTTTGTGAATTAGTTATGGATTCTTTTGGCTTTCAAATGCAAAGAAAAGCAGAAATACTCATGCCTCTCTCAGCTGCATTGTGCTTTAAGAGAAATGGAATTGAGTCTTTACTGGACCCTCAAGCACAATTCCATTACCTGGAGAGCTTTGAAGATATGGATAGAAGACATTAGATAAAGTATGCCATAATCCCTAATCCTGCAGTTGAGGGAAGAGGTGTCGGCCGGATAGTGACAGTAGTCCATGCTTGGTACAGGCATAGCACAGCTGGCAGGGCTGGGTGGTACAGGTGGGGCTTGGAGTTGCTGTAGCTCCTCTCACAGGGTCCTGCTCTGTGTGGGCTTTCTATAAACACAGACTACTTCAGAGCACACCTGCTGGTTTTGCAGATAGGCCGCCCTCTCCAGCAGTTTCCCCCTCCACCCAAGTTGCATAGACAAGCTCTACTTAAATATAAGTAGAGTTTAAGTAGTCAACTTTTGATGAAAAAGGTTTTGTTCTGCACTAAAAAAACACTTTGGGGAATACACTTAACCTGTAAACACCATGTGCGTATAGCCACAAAGATACTGAGTTCCTGAAGTTTCCTTTTGTGGTGCATTAGGGTGATAATGTGGTGCATTAGAGTCTGGCTGTTCAGAAAATTAAGCCAATGCTCTTTGTGTTCTCACCATCACTAGGGAGGGGTTCAGCACAAGAGTGGTCTCCTTTGGAGTATCTGGATATTCTCTACTCAGCCCAAAGTTGTGGTTTATACAAGCCAAAAGCGAAAAACAATTAATTATCTTCCCTCTGCTCTCAGAGCATTTTCAACATGTTCTCAGAGAGAGATCAGAACAGCCGCTGGGGAAATAATTGTTGTCACTTACAATGTGGCTCTCATCCAGGGAGCAGGCAGAGCACTGTGAGCTCAAAGCTGTGGTAACTTTAGTAAGTGTGACATTCACTAGGCAGAATGTGAGGTCCCATTGCTATAATACACACACACATATTTTTTACCCATACTACCAGAGGGAGAGATGGTGAGGCCGTGTACTTCAGCAAACATGGACCAGCACATTGGGAAGCTCTATAGATCTGCAGTCTCTTCATTCATCTTCTTCTTGATGGTGGGTGAGTACTAAACCACCTTCCTTAATTAGAAGAAATACGGGTTGTTCTTGGAAGCTTGGCTTGAGAAGTTCTCTTTATTTTCAAAATGCAACTTTCAATTGTGAGCTTCCTCAGGGTGCAGAGAAATTGTATTTAGTGTTCAGAAAGAGTTTATTTGCCTGTCTTTTCCCAGATGTGTCTCGTCATTCCTAGAAGCTTCATTTCTGTTTTGTTTCTCTGATATATTAGCCACCAGTTATTGTCACAAGGTTCATATTCATATCTATTTGTGAGAGCCAACCTCAGCCCAAGGCAAAAGTCATATAAATTAAAAGCAGCAATGTGCAGTCATTGATCACTTAATCATAGATGTCTGAGAGCTGGATACAGTTTGTAATGCACCTTCATGGCACCAGCATGGTATGAGTGTGAAGCTGAGATCTAAAGCAAACAAAACCATCTGAAAGACAGTAATTTCATCAGGAGAGGATTTTTTTTGTGGGTTGGAAATTGAGCCCTATTTGCCCTCAACCCCTCCTCCAGCTACTGAGTGTGAATGTAGGAGAGGAGGCTAAACTGGAAAGGTAGAATTCTTCACTGACCTCCCCACACCTTTGTGATTTCCCCATGCTGTTGGCAGCTGGCAGAAGAAGCTTGCAGGGCCCCTCGGATTTACTGCAGGCACCAAATTCTTAACTGAGGCTCCAGGACAGGAAGAGAGTGCAGCTGTATTTTGTTCTTTCCTTTTGTCGCCCCAGCCCCTCTAGCCTGCCTTGCGGAATTTCTCACTTAAGGGTCTGATATGGCCCTACACAGGGAAGTATCAACCTGCAGGTTACATGGAGGAGAGGCTGAGGGCTTCGGTAGGTGCCCTATTAGTACCGCCAAATGCAGAGCACATTGCCACATTGCAGGGAGTCCCTGAGAGCTTTCTCCCCTCATGGCTGAAAACTGGATGTGAACTAAGGACTTCATATGACAATGACCTATTAGCTCATCTAATCGTTTGTCCAGGTCTAGACAAGATCATCCATGCTGTATTTCTCTTACCCTGTCTAGCTCAAGTGCTTTCACCACAAAGCCTTGCATTCCTCTCCATGGGCTTGAGCCCCACAACCCGCATGACAAGGGAGCTACACATCACTCTGCTAATGAAGCAATTGACTTTAAAAGAGCTTTGCAGCAGAGTCAGCAAAGCATTTGGCATGGTATGCTCCCAGATGCCAATACGATAAGGGCATTGTGTAATCGAATACCAGTGAACTAATATGTTCCAGTTTTGCAGCCTTAAAAAAGAAAAAGAAACAAAAGAAAGGGGAGAAATAGAGGCAGTGCTGTGACCTTCTCAGTGAAATCCCCAAAGAGAGCTGGGACAAAACAAGACAGCCTACTCCTCTCCTGTTTTAATTTTCCTAATTAAGTTACATGATTTGTATTGAATAAAAGATGTGGAAATAAAACAGATGACAATTATTATATCATGACTATTATTTCATGATAGGAGGGGCGTATAAAACTCACAATGAACAGAGGCAACATCAAAGCACATTGTTTCTACTCAGCTACATTTTCTATGCCACTGTCTGTGTAAAAAGTATACCTTTTGCATCACTAAAAGAAATAAAAATTACAGTTGTGTTACAGGGGTGCATATGGCAAGACTGGAATACTTGTAGCAGAAAAGAAATTTTGTGGCCATTCCTCGAAAACAAGGTAGCAGTAGCACACATTAGCTAAAGCAGCAGTTATCCAGTGGAGAAAATTATTAATAAACTGAGATTTTATAAGAGTACTCATTATGAAACTACTCAAATTCACTCTAATAAATAGCCAAATAGATCACTTCAGAATATTTTATGCACAAAAACTGTAGTATGTCAAGCTTTGTCAGTTATTTCAACTATACTTTACATTTCCTCAATGTGTCTTGTCAAGATACTTCAACTTTTATGACTGCTACCTCAATGCACATATCTAACTGGACAGGGAAGATCTGCACCTCAGATTTCCCCAATAAGCTCCAGTGGGCTCATTGGTAAGATAAGATATGAACAGAAGGATAATATCTTGCCTGGTACCTTTAATAAGAACTAATTTTAGGGACTAGATTAAAACCTGTGTTTGTGTACCTAATTCTCAGGCATCCAATTTCTATGGGTTGCTGTTTCAGTTCTAAGGCAAAAATTTTCACTTTGAGGTAAAAGTGCCAAAACAGCTCAGAAGGTATTTCACATGCTCTGTTGTTGCCTAGTTTCACAGCTAGTTTATAGTTCCTGTATTTTTGCATCCATTAATTCTCTCTTGTTTCATAGTTAAACTGTAAGCTCTATACCCCAGCCTTTTGCAAGGTTCCCAGAAAAAGAGGACCATGCTGGCTGACAGAAATCTTCTACTCCCATATGAGTCATAAATAATAATAACTGTGAACACAACTGTGATTTTTGTGTACAAGCATGCCTGGAGGAGCCGTCCAAGTAACTCTCAAACTGATCATAAAGGGGTTTGGTTTTCCATTGCCTCGAGACATTTGTTCCTGAGCAGAGAGTTTCTATTATCACTGTGATGCTTTACCAGACCCCCACAATAGCATTGCACACTCTGTGGATGGCAATGAAAAACTCAAGACAATGGAAAATCAGGACCTTCACTCTGGAAGTGTCTGCAGTCCTTGAGAAGACACCAACTCTCTCAAAGGGAGACTATTTCACTTGAAGAAAATAAAACAGAAGAGCCTTTTCCAAAAATTGTTCCAAACTATTTCTTGGCAAAAGCTTTTTTTTTGCGTTTGCTTTTTCCTCTTTTTGAGACAGCAACTATTCCTCTCATTTTCTGTGCCCAGGCCTGTTCCCAGAAGTGAAACCCCTCTCACTACTCTTAGCTCAAGGATATGATACTATGATTAGCACTTGAGTATGAGAAGGCAGGTTGAAATGTCTGCTACAGGCATGTTCATGTTTTTCTATCAAAAGCTAGCTGGAGACAGTCCTTTCACAGAGAATAGCTGTAACCCTCAGCTTCAGTATGGGCATCAGGCTGATGTTCTGTCCCCCAGACTGCTGATGGGATCTGCTAGGGCTTCAGTCTCTGGTAATGGAGATGCTTCCCATGATTTCAAGATTTCCTGTCCTGTAACTGAAAGTGCATGACAAAAATTCTAAGAACCACATTAGGTTTTGGGATACAGGCAGTTGCATTAGATGCACACTTATTCACTGCACTTTCCAAAATAGAACTGCCAGTGTAAAACTGTACATGCATTTTTTTTTGCTTTGCCTCAGAAGCAGTTGAGGCAGGAACATCAGGCCCTGAGACTTTTTTGGGGTGGGAAGAAAGAGGTTAGTGTTGCAGATGGAAATGGGGCTGGCTGGACTCTGAATTTTACCCAAAGCCATTAGACAATGGCATTAATCTTCCTTCCTCTAGTATGGCAGTAGAAAGGAGATGATATTCAGGAAAAGACCTGTCTGTACACAAAAACATAATCTAAGCAGGAACTAAGAAGAAAATCCCTGTCATCATAACAGTGACTGCTCTCATGTGCTAATGCCAGGAGCCATTCTTCGTGCTGGTTAGAGTTTAGGAGCAGCAGGGACATTTATCATCCTATCTGCCTCAGCTGTCCTCTTCTCTCTCTTCCCTGGTACAGATGTAGGAGTTACTGGTGGAGGTGCAAACAAGGAGAATGCAGCAGCTGTGATTCATGTAACAGCACAGCCTGTGTGGTTGACACCTGAGCCTTGGAACCTTTTGGTGACTCAAACACCAGCCAAGGAGAAAGCCAAAGAGGGTGAAACTGTGGCCTTGAACTGTCATCTTAACAGTCCACAGCATCCCTCCCTGACCAACCTGATGGTGAAATGGTACAAAGAAGATGAAAAGGGGCAGATGGACTTGCTAGAAAAGAATGTGACCATCCTGCCAAATAATTCCAGGATCTTCATGAGTGGAGACTTGTCCCAAGGGGATGTTTCCCTGACTATCCTCAATGTGACAACCAGTGACCATGGCATTTATTTCTGTGAGGTTACACTTCCGGACGGGAAGGTGGTGACCGGAGATGGCACAAAGCTCAGGGTCAGGAGGGCTCTGGGTAATACTTGGAGTTATTTACCTTTTTCATCTTTGTTTTTCTTCCAAAGCTGGTCTGCACACTGGTGGAAAGAGAGAAGTTGCCCTGTTTGTCCTCTGGCAGTAAGGGCCTGGTGTCATGGAGTGTAATTGCTCTATAACATTTCTCATTGTTTTTGTAAGGCCAGCTAAAATTCACTAGCTTGTCTCTATAAACAATCACAGGTATCCATAAAAATAAAGTCACTGCAAAGAATGAAGCAGCCAGACAAGTTCCCCTTGTACTCACAGTTCTGACAGAACCCCCATGAGTGACAGGTGACAAGGTACCATCTCAAGGAACAGCTCTAGACCTCTTTCTTTTGATGTTATTTCTCTCCAACCCACTAACTTGCATAGTCATTCCTGAACTCTGAATGACATAAGTAATCCCACGATAATCACGAGGATCATATGTAATATGATCGTTATATAATTTCTGATTAACTTCATTCACATTAAAGTAGCATTACAAGTGCCATGCTATGTTTTCTTAGCCCCACAGATACACACCAGGCATATTAAGTAAAGAGGTAACTTGCTATGTCTGCAGCAGCTGGAAATGTCAAACTTTCCTTTTATATAGGCTAAACAGATTCCAGTCCCAAAAAGTCAATACATTAGAAGGGTTATTATCTTATTGTCTAATTAACAAAAAATGCCTCCTTCTGTGTCAAGAGTAAATTATGCAAGTGCCATTTTCCTCTTTTTCATCGCCAAAGCTTCTATCTCACCAAGATTCACTAAGCCTTTGGCCTCTTGAGCCTGATTTACTAATTTTTATAACATTACTCAGTTTAAACTGTACAACTAAAGCAAGCAAACTATGCCCCTCTGCAAGGGCTTTGGTTGTGTGTCTAATGAGGTCTCCTGTTGGCTTGATCTCACAGTCTTGGTAGCACAGATTACTCTTGAAATGTCTGCACTCTGGCCAGCATAATTGCCTTCCTGTGTTCCTGAGATGATGAAATGTATAATTTCAGCACTATGCTATCTCTGTCATGCAACAGTCCCAAGAGCAATCAGGCAAAGAAAGGACTCCAGTGGAGCTGTCTCTGCTCTCTGGTGCTGTCTCCCTTGGAAGTAGATAGGCAGACCAATGGTTTTCCTGAAGTTGTCAGAATAACTTTTTTCCTTTCAAAAATAAAGTGTACAGGCCTGAGTCCCATTAACTCAAGCAGCAGCTTCCTTTACCATCCCATAGTGTCTAGCTATTGAGGGAGATTTCTGGGATGATGGGGCTGCCCTGTCCCTAAAGCACCAGATAGCATAGCAGCTTAGGAATGCTGCTTAGGAGTTCCTACACAGGAATTAAAAAAATCAGTAGCTCTGTAGTGCAAGTCACTCTTCCATGTAGAAGGGATTTCATGTCAGACAAGACATCAGCATCATCATAGTCAGCAGCTTCCTCTGCAGCCACTGCAGAAAAGATGCTGGCTACATTGCATATACTTGTCTGGAAAACATTTTACATCTCTCTCTGCCTTCCTTTCTCCCCCAGGCTTGTTTGGTATAGAAGAATCCATTGGAACAATCATTGGGGTTGTGGCAGCTGGTATTGGAGGCATTGCGGTTCTGATCGTTGTTCTAACCCCACAGCTGAGGAAGTGCATCCTCTGCATGAGACAGGAGTCTCACCAAAGGTACCTGAAAGACCTAAAGGTGTTTTAACTGAAAGACAAGACATTTACTTACCTCAGGTCAGACATGGGATCTGGTTCAGAAAATAAGCAGTGTGAACAAAACTCTAACAGAGCTGGTTCTGTGTTCCATCACTTTTTCAAATAGGTTTTTGTTTATGTTGGGTAGAGCTTTACCAATGGGCCTAATGAGTTACCTATAAAGAGAATAATAGGATCTTCTTTAATTGCCACTTTGGACTAAGAGTTTTTCAATGAGATGCTGCAGCTTCTTTTAACAAAGACCAAGGACTCATTCAGTTCTTTTATGTTTATACTGAAGGATGGTTCTTCCTCCTGCCAATTTCGTGCTTACATCTGTATTCTTGCAATGCTTTTGTACAGAAAACCTATGACGGCTTAGGTGTGACAGGTGTGGTTTATAAAGCCTTACTTAAAGACCTATCTTCTATTAGATCAGCTGATAACGTTGGGAAAACCAGGCATTTCCACCATACATGAGCCAAAGAAATGCCTCAATAAGAGGCTGATGTACCCAAAAGCTCGCCTACTTTTTTCTATTCTGTCAACTAACTGATCTAATTTGAGGAGACTGACACTGCATTTTGAAACAAGTTGAGTTCCCATTTTGAGCAACCCAAGATGTGGTATGCGTTTCAGAGCGAGCTCAGCTGACTTTTTGCATTCATTGAGGAGACGTGTGATTTGCACCTCTTCTCCTGGCGCTCAGAAATCTTGCTGAGCCTGATGAAAGAATCCCCTCCCTGGAGGGCTGAAGGCAGAGCTGTGCCTGCAGTTCCCTGGAGCGCTGCCGCCACCTGATGGACAGGGACACGCCGGGAGCTCTCTCCGGGCACGATCTTCCAGCCCTCGCTGGGAAGCGCACTCCCTTCCGTAGGCTGATGCTGTCCACGCGGCAGCATCCCTCTGCAAACGCTCTATATTAAGAATTCACAACTTCTTTTGCCAGAAAGCCTCGAAGGAGTTTATTGTGTTGTCCTGACTCTGTTGCTCACTCATTCTCTCTCCTTTCCTTTTTGCTCAGCAGAGCTTGAGGGTACAGCATTACAGGAGTCGCTGGGATATGCGAAGCCTGCAGATGGAACAACTTCTGATACCTCATAAACAAAAAAAAAAATGGAGTTCCAGATGGAATAAAAGCCTTTGCCTCTACATGTTGACTTTGGCATTTTTGTTTTTGTTAGCAAGCTTCTTTTTCCTGCAGCTTTGTCTGCCACAGTGGCATATTTACCATCCTCCTGCAGCAAAAAGCAAAACAGCTTTTTGTGATGAAATTATTATTATCACCTGCAAAAACTCCACTTAGTTTGGCCACGTATCTCTGAATTCAGACTCTGATGAAGCACCCTGGGTCTCTCTGTGCCATCTTATTTTAAAGTGCAGTTCAAAGTTTGTCAGCTGAGTTTCAGCAGACAGAAGGAGCCCAGACTACCCAGGTGCTCCAGATATCCAGGTAGTGCTAGCACCTTCCCGAGGAAGTCAAAAGCATTGCTTCTGGGGAGGCAGGAGCAGCTCCCACCTGTCCGTGCCTCCTCCCAGAGAGGTTCTTGTCCTGGTGGCTTGTCCAGCCTAAATGCTTGTAACAAAGGTGCAAAGAGGGCCCACTGGTACATAGCCAGCGTTCCTGGCTGAAAGAATGGGATTTTGGTTTCTCCTGCCAGAAGGAAATGTTGCATTTGAATATAAGCCTTTAATACTGTTTAAAAAAAAAAAAAAAGGAGAGTTGAAAGATTTGCTTGACATGACTGATGTTCTCCACAGCCTCTGTTTCCTGATGTGACAATAATTGATTCCCAGGCAGTCAGTGACTGGGGGACATGCCAATATAGGAGACTGTGGTAATCACATATCCTCTGAACAGAGAGAGACTTAATTCTCTCCCAGGATTTTCCTGAGAAGCTGTGAGAAAGCTCAGAGAAAACAATTCTTATCTTCACTTGCTGCACCTATTATTGTGCACACGTGGAATGTGTTATGGAGATTGTTTACCAAAAGAGTGATTTCCTAACTGGACTCTGGTGATGGTGTTTTGATTGACCAATTGGATCCATGTGCATATTGGACTGTCTGGCAAGGGTGATGGGTTTTTCTATAGTATAGTATAGTGTAGTGTAGCTCAATAAAGCATTTGTTCAGCCTCCTGCAATCGTGGAGTCAATGCACATCGTTCCTGTGGCGGGTCTGCTGCTGCTACTATGGGAGACCCTCTTCTACATGTATCAGAAAGCAGTGTATCAGCTCTGAAGCCTGTGGAGCAGTGAGTATATTCTTTTGCAAAGTGTGGGTATGCCTCTAGTAAGCAGAAGTCAGAAATCCTTGCTGACCTTGCAACTGCAATAGCCCAGTGTAACTCTGCTTACCCTGAACACAGCTCAGAAGTATCTCCAGGGCTGTGGCGCAGGAGCATGAGGGATAAGACAGCTGGGTTCTAAGCAACCTGGTCTGGTTAAAGGTGTCCCTGCTCATTGCACAGAGATTGAAACTAAATGATCTTTAAAGGCTCCTTCCAACCCAAACTACCCTATGAGTCTATGATTAAAAAAAAAAAAAAAAGCTATTTGGTGACAGGAGAGGTGTTCCCACTGCACCACAGACCAAACCCTCTGTTTCTGCAAAAGCATGATCAGAGCAGAATCTTCCCTTTGCTTCATCATATATGTTACCTGTCACAGAATCACAGGCTGGGTAGGTTGGAAGGGGCACAGAGGATCATCTGGTCCAACCTCACTGCTCAGGCAGGGTCATTCCAGAGCACATGGCACAGGATTGTGTCCAGACAGGTCTGGAATATCTCCAGTGAGGGACACTCCACAACCTATCTGAGCAACCTGTTCCAGTGCTCAGTCACCTGCACAGTAAAGAAGTTGTTCCTCCTGTTCAGGTGAAACTTCTTGTGCATCAGTTTCTACTCAATGCCTTCTTGTTCCATTGCTTGGCACCACCGAGCAGAGCCTGACACCCTCCCTTCAGTTATTCATAGACACTGATGAGGTCCCCTCTCAGTCATCTCTTCTCAAGGCTGAACAGACCCAGCTCCCTCAGCCTTTCCTCAAAAGAGAGATACTCCAGACCCTTAATCACTTTTGTCACCTGTTGTTTCTCCAGCGGGTGTCAGAGTAGTTAAAGTCCCCCACCAGAACCAGGGCCTGTGACTATGAGGCTGCTTCAAGCTGTCTGTAGAAGACCTCATGCACTTTCTCCTGCATGAGGTGGCCTGTAGCAAACACTCACAACAGTGTTACCTCTATTAGTCTGCCCTTTTTCCCTTACCAGTGAGATCTTGACTTGCTTGTTGTCCACCCAAAGGCAGAGGTCGATACGTTCCAAGTGCTCTCTCACAGAGAGGAAACTCCACCAACGCACCTTTCTGTCTGTCTCTCCTCCCCATAAATCCTGAACCGATAGAAATTCTCTCACACCACTGTTAGATCTGGAAAATGAGGAAAATTTTTATTCCACTACCTTCAAGTTCAAATTGTTGGAAGAAAGGTCCTGAAAAGACTATTCTGGCCCCCCATATCTGACATGGCAGGTGGGATGCGTCTGTCCACATAAAAAGTCTGGCCAGAGGATGAAGTGAGGATTGTATGGGGCTGCTCCCCAGCACTTGGCTGCTTCTTGGTCACACAGGCACACCATTTTTTCACATCGGTCTGTCAGGTTATCTGCAAAAAAAATGTGAGCTGAGGTTGAGAGATTCTGTATCAAAGGCAAGAAACAGTTTTAGGGGGAAAAATCCCCGAAAAAAGCAGCCCTTGGGGATCAAAGGCTGGTGGCAGCAGATCAACATGTTGTGCTGTGGGTGGATTTGACCCTCCCCTGCCCTCTCTGTCAACAGATCTGACCTTGACTGTGAGAAAGAGCATCAGAAATTAGCAGCTAAATGTAGATTGGCAATGCTTATAAAAATCTGCTCAGCACAGAGCACTCCCTGCTTCTAGAACTTTGTGAACTATGAGGATTTAATTCAGTAGTCAAAGCTGAAAAGGAAAATTATTTAATCTTAGCCTGAGGTAAAAATATTCCACTGTTCCTCAGTCAGTGAATTTCCCTTCTAACTCCTCCCTCTGCAAAACAGACTGATTTCAAAAGAAAAAAACACTACTTTGAAAGAAGGAGCCTCCCAGAGGGATGTTCAGAAACCTGAGGGCGTCAGAGCACCCACCAGGCATCCTTCACTCTTGCTGTACCAGCTGCTGCTGTCTCTCTCTGATCACAGCAGAGGAGCCAAGGAGCTTTGCAGCAGGGCCAGGTACCTGATTTTTATGAGCTAGCAGCTAATAAAGTGATCAAAGTCATACATGGAACTATACAGGAATGCAAATATATGACTATGTGGCCATAAATAACATCAAAGGCACTAGCTTAGAAGGCTACATTGCAAATGACTGAGTTTGGATTAATGAACCTCATCCCACCTATAGTGGGTTAAATGCAGTTGTTGGGTTAATATTATTTTAAAGCACAGTACCTTGCTTCTTTGAGGCTGCTACCATGGATTATCTAACAGCCACAAAACCCTGCACTAGGCAAAGTTTAATGTGCCAGTGCACTTGGGCTTCACTCCAAAACCAACTGGAACAAGTATAGGAATTTTTCCAGATTTCACTGGACTTTGATGGATCAACCCTGTATCAGAAAAATAAGAAAAGCCCTAGTTTCCTAAGCTGTTCAGAATAATCACGTATTTACTGCTAAAAGTGCTTTAAGGGTCAATGAGGACTTAAGGCCACTCTTCTCTTAGCTACCAGTCTTGCCTGATGCTCTCCTTACCCCTGTGCTACTTGAGCTCTTCCTATGCTGTACCAGCAACTGTTCCTCAAATGTGAGTACAAAAGTCTGGATTTGTAACATTCGTTCAAGAGGAATGTTTGTTTTTTTTACCAGACCCCTCAACTAACAGCCTTTTCAATATTCCAGATATCTATTGAATGGAATTTGCCTACAGGTGATGGCATATCTAGACTGAAGAATATAGTTTTGCCAGTTTTTTTCATTTCACAAAGAAAACTACCTAATGGTAGCAAAAAGAGGAGAAATACCAAGTAAAATGAGTTTCTGTTTATTTTACATGAAAATGTCTGTATTTATGGTACAGTGTCAGGCAGCAGGCATCTAATTCCTGTTGCATTGAAATTACAGTGCAAACAGTTCTGCTTATAACACTTCTGGACATCATTACCCTGAGCTCAGCAAGCATGCCTGGAAATTTAATTCTTCATCTCTTTTGTTTGAATGGGATCAGACATTATACCTTCACATCCCAGTAAGACCTGCCAGTGCTGTATCCTGGGGTAGGAAATTTGCCTTCAAAACACATTTCTATTGTTCCTCCTCACCAGGGATATCAGGGGGAGTGTAGTCTGCTGAGGGCTTATGGAGAGCAGTTGATGGATGCATCAGGTCTTGCCTGGACATCAGTTAAGGAATTAATGACATTTTTTTAACTCATGCTTGTTGGCCAAGTCAGTGCAGCCTGCTGCACTCCTATGTCCACTGCCATGGACTGAATGATACATCTCATATCTGCAACTTGGATTGTTCCTTCACAGCAAAGAGAAACAGGACTTTTCCCCTGTAAAATGACTAGCAGAAAATATCAGTCAGCTATGGAAATATGGCAGGAGGGAGAGCAGTTGTACATTAAAGCGACACATTCCTTTGCCAGGACTTTGTATTTACTAGATTGTTCTGGAACTAGGAAAAGAGCAACTGCAGATGTGCTGTGTCCCATCCCCTATCTCCTGGCAGATCTTCAGCTGCTGGTGAAGCTGAGGATTGCACCAGTAAAATATGGTTTTCTGATAAGGTAGAAATAGTCTTTTAATGTTCCAGCAAGTAACTTTGATGATTATGGGGATAAGTTTTACTCTCACGATTTCTTTTCAAACTTTCAAAGTCTTCTACAATGGATTTTACTACCAGGAGCTCTCTGGAGACTTAGAAGCACAAGTGACAAATTCTAAGACTCAAGTCATCTGGTGTATGTCAAAACAAACTGTGCGAGACACTGACGGGCTGTGACTGTGCAATTCAAACCCTCTTGACTGGGTACCAGCTGTAGAGCTGAGTACAGCCCACACTTGCTGTCTGCCTGAAGCACTCGAGAGCATTTGATTCTGCATAGTTCCAAATCCCTGCTGGAACCCCAAGACTTCAGGCTGGAGCCCCAAACGGGGCAGAGGTGCAGGCTGGCATCCTGTTTAACCTATCTTGCAGCCATGCTAAATAGCCTGGCTCTTCCCTAGCAGTGCTTAAGGGTAGTAAAAAGTGGACAGCCCTGCTGGAGGGAGGGCCAGAACTGCAATGGAAAGAGCACCCCTGAAGACCCACAGCTGTGGGAAGAAGCACACTTAATGCCAGTGAGCAGAAAGTCTCCAGAGAGTCATCTGCATCCCTGTCAAACTGGGACGGTTTGGGGGCTCCATGGCCCCCAGTCCTGCTCCTCAGCCTGGGTGGATCTCAGGTTACCTGGAATGGGCTGTGCTGGGTGGATCTCAGGTTACCTGGAATGGGCTGTGCTGGGGCTCAGCTTTCCTCCCAGCTCCTGGCAAGGATCAGGCAGGGAGCTTGGAAGAGAACGGACATTGCCTAAAGCAGCTTTGAAACCAGCTTGGCAAGCACAAACCTGCCTCTGGGGCCTCCAAAGCTCTGTGGTCAGCCTGCTGCCTGCAGAGGAGGGAGGGAGGGAAGGAGGGAGGGAGCCCAAGACAGGAGCCAGCCTTTCCTTACCGCACCGCACGGTGTTCTGCTCACACGCCCACTGGTAGCGCTGCACCTTGGGGTTGCAGCCTTCCTTCTCTGCCGTGTCATAGCAGCAGTCATGCCTGTGGCAGCACCTGGGAGACACAGAAAGAGAGAGAATGGGTGTCCTCCTGCATCCTGCCTGTTGGCACAGGCTTCAGGGGAGCTTTGCTCACACACAGCTCATGACAGCAATGTTCACCCTGGCCTGTCAGTAAATCATCTGTTGATGGTGCAAGTATCCTGGCATCTCTGGGAAGGCTCGCTTGTCTCAGGAGCTCATTAATGCCATATTTGCTCCCATGACCACTGCGCTTCTTCCTCTGAGCTTTTGCCCTCATGAAAGCATCTGTGGTCAAGACACGGTAATCTGGCTGAAAAGGAGCGGAAGTCTTCCTATAAGTTGTGCTACTGTGGTGTAGGGGCCTGAGTAAATATATGTATTGTAAACATATGTATGGCAGTAAAAGATCTCTGTATTGTATTGCCCTGATTCTAGTTATTGTAAATGGGCTGCAACTGTGATGTGCTTAATTGGGCAGCAGCTGTAGCCTGTGGAGGTAGCTGGGATAAAAGGGGGTGAGGCATTCAGAGAGGGTCAGAGAGGAGCCCTGGCAGAGAAGCAACAACAATGTTGCTGTGAAGATTACAATATTGTGGCTCACTGGTTTAGGCTTAGACCCATCCCAAAACTTGAAATTGGAGTGTTTCTTGCCTTCCTCGGTATCACCAAGAAACTTAGTCTCTTCAGTTCACCTGCCATGTGCTCCTTGGCACATAAAGGTTCTGAGGGCAGGCTACAAATTAATTAGTCTCAATGGTGAAATTCATATGAGTTAACTTAAGAACCTTAAAAACCATCTACATCTAAGGCATTCACCTATCTTCTCTCTATGCACATCTGCACCACAGTTCACTTTTTCGTGCTGCAGAGATCTAACACAGGGTGAAAAGCATCAGATTTGAAAAATGCAGTTGTGTTTCACTGACCAGAGAGGAAATGAGGAGGAATAGCTCAGCTGATGACATCTGTCCTATGGACTAGTCAGTGAGATCATTCTCACTGTCAATTACTTCTAAATTTATGGAAAATCTGACCTCACTTGAATTTTATTCTTGTAATTTAGGGATTCAAATTCCACCAAGAAAAGATTCAGCACTTAAAAGATGTTCTCTGCTGAATAACAAAGGTTGTTTCAGCAAGGATGCAAGGTCAGAGGCTGGAGCCAGAGAACGGTGATCTCCTGTATTTCCAGAAGACATCCCTGCAAGAACTGACTCTACAGAGAAACCACTCTACTAACTGGGAAAAATTGAGGCAGGCTGATTTAACATAAAAACCCCGAAGCTGCAGCAAAGCCTAATCCATCCTCAGGGGAATGATAGGTAGCAGAGCAGGCCCATCCCTAGTGTCTCATATATGGGACACTGAGCACCGGAGGCTGTGGTGGAGGGGAGTGCCAGCTATAGAAACCAAAGGTCTCTGAGGTCTGGGGCGTGAGTCAGTAGCCAAATTGATGAGTCAGTGATGGGGGAGTATGGGGAAGAAGAACAATGTGAAGAGAGACGAGCAGAGGGAGGTGTTAGGGCCCTGTGTACCAAGGGAAAGAAATTGTGCTTTATGAAGAGCTAGAAGGAACAAAGAGAAAGAGAGGTAGTAGAAGTGAGGACAGATACTGTAGGGGGCAAAACATTTTCTGTGAATCAGGCAAGGACAAGCAAATGAGCACTGAATTTGCACTAGCAAATGGTGTTCTAGCTAGCAGTGAGAACTTGCTGCTCCTTATCTGGCTTGGCAAAACTAGGGGAAGTCACATAAGCTCTGCAGAACCACAGGGTCTGGGCCATAATTCTGCCTCCCCTTACAGCATTCCTCCTGATGATCCCCACAGCTGCAGCAGGGTAACAGGTAGCTTACTCCAACACAAAGCTTCTAATTTACAAACATCTGAAAGAACTGTCAAGGCATGAAGACTAAGGAATGCTATTGTTGTCCTTTGCCACCTTCAGATGGTCCCCTCCGGTCCCCCTTTGCTGCACCTGGGTCAGAGTGGTGCTAAGCTTTTAATGACCTGCTAACATTCGGTTACAGCAACACAAACAGAGGCAGCCAGCAGCACTGGTCATCATCAGCGATGGCAAACAAACACAACTGTGTCACCTGGGTACTCAACAACCTGCTGGTCACGGCTGGACTACGAGACAGCCCTGGTGGCTACAGGCAGCTCCGGCCGGCCCGCAGGGATCAGCTGGCCAGAGCCCTGCTGTTGAGCAAATGCCAGTGAGGTAGGAATTTGTCACGTTGTGTTTGTCACACCAACAGCACCCTCACTGCTGTGTGTCTTTTGCTTTAACCTTGCGACAGAGGAGAGATCTTACTCTTCCCAGGAGTTGGCCAGGATGTAACAGTTGGATGCAATGATCATAGAGATCTTTGCCAGCCTTAAGGATCCTGTGACTTAGATGAGTCATGGATGCACCCTGCCTTTCGTGGTGTTTTCAGGGAAGTGCTGAGCACCCTTAGGTCCTGCTTTACAACCTAGGTGCTGCAGCAATCCAGGGGAACAGAAAGGAGAAACAAATCGATTGAGTCTATGTGGAAGAAATGTCATTATACCTTGAAGTGATGGAACTGTGAGAGTGGAAGAGTGGAACAAAAGGGAAAAGGTAATTTGTGACAACACCACATCAAAGTCAGTATGTGGAATAAACCTTATAAAAGGATTATCCACTCAATGGTTTTTTTTTTTCTTTTTCACATAAAAGAGAGGTGCTTAGAAGCACTCTAGCCCAGTCTAGACAGATTGACTGAATTACACACAAGAAAATTACTCCTTTTGTAAAGGTCTCTGTAAAAACCTAGAAGGTCAAGGAGGTGAATAATTTTCAAACAGTATTTGTCACTCACAGCCAGTAGTTTTGCCACCCTTTCCTTTTTAGAATGGCAAATAGGGAAAATAATGTGGTCATTTTGACAGGTGTGGGGTACTCAACCACTCTAATCGTTGCAGTAGTGCTTAGTAACAGATATCAATATTTCTCTTACAAACAGAAAATGGAAATTTTTAGACCTAAATCTAGTGTGGCATTGCTGATTCGTCCTAGCTAAGAACCTAAATAAAACTTTTAAGTTTTTCTACAGCAGCCAAGCATTGCAGCTAAAGAATAACAATGAATGTACTTAGAGGATCAAGCTTCCCTTTTACAAACTATCTGATATTTTGAGGCATTTCCACTTGCAAAGTCTCATTTTCTGCCTTTAGGATAAAATCCTAAAATACTCCATGCAATTTAAACAACAGCAGAAACACTGGCTGGCGAACATGTGGCCATCTTTTTCTTTTTCAGGAGTGATGACTTCTTGCATCTCCTAGGCTCACATAAATTTGGACGTCACTCAGTCTCTATGGAAAACAGCTTTTAAGTCACTCTGCTCAGCCCTTCAATAAAAGCAGTGCTCCAAATTAGTGAAGTAATGTTTTACTTTCAAAGCTTTATTATGAAATTTGTTAAAGGATAACAGAAATAATTAAACACCCTACATACGCTGCTGTAGATAAGTGCTGTGATAAGGAGGTCAGGAGATATTACTTCAGTTACTCATCGTTTGTGAGGCCCATATTGACTGTTTCATAGATGAAATATTTCACAGACAAATAAAGGGACATGATGAGAGGGCTTTGGGAGTGAAACATCTCACTGCATTAATGAAGACAGCTCCATTAGTCTTCTCGTTCATGCCCACAGAGATCTTTAGCTTTGACACCTTTTCTTCCTTCACTCCCCCCTTTTTTCTGTCATTCTAATTCAGCAAAATCTGGTTTTGTAGCAACCTGCAATGTCTCCAGCATCAAGGTATTCTGGAAAGCTCAGTTTCCTTCCTAGTGAGCTGCAGACTGCCTTCACCCCTGCTAAAAGCAGAGCTTGCTTACTAGTAGCACCTGGTCTGAAGACTGTAGATAGACTTGTGTGCTTTGACTTTGGTATTTCAAACCTGGCGAGATTGCAAATACCAGGCTCAGAGCAACAAGTGTCCACTATCCTCAGCTTTACTCTCATTTACTCTCTTATGCTCATTGCACAGTACAGGAAAGAAGCCTTTGATGGCATGCAATACCTCCAACACTTGTGGGGAGTAACAAGGCCAACATCTTCCCCACTAACAAGGAAAAGGAGAAATAGCACCATGCTTTCCCTTATTGTTCTGCCTTGATTCAGTGGGAACTAACAGCCAATTAGGGCAACAGGTTTGATTACTCCTTGCAACTATATGGATTTCTTCAAGAGGATAAACAGTGATATTTGCATCACTTCCATTTTAAGGATTTAGGTGAAATAACCCTCCAAATACCTTGGATTACACTCCTTTTGTCAGGCAGAGTGTGCTCTCTATGAAAAAACAAACAGCTATTTCAAAAAATTACATCCTGGTTTCTCCTTTGCCCTCTACCCCACATATTACAAGGTCCTAAGAGCTTTGGTGTCATCCAGAAGGAGGTTAAGCCCTCATTCAAATCCCAAGTGATACATGGGTCATCACTCCCAAATCCCCAGTATGTTCATATATACTAAGCTCCCTGCCCACAAGGCAGCAAATGTGTCAGTGGAGTCACAGCAGCACAAACAGAGAAAAGTAGGGAGATCTGCACTGCTTCTGGACACATAGGCAAGGTTTCTCTTACCAGTCTGTTTTATCTTTAGGCCAACCTCGTCCTCCCAGTCCACAGTAGCACCCATAGCCAATATATGCCAAGGGAGACCGTCCTGTGCCACACGTTATGGCTCCAGCCAGTTCAATGATTCCTCGAGTGTGCAGTGAATGGGACTTTCCCAGAACACCTTTCCAAACTGCAAAGACAGGACACGGTTACACACAAGGATTAAACATCCTCCTACTGATCTTCCTACAGTCCTTAAAGGGAGATGGTTTTGATTTTGACTGGTTGGTTGGGGGCAGCCCTGACAATCTAACTAGTCATGACATTCAGCTGGCCAAAGGTAGTCTTGCAGGGAGCTTTGCCTGGAAGACAAAGCTGGAATAATCAAAAGTTGGATGCAGGAATGCCCAAGCATGCTACTTCTTCCACAGGAGCTCAGTTCAAGCAGGACTTGTTAGTTCTGGTGTCCAAGTGTGTGATTGCAGCTGTGTTGCACCCGCGAGCAGTGTGCGTGGCTGTGCTCATCACAGAGCCCAAGCTGACAAGCTCTGCAGGGTCTGTGCCAGCACCATGGAGGCCCCCTGTGCTTCACTGCACCCCAGAGCTCCCAAACCTGGGACAGTTTTCCAGCTATGCTATGCTCCTGACTGGGACATGAAGCCCCAGACTACAGCCAGGCAACCAGACCTAACCAGGACTCCGTGGAAAGAAATGAAGTTTCTATGTTGCTCAAGATTTCTTACATTATCCAAGTTTCTCTATTATTCAGGATCTTTTAACCCATTTTCCAGGTGGCAAAACATACTGATAATCCTATTAATCTGCATAGAGGGATGGCTACATGCCCCAGAGCCTGTAGAGTACATACTTTGTCAAGGACAAAGTGCCTCCATTAGCCAAGATGCATGTACTGCCACTTTCTCTTGGGACTCTGGAAGTGCTGGCAACACTTGTATCTGCTTCCATTATTATGTTCCACCTAAGTCGTAACAGGTGGGCCCCATTAATTTGGGGAAAAAAGGAGAAAGGAGCTCTGTGTCAGCTGGAGTGTGTGGATGGCCACCCAAACCAGTCTGGAGATTTTTGAGTTACAAGTCTTTTGATCAGTCTCGTGATTTCGCATGTTAATTTGGAACTTTTTTAGAAGCCACAGGCTCATTCTTGCAGTAGCTGTTATGGAAACCAAGAGTACCCTGCCCCTAATACTCAAACCACTGTGATGCTCAGTCACAAATGTTGCTCTTATCCTGCTGTAGAGACAAACAGGAGCATTTCATGCCTGGATTTACTGAAGGACCAAATGCACTTTGCACACCTTTATTGGTAGGATCAAAATCCTCAGCCCGAAAGCCTGACCCATCTGCTCATCCCACCCATGCACAGCCACTCCAAAATCAAACAGGGGCTTTCCAGCATGCTTGGATGGAGAGGGAGGTGACTCCTGGGAACTGGGAACTGGCCACTGAAGTTGCTTTGCCACCTGCCCCTGGCTATTGCAGCATGCTTGACCTCTTCAAAGTGTTGTGCAAACACGGGCTAATTAATCCTCTAAACCACCCAAGGACTCAATACTATTATTAAAACAGTTGCTTTCCTTTTAAAACCTAGCCTCTAATCCCCCTGCTTGGGCCTCTTCCCACATCTCCTGGGCCAGCTTGCCCTCCGAGCCCAATCCAAATGCCAGTGAAGACAAGGAGGGTCTCTCCCCACGAAGGACAAGGCAGGGCTTTGCTCCCTCTCCCAGCCCGACCCCCAGTAGGAGAGGGTGCCACCATTTTCACCCCAGGGATCCACACCTCAGGCTGTGCAGCATAGCCTCAGTCTGCTCCCTGGGGCATTCCTCAGGGATTAAATGCACATTCCTAAAAAAGTAAGCTGGCTCAGCTAAACACTACTTGAGTGTTCAGGTTTCGTGCTAAAAACACATTGGATGGGTTTTAATGAGAACTAAAGAGACCACTTATTTTCCTTGTCTAAACAGCAAGGCTCCAGAGTTAGAAGGGGGCTTTGCTCTCAGGGGAAATCACAAGTAGTGAGCTGCTTTGGCTTTGGGGGTATAAATCATGATTTTTCAACCTGTTCCAGTTTGCTGACCCTGAAAATATTCCAGTGGAGACAAAAACGTCTTTGTAGGAATCCCAGCCTTCTGACAAACGGCTTGACTTCGTTTTTAGCTCTTTCACTGGCCTCTTAAGCCAGCACTGCTGGGCCTTTTGGCCGCTGGCTGAAAATGGTTGAGGCTGCTGTAAGGTAACTTTACCTCACCCAGAAGAAGAAAGGCCATTCTTCTTTTGGGGATATCTCTGGAGATCAAGGAACTGTAATTACAGTGCAGAGTTGCTATGAAAGTGGAGAGAGCGCCCCAAAGGAAATTGAGTCCAAAAGACTCAATTAGTGTGCTTAGGGCTGTGTGTTCTGCAAAAGGCGTCCAGGCAGCCTCTGATGTTCCTGTTCTTTGAAAGCTGTCTGGGTTTTGAGCCAGCAGTGCGCTGCTGCAGCTGAGAGGTCAGCCCTAGCAAGTACATTTTTAATATTCAGGTGCACAGCTAATAACTTGACCAAGAACTGAAATTGCTTTCTCTATGCTAGGCAGCTGAGCCAACACAGCCAGGAAAGCCTTGAAAAAGTTGGAGTCTCCACAGCAGCCTGCTCCTAGCCAAATGTCCCGTTAGCAGCATGTCCAATCATTAGTTAAACTACTAATGGACCACCTTAGAGAAGAACATACCTGCAGAGAGGTGAGCAGAGGTGAATCTGACAACTTAGCACTATTTCCTGCTTAAACTGGCAGCCTTTGCTGTAAATGGAGGTAGGAGGTTGTTTTTTTTCTTTTAAAACTCTACTGCAGGTATAACCTCAGATGTGCCAGTTTAGAGTTTTGTTGCCTTTGTCTGTAGGGACTTTATGTTAGTGGCCATTTATGGCTTTTATAAACAGAATTTTAAAATCTATTTTAAATTCAGATGTTATGAAAACTGCTCACTCCATGGACACTGGTATAAAAGGAAGGTATTTCAACGGAACACGGACACTAACAGCTCTGTAGCAGAAAACTACTATAAAAGAAGATGATTTGTGTTTATACAGGTTATGCAAACCATAGCTGGGGCTGGGAAGTGAGGCAGGCAGGCAGCTCACTTACGCTGTCCCTCACTGTAAAGCTGAAGATTGCCTAGTGACACTTTTTCCCCTCACCTGGCCGCATCACACGGCGGTCCTGGCGCGAAGCAGGCAAAGCTGATGGCGCAGGGAGAGGCTGTGCCCGGGCAGGGGCGGCACGGCAGGGCAGAGGGACCGAGGGGTGCTACTCACCTGCCTGAAGCAGCGCCAGAAGCAGCAGCCGGCGGGGGCCCATGGGCAGATCGCTCCCACGCTCGGGTACTCCGGGGATCAGCGCCTAGCCGTGCTGCCAGGCGAGCCGAGGTGTGGTTGTGCTGAACAAGCCTGCCGGGCTGCTGCCCCGTGCTTTATATGCACATGGCTCTGCGCCCGCCCGCCCGCCTGGCACGGCCTCTCCTGCGATGCCCCCGAGCCCAGCGCGGCCCGGCCCCGCGGCGGGAGCGCAGGGCGAGGCCTGGCCCTGTTTGCCCAGCATCGCCTCGGGCCGGAGCGAGGGAGGGGCTGCTGCCAGGGCATTAGGCTCCGGGAGGCTCCGGGACAGCCCCAGAGCCCGGCACTAAGCCGGGCTCCTTTAAGCTGTTTGCTTACAGACCCTGGGTAACCTCTGAGAAGCTGCGGCAAAGCGAAGCCTTCAACCGGGCTTTCTGTGGCTTGGGCCCGCTGCTGTGGCATTCCCTTGGCAAGGATTTTGTCCTTTTATAGATCACTTCCCAGGGTATTTTTTAATAAATGATTTTATTTTAAGACTGATTATTTTCATGTTTAAAAAAGAAAAGAC
Organism: Melospiza georgiana; assembly: GCF_028018845.1. Classification (NCBI taxonomy): domain Eukaryota; kingdom Metazoa; phylum Chordata; class Aves; order Passeriformes; family Passerellidae; genus Melospiza; species Melospiza georgiana. Next base: position 85,871,274 of record NC_080431.1, read on the forward strand.
AAAACTATAAAAATCCAACAGAAAGAATACTGTTAAATGCAGGTACCTAATTATAAAGTGACCAAAAGAGCTAATTTGGCCCCACGCTGAGGGATAAATACCCTCTTGGCCTGTTGCTGCACCTGACTAACACCAATAGATTTCTTGAAGACTCAGTATGCGGCTGCCAGCCACAGCAGGAGACCAGCAGCTGGGTCCAGCCCTGGGGCTCTGGTCACAGCAGGCACCCAAATCCAGAGGTGGCCTCCCTGTCACACAGCCTCTGCCTGTATGAGGTCACAGGCAATGTGGGCAGGAGGAATGGCCACACTTATTTTGTCTTTGGGCTTGAAACAGCTTTTAAACTCCTTCCTTCCTTGGTACAGCAGTCACTTGACTTGTTGGAGTCTGAGCATCTGCCCTGGTGTGGGCACGGTGGGCTGCTCTGCTGGAGTGGAACAGGAGGGGAAGGGGGCTGCTTGCCCCTTCTTGGGGACAGCCCAGGGCTATCACAGCAGCACTCCTTGCCTGAGTGTTCCTTGCTAAAGCTGTGTTTCCCTTCTGAATGGCAGGGGTTTAAATATTTGCTTGCTACACGTTGGTAGTGAATCAAAGTTCATCAGCAAGTCGTTTATGCAGCTCCCTTCTGCTGAGACCTGCCCCAGTACAGCTGCTGTCACTCTTTGCCAAGCAAGTTTTCAAGATACAGTACATCCTGGGAGATGCCCTGTGGTACAGGGCAAACAAGACAGCAGGATTGAGTAAATCTCATTACAATTACCAGCCTGAAATTTCCACCAGCACCCCAGTGAAGGGCCATGTGCTGGCAGTAGGGGAGGAGGGAGGGCAGCTTGAGCACAACACGCATCCTGCGCTGCTCCCTGCCCTGCACTACCTCAGAGGGGCTCAGGAGAAGCTGCAAAGCTTCTGCCCTTCGAAGCCCCCTTCAATAACTATTCATTTATTCAAGTCATATTGCCAAATCACATAGAATCGCAGAATCATAGAATGGTTTGGGTTGGGAGGGACCTTAAAAATCGTTTGAAACCCCTGCAATGGGCAGAGACATCTACTCAAACAAGTTGCTTCAAGTGCCATCCAGTCTCACCTTTAATGATTCCATGAATGGGGCATCCACAACATCTCTGAGCAAACCTGTCCCAGTACCTCAGCACACTCACAGAAAAGGATTTCTTCCTAATATCTAATCCAAACCTGTTACAATTGGACACAAAATGACACACGTGCTGGAACCTCCAAGGTAAAAAAAGAAGGGCAGTTTATTTTCAGTCTTGATATATACAGAATTTGAAAAGTGACCCTGTATTGGAGGATGAAATTGCTACCTCTCCAATGACACTGGTCAAACCAACAGTCCAATGACACCGGTCAAACCAACAGTCCATTAATTTTCTCTTCCCCCAGAAAAGAATGCAAAACAATCATTATTTACATGAAAGTGTGCCTGAGAAACTCCATTACAAAAATGTAAACAACAGAAGGCTTAGAAGAACTTAGAAGAACAGGGCGACACAAACCTACTCATTTTCATTTAAACGCCATTGCCCCTTGTCCTGTCACTACAAGCCCTTGTAAAAAGTCCCTTTCCAGTTCTCTTGCAGCCCCATTTAGATACTGGAAGGCTGCTATAAGACCTCCAGGAGCCTTTTTTCCCCATGATGAGCAGCCCCAGCACTCTGCCTTCGTAGGAGAGAGGGGTGCTCCTGCCCCCAGATCACCTTCATGGCCCTCAATGCCTCGCTCCAGCAGGCTCACATCATTCTTGTGCTGGATGTAACACCTCATGTGGGGTCCCACCAAACTGGAGCAGAGGGGAGGATCACCTGCATCACCCTGCTGGCACACTGCTTGGGATGCAGCCCAGGATGCAGCTGGCATTCGGGGCTGTGAGTGCTCATTGCTGGGTCATGTTGAGCTCCTCATCCACCAATGGCCCCAGGTCCTTCCCAGGGCTCCTCCTGAGCCATTCCCCACCCAGCCTGAGTTTGTGCTCAGGGCTGCTGTGTGTGGGAGCTGTTGCTGGCAAACGTTTGACCTTGAGAATGAGAGTTTGCGGAAAGAGGATGCTGGAGGAAGATGTGCTGTGATCAAAGGCACTTCGGACACAGGAGAAGTGCAACAAAGGCCGGCTTTGAAACACCATGTGGGGTCGGGCTGAACTACACCCTGTTAGAGTAAACCCCACCACTGACAGGTACCTGGCTGGCCCAGTTCTTAACTGGGGACCAGAGGGAGTTGCGAGGAACCTTTGCAGATGCTTTACAGGATTCCTGGGGTCCCCAAGTCCAGAGGAACTGTCACCAAAAGTATCTATTCTGGTAGATATTTTGCTTTATTTACTTTGGATTTATCAGAATAATTTGGATTTACAATGACACTTAATCTTTTTCTTCCAAAGCCTTGATGATTTATAAACCTGATCAAAAAAGACATTATGAAGTTTTAGATCTCAAATTAATTTTATTTATGTTCTCACAGCACCCCAAATAACAGATTAGTTTTTTGCCCCCCATTCAGCATCAAATACAAAATAAAGAAATAGAGACTCCTGTCATAGCCAAATGTATCTTCAATTTTGGAAGAAGACTTCTTCAGGGTATTAGGAAGGGATGCCCAAATTCAACCTTAAAATGCAAAGCAGAGTTAATATATCATATCCTCATGGTTGTTTCACACCACTGACTGGTCAAGTTTGTTAATCTGTGCAGGTACTGATTACTGTTGCCTAAATTAATTAACATATTTGTTAAGTAGCATTAAATGCTAATCATGTTCTTACTATGTTACAACAAATACACTGGGATCATGAGGGCATTTCTAGTACTGTTTAGGGAAATAAAATTAATTCTCCAATCCCACCTGTTCATGTGAATTTTGCATGTCACCTGTTTGAGGTCCACTCTCACTAGTAGCAAGAGGCAGCACATGAGAGTGTTGGATGTCACCTCATCAAACTCAGACTCACACTACTGTCTGTCCCAAACTGCATGCAAAATAAACTTACTTTGAGCCTCAGGTCACTTGTGTGGGGCAATTGATCCGTGCTGCTGGGGGGCTGTTTCTTCAGATAAACTGGCTCTGCTGAAAACAGTTCCCTTGGTGTGTACCGCCAAACCAGCTGGCCCTCAGGGATGGTGGCAGTGCATACTCTTGGGCTTGTTGTTGAAAAACAGTATTTGGGAAAAGTCTTCAGTTGAAGGGGAGTGTAAGGAATCCACAGTTTTATATAAGGCGTACCCAACGAAGTTCAAACTCTCAGATCTTCTTGTAGAAGATGGGCTGTCCTTCATCCCCTAGAGGCTGTGCTTCCTCAAATGAAATACCCAGCCACCACTGTGGATGTTGCCACCAACCTCAAGAGGACATCTCTGTTCAGCACCAGAAGAATCAATGGTGCTTTTGCTGTCAGGCCAAAGGGTTTTCCTTGATTTCCAAGATTCCTTGAGAGGCAGAGGACTCTTTCTTGCAGTACCATGAGCATTAGAATTCCCTATAGGATCTGCCCCTGCAAAGTCCAGGAGACTGAAGACTGGAGGATACAGAATGACTGTTTGGGTAGTCAGAATTAGAAGAGAAAATCAGTTCTAAAGAGAAGCACACTCCACATTAGCTGTCTGGAGGAAGAAAGTAAATCTAAGACTGCCATGTGACTTCTGGTGACATAACCAGTTACAGAGTTAACAGAGTAATATAAAAAATAAATAGTCTTGCTTAATATTGTCTTGGATGGAAGGTCTGCACATATTTTAGTGCTGATAAAGCCCATTCAGTCTTTAATGAGGAAAGACATTATTATTACTACTACTACTACCACTACTATTATTATTATTATTATTATTATTATTGTTTCCAGTTTCTAAGTTAGCCCCAAAACAATTTCTAGAAGTGCCTCCTGGTTTGAGGGCATCTAGTATGCATCTCCTTGAGTTTCACTGCTGCTGTGTGATGGTCTCCTCTTGATGGTGTCATTTCTGAATAGTGAAGCTGGATGGCTCCAGCCTGCAGCACCCTCTCAAAGTCAGTGCCTGCTTTTGTCTATAATCACACATCCCCCTTTGGTGAAAGGTGAAAGGCCACCTCTCTCAAGATTTCACTGTCACAGTTTTCTCCCAGCAGTCTCAGAAGGCTCTGAGCTGACTGTGGAGGACCTTCCCCTCGGAAGTAATTTCTACATATGTTGTTCCCCTTTTGCACACTTTCTTGCCCTCCTCCCATGAAGGAGTGGACCTCATGGTCTGCATGTATAACCTGCTGGAGTGGAAGGCAGGTGGAGCTGACAGGGGTCAGGAAATGAAGGGAGTTGAAGCAGGAGAGTAATATGATATGCTGAGGGAGCAGCAGCTTCTTCCTTGTCAGCACTGGGTAATGTGAGGCAAACCCTGTGGGCTGTGTGCTAGAGAAGAGCTACACCACCCCAGCAGGCTGCCTTGCCACCCTCACGGCTGCCTCCATCCAGCCCTCCTGAGGGTCTGTGACCACACAAGGTCCATTCATTTCACACGACACACAGAGTTGCATCCCTTCACACATTCCTTCCACAAGCCATGGAGAGAGGAGGGGCAATCTACAGAAGAGAGATGGGGTGCAGATGTCCCACTGTTGTGCAGTCACTGCAGGTGGTGACAGGCCCCAGCAGCCTTCTCCTGTTGTCACTGGGAGTATCAAGACTTTCCCAGCCTTCTTCTCCCAGGTGTTAGTGACACTCTCATGGTGAGGCCTTTGGAAGCTCCCACTTCCTTGTTTGTTCTGCCTTTTGCTTAGAGCAGCAGCCGGCCGGCCGCCTGAGAGACAGGCTCGCCCAGGAGCAGAGAGGTTCTTGTGTCCTCCAGGAACTGTTGGGCTTTGGTGGAACTCACATAACCCACTGCAACTGTCAGGGCAAGGGGACCATGACTCCCAAAAGGTTTTCAAGACTGCAGTCAATGTCCCTTGGCCATAGACAGTCAGAAATCAGGAACACGGCATGCCCGGGCAGTGCAGAACCTGCTGCCATCACCACCACAAATGCATCTCCTTGGAACCACATTGAGCATTGCCTGTAGCAAAAGCCAGGAATACATGATCAGCTGAGCACCCTGAGACAGCTGGCTTTCCATTTAGAGCCCTGATGACATTTCCCACTTAAAAGATAAAGTACATGGGTACAAGTTGAATAAAAGTGTCTTCTTCCAATACCAACACCCCCTCAAGCTGCTTTAGTGTGTGAGATCCACCAAGAGGTTTGGCTGCTTCATCCACCAGGAGGCCAGGGAACACCCACACACGGAGATGAACATACAGTCTGGTTTCCAAAACAAGTTCCTGGAATGCCTCTAAATTCCCTGAAAAAGAATTACTAACATAAATGTTTGTGCTCATTTAACAGGAACTCCTGTTAGAGACAAAACTGAAAGACCCATGACACGAATTCATACCAATGACACCAAGGTTCATGATACTAATCTAGACTCAGAAGCCCATTAAAATACCTGGTTTGATGTGTCAGGGGTTTGAAGTCTTGTTTAAATTCATGGGCAGTTCTCAACAGAGCAAAATGGTACTTTTTTCTTTTCTGGTCGTAAAGTTAATGTAAACAGAGGTGTGTTCATAGATCCTCCTGGGAGACAGAGGAGGGGCTGACCTGAGTGGGGAAGGTGTAATACCAATCAGCACATAAAATTCTTATTCCACCTTTGCAAGTACGTTTCAACCCTGCCAATTCTGTACCACTGTCCTCACTCAGCTCTGCCAATATATTCCTGTGCTTCCTATCTAAGTAGTCTGGTGTGCACTGTCTGCTTTAGTTTCTCATTTTCCCACTGTTCAGGCTTCATTTTCATTTTTTTCAATTGCTAAAAGTTTTCCTGCTTCTACACTTGCCATGTCATATCTCTCTCCTTCTGCCTTTTGTTTCAATCCACCACTTCCATCTTCAATATCATAAATCGCTTGGAGACTCAGGCTGGTAGCTGTTTCCACCCTCAGCTAGAGACACAGAAAAGTGCTTTTTTACTAAAGGCTTCCATTCAAAACAGCAGTTTGTCCTGTTTAATTTAGGGAGCACTTGGGAGCTCTGAGTCTTCCACTTTTAAGAGGCAGGGCAATTAGGGACTTCCTGAAGAAAAGAGGATGTATGTCACACTACCTCTGCTCCATTATTCAGATTGCTAAATTAGGATGTGTCAAGTGTACCGACTAAAGTCTCCTATATTTGATACCTCAGAATAGAAAGAGCAAGTCAATAATGGGCTAAATTTTAGGTGGTGTTGCTACTTCTACAGGAAATATGAAATCTTCCTCTGAAGATGCTACTATGAAGATTTGCTATCAGATTTCCTTCTGAAGGCTGGCCATGAGCTCAAGGTTACTGCTACAGACTTAGTAGAAGAAACACTGCATAGCAAAGGTTTAGCTGCTCTCTTTTCTTGACAACAACCAATGCTGCATACGGCAAGTGGAACCATGACAGCAAGCTTTTAAGCATTCCTGGAAACCCTCTGCAGTTCATCAGACCAGGATTTTGTTAACCTACATGGAGACACACAATTGAACTTGTATTAATTAAAGTACCCTAGAAACTCCTCTTCACTACTTCCACAATGCCAGTCTGAATTTTCAAGCCCAAGTTCAAAATACTGTACTTCACACAGTGCATTCCATCCACAGGCCCTTCAATGCCTCTCTCTTTCTATAGATATGTACACATCTGCACCAACATTCATATTGAATACTGCTACCTTGTTTTGTTACATGACTCACCACCTCTGCTGCTTTGGAAATTGTTGTTTTCTGAGTTACATGTTGGGTATATCAAAAGATTTTGGGGGAAAAAAAGACAAGGAAAAAAGCATCAGGACAGTGAAAAGAGCTCCACCCTTCAGGAAGAAGAGAGGAGATGGCTCTGAGATTTGTTCTGCTGGTACACAATGCTCTGGGCTGGTCACTATGGTCACCCAGCAGGTTTGTGGGCTTTTGCTGTCTGGCCAGCCCCTAGATGAGGGCATGCTGCCTGTATTATATCTCCTCTTCAGGCTTTGTCCTTGTGGCAGGTAAATGACCACATTTGCAGTGCCAGTGCCAGTCCTCTCCTCCCTTACGTGACAAGGGTTTATCAGACCAAAGCCCACAACTTTGATCAGGTTTGGTCCTGGGCACAAGAGGGCTGAATGCTGCTGTGCTCTGAATGCTGAAGAACTTTGTGCCTTGTGCCTTGAGACACAGCAAGGAGCTGCCAACACAGGAAGTCCCCAGCCCCATGGAGATCTCAATTCTCAGTCAAGCTGTCTCTCTTATAGTCAGTGAATAATTCAGGTGAGGCATTTTTATTATGACTTCATGCAGCCTTTTGCTTACAGGTATAGGAAATTTTCAATCTCTACCTTGCTCTCTTGCCTGTATCTCATACCAGACGTAGTGCTTACAGAAAAATTAAGACTTCACTGAAGAACACAGTATATGTATAATTTTAAGTGCTAATGTATGACTAGAATGCTGTTGGTTGTGAGGTGGTGGAATGAGATAGCAAGCTGTGCCTGATGAAATGTCTTATCACTTCATGGATGCCAGCCATCACTTGAGAGTTCAGGAGTTCACCCAGTTCCCAACACACCAAGAAACTGCCTTCAATAAGAATGCTTGATTAGTTAGCAGAAAAAAGATCTGCAATGATAAACTGGGTAAGTTGATGTAGGGTGTGTGGCCTTTTAGGCTGGGTAGCACAGAGTAGGTCAGCTCCAGATAGTCCTAGTTAAAATGGCTATGTTCTACTTCAGTGCATTTTCTCACAGTCTGGACACTCACCCTTCCCACTTTGCTCTATTGTAGGTTTGGAACTTGTGTATTTTGTCTCTTTTTGCATGTTGTTCCTATCCGTGCATATCCCCCTGGACATCAAGTCCCTGATCTCTATCACTGTCATATTTGCACAGTAAGCAGCATCCATGTCTGCCTGAAGGCATTCTTGTCATTCTGAACACCTCTGATATGTGTTGCAATCAGCTCCTGAACTTTTTGACACAAGACTTATTGAAGATTTCAGTATCTTCACAAGCAAAGCTATACTGAATACTCAATCCATTTGGGACCTGTGAGAGGATGAAGCTTCTCTTTTCTCCAGGCAGAAGAATGAATGTGAACAGTGGTAAAGCTTGTGCCACTTCTTTGGCTGCTCACAGTTTCTCTCTGGCTTCTGCCTGGAAATTAGCTAAGGGGCAACTCCATCAATATTTACTCCTACTTCTGTTGGATTGAGGATACAGATATTTTGGTTCTCAAACTCCTCTGCTGGGCAGGCAGTGTATTACAGCATGACAAGAGCTCCAAACGTGGGCTGTTTTGTGGGGACTTTCTGCCCATCCCTCCAACCTGTCGACGTCTGCACGGACTTCTGGGGTATTGACCACTCCTCCCAGCTTTGTGTCATCAGTGAACTTGCTGAGGAGGCCTCTTCCCCTTCACCCAAGTCTCCACTGATGGAGAAGTTAATACTAGGTCCAGTATTGAGGGACACCACTAGTGATCTCCATTTAGACCCCGTGCCACTGATTACGACCCTCTGGGATCTGCTGTTCATTCACTTCAATCCACCTCACTGTGCCCTCATCCAGTCCATATTTCCTGGGTTCGAGAATGAGGATGCTGTGAGAGACAGTGCCAAAAGCCTTGCTGAAGTCAAGGTGGACAATATCCACTGTTCCCCCTCATCCACCCAGGTGATTGCTTCATTATAGAACACAACCATTTACCTTTAGTGAATCCATGCTGACTACTCCTGATTTTCTTCTCATCCACGTGAATAGAGATGTCTCCAGAGTGAGGTGCTCCATTTTCTTGCCAGGGATCCAGGCACTGGTCAGTTGGTTCCTTGGCTTTATGTACTTCAGTACAAGGATTCTGTCTATTTGCCCATGTCTTCTATTACTTTAGGAATACAACTTATTGTAGGTTTTTTTCTTCAAACAGAATTCCATCAAGCTCTGGTGGACTGAGTGACACAAGCAATCTAATTCTTCGAGTAAGTTATACAGAAGATGTTACTTGTTTTGTTTCCAAAACATTCAATTTTTCTGCAGTTTTGCTAGAGAAAAGCCAAAATCACATGAATGCTCTTCCATTAGCAATTGTTTTGTCTGTAGATCTACCAAGGGCATCACTTGTTTAGCAAGTTTAACTGTAAATATATACATCCATCAATCAAAACATGTTTCTCAGTAATCACTATATTCCCTGATATTTTAACCTTTATATTTTCCTTGGCATTTCAGTTTGGCTTTCCCTGGCAGAGTGATAGTTAGGCCACTGTTTAGTTTAAATTTGGCTTGGCAAGTGTGCTATCCTCTCTTGCACAGCGCTGAGCACGTCTTCACACATTCCAACCACTGCCAAGTTATGTGTTTGGTGCTTTGTTTACTGTTCATACAGAGAGTATTTTTCTGAGACTACTGCTGAATTAATTTTTGCTTATCAACTTATGTTAATGCCAGAAATGACCAAAATATTGTTTTCTGAGTCACATCTTATTTTCTTTGAAAGAAAATATTTCACTTTCTTCTCTGCCAACCTTTTCTGGCTATAATTACTATACTTGACTTGTAAAAGAAGATTTCTGAATTTGCATTTCTTACTACCTACATGTGTTGAGAAGTGCCAAGACTGATATTTTGCCCATGGGCATAATACTGTATTTGTGTGTTTACTTTAACTTGTATATTCAGGGCTCCATTGTGCTATTTGCTCACTTGTCTCTGTACCATCCTACAGAGCTTTAACTGGAAGCCTGATATTAACAGGCTTTGTGAAAAAGTAGGGATTGGAAATGTTCAGCTGGCTGACACTTTCTCTTAACCTAATATTTTTGTAGTTCTTCATAGGATAATGCCTCAGAAGAAGTAAATTTGTCGACCTTGAAGCAGTCTGACATTCTACAAAGCAGCATAATCCTAGAGATTATAAGTGTTGATGCAGTGATCTCTAGGGAGACAGTTCTCTTACTAAGGTTTTGTTTGCCTCAAAAACAAAGAAAGCTGCAAAGCAAACCCCATGAGCTGAAAGCCACAACGTGGTTTCAAAACAAATTCCCTATAACACAGAGTCTAGGCAAGAAACAAAGTCCCAAAGTCTCTCCTTATTTTTTCTATAAGTGCAGGGCAATATGTTGAAGCAAAATTAACATCTAATACTAAAATCTTAAAAATTTATTTTAAACCCTTAAGTGTGTGATCAACTCTGGTATTACCAGAATTGAACTCACAGCATTTCCTTCTAAGTTTTGAATACGAAACCTATTACATCAGCATCACAGATCCAAAGTGGCATTGAGATGCTAGAAACCCTCTTCAAATTTGATTACTTCCAGCTGGACCAGTTCTTATCTCCATGGGCTTACCTGCTCATGATTTTAATGTTTTCCTCTTGTTTAGTAAATTTTGTCACTATGAAAAGATCTGTACAGCTTTCAATGACACAGCTGGAAACAGTTCAAAGGACTCATCTGAGAGCAATCAGTCACACATTAGAAAGAATTTTCATTAAAAAATAAAGACACAGAGAACAAAGGCGAGCTCAAGAATGAAGCACACAATGACTTCAGATAGGGCAGAATCTCTTATTAGAAGAACAGTATGATGAGAAACAAGTTATTTCCTATTTGAAAGAGAATTCTGCCTTAGAAATCTGTAAAAAGAAAGAGAAATCTATAACAAAGAAATCGTGCTCAAAACCCATCATTTTTAGAGGTAAATTCCAAAGAAGCTTGTGGGGAAACTGCTGATGAGTACTTCTGTGTGAATAAGCTGAAGAAGAATATTATCTCATAACAGATATGCCTGTGTCACTAGTATGAAGCTGTCTGCTTTCCTGCAAGGCCAGAAGGAATGTCAGCTTTATTATTTACAGCTCAGACTTATTTTCCAAATTTTGCTTTTGTCTAGTCCTCTATCACCTCTAATTTCTGATGCTTTTCTTTGATCACTTTCAGCCTGATTCAGCATATAAACATCAAAAAGACATCTCGCTGCCCATACCAAACATCTGCCCTTATTCTGCTATTTATGACAAATTTTTAATGTAAGTCCCTGTGAAATACTCCAGCAATGCCTAAGAGACAGCTGTTCTTGGCTACGAATGATATGTGTGGTCTCATTTCAGCCCTACAGGAAATGCCATAAAGGGGACAGGAATATGGTGAGATGTATCATGTCAGAGTTAAACAGAGCTGCTCCATTTACAGCAAGTGACAGACTTAGAATGCTGGATCAAGGTTCCAAACAGTTATGTATCAGTTACTGTGAATTTTATAGACCAGATCTGCATGGCATCACTCTAATGTCTGCAGGATTTCAAGGCTGGTCTTTTGTTTGTCCTAAATCCAGGAGAGCAAACCCCAGTGCATTTCTTTAATGTTTTGCAAAATCACTTAAAAAAGTCTAGATATTTAATACCTCTCATTCATTGAGTAACAGTGACATCTGGGATTAAAAAAGAAGGGTAAGATAACCATGAATTGCCATCTAGACAAAGGATTATTCTGCTTAGAATATCTTAGTCTGCATGCAGATGTCACCTTCAATAGAGGCACCACCAGTGTCCTTGTCCTCCATGAGGTTCCTTTACAAGAAACAGAACTAGTATTTCAGCCCCTATGGCTTGAACTGGCCAGTAAATTCTAAAGGGGAAGGAATGACAACATCACAAACACATAGACATCATCATTTCCTCAGGTTTGCCTCACTGAATAACTAGATTAAATAAGCCCCAAATTAAACACATCTCAAACAAATACAACAAACAAAGATTTTAAGAAACACCTATGTAAGAGACTTTTTGGAACACATCTTGAGCTTGAGACAGTGTCTTGGGTAAAATAAGTAATTGAATCTTCATCAAATTTCACAACACTCATTTGAGGGTCCATGTTTAATTAGTGGTTTTGGTATTTGTATTTCACAAATAATTGTGTGACAGAATTAAAGGAAGTCCCACAGACTTTTTCTCTAACACTCAGGAGATGAGCTCTTGGGTAGATGACGCATCTTCCTGAAGATGACTTGGATGAGGAACAACGTAGGGCTGAAAGGACAAACAATCATCCACCCAGAATCAAGCCACCAAAACTGAGATTTTTTCCCAGTCCATCAGCTTAGTGCTCTGTTACTACAGACTGGTTACCTCCTGTCCTTTCACCAGTGGATGTGGACAACTACCAACAATTATCTGCATTAATTTCCTGACCCACACAAAAATCCTTCCTTCCCTATTCTGTAGGTTATGGTTTCTAAAAGTTCTAGAGGCAGCGTTCACTCCTCTTAGGACACCCCCAGCTATTTACAGCTTCAACACACAATGCCACTTAAGGCTGAATGTGGTCAAGCGATGAACAATTGTTTTCTGCATTTTTTACACATATTCCAATTCACTATGCCCCACAATAGGAAACCTAGAGAAAACATAATCTTTCCCTGAAATTCAACTTCCTCAATCTTCTTTTTCAGTGACTTTCTTTGTCCATTCTCACTGCTTCAGCTAATGTTCATAATTTTTTATTAAGTTAGGGAGCTTGAAATTTGTGACATCTTTGTTGAAAATATTCTCTTCAAATGAGAAGACAAAGGTGACTCCTGTAATTTCTAGAAATTCTACCAATTAATCTAAAAATTACCTGCAATAGGGGAAAAACCCAAGCTAAACATATGATACAGCTGCTGAAAAATGGAGGGGGGAATAGCCCTACTGTCTTTATCTGTAGACCAGAATATTTGCATTGTGTATAACACCACCATGGCAATTTTCTCTAGTGCTCCATCAGCTGATCTCTGTTTTCTTGACAGCCTGTTGAACACCAACAATGTCCATGGACCAAGAAGCTATCAGCTGCCTGCTGGCATCTCCTGGGTTGAAGATGACCCAGAGCAGGGAGCGTAACAGAAGCAGAGCCCAGACTGTACAGTGCTTATCTTTTACTGCAAATGAAGCTCTTAATTCTCATTGTCTAAACACTGGATGCAGAGAGTTTAAACTGTAAACTGAGCAACTGGCGGAGCAGAGCCAACAGCATCCAGGCCATGTTAAATTGAGTGCCAGTGGCTGTAGTTGCCTGCCCTAACATGTCCCTCTGCCTCACATTTCCAATTAGCTGGTTTTAGGCTTCCAGATGCACCCAGCTGGGTGTGCAATGGTAATATGGACAGATTTAAGGTCTTCCAAGGATGGCCCAAAGTGTCTCTGACCTGAGTAGCTAGTTTATTTAATGTGGTGAAAGAGAGAGACAAGGAGGGGATAATCAGCGAGAGGACATTCAGGAGCTGGGGCAAGGAAGCAAGGAGACACAGAAGGGGAGGAACAAGTTTGCCACCTGGATGATGCCACTCTTGTCAGCTCACTAAGGTGACTGAAGGTAAAGCAAATTTATCTGCCGCCAAACAGGTCTGGCTTCCTCTCCCCACAATGCTGTGCACTTCCTTGTGCTCCCAGCAGAGGACAGCCCTGGCTGCTCCAGCCCCTTCGAGCCCCGGTGGGCACGCAGGGGAAAGCCCAGAGCGAGCGTGGTCCGTGCTGTCCATCCCTCACCCCAGGGGTGCAGCTGTCCCAGTGCTGCTCCCAGGCTGGTCTGCAGTGGCTCAAGCAGGATGGTGAAGCTGCTCCAGAAGCTGGGACACACTCTCCAGGGCTGCTCACATCACACTGCAACCTGACCAGTTCAGCAGCTTGTCCCGCCTCACCTCCCAGTTCTGCATCGGGACACTGGGGTGCCTCTGCCAGCAGCACCGTGCTACTGCCACCGCTGGTGACATCCTCATTATCTGTGGATGGGTCACCACTTCCCAGAACTCCAAGACCTTTAGTGAACCCGAGCAGTCCCAGCGCTGGGCAGACACCGTGGTTCTACACCACTGCTGCTGTTGTATTGTGTAGAAGTAAACATCAAAATGCAAATCAAGGCCAGCTGGTTGAATGGGTCACTTCAGCACAAGACAAAAGGTATCTGTTTGCAGAAGAAACCACTGCTACAGCCCTAGAGAACATTCAGAAAGTAGATGTGATTTGTGGGCAAGAACCCCATGCCTTTCTTAATTTCAAAGCAATTTTATGAGGGCTGGAGAAATTACTTAAGTCACCGGGACCACAGAATCACCCACACAAAGCAGTTTGTTTAAATTAGGGAATTAGCATGCGTAAAGGAGCACTGGGCAGTGCAGGGCTGAGACCCAGCACTTGGAAATGCTGTGGAAACAGCTCTCCAGCATGCAGGAAGGCTCTAGCAGAGTTGAGGCACCACAGAAAATTAGCATCCACTCTGCACTGCCAGTCCAGCACACTCCTGCTCTCACCCAGCCAGTGCTCCAAAACCCACCAACTTAGTGATCACCCAGTGGACTCAGTCAACAGTGAAATCAATGTTAGTGTAAACACTTCAGGTGGCCTTACACTGTTTGTCACAGGCAAATCCTCTGAGAATGAGAAAGTTTCCCAGGAAATTCACATGGAAACTATTTAACGTAAAAAAGTTAAATGTAAAAAAAAACGTTTTAGTTTAACGTAAAAAAAACCTATTTTCATGGTCACTAAGCCAACAGCATCAGCTACCTGGCCCTGTAGAAAAATTTCCCAAAAAATCCCATCACCTAAAGATGGAATCTGTACTTGGCCTCAGAGGATAAGAAAAGCCCCAAATTCACTGCAGGGCTGACTCTGTAGCTCAGTCCAAGAGTACAAATACTGATGGCACGTGGTGGATGGACACTGCTGGGACAGGCTCTCATCACTCTCGCCTGGCAGAGCAAAGGACATTCCATACTAACACAGGCAATGCAACTCCTCTTGGCTGAGCTTCCAGGGGCAGGAATATATAAAAATATAGTATTCTGAAGCATTTTAATGTAAGACAGACTTTAAAAGAGGCACATGAAAGATGTGAGAAAGGTGGGTGAAAATATAAACTATTAAAAAAATCCCTACCTTTTTTAAAGAGGATTCTGATTGAGTAACAATTCTTATTAAACAAAAGGTTCTAGCTTCTGTGAAGATTTTCAGTCTTCACCTCAGGAAACCCAGTGCAATAGAGATGCTTGGATCCCCTACAAAAATCAGGCATTATCTTTACCCTTGTCTGTACACAGAAAGCATGGAGCAGAGACATCTGACACTCATGGCTCTAACCTGAGGAATAAATAAAACACTGTCCCTTGCAGCTATTTTTAAAAGGGGTAAATTTAGAAGGAAGGAGGAGACAAAGGAGTGGAATATATTATTACTTTCACGTTTTTTTTTTCAGTGCTCATTGGTTTGTACAAAGGCTTGGCATGTAGCAGTAGGCAGACAAGTGCTTGTTAAATGGTAATTTTGCATATGGCTGTTATTGCCACAACAGACACCTATGCAATCTTCCAGTTATGGAGGAGTCACTCTTCCACTGCCATATATCTAAACCATGACCTGAACAAAGGCTTCATTTGTCACTCTATAGTCCTGAAAGCCACAGTTTAAAAAGTTAGGACAATATTCTACAGCAATAGGAAAGCTAAAAGCAAGCATGCAAATTTTTGATCCTTTCCTATTTAAAACCAGTTTATAAAGTTCTATAGCACAAACTCTAGCTATTCCCGAGGAAATGAGAAAAAAAAAAGCAGCTTCAAGATGTTGTCCTCTCAGTTGAGACACACAATCCACTCAAGCAGGAAATACACACAAATAGTGCGTGGATAGTCAGTCTGAGATGTGATGATAACAAGCTGCTGACATTTCAGAATTTTCCTTTGAATAACAGGTGCTGGCTGAGTACACACAATGCTAGAAAGTGGGAGAGAGCTTTTCAGAAGTCATTGCCTTGGATCACAGAACAACACTGCAAGAGACTGACTGCAAGCTGGTACACAACTTGGTGCCAGCCCTATGCAGCAAAAATCAGATGAAAACAAAACAAAATAAAACTCTAACCAAAATCCTTCTCAAAAAATACTTTAGAGCATTTCATATGAGGAGAGAGGAGGCATTCATTATCACCATTGCAAAAAGACTGCAACAGACCTGCTCTGAGGAAAGATCACTAGGCCAGCATGATCCAGAAGGAAAACCAGATTAAGACAGTTTCTGGCATGACAAGATTTAGAAAGGCTTCTTGGGTCATCCCAGATTCTCCTACTACTTGCACCCAAAATATATCATTACTTCTGTATGTGACAAACTGTCCTCTTTACACAACAAACCAGTATTTTGTGTCTGCTCTATACTACTTTTTATTTCCTTACTTTTTTATTAAACTAAGGAAATGGGATTGACTTTTCTGTTTTCAGCCATCTCTAAAACCAGCAGGAGCTGTCCTTACAGACACAGTAATAAACCCCCTCTTTGCAACTTCATTGATCAGTTCCTCCTCAGAAGTGCTGGAGCATGGGGAGAGAATAGGGAAAACATCCATTTGAAGGAAACAAAAGAAAAAAAAAGAAGAGGCTGCTACCTAGACTAAAAACTTAATTGATCTGTGAAACTTTCTGCTAGTCCTGCTTTCCCAGACGTTTCAGAGTTGGCAGGAAAACAAACCCAAGCCTGTGAGGAAGAAACAACTACAGTGGCCTGTTTGAAATGCAGCTTCCTGACCTCACATTTGGGGAACAGAACCTTTGAGAGCTTCTCATAAGCACAAGAGGACAATTCACCCACTTAAGTCACCACTGTGACGGTGCTGTGAGTGGTGCAGGAGCAGCAGCTGGCCTTGGCAATCCTGGCTACACAATTCCACATGGGGATCATGCTGGAGTCCTGGGAGCTTGTTCCCATCTAGTGCCAAGAGTCCTCAGTTCTTACATTCATTCCAGATTCCTCCTCTTGTTTTTCCTTTTCCTTTGGTACTGATTTTATTCACTTTCACCAACCCATACAACAGTGTCAGAGGTGTGTGCCATTTTCCCTGTGCACACAGACACATAATAGCCCCTTTTTTCTCCTATTTTCATCTGACTGTATTTGCCCCATCCCTACCTTCAGCACTGAACCAGTATCAGCAAACATATTCCATGGTCAGACCACAAAGGACTAAGGAATACAATACAGCCTTTTATCCTCCTGAGTTGAAGCAATTTTTCCTTTTTTGAGCAAGGGTGTCTGCACTTGCACACATGTCCATGACCACAAACATACACACATGCCTCAAGTTCCTCTTGAAGACAGCCTCTGAACACAAGTCATGTCAGTGTGAAGGGCCTGTGTCACACACTCTGGGTCTCATTATTTGTTAATGTGCTGAATCACCTCTTTTACAGAATTACTCCATCTTCAGTATCTCCTCTGTTGTTCTTTCCTCCAATGCCATTTATTGGACCCAAGCCAGCAGTCCAAGAACTCTTTGCTCAAGAACCTTGAGCAAAACACACAGTTACAAAGCAAGACAGCAATACACAGATCCACCACCCCAAAGAGAGAGGGCCAGCCCTCTTTCTGGGAGAGATTTGCCTCTCACCAAGACCCACTCTGATGAAGAAATTTTTACAAAAAGGCAAAACAGAAAATAACCCCCACAAAATCTGAAAGGCAACTCTCATTTTACTTAAAAAGATCCAAATCGAGGCTCAATTAAAGCCTCTTTTGTCTTAGGCACAGACACAAGCAGGCAATCTTAGTTTTGCTAGTATTTAAAATTATGAAGAGAGAACTGACAGCACCTCTAACATCCCCTTTTCTGTCTATAACAAGTCTTCTGTTATAGACAGAAAGCAAGAAAGCCAAAATTTGAAAACTGAGATTTACGTTTCAGAAAAGTAAGTGTCCCATACAAGAGGAGAGTGAGGGCATGGGATTTCCATTGCTCAGATTAAAATCACACAATACAATTATTCTGCCAGCTCCTGAAAACAAAAAAAAAAAAAAAAGAAAAAAACCTCATAAAGTGTACTAGATAAAATCAGCAGCAGTGTTTCCTCCCAAACTGCAGAATAGCAACTGCAGTCCTTTTGACCCACGCTGAGGCTTGCGTGCCCTAGTAATTCTAAAAAATGAGGAACATGACAAGCTGAGCTGTTAGGCCTTATCTATCTAAGTCAGGATAATTACTCTGAAAAAACAGCCTATCAGTACAGATCAGGCAGCACAGATTTTCATTTACTCTCAGATACTGCACAAAAGTACCACACCTCCTCTCACAAGCTTACAACTGACCCAGACATTGTAGGGAAGGAAAGAGACTGTTTAAGGAAGAAAAATAAAAAAACTACTCAACAGCAGGAGAAAGAGGATTATCTTGAATGACCTGCCACTGCTTTTCAGTGATTCTGGTTTTCATCATCTCTGTTTTACTTGTAAAGGCTTCAACAGTGATAATTATAAAACCCTATCACAGACTTGAGGAAAAAAAAATAAAAGAAATTACACAAGCAGTGTAATTCCAAGCTTCAGGGAAATCTTGACTAGGGCTGTTTGCTGACCCAGCAAACATAGCTTGGGTAGAAACACCTACAAGGAAAAAAAAAGCAAGAAGGTACAATAGAAAAACA
Organism: Melospiza georgiana; assembly: GCF_028018845.1. Classification (NCBI taxonomy): domain Eukaryota; kingdom Metazoa; phylum Chordata; class Aves; order Passeriformes; family Passerellidae; genus Melospiza; species Melospiza georgiana. The sequence goes on from NC_080431.1 coordinate 85,889,732, forward strand.
GCCATGAGACAAAAATGCTTCCTTCTATGTCATATTCATCAACCAGTATCCCACAGAATCTTTGCCATCCCTCGTTTTGTCAGGAATTATTTCTCCTAAGGCACACTTCATTTATTAAGCCCGAAATAAGGAAACAAGGTGAGCCAAGGCCTCAGAATTAAACACTTCAGTCTTGGAACACTGTTTTCTAGATATGATATGTCACCTAGTATGGCTAAAGTTGCAGTGATTTTAATTTTAAATATTTGATCTAATGTCATTGTTTCTGGTGACATTTCCATGAAAACAGATCTAGACACTGGTTCTTCCTTCCCCAAGTAAAATCCACTCTAGACCATTTCCTCACCCTCCCATCAGATTCATGCAATGCTGAAAATTTCTGAGTCTTTATTATTACTATTATTATTTAATTTAAACAAGAGGGGAAAAGAGCAGCACCTTTTAAAAAACCCTGTTGTGTGCTATACAGGATAAACAGGCGAGGTTTAAGAAAAGTTAAGTTTATATATGTACATATACACACATACACTAAACCAAATTAAAACCAAAAATCTAGTGAGGAGGTCATTTTCAACAAGAGAGAAGAAAGCCTTATTCCACATCAAGCAAAAGCACCACAAATTAAGATTAGAGTGCACAATCACATGTAGTGCAGATACCAAACTAGCCTGGGTCCTGGAAGCAGTGGAGCTACAGCAGGACAGAGCTCCATGAGGGCCATCTAATCCCACTCCTGGGCAGAAGTAAGTCCAGAGTGTGCCTTCAGAAGGGTGTGCTGTACAGGCAGTGCCCCAGCTGCCTGCTCTGCCTCCAGCAGTTTTGGCAGATGCCACAAAATGCAGCAAACTAGTGATAACAGGCGATCCAGAGCCCAGCTACAGACTAATTCAGCTACAGTATTTCCATAACAGAGGTTTCTGAATTCCCTCATGTCTCTTGGGTGCTCCCTGTAGATACTGCCTGCTTCAGTCACACAGCAGACAGCTCCTGATTATGTATTATTTGCGCACTGAGGTTCCCATTCTTTCGTACCTGCACCTTCTCTTGTCTCTCTTCCACCCCACAACACACAACACCACTTCTATTTCCTCCAGGCTGACAGGGTAATAAAATTAGGAAGGGGCATGTACATCTAACTAAGGGGAACTGTTAAGAACCAAAGGTAGCTTAAAAAATAATCACAATTCTTAAAAAAACCCAATTAAAAAACCTGTTCAAGTTCTGCAGACTTCTGGCAGGCTTTGGTCATTTAGCCCAGAGGTCTTTGTCTTCAGGGCCTGCAGGCTAAATTGTCTTGACTGGCAAGAAGCATGCAGTACATGATAAAATTCTGACTGAAAGAAAAAAGTAGTAAGGGCTGGGGGAGAAGTGGTTCTAATACAGAAAGCCCAGACTGCACCAGCAGCCCTTAAGCCACACGGTAGGCTTTCAGGAGGGTGAATTCCTTCCTGTTGGTGCGAGCTGCCCAGATGAAAAGAGCAGCTGCCATGAACTGCAAAGGTGCTGACACACAGGCGAGGCAGAAGGACCAGCCGAATTCACCCTTCACATCCTCGGGCAGAGGCAGCTTCCTATGGAGCAGCTCAATCCCAGCCACATAGCATCCAACGAGGCCCAGTGTGCACAGCCCTGGGGAGGCAAGCAGCAAAGCACAGTGAGCTCACCCACGGAGCTCCAGGGCTACTCCTGAGCTTCTGGAGGAGGATGGCAGGACACTTACCTGCTAGCAAATGCAGGACTCCAGTGGCAATGGCTGGGTAAAGGCTGCGACAGGCACAGGCACAGAGCCCAATCAGAGCCCCAAAGCACATGAGGCCAATGCTGACAAAGGGCAGGAGAAACTGCAACCGCCAGAGATCTGCATGGGAACAAAACACACCAGTCACCTCTGCTGAAAATGGGCTGGAAAAAGATCTTCTCCCACCATCTTAACATTCCCTTCTAAGCTGCTGTTTCTGCTTCATCAGACATTCTACATTCTACATAGTCAAAAAGGACCAAAGATTCCATTGAAACAGAAAGAACCTAATTTGTTAATTCACAAATCCCTGTACTGCCTTCATAGGCAAAACCCTTGCTAACACATCTATGTCTTCCTTTTAAACTTTGACCTACTGCCTGTGCACCTGTAAAAAACAATAAATGGTGAGCAAGACCAAGAGAGACAGAATCTTTCCTCACTAGTGACTGAATTTAAGAAACAACTTTTTTTAATTCTACTTGTTTATCTACTACAAGTGAAAGACACTTACAAGTCCGATTCAAATCCGTGCCACTGTTGTGATTTCCAGGCTCTATGTACTTTTCTGCAAACTGATCAGAGAGGGAGAAACTGATGCAGTTTGTAGTCATATCAGTTTCTAGGGGTGGAAAAAAAGAAAAAGCTGCCATTAGGTGTCTCCCCTCAACCCTCCTTCCCCGCTTTCAAATCCTCCTTTCCCAATAATTTGAGCTAGGAAGCTCCTCAGAGTTCCATTTGTAAAAAAAAATTACCTCTCCAAACAGATCTGTACATGTTTTCCTATGATGTAGTTGGCACAATGTGTCTGTTATGAGGTACTACACTAAGGGATAAGCATTCTTACATGCAGAATCTTCAAGCTTCCATGGATTATCCACAGATAATTGTGCCATGTGTAACATACTGGCAAAGTAATGTGGTGGCATATGATGCTGAACTATGTTGTCACATAGTCTTGAGCTCAGGGTCCCTTAACTAAGGTCTGCTTATCTCCACATGCAGGATGTGGTCTCATACTAACAGTTAAATCAAAAATGGGACAGAAAGGCCTATTTAAAGGACATGAAGGATTTGCTTCTTTACACTAAGTTTCTACCTCAGATTTTACTTTGAGAATACTATTGATCAGAACTGATTTAATTGTCTTCCAAAATAAGTATTTGCATGAGAGAGGGAAAAAAAAAGTATTTCATGCATGTTTTTTTCTCCACAAAATGTAGTTAAAGTACGTCTTTAAGAAGATTCAAAATGAAGGAGTTCACATGTACAGCAAGCACTCAAAATTAACTTTGAAGCAATTAAAATAATTGTTTGCCACACATTTTATCCCCCAATGACTTGAAAAAATAATACAAATATTTCACTCTATATCCATTCAAGGATTCCAAGTGTGCTGATGTAAAGGTGGGATATTTGTGATGTGAAACAAGTGAATGACTAGCTAAAAGGAATGAGCACCTCCTTGATAAAGTAGTGTCTTTATTCCATTGCTAGACCCCAGGATCTATCCTAAAAAGACAGTAACTGGTAGAGCAACTATAAAGGTATCCCCAACTGGACAGCTGAGACAAAATAAAAATCAAGCTCGTAAGACTAAATTTAGATCAAGTATCATGTGTCAAACCCAGAAACTGCAGCACTGACAGCCACAGACCATTTTGCCCTTTGCTTCTTTAAAAATCTGGACTGTCTTTATTAAAAACCCAACCAACCAAAACAAAAGCTAGAAATAAGCCTTCTGGAGGAACAAAGTGGCATGAGTCTGTTCTGAGAAAGTTAGCACACAGCACCCCAGGGAAGCCAGGGAAGTGATAACTGCTCTGGAGATACCTGGTGGGCTGTACCAGTGAGAGTTTTTGGGTACAGTGATGCACCTCCGCCACAATCCAACCGTGCCGTTGCACCGGAAGAGCGCATCCGTGTACGTCTTCTCATCTGCATCTTTGCTGACAAACTCCTCCCAGATGCTCCTCCCAGCCTCACTAACGTTCTCGGCTGGGGACTGGGTGTGGTACTCGTACCAGAAGTCAGTGCCGATGGAGGCGGCCATGTAGATGGTGGAGATGAGGCTGAGCACGCAGGCGATCACCAGCGCTGTGGCAAACCGGTTATCCATCATGGCGCCCTGGCCGGGGACACAGGGACAAGTGAGCAACGCTACAGTGTTATCCCAGCAGCGCCATACTCATCAGCCCCTGCTGCACGGTCCCCTCAGGATATGCAGGCCTTCCTTTTCCTACCTGCTGGAACCAAAGGAACACGGAGTGCTGGCCAGCATCCACTGGATCTGCCCGTTCCAAGTAGGGATGATATCCTGGAGAGCGTGCTCTCCCAGCCACGCTGCACTGGCTGCCCGCCCTACCAACTCATCCCCAAAGCAGATGACACAGCTCGCTGCCATTTGTGATCCTGATTGTAGGGAACGTCAGAGACTCCCTCCACAACACCCAGGAAGAAGACTTAGCTTTCCTTAAGAGATTACCAAGAGTAGACGTTATTTTTATCCTGCCACCACATACGGCTTTCACAGCTTGTGTTTACAGCAAAGATAAGAACCACAGGCATGCCGAAAAAGCCCTTCCAGGCTGCTCACAAAGGGCAGCCATGCCAAGGTGCTGGAATGCCTTTAGGGAAGAGAGAAATGTATCTAGGCACTAGAGACAGAACATGAAGGAAGCACTGGAAGACAGGCTTGGAAACAATGGTAAATGCTGCAATAATGCTACAATATATACCGTGGTATTTTTGAAGACCTAGAACAACACAGGGGGGTGCCCTGTTTCATGGGAACAATGGGACAAAACTGAAAGGCCTTCATATGTTCCCACAAGGCCTCTGCTCTGTGTCCCTCTCTTAGGATCCTCTGTGGGGTCGTGCTCCCAAATGGCATAGATTCAGGGTCAAAGGAGGCATGGGGAAAACACAAATATCACACATGCTTATGACAACACCATAATTTTAATGAGTAAAAATGTTTTGTGGCTGCAATGCACCAAAGGACTCCTCTCAGATGCCAGTTGTTCTCATGTGCTTTCTGTGCTTGATTAAATTTATGGATTACTATGAATCAGGCTTGAGGCACTTGACAGGAAAAAAAATTGAAACTAGCTCAGCAGCTAGAGGTAGGCTGTGGTAGGAGCTACTATCTAATCAGCTTGTCTCTTGCTTGTCTCCTCCCTTCTCCCACACACTTTGATCAAAATATTTTGCTCTACTTTCTTTCAACTAAAGAAACCGCAACTGGAAACAGTAATGACTTAAAGCTCAACATTCACAAGAAAAAACAGTGAAGGGCCTCAAGTCAGACTTGTCAGTAAGAAATTATGAACTAAGAAACAAACTGCAAATTAAAGAAGGGAATTTCAAAGGCATCAATGTTTGCTGTTAACAGCACCATTCTTATTTCTTTTCCTCTCCATCTGCTCCTCTATTTGTCTGGAACTGGCTTGCAAGGAGGTGAAATTATGTGTTCCCATATCATTTCCTGTGCTTCATTTCCATATTAAATGAGCCACACTCTCTGCAATATCCATCCTTGAACTGCATCCTTAGCAATGAGAAGGAATAGAACTGATTTGTGGTGAACTAACAAAAAACATCCATTTAAAATACTGCAAAGTTTGCATACCACAACTTACTTAAATAATAATCTACAAACTTTTATAAGATAATAGAAATATTGAGAGGGAGAACACATCATATCCAGTTTTATTTATGTGGAAAACATAGAATCAAGCCCAGACTTGGAAGCAAATTCTCTGTGCAGTATTTAATCCCTGGTTATGTATTTCCACTCTCTTTCTCTTTCCCAGTGACTTGCTCCAGGCACACAGGATATGGGATAGGGAGAGCAAGCTGTTGTATAGATCTGACCTCACCATTCAGCCCCACTGAGTCAACTGAGGGATCCCTGCCCCTTCACACACTGCCCCCGAAGCAAACAGAGCAAGTGGCACCTGCAGGGCTAAAGCTGCTGCCCAGCTGAGCTCAGAGCTGAGCAGATCACTCTCTGAGCAAGCAGCAGAACAGGCTGCTGAGCAGGCTGGTCTGGATCTTCCACTATACTGCAATCACATTTACTGCAAGAGGAACTCTCTGCAACACTCCTTTCTTTAGGAAGGGTTCTCTCTGGGTGGAAGGATCACAAGAACTCACAAGCTCCATCCTCAGAGTAGTGTCTGGTGACAAGGAATGTAATCAGGGCCACTGATCTGTTGTCACTACCTTTCAATATAAATGCTGACAATGACAAAGCCCTATCAAATTTATACCTAAGACAGAGAAAGAAAAGAACTGGCCCAAAAGTCTTACTTTCAGCTAAATATCCCTGCTGCCACATACAGAGCGCTGCTGCTGGCATTATCCCTGCCAGATCACCATTAAAAAACAACCACATGCTGGACCAGCCTTCTGTGAGCTGATGTGCTGGGAACACGGCAGAGCTGATGTCAGCTGGTAACCAAGAACAGTTCATAAGTGAAATACTTCAAAATGAAGGCTTAATCACCAAACAGCAAATTAAAGCTTTGCCCTGTGTTCATTATCCACTTGGTAAATGGGAGATGGCGTTCTAGTGACACTCAGTTCTTGTAATGTTACTGCAGGCATTGGTAGAGAACAGCCAAGGGGGCTACAGACCCCAAAATCTAGCGAGTGGCTTTGTGTGGCCTTTGTCCCAAAATTACTTTCAGTATGGACAGGACAGTGACAAGCAAGGTAAGAGTGGGCCCACAATTCCTTACAACAAAGGTCCCCTCAGTGCTTCTGCCAAACACTTCAAATGCTTAGATAAAAGATGAAGAACTCCACAACACTTCATGCAAAGCTTGAACCAGTTTTTCCTGTCAGTGGAGAAGACTTGACTACTCTGCCCATCCACTGTGCATATCCATTGTATCTTCATCTACAGGAAACAAGCTCTGCCTTAAATGAGGTGTCCTTTAAAAGAGAAAACCATCCTGCCAGCCCCAAGCTGAGCTCAAAGGAAGCAGTGAGCACAGTCAGTAAGAAATAGTGACCAGAGAAGACCATGAAGAAACACACTGCCTGTTTATGGGATTAATGCCACGCTTTGCAAAAGATTCTGTGCAGAACAATGTGTAGGAGGTGCTTTAGAATAAACTTACTTATGAAAAAAATAACATTTCTATTACCAAAGATTACACTAATTATAAAGACATAAAGATTGATAATAAATAAAAATGCTTTTTATCCACAGGCTGTCAACAAGAACCTTCATTGTTTTAAGAGGTATGTTCATATAGCTCTGACAGCATGTTTTTGCCTAGCAGAAGATGCTATTTTAGACAAATTACAGCTGAAACTAAGCTATGCAACGAATTTAAGATAACACTAGGTAGTTGTAAACAGGCAAAAGTGCTTAATGAGATACTGCAATTATATTAATTTTTTACAAGAAATGAGACACATAAAAATTTTTACATTTTAAGAAAATTTTTGAAAAAAGCTCAAAAAAGTGAAGGTAAAGGCCAAACTGGAAGCAATACTCAAGAGAATGACTAAATTGCATGCAGTTCAAAGAAGGGAAAAACAAAGGAGACAAGTCAGTAGAGTTGGGGAAGAAAAAACAGAGAACAGAACAAAAACAAGTATTCTGGCAAAAAATCAACTCTAAGACTGAAGACTGGACAGTCTTTGTAAGAAGTTACTGTACCATGGCAGAAGGGAATACAAAAACATGCATATTTTTATCTTGTTGCTGCGGTCACTCCTTTCAGCCAACAGTGGGTCACCACATTTAAGAAACTCCTTTTACGTGACATCGCAAAAGAGTCCCTGGTGCATTCGCTGGCATTCTCTCAGGAAACATGCCAGCAATCAGAAAGGGATTAGAAGGCCTGAAAGAGGGGGCAAATATGGGGAGAGGGCTGGAAACAACACCAAGCTGGATCAGGGAAACAAAACGTTAGGAAAGCTTGCTACCAAATACTTTTTTTACCTTCAGAGATGCTCAGAGTCCCTCAGGACACACAGCTCCGATGATTCCAGGTCTCTTCAGATGCACAGCGTTGTTTGTGTCCTGTGGCCAACGGAGAGCATGAAACGCAAACTTCCCTTTTGCCCTGACTCTTCCATTCATTCAGCTTCTTCCACACCACCAGTTCATAACAAGTGACCTACAAGCAAAGAGCAAACGGAATGGCTGGACATCATCATCATTTTACTCTTAAATTACTTCACAAACATCTCCCAGTGCTATCATTAACGAAAAAAAGAAAAAAAATAAAGCTAAGATGGAGAGGGGAAATTACTTGAAGAGCTCTCAGGCCAAGAGCACCCGTCCCGCAGGATCAGCCCAGTACCGGGCCGGGCCGGGCGGGCATCCCCACGGAGCGCCACCGCCCCCGGGGGTCTCGGGCCTCCCAGGCGGCAGCCCCGCGCGGGGGGCAGCAGCTGTGGACCGACAGCAAACCCCAGGGGAACGGCCCGAACCCTCAGCCCCATCTCCCGTCTCCGCCCAACATCCCCTCACCGCCCGGCCCGGCCCGGCACCCACCGCCCATCGCCGCCGCCGCCGCCGCCTCGCACCCGGCCCGGCCCCGCTTCCGCCCGCCGCGCCCGCCCGCGCGGGGCACGCTGGGCGATGTAGTTCTGCCGCCCTCTTCTGGAGGCGCTGGCCTCAGCAGCCCTGGGCAGCCCTTCCCCATGGCTCCTCGTCCTTTCCGATGGCTCCTCGTCCTTCCCCGTGGCTCCTCGTCCTTCCCCGTGGCTCCTCACCCTTCCCGATGGCTCCTGGTGCTTCCCGATGGCTCCTCGTCCTTCCCCGTGGCTCCTCGCCCTTCCCCATGGCTCCTCGCCCGTCCTGTGGGGAAATTCTTGCTCGTGGCCAGCCTGAACCTCCCCGGCTCTGTGTCCTCCCCTCCTGTCGCTGTTTACCTGGGAGAAGAGGCTGATCCCCACCTGGCTGCACCCTCCTTTCTAGTTCTTTCTGTTTCTCTTGATTGCTTGTAAAAACTGGTGATATGACATCCTGGCTGAATGACTCGAGAAAACACCAAGTAAAGGGGGGAAAAATCGGGAAAAATTGCAAAAATTGGCAACACTGGCTCCATGCCCCAAGGTGGCCGTTTCCTTCCACCCTGATGCACAAAGCCGTGGAAATGACCAGAGATTCTTAGAAGTGGTTAACAACTTCCATGGCTGAGAGACCAGCCCACCCAGTCTTGGTTTTACAAAACTCCAAACAAGGAAATATTCAGAAAAAAACCCCAGAAACATTGAGGCTTTCACACCTCTGAGGAGTTCTGGGGAACTATCCCGTCCAACTCCTCCACCAAACAGCCAGGGAGCATTGTTGCAGCCAGGTTAGCAACTACAATGCAAAGGTGAAAGCAGTCACAGAAGAAACTTCTTGGGTTTGATGCAACATTAATTTTTAATTTAAAAAAAAAACAGAAATTACATTTGATTTAAGAAATTTCTGTCTATATGCCCCACTTTCTGGAACATGAAGCTGTCTCACCACCACCTCATAATGTAGCTGTCTACAAAGGCATATTTTGGGTCTGTCTGGGATTAATCCTGGACTCTAAATACTTGACATATTTATCAGTGACTTGGAAGAAAGCAGAGTATTGCTGATAAACCTCACAGATGACACGAGGGAAGGGTAAATAATGACATGGAGAAGATACTGGGACAGGGTGACCTGATCGTGTTGCGGCTGGGGCAAGCAAATATGCATTTCAATAAGGTCATTGATGAGCTCATTAATTTAAAAGCAAAGACTGGAGTCTATACTTACCTGACCTGAGATTTTATCCTGGGAAACGAAAAATGAAAAGGAAAAATGTTGGTGAAGTACCAACTGCCAAGAAGTGGCCCTCCCACAAAAAACCCCAACTTTCCTGTAACCTCAGATGTACAAACTGAGAAATCACAAGGAGGAAAGATGTGGTATCACATCTAGAATTGCTGCTGACTCTGAAATAGCACATCTAGTTTTGATACGTTGACAAAATAGAGATAAACCTGAAAAGGGATATGAAAATCACTGAGCAATTAGAAAATCTCTCTCAATGAAATATATCACCAAGGTCAGCCAATTTTATTTACTGGAGTTTATTTAAGGAACTAAGTTACTGAACTAAGGACTTGCAAGACTATAAAATATGTGTAGTAGCAATAGGGAAGAAAAAAAACAGGAACTTCTTTCTGTATACCTGGAAAAGCTATCACAGCTTGAAGCCAGAAAACATTAAAAGAAAAAAAATTCAACAAAACCCCTGTGTATTCTAAGCCATGGTAAAAGCAGAGTCTGAACCATTTACTGTAAAGTGCAGTGAATTATCTAACACTGGCACATCTTCAGTTTTTCTCCTAAAAGATCTAATTTCGTAAAAATGAAAATCAATTCTGAAAAACTTTGCAGCCACTGCTACTTGCATTATTAAATTAGGCTACAGTGACCTCTTCTTTTTCTTAATCTGCCCTGATCAATGTGAAATGTGCAGCTGCTCAAAAGCATCCAGAGCGAAGAGATGCATTTTCATTTTATTTACTTATAATCAAATACTCTCTACAGACTTTGCCTGGATGGTTTTTTTGCTGGAAAAATACCCTTCTATATCTAAGAGTAAGCCAGTAAAAACATTACAAGTGAATGCACGGGGTCATTCCTTGCAGCAACTATCTTTTTTCTTTTTTCTCTTCCTTTCACACCTCCTCAATGTGCCTCAGCAGAACTGCTGGCTGATCTGTTTAGTTACAGAACAGCATCAGTTGGGAAGGTTTTAAAAGTAAAAGTTTGCTTAATTTACAAGCACAAAGGGAATAATACTGAGGGCTATAGGATAAATGCCTTTCTTGCTTTTTGCAAAAGTACCTGTGCTAGCAGACCTGGATCACAAGCGTTACTCACTTCTCAGGCACTGACAGAGAGGTTAACATCAGAGTGCTGCAAACAGAACAAACAAAACCAAAACCCCACTATGTTGTAAAAATAATTAAATTGTTTAGTACAAAATGTCTGTAATTTTAGTTCTCACAATCTAAGGAAATAAGTAAACATTTGTAGGAGGTGGCACTGTCTGTATTAAATGAAGCTGACATAGGATGAAAAAAGAACAAAACCCTCTTCATATATCATATTCACACCAGGGGTTATTGATTCAGATCTGAAAAGGCATTCAAAAGTCTCTGCCTGTTTTTTCCAAAACTATGAGTCAACTTACAAGAGCCACCTCCCACAAGAAATATTCTTTTGGCAATAATAAAAATAGTTTTAGGTACCGTCTATGAGCATTTTACACAGCCTGAGTGAGCAGAAAATCCTCTGATTCCCCTCAGACCTCTCTATGCAGTTTGCCTGGTTTTATTTCTGCCTTCTTTATTTTCTTTTTGTGGCACAGGACACAGTAGTATAATTTTCACAGACAAAAAGCCTTCTAGATGTACTTCTCCCAAATACCATGAATAGCACTGGGGCATTATAATGATACTCATCCTCTATGTCAGTGGTCTCCACATCTTTTTGTCATGTACCTTGTCAGTAAAATCTTTTTGAGCAGGCACTCCTAATAATGTAAATATTTTTTAAAGTATACACATGTACTACCACACCAATATATAATGTACATTATAAAACAACAAAAAAATAAATTAAAAAAGGATGAGATAAATGGCAAGAAACAATAATTAATATTTAAAAAATAAGTGTACAAAAATATTTTATTCCTGCACTGCATTTTCTAGACCGCTGCTCTCAGCACAAAACTATTTCAGTCTATCCTGATGCATTGCCCTCAGTGGCCACAATTTTACCTAAATAGGTTCCACCCTTTCCTATTTGTTGAGGGATGAAACTTCCATTGGTTAGCCTTCATGTGGTTGCCTCTGACCATGCCTTTAACTAGTCATAGCATAATAGGACAGTTTCAGCCAATTTAGTGTAGGCTTTTTGATTTTTTCTTTTTTTAATTAAGTCTGTTTCTTACATGGTTTTTAAGTAAAATCATTCAGAAACGACTACACTTTATTTTACAGCCAAATGAACCTCTGTCCTTCTCAGCATTTATCACTATTAATAATTTACAGATATGCAGCTTATTTTATCTAGATGACTGTGCTTATATAAAAGTCAATGTACAAGCTGGAATAAAATGACATTTAAATTACCAGTAAAACAGAGGGTGTAAAACAACAACAGCAACAAAAGAACAAAAAATAAACAACCAAATAAACCAAATCCACACCTTGCTACTTGAAATGCTTCAACTGCAGAAATTTCTAAAGGGGGGTGGTGTATGTAAAAAAGAAAATCAGCAACACTGCCTACTTCCTGTGAAGATATTTTCCCCACAAATTATATGACTTCTTACCACAATACACGTATCACAGGCAGTGCAGAACCATGAACAAAGACACGAAAGCTTTTCCCTTGCTGCTGTTGGAAATACTTCCGCATTCCTATGAGGAAGATTTGAGGAATGATGCAAACTCTGACCTGGCAGATCTCACAGGTGCATTTGAGAGAGGCAGAACCGTCAGAGAAACACACAGCCAAAGGCAGATCTGGCCAAATGCAGGGCCACCATCAATACCTGCTCTGAATGTCTGGTTACAAAAGTTAAGTTGGTTCTCAGGTTCAAAAGTACTCAGAACCCAGAAGCTTCATTTTTTTTTTTTTTTCAGATCTGCATCAAGGGCTGGACAAGATGGGTATCTCCGAGAATTTTCAGGAGGGGAGAGTGTTTACATGTATCTGGTGAATCCTGGGAGGAGGAAAATGCTGTGGGAATACTGGAGTAGGATGAGGAGAGGATGGAGTCTGTCCTCCCGAACTTTCTGGAATATCTATACAGGGGTGTTAGGAGAGGAATTTCCATGTACTCAGTATTTTTGATAGCTTGGCTCTGTCTCAGGAAAGAGAGATGTGGGAAGAGTAAGACCCTACATGATGCCCTAAGTGAATCCCTATCACATAAAAACACCCCAGACTACGGACAAATATGCCTGCTGCTGCTCCACTCAGATAATTACACATCACTTTATTATTCATAAGAATGCTTTAGATTATCTTCACAACTCTTCTGCCCAGATAAGGAAGTGTCACATGTGGAATATGGCAACATGCAGTGACATCCCTACGTCTGCTTAGAGCATTCAAGAAATACACAGCAAATTCAGTACAGAAGAGTTGGTCCCTGTTGGAAAAGGCTTACTATTTAATTTTTTATTTTAGTGAGTAAGGCTATTAATCTAAAGGGAGACAACAAAGTAAGAAACAAACACAGGAATACACATATATAAAAGTATCTTTATGATGCCTTTAAGCTTCTTTAAGTTATTAATTTTTTTGTTTGCGATGAGATAGAGAGGGAAGGAGTGAATTTCAAGGAGTATAAAGTAGTGTGCAATGGAGGGAAGAGAAGTTTGTGTCTGACTTCTAAAGCATGTAAGCTGTTATATTCTAACTGCAGAGTAAAACAAGACGGAGATCCACCTTTGCAAGAGAGGCAGAACAAGTGTAGAATTGACTGTAGGGTTCAGCTGGTCTCCTGCCCTAGTACTAATAGAAAGAGAATGCCTCTATTTCCCAGTGCTTCTTGGAAAAAAAAAAAAAAACCAAAACAAACCAAACTAAAACACATTCCTTGGAGCAGCAATAAGCAAAGATCACACAAAATTCACCTCTGCACTGAATTCATCAACCATTGTTTTTTGTAAAGTGTAAGCTACTTGGGCACTTTTACACAAGTCTTGGCTGAAAACTCTTTGTACTTTTCAGATGGTGAGAGGATGATTTTTAGCATGTGTTTTCTTGCAGGTTTACACTTGATGTCACTTGCATGAAAATTGCAATGTCCTCAATGCAACCTGATTTTTAGAATTTTAGGAGTTTGGTTCTGTGCTTCCTTCTGCCAGCTTTGCCAGGGAAGAAATAAGCTGGCACACAAATCCATTCTGTAACTGACCACTGACAAGTCTCTCATAAAGAAAAAGACTTGCAGCAACAGTACCTACTCACTGTAATCACTACAGAAGAGACCTTTACATTTCACTAAAAATAAGAATTGTATTTCAGGCAATCAGGTGCAGGAGGTTACTTCTAGAATAACAACAAGGCCTTTTACAAATCTATGGAGTTTTTTTTACTCTGAACAGAGTCACTGCCTCTTGCTTAGAAGAGAATATAATGATTTTTAGGGTGAATGCTTACAACCCACTTTGACATAGCAGGAAGATGATTTTTAGCCTGTTATTCATTAAGTGTTCACATTTACTTCTGAGGCATACAAATAGTCTTAGCTGGGGTGTTTTTATACACCTTGAGCCTTTTTCAGAGTTTGTGATGGCTGAATTACACTCACTAACTTAATGCTTACACATTCCATGAAATTAGTCAGCTGGAGTCCACTAGTGCTCTACAGTTAGGAAGGCAGTTGTGTATCAGTGAGTACTTATTAGATATCAACATATCACATGAGCCAGTGCGCACCTAAATTCTCTTCCATCCAGCAGCCAGTCGTTTTACAGCAGCTTCTGCTTTTCCAGGTGCCTGGAAGTCTACCAGGAACCTGCTGCACAGGGAGGTATAACCTGAGCACTGGGAGAGTGAATCTGAGTGCATCCAGAGCGCTCTGGAAGGACTAGCTCGCTGTGCACGCAATTTGGAATTGTTTTTTGCATGTGGAGACACAAACTGATGCAATCTGTCTGCCCAGGGATGGAGCACGCAGCAGGAGGCAATTTCTTCAAAGCCTTGAGAACCCTGGAGGCCTGCCTGGTCTGTGAATGTACTGGTGGAAGGGAGAGGAAGGAGAAAATTAGTTTATTTTTAGAAGAGAGGAGGGATGATGAAGACCAATAGTGCAGATTTCAAATTAGTATGCACTGACAAAGGTGTAATGAATTCAGTAGTTTTAAAAATGAGAATTTCGGTTTGATTTATGAGACGCTGAAAGGGCTGTCTGTAAGGTAAGCCACAGCTGGAGCAATACTGATACTGCACATGAAAGATGAAGGAAATCAGAGCTCGGTAAGACAAGTGAGTGCTGTTTATGAGAACAGCTCAGGAGTCACGCAGGCTGTGCAGCCAGAAGGAGAAGGAACAAACCACTGCTCTAGAGTCCGGGACTGTGGCTGATGAGGAAGCCTGTGTGGGGGATGGGAGCATCAAGTTTCAATGTGCAATATATATAGAAGAATATACAACAATTTGGAACATTATTTTCAAAGTTTTTAATACATTCCTTAAGTTGGGTGTGGAAAGTCCAGGCATAGGGGAATTGGCAGGGCTGCAGGGCAGGAGCGGGGCACTGGCAGGGCAGCCAAGAACCTGGGACTGATAAAGAACAACCAGCTACAGGGCAGAATGGATATAGGAGTTTTAAATGTTTTTCCCTATATATATTCATATGAGTGAATTGCTTTCAAACAGAAAGCAACAATCATAAAGAGTCGAATAAAGTAAAAACCTCCAAGCCTCAGGAAAGTCAGACTTGCCCTGACAAGCAATTTATACAAAATGTTTTGAATATAGACAAAGGTTGGGGCACCTGAATTCACTGTTCTTGGGTTTCTTATAAGCTGGTACAATCTCAAATTTCTTCAAACTACCAATATACTTTCCTAAAAACCAAAAAGTTCAGAATCTCAAAAAATACCTTTCCTCCACCTGAAAGAAAAGCAAAACCTGAAGCTGAAAAACACAAAAGGAAGACAGAATCAGTAAAGCTATACCTGATTTTAAAAAAAGCCACAATGCATTTATTCTGAAGGCAGGGTTTTGACTCATCAGATACTCTCATTCGTCGGTTAAAAGCATACAAATTATCTTCCCACAAAAACCGCTTTTCTCCTCCTCCCGGCTCTCCCCCTCCTACCTGCTCACTGATATAATATTTTTAAAGATCTGGAAGGGATCGGTAGGGGAGGCTCAGAGCCTCTTTCAGAGAGAGGATGAGGACAGCTGGGCCAGAAATGGAACTCACCTCGCTGTCATCCATGCCTACTGTCACCTTCAACTATGACTACTACTACGATGACCAGTGCCAGTACCAGCACCTCCAACACTTGTCTACTTTCCTGCCTGTCCTTTATAGTGCCGTGTTCCTGGTGGGCATTGTTGGCAACTCAATCCTGATAGCATCCTTGATCTTCAAGCGGCGGGTCCGGAGGCTGATTGACATCTTTATCATCAACCTCGCTACATCTGACTTCATCTTCCTCATCACACTGCCTTTGTGGGTGGACATGGAGGTGTCGGGTGAGAGCTGGAGGGTAGGATCTTTCCTCTGCAAAGCTAGTTCCTATGTCATCTCAGTCAACATGTACTGCAGCATCCTGCTCCTCACCTGCATGAGTGCTGACCGGTACCTGGCTATCATGCACCCCTCTGTCGCACGACGGATCAGGACAAGATCCTATTTCGGAGCACTCTGCATCTCTGTCTGGGTATTATCCTGCTGCTTAGGGGTGCCAACCCTTTTGTCCAGAGAACTGAAGACGCAGTATGGAAAGACTTACTGTACAGACAAAGACGTGACAGAAGTCAAACAGATCATGTCACTGACGCTTTTAATCCTGGCCTTCTTCTTCCCACTGTTTAGTATCTTAACCTTTTACTGCTCCATCACCAAGAGACTCTGTGTGCACTATCAGAAGGCTGGGAAACGTGATAAGAAACTGAGAAAATCCATCAAGATTGTCTTCATTGTAGTGGCAGCTTTTGTTGTCTCCTGGGTCCCTTACAACCTTTTCAAGCTTATGGCCATCCTTTTGCGACTCCTAAACCAGCCCGACTGTTTTTCTGGCACGGTTGCCCACCTGGGCATGAAGGTGAGCAGCCCTTTTGCTTTTGCCAATAGCTGTGCCAACCCTTTCATTTATTTTTTCTTTGACAACTACATCCGCAGAGCCATGCTCCAGTGCCTGTGCCCATGGGTGAAAATGAGCAGCAACAGCTCTGATACCCTGGACAGCCACCTGAGCCATTCCCTATCCAATTTTGTGGCAGGGGAGTACGCCGCCAGGAAGAGGAAGCGCTCTGTGTCCCTCTGACTGCGGGCTGGGACTGCGGAGGAAGGGACTTCTTCCCCCAAAGATAGCAGGAAAAGAAAAGGAGAAACAAGCAACAGAGACAGGTGCAAGTGTAATGCAACCAGTGCTTCAGGTGGGAGGGATGTTGCTTCCTTTTAAATGCAGGTAGATGGAAACCTTAACTACAGAATTACTTCACAAGGATTGCTGTGACAATGCATGGTGTGAATGTGAAACCTTCATACCAAGGAATAGGTGCAAATGCTTATGCTGGAACCCCAGTACAAGTGCTACAAACTACAGAAAAGAACCATATGATTCAGTCAGGGCCTCTCCAAGACAAGCTTTGAACTTATGCATATACAGGTTTTTATTCCGTGCAACAAAAGCAACCCCGGTGTTTCTTTCTTGTTCCTAGTTTGCCCACAAGTAGTGCGCGATGTCCTCAAACCAACATGATCAATTTTGGGTTTTTGGAGGTTTTTTGAACTTAAAAATCAAATATTTTAATGAATTTGTGTTTTACCAGTTCTCGTAACTCGAGTTTTGTGCATTTTAATTCTCAGCTTCTTATTACAGCATTAAATCTTTAGTTTTAATAGTAATAATGAGTGCTTAACCCCTTGGATTTCAGAAAAAAACAGAACTTGAAGGCAGAGAGACCAGGAGACAAGCAAAACCTTACACTTAACCTTTCTCTTAAAGAAAACAAGACCAACAAAAGCACACTTGTGCTTTTTAAGACGTTTTGAGGACCCAACACAATTTCTGATTTCTTGGGTTAGAACTAAAGTGTCACTGCCTTCTATAAAGGAGTGAGTTCTAGAGTGAAAGGTTACACACATGCAAACCTGCTTAAAGGCTTCAAAGGGAGGACAGCTATGTCAGCTAACACAGCTCATGAAAAAACTATCTGGACAGTAAAGGAAAAAAACCCTGGAGACTGGACAACGGAAGTGCCATCCCTCTGATGTAACTGCAGCATGTGTACATTCACTATGGCTTCTCACACCTTTGTATTTTCTAAATGACTGTAAATGGGAATGACTCTTCTGAGTGTTACAAATAAATCCTGGTATTTGCATTTTGCATTGAACCTTGTTGAACAGTTGAGCTGTTTAATGTCTGCAGAGAAACAAGAGCAGACCTCGCGCAAGGGCAGCGCAAACCTGGAAACCTGCACATCTGCACATCCTGCCCAGCTCCCCAGCCAGTTCCACACTGTAGCACTGGCTAGAAGAGCAGGTGGAGAGCTGGCTCGGGGGAGGCAGAAGTGTCTTTCAGCAATTGCTGGTGGCGGAGTGCTCTCTGGCACACAGTGGGATACTAAAACAAGGGTATCATTGAGACACACAAGCTTTTTGCTCTCCCCTCCCTTCACTGCATGTGTTTGTTTCCTCCCTCACTACCTCTTCTAAAAGATTTTGGTTTTTTTCCTCCACATGACAGACTTTCCCTCCCACCCCCACCTAACTGCCAAACTCCTTTTTCAGGCTTACAGCTGCATGAAGGGCATCAATTCTTCCTAGACCTGCCACTGTTTGAGAATGAGGCAAGTGTCACTTCCAATTTTAAAGTTCTAAGGTTTCAAATTTATTTGCAGTGACCTTCAGAAACTGCAAATAAAGTGTACAACAAGAGACTTTTTTTTTTTTAGAAAAGTAAGCCTAAGATTTGCCTTTCAACTAAGATACAATTTTTATTATGGAAAAAACCAGTAAGTCAGACTTGTTCATTATTTCCTCAATCCTCACTGAAAGCACTACAATACTTTGGAATATGTCCAATCCACAAGACTTTAAATAATTCTAGTTATAATTCTAGTTAGAGCTGCTGGTTTCTTTCTTTCTTTTTTTTTTTTTTTTTTTGATACTTCAAAACACCAGATCAAATTGGAAAAATTACTGAGGAGCTCCACCAAGATCTCATGCCTAAAGATTTACTTTCTGGAAAATAACAAATATACTTGATAAATATTGTCAGGCTTGAGGAGAATCATGTATAAATGCCACAGCAAATGCTCCACATGAGCAAAGAATTAAAATATATAAGAGGCAACTTGCCAGTTTCTTTCAGTCTTTCACCCAAGTGTGATTTATTTTCTTGTGAACCGCAGGTCATTTGGCACTTTCATGACATGGTAAATATTATTTTCAATTTTTTTTTTTTTTTAAAGAAAAGAAAACCTATACTTGAACAGCTTTACCTCAGGAACTTTTACTATTCCATATTAACACTTATTATTTGTTTGTTGGCATTTACATATCTTAGAATGATACCAAAATTATTGTGAAAGTGTTTAATGTGGTAGACTTGAATAATGTAACAGGATGCCTATTTTATCAATGTTAAAAGAATGGAATAACAGTAAATTGGTTTGCTATGTAAAATGGAAATAGTGTAATTCTGATATGACACTTGCAAAAGACATTGGCAAGCAATTTAGATTGGGCGTTTTTTCCCCCACAACATTTATTATTTTAAAATAAATTCAGTATGACTGCAGCTAATAAATATGGTTTGGCTTTTTGTAATCTAACTTCTGCTTCCATTGTCATGAAGAAGTAGCAAAGCATTACTAGAAAATCTGTCAGTGAGTTGGGATGAAAACACTCATCTGCCCATCCCACAACCCTTTTCATTATTTCAGAGATACTTTTATATTGCCTTAGAATTAAATCAAGACCTTTTGAGGTTTTTAATGAAAACAACTACACCACCAGTCCCACCTCCAGTCTAGAGGTTGGTGCACTTTCTTGAGGTGTGCACAATCGAAGCTGAAGCGCCTTTTCTTCTTGATATAAATCAGGAGCCTGTTAGATACATCTCTTGATCTCCATTTTGGCTTGAATGAATCAGGAATTTTCAGAAATAAAGTATTTCATCTCAACACAAAGAAAAATTATACCCAGACCTGATGCTTGCTTAAATAAGCAAAGAATTTTTGCAACCTTGAGCAGCAGATGTGCTAACACCCACAACTGCTCCACAGCTAAATGGAACTTCGAGTTGCAGAGTACTGAGGAGAAAGTCACACAGAGAATAGCCTCAGACCCAGAACAAGCAGGGCAAACTTGCAGCCTGCAAAACAAGAAAAGTGGTGTAGGCACTGTGTGGACTGACCCTCCACAAATAGTGCAGTGAAGATTGGTTCTTGGAAGCCAAGAGGAAAACTTACACTGACTTAGATGCATCCAGATTTCATCTGCAGCTTCTTGTCCTGGCTCCTTTAGACTGGTGGGAGGAAAAGCCCTCACAGCCTGTCTGTGCCTCAGGTTTCTAACAGGGTGGACTACAAAAAGAATATTTCCTGACTTTGTAATGTTGTTGCAATGATATATTTGTCAACTGCTACACAGGGACAGTAAGGTCGTTGACAAAGGAAGGTTGAGGTTTTCTCCTCAGGTGCTTGCAGGTTATGTTGTACAAAGAGATGTCAGCTCATGGGTGGGGACACTTACACATACTTCTAACAGATAGACTGTTACTATTACTACTGGAATACTAATTTGTTATCCCTGCAGGATCACTTCTATTCTTGAGGTCAGCAGGAACTTGTGAGTAGATCTGCAAACTGATTTGAGCACAAATCATTGCATGTCCTAAAACGTCTAACTGAAACACATGGACTCAATGCTCTTAAAGGTCCTTCCCAATCAAAATGATTCTATGATTCTTCTCTGGATTAAAAGGCTTCACCGAGTTAAGCAGCAAGTGAAGAACAGAAAGCAGACACCCACAATCCTGCAATGGAAAATCCATCACCTCAGGCTATTTACCAAATATGCCAGCATTCTGCATATTGTCAGAGAAAGGGATAAGCTCATGAACAGGAACAAAGAAAGAGCTACGTAAATCCACAACGATGGAAACTGGCAGTGAGTTAAATGGTCTCAGAAGTAATTACAATGCTACCAAATGTCACACACAGAGGTGGCTGGGAGCCCCTAGAAAACCAGAAAGGGCCCATGGCATTTCATCTAACATTTAATACTGTACCACAAAGCCTGCAATTAGTGAACTCTAGCTCTCAATAACAAGCCAAGCAGCTGCTCGGTTTGCAGGTGCAGGTGCTCAGTACACTGCTGCAGTCTTGCTGCAAGGGACAGGAGGGTTTGGAATAGCCCAGTCTCACTAAATGACAGAGGGGTTTTGGCCCCATGCATCTGGGCAGCTAAGACTTGAGCTCATAATGAACTAAAAGAATGCAAAATATGGGAGATGAGAAAGCAAGTGGATTAAAAACCAACAGCCTTCAAGAAGAAAGGCATTCTTCCACCTCTGGGTTGGTAAAAAATTGCTGCCCAAATCGAGGCTGTTTGTGTTCATATTTTTTTTTACATATGAGTTAAAGTGTAGGGATTTTTTTCCCAATTCACCTCATTTATCTTTCTGTAACAGATTGCAGCAGCTTTGGAAACTGAGGCCACTTTGGTTTTGAGAGCCAATATGATCAATATCAATCATCTAAATAATGCATTGTGACCAAAATACATATTTTCAAACTTCAAAACAGTTTCATTATTAGTAAGAGACCACATTCTTAGTCAGAATCTCCCCCTAAATCTAATCAGTAAATATACATCCTCTGCTGTTTACTTCTCACATTTTCTAGAGTACATGAGATTTTACAAGAGGCAATTCAGCACCAGACCCTCAAAAAAGAAAATGCAAATGTTTCTCTTGAAATTTGGACTAAATTTAGCTGCTCTGGGGACTAGTGGAGGTCACAGGGGAGGTAAGGTGAGAATCCTATGTCAAAGAAAATGCTTCCCACAAGATAAATTCAGAGGCTTTCATTTGTATTAGCATTGATATTGAGAAAAGGTGACTACTCACTTTCTAAAAAGCAGATCCTTCAAAAGCGAAGTGGATTCAATAATATCAGGAAATAACTGGATGCATCCAAAAGTTAATAGTCAATTCTGAAAAAAAAAAAGCCAAACAAGCAACCCTCTGTCTTTTACTGTGCAATGGAGTTCCCAGAATCTGATGCCCTCTTTCTTTCTCCATTGATAAAACTAGTTAATATGAATATAAAAGAACAGCTGTTTCTCAAAGAATGCCCTTTCTTTAACCCTCAATTTGAGGCAAAGAAAACCAGACTGTGAAACTGTGTGGCATCTGCTCAGAGAATGAAACCTGATCAGTGGTTTTAAAATCCATCAAAATTTTCAGTCTAGCTTTAAAACTGCTACACAAAATGTCCAAAAAGTCAGACTTGAAATGCAAAGAGCAGCTTTTGCACTGAGAAACACCATGTATAATTAAATACAGCACAAATGTTTGCCATATATGGTACCATGCACCTGACTTGACCACTCATGTGACTTCCCTCTGTGTGCTGCCTGAATAAGTGCTTGACCACAACCACCATTTCCCCTGTCACCCACTCCTCAGAAGTTTCTGGCAGCCACAGAAACTTCTACCCATGTCTCACACAGAGAAAACATGCAAGCCATTATAAAAGAAAAGAAGATTTAAAAAAAGAGAGAATACAGGCAGGTGTGTATTTGCTTTTGCCTGTGTTTGAACCCGTGAGAGTTACCCACCATGGGTGCCATCATGCCACCTAAAAGGTGGTGCAAGTAAGAGTAAAAGCTTGGCAGCTTTCAAGAGACACATATACATACATAAACTGCTGCTCTCCTCGTAACCAGCCAGGACACTATGGATGGAGAGGTGCTGAGAAGCAAAGAGGGCAACAAATGCACTGAGAAGTGCAGTGGTGTGCCCAAAACCTCAGCTCTAGATAGGGTGTCAGAGGTTATGAACTCTGATCAGAGAACATGGTACTTCTGACCACTTAGGAACACAACCAAGTAATTTAAAAACTTTTTCAGATGCCTCACCAGAAGAGAGAAGAAGGCTTTGGAAAAATCTAGAGCTAGAGAAGAGAAGAGAATAAACCTTGAGTTCACCTTATAATCCCCTAGCTTCCAGGAGTCATGTTTTGGCAACCACATTGATGGTGCCCTGACACACACTTTTGCACAGCCACTCAAGAGGCTGTGACCTTCCTGAAGCTATTAAAAATGTCTGAAACCCCTGCTGATTCAACCTTAATTTCAACCATACCTTCTCCTTAGAGGTAACTCTCCTACTCTTCTAATTTTTAAGTACTTGTACAAATAGACTGGTGATGCTTATAAGTCCTTATTTCCACTGTTGTCCAAATAAGTAATTACTGGCAGTATGGAAACTGCTGGTTTTGTTGAAAATTAACTGGAATTTTATATGACTAACTTCAAGAAAGCTGGGGTTTGGCTGGCTGAGAAGACTAAAAGCCTAACTCACAAACTACCTACCCAGTAGTGAACCCAACTGGATTGATTTGTCTCCTAGAATTCATGCTAATGATTCATCTCCAAAAGCTCTGAAGACCCATGAAATTCGTAGTTCTGTGGCCTCACATAGAGAGAGGAGCCACCCAAATAGTGCTCCCAGCTGTGCTGCTGGACTGGGTTTCCTGATGCTGCAGGCTGCACCTTCCTTAAAGTGCCTTCAAGCAACTTGGATGAAGCATAGGACAAGGTCACGGTGATTTGGGCATCTGTGTTCTCTGCTTTAGGCACCTCTGCTCCCTGCTCTTCTCCCGTGGCTGTAAGGACAGGATAAAGTGTGGGATAACAACACAGCAGCTGCAGGGTAACTACTGGGCTTTGACATAGAGTGTCTCATGTTCACGGAGAGCACAAATAGCGATGTGCATCTTCCTTTTTATCTGAAAAATGCAAGCCAAGTGTTCTGACTCATGCTCTAACAAGTGCCATTACCAGCACAGCTGAAGAAGACTGCAGGCAATCATCTGGTTCACTAAGAGCACACATTTAACAGATTATTTTTCACACATATCTGTCAAAACCCATAAGGGTAGGTAGCTGTCCTTTATCTTCAGAACTCACCAAATTCACTGAAAATCATGAGATGCATTGCCAAATCTATTCAGAGGTTCCTGTTACATGGTTTTTAGCTTGTAGGTTTACCTTTTAACCACACACTTTCCTTACACACACTGGAAGGGAAACAAACATTCCTTTAAAAGGAAAGCTGAAGAGTTTTGAGGGTAAAACCACCTATTAGTCAGTCCACTCAGGGAACAGCCATGCTGCCACATACCAATTTAGGTGCTTCAAAACCAGGTTTTTTATTTACTCAGTTATTTAAGTCAGGTCTGAGATTTGCTTCATCAGGGGAGTCAGTCATAAACCCTGGTACTCTGTAGGGGGAAATGCATGTCAAAAACTGAAGTACTTTCTGCATTCGTGCTCCATATTTTGATGTTATGTGTTATGACAAGAGTCTGCAATGTCTGCATTACCTGCCAGCCCTGTCTAGTGGATAGCTGCCAATGAGCTGCCCAAAAAACTTCTAACAGTGCCTACTGTTCTTGTGTTTTGTCTTTTGATACAAGAATTTTTCTCTAGGTTTACAGATGACAATTGCCTGCACCATATTTCTAACACTGCACATGAGCTGGCAAAAATTATTGACCTATGGGGAGTCAATTCAACAGAGAAATATTTCTTTTCCTCACTCCTTCATCCCCACAGTGAACCCTCCTCAATAATATATGATGGAGCAAAAGGCGCTTACAATTGAAGTGGAAAATTTTTAAACCTAACTGCTATTAAGAAGTCCAAAGAAGAAGAATGGAGTTTATATGAACAAAGAACATTTTAGAAACACAGTTAATCAGATTAATGACTGTTTTGGATGAAGCATTGCTTCTCAATAAATAGTTAAGTATTACGTGTCATGTATACATATGTTAATTTTATATAATAGATTTTAGTTTTCTGGGGTATCAAAGTACTATTTGGAAAAATGGGTAATTCCAAATAAAATTATCATTTTCTCCCTCTAGCAAAATCTACCAGTTATTTTTACAAAATAGGATTTCTATCAAGTCAACCTTATTATTAGAATAATAAAAGCTCAGTTGAAATCTAAAAACCACAAGCCTTCTCCTGACCAGAAAAGGCTTAATTAGTTACTTAGAGTGCTAAAATAATTGTATGTAGCTCCAACTATTTTTGTCACCAAAAAAGAAGAAATAGGAAACTTCCCATTTTCACGCTGAGCAAAGCTGCTCAGAAATATGGGCAACCTGAAAGGCTGAATTAGCCAACAGCCTCAGTGGCAGTTTAACTGACAAAAGGCAGAATTAAACTAAGGACAAAACAGCCAGTGGCCATTAAAAAGGTTTGATTTAGGTGGGTTTCCTTCCTTAAAAAAAAAAAAAAAAAGAAAACAAACAAATCCAAAACCAACAAAACAACACAACTTTGGATTTAATTGACCACAGCTGAGAACAGATTACTCCTGCAGGTCACACAGCCACGTTGGCTGTTTTACAGTCCTGTGCCCTCCAAGTATCAAAGCCCATCTGAGCACAGCATTGGGAAGCTGCTGCTGAAGGGAAGGTTACCTGGGAGGATCTGCGCTCCACTCCAAAGAGAGCAATCCTTCACTGGCAGGACTTTTAACATCAGGCACCCCTGAGAAATGCAAGAGACAAGGAAGCCTTTGGAAAGAAGAGAAAATGTTACAATCAGGAAAAAATAACTGTCTTGAAGTATTTTTTCTAAGCAGGGAACTTAATCTACTTGTTTTCAAACACTGGGTCACTCACACATTTTCCCTCACATCTGAAGTTTTTTCTCTCAAGCGAACTGAGAATAAAATAGCCGCAAAACCAACATCTGAATCCATTTAACAAGGATGCTACTGTAAACCTGAAGATAGGCAGCTGTGAGTGTAAAGGTGAATATAAATGATCTGCGCTCTTCACTGACATGTACAGCAGCTGTACTTGTAAATATTTATTCTGTTAAGATCTTCAGGAATCAGTGCACGTCAGGGTCGATAGCAAATGTTCTTTAAACCATTTCCAGATACACTCCTGTATGGCAGTGGGCAGGTTAATGCTTCTCCCACGAGGCACGGGGTGTACGTGATGCTGTGGTGCAGATCTGAACACCACCGTGTCACGGCACTGGGAAACTTTAATAAAGCAGTTTTAACACAGCTGCTGTCAAAACAGTTAGCTTGTACTTATACTGCAATTTTCTAGGTTTTTTAATAGCAGACTCAAAAACACTTTAAGAAACATTTCACAAATAAACACTTTGACAAGTGGCCTAATCGCATATCGCCCCAAATCTGCAACACGGGATCATCTAGCCCGGCACACCCTTTCTCCCCCACAAAAAACTGCGTCTGCAAAGCGCAGCGCGGTCACTACACGCCCAGATGAAAGGAGCCCCCACCTCTCGGGTGAGCACGCAGGTAAGCGAGCAAACACATGAGAAAAACTTTCTGTGCATTACGGAAACAACATCCAAACCCTCCCCACCCAACGCCGGCCCAGCTGCAGCCCGTCAGCCCCAGCCCGGCCCATGCCGAAACACACTTCCCATTCCACGGGCTCAGGCGGCCAGCAGGGGGGAATTTACCTGTCCAGCCTCACCAAAGAGTGGAATTACGGCTGTAAAACTGCTCCTCCCTTCCTCCAGCCACTCCTGCCCGACTCCCGCCTCCCCGAGCATCCCCTGCCGGGCTGGGCACTCCATGTTCTCCCGGGCAGCTCCCGCCCCCCGAGCGTGCCGTGCGGGGCCGCGGGCGCATCGCGTGCGAAGCGCCGGTGCCGCTCTGAGTCAGCGCCCGCGGGGAGCGACAGCGGCGGCGCTGAGCGGCCCCGGCCGGCACGCAAGGCTCCGCTGCCCGCCGAGCCCGCCGCAGCCCTGTGCCCCCGCCGCAGCCCCGTGCCGCCCTCCGCAGCCCTGTGCCCCCGCCGCAGCCCCGTGCCGCCCTCCGCAGCCCTGTGCCCCCGCCGCATCCCTGTGCCCCCGCCGCAGCCCTGTGCCCCCGCCGCATCCCTGTGCCGCCCTCCGCAGCCCTGTGCCGCCCTCAGCATCCCTGTGCCCCCCGCCGCATCCCTGTGCCCCCATCGCATCCCTGTGCCCCCCGCCGCAGCCCTGTGCGCCCCGCCGCAGCCCTGTGCCGCCCTCCGCAGCCCTGTGCCGCCCTCAGCATCCCTGTGCCCCCGCCGCATCCCTGTGCCCCCGCCGCAGCCCTGTGCCGCCCTCCGCAGCCCTGTGCCGCCCTCCGCAGCCCTGTGCCGCCCTCAGCAACCCTGTGCCCCCTCCGCAGCCCTGTGCCCCCTCCGCAGCCCTGTGCCCCCGCCGCAGCCCTGTGCCCCTCTGATCTTACTGACTTCACGCACCCATGCACACACGGCTCCCCGTTTGTGATTTTGGCGTTCATGCTTAAAACCTGGGAAAGCCTCTTTGCCAACAGCCCGTGGGGAAGGGCAGAGCCGTCAGAACGATGCCAGCTCTGCGCCTTAGTGCGCGTCCAGCATCGCAGCCTGCTCCTTCCCTCGCTGTGCCTGGCCGCAGGGCCCTCACGAGGGGACAAAAACTGCGGTACTGAGATGGAATGTCTGCGTGTGAGTACCAGCCAGAGGTCTCAAATATTTTACAACATTTTTTCCAGTCCTTGCCTTCTCAAACATCCTGCGCTGGACTTTTTTGCCGCCGAAGGACTTGGGCTGTTCGTCGATAAGGGCAGCAACCACTGCTCAAAGCAGCACAGAGCCCGAGGCCTGCGTTCCCTTAGCATTAATTAGTGATTTTTCCAAGCGCTAAAGAGGGGAGGGGAGCTGGGAAGTGTAAATGCCATCAACAATCCGAGCCACTGAAAATGGTGTAAAGTACCCACCATAAAAATATTTTTCAAGAAAGGCTGTTTTTTGCAGAAATCGTGAACACGCAAGGGGTTATTCCCCCATCTCAGAAACAACAGAAATCTGACATTTCTTAAGATTTCATGCTAATTGACTCAGTTGAACCAGTTACACCACAAGCTTTTCCAAATCTGCAAAGTGAATGATAATTACTCAAAAAGAAAGTTTCTATGACATGAATCTCACTGAAATAAATGCTTCACTCACGAATCCTCTCCAAGAATCTTGAAACCCTCAGTGAACTCTGCAACAGACATCACTTGGGAAGTGATTTCTGTACATATTTTAAAAGGAAATTACAGATTAATCTGCTTATTCCAATTGAGAATTGAGAGTAGATATTAAATAGTTTAACATTGAGATATAAAATGGCCCACTCATTACATGTTCCATGAATTTGCCCCAGGGTCCTTTTTGGGCTAAAAATCTTTTTTTCCTCTACCCAATCCCAGCCTGAATGCTGTCTCAGCTGCTAGTTTCTGTCTTAAAGGATGCTGGTAACATGGGGTAGAAGTGGCAGTGGAAGGTTGTCTACTTTGCTCTTTATAAGTTTCCCCACATTGTAGATTGTACAAGAGATTAACGACCTGGAAGATTTTCGACTTGTTTTTTTTAAGCATAAAAATGCATAGATAAGTAACTACATGGTGAGGAGATTGAGTGCAAACAAACACAGAGATCTGCAGTCTGATTCTGTTTGCCCATCTGCTAAAATCAGACATCAAACTGCTCTTTCGGATTTGTCTGGCGTGGATTTTATGGAGGTCATATTGCAAAGAAGCAAAAACATAAAATAAGGTGCACTTAACAAAATGTCAACTTTTTAATGTTTTAGCACAGAATTCATACCAGCTACTGTGCTGCTCCAGCATTTCTGTGATGCAATACAGAAATATCACTGGGTTGCATTGGTGAAGTCTCACAACAGGCTCAAAATGCTACATGAGGACCCCTATACTTTCCAAACTTTTTCCTACTCTTTTTGGCAGGGCATACAAGTAGATTGAAAAGGCTGAAATGCCCATTTCCAGGACACCAAATTCTTAAGAGAATATTCAGGCTTTTTCATATACTCATAACTTTCACTCTGTCAGAAAGAAGTGCTTTTGAAATGACAGAAGAACAAGCTCTATTCTGAGAAAATTCAGAACGCTGAACTATTCCTTGGGACAAGAGAGGATTTAAGTTGCAGGGCTTCTCCTTTTAAGTGTTATATTTAGGGAGGAAAAAAAAAGAAAAGATTGAACAGACACATGGGAAACAAGCAGAAAGTCATCCCTGTAGCAAAAGAGCTAAACCACCTGGCTTTTTCATGTGGTAAATATTCTTATCAGCAAAACAGTCTGCTTTTCTGAATCTCCTCCTAAATACATGTCCATTTACATAATACATGTTTGTTCATTGGGCCAGAGAAGCGAAGACTGTCTAAGGAATACAAGCAGCAATTAATAAACCTGTAAAACATCTCTGCAGAACTGGTGAAGCCATCAGAGAAGGAAGAACTTGCTGCACTGCACGGGGACTCTGATTTCATTATGATTGCACATGGTAAAAAGGAGCTGCTGGGACAAAGAAAATGGAAAATGAGGGGATTTTATTCCAGGCAAGTGGTTAAGAGCAAGCTTATAGCTGATCTGACTGATAATTAAAGAAACAAAACAAAACAACAAAACAATTGGCTTGCTGTAGCCTATGTCACAGTCTCCTGCTGTGATTCAGAAAAATTGCCTACTTGCTTCTGCTTGCTTAATGAGAAAGATAGATTTCTCTGTGCAGTGTGAGCATCTGGGCCAATGCAGTTACACAGGACTGACGAGGACTTGCCAGGTCTTCACACACAGTGCCAGGCATAGACCCCTCTCATAAACTGGTCAAGATAGTGAGAAATTTTCCATTAATTTCTCCTTTGGAAAAGCTCATTCAGTAGCCTCTCTGACCAATGAGATATACTTCCAAAGTCCAGTTTAGGTTGATGGACAGTTTAATTTACTGCCATTTGTTTTCCCAAATTATCTGAAATCTTCAGACATGAGATACAGGTGCACCTATATGCTTCCCACCTAACCTAGGAGCACAATCAGTTGTGGCTACTCTAAGAGATGCTCAGGTAGTGCCTCCTCCACCCAAGATAAATCTGAGCTTAGTTAAAAGTTCCTGAACACTCAGGGTTTGTTAGCATTGCCTGTAAACACTTCTTGTTAATCACAGCTACATTCCCAGCAGAATGGGATGCCGAGGCGAGTCAGATTCCATAATGCTCAATACAAACAACAGACTTAAGGAAGTGTAGCAACCAACATTTTTTTTTATTAGAGGGGCAATGACCAAGCCATTCAGGACGAATTAATTTTCAAGATTTGGCTACAGAAGAATCTCTATATTGCCTTCTCCATGCCCAGCTGCTTGATTTTTTTCTGGGGAGGCTTCAGCAGATGCCTTCGGCAGATGCCTTCCATCTTTTGGTCTTTGAAGGTGGATTCCCTCTAGTGGCACTAAGGGGAGCATCGATTCTGTGTTATTGACTGATCTTGGTCCGTAGGGGGGGGCCGGGGGAAAGGGGACGCTGGAAGGTGTTACACGCTCACATCAGGAAACGCTGACTTGTCTTAATTTGGCTAATAGCCTAGGACTCTTGTGTACCACAGGTTCTTTATTTTTTCAATCAGCTGTTCAAACATTATACTGACTTTGGTTGCTTCTTTGGCGATTCTCTGTCTGCAGGAGACAACAGAGCATGTGGTAAGACACACAAGTATGTGAGGGTAATTCCCGTCTGCTGCAGCTACCACTCTGCCTCTCGCCAGGAGTGCAGAGCTCCGGCAGTCCTAGAGGGGCTTTCCTCAGAAGACAGGAATAGGCAGTACCTGTGTGCCATGAGTTATATGGAACTGTCTCTAGGGTGATATGTTCTTCCTTTTGTGAGGAAACTCATTCCCCTACGCTGAGCAAGACACATGCACAGCTAGAGCCAGGTCTGTCACTGAGTACTCAGCCCCTCACAGCACTGCAGCACCCTTCCAGGGGAGCTGATTGCCCAGCAGCCAGCAGCCTCCTCTCTCACTACCCGTGGATAAAGAGCAGTACCTGCCATCCCTGTGAACACTGTGTGCCATGTGCCTCCCTGGGAAGAGCTTTCACCAGCAGACCATATCACCTCACCCCCCCTTCCAGCACCTCGCTCCCTTGGTACATCAGGCTTTGGTTGCTGATTAATTTCCCCTTGGATCTCTCCACAGAGATAGCTGTTCTTTCTCCCACACCTCCCTCTCCCTTTTCACACATGGCTGTGGGAGTGTTAGGACAGAGCTTTCCATACCTGGCCGCAATAACTGTTGGACTCTGGACAGTATCCAACAAGAACTGGCTGACTTTAGGGGACACCTTGTTCACAGCTTCATAGAAGTAAGATGCAATAGTCTCAGGAATGGCCAGCAACTCACGACGGTCTTTCTCAAAGATGGACTTTGACTGCACTTCTGAGAAAAAAGGTAAAGGCCCATGAGGTTTCTCATGTCTCTTGTGTCTCTGGTATCTTCCCCCAGCTGCAGGGGAAGAGATTTGAAATTCTGAGATTCAGAACCTCTCCCAGAATTTGCTCTACAGCATTCAGCACACTCTCTTCACCCAGTCATGGGTATCTGAGTCATAGACCTTCCACGGCAGAGTATTTGCACCAAGTATGGGCAGTTTCCATGCCAGGTCTCTACTGACTGGTTCCACGCTGCCAAGCACTGTGTGTTCATGGTCTTCAACTGAATTATTTGACTTCATTCCTACTTCATGATGCATGAGAACCTGTAGAGCTGAGCTTTGTCTCAGATAAACCGCAAAGCTTTTCAGACTTACCGGGGAGAGTGGTGCTAAGGAGCAGAATCAGAGCTATCACCAGTGCCCTGGATTGCAGCATGGTTTGAGTACCAGTTCTGCTCTCTACACAGAGAGACCTGCGGGAATCAGCATACAGTGTTTGGGTTGTTTTCAGAGAAATAAAACGTTGGTTAAACACCAGATTTTTGCAACGAACCTAACCAACAAACGAAGACAAGAACAGAAAGATCATGCGCATTTCCTCTGAAGAAGTGAGGAAAAGGCAGTATAAAAATGTTATCTTTTCTTTGTATATTCACAAATATCCCAAATAATAACTTTCAGAACCCCAAAAAATACGGGCAGTTAAAGCTAGTTCTTTTATATGAGAGCTAAAATCCCATTTCAGCACTGAGCAAACCAGTAAAAGTGCTAGAAGTCAGAATAGGTTTCCAAAATGCTCAAGTACAACTGAAAAATTAATATTGTGGGATTTCTTCGTTTGACTTGTTTTGGTAAATTGCTCTAAAGAACATTGTGCTAGTTAGTGCATCACATACAATGATCATCTTAGTGACCCAGTGATCTGAGTACTTTGTCTTGCTTTAGTTGAGGAAAATCCCAAGCAGCTAACTAGGTTCCCTTGTCTTTTTCACTCTGGGATTAATGTAGCAGACAGTAGCCTAAGTAGAACAAATTCCCAAAAGGGAAGGAATGCAAAATTTAGCTTCATCTGACTTCCTTTACTTTTGTCTTTTAAAAAAGTCAGAATTTGCTACTTGGCACACTGAAAATATGACATTACATCTAAACAAGTTTCCAAACACACTGCATTTAAAAAGCTGTTTAGAAATTAAAATTTATTTATGCCCCCAGTTAGGGGGCTGCATCACTCAGAGGAACATGAATGAAACGTTGAACATAGGAATTGCAAAGGCAAAATAGGCTGAAAGTCTATTATATATGACTGCTTTGCTAAATCCTGTACCAGGTGGTTACAAGTCAGTGTTCCATCTTATCCCCCAGTAAGGAGATTTCCATCCATTTTTATTTCCTTCTGCGCAGATTACCTCCAAAAGCTACCACCCAGTTCACTAGATGTTTGCACAGTTGCTCCTTTATTACCCTTCCTTGATTTTTAATCCCTGAGCCAGTTTTTCTCCGTGTACACAAAAGGCAGAAATTTGCTTCCCAGGAGCATGAACAGATGCTCTTACCCGCTTTAGCACCTGAAGTCCCTGTGGTGAAGGCACCTGGGAAAAGGTAATGCATCTCCCAACACTGAAATTCTGCAACTCCCACCATGGGCCTGACCCTCCTGTGAATGTCTGATGGAGCATCCATGTCTTATGGAGCATCCATCACTCAGCTTCAGAGCAGGTGAAGGTACTCCCACCCTCCTCTATTTCAGCACAATTCCTGGCTACGGAGTGTGAGCAGGGCTCACACTTTGGTTCACAGTAGCAGATGGGGCACATTAGAAGATACCTCCACTCGTCTATGAGCTAGATACACCAGTCACAAAGTCCAAGCCACCAGAACAGAGTTCAGCTCTTACCTGTCCTGCTTCCTCTCTTTCTCAGGCTGAGGTAGGTGCTCATGTGAGACCCTGGCATTTATGCAGAGCTAATATAGTGGTAGCAAGGGGTCAAAGGTCCTGCTTTGTTTCCCCATGTGCTCTTTTGCAAGCACATCCAGCTCAGTGGGACAGGCAAGAAGCTGTGGAGGACTCTGGACCTGTTATTGAGATTTGGTAATGGAGGGTCAGTCTGACCTGAGCCCAAGAGTTGTGGAAGGCAGCTTCTGGGTCACTGAGCCCCCTTACTTTTGCAGGCAGCCATGTCATAGAGGCCCCTTTCATAAACTGACCAGACTCCACATTAATAGCAGCTACAGCTGGGCTAAATTTTGCTCCCACTCTTCCTGTGCTCTAACCCCACTGCTCTGTTGGCACTTACCTGCAGCTGTTACAACCAGTTTCGTCTCCATTTGCAGCAAATGCATTAACCAAATGGTGCACAGAGGTGTGCACCCCTCTCATGCTTCTTTCCCCGTGACCGACTCTGCACAGGCTGACTAGATGAGAATACACCTGAGACAGCTGTCAAAACTATGGGTTGGACTTGATGATCTTTAAGGTCCCTTCCAACCTAGTTATTCTGAGAATTCTGTGACCTCACCAGGAGGAACATCCAGGTACAGGATCCCCAGCCCAAGAAATACAGAGCTGTTAGAGTGGATGCAGAGTGGCACAAAAATTATCATGGGGTTGGAACACCTCTCGCGTGGGGAAAGGCTGAAAGAACTGGGGCTTCAGCCTGGAGAGAAGGCTCCAGGGAGATCTTACTGCAGCTTTTCAATACTTAAAGGGTTCTTATTAGAAACAAAGACTTGACCGAGGCTTGTATTGACAGGAGAAAGGGAAAGTGGGTAGATTTAGATTGGATGCAAGGAAGAATTCTTTACTGTGAGGGTGGTGAGACAATGGAACAGGTTGTTCAGAGAAGTTGTGGACACTGGAAGTACTCAAGGCCAGGCTGGATGGGGCTTTGAGCAACGTGGTCTAGTGGAAGGTATCCTTGCCTAAGGCAGGGGCAGGGTGGTTGAGATGATCTTGTAAGGTCCCTTCCATTCTTAAGATTCTATGGTAACATCTCCTGAGGTTCCCCAGTCCCAGTCAGAAAGTGGCTGCATTGCTGCAGTAGGGAATATTTTCCCATAGCTCATTTTCCAAGTGCCCCTTGGGTCTCCAGTAGGTCCTGTCACCTGTGCTTGGCACATGTAGACAGGGGCAAGAGACAGAAAGGCTGCAACACTGAACTACAAAGGGCATCAGCTGGGGGAACTCAGCTGGGGGAACGGGAGGACACAAATTAAGCCTACTGTATGAGACCAAACAGATTTCCATTCCTATGTTGACCACTTATTTTAGGTGACTCTCACATGTGGGAAGTGTGAAAAGCTCAACCAGTACCTTCATTTATCAACCAAACAAGATTTCTAGAGGACTTTTCCTCTCATGGTGCTCCAAATGCATTAGAACCAAACATTTTACAGATATGGCAGCCAAGCTACAATGAGTCACATCATTGAAGAGGGCTGCTAGTGATTTCCACACATTTTTCCACTCTCTAGTTATTTATCCAAATGACCTTTTTTCTTAGAAAAATAAAGAAAAAAAAAAGTATCCAAAATAAGGGGGGGGGGGGGGAATCCTACATACAAACAAACCATTTTGCATTTTTGTCCAAAAAAATTAACAACAGAAGATTCTTACTGATGTATAAAAAGGTTAACTCAAGAAATAAGAACAGACACTTTTCAGTTCCACTTCTGGTGCAAACACTAAAAAAGCAATTTATGGCCTAGGAAGAACACACTAGAGCAACTGGTTGAAAGTTCTCTTATATTTCAATTATACATTTTACAGTCATTGAAGAGAATCTACACATTTATAATCTTTTACAGCTGCAATAACATTCAGAAGACCAGCACAAGGCACATCATAGGCATTACACTTAGCAGAAACAGAAATGAGCAGTCATTACTTGGAGGGGTTAATTTAAGAAAACCTCAAGTGTTATTTATTTCTTATGTCAGGTCAACAAATGGGAAGCTCTGAGTGGGTGTTTTAAACTGATGTGCTGCAGGAGGTAGTAACAGAAGGGACTCAGCTGCCCTGTGTGGTGATTCATGCTGCTGCAGAGCTTTGCATTGTGGCTGTCATCATACAAGGCAAGTTCCCTGGCCCTGAAGTCTCCCTAACTTTAGGCAGTGCTATCATGAATACAGTCCCACAGATAGCAACTGGGTGTTTCAGCACTTTCTACTGCCAAATGGGCAGTTGCCAAGATCATATCAATGATTGCACAGAAGCAGCCCTTGCCCCCCATTCCTGGAATGGCATTCCAGAATGGCAGGGTGCTCTGCAAATAAGCAAGAAAGCCAGATATTGCAAGTATTTTCTTATTCAAAGAAAAATTACATGATTCTTTATCTCTCTTGTGCATCTCTTGTCTGAGGTAGAAAGCAGCTGACTGCAGCATGCGTGACCTTATCTGGCCCTGTGTGGTATGGTCACTTACTCATTACATTATTTTAAATTAGGCAAAAACAGGTGGCTATGAAGGCACTTTATCTAAGACAGAAGATTCATTCTTTGGGAGTAAGATATATTCCTTGTTCTTTCAACAAGAATAGAAGAACAAAAGTTTAGAATAGCAATAACTCCCATATGTGAAATATTCAACTTTTTCCATCACAAATGAGGTGACATATGAACATCAGCTCTCTGGAATGGCTAAAAAATGAATCATGAATAAATTGCAATGTAGAAAGAATGAGGCTAGGATATTTCCTACTGTTATTTCTTTCAATGTGCTGTACTGGAGCTGCTCAGTTCTCTCTCTCTCTCTTAAAAAGTCAAAGACCCTGTGAGCTTACAGGAAAAGGGTCCACATTGTACTGTGCAATGCTGCCACAATGGGTTTCATTTATAGCCAATTAAAATCAGAAATAAGCATCTAAAGCTGAGCCTATTTTCTTCCCACTTTTCTGTCCGCTTGAAGCTGTAAAGCACGCAAAGACACATTTCCTTTGTCGTTATTTCACAGCCCACCAACTGGTGGCTTTATGAACCACAGTGGTCTGCAGACCAGTGAGCCTGCTATCATTTCTGCTTCCCTGCTGGATCACCCAATCTACTTCTGTCACAATTTAGGAAATTACAAAATTAACACAGAGATACAATCAATCTTCCCTGAAGAGTTTTGTTTAGTGTTTCTATAAACATGAACAAAGTGACTGAACAGGAAATCAAGTATGATATAGATAAAATCTCACATATTTCACAGTTTGTGAATTGTGTTCACAATCCACAATTAGTCACCCTATCTCAATTATGGGGACTAGAGGAACAAATAAAGATGGAGGGCTCCTTCATAGATGTGGATTAGAAAGCACCACCTCTGCTGTTAGCATGCTCATACTCCAGCAACTGCTCCTGTTACAGAGAGAGTCATCTTGGTTTCCTTGCAGTGCAAGCAGCTTCTTGCTCTTGGGAAAACTTGCTGGATATGTATTGGCTTGTACACATTTGAATGTGAAGAAGTGACCTCCTACCATGCAACTATCTTGGGATCTCACCACAGGTCTCAAATAACCTCTACTCTTTGATGGAGAAAGGGGCAGTCCTTTCCTGAAACCTGGACATTTGGCCTAGGACAGGAAAAAGTTCTCTTGCATGATGTATGAACCTGTTGGAGGCACAAGGACAGAGCCAAATTCCAAGTAACCAATTCAGCTTCCAAGGGTAGAATCTGCAGGGCCCTTGCTATCTGCTAAAAGTCAGCAGAGGGTCAAAATGTCAAAACTGCTTGCTAGTTTTGGAAGAAGCAACCCCATATAATATTCTGTCATTTTACTCATCATAAATGCCTCTTAACTAATAAAAATACCAGTCCATCATACAAAAAGGTAGTTCATAAAATCCTAAGCACGTCATAAAATTAGAAAAAAATGATCCACAGACAGTGACTGATAGACTCAAGAGTGATCCTAGCTTTGCAAGTTCTGCAAACACAATTCCCTATATTTCAAATGTGACTCATGGGTCCATTCACATTGTTCAGTCTGGACCTAATGCAGACAAGTACTATGCTAATTACAGCCCTCCTTTCTTGAATTCAAACATTGGAGCTACTCTTTTAGCTCTTTTTAAAAAAAATTGCAATAGTCATCAGCTGTGGGCAAAGAGACCATCTGTCTTCAAAAAGCAGGCCTTCAGTGCTGAGACAAAGTCAACCAGAGAAGCTCCTTCGTCCTTCTGCTTTATCTCCATAGGCAGGAATTACGAATAAGTATGTTCAGCCAAGAAACTGTAGGAAGATAAGCACCCTGGAGTGGCCCTGGTCAACCAGCAACTTCACTGGATATCCATTTAGGACCATTTGTTCGAAGTGTGATGTTTCCCATCATTGTCCAAAGAAAAGAAAAAAAAGGAGGTGGACAAAGTGAAAGTCTCTCCAAGTTTTCCAGGGAAAAGCATAAGCACATCAGTAATTAGGACATTAAAGAACAAACAGTAGCAGGGTCCCATGTGGCACTGGCTGGGAAATAATCTAGGCAAGACAGTCGCTGGTACTGGCCAATCTCCAGTGCCTCTGGGTTACAAAATAATTCACAGGATTCTTCAAAAGCTCCTTGCCAAACTGGAGTTTCTTAAATCCAAGAAGTGCCTCTGGCAAGACAGTTTCTCCTGGAAGCAGCCAGCATCCACACAGCTTCTGTTTCTCAGCACATTTTAAATTAAAACAATGGATTAATCTCATCAAGGAGAAATGACAAGATCTCCTTCACAAGTGGTCTCAAAGCATAAAGAAATTCTCTATTCTAGTGTCAGGGTGAGAACTGAGGAAACCCTACAGTGCAGCTCCAGATCAGATGCACCACCCATGCAGGGTTGGTGTGTCAGGGTAAAGACCAAGGGCAGTAGTAAAAATCGTGATATAAGACTTCTTCAGAGTCCTTTATCCCACCCCATGTATATGATACATGGCACGGAGAGGAAAGGGAGAATATAAAATGTATGGAAAAGAGTACATGGCTGAGGCAAGATATATTCACCAAAACCATGCTTCCTTGAGGTAAAGGAAATTGTGGTCCATGGTGTAAAGGACTGTAGTCATACTTTGCTCAGTCCCTGTAGGGAAGAACAAATCTTTGTAAAGTTAGCCCTTTAAGTTTACAAATAAATTCAAGTCTGGAGGAAAAGATAGAACAAGTATCTTTTAAGGCACAAGGTCTAGGCTCAAAGTAGAACAGGTTCTCTCAGTCAGTAAAGAGCAGATATCTGACAATTTGCAGACATGCCAGTGAGACCTTATGACACCATGATCCTCCTGTTTGGGAGAGAGGCTTAGTGGGGACAAAAGGAAGCCACTGTCCCAGCTATGCTGAGCAGCCAGGCAGAAGCAACAAACATGACACATTCTGAAGCACAACAAAGGGCCTTAGAAAGATGCTGTGCTTTCCCACAAAGCTCCCAGGGGACTGGATCAGATGACCTCCAGAGGCCTCTTCCAATCTAAATTATTCTATTGTCTTGTGACTTTACAACTCCATGAACATTGGAACCTGCACCAGCATTTTACAGATTGGGCTCATAGCAGTGCCACTGCACTTAATCAGGAGAACTGGTATCTCTCTTTAAAGACTGGAATACACTGTTTACTTTAAAAACCTGCTGTTTCTACTAGAATGTTTTCAACAAACCCAACCATTGGGTTCGTTGGCCCAGCCTTTTATTGCTGTTTATTTGCTCAATCAAAAGCAGCCATGCCAACCTAAATAGTAGAAAAACTAGGAGGAGTCCAATGGGAATCTTAGTTCTTCCCGTAATGACATTAAATGACAATGCTTCTTCCACTGTGGGAACTTCCTCTGTCCTGCAAGAAAAAATAAAAGATTCAGGAACAAGGAATGATGAAAGAAAATTCTATGTCTTCCTACCTGCTCTGAGCACCATAACAGAAACCATTTATACATATACACCTTCCAGCTGGAACTAGAATTGCTCTTCCCTCCACAACACAGAAAGGAAAATGGTAATGTGCAACATACAGCCCCTCAAAATACTTCCACTTGGTAAAATTCTGCATATGTGTGATAAGGGACACTTAACATTTTTTGATTTAAAAGAATCTTCATTTTTTTCAGGAGGAATACACTGTCTAATTTGGAGATTAGCAATTGGATATGAAGCTTTTCAGACTTAGGTTGCTACCTGAAGTATAATCCCACTGCAAACTGACAAGAAGAGCTGTGAACAGTAGCTGTTGACTGCCCACAAAAGGTATGTCCAATTCTCAGGAGTCCAAACAAAGGAGTCATCCTCTCCACCTCACCTACAGAATGACACATTTTTCATCCATGCCACCCATGACCTTAAAGCTTATTTCATGTAGCTTTATGGATGTTTTCCCATATGTGCCATATTAAAAATATCATGCACATTTTAAAAGAAATCAGAAGTAAACCAGCACCAGAGATGGTTACAGAGGGATGGATGCTGCTGCCTAGTCTGGAAGTGCTTTCTCCCCAGTCAGTACCAAAACAGCTATTTTAACACCAATATATACACAGGTTCCCAAAACCCTCTGGATGGGGACAGGAATATAACATGTCACCCTGTAGGGGACTTAATTTATTTCAGAATCACAGAATCGTAGCATGGCTTAGGTTGGAAGGGACCTTAAAGATCACCTAGTTCCAATTCCCCCACCCTGGGCAAGGACTCCTTCCACTAGGCCAGGTTGCTCAGGGCCCCATTCAGCTTGGCATGGAATACTTCCAGGGATTTGACTTTTTACTTTGCCCCTAAACGCACTACATGCAGGCAGTGCCTGTCAAAAGGCAGCCAGGGCAGCCTGGGTACTCAGCAGCCTCTTCAGAACCACGCTGTGCAGAGCTCCTTGCTCCTTCACCTCTGTTTGAAAGACAACAGACTACAGAAAGTAGAAAACATTCCCTCTCACTCCCTAAACTCCACCTTCTCCCTCAGATGGGAAAGCACGAAGGCAGCTGACTCACTGAGCGGGTCCCTGCGCTGCCTTTGTGCTTCTTGTCCTGAGCTGGGATGATTTCTAGGGAGCGGTAACTTGGCGGTTTCTCTTCTGGCCACTCCCGGGACCTGCGGTTCCTCCGCCTGCGGTTTGACACCGGCACCCGGACGTGCTCTTCTGAGGAGCTCCACGAGCCCCTGCGAGACGAGGGCGGGGAGTAGCTGTGCCGCCTCTGGCCAGAGTAATTGCTCCTCCCAGCATGGTGCTCGTACTCTCGCCTTGCCCCGGGCTCCTGCCTCCCACCACGATGGTGGCCGGAGCGCTCCTTGGTCTCCTCTGGATAGAAACTGCTGCTGCCCTTGCCCCTCTCGGCCTGGCGTGGGGGTGACACATCCCATCTGGAGTGCTGGGGCCTGCCACTGTAGCCCCCTGCCCTCTGCCTCTGAGGATGATCCTCTCGCTGCCTGTCCCAGGGCTCCTGACTGTAGCTGGAATGAGAATCCCCACTGGAAGGCAAGGGCCACCTCCGGTTTTCCCTTCTGTCCTCTGCAGCAGAGTCCCAGAGCCTGGGGGTGCGGGCAGCTCTTTGTGGCCGTGAGGAGCTGCTGCTCCCATGGATGGAGGAGATGTGGTCGGCAAGAGGAGGGGGCACGATGTCGGAGCCCAGCGAGGACAGCAGGCTGGGCTGCACAGCCTGCCGCTGGTGGGAGGGCGGCCGCAGCTGGGACATGTTCAGGTTCTGGATTTCAGACTCCAGATAGTCCAAAACACCGTTGTTATGGGAAAGCTGGGCTTGTGGCTGCACCACTGGAAGACTGTTCTGCAGAGATACATCTAAGGACAAAAAGACAGGAGAACACAGCAAGTCAACAGGAAAAACTGAAGAGAAGGCCCTTCTGCACTCATGATCCTGGCTGAATTGCGTCTTCTCCTGCTCCACCTCACTGCCAGAACTGCACAAGTCTCAGGCACCACAACCAGCACATCCAGACCACATGAGGTATGGTGCAAAGAGTAGTAACTAATAAACTGCAGCATGACCTTACATGTTTTAGGCAGTACAGAGGTAAGAAGTCCAGCAAACCTGGAAATATAGTCTGTGTGTTTAGAGGAACATTTTTTTCCTCCAGGCTACAGAAACCATATTTTATTTACAAATAATCAAAGAAAGACCATAGTGTTTCCTTTTGCATTTCATTGAACTGGGAGAAATATTGCAAAAATAAGAAAATGTTTATGTGTATGCACACATACATACACATACGTACAGATATAAGCAACAAATGGAGAAGAAAATTCTTCCTGGTTCATTAAAGAGTCCTTCATTTTTTGCTGCATGCAGGCTAGATCTGTTGCACAGAAGGCAGTTTGCCCTTAATCATTTGAAGACTAGACATTTGATAAGAACTCAAACAAATTGCACCTCACTTGTCCTGTCAGTTTTGGCTATAAGGAGTTGACCGTGACCAGCACAGCAGAACAAAGAGACAGTACCCTCCTCTGCCACACAAAGCAAGATAAGCTGGGTATATTTACCCTGCAGTCACTGGGGTGTAGCACAGATACACCTTAGTTAGTGTTAAACTGATCCACCCAGCACTGAGCCCAGCAAGACACTTAAGATGACAGGCTGGTTTTATGTACCCAGACAAGTTTA
Organism: Melospiza georgiana; assembly: GCF_028018845.1. Lineage (NCBI taxonomy): Eukaryota > Metazoa > Chordata > Aves > Passeriformes > Passerellidae > Melospiza > Melospiza georgiana. Next base: position 85,931,251 of record NC_080431.1, read on the forward strand.
TGGTGGGCTGCAGATGTGGCAGAGCTGTCATTCTAGGACATGCAGTCGTGCTAGGTACATCTCTCTCTCTTTTCTTGTAGAGGCTAAAGCCTCAACTGCCCAAAGAAGTTACTTGTTTCTCACCCTGATTTCTCTCTGAAATGATGCCCACGGTCTCACCTTGTTGCAGCAGGGGGTTCAGCTGGTAAGAGGAAAGTTTTGAGTTCCTGTCACCAGCTCCATAGAACATGTTGTGTGATAACCAAGGTGCAAGTGCCTGAGCCCGCTTCATGAACTGGTGCCGTTCCAGCACTGTAAAAGAAAAAGAAAGCTTACAGCACCCCTCCACAGGGCACAGCTTGCAGATCACACACCACTTTGCTTTAAAGGCTGTAGCCTTTGGATACAGCAAGTTCACAAAATTAAAATCTTTCTCTGCCCCATGATGAAGGTAAAACAGAGCACAGGGGAATTCCAATACAAAGTTGTACATCTTCAAAAAAGTACCTAAAATAGAAGAAAAGCTTTACTGCCCAACATTTTGATTCCAGTCGTAGCAACTGGGAAACAAATAACACTATGATTAAGTATGCAGCACACAATAAGTTAAAACTTCTACTTGCCTTGTCATTACAGAGTAGAGCGGCAGAAAGGTGGGAAACAATGTTTCTTAAATCAAGACATGCAACAGTTTTCTTTCTCTGTAATTCTTTCAGCTCATCACTGGTCCTTTCCCCGTTTGGCTTTGATTTCCCAGTAAATGAGACCTTTCCTTGCCACCATTATGTGGGTTCTGTCCAGATCATATTTTCCACTCTACACTTCATCATTTTCTCTCTGTTTCACAAAGAGGGCACTCAGAGGTGCACTGTCCAGCTTTCCCTTTCTAGTCTTTTGACCACTCTTCTTGTCACTCCATAATTTACCTCAGAATGACTGCTAAAATTAAATCCTCTAAGACAGTATGGTCTAAATTTCCTGCTCTGAACAGCAATGTCCAGGGTGCCAAAAGAGCAAACAGTGGAAATTTCTCTCTTTCACAGAGTTTCCACCACTGCTAACTCCAGACATCTATTTGTGGGGCTAGATTCCAATTTCACTTCCCTTTTTTCATCATTTCTATCTCACCTCCTCAACACAGACAAGTGACTAATAAACTGCTCACTTGCCTTCATTGCTGCTTCTCTTGGGGGAATACCTAAAAACATCTTACAGAAACTTACTTCTTTTACCACAATCAATCAAAACTTAAGTTTACAAGCAAGTAAATTCTGCAAGTCCCTGATCTTACAAAGCCTGGTTTGTCTCTTATTACTGGCTTTTCAGCAACAGTGCCTTAAAAAATTTCTCTTTTATGGTATGCCTGGAGTTTCAGAAGTGACAGACTTTTTACTGCAGCCTCTTGTCTGGTCAGGCATGAACAAAACATTACAGGTCAAGAAACAGATAGGAACATAATTGCCTTTGAGACTTTTACCCCTCTGATCAATCTGGCTGAAGCTGGCTGATGAAATTAAAAGCTATTGGAGGGAAAGAGACTAGAGATAGACAGACAAGTTGACTGCGTAAGATTTACTTCTTTAAGAAACCAGGCTACAGCTAAGCTCCAATTAATTCTGTCCCCTGGGTTCACTGCAGTAGGCAGCATTTAGACTGCACAATCTTTGGGACTGAGCCCTCCACTTTAGGTAGCACTCCAGTTATTAAACATATCCTCCTTCAGCTGTTTAACTGGATTTATCCAGAGCACCACTTGCAGCAAAAGGACTGATCATGCCCTTCAACACATCCTTCCTTTTCTCCACAGTTTTTCCAGCTCCACTTAATTCTCCACTGCAAACTCCCTCACTCTCCCCAGTCTGGCTTCAACCAGAGGGAAGTACAAAGCTGGAAGGTTCAGGAGTTTTAATCCTAATAATCTGGTATCCTCAAAGTTGTGTGGTCTGAGGTAGGAGCTTCCAAGAACTTTATGTCAAAGTTGATTCTTTTTTTTTTTTTTGTTCCAAGGGATATCCTTCCAGTTTACATTTCAAATTTAGAGGATGAGAGAAAGAATACAAAGAAGTGGGATAAACAGGAGGGGAAGGCCTTATGTCTCCCTCTCCTATTCTTCTAATACCCTAGAGCCTGCTGAGTGTGTGTCCTGGGGTTTTGACCTTGGTCTTTGCCTGAGGAGTAAGAGACCCAGCACCTGTGGGCACACCTGCTTAGCATTCCCCCTCTTAAGGTAGGAAGGCTGCCACTAGGACCAAAGTCATCCTCTCCCTGTCATTTCCTGATTTCTCCCTACAGCTGAACAAATCCAGAATTAGCCCTGGTCTTCCTTCACTACCATCAGCCCTTTTCCTTCCCCAGATACTTTGCCTTCCAATTTGAATCCAATATATACTCTGATTTCCCATTTTCAAAACAGAAGTCACAGATCTTTTTGAAGTGAACGTATTTATCTGAGGAAGGTCAGATTCACCCTAATTCCAAAACTCCTACCCTGCTTTGCCAGAAAGTTGTGTTGTTCCCTCCATTTACTCTGTTGGAAAAATCTGTTCTCCACCTTTGACAGACTTTAACAGCTGCTGGGCCAACTATAAAAATAAAATATTTTGCAACTTAGTGATACCCAGGTGCAAGTATATCCTATTTTCCCCTGATTCATTACTGGAAGAAGTCCACAGCAGAAAAGGAACAAATAGGAACAGAAGGAGGTCTGTAGGTATATTTACTCTGATGGGCTTTTCTCAGAGCTTTCCACAGGGAATGTAATTGGCTTGCTCCTGGGCATTTCTAATAGTTCTGTACATCAATCCTGAATTACTCAAACAATGCACTCCTTTTATCGCTCACTTCAAACCCATGCTCGTTAATGGTGTGATTCACAGCACCCAGGATTGTCCTGCGCCTGCCTCACTGGCACCTGTGACTGTTCAGCAGATCCACGCTGTCCTCTAGTGGCCAACGGCGGGGAAGGAAGCACCCATACTCACCCTGTGATCCTACACAGGTGAGAATTTCTGCCTTCTCTTCAGCTGCGTGGAATGTCATTCCTCAGCACTCTTTTTAAGATTCCCCTGAATCTATCTTCTTGTGGTTTTTTAAGGCCTCCAGTTCATTTCTTGGAGTGCAAAAAAGTAAGTAAGAGGCAGGAAGAAGGAAAGAGAAGCAGTTTAGCAGTATTAGCAGAGAGGAGCAGGCACATGGATCCTTTGCCAAGTGGATTCAGAGGGCAGGCAGCTTGGATGGAAATCACAGATAGAATCCAGCATCCAGTCAAGGAGGCTGGACCTCTCTGTACCTTCTCTCATGAACACGGAGAGGTTTAGAAACCCTGCAAGAATTCCTCCTCCTTAGCAGGAGGAAATAACAGTAGTAGTCTGGAGTGAGCTATAATCTGCAGCACAGAAAAACAGAAAAGAGCTCCTTCAAACTCTGAATCTCTTTTTTGCTGAGAACTAGGAATTCTGGAGGTGTGAGTCTCTCATCTCCATCACCTCTCTCCCCCTTCACAGAAATTGATTTTTCTGCCAGATTTCCATAGCCTTCTCAACACTACACATTTTACATGACAACCTGTAAGGCCTCCAATGTTTAGTTTCAGTTTTAGCAACAGAAGGGATGTTCTGCTCACTCTTTGCAAGGGCTAAGCAAATTAAGCTTAAATCTAAAACTCTCACAGTTTACTAACACCCAAGCTAAAATAGCTGTTTTGAGGGTAAAGGTAAATATGAATCAGAGATCCTTGTTCATAAATCCTCTCCTTGTAGCATCTGGGAAAGAACCTGGGGATTTCAATGATAAATAAACATTTGTTGCATTTTGTTACTGTCAGACTGTATAAGCTTCAGGGTGACTAGTCTACTAGTTGCTAACCAAGTTTCAGTTACAGGAATGCAGAGATTATATGAAATTAACAGCCAAAATTCAATCTGTATTCTTACTAAAAGAACAGAGTCTGGCTTCAGAAACTTTATTACTGATAAAAGCAGAGACAAGAAAATTTCTTTTGACTCTCAAAACTTCAGAATGCACTTGCAAGGCTGACCAGCAAGAGAAACCATCTTTCTCCACCTTCTTCTCACTTCCTTCTCCAAGGAAAACCAAACCAAACCTTTTTCTAGTAGAAGGAACAGCTCTGAAGAAACATACAGATAAAAAATTTTCCAATTTTTATGTAATTTTTCTCAGAGCAACATACTTGAAAGAAAGACTAGATTGGAGACTAGTACCAAGGTATTTTCTTGCCTTTCTCACATGCACAGGCATATGAACCATAAGACAGGAAAGAAAGTCCTGAACTACTCAGGCAAGGGAACTGATTGTGCTCTGGATGGTGACAAGGTGCGAGTGGGGAGAAACTTCTGATAGTTGGACACAGAGGAGCAAGATAGATTCCATTTATCTGAGATCCCCTCCTTGAATTTCAGATTAGCCGGTCTTGGAGGTCACACTGGCCAAAGAAATGTCTCAGTTTATATGGATGCTAAACAAAAGAAAGGAAGTGGAGCTCAGCAAGCTCTCAGCCAAGCTTTTGTCTTGACAGAAGCTATAAATGGATGCACATTTGCTTGAACCTCACCTTTCTGATTACAGCAGCACCGTGTTGGACAGCAGCCACACTGGATGTGGCAGCAGCAATACTGGGGGCAGCACTGGCACCAGCAGATACCGATCAGCAGAAGGAGGAGGAGACCACCGAGAACGATGAGGAGTACCGTGAGCCAGTCTGGGGGAAAAAAGAGAGAAAAAGGATTGATCCTGGTGCATCTGGCCATGGTAGCTTACTGAGCACCTCTCCACTGCTGGAGATGTCTTGGGGTAGAGGAGAACAGGAGGAGATATCTTGGTAACAAAGCACAGGCACTTACGGAGAACAATCAGCTTAACTTCTTTGTCCGCATCACCTGAGGTATCTCCTTGTGCTTCCACGCTGCAGTAGTACATGCCATGGTCCCACCACATGACCTCACTGATGACAAGGTCTGCTCCTGTGGGAGAGGGACCAAGAGGTCAGTGGGCTCTTTGTGACTGACAGACACTACTTTCAGGCTCCTCCTAAAAAGAGCCCTCTGCCTGCTGGAGACAGAGAGTACTGCATCCCCCCTCTTCCCAAGCATAGCCATTCACCTTCAAACTATCTCATTTCAGTCCACTGAGAACTCCTACAAACAGCATTTACTGCCAGTCCACGTTTTCTGTGTTGCTGGAAGCCAACCCTACTGGTCTTGGAACACAGATCACTGTCCCTCTTAGGTCAGCAATCCCAATGGCTCTTCTGGTGGAGCAATATCTAGTGCTCCATGGACAGCAGGGAGCATATAACACACCTGGACAATTATGCAGTACTTGGAAGATGTTTTCTAGCCTCTGAGCTCCTCAGCTGTTGTGCTCTTCAGCAAAATGCTCTGGCATCCTCAGCTCAGCCTTAGGTTGTAGTGCCTCCAAACACCCTCAGGCCAGCTGGGGACAGGGCCCTTCCCTGCTCTTATTCAATTTCCATGTGCAGTATATAAGCTACAGATTACACTAGCCATGTATATGCTTCTCTTCACCTAGCAGACCCAGATACTGGGTAATTCCTGAGTTCACTGCCTGCCTGGGAGGTCACTCACGGTTCTGAATGGTGATCTTTCGCTGCTGGTAGTCGGTGCCCAGCACAGGGTCCTTCTGCCCGTATTTCTGGATGACAATGCGCACCTTCCGCTGGCTGTCATTGCAGTCGTCTGAGGGGTCCTGGCCAAGGGCTAAACCAGCCTGGTATGCTACAAACACACATCATCAGAGATGGCAAAAGTTATTTCAAAAGGGCAATTTATATCCTCTTGTGAGCAGTAGAGAAATTCTTGAGTACATTGTGTGCAATTGCTTTAGTTTAGCAAAACAAACCATGACTTCAAACCAGAAAGTTGCTTTGGAGTACTCAAAAACAAACAGAGGTAGAGCCACAGGAATGGCAGAGATTTTGAGAATGCAGGAGCTGCAGAGGAGATGCCTCCTGTACTCACAACTGGAAGAACAACAGTAGAAAGAAGCTAATGGTGGTAGCCTGGAAGGCAGCTCCCAGTATGAAGCTGAAAAGAAAAAGTCATAAAACACCCAGGAGTACTAGAACTAAAACAAAAGGGTGTTTATCTACCAAGCAAAATCTCCACACATACATGAACTGCTCTGTGGATTGTCTCCCTTTCCCTCCTGTATCCCATTACATGTTGTGGAGCTCATGAAGACAGAAAACAATCCATCACCTGATTCCAGCTAAGGATTAAATGTAAAGATGCACAAGAGAATTAATGGAGAGCTAGAGGCAATTTCTATACAATACTGTTCTGACAGACTCACATCATAAACCAACATTGAATTTCCAAGTATTTAGGATCTGAGATTTGGGGAAATGGCTGATTCAGTTCAGCATTTTCTGTAAAGAGCTCACAGTGAAGAGAGATGAGGGTAAAGCTTGTCAAAGGCTATTTCACTGCTATACCTAAAATGGAGTATGAAGTCCCTTTTGGGGACTATTAGCTTGAGCCTGGGCCTAAAGCACTCACATTCTTCTGGGATCAGCTGAGCCAGGGACCCACCGGCTTGTGAACTAGGCTCTAGAGCACTTGGAAACGTGCCTACCCAACCCATCCAGACTGCATAAAGGAGAGTTTGGGCACAGTACCCACTGTGAGCTCAGCTCTAAGTGTACGGTTATGCTATGGCTGGCTAGCTGAACATTCTGCAGGGTTTACAAACAATAGAACAGAGCAGAATAGTTCAGTTGGCAGGGATGTACAAAGGTTATCTAGTCCAACTGTCTGATCACTTTAGGATTGACTAAAATGTTAAGTAGTATACTACTGATGCAGTATTGAGCCATTCCCACACATCTGTCACTGGATACTAGGGAGAGGAGAGCAGCACCTCCCTGTTCACTTCCTCTCCTCAAGGAGCTGTAGAGAGCAATGAGGTCACCCCTCAGTCTCCTTTTTCCTGAACTAGACAAGCCCAAAGTTCTTAGCTGCTCCTCACCAGATGAGTCTTTTATCAGCTGCTCCTCACTAGCTGATATTTTATCAGCTTTGTTCGCCTCCTCTGGATGCATTCAAGTACCTTATTATCCTTAAATCCTGGGACCCAGAATCACGTACAATACTCCAGCTGAGGCCACACCAACACTAAACATAGAGGGATCATCACCATTTTGGACCAAGTAGTTATCCTGGGATACAGTTTGTATACCATATTAAACCCCCCTGAATTAAGCTGCCTGCACCAGAACATCTGCACATGAAGTGCTCCCACCACTACTAAATGCTATTGCTTAGAAGTCTTCATGCCCTTCAAAATGCACATGTTTCTTCTATTTCCTAAAATCAGTAACATCTGGTCACAGGTATGCAGCTCCAACCACAGGACCCCCATGGAATCCTAAAGCCCACCTGTTGCAGGCCCTTGTGGTTGACTTGTGTCAACCACAGCTGAACTGTCCTGTATTCTGACTTGATGACAAGGAGGACAAAAGAGCTGCTTTGGTTGGGATTTCTGTCATCTCATAAGGCCTTGACATTTCAAAGGAAATCACAGATATGACCTGCATTTCCTTGGAATGCAGGGAAATGTCACAACCTGGTTTTTGCATAGGAAGGGGTCACTGTGAAAAACCTGTACTACCCCAGCAAGTCTACCTTCCACTTTCTTCCCACTTGAAGGGGGATTCCTTGCAAGATGAGCCTAACACTTACAGGCTGAGTAGTAGTCAAAGATGGGGTCCTTGCAGAAGGATTTGAAGCGCCAGGTCACCACCACATCCTGCAGCTGTGCCGAGGTGGTGTAGTCACACTTGAGGATGACAGTGGCAAATAAGGTGGTGTAACGCTCGACATCCTGCACTGTCACCAGGAGTGAGAGGCACCCTGCAAACAAGAACACAGGAGGCTGTCAGCTCCCAGACTCCTCAGGCCTCCCATCACAGTATCTGCACCAGAGCAATGAGCCAAGTACATCTCCTTTGGCCCCATGCAGGACCTGCACCTACCAACCTCCCAGTGCCTCTGGTGAAGTCATCCAGGGTTGCAAACCCTGGTTACAACAGGAGCCCCATCTTCCCCTGACAGAAGAAAGCTTCATTGGCCCTCTTTACACACTGAATTATTTTCTCCAAAGCACGAGTAGCCATTGTGCAGCACATCACTCTGTGTTCTCCTTCTACATAGGGAAAACTGTCCCAGAAGCACATGGGATGGGACCTCCTTTTAATCCTAATCAGAAAAGTTCTGCAGTGCCTTATGTTTGTATAAACACCAAATGAATTTTATCAAGGTCTTGCTCAGACACTCATCAAATGTTATCTAGTGGTGACCAGGATTAAGACAATACAACTTTCAGGCTGTAGCACTGCAGTTAATTGTTTATTGCCACTTCAGAACAGTACACATCAATTACTCCCTTTTACCCTTTTAAATAAAGCTATCATTATGTATTCATTACAACAACCTCCACAGTGCTTTCCATCCAAGCAGCTGAACATACTCAGTGAGGATTTGCAAAGTTTCTCATAAGTTATGCTGCAGTTCAGCTATACTCCAGAAACATCTCTATCTTATTTAAACTTTGATAGTACAGTAAGTTGTGCTTGTCATTAACAATAGCAAAGTTATCACCAGTTGCCTTTGATAAAGGAATACAAACAGTGCAGGGCAAGTGTGGGATGCCCTGTTTGGAATATATGCCAGAGAACCAGGCAGGCACTGCAGTGCTGTACTAGTTGCTTCTTAATTGTGGAAAACGACAACAAGAAAAGGCAGGAAGGAAAGTGAGATGCTTGAAGGTACCAACTGTACAGGTCTCCATGAACCAACACTTGATTTTTATCATATATTCAAAGATTTTCCCTCTAGTCCATGTTTTCAGGATGAGAGTAAGAGAACAAGTTGCTACTGCTGCATAGTAACATCTGGAACACAACTGCAAACACCACTCTTTGTCAAGCATCTTTCAGTGTCCTTTTAGGCTGCCACCTCCACTCTTCATTCCAGGCAAATATGAGCTCACACAGTTTCCACACTGTGGAAAAGATGCTGCAGAGGTGCATGCTGCCTCAGCAAGTCATTCTGCAGTAGGGTATTGTCAATGCAGCACTTGCTCAGTTTCTAGTTTGAAATGGGACTCCTTGTCAGCCAACTGAAAGCACAAGCAGAGCAAACTCATTTGCCTTAAGAATACCACACAAACACGGGCAAAGCCAGGGACACCCCTGAATCCAAGGCTTTTCTGAAAAATAAGATACACACACATGCACTTAAACACAGAGCAGCAGATGTACAAACCTTTGATAAACAAAATGTTTACAATGCTGTAGCACTGCAAGGTCCAGACTGCTGACAGGTAGTTACAGTTGCTCTTATTCAAAAGCTCTGTAGTTCTACTCATCTTGTTTCAGCTTTCACAGTGAAATAGCTGACTCTGGGGTCTTAATGAAAAAAATCACAAGAAACCAATTCAAACTCTCAAGATCGGCAAAACCGTGATTTGAGTGTCAATTAAATGAAACCCGTATGAATTCTGACTTGTCAAGGCTCATGGGAACAGAGCTTTCCATGGATTTTCTACAACAGCATCTCTCCAGTAAGAATAAAACACTCAAAATCACTGTGCTTTTTACTAACAAGACCCACATCTCTTTATGGAAGGGATGCTTTCTCATTACCTCTGTTCTGCAAAACAGCCAGAGTTGAAGGGTAAGTTCCTTATTTTCTAAAGAGACTGAAAATCTACTGTTCCTCTCCAGATGTTGCTGCGTGTTCAATGTTTCTCATTAACCTCCTCCAAGAAAACGAAAAAGTTGTTGAAATTAAGGCTGGGTCCTAAATGTGGACTGCATTACTCCGCTGCAGGACAGTATCTTTCTTATCCTAGTTGGAAAGAATAAATATGGACACCACCAATCTAGTAAGTTTTGGCTACATCTATGGCTTTGCAATGGAGACACGAAGCTCTGGAGCCAGTATAGCCAAGTTTTGGCTAGAGCATCTCCCAGGAACATAGCTGTCAAGCAAGACAATAAACAAGCATACCCTCCATACTTTTTTGTTTCCTTCAGTGGCTCTCCGTGAAAAAATTAACTTTAAAGCCATATCATCAGCCAAGACCCAGGCACCCAAGAAGCCAAATGGCTGCTTTATTTCCAAGGGGAGGTTAGAAGCTGTCAGACAACCCGCAAAGCTTGGCAGAGTGAACACTGCTGGCTGAAGGCTGCCAGTGGGCAGCGAGGGGAGCTCCTGCAGGTGCCCAGCAGGTGCAGCAGCACTGCAGCTACCCCAGAAATCCCCAACAGGTTGAGGCTCCTGAGCCAGCAGCAGAAGCTCGGCTGGGCGTTTGCGAGAGGCCAAAGGGGATCCCCCCATGTCCGAGCCCAGCGCCCAGGCCCCAGCCGAGCTGGCCGCACGCGACCGATACTGGAGGCTGCCAGGAAGCAGGAGGCCACTTCCTCCTAGGAGAGGTCAGCCGCACCTTTGGGGAGCGAAACTGGCTCCGCGCGGCTTCCCGCCGAGCTCGGGAGAGCCCCGCGGGCGGGAAAAGGCACCGCGGGGGAACAGCGTCAGGCCGGACCGGGCTGCCCTTTCCCCTCACCGCGGGGCGGGCGCTCCCCCGACCCCGCGCCACCTTAACCCCGGGCGAAACCCGAGGGCGCCTCCCGAGTCCCGGCCCCTGCGCCGCGGGGGTGACCCGGGGCAGGGCGGGCCGCGGTTCCGGAGGGGGCCGTGAGCCCCGGGCCGCACTCACCGGCCGGCAGCCAGGCCAGCAGCAGCGCCCACCGGCAGCGCCCGCGCGGGGCCATGGCGCGCTCTCGTCCTCCTCCTCCTCCTCCTCCTCCGCCCGGGGACGTCGCACCCACTGTCCCTCCCCTTCCGTGGCACCTGTCCCTGGGCTGGGCGCTGCCGCCGGCTGCAGTCCACTCCCTCTGTACCTGCACCCTCCGCCGGAACGCCAGACAAAATACCAGCCGGCAGTTTCAAGAACTGCTTTTAATATACATATACATATACATATACATATACATATACATATACATATACATATACATATACATATACATATACATATACATATACATATACATATACATATACATATACATATGTATTCCAAAACATGCATTTATTGCATCAAAATTGAAGTATATATATATATATACACTTTATATATATATATATATAAAGTATAGAACGGGAAGAACGTCTGGGGAATTCACGGAATCACAGAATCGGTTCGGTTGGAAAACACCTCCGAGATCCTCCTGGCCAGCCTGTGACCAAACACCGCAATGTCAACTAGAAGCACTGAGTGCTTCGTCCAGTTTTTCCTTAAACACCTCTGGGGACAGTGACCCCACCGCCTCTCTGGGCAGCCCATTCCAATATCTGATCATCCCTTTTGTGAAGAAATTCTTCCTAATGTCCAACCTAAACCTTCTCTGGCGCAGCTCAAGACTGTCTCCTCTAGATCTGTCGCTAATTTAATTTTCCCGCTGAGTGCTGAAAGGACCGCAACCGCGGCCAAAGCAGAGGTTACTTTAAAGAAAAAAACCGAACAACCCGAAGTAAAACAACCACCAGCCCCTGCAATTGGCCCGGTAGCGCCGCCGACCCGCCCGCTGGCTCCGCTCTCGGGGCGCTGCGCCGCCGCCGCCGTTGCCTGGAGACGGGAGCGCGGTCGCTCCGGGGCCAGGTACGGGGGCTGTGGGGAGGCCGCGGTCGCTCCGGGGCCAGGTACCGGGGCTGTGGGGAGGCCGCGGCCGCTCTGGGCACAGCCGCCCCCGGCGGGCCCGCGGGTGCCGTGGGTTGTTGCCGGTAGCCCCGCTCCTCAGGGCCCCCTCTGTGGCCGCACTTTCCCCAGGGCCCCGCTGAGGCTCCCTCCCCTGAGCCCCGCGGAGCACCTGGGGTCCCTTGCCTGCCCTCTGCTATCCCCGCTAAACAGCAAGGAATGTCCCACAGCAGGGATAGACCGTCCCGTACTTCATCTGAAATGTGGGACTTGTTGGGTTTTCTTCGCCATCTGTGAGGCAGTTAATTTTATTGCCTGTTGCATTTGTGGTAATCCTCTCATACTCATTTTTATGATTTTTTTTTTAAACGCTGTAAGTTAATCAGTAACTAGTGATGTCACCTGCTGTTATTTCTGCTTAGTAGAAACCTGGTAACCTTTATTCACGGGACAGCTTTAATAGACTTGAAACTTTTGCTTGCATGTGTCAGAGCTAGGATACCTGGATCATACAGAGGGCTACTTTAGGTGTAAGATTGTAAATTTGAGTTAGATTTATTTCTCCTATGAAATAGGAAAATACTTTGCATGTGTACAACATAGTAATAGTGAGGAGAAAAATAGCAGGGCTCCAGTCCATCTCTTTTTTTCTTTCTGATGTGGAAGAAAGGAGACAATGGGGCTATGATATAGCTACCGTGTCTAAATCCTGCTTTATCCTTGCTGTCTTGGTTTCTGACTAGTAAATAATTTATATACTTAACTGCTGTGAGAATTGATACTTTTTGTTATTCTCCTTGCTCTCAAGTCTTCAACATGTTGTAAGAGCAGCCATATTCTCTAGTACTTTTTATTTTTTTCCATGGGATCTTGGGTTGATTACCTAAACTGGCTTTTATTACTAATTTTCTAGTGCTGATGGATAATGATATACAGACAGCACTAGTTTCTATGCCTGATTTACACTTGGATATTTTTCTTTCTGTATATAAACACTATAAGACTTTAATTTTCTTTTTTTTTTTAATGAAATTAAGTTTTACAAGACTCTCCTGTTTGCCCATTTTGCACTCATCAGCAGCCCAGTAAATTGCTGATGTACTCTGATGTGGTCTGGAGGCAAAAATGAGTGCTGAGAGAGATGTTTGATGGTCTGCTGTTTTTCAAAAACAGATGAAAGATTCAAAAAAAAGTGCTGAGGAGACCATGGTTGAAAGTGAGTTAAAAAAACAGGACTTGGCAGATGGGAAGAGACCTGGCACATCCAAAGCAGAGCTAGACTCGAAGAAGAAGTCTTACCCTAGGAGAGATGATCAGTATGGCGTTCCTCGTGGCAGACATCCCCCATAAAACCCAAAAGCTGCAGCTGTGTTGTAGATCAGTGCTACCCCCCAGGTCAGGGAGAGCAAAGAGTGCAGCCTGGAAGGCTCACAGTGCAGTGCTAGGAGGAGTCAGGATTGGCAGTCCTGGGACAAACTGAGTTCCTTCATGTGGAATGAAAACAGCTAAAGAAATAACAATCTCTGCTGAAAGAAAGACCAAGTGTCTTTTCATTTTTATATTTTCTTTTTTTTTAATCCAAAGCCCACCAATGGGTAAAGCTTTTCTACAAAAAAATTAACACATTTTGAAAGGAAACAAAAAAATAAAATCCAGCAGAAGTAGCACAATGTAGAGATAATTTTTTAATCTCTTGCTTATTGCTGGTACTAATAGCATTGCAGTTTTATTCTGCAGTAATAGTTCCCTATTTCTACACAAATTGAATTAGTGGTCATAACTTATGATCACTCTTCTGTGGATGTAAAAGCTGATAGGTGATGTCATTTAAGCACACTGAAACAGTTCATGATGGGGAGAGACACCTTAAAATAATTGTTAGATATGTTCTGTTTTCTAAAGTAAAACTGTAGGCTGCATTTTGATAATTATTTAGTTTCTTGTATTTTATGCAGTTGAAGTGTCAGTCACAAGGTTTATGATGGCAAGAACTGCATTTATGAGGTCTACACATTTAAACACCTTTTTTTTCTGGAAAGAAGAAAAGTGTAGGATGACAAAATAGAAAGAAAGTGGTGTGATCTCACTGAATTTGTTTATGTGTTAGCAAATAAAAACCCATTTGATTTAATTATGGTATATTTTGAATAAATGAGACAATTATCTGAGATGAGAAATCACTTAATGTCCAAATTTACTGAGAATTTTTGAGAGGCTTCCATATATAAAGATTCTGTTTGGCAGCAAAATTGACAAAAAACCATTTTAGCTTTGAAATAACTGAAGTTATATGCCTGAATGAACACATTTCTCCATTCTGTGGCTTTTGAGAACATAGCTAAGAAAAGGGCAGTTTGAAAGAAAATGAAACTTTGCTGAAATTCCCAGCTTGTAGCACTTCCATTGAAACAAGGATAACCTGAATTCAGTCCTTACTGGGAATAAGTTCCTGAGTTCTTGGAAATGATGAAACTGACGTGGATCTGGTACAGTATTTCAAGTCAGTGTCTTGATTTACCAGGACCCGGAGGAAAATGTACTGCCCTGGTCAGGCATTGGCAGAAAAATTATGATTGCTGGTTTTTTTTTTCTCACTAGACTTATCACACCAGTTCTACTTGTCATTATCTCAGTTTTCAGTACCAAAAGGCTTAAATCTTTCTGATTTAGGAAATCTGTTGTTAAAAACCTACCAATTCCCCCCAGGAAAATAAAATCAACATTCCGAGAAATGCATGCCTTTGTCATGATGAGCCTGCACAAGAGTTTTCAGGATCAGCCAACTCATGAAAGCCAGAATCTGCAGCCAAAGTAGACAAAGTTATCCCCTTGAGCCTCTTCTGAGTCCTTAAATTCAGAATTTGCTTTGGTGCTTGAATGCCATTACAAAAGTGTGCACAGTGGGCATTGCAGTATCTTTCTTTAACTAGAACCCGGATATCAATGCAAGTGGAAATGTTCATATCCTCTTTCAGCCTAAAGCATTTTCCAGATAGGAATTAATTTATAATGAAAACTATGATAGTCTTAATTTTTAGAAGATAAATGATTGCTAATTAGTTACAATAATTTGAAATTTTATAGCTCTTTTCTCTGTGGATATCAAAACACTTTGCTAAGATGGGTAAGTATTATTATCTAATTTTTCACAGGAGATAACTGAGACAGCCAGAGGTAAAATGGCTGATACAAATTGTGCACATCATTATTGGGTTTGGAATTAGAATTCAGGTCTCTGAACACTCCACTATCTATTTATGCAAATAGTCTATAACTATTTCTTCAACTTCAGTGATATCAGTTGTGTTACCTCATTAAAAACTCATGAATTTCATTTAAATATATTGAGATGTATTGCAATTGTTTTCTTTTCATTTGTTTTCTAAATGTAAAACTTTCTGCTTGTCTGTTTTCAAGTTTTTCTCACCACTCCTAAAGGATAAAATCTCATTCATAATTCTTATGTGAAATTATGCAGGAAAGTCAGATTATGGAAGACGCTCAGGACTCTTGGTTGAAGATTGGCCATAGAACAACAAGAATGACATATCTGAAATATTTCTTTGTCCTCTTTGTCCTTCTCCTGGGTGGCATTTTGTTAAGACACTTTGCATTTCCTGAAATATTGGAAAAGCCTGAAATTCCTCAAAATATTTGTTCCAAATGGATTCTGACCAAGAGCTGGGAACAGGAAATGCATTTTTAGGGACTTAGTGGTATCAAATCATGATTACAAATGAAGAGGGATTTGCTTGCATCCTGCTCATATTTCTTATTCTGAGTATTCATGTTTCTTTATATACAACTTCTGAATTTTCTGATTTTGGATAGTTCTTTTCATGCTGTAATATTGATGCAAAGTTGCTCCAATGTGCATTTTGAGGTGTTTCATTTGAAAATGGAGAACACATATGAAATCAAAAGGCAGAATAAATTTAAAGTAAGAGCAATGCTTATGCTTTTTTGCTTCTTTTTGAGACTTTTGTAAAAATGGTCAATGTGTGTGGTTTTTATATGACAAATGTGGACCTTTTCCACTTCAGAGGAAAATAGTAACTAGTGAAAAATGTAGCACCCTGAAAAAGATGATCTGAAAGATAAAAATCATATGGGGGAGGGGTGTTATTAAATTGTTTAATTAAAAAATGGTACTAACTTTTAGATTTGTTTTCTATTATCATAAAATGTTTTGAAGAAAGTGCTTTTTTTTCTCAAGGATTCATCTCTCTTGTTTTTCCATTCAAGATATTAGGTGATCTCAGAATGTCTATCTCCAGATATTTTTGTGAAGTCCATCACAAAGATGAAGGAATAGCCTTATTGTCTCAAAAGCAGATCTCATCCCAGTGTATTAAAGAGAACATCAACACATTTAAATCATGTCAGTTCCCACCATTACACAGTGTTTAGATGAAAGTCTTGCTGCAGCAATTTATTCAGATCCTGGAGTCCTAAAACCTCAGCCAATGAATTCACTCTACTAAGTAGGACATATCTTTAGGTTATCCATATTTATGTACAGGCAGAAGACAAAGAGCATCTTTGGGAATCTCAAAGCATTTGAGAGGAAATGAGAATGGTCTAAATGGCAAATAAAAGCAACAATACTAAAGGTTTGTCTTTACCACTGCCAGGGAGAGAGAACATCCACCTTTTCCAATGGAACAGGAACCAGCACAAGATGCAGAGGCAGAACCCAGTGGTGAGCATTTCCCTGTTATGTCCTGATTTCTGTACTGAACTTACAGTAACTTCTGGTTTCTTCCACCATTCTTCCACCACCCCTTTCTTACTTCAACTCCAGTTCCTGCTCTTGGTGTTTCCAAATTTTATTTTCACTCTAGTCATAGTGATGGTCTGGACCAAGCCATGTGCCTCTGCTGTGCCTCAGCTCTCAAAGTCCCTTCCCTGAAAATTTTTGCTGCTTAGACCTGTCTCTGTAGCTAATACTGAAATCAGGTTTTTAAGTCCACCAGACTCTTTCAGTCAGAGGCCAGTATTTTTCTTTTTAACATATTTTTCATCTTGAAATGGCTGTCCAGTGTCTATTTGAATTGTCCTGCATGTCATCTAACACACTAGATCCAGGTAGCAAGAATAACAAATCCACTTTGGAAGGATTTTTTGATGCATTGCTGCATTACTTTTGGCATTTGTTTGATCTTCCTCTTACACCTTTTTTCTGTTATAGGAGGTTTGTTTCTTTCCTTGCCCAAAGTTTTAAATTACTGGTTTTTGGAAGTAAACTTCTCCTGACACTTAGTGCTAAGCATCAGGAAGTCTGTTGTTGGACAGAGGAGGTTCTTTTACTACTACAGAACTAAATATTTATTTAATATGGCATGTATGAGCAAATTAGTCAAAGGAATTCATACCTAAGAGAGTGATACCAATTATACTTTGCAAAAGAAAACAAAACTAGTGTTTCAAGTGAATCACCAACTGCAGAGGAACAGGAGGAAGAAGGGGAGCAAGTGGAATTGGACATTGAGAGCATTGCTGAGGATGGGTGTTCACTGAGGAGATGGTGGTACAAACATAAAACCCCCTGTATGTTCTAGTTTTCATTGTTTTTACAGTTATTATTAGGAACAGCCTAACAACCTCAGACTGTATTCATTTACAGTGATTGAGTATTTCTGCTCCCTGTCAGTTGGCTTAACTTTGCTCCTTGCCTGGCTGATTTCTGCCCCCTTTGCTTGTTTCTCATGGCCCACCCAGAAGAGAAAACAGTCAGGATAGTATGCAGTGCTTACAAAATAGATTTAACCTGAGATAACCAACTGGAGACTTCTTTTAGCAAGTGCTTATGACTAGTTGGAAGTCAAGTTGACAGTAATTGTGCATTGCAATCCAGTGAGGAGCTACACTGGGTCACACATTGGCAGTTTGCTTTCTTGAGGACAGGGGTGTCTTCTGGTGGTCCATTATAAGTGGTTTTAATACTTGTTTTGTGTAACAAAACAATGTGCATTCAATAGCTACGGAAAACAGACACTTTAAAATTTGTTTGGTTTCTAAAGTGGAGACCTAAATATCAAACAAACCTCAACTGAACTGCTTTAGTAAGTATTAAAATTTTAAAATCAGTATTTTTCAAACAAATTTTTTTTTGTTTAAATCCTTCAGTTTTGAATATTTACAGTAAAGTTTTTAAAAGCCTGAGGGAGTGTTTGTTGCAGTGTTCCAGGACAAGTAGTTGCTAAGACATGGAACCCTTGTTTTGAGCTATGAAGTATTGATTGCTTTATCAAAGGGGGTAAAGAGTTGTGACTCCTTCCCTTTTTATGGTCAGGTGCAAATATCAGCAACTAACCCAAAACATATGGTGAATATGAATTTCTGTTATGTTCTCACTTCTGAGGTGCAGAAGCCAAATTGGACAAACAAGATAATACTCAAATATCTTCAAAACCAGAAAAAAGTCCTGCGGAGGTAAAAAAGAAAATAAATGAAAACTTCTTCTACACGTATGAAGATGTATATTCAGGACCATATGTCACTAATGACACTGAGATATCCACCGACCTTCTTGTTTTTAAGTATCCTTTCTGTTGAGCTTGAGTGAATTCAAAGCTAATGATATTTAATATACCTTCTCAAAATTGTATTGGTCAAATTTAGAGTAGCCTATGTGGCATTAGTGGGATACCTTTGGTTGAGACACAGGTAAAAATCCTGGCCAGTTATGGTCCTGAGTGAATTTAATCTTAAGTATTGTCTTGACCTCATAAAGATTTCTTACTGGGCATAGTGCTTCCTGTCATAAGTACTCCTGTAGAACTAGATCATGGAGAAGCTAATGTGAGCAGGCACAAGACTGGCATAAGAATACACTCTGCAAAACTCTCCCTTTCTCTGTAGCCACGCTGGTGTTCCCCAGGAAGCTGAGGGGAGAGCAGAAGAGCTCCTGTATACCTCATAAAGGAGAAGTGGGGAAAGAACCAGGTAGATTTGTATTCTGGTGCTCGGGAGATCTAAACTCATAGAATGATGGAAGTGGTGCCCATCAGTTAAGAGCTACAATAAGCTCTTGGGTAGGTATGGTCAAGTAGGGTAGGATATGATGTGTGACTTTTTGTTTATGCTGGTGGTTTTCTCTGCAGACACAGTTCAGTTGCTATTGAAGACTGCTATTCCCTTTTTTACATCTGCCTGTAAACAAGAAGTGAGTTTGAAAACTTGCTTGATCTTTGTATAACGGTTCCTGGTAATCTGATGCACATCTTTTACATTTCATTTGAACACAGATAAAATATGAATTCCTTACAGCCCCAAATGATCAGAAGCAAGAGGTGTACCCACAGTGGAGGTGAAAAGATGGGCTATGAACTTCAGAAAGCCTTTACTTGTGCCTTCCTTTCAGTTATAGAGTCAAGATATATTTTACTCTCACTGTATACTGAAGAAAATTATCTCCTGCCATCAGGCTTAGTCACTAGTTTCAGTATTCCCATTTCAGTTTCAGTTAAAGCATTTCTATCCACTTAGTAAACTGTCTAGAAAACCAGTGTCTAATCTTTTCCTTATTGGACGGTTCCCAGACATTCTTTTGGATATGACTGTACCAGACCTGTAAACCTGATGGTAATGGATAGAGATACTGTAGGTTATGTAGCAGGCAACCAGGTGATCCTCCAGAACCTGAGTACTAAGCATCAGAAACACGTCCGGAGCAGCTGTGGCGGTGGCATTGGGTTTATCACAGTATGGCTTTTGTTTCTTGTTTAAAAACTTTAGTCACTTCCTAGGGAGAAAATGTTTGCTTGGTTGTGGTTGCCAGGTATGGGAGACTTCTACAGTTGCACTTTAATATACATTAGAAAGTATATGGTATTGATTAAAGGAATGTGTGGATCATGCAGCATGGGCTTCTCATCCCATCTATATAATTGGCAGAGAACAAGTATCTGCACACCTTAGTCCCAGGCTCAGCTACCTAAAAGGACTGACAAGTCCAGCTGGGATTATTTTTACATTCTTATTTAAATCTTTTGACTCATAGCAATTCTTTTATTTTTTCAACACTTCATTGGTCCTAATCAAAACTGATACTAATATAGAGTCCTACTTGCAATTAAAATTTAGAAAATCAAGCTCCCAGACAAATAAAGAGAAAAAGTATCTGGTTTCACTCTAATAAACTTATCAAAAGCTTGAAGTATCAAGTTCTGTCTCTGAAGTACCTTACCATGTGAAAGCTCTGCTATCTCTGTTTTATTGCGCATGAGCCAGGCTTTCAGCTTCAGACTGGTAGTCCTGCTTCATCATAAGCAGCCTTTTCTGGGGAATCAGTGTACATATTTAGACCTTCAGAGTAGTGTCATTCAGGATAGCTCTTCTGCAGCTGTCTGCTGAAGTAGATGGCTGCTGACACAAATGCTGCTATGGAAAGATTAGCTAGGGGGTTGAGTGAGGTAGGAATCGTAAAAGGATGCATCACAAAGTAGATTGTTTTACCATTTGTGATGATTCCACAGTATATGTGGGATATACCATGTTGTGTGCATAGTGGCTTCACTCTGATATTGAGCAATAGATTGACAGTTGTTCAGAATAAACACACAGAAAAATGCAATCTAGTATTTATGGCAGTATGTTTTGACTAATGAGTGGGTGAATACAATAACTCAGTAACTATCAGGATAAAGACAAAGGTGTTATTACAGCATGCAACAAGACTTCTGCTTTTTCAAGGCACACCCTAGTAAGGAGTACTTTGCAGTAGGAGAAAAAGGAAAGAAGCCAAACATTGTCATCTACACATATCCTTTGGTGAGGCCCTACAGAATACTGAAAGGTAGTGTAAAACATTCTATTTTTGTTTCATACAGATGGACTAGTGTTTAAAGATCCCAGCAGATGGAGTAGTGGATCATTTTTAGTTTAGAAGGAAATAGAATCTTCTGGTCCTTCACAGCAAAAATAGAAAACATTGGTTTCAAGTTTTTATTGCATGGGAAGAAACTTCTATTTGATAGAGATAGCCAACCTAAAGCCATTACCTATTGAATAAAAAAATAATTTTAGTGAATGTTGAGCTCCTTCTGAGTAGATTTTTGTGTTGTTTCTACCTCTTTCCTGTGCATGTGTTTTGGGTCTTGTACATTTCTTTAGGTGGAACAGAGGTAGCTTATGTTTTTGGTGATTTCAACCGTACTGGCTCTTTGCTGGCCAGTGTTGGGAGCAGCCCTGACTACATGTTGACCATCTGGGACTGGACACAAGAGGAGACTCTGTTGAGGTCAAAAGCTTTTGCCCAGGATGTTTACAAGGTCATGTTTTCTGCTGAGAATGAAGAGCATCTGACTACAGGTGGATTAGGACACATCAAGTAGGTTTGCTGTTTAGGATTAATACATAACACCTCTGCAGTCATAATACATAGTAGATGATTAACAAGAATGTATCATTAGCAATCATACCAATGAGGAATGCTATTTTACCTGGCCCTTACAATTACAAAAATTAGGATTTTCAAATTCTTCAGCCAGTCAAACAAGTCTTTCAATATCTTTGCTGTCCAAATAGGATGATGCTTGATGTTAAATGTCAGTGCCTCTGGCTCCATTCTTCAAATTTCAACAAGCACTGGGAAGTAATGAAAAATTCTTAATGTATGTATGTCTTCTAGCTGGTAACATAGGATATTTACCATATTTACCTTTTGTGCCTTCTGGGCTTTCTGTCTTTGATTTTTGAGATCTGTTCCTTGGGCAGCCATTGGAGCTGGTTGCCAAGTCATAGATCAGAAACCCTCTGATCACACCAAAAGCCTACAAAATATGTTTCCATACATTCTCCTCCCTGCTTAGTTCATGGCTTCTTTTATAAAACAGGGTCAAACACCCAACGACTTTAAACTTTCTTCCTGTGTTCTGTGCTTAGCCAGTACTCAAATGTTAACACAACAGAATCTTATGCTATGAGTGAGATTCTGTTGTAATAAAAATGATATCTTTAAAATGATAATGCATCTTAAGTTTCTTTGTATTTTAATGGGGAAATCAGATAAAAATCTGAGATTTGCTTTATAATTTGGTTGGAAGGTGGGTCTGAAATAGCAAATGGTTTATTTAGACACAGAACAAGTGTAGTTTAGAAATCTGACTAAACAAAAGCTCTTATAAACTTTCTTTTGAGCTGAAATACTACAAATAACCTCTGATATAGATTTTATTACATGATAAACATGACCTTTCACCCAAATGTGGACTCAAATTACAGTTTCCAACAGTCATCTTAAAAGTAATGTCTCCTGCACACACAGGAGACACTAACATTTAGGATAAAGCCTTTGCCTCAGTGAGATTTTATAGTAGAGTTTAATTCCACAAGAGGACTTGGATGACATTTAATGAAGTCCTTAGTGCCTTGGGTTTACAAAACTGAGCATTATACACCCCACAGCAAAGATAAAATAGATATTCCTAAGTATGTGTATGAGCCGGAAAGATGTAGATGTGGATTTTACACTTCTTAATTTTTAATAGTAGTTTAATCTTCATTCTGCTTATGCCTTTTCCTAGCTTTTCATAGGAGTGGGATAGGGAAATGTTTGTGTAGATGTAAAGCTTTATGTCATTTTCAAAAAAACAACCCCAAGTTCTCCTGCAAAAAGGAGTAATACATGAGCAAGGCATGCCTGGTAAGAGTACTGCAATGTCTGAGAGCGGTTGAACAGTGTTTAGGAAATCTTGTATCAGTGGGGGGTGTTTTTTTCTGTACTCAGGTTCTGGAAGATGGCTCTCACATTAACTGGTCTCAAGTTGCAAGGAGCTTTGGGCAGGTTTGGGAAAACAGCAGTGTCTGACATTATAGGTTTTGTGGAGCTGCCTGATGGGAAGGTAAGTGAGAAAAAGTGGCCAAATGCAAAAATATTATGTGCCCTTTTAGGCTTTGATATAAAGTCTGCTTTGTAAGTTAGAGAGTTACTATTTGCTTAAAAATGTTTTTAATCAGGCCTGTGATGCACTGTTCTGAGAAGAAAATATTGCCATCAATTTGCCCAAAATCCCAGTCTTGCTTCGTAATAATTGGAAAATAGTTAGTATTGTAATTCCCAGAAAAAAGATCTGGGTTGGCTTAGGGCAGAGTGTCTTCTAATGTGAAAACATTAGTGTACAGAAATACAAAGAGACTGTTGGTCCCAATCTTCACCAATTTCAGTGCATGCAAATTACGTCACATTGCTAAAAAGTTGAACCTCCTCGCTCTTTACATCTTCTCTTGCAAATGTCTGTACTTTGCCACTGCTTTGATGCTTTCATGGAAGGAAGCCACAAATGTTGATTGGGTTCTTGCCTGCTTCTGCACAATTACATCCAGGTGCTTACATACTTATCTTCATTTGCATTGAAGGTTGTCTCAGGAACTGAGTGGGGCAATTTGCTGCTTTGGGAAGGTGGCCTCATTAAAGTAGAGCTCTGTCAAGTTGGACGCAAGCCTTGTCATGAGGGCCCTATCAGCCAGTTAATTTTTGATGAAGGAGACCTTTACTCTGTTGGAAAAGATGGTGTCATTCGGGTGAGTTTTTCTTTTGCTCTGCCTTTAGGTGTGCACATGTATGGTCAGCAGGTAAGTATTATGTATTTCCTTTACCAGATTTTTGCAGGATAGTTTATTTCTGAAAATTATTTGGTATAACGAAGAAAATAAGAGCACATCTCCACAGTATATGTGTTTGAACTGGATAGCATGGCATGCAGTTTTCCTTGTTTAATAGTAATAAATAAATCAGCTTTTGCTTTAGTAAATCAAAACAATCTTCAGTGGTTTTCTAACAGCTTTGTTCCTGACTACATTCTAACATTGTATAACTTCCAGGCCTATTAACATGTGGTGTTATCTAAAAGATAAAAAACAAGCTACAGGAATATTTGAGATTAATTTTCTGCATGTTTAAAAGCTCAGATTATTAATGTTAAAATAACACAGTAATTAACTAGCATCTCAAAGATACATGTCCTAAAATGGCAGAAAATTAAAGAAAAAGCATCCTGAAGTTAACAAATAATTCTATAAATTAAGGTCAAAATGTTTTCCTTATGCATCACACCACTTTCTGATCTCATCTGTCAATGATCAAGAATTTTGCAATCTTATTTCCCTGCTCTTTAAGGGAGAACATGATATGTCTTCTGCTGATGTGTGGAATGGCCAGCATAATCAATGGTATACTGACCTATAGACAGTGGAGGGTTACAAACACTGTTGTTGTTGTATTTTATAGGTTGGTGTTTTCCCTTAGGAAAATTCACTTGATTATAAGCGTGCTAACTGATGTGGTGTCCTTATAGTACAGAGCCGAACATGGAAGGGTTAGACTTCCCATAACTTTGTGCTGCCTCAGTATGAGCCATGCTGAGTGCCCACAGATACCATTTATTCTGCGTAGTTCTGAAGTTGCAATGTACAGCTCTGCTAGTGTCAGGGCTGAATTGAAGCTCCAGTCACTCTTCTAGTTATGTTCAAAGCAGTGATTTTGATTTCTTAAAATTTTGATTTTCCATCTTTATTGTGTATGAAAACCACGGGTCTTATAAAAAAAGCTTTTTTTTTTTTTTTTCTTTTTTAATGCTTCAAATGCCATGAAGATGTGGAACTTTGAGATAGTAGATACTGCTGATCCTGTGGATGACACAGGGTTAGTGGAGATGGAGCCTATGAATGAACTTTGGCTTGGCAAGAACGTCAGCCTGAATTTCATTACAAAAATTCATGACCAGGGACAGTCCTTCTGGTTGGCTCAGGTAAGACACACTCAGGTACATGCATCTCTGTGGAGAAACACAAAAAGAGGAGCATGCTGGTAAGTAATAGTAGGAGTCTATTACAAATCAGAGTGTTTCTTTTTAGTAGAATTCAGTCTTCTAGATATATAGGAAATAATCTTCTTATCTACCTACCGACAGTTTTTTTTGTTGTTGTTGTTTGTTTTTTGTTTTTTTTTTTTTTTAAACACAGAAAACAGGCTTCCTAGAGAGGTTTTTTAAGTTCCAAGCCTGTCAATGTTTAAGAGGCATATATAGAGGACTTTAATAATATAGTTTAAATTTTGGTCAGGCCTGAAGTGATCAGGCAATTGGATGAGATGATCCTTACAGGTCCCTTCCAATTGAATTATGTTACGTTATGCTGTGCTGTGTTTTTAGTGTATAGTAATGTGTGAGACTCTGGCATAAGAATAGGAGAATGCCAAAAGGTATTGTCAAGTTCTATTACTTTAAAGTGATTAATGGGATTCTTAAGACCAACATAATTGCATTTAGTAATTTTTGTTTCACAGTGATAATCATTAAGGACTTTTAAAAAGTCACCATGTGCACTTTTATTTCCAAATTGAGTCTGAAAATATTCAATTAATGTGTTTTTTTCTTCAGGATACAAGTGGATCAATATGGAAGCTGGATTTGACTTTTTCAAATATGGTAATTTTGTTTTTTATTTCTTCTGATTTCTTCAGTTCATTTGCAATAGGAACCATGTCCTATGACATCCTGTAACTATAATGGTTCCATCGGGAATGAAATTGGTGTTTTGTGAAGTTGTATGGTGGAAACTTGTAGCATTGGAACAGATACTTTATTTCCTAAAGTTTTCAAACATAATTGATTGTAATGATTGTGCAGGATGGTAAAGAGGAATTTGATTTTTGATTCCTGAAATTTCAGCTGTCAAATTCAAGTTACTTTAAAGGAGTTTAATTCTGTAAACTGGTAATGAAAGCTGCATGGATGCAAGAAATGAGTTCAAGGAGTGTTGCTATTTTCTCTATAGACAGGTGTTAGAACTAATCCTTACTGTAGTCTTTAAATGACAGAAAGAACTAGAAAAAAATAAGAAGAAGATGAAACACATTTGAAGGGTTTTATCCTACTAGTAACTAGTGTTACTGCTGGAGATGTTTTTCATGGAGAGATAGATGACAGAGGTGAAAAAGTGATATTTAATTTTTGCTCTGGAACATAATAAAGTTAATAGGAACAATCCCTTGTGGGGAATAGAATTCTAATGTGAAAAGTAAAATATGTTCCAAGAATTTTACGGTAAATAAAATACACATACTATACAAACTAATTGTATTTAATGTAAAAAAAAAAAAGTTGCAAAGTCTGTAATGTCTTGGATGATTAAATTATTTCCCAGGCAGCATAAGCTCAGACTGGTGAGCACAAGTGTAAAATGCAGCATAATTTCTCTTCTGTTTTGCACCGCAGAGCCATGACCCAGAGCGTGTGTGTACCTTCCACTCTGGGGGGATTGAGGCCATCGGTGTCTCTCCCTTTACATGCCTGATGGCCACCACAGCTCTTGACCGTGAGTGCACTGTTCCTTTCCTCTCATGCCACTGCCATTATTGGTTTTGAAGGGCAATGATGCTTGGTTTGGAGCTACTGTGTTTGGTTTTTGTGCTTTTGCTATTGCAAAGTCACTGTACATCCAATTGTTATTCCTGGGATCAGTTCTTTAATAGTTAAGGCAAACCATGAATGTTTTGAAACAATACTTTAAGACTCCTTCATCCTAAAAACCTGGGATTGTAGCAATGGAAGTTTTTAATGAGAAATTTCATGAATTGTTTGTTCTGAAGGAATGGCTGGAAAGGTGAGACATCTGGTTTGAGTAACAGTACTTGTATTCAATGCTGGGGTTCAATAAGTTTTGGGATTTTTATCTTGTAAGGAATTACATGCACCTGCAGCATTGTGTAAGCCATTGCAAATATTAATGTTTGTGCCTTTCTTAGAAAATGCAATACCTATTATGCTCTCATGAACAGATAACAAGCAATTACAGACATATTCACTTAACTTGTATAGATGTTGCTGTTTAGGCCTCTCAATGTTAGCTTTATTGTGCTTTGAAAGAAGAACTACTGGCCAGAACACTAACAATGTCGTTTACACTGTTCAGAAAACATTACAAGGTCTTTTAATTAAATTCTTGTCAGTACTGTCTTGTAATTCGTCTGCATTATGCAATGCAGATATTCTTCTAGCCTGAGGACTAACTCCTACCAGTTGAGCAAACTACGTTTCACATAAATGCTAGTTGGAAGGGAATTTTATGCAATCAGTATGTGTGCCTATGAATCTGGTTATTTTCCCTCTAATGAAATCGGATCTTTTGTGGACAATCTCCTATGTTTTCTTCCCTAGGCAGTTCTAAATAGTAGCCTATCATCTTTTCCTATTTTGTCAGTACAGATTTTCCGTAGAGTATGCCACAATTCTGTGCTCGCTTGAAAATTACATGTAGATTGTCAGCCTGGGACTTCTTATTACAACCCTCAGCCTCAAAAACTCTTTGTTCTGTATAAGTTGAAGAGTGAAGAAATCATGTATTTTGTTCATGAGCACCATGTTAGCTATGGTGCTCTGTAACCATCAGTCATCTTTCATGCCGACATTTTGTTACTCAAAAGAGAAAACATACATTTAATCCAGATTTTAATTCAAATAAATAGACATTTCTCCATAAATCCTAACATGTAAGTGACATTGCAAGAAATAAATTCTTACTGTCTCCTTTCCACACAGGGACAGTGCGCATCTATGATTTCAGCAGCAACAGCCAACTGAGCTTAATCAAGTTTAAACAGGGAGGAACAGCGCTGGCATGGGCACCGGCTATTGTGAGTGTTTCCTAGCCTCTTAAGCAAAAATTCATCAAGGAGCCTATGAGCCTGCCAGCATCCAGGAAGCTGCTCAGCAAACAAGACATTAGAGCTCACTTGTTAGGCCATGGTGAAATTCACTGTAGCAGGATAGATAAGTTTGTGGGGTAGTATGTTTGTATACAGTATGGGAACAGTTTAACTTTACTATGGGTTTTCATGTATCCTACTTTGTGCCTTCCTAAAATTTTAAAATCAGATTTCTGTGTGCAGTATGGGAAGTAGTCTGAGTTTTTAGACTAACAGCTTCTATTTAACCCACACAGAGCAAATGTCAATTAACATAAGTTAGTTAACACATTTTGAAATGACAGTCCAGACAAATCACAAACATTTGGAGATAAATCATTAAAAACTGTTGCCAGAACTGATCATTTGTGGAATGTGAAGTCTATCACTTGTAGGCATATTTGCTAATTTTAATTAAAGTAGTGTCTAGTCATGTTCTTGAGAAAACATAGCAGCCTGGTGGATTAATAACAAGCAAATTTAGGAGGCAAATAATTACTTGAATGTTCAAAGTGAGGGTTCCACTGGGAGAGTGCCTTCATTTTATAAAAGTTATTATTTTATAAAAATGTAATTCTGGCCATGCAGGCTTTCAGAGATGCTGTTAAGTGGTTACCTGTACCTTCATGAGGCAAGATGTCTGCCACAATAAATTGTACAGCATCACAAAACTGACTCAGTTCAGTTTTATGAAATTTATTACTTGACACAATCTGAAAAACAAAAGGCACTTAGTCTATCCAGCTGCATTTAAAATTGCATTAGGTACTTGGTCACAATTTAAAAAGTGCAAATGTATTTTAAAATCTCTGCTCTTAATCTAAGAAAACTTAGTCCAACATACTTTGAAGCATCTGTATACCATAATCTCCTCATAGGCAAGCTAGCAGTGTCTTTGTTAGATAAGTGAATAGTGACACGTCAGCTCATAATCGCCTTCAAAACATTACCACGTATGCCAAAATACCAACTAAATCCACAAGTCCAGCTATATCCAGCTAAAACACAGGCCTGTCTCTGCTAAGCTTTATCACAGTTCAAGCCTCTCTTAATTGTTAGCAATTGGCTTACCTACAGGATTTACAGTAAGGACTCCTCCTCCTTTCCATCTCAAGTGGCATTCCCTATTGACTGCTGTACTTTCTATGGACTCAGCCAGACCCAAGCCTGTTCCCTGACCTCTTAAAAAATCATACTTACGTTTGGTGCCCCATATTATATTCAGGGAAACATAATACTTTGGTTTGAGTTTCAGGTCTTTTGCTTAAGAAGCTACTGATATATCTTTATGTCAGTATGAATTACCTCTTCCTCTGACATTACAACCACATTTCTTCAGTTTCAGTGACATATTATCACTAAAAAAAACTAAAACACAATCCAACCCGAAAATAGGCCCCAGTCCTCTCTCTTCCTTTGTGATATCATATTAGAGATGATAAATGACATTTCCTATGTATGCAATATTCTTTGTGCTTTAGCAACACTTCCACATAAGGTGAGTTTAAAGGTGAACAACAGAGCATAATATGGATTATTCTTCAAAGCTCTCAGATGTACGCTGTGATTTTTTTTTTCTTTGTTTCACTTAAAGGTAAGTCCTGAGGGAGGTCTAATTGCTGTGGGGTTTGAAGATGGTGTTGTCCGCATGATTGAAGTTTATGATCCCACACTGCTGCCCGGTCATGAAGGACAGGCCAATGAGATTGCAGAGATAAATCTGAAACAAGTTTTCAAACCTCATGCTGCTGCAGTCACAGCCCTGGCATATGAACCAAAGGGATATGTGTTTGCCACAGGGGTATGTATCATGCAGTTTGGTTGGTTTTATTAAGCCACAAATGTAGAGCATTTAAAAGGAGATAAGGTACAAATTTGTTTACTGAAAATGCAGTTTTACTTCTGTTGCTGCTATTGATTGCTTGCTGTAGTTCTCTGTGCAGGGAGAAGGATCTGTTTGCACTCACACCTGTTTTTCTGAAGGAAAGCAACCATGCAATTCACACAATTAATTTTGTGAATTACTGGACTGTTTAGTGTGAATTCTGTAATTCCCTTTGAAAATGGATTTGGTTCATTTGGTTCAGGAATTAGTTTACTAGGATCTCGGAATTAGTAAAAGCAAGTCCGTTGGTACACCGCATTGGCAGCAATCCAGCTGCTACCCAGCACTGCTTGGCCTTGCCACAGGGTCAGTCAGTCATTATGCCTGGTGGTCTTTGAGATGGTTTCCAGTTAATGTGGTGTCTCTTTTTAAAAGCTTGTCCTTAGCCATGATCAGTTTGCATTTGCAGTTACACGTTTCTTAAGCTGAATTCCCATGCATTTAATTTAGTGTAGGATTTAAGGTAAAATGAATCATATTGTGTGCCAGTTTTTGAACTTCTTGTTATCTGGGGAAATCAGCTTGTGCTGCCTTATCTGAAAAATCAGGCCTGAGCCTGATATTTAAAGGAGCTCTTGGGGCAATGGGCAGAATGCACATTGCAGGTGATGCCAAAGGAGGCCATTAAGAGATATGGGTGCAACATGTTTCTTGGAATAGTGTGGGCAGGGTTTTTATTTCCTCCCAGTAATCATCATGGAAATCCAGTCCTAAATCTCCCCTGTTTAAACACAAAAGAATGGAAGTGTGTGCCTATGTCATAAAGTACTTACAGTCTTTTGAATTTTTGGTCAGCTGTGATTCAGTCATCATCTTTGCTTGTTTGTTTGTTTTTCCTCAGAGTAAAGACAAAACAGTTTTCTTTTTTGCTGTTAAGAATGAATACAGGCCTATTGGATTCATCTGTGTCCCTGGGCCTGTACAGGCATTACAGTGGTCTCCACCTTCTCATGTGAGTCACACATATTTGTTTTCTTTCCTTCCCAGCAGTGTTAACATATAATTTTAAAAAGAATTTCCAATCAAAATAGATGAAGATCCACAACTCTAGTCATGTCCTCTATAGACAATACAAATAATGTTTTGCTCCTTTGTTCTTCATGCTGCTTCAGCATGACAGAAGGTTCTGTATAGTGAAATCTCTGGTTCAGTCACTATGGACATATTTTGGGTTTTGGATAATGCAAACTACAAGGTTTTGGTATGCTTTTTGAGCCCTTGACATGAGGAAACAATCTTATTCCTTAGCTTTTGGAAGAACTGATTCTTTTTGTCAAAAAGTTATTTGGCATTACTGTCTGTGACTCTTGCCCCTATTAAAACAGGCTTTTGAAAAGCTTTTTGACATTAAGAAAGATTTTGGATCTTGAAATTCACATTCTGTGTTTGAAATGTGTCAGGACACACCAATGTAGGTTTTTGCTAATATTTAAAAGTGTTCTAGGGTTAGGATAACATTTGAAATTTTATTTGGTCCAGTAACCTTATTTAGAGGAGAGACTAATAATTATTTTAAAATTCTAGCAAGATACATTTTGCAGGTGCATAGTGGCAAAGTGTGGTTATTTCCACTTCTAAAAGCTGGCAAAATAAGTCTTGTTGGTATGAATTCTATCTTACTGCAGAAACAACAGATCTTGATCTGACAGTTGCATTTTGAGTCCTTTCCTTAAAGACAAGGTACTTCTCCTTACTAAAAAAAGCACCTGTTGTGTCTTGGGTGTTAGATTCTGCCTGAGTAAGTTTCTCTACCTGTATCTGGCCTCCATTGCTAGATAAGAACATCTGCTTAACACAGTGCCAGCATCTGAGTGTCACACCTCTTCTTTTTTTTTTGTTTGTTTTAAAGAAGCACTGGTTATTAAATACATTACATTTAATGAATGCATTTTTAAACTGAGATCCTATGGACACAGGAACCATATAATTCCTAGTTGGGTTTCCATAGCAACTCTAAAATGTCCTCTTTGCACATTTTTAATGATAGGTCGGATAAAATAAGCCTCTCTCTCTTTTCTCCAGTTAGCTTATGAAAATTGAAACTAAATACAGACTTTCTTTTAAAAACTCAAAACACTGAAAAATTATTACCTTCACCTCACCTATTCTTCCTAACTTCCCATTTTAAAGGACTTGTGAGGTGCCAACAAAAAACAAACTGTAAGGTAAGTAGCATTTGGCAAGACTTTGAGCCAAGTTTTGATGATATAAAGGATTTATTAGTATGGAAATATGAAATTATCAACCAAAAACCTACTACGTCATGGGTCAAATCCATCTTTTAATTTAACCAAATTTCCAAAAGATCATCATACTGCTTTCAAGCTAAGCAGTGTCAGGTTTGGTCACAGCAAGTATTTCCTCAATTCCTTAGCTTTGCCTAGCATAAAAGAAGCTCACTGACTTCTGATGTCCATTTAAAAGTGTACATAGAAATAAGAGC
This sequence comes from Melospiza georgiana, assembly GCF_028018845.1. Classification (NCBI taxonomy): domain Eukaryota; kingdom Metazoa; phylum Chordata; class Aves; order Passeriformes; family Passerellidae; genus Melospiza; species Melospiza georgiana. Next base: position 85,962,985 of record NC_080431.1, read on the forward strand.
ACGGTAAGTGTGGCTGGAGTTTGGCTTTATGCCTATGCATCTGCCTAACCAACTCTTCCTCCCGTTTGTCTCGATTCCATTTATACATCTGCCCCATTCTTTGTGTTTTTGTACAGGACAAGAGCACGCTGCTCATCCTTTGTGAGAATGGCTTTGCTGTCCAGGTTCCTGCCCCTCACCATGGGAAGCTGTATACAGCGACCACCTATCACATAGTAGACCTGCCAACACAGTACTTCCATTTTTATAGTGTTAAATCCCAAATCAAGGTAAAAAACTCTCCCGTGGCAGAATTTCATCTTCTTCATTGTGCCAGGTGACCAAACTACACAGAAGAGTTTCTAGTCCCTGTATGTCATCACAGGGTTTTTGCTAAGCTCCTTGAAAAGGAGTGGAAGGTGAAAGCCATTTGTGGCTTGAAATTACAAGTTGTTTTTGGTTTATTCAAACCTACATGACACTGAAAGCATGATGTGAATTTTGATTATAATTAGAAGACAGCATTAGAGAAAGGGAAAGGTAGTGCATTAGTTCTCAAAATATTTTAATTTTGGTAATTTTGACAAAAAGCGCTGTTTCTTGTGGCTGATATTCACCCTATAGGAAATTTCTTTCAACAGTTATTAAACTGCCAGGTAGTAACCTTGAAGCAAATATGAAACATCTCTCTTTTTTTTTAGCAGTGTTTCTGGCTTTTAAAAAATCTTTTACGTTTAAAGGTGTGCATTTAATTTCTGAATGGTACTTAGTATTTAAAAAGATTGTGTGGGGCCAAAGGAATAGAGTTATGTCAAGTCACAGCTACAGTTAGTTTTGTGAAACTAAAAAACAAGCTGATGTTAGACTCAGAAGGAGAACTCCAGTGAGCAGACTCTCAGTTCCATACTCAATCCACTACAATGCAACAGCCTCTCTCGTTCTGTTCTTAACCTGTGATTTCTCTGCCTTCTCTGTTAACTGCTCCTATATTACTGAAGGTCAGGCAAAGCATCATTTTGTGTTATAATTTGGAGGAAGTCAGCATGCAGGAGCAAGATCTCTAGATGCTTTTTCACAGCAATACCTATAAGAATGATCACAAAGCATGCATGAGAAAGGAAAGATTAAAATAATATGTATTGAGTTTTGTTAGTTTTCTTGTTTGTTTGTTTTTTGGTTGGTTTTCTTTTTGTTTTTTAGTCAAATTAGAAGAATAATGTTGAGAAACAATCACTAAAAATAAAAAATGTTTCTACAGAGAGAAAGAATATTAATGGCTCTCTTTTTACTTTGGAATTAGATAAATAATTAATAAGTTACAAAAAGGATGTTCTAATGCAAGGAAAGATTTCTCCCAGTAAGGGTGGTGATAAAAAAAAGTAATTTTTATTATTCCTATCTCTAGAACAGGAGATTTTTTGAAAGGTATATTAGACAAAGATCAGCTGATAATATTTAAGGGCTTGCTGGTTCAGCTATCTAATATCTTCTTAGGAAGCTATTGTTTCAGAGAATGTTTGGTATTTGTTTATGCTATAGTAGGCTTGGATGGAAGAGAATTTTGAAGGTTTGATAAATCTTTCCTTCATTGTTCAGAAGTTAAGTCAATTACAGATTCTCTGTTTTGCTCCATACCAATCATGCACTAGAATTTATTCGAGTTCAGCTTTCCAGTTCTTTTCTTTCTCCAGGGCAGGCAGGGGACAAGACTTAGGATTTCTGCAGGAGTAAGCATAGTGGTGAAGATTTGGAATAATCTCTCTGAAGAAATGTTGAAATCTACTTGTCATTCAAAATTATTTCTGTTTCAAAGGAGCAAGAGTAGATACTTCAGAGGAGGGAAAGGGGGGAATTTCACTGGCGAGTCCCATGAAGTCTGGTTGATCTCTGCTAAGTTGACAGGAGATTTCTGTAGATATTTTGTATGTATAATGCCAGGACCACCTTGGATTTCATGTATGAGACTCCTTCAGTCAGTGATGTGTGGAGTGCCTTGGTTTCATGTCTTGGTGTTTCTCTGCTTGTTGTAATAGCTGAAAGATGAGATTGCTCGGAGAGAGAAAGAAAAGGAAGAGAAGGAGAAGGCAAGGCTTGAATGGATAAAGCAGCAAAAGGAGCTGGGAATCGAGGTAGAAGAAACTAAAGAGGAAGAAGCTGAAGAGGAGCCATTGCCACCTGTCTACATACCAGAGGAGCCCAGTCCCATCCTCTGTGGCTTTTATTCAGCACCTGGAAAATTTTGGCTTTCCTTGGTAAATCAGTTTTTACTTCGTATTGATTGGGTTGCATGATGTGACATCCTTTCCCTTTGAAACCTGTCATCCCTAGGACATCCAATTCCTTTCATCCTTGACTGGTTTCACTGGTTTTTGTGAAGTATACCAGTAGTGCCACTCTGATTCAGATTGTTTGGTTAATATCCAGTAGGTGCCCTTCTTGGTGGTGGCTGAATGGGCACAAAGACTGAGCTGTTCCCTCACAAGCAGAAGGTAGAATTTTAGCATAGTGGTAGAATGGCTTTTAATGCCAGAGATCATGACAGACTTCTGTCTGTGGATAAATAGGGTCTATAGGTGTTTGGAGGTAGCATTTTCTAACCTATCACAGGTCCTTAGGAAAGGAAGAATTATTCTGAAATTTGCATTTTCCTGGTCAGTTGCTTCAGTTCTCTTTTGTCACCATTTCCTTATGGTCCTTCTCTTCTTCAGGGTGGATACGACTCAGGGTTTCTCTATCATTGCGAATTCTCACATGGTGGCGAAGAAGACCCTGAGAAGAGGAAGGATGAACCTTTTGAAGTGATTCCTATGAAGAACACTGAGAACAATCCCATTCACCGAATCTCCTTCTGGTAAAATACTGTAATGTAAGAAATAGCTCTGGGATAAAGCTTGATGAAATTTAACTTGGAAGGGGGAGTGTATGCTCCTTTGTCCCTTTTCAATTGTGGCTCAACTCTAGTATACAGGAACTCTCTCTGATTTTCCTGGTACTGAGTTTCACTTAAAATTCCTAATGGACATAGCTGAGCCATGTGTCTGATAGAATAATTTTAAAAGACCTTCAAAGACGAAAAAGTGGGATTTCTAAGTAAGTACGGACTAGAACTCAACCACCCTACATTGTAGAACTCTAGGAGAACCCTTAGAAGTCCCTGCATATAGTGATCAACAGAACAGCAGTTCTTTATCATAGTTAACAAAGAGAATTAGAACATGGAGCAGTCAGTCCATCCCTCTAGTGCTAAGAATATAGGCTTCTCAGGACATTCTGTGAACTGTATGAATGGAAAGGCTGGATTCTTTTCAGACTCCCAATATTAGGTTCTCTGTAAGAATATGCATGTTCTGCATCAAAAGGAGGTAGGTTTAATTCAGGGTTTAATCTACTGCTGGCTGTATTCACCACCATCTGTACTAAATGGGGAGCAAGGGCTAAAAATCTGCTTTTCTCATTTTTAACTTTGTGTCTGCTACACTGCCCAGCTCAGGGCTAAGAGTAGTTCTAAGATACATGGCAAGTGCAGCCAATTAGCTGCAAAACACTTCATAGTAGAATCACATATACTTTAAATGATCCAAATACTTTGCTTTCAGCTTCCAGACTTGGGAAAGTGATTTCTATTAAACAAGATCAGCTCTTTCAATATTTTGAGCTTGCTTGTTAGAAGTTGCTGCTATTACTCTTTCTTGTTGTTTATTTACCAGTACCCAGCCCCCGCTGATGTTCTGTGGGATGCAGGATGGCTCCCTGCGTGCCTATCCTCTCAAGGAGGAAGGCATCTCTGAGGGTGCCCTCAAGGACTACTGGTACCTGAATGTGCACGACAACGATAATGGGCAGATCCGGGGGATCTGTTGTAGCCATGATGATGGGTGTCTGATTACCTGTGGTGGAGATGGAAACATTTTTACATTTGACCTCTTGTCAGAGGAAGAGGTTCCCAAAGAGCTAAAAGTCATGATCCCCCCTCCTAGGGTAAGTTGGTACCCTCTTTCACTGAATTAGGCCTATTTGGAATGAAGCAATCCAGATGGGCAAACGTGGTTCAATTATTTTTCTTAAAGATCTTTCACAGCAAAAGCTGAAGTTTCCCCAGCTATTTAGAAGAATAGCTCTTGCAAAATGTTCCCTAATAAATTGGCTCTGGGACTGCATTCTTCCTTCTCAGTGTTTTGTGTTTTTCTCCAAATAAACATAGTATGTCTTATTCATGCGTAATATTCTGCCAGTGCTTTCCCACTCAAAGGTGTAGTCATGCATATTCCTGGAATTAAAAATTGCAAGGATTTCTCATACTTCATACCTTTCTTGGGTTTAATTCCAGTAAAGTATGATTCTGCTGTGGATGGGGATTCTAGAAATACTATTGGAGAATATCATATATGTACTTTCTCTATACATCTAGTACCATTCATCTAAAATTCACAATGGATTTTTTTACATTTGCAAAAGAGCACAACATGGTGCTGATGCTGTTGCTCTTTCACTCTTGGGCAGCATTAGTAGTAATGAATTTACAGGTGTCCTGCACTCACTGCAGAACTGATCATCTTTTAAACGGATGACGCTGGAACTCAGAAGCAGTTCTACTGATAATGCACAGGAAGAGAGATGTCAACTAAAATGTTCAGATTTCATTGAATTTTTAAAAAGTCTTAAGAGTGTCTGAATTAAATAAATATAACTTGAAAGAAGCAGTGAGACCTGTTGAGTAAAGAAATGCCATTATGCACAATAAATGTTACAGTGGCCATATATTCAATAGTGTTAAAAAATCTTGAAAGTGTCAACATAAAACAAATTAAACTTTTAAATATGTTTTAGTAGTGGTTAGTAACTACATTTTGAAGGATGCTTGGCAACGGAGACAGAGGAAATTGTGATTTTGGTAATTTAGCTAAATTGTTATGGCACTGAGAATAGAGCCAGAGTTACTTTCTATAAGTGAATGATTAGAACCTTTGATATCAGAGTCTTACTAACTCCAATATTACAAGAAGTTATTAATATACAATTATAAGCATATGTTCAGATTTATAGTTTTAAATATGTAAGTAGCTCTATATAAAGACCTTTATGGTCAGTTCTGTTGTTCAGGCTAACAACATTCCTTAATGAACATTCTAATAGAGTTTTTCCTTTTCAAAGTATATCTTCATTAAGTATCTGTTCTAGTTTTAAGTCATGTGAAAGATTTAAAAAATTCTATCTTCATTAAACTTAATGAGATTCTTAGAGAATCAAATACAAATCATCTGAAACTAATTGAGTTAAATTACAGATCAATTAAGTACAGCTAAATTGTTGGGTGATAGTCCCCCCTCTTTTGTCAGAGAATGATTGCCTAGGGAAATGAGGCTTGTGCTACTGCAATGTCCATCCATCTGCCATTCTTCACAGCTAATAATTGTGAATCCATTATGCAGTCAGCAAAAGCCAACCAGACTAATTACAGAAGTAACTTGGAATTAGCCCGTGACACACTGACTCTGTCAATGTGGCTGTGAGGGGAGACAAGAGAACTGGGCTGGGAGGTAGAGAACCAAAGATGGTATGGGACAGAGTGAACTTAGGACAAGCAATGATGTAATGATTTATGCCACTGGGGAGGTTATAGGATTTGTGTTCTCTGTCCCTAATGTTTCATTAGTTCTTTTTACATATAAACCAACTTCATTGCTTTTTCTGCTTGAAACATGACAACGTAATATTTAAGGCCAGATAGTAATATTGAAAATGAAGATTTCTTTTGTTTTTGTGAGAGGTGGTGAAAGCTCTGTCTTAATCTTTATAAAAGCTGAACTATAACTGCTTGTTTAAAGACAAGACAATGTTTTTATTCCAGAGAGGTCTTGAGAAGGAGAAGGCTACTGAAGACATTAAGGATCCTGATGCCTACAAGTAAGAGATGCATAGATAATGATGAAAAGGATTTTCAAGTGTTGGTAGCTCTTTTCTCATGTATTTCTTTTTGCCTACAAAGAAGAGGGACAAATTGATCAACCCAAAATTGGGGTCATTTATTTGTGAAACACACAGTTTTTTCATGCTTTCTCTCCATTTCATCTATTTTTCTCTGGAAGTAATTCAAATATCATACTATGAGGCAGTTAACTTCGTACTACAGAGACAGCAAAAAGTCAAAGCCTCTTGATGTTAAGAGTGTGTAAATATACAGGAAGATTATTCCTTTTTAAGTTACCTTAAGAACCATTGAGTTCAGTGGGAATTTAAGACTATCAAGGAAATCTAAAAGGTCATATAAACTGTAACCTTTCCACTCTTGCATTGAGATAACATAATTTCCTTTTTATGCATTTTCAGTATTGAGGAATACAAGCAGAAAGAGGAGCATGAACGGAAAATGAAGGAAGCTGAAGAAAAGAAAAATAAGAAAAGAGAGGAGTTAAGTGCACTGAGACAAGACTTTGTTTTGCTCCTTCAAAAGAATCAGGAGTTGCCCAAGCACATGCAGTTGCACAGAGAGGTACACCTGGCTTTTATTAGGATCATTTACATTTACAGGCACCTTCTAAAATGTTGCTACATACCATGTTGGGGCCAAAGATGTCCAATGCTTTGGATTAAGGTAGTTTTAAGAATATATAAATTGATGGACTTCTGAATCACAGCTGAATCCCAGCTTAATCACAGCTGATTATTTGTGCCAATCAAGAAGCACAGGAAAATAATTTGGTTCTCTGTGGAGATAGCTTCTGAAATAAAGGATAGTGTTGATGAGCATGCAACTAAGGCACCTAGGTAAAAATATTTATTATGAAGATCTAGTAGCCAAAATAATGTGATGCTGGGTTTTCTGTCTTCCTGCAGGAGTTTGAGATGGACCGTAGGATCTTTGAAGAGCTGGACAGGCAGACACTACAGAGAATCCAGTTAGTGCAAAAGCAGCTGGCTTGGGAGCACGAGAAACAATTCATTGGACTGCAGAAACTACAAAAACAGTAATTACCACTTTTCTTCTGACCTTCCATGGGGTTAATTGTCTATGAAGTTGTACCTCCCACAAGAAAAAAGAATGTGATTTTTTTTCTCTCTCTCTCATATAATCAGTATTTAATCTGTTCTGTTATGATTCTGTTCTTATTTAAGAATCTTACTTATTCTTGGGACATACACAAGAGTATATGTTCATATTTATTTGTAATTACTTCTACTGAATCATTGGTAAAAATGCAGATAGTCAAATGAAGGAAATTACTTCATTTGGATTCACTTCTGTATGAAGAAAGCTGGTTGAGACTATTTGCCTGGGGTTTTGCCAGTAAGTTCAATAAGAACCAAGAACTCTTACTGAAGTGTTGAAAAACAACCTGGGAAATGACTGCCTGTTTTTAAGACATGTTGTGTGTCTGTCAGGTATTTTAATGTCATTGCTAACACAATGTTCTCTATACAATTTGAAGTTACAAAACAAACTTTCTCAAGAACAAAAGTTTAGGCATGAGGTCCATTTTGAGGTGGTTTTCATAGATCTAGGTAAGAGCAAAACATTAATTAATAAAATAAACACACAATTAAAAAACCACCTTAGGCACACAGAGTATGTAACTGGGAAAAAAGATAGAATGAGCATGTTTTTGACAAGTCCTTAGTGGAAGATGAAAATTACCCTCATGAAGAACCTGGTATAAGTTTCAATATTGGGAAAAGTCTTCATGTGTTTATTCTTGATCATCTCCATTCTTAGATTGCATATAAGCCAGTAGATAGTGTCATATGTCATCCTGCTATGCAATTACTTACTGACTTGTGGATTTATATGTAAGGATTGCATGTGCAATAAGTAAACTACACTATTCATGCTCTTTTGGTCAAGGTAAAATGGTATGTTGTGCCCACTGACATCAGACAGTTTTGTCTAATTTGTGATTCCAGGTTTCAGGACTCTCTGGAATTTACTCTCACTGTTCATGCTATTCAAAGCAATCATCAGATTTCGACCTACAGCCTTCTAACAGTGTCTGAGAAATACGCCCAAGATAAGAAACAGGAGGACAGCAAGGGGGCAGTACATAAAGAGAAGTGGACAGGACTTAAAGAGGCAGAACAAGCAGAAGAGATCTCCAGAGAGACAAGCCCTGTGCACAGAGGTAATGATAACTATTTAAATATTTCAGTAATAGGGTTTCTGTCTTTCAACTCAGTTTGTGTTCCTGAGTCCAAGTTAAAAATACACATGTAAGTGCAGGTAAAGAAATATAGCTGTAATGTGTTTTTTTAGTACCTATGTACAAAGTAACACTCAAACATAGTTTTCCATGTTTAGATCAATCTCAGCAATTGTCTGTCAGCTGTGTGGGTAGAATGTGACTAAAAGTCAGTCAAAGAACCCGAATACTTACAAAACATCCACTACAATGGAACTAATTTACATCAGTTCTACAGGAGTTGTCTGAGGGAGTTTCCAGTGGCTGGAACTGCACTGTGCTGCATGGTATTACATTTTCACATGGTTATATCTTGTTTCAGGAAGTGTAGCTTTTGAGAATGAGGCTGAAAGCCTGAAGACACCAGACGTCCAAAAGCCAACCACGCGTTATATAGAAAGCAGACGTCAGAAAATCAGAAGGCTCATTGAGAAATATGATGCACTGAAAGCCAAGATCATGAAGAGGAGGGCAGAATGGCATGAATTGTGAGTTTTGAACTGGACTCTGTTCCCTTTTAGTTCTGCTTCTTGTTGAGGTCTAGTAATGCCATTTAGGTGTCATATGGCACTATAATCTCCCTGGTTAGGTTTTTATATTCCTAAGGGTTGTAATTAAAACAGATGAGTTTTCATGTATTTCCAAGTCTCGAGAGAGCATTAGAATATATTTAGTTTCTATGGTTCCTGTAAAATATTATCAAATTTGAATCCAGCTCGGTAGCTGTATTTTCAGATAGGGAGTAAAATGTGTCTAAATTGCTCATGACTGAGGGACACCTACACCATTACAGTCAACTCAAAGTGAATCCTGCCAGCCCCTCATGGAGCAGAAACTGTAACAGCTGGGTTAGGTCAGCAGTCTTAGCCTCTCAGCCTTCATGGGAGTGTTTGTGATATGTCATCACGCTCCACGCTGGTCTTTATCTTGAGCAGCAAGAAAAGGGGACAGGACATCTTTCACAGAATCATAGTTCCTTCCTGAGTTGGAAGGGACCCACAAGGACCATCAAAGGCCAACTCCTGTCCTTGCATGTGGCAGCCTCAAGAGTCACACCCTGTGCCTGAGGGTATTGTCCAAACACCCCTTGAAGTCTGTCAGGCTTGGTGCTGTGACCACTTCCCTGGGAGGGCTGTTCCAGTGTCCAACCACCCTCTGAGTGAAGAACCTTTTCCAAATATCTAACCTAAGCCTTATCTTTGAATGACCACTTTTTCAAGGCTGGGTTAGATGGGGCTTTGAGTGACCTGGTCTAGTGGAAGGTGCCCCTGTCCATGTCAGGAGCACTGGAACGAGATGATCTTTAGGGTGCCTTATAACCCAAACCATTCTATGCTCATGGAAGTACAAAAGTTCTTCCTTAGGAGATGAATGGCAGGGAATAGGACCAATGTAGAGTCAGAATACAAAGCTTTTAAGGTTATTGAGTGTTTACCAATGTAGTGTGGGATCAAGTATTCTGTGCTACAGACTGGTAGATTGTTGATGTGTGGCTCCCTGAAATTGATAGCAGCATGTGCTCACTTAACCCAGAACTCAGTCTGAGTGTGAAGGTTTAAATTTTCCCATGGCAGAGCTGTTTAAGAGTTCTTAGGAGGGAAAAAATATCTGGGATTTTCATTTAAATGTGCCAGGATATTCTTTCCAAAGTAGCCATTCTTTTCTGAAAGAGATGTTATCAGTCTTTCACCTCCCAAACTTTGCTGCACAAGTAAGAGGGTATGAAGTGACTGTTCATTTGTATGTTTTCTGTCTTGAAGTTCAGCTTTATTTTGTACCTACCAGATATAAGAGCAAACCTAGACGTAGCCATGAGAATTCCAAAGATGCTGAGGACATCAAAGAAGCACGGGAGACTATAGGATGTTACAGGCTGAAGAGTGCCACTAACTACACACTGACTGAAGATGAGCGTATAAACACTGAAAAGAAGATGATGCAGCTTGCAATCCTGGAAGACTTGGTATGTAAAACTGTATATAGCCCCATTTTTTGAGAGGAAGTGAGGATAGTGTATTAATCACTGAAGAAATTTTTTTAAAGGAATTGAAAGTGAGTGTGGGAATAGGCCTTGGCTGTTTTGAGTAAGCTTTAGTTACAAATCAGCCCTTTTCTTGTGAACTGTCTTGTGTTTCAGCAAACCCAAAACGGAATCATTCCAGAAAGAGAATTTACCTTTACTTGTGTTTCAGCAGGAACATCTGTCTCTTTTAATTACAAGTCTTATAATCTAGTAAAAACACTGAGCTAAATAACCCGTGCCATGAAATACCTTTACAAAAACAGGGATGTGAGCGAGGACAAGTGTTCTAGTGTGGCCTCTCTGTATTTGCACTTTGGCAGCCGCTGCTCCTGGAATTGGAATCTTCCTGAGAAATCAGGTTTTTTGTACCCACCTTGCTATGGTGGAACTCCTTCAGTCACCACGCGTCTTTCAACGTTGAAGACACAATAAGTTCAAATGTTGTGCAGTACTTTTGTTGCTTTCCCTGTGATTTTCCCCCCTATCCTTCTCATAGGAATAGTTTTTAATTGTATTTGGCTGGAGTGCAAAAGAGTGATACTAGTCTCATTCTGTAGTTCTGATGCTGTCAGATAGCCAGTGATTAACCCAATTCATTAGAGCAAACAAAGGGAATAGTTCTTGTCATAAATTCTGGGTTTATACAGATGAGGAATTCCAGTTGCTTCAGGTGGATGGTGTGTTATTTTCTTCTATAAAGATCAGAGAAGTTTCTCCCAAGAATATTAATGACGATAGATCAAATAGATCGATTTCTATAGATATATATATATATTGATATAGATCTATATTGATATAGATCTAATGATAATAGATCACAATTATTATTTTATGTAAAAAGAGTCAACTAATAGAGTGTCCCATTATCACAGAATGTTTAATAATCCTAATGTTAGCCTTCCTGAGTTGGGTAAGACTGCTTCCTGTGGTGGAGAATCCTACTAAAATAGTTTTTCCTTTGCAGATCCATAAGACGAAAGTGAATATGAACAAAGAGATTGTGTCTTTGAGGGATCTCAAGGTTTCTACTATTGATGAAATCAAAAGTTTAGTGAAGGAAGTCAAATCCATACAGGCAAACTTAGATGTATCAGAACATCTTCCTATTCCCCCGATCCCTCAGTTACACCCAGATGAGGTTCCTGAAAAGATAGTTGAGTGCAGCAGTGACGTCCTCCTAAAGTTCAGAGAGGAGCAGGAGGCCAAGGCAGAGCTGGAGGAGCCGCTGGAAGGATGTGCCTCGTTCCGTGCATTTAGGCACGTGTTTCTAAAAACTCCTCCTGTGGAAGAGGGTGATGCCATGGTACAGACTGGAGATGCATCAGCTGTGGTCACAGGGAAGCAGGAGGCTTATGAGATGGAGAAAGTAGAGCCAACAGAAATGGAACTGGAAATTTTAATGAGAGAGAAGATAAAAAATCTGTACTTGCAGGAGACCTTGATTAAAAAGGTAGGAAATTGAAAGTTATTTTTGTCAGATTAAAAAATCCCACTGGTTCATAAATGAAACCAAAACCCCTTCAGTCTCAGGATTGCAGCTAGTCTTGCCCTTCTGCAGTCCCAGAAAATGCTAACTATTGCAAATTTACAGTGGAAATCAGTATAAATCCATAACTATAACCTGTGTTCTGACTATTATTACTTGAAAGATATCTTAGATTTCTTACTGATTGTGACGTGAAGCTGTGATCTTAGTGGCCAAAAAAAAGGGGAAAAAAAAGAAAAGTAAAATGTTAGACATAACTTGAAAAATTACAGAGTTAAAAAGCAGCATCACTACAACTTTGTAGATTCATGTTCTCAGCTCTTCAATAACTGTAGTCTCAACTTTCTGGTCTAAAAATTACTTTGTAGGATTAGAAAAGGTACAAAAGAGAGTAACCAAAATGCTTAGTCATGGAAAACATTCTTTAAAAGGTACATCTAAGTGGATAATGTATCTTTGGCCTGCAAAAAAGGCAACTGAAATGGTTTTAGAGATGTGATAAAATTCTGAATAGCATAGAAAAGGAGAGTATGAATCATGTCCTAAAAGAAGGAGAGATATCAAATGAAATGGTTACATAGAAAGGTTGAAGCATGCAAGTGAAAATAGTTTTCCTGTCCAACAATTAGCTAAGCTTTGGAGCTCAGCGCTAGAACATGGGGGAAGCTATAATTTGATAGTGTGGAAAAAAATCCATTCAAAGCTGTTGAACACAAGTATACTGCTTCAAGCTCAGGATGCACCTAAGTCAGAGTTTAAGAGAGCTGTATAGCAGAGGTATGCCACTGTTCACTTGTTTGCTCCATTTCTTAGCATCTCTCCTCTAATATCTGCTACTGGGAATTGATTCTTTGGTCTGCCTCAGCACAGACACCCTTGTGTTTATGTGTATGAAGGTTATGAGGGAATACCCAAATTCTGCTGTGAACATCACACACCTGTAAGTTAATGTTAGCAGCTGCTAGTACTTATTTTGCTGTAGATGTCTAAGTGAAGAGCTGGCAGCTGTTTCAAAAGAAGTCTGTCAAGACATTAGAAGAGTTATTTATTGATGGATCTGGGATTGTTATATAAACTACTGTAAACTGCAGACTACTCCAAAACATTCTCTGAAGACTAAAATACTTCAGGGATGGAGGGGATCCAGTGAAAGATTCCTGTGAAGCCCTGGTGATTCTTTTACTATTATGCTGAGAACAAAGCCAAAGACTTGGGATTAACTTTGTGTTTCAAAGTGCATCGCTACTCTCTAGGAAATAGCATTTCTGAGTTGTTGATTTGGCAGAGAGAATTTTTCCCTTCTGCTCCCTTCTCTAGCTTTGCATGTTTAACTGCACTGGAAATACTTTTCCTGTTCCTGATTTCACACTACTTTGCTCCAGATCAACACACTGGTGATCAACTTCGATGCTGAACTCCGCCTTTTGCGGCACAAGAAACTGAAGATGGATGTGCAGATGAAAAGTGCTGATCTGCGCTGCATCACATGCTGCGAAGAGCTGCTTATCCTGAAGAAACTTGAGATACATGAGGACCTTCTTGAGGAGCAAATTTGTGCCATCATCAATAAACAGGAGGACATACATGTAAGTAGATCACATGTAACATTAATTTAAATTTAACAGTACCATTAGTGCATGGCTTGAAACAAAAGTAAACCATAAACTAAATGGTGACATCCCTTGGCTTTGTTTTAGCACCAATCCAGTGACTAGTGCTAAATTTTGAAAAACAAAAAACTCTTGATGATCACCCTAATAGGATGGTCACTTCTGATGTCGCCCTGTTTTTTAAGTTTTTCTAAGGCTTCTGATGTTTACATTCTTGTAATGAACTTTCTTGCACACTTTATGTAAATAACTTACTGTTTCGCATTTTTTTATGGAGGAAAAGAAATTTGATAGACTGTTAGTTTATCCAGTCTCATTGGAGAGTGATAGTGTCACTGTCACCCTCCAATCCGCTGTCACTTTTAGAAATCTATAAATGTTGGAGTCAAAAATTAAAAGTCTTTTTTTGCCTTGGAAAATCCAGTGTCCCCATCTGTTTCGTGTCCTAAAGTGACATTCTAACTTCCAATACTTAATTTTTTAATAATCTTAACATCTGTATTTTAATAGATCCTTCATGATATGTCATAAGTGACTAATCACATCCTTTAAGAACATATTCCTAGGCGATGCTTGATTGAACCATGGGTTTAATCAAGAGAGACAGACAAGTTTTGCATTTCCAGATCTTCACAGATGCATCCTATATAGGTACACATGAGCTGTACCTTTTAACTGAAATAGATTTTTGTTTGTTTAGTCAAAATTGAAGAGCTGCCTTGCACAAATGGAGGATAGAAAGTCTGAGATTGTAATGCTTGAGGAACGTGAGAAAGCTCTTTATGCCAGCTTTGAAGCATCCCTTGGAGAAAACAATGAATTTGCTGATGTTCTGACAGATATTTTAAAGAAGGAAGTTGTGTATGTGGAAAAAGAAGAAGTAAGAAGAAAAGCAGGTTGGAGATTTTGTTCTTTTTGCTTTATGGATTTGTTATACATATTTCCGTGTGGTCAAGTACGTCTCTCGGTCTAGCTGGAGCCCTGAGCTGGAGCCCTGAGTACACACAACACTCCAGTCAGTTCAAAAGCCCGTAGGTCAAATCTAGCCAGATTTGTTTATAGACTGACAATGTCTTCTGTGGCTGTCATCTTGAATGATAACTATGATGTAATTCTATGAATGATAACTATGATGCAGTTGGTCTGATAACAGCTCCTGCAATTTACATCCTGTAAGTCAATACCGAGGACTGGTAATTGGTAAGAGGAAGAGGCACAGCTTTAAATAGGTGCTTCCCATGCTTTATCAATGGGAGCTATGGATAAGTGATTAGTCTGTCACATTTGTGGCATTCTGCTTTAATCTGTCCATTGACTAATGAGAGATCATAAACCTAATCTGCAATCATCTATTACTCACAGGACTAAACCTATTACAAAAGGATTTCATTCATCTTAGTGACTCAGTTTTAAGCTATTAAAGCTAGGCAGTCCTACTGAGCTAAAATACTTGTGCTCTCTCTGACATGGCTTTTGATTTCCAGTGGGACATGATTAGCAAAAAGTGCAGGCAATGGTGATGTTTTATGACAGATTTGTGCTTTCATATTCTGCTTGGTTGCTTAATCTCTCTGGTAGAATGCTAAACCCACGCTGTTCAAGTTCCTAACACCTATAAAGAGAGAAAATATGTTGAAGATAAGTCCCAAAAACATGGGCTGCATCTGTGTCTGTACTACTACTAGGTGATCTCTCTCTCTCTCTTGCTCTTTCCCTTTCCCTTTTTTCTTTTTCCTTTCTGTGAAAACATCACATCAGATCAAAGCAATAGGCACAAGGCGCCTGCATTCACTTATTACCAGAGTGATCTTTCATGGGTTGCTGGGCTTGTGTTCACCAGCACATTGGCATAATGCATGGCTGGTGAGTCTGGAGCATTTTGCAAGCCAGTGCCTGTTTCTTTCAGGTGAACAAAATGAGAATGAAGAGGAGGATGATGAAAAGCCTGACTTAAAGACTGATGAGGAAAATGGTGGATCTGAATGCATAGTCTTTGATGACTCAGTTTGCCCAGAAGGTACCTAAGCTGTTATTTCCTTGTCTTGTTGTTTAGCTTTAGGGGCAGCATCATGTGTTTGGAAAGAAAACACAGATTTTTAAAATTATTCACTGCATGGTAAAGTCATGAAGGGGTGGAATTTGTGTACCCCTTCTGTGTGCAGCATTTTTCCCTGGGAAACTTTGGTCAAGACAATAAAACTGCTGGTAGTGTAGACTACCCTAATTTAAAAAGTTTGGAAAAATAAAACTTAACTAAGCACTAAGAATTAATTCTTTTGGGTAAACAGCATTCATGGCTGTTATCTGGAGAGAAAAGTTTCCTTTTTGGATTGGAGCAGTGGCATGGCTGTGCTCTCTGGAAACCAGCTGCATGGCCTGGCTGGATCCCTCTCTGTTCAGGGAAATTCTGAGGGGATCCTCATACTGGTAATTGCAGCTGTTTGTTACCACCTCGTGGATTTATGCAGCAATTGCCTGTTGCTAGGCTGCTCTGAAAAGTGAGTAGCTTTACTTTGCAGAATTCTCTTCATTTGTGCATTCAAAAAAGGCAGGCAATCTTTCTCTCTCCTTTTCTTTTGTACAAGCTTAACTAATTCAGATGTTTGTTTTGTTTTTTTTTTTTAATCTTTGAGTGATGTGTCAATGACCGTGCAACAGCACTGCTTCATTTTCAAGTTCTAACTTACCAACAATTTGCCTTCCCTTTTTTTTAAAATTGGATTTTAAAATCATTTCCACAAATTGAATTTTTTATTAACTCCTTGTTCATCTCATTTTTCAATGGAATGTTGGGAAGAAATAAAGATTTTTATTTCTTGCTTAAAACGTCCAGATTGCTAATTTAATAGGATAATTACCTGTTGCATTAGTACCTTCATATTTGTCCCTTTATGTGGAATTTTTTTTGCCTTTATTGGGCTCTCTTTTTTATTATTATGCCTGCTGATTTGGGCATAATTATGCATTTGCTAAGTATTACTGAAATCACAGTATTAGATAGAAATTCACATATCTTCCTTACCATGACACAGGTTCCATGAAATACAGCTTTGTTTACAAGTAGAGCTATAAATGATCCCTACAGCAAGTTCATAATATATAGTGAAGGGGGCTATGGAGAAACAACTATGTGCGCACATAATTGAAGATTTTACTGCAACACATATTAACTACTGGAACTGCATTGCTTACAAAAGCTCATTTTTGAGCACTTACCTTTAATGCTGGCTTTGATGCATTTAATCTGACTTCTGGAAACAAGCTGCCTTGACTGAATGTAAAGAAGAAAAAGATCCATCCAAGACAGTCACCTGTTCCCGGAGGCACGTGGCCCATGGGTTTATGTTTAAGGAAGCTCTAGGGAACCAAACCCATGGTGTTATTATGGGCAATGCTGGGAATGTGCACAGCAGGAGAAGGTACCAGCTCTAATCAGTAATTCCAGAGTAGTCACAGTGAAAGTAAGCTCTTCTTTGACCCTTTCCCTCTCAGGCTGCAGTGAGGATCTCTTTCTGAACAC
Source organism: Melospiza georgiana (assembly GCF_028018845.1). Classification (NCBI taxonomy): domain Eukaryota; kingdom Metazoa; phylum Chordata; class Aves; order Passeriformes; family Passerellidae; genus Melospiza; species Melospiza georgiana. The sequence continues at coordinate 85,979,774 of NC_080431.1, forward strand.
CATCCAGCTCCGGCAGCAGCGCATAGGCATTGAGAAAGCTTTACAAGAGGAGAAGAAAGCTGCTGCTGACCTCAAAAAGGAATATAATGCCTTGGCCATAAAGGTATTTTAGTGTTTTCTCAGAAAGCATCAGCATGCTCAATGTAGTGCTAGTGATTAGTGCTGGTCTAAGACTTAAAAACAGAACCGTAACTCTCCGAGAGGCCTCCATTTGGGAAGAGATATCTGTGGAAGCACAGAGGCAGGAGGCAGCTCAACATGGGTCACCTGGAAAGGGTAAATCTAGTTGGTCCAACCTTAGCTTTCATGGGGCTGGATCCAGGCTTTAGATCAGTTCCTTCCCAGCTGTCTAACCTCATGCAGCAGCAGGAACTGGATTCTCTGGTTCTGATGAAACACATGGTGTGGTGTGGCCTATCCTCTGTGTGTGTGTACAGGAACAGAGATTGAAGAATACTTACCCTAACACAAATCCAGGTTAAAATAAATGCATAAAAATTCTATTCTTCCATCTATTTCTTTTGCTTTTAGTTATTTTCCGTTGCTCTTTGTCACAGGTAACCACTGAATAAACTTTTGGTACAAATTTTCCATTTTGCCTTTTTGAACTCTTGCATTCATTAAGAAATTTGATTTCTACTCGTTAAAAAATATCTTATTTTGAAGGGTTATCTGGAAGAGAGAGGGTGCTACCGAAATAGCATTGTGCAAGTCTTGTGCTTTTTTTGTCTCAAAGATGTTCCATCAAGCATGCTTAACATACAACATTTTTTTAGTTTTTAAAAGCTTTCCTAAGTGCCAGCTGCCACATATTCACCCTGGGGCATGACATTTGAGTCTGAATTGTTTCTTTCTCATGCAGAATCAATAAGCATTTCCAGGCATAACACAATAAAAATTATCTTGCAGGCTCTGTAGATGTACAAGTGTTTTAGATGCTAAACAAAGCAGCTGTCTCTTGATACATACAGAGCAGCTCTAAGGAGACATTCACAAGTGTACACCTGTGCAGAGGTATTCAGGTTAGAATTTTGCTTGAATATATGTAGATAATCCTTGGGTTTGCCTATGAAACTCCCCTATTATATGTAGTTTTAAATTATTATATGTAGTTTTAAATAAACCCACATTTTTATATACTTTTTTCCCCTTTGGATCAGGAACTCTAACAGAACCTTGTTGCCTTGTGTATTCTAAGTATCACAGGATTTTGTTTGTCCACAATTTGTCTTTCTTCAGGCAAAAGAAATAGAAACCAGTCTGGACATAAAAAACAGGGAACTGGAGGCCTTTCAGTGGGAAAAGCTGCACAAACTGAATGAGCTGGATGTAGTTGTGCCTTTGAGACTCCATCAGGTAATTCAAGATGCTGTGCATCTGCACATGCAGAGTAGCCTGTGTACAACTAAACAACAGTGTTACTGTTCTTTGGGGCTCTTAGTTCCTGATTCACTATGGTCTCCTGGGAAGGAAGTGCCATTAACTGAACTTCATGCTGCTATTTCCTCTAGAATTCCCTTTTTTTTCCCTTCTCCTGTAATGACAGAAATGAGGTAAGGACAGGCAGGCTGGCCTATAGCTGAAATGTGCATAGTCTTCAAGTGCTGTATAGGTTTGGCATGGTATTCTCTTTCAGGTCCATAATTACTGATATTCATTCTCCTGGGGGAAAAAAAATGAAACACCTCCCCAGAAAAACAAATCAAAAAATCCCCCAAAAGTATTGAAATTAATGGGAATTCTGCCCAGTTCAATAATGCCAGATTGGGTACAATGCATTCATTCACACAATTCCCTGGCCTAAAAAAAGAGTTGTGCCCATGCCGATCCCACTCATTAACTCTCTATTGCTCACACATTTTATATGAAGAGACATCTCCATCGCTCTTAAGAAGTAAAGCCAGCCTTGCTTATTTCTGGCTGCTTTTGCAGGTGCAGTGCTTGGATGATGGGGAGATGCCCCGTGATTTCTCCCAGACTTTAGTATTTACCAATCAGTCCTTGCAGTACCTGAAAAAGAGAATTGTGGACCTACGTAATGAAAAGCTAATGCAAAGGGAGATCCATAAGAAGGCCAAGGAGCAACATAAGCAGCTTATCCAGGACAAAAAGGAGATGGAGATGGAGATTCAAGGTGAGTAACAAAGACTCTGAACAATACAGCATTGCTAATATTCCTTCTGTCCCTCTCACTGGCTGTGGGTAACTCACAGCATCTGGCTCTACACTTGCATGGATGTCACAGAGAGTAATTGCAGGAAATAGAACAGATCAAGTAGACTGTTTTGATGGAGTAGTGGTTTTCCAGCATTGCACAGTCATCAGGCTGTGCCAATTTGGGAACTTAGTATAAGTAGATCTGACTAGGATGAGACACTGGAAGTCTGGACACGTTTGCTATTTCTGCTTGTAAACCAGAACTCCTAGGATAAAAGTAGTTTCTCCAAAGATACATAAGCTTTTTCTGGTAATTTCCTCCCCTTTGGAACATCTGAAGAAGGAAACAAGGCCTATTCAAAACAGTTTCCCAAGAGGCAAACCCAAAGTTGTGTCTAGCACCACCAGACCTGCAAAGGCCCTATACAGCCTGTGGTGTGAGAGTGGTTTACTAGGACCGGCTGAGTGACCACACAGGCATCATCATGGGCAAGGACAAATGGCATGACTCAGCTGTGAGCTCTGTGTGGTTTTATGTGAATTATTTATTACAGAGCAAATACCAAAGGGCTCAGACAAAAAGCTGAGATAAGGCAGAAATTCTTGTAAACCAATGAATGACAGTGCTGCCATTTGTGCCCATGTCCCTCTGTTAGGACTGGAGGAGAGGTGCAATAATCTGATGATGGAGAAGTTTGGTCGGCTGGTTGATTTTGAAGAAGTTCAAGTACACTCTGTTAATATACCTAGGGAGCAGATGAAAGTGAGAATAATGGAGAAAGAGTACGAGCATTTTGTGGAGCTCAAAGAATGGGAGGTAAGTAGCAGGAAGAGGAAGAAGACACGTGTTGTGATGGTCTGTTAAGGCTTCGTTTTCCTGGGAACTGAAAAGTTACACTAAAATCTTTTGTCAACTTGCTCATATTTGATTTTTTTTCACTTATCCTTAATAGACCATAGTGTTCAACTCCGATTTCCCATCATCATTACTACCTCTGCTCCAGTTGCTGGTGCACATCCTATTTTTCATGGAGGTAGTTGATCTCTCTGTTTTGCTTTCCTCAAACACATTCCCTACATGAAGCCCTTGCAGAGTGCTTTTCTCTGGTTCTCAGGTGGTATTCAGCACCTCCTGCTTTCTCTTACTGCCTTTGGTGAGAGACTTTGAGTACAGAGCAGGCTCTGGCTCATGCCTGGGGTGCCAATCTGTGCAGTCTGAAAAGTTCATGTCTTCTTTTGGTGGGGCCTAAGGCTCAGCTGCTGTGGTGCAAGCAGGCAACACACTTATGCTGCCTTTACAGAAGGGCACAGGAGGGTACAGAAATACTATGTACCTAATAGCTTTCTTTTCCTTACACTTTTGCCTAACTGCTTTACTTACTTAGGCATTTGTAATTTAGATAAATTAAAAACAAAAAGATGACATGGCACTAAAGGTACTGTGCGTCAGATCCTGCCTGGTGGTGTGGCAGGATCAGTCTGTTGTTTACCTGTGACATTTACATTGTGCCTAGAACTTCTTCCCCACTCCACACTTTTTGTCCTCTCTCCTCCCAGATTGACTTTTTACATCTTTCTAGGAAAAAATTGTGGTCCTGCAGCATCAGCTAGCGAAGCTGACAAGGGAAAACACCAGCAAGCTGCACCAGCTGAACAGGTTTTGCCATGAAAAGCATCAGCTTGAAACTGAGCTGGAATCACTGACAACTGGTCAGGTGAGCCTTGTAGCCACTGCAGTGCTTGCAGGTTTGGGACTGTTCAGAAATGGGTAAGAGATCATGTGGCCCTCCCCAGCTCCCCGGTCTCACATCCTGCTCTGCAGTCAGCAGTTTGGGCTAGGAGTGGGACAGGCTGAATGGCTGCTCCTTACCTTACCATCTCTGCAATTGCTCACTTTGCTGCTTTCTAAGACTGAAACAAACTAATTTCTAATTAAAATATGCCTTGAAGGAATTAAAAGAATATTCCTTTGTTACATGGAAACAGTCATATTACAATCATGTAACAGCATTACAATGAGAACTGGATTTATTGCTCTGTACCAGGGAGGAAGTCTAAGTTAGTGAACCTTCAGTCTTTCACATAGTTCTGACTAAAGTGGGGAAAAGTCATGGGTATGTCCTGGTTCTTGGCAAGCTTCACTTTCCCTATTTGAAATAAATTTCCACTGTTAATTCTCCATGTTTTCTAGGAGCCATTGTTTTCCTCTCAATTTTTTTTTAATCTGCAGGGTGGAGAATTTGAGGGCACCCGAAGTGCTGACATCAAAGAGACAGCCCGGCTGGAGTCACGACTCATGCACATGACTTGTGAGGTGGCCCTTCTGAGAGAGGAAGTCAGCCAGGGCAGAGTAGATGAGATGTGAAAGAACTTGCTTTCCTTAGCAGAGAAGGTGGGTGCCTCTTTCTACAAGCTTTAGCACAAGACTCTGAGATTCAAACTCCCTGTTCAGAAATAGTAACTAACAATCCAAGTCACCCTTAAAATTAACTGTGGCAGCAGTCATGCCTGGAAGTGCAAAATTAATTGTTTTGGCTATCCAGGGGTTTAGTTGTAAAGAGTTATATGTGTTTTTTTAATCAAAATATGACTGTAACAACATATTTGGAATAAAAAATAGCAAATAAAACTACTAAATACTGTTATCAGTTCATCGCAGAGGGTTGCACTGGACAAGGTGTGCTGTGTGTGTCCATGTGTGTGGATTATGTCTGTGTCTGTCTTCAAACAAGTGACTGTGGGAAGCTGGTTTGAAGTTTCCTTGGGGCAAATATTTATTCGCAAAGATGGTAAAAGAAATCTGCCTCAAGCAAGCAGTTGTTACTGTTGAGCAGCAGTGGCCCTGTTCTGCCAACTGAGCTAGTTAGTCCAGGGACACACTACTGGCCCCAGGAGAAAGCAAAGGGGCCTTTCTCCTCAGGGAAGGACATGGCATTTACTGGCAGGAGGAGGGTGTAACAATGGAAAGTCAGCCCGTAATTCCACTGGCTTGCAGCCGCCTGATCCGTCTGAGGGCCAAGCTCTGTGTTTCCAGGTATTGCTCTTTTTTGCCTCTCTCATTTGGTGTGGTGGCAGTATGTGATCATTTACAGCACTTACCCTGCCTGATTGTGAAACCTTCCTTCATCCCCAGGCTGGAGGGGTTGTGTTCTTCCCACGCAAGGCTCCTGAGATGCTAATTTTTAATTGAATAAATTAAAAAACCTCCAGCTGCTCTTGCTGTTCCTCCCCATTTCCCACCTCTTGCCACAGGTCTTTGAGTCTCTGTCTGGTGTACATTCAGCAGGCCTCCAGCCATATCCCAGCCAGGCACAAGAACTTCCTGCTGGTCCCAGCACAAGTGTGTGAATGGTGCTCGTGCAGCCTACCCTTACAGGGGGTCCCTGCTGAGGAATGCACCTGGTGCTGGGAGCTCTTGTGCAGCTGCAGGTTGTGCCCTGGGAGGTAGGAAATGGCTGGAGCCCAGGCGAGGGGCTGTCTGGCACCAATCCCTTGCCTAACAAAGGGCAAGGACATACAGTGCCAGCTGGGTAGCCACATTCCTGGAGACTCAGCTGGAGACAGGGAACAAGACCCCAGAGTCAGCATCACCAGTGTCTATCTGGAAAACTCCAACTGCAGGAAAATGTCACCTTTCCCCAGATGTCCTGCTTGCTGTATGTCTGCAAGTGAAAAAGAAAGGGCTCATTCTGTGTGAGGAATCAGCTTAGAGTCAGGCACAGCAAAGACTAAAGCCTTTATTTTAGATGTTAAAGCGTGGATTTGTCTTTACAGATAAGCAGCTGCAGATGGCGTGTATGTGAAAGGTTGTTTAAGTTGATTAGGCAGAGTGCATAACTCCAGTCCATTCACAGGAGCATGTTCCTGGAACAAACTTTTCCTGTGGGGGAAAGGAAAAGACCTTTTGGGCAGCATTATTTGCTGTGAAACCCTCGCTGCAAGAGGATGCTGGCAGCTCTGTTTGGACCCATGTCCTGCAGTGTCCCTTGTCCAGCTGTTTCCATTGTATGCTCTGATGGTGCCACTGGGAGCTGCTGCCTTGTTTCCTGGGTCCTCCTGTGACCTTGCTGAGGATGCCTTCCGTCTCCATAGCATTATAAAAGGCACATATACATCTATATACAAGTGCATAAATATATAAATAGAGGTGTTATACAAAAATAAATACCCTTTCTCTTTTTCTCTTTAGAATAAGTCTTTTGCAAAAGGCAGCTTGGTCCCTAGCTGGTGGGAGGATGAGTCTCTAAGGGTCTCAGTGGTGGAGGGCTGCTGTTCAGATGTCTTGGTAGCTCCTGACCCAAAGATGTGATCACTGGATTCTGGGCATGGAGATCTCCTCTGGACTGGCAGCAGTCTAGTCTTTCTACCTCTTCAACTGGCACTAGCCCTAAGCAGCAAGGGCTTCCTGAGGGGGAAAGGAGCAAGAAATTATTACAATGCACACTGGAAAGAGACATGCAGTGGGAGGCTTCAGGTCAACAGTTCACTTTATGAGGAGGGGTACTCTGATCAAAGAGGAAGATCTGCATTCTGAAAGTCTGTGTGGGAGTTTGATGCCATGATCACACAAAACAAGTTTGATCTGCACTACAGGGGTGGATTAGGTCCTAGGGAGATTGATTCATATCACTTGAATACAAGCCATCAGAAAGGCTCTGCATTGAGATTTCCCCTCAAGAGCAGACTAAAATGATGAGATGAAGGAGGCATGGAGTTTCCCAAACCACTGACCTTGGTGGAAGAGGTCCCGTCGAGCATCCAGGCTAGGCCCTCCCACTTTGCTTCCTATCACTGGATGGTGGAGGCCAACAAAGTGCTCTTGAAGGTGAGGACAATCATCTTGTGGCTGAAGAAGCTGGTGAGTGGAGTCATCTGGGAGACTGTAGAGGAAAGAGTTGTCTTCTGTTCTGGAACTGGACAATCTGGGGAAGCAGGCAAAGAGGTTTAGTGCTGTTTACAGATCTTTCCTCCTTGAAAGATCTAACTCATGTGTTACAGCCAGTTCATCAATGCTGTGACACAGAACATTCCTAAATGAAGGGAAGAGCAGAAAATGGGATGTGCCAGTGGTATGGGAATGAGGTGATATGAGACCTGGTATCCATGACCCAAGAGCTGGCGAATGCCACAGGAGCTGAGAGGAATAGTGCCTCACACAGGAGGGAGCACGATAATGAAGGATGTCTGAACAGTGAGACAGAAAGCACTCACTTTGTGTGAGGGCAGATTCTGGGGCAGCTGTTTATCAGCATCAATCACAGATATTTGCTTCTCTCATCCTGCTTTTCAGTTTCCCACTTAGAAACAGGAGGAGGAAAAGGGGACAGAGGGGAGTAGGTCTTGGCCACCTCTACAATTAAATTATTCCTTCCTGAAATCCTAAGAGGAATGAGTTGTGTGAAGAGAATTTAGACCAAGGTGTCCTAGTGCTGGAGCATGGACTTGTTTCTCAAGAGCTGGGACAGACAGGAGTGTATTGATGGCAGGCCTCTGTAAGGATGTAGTCTTATGGGTCCCAGTAGATTGTTCCACCCTCCCTCTCCACAGGCCAGAACTCACCTAGAGGGCTGGTAGTCTTGCTGGGCACTCCCATTCTGCAGCACTCCTGCCTGCAGCAAGGCATTGGTCTCCTCATGTGACTGGAAGGAGAGAAGGATTCTTAGCAGAGCACTGGCACACAGCAGCATTAAGAGGCACATGCTGATCTGTGAGTCAGAGCCCTGGGGCAAACCACTGAAGCTCTTAAGCAGAAGGCAGAAAAAGCTGAAACTGTTTCTTTTGCTACTGAGGGCAACGAAACTGAGCACTGAAAAACTCATTTTACACTTACTGCTGAATGAGTGGGAGATAAGCAATTTATCATCTCAGCTCTGGCACTGCCTCTTACCCTTTTACAGAGTCCTCAGCATTGTCAGTCCCTGTGAGCTTTGCTCAGGGGACAGGAACTGTTCCCATAAGAGTTACCTTTCCTCACTGCCTCCTCCTGCCTTAAGAGGCACCTGGCCCAAGAAACCACACCTTCATCTGTGTTTTGGAGTCCTTCCTGTTCCCCCCGTGTCTCAGACTTCACTACAAAGGGGAAATCTCTTTTGGGAAACCAGCCTTGCCACTTCTACATGCTGCAAAGTCTGCCACCGCGCCTGGAGAGCCCTCTCACTGCAAGTGTGGCCTCCAGCTCATGACAAACCAGCTCTTGATTCCAGGTGTGGACTCACCTGTGGCATTTCATTGGGGCTGTAATCTCGGGGCTTGGTGCTTGCGTACCCCACTCCTGCAGAGGTGCAGATGCCATTCAGATGTGCCCTGCTGGCATAGGGCTGCCCATTGGCAAAGGGATGTCCATTGGCACGAGGAGCAGAGATGCCTCTCAGAGGCACCATGGTGTACTGGCAGGATGACACCAGCAGCCCAGCTCCTGGGAAGCCCATGTCAATGGTTTGCTCTGCAGAGGGAAGGAAAAGAAAGTCTGAGGCAAAAATCAGAGGTGAAGTCAAGCTTGTTGAAGCTCAGCATGTATAGGGTTAGGCTGTCCTATCAGGCAGCTATTTTGGCGTCTAAAGCACTCTTGGAGATAAATGGTGAAAAGGAGCCCTTCCCCCTAATCCCAGAGGTTCCTTGCAACAAGGCAAGCAGGACAAGGGACAAACAGTGCCTTTTGTCTTTATGGGGTTCCACAGGACATCTGAGACTTGCCCTCTGTCCATCCCTTCCCTGCTTCCCACAACTCCCTCACATTTTGGGTATTTGATGCAACTACACCCCGGGTGAGATTTAATCCACAGGCAAACCGTATCAGCCCCCAAGGAACAAGGCTTACTCTGCTTGGACCAAGCTCTCCAAAGGCAAAAGGGGATGAAAGCCACAATGAGGAGGACGATGGATCCCAGCACAACGCCTACAATCAAGTACGGCAAGTCGCTGGAACGGGCCACCATGGCTCCTGTCCCCAGGCCACTGTGCCCACCACTGAGTGGGGGACGCTGCTGAGGGGGCACTGGGGAGGGGGGAAGACGACCTGGCAGACCAAGAGACTTCCGAGCTGTGGAAGGAAGAGAGAACGTCAGAGACATGGCAGAGAGCACAGCAGTGCAGGGATGTTAATGCTGCTGTGGAGTGGCCAGACTTCTACGGTGGCTTTAAAGAAGCACTGCTGGATGACAGGAATCCTAGGCTGATGCATATGGCAGTACAGACAAGGCCTCTGTGCTTGGGCCACGGCTCTGCCAGATCTGCTGATGGACTGCTCAAGAAAAAGCAAATCCAAAATAGCTTCTCCAAAGCACACACTTGGACTTAATGCTGTTCCTGTCATGACTGCTTCGAAGACAACATGGGGCCTGCTCCTAGTGCAACATGGAATTCAGCACAGCAAGGGAAAGTGAACCCTTCTGCTTCCAGTCACCACCCATGTGATAGGCAAACAAAAGGTAACTGCTGCTCTGAGGGACAGCAATGGACTCTGCCCAAGGGGTGAGCACAGACTGGGCACACTGATCAACAGCATGGACAACCCTGTGTCTCTCTTCTCTTCAGTGCTGCCTCCACCACTTCACTGGAGCTTGGGTAATGTACTGTCAGGCAGGGATGGTTCCTGTCCTGCTGTGCTCTGACAGCTGCAGGCAGGGAAGGCAGCAGCTGTGCTCCCAGAGCTGCCCTGGGAATCCACTTACCTTTGGTTTCACAGATCATCACGTTGCTGAACTCACTTTCACCTCCCTCATTGAAGCACTGCATCTTAATGTCATACGAGGTCTCTGGCTGCAGGTGACTGATGGAGTGCCAGTAGCGATCTCCTGAAGAGGAAAAAACCACATGGAGCTCTGAACTTCCTCAGGGAACAGACAGTTGGCCCAGCTCTGCAGCAGCGCCTGGTAAAGCAGCCTGGACAGCCACTGCCTTTTGTGCACAGGGTTCTTTTGGCTGTGCTGTCTTCTAGCAGGGACCAGTGGCAGGCCCAGTCTCTCTATGTCTCCTACCTTCCACCACGTCCTTCTTGTAGTCACTGTCATTGTCACTGTCAGTGGGGCGGTAGTAGATGTAAAATCCATGGATGGGAGTGTTGTTGTTGCTGGCTGGGATGTACTGCAGAGAATGGGAAGGAGAGCAGAAATTAGCAGAGATGTCCATGCTCGTATTGTACTAGGTGAGGAGCAGCTGGGATAAATGGGATGGGACAGGAAGGTAACTTAGCAGAGGGACCTTCCTTGTGTTGCCATTGGTTTGCACAATGAGAGCTTCCCTACAAAAGCTCAGTGCTAATTGCTACTCTCAAGCTTTGCTTCTCTCAGGTAACAGACAAGCCGTGAATCTGGGCCTGTCACTCCAGGCAACCAGTGCTCTGCTCCCTCTCAGCAGCCTCAGACAATGATTCAAGAGAAAAAAATTCCTGAACAACAGTGACTCAGCTGGGCATGAGCAAGCACACCATCATCTTGACTTCAGCAGGCTCATGGCTTCCAGAGAAACTGGGTCTTGCCATGAACTGGTCACTGCAGGAGCTTTGTGTTTCTGAAGTCAGCTCTCTTCCTCCCCCACACGCAGGGCAGTACTGTCCCAGCTCCGTGTGCTCTTGCTGTCTTTCACCCAGTGCTTTACCAGCTACTATTTGAGTTTAAATGAACAGCAGTGCCCATCCTGCCTTGTGGCAATTTCTGGCTAGAAGCAGCTAGGAGAGGAGAGCAGTGCATCCCTCTGAATAAGCTCTAAGTTGTTGAAAACACTCAGATATGGTCTTGTTATCCAAAAGATCCTACCCACTCCTAAAAATCCTCTGCAGTGGTCTTCTGTAAATGATTATCAACATTTAGGATTGTTACCTAGCAAATGAGAGTGAAGGACATATCTGCTGGAAAATACCAGGAGAGAGGAGGTGCTAATGGAGCAAGCAGCCGCCCCATGCATTGTTCAACTGTGCTTATTGAACAAAATGGTCGAGACCCCACAGTTATCCATTGAAATCTTCCTGTATACAACGTGGATTCAGATGGAAAGGGTTTTCTAGGCTCTGTGACTTCCCGCCCTTTTATGTGTCCCAAGGCCAGTCCTCCTTTGGTGGACACAGCTATTGGATCTCAGATCCATTTGTGCTGGTGACAAGCCCCAGTGTGGTAACCTGGAGGATGTGTAAGCTGTGCAAGGAGCACCCACACACCTGGTTCTTGCCCCTGCAGCGCTCTCCACCCCCAGGAGCCTTACCATCCACTTGAGCATGATGGTGGTCTCGTTGATGGCGTCTGTGAAGGTGATGTAGGGCCCGGCCACGGGGCGCTCGTAGGCGCGGTTACTGTACCCGGACACCACGTACGGCCGAGACGCCGCGCTGGGCTCGCTCTCTCCCAGGATGTTCAGCGCCCGGACACGGAACTTATAGGATGTGCCTGTGGGGAAAATAGGAAATGAAGCGGTTGCAGGGACTGGAGTTTTCCAAGATTTCTACTGTCAGCATGACCCTGACTGTGAAGAGAGGCTACATCTCCAGAAAGCAGAGAGCCTACAGCAAGTTTGCTGTGGAAGTACATACACTGAATGGCCACATTTCAGCCATGTTCTAGATGCAGCCTGCTTTTATTTACCTTCTCCAATTCCTGTCTGGATGGTCCAAAGGTCAGACAGCAGTTTTGGAAGGTGTGCAGGGAGTTAAGAAATGCCTGATAGGATATCCTGGCCTGAAAGCAGGTATGAAAACATCATCTTCTTCCTCTACTCCATGGGAATTAAGTACATAAACATCAGTTCAAAACTCAAACCCTACGTAATTTTTACTCAAACTTAATTTTACTGATCTTTAGTTTGGGGTAGTTATGTTCCCCTTCTAAGCTGTTCAGCTCCATGATGAAATCTTTTCTCATGTGAAGTGCAACAGGATTTGTGTGCCCATCTGTCTTGCCTGTAACTAAGGAAAGTTCTGTCCTGTCTTGTAAAAGGCAAAAGCATATGCCTTTAGTAACTGTATCCTGTAATACAGAAAAACATGCCTAAGCCTCCCTGAGGGAGGTCAAACCTATGCTGGTCTCTGCAGCTGGAGAAATTGGAGAAGCATCTGCAGCCTTTTCCCCATGCATCTAGGGCAGGAGTCAGGGAAGCTTTGTTTTGCTCACACATGCCAGGGCTGAGCAGGACGTGACAGATCGTTAACCATCCTACAGGGACCCTGCAGCCTTCCTACAGACCTCCAGGAAGCAGGGAGGAGAGCACCTGCCTACCTTTTTCCAGGCCTGGGATTTCCACAGAGAGGCGAGAGGGTGGAATGTCACTGGTGGCCAGAACCCAGTCTCCCAACTTTTTCAATTTCTTATACTCCACGCGGAAAGACTGGATGGGGAACCCGCCATTGCCACGGGGGATCCAGGTCACGTACACAGACGTCTCGGAGGCCATGGAGATGGTTGGACGGTCCGGTGCCTCTGGAGCTGCAAGGGACCCAGAAGGACATCAGGACGTGAAACATGTTCTGCTCACCCTGTCTGGAGGATCCTATGGCTCAGTGGTATGCAGGTGAAGGACTACCTACACTGCACCCAGCCACATGCTCTGCAATTCCTAAATGCTCTTCATTAGAGCTGGCACCCCCAAACTCTCAGGCCTTTCAGTTTGTGCCCACAAGCACCTTTTACTCCTGCTTACATCTTGCTGCTTTTCCACTCCCGGCTCAAGTGGGATGACACAAACTTTCAGGTGTGATCACCCATCATGGGAGGGAAAGCAGTGTGAGAGGTGGATGCAGGGCTGGAGACAGAGCAAAAAGCCTGGGTGATGTGGAAGCAGTGAGCAGGGGGAGACTGATGCAGGGACAACCAAGTGTAGGAGACAGAAACAGAAGAGATTGAGAAGGAACAGCTGAGAAGGAAAAAGGAAAAGTTCTGAACTGTGGAAATGCAATTTGACAGGAAAACAATCAAAAGATGGGAGGAAAACAGATGAATGGAGCTAAAGATATGAAAATAAAGACAACAAATGAATAAGTATGGGGGAGATTGAAGGATGGGACCTCACAGGATTAGGATTGAAGGAGAGAATTTCACAGAAATGATAAAGGCAATAGTCATGATACAGACAAGGTGGGAAACAAGAAATTAGACTGACGAGTAGGGATCTGATGTTTCTCCAGTGCAGCAAGATACCCAAATGGAGCACTCTGCACCTGTAGAATGGGAACTAATTGCCCCTAGCCAGGGCTTGGCTGAGAGAGGAGGATGCCAGGACATGCAGGATGGAACTTGGTCCCCGTTCCTCCCTCACACTCCTTCAGCACCCACTGGTGCAGTGCAATTTGTTGCTCCTGTGCCTCACACATTCACAGATTTCAAGACAGGGCTTTCTAAACCCTCTGTGTGGAACTCAGAAAAAGGCAGAGAGTTGCTGAGACATCCTTGCATTAAAGGTGGGGCCAGGCAGTGGGATTTGCCTGCGCTCCAGGACTTGCTGTCTGCCAAGGCCAGTAGCAGGGGTGTCCAAAAGGACCTCTCCTTGCCAGAAGCTAGAAACCACTCATCCAGCACTGCACTCTTGATTTACCCGGCGGAGACTTCAACCCCAACATGCCTGGCCACTGCCACCCCCAAGAGACCCAGCACCCCCCACCCTCCCAGGTGCCAGTTCAGGGAGGGCCTTACGGGACAGACGGCTGTTGTCGGCCTGGTTGCTGCTTTGCGTGCTCGTGCCCGGGTCATCCCTCTGGATCTGCTGCTCTTTGCTGGCAACAATCTCTGGTTTTGGGCGCCGGCCTGTGCAGAAAGGAGAGGTGGCATCAGTAACAGAGAGATACACTCAGAATTAACTTTTGCTGTGATGAGGAAAGCAAATGTTCCCAGACAGGATGTGGAGGTAAGTACTTCCTGGACTCTAACAGCCCTAGGGGCTCGAAGCACTCAGCCTGCTGGCAAGAACTAAAGCTAAAGGGGCAGACTTGTTAATAATACCCCTCAAATTTAATTTTCTACAACTTTTAATTGGCTTTCTTGAAATGTTGCTGGATTTCTGTCTCCAGGCAGAGGATGAATTAAACAATCTCTTGACATTTATGCAAGACACATTTTCTACAGTTCTGCAGGTGTTCAACTGAGACACCAAGGCAAGAAGGGACTTATTCCAACTCACACAGAGGATTGGGTTAGAATTTTCCCCATCCTACCCTTCCACTTTCCCTTCTGACAGTTGCTCTAAGCTGAGGACAGATGGGTTTCCAGAGCAGAAACACTCCCATTGTCCAAAGGCTGGTGCTTTGTGCCTCAGGGCTGGGACAGGATGTTTCAGAGGGCCACTCCCTGACTCAGAGCAAAAGGGACCCCAGGGAAGGTCTGTCCTTTACCGGTGCGGAAGGTCACCATGGCTGTCTGTCCCTCGCCAGCACAGTTGTGAGCAGCCATCTCCACCTCGTAGAGGCTGCCAGGGTCCAGCCTGGTGAGGGTCAGGCGGTGCTGCGAGGCTGGGACATCCCTCACAGCCCAGCTGTCCGAGGCGTTGGTGACCTGCTGAGAGACCAATGCAGGTGCTGCAGAGCTTGGGGCAGGCTGGGCTTCTTGTGGGCACTGAGCTCAGAAACTTTATTAGTAAGTTTTGTACCAACCACACCTCCTTTCTCGTCCTTCTTGGCAAAGGAAGGAGATGTTTCCAGCCTGATTTTACAAAGCATTTCAGGTATAAGCAGGACAAGTCACCCAAGCCCCAGAGTGTTTTCTTGACCCCAGGGTTCAGTCAGCCCTGTTCTATCCTCTGGTTCCCTTTGATAACACCATTTACACACTCTATGTGTGCAAATCTCCAGAGCAGAAGCGGCCCCCAAAATGCAGCATCAGCCACAGGATTGAGCTGCTTTAGGAGCCAAATCTCTTCTGCAGCCCAGCTGCTGAGCTGCTCATTTAGACACTGGCCATTTCTGTGGGATGAGGTACCCAGACACAACTTTGTTTTAATGAGTTTTATCGAGCCTCACCCCTGCTACTTTGGGGCTGAAATGAAGAACCATAATGCTAGAGCAAAGGTTTCTGCAGGGAAGAGACTGCATGGCCATAGCCCTCAGAAAAGCTTGGAAACACAAGGGGTTTTTTTTGTGATACCCTAGTGCCCCATGCAGAGGGGGAGGGAAGGTGGAACCTTCCTCCTGCTCCCCAGCTGCAAAGATAATATTTTTGCAGGCAAACAGGCAGGACACTGAAGTGACCCGGTGCCAAAAGGAGAATTAGTAATGCAGGCAACGCAACAGAACGGAAATGCCAAGACTCTGCTGTATCATTCATCTTCCCCAAGCGTTTGACACTGACTGATTAATGCCTGCCTTGTTTTATTTTTATTCCTGAGCCTGCAAAGTTGTGAGGCCAAGGAGGGGAGCCCTAAAGGCTGCTAATATCCAGGAAAGGGAAAGAGAAATTCTTAAGAAACAAAAATAAGGGCTGCATGGCATCTGACTGCTTGCAGGCTGCTGAGAGTTTGGGGCAGTGTAGGAACAGGGTAAAAAGAGACATTCACAGACATTTTCTAGAGAAGAAGCAGAACCTTGCCCAGCACAAATGCGGGTCTTCTGTCAGTAGGTCTAACTTTCTTTACAGCTGTCTTCCACACAAAGAGCCTTTTCTTTTGTTGCTAAATTGATTCCTTCCCTCTCCACACACATGCTTTTCCAGTCAGAATGTCAAAACCAGATCATTACATAACTTGATCCTAAGAATCTTGGATAGAAAGGGACTCTTTTAAAACACGTTTAAGGGTTATTGGGACTAATTCCTTCCCACACAATCCTTAAGCATCCCAAGAAAGAGTCTCCAGCTGAGAATTTGGACTACACTGAAAACATATTACTGCAAACTGCAGTGACCCATGGTAACCTTCACTGCCCCACAGCCCCTTCCAGGTGAAGCGCTGAAAAACAAATCAAATATGGACAAACTCCAAGGCTGCAAGTTAGGATTGCAAGCAGAATTGGTAGTTACATGATACACCACTGGAGAATAGATCTCTCCTTGGCAGATAACCAGAGCCAATAGTCTGGCGATGCTTTTGGCAACTTTGTTTTTTATTTAAGCTTGCCCTATTGTGTTCCTGTGCTGGCCTCTTCTCCCTTTGTTTTAAAGGACTCTTTAAAGGACTCTTTGAAGAGATGGTTAGCTGAAATCTTCATCTTAATTTTTTTTTAGAAAGAAATCAAGGATTGTAACAGTCTTTTATTACACTATATTTTCACAAAAGCAAAAAATTCTGGGAAAATGGATACATACACTCACATGTACATGAAAACAGTGCCTTGCAGTGGGTGGAAATCCCAAACATGCGATCTGGCATGTTTTTGGAAACACTCAAACCCTCTGGGGTTTGAGGCAAAACCTGCCTCTCTACTGCAACTCCCTGGCTACCCAAAAGGAAAGAAAAGCAGTAGACAAAAAAATTCAAGCCTCTTTTTCCCACTTATCCCCAGCAAAATGGATGAGATACTTTAGAACTCAAAACCAGAATTTTTCCCTCAACAATGCTCCACCTTTTAAAGAAACTGCTGGGGTACAGCTGTGCCTGCACTGTGCCTGTGGTGCCATGACACATCCTAGAGGGAGGAGCCCATGGGCTCCAGCAGGACTTGGCCGTGCACCATGTGCTCACACTGTGCCACCTGCAAGCAATGTGCCACCACAATGCACTGCTTCCAGCTACAACAATAAATCTGGGGGATATGGACCTTCCCAGAGGATTCAGCACGGCTATGACAGTTCTCTGCTGGCTCCTCACACTCACTGAGCATGGGCACTTCAGTGCTGCTGAGCAGAGCAGCCACATGCAGCGGAGAGGCTGCTGCTCTGTGTCCTGCAGCCCGTTCAAGGCAGAGATGCTCCAGTGGCTTGTGCCAAGACAAGTCACTGTGCAGAACAAGTCACTGTGCAACCTGCCCTCAGGGCTTCCTACCTGTGCAAACATACAACTGGGAATTGGGCATGGAAGCTACTGGGAAGTGTGTGCGTGTGCCTTCTGCATTCTTAGGCAGGCAGGCACTGCCACTGGGCTCTTTCTGGATAGCTCAGCAAACCTCCTGTCACATCCTGTATCCATCACACCTCAGCAGGCTGAGGCTGCAGCTCAGGAGGTCCCACTAACCAGTGCCACCAGTGAGCGATGGGTGCCCCTGCCCACAAAGCATGAAACACGTGGTGAGGCCACCACCCCACCCAAGGAATGGTGCAGAGGGAAGATGGGAGCAGGGCAAAACAGGGATACCTTGCGATGCTTCACCACATAATAGAGGATGGGGGCTCTGCTGTCAGGCCGGGGTCTCCACACCAGGTCATAGCTGTCTGTCTTGGATGTCCGTGGAGAACTGAGGATGATGGGGGCTTCGGCTGGAGTCACCAGCCCCTTGTTGGCTGCACACTGTGGAGATGCTGCTAGAGGGGTTGTCCCAGGCTTTGGCAGTCCAGCTGTATCCAAGGGCAGCTTTAAGGCACTGTCCCTGGAAGGTGGTGTTGGAGGTTGAGCTGAGTCCAGATGGGCATCTTGCCCAGGGTTGAGTGGAGCTCCTGGAAAACAAGGTGTCACAGCAGGGTAAACACCTATCCCAGTCTGTGGTTAAGGCACAGCTGTGAGCCCCTTGTGCGGTGCTGCCTGCTGTACCACTCAAAAAGGTATTGGCAACAATCCCTCCTTCCCCTGCTATAAACCACAGGGTTCTCTGTCTCTCTGCAGTTCTTCGGGTAAGTTGAACTGTGTAAGTTCAACAGGGTCCAAGGAATCGGGTAGTGCCTCTCCTACTCCAGGAAAATTCAGTTTTTAGGCTCTTGCTCAGTGCAAGTTCAGAGACAGAGCTAAGCCATGGGGTGAGGCACTACACCTAGATGTCTTGTGTCTCTTGTGTAGAGATCACCCAAATGTGCACTCATAGCCCCACCCTTAGAAGCAAAACTAGTGTCACGTGTTCCCACAGAAAGATATGGAGACCTCAGGCAGAGAAGCGCCTGCAGCGCAGGTTAAATAGGAAGCAGGGGCAACACCCCAGCTTCCTTCCCGTGTCTTTGTCCTGTCTGTCGGGCTGTGACTGAATGGCCATGGCTTTGGGGAGAGGGGCTTACCCGGGCCGGCTGTCCTCAGCTGCACCATGGCTTGGGCGCTGCCCACCTCGTTCTCGGCCATGCACTGGTAGATGCCCTCGTCCTCGGGCCCCACGCTGAGCAGCCGCAGTGCCCGGCGCGACAGCCGCAGCCGGTGGCTGCCCGACAGCGGCACCGCATTGCGCAGCCACATCACTGAGGGCTGCGGGTTCCCTCGCACCTTGCACGTGAACTTGGCACTCTGGCCCCAGGGAATGATCTGCTGGGATAGCTCCATGGTGACCTCTGGGGGTTCTGTGTGAGGAACAAACACAGACAGCTGAGCACCACTTGGCTGGGAGCATGGCACGGTCATGGCTTTGCACTTTCCTCTCTGACAGGGATGAGAGCAGAGTGATTGTTTCCTACCCTAAAGTCCCACTACTCCCTTTGTGGGGGCCCACATGGGTCTGCTTCAGTGCCCCTCCCCTTCAGCATCCACATAAGCTGCAAAGGGAGGTAGCCCAAGGCCATCTGCCCTCTCACATGACATCAGACGAGTGCCATTTTTCTGAGCTGAAATGCTACTCTGCGAAGACTGTGCTTGTGCCACAACACCACATTGGCACCTGATGAAATGCAATCTGTGAAACATAGGCTTAATCTCCCTAAAAATTGTGAGACTGGGAAGTTATGTGTGGTAGAAATATCTGAGGTGTAGTATCCCTTACGTTTTCCACTCCACACAGAGCTTCCCTACAAAGAACAAAAAACAGAACAAAACAAAGACACTCCAGTGTCTTCCCTAAGCCAATGTCAAATATGTCTAAAAAGCAATCAGGCTTCCACTAGAAAGTATTAGAACAAAAGCAGTGCCACAAATGACAGGATAAGAGCTTCTGCAGAGGAAAGGAGGATCCATCATCTTCAGCCCATGGTGGGAGCCAAGAAGGAGGAACTACAGCCCTGAAGAAAGAATTAGTCTGGTCTCCCGGAAACTGGAACCACAAGTAGGGGTTTGCATTACATTGTGGTTTGTCCAGGGAGAAGAAGAGTGCTTCAGCGCCAGTATCTTCCCCTAGAAGAAGATGAGATGTCCAAGTCCTTCCTGAAACAATGGCTCCAGCAGCACTCACCGAACACCTGCACGTTGTAGAAGATGAACGCGGCACCGGCCTCGCCAACGCCATTGTCGGCAGTGCAGCTGTAGGTGCCCGAGTCCTCCTCGCTCGTGGGGTCGATCAGGAGGTTGCTGAGCAGGAAGCGCGTCTTGTTGTAGGCGGAGACGCCAGAGCCATCCTTGGCCCAGGTGACCCGCGGCGGGGGGATCCCGCTGGCCACGCACTCCAGGATCAGGCTCTGGCCCTTGGTGACAATGATGGTCTGAGCCTCAGGAGGGTAAATTATCCGGGCTGCTTCCGCTGTGGAGCCTGGGGAGGAGAGATGGAGGAAGGAGGTGCGTGGGAAAGAAGGCGGATGGTGGGAGGGCATCCTGTGCAGTGGGTAAGTAGGGACAATGGTAGAGCAGGCTGTTTTCCTCTGCTGGGATGGTAAATGGCAATGCAGGACCAGAGGGACATTCTGTAAGGGTTCTCTGCACACACCAAAGCCACTTTGCCAAAGGGCTAAGGGCCTTTGCCCGCCTACCACCAAGAACCAATCCTAAGGAAGCATGGCAACCCCAGGGCTGCATACACATACTCCAGGAGCAGCCCTTGGGCCTTCTGCTGCTGGAAAGGAGTTTTCTCAGCAACTGATAATGGTTCACACAGAAAGCCAGCTGTACCAGACAGCCCCCAGAGCTGGAGATGTGCGGTGAAGGGAGAATGGCTTACGTCTCACACGGAGCCTCTCACTGGAGACTGAAGTTTTCACCTCCTGTGTCACAGGGTTGTAGGCAGCACATTTATAAGTCCCCTCATCCTCCTGGCTGGCATTAACGATCTGAAGGTTTCCAGATGGCATAATAAGATAATTGTCTAGAGAGAGAGAAAAGAAAGTGGCACATGATCACAAGATATACTCCTGTCCAGCCTCCTGGAACACATGCAGTGTCCTGAAGAAAAGGTGGACGAGGGGGAAAGAAAAAACCATGATGTCCCAGGCAGCATGGACATCAGGGAGATCATGCCAGGGACCCTGAAGTAACTTGTGTTCAGACAGGTGGCAAAGGGACAAGGAGGCAGCAGGTAGAGATAGCTACTGCTGGTAAGGAAGGGTGAAACTGAGGGTCCTGTTGGGACAGACCTCTGTGCGCTCACCTCGGGAGGCCTCCAGCCACTCCTGCTTCACACTGTAGCGGACCTGAGCCTTGGGGTGACTTTCGGGCAGGTCGCAGGCAATCACGGCTGTGTTCCCTTCATCCACCTCGATCACATGCTGGCCGTCAAACTTGAAATCTTTGAGATCTGCAAAGAGAGCAGAAGACAAGGCATCTCAGTGGCTGGCTAAACATCTCAGCATCAGCTCCTGCTCTCCCCATGAACTCGGGGCTGTTTCCTCGTGGTGCTGGCAGAGGACTGCTGTGACCCCAGCAGCTAGGGAAACTGGCTTCCTTTCACAACTCCCCCTCCCTACCCCCCCTTTATTCCTACAAAATGAGTAACTTAAAACACAGCTTCTGGAGAAACTGCCTGCTCCAGGGCTGGGAAACTGGGTGTGAAAAATCCTGGCCTGAGAGTAAAAAATAAGCCAACTTACTGTAGCACTGAAGGGCAGCCAAAAATGGTCCTTCTGCTGCCTGCTACTTCACACATGGCTGCTGTCCTGCTACTGAGAAGCTGACTTTGTAGTCATAACTCAGGAAGCCCAGCCTGCTTCAAGGGTGTACAGATGCCAGGTGGGAGAAGTGTGTGATGCTCCCTGAGCTCCTCCCACACCTGAGAAATCAGCATCTCTGTTCCAGGCACTCTTGCTCCAATCAAATATCTTTCAGCTGGAAGTTGGTTAACCACACATGTGCCCAAGCTCCAGTTAACAGAACAGGGACTTGCAAAGAAAACCAGCTCCTCCTCAACATGGCACAGCTGCTCCTTCCCTAAAGCAGCTGTGAAAACCCTGTCTCACCACATCCCTCTGCCCATGCTGTGATGGGAGTTCCCACCTTGGCTGGGCTGATGTGGGTAGCAGGACTGGAAGCACAGGAACTAAGAAGAAGGGGTACCTAACCTTTTGTTTTCTTTTCCCTGTTTTTTTAAAGCAGGAGGAAAGGACTGCAGCAAAACCCCATGGATCTGGAAGGGCAGGGAGTATGCCAACCTGGCCCCAACAAACTTTTCAGAGAGAAAACTGGTTTCCATTCTCTCTGGGCGTGATGGCAAATCTTGCGGACGCACTGCAAGCTTGAAGTTTGTCTCAGACACCTGTGCTGTGAGGGAGGAGGTTTTGTCCCTCGTGCATTTTTACAATGCTGTACACCAGCCCAGGTGTTTTCACCCCTAGTGAAAACAGCACATCCCGCAGTTGGTTGTTGTCACAGGTGACAGGTCACACTGTCATATCAAGGCTCAGGTTGGTGCCTCTTCCCAGGATCAAGGGCTAACAGATCTCCTGAATGGCATGCCACTAATTCTGGATCAGACCCCAGTCTAATGCAGTGTGTTGCATTCTGCAGCCAGGGCACAGCCTCGTGCTGTCGACAGCTCCCTCGGCCCCAGAACCCATCCCAGGACGTGGCAGCCGTGCCCTCGGGCAGTTTGGGGCCGGGGGGCAGCAGGAGGGCTGGCGGCGGGCGGGCGGCCGGCAGCCTCCCTTGGCAGCCCCAGCCAGCAGAAAAATGCGGGGCTTGTTCTCTGGGAAATGCAGCAGCGCTCCAAGAGCAAAAGACAACTCTGGCTCCAAGCTTCTCCCACCCACAGTCATGGAAAAGTGACATGAAATTTCTCAAGCAGACTTTCTGATTAAAGCAAGATCCTTTATGGAGTTTAAATAAAAACCAGCTCTCTTGGCAAGGCATCGAGAAAGCCTCCCCGAGCGCGGTGCGGAGGGGCTGTCGGGCGGCTGCTGGGGGAGCCAGCGGTCCCGGGCCCAGATCTGAGGGGAGGAGAGGAGGTTGAAAAGAAAAGGGGAGGTTTTGCAATGTCATAAAAATGATTTGCAATGAACATGCTTAATACTTCTGGAATTTCTTGGCATTGTTCAATTAAAAAAAATAATAAAAAGAAGGGATACGGGTGAACTTCAGAAATGTGATTAATCCTTTAAGACAAGCTGAGGATGGGAGCCATGTTTCCATTGGATATTAAAGCCAGATGAAAGTTAACTCTTAACTTGTGAAAAGCTGGCAGCGCCTCACGCTCCCCCTCCAACAAAAGTTACTGCTAGGGCAGGGAACGATGATGGATATTTTCTCCTCTTTGCTTTTTATATTTGATCAAGGAATAAAACAGTGAGAGCCACAGAAATGGAAAGAGGTGGAGAAGTGGCGAAAGCCCAGGGTCTGCCTGCCCACACTGCGCATGTTTTGCTGATCAACAAAATATAAACGAGCATCAGGAAAATTAATGTGCGCCTTGGTGGTCTGGATTCATCACAGCCAAATTAAGATTTTGGAGCCAAGGCACAGGCTCCAGCAATGCTGGCAGGGATCTGCACACACACACTTACACGAGCACGTGTACGTGCACGCATACCCTGAGGAGAAGAAGGGGCCCAAGAGCCTGGAAAAAGAGCAAACCCAAGGGCCTGGCATAGCAGAGCCGTCTTGAAGATGGAAAATGATGACCCTGTGCCAGGGCACCCCTTGGGGTGGCTGTGGGCTGGGCAGGTGTGGGGGCCTCTCCCAGGCAGCCCCCCAGATGGTGGCTCGGCCCACATCTCACAGCTGTGCGTGGTGCAGCCCCACAGTGGGGAGCTGCAGCTCTTCCTGGCTTCCCCTCAAGCCCAGAAGTGAGGGACAAGGGGTGAAACTGTAGACAATGGGGGAAAGAACAGAGGAAAGGAAGGGATCCTGGGGTGGCTGGGGGAGCAAGAACCAGGTGCCTTTGGAGAAGCAGAGTGAAGCTGGCAGGGGAGAGGGGAAAAATAGCAGAACTGGGACAAACTACTTTCTCGTATGCCAAGTGTACGAGCTTCCTGCCAAACTACTCTCCTAAATTCCTGCTTCCCCACAGAGAACAAGACTGGTTGACTTGCCAGTGGATTTTGGCCACAGGCAATCTCAACTGCCCCGCTCACCACTGGTATGGGCATGTAGAGCCATCCTTTAGGGCCAATGGGTCAGCCAGAGCTGGTGAGGGGTGGTCAGGGTCACCCCGTCCTCCTCTGTGCATGGGACAAGCTCCCCCACACATCCTGTTGCATTTGGCCCCAGCACAGCAAAACAGAGGGCACAGTGCCAAGCTCAGACAACCAGCTTCATCCTGGGGGGTTCAAACAAGCTGCCTCTGAGTTGTGGGGGGACCATGCATGTCCCCCACCAGCAGGGAGGGCTGGAGGACAGGATCCATGCCAGGGGGATATGCAGCACTTGCCCCTTCAGCTGCGCAGTCAGTGGCAGCCAGGCCCCACATCTAACATGCAATTTGCACTGGAGTCTAACAACCACTGCAGCTGGGAGAAACCACATCCCCTCTCACTGGTTGGGTTTTCCTTCTCACATGGCAGCACCCAGCGTGCCAGCCCATGTTCTTGTCCTTAAAAGACACGCCTGACCACAGTGAAGCAAATCCTCATCTCCCAGCCATTGTCCGGGAGGTGCTGCGGACAGACAGACTGAGCAGTGCCAATCCCAGCTGTGCTGGGACAAGAGGGCTTTTCCCCCCCTTTTTTTGTTCAGGAGGGAGTGCAACCAAAGGCCATTGCTCATGTCCATCTGCAGCCAGCTCTGAGGCATGATGGGGTGAACTGGGGTGCAGCTCTGCAGCCAACTGTGCTGCTGTCACTGGGGAGGGAAACCAGCTGAGTCCCAGGGCTGGGGGCCAAGCAACGAGGCAGGCAAGACAGAGCTGATTAAATGAATGGGAGACCATAAATGAATCTGGAGAAGAAGCAAAAGTAAATGAAATGATGGCCCCAAGGTAAAAGGTTTCCCTGACATAGGGAAGAGTGAAAGAGGAAAGGGAGGGAAGGGGAATAGGCAGGAATAGGGTCCTCCAGCTTGGGGGCAGGCACCTTCCACTGTTCCCCCCTCAGCTGTGAGAGCAGCCTAGGGCTATGGCTCTCACTCCCCGTCCAGCCAGCACCACAGGAGCCTGGGCACTGGTGCTGTCATCACCAGATTCCTCCCACCCTGCTGAGACAGGCACAGCCCCACAGACTCCAGCCTACTGATACCCACCCCAGCTCATCACCCCTGCCCTGGGCCATCTCACTCCTCAGAGCCACAGCTCTGATGGTTCACAAAACTCCACCTGTGTTTTCCTTCTCTCCCCTCCTCACATCGCCTCTGCCCCCGGGACCAGAGCTCCCGTGCCTGCTCTGCATATGCTTTTCCAACAGGCAGCTATCCTCTTCCATCCCTCCCTCCCTCCCTCCCTCTGGGGAGTATCTGCCAAGAGGCCCTAGCGGAGGAAAATGAATGGGGTTGTCTTCAGAAAGCAGCTGCAAATTCCTGGGGGATGCCCAGCCTGACCCCGTGCAAGGTCACTGCCCAGAAGCTCCACATGGTGAGGCCCAGCTTCCCACACGTGCTGCCACAAGGCCGAGGACTGACCTCACCCATGGCACTGATGGAGGGAACAGGGCAATGAGCCACCCCTGCCCACTGCATTCCTGGGACACAGCTACCTGCAACCCCACACCCCCGGCCACAGGGACACTGGAACAGGTGGAGTTCTTTTACTGCACCCCTCATCTATTTTTCTGCTTTGTTTTCAAATATCATGTCTATCCAGGTCAGGCTTGCTGCTGTGTTTGATGCCCTGATCTTCTATGCTTACAGATGAGTTCTGGGAGTTACACAGCTACCTCTGCTCATCAGCCTTGCTTCAGCCCTGCACTTCAGTAGCCCCTGTGAGCTCCATGAAGAGCTCCTGACCTTCCAAGCCTGTGGCTGTTACAGAACCAGCCCTCAGCACCACGTACAAGTCCATGGTGGAATCACTCAGCCCCGCCAGAGCCCACTGCAGCTGTGCCTTTTACATACAGCACCTCTGCCCAGGAGAGGGGCTGGGGCAGGGCTTTCTGGCAGGATGGCAACTTTGCCACCTAGAATCAGGCACAGAAAACATTTCTTCTTTGCAGCTTTCATTCATACCAAGGCTTAAAGCCTGGTTTGGAAAACCAGGGATACTCCTGTTTTATCCATACAAGCTGTCCCAGACTGCAGTGCTGCCCTGGGGCCTGCAGGGCTGATCTTGTGCACCACAATCAGGCCAGCACCGATCAGTAGGTGTGACCTGCACTGACATGCCATGGGCTGCCAAGGTGCTCCAACTGCTGTGGAGCTCCAGTTCATCTCTAACTGGACTTAGTGGTGACCGAGTAATGCCTGAAGTGCTGCTCCCTTTGTCACTTTGTGAAATCCTTCCCTTCTGCAAATCCCTCCTCCCTCTACCTCTTGGATAACAACAGTTATTTTATCTCTGCTGGAGAAATTAAGTGCAAGTTTCAACCAGCACTCTGAGCCAGGGTGAAGAGAGATGGCCTCAGCATCACTCTCATTGGCTCAGATGAGAGAAGGAGGTGTGAGTCCCAGGGCTACACCGTGGCTGCCAGCACTGCAGTGATGGCTATCTGCTTGCTGACTGTCAGCAAAGCACAGCAGGCCCCAGGGCACCAGGCATACAGAGCCTGGGGCATTCCAGACTCCTTCCTTCAAACAAGGCCCAAAGAAAGGAGGGGAAATAGCCTAAAAGTTGGCCAGACAACTTTACCTACACTCCTCAAAACCTAGCAAGTCACTTCTTCCAATGACTCCAGGTCCTCTTCCAAAATAAACCCAAGCCTTGAAAATGTTTCCATCGCCCTCTTCCCCCCACCGCTTTCATTCACACATTCCAGTTTCACTTTCCCCTTGCCACCCCAAAATAATTTTTGGATGGAACTAAGACTTTCAGAGGGTTTTCTTTCAGCCCTGAAGGTTATCTGGAGGAGATTTATCAACTGCAAGCTGACCTGCCAGGGGCTTTCCTCGCACCATGGTCATCACTGAATCAGCTCTGAGCACGGTCCTATAGAGGAGGTCTGGAGCAGGACAGAAAGCCTGGGCCACAGCTGCTACCACAGCTTTCAAACTCAGTCCCACCACCAAGTGGTGCTCCCTGTTCTTTCAGAGCAACACCACTGCTGCAAGCAGACTCCAGCTCATGAACATGAGACTGGTTATTTGAACCTCTCCAGAAGATTCTCCTCCCACACCTTCAGTCCCACACCTTCACTGGGATGCCCTATCTCTCTTTACTCACTGACTGCTGTATCTTCCCCATCTGGGTGCTCTCTATCACCCGAGGCTATCCAGGTGTGTGGGATGCAGCCTCTGCCATCCCCAGCTACCCCTGAGGACGACGGACCCGTGCAGCACAGCACAGGGGTTTTCCACAATGGATTAGCTGCTTGATCATCCAGCCTCTGGCTCCAGTTTTGTGAGCTCCACTGAGTGGTGTTCCTGACTTCCTCCCAGAATTGCGTTTGCCATGACAGGG
This sequence comes from Melospiza georgiana, assembly GCF_028018845.1. Taxonomy (NCBI): domain Eukaryota; kingdom Metazoa; phylum Chordata; class Aves; order Passeriformes; family Passerellidae; genus Melospiza; species Melospiza georgiana. The sequence goes on from NC_080431.1 coordinate 86,006,514, forward strand.
ACACAGCAATGACCAAGTCCTTCTCTTTTGCACACACTAGGCAAAGGTGATTTGGCTCCTGGAGAGGGCTCATGCACTACTCAGAGGCTTTGATTCGTCCTGAAGGACGTTATGGGGCCTTCTGGTGCCTTAGGACCTGTCCCCATTCCCTGCTAAAGCAGTCAGATAGGTCAGACATACTTTTCCCAGGAGACAGAGCTGGTGGTAGCAGGCTGGGACGTGAGTGAAAAAAGAAAAGGGGATCAGCTAAGCAGGAGCTGATCAGGCTGAGGAGCTGTGCACACCCTGCTCTCCTAAATTCAAATCATGCCCTTGGTAATCCCATCCACCTCTCCCCTCCTCTCCTTCTCTCTATCAGGCCACCAGCACACACAGCCCCCTTTCTGCTCTGGAATGTGTTCTCCGAAACTTAATCTCAGCATGGGGCTCAGGCCAAATCCCCCAACAGATTCGGCCCCGTGACAACTCCCCCCCTCCCACCCTACTTCAGAGTTCAGCAACTCTCTCCTTGCTTTCCCTGGCCTCCTCCTCCCACCCTGTCTGGCCTAAACATTTCACTCCTGATTAATGTAACAGTGACAAGCCAATAGTTCTTGGCTTTAAAGCAAAGCCAGGCCCCACTTTGCACAAACATCTTCACATCTTCATTTTCTTAAGACTTAGCCCCAAACTCCCTTTTTCTGGGAAAGATGAAGCCCTTTCTACACTCAGGGACTGTCACTGCAAGGCAATGGCAGCCTCCTCTGCACACACTTGCTCCACCAAACACTGTGTGGATTTCTGAGAAGGTGGGGCTCTCCGCTGCTTTTTTGCACATGCATCGAGATACAAACCCTTCTGCCCAAATACATACAACATCTGGCCAAAACCAGGTGCTTGCAAGAAAAATTGCCCACCTAAGACACCTCTGGCCATGCACACGTCTCCCAGTGCCAGAAGGCAGCAGTGAGGAGCGTGTAAGCTCAGGAATAGGAGCAAAGTCCCTTGCTCAGAGTTGTGTCTCAAGAAGGCAGTAAAACTTAGCACACACTGACCCTGTGTGGGCATCAGCCCCAGCAGCAGTTGGGCCATCAGCTCTAGCAGGTACTACTTACAAACTCCATCAATAAGTCAGGAACCAGAGGAGGCAGCCTAACTGACAGGAAACCAAACCCCACAGCTCAGGCATTCCCTGGTCTTGCAAGAACTTCTCCCTGAAGGACAGATTTGCAGCCTACCACGTAGAAGGAGGATAGCTTGGGTCAGACTGGGCCACACCATGTAAGCCAGTCCATGACAAAAATGCTACAAAAGGGCCTATGCCAAAGGAGTCATCCCTTGATGGCAGCACGAGCAAGCAAGAATGGATGAGCTCTCAAGACGTGTGAGCGATGGCCCAAGCAAGGCAGGGGTGTCAGAGAACTGAAGCTACTCACTGGCTAAGGTCACCACTGCAGGGACACTGGCAATGACTCCTTCAGGCACACGAGCGATGCACTGGTAGCGCCCCACGGTGCGGTTGGTGAGAGCCGTGATGCTGAGCTTCCCTCGCTCCACGTGGATTCCCAGCACCTCGTCTGAGCCAGCCAGCTCCTTCCCGTTCAGTCTCCAGGTGAGGTTCACTTGGGGGGGGTCCACCACACACCCCAGGCTGACTGGGCCTCCAAGCTTTTGGACAATAGAGGCAGGTTGCACTGTGACCTGCAGAGATTCACCTGCACAGAGGGAAAAAACGGGAATAAGAAAGCTCTGTGAGACTCAGCAATAGAATGGACAGAGGAAAAAGCTGCAGTGCTGTACTATTTGCATTCCAAATGGCCTTTCCTTGTGTTGCGGCATCCCCTGGAGTCCTCATATACCCACCCTAATTTTTAGAGATGAACCTCAGCCCATTTCTTCCTGGCACCGCCTGAGAGAAATGTTCGACTCCAAATGTATCCTCCTCTGGAAGAGGGTTTGAACCTAGACCTTTGGTCAAGGCTACTCAGGGAACAGCAGAGAGAGGAAACCTCTTTGTCTGTGAGGCATGGCTACGCTAAACAGCACTGAGGCAAAACAGAATGGGTAAGAAAAGAAACTCACTCAGTTTGGCAAAACAGCTGGCAGCCACAAGCACGAGGCAAGGGACGGGGAACATGGGCCTCTTCCTTCCACGTGTCATTGCCATCCCATGTGCTGTGACCTGGGCTGCCCAGGGAAGGGTCCCATAAGCTGCTGCAGGGGATGCAGTGGATTTGTGGCAGCGGATTCCTGTGGATGACAAGAGAGATAGGATGGATGAAACCCTCAGGCTTCCCTCTGCTTGGCAGCCCTGCCTGGCTTCTCTACCAACACCCCTAAACTGCCAGATCACCAAGCCAGTGGCCTGAGGAGACTACAGATGCTGATGCAATCATTTCTCTTCTCCAGGCTCTCCCCCAGGCACAGCTGGGAGTCTCCCAAGACATCCCATCCTAAGTACACAGGCACACACAGACACACAGTCTCCTGCTCCATTTTGTACTTGGCACAGTGATTGACAGTGATGCACACCGGGCAATCTTCAGGAGCAAAACACAAACATTTCCAACAAAGTGTCACTGAAGCTATCCACTGAGTGTTGCTGCCACTTCTTGTTTATGTCTGGAATATATTATATTTTGAACACTAAAGTAAATGAGCAGTACAAGTCCACTCTAACTAAGAGACTCAACCTATGAAAATAGTTCAGATTAACAGTTCTGCCTGAAACACACCACCTATTTTAACTCTACACAAATCACCAGGCTCATACTTGAAATTGTCAACTAGCCCCAAAAAACTAGAAATGTAAGGTCACCTGTCACAACCCAGGTTGCTGTGAAGAGCTGCACACTGCAGCAGCTGCTTTGGAGACCCATGAAGGAACACTAAAGCAGACAAGCCAGATCAGGGGGACTAAAGACCTCAGCAGCGGCCCCAAGAGACACCTCAGATGTCAGACTGAGTTCATCTTTAATCAAAGGCAATAGGCTGAAGTCAAGAGGAGATTTCCCTCTACTGGCATCACAATGCAGCCATAGGATTTTGAGCTCTCTTCAGCTGCAGCACCAAGACAACCTGCAAGCCTTAGGGCACTGCAGAATTGCTCCCGTGGCATGTCTAGAGGGAAGAAGCGCAAGACCAAACCCAAAGCAGCCATGGCAGCCAGCCCAAAGAGCAGTCACGCTGTCTGCTCCCCCTGCAGCAAACAGCTCATTAGCCACAATCACCATCCTCAGGAGCACCTGACTCTGCAGGGTGGTATTTCCTACTTCCACCATGGTCACTGCTTGAGCTATCACCTGTTTGAGCATGTGTTCTCCATACCAATCTCAGTCAAAAAAGGGCACAAGCTCCTTCAATCATAACCCCAAAATTAAACCTCCTAACTCCTGAAGTAAGGACTGACACATACGCCCCCTGAGATGCCTGGTGAGTTGTTCAAGGCAATGCTGATTATTGCTAGCAAGGAAACCACACATATTTGGGGAAATATCACCAAGCTACTCTCAAATTACTTTGTTTGGCTTTTGGTGACAGCAAAGGTGCAGAAGTGCAGCATAGGGCAATGTCCATGGCCAGCATGCTGGGATGCACATTGTAACAGCAAGAACCCAGCGGGCTGGCTTGCATGCCTCTCTGCAAACTGGGATGTCCCTCTGACAGCCTCACAAGCTGTCCCCTTTCCCCCCCACCACATCCCAGAGCTCTGCTTGAAGGAGAAGTTATGGAAGAGACACATAAAGTTGAGAAGAGGAAAGATAAACCTCCTCAGAGCTGGTGATTTCAAAAGGAAGAAACATCAAGCAAAGCAACATGCTGCTGGAGTTTGGAAAGGCCACAAAGAGCATCTTTACATGGCCCTTTGCAGGCCAGTATGAATCCAGGGCACTGGCTGGCCCAAGGCAGCTCTTTACAGGAGTTACAGAAACATGGGTACAGTGGCTGTGAGGCCAAGATGACAAGCCCTACTGAGAGGCAGAATAAATTAAGTCAAGCTTGGCATGGCCCAATGTGGCTTGCAGGCATCCAGGAGCATAGATGGAGTTCAGACATTGGACATATCCTGAAGGCATCCAGAGAGAACCTAGGCCATACTCCAGCTACTGCAGGCCACAGCCCCGTTACATGTGGAAATCCCTGTGGGGAAACTCCAGTGCCAGAGACAAGACAGTAACTTCCCTCCCACACACCTCATCCTTCTTGGTGTTCACTCTCCTCACCTGAGAAGAGTCTCAAAATTTCCCCCACCAACCAGCACATAGTGACTTGACAGCTCCAAGTCAATCAGGATATTTTAGTTGACTGACTTGGAGACCCATCTGAGTTGCTCAAGTTTATTTCTCCATGTAAGACAGCCACCAAAGCACCCTTCATTATGCCACAGCCACCACGGGGAGTCCCCACTGATGGTGGCTGTAAAAGTGCCCTGGGTCTGTCCATACCACAACATGCAGTGTTGACACCACTGCTGATGCACAAGTTATGGTCACTAATTACACTCATCTGGAAAAGACTTTGAGGTAGTTCAGGCTTAAAAACACCTCACACCCTAACGTTTACTGGAGATTGAAAGCCTTTCACTGATGCAGAAGAAACATTTTGGGGTAGGACTTACTGTCTGGCTCCTCAGCATTGGAAGCCTATGGAGCAAAGCTGACTCATTCCCCCTATCTGGATGGGTTTGGCAGCAGGATGGAAAAATGCTGGATGGAAAGGAGTTGCTCCCTAGAGCCCAGGCTGAGGGAGGGGGTAGGCAAAGATATTCCCAACCAGACCTCCCTGCAGCTCTGCGTTGCACAGAGCCTCTGGCCAGAAGGGCAAAGCCAAAGGCACAGCACTGTGCATGAGACCCCTCGTGAGCTAGGACCACCCAGGCACATGGATGCAGTGACTGAACTGGCTGCCCCCAGGTCTGTGAAAAGATGAAGAGCAATAGGTGGGGAGAAAAAAAAGGGGAGCTCAAAAAATTTGGCCACAGCGCTAGGCAGATTGAACAGTACTGAGCAGAGAATGAGGAGAGAAGGTGTGTTGCAACAAGTGTATGCATGGTACCTCCCCAAACCTCCAGGCAAGAGTACAAGCTCTAAATAGGGACATGTGGCCATTTCTTTCACAGCTGAGTGAAGTACAAAAAGTAAATGGCCAGCATAAAAATAATGAGGAAAATGAATGAAAACATCAATTCCAAAAGAACTATTAGGATCTGGGGCCAGATTTTGAAATTCTCAGCTTTTACAATTGAAGCCAGATTTTCAAAAGCATTCAGTTCTTGACATGCTGAGCACTCCTGAATAGGCAACCAACTTACTTCGATGCCTAAATGGGAGCTGACCTCTTTTGAAAATGCTGTCCTTAAGCAGGCTGCAATAATGCAAAGCAAGGAACTTTATCAATCAGACAGCTTTCGATCTGCCTCGTGTCCTGCCAGCAGCACCAGAGTGGACTGCAGTGGGAAAGAAGGCAGAGGTGGGAAGTGGAGGAGACCCCAGGCACCCCAGCTGACTTCCCAGAGGCTGCACCAGGGGCTGCAGGGCTGCTGCATGCCAGGGTCCTGCTCTGCTGCCTCCTCTCCCCAAGGCAGGTTCCTTGTGAAGTGCCCCTGGCTGCAGCACTTCTGCAGCCACCAATAACACCACTCCTGACAGCTCCTGCTTAATTGCTATCTAGGAAAAGAAAGAGTTAAAGTAATTTAAAGAGATTCGAGAGGGAGGGAAAACAAAAAAAAAATTGTTTGTTTATTTATTTTAAATTCTTTTCTGCTAGGTTAAAATAACAATTTCCTGTCGGTGGAGCTCTAAGTCCCTTTCAGACAGCCCAGTAAATCAAAAGAGGGGCCATTAAGAGAACAAAATTAACGAGAGCTTAATCAGTTAAGGAGGGGCGGTGGGGGTGTAAAATCTGTCGGCTCAGCTTCCCACCACACACCTAAGGCCAGCGAGGCCCCTGCCTGCAGCCCCAGCTGTGCCACGGCGGCGGAGGGCACGGCAAAGGCGGCGGAGCGAGGAAGGAAAACCAGAGGTGAGGATATAAAAGGGAAGAAAGGCCCGCGCCTGCGCGGGGGGGTGACAAATCTCGAAAGGAAAAAGGGACTTGAATTAAGCACAGGCCGCAGGAGAGGTGTTTGCTGATTAGAAACTGAAGGTTTTACTGAGGAAATGCAGCTCACAGCCCCAAGCCCCCTCCTGCTTAACAAGGGCCAGCCAAGCAGCCCTTGTTACTGCCACATTGCCGGTAATTTACAAGGCTCCCAAATAGGAACCAGCCCGTGCTCCAGCTCCGGGGCAGCATCCCGCAGCACACATCCCAGGCACGGATGGTGGGAAGGCTGCGGGAATGCCCAGGCAGGCCGGGAGCTGTGCGGAGGCACCGACGCACACGGCAGCGGGTGGGGTTGTGTCACTCACACGGACCTTGGGAACTCCTTCCTGCAAGGCAGGAACAGCGGGAAGGGGCAAGGACTGCTCTGCACCCAGGGAAAGGCTGCAGCAACTGCAGTCCCGCTACCAGCTGGGGACACCCTGGGTGACGCTGGAGAATTCACTGCAGCTGCTCTCTGTTTCCAGCAGGTCAAGTAGGGACAGTGAAACTCCCAGCTCTCTGTTTCATACATTGAGACCTCAGCTTTTCAGAAAAATCAATGTCTTACACAGTATTATGAGCCAATTTTACTTGTAATCATTACTTTTTAATACAACACAGTAGTTTTTTCCTGCCTAAAGCAAAAACCACTGGAAAAAAAAAAAAAAAACGTGAAAAAGAAAAGGGCAACAGCACCCCTTTGTTTTACAAATTGAGGAATCTTGAGGGCTAGAAGAGGAAGCTAACCTGGCCCAAGGTTATCCAGTAAAGCAGTGGCAAGTGGGGCTGGAAATCAAAAGCTCTCTGATAGGAATCTCCATCCTATCAAGCAAGCTGTTCTTGGATGCTAAATGCTTTCCATCCCCTCTGAAAAATCCCACTGTACAACTGTATAATCCTCTAGGTGCAAAAATACTGTCCAGGTGACATCTTTGAGCAGATCAGCTGCAAAGTCCCTAGAGGATTCCTGGGCATGGACAGCAATCTGGACATCCCTGACTGCTTCTCCCTGACCCATCAAACAGTAACATCCCACAGGGCAAAATTAACCTCTACCCAACCCCAGTCCCCATTTCAAAGTATTAATTTCACACAGATAAGTTAGGCTCATTTTCTCTGAAAGGGTTTGGGAAAAGGACAGGTTGGTGCAGGACAGAAGCTCCTCTCCCACAGAACATCATGGGCAGCTGATGGGGATGGGTGTGCAGATGCCATAGGGAGTGGCAGGATCCCAAATGGGAAAAAGCTGGTATCAGGAGTGGGCAGAAAGGCAGAAACCAATATTATACTGCTATGTTTGAAGTCAAGGAGGTAGCACAGTGTTTGTGGAAACAAGGATAAAAGCTTGCCTGTTTTTCCCTCTTGTAGCACTGAGAGCTGATTTCAGAGTGCATTAGCTCTTTTAACGTAGCCCTTGACTAACTGTATGAGAGGGTCGCCTTCTCCCTTTTCTAAAGTGATTAGGCAAAAAGACTCTCTCAGCAGTTGCTTGTGAGCTCAGAGAGTCCATCAAAAAGCCACAACAGAGAAAGCCTGGGATAAATTCATGCTCATACTCAGAAAGAAAATATCCAGAATAAAACCTGGCATGGCGAAACCACTAGAGATCAGTGAGTTTGCCTAAAAACTGCAACTGGGTGACCCTAAAAAGAATCACAGTTTTATTCAAGCAAGTCCTGAGAAACAGACACCTCTTTAAAAAGTAAAGTAAACTTGCGGGGAAAACATCTCTTTTCCTTGAACAGAACTGCTCATGCAAACCAAACCAGCAACAAACCAAACATGCAAACATCTTTGTAACTTTTTTTGTCTTCCTCAAGATGAAGCTACTTCCCTGAGCAGTTTCTTTCCATAACAGCCTGCAGCATCACCAGGGAGAGGACTGGGCATGCTGGCTTTGAATTAGCAACAGGATGCAAAGCCTTCTCATAGCCTGTCTGACTTTTGCTCATATCCCTGAGGACCCAAGGCCTGCAGTTTCTGGCAGCTCTCCATCCAACAGCTCCTCTGAACTGAGCGCCACTTTCCAGCTGGCATTGATCAGGCTGACTTTGCTGAGACCCAGCAAACCCCTTCATGTTGGCATTTCATCAGCCAGCAAGTGTGAGGCTGCCTGAAGAAGAAATGCCACCCTCACACCTGCCACGGGCTCCCCAGTGTCCCCACAGCAGTGGCACCACCATGGGTGAGGCTCACCTTGGGCACTGCCTGTGGCACGGTGATCCCAGGGTGGCATGACCTGCCAGCTGGGGACAGCTCTAGTGCGGGCAGGCCACGGATGCAAGGATGGCCTTGCCCCACAGGTACACGTCCTTTTTTCCACAGTTACCGGGAGAGGAGCCCTGTGCTAAAACAGAGTATACACACTGGCTTTTGCTGCCCCTTGGCGTGCCCTGAAAGCAGCTCCAGTCCTTGAAAAGACAAGGCTAAAGCGTAAGAAAAAAAGAAAATCCACCTCCTTTCTTCAATATCATGCTCCCCCCATGCCCTAGACACTTAATTTCCCTCTTTCACCCCCCCCCCCAGCTTCCCCCTCCATTCTGAGTAAATTCAATTTGACAACCCTGCTAATTGGATAAACGCTGCTCCCTACGCTCCTTTAAGGCTGCCCGCTTTTCTCTCCTTGTTTTTGGAGGGCGATTGTGGCTGTTCTTTAACATGAATTCCATCTGCTTTATTTCTCCTCTGCCCATTCAAGACACCTCCTGAATATGTATGAGGGGCTGCGCCCCCCCACCCCTTTTCTCCTCCATCCCACCTCCCTCCCTCATCACCCCCCCACCCCTCTCCCTGCCCTCTCCTATTGCCCGGGACAATAACCCCCCAAATGCCCCCTTCTCCCACCCGGGCCCTTTTTGCTTTAGATAAACACAGGCAGTGTCAAGTGTGAGGAGGGGGGGGGGGAAGGATGGGGTTCAACTGCCAGTCAAGCCTCGGGCCCTCAATGAAGCCCGGAGGCCTACCCTAATCTGCTGCATGCTTGCCATATGGGAGCTGTGTTGCCCTGGGAAACACTAACAGGCAGAACGGAGCTTAATAGAGTCCATATTCATTGTAATGCAGTGAAATGGCTCGAGGGACTATTGCCCCTTGGGTCTGTTTTCATTCTTCTGTTCCCCCTCTTTCTTTTCTCTCTCTCTTTTTTTTTTTTTTTTTAATAAATTTTTTTTCCTCCCCTCCTTCTCCCCCTCCTTTTTTTTTTTTTTTTTTTTCCTTCTGTTTTGGTTTTTTTTTCCTCCTTCTTTCTTCCTTTCAAAAGGACGAAGTCCCTGGAGAGCTCTAATCTGGAGAGGTTGGGGGCTCCCCGAAGGGCTGGCCAGCCGATGGGGCAGGAACGGGACGGGGGAAGGGAGAGGGTGGAGGTGGTTAGGGAGGCGAAGGAGAGGTGGAGGGCAAGAGGAAAGTAGTAACTAATAAGCATGCAGCCGGCCAGCTGTCAAGATGCTGACAATACTGCTCCGGGTGCAAAGAGCCCGACAGGCAGCGCTGGCACAGAGCTGGCGCAGGGTCCTCCCGGGAAGCGCCGGCCTCCCCTAAGGGCCGCCCCGAACGCGGCACAAGCGGCAAAGAGAAAAAGAAAAAAAAAAAAAAAAAAAGAAAAAAAAAGAGAAGGGCGCAGATGGAGCGTGCTGCACAGCCTCTTCAGAAACAAAGTGCACCTAGGAAACAGATGTTGTTGCTGCAACAAGCCTGGAACTACTGGCTGCTCTCTGGCTCCTTCTCCCAAGTGTGGGCCGGGAGAAAGGGGCCCTGGAGCAGCTGCCAGGGCTGCCCCCGTGGCTGGGACAGGCTGTGTCTCCACTCAAAACCTTTCAGTCCAGAATCACTCCCAAACTGGGAGAGCTGCCACAGTTTTACAGCAACTTTTCCTCAGCACTCTCCATCCTTCTCATTCTTGATCCACCTACAGACTCTCCCGCCTCGCAGCTAAGGTCCCAATTTAGGGAGCGGAGGAATCCTGAAAGGGGTGTACATCTGCAGCACTTACAGAAGGGCCCAGGCCCTGCATTCAGAAGCTTGATTTTCAAATGGCACAGAACCAGCAGAATTGCTGCTATCAAGATCCTGTGAGATCAAGGCCCCACAGAGGTGCAGCTCAACCTACTCTCTTACCAAGGCTGGTGTCAGGAAAAAAGGGTCAGGATCCCCTTGAAAACCACATCAATGTAGTAACACACTTGTGATGAGTTATTTGCTCTGGAGTGTTTTCAGTTTTTCTCACAACTGCGATAAATTCAGCTGATGTGCAGCAACAAAGTCTTCCTTTTTTGAGGCTTTGCTATGGAACAACACTGAATCTTCATTGTAAGAAATATTTCAGAGGAGGCAGCAGGAAAGGGGTCACCCACTGATACCTGTATGATGTGAAAACACACCTTCAATCTCAGAAGAAAGGGATTTAGTGCACTGTATTGCTTGCCTGAAGCATTCTCTCTTGCCACATCAAAACAACACTTGCTTTATCATTCCATCACAACTAAAGCTGGAGATCAGTGTCAATGCAGTCAGATGCTGTACTAAACACAGAAGAACAATTCCATGTCCTCTAGACTTCACACCATTGGGTAGAAGAGTTAGTTATTTTAGGATGCTTGATACAAGCACTAAAAAAAAATTACCTGTGCGTACCTTTTTGCTCTTTGGACAAAGAGGAAAAGCATGTAATAGAGAGAGCTGGGAATAAGTGAGAATGTACATCTGGACAAGAAAAGCCCAGAGAATGGCTCTGCTGGCAACTGATGCAGTGGGACCCACAGGATGGGTGGCGAGTGCCAACTGATGCAGCTGGCTCTGGTCTGGGCTCCACCACTCTGAATCCTAACACCAACATGAGCTGGGCCTCAGGTTGTTCCCTCCCAGTCAGCAGCTGCAGTGGAGGAGGGTGCAGGGAGCAATGGGCAGTTCCCACCAGGAGCTGTCATCACACAGGCACAGATGTGCCTGTGGGTAGTTTAAATTGCTCAGGGCACTGCTTTTGTTTTTCCTTTCTCATCCTCTGCAAACAAAAAAACCCCAAACTTTGAAATCTGATGTTGAGATTCTAATTGCCTCTTGGGTTAGGGAGAGGTCAGAGAGAAGGCAGGCCTGGCAGATGTAGGGGAAGTGATGCCGGGCAAAAGCCCTCAGAGATACTAAAGGGAAGTGTGGAATAAAGGTGACAGAAAATAAAGCACAGGAAAATTAAATTTAGATTACAGGGTCAAGAAAGAAGAAACAGAGGAGTTGGATTTTGGCAGATTTCCTCATGTTGCATTTGTCCCCACTGCTTCAGGGCAAGGACATGGCAATGCCATAGCTCACTCGCCAGATGCATATCCAGGCTCAAGTCCTTTTCCTGGTTTCCTCTGAGCAGGGGCTGTCACCTCACACCATCACCTCTCAAACAATTCTCTCTCCCCAGCTGATACTCTTCCACTTAATTTAAATGTGGTCTGCTTGGAATAGCAGGAAAACCACTCCTGCTCTCCACCAGAAACCCCTTGCTGCTCAGAGACAAAAGCTTAAGACTTCTGCAGCATGCCCTGGTCTCAGTGAAACAGCATTTTTCCATCGAGAATTCCATGGAAAAATGGACATCTAAATGTCCAAAATGGCCATTTAGAGACATCCCCATCACCACCATAAAGAGAAACTGCCATCTAGTTTGCACTCCTTTCAGGATGCTCTTATCCAAAGCTGTTTTCACTCTCCATCACTTCCCCAGCAGCTCTTGAACTCTCACTCCCTGGCTACAGGACATCAAGATGTTGACCAGAACAATCATTTTGCCACTGATGACGCAGCAACGCTAAAAAACCCCAAACCCTAGGCTACCTAATATCACCCTATGGCCTCCCTGCAGCCAGAGCAGTGGCCAAGAATGGGAAGGAAGGCCACAAATCATGGCAAAGGTGGGACATGGAGCTGCCCTGAAAAGACCCATCTCTATTTTATTGTTTCTGTCACGTGATGGGGTCAAGCTTGCAACAGGACAGACAATAAATATCCCAGCATCCATTCATGCTGGTAGACACCAGCTGAAACACTCCTCTTTCTCTATAACATGAACCAAAGCACAGAGGAGTGGGGGACAAACCCCACCAGTCAGCATCTGCATGGAGCACAGCAGGAGTGCTCGGGGAGCAAGCACACTTCAGTGTCTATCAGCTATGGCCACCTGCAAAATGAGACTCAGAAGCTCTTGTTCGCAGAATAGATCACAGGCCAGACATAGCAGCTATGGACACTTTTTAAGAGCAGCCCACATCTTCATATGCCTAAATATGGGGTACCTTTAAGTGTCAAACTAAAAAAAAAAAAAAAAATCCAAATAATCTTTGTCTAGGAACAATAGAAAAATCTTGTCCATGTCCAATTAGAAACAGTAATAGAGCGAAACAAATACATGAATAAAAAAAAACCAAACCACAAACCAGAAAAGTTCACAGAAACTGCCAGTGACACTGTTAAGCTCTCCTTGGGGGAAGCTGCTATGGGGAAATTTTCCTGTTGGCAGAGCAGAGACTTGGGTAGCTTTCCTAGGCTCTGAACCTTCTTCCAGTATGTACTTGAAGAGCAAGGGTGCCTACAACCGCTGCAGCAAAAACTAGCCAAGCTTATCATAAACCTAAGCCAGTGGCACAGGAGAAATACCTGCTAAAACAACACATCCCCTGGATTATAACAGAGGACTTGATTCTACTGCCACCAAAATCAGCCTGATCTTTGCCATGACTTCAATGGGAGCAGGCCCAGAAACTGCATTAACAAGCACAAGGCTAGTTTAACACAGTTGACATCAAAATCCAGAAGAGCACACAAAAGAGACAGGACAAAGTACTTGCCAGTAACGTCAATACAAAGTTTAATCCCCAGATGGCTGGCTTTAGAGACATCCCCATCACCACCATAAAGAGAAACTGCCTTCTAGTTTGCACTCCTTTCAGCAATGACTTGTTGCTGGGATGCAAAAGAGCATAAGCCCATTTTTCTTGCCCTTTGAAGACGGTATTTAAAAGTTGGGGATTTTTTTTCTTTCCTAAATTTGAGAATAAATGGGAGTTTTTACTCTCCATAGCTGTCACTAAATTGCTTTTCACTAACAATAATAATTTTCGTTATGGGAGCAGGTCAAGAGCCTCTAGAACTCTCTGCTGGGACAAATTTCCACTGGAAGACGTGTCACTACTCCAAAAAACACAAGAGGAAGCTAAAGGCTAGCAAAACAAAGGGACAGAAATGACCATAGCAAATGCTCTGGCTTGTGCGAAATGCCTAAGGTGGGGTGCAGGGATCAGCACCGAGTGCCAGAACCCACATGGGCTGAGCCAGAGCCCTACTTTGATCAGCAGCTGCAACGCTGCTCCAAAACCCCATGGGGCCAACCCTGAGGTGAAAAATCATGTGGGACACACTCACAGTGGGGTCTAAGGATGGGTTACAGATTTCCCCTCTCCCCAGAGATGAAGAGGAGAGGGCTGCATTGTTTAGGCTTTTTTAAAGGTTGTGTTTGCATGTGATTTGCTCCATTTATCAGCACAACAATAAACACACCTCTCCAAAAATGACAGTCCCGTTGAGGACAGTGAGCCAAACACGGCAGGAGATGAAGCAAGAGCTCAGGTCGCCCTGCACAGATGGGCAGGGCTGCCATAAGGTTTCTCTCTGTCGACAAGGGGATGCTCCATGACTAAAGGATGACAAAACGCTGCGGCCTCCGAGCCTGGGAAGGGAGACTCACCTGCTTGTGTCCCAGCCAGCTCCTAGGACACACCAGTAAGTGCCACAGCCAGGCTTGACAAGCAGCAGCAGCGGCTCTGAGGACCGGGCACAGCACAGACCTGCCCCTGGCTCCCCACTTGTCACCGCTGCCCGTTCACAATCGAACCCACGCCAGAAGCACCAGATCAGAGCCCAAGGCCCCTCCCCGGGCCTTTCACACAACAAGCATCAGCAGCAATTCCAGCTGTAAAGTTTGCTTTCCTTGACACACAGTTTACTTTCTCCATTCCCCCGCATCCCACCCCTGCCACTTACCCCTCACTCCAAAAAGGCTCTCTCAAACAGGCTTAAGCTTTAAACAAATAAGGGCTTGGCAAGCAGCAGCCTGCTCCCGTTTCCCTCCCCACCAGCCCTGCTCTCCCCCCGCTGCCTCCACCTCTGAGCCGTGGCGCAAGCAGAGCTGGCGAGCGCCGTGCAGGCACAGAAAACAAACACGTGGAGCAGAGCCAGCTGTGAAGTTGGATTTGGCATACGCTGTTTGCAGAATGAATAAAAGCACATGAGAGAAGAGGGAGTGGGAGAAGGGGACAGACTGGGGAGCCGGGGGTGCCCTGGGCTCAAGGGGAGAGCACGACTCCAGGACAAAGCCCTGGCACATGCCTGCTGCAGGGTCCTGTGCCCTGCGTGGAACTGGAGGGGGGGGACAGTCCTACAGGCACATTTCCTGAGCTGTTTGGCATCACACTTCCACACCCCTTCCCTAGCAAGCTGAACCGTTTTTGCATGTGCTTGCCCTCCCTCCTGGGCAAAAATTAGTGTGTTCTGATGCAACATGTGAAAAATAAATGCACTTTTACCCCCCGGGGCATGCAATTCTCCCCCTTTCTTTCTTTCTTAGGGTTTCTATTTCCATTGCACATTATGCTGCAGGGCCCCACAGCACAGGAAACCCTGACCCAACTGCCCCATCACCTTGGCTGAGATTACATATGTTGAAGGTCCACATTTACATTAATCCCTCTCCCAACTGTCCCTTTCTGGAAGGGTTTCAGACAAAATATCCCTCCTCTTAAACCCAAGCTCCCAGGAGATGTTAGCTCGGGTATTATTTATTATTCTGCCTTCATCTGTCTGGTCTAGCCATGGGAATGGCACTGGAAGGCTTTAGGAATAGATCACCTATGGCCTTACATCAACACTGGACCCATGCAGGTTTTCCTCCCTCTCCCAATCACCTCCAAGCAAAATGAAACAAACGTATGCACTCTGCCTGGTTTGGGGCAGAATCCAGTGATTTGACATGGTTTGCTTGTGGTTTCCACCCAAAACCATAAACCAGCCCAGGTTTGCTTGGAAGGTCCTCAGCTGTGTTTGGAGGCTGTAAGAAAAGCAGCAGTGTCCTACCTGGTCTTGGACCCTGTCCAAAACAGGCCAGCAGCTGGATGGATTAACAGCCCAGCCTGACCACCCAGACACCTGCAGACATGTTTTCACAAGTCTCATTACCACCCCTGAAACACAGTAAGGACTTTACCGTCTCCAGGCCAGCCGTGAACACTTGTCCCTCAGCATCACTCCAAACCACTAAACTGACAACAAGAGACAGTATTGGGATAGTTTTCTTCCTGAGAACTACATTATGGACCCCTGATCACGGGCAAGGAAGGTAGCTACCCTGGAGAAATATTGCAACTGCCTTTTTGTTTTGGAGTGGAATTTACTGAGACACCTAATACAGCCATGGATCACTGCAAATAAAGCATTGCTCAATCACCCCACTCCGATCTCTCTCCCTTTTGGAGGCAAATTAGAAAGACAGAGATGGATAGAAACTCATAGTCTTGGAGGTTATGATGCCACGTTTCTGGAATTGCCTCCTCTATTGGACAAAATATACCCCTTCCCTGTGTCTCAGGTTTCCAGGCTGCAAGAACGGAAACAGCAAACTCCAGCTGGTACAAGCAGTAACGAGATGAACATGAGTCAGATAATTTCAGATTCTCATAGAGAGGTGCTAGACAGGTATGTAGTGTTATTATCTCTACTGCTTCCTGGTAGCCCCAGGATTTTTGGATTAGTAAAACACAGATGTCAGCATCTTGGGGATGCTGCCTCAGTAACTGAACCAAACAGGGAGCGGCATGCTGATTGCAACAAGGGGAAAATATTAATTTGCAGCGCACACAAAATATTGTGGTTAAGGGAGACAAGATACCACTGACAACAGGATAATTCATTGGGGTTTGTCAGACTAAACTTTCTGAAATCAGAGACTTAGGGAAAGCGTTTGTCAAGCAAACATTCAAACATCCAGCTGCCAAGAACTAAGTAAACAGAGAAGGAGAAGTAGCAGAGCCAATGTGGCACCATTTGCAAATACCCCATGATCATCAGTCACAGGCCAACTGAGCCCATCAGCAAGCACTAGTGAAGCCAACGGGATGAACTACTGCAGGAAGACCCACCACCAGGGTGGACAAACAATGAGAAATTCACACCTTCAAAATGTTTTCATCTAGAATAGGATTTGCAGAACTGGGCAGGTGTAAGTACAGCAGTCTGTGTGGTTCAGTGGACACCTTCCTGCACCTTCCTGCACCACACACATGCAACTACCTGGGCACATGAAATAAAGACATTAGTCCTCCAAGACAGTGAGCAATAACCAACAGCTCTGGTAACATGCATTTTAGTCCCACTTCACCTGAAAGCCTGCAGTGGCATTTACTGTACTTATGAGGAGCCAGAAACCAGGGCCAAAGATCTGAGGGCAAACCAGCTGATCCCAGCCCTGAAGCCAAGGGTGCCTAGTGGCACTGGGCAAGTGAGGGGAAACACTGGTCTCTGCTTCCCACCTAAGTGCCTATCCATCAGTAAGGCCTTCACTCCCATGGTTCACAAGACTGCTGGAGGGGCACCTGGATGACTTAAGGGATCCAAGAAAATGGATGAAAAATACACAAGTTTAGACATGCTGTGCAGTAAGACACACGTGGAATTTCCAACCAGGTCTGCTGACCTCTCTGGGAAAGCATTCAAGATTGAACATGTCAAAAACAAAGCTGAAACCCATCTCAGGCAATCCTACAAACGTACCTTTTGTCTACACACCCCTATTCTTCTATACCTCGTCCCAACAATGACACCAGAGTGACATTATATTAATTTCCTATAGATCAGACCTCTCTTGGCTGTCTGAAAGAAGAGTAACAGACACAGGGCATGCTTCAAGGCCAGCACTGGATGCATCACTTTTCTATGAGTCACTGGCCATGGATGCACCAACAGTAGTGATGGTAAAACCATTCCTTGGCATGTTTGTGGCCACCTGCGTTCTGCACAAGTGATCAAAAACTCTCACGCTGCAAAGGTGCTGGGAAGTTTGTGGTTCTGCAGCCCAAAATTACTGACACCTTTGTACCTAGATTGTGTTTGTGTGCAGGAGGTTCACGGGGGGGAGTTAGGAAAGCTGTCCTCCTCCTAGCTAGAGAAGGATTGAGAGAGATCAAAGGACCCAGAGAGGCTGCTGGTTCCAAAGAAAAAGAGGCTTGCAGGTTTAGTTGTGACAAACAGTGACTCTGAGTTGACACAAAGGGATTTGATGCATTTGATGCATACAGCATTGGTTCACACCAGCTCTGAGGGAAGGGGGTGGCCTTCCACAGTAGAACTCCATCCAGATTTAAAAGGCTGAACCTCCATACTAAGAAACAGTCCAGTACCACAGACAAAAACCTTGAGGTTTTCTTCATCAGGAGATAAATGACCTCCTCTAGAGTCCTGACATAAATGCTCCAAGTATTTATAACCTGGAAGAGATATTAATAAAGAGGCAGAGTTGCTTTAACTTTCCCTTCTCTGCTCCCCTCCTGTATTCTCACCCTCAATTTGCTACTGTGCAGCAATCCTTGGGCAGTTAAATCAGCAGCCTACACAATGCAGTATTTAAAGCCCAAGAAGCTATAAACATGGCAGAAAATACATGCCTACAGAGGTTTTCCGCCCTCCATACCCTCCAAACTTTCAATTTTCTCACATGGGAGACTGGCTTAAAACAGACAGGAGGAGCCAGTGCTATGACCAGCCAGTGGTCCCCAGCACAGCCACAAGCTACCTGGGGCTTGCTGCTGCTGCAGTCCCAGCAGTGCAGGGCTGCTTTGGTCACAGCACAAGGTGTTTCCCAAGCATCATGAGGCAAAAGTGCTCCCTGTCCTGCAATGGGAATGGCTGAAGCAGAGTTCAGCACCATCCCAAATCCGACCAGGTGCTTCTGGCAGGGCAGGAGGTGGCACAGCAGTCCTAACCCCTGTAAGGAACATGCTGATTTCATTTTTTCAACCACAATGGCACTGGTGATGGACTCTCACTCATAAACAAGTGCAGACTGCTCATCCACTCCTTAGGGTTTCCAACAGGAGAAAAAGAACCTCAGACCACTGACAGCATTTAGTCACAACAGTAGACTTTGGTTTGAGATCATTCACATCACCTGGGCCACATAGCACGACACCATCCCACTTTTGGTCCATGCCTTTGCTGTTTCCCTTGATGGCAGAAGCGGGTGAACAAAGGGTTAAGCTGGTACAGCCTCAAAAATCACTCCTTGCTTTCTGAAGCAAGAAGATCTTTGGCAGGGTCCCCATCTGGGAAATGACATCCCGTCCCCCCCTCGCGTCCCCCTGAACTCAGAACAAAGCACTGCACTGCCCAACATGCTCCTCCACTGTTTTCATCTTGCTCCAAATGCTTCTTGCGTTTCAACTTCTGCCAAAAAGAAATGCATAAAAAAATATAAAAAAGGCATGTGTGGGGCAGGGGAGAGGAAACAGAGAGAGTAGAGGGAAGTCATTAAAACCAAATCTTGATTACCTACCAGTGGTGGAAAAAGGAAACAGGGGAGAGGAGATTTTTCTGTTGAGATATGCTTTTTGAAGCTGAAACCAGTAGGCACAGAGGAGACAAGACTTCTCCACACAATCCTCCACCTGGGACCAAAATTAACATGCTTTGCCTTTCCAGTCTACCATGTGCCACACCATCATCATCATCACAGGAGGAGGCATCTGCTTCCTCAAAACAATTTCTGCCAATCACCACACACATTTTTTACTACTCTCACAGCTGTAGCTCTCACAGAGTTCCTGCGCCCAGCACTGAGCCCTGCTGGCACAGGACCGGAGGACACAGCACAGCTGGCCTGCCATTTCCACCTTGATATCAAATACAAAGGTTTGGCCATTGCAAAGCCATAGGAAATCCTAGGGGAAATGAGCCTGGAGAAGATGGCTTGTGCATGCTTTGTGCAGAGGCTGGATGGGCCAAATGAAGAGTCCCAGACTGGCTCTGTCTCCCAAAAGACAGACAGAAAAAATAATTTTAAAAAAGACAGACAGAAAAAATAATTTTAAAAAACCACATTGGCCAAAGAAGCATTTAAAAGCAAAACAAAAACCCAGTCTGGTTTGTAGTCTGTAACAGCTGAACCCAGGGACACGCAGAGCATGCTTTTTGTTCCTTCAGTACAAAAGCCCTTGGTTTCCCTTCCTCCTCATTCCAGCTTTTCCCCATTGGGGGTGTCAGAGACAGTTCAAGGCCTCCCAGTACTTCAGACAAAACTGGGTCTTGCTGCCCTGAGAACAAGTGACTGGGATCTAAGAGAACTGGGGAGATTTGAGGAGCTGAAGAGCTGCAAAGGCTAAACCTGCTGCCTCTGGAGGATGGCCAAATGGTCAACATCCCCATGACCTGCCACAGGCCAGTGCTTCCCTCCAGGATTTGGCTTCCCAAGGTGTGACTTCAGCTTGCAGGCTGCATGGCCAGGCCACTTGGATTCCCCAGGGCTTGCTTGTGCTACAGCTGGTGCTCTGCAGCATGTCAAAGAGAGGGAGAGATTAACTCCTTTTTTAAGTATCTCATTACTGTTATATTTTTAAACACAGCTGGGTGAAAATTTTTTAGCAAAGCCATAAATAAATAAATACTTTGAGGAAATTTCCTGCAATCTGAAAATTTTACTGACTGGTCTGGCCTTTATCAGATTATGTTCCCTCTCCGGTATGCATAAACTCTACTTGCTTCTGCTTTCTCTCCTGTAAGGACCAAATCCATTGAAATATCTATAAAATATCAAGATTTCAATGCCTGTACTGTTTGATATTTTAACAACCACCCTCCTGACCAGCACAGCAGTCACATATTCATTGTTGTCCCACCTGATGATTTTTAATTTTCCCTGCAATCAGAGATGTCACCTGCCAGGACCCTAAGATCCAAACATTAAAAATTTATTTCCTAAACCTGTCTGCAAAACACTTCTTTTCCTTCTCTTAGGAGAGAGATGACAGACACAATCAGTTGGGAATCTAATGTCTCTGATAAGCTTTCCTCTTTCACAGATCATCCTGCTACAATGCCTCCATCATGGCTAGCTTGGTTTAGAAAGCAGTTTCTACAGCTGAGGACAACAGTCAAAATCACCATCTGTCATGACATCCTACATAAAATAAATAAGAAAGACAACACCACCCACTACCTCCTATTAGTAGACTGTTAAGGAAAGCAAACAATCACCCACTTCTGAAGAAGCCCAAGACAGGAGGAGCATTTCTCTTCCAGTCTTTCCCTGCCTGGCTGTGGCAGACAAAGCCTGTTTAGTAGTGTCTGTACGAGAAGCTGCTGTTACATAAATAGCAAATGAAGTTCAGCTGAGAAGAGGTGCCCCAAGCGTGAGGCTTTGCACATGGAGCAGAGGAAATGCTTGCTCCAGAAAGGCTGCCTTTCTACAGTACTTCTCATTTTAACAGGATGGTTCCCATTTAAACCCTCTTCAATCCTGAAAGAGATGGCTTGGAGCTCCCAGCCTCCTTACCCAAATGCTAACCCACTCCTTGTAGCCCAAAAAAGGAAATAAATTCATGAACAAATCATTTCCAGTACTTTTTTTCCAGGCTATTGTTATGTGACTGCATTTGGAAGTAAGAGAGAAAAAAAACAAATACATGACTGTGGTCAGAGTCTGGCCTAGAACACGGGAAGGAAAAAAAGAAACCTCAAACCCCAAACCCAATTCTTGTTTTTTATGTTTAGTCATTTTTGGAGAAAACTGTAAGCAGTAAAAGACCAGGAATAAACACTGACACCAGCTCCTGGGCTTTGGGGTTGACAACAGGAGATTCTAATCTATTCTTCCATCTATCAATGCATTCTGCTCAGCCTAAAACATTTTTAAAACCTAAGTCTAATATGCTAATAATCTAATTGAAGAAGTCTAACTTGCCTTCTGCTGCAAAGGAGTAAGAAGCTTTTGTGTTGTGAATTGCTTTATCATTTTAGAATGCCTCTTCAATGCAGAAATCACCTTTGCTTGAGAGGTTTTAGCAAACATTTCACAGGAAAGATCAGATGGCATTCTCCAAAGACTCCAAGCAGTGTTCTGAGAGGACACAGCAAGCCCCTGACATTCGATTGCCTACAGGAAATATAAATCTAGAATTCTTTGGATTTTCCAAAAATCCTTATATTACCATCCAGTAAAGGAACATAAGGAGTGTTAGATTCCTTTATTGTACAGAGACTCCTTTAAGAACGCAGGTGCTCAGCAAAAGCCAAGCTCTGCCTCAAGGACATTTATCTCTAATTGCTTACAGGGACTGTCAACGCCTTTTTTGAGAAGGGAAATCTGTGACTGTCCCACAGCACTGAACACCACCAGAAAAACCTTTCACTGTTCAATTCAAAGCCGTATGTAGATCAGCTCAGGCAGTACCTACCCTCTAAACTACATTAAATACTGTCACTTGCTACAGACCACAAGTGCAGCATTAGAAGTGGGAAGGAATAAGGTCTTTCCTCTCCCTCTAGCAACTGTGAAAACTCACCTATCTAAGGGAAATACAATCTCAGAAATACCATTAGGGAAATCATTCACCATTTCTTAACTTGGAAAATATAATAAACTCTTCCAGGAAGAAGAGCACTCAGTTTTGTGAAAACACTGCTCCATAATTTTAGAATCCAGTTGTGCAGCTGGCACACTCTGCCCTGGGATGGGTAAAACAAGCTGTTTCATATAGTCACATCCACAACGTGCTGCAGGATTTAATAGTTCCTCATGAAAGAGATAAGCTATATAAACATAAAATGTTAAAATGGGACAGAAAGCAGCTTCAAGAATTCTCTCTGCAAGCACAACACGGAAACAATTATAATTTCCCTCTGCATTTATTGCCAGCTGAAGTTTTTCTGTTTCTTCACTTTACTTTGCTGATAACAAACATCTGTTGGGAGCATCCTGCCCTGTGCAAGAGAGGAACACATCCATCGCAGCCTTTGGGGCTCTGTACTCAAGCAAAGCCTCTGGAGATCCTCCTCTGTAACAGCCCCAGAAAAACCTCTGCTGGTCTTACCTCTTGACTACAAAATTCTCCCATGGAAAATTAGTCTTTTTTTTTGCAGCATACAAGTAGTTCAAGTAGTTAAGGAGACCTTCAGAAAAAATATGATGAGCTCTAGGAGAGATGATCTCTTGAGGTCCCCCATATATGTCTAAGGATCTTATTTTAGGGTCTTCCTTCCCAGCTCTTGCCTGCTACCAGCTTTGACTCACATATTTCTTCGTCAGAAAGCTCTAGAAGCCCAAATCACCAGGCTCCAAGATAAAGCTGACCATCTGCGGCTCATTAACAGCTTTTGATCCTTTTTGGCCTGGTTCCTACACGCCCCTTGCAGATGCTGGCAGCTCAGCACATGCCATGTCCACTGCTTCCCTGGCTGCCTGTAAGGAGGCAGGTCAGCACAAAAGCCTCCTAGCCCGCAAAGTGCTGTGAGATCAGAAATGCTGGTGGGGACTTCAAAATGTTGCCTTTGAACCCTCGAGCCGCAGTCCACCAGCTGAAGGGAAAGAAGGGAAGGAGAGGCGTGGATCTCACTTTGAGGACGGCGTTTCTCCAGAATAACCCGTGGGGAGGCAGCAGCCAGCCTGTGTCTGCAGGCAGCCACCGTGCCCAGGCAAGGGCTCCCGGGCCCGCTCTGACACGCAGCGTGCGGCGCTTGCCCTGGCTCGGCGAGGCCTGGGAGCATCTCTGCAGCAGCGGGCTGGTGCCTGGGGAGGCACCCCTGGTTGTTCCTTATCAGCCTTCCCCAAAACAAGTAAGGGCAGGGGCACACAGGATATGGCCCAACAAGCCTTTCTCAGCCCCAGCAACTGCTGCTGGCAGCACTGGGACGTCAGGCAGAGAAGGGGAAATTAAAGACAGAAAACAGGGAGAAAAGGGGGTGCAAGGACCTGGCAGAGGCACCTACATCCTTTGGGAGGCAGCATGCACGCAGGGAACAGGGCCACGCTAGAATCCTCAGCTGCAATCCTGTTCTCCCTTCTCATTGCAAGGTCTGAGGCAAAACTGAAAGGGGGCTGTGTGCTGGGAGAGAGAAAGAGATTATACACAGTAAGCATGAGGAGGGATGGGTGGCACAAATCCATTTTAATGCCTTTTCCATCCCATGCCCTGTCTAACTCAGCTGGACAGCAGTGAAGGCAGCAGCTATGTTAGGGCCTCTTCGCAGTCTTTCAGGCACAGGGAGTGTCCTGGGATCAACAGAGAAGAAAAAACTGTAACTGTGCAGCTGTCTGACATCTCCCACCACTCTTCCACTCCCAAGGCACTGACTGCAAGGGCACAAACACCTCATCTGAGATCTCCTCTGTAATTCAATTATTTAGCTTGCAGAGAGCAGATCAAAACACTTGCCAAATGGAGGAGTCCTGCTACAGATAGGCTCCTCTTCCTGGAGAGTAGAGCAAAGAGTCATCCCTTCATCTTTAGACACAAAGAGCCCTTGGCAACAGTGCCATTAAAAACAGTATGTTTCAAAGCATTCCTCTGAGCAAGAAGCCTCTGACTGCAGTTCAGGCTGTTAATAAGACAGTAGAAAGGCATGGCCATGAGCAGTCCCCCAAGACAGTTTGCCTGCAGCTTTTTGCAAATGGATACCAGAAGAGGATGCATCTGAATCCCCACCCGCTCACCCAAACAGTGCTCTAAGTCAGACAAGAAAGGAGGGGGGAAAGAACCTGCTCAGGTTTCACTGAAGCAATCCTATCCTCTTTGAGAGAGTTCCCAGTTAATGCATCAAGCCAAGTTTTGCTCATGTCCTGCCACTGGGGTCCACACAGTTGCTCCCTACTGGGCTGCCTGTGCCTGTAGGGGTCAGATTAGCACTCAGGTACCCCTGTATGTCCCCAGACATGGGCTCAGTGTGCTCAGGAAGAGCAGCTCTTTAGCAGCAGTAACCCTGCTGTCCCTCCCTGCTGCTCCTGCACCTCCTTACAGTGTAAGGTACCTCTTTGCTGACCTGAACATCTCCTCTTGCACCTGGGCACAATACAAGCCATGGACTTGGCCTTAGCAGCATCTGTTAGAGCTTATTCTTGGCTTGTGCACTGCAAGGCAATGCCTTCAGAGCAGGAGAAGCACAGTCCCAGACCCCCTGTGGAAAGAAGGCACACAGTATTTATGTAATGGTACGGTTTAACTTGAGATTGCACATTGCACTGTTATTAAACTGGCACTCTCCTCTTCCAGCTACCTTTCAAAGCACGATGCCACAACTGAAAACTGGCTGACAGGAAAGAATTAAAGACATGACTGGCTCCTTTTCTTTCCCTTCAGCCACAAGATCTTGCTGTCCACCTGCAGCTCCCCAGCCCCGCAAGACATGCTGCCTGCCCCAATGTAAGGCAGGCACAGCAGCAGGACGGAACCAACACCACCTGCAGTGCCAAGTGCCCCTTGGGAAATCACTCCCTGGAGCACATGCAGCCACTGATGTGAACTGAAAGCTAAGGAAGATGAGACTCTGCTATGACAACTCAGCTTCAAGGCGGACAACTTTCAGTCAAGGTTTACTGACACTGGACTTTGACTCTTCTGAGCAGGGCACAATAGAAGATGCAACATGAGACTGACTATCAGGCATGGTGGGGTCTGTACTTAGCTGCAGTCCTGACCTGCCAGTCACTCCAAGGTACATGTGTCCTTTCATGCTCTATTTTTATCTCCTCTTTCACATCTGCCTCACTGTTTTGAATGGGAACGTAGGATCAGTCTCCTGCTACCAGTTAACATAGTATCTGTCATAGCTGTGTCCCAACCTTGGTTAAAACTTGTAGACACAACTGTAATACAAACAGTAATTTAGGTTATGGAATATGGTGATGGGGGAAGATGGCAATAGCAGGCCTTTCCCAGGCTTTAATCCAGAGAGTCAAGAAACCTGTACTTCAGTGCTAAAACTATGCTAAAACTGGGTTATACTCACATTTTTGTGGCTGATGAAATTTGCACTTGTTTGCTTGGTCACTAGTTTGGGAAATTTTTTTTAAGGTAGTTCTTTCAAGTGGCTCAGAGGTTAGGGATGTCCAAAGCTATCCCCAGGAGATTATAGAGTCAGGCATCGATGATAAACACAGCCTGCCACTCGCTCTTGATGTTGGCGTGTTTGTGCTCCTACTCCCTTCTCCCCAAACCTGCAGCCCAGGCAATTGTGAGAAAAACAGGACAACTGTATATTTAGCAACTATGTTCCTGCCTAAATTGCTACATGATGTAAGTAGTAGACCCTTCCTTCCAGAAAAGACCACAGGCTTCATGATGCCATCAGCAGGATCCCATAGCCTGTATTGCACATTTCCCCACCAGGCAAGCACAGCCAGCTCTAGTGGAAGCTGGAGTAGACTGGTTCCTGTCCTGTGAGACACAGGGCTGGCTTGTCTTGCTGTAGCCATGTAAACCAGATCATTCTTCCCTAAGGCTTCCTGAAACTGGCTCCCTATCTCCCTACCAAGAGGTGGCTAGGGTCAGCAAACCACACCCAGGCTCCAGCAGCTCCAGCTCTGTACCTTGGTACTGACCTCCCTTTCTCAGCATCCATCATCCAACTAATGGGCTGCATGGTCATCTGGCATAGTTGATCATGATCCCAAGCCCTTCCTCCTCTCTGCTGCCTGGGCAGACACCTCTGACAGGATCTGGAGCTGGGGTGACAATAGCTGAACTGCTCTTGCAACATTTACAGCACTTCAAGCACCCAGAGCAGCAAGGTCCTCAACGCCAACCAGTCCTTGTGTGGCCCTGGACTCTTTCTCTATGGCATTACAAAGGTACTCAGGCACAAGCTGGCACAGAACCAGGAGCTCAGCTCCTCATCTGCTGCAAAGTAGACATCTTTTCCCTTCAGGCCAGTCCCAGACAGCCCAAGGGTAGTCGGAGTGACAAAAGGTGATGATGGATACATTTAAAGCAGCTGGCGTACCTCTCTGAGGAGCTCTTCATGCACCAGCTTCTCCCAGGCTTGTCTCACCCTACAAGCCTCCAGCTGCAGAAATTCCTGACAGCTACAAGCCTGATACCCTGCTTGGCCAGCTGAGGGGTATGGAAGTCCCCAGAGGGACTCAAGAGCCAGTAGATATCAAGCCCTCCTCCTGCAAGGGTCCCACAGCTCTGCTGTGGTCTGGCTACCCATGCCCAGAAGAAGTTAGTAATGAGGTGTTCCTCGCTGGATACAAACCCCATTGCAACTGGTTAACTGGGGCCATCTTGTTCTCTTTCTGCCCAGATAACTCTGGCTTAGAAACTTCACTTCAAGGGCTTGCAAGCCTGGATATGTGCCTGAATAGCCACTAACAAAACAGGGTGCCTTCCATGCATGACTACGTGGTCAGGGCAAATCTGGGCAGCTGTTACACTGGTGACAGTGGGACCATCCCATAAACCCACCACTTTTCAGACCCTGTACTGAAAAGTGAAGAGGGGGAGCTGATCTCAATGCACAAATCCCATTGACTCCTCACTGTATCATCAAAGTCGGCCCAGGTGTTTTTGAAATATCCCACCCAGCATGTTTCTGAAAACATCTCTTGACACTGAAACTCAAACCCAACCCTTCAATCTGACAGTGCTTGGGTTTGTCGAACAAGCAGCTTTCTTCTGGAAAAATAAAACACAAAAATCATATGCCCATCACCATTCAGGGTTCCCAAAGAAATCTCACACTGACAGCAGCAGGCTCTAAAAAAGCTGGACCAGACAGTTCTTTTTACCACCCACGGTCAACAAATAGCAGGAATCTTCCTGCTCCAGCAGGGACTGCCATCCAGAGAAGTGCTGGAGCAATGAAAATGCTCTCCACATCAGCTACAGCTCAAGGAGCAACTTGGGACAGAAGGCACCAGAATAAATTTCTTCAACATCCAGAACACTATTGGCTTCCAAATAATTGTCTATTTGTGTGCGTGCATGCACAAGAATCCTCGCTCCATGGTCTGTCTTTGTTCCAGCATACTCCCAGCACTGCGACTCTCTAGGGACAAGGCCCATACTTGTATTCAATCTTGGCTTTGGCTCCCAAACACTAAGGTTTCAGATTATGTTTTAAAAAACATTTTCTCTGGCAACTGGGCTGTTAATGGATGTGATGTTTTTGCTCTCGCCTCCTCCCCACCTTTAAAAGCTTGGCACTAAAGGGTTTCTTTGAAGATAAGGCCAAATTTTCAATTTAAGGGGAGGAACTTCATAAAGTAGATTTGAAGGGATGGAGAGGAGGAGGGGAAAAATAAGAAAAACAACCAACCCTGGAGCCACTTAGCCTGTTGAGATGTACAGTGCACAGCACATAGGATTACAATGGCCTCTCTGTACCACCACTGGCTGGAGCCAGAAGTTGGCTGCAGCTGCACTGCTGCTACCTACGCCAGGCTCCCCGAGGGTCACGCTCAGAGAGGGCCTTTGCTGTAGCTGCACACCAGCCTGCCCTCCAAAGCAAAAGCATCCTGCACTCCCTACAGAGCCCCCATCCACCCAGCAAGCAGGGGCACACGTCCCAAAGGCAACCACAGGAGCCGCCCACTGGGCTGTCAGTGCCACAGGAGGCTCTCTGCTGAAACCAACTGTGCTCCTCATCCAAGGGGTTTTGGAGGGCCAGCAAATCTATGGTCTCTCTTGATCTCCAGCAGATCTATCCTCAACACCACAAGGAGGCAGGGAAGTGCCATTTAGTTTTGCAGGTGGAGAGCTGAGGCAAAGAACAACTTGCCCCAGCTTGGGGGGGAATCTGTGGCGTAGAGGAGAATCAAACGCAGCTGCCCTCACGTCCCAGGCTTGCAGCCTAAAACATGGGCATCACTAAGCAAGGTGGCTGCTCTCCCTAAAATTACCAGGATAAATTACAGTGACATTACCAGAAGAAGCTGAATTTTGCAAATAAATGCTGTATTCCAGGCCAATGTATCCATATTTGAGGTGTATTTCTCAAAAGACTACCTCACTATGTTTGTATTACCACAGGCCTTCTAAACCACACTAAACTCAACACATTAATTCACTGGGATCTGTCTAACCTGTCCTTCTGTCAACTAAAAAGAAAATAAAAAGTAACCTCATTCTGTATTTGAAAGGTGACAACACAGTTCTGACAGGAATCTTTACACCCTTTCCCCCTACACTCATGATTTAAAGAACAGCAGAAGGACATATATCTGAAGGCAGACTGATGCACAGTCTTCAGATATACAAGCTTGTTCAGACTCGCTGACATTACAACCAGTGAACACATCCCTGCTCTTGGCAGGGCCCTGGGTCTATGGCTGTGCATGAAAGTACAACCTGCTAGCTAATCTCTCTGCCAGAGTGGACCTGAGAGAGCTGAAATGGTATTGCTGCTGCAGGCCTTGGGGTGAAAACATTTACTGCCTTTGCCAGGCACAGAAGTTAATGAAAAATGATCGCTTTCCAAAACACCATCTGGCTTTCACACACACATCTAGAGACACCACAGCGCAAAACCTCTGCAAACTTGACAATGGTGGGTTTCCATAGGGGCAACATGTTGGACTTTGCCCAGCGAGCCTCCAACACGCTGCAAAGGCACAAGGCACAGTCACCATCCTCACATCTAATGGCTGCTCAGGGAAGATGACTGGACACAGGGCAGCAGCCTCTCAAGAGCAGCAGAGCAAAAAGCAAGTCTGGCTCTCACCTCTGTGCTGGCACACTGCCCACAAGGAGGGCAAAGAAGCTCGAGCACGTCCCACACGCTCCCTGATGCACATTTCTCTCCATCAATGCCACCAGAGCCAAAACAAATTGGCACTGCCTCTTACTCAAGGGCTCCTACAACACACAATGGCAGCGCTCAGAGCCCCACACAGGCACCCAGTCCAGGTGCTCCGCTACCAACCCCATCAGGCTCCCATCCCAGAGCTGAGTCTCCCATCCCATCTGTCCTTTTGCAGGGAAGAGAGGCCATTTTAACAAAAGGAGCATGTAACATCCTCAGGGCAGGGATCTGTGGCTCCCTGTTTAAGCAGGGAGCAACAGCTTAAGAAAGTTCTGCAGCGCCTGCAGCAGCTCTGGGACTGTGTAAGCACCAAGTGGTTTCTTTTCCCTGCAATAAATATCCTTCTGAGCTTTTCGGCCGACTTGCTTCCACTGCATCCATACTCCTTTTGTCTTAGCTTCCCATGGACGCTCAGACAGCTGTGTTGCTGGAGCACACACTCCTGTGGAGAGATTTTAGAAGACTTACACACAAATATGCATACAAAGCAAATTTTGAAAGCTTCCCTTTCTGCAAGCATTCCTTCCAGAGAACTGGCTTCAAGCACTGTGTTCAGCCAGTGAAGCAGCAGATATGATGTCGTATGATTTGGAGCCAAGGGGAACTAAACCCAGCATCAGGAAACAGAAAAAGAAGCATGCAATACCTTGCATTGAACAGTTTCCCAAAGTACATTTAGAAACCTGAAGGAAGATATTCACCCCCATTCCACCTAAGGACCTGCAATTCATTTAGTCATTATTCACCTTAAATTGTTCTTGTGGCCTAGGAACTGGAATACATAACAACCTCTTAAACTGAGACTGACCACAGGAGCACCAGAACACACAGCAGCAGGTTTTTTCCCTCAGGATGTTTTCAGTCTAACCAGAAACAGGAAGTCTCCAAAGATTTTGCAAGAGAACTTTTTCCTTGTGGGATATCCCATCCTAGCTGTAGAATTGACACTGCAGATTTTTAGCCTGGGAGGTAATGGTTTAGAGCAAGAGATCTGCAAGCCTTGGTCTATAACATGCCAGTATTAATATACCAAAGTCACCTCTGCACATTAAAGAAGTCCAAGGGAAATGTACCTCACATCTCTGAGGCATTCGGCATCAGATATTAAAATGAACAACCCACCATTATTTACTGCCAAAGGAACTTCTGTTAACCTCGAGTTACCTCAGCCTACTGCTGCTGCAACACCTTGCAGGCTGAGTGACTAAACTGAGTCCAGCTAGCTGAGCTCAAGTCTCCGAAAACCCACCTGCCGGCCAACCTCGGCTAAAACAACCAGCATGGTCCCCAGCACACCTTTCCCTGTTAGTGCTCCCCTGCTCCATGAGGCAGACAAGGTGGGGTGCTGGGAGACAGCTTGCCTTTGCCTGGGAAAAGAGTGATTTTGGAGGCACAGGGCCTCTCCAGCCCTGTGCTAGTCCTGAGGAGGCCCAGCACAACAGAGAGGGTAATCCCCATGCACCCGAGTTCTGTCCTGAGAGACATTAGAATAGGTACAGGTCAGCTGGCAAGAGCCAACACAGAGAGTAATACCTGCCCCCCCTCCCAGTGCTCAACCCATCAGCGCAGGGCCCAGTTCCATTTTCTGCACGGGAACAGTAAGGCGCAGGGCTGTGGAGAAAGTTCAAGCTCATAATAGGGCATGCTGTGCATGGGCTGAAGACCCAGCCCAAACACCTCCACTTCCCAACACAAGCTTCCAACTGCAGTGCCTTTCCTGTCCTGTCACCCATGCTCCCTCCCACAGCCCAGGCAGAAGAAGCAATATTTGTTTTTTTTTCCTATGCTTGTTATCAAATTGCAAGGTTTCTGTGCTCCTAAGGGCATGTGGTTCAGAAATAGGCCAGGAAACACTGGCAGGTAGATCTGGCGAGTGTTTCACTAACAATCACAAGAAACTACAAAAAATCAGGTCTGCGCTAAATGAATAACTTTTCTCAGCTCAGGAAAGGCACTTTCTCCACTGCAGCACTGGGGAGTGTGGGGACAAAGCAGGCTGCTTGCTTCATAGCCCCACCCGTGATGCTCCTTGCTCGGCAGGAGGCCCCAGCTGGCTCCAAAGAAGCAATTCTGCTGGCCCTTGTAAGCCAGGAGGAGCTGTACCAGCATCATGAAGGTACTTCAGGGCTGCCAGTTTGGTTCTGAAGATTTGGAGGGATCTGTGTGCTGGTAGTTTTGAGGGCACAGCAGAATTGCATGCAGTGAAGTGAGCAATGATTCACCTGTCCTTCAATGGAGCAAACCTCCAAGCCAAGAGTCTCCCACTCTGAGGGCTGGAAAGACCTCTGCAAACACCAGACACTGGGTTTCACTTTGCAGTCTCAAAGAACCTCTCGCTCTGTGCTTCTGTATCATGTCAGTAGAAGGCACAGAAAAGCTGCTTTCTTCAGACTGCAGGGATATACAGAACTCATACAACTTACATGTTGGTTTGGAGCACACACATGCAGAATCATGCAGCTCCAATGCTTCTCCGTTGTGTCAAGAAGAGAAGAAATGTGTAGATTCTTGTGCTGGGATATCTCTCAAATAAAGGTCCTGTGGGTGTGTGTGTGTGTGTGTGAGTGGGAGAAAACAGACCCTGCCTTTCCCAGCTGCACAGAACCTCTGTGCACTGCTCATATGAACCTGCCTCACATTCCCCAGCAGGAAGGAAGCAGGGAGGACTGCACTGTGTCTGACTTCAACCCTCACAGTAAACACCTACTGGGACCTCTTCTGCTTGGTATATGCAGGATGAGTCCCTGTATCTGAAGGGGAGAATTAAGAAAAGGACCTGGAACAAAACTCCATTTCTTGTAAGAGAATATCATGCACCCAGCAGGAAGCTCACAGCCCTTCCTAATTGTCCTACTTACTTCAGAAGATCCCCACATGACTCCTAGCAGCATGGGAATTTACTTCACCTTCATTTCTTCAGGTCACTTAAATAAACAGAACGAATCTCCACTGAAAACCCATGATGTGTTTCTGCTGAAATCCTTCCCCACGACATGAACCTCAATATTCAATCCATTAATTCAAAGTGTCTACCATATAAGTACATAGGCATAAATATGGAGGAACCCTCTTCTTAATCGCAGGCACACTAAGTCAGTTAGTTTCAAAACATACTAAGATAAAATTCTACTTACAAAATGCCCACATTCTTCTAATATTTTCCATGGTAGTTTTTTGGCCCATGGGAAAAGAAATTGTAACAGATTTTAGCAGATTGCAAATGGACATATCAAAAAGACACTCTGGCAACAACTGAAATTGTAGAAATGTAGAGATGTAGAAATTAAGAGAATTGGGCACCAAGAAAAACATTTAAGACATGCTGGGAATTACATGCTGGTCTCTGAGTGTGTGTATGGATTCCTGTTATCCCACTCACATAATGCTGCAGAGAGGTCAAGAGAGTTTCTTTAAAACAAGCAAGGACAAAAAAGACCATCTTTAATAGATGTGAACTGCCTTTCACACAATGCCAGTGAAATAACACTTGGGGTACCAGAATCAGTTGGGGAAATGCCCAAACACAGATTTGTATTAAGTACCTTCTGCCAGTTGGGGGTACTGGTTAAAGTCTATTATTTTCCACAGTATCTTCAGAGCACTTGAAAAAGTCTTGTTTGGACACAGCTACAAATTCAGCATCTCACTTTCTCCCCAACACGTTTTCTATTTACAGGCACCATCCAGACAATCTGCCAAAGTTGCAGTCCAAGCAAGGAGGCACGCGTGCACAAAACCCACAACATCCCAATGCTGGGCAGAAAATTACTTCCCCTGACCCAAATCACTCCTCATCCTTGCACCAGCGTTAAGAACTCTACGGTCACGGAAGAGGACAAAAATTCTAACAGACAGAGTACCCACTCCCGCTTTTCTCTGCTGCAGCAGCAGCCCCTTCACAGAGCACAAACCGAAATGCCTTCGCATCTGCCAGAGACAGCTCTTGTCTGTAAACTCCCAGCAGCTTTTGACAAGAGTTGGAGCAATGGAGGATGGATCTGCGCCTTACTTTGCACAGCTTCTCCTTCTCCCTCACTGTTCACCGTGCCTCCTCGCCCAGCCGGCAGCGAGGACGGGGCAAGGTCGTGGACCAGGCTGCCGGGGAAGTTCCAGGGAGCCCGGGAGCGTGTGCGTGCCCTGGGCCCTCCATTAGTTCTGGCCGAGCCGCCGACGAGGAAGAGCGGGAGGGAAACATCCGAGCCCCCACATCTCACCTGCCTGCGCCAAAACAAGCGCCCGGTGGGGACCAGCGGGTCTCCACTACTCCCTTGTCACGTATCCTACATCCCTGGGCAGACCCCCTTCCTTACATCTCCACACCAACTTCCCAAACTCTGTCGCTGCCTGAAGATGGATGGGGTGAAAGCCCTGCGCCCCATCGCCCGCCACCACCGTGCGTCCTCCCAAGCCCCTCGCCAGGGCCACCAGGCCCGGGCCCCCTTCTCTTTCACTCACCGCGGTCTCCAGTGGAGCAGGCGGGGGGAAACACAAAGATGCCCCAAACGAAGGGAAGCAACAAAGAGGCTTAACTCCAGGAGCTGGGAACTTCCAGGCCGGATCTGCGGGGAATTCACTACACACACACACACACGCACACACACACAGAAAGGAAAAAAAAAGGAGCGAGAGAGAAAAAGAGGAGGGAAAGCCTGTTTTGTGGGGAAGGGGAAAGTGAGGGGGCCCTTGGTTTGAGGGTGGTGGTTGTGCTTTTTCTGCTGGTTGGCGCTGGGGATGGGGGGCCGCGCTGAGCTCAGGCGCGGCGGGAGGAGGAGGAGGAGAAGAAGGAGGAGGAGGAGGGAAGAGGCGCCGGGATGCGGGAAGCCAGACCCTCCATACGGGAGACGGCTTTTGGATGACTGAACTCCCAAACAATTCCCTGCTCCGGCTACTCCTGCCCCAAGAGCCTCCCTCCTTCCCCTCCCCCTGAGGAGGAGGGAAGAAGAGGAGGAGCCAGAGAAGGGAGAAAACTCCAAGCAAAACCCCTTCCCCAAAGCTGGGCAGCGGCCGGGCCCCGTTCCCTCCCCGCACCACCCCCGTCCCCCCAGCACCGCGAACCGGGAGCCGCGGGCCCCCAGGGCCCTCCCCGCCGCCCCACGCTCCCGGGCCGGCGGAAGCGGCGAAGTTGGGACGAACAGTTTGTTGTGGGCGGGGGAGGCGGCCCCGCCGGCCCGGGGCGCGGGGCGAGGGCTGCGGGGCCCGGCCGCGGGGCTCCCGGGCTGGCAGCGCCCGCTGCAGAGGCGCCGGCGCCTCACGGAGCCCCCCGGCCGCCCCTCATGGGCGCCCCATCCTCGGCGGTCATCGCCTGTAATAAATACCAAAAGGATGAAAAGGGCTTTTCTTCCAGCCATCCCTTCCTAGCAGGTGCTTGCTCTTACGGAAAGTATCTCGGATACAAATTTTCAGGAAAAGCAGTGCCACCGCTCCCTGAGATTAAACCCCATCACTTCTTCCTCACTGCATCTCCCTGCACCAAAGAGTGAATTTATGCCCCAAAACTTAAGTTCACCCAGAGGTGCAGGGAAATCTTTGGTCTTTCAAGGCCCTTCAGTAAAGATTATCTTGAAACAAATCTGTCACTGAAAGGTCAGGATAGGTTTCTCATGTTTTTGCCATGTACAGAAGAACACAGATGGCAAACATGATCTGTAGTTTCTAAATGTGAAGTCTTTCAGTCTTCAAAGAAGAAGGTGAAAGAGTCAAAGTTTTTAATCATGTCATCATTGAGTTTCAGAGTTATTCTTGCTTAGTGGCACTTTAGAAGAGTTCTGATCTCCCACCTTACTCATTTCTCATAAGAATGATGCAAAGGATTTAATATTTTTTTCTATTTATATTTGGGGTTCTTACTTCCTTGGTTTATTGCACGGGTACTGAAAAGATTAAAACTGATTTTTCTGAAGGATTTTTTGTGTTCCAAGGGAGTGTGTGAAGGTGGCTTCTTCAAATTTCATTTCAGTGGGTAAGCTTATGAGGTTGAACTCAAAGACTTAGGTTGAACACAAACTTCCTTCCTCTGAAATGTTAACTTTGCTCTCTAATTATCTTTTAAAGTATTGTTTCCAAGGTTCCAAGTTTTTTCCTTATATTGCTCAGTAACACACTCCTCAGGTGCTAAATCCATATGTAGACACCTCACTAAGTGGCCTAATTTTTACAAGTGCTAAGACCTCTAGCACCTGCCTTGTCTGAAAAATGCTGGTTTCCTAATTTAAAGCAGTCATAAACTCTCCTAAATTAAAGCAGGAATTGAATTAGCCCTGAGTAGTTTTAGGCTTACAGAGGTAGGAAGAGAAAGGTGAGGGAGCAGAATTAGAGCTACCATGTGCAAAGAAGTGCCCCAGGGTTTGTTAAACAGTATGAAAGGAAAGATTGCAGCCCTGCAGGATTACATTCCCTGTTTATCCCTGGGGCTGAGGGAATAGATGGATGCAGCAGTGCCCTTCATATACTGTTTTTCTCATCTGCCTCCCAAAAGAAATGCCTTGGGACACAGCAGGGTGCTGGTTTGTGCAGCCACGTCCCCTTGGCGTCCCTGGACAAGCCAGTGGCAGTCCTGCTCTCAGGCAGCTCTGTTGCTGCTCTGCTGGGAGTGCCTGCTCTAGGCATTTGTTTCAAACTCACTGCCAGCACTGACTTCTGGATGCCCCTGGCCTGTCTGCAGCTCGAAGTAGTGTGAAAACCAAAACCCCCTCATTAACCCCAGTTCCTCAGGCATAAGGAAACTTTTACTCTGGGCACTGACCAAGCACAGCCCATGGCTGGGGGGTAGAGGTGTCCCATTTCCTTCTGGAGATGCCAGAGCGCCCCTGATCCTTGGCTACCAATTTGCCCATATTTGCCCTGTCCCTCTCTGATCCCAGACAAAATTCCCACTGCTGCTGCTGTCGGATGCAAGGGCTTCTCCTTGGGGCTGCTGAAACTCCAGCTGTTTGATATTGTGAGGAGCAAGGCAGGGGGCACAGAGGGACTCCGCATGAAAGGGCGAGCTCAAAGGAAACCGGACCCTGGCATGTCGGCGCGATACTCAGTGGGTAACAGGCTCAGTTAAATTTGCTCATTCAGCCAGCTAAGAGGGAGAGTTTTCTCATCTGTCCTGCTATGTTTAATTCATCCACACATGCCTCCCAATTACAGCAGGAGTAATAAACAGAAAGGGATGTTGGGGGTGGGGGGAAGCCAGCCAGTCCCTAGCCACCAACCCTAAGTGCCCTGAAAAAATGTCAGCTGCACACTGCTGGGGTTTGCTGCCCTGGGAGCTGCTCTTCAGCAGCTCTGACTCTGAGTCCTTTGGAATTTTAGCCTAGATTCAAACCTGAGTTGTGTTGTTTTGTCTATTTTTCTCCAGAAATGTGCATTGCAGGAGATGTGTTGCAGAGTGCTGCTTTAGGCGTACCATGTCTGCCGCCTGAGTTAGGCAAAACTGCCAGTAAAAATCACCATGGTATGCCTGCTTCCACGGAGCCTCCCAGGCTCACCACCAGGTTCCTCCAGCTCTGCATTTTTGCAAAAATGAAAACTTGATGGGGTGAATTGCACTGTGAAGCAAAGGCAAGATGAATAAAATGCTCCATCATAGAGTGAGTTCAAAGCTGTCTGGCCATGTTGTGATAAATTCAAGATAAGTTTGTGGAAGGATGGATGAGGAATTGATGACTAGCTCAGTTCCAGGAGTGGCCATGGTCCAAAGTGACCAGAAAGTCATCTTGTGTAATGTGTAGAGGAGAGGGGAAAGACTCACATGATGAAGGGTTGTGAAGGGAAGCCCCCTGTTCAAAGGAGTTTCAGCATGAGTTTTACTTTGTTTACCCTCTTGTAAAGCTATTTGTTACTTTGATAATCCATAGGAAACGGGATCATTTCTCTACAGCATGTCAAATTAAATAAACAAATAAAACCTTGTTTGGCTGGTGAGAAGCTTAGAAAGGAAAGTGTATTTGTATAGGGATTCAGGAACTAAGCATCTTTCAGGAGCAGAAGATTAAGAAAGAAATCAGAGAAACAAAGGGGAAGTGATTCAGTCATCAGAACTTAGACAAATTAAAGAGGGGGGTGGGATGAAAGGACAAGAGATATGCCTGCCTATATTAGGAAATCTCTGCTGGTGTAAACTAAACCAACTTGATGTCAGTTTAGTTTTACCACTAGGGTCCAAGTCAGGGACATAGACTTGGTTGTGACAAGCTCATCCTGATGTCAGACAGAAATATCATATGTTCACTGGTGTTTCTTTTATTTCAGAATATATACATTACCCCTCATGCATCAACACAAGCACACACAAGGGATAACATGTGTATTTTGAAATAAAAAAATCGCAATGAACCAGTGCTAGCTTCTCCCTCTGAGAGAGGGGTTGGCAGCAAGGTAGTTTTATTAGTACTGTCCCTGCTTCAAACATAATAAAAACAATACAAAAGAAACACAGCCCCACAAAGGTATCACTCTCTTTTCTTGCAGTGATACATATATTGGTATAAAGCATATTATATGTTGGTTTAAAATGTGTTATATATGGGTACAGCTGTGCCTGTTCTATGCCACATACCCACAGGGGATGTTGTAAAGAACTACTATTCTGTTTGTAGTCAGGTCATTAATAGGAAATACTCGGAGAGTTAGTGGGCTCCCAAGTCTATGAGGAGATTTGGTTCAGGTCCATTTGTTTCCTTGTCTTAAAATGTTCAGGGATCAGCAGTCAGAGAGATCCTCTTGTGTTTGGCAAATGTTTTACAACTGAATATTTTGAGTGGAGGACGGGGTCTTTAAGAAAACGTTTTGTTAATGAGAAATTATCAAACGCAATTGGTAAAACTATTTGCTTGAGTAAGGAGATCAGACAATGCCCTAAATAAACAGCCTTTTCCCCCACCCCTCTAGAATCCTGCTTTCCTTCCTCAGAACTTAGCAACTCCTCTTCTACAGTTTAAGACTTCTCTTGCAGTGAAAGCCAATATAACCACATTTGTGATCATGACCACACACCTCACTGCCAGTGCTGGCTGTGGGAAGTCCTGAGACTGAACACAGGAGAACCATGATGAACCTGCTGTATGCAGAAAGATGTAGGACATGCCCTCCTGCCTTTTGGTTCACTGCCAGAATCCATCTCAGAATGATAAGAAATGCTCCCCTGATGGACAGGATGTAAAACCAAGACCATGTATGTCATGTTTTGCAGTGACAATGTTGCTCTGTGCTGTTAAATAGGTGTTGTATTTTATCCAGAGACACTGATATTTCAGTGGCAGGCAAGCTTATTCTCATCCTTGAGCAGGAAATTATTTGGAAACTTTTGAATGCATGTACAGTGGATAGACAGGATGGGGTGCTATAAAGTAGTTCACCTTTCCAAGCGGAGATAGGAACTTGGGCAGTAGGTGCTGCAAATAGAACTTTCATGGGTGAAAAGCATTAGATAGAATGAATCATTTCAAGTGAGTGTTATGAATCTCAAATTAGAGGAAAGATGTATATAATGTTTTAGCATATGCATTCAAATTATATGTATGTAATAAAGTTGCAGCATTACCAGCTCTTTAAGAATCAGTTTGGTTTTTTTTTTTAGTGTGTGTGCAACCCATTTAGCTGGAAATCATGGCAGAGTGTGAGATGTTTTAATGGAGTTGGCTTAGTTGGCTTTGACTGATCCTTTCCCCCGGTATCCATTTTTAGCTTTGTAGAGGTGTGTTGGAAAAAGCAGGTTTTTTTCTTCTCATGTGAGATTCGTTTTCTCTGTGGAGACTATGCAGGGAGACCTGGTACTACAGTAGTTGATGGGAATCTTATTCTCATCAGTACAGACTCCGCTGGTTTAGGTTTTCACACTTTTTATGATTCCCTAATCTGTAGTAGGTTGGTGCAAGTTTACAGACAACAACAGTGAAGATGAGGAGGCATCTTAAAGGTGTTCCAGGTTAATGCTGAAGACTGAAAAGATCCCTTTAGGTTGAGTGTAGTCCCTGGATAATTATATCTGCAGGAAATAGCTACCTGTCATGTCTGTCAACAAGGGAGCTTACCTTTTAAGGCACACAGATCTCCCTTTACCTCACATTCTCTCTTTGTTGTTGTCCATTTATTCACCTATTGTTCACCTATAATCTCTCTTCCCTTAGCACTTTCCCACACACCTGTTGCCTTTCCATCTTTCTTTTTCATTGCTTAAGGCTTGTGCTCACCCTGTGCTCTGCAACAGCCCTCAAACAAGTCCTTAATGTCAGGAAGTGAAAAGGCTGGGGTTCCTCAGTCTCCCAGGCTCCCTCTAGCCCTGCATCTGTCCCTGTGCCCCCCAACATCTCCCCCCGCCCCCCAGTCCGTCGCCCACATCCTGAGCATGAAAGCCAGCTGGATTAATCCGGCACAGAGCACATTGTGTGTGAGTCATGACAGGCTCACTAAGGCGTGCAGTGCTGATAAAAGGCAGCTCTGATGGGCTCTGTCAGGGATCCCAGAGAAACAGCGTGGAAAAAATCTGCTAACCCACATCCCAGCCTGGCAGCCAGGGCCTGGAGACAGCCAGGCACTGAAGGGAGCGCGGGGAAGCCTTGCACCACTGGCAGGTCCCACTGTGGGCGCAGCCCGTGGGGAAGCCCCCGGTCCCAGGTGTGAGCTGGTGCTTTCTGGAGTCATCCAAGAGCTCATGAAGTCAGAGGAGGGCTGATGCAAGCCTCTAGGTTGTGAGGATGCATCCTGGGATAACCTCTCTCTGCCCAGCTGACCGTCTGACCAAAGGACAGTCCTGACTTGCAATGTCAGAGGTGTCACTCTCCTTAAACCTACTTTCCCCTGCTCTGCCCCAGTGGCTAGCCCTGCTAGGGGAGCCTGCAGGAGACTGCTCTTGTCTGACTTGGAGAACATGTCTCTCAAAACAGTGTTATTTTACCAAGCTGTACTTTCCCATTATTTGTTCCTTATTTTTCATATGACCCTTTAATATCATCTTCCTCAGTACCTTCAACTCTCTGGCGTTAAGCCTTGCAGACACTCACAGATGTTTGAGTGATTATGAGTCCCTCTCCTTTTGGTCAGCCAGGCTACGCATCGCCTATCTGCAGTATCCTCTTCATACTCTCCTCTCTTCTTGTGTATGGTGTCCACTGAATGCCATCACCCTACTGCAATCTGGAGACTCAGGCAAAGGCAAAAAGAGAGAGCTGGTCTTACAGCTTTGTGCCTCTGGGCATATATGCCCTGTCTTTTCATTAGGCTGTGCACAAATACACTTCTACTGCATTTTTAAGACCAGGATAGCAGAGCACCTACCAATCGTTTCTTTGAAACTTTAGGAGTTTCTTCGAAACTTTAGGAGTTTTCTTTGAAACTTTAGGATTCTCTTAGAATCATGGTTGATACCAAGGCCATGGTGCTCAGGAATTTACAGCCTCTGAGAACAAGGGTTAGGTGAACTTTAAAAAGTTATATAACTTAGTGTTTCTGGTCCTTTTTTAATCCAAATAACAAACTAACCTTTCAGGGAGGAAAAAAGAAATCCACACATTCTTTTGTGGCGTGATACAATGCAGCAGCCAGTGGTTATAGGCAAATAAAAATCAGGCAAAGCTTTGAAATTCTTCATTTTTCATTTCTACCAGCTGCTTTTATTTGTCACCATTTCATTTGACTGCATGTGTTAGATATTGCATGAGGCATGACTGTATGGGTGGGAATTTGGAGAAGGATGCTGTAATCCACTTGCAGACTGCCTTCTGAAGTCTTGCAAGACACCAGTGCTCAAAATACTCCCATTCTAGTCTGCCTGCTGTGTGCCAGACCATGCTAACCCAAAACCCATTTAATCCCCCTTTCTGACTGATGTAAGCCATACCTAGAAGCATCTTGTGGAAGGCAGAACACTTGGCTTAGGGAATGGATGTCAGCTGTAATCTTTTCTCTACAATTTAAATTTTACTGTTGTATACTTCTTTCCATTACTTCTGATTCTAATATTTTTGGACCACCCCTGCTTAGCATTTGCAGGTCTTTAATCCTCTCTGTTGTCAGACAGATAAACTGGGTCTGGGCACAATTCTCCCTCAGCTAGCTGAGTGTAAATGTCTCTGAATTCACACCAGCTAGATGCAATGTAACATGAGAAGTGTGTGAGGCCCTTTATTCTGTCAGCCTCCCCTCATAAATCAGCTCTCACACCAGCACCTGAAGTCATTTTCTCAAGACCAAAGAAAGCATGCATGGAGAAGGTTTTCTCAAGAGCTTAGGGAGATCAAATGGTCTCAGAAGGTTTGCTGTTCCCTGCAGTGCTGCAGGCAGCTCAGGCAGGGTTTCTGAGCGTGAGGACCACGCTCAGCGTGGCTCAACACCAGGAGGGCTCATGGAAGGGGGACATGAAGCCACCAGAGAAACCATAGTTGTGCTTACTTGTTGCAGTATGATCCCAGCCAAAGAGCCATGGATAACCCTGTTTCTGTTTCATCTCAGCTGAATACAGAGCCAGTTCATCTGCCCAAGAGGTTTCAATTTATACTAGCTTTTTGGTAGTGAAACTTTCCCATGAGACTGAACTGCTAAGCAGCTTTTTTTGGTCGCCCTTTCTACAGTGTCTCCTGTGTGAGCTGGAACAAGAATGAAATTCCCTCCCATCCCAGTGTCTTGTGCAGCTCCTCTTTGCCTGTGTCTCATGATGAGAGGGACCAAGCCAGTAGGTCCCAGGCAGCTCTTACAGTGTCTGTTTGAGATATGAGCCAAATAGTTGTCCCAGCACGGTACTATGACTCGAAATACACAACACCAGGAAGCACAAAAATTGCTGAGTGCGGTTATGCCATGGTGAATACACCATGTCCCTCACTGCCACTGCCACTCAGCATGTCCTTGTCCACTCTCCTTTCCCACTCAGGGACAGTGCTCTCCCTGGCACAAGAGCAAGAGAAGAGGCTGGAGACAAATCTCTTTGTGCTTTCAGAGGTATGATGTCTACAGGGTTGGTCATACTGCATCCCAAAAATGGGAGAAATTGAGGAGATAGAGCCAGATAGAGGTACCTACACATGAGGTAGGGCAAATGGCAGTTCTGATAGAGCAAAATCACCTTTTGCTGCCGTTCCTTAGAGGGGTGTTTCTTGTGGGGTACTTCACATTTTCTAATCTGGCACCAAATTCTTCTTTCTAGAGTCTTTCAAAAGTCTCTAAAGACTTTTGCCAACTGAAAGCCAAACCCAGACCCCTGCCTCCTGCTGAAGTGCTGCCAACTACTTCTCAGAGCAAGTCTTCCAATAGGTATGTGGCTTGGCTCCTTGTATAGGAAGTACAACATTGGTGTAAAATACAGGACAGCTTCGCCAGTTTAGTCCTTGATACCATCATTATACTCACTCCAAAAATAAATACATCTTTAACCAAGAGATATTCATGTCAAAGAATATATATTTTTTAAAATAATATATTTGGGGAAAATCAGAAGCTGCCTTGCTTTTGAAAGACACGTTTGGCTGGTATCCTTAACCTGCCAGTTGTGATTTTCTAGGGACCCTGAAGGAGATGAATTCCCTCTTTGAAGCTCAGTGGGATTTGGGGGGTGGGGTGTGTGATTCTTCTCTCCCTTGAATATTCAGACAAGTACTCCTAAGACATCTCTCTTTTTCTTGTCACTCTTTGCCCTGTTTGTTTGTTTTTTGCACTTCTCGCAGCCCGGACAAGGCAAACAGACCAGTCTATTGTTGGTGTGCATCTCTTTCACTGCAAGATTTGTTTATGTCTTAGCACAGTGATGCAATATTTGGGTTGTACGCTTCAAGGGGAAATGTTTATAGAACTAAAAAAATATTTCCATTTGATTTGTTTATAGGAAGTTTTTTCTTGTGGTCTTGAGTTTTGAAAAGGCCTTTGCATGTTTTCTTTTCCGCCTCCCCCACTCCCCCTCTGTGGATTTGAAGTTTGGTGCCAAATTCAGTCATGATAATGCCATGACTGACTCTTTAGGTATTTCTACCATGCTCAGCACTACACCACTGGAGTATCTTCATCCTGGCCTCCTAGATCTCAGCAGTGTTATCCTTCTTACACGCTGAGGTTCCCAAAGCTTCTCGGCAGGGCTGAGGATTTTTCAGCCCCACAGGCCAACAACTCCTTTCCTGAGTTATCTCTGACCTGGGCCAGCCCTCAGCCAGGGCAGGCTACACTAACAGGGGAGAGTTGGAAGAGTTAAATGGGAACATTGCTTAGAAGGAAAAACAAAAGAGTAATAGGAAAGGCATCTTTGTGTGACCAAGGCTTAACCGAAACCAGGCCTTCTCCCTCTGCCTCAGCCAGGAAAACAAGAGAGGACGTGCAGGCAGCCACCGGCAGAGCGTGCACTGCTGTCCTCCTCTGCCTCCAAGGGTGGAGGCAAGGCACAGCTACTCACAGCCAGAGGGGGGGCAGACACTTGCTCATGTGGCACCCCCAGGGCACTGGCACGGATGCACTTCCCAACACCCTTGCCCACACACCCTTTATTGCACATCCGCTGCCCCTTTCTGCCTCTCTCCCATCTAGTGCAGTGTTTGTCACCCAGAGGAGGCTCCCACATGCTGTTGTACACTATCCTCCAGGCATTGTGCATCTGCTCTTTGGGAAACACCAAGTACCACTGGGCTGCCTTCTTGTCACACTGGGTCA
Organism: Melospiza georgiana; assembly: GCF_028018845.1. Taxonomy (NCBI): domain Eukaryota; kingdom Metazoa; phylum Chordata; class Aves; order Passeriformes; family Passerellidae; genus Melospiza; species Melospiza georgiana. Next base: position 86,049,999 of record NC_080431.1, read on the forward strand.
GTGAACAAGGATGCTGAAAGGATGAATGCCATGTTTCTTCCATCCCTGACTTTGGCCACAGCTTGCAAGCAAGAGGCATAGATGGGGCGGGAGGATGCGCAGGCTTTCTCTCATGCCTTGCAATTTTGCCTCTTTGTACAAAAACCAGAGAGAACACTCACATGATCCTTCCAGCTACTGTCCTTCCAACTTAACCCAGCATCATCTGTTGCTGGTCCCCATTCTCTTGGTAGGATAAACCATCACCACCTTTACCTTGTACCTACAGGGGTAACGAGCAGAGAACAGAGAAGGTAATAACATGTGCCCAACTCTTTGAACCAACAAATTTCATCAGCCCTCAACAAGGCACTCCCCCACCTATGTCACCACAGTTTCAGGACTGGAAATCTTCAGGACATGACTGGCCCTGGTGCCCAGGTGCAGCTCACTTTTCATGAGCTCATTAACCAGCAGAGCCTCACAGACCATCATCTGGCAACAGCCGGTGTAGGAAAAATTACTGTTAGAGATGTTTCCAGCTACTTCCAGCTGCTGCCTGCACAGAAATAACATGAAATCACTGGCTCAGAGGAAGCCTTGGCTTCCCCAGCCCCTGGCCATCAGCAGGTGGCCCCGGGCAGTGGAATGGCCCGTGCGTGCTCTGGCAAGGGGGACCTGGCATGTGGGCATGGGCATCATACACAGATGAATAAATAAAAGCCAGCCCCCTTGCTTTGCTGGCTGGGGAGTTCTCATGCAAGAGCTGACTGGGATCGGTGTTTGGTTTTCCCCTGGAATGCTCCCAGTTCAACACACACTGTTTCATGCCAGCCACCTGCTGCCAGCAGCCCTGTCTCCCTCAGGGTCCTATGTCCCAGCAGACTGCTCAGTCACCACAGAGGGATCCAGGACAGCCCCCAAGTGCCCCACTCCCACCCTGCCTTCCCCCCAAACTGAGATCCATCAGAAAGGAAAAGTGAAGGTAATGAACAGGCTGGCTTTGGTTCTCTCATTCTGACAGTCACCTTTTCTAATGATCAGTAATACTGGAATCCCTCAGAGACATGTTGTGTGACAGTATTGTTGTGCCTGTGAAAGAGCAGGACCTTTCTGGCCGCACTTTGAGTATGTTTATTCTGTCCTGTTGTTTGGGACTGAGATTACTTAAGAGTCACAGCCTCCTGTGCATCCATGCACCCAAGCTGTAACCTGGAGCAAGCTAGCAAGAGAGCAGGGGATGCCTTGGGTCTTTGCAGAGAGCAATGCCAAGGTTTTCCTAAAAGATATCTATAATGCTGGGTGAAAAAAACAGAGGCAAATATATTTTGTACAGAATCTTGATCTTGATGAGAACTATTTTATCTGGGGACTGTGTTGACCACACAAACAGGGCATGATAACTAATACCTGGTAGCCTATCTTGGCTCTTCACACATAAGACAGACACTACATTATCGTGTTATTTTAATGATCTGGGAGCCAGATGAAAGGCAAAGTAGATCAAGTCCACTTACAGATACCATAATCACAAGCCTTTGTTTGTGAGGGAAAACCAGGAGGGATATCACCCACAAGCTGTGGCTAAGTGCATACCTTCATGCCATCTCAGTACCTTCTGGATATGATAACCACATCCTCGAGGAGGGAAGGTCTACGGGTCACACCAGCTTGGTACAGTAACCGTGTCCCCCACAGATGGTTATTGCACGTGCTCATGCATTGCTGTTGGATGTTTGATGGTTGTTCCTAGGAGTGGTAGAAATAGCTTATTTATTCTGTTTGGCATCTATATCCATTCCCTCTTCTCCTCCCAACCCATAACCCCCTCCCCCAAACGCCAAGCTAATGCCTTCCAGATGAGGTGCTAGAAGCTGCTAATTGCACCCGGATCCGTCCTGATTTGTGCTTCAGTCAGCAAGGCACCTCGCTAATGGATCTGAGACTTGGCAGAGGGCCTGGGACCAGTGTCAAAGGAAATGGATGAGAGGGGAGGAGAGAGCAGGAGGGCTAGAGGAAGAGCAGGGAGACCCAGAAAGGAAAACGATCCCTCCTTCTCACAGCAAGGGTCCGAATTCTGATAAGGGCTTGTGGCTGTCCCCCGAGGTGGTGTGTGGGATGGAGGCGGCAGAGGCATGTTGCCTTCTCCTGTCAGAGAGCCCACGCCTGTGCTGGGGTACTGCTCCCTGCTCCTAGGGGAAGGCTGAAGGGCAGCATGGCACACCTGGGCCTTATCACTTCCCAGACTGGTCAGGGATTGAGCTCTCCTGATGGGAAGCTGGGACATGAGAGCTGGGAGCCAGCTGGGGGCTGCGGCTGAGCCGTGGCTCTCTGTTGATCCAGAGCATCTGTCTCACATCCCTGGTGGGTTCCAGGAGAAGAGGAGCCAGCTGGAGTGATTGGATGTGGATCAGAGGTGGAGAGGAGAGAAAACAAGAGGGGAGGGGGTTGGGGAGATTGATAGCAGGAAGGATAAGAAAAGAAAGAGGCTTGAAGAGGAAAGAGACTAGTAGGTACCACAAATGGAAAAAGCAAGAGACAGAAGAGAAAAGGCAAGAAGGAGATGTGAAGGCTGGAGAATAAGGAGATGGTGTATAACATGTTTTCTTTTGCTCCTGTACAGCTTGCAAGAGCCACACTGTGGGCTGGGGAGGCTGTGCTAGCAGCCAGACAGGGCTGCAGCCTCTCTGAGAGCCCCAAAGGGAACTGTGCATGCTGTCCTGCATGGAGCCCTGGGACCTCCCTGCAGAGCCTCAGGGATGGAAAACTTCCTATCAACACATAAATGTCTAGGGACTATTCCTCAATGTCTCACCAGGCTTAACTGCCTGAGGACAGGTCTGTTTCTGGATGACACCAACACAAAGAGATTTTGCTTCAGCATTTCAGCCTGGGCCTGAGAACTAGGTTGTTGCTAAGTCCTTGGGAGTTAGCTTAAGGGTGGCGTGAAGAAATCTCCTTTCTGTGTGCTAGAGAGCCCCAGAGAACTGGGAGTGGTTCCTGGTCTATTTTGAGATACCTCTCCAGCACTAAATCCAGAGTCTTTCCCAAATGGAGTTTATTACACTCACTTTACTGGTGGAGAAAAGTGAAGTTACATTGCCTTGGGGTTCACAAAGAATCCAGGTCCCACCTAGGAGATGACTTGTGGTTGTCAGTCGGGGGTACCTGCTCTGTTAGACCATGAAGGTCTACCATGAAGACCCAGCAGAGCCATGAAGTTGTCAGAGAGGAAGGAAGGTTCAAGAGCAGAACTGCACCAGACATAAACCCACACCAGTGATCGGGATAGATGGGCACTTGGTCTCAACAAGTCCCCTTCACTGAAGAAAAAACCTCCAAAACCAGGGAATACTGGGGTGGAAGGAAGCCTGCAGCTGCCAGGAGGGCCCTGGAGGTGTGTTTCAGCATTAAGTAATCATCATGATAATCCTGGGAAAGATGCTCCAGGTGGAAAGGTGCCAAGCTGAAAGCAGAAACAGGACAACCAGAAGCAACCAACTACAATGGGAATCCAGTTGGTTGGAACTGGTAAGCCACTGTGCTAAAATGCCTTTGGCTCTGAGTCCCATTTTCATCAACTTTGCAATTCTTGGCAAAGATGGGAGGGAGTTTCCACTAGACTGTGATTCATTTAATGAAATTTGATCATGGCCAGCAGGGGAGGGAAGTAGACAGACTGTCAGAGAGACAGTGTACTTTGAGAAGAGGAGGCAAGACTGTCAGGCCTCTGCAGAAAGGGCAGAAAGAGACCTGTTCTGTCTGATAGGAATCTTGGTGGGCAATCTTATGGGGGAAGGGGTAAGGAAGTAGAAGAGCAAACTAATTACAGACATTGTGTGTGCTTGGATGGGCCTATAGACTGATTAGCTCATGTCTCCGAAGCACTTGGAGATGGAAACCAGTTAATTATCCTTATTAATTTTTTCCCTTTTGTGCTTCTAGTTATTTTTGGAGACCATTTTAAGCACAATGCACCACCCAGGTGTTGGCTGCCCCAAAACCCATTGGAATTCCCTATTTGTCTTTCCCTTTCCTTACACAAAGGACAAAACAGTCCCAATGAGAGTGATTCCTTCCTCCTGAAATAAGGACAAATAAAGAAAAGAAGGAAAAAAAAAAAAAAAGAAAGAAAAATATAATAGCCCATGCTGGCATGCCCAAATCACTCATACTAGCCTGTTTCTGTGCCTCTGGGGGACCAAAGGCAAGGGGGGTGCCTGTCTCTGAACTCATCAGTGCAGCAGTGGGAACTGTCAGGTCAGTACCCAGATGCACAGGAAACAAAAGTATACTTGCTCTGCAGCTTGTTGCAGAACAGTTAGGACTTAGATTTAGCTTCTTTCCAATATTCTTGTTGTGAATGTCCACCAAAGGACACTGGGAAAACCCTTGTGAACATCCTGATGCCATTTCTGATAACAGAAGCATTTAAGGCTTCAGGAGTGCAATAGGAAAAGTTATTTTTGAGGGAAACCACAGAAAAATCTGGCCTTTAATTCAATCTGCCACCTACTTCCCTTGTTCCCAGATGGAGGGCATGGCCACTGGATGACACGTGAGCTGTTACCTTCTCACATCTGTGACTTTTTGGTTGCTTGGAGAATGGAGAAAGAAGCCTCAAAATGCTTAGATGGGAATGAGGACACTTAGGGATGGAGGATTTGGGGGCAGACCATGCTTCTGCGTCTGCAGTTGATGTGCAGGCAAAGCGGTGGCAGCACACAGCAGCCTGTGCCCCAGGAGATGGGCACACAGCCTGATGTGCCTCTGGATCCATGTGGGGTGGGCATGCCCAGCCCCACGGCCCGCAGTGCTCCTTGCTGGCTCTGCGTGTCCAAATGCTGCCTCAGCCCATGGCTGCTTTGCTTCAGGGCATGGGGGTCATGCAGTGGTGTTCTGGACTTTAGGTGCTGCCCTTCTAGGGCTTCCTAGGCAGCTCTGCAAGAAGTTCCCCAAGAAAATCTTGGCTAGGTTTGGCTTTGGAGAAATGCCTGGCCTTTTTCTTCCCCTCCTTCCAATTTCTTGCTGCCTGGGGTCCAGGCACACCCTGGACAACCAGGTGGGAAGCCACACTCCAAGAAGTGGAGAATTAACAGGTTTTCAGCACTATGCCAAAGCATTAAGTGCTGGGAAACCAGACCGTGTGCACCACGTTAAAATAAAGGGAGAGCTGAAGACTTCCAGGCCATGGCAGGTTTGATCCGGCTTGTTTATTTTTTGGCAGGAGGGACCGAGTGAGGCCACAGCAGGAACTGAGCATGTGCTGTATGTGCCAGAGAGAGCACATCTCCTCCAAGTCAGCTGCATTCTGCCTGCATGCACACGTGGCCCATCAGTCCCATTATGGTGCTGCCTTTGCCTGGTGGGCTGAAGGCAGGAACCAGGTCCATGGCAACGTGATTTACGAATCCTCCCTGAGGTCCCATCTTCTTCCTCCTCCTCTTCCTTTTGGGGACTTGGGGATTTGGTTGTTTTGGGGGTTGTTTTTTTAAAATAAAGAGCACTTGAAGTTCATTTAAGGCAGAACCCCTTGATTTACTGTGCTTTGGTTTCAGAAACAAAATACTTTAGTGGGGGGAAGAAGCCATTTAAGCTTTAGAGTATTTTTTCTCTGTTACACCTCAGCCTCTCTTTAACGTGCTGTGGTACAACACTAGCACTTCTCTGGCACTGAGAACGAACCAAATCAGTTTGGGCCACAGGTGCTATGTCAGAGTCACATTTTCTCAAGCAGGGAGTCAATCCATCAAGAGAGAAATCACTCTGCTATGCTGCTTCTATACAAAATATATCTGCTGAGACCTTGGAACTCAGCAAAGTCAAAAAAGGATTTTCACCAAGATAAAAGAAGTGGTGTTTCAGATCTACAGAACAGAACTGAATGAAACTGAAGGACAGCTGTCAGTAAGGGAAAATTAGGAACATGGCTGAGTTCTCATACTTAGAAGAGCCAAAACTGATTGAGTTTTTTTTCCCTGAATTCCAGGTTTGGCTTAACGGAAATGTAGACCTATTTGTTTCTTTCTACTGCAGCATATCCTAGCCTAAAAATCTGTCATCTGCACTTGGCACACTTTTTATAAGTGAGAAATGATCAGGTACACACTAAATTATGAATAAAGCACACTCACACTCAGGTAATTTATTTGGGCCTCTCAATATCATGTTCACAGGAATTCTGAATGTGCAGGAAAGCATCACTGACGAAACCTACGTGGACCTCTTGCACTGTAAGAAAACCAGATAACAAAACCTTCTCCTAAGCCCATCCAGTGATGCAGCTCAGGGTGCCTCACTATGCTGGGAAATCAGAGACCCAACTTCAACAGCTAGTGCCACCAAATGAGTCAAAACCTCAAGAGTGACACCTCAAGAGTAGGGATAACTGTAGGGATAAAGAGTAACTTTATCCCTACAGTTCTTGGAGCAAGTCTTGCATGCTTTACCAAGAGCATGCATGACAGCTTCAGTGCAGAGTGGGGCTGCTGGCTCCTAAGTGGTGTCAAAATACTGCCATGAGGCACTACTTTACTTAGCATTCAGGGGTCAAAACCAGAATCCATTGGGAAAAACAGTTTGTGCCTCTAATAATCCCCACACTCAGGCTTTCTTTGCCACTGGGACACCCACAAAAACTGGAGTGCTGCGCAGGACCTTATTTAGAACACAGGTGATGGAGAATGGTTTCCACTTCTCACCATTTGCACTGGAAAGAGAAATGTTGAGAGGGGATGCTGACAAAGGCTAGCAGCATGGTCAGGAGAAGAGAGTGCATATCGGGAGGCAGGAGACAGTTGATTTATTTTGCCCAGTGAAATGCAGACTGAGAATGGATATGATTGTTCTTGGTAAACACATCAGAGGGATAAGAAGAGGGAGGGAGCAGAGCTATTTAAGCCTTGGAACAATGTTGGCGCTAGAACAAGTGGGCATGCTCCAGCCAGGAATAATTTGAGACTGGAAATAAGAAGAATGGTTTAAGCCTCAGAGCTGTCAAGCTCTGGAAGAGTCTACTAATTGGGGTAGTGGGAGAATCTTAAAACTTATTAGGATTGTTTGGATCTTCACATTTGTGTGGAAGATTGCACGATGTGATTGCTGACAATAGCAAGGGCCAAGACATGGTAAAATAGGAGATCCCTTCCAGCACTACCTCCCTACTGTGAAGCACTTGGGATTGATTTGTTTCTCATGTGTCCATGTTAAGGCAGGAGAGCTGCAGGATCCTCTGCAAGCAAGGAGATGAGGACACTTTCTCAGATGGCTGAAGATGATATGATGGTTGCTACTAATGAGCTGTGAGGAGAAACGTGTCTCTTGTCCCAGGAGGAAGATTGCAGGCATCACACCAGGCCACAGCCAGGCAGCAGGGTGGAAACAAACAGCGTAGGGAAAGAGTTGAAATTCCAGAGGAGAAAACCAAGTGCAGGCATTTTCTCATTAGAGAGCAGGGGGCTTCATGTGTTCTTTGTCTTTTCAAAAGCAACAGAGGTTGAACAACAACCAGGGAAAATTTACGTAACCCATTCTGTCATTTGGAGCTGAGGCAGCTCTGCAACAAGCCCTGGGATCAGCTGTGCCATTTAGGCCATGAGTCAGTCTCAGAAAAAACATGGGCTTACGCAGTCTTATACAATTTTCTCTTCTTAAGGAGCCCTTCTTTGTCTACTAACCACCCAAATCCATAGTCCTCCTTGTTGGATCCTACTGCTCCTTTCAGCGTCTCCCAACGGAAACTGGAAGTTTCCACAGTGCTGGAAGCCTGTGGCAAACTTTGGCAATCTGATGTGGCCCACCCCATGCAGGATCTGAGGTGTGGAGCGAGGTGGCTCCTGCCCTGTGGGAGGCCCCAGAATGCAGGAGCTCCACAGGAACAAGTGACAGCTCTGGGAATTAATTACAGGCAAGGAGGAATCACCTAGCAAGTAGCTGCCTCAGGCTTGAAATCACTTGTCTGTGCTTGGCATGAATGAGAGAACTTGCTGGCCAAAAGAATCACTGTGCAAGGCAGAGGGGTAACACTGGGGTGCCCTGGGAAAGACTGAGAGATATTTCTTCTCTTGCACTGGGAAAGCTTTACCTCTCAGCCCCATTGTGTTTCCCAGGACTGTGTCTCCAAGCTCTCAGGCTTACATGTGTTAAACTCAGTGGTCTTACGTGTGGCAGCTCAGGAGAGAGGGTGCTGACAAACTGTTCAGCAAAGTAATTCCTCTTAGCCTCCAAAACCAGTGGCACCTGGGCAAAATGGGAATGCCACAGCTCTCAGCCTCTCACTGCAGGTAACCCAACCCAATTTAAATCCTGGCCTGCCTTAGTTGCAGCCAAGCAGATGGAGGGGCTCGTGCTCAGAAAACAGCACCTTTCTCATCCTTGGCGACCCCACCTGAGACAGAGTGGGATTGAAAATCTGAGCAATATTTCAGTGTGTGTGTGTAAGAAAGAATAAATGCTACAGCAGCTGGTTAACGAGCATGGTAAGATTGAGTTCTAAGTTCCCTTCCTTTAGTTCACTACATGCACACATGCAAATTCCCTCCCTTCTCCTTAGGAAACTGAAAGAAAGGAAAAGCAATAATAAAATATTTCAGATGAGAGAGAAAGAATTCTCCACAATTGAGAACATTTAATGGGAACCAGCTGCCTGAGCATGACCAAAGGCTGATCCTGCTGGGGATTTGTTGACAGTGTCACTTTCCATAGGTACCTGCTGAGGAAAAGGGAGGGATGCTCAGGAGACAGCGCAGAGGAGGAGGAAGGTAAAGGAATGTGCTACATAGTGTTTTACCTCCATACAACCACCCTCTCCCCTTTTCCTTATTTTTCAAGAGACTTTCCAAGCTCTTGGAGAAGAGCCATGACAGGACAAAACAAGAAAGCATGAGTGAGTGTGATGTGAGCATGTGGATGGCTGTATCTGAGCAAAAGAGGGTGGGTGGAAGAAAGCAAAGAGGAGCCCAAAAGTTCAGTGCATGAAACAAAAGCTAAGGCTGGCTCTCTGCTCCCCTTCCTGTTCTTCCTTGCAACCAGACAGCTGCAATTAAGATGTAACTGATACACCCAGAGCTGGTCCCTCGTGCTGGTGCTCCCTCACCTCCTCTGCGCCTGTCTGCCCATGGTGGCAACAATGCCAGGCATGAACCCAGCTGTGCAGGGCTGCTGTGTGGCTACCAAACCCGGCAACCCACAGGACAGGGAATTTTAATGGTGTGAAATATGGGTTGCTTCCAAGTTCCCCATTCTCCCGTGAGGCATAACTGTCTGCATGGACCTGCCCATGCTGCCACGTATGTGTTCATGAGGTGGTGGGACCTGACTCATGTCCTGCTCTGTCTGTGGCCCCAGCCCCTCTGGAAAGAGCCCTTACTCCTGCAGAACCTGGTGCACCACTTGCAACCGGCCCAGGGCCCTGATGTTGATCCACGCCCATCATTCAGCGTCCCACTTTTTGAAGGATACACTTAGCCCTGTTCCTGTACCCAGGGATATTCACTCGCTGTTCAAAGCTACATAGATCAACATCAGGAAAGATTGTCAGCTTGGCCCCTGAACAGTAACACTTGTGTAGATGAGGGCTTCAAGCGTACAGAAGGATGGAGCAAATATTTACACATTGAAAAGCATAATATGAATTGGTGATATACTCTGAGGTAAACATAGTGCTTCGTTGGGCCACCTAGCAATTCTTTATATGAAAGTCATCTTTCAACTAGAAGAGGTAGGTCCTGCTGGCAATGTTTTTGTCCAGCTTTTCCAGGTCTCTGTACTCTGTTTTCCATGATTTTGTTCACAGTCTTCAATGGAATTGTACGTCTTAAGAGCTTCCTCAAACGTCATGAGCCAGAATGCCCCCTTCCCCCAAAATCAGGAGTTACAACCATCGTGACGCATTGTGCACTCCACTATTCATACTTTAATCAAGTGGGTTTGTGTCGACTTTTGAGCTGCAAGGATTTATACTTTCCCACCACAGGAGAAAGTCCCAGTCCCAGATATTTTACTGGTTCAAACAGGCAAGAGCAGCTGGGGGACATGTCAATGGAGTCACTGCATGCACTCTATGTTCTGCTCTCTGAACACCTGAGATGCCAGCGTTTAACAAGACAGTGCCCACAGACCCTGCTCCCTTCCAGGAGGGCTCTGGCACCTCCATGATGTTTTGTCAGTGTGGTAGATGGTAGAGGAGGTAATGCAAACCCCATCATAGCTGACACTTGGACACAGACTGTAAGATCTCAGCACAGCTGTAGCTGGCGACAGCACTACCTGTTGCAGAGATCTGAGGAGAAGACATTGTAACAGTCTGGGGCTGAGAAGTGGGAATGTGCTAGCAAGCTGTGGCATGGATCTGATTTTCCATTCAATAATCCCATGGTAACTCAAGAAGATGGTAAATTGCAACTGCAACAGCTCACTAGCAGCCTAACATTTCCTCATGGTGCTCCTGAGGTGTGGAAAGATCTCTGCAGAGTGAGGCCCATGAAGGGGGGAAGCGTGCAGCAAAAGTTTTGGAAAATTGCCCTGCAGCCTGCTTTGCCATTACCTTTCCTCTCAGCAGTGTGCAACCCCCTTCTTTTCAGTTCAGCGCACTCGTGTGTGTAGGGACCCACAGCCATGGGGGCAGGAGCTGCTCCTTCTTCACCTATAACTTCATCTGCTGCTTTTCTTTCCAAAGGAAACTGCAATTAAACCCCAGGCTCCAATGCAAGGAGAGTTTCCAGGCTTGGCTGTCCCTCCCCGTGGGCAATGCAGCCTGAGCGCCAGGCTCTTGCCACAGAGTCCCTGCTGCTCCCCAGGACTGAGTGGGACCACTGCCAGTTTACATTAGCAGCCAAGTGGCCATCTGGTACAAAGGCAAAATATGATTATTATGTTTAGGTGCACGCAGTCTTTGATGCAGTGCCCAAAGGTAACAATAAAGTATTATTAAGTTTTTTCAATTATGTGGATTGTGACAATACTGTGACAAGGCTGTTGGAAACAACCTTCAAAATGAGGTGTGGGAGGCTAGCAACACCCAGCCACATGTTGCTTCTTAATCCTAGCCCCACTGACATCCATGAAACTTCAGCTGGTGTAAGGGATATGTGCCACAGCTGCTGAGGATGCCGGTTCCTACCCCAGAGCAGCCTCAGTAAGGGGCTTTCAGCAGAATTCAGGGGAAGAGGACCCTGCCCTTAGCAAACCCATGTTGCTGCCCTGCACATCGGCCTCAAGCAAGTCTTGCCTCCTCCTCGCACCTCAGTTTCCCCCTCCTGGAGGCAGCCATGGATCAGTTCCTCCCGCATGCTGCCAAGCATCCTCCCTCTCTCTGCTTCCTTCCTAACCTCCCTCCCTTTTTAATCGGGATTTGTATGTGGGTTTCCAGGCTTCCTGGCTGTCCCGTCTCCTCTTTCTCCTGCACCGCTTTGATGTTAATTGTCTCCAGGGCTGGAGCGCTCCTTGGCTGATTAAGTCCAAGAGTCCTCCCTGGTTTTGTTGACCCATGAATGGGGGCCTCTTCAGTGCTCAGTGGAGTGCGGGCTCATTGCCCCTCCTCCTCCCCCCCATTCGGTTTGATGGATTAATCGTGCTGTGTAAAGGAAAGTGGGGTGGGAGGGGAAACTGAAGCAGCAGGAAAGGGGGGCAATGAGGACGGGAGAAAGGCAGCAAGAAAGAGAAGGACCTTCAGCAAATGCTCGACTGCCCTTGCTTAAAATAACACCGTTTATTTAAGCAGGTCAGGCACACAATGGCTTGAGAGGGGCTGCTACTCAGATCATGGGACCCTGCGTACACTGAGTAAGAGGCTGGAGAGGGTGTTAGCCAAACTCTGAAAGCTACTCTGTTCTTACCCGATGTCTCCATCTCCCCCCAACACACACACACACGCACACACACACACACACACACGCACTTGCACCTCCTCCTTTCCTTCTCCCTCCCCTTCAAACACTGGAGTCCTTTGCCTTTTTGGCAGTGGCACAGCTCAGAGCCAGGAATGGAGGGGCTCTGAGAGAAAAAGGGGACTCCAGCCACCGCTCTGGACCTGCTATCCTGGCATGCAGCCAGGAGAGGAGAGGCTGCTGGCCCCATGGAGTGGCCTTCCCACAAGAGTCTGCAGTGAAACAGATGCCAGCATTTCAGAAAGACTTGTCCCTCAGACCCAGATGCCTCTGCTGCCTTGCTGAGAGCCTAACTGCTCCTGCTGAGGCAGAGTATCTGCAAAGCTTTTGGTAGAAAAACATGCCTCCTGCTCCTTTTCAAGAAAATAATTGGTTTCATTCAGAGGTGAGATTTGAGTAGCTGGGGCAAAAGTAGCGGTGTCAGTGTCAGCTGACTGAGCGGTCTGCTGACTGTGTTAGACTTGGTCTTTGCTCCATCAGGGATATAGTACACCTCTCCATTATCCCGTTGCTGGGCTGCCCACAATGCAGCCATGCTCATGGCCTGCAGCATCCCTTGCTGTAGCAGTCCTTTGCCTCTTTATTCTGTCCCATCTAGGGATGTCTCAGCCCCTTCTCACCAGGGATGTCTCTCCTCTCCAGGGATCAGGAGGCAAAGGGAGCCCCACAAGTGTCCTGGCCCAGACTGTCTGCATTGCCACTTGCAAATTGCTCTGGTCTCCAAGCCTGGCCAATGCTAGCAGCCTCCTTCCCCTGAGCAAGACTGACCCAGTCCCAAACACATGTACCAGAAATCCCAGAGTGGATGCCTCTCCTTCCCCACCTCCCCCTGCTACAGCCTCCCATGCTGCTCCCATCCATAACAAATGCAGAGTCAGGCTCAGGAAATGAAAAGGCTCTTCCCAAGAGGGACCTGTGCAATTTTCCAGTCTCTCCCTCCGCTGCCACTTCCCCTTCTCCATCCCCCTGCCCCAGTTTTCCCTGGCTGATGGCAGCAAAGGGCCGTTGGTGTTGGCAGGGTGCTGCCGGCTGCCTGGCAAGCTCTCCCAGACAGCCTGCCAGGCTTTTCAGGGCTCATTCTCACTTTCCAGAGGCTGGAAGTGCAGAGCAGGAGACAGGCTGCCTTGGCAGCCTCACTGTTTCCAAACATTGAAAGGCAGAGAGAGAAAAGTCTGCTTCTCCCAGCTCACCAAAGCCACCACCACCATGGATGCTGGCCAAGTCCACCTAAAAATAACCGTGGTGCTACCGGAAACACTTTCTTCTCGGGGACAGAGCAGGACAATGCACCCCAGGGCACCAGGGATGGAGCAGAGCAGGGCGGAAGGAAAACTTGGGGCTTTTTCCTCCATCTCCCCTCTCAACAAATAAAGCTGCCTGTGTTGTCCTAGCAGTGCTAGTCAATAGTGACCAGGGACTTCTCAGTTTGTTTTCACAAGAGGGTTCCAACCAGTACAGCTCAGAATAGCTGCAAATTGTCTTTTCCCAGCTGGGAATGCCTCGCTTCCTGTTGTGCTCTCATGTGTGAAAGACGGCGTGGCTGGCATTGTGCTATAGGTGACCCTACAGCCCAGGGCTGCAGTTGCCTGAAGGTAAGATCTCCCTCACCTCTAACTCCACCTCCAGGACATGTGGAGTCTGCTGGGATTGCCTCTCACTCCAGCAGCTGTGATCGCAATTGGTCCACCCAGATGCGATTGCAGCACATAATTAACAAGTGGACTAAGGAGAAAATGAAAAGTGTGTGACTGGCACAAGCATGACTTTGGCCTCTTGGGAAATGTGTCTCACTAGCTGTGCTTCAACACGGGTGCTTTTCTCCATCAGCCCCTGGGCAATCACGCTGATGCCTCCCAGATCAGCATGCCGTGTCGTTCCCGCACTCCCACGTCCGCTACTTCAGTACAGCCATCAAGTCTGCCTTTGGAAGCAAGACCGGGGCTGCCCTCCAAGTGCAATCCAGATGCACCTGGTGTAATGCAGATATCCTCTCTTTGTAAAGATACCTGCCATGTGTTTCTGCTTGAAACAGAAGTGAGGAGAGATGTAAAAGCAGATATGTGATCTGGGGCATTCTCTTCCTTCTTGTTGCGGCCAAGACATGTCCTGGCCCCAGCTGGAGGGTCAGCACAGACAAAATATCCAAGTTCCCCTCTTGGCTGGAGGGCGAGGGTAGCTGGAAAAGCAAAGATGTATTTTACCAGCAGGAAAAGGCAAAGTCCTGAATGTTTCCATAGTCTGGAAGAGGCTTCAGCAGCCCAGGCTGTTGGTGAAGCTGTAACACACCTTCCCTCCAGCCCAGCACTCACTAGGTGTTTCTTGGGGGGGGAAAGCTGATCAAAGCCAAAGGCTGAACAACAATGTCTGCCAAGTCTGACAGATATGCTGTGACACTTTACTCCCATAAAAATAGGGAAGAACTAAGCAAGAGGTTGGGTGTTTCTTATCCCTGCAGAAAAGGCTCCTTTAAGTCAAAATAATTCAGCAAAATTGATGTCAGTTTGCTAAATGTTTCAGGTGTCCCAAAATTTTCCTTGCTCTAAACCTCTAAACCTAGAGAGTTTTGGCTTTTTTTTTTTTTTTTTTTTTTTTTTTGTGGGAGGAAGAGAAGAGTGTTTAAAAAGGGTTTGGCACAGTAAATCTCAGTCCCAGCAGATACATACTTGTTTGTCTATTTACAGTCAGGACAATCCAAACCCGTTAGCAGATGTAACTGAGTTAAGACATGAACATGAATTTAGGAAACAATATGAACCATCATTTGTAAGAAAGGCTTGGAGGCAAAATCCAAGTAATTGATCTAGTAAATCCATCAAGACATTATTATGGGGTATTTGTCACCTCAGAAAAATTCAAGATCCCTTGCTTACATGGCTGCACCTACTTTTGAGGCAGAGCTTTGGATATTCATGCTTCAAATGTCAATGTGTAAGCTAAGTCAGACATTATTTGGCATTTCTTCTCCTTCCAAGGTATTTCAAAGAGTATTTGCCAGATCTCTGAGAAACTGCTAAGTGTTGAATCTGCAGTGAATGATGTTTTAATTTGGTCTGAGGGCTTGAAAGAACATCTTGAAAGACTTAGAAAAGAGAGTATGAGAAAGAGACTTAAAACTGAGCTATAAAAAAACCCCTGTATCTGATGTAATAAGTTATTTAAATGAGGCATAAATTGAGCAAAGATGGTGCAACTGGTAATGTGCATAAAATGTTGAAATGTTTAGCTCTGCAAAACAGAGTGTATTTGTGACAATTTATGGAGATGATAAGCTGGTTTTGACAAAATTAATTCCAAATGCTCAGGGCGGGTCTGATTTTGCAAGGTAGTGAGCATTTATTTTTTTTTCTCTCATCCAGAGCAACACTTAAACACATGCTTGGTCGTGCTGACTTGGCTTGTTTGCCTCTGGGGTGGGATGCTACACAACACAACACCCAGAAAAGTTCATTTCTTGATGACATGATGACATGTCCCCTTGTAATGGGGACCTAAGGAGTCTGTCAGGGAGCCCTCCTTTCACTCACCTTCCATCTCTGCTCCATGGGTATAAAAAAGGCGCAGGTTTCTTTGTATTTTTAATATTTTTTAATTCTTTTCCACAGCAGCTTTGGAAATCAAACATCTGCTGGTGAGGAGGTTTGCTGGGATGCCGTTGTGGAGGGGATCAGCAGCAGGATGCAGAACGGAGTGGACCAAGTCACAAAGGGGCCATGGCAGCAGGGAGGCTGGCATGGCTGGGGGGGCACCTCGCACACATGGGCACAGCTGGGCTGGCTCTGTGTGCTCGTGCACAGCCTGGGCATCCGAGAGGGAAAGGGAATTGGGAAAGCCAGGCTGAGACCAGGCTGCTGCTGCCCTCCCCAAGACAAACCATCACAGCCTCCCTCAGGCTGACAATGCCAAATATAGAGCACAGAACACACGGTGTCCCACTGCCGCTGCTGCCGCCTCCTCCTCCCCAGCTCAGGGCTGGGGTGGCTCCTGCCTTGTCACAGTCCCCAGAGGTTACTTTTCATATAAAATCAAGTACACGTACATATGATTGCTAGGAAGAAAAACAACTTTCACGAATGAGCCTGCAGAAAAGGAGAAAAACCATCCCAAAGAAATCCTCATTCCTTATAGATTACTTCAAGTGCAGGCACGCACTAGGGCAAGAGAGTGTTTAAGAGGAGACAAGGTATCCCTAACAGGAGGGACTCCTCCCTCGACTCAGTTTTTCCTGAACTTGTTTTCCTCCAAGCAGCACATCACAAAGCCATCTTCTCCCTCTTCCCCTCCTCCCTGGCCCAGGTTGTAAAATAATGAGTTTCTTGTTATTCTTGTTATTGCTGAATGGCAGAGGTCTGGAGCCCTGTGAAGGGAAGGGGGCAGCCTAATTAGGGAAACGAGAGCCATCCTTAATGAGCACTCCTGACTAGGTGGGGATTTAAAGAAAAAGGAGGGGGCAGGGGGGAAAGAGGTCAATTTGTACAGCTTTCTCTTCCCTACCCCCAGCTCCCACCCCTGCCCTCCCCTCCTCCCTGTAAACCTACCGCAGTTTGGGGTCTGAATGTGGGGGCTTCTCTGTATCATTTTTGGTTATTAAACTATATTTTCCTGTTTTGCCTGACTTAATAGGGGGTTGATTTCATTTCACTTCCTTTGCTAATTTTCTCCTGTGAAGGTATGTCAAGTGTTTGACTGTTCCCATTCCTGGACCTTTTGGTGTCCTTGGGGGTGCTCTGGAATCCCTTCTGGTTGATATCTCATCAAGAGGGTTGTGCCTGAGCAGAAATGACAGACAGTGGTACCAAAACCTTCCAGCAATCCCCAGAATGGTCTGCTGGGTGTGCAAAACCTACTACATCTGAGCATTGAATTGCTCCACATTCATGCTCCACCAATGTGGTTCCACTTGCTGTTCCTCTGGACAGTGCAGACAGTATTGATGCCCCACCTTTTTTAGTGAAAACTGGGCTGTACTTGCACGTGTGGGCGCAGCAGATGCAGCTTTGCACTAGATTTGTCACGGGTGGGTGTCTTTGTCACTCGGCACCATGCCACCGGGGCAGAGAGCACAGCCTGGCCATCAACACTTGAGATGTCCCACGTGTAGGTCTGGTAGCCTATAATTCAGTGCTAGTTGCTTGCTACATTCTCCCTTAGTAGGAATAAGCCTCCTGAGTTCCCCTGAGTTCATCCCTTCCTATATGTACATTGGCAGGAGCTGAAAGCCTCGTGTGTGGAAATTCAATTGCAGAAGCTTTCTCATTCCACACCCAACTTCTTGGATTTCTGTCCTGTTCTGCTTTCCCTCGCTCTGCCTGAGCTGTAACCAAACGCCCCCGCTCTCCGTGAGGCTTCAGCTCTTGAGCCCCCGGTGCTGCATCTCCCCGTCTGTCCAAGGACACGGCAGATAGAGCAGGCTGCCAGGCACCCCCCACCTCAGCGCATGGCCAGGGGTGTCTCCCAGGGCCTGATGCTCAGAGGGGCCCTGGCAGGGGCTGGGGACACACAGGGATGGCTGGGTTTCTCTTTGCCAGCCTTGTCCTCCTGAGCGTGCCCCGAGTCGGTGTTAGGCTGTCACCTCCAGCAACTCCTGTGATGTTATTTGCAAAGATCTGTCAGAATCCGTGCCCAGTTAAATCATCACATGCTGAAATGCTTAAACAGGCTTCCAAGGAGTAAGCTTGCAGCCAGAAGCGTGGGAGGAACGTAGTCTGACAGAAAGGAAATAAGCAGGGAACATTTTACCCATAAAAGCACTTTGCTTTCTCTTTGCTTCATAAATCAGCTTTCTCTGATCTCATCCAAAAAAAGGCAGTTAATTCCCCACTTCTCCCTGCCTGGGAGATGTATTCTTTTCTGTATTTGGATCTTGCTTCAGAGAAATTAAGACACCTAATTGTTTCCACTGCTCCTTCCAAAATCAAGGAAAAGAATAACATCAGAACGAAGGCCCTGGGCCACATCTCCCAAGGTGCCAGGCTCTTTCCTTTGGGAGCCAGTGCTCTCCCCACCTGCAAGACCCAGGTCTCCCGCAGGGGTCCCTGAACCTGGGGACATTCTTGTCAGCACCCAGCACCTGGCACTGAAACCTCTGGCCTAAGCATCATTGCCAAAGGCCAGGTAGAGCCAGATGAGGAGTGATCACCTCACCAGTGACTTCTTTTTGGGAAGAAGTCACTAATGGGGTATTCTTGCTGCCTGCAGTGGAACAGGTCAGGCAGATAATTATTCACCAGCAGGAGTAAAAGATTTAACCAGCCAGCAGTGCATGGCCCCAGAGTAAAGACCTGTGCACAGCCATGCAGATTCCCTTTGTGTACTGAGCACATTGCATTCCTCCAAGCCTACCAGAAATGTGGGTTTTTATCACACCCATTTCTCTTCTCTGTTTATAGCTTGAGGATGCCAGAGCCCCTCTGGACTATACTTTGAACTAATTTAGCTTTTTTTTTTGTGCGTGAATTCCTTGGATTACCAAGAAAGTCTTGGCACAAGGGCCAGTTCCTTTCTCCTCCTGCCCTGGCACTCAGGCTTGCTGGTACTCTCTCCTAGCAGAAATGACCACACATCTCCAAAGCAGATGGCCTTGACTTTACGGCTGCTTCTGATGACCAAATCAGAACAGAAAAAGTAGAGTAAATTTGACTTCCATTGCTGGGTATAGAAGATGTCCTCAGCTTGCACTCCTGTTATTCTATTGATTCGTGCTTTCTCTGCCTTGCCAGAGGCACTATACCCTATGCATTTCTTGGTTATTCTATGGGAAAGCAAAATAATTCTAAGAAAATGTGGGGAGAGAAGGGACAGGAGCATTTCTGAAGCAGTGGTGTTTCACAGGGAGGCTGTAAAAACCACTGGCATTATATTAGCACCACCAAACAAGTGAAAGGCTGAATTGCAAGCTGAAGGAATTGTGCCTCTGGAAGGTCTTGAAATAAATACATCCCTTCCTCAAGCTGTTCCCCAAGAGCTGTCTGACTGGAGGTCTGCCTCTTTACATTTCATCTATCTTAAGTCAAATACACTCAACTGGTGCCAAATTATGGCAGGGGACAGCATGCCCGTAAGTGTCCAAGAACATGCAGCTGTCCCTCAGGAGGTGTGACATTAACACTGACATGGAGAGCATGTTCCCCTGCCATCCTCACGGCCCTGCCATGGTGCTCAGCTGTCAGGACATGCTCCTGCAGTGGTGGCATGCACAGATCTACCTCCTCTGGGGGGTTGCAGAGTCTGGAGGTTTGCCAGCATGGAGCTGTGGTTACTGTCCCGAGGAGAGAGACCCATTAACAATGTATCACCCAGGGCCCTTGTGCAGTGTTTTTCTAACAGGAGAAAGTTTGCACAGCTTGTGGGGAGTGATTTTAATAGAATATTAAACCACTGTTGCCTCTTCATCCCAATGTGTAGTTGCTAGGTCTCTCGCTCTTTGGTTCCCTACCCTTTCTAGGCTCTGGCAACACCTAGAAAAGTATAGAAAATCTCTGCTACAAGCCCCTTTCTGTCCATTATAATGAGAGAGAGGCCTGATGAGGGCAATGTTCACTTTAAGGGACTGCCACTGACCCTCCGTGAGGCTGAGCTGGCGCCCTGTGCTTTAGGAACACAACGATGGGCACGGGACTGTTGGCAGGAGCTCGATATCCGCTCTGGCCCCAGAGCCTCACAGGAGGCAGAGCACTCTGTGGGAGCCCAGGGCAAACACTCCCCCTCTGCAAACCAAGGAGATGCAGAGCTCAGAGATCACCCCACTGCACCCAGAGACATGCCAGCATATTGACTTTGATGGACTTACGACAAAGAACATGGAACTAGCTCTCTAATGTTCTGACAGCAATGAAAATCCTGGGATGGGGCCTCAAGCATAGCCTCACAGGGCTGTAAATGACCAGGCTATAATTGACCACCACAATCGTCATTAAATCTACATTCACAGATCACCAGGTCAGAGAAACCATTTCTTAAATGTATGTCTATGTTTCTTGTTCTGGGGTGGAGCACTTGCTGGCTTCTTCCGTTTGATTTTTTTTCCCCTCATGAAAAAAAGAAAAAAAAAAAAAAAAAGCACAACCAAAATCTTAAAGGCTCATTTTCTCCCCAGCATGGAATGAACCCAAAGAGCCAAACCTCAGCATTTTTCACAAAGTGTAAGCCTTGTTTTGCAGCCAGCCGAGGAGTGAGGGGAGCTCAGGCTGGGTGTGTGGATGGCTGTGGAGGCAGGAGAAGGCACAGAGATAGTCTGCATGTGCACAGCAGGTGTACAGTATTGTGAAGAGAAGGAAAGCATGGATGTCATAGCATTGAGTATATGACATGCTTGCACATATGTGTAAGGATACATACACATACACACACACACAAACATGCATATATAGATGCATATTCATTTTTGTGAATATGTGCCCAAAAGGACCCTGGGTCTGTAGGCCTGTGCAGAACTGGGTCTGCAGAAGTGCTCCCTGGCTCCTCTCTCAGTTTTGAGACTTGGCAGAAGAGTGAGGACAGCCTCATTTTCTGTGCTGGGTTTGTCTGGGAGACTGGGCTGTAGGTGCTTCTGAGCCTCCCCCTTGTACCTGCTCTCAGAACCCGTTTTGCTTTCTAACTTTACTCCTATTTGCTATTTCTTCCTTTCCCTCTTTCGGACTCCTTTTCTGTCATTCCTTCGTCTCATGTTTCCTCCCTCTGCCACTTCTAAAATGTTTTTCTCCTTCCCTTTCATTTCTCCCTTCTGTTCCTCCTTTCTAGGTCTCTCGTCTCATTCCTCCCACACTGGCATCCTCTCATTTCTCTGCCTCCCTCTGCTCTCCCACCCTTGCTCTCCATCCTGCCTCTTTCCCCCACTCTCCCATCTCACATGCTTTTGTTTTCCCTTCCCTCTCCCCCTCTGCTCGGCCTCTCTCCCCTCTTCTCTCCCTCCCGCTTCCTCACTCCCTTCTCTCTCTGAAATAAACTTCCCCGTGTGAAGCCCCTGGCCACCTTCCAGCCTCTGGTGAGATGAAGGGGTCCCTGGCATACACTCAGCTCTGTGCTCCATAGGGCATTGTAACAACTGGTACCAAGGCTATAAAATCTTTAGTGTCTCTAGGAAAGATGACTGTAAATTCTTCAGAAGTCCCACCATGGGTATAAAGATTCTCCCCCCCCCCCCCGCCAGCTCTCCCCTCCTTCCTCGGGCCTCTGTGAAAGGAGCTGTGTAGTAAAGCAAGGGTCTCACTCCTCCCCTTTGCTAAAGCTCCAGCTCTGATCAGGATTTCAGCAGAGCATGGCCCTCCCCATTGACTTCAAGGGGAGATTTCAGTACCCTGCAGAGCAGAGAAGCAGTTCTTGCCGGTCTTTTGGTCACTTAGGTATTTGACTTTATAAACATGATTTAAAAATGCTAAGAAAGCACTGAAGAGAGGAAAGCCTCCCCTCTAAATGTTGAGCAAACAGAAACACACGAAGCATTGTTCAGCTCTGAAAGATGAACCAGCCTCGGGCCAGCGAGGGAGTGTGGGGAAAGCAGGCAGTGCATTAAAAATAGGTTAATTCTCACATATTAAGGATTTGCTAGAAGATCCCAAAGGGTGTTTGTTTTTTTTGTTTTTTTTTTAAACTGCTTTCCAACCTGATGAACACCAAGCAGATCTTCTCTTGAATATCAAGAGATATTCAGCAGGGAATTTAGACAAAGCAGAGGCAGCACAGACTCCAGCTTTTGGCCCAGGGACCTGTGTTTAGCAAGAGTCAGACCTGATTACTGTCAGGCTGGTGGGTGGATGAGACTTGGATGTGCAGAAGGCCATCATGACACTTTTTTTGCATGGGTTTCCTGGTGCTTGTCACAGGAAGAGGGACCACAGGGTTCACATGTGAAGAGCCATATAGCAAGAGTGTTTTAGTACTCCCACACCATGCACAAAACATACAATATGCTCCTGTCCTGTGCCCCCAGTCACTGCCAGCCCCAGAGCAGGACATCCCCTGGCACTGCCATATGGAGAAAGTGGAGCAGAGACAACATGCTGGCCATGGTGAACCTACAAAGTGCAACAGCCTCAGCAAAAGAGAGCCTGATTCATCTGAATAATTCTCATTTTCAGTGTGAAAGATTTGACAGGCTTGCCAACACAAGGCCCGTCCTTCCTAATGGGTTGTACTTTGGCATGTGGTAGGGGTAGTAAATTCCCTAAGGCTTCCAGGTTGGTGCTGGAGCTAACAATCCCATGTTTCCCTTCTCTAGACTATGGGCCAAGTTCATTTTAAAAAATACAGGATGAGGAATTCGGGGCATTCATATTCTCATCAATGACTGTCCACAGTGTGTGTCGTGAAGGGGAAGCACTGAGGGGAGATGGGGTGGCAGCATGGTGTGAGTAGGAGCACCCGTGACTGCAGCAGAGGCACAGGGGGCAGAGTGGGCCGTGGGAAGGGGCTTTGACAAAATTGCATCTGTGAAAACTAGTGGAGAATTTTGCAGCTGAGGGGTGCTGTAAAGTTGGCAGAGCCTTGTAGAACACCATCCAAAGCACCTGGCTCTTTGGTTGCTGTTCAAATAGCAGATTTGACCAAAATGGAGGAAAGCATTGAGTGGAAGTTGCAGAGCTCTTTTGTTCTGCTTCTCCCTTTTGCTTCCCTTTGCCAAGACCTGCTCCCCACGCTTCCTGCTGAAGAACTGCAAAGCTGTTTCCCACCTCCCCACTTAACTGCAGACAGCTACAGACAGCTCCTTTCATTTTCCTTTGCAGCCTCCTCCTCCTCCCAGGTGCTTTAAGCATAGCCAAGCTTCCTCTCCAGTTCTTGCTACCTCCACAACCTCTTCTGAGCTTTTGGTGTTTCTGACCTATTGTTTCCATGGCATTGTGGGGATCAGCTCCACTGGGTCATCTCCAGCACTTGACTCATGTGCCAGTGCCTCCAGCCCCGCTGAAACCTGATGTGCTTAGCCAATTGTGCAGCAGAGGGCATGGACGTGCCCCATGTCCTCAGCTCTGGTAGTCTGCTCTCTGAGTCCTGGTGTGCACCATTACAAGAGTGCAGACAATAGGACCTAGGCTTTATTCCCAGCTATGCCACTCTTTAAAGTAGGATGCTTTGGATTGAGCCACATCTTTACCTGTGCCTCAGTTTCCCAGGCAGAAAACAGGGTTACATACTCTGACTGGTTTTGGCAACTGATCTCATAGTTAGGTATCTACTGATGCATGTCTGATGGCCTCCTTCTCAAGATGAGCTCCTGCAGTTTGATGCTGATATGTCCTGGTCTGAAAAAGCCCAGGTGTGAAAAGCCAAAACAAACAGGGAAAGGCATGTACCTGGCTGTTAATACAAATTATCTCTCCCAGGGGTTGTCATGAAGTGGTGTTCCCCACCCATTCCATCAGTGTGATGTCTGGGAAGGGGCAACACCAGATACAAACATCCAGAGGCTGAAGTGGGGGACATGCCAGCCAGTCTGAGGCCTGGACTGGCTGGTGAGACCATGCAAAAACCAGGACAACTGTCCCTTGTGTGGGGGAACTCATGGCATCAGCTACCCAGTGAGACAAAGGGAGCGGGCCAGGGAGGGGGGAAGGGGTCATGGGGCCAGGAGAGGAGTGGAATGATAGCCCTGGGGTACCACGTGGCGTGACAGCCTCCAGGCTGAGTGCAGTCCCATGAGAGGACTGGGGTGTAGGGGTGTGTGTGAGGAAATTGAGAGCCCCCTCTGCAGTGCACTGCCAGCTCTGCCCCACCATTTAGCCCAGAACGTGTTGACCTGGTTAGTGCTAATGGGGAGGAAAAGAGGGGCTGCAGGTCACAGCCTTCTTCACCCTCCAGAAAATCCATCCTTTGGGGTTTCTCCATCAGCCCCCACTTGCCAGATATTTCAGCCATGCAGCCCTTGGAGAGAAGGTGCAGGAGGAGGAGGGAGGATTCAGGTGGCAGCATTTGTTCTGTGTCCTCCCGGCGGCCCTGAAACCCTCCAAACCTGATTTTTCAATAGGCCACCAAAACAACCACTAGATGTTTAATGACTTTCGATCTCTTCTGCCCCAGACTGGCTTT
The DNA here is from genome assembly GCF_028018845.1 of Melospiza georgiana. Taxonomy (NCBI): domain Eukaryota; kingdom Metazoa; phylum Chordata; class Aves; order Passeriformes; family Passerellidae; genus Melospiza; species Melospiza georgiana. The sequence goes on from NC_080431.1 coordinate 86,073,881, forward strand.
GAAACACTGACTCAGATGCCAAAGTCCCAGTAGCAAAGTGGCTTTTTAATGACACAACTCGAGCTCAAATTCCAGGCACAGGGGAGGCTTTGACACTGCTGTTTGTTTTCTTATTGGAGAAGTTCAAGAGAAGCTCAAGGCTTAAAAGCAAACCCTTGAAAGCAAAGCATTCCTAATCACATAAAAGTGTCTGCACAGGCCAGGGCTGAAGAGGGGGCTTGTGACTTTAATCTTTGCATATCCCTTTCTTTCTTCAAGCATCTCTCCCTCTCACAGAGGGGACACACACACACGCACACACAAAACTCTCCTCAACGCCAATAGTATAATGCTCCAGGAGAGGAAAGAGGAGGAAGAGGAGAAGGAGGAAGCCAGCCCGCCTGCCTGCCCCCATGCTGAGCCTGAGCAGACTTTGTGAGAAAGCTTCTCTCCATCTGCAGCCCAGCCCGGTGGGAGTCAATTAATTCTGAATAACCTAAACCGACAGAGGTATTTGCATTCACAACCTGACTGATGACCGTATAAAATTGATTTATGAATTGAAGTACTTTCCCTCCCCTTATCCCCAATTCAAGCCATAATTGATTATACGTGCTGCAGCGAAATTAAAGAAAGGAAAATTAAAAAAAAAGAAAAGAAAAAAGGGAGGCTCCACAGACGCTGCTCTATATTCTCAAGGTTTCCCGGGATTAGCCGATCTATTCATCACTTATTTTTTTTTTATTTAAAAAGTTGCTTCCTTTACCCTCTTCACCAGCTTCTCCCCCCGCCCCCTCCCCTTCATCCCTGCCCCTCACCACCACCTCTCAGCCCAGGCAGCAACACAGTGGGTTGTACCTCAGGAGAGATGGTGGGAGGCACGGAACCCCCTCAGCAGCATTCCCACAGTGTGCCAGGGAGGCGAGAAGGCTTTAAGCCTGACACCCTTACAGGGCAGAATAGACCCTTCCCAAAGGAGAGGGAGACTAAACTGGAAATCCTCAACCCAACACTGTCCCAAGGCCTGGCTTAACTTGCTGCCTTGTAACTGCTGCATTGGAGGCCTCTGTGGGGTGGGGAATTCACTTGGCCTTTCCAAGCAGTCATCTCTTATTAAAGAGATGCTTTCTTATACTCATGCGATGCTCATACAATGCCCTCCATCACCTAGGGAGAAGTGCTGTATGAAAGCAGGTACTATTGGGCAAGATCCACTTGCCTGATGTCAATAGGAAGCATGAGAAATCTTGTTGGAAGCAGCTACAGAAAATCTACAGATTTTCTCCAAGCACTTAGTATATTGAGCTGAATCCATAAGCATGAGAGCTGATGACTCTTTTAATCTTTTTTCCCCTCATTATCCACCTACTCCACCCTATCTGTCATCCCATTTTCATTATCTACTCATTGTTTTTCTTCCCATTTTACATATGGGAACACAGAGAAGGTCACCTCTTAGTCCTGTTCTATTTTTTCTTTGCTTCTTTCTAAATCCGTTTCTTCCCCCCCCCCCCCCCCCCCATTTTTAAGGAATGGATATGCCCTCTTATTTCCTTTCTCTTGAGTGGGAAGAGACAAAAAACCCCTAGTACAGCTGAACCCATGTATGATTTCACTAAAACTCATTTGCCCAGAGTGCTCTGTAAAGCTCACAGACTTCTTGAGCATGTAAGTACAACTTCATATCACTTTGCGCAGTTGCAATGCTTATTGTTCCTTTTCCTTTAATAAATTATTTAAACCAAATCTTTCAAGCATCTGGACACAGCTCAGCAATGCCATCTGCATTCCACCTCCAGTGAAGGAAGAAAGACTGTGATCTAAGCGAGGCAAGGCAGGGATTCAGAACTTGCCCATTCCTAGGATCTATACTAGGATGGGGAGAGCTCATTTATTTCAACCCCCACAAAGTTGTCTCTCTCCATTTGGGTAAAACTGAGAAGAAGAAAAGGGCTCAGCGAAAAAATATTAAACAAGACCACTTGCCTTAACTGTTCAAAGAGGCCTTCAGCAAGAAGCTTGTCCAAGGACTCTCACATGGCAGCTATGGTGCTACCACGGAGTTCAAGGAGAAACCTCTCTTCTTTCCCAAGGAGATGGGGCAGGGGCAGCAGGAAGGCAGAGCTGTGCAGGGATCCAGCTGTGCCTCCTCCGCTGCAGCTGCTGGCCTGCTCCTCACGTCCCCGTCCCCCACTGCCTAACGCCTTTGTCCTGCTCCAGGGCCATTTCCCCAGAAGTTCAGTGTTTGCAGGTGTCTGACCTCATTGTGCTGGAACAAGGGGAAGGCTGGGGGAAGGGGGCTCTGTGTAATTAAAGCCAAAAGCCCTATGCAGTGCTGGAAAGCTGAACCTTAACTGGAATCTCACATCTCTGGTGGAAGCTCTGGGCAGGACTTCGGAAAAGCTTCAGAGTAGAAAGCTTCAGAGCAGGATTCAGGAGATACTGCCAAAAGTCACAATGGACCCAGGAGGCAGCATTCCACATCCCAGTGGTCAAACTCTGTGTAGAATAAAACCCACTTCACAGCAAATAAGGCCTTTACGCTGCAGCTGAGACATAATTTGGGAAAAAGATGTCTCTGCTTCAAAAATCTACAAGGCCCTGCTCCTGGAAAATGGTGTTGTGTCCACTCCACCTGTCAGCTCTGATACGAGGTGCACAGCGAGGCTCTGTGGCCCCCTCATAGCTGCAAACTTGTCAGACATTTGCTGTGCATGGAGGACATCTTGCCCCTTGAGGCAACACAAGGAGCAAATGCATTGTCATGGCTTTGGGGGTATCCTCCAAACAAGCCTCCCATTTCAAAAAGCAGCAGCTCCAGGGCACAACAAGGGGCACTGTGTGTGGGCTGGGCTTTCTCACAAGAATGCCTGTCCAAATTAACCTGAAATAAAGATTGTCTGTGTCTGGAGGAGGTGAGAACCAGCTGTGCCATGAGCAACCCAGGAGCTCCTGAGCCAGCAGCCAGCAGAGGCCGAAGGCTGCAGTCATGTCTCATCTGGGAGCTGCAGACCCAAATCTGTGATCCTTACATGCCAGGCAAAGGTCTGAGCTCTGGGATGGAAGCCAGCAGCACAGAGTGGAGGTGGGCAGCTGTCCTGGCAGGGGAGGGCACTGCCCAGATCCCACATTGGCTCCCTCCCATCTCCACCACAAGGAGTCCCGCAGATGTCGGCCCGACAAAAGCATGCAAATGGGAGGGACGTCAGCCCAGATTTACATCCAAAGGTCGCCATGTCCTGAGTGGTAAACGGGTGGACAAAGAAGTTAATCGGGGAGTCAAAAAGGGCAACCTGAAGAGGAGCAGCAGCTGGGAATGTGGAAGCAGAAATCAAGGCAATTAGAAGGGAAAAAAAGGGAGAGTTTTGCATGCCTTTCTGATTTTTCCACATGGAAAGAACAACGCTGTATTATCTGAAACTGAATTATTTTTACTGTCAGCTAAGAGAGAGCAATCAGTAGGCTTGAACTGATGCCTCTGCCAGCAGTCACAGTCTTTCTTCCCACACAGACCAGCGACCCCTCCGCAGACCAAACAGCTGCCTGAAATTCCAGAGCTCCCAGGGGAAGAGCAGTGCCATCCTTGCGCACACTGCACTGAGAGGCTCTGCTATACCACTTATCTGCTGCCACAACATGTGGAAGTGTCCATCGGAAAACTGATACTGATTCCACACTGGGTGCTCTACAAACATGGAGCCTAGAGATGCTCAGAGCTGCCCACAGCACAACTATCACAAGCAGCAACAGGTCACTGCAGCCTGCAGTCATTCCTGAACTATTGTTCAGGGTACAGACTAAGGTCATGTTCCCTTTTAAGCTGAGTCAATCTTTTTACTGAGTTCACTGGGAGCTTGGGCTCCAGACAGCGGTTACTAGATGGGCCAAACATCATCTTTCAGAGCTTGGACAGGGCTGTATAGGCCCCAGGGGAGTTTGGGAAATGGAGAAACAAACACCATCACCCATGTGACTAAAAACAAACCAGAAAAAAAGGTTTCAAAAATATTGATAAATATGCTTTTCTAATAATTATGCTTTTCTCTACCTCTTAAAAAAAAAAAAAAAAACAACAACACAAAGAACTGCTTTTCCAGATAGTCAAGGATCTCTCCTCTTTCAACAGCACAGATTGATCAGCCACCTTTTAACACCATTAATTCAAATGAGCAGAGACACTAGCCAGCTGCTGGGTGGGTACCAGAGAGGCTGGATGCTCTGAGCAAGCCCAACCACCTGCCCAGGGCCTGCTCTTCTCCCTGCATTGAAATGCCCACTCTGGCTTCATGGAGAAACTTTAGCACACTAACCTACTGCTAAGCAAAAAGGTATTTACCATTCCCAGGAAATGCAGATCCCATTTCCTGTAGTGTGTAACTCACAGGCAACAGAAAGAGTGAGGACTCATTGCTTCACCCACAGCATCAACAGTTTTGGGAACTGGGGCACTTCAGGGACCTCTGGAGCTGACCTGGGAGATAGCTGGGCACCTCTCTCTTTTAGCCTAGAGCTGGGCAATTAGCCTTGCTCAGACAGCACACAGGAGAGGGTCTGGCTTTCCCATGCTGTATTGCCACAGGTAGGAGCTAGCAAAAATAGAGCATCTACTTAAGTGAAGCAAATGCAGAATGAAAATGCATTTTGCCAAATGCCCAGGAGCTCTTGACTGGCTGAGTGCAAGCATTTTTTGCATAGGGCCTAGCTGAAATAAAGAGACAAAGGGACTCTGACAAAGAAAACAAAAAGTGGCAGGTCAGATACAAGTCATTTAGCTCAATATAAACTTAATTGGGTATCATCCTGGGGTCTTTATAACAAAGAAAATCAGACTAGCTGGTCTAATAATATCTTTTGGCCTTCAAACCTATGAACTGATGCCTCATCTTTCAAACTCTTCACTTTCTCTCTCAAAAACTGGGTACAGATTCGGTCTAAAATATAAATGTCCCTTGTTGTCCCCACATTTGTGCTGGGCTTGCTTGTAGTTGCACCCTAGCCCAGATGCCTTGGGAGCTGTTCCTTCTACACTTGTCCCTGTTTGGTTGCTTCTGTTAATAAATTCAAAAGTGACAGACCTCAGAGAAATGCAAGCAGTTAATTTATTTCTCTCCAGCTGTAAATGTGCAAATACTTTTATCAGAGATTGTTTCTTAAAATGTCACAGACAATGGGGCATTTTTGCATGAGTCAAGCCAGAAACATAAAAATGTCTCCCAGACGATATTTTGTCTGCAGCACTGGGACATGTTTGTGCAACTGGCTTCGGGACCAAACAAATTTAAAAATCTAGCCCTTCCTCTGGTGGCTATCAAAGCATCCTCAGGAAAGCGTAGAATGACCACAGGGACAAAGTTGCCGGGTTACACCTGGGAGGGGAGATTGCTCTGCCCGCTCCCCAAGCCCCGAAACACCACGGCAGGGTTCTGTTTCTCGATCTGCAGCTTGGCGGCCGTGCCGGCGGGTCGTGTTGTACATCTGGGCCCGGGCACGATGAGATCAGAGATGCAGTTTCCCGATGGCTTCGCACGGAGCCCGCAGCCCGCTCGCAGAGCGCGGGCACCTCGCTCCTGGCGCCGTTCGGGGTTTTTTCCTCGCCCTCCCGTCTTCCCGGGAGAGCCGCTCTCCCTTCTCCCGGCGCTGCCCCCGCCCGGCTCGCTCACCTCGCCGCAAACCCGCCACACACACGCACGCAGCACTGCGGGCAGGCACAAAGGCTTTCAAAGCCGCCCTTTATATCCCCCACAGCTGCCCGCGCAGCCCCTGCTCCAGCGCTCGCCCAGCAAGGATGCGTATTCTTCGGCTCCCAAAGGCCCCCATTGCTGTCAATTAGTTACGGGACGCCACCGGGATTCAAGGCTGACAGCTCCGGCAAAGCAGGAGAAATGGACTCAGTGGGGAGCGAGGGGCCTGCCCTCTTTCTCCCCCCGCGTCTTTCTCCCCACAAGAAATACCTTTCTCAGCGAGGCTTTTTGAGCCGCCCCGCCGGTCCCACCGCCCGCGCCTGCAGGCAGGGGCAGGCACGCAGAGGGATGCGTGGCGCCGAGAGATGCCAAACGTGCTGAGAAAGAGGCGCCGGGGACAGCCGACCTGCCCGCGTACGGGGTCATCAATATTTCTGAGTGTTTCTTTCTCCCCCGCCTCCATCCTGGTCTCCAGTTACAAATCCCCCGTCTCTCCGCTCCCTGGGATGAATATAACATCTTATTTCTCCTCGACTTTCCCACCCAGGCTGGCTTTCTAGAAGGGGAGGGATGGGACGAGGTTAAAACACGACTCTGTAACAAGTGTGGGTTTCACTTGGCAGCATTTTATCTCTCGCTTCTGGGGATTCTCAGCTCATCTCCTGTGCGTAACCTGGAGTGTAACTCAGCAAGCTCACAGAGAATGGGGGGGGGTAAAGCCAGGAGGGGGACGCTGACCCAGTGATTTCACGGCAAACGTCGGTGGTATGAGATTTCGGAAAGAAACAAAAGCTGTAATGGTTTGGGAGTGAGGGACCTCTTTAGCCAGACCGTGGAAATAAGATATATTTCAAGAGAAGGCATTCCCACGCTTTCAGCCTTGATATTTGGTATGGAAGAAAATCCAACGCAGGCATTGGCTTTGGTGATTTGAAATGGGATGTGTTTCATGTGAACTCCAGCTTTGGCTCCTGTCATAAATTCCAGTTAGAAATGGGGATCACTCACTCCTAACTCAATCTTTATGTTTGTATCTTTCTTAGACATTTGGATAATATGGAGGGTCTTATGCCAGCTGTGGATTTGGCCCAGCCAAAGTAGTCTCTCTGGATCAAAGAGGGATAACAAAACAATATTTAGATAATATTTTCCTTGTCTCTGCTATGGGCTATTTGTGTATCCCTTGTCAAGTCACTTCATCATGCGCCCACCCGAGCCATGAGCAGCTTCCCTTACTGTCCCATCACATCTGCCTGCCTGGAGCCACAACTAAGCCAGGGTGACTGCATTTCACATGCCTTCTCTGGCTCAGACAATCCTTTCATCTGAAACACTTGAAGATAAGAGCAGCTCAGATTCAATTTCTTCCCCTGAAGTTTGGATTCTGACTGGTCCCAACCCAGAAAAAAAGCAGTCTTTTGGTTTGGCTGCATCTGAAGGCTCCAGCTCAAGCCCACATGGCAGAGTCTTGCACAAACAGCTCATCTCGAGAGACTTCTGCTTCCTGGAGAGATGAAATCTTTCAGAAACAGCATAAGAAGAGATTTCAAATCCCTAGGAAAAAATCCTCCCCTCCACTCCCACCCACATCTTGGCATTGACATGGAACATGGACCTTTGCCTAATTCAAAATCAGATTTAGAGAACAAGCTCTGGGCTATTACAGTGGGAATGAGAAACCTTCACTCGCAGTAGGAAAACCAATGGACATCCTTGAAGGCCAGCAGAAGATGTTGGGAGTGTTGTGTGTGGCTTAAATTGGGTGTGCACTATTATTTTTGTGCTGTGGGGGCTGGAGAGGGAACAAGGCAGCAAAATAACTTGGTGTTACAAAAGGCAGATGTGGTAAATAGTTCACAGGAGAGGCTGACAACATTCCCAGGCCACTGGAGGAATAAGCTGTCCAAGGAATGGCTTCTAAATGAAACAGCCTCCGTGCAGTTTCTGCATCAGGACAAAGGATAGGTTTGTTTTGGATGTGCTAGTAAAACTGCTGTCTGCGAGCCATAAGGTCATACAGCCAAGGTCTGGCTGCTGTCTGGTGAGGAAGTGTTCCTCTGGGCCTCCTCTGTCAGCATGCAACTGCAGGCCTTGAGAAAAACAGTAATACAGTCCCCATTTCCCTGCAGAGCAGTACTGCAGTGAGTGATCTCACTACAAGGAGTTCAAACCTACTTGTGCTGCACTGAAGGGGTTATTCACGCAGCAAGCACTCAGTAACAAAATGCTCTGTATCCTGAGCAAGGGATTGGTGATGGCCAAGGATTTGTCAAATGATAGCACCTGAGAAATGAACTGATCATGTCCCAGGTGGTTTCCTTGTGCACAGCAAGGCAGAAGAAACCTGTAATCATGATGGCACCAGCTGGCTGCCTCACTGATAAACCATCAAAACATGAGAGTGCCCGAAAAAATAGAGTGTGTCTGAAAAAAAGAATTCTCTTTTCCATCTTTTGACATGATTCTGGTCTGTGTTGCTGCTGATAGTATGTTACAAATTTTACAGCCAGCCTGAGAAGGCACTGGCCTTCATTTCCATTAATCCAAAACTTGTGACTTTTGCTTTGTTTGTGCAACCACGTACAATGATCACTCATTTAAAACAAACCGCGCCAGAAAGGAAAAGTTCAAGGGATTTGTGTTTGGTAGATGAGTGTTGAGCCATATTGACTTCTGGGCCATGGACCTCAACATGCCAAGCAAAAAGCCGTAAGAATGAGAAAGGCTGAGCTGGAAGCACCAAGGGATGTCTCATAAATAATGGAAATGCATTAGCTGCGCCGAGGTGGGAGGTGGGCGGGAGATGATGGTGCAGGGGGGAGGATGAAGAGCGGCCAGCGAGGAGAGTGGATCTCACACAGCGCTTCCTGGGAGGCCACTTGGGTCATGGGCGTTCTCATCAGGCTGACAAAGAATGTCAGGGCGTGAAAAAAGTACTCCTTTAATTAACACCTCTTCACTGGCTGAGACAAGAAGCCACCTCCTCTCTCTACCCTCCTTTGCCATGCACCCCATAGAGTCCCTCTTACCTGAGCTGCCGAATCGGCCTCTGGTGAGAGGTGCTTGTCACTGTATCTTAGTGCATCACTGACAGAGTGACAGATGCAGCTCACCACCTCGGGGCGTGAGCAGGTAACAAACTGACAGGGTTTTCTGCTGCAGTCAGTGTGGGGGAAGCAGTCAGGAAAAAGTGAAAGCAATCTCTGGGATGAAATAGTTCCAGAAATGCTGGCTCTCTTCCATCTTGCATGCTAATGCTGAAACATGAGTTTCTCAGGCAAGGATGAAAGGAAAACACATATCACACAGGACCCTTGGGACTGGGACAGGGGGGTAGGAGGATTTGAGGCAAGAAAGAAGATCTTTCTTCTCCTTTACATTCCGATTAGCACTGAGCACCACACGGGAAGAAAAAAGTTTGATGTCTGTCACAACACCAAAGTGCTCTCCCTAGCTCTCCTGAAGGAGATTCAGGCCTGCAGGAAAGATCCTACCAGTTAGCACCCTGGTGGGATGGAGAATTGCACTAGTCCTTGCAAATGAGACTTAAAAGAGACTTTTACCATTTGCTTTAGTTTGCAGAATGGGAGACTGTACCAAGTTTGTAAATAAGTTAAATCTTCCTAAAAGGTGAATTTTAATCCAGGTTTTGATGAAAAATTTTGTGGTCTGCATTGGACTAGTCTGTTGTGGTGCTCTCCTGAGATACACTATGGATTTACTTCCCAGTCTCATCAGATGGGCAGTGGGGGCCTGATTTGCCCTCAGCTTAAGCTCTGATTAAAATACACAACTGTGAGAAATTAATCCTGTTTTTTAGAAATGTAGTCTAGTGGGAAAGGCTGCCTAGACAGCTCTGACTAATCTAAAGCATTTGAGGAGTGGCCTCACCTGAGAGAGGGTTCTGTGATGATGAGCCGGAGTAAAAAGATCAGGGTTCAGATCCTGCCATGCCACAGATGTTCTGGGTGACCTTTTGCAAATGACTTAGCCAAGGACAGTGTTTCATATTCCCAGCTGTTGTAGCCAGCGCTGGTTGTACCCAACTGGCTGTAATCTCAGCTGGTGATAGCCTTAGGGAGTTGTGAGTGTGGTGGAGTAGCAGTGTCTCAGCATCTCAGACTCTGCATGTTACAGACTGTGGCGCTTCAGCAGCCGAGTGGAGGTGCGTAGGAAATTCTGCATGAGCTCTGGGCGTAATAAACACATGATACTGGGCTGCAGAGCTGACAAACAAACAAACAAACAAAAGGTCTCCTTTCCATTGCTGTCACAAACACCTTTTAATTGCAAAACTGGGCAGGAAGATAGTTTTTGCACTTTGTGAGCTTGAGGCTTCATTCAAAGCCTTTCCCACTTTTATGCTATGCTACCACAAGAACTTAAAATCTGAAAAATCAATGTTGCAAGACAACAAATTTTTTTTCTCTCCATATACAGACTTCTGTGGCCAAACACCCTTCGAACCAAGAGATGAGTCTGTTCCTCCAAGGCTGCTGGTACACAGTGTGCTGGCCAGTTTGCAATCTTCCTCCCACTAGTGAGGCTCAGCCTCACTTCGTCTGACCCCCTCAGCATGCCATGACTTCCTAAGCAGCAGACACAGTGGAAGTTTTTATTTCATTGCTCCTTTGACACCTGAAGAGCAGCCCCTCTATGGCCAAATGCATCAGTCGGGTCTCCCCCAAATCTCTGCTCCTCTGTTGGTCCATGCATGGCTGTGTCTGCATCTTGAAGGCATCAGGCATCCTGGGCTGGCAGGCAGCCCTTCACAGTGCCCGTGAGGGTTGCAGGAACAGGTGTGGATGCCAAAGGATATTTAATGCCATATGGCTTAATATGGAAAGGTTTGAAGTCTGGACAACCCACCCTACGGTGTGCAATTTAAAAAGGCACCATCTCCCTGGTTCTTCCAAGGAGCGATTTGATCTACAGGCACCTTAAGGGAGAGAGTCCTGATATCAAAGGGTTCTATAATCTGGCAGAAAAGGGCATTTATGAGAACCAGCTGCCAGCAGCTGAGGCCAGACAAATTCAGACTGAAAATCAAGGTGCACGTTTTCAACTGTGAAAGTAATTAATCTGTAGGGCACATTGCCTAGGAGGCCAGCAGCGGCTTGGTTGCCGGCAGGCCTGAAATCAGGACCAGATGTTTTCCTGGAAGAGATGATATCACCTAGCCAGGCATGGCAGGCTCAGGGAAGGAATCATGCAGGGTCAAGCTGGAAAGTCACAGTGGCTGCCACTGCCACCAGCCTTACAGCCCATGATCCATGCAGAAATGTGTGTATATATATATATATATATATACATGTATATGTGTAGCTTCACACGTACAGCCCCAGTTGGCATAGACCAGCCTGCCTCCAGCCAAAGGTCTGCTCTGTACACTCTATTTATTTACCCATTTCAGTCTTACAGAACTGCACAACTGCCTGGCTGGAGCTCAGGGGCCAAAGTCTCCACGGGGAGATTTGACTGGGCAATAGGACTGAGGGAAGGGGACAGCAGCTGGGCTCCCACTCACCTGGTGGGAGGGATGCCTGCCATTGCCTGCCTTCCCCCCACAGCACATGAAGGTTCCTTTCTTCAGGCCAGTGCTGCCTCACAGCGCCTTCAGTGTCGCTTAGAGCCTCCATTGAGAATCAGCAGATTGGGCAAAATCCCATATTCACCCTTCCTTCCCCAGCCCCAGCCCTCCTTGGCTGAACTGCAGCCCAGACATCACAAGGGAAAAAAAAAAAAGCAATCTAAAAACCACAGACACACATAAGAAAAACACCCCCAAGCAACCCCAAACAAAACCAAAACAAACAAACAAACAAACAAACAAAAACAGGAAAAGAAGGCAAAAAGAAGAACACAAAAAAGCAAACCCCGATTCTCCCTGCTGCCAGCAATGGCAGCAAACAGGCCCTGGGCCCTATGGTTGATGGCATCAGCAGAGGGACCCCACTTGTCTGGCTGCCTCCCTTGCTGCCAGCCCCCTTCCTGCCCAAGCCCCTGGTGTTGCTACATCTACGCTCCTCTGTCTCCTCCTCCTCCTTCTCCATTTTTTTCCTGCTTGACAAGTGTGCAGTGTTACAGCTGTGGTCTCTCCCTGCATCGTGCTTTTTGCCTTTCTTATGACAGCAAGAGCTGTTTGCTTGGGGCAGGGGGAACAATTTCTACTTGCACAGGTTGATGCCTCTCTGTGTTGGCAGTGGAACACAAGGGATGGCTGCAGCTTGTGCTCCATGGCTGAGCAACACAATGTTGATGGGCTGGGGAGAGGAGGAGGGGAGGGCGTGAGTCAAAAGGGCCTCCTGAATCGATGGGGAATAATACGAAAGGGAAACTCTGGCAGGCATGGGACGACCCAGATGGACAAAGTGCAGTGAGGCAGCTTAGTTAATGGGCTGCATTAAAATTGAACAGAGACAGTGTTCATTTTGAAGCAGCACAGTGACCACAGAAGGGCTTTGCGGCCCCTGTGGGAAGGTGGTGCAAAACAAAACCAGGGAAAACCTTTCCCTCCCTTGCTGCCCTATCCTCAGCAGGTGTAAACTGGGGCAGTCCTGCTGTCCTCTCCCTGCCTGGGTTAACACAAGCCAGCTCACAACATTCCTGCCACCAGCCTGCATTTCCATAAAAGGGATGATGATCTTGTCACTGTTGCTGTAAATCTGAATTTTTTGTACACGGCCATGTAGCTCTCAGAGAGGTGACAGCCGCTTACCAGCTGGCCACCAGCACAAGGAAGGACCTGGGCAGTCTGCAAGACCAAGCCAAGCTTTAAAGAGGAGGATGATAATAAAACACATCCCTCCCCACTCCCACCACTGTCAGGAGGAGGATTTATACCCCTCCTTACAAAGCACTAAAAGTAGTCATTGAGGTTCTGCTTCAGCAAAGCACCTGCTTAATTCCTCGGTTACTTCACTGTGACTGGAGCAACTAGAGCACATGGTTAAGAACATGCTTAGAGGCGCTGCTGGGCAGGAATAAACTTAATTATATGCTTAAACTTAAAGAGATGTTTAAACACCTTGCTGCATCAGGGTCTTGCACCTGAGGAAAGTGAAAGGGATAAGCTGACAAAGCAGAACAGAAGAGCAGCTTTTGGAACAATGAACCATTTTAGGTTCTCCATTCTACAGTTAATGAAGATGAATGAAAATCCTTGTTACTTGGTGACTAAAGATGAAATGATCAACCACTGAGAAAGAGCTATGTGGTGATGAATACCTTTAACTGGCAAGAAATATATACACTTTTCCTGCATTTTCCTTCCTGTTTCTTCTTTATATTGACTAGGATATGAAGCATATGTCTTTATTCAGAAAGGCACAGTAATGTTTGATTTCCATTCCGCATACCTCAAAACCATTAACCAAGATGTCAATGCAGATCAGGGCCCCCTGAGCAAATTTACACCTCTTCATATAAAAAGCAACCAGACCATTTAACCAAGTGCTGGACTGATACCCCCAAATCCTCATATGATAAGTTGTAGGAAAACTGCAGGCTGTAATTGCCCTGCCTCTTGTGGTGTTCCCACTAGGAAGGTGCCAGCAGAATAGGCAGCAGCAATGCCCACAGCCTGCCCTACAACGTGTGTCAGTACCAGGAAGGTGGGTCGAGCTCCCTCCTCTGTGCCTGGCTGAGCTGCTGTGACTGTCACCAAAAGGCAGTAGTCGGGTTCCAGCTCTTGTCATGGGAATACTTGCTCCAAAGAAGTCTGGAAGATGCAAATATGACTTTTCTGCACTCCTCTTGAACTGCCATAGCTTGAACATGATTTAGGAGACATGTTGATTGCCCATGATGATGGAATCACAGAAATTAACTATGCAGGGAACATAAATTACTGAGTATTTTTAACTTTTAGGAGAACTCTCTCAGCTCCCCTTCACAATTCTTTATTTCAGAGACAAAATAATTCTCTACAAATAAGCAGAAAGATCCCAAATTTGCATAGCATGCAATAATTGGGATGAAAGTGGAAGAGCCTTCCTCAGTCTTCCCATGCATTTTAGGGAGAACTGTCGTGGCAGCGCTTTCTGAAGACATCCATTTCATAAACAGTACATTTTTGAGAAATGTTACTTTGGAAATGCAGTCCAAAAAAGAAGAAAGATAAGCTGAAAAAAATATCCTCCCTCAGTTCATGGACCAAGGCTTCAGACATACCTGTTTGACAGATATATAAGCCCCCTGAGTGGTCTGCTTTAACAGATGTGTTTCGATATCAAAGAAATGTCACATCTAAAAGTATTAACAGCCTCAAAAAAAAGTTTTTGCACATGAATTAGCAAATAATCCATCTGTCCTTCTCTTAGGGTTGGATAGATCTGTGTAATGGAGATGAACACCAAACTACACTCATGTACCTGCAGCAACATACAGGCATGATCCCAGCGGGACCGGTATCACACTGAGCTTCTGGAGCAGCAGAGCTGCAGCAAATCTTCCATACATGCTTAGTACTATGTGAGCCCATAAGCTGGGAATAAGTTATGGCTGGCTGAGTGCTTGATTTGGTGGAAGAAATAACATGGGATATGCCAGGAGCTGGAGGGACTCAAGAAGTGGCAGGAGGCAATCAAAGCCAGACAGTGACAGCATACTCATGGCTTTGGGACAAAATGTTAACTGTGCTCTTAATCAATTCCACCTATAAAATACTATGTAAATAAATAGTAGCTGCATGCAATGTCTTATATTTGCTGCTCTTCATAGAATCGTAGAATCACAGAATGGTTTGAGTTGGAAGGGATTTTAAAGCTCCTTCATGGGCAGGGATACCTTCCATCAGACCAGGCTATTCAAGCCCCATCCAACCCGGCTTTGAACACCTCCAAATGAAGGCCGCGAGGATGGTGAAGAGTCTGAAGGGGAAGCCTTTGAGGAGCAGCTGAGGTCGCTTTGTTTTTTCAGCCTGGGGGAGACTGAGGGGAGACCTCATAGCAGTTACAACTCCCTCGTGAGGGGAAGAGGAGGGGCAGGTACAGATCTCTTCATTCTTGTGACCAGTGACAGGACACAAGGCAACAAGATGCAGCTGAGTCAGGGGATGTTTAGCCTGGATATCAGGAAAAGAATTTTCATCCAGAGGGTGGTTGGACACTGAAACAGGCTCCCCAGGGAAGTAGTAACAGCACCAAGCCTGACAGAGGTCAAGAAGCGTTTGGACAATGCTCTCAGGGATATGGTGTGATCCTTGTGGGTCCCTTCCAACTCAGCACATTCTATAAGTAGAATGTAAAGTATGTGGCAGGAGTTGCCTCCCACCCTTGACTCCCTCAGGCTTAAACTCAGATACTTTTGGGAAGTTGGAAGTTAAAGCTAAGGGAAGGAAGTTAAGGGTGTGGCAGAGCAAACAAACTCACCGATGGGGCTGAACACCTCTGCACAAATCCCTGACATGGCTCCTGCTAAAAAGTCAGAGCAACAAGTACCTGCAGCTGGAAGGAAGCATGCCACCTGTTGCTCTCCTTTCATTTTTGTGCCAGTGGGCTTGTTGTCTCTTTGTCCCTCCAGATCATACTGAAACAAAGTTCTCCTTCCCAGTACTGCCCTCAAGTCTGCCCATGTCCTGGGCCCCCTCTAGCCCTGCATCTGTCCCTGTGCCCCCCAACATCTCCCCCCGCCCCTAGTCCGTCGCCCACATCCTGAGCATGAAAGCCAGCTGGATTAATCCGGCACAGAGCACATTGTGTGTGAGTCATGACAGGCTCACTAAGGCGTGCAGTGCTGATAAAAGGCAGCTCTGATGGGCTCTGTCAGGGATCCCAGAGAAACAGCGTGGAAAAAATCTGCTAACCCACATCCCAGCCTGGCAGCCAGGGCCTGGAGACAGCCAGGCACCGAAGGGAGCGCGGGGAAGGGGTCCTCATCCAGGCTCAGCTGTGGGGAAGCCCCTGGTCCCAGGCATGAGCTGGTGCTTCCTGGGGCTCTTGGGTCATCCAAGAGTTTGTGAGGCCAGAGGAGGGCTGGTGCAAGTCCCCAGGTCCTGAGGCTGGACCCTGGGATAACCTCCCTGGTCAGTTGGCCAGGGTATTTCAGGCATTTATGAAGCCATATAAAGAGAAGTCTGCCTGATTTTCTGTGCATCTTTCTGCCTGATACTTCCCTCTGGATAATTTTCTCAGTTCAGTTTCTCTCAGCTGTGGACCTCAAGGTATTTTTTTTCCCCAATCCTTTGTGATTAGCAGTGCTGGTCCCAGAGGCCCAGCAGGAGAGACCATGGCTCAGCAATACCCAGTGTGCTGCAAAACTGCCTCATAAACCACCAGCAGTGTGTGGTGCATGAAATCCTTCCACAAGCAGGTGCTCAGCACTCTGTAACATTGTCCCAAAAGGTTAACAACTGTGTTTGCTGCAAAAAGGGTTCAGCCCCAAGCCCCAGGCGATTCAACAGCTTGCCTGACCACAGAACTGGAGATAATGGGGACTACAGTGTCAGGGATATTGTGGAGAAATCAGGATAACAGTCATGTGCACCACTGAGCTGGGAGGAGTTGCAGCCATGGGCTCTGTGCAGAGGGCAAGGCAGCAGCAGCAGATTTCAAAACAATCTAGATAAATTGGAGAATTGGTCTCAAATCAGCAGGATGGAAATCACACAAGAGCAGGCATAAAATACCACAGTGAGGTGTTGGAACTCAAATGTAAAATTGGGACTAACTGGATAAAGAGCAGTGCTGCAGGAAAGGCTCCCAGGATTGCAGACAAAAAATTAGTCAACAGTGTCATGCTGTTTCAAAACATGTTAATGGGACCCATTAATGAGAGATTCATAGGGGAGGCACAGGAGAAAATGACTGTGCTGCAGTTGGCCCTGATGATGCTGGGCACAGGACTCTTCTAACTGGGTAAACAAACTAGGGAGCCCTCTGAGATGCAGGAGCAAGCTCCACAAAAGCTTTGGAAAATCTATGAGGGCAGATTGAAAGAATTGGGTTTGTTTAGTCTGGAGAAGAGAAAACTAAGAGGGAGCATTAACAGGACTTGTCCTGAAGACTGCAGAGTCCAAGAAGGAGCATGAGGAGAACTGGGGCTGGTTTGCAGTAAAGATTTAGGCCAACAGGGAAACCTTGGAGCTGATAAGGGACACTGCAGGTTCTCATTCATGGGTGCAGTGTCAGTGGAGCTGGAGATACACTTGTCAGGAAGGGTTCAGGTACAGCAAATCTTGCTTCAGAAGACAAGGGCATCTACGAGACCATAACCAAGCACTCAGTACTGCACCTCTTCCCTGTCCTGTTCCCCAAGTGAACCCACAGCTTTAATTACAGCCCCTTTCTGACCGCCAGCAAGGCAAGGCAATAGGATTACTCCAAGGAGAAGGCTATAAAGTGATTGTTCATGTCTCGTGCCTCCCCACTCCATTTGCGATGCATGTACCAAATGATAATACCCATCCCAAAGATCTTACTGTCCAAATAGATGGGACAGAGGAAAATTTCTTCCCAGTAAGACATGTGGGGGCTACAAAGGAGGGTATCAGGAAAAGCTGAGAGAAAGGGACCTCTTTAAACTGGAGGAAAAAGGAAATCCTTGCAGTATTTAATTAGCTAAAGGAAGTTAAAGAGAAGACAAAGCCAGGCTACTCTTGGAGGAGGCCAGTGAGAGAACGAGAAACAACAGGCACAGGTTGCAACCACAGAAATATTCATTGAGGCTAAGGAAAAAAAAATCTTGTCTAGAAGGATATTTCATCGTTGGAACAGGTTTCAGAGAGACTGTGAAATCCCTGTCCCTGGAGATCTTCAAAATGGAACTGGACAGAGTCCTGGACAACACAACCTAAACAACACAACCTGTTGAAAACAGCCTTGCTGTGAGTGGGGGCCAAAGTAGGAGCCTGCCAAGGTCCTGTCTCACCTGAGGTGTTCTATGACAGGCGTACTGTACCGCAGAAGCTGCCTATGCACCTGAACCCTGCCAATGATGCTTCATACAGGATCCTCTCTGCCACACTGGACCCTCTTCTTTACAGGCATTTCTGCCCCATTACTCTGTGAGCCTTTCTTTGGTCTCTGTGTTCTGCAAAGCTGAATCCCCACGGTTTGCATCAGGCCCCAGCCCGATGTAAAGCCCGATGTAATAACAACATTTCTTGACCATGATTCACAACAACAGCTACCACCCAAGTTCTTGGCTCATTGTGTAGCCCAATATCTAATGGTGCTCAGTTCAACCCAATATTATCTGCATGTCTACCCCCTCCCACTCCAGTTTCATAGCCTGGCCAGCACTGAGCCCATGCTCTCCCTATTCGCAAACCTTAAGCACCCTGGCTGCTGCTTGGAATGAAGAGGGAGCACTTGGAGATGAACTTTTAGCACTGCAGGCTGTAGGGAAAGCTGAGGTCCTTGCTTGTCTGTCACTGATTTATTGATGCTTCCCTAATTGTGGAATGCCAACCATACATGGAGATCTGCAGAAAGAAAGGACTTGGATTGAAGGAAAGAGAGGTCATTGCAGGCAAATCAGACACAGGCACCAAGAAATTGTTTTGCTTTGTTTTGTTTTCTGTGCTGCTGCAGTGAATGTAATAAATGTGCATCTGCTGAGCTGTTTCTACTGACAGAGTTTTTCCTTGTTTCAGATTTGGCCTTAACTCTTCTTAGTAATCTTGATTTGCAGTGATCTGCCCAGCAAGAGTATGTGTGTGTACATGTGAGAGAGGGAGAGGCAGTGCTCATTCCCAAAGCAGACATTTTGTTCAACCTCTGCCAGCCATTTTTTGGATGGAAGTATTTTTTTCCTTCATTCTTTTGGGTTGCAGTGTAAGCATGAATTTTAAAATGATCCATAGAAGTAGGATTTAATTAGCCTGTTGACATAGTAATAAACTAAAATGATGGGAAAAAAAAAAAAGCAAAATCACAGAGACTTCCTCTAGACTTTCCTCCCTACAAATGTGAGTTCTTTTTTTTAATTGAAAGTTAATCTATAGCAAACACTAGAGAACAACATTTGTTCATTTCAGAGACAGCAATCTGTAGCAGTTCTTTGTGTACCACTCAACATACATCTTTTGTGCCTTCTTCTCTTCCCTCTCTTGAGATGAAGCAGAGCTCTGGTTCAGCAGCCGGCATCTGTCATTGATTACAGCGGCTGAAGGTTTTACCTCTGAGGAGCTGAGGGGGAGCACACTGGGGTCCCTGTGTGTAGCTGCACACAGCTCTGCTCTGGCACTTCACTCCACATGCTGTCCCTCCTCCCTTCCAGATTTGCTCTTCCAAACCTCAAATCAGCCTTCTCCTCCATTAGCCCTCTTCATACATCATGCCCACAAGACGGATCCTGTTGATCTGTCCCATCCCAGTACCAGAGCTGAACAGCTCTGACTCAACGGCATACCAGAGAAAATGCAGTTTGCTTTATACTTTGGGTTAATCAAACTAACCCAGCACTTTTGAATCTAGCCTGCTCTGGCATGGCCAAATGCAGCATCCATATTAGGCTCTACAGCAGACAGGCTGTCGTTGGATTGAGGTTTCTGAGTCACGCTATTGAAGCCACACTCGTGGCGAAGCATTTATTAATAACTTTTGTTACAGAACTTTATCCCAACAGTCTAAAAATGGTACTACTCATAATTGCACTTAGATCTTGAGCATGGGGTTATTTTGTCATTTATTTATGTCAAGTGGGTTTGTGTTGCCTTTTTTTTTCTATTTTAAACTTTCTTCACTGTAAGTTGAAGGCTTGATCCTGCCCTGCTTTGGTTGCTGTAATAATGCTCTGATTACTGAAGCAGGTTTTTCCCAGATGTGCAGACCTGAGGGTTAGTTCTAGTTCAGGTCAGGACAAGTTGGCTAACAGAAGCCAGATAAGGTGGAGACAGCAGGTCACAGACACAGCTGACCAGAGCAGAGACTCTACAGAACTCAAGAAACATTGGTTTGAGTATGGCTGGTGCTGAGGAGGCTCTAAGAAAGAAACAGCTTCTTGCAGCGTAGCAGCAGCAGGCTGTGGGTGGCAAAGTCTATGTAGCACCTTCCTGCACTAAACTTGGACCTAGTCTCTGAAAATCTCTCACATTCCCCTGGCAATGGATTCACTTTCCAAAACAAAATGAACTCAAACAGAACCATTTCCTATGAATGAAGTCGGGATGGAACATAAAACATAGGCAGGGAAATATAGATGTGTGACATATTTCAAGCAGCAGAGAGAATGATTTCATCCAGCATCCAGATGACTGGTAAAGAGAGTCAGCTGCCCCGAGGAGAAAGCCATTAACACACAAACACATTTTATGCTGGCCAAGGTGAGAAAGAAAGGGCTGTAGGTACTGAGGTGACAGCTACTTTAGGATCAAAGGAGAAGGCTGAGAGGAAACTGTAAAACTAACTTCAGATCTGCGTGGTGGAGGGTGTGTGAACAGAGGGGGAAACTTAATTAAATGTGGCAAACAATGACTATATTTTCTGGGAAAGGAGAAGCAATGATTTCACTTCCAAGATACTACACCTGAGCAAACATTATCCAAAGCTGGCTTCAACTAGGGCTTCACTGCCAGTATGGTAATGCAGTTCTAACCTTGGCTTTGAAGGGTAAGAAAAGTAACTGAGTGGGGAGACTTTAGTTTGCCAGTGGTCTTCAGTATTCCTTCCCTCTCCTGTGGAGTAACTGGAATGGATAATTGCTGGGCATGGCAGGAGATGGTGGCTGTCTTATTCGTACCAATAATTTCTGACAAGGCCTAAAAAAAGAGAGAAAGAAGATGGCACCAGCACTGAGGTGTGTGACCCAGAACTTCTGCCAGGTGAAATTCTGTAGTGAATACAGCTCAGGGAGAGAACAGGAACATCAACAGCAGAGGGTGGCCTACAGGTCACCAGGTGTGGGCCTCATCATTGTGACAAATGTCCTGTCCCCTGACTTCAGGGGATTTTTTGCACCCAGCTGGATGCTGACTTAGGAAGGCAGCAAGACAAGTTGTGCCCAAGCAAGCTCTACACCAGTGTAGAGAAAGGAATATACAAGAAAAGAACAGATTGACTAGAATGACACTGTTGAGCTTGAGCATAAAGAAGACATCTATACAGAGTGAAATCTAGGCTGGTTTACTAAGAGTTAATATGAAAGCATAGCAAAAGCCAGGCAAGTTAAAATAGAGAAGTCCTTAGGAAAAAAAAAATATGTCGAATTGTAGGCTAATTAATTCAATTTCAATTACAGGAAAAATTCTGGAATTAGTAATGAAAAAAGCTTTTTGTAAGAAACTGGAATGTAACAACCAATATTAGCTTCATAGTCTGGTCTTGAATAACACATCTCATTTCCTTTTAAACAAGCAGACAGACCTCACAGGCCAGTAAGGAGAAGCAGATGTCAGTATCTTGACTCGAGTGGGTTCTTTGACACTGTCTTGCATGGAATTCTCATAAGCCTGGAAGGAATGTGTGGTCTATCTATGCAGAGCAGACACAGCACTGGCAGTCAGGAGGCTGTGAGCAGGACTGCCCTCTCCACAGACAGGAACCTGTTGAACAGAGGTGTACAGGTCTCTGCCTCCAACTGCAGTCTCTTGGGGACTTGGACTGTGGACAAGAAGTTGACTGAATTAGCAGAATGCCCAAAGCTGGAAGGATTTGCAGGGACATCAAAGACGGGATTAGAATTTTTTGAAAAAGCAAACAACAGCCTGACAAATTCAAGACATGATCAGGGAAAAAAATGAAAGGATGTAGTAGGAATTCATGTGAGGGTCCAAACTGAGGAATAACTGACTGCACAAATATGGACGTGGAACTACTGGAGCTAAGATTTAGGGTCATGGTTAGGTTTAGGATTTAATGCAGATTAAAACCTGAAGTGTTTGTCATCAGTGCAGTACTCTTGGAAAAAGAAAAGCAAAAAAAGAAAAAAAAAAGTGGGCTAAATAAATACAATCCAGACAAAACCAAGAAGAATCATCAGAGTCTAGAAAATGTGATCTGGGAGGAAAATCTGGAAGTCTTGGTAAAGCTTAACCTTAAGAAAAAAACTGTAATAAGAACAGCAAATCTTGTAAGTTCAGGAAAGTTTGCAACAAGGGGAGAAAGACCAGTCACGTCTACCTGCCCAAAACAGAGACATTCAGAAATAATAACAGGCTTAAACTCAAGCAAGAAAATTCGAACTTGATGTCACAAGAAAGTTAGGACAAATAGATGGAGGCAATGCATAAAGTGTCCAGGCATGAAGGCTCCCTAAGGAGAGAGCTTCAAGAACATGGTGTAGCTGTCAGGAATGATAGCAGTGTCCTGCCTTGGGGGTTTGGAGAGGGAACAGAGATTTGGGTTTAGGCTGAATCTCTCCTGGGGGAGCTGATGGGGAGGCGTGGTAAGGGCCCACGCCATGTGGAAGGCTTGTTAGGAGTATTCACTAGGACAGGAAGGGAGGAATACTAGGGTGTTTCTCCTTCCTCCTTCTTCAGTCTGCCCCCCAAACCTTCATTTTCCCTCTGCACAGGGCCTGTTTCCCCTTACTCCCCTTGCAGTCCCTCATCTGCAGCAGGTGTCACTGAGATTTCTGTACTTCTCCAGCTGCTGCCGAATGCCTGAGGATCAGGAGGCACCCATCCAGACCAACCTTGTCCTGGGAAGGTGAAGGGTGCAAGGCTAGATGGCAGAGCACTGAGAGCTCTGGAGGCAGGGCCTGCTGCTGCCAGAGAGATTGGGTGAGGAAGCAGCTGTTGCTGCTGTAGAGGGAAGCTGCCTGCAGCCAGCATTGCCCATGGTGACAGGAATGGAGGGACAGGCTTGCCGGAGGAGAGACACCAGTGATTCACCTTAGTGGTCCGTGTCACCACCAGTGCCTGTCTCCTCTGGACTAAGCAAAGAGAAAGGTGGCAGGTCTGGCATCCGAGCACTGCTCGTGCTGCCTGTGCCTCAGGGATGTCACACATCCCAGCGTGAGAGGCTTTCCCCCAGTAACCAAGAGAGCAGATGTCAAAGCCAACCTGTACCTCTAGCCTGATCTCAGCCAGGTTCCTACCATGGCTACAGGGCAGCAGTGTCAACAGAGGATGATGCTCTGGGACCTTTGGATTGTGTTTCTGTTATTTGGGATCAGAATTTAATTGTTCCCCATTGACATGAAGGCATAGACTCAGATTTTCAGCTGGTAAATCTCAGCTGAATCACTTGGAACTGCAGGTTTATGCTATACACTAGGACCTACAGCACACTCTTAAAAACCCCAACTCCAACAGTGAATGAAAAGCTATTCTCCTTAATATTCAGCTTTAATGATGACTCTGATGATCAATAGAAAACTTAGAATAAGATTTTCTGCTTGTGTAAGCTGGCTGATTTAGATTTTATTGAAAGTAACAGTGCCAGCATATCAACAAAGCAACCTGGTCCTATGAGCTCACAAAATCCAAACTAAATTATTTACTTTCAAAGAAAGATTTGTTGTAAGTGTTTTCCTGGCCTTCTGAGTGTTAACAGATTATTTGTTCAATGGCAATTTCATGTGCATTGATAATTTTTGCTAATAATAATTTTACATTGCACTAGCAAATCATCAGAAATGCACTTGATAGTACATTAGCCTTCTCTTTCCTTGTGTATTTTTACTGGCAAAACTCATGTCTGAGTATTTATTTTCATTCATCTCAACATTGGTGATATACACAGAAGGACCAGGAGCTGCCCTAAAAGCTGCTATGTGCAGCATACTATATTACTATGAGTCCTCTCCTAATGTCAATCAGCATTAAAAACAGAGGGAGGCACAATGTTATCACAGATAACAGGAGCCTCATCAAATATTTTGTCCCACACTCCTGCCTTCCAGGCCACGTCCAGAGCACATGGCATAGCCCCTTCTGCTTCACCCTTAGCACCAGCTTGGTTCACTTTGCTGCCACGTGGTTCATGAGCTTTGATTCCTGTTGGGCCCCCATCCCCTCGGCAAGCATGCTCTCCCTGCGTGCCAGGAACAACAAGCACCTTCAGCCAAACCCCAGTTCAGCCAGGGAGAAGTAACAAATGCTTTCTCGTGGCAGAAGCAGTCCCATTGTCAGAAATCAGAAGAATCATTTCCTGGTTACAGTAGCCTTCAGATACATGGATCCAACTTCAACCCCCAAATAAAACAATGGGAGTGATATATTGGCTATTCTGTTTCGGTGACTGAGCACTTGAGAGCAGGAATGCAGCTCCCAGAGGCGCAACACAAGGACTTGAAGAGGTTGGCTGTATTTTCTTCCACTTAAAACTGGGAGAGGTGAATAGCTGGTGAAAGTGGGGAAGAGATTGATGGCTTTGGAAACTGCACGGCCCTCTCGCTATGTGGGACAGCTTTGGTACAGAGAGTCAGCTTCAAGCCTGACCTTGCCCTCCCTGACCTGTCAGTAACCTCAACCCTGACCTTGGAAGCACCATCCCTCTTCCCTGGGGAAGAAAAGTTTGGGGAACAGCGGGAAAATGTTAGTGGTGATCAGGTCAAGATTATTTTATTTTCCAGGAGAAGACAGCCTGTGAGGCATGCAGAAACTTGATGTCCTGCTCATGCTTTGGTATTCAAGGTGCAGGAACCTAGTGGTGCTCGCACAGCATTAGCTCTAAACGTGGTCTATCTTATTGCACTTCTCCATGGAGTGTCTTCCTGTCTGCTCTGCTGAATCCCAATCTTCATTTCATTTTAGATGCCGTCACAGCAGTCAGACCACATCCCTGATGGAATTTATTGAGTCTCTCCTTCTTCAAAAGTCATCAAGATTCAAACCAGGCTCTTTCCAGACCCAAATATTTCAGCAGCATGAGCCCCAAACCCATCTTGTAGCTCTCTGCTTCCCCTTGCAAGATCACCTCCTTCCCTGGAGCTGCCTTCCCGCTGCTTTCCCTTTCTCACAACCAGCCATCTTTCACCGTGCTGTGTCTATAAAACACTCAGTGCACACAGCAGCTGAGGGGGAGGGACCGAGGGGCTGGTGGAAGCCACTCAGATTTCACATTTATTTAACAGCCGTGGCTGTGCTTGTTTGATTTATCTTCACACATACGTTTGACAGATATGGTCTCATAAAAACTCCACAGAGTAAAAACAGCAGAAAGGCCTGCAGCCATACTGCGTCAGCATTCCGTCTGGCTCCAGCTCCAGAGCTAAGCGCAGATCAAGCTCACTGCAGCTGGCAGCACCCCCCACTTGGAAAACTTCTGAGTTTGCAATGCCTGAAATGCATAGTGCTTAAGTGTAGCTGGTCCTGAGTTTCCCAGGTGTCTGGGTAAAAAATGAAAAAGGTGATGATTTTCTCTTACCTTGAAAAATCATGCTGCATTTCACATAAATTGCTTTGTTCAAATCAGTTTACATTTAAGTGGCTAATCTCATCCTTTCCCCAAATCTGGTGGGATACAGCAGCATTCAGAATATCTTTAGAAAGTTGTAATTTTTACAGCACTTCCAAAAACACCTCTCCCAAATTGCAGCAGTTAAGGAGTAAGCTTGCTTCACCCTTTCCTCGCAAGCCCCTTATAAGCTTGCTGTCTGTATTACTCCCAACATTCACTTAAAAAAATGAGGTCTTATTAATGAGTCAGATTCATGCTGTTGTGGTTCTGACAAATACATTTTCACTGGAGTGGAATTGTAAAATCTGTGCACAAAGCAGCTACTATATAGCTTGGGATATAGGCTCCACAAAAGCACAACCCACTTCAACATATGCATATTTCACAGTGTTTTTTTAGAAGGGGAGCACACCTGAAGCTCTCATTCCCAGCATCAAGAGAGGCAAAGTGAAAAAGCTGTAAATAAAGTCCCTGGTGTGCTAACGTTGCTCAAAGGTAGGACTCCAGCTGATCCAGGTGGCGTTTTACTACACCTATAAATAACAGTGCGCCGCGTCTGGGAGCTGCAGCCCAGTCTGGAGAAGGAGCTCAGAGCCGAGAGAAAAAGGCCCTGTGTTCCAACCTGCTGCATGGTGGCCACTCCGTTTCTTTATATGTTACTCATACATATGAAATAAAGTTCTTAATGCTTGTCACACAGAGATAAGA
Source organism: Melospiza georgiana (assembly GCF_028018845.1). NCBI lineage: Eukaryota > Metazoa > Chordata > Aves > Passeriformes > Passerellidae > Melospiza > Melospiza georgiana. Next base: position 86,099,535 of record NC_080431.1, read on the forward strand.
CAGATCTTGCTCTATTAACAAAAGCAAATGTGAAGGCACCTGTATCGGGCCCACAATTGTCTTGGCTGGTTAAAACCACTGGGTAAGATTAGTGGGAGAAATTGTGACTGCTTCTCTGTGAGCAAATATTTGTGGTTCCCTCTCTCATCAGGGATGATTTTTCTCAGCTATAGAAATGTCAGCTTTTCTGGTTTAGATAAGTAATTAAGGAGTATGCAACAAAGGTTTGGAAACCTCGTGTTTTCCTGACTATGGATAACCTGTTTTGGTTTATGGCTATCTCCTATACTGCTGATCCTCTTGGTGCTATATTCACCCAGCTTTAATGGTCACACTCCCCCACACTCCCATACATGCAGTTCAGTGCCTGGTAGAGAGTTATTTTTCAAAGGAGAGGACTTTCAGGCAGTGGTTCCCTCTCTCTTTTGGGACAGTTTTCCCCAGCTATGGAAATGCCATCTTTTCTGTTTTCAGCAAAAAAAAAAAATTGCAGACATGCTGCCTCCAGGACACACTTGCCACCTTTCCTGTTTTCCAACAGTACTAGTCCAAGGGCCAGATATTGCTCATCATGGCCTGACATGTTCTGTCCCTCTAACGCTGTTGCTAGCAGATGAAAAATGTAATTCACCTTCATTAGTAACTTCAGGGGACCCAGCCCCAGGGCCAACTTCAGGCTTCTTTCTTGAGTCTAAACCATTTGAAAGAGATCACTTGTGGACTATGTGTTAATTATAATGCCTGTTGTCGTACATATTGTTACACTTGGGCAGCGTCTGGGCTTGGATACTCAAACCTTATCATAGAACCATAGAATTGTAAAGGTTCTCTGAGATCATCGAGTCCAACCATTAACCCAGCACCACCATCTTCATCACTAAACCATGACCTCAAATGCCACATCCACAGGGCTTTTGAACACTTCCAGGGATGGTGATTCTGCCCCTTCCCTGGGCAGCCCATTCCAGGGCTAAACAATCCTTTCAGTGAAGAAATTTTTTTCCTCATCTGAACCTCTCCTGGTGATTTCCTCATGTCCTGTTACTTGCTACCTCAGAGAGGAGACTGATCCCCATCTGGCTACAGACTCCTTTCTGGCAGCTGTGAAAAGTGATAAGATCTCTGAGCCTTCTTTTTTCTCGGCTAAATATCCCCAGGTTTCTTAGCTGCTCCTCATAAGAATTGTGCTCCAGACCCTTGTGACAAACCGACAGCAAAGGCCCATGGTCTGACATGATTCCTTTCAGAAACAGGCCAGCTTTGGCCAGAGGCAGGGCAAGACAAACTGCCTCAGAAAGCTGCAGGCAACATGGAAGTGCAGGTCCCTGGATCACACAAAATGAAATACCCACATATGAGGCTTGGCTATCTCAAGGGGGACCATATCTGCTGCATAGAAAATGAGGGCACCCTCACACTGATGGCATAGCCACCAATATGCAGCATTTCTACCCCTTCTTTTTTATCGTGTGTAGCTACAGAGCCACAAGGAAGGTACTGACAAGCGGTCAAGGAATTCAGCTGCTGGTTTGCTATAGAGGACTTGGGAGCTGGAGGGCGAAAGTGATGCATGGAAATTAAGTTAATTTTAAACCGCAGGCAAGAGAAGAGACTTGCTAGCAGTTACTTAAGAGAAGCTGCTGACTGTTTAAATACCATTAAGAAGATTAATGTCAGCCCACAGAACCACTGAAAAATTAGGGCTGAAAGGAACCTTGAAAGGTCAGACCAGTCCATTCCACTAACCCAAGCAGGATCACCTAAACCTCGGACATCCCTGACAGATGTTGCTTAATTTTATCTTAAAGTTCTCCACTCCCTAGGCAGTCTATTCTTTATTATCCCTGTCATTAGAAAGTTTTTCCTAACATCTAAATTGAGCCTTTCCTGCTGTGACTTAAGCCTTCTTTTTTCTTTTTTTTTCTCTCCCCTTCTCCATCATACACAAGGAGCAATGATTATGCCTTTTTATGTGCTTAAAGACTTCAGTTCTCTCCTCCTTTGGGTTAGAGAATTTTGGTTCTTTCAGGCTTCCCTGGTAGGTAATGGGTTCTCCATTTCCGCTTACTCCCTTACTCTCTGCTGGGCTGGATCCAATTATTCCACATCTTCCCTTAGCTTATTTTCCATCCCCTCAACACCATGACATAGCTGACTTACATTCAGCTTTTAATCCTTTTCCTGAAGAATTGCTGCTTAACCCATCACTCCCTCCTCTGTACTCTGGGAGTTCATATTATTGCTCAAGTGTACAACTTTCCACTTCTCCTTATTCAACTGCCTTCTGTTTCTTCCAGACCATTTCTGCAATTTGCCCACACAGTTTTAAACTCTAATCCTGCTCAACACTACCTCTACAGTTTTATTTCATGTGTAAAATGGAAGCCTATATGTTTATCCTTTATAACAAAACATAACCAAAAAATTAAGCCAAACTGAACCAGATGTAGGGTGAAAACCCTCTCAAAGGCAGCTTTAACCTAGACAAGAAAGTGCTGGCAGCAGTGCCCTGGGTGAGCTTATTCAAGCAGGTTTGTACCAAGTGACCTCAGCCACTCCGCATAAGGCTTCCCCTCCAGATGTTCCACCATCCTCCTTTGGAAATGTTTAAGGCCAGACTGGATAGGGCTTGGAGCAACCTGTTCGAGTAGAAGGTGTCCCTGTCCATGGCAGAGGGTTGGAATGAGATGTTCTTTAAGGTCCCTTCAAACCCAAGCCATTCTGTGATTCTACTAGAGCACGTTTCCCCAGCTGGCTTCAAACAGCAAACACCGAACTACTCTGACAGGCACACAAAGTTACTGCAGTCAGGCTCTTCCACCTCTCCCCTGCGCCTAAAATCTCCTTTTTGTGGTGCTGCGTCTCTGTCCCAGCTTCCTCTGACCCGCACACCCTCACCTTCCCCACGGCTGTCACCCAGGCCCTGTGTGCCAGCAGGACCTTGCCCAGCTTGGGAAAGTGCCGTGGGAAGGACAAAATTAAATAAAAATAAATGAGGACGGTAAAACCGGTGTTATTTTAGAGGTAAATCCCTGTTATTTTTGAGGCAGCCCTGTTTTGCCGCCCCGGCCCCGGGCGGCGCGGCCCGCGGCTGCCCCCTGGCGGACGGGAGGTGTCCCGGCTCACATGGGCCCCGATGGCACCCGGGCACGGGGACAGAGATGCCACTGCCACTGTCCCGCTGCCACTGCAACCGCTGGCGTTGAGAGGAATGATGGGAACAGGGGCTATCCCACCAGCGTGCTAGATCAGGAAAGGTCAGGCTGCTCCTTAGCAGAAACTCCCCAACTCACCTTTGCCTGTTTGTTCGCAAGGGAGGGCATTTAATCACCCCTGTCACTAAGTAGGGAAAGGCAGTGAACCAAGCCCATGTGACCCCACAACAGATGTGCAAGAGACAGAACCAAGAACTACCTTTGCTCCACAGGTGAACTCAAGTTTACCTCAATGCCTTAGGGACACCTTCTCTCCCTGCTGCACGCAGGCTCTGAGCAGCATGTTGGCCTTCCACATTACCCAAAGCAGGCTGATCTCAGCTCATTTCTACTCTCTCTAAACTACCCCAGTCAGCAAGCATCTCTAAGCACCTCATGCCCCTGGCCCCATGCTGTGCCCATCATGCCAGCAAGCGCACCTGTGTCTTGGCTGCCATTCCCTGCAGCCTGCAGGGAGCCCACCTGCCTGATAAGGATGTGCCTCCCAGCAGCACCAGCCATTGGCACATACAGGAGGGGACCTGGGCAGGCAGGCTGAACCCCTCCTAATTGAATGAAGGAAGAGGAACACTTGAGCTCAAGGAAGCTCAGGCTCCAGCTTCCCCACATTCATTTACTTGCAGAGCTTGCCTAAACCTGCAAGGAGGCATCAGCTTACAGACAGGCAGCTGGAAGGAAGCAGAGTCAGGCCAGTGCAAGTCAGCTGGAGGTATTGACCCTTCTGGCAGTTTGGATGCAAATTTTGGGCTCAGCTTAAACATGTCTTTCTTCCCCTCTCCTCTATCTAGAACTGGCCCTTGCCAGCCATTATTTTCTTCGGCATGACTCATTCCAGCTACAATCCATTCAACACTGACTATCCAGGCCCTGCAAAACTCACCAAGGTAAACTCCATCAGGCCCTTCCATACAGGCAATTCCTGGGGATAAATAAATCTACTGTGCAATCTTTCATGTTTTGTTTTAAACACACACAAAAATCTATGGAATATTGCAATAGTCCAGTTTATTCCAGGGCAAAGGCTTAAGGCCAAGACAATGAGCAAGAATCTCTCAAGTACAACTGTCTGCCCTTCAGGTGATAACAGCATTGAAAGGTATTTCTGTGAGATGCACAGAAAGGTCTGGTGCCAAAGCACAATAATGCACAGAAAAAAAAAAAAAATCAAAACAAGCTTCCTGATGCAAGTGGACAGAACAGCTATCACTGTCATTTTACATGTACCAAAGCTATGAGCTTTAAGTGCTATGAGTAGTAAGGAAGGAGTGTATGCAAAATGCAGGGTGAAGTGATCATATTAACTGAGAGCTCCACTTTACAAGCTTCTCACATATGGGTTTTTTTTGGTAAAACTTTCCCTGTGCTCAGTACATTGGATGAAGTCTGCTCAGCAATGAATGCAAAAAGTGCCACAGAACAATGACAGCTGCAGGTGCAAAGAAAGAAATGCTAGAAGCATGATAATGCTTCAACATTTATTTTCCCCAAGACACAGAAAGAATTACAACATTTCTAAAGCTTTGTGGGTTTTAGAATACTTCACAATACAGAAATGCTAACTGTGCTTCCTGCTTAGACTAACCAGCAGGGAGGTCTTTCATTCAGTCCTTTATGTCAGTAGGTGCATAAAGCTGTTTCATTTATTTCAGGTACGTAAGGAGTGACAGGAGAAATGTATTGTAGAATCATTCCAGTTTGGTTCAAGCCCAGGAAAATCTCCTTAGATGGATGCTGTGCTGTTGACTAGAAGTCACATTCAAGAAGTATTGCTCACACCATGTACAGATGTCTGCAGTCAGCCAGTTTGCCATGGTCCTTGTGTAACAGCACAGGGGCTGTGCCAGGCCACGAGGCTCCAAAACAACAGGTACACTGGAGGGGCAGAGAAAAACAAAAGCAAGAAAGCTGACCCAGGTTTCTGTTAGAGGGCATGGTGCTCTTCCATCCTTCTGTCAGGCTGCTAAGTGATTTAGCCAAATGCATAGGTTCAAAACAGCCATCAGCACCACTTAGGAAAGAAGTTAAAAACCACCAGAACAGCTGACAGCTTCTCTCTATGGACAGCGTGTCAGCCAAAGGGCTAATGGATATCTGTGTCTGGTCCAAGGTTATGGCTGCATCCTTATGCAGTAGGATTTATTTTTGCCATCCTGCAGTATGACAGTAATGCAGTCTTAGGCCTCTTTTGCAGCACTTGCATTACAACACAGACCAAACCACTGCCTGCCCCATGCAGTTAACTTCAGCAATGAATACTACTCCTGATTTTTGGCAACTGAAGCATCAGCCTTAGAACCAGAAACAATTGTGTCTTTATTCTGGCTACATTAAAGAATGGTTTCACAGGAAGAAAAAGAAGGTACCAGTTTTCCCAATAGAAGATTTAACTGCTTTGGAAAGAAGAAAACATAAATGTTCTCAGTCCTGTATATTGCACTTATATGCATGTTGTCTTTATCATCCAGAACTGTCAAGAACTTTTTGAAATAATTAATTTTCAGGGAACAAAAAGGAAAGGGTCTGTATATACATGGAGGAACTGAGAAACCATTTGTGGCATCATTGTTCAGTCAGTTACACCTGAGCCACACTTAGAGTATTTCACATCTAGGTAGAAAGGGGCTAATTCTGGGTTGTAGTGACAGACCTTCAGCTGTGGGGGATAGAACATGATGAGGTCTGGAAATTCTCACACTATGAAGCTATTGCAAGGAACCTTTTATGTCTGGGCATAAAACACTTCTAGACACTTCTAAATCCATGTCATAAACCTGATAGTTAAAACAGAAAAGGCATTTCAGCGCACCTACACTTCCTTCCTTTGGGTCATCTAAAATAAACAACACTTCCAGAGAACTGTGAACTAGTTAGACCAGTGGCTAAAACCAGCCATTCAACAGAGCATTCTGCTGACCAGCCCAATATTACATACTGCTGTCTGCATGTTTGCAGTTTTGTATAAGTAAATGGTGACATCTTTCAAGGTAAAAATAGAACAACCCTGTCCCAGCTTACCCAAAATACTGCCGCTGCTCTATTTCATGTAGCAACTTGGATCTCTTCTGTTCCTGAGTAGCTGGATCCTCCTCTCCAGACAGTCTCAAAAATTTTAGGAAATGAAGTGGGAGATGTACACATGTTCTGAAGGGCATGGACATCTGGAATCACAACACAAGTCACCTGAGTTTTCAGGGAAACACATCCTCCTCCTCCTCCTTATCAGGACAATTTGCATGCCATGCAATTGATTTATTGGAGCACTTAAAAGGTAGACATTAATGCAGTGAACTTTCTGACCCATGTATAAACAGAGCCCAGTGTAATCCAAACCACTTTACACAGGATGAAAGAAAGAAGAACTAGAATTGTTTTAGCTGAATATGACAAGAGATATCTGTGTCACCCTGGTTACTTTTACATGTCATACTATTTCCTCTTCTATTTTCTTAGAAACTAACTGGAGGGTAGATTTGAGCTATCAGTGGGATGAAGGAAAGCTTCTTATGACTAGGTGAGGAGGAGGGAAAGCAGAAAATGTAAAAATCCCATACACTGTTGTAAAGACTAGACTTGCCTTAATGCAGCAGTCACAGCAGACAACCCTGAAAGACAAAAATCTCCAGCATTATCATTTGAGTAAAGCTCAGCAGCTACCAATATTGCAGCTACAAAGTAGCTAATTCCAAAGTAAGTCTGAATCCATTATTGTGGCAGAACCACTCGATGGCAAAGTGAAGCAGCTGAGAACTCCACTATTCAGTTTGCCAGCTTTCCTATTTCTGGTAGTTTAAATAATTTGAAATGTATCAACATTCATAGCTTCAAGGCTTTATCTGCAAATGCTCATTACACTTCACCCACCAGACAGTTGCTCAATTTCCAGTGGTTGTTTACTTGCTGCTTATAATCAATTCAGTGCTTCACAACTGCTTCAAATAGATTTAAGTGAGCCTTAATGAGCCTGAAGTTCCTCTCTCACTCTCCCATGAACAGAAAGCCTCTGACAAATAAGTGGATACAAGTAGGCTCAACTCCTTTCCCAGTCACAAGGTCTGGAGTTCTCTTTTTCAGTCCTTAATAGAAGATTCTGGTGTAGACCCTGTCTCAGAACCTCTTCAAGCCCTGGGCTGAAGTTAGAGCAAACCTTCAGAAGGTGATCTCAGAGAAACTAATTTCATACTGGCACAGGAAATCTGGCTATTGCTGAGTTAACACTAAGAGTTAAAACTGAGATACTACTTCAGAGACAAGATTTTCCACATCCTCCCCAGCTGTAGACACTTTAGCCTGGCTTGTGCAGTAAGGCAAAGCTGAAGGGCTCAGCAACCTGGTCCTATCCAGTAGTACAGCCAGTGACTACTGAGAATTCTCAGCCTGTTCTTTCACTTTTTCCCTCCCTCCTCATTCAGTCCTTTTGTACCAGCTCACCTGCTGCAGAGGTAACATTTGTAAGGCCACTTAAGAAACATCTGCTTATGGCAGCTGAAACAAATCTGTGGAAAAGAAAGTTATTTGTGAAAGCAAATGGGAAGCATCTTTGTACCAACACTATCCCACTGCCTGCCAAAAAGCAAGCACATAAACAAACCTTCTAAAGGCTTTAGATTCATATACAATAACAGAGGTCCAATAAAGGATAGCAAAGACACAGGACTTAAAAGCTAAAAAGGCAAAAAAAATTCTCACTTGTAGGCCAGTGTTTTTATAATGCAGAGGTTTGGGGCAGCTGCCAGGCAACAGGAGTTTAAAAAAAGGCTCTTGAGCAAACAATAGCTGTATTGTGCAAGAGTGTAACAGTAGCTAGTTAAGAGAGAAGGAAGAAGAGAGACATTCTTTGAGGTAGACTGCAGCAATCCCAAAGAGATTAAATCAGGGCAAATTTGAATTCAATCCTGAAGCAAAAAATGAGTCATAAGGAAGCTGATGAGTCGCTTGAACTTTATAAAAAAGAGCACATTCATACACAGCTGGCAGTCAGAAGTGATATTATCTTGAGAAGCAGAACTTGAGAAAGCTAAAAAACCAGCAGTGGGTAAGAAAGCCATTTTAGAATAGTCAGAGCAGGCAAGTTAAAGCAGGGTCAGTAAGAAGAGAAGAAAACAAGGATTCAGTCTCAGGAGCATCAGATAGCTTGTGCAAGTAGCATGGCTCTGCTAGTAGAACCTTTGACTCTGTCCATACTGCTAAATAAATGAGGGCAAAAAAGTGACCCAAAAGCCAAGAGGCACAGGCTTCTCACATCTGTGTTGCAAAGGGCCTGTACTCAGGACGTCTGCTCAGGAGGAGTGGTTGCCTCACTCCCTCTAAAGGAGAGTCAGGGATAAGGCAGAAGTTGATAAATGCAAACCACCAACAGTCCTGAGCTATACAGCTCCTTCCCTGTCCCCCTCATTTCCCCTACCTTCATGTCCACTTGGCAAGGTGGTTTGAGTCAGCACAACTCTGGTGTGGGAGCCTGAGTCAAGCACCTTTGTTTCACTGTTTAGGAGTACCAAATTGCAGCTATTTAGTTTGGGATTTTGGAGCTGATCAGTAGTCATGGCAGTCAGCTCTGCTTGCATGGAAATCAGACAAGAAGCAACAAGCAAAGGCTGGGCTAGGCTACTTTCTAGGCAATTTATACAGCTTAAACTAGATTAGAAGCCATCACTGCAGAAATACTAAAAAAGTTTTCCAGCCCAGGGCCAAACTCAGATCAGCTGTTATGAAGAGGATAAGCTGAGGCAGAGGGTGCCTCTGCAGTTCAGCACAGAGGGCCATGAAACCAGCCAGCTTTTGAAAAGGCAAGGGCAGCACCAAGAGAAGGAGGAGAAACGTACCTTTGCTCTTGGCAAGACACCATCACCACCTCCTCGGAAGAGGCCTCGCTCTTCAAGCACCATCATTGCACATCTGGTTCCAAGCAGCTCAGCAATGGTTGGTGATGGCCACTTGGTAGGAAAGGGACAGCCCTATTGAACGACAGAAGTTAAACATCAGATGAAGTTGAAGAAAGCAGCTACTTGGGGAGGTCATCTCAAAACTGGGTCTCAAAGAATCAGGAACATTTTTGTCCAAAACCCTGTTTTGCTTGTGTTGGGGAGTATCAGGTGACTGACAATACCAGCAGACAAACTACTACGGGCAGGTTGCTACAGTTTTCAAGCAGATTCCAGAACACACGCCGCCCTGGCCTCTCCTGGATACAAAATTGCTTTCCACAGCACAACACTCTCTTGCCCTTCTCTTTGCCAAGACCTGTTGGTGCCATACAAATGGAAGCTGTAGGCTTGTGGTCAGCCAGGAGACAGTTGTGCTTTAATCCCCAACACACCTGCATCCCCCACCACACTGCTGAACAAAGAGGCATCAGGGAGGTCAGTTAGAGACTTGCCAAGGTGGGGCAAGGAGGGGTGCAGAAGGAAAGAAAGAGACAAGGGCACAACATACCATACCAACATACTATATCAGAGCAGAACAGGGTGAAGCCATAATTCAGAGGGTTGCATGGAAGCACCATGCAACTCCAGTATTTCTCCCACAACCATCATTCAGAGCCTGATAACTTCAGTTCTACATATATTATACATTTAAAAGTCACTAATGCTGTGCTATCCACATTTTGTTAATTACTTATTGCCCCTTACTGCGTCTTAAAAGATACTTGTGAGCATATCAGAATCTAGAGAAAAGAAGTGGACATGAAGAAACCAGGATAGTTCCACTCTCAATTACAGTTTGCTTGAGGAAGCCTTGGTGGACACTTTCAAATATGGCATGGTATTTCCCTCTTCTTGTATGAGAAACAACTTTATTTCACATCATTAAAAGGGGGAAGCCACCACAAGGACACTGCAGCATCCAGTCTTCGCTTAAGATGTCTCCAAGGAGAGAATAGCATACCAACTTCAGATGGATATATCATATGTTCCAAGACAAAAACCACAGACCATGCTTACTGCCTTCATGAGGATCAAGGTGCAAGTCATTACCAGATACATCAGACCAGGGTTGCTTGCTGACATGTTGGACTTACAAGCTCCTTGCTTTGAAGGCCTCTCTCTAAAGATTTGGACCTTCCTCTGTAAGGAGGCAGCTGCCTTTGGCTAGTGCTCAGGAAACACTTGGGCTTAATGTCTCCTGGTAGGGGTGAACTCATGGGAGGAGTGCAATTTGCAGCAAGACCTGGGTAGGAAGAGAAATTTTAGGGTACAGAAAACCCATTATCAGTTTCTAAGTATTCACCCTGGGGCTGGACAGTCAAAAGCACAACACTGCCTTCTGAAGGTAGCACAGCATACAGCTCTCCCCCTCCAACCCATCTGCTCAGATCACATAAAAAGCAGAGGTTACAGTAATTATGCTTGTCAGTAGTAACTGATGAGGCTTCATTAGCACCATTTAGTTTAATAAAATGAAGTGCTGCACTTTCTACTTGAATATTCAAACCACTAATTTAGCTTTTACTGCAAATTCCAAGTCAGGCCTTTGGGGACATGCAATCATTGTTTTGAAGCTGCAGGAGCTACACAAGCTTCAGTCAACTGCAGAGAAATTATCTTCTAAGGGCACCTCCCCAGACTCTTTATTTAGTATTAGAGCTTGTCCTGCAAAGTATCTTCAGGTGATAATGAAGTATATATTGAGCCCAGCCAAAGGGTTTGGGAGCCCATCAGGCCACTGGCTGTACTCTGTCACCTGGTTTAGCTGTGCAGCCAGAAGTGCACTGACCTGGGCTGATACTCCTGGATACTCCTGATGGCCTGGTGGAGGAAAGGCAGGTGCTGGCAGGCAGCTTGGGAGTGGTTTCCTGTAGACCAGAGGACAGGATGTTCATAATCTGCATGTAAGAGACACCAAGGCCACTTCATCAGAAGTACTGCTGCCTAACAAAACCCAGGAAACCCATGACTGATCAGAAATATTCAAAGTTCTGTCAGAAGTGGAGGAAAGTGAAAAATCAGTGGGGTATATTTACAAACTCTGTTTCTTCTTGGAATATAAAGTTAATTCCCCTGCACTCCACAGCTAGGAAATTCCAGCTAAGCTAGTGAAGTTTCCAATTCACCTGTTTCTCTCTCTTGCCCAACTCCAGCAGTGGATACTAGTACCAAAGTGGCATCTGTTCAGGAGCCAACTTGGCATAATCATCCCCACACAACCCATGGAATACATCAGAACCATTTTCTTGGCTTCAGCTCACACACAGCAATATTGGAGAACAGTTCAAGAGACTGTGACTAATCCAACTCATGAATTCAACTCAAACTCAATGCTTTATCTCAACAGCATTGTTTCTACCTTGTCTAGAAAAGCAAAAAAAACCCTCAAATTTTATTATATTAGTGTCTACATGGAAGTCCTTTTAGTTCAGCAGTAATATATGTCAACCACAATGCTGAACATTCCTCCAGGTAGCTCAGACTGGGCAAGTAAAGCTAAGATTTTCTGCTTTTATTATCTGTTTAAAACAGATTATCTGTTTAAAACAGATTATCTGTTTTCCTCAGTTAGGCAACTGCATTTCATGCAGAAATATTTACAGAAAACAGATTCCTGTTTGTATGCCAGAGCATCTGTGCCAGACATGATGTGTTATGGCTTAAGTTCTGTTCCACAGAATTTCGGAATATGCTCAGACTGAATCCCAGAACCAAGCAGTCAAGCTTTTCATGACAGAGCCAGGAGTTAACCATAATACACAGTCCTTTGGTTCTTTTACTCAAGAACAGTGATCCCAAAATAACTCCACAGACAAACAAGTGGGAATTCACCCATCAAGTTCCTTCCTCAAAATACATCAGTAAGTTTTCTTTTCATGAGCTCATATACCACATGAAATCAAAATACGTCAATACATCTAGCATCAAATGCCTCACTGTGAGGTAAGAGTAGGAATATTCTGGTCCACATTGGCCAGACTCCCCTGCCATTATAACTTCTGCAGGATCTAGTTTTAAGAGACCAGAGCAGATGTCAGTTCTGTAGAATTATAGAATATCCTGAGTTGGGACCCACAAGGATTACCAAAGTCCAACACTTGCCCCTGCACAGGACCATCCCAAGAGTCGCACCATGTGCCTGAGAGCATTGTGCAAATGCCTCTTGAATTCTGCAGGCTTGGTGCTGTGACCACCTTTCTGGGAAGATAGTTCCAGTGCCCAACCACCCTGCAGGTGAAAAACCTTTTCCTAATAACTAATTTAAACCTCCCCTGACTCAGTTTCAGGCCATTCCCTTGCATGCTGTCACTGGTCAGAGAGAAGAGATCAGTACCTATAGGCTGCAGTCATGCCACAAACAGAAGTGTTTGAGAATGAAATGAGCTTCTGTAGAGGAAAGGACTTCAGTGAACCCAGTAGTACCACATTTGTTCACTTCTGAGACAAGATTTCCTACACCAGGATTTGTTCCTGCCCTTCCAGGCAGGCTATGTATATGCTTGCAGCTCTAATTCCTGAAGTAGGCATGTCTCTCTATAGTCCTTCCACTAAAGCCTTACCTGAGCTCCTGCTCCCAGCTGTTGCATTTTAGTGTTGGCAATTTCAAACTCAGTAGTGGCATCTTGGAGATGTAAGAAATTGTCACTTGGAGAGTTCAAGGCAGTATTTGATGCCACAAGCATTTCTGCAGCGAGAGGGAGAACAAAAAACCCATACCCACAGACTACATGAGATAGATCTGGGACAAGAAAATGACAAATTTGGAACACATTGGAATTTAAGATTTAACCAGGCTTTGTCCTGGTAGCTACATAATCTTTTATTCTTAGGTGATGGTCAAAGTCCTGTAATCTCATTTAGTTGACAGAGAAATGTGGACATCCATAAAAAAAGAGCAAGTTGAAATATCTTTTGAGTCTTATTAAGCCACAAACAGATTTTTTTAGAAATAACTATTCTCATGCCATACCACCTCTATCACACAACATTTGTATTTCTCACCACCTGTCACATTACAAATGCTATTGAAAAGATAAGTGGGATTTAATTTCCAAGGTCATCTATTATTTTTAGCCAATGCAGACTTCACTTGCTTGCTTGCCAGGTCACTCTATAGCAGGTACCTTTGGACCTGCTCCTCTTTTCCTGTGCTTCTGCTGCTGCTGCCCAAGGCTTCGGTGGTTGTTTTACTTCTGCCATGAGCTGTTCATGCCACCTGAGCTCCTGTGGCACACACTGTTCCAGCTTCACCTTCAACATCTGCAGGCAAAGCACAGCACCACAAAGAGCCATTGGACAGAGCAAGGAGACCAGTGGTGACAGAACAACTGCATCAGCAATGGCCCCATTTTACAAGTGCTTGTCACCCAAGAGGGCACTGGGCCCTGCACATGAGACAGCCTTCAGCACTATGCATAGTGGAATACCTTAGCGACTCTCAAATTTGAAATCAAGAACTCCAGGAGCTTTTTGAAGACCAAAAAATGTTGCAAATTAAGGAAGCAGTAGAGTAAGTAAGAAGATTGATCATCTTCTACAAAGATGTCAGCTCTCGTTTTTCTAGTACCATGTTTGGCAGGAGGGTCAATTCAAAAGTTAAGTATGGTTAAGATAACCCCCTCCCAAATACAAACCAGTAGATGAAGTATTAGCTTTATATTGCTTCAAAATGTCTTGTTACCTCCAGAATTACCTTGTTTTGCTATCATCAGATGCAGCACCAGGTCACCTACCAGCTCTTGGTGAGGCTTGAGAGAAGCTACATCAGCTTTGGGGGTCCTGTGTTTTTGCTTGATGGTCACCTGAAAGAGCAGAAGTGATGCTTAGGAAATAGCTCTTTGTCTGCTCCTTATACACTCTGCAATTCAGTGGCACAGTGAATGATACAAGTCAGGATTTGGGAACAGGGGAGATGGGGAAGGCACTAAAAAACAAAACAAAACTAGCGCCAAACAAACAAAAATCCCCCCAAAACAACAAAAAAACCCCACCTTAAAAAAACAAACAAAACCATAAACACCAAATAAATACAAAACAAACAAACAACCCCCCAAAACAAAAACAAGGAGTTGGGAAGTGTGGAATAATGATGTTTCCTCATATGGGGTTTTGGTAGGGAAAGAGTTGCCCGCGGCAGATCAGAGGCAATCAGAAATACTGCACAGCCCTTAGAGGCTTGCACAAGGAGCACAAAGCCTTCTACCCTCAACTGCTCTGAGAAGCAGCTGGAAAACACTGCATTCAGATAGATATTAGTGTCAGGAGTGATCCCAACAAGCACCATGGTCACGTCAAATTCATCAGTAAAAGCTCAAGTCCAGGAAGGAGAGCAATTGAACGGGTTAACAAGGCTGTAACAGGAACTGTAGCAGCAGGCAGTTGTATGCCTAAGCCAGAGTCCTAGAGACTGGCTTACCGTCTGACATAAACTAGGAACAATAGCAAGACAGAATTGCAGGGCAGATATTCATGTGAAGCATCAAGCCCTGTGCTTGCTGCGTAGGGGAGAACTAACAAAAAAGTCAATTGCACATGCATGTCTTTAGCTGCCTTGTTCACTAATTCGTATTTTGAGGCTATGCCATTTTCTTTCACTTGTGTGTACAACTTCAGAACACGTGGGAGTGCAGGTAGAACAACACTTCAGCTCCCCACAGTAGCTCTGCTTTCATTCATTTGCAAATTAGACCACTGTTTGCTAGAGAAGCTTTAAAATAGCTTTGCAGATGGGGAAATCCTCGTTTAAGAGCCTTCACAAAGACTTGAGCAGTAGCACTCTGCTTTTTTTCAGCATTTCTGCCTACTACTCTTCAAACATATTTGTGCTTCTCGTGGACCAAAGAAAAAGTTACTAAAAAGAAAAAAAGGGAAAGAAAAATAAAAAAAATAAAAAAAAAAAAAAAAAAAAAGGAAAATCAAGACCCAGATCATCCTGCCACCTTGAGTTACGGTGGTGTACTGCACAGTGCATTGATACATAGTACATTGCAAGGAATACAAGCTAGTTATGATGCACTCTCTCCTTACCAATACTATTTATTTACATATCCATCAAGATACCATTTGCAAACACATGACATAGCATTACCTGGAGGCTGGTAAGAGCTGGGATTTTATAGAGGTGCATGGTTTAGCTGAAGCTTTTAAACCTGCTACACTCTAGGAGCACCAACAAAGAGGAAAAAAAGCTGATGTCTAGAGCAGTATGCAAAGTTTTCACTTTTTGTAATACCGCTCTTTATTACAAGAGTTGTGTCTCATCTTCTGCCAAGACGTCTGTTTGCAAAGCACGCCAATGCCACAAGGCCTTGTGCCAACGTTTTAGATGTGCTCATCATTCCCAGCTCAAGCTGCAGCAAGCAAAAAGCACCACAAGCCTTTAGAGACATCCCAGACGTTTTTGCATCTGGTCATCTTCACCAACCAAGTGGTGAAGGTGGAAGTCTCTGCTCCTCCCTGTGACGGGCTCAATGTTTTTTACCCTAAGTTCCTGCAGTAGCTGAGTACACTGCCCAGAGGCCTCTGCCTTAGGCTGAGCAGAGAACTGTCTCAGAAGTGCATCTGCCCTTGCACACACAGCACAGCATCTGGGAAGGCAAAACAACAAGTAAAAGATTCCAGGTGCAGCTCAGCTAAAGGAGCCTGGAAAGACACAAGTGCCCAAGGTAGAAAGCACAAGGCAGCAAGAGTGTGCTCCATGAAACTGTTATGTGCAGGGCAGAATAACTGCTGCAGGGAAGTGAGTGGTTGACCCTGGTGGGAGAAGAGGTTTACTGCTCCAATTCATGAAACTGAGGCTACTCCTGACTTGAAAAGTTACTGAAAATTAAGTACTTGGGTAGACAAACAGAGTGATCTAATGTTGAACTGCAGCTGAGAGGGAGGCCCAAACACTTCTGGACTTCCATGTACCTTTGAAAAAGACACACCTTTGGAGAAGAGGTCTCAACACACACTGCTCAGAAAGGAAGTAGAGAGGATGTTTCCAAAGCAGACTGCAGTCACTCACCTTCCGCAGGGTGTACCTCTTGTGCTGAATGTCATCCAAAAGCAGCTCATAGGGAGAGCGATGACATTCCTTTGGAGACACGCAGCGCCGTGGTCGCTCTGCAGCCTTGCGCAGCCTCACGCCAGCCTGCAGCTCACAGATGACACTGGGCAACAGGGATGCCTTGGAGAAACCAGCAAGGGCCAAGTCAGTAGCTGGCTAGAACTCACAGAGCAGCATCCCCTCCCTCCATGTAACAGGGCACACTTAGCAGCTGGAGTCATTCAGAAACACAGAATGGTGTCCTTAACATGCCCTTCTACTCACTTCCAGATCAGGGTGCAGTACCAAAGCAGAGAATTGCTTTTATTTGCAGATGTTAATTTACAACAAGGGAACTTGTAGCTGGCTCACTAGGCTCATTCCCAAAATTTGTCATTAACTTTATGGACGTACTTCAGCAAAATACACCTTTTGCTGCCAGATAAATAAATAGACCCATTTTCTTTCTGCAAGTGCTCCAAGTGCCAGAGTGTTTTCATATTCCTGGTTCCTAGGAAACACTGGGAATGAAATCCCAAATCTTACCATTAAAATCCTCCAAATTTTCAGAAAACTAAGGGGTTGAAGTGTGCAGAAAAAAAAAGAGGAAGACAAGTAGGCAAGGGATCTCATACTTAACAGCAGCATAGGTTAGCAGTCTCAGCCTAGAGACACAAGCTAAAAACCCTGACATCTGCTCATCCTGTTTCTGTACTAGTATCTGAGGATGTTCAGGCATGCAGTATAACCCAACAAAAGCTAAAGACAGGAAAAAAAAGTAATCAACCCAATAGCATGTTTAGACAACATTGTAATGGAAGTGCTAAATCAACAGCTTATCTGGATCCCAGTGGCAAATTGAGCAAGAACAAGCCATTGTATTATAAACAGTGAAAGGGAAGCAAAGCATTTTAGAAAACTGCCTCAGAACAAAGTATCTGACTTAGACTTCTCTCTGTTTTCTACTTACAGCATGAAGCATCTTCTCTCTACTTATCCCTTCAGATATCTTGGTATAATTACAGAAGAGTCTTATGCAAGCTCTGACTGATGGCTGCCCTCAAGAAGACATATTTTTGTTGGATTCTTTTAGTCTGGATTTGGTAATTGTACCTCAACTCCAGAAAACTAGAACTCTCAAAGTATGACTAAACACTTGCCATATCTTCTAGGCTACATTTAATACTGTGTGGGAGAACATACAAAAGTGTCTGGGCAAACCCATCAGTACCAGAGTCTTTTGAAATAGCTTACCCCAAGACATTTGCACTTTATAGAGTTGTATTTCACATGGTGACTGAACTTGACTGAGAGACATGACCTGACTTAGAGAGACTTCTGTACTGTAATACTGCCACATTAGTTTGGGGACAAGAACTGCCTTCAGCTGACCATTTCAGAGCAACACCCAAAACATTTTTCAGATGTTCGTGACATCATTATCCCTCATGTTTCTATTTCCCTACTGACTGGATCACTGCAATTACTCTATTTTTGCCATCCATTGTATTGTCAAAAACCACCTAAACTTTCCACAACCTATTAAGTAGAGCATAAAATGCTACAATACTATAAACCCATTACCTTGAGTTCAAACAGGTGAGTGCTAAGACAGCTGTGTTTCTAACAAGTCTCACTGCTTAGATTTCAAGGTGAACATCAACTTAGGACACGTAAGCTCTGCTGAAACTGTACAACACTGCACGCTGTCAGGCTGTGGTCTGCATTTGATCTGTTTTATATCAGTCAGCATGAAAAAGTGTGGCTCATAGAGCACTTTACCTGCTTAGCACCACTCAAGACACCAGCTCTAACCTGTGGGACCCCAGAGAAGCTGGCATCCTAGTTATTTAAAACTTAAGATACTGTCAGAGCAATGCAATCAGCTGGTGCTTGGGGACTTGGAAATTAGAGGCAGAGGATTCACAACAGACATCCAGCTTTTGGAATTCATGCCTCCTGAAGGAGCAGAGGCCAAATACACTGGCCTTCAGGCCACATGGCAAAGCCATGTACTTATTCATGTATTCCCTGCAGAAAAGAGCTACAGCAGTTGATGAGTTTGTGGTTTAAGATAGCTTGCCAGTTTATTTTAATAGATCACAAAATTGAGAATATGCCCAAACACACATTTCACAAACATTTTAATACGAATAGTTTGAGCACGCTTCAAAGCAAGTGCTATTTAGACAAAGGGAGCGAGTCCACAAGTCTCTCGGGGCTTGCTGTTTGTCTCCACAGACTCCAGACTACAGAGCATTTGTTTATGCTGGGCAGAGCTCCAGCCTGAAGAGCTATTTGTTTCTGATTGAGCCCCGACTGTGTAGGGCCTTGAAAAAAAGCACAGTAAGTTGCCTTCCCTGCCCCAAACACACAGTCCAACATCTATGGAAGCACAGAAGGCAAACACAAGAAAAGCAGTGCACAGAAGGTAGGAGTGACATCATCTCACTCTCTTTCACTCTTTTATTTGAGCTGCTGGAGCTGCACAACCACAAAGATGGACAGTGCTACTGGCCTTCAGTCCCTGCCAGTCCTGACCAACAGAGATCCCACCTAATAAGAGTGAACTAGTCCACCCCAGGACTATCAACAACAGAGGAGTTTTCCGGGAGTTTTCAGTCCAGCTATGAGAAAGGAGCAGATTGCTTTTGGCAGGTGTCAGTTCCTGCCAAGAGCTAGAATTTGGGGCTCATTTGCGGGAAGAAACAGCCTGCATAACTATTTGTGGGCATTTACTCCAAAGACTGCCTCCAACTTCATTTTTAGAAGTGGTTTAAGTTATACCACAAAGACAATCTTTGGGTAGAATAAAAGCCCACGTGAGGTTGACATATGAAATAGTTTAACTTCAAGTTCACTCCCCAGCTTGTTTTGCAAACAAGTCTTTAACTACTCAGGCTCCTGAACAACCTAAGTAGTTCAATTTGTGTTCATGCTCTGTTTTTCATAGAAGAATCAACAGAAAGCCTCAGAGAGCCAACGCTGACCAAAAAACCCCAGTTCCCCATAATGAAGAAGATAAATCTCTTACACCATGGGTTTTCTTCTTTTGAATGGGAGTTTGCACCCAATCTTCCACATCCATTTTTCTCAGTCTCTGAGAAAGGCAAGCATATGAGGTTATTACTCTACACTCTTCAGTGATTTCCTGTCTAGTCAGCTTAAGTTACTAATGTTTATCTGAAAAGCCAAGAAGCTACAAACACTTAAACTTTCAAATGCTACAGTAAATAAAAATGGTTCAGAGACAGCAGCTATTCACATTGTGAAAACAGAACTTCATCCAGGTGCTCCATTTCTAGTGCAATGAGAAGGTTACTTTAGAACTTGGTGAGTGTGTGAAGGTACAGGGAATAGCAGCTAATGGGTAATCCAAAACATACTTCTTTGGAGGTCTGGATGATGGTCACAAGCTTCTGTAGTTCCATATAGTCAGTAAACAGATTCTTACAGGTCATTTCATAATAGCTGGTAGCCTCAGAAGGTCTGGAGCAGTGCTCCTCACAGGCCTGAAAGAAGTGCAGCTATTTAAAAAAGATCTTAAAGTTAAAAAAAAACCCACAAAAACAAAACATGGTAGGATGGAATAAAGCAACATTCTGTTTCCTCAATCCATGGTTAAAAATCATCTTCTTCACTGCCCCTTTATATTTTTTTTCTATTGCAGATACAGAGGAACAAAGAAGGAAGACAGTCAATCTTTTATGTACAATTATGGAAGTAGCTGTGTAATTTGTTTATCTTGTTTTCCATAAGGTGTGCTTCAAAACAAGCACCTGAAAGGGGAAGCCTCCACTTCAAAGAACAACAACTCATAGCAGAGGGAGTCACTTGCTCTGTTCTTTTTCCCTGTCCTGATCAGACAGGAGATGGGAAGTTTCTCATACCTTTAAATTATGGCTGAGAGAAAAATATCTATTTGAGTTGAGACATTCAAATCCCAGCCTTTGCAGAAGCCAAATACTATGGAAAGGGAGTTTTTCAATATCCATAGTGTTCTAGGTATTGAATTTGGAGACTGTGTACAGAAGGACTTTGTAGATACAGCTGTGGGAGAGCTGTACTCAGTCTTCCTTCTTAATTATTTTCCATGGACACTTACAAATACCTTAAATAGTTTTACCTTTTCCCTCTCATGGGAAAAGGCCAATGTTCCCTCTCTGTCCTCCAACAGCCCACCCAGCTTTTTCCCAGAAACAGTCTTGCCTCTTGGCCAACAGTGCCGTTCCAACTCCTCTAAAGTTGCTGTATTTACTAAGGGGGAAGAAAACACCTTGATAACATCCTGCAGGGTGACTGGAGGTTCTGTTGGCCTGTCATCCAGTTTCAACATGAGGCATAGCAGTTGCTCCAAAGGATCACTCAGTTCTTGCTCCATTTGGCTGTCGATTCCCCAGTCCAGGGCTTCATAGATCACCCCTCCCAAGTACTCCAACAGCTGCAGGCAGAGACCAAGGAAGCAATATAGCACAAAGCGCTGTGGAGAACATCACAGCTCTTATTTTCCAGCCATGTGTGCATACTCCTCTGCTCCTGAGGACTGAACACATCTCTCAGGATGAGAAATACCTCCATTTAAGCTGGTTTAAAGTTCTTAAATGGTCTTAACTGGCAGCCCTAAGATATATGCCATTAGGACAACAAGACTGTGGCCTAAACATCTGCGCACATTGTTTCCCAGTCCCACTGTCTTGAGTTCAGTCCAAGCACTTTGTTTCCTTTTCCAGGTTGCAGGGGAGTCACTCTCACAGGCCACAGCAAATTCAAGCACCTTGATAATTTTCCAAGACATTTGCATCTCCTGAGCAGGCCTTCTACTACAACAGGATTGTATCTGCACACACAATGAAGGTAAATACACAGGCTTACCTTGTCCTCTGACTGCTGAATGCTGCCAAAATCTGAAAGGGAAAAACAAGGATCAGGGGAGAAAGACAGCTGTACAGGCATTGATAAAGAGCTTTTAGAACCCTTTTCAAGAGAGGGGAACAGGACACATTCTTTGTAATAAGGTAACTAACTCCTCTGACTAAAGTCAGTCCTACCTGGGGAAAGTAGGCCTGTATTTGGGGAGTCCTGGAAAACACCATGGGAGACTCATGTTATTGTGAGCATCAGCCCAAAGTAACAGATACTGCATTTTATTGTTTGCTAATTGATATCCACCCTCCAGGGGAGGCACAGGATCTTTACCTTTATTCTTTACTACCCCCTCTAGTCCCTGAAGAGTTAGCCTAGCACCGACCTCTGCTGCAGCCCAACCCAGCCCTACATAACACCGAGTTATTACCACTTGCTGGGCTACACATAGTGACCAAAAAAAGGGAAAGTACCAATCATAAATCTGCTGTGAGAGTTACCATAACAAAGGAACCATACACTGGAAGATGAACAGAGCAGAACACATAGCAAAGCCTCAGACTATTTATTTCAAATAATATAAGTGGTGGAAAGCTTTCATCACAGCTATTCCCTAGAACCAAATGACTCAATAGAGCACTATTAGAGAATTTAGCAGGTCATGCATCTGTATTATCACTCATCCACAGTCCTCTGAAATGAAGTACAGGTAGGAGAATAGCTTCATGACAACATACACAGAAAAGAGAGGGGGGGAAAGCAAAACAAAAAAAGCAGAAGAAATTTCTCTTGGCATCTGCAGGTACCTATGCTCTTACCAGACTTGTGGTAGACCTGGAAGGAAGCAGTACCATCAGCATGGATAAAGATGCTCTCAGAACCCTTTACATACACAGAACGGAGTGGTAGGCTGTGGGCCAACTGCTCTATTTTTCTGCAACACTGAAAGCAGATAGCCCAGGCTTGCTCCTCACTTAAAGGATGCTCAAAACACCTCAGGAGCTCAGCTACAGAGACCTTTGCAATCCTCTGCTCACACCCTGGTGGTTCCATTTTTCCTTTCGCCTCCACTTTTAGCCTAGGAAGCTTAAAACTTCCTTCCCCAGGCTGGGCAAGCCTTCACAGCAGCTTTTTATTGGTTCTCTTGATTTGCTCTTGTCTCCCTTCCCTACAGGTGCAACCATTAATGTCAACTTTTGCTCTGTCTTTTTAAAGGCACATGACTTTATCTGTACTTGTACGAGATTTCTTAAAAGGACAGAATAAGTGTACAACAAAATGGAATCAAGGGAAGGTAAGTGTACAAAAATTGTGCTCAATTTAACTCCATTGTTTCTCACAAATATATGAATTGCACCAATGTCTGCAAGTAGGAGAAGAGTACATTAAACTTCAGGCAGGGAGGGAAAGAGGCAGGAAATGTACTTGGGGGAGGAGAACTGAGAACACTGTAAAAATCATTTTGATAGGAAACTATTCCAACAGCACTAATACATTACAGAGCAATCAACTCTGCGAGGAATGAAATCCTGGAGATGAGAGCTCTTTTTCAGAGTAGTAATTGGTAGTTGGTGTTAATGAAGCTGATAAGGTCTTAATTTGAAGCGTTGGTCTGTTGTTAAACATTGAATGTTAAGAGTTCTAGGACTTCCCTTTAGTTGCCGTTGTTAAATGTTACTATTTTACCCTGTATTTGTATCTCTCCTCATCATACTCCGTATTTGTACCCCGTGTTAGTCTGTTGTTAAACCTGAAATGTTAGAATTCTAAGACTTACCTTTAGTTGCCGCTGTTAGATGTTACTATTTTACCTTGCATTTGTATCTCTCCCCATCATACTCTGTATTTGTACCCCTTTCCGTCTCACCCCGGATTTGTAACGATTCCCGTCGGGAACCACTTCCCCTGCTCCCCTGCTCCCAGGAGGCCTTGCACCTGGACTGAATTCAAATGAGAGGCTGTGGGAACTATATGAACCCTCTCAAAACAACAAACCAGCACATCAACTTTGACTTTAACCCTCCAGAACCACACTAAGTCACCCACTCCTGACTAGAGCCGGATCCCGTCCTGTCACCACAACTTGATAGTACACAGCTTAGAGGATAGCCCTGGACTACAAGCCACTATTGCCTTGTTCAGGACTGTCTGGGGACGAAAGCTCCAGCTTTGATGAAAGACAAAGCTGCATTCTTCTTCAGTGTTGTCCAGTGGGAGCAGTGGTGGTGTGCATGACCCCTCGGGTTCCTCACACAGACATCTCTTAAAGGCTTTTTAAAAGGAGCTGGTCTATTTATAACAAACTCCATGGGCCCCCTCCCATAGGAAAATCCAGTAGTAGGGGCTGTGAGCATGGAGCGATCAGGATGGCCATGGGGCAGGGCAGCAAGGCCCTTCCTTGCCCAGAATGCCAATATCCCAGAAACACAGGATCAGTTGGGTGGGAAAAGATCTCTGAGATCATTGAGTCCAACCTGTGACTGAACACCAGTGTCAGCTACCCCCCGGCACTGAGTGCCACGTCTGCTCTTTCCCTAAACACTCCAAGGACGGTGACTCCATCACCTCCCTGGGCAGTCTGTTCCAATGTCTGATCACCCTTTCTGTGAATAAATTCTTTAAAACGTCCAACCTGAACCTTCCCCAGTGCATTTTAAGACTATATCCCGTAGTCTGGATGTGAATTGCTCCTGGTGTGAAGCCGATCACGCAGCGTTTTCAGCACATTGAGGCTTGTCTGTGACATGGGAGGGCACAGCTGCAGGGCTGGGGACTGGGCTCACCCCCAGGACCCCGCCTGCACCGCCTCACGGCTGCTGCTGCGCTGGCTCACAACGACCACAGATCCCTAGGCGCACAGTGGAGAATTGCGAGGTTTAGAAAGTGTGAGTAACACTCATGATTTATAGTCATTTCCCTTCTCGCTTATAGCATTTGGGAATGCAGCGCACCAGCGCCAGACCCCGGGCCATGACGCACCCCCGCGGGGTGACTTGGTCCGGCCCGCGACTCTCCCCGCCGGCCCGCCCGGATGGTGCCGCCCACGCCGGGGCTCGCCGCGCGCAGCGGGAAGATGGCGGTGCCTAGGGCGGCGTGGGACGGGCGGGACGAGCCTTGGAACCGGCTGGACGTGCCCTGGCCCGCGAACAGCGCCGCGGTGCCGCTGGCGGCCCAGCACCCCGCAGGTCCCGGCGCGGTGCCGAGGGGTTGGGGGGTGTTCGAAGCCGCTCCCGGGTGTTTGCGGTGGGTGGTCGGTCGGTGGGAGCCGGAGCAGCGGCCGGAGCGGCGGCGGGCGCTGGTGCCGCTGCCCGGCGCTGAGGCGCTGCCCGGGTCTCGCCCGCAGTGGGGTTACTGTCGGCGCTGCGGCGGCGCTGCGACATCGCCGGGAAGCGGCTGTCGGGGCCGGGCCTGGCCGCCGAGGGACGCGTCCTGCGCGCCGTGCTCTACGTGTACCACAGCCGGCTGCTCCGGCACCGGCCCTACCTGGCCCTGCAGCAGGTGAGCACCAACCCCGCCTGGCCGGCAGGGACCCGGCGCTGGGTGCTCCCGGTCCCCGGTCACCACTCCCCGAAAGGCCTTTCGAGTAGCACTTAGCGCCCGGCGCAGCGTGCAAAAAAAGTTTGTGAGCAGGTGCATTTTTGTTTTCTCATGGTTGAGCCCAGTGGGTTTCTTGGCCCTCTGCAGCAATTGCAACTTCAGTTTTCCTGCCCTGGTCTTCGATACTCACGCTGAGACCAGAAATAGGTATTATTCCATACCTTTGCATACATGAATAATACAGGGACGTCATTCTCAAATAATTGCAATTATAGGAGGCAGGAATAAAAATCCTATCCTATTTATTAGATATTTTCTGTTTTAAGATGAAAAGTGAACACCTTGCCAGTTTTCCAGGGAAGGGGTTGTCAGCATTTTCAAATAACTGTTTTGAAATGGACCAGGAATAGCACTTACCTTCTTGAGTTGTTTTTGTGGTTTTTTTCTTGATATCTAAGAGTAAAGGCCCTTGTATGTAGCAGGGAAATCATGCAGCACCAATTAAACATGGCCTGCTCCAGTCCTTCACTTAATTCTATATTTAGAATGCAGAGTGATGAAGGGATGTTTTTCATCATTGTGCAAATAAAGAAATGTCCCAGAATATCCCATCACACAGAGCTCCAGTGTGGGCTGTTAAACTGATGATATAATGACACTTTAATATATCTGTTACAGTTCTTAGACCAGTCTCTCAAAAGACCAGTCAAAGGAGTTTTCTTTTCTCCTAGGTAGAGCAATGTTTAAAGCGCCTATGGAAAATGAATCTGGTGGGCTGCCTGGAAACTCTGGTAGGACTGATTCCCAAGTAAGTGGCACGATCCCATATCTTGTACTGTCCATTAAATCTGTCTGCAGAGCTAAAGGAAGAGGATGCTAGATTGTAACCAACTCTTCATCCTTGTATCACCACAGGAAAAACGCATCTAAAGCCCAGGAAGAGTGCTTGGTTCCCAGCCAACCTATTCTGGAAACGGTGGCTTTGAAGGTATTGGGAGGCTGCAAGCTCATACTACGTCTACTGGATTGTTGCTGTAAAGCTTTTCTGTATCCTTTTTTACCACAAAAACATTATCTTAGAGTTCACCAGTCGCACCTCACGAGACCAAAACGAGGTTTTGTGTAGGCCCTGCATTGCTGATGGACTCAACTGTGCAATTCATAGGTGCAACTTGAAATTTCTTTGATAGCCAGAAACCTTCATTTCAAGTTATTATGTGGAAACCTCAGGCTGTCTGGCGAGCAGCTGTTCTGGCCTTGAGCCAGCACAGCATCCAAACAAAGTTTGGATACTCATCTCCCAGATTATTCCAGGATATTGCCTTGTGAATTGCCCCTAGTTGGTGTGTTCAGCAACTCTCATTACATGCTGTTTATTTTTTTAACCTTAACTGCTATAATCTTCAGCTTGTCCGTGAAACACCTCTGCTCGAAGGAATTCATACTCCTGAATACTGTGGCTTCAGGGCTCCTGAGCCGGCTCTGGTTTGTGTGTTCAAAAGTCTGTCTGGTTTGTGTCTGTCTGTTTGATGTGCCTGTCAGGGAGAAGGGCTTGTAATTAGGCCTTGCTGCTAAGGGAGCTTTATTCAGTTGGGAGTAGGAGAAGGGAGGTCCCTCCATGCCTTTGGACTTGATTTTAGAACCTGCAGAGTTGTGCAAGTGGAGACAGACTTCTTACATGCTCTTATGGAAGGCTTTATTCTTGGATCTTAGCAAACTATATGTACTTCTAATGAAATCACAGTGTTAGTGTCAGTCTGCCACAAACACCTGGTACTCTGGGCACCAAGGAGTAAGTCCTGCCTCATGCTGGAATGGGAAGGCTGGGTTAAACATGTTCTATTATACTACTGAATTTTCTAGGGAAATTGGCTGTTCTGGTTTCTCTCAGTCTCGGAGAATAACTGCTGTCTGTAGCTGAAGGAGTAACAACATTGCTAGAATAACTTTCTGTGACACAAGAAGTCTTCCAGCTCAAGGAAACGTAGAGCAGGCAATTGTATGGCATCAGGCCTGAGCTGGTGCAGGGTGCTTTTGTGGGAAGACCTCATGGCACCTCGGATGTGACCCAACAACCTGATGGGTCCCAAGTGTGGCACTCAGCAAAACTCTATGGAAATAGAGGGGCTCCTGATCAGGAATTTTCAAGTCACTTTTGCATTCTGATCTGGAATAGTTCCTTAAAGCTCAGACTTAAGGAATGCAGGGTGATGGAGTGTAAAAAGGTAAATTTGTACTGAGGGGAAACAGGAAAGGACCATTGAGCTGAAGGTAGTTGTTCAGTAAGCATTATGTTTTGCTAGAGGAGACTTCATTCCTTTTTGTCCTCTGTCTACAGGGTCCAGTACAGGTGTGTATTGCAGACCCTCATGTCCTTGTACAGTGTCTTGTCAACAATGCTTCAGCTGGTATCTGAAACCCAGAAGACCCCTTATATCAAGGGGTTTACCTTCCCTTCTGATGTTGGTGACTTCCTTGGAGTTAATGTATCTTCTGAAGCAAAGAAGCAAAAGGCTAAAATGCTTACAGCAAAAAAATCTACCAGCTGGATGACAAAGTTCTTCCCAGCAATGCCAGAGGCAGTATCAAAGGTTGGGAAAAAGAGAAAATCTGAGACCTGTACAAGTGCTGTGAAAAACCATAGCATCCTATGCCCTGTGGACATTGGAGAGACAGTTGTGGTGCCCACAGCCAGGAGAGGTAAAGCCTTGTGCCAGTGTAATGGTTTCTGACATCTCAGAGACTGACTGCAACTTCTGTCCCACAGGGCCAAGCACTTCGACTACCTACAGGGTGGTTCTTGTACAAACTCCCTGTCCTTGGAAGAGAATGCTGCATGTGCCCTTGCCTTTATAAAGCTGTGGATAATGTCAGTATCATGATTTTTGGGGGGGTGTTTCTCAAGGCTGTTTCCTGATTAAAAGAGAAGCAGGTAATGAATGCAGTATACAGGTCCTGAAAATAGTTATTTGTACTTTTCTGCTTTTGCATAGCTAAGAAGCTATGGGCACTGTCTGTAGCCCATACAAGAGCAGGGGTAGGTCTGTAAGGAAGAGGATGCAAGTATCCTGTGTTTGCTGGTTCTGAACTGTGCCCAAGTCTTCCTCTGCAGTCAGGGCTATGGCCAGTTACTGCAGCCATCCATGTGTTTGTGTGAAGCTTTTATCCATTAAGTTCTCCTTTGTAGCCATCTGTAAACCTCTGCATGCTCTTCATTCCTTGCCAGCTGCAATGCAAAACTAGTGTAGTCCCCTTGTGAGCCTGCTGAGAGTTCTGTGGTGTCTCTGTGCAAAGAAATAAAACTATCTCAGTGTTGTAATGGGAACTCTTTTCTCTCTCTGTAGGGAAGCACCCAGGGTTTGATGTGAAGAGCTTGCTTAGGCCATCCAGACATCCCACACAAGAGGTTTGTATGGCATTGTTTCACATGTTAGGTTGGTGGTTTGGGTTTTTTGTACACAAGTTTTTTTATTTTTGTATTGTAAAGACTCTAACACTTAAAACACGATATCCCTGATTGAAAATGTCCCCTTTTCCTGCCTTATTTTTCCTTGTCTTTCAACTCAGGTTAGTGTGGAAGCTTTGCACAGAAAATCAATCACTACTTATTTCTGCTTGGGAATTTGGGCATTTGTTGGTTTGTCAAGTGAAATGACCAGAGACCAATTCAGCAGTAGACAGAAATACAAATTCTAAATAACTGCCTCTGCTTTTTTGTATTCCACAAAACAAGACTGCTCTTCCCTTTTCTCCTTAGAAAATAAGGAATATTCTCACAACATTCTGTGTTCTGCTCCCTTCCAGCAGAAAGGATCAAACACATCATCTTTTTAAAACACTCTTTCTGTTACTGTTTGTTTCAGGGTCTAAGCATTGCATCAACACCTCTTCAAGCAAAGTCATCGCCACTTTCATCTCAGATAGTAAAATCACAGCACACTGGATCTCTTGTACAGATGGTCCAAACAGCTGCATCATTTGGGGAGCTGTCAGAGGCACTCAGAAAAGCTATTCTGTGGTGCAAAACAAACAAATTCAAATCAGAAGCTTATTTTCTCCGTAACAAGTTGTTGAAAAGCAAGCGGCTACACCATGTGGAGGCTCAAGGATGCAGGTAGTTTTGTATGGGTATGGGATTTCTGAGTCTAACATTTGTATTTTAGTATTATGTATTTTGCTATAGTATAGTGAAACACAGTGGCCTAAGCCATTATTTTAAAACTCAGGATCACTAGTTCAGGTTACTGGGTGCTCTGACCATGGGCATTCTGTTTAGTTTCAGTCACTTGTGATTTCAAAAGGCTTTAAAAGGCTATCAAATGTACACTACTTAGGAGGGAGGATGAAAATGCAACTTAAATCATCTGCGTGTTTTATGGTAACAAATGTATGAGGCAAGGGTTGTGTTTATTCAGACTGCTTTGGCTACTATTGTACAAGGTGTTGTTCTGTTTCCTTGGTATGCTAACGAAAATTATAGATGGGTAATGATGAAATCTCTCCAAACTCCAAATGAAGTAACACTTTAGTAGCTGATAAAGTTCTGTTTTCTAACTTTGCTCCCTTTAAGCTTGAAGAAAAAGCTGCGCTGTGTGAAAACATCTGTCTGTAAACACCTCCTGTACGGGCCCCAACACACGCGCTGGCCGAGGCAGCACCTCCAGGCACGCTGCTGCCGAAGGAGGATCAGATCGTCGGCGCTCTTGAAGACAGCTCCAAAGACTGGTGGGCAAAAGCCTCCTGAGCTTTTTGGGGTCTGTGAGAACAGTGCATCACTCATCCTCCCAGCTTACCAAGATGGGTCTCCAAGTCAGGAAGAACATTGTAGCATTGATACAGGACGTGTCAGACTAAGCACAACAGGGACCCCTAAGCGGCTGCTGCTGGAAGGAAGCCCTGGCCTTGTGTGGAAAGAACCTGCTGAAAACACAGATATTGATTCTATTTTTGCAGCAATAGGTGTCTGATCCTGGATTTGAAGGAGGAAAGGGTTGAGTCATTCTAGTTTTTTGTTGTTTGGTTTTTTTTGTTTTTATTTTTAAGTAAACCCCTCTGAACCCTTATGGTGTCTCAGTAACTCACATTGTGAATTCTGTTAAGAAAGTAACAACTATTTTATTATGTTTTTCTAAACCAGCTTTTTTTTAATGGCTGATTTTTACATTTTTAAGGGTGTTCCAAATAACTGAATAGTCACGTTCCTTTTACCTACCCTTGTCCAGGATAAATGACTTTGTTACCCTTACTCAGTGTTCCCTCTCTATTGCCTGACCCCATGTTAAGTGCTGCTGTCAAATCCACAGTGCAAACAGTTCCCATCCATGGCAGAAAGGCTGCAGCTGATCACTCACTGCCGCTTTGGACAAAAGACTTGCCAAAACTTTTCCAACCCTTACACTCTTCCTTCTGTGCTGCTTGTAGAGGGGACAGCCTTGATGTGCAGTATTATTGCTGTTTCAGCATTTGTTATGCTTGTTCTGAAATGAGGAGTTAACTGAAGTTACCTCCCCATAGCTGTTCCAGAAGTAGGGAAAAGCACAGCTGTGGCCTGTATTACCTGCCTTATATGAACTGATCAATGTACATTTAGTTATGAAACGTGGGCACAAACTTATGTTTTATTCAAAATGCATACACAGAGCAAAGAGCACAACTTTGTTAGTAGTTTGGGCTCAAGGTCTTTGTACACCTTAACCAAGACCCATTTTCAAGGTTTCCTGTCACAGGAATACCCAGTGACAACTGAAACAATTTTAGAGAATCAGGAATCATTAGCCCTTGAGCCAATTGATGCAACACTTGAAACAGGTTCCTCCGATTGCAGGAATTTTTAGAGGTCTTTTCCTCATTTCCTCAAATGGTATAAAAATACCTAAGTATACCACATACAATCAGGTAATGTTTCAGCTAATATTTCTCAGAAAAGGCTGGGAGTGAGGGCAGACATCCCAGCAGTGACCTCCATCGTAAAAAACCCTTCCAAACAACATGCATGATCTTCCTTCTTAGTGGGCAGCAGGTGGCCAAATAATGCCCCAGCGCAGCTTGTGCACAGATTCAAGACCCATAGTTTGCTTCATCAAAGGCCTTTCTGGCTCGTTTCAGTTCTTCATTCATAGTTAGGAGGTCTTTAACTCTGGCAAACTTCCGGGGGTCCTTGCGTATTAGAAAGACAATGTCCTCCACCTGCACCCGACCCTGCCGCCCGATGGACATGGCCTTGTGTGTCTGTTAGAGGGGAGAAGAAAGTCAGCAGTATTCCTTTGCCATGGTGCTTTCTTAAGGTCTCAATTCCACTTTAGTTCCTGTCATTTTATAATAAAAAAGTAAGCAATTGCAGGTTCTGGGCACCATCATCCTAGTCACAAGAGAACTTCCCAGTAAACCATGGACTTACTCTGCTGTCACTTATACCCTGAACATAACCACTACATATACATCACTTAATGGTATCAAAACGAAGGCCAGATTACACATAGGACACCCAGCCTGCAGAATGGCTGAAGATTAGGCATGATTTGGAAGCAGTGTGAGGTAACTGTATCAGAGGACAGTGTAGGGCATTTTGATAAGCATAGGAAAGACCAGCATTTCAACAGAAAGGGGAATGTTTGGATACTTAGAAATGGTATCCAAGTCTGGAAGAGAAATGGCCTCAGGCCCAAGAATGCATTCCTTTTGTAGGGCAGAGACACTGGGCAAACACAAAAAGTTGACAGCCTTTCAAATGTGAGCCAAATTTTCTGTCAGCTGCACATACAGTGATGCCACAGTGAACCCCAAAGTCAGGTGGGTATTTCCCCTGCTACAATACTAATCCAAGTGCTACTTAAAGACTTCAGTGTTCTAAATCCACATGGAGTGAGGTGCATAAAATTTTGCTTTAATACTGGGAAAACAAAATCCAAGTTTATGTTTCTCCTACTAATGCCATGAGTTTGGGGCCTGGGATAATGCAGTATTTGAGTCAGAAGCATTAACCTTCAAAAAGCTAAAGTTCTGCTGAGGGTGTTTTGACCATGCCATCTAGAGCTGACTTACCATTTCAGTGATAAACTCTATTACCAGGTCCTCAAGAATGTCCACCGATTCTGTGTAAGGGTTCTGGTCGTCTCCAAATCCATACATCATGCATCTTACTGCACAAAGAAACACTCAGCATGAGGCTTTCATCCATTTAGTGCTGCATGCATCTAGTTAGACCTCACCAGCCTGCACGTTCCTGCACCAGGACGGCCCTCTCATCTGTCAGGCAAGACAAATCTTGAGGAAACATACAGGAAATTACAACAAACAGAAGCCAACAAAAGCCCTCCTGTAGGCACAGGAACTGTGCATACAGAAGAGCATGTCTGAGGACAGTCTCTCTGAATATTCATTTAGGCTGCAAAGCACTGCATAGTGACAGCGCAGCTAACTTTGGGCACAGCTAGATCCAGAGCATACGCTAGCAGTATTTTTGAGGGCGGTCTACATGGCAGATTTCTGCAATTGCAGCCAAGGCACATTATGAAAGCCGCTGTTTTGCTAAGGAGAAGTGAGTTTTGGGACCCCATAGCTGTCAGCTGGGGGTTTCAGCTGAGTACCCGGCCCGACTTACGCTCTTTGGAGAACAGCCGCTTCCTCCTGCCCTGCCCGCCGTCCAGGCCCCCGCCGGCGTCCTCGGCGTCCTCTTCGAACTACACGGGCACAGCGGCGGGGAGGCCGCGGTCAGCGCCCGTCTGGCCCCGGCCCCTTCCCGCCGCTCCCCCGACCGCGGCTGGGCTGCGGATCCCCGGGAAGGGCAGCCCCTCCACCACTCACCGGCACATCCTCCTCCTCATCCGCCATGGCTGCCCCGCGGCCCGGAACAGCTTCGGCGGCCCGACCCCGCCCCGCGACCGCGCCGAGCCGCGCCGGGCGAGACGGGCGGAGCGGGCGGCGCTGCGGGGCCTGCCTGGGCGGGGGGCAGCGCCGTGCGGCTGCGGCGTAGCTCTGGTCGCCCTCCCCAAACCTGGATATGACATTCATTGTTGGATTGCCGGATCGGCATAGCGTGGTTTGAAAGTGAGCTCGGGAGGTGTCTGTTAACCCCTCTGCTCGAAAGAGGGTCAGCCACGAGGTCAGAAAGGGTGGCTTTTCACAGTCGGTTTGTAAGGTTGGCAGGGGCTTTTCCTTCCCTTCAGCGAGGCACACTTGCCCATGTTCACAAAATCATAGAATGTAAAAGAGTTGGGATAAAGCCTTTAATGACCATCTAATCCCAACCCCCTTGCCGTGGACACGGACACCTCCCATGAGACCAGGTTGCCCAAGGGAAGTCCCCTCTTTCAGTTTGTACCCATTCCCCCTTGTACTAGCACTAGAGTTTCTGATGGGCCCCATCTGGCTTCTCTTTAGGCTCCCTTCACGTACTGGAAGGTTGCTATGAGGTTTCCACCTTCTGGATAGCACCCGACTCTCTCAACTTGTCTTTGTAGGGGAGGTGCTCCAGACCTGTTGTATTTCATAGTTGCTGTCAACCCCTTTGCTCCAGCCCTGCCCTTGTGCAGGTCCACTGTTCCCCCGTTTGGTGCCCTAGGCACGTTGATAGCAATGCACTTCTTCCAGATTTCTCATAAAGATGTTAAACTGGACACATTCCAAAATACATTCGGGCTGTGTTCCACTTGAAACTGCCATGCAACAGGTGTGTGACCCATTGGCTTCTATGCTCTGAGCTCAATTATTTACCAGTTTTTACAGAGCTACTAGCGCACCTGTCCAGACCGCAGCGTTCTCATTTTGGACACTTGCAAAAATACTGTCTTTGTAGTGTCAGGGTTGTGACGACACACCAGACCAGACACATGACAGAGTAGAGGAAGAAAATGGAGATTGTACTGCTGAAAGACCAGGAAAGATGCACAAGGTGAAATCCTTTTCCAATGAAGCTAATATGCAACATAATTTCTGTAAACAACAGCTGCAGAATAGGCGTAGCTTTACCACATAATGACAGGAGCCTTAAGTAAAGCTTGCACACTGCTAACAACTAAAGACACTTGAATTTAAAACTGAAATGAGCTCTACTGTATCTGTATGCTCCCAGGCCCACCCCCCCACTCATCATGAGGGGGAAAGAAAGGGAGATCTTTTGTGTCCCTGGCCTGAGAAAGTGCAGCTCCTCACCTTGCAATTCAGCTGGTTCCTTAAGAACCTGGCAAAAAAAAGTCCAGTAGTGTGTCAAGACACCAGCTTTCCCAAAGCCCATTTCCATAAAGGCACTTAAATCCAAGTTTTACTGTTTAGGGAGAGGACTTGATTTTATTTACTGTTTTGTCACAGGGGCATTGTCACACTCAAGAATCAAACTGCAGTATTGGCTCCTGCAAATGGCTGACCAAAATGCAGGAGTTATTCCAGTATCTGAAGCACTTCTGAATAAAACCAAGATGTGTCTGGAGGTAAAACTGGTTCTTCTGGAGAAGATGGTACCTAATGTTCCATGCACACACATCCAGTTTGTTTGTACAAATGGATTAACAGGACATATTTAATGTATTTAAGTGATTAGTAAAAGACTTCCTAGCATTGTAAGGGGTTGTAATGAAATTTAATGGGTTTTGTTCTGAGGAAGGACTTAAACTAGAACTGCACTTTTTTGCAAATTCAGGGTTATTTTCAGAGGCTCTTCAGTCAAGGCTGAGGCCCTGAAAATTACAGCCTTGACAAGATTGATGTTTCTGGAAGATCCTGGTTTAAAGATTCTACAAAAAGGCCCTTCCTGAAGTGTTCACTTTCACCTGTTTCATCTGTATAGCCACTACTCCATTTCTAGGATCATGCATCTCTTGGGCTGGTTTGCCCTGCAGCATTTTAGGATTACAGAATTACAAGTTTGATCACTAAGATGCAGAAGCTAGAGAGACACATTTACTGCATTCATCACATGCTCCTGTTCCTACATGTATGCTGAAAACAGATCTTGTCTCGTGTCTAGTGTGTTACAAGAAATTGCATAGTGAAAGTGGTATTTCTAGTCCTTTTGCACTGTCAGAGTTATTTAGAAAAGCACTTTCCTTTCTTGAGGTTTAAACACTTGATGCAAGTAACTGACAACTGCATAACCAGCCTTGGCCACATTAAGACACAGCAAAGACTGAGTGCCAGGGTTCAACACAGACACTTCATAGCTTCAGACTCAGTTCTCTTGTATGAGTGCTGCTATTGATGGCTGTCCTTTTGTCCAGTTCTGCCTTGTAACTGGACAGTTTGGAGTGCTCTTAGACACAGCTGCTGTGGGAAGCAGTTTCCCTAAAGTGTACAGGACACATCAGTGTTGTGCTTCAGCTGCCAGGGTAGAGCTGATACAGATCATGGATGATGTGCCTCAGATCTGGCATTTCATCCACGTGGAGCTGCAGAAATTCATGCTGGATCTCAAAACAGAAGGTAGATGCAGCACTGACTCATGACAGTGTGCAGGATAGGGCTCCTCTAGATGTCGGTCTTTTATTCCACTCTGTTTCAAGCCAACACTCCTAGAAAAGCAGATCCCATAAAAGATGTGTTCTTTCCTTCATCCTTGCAGAACAGGGACAACTCAATGTCTGCAAGCAAGGCATGCTATCCTGCTGCACCTACTGAACATAGGACACAGAAGAGTTACAAAAGTAAAATATACAAGACATCAAACACACCTTCACAGAAAACAGGTTGGCTATTTGCACTCTGCATGGCCTTAGAGCAGGTAGGTTGCACAGGAGGTAGTTTGTGGCCCCTGCTATCCTAACCCTAACCCCAGCTGTGAGAAGTAAATCTCTGTGTATCATACAGTTCAACTGAGCAATGCAGTTTGCTTAATGTTAGGGCTGTAGTTTTTCTTTCCTAGATTAAATGCCTCTTTATTAATGATATTACTAGACTGTCTCTAGTACCCTAAATATAGTGGAGGTTAGGCATGGAGTAGCAGATTTTTGAACATTTCAGTGTAGGGAGAGGAAATGCTGTATTAAAACTTCCCTTCTCTATGGAGGTTACCTACTTTTTTTCTCCTTAGCACAATCATGTAGGTTTTATGAAACAGTTTTATAATAACCTGGATTAATTCACATTGCAAACTTCCTGAACTGATGAACCTAATAAAGAAAAAAAATAGCTTTATAAATACTAATTTATTCAAAAATACCATATAGTAACTTGGGCTATTTGCAACAAAAACCCCAGACCTCTGGTTTTGGTACCTTTTGTTCCTGATGAGCCAAGCAGATCAGCAGGTCTTTTCAGCTGGCAGGTTTCCAGTAACATGGGCTACAAAACACCTGAGCAAGTGAACCCCCGAGAACTCCACAGAACTGTGGAAACAGAGGCATAGATGTTCAGTGCCACATATTGATGTGTCTTGGAGTAATAAAGACAAACAGCCACTGGCTGTGCTCAGTCACACGTCTCAGAGTACACCTTGGGAAAAGCCTGCACTTTGGCTATGTAATCCAACAATTGCAGCTCTTACTGTTACCACAGCTCCAAATAAAATGGGAAAGCCTGCTACCATGCAGCACAGGAATTGCTGCCCTGCTTTGAGAAAGGCCCAAGGAAGAAGCACCCTTGGAAACAAACCTCACTCACTTGCAGAGAAGGGGGAAAGAAGGGAAAGGACATTTCCCAATCAGCAGCCCACCCTCTGTCCTTGGGGCACAAAGAGGTGTTGCCTGTAGACCATACAGACTTGTGCTGGTATCTTGCCCTACTGAACTCATCACCAGAAATCCAACAGCAGCAGTGGAGAGGAACTTTACCTGACCAGGAACAGCTGAGGAAAGCATCCCTGTGTGTTCTCCTTTACAAACTCCTGGATCTCCAGTACATTCTTTAACAATAATCCCCTGGATGCTCGGTCAATTTTGGTTAACACCATCTGCATGGATCCAGAAAGGGAGGATTCAGAGAAGAAAGTAAGATTATTTTGCTGCTAAGCTGGAACATCTGTAAGAGTCCTAGATTGTCTTACAAAGCAGTCTGAAAGCTCTGGTCATATCTAGGGGAAAAAATAGTCTAACACAGTTCACCAAAACTATGGCTTGCATAAGGAGTGCACCTTTTCAAGCTGCTCAAGCTGAGCACTGACAAAAAAATCTATTTAATAAACCACATAAAAACCCCTCTTAAATATCATTTGTCTTCCTCAACACATTATAAACCTATTTTATTAACAATAAAGGATAACTGCTTAGGTAGGTCAACTTGCATAAGCTCAGGTGGAGAGTACCTTTCTAGATTACCTGTACCTTATAACCAACCCAAGAATGAACCATTACCTACCACATAAGGAATCCCAAACTCCTCCAGCATCTCTACTGCAGTAAGATCTGTTTTCTGGAGTCCAACTACACCATCAACTAATAGGAAAGTCCTCTTCAAGCTGCCAGAAATACAAGCAACAGTAATTGTCACCATTATTTCATGCCTGCTCTGCTGTTTCCAAATTCATAAGCAAAAACAAGTAACATGGGATCTGGGGATAGGAAGAGCCAAGAAAAGTCATGCATGGAAACTAAGGGTCAGCATGGAGCAGCACCTCAATCTTTCTTGCTCTTTTGACCTATCTGAGCGTTAATGAGTGACAAGGCAGAAATGATGTCAGAACTAATGGATGGAAGCAGCAACACCTCTGCATTTTCTCCCGTCATTACATGATGCTGTACAGGGGTGTCAGTCTGGCTTTCCCTGTGCTGAGGTACAGGTGGGTCCCTTACTTGTGCCGTTCCTGCAGATAGGCCTCCACCATCTGAACAAAGTCCTGCGGGGCGCGATAGCCATATCCTGGCATATCCACCAGAGTAAAGTACTTCCCTACTTTGAAGAAATTCATCTTCTTGGTGTGGCCCTGAAGAGAGGATTTGAGGCAAGATGAAGCACAGGGGTGGTTTCCAAAAAAGCTGCTTTAAGCAGTGTACTAGGAGGTGCTCTGCAAAATATCTCTATACCAGACTCCTGCCCCCCCAAAATGCTTTAAACTGCCCAGTCTCCTACCCGTGTAGCAATCCTACATAGCTCTAATCATAAAATGGACTAAAAATACCTTAATGGCTCTCTAAGCTTGGTTCTTCTCAAAGGCCTTTACAGCACACCTGCTCAGGTAGTGCAGCTCCTTCATCTGCCTGATGAGCTAGGCTGGGCTCCTTCTGCCTCTTCCTGTGCTAGAGCAAGGCCAGTGCCGGCCATGAGGACAGCTACCAGAGCCGGCACTTTCTGTCATTTCAGGCTACTCAAGAGCTTGTTCCCCCCCACCCTTCTCAGCCCTATCCTCTGGACTGGTACCAGCTTATGATGCAAAGGGAGAGAAGTTAAAAACGTGACTCACCGGAGTTTTTGACACTCTAACTTCCACTTCTGGAGCCAGTGAAAACAAGGCCCGGATTAAAGATGATTTCCCTACATTGCTTCGGCCGATGAAGCACACCTGCCGGGGGAGAGGCAGAGAAGGCACATGTACACCTGCCCACCTCTCGCTGCAGCCAGTCCTGGTCACTTCCCAGCCACGGACATGCCAGGCTGCCGAGATGCACAACGGGTAACAACAACAAATAAACGATTTGTTAAAAAGCAGCACTAAGTGCCCCGCACATTGCGCAGCGCTCTGACAGAGCTGCACAACCACCCCACCACCCCTTTACCCCCTCAGCTGAGCCCAGCCTGGGGTGGCCCAGCCGCGGGGGAAGGCGCTGCCCCGGCACGGTCCCGGCCGCGGGGCCGCGCTCGCCTGACCTCGGGCAGGGCCGGCGGTGGGGCATGGTCCATGCGCACGGCGGAGCTCACGTAGTCGATGGGGTGCCCGCGGTCGGACCTGAAGAGCGCCTCGGCGCGCTGCAGGGTGGCCAGCCCGGGCTGGAAGAGGCGGAACGGCGCCGTGTCGGTGCCGGGCGCCAGGTACCGCTCCAGCTTCTGCAGCGGGAACACGGTCGCGGTGCGGCGGCTCCGCTCCAGCCGCAGCACCTGGGACAGGGCGGCCAGGGGCGGCGAGACCCGGCCCGCAACACCACCCGCCCGGGGCAGCAGCATCGCGGCGGCTGCAGGCGGGACCCGGCCGGCCCCGGAAGGCGGCGGGCGGGACTGCGGGGCGGGACTGCGGGGCGCCACGGCTGCCCCCAGCGGGCCGGCGGCTGCCGGGGCCCGGTGAGCGCTCGCCGTCCGCACCCACACCCACGAGCCGCCGGTGCTGCCCAGGCCGGGCTCTTTGTAAAATCACAGAATATGCTGAGTTGGAAGGGCACACAAGGATCATGAAGTCCAACTCCTGGCCCTGCACAGCACCACCTCCAAATCACACCATGTGCCTCAGAGTGTTGTCCAGACACTTCCTGAACTCTGCCAGGCTTGGTGCTGTGACCACTTCCTTGGGGAGCCTGTTCCAGGGCCTGGCCACCCTCTGGGGGAAGAACCTGTTCCTGATATCCAACCTAAACCTCCCCAGACACAGCTTCAGGCCATCACCTTGAGTTCTGTCACTTTTCAGCACAGAGAAGAGATCAGTGCCTGCCCCTCCTCTCATCCTCACAAGGAAGCTGTAACTGCAGGGAGCTCTGTCCTCAGTCTGCTCTTCTCCAGGCTGAGCAGCTCAAATGACCTCAGCTGCCCCTCATACAGCTTCCCCCTTCTCCATCCTCATTACCCTACTTTGGACACTCTCTAACAGCTTCATACCCTCCTTATGTTGTGACCAGAGCTACACACAATATTCCAGGTGAGGCCGCCCCAGCTCAGAGCAGAGCAGGACAATCCCCTCCCCTGCCTGGCTGTGATGCTGGACCTGATGCCCCCAGGACAGGGCTGGCCCTCCTGGCTGCAGGGCACTGCTGGCCCAGGTTTACCTTTCCATGGACCAGGACCCCCAGGTCCCTTTCCATGGTGCTGCTTTCCAACTCATTCCCCGGTCTGTCCATACATTCAGGGCTGCCCCATTCAAGATACACAGTCTGGCACTTTCCCTTGCTGAACTTGATACAGTTGGCGATTGCCCAGTCCTTTAATTTATCGAGGTCTCTCTGCAGGACATCTGCCTTTGAGGGAGTCAAGAGCTCTTCCAAGTTTTGTATCATCTTTTCAGCTCGGTGTCTTCGTATGTGTGTTCTCAGGCCAAGCCCAGCCACACTGTCAAGCTGCTGAGGGCTCCATGTGCTGATGCCCTGTTTGGCCAGGGAGTAGGGCAAAGCAGCCCTGTTCTAGAGCACTGTCCACCTCCAGGCTGCAGCCCCCAGTTTTCCAAGAGCTCTTCTGATAAGTAAAAAAATTAAGTTTTTTCAGGAAAAAAAATAAACAACCAATGAACCAACAAAACATATTTTCAAGGACAACTATGTAGAGGTCAGTTTTATTTTGAATAAGATAAACCCAAAGCAACCATAAAACTGTTGTCACCTGTGTTCACACTATAGTAAGAAGATCCCTGAAGTTTTACTACTTCATTGATATGTATCAGAGTGCTGTTTTCCTATCAAAAAATACACATAAAGCTTTTTACATTGTTCTCCTTCATGACTACAGTTCATAGGGCTGTAAAACCACAGAAATAAATGTATGTCCATTTCAAAGTACTGTAATTTTAACACTATCAAATGAAAGTAAACTTCATCAGTATCTTCATAAAAGTAATATGTGAAAATATTCTGATGTTCAACCTCACACCCAGGCCAGCCTGGACATCCTGTGGAACACTGCCTTTCCTTTGAGACAGAGACCCCCTGTAAGTCTGGATGGTTCCATTATTACAATGAATAGATTCAAGGCCAGGAAGGACCATTAGAAGATAACAGAGGCTATATCCTACTTTCTTTGTATTGAGTTCTGTTACAAAGCTATAGAGCTCAGTTACAAAGCTATAGGGAGAGAACTTTGATCCCTTAAGAATCCCTTAAGGGCCGCTAACAACATACATGTTTCTCAGAGATAGCTTTGAATATTTCCTAGTAAGACAAACTTCTACTGAAATCCATAAGCTGCTTCTCAAATTTATGATCAGTGAAAGTGCTTAACAGTGAAAGGTTAATAGGGTAAGCCTAGGGAAAACCCCCTGTATTGTACCTCAGTCCTGTAAATTAAGTCCTCTTAAAACCTGCTTTGTTTTACAGCAAGACAGAACTCAAATGTGCATAGCTCAGGACAGATAGCAATCACTGGCTGTACATGCATGCTTAGAAGAGTGCTCCCAAATAAATCTACAGATGACTTTTATTTATACAGAACAGGCCTCTGTCCTGTCACTGCCTATGGCACAAATAGTTGTAAATGCAGGAAAAAAAGGCTAAACTTTCAAGAATTACTTCAGGAACACTTCTAATCCTTTGGGGGGGGTACTAAAGCAGCAATTTAATTGGATTAAAATCTGTGGTGAATCTATTAACAGAAAAATTTGCTGCCCAGAGAATGACGTGTTCATAACCACACCAGCAGGTAGATTTCCACATTTCTGTGCCACATGCCAAATTGTGACACATGAAGCAGAACAAGTGCTTTCAGCTACTTTTGCCTCAAAGTCCCACGCAGCTCACAGCTGTGGGCAGCTTCAAAGCACCTTGCAATAGTTTCCCCTGGCAGGCACATGTTCTGCAGCACAGAGAAACTGATCAGCCCATTTAACACCACATCTGCAGGTGTGATGGTGAGAACAGAGGTGCTCAGTACACTGGCCAGGGTCCCAGCCACTAATTAAGTCTTTTTTAAATGTGACTATATAGGTAAAAGGAACAAATTAAGGTGGTATAGGACCTTTTGAGTACTTCTAATTTTAGCTGAGAGCATCCACTAAAACCATATCTAAAATCTGTAGACTGAAACTGTACATTTCAGTAGAAGGTGTTGGTTTTTTTCTTGGACCAAACTGCAGTTTAGGTTCTCTGGGGCAGATCGTATGGAGATGGAAGATGGCAGGTTACTATGGACAGAGCTGGTAAATTGCCAACATTTAAGCCTGCTTTGTATCTCCCCTGAAAGACTCTGCTTTTTATTGTGCATGTTATTGCCAAACATCAGGCATTTACACTGACATTGCCTATGGCTCATGTCTGTGGCAGCAGATGTCTCTTTTCAGTTGCTGGTTATGTAGTTCAAGTGTTAGGGAATTGCTACAAAAGTAATTTAGTCCACATTAAAAACTCTGACAATCATTCCTCTGAAGTTTGAAAGAGGGATCTATAATCATTGACACTGACCTAAATCCCAAACAATAGTCAAGAGCATGGAGCTGGAAGGAAGTGGCAACCCCAGTTGTCTTGTCTGGTCTGATCTTGTCTATCCCAGCATTGTCAGACAGATCAAATCATCATTGCTTTCAGATACGTGTCAGAGAAGTGTAGCTGTGAGACCAGCTGGAGATG
Source organism: Melospiza georgiana (assembly GCF_028018845.1). NCBI lineage: Eukaryota > Metazoa > Chordata > Aves > Passeriformes > Passerellidae > Melospiza > Melospiza georgiana. The sequence continues at coordinate 86,141,434 of NC_080431.1, forward strand.
GAGTTCTGGGAGAGCAGTGAGGTGCATTTGAGACAGTTGGTTTACGTCCTGTGAATCTAAACTAGCCGAGTTCTTGAGTTTCATTTCCCCTTCATTTCCCTTCCCTTCATTTCCCTTTCCTTAAATGTGAACCAAATGTCGTCACCAGGAAGCACGCTGGAAAGGACAGGGCGAACACACCAGCCTGCCTGCTTTCTTTTGTGACATTAACAGCACTACTGACTGTGTCTGAATCTGTGCTTCCCCTTAAGGTACATCTTATCTTTTTTTCACTTGGAAGGTGGTTTAGGAACTAGATCTACTAGGGTGTGGAGTTTTAAAGGCCAAATTATTTGTATAAAATGCTAAGAACTCTGCATTTTCCTCTTTGCAAACTATGCAATTGGGGGCAGGGTGAAGTGTCTCTAGTCCCAAGAAGGAAATCAAGGCCACAGATGTCTCAAGGTCAGGATATTCTGAGACTTTAACAAAAAATAGTTAAACAATTAAAATGCTCATTATACACATTAGTGGAAAATGCTTTTTTAAAGGTTCTTTAGTAAAGAAATGAAAGAGAGTCATTATTATTCATATGGCAGCTAACACTGCTAGCCACAGCTGAAGAGTCGTTTCCACCAGTTTTACAGAACTGAAATTCTTTTTTCAATATCTGTTAACTTTGTTGGGCTTTTTTTTTCTCCTGGACCCAAACTTATAACGTCAGTATTAGAGAAAACCCAATTAACATCTCTGAAAGTGTTGTGGTGCTGTGAGGGTCCCCAGGATGAGGTGAGAGATGAGAATTTGACTCCAAGTTCTCAGAAGGCTGATATATTATATTATATTATATTATATTATATTATATTATATTATATTATATTATATTATATTATATTATATTATATTATATTATATTATATTATATTATATTATATTATATTATATTATATTATATTATATTATATTATATTCTAAAACTATACTAAAGGAAGAGAGGAGACATCAGAAGGCTAGACAAGAATGATAATAAAAACCTGTAACAGACTCAGGGAGTCTGACACAGCTGGCTGTGATTGGTCGTTAAGAAAACACAATTCACATGGAAGCAATGAAAGACTCACCTACCACATTCCAAAGCAGGAAAACACAAGGAGAAGCAATCAGATAACTATTATTTACATTTTTCTCTGAGGCTTCTCAACTTCCCAGGAGAAGAAATCCTGGTAAACAGATTTTTTAGAAAATATCACAGTGACACTGAAAGTTAAATGTTTTGGGGTTTTTGGCTGTTAAGTGAAAAGAAAAAGAACTTTTCAAGGTGAGTGCTGTTGCTTGCTTTGAGCAGGAGATGGAGAAGAGAGCACAGCTATAACATGGGTCAGCAGCAGCATGAAGCCAATCTTTGCAAAACTCTGCTTTCTTGGGGCCTGAATCACTAATGACTGCTAGGAGCTTGCTCTGAAATGTCCAGGATGGCAGCTAAAACTAGAATTTGTTATGGAGGGGTTCAGGGGGAGGCTAAGTCACTCTTCCAGAGGTGTGATGTACGTCCAGAGCCAGAAACAACATAAAGGAAACAGGATGTCATGGTGACTGTGAGCTATGAATTCAACTAAAGCAGGGTCTCAGAACGCAGAAGCCTTCTGAGCTGAAACCAAAACAATCTAACAGCAAAGGACACTTGAAACCAGTTCCAGGGCTGTGCTGGAGGTGATTGGAGAGCCACCAGGTCCAGCAGCACAGCTGCTTGGATCCACTGCCCAGGACACAGCAGTGGTCTTCTTGAAACAATGCTGCCAGGCTGTCTGGCTCCAGTTTGAGTGTTGGACTGAGAGTCAGGGCTTTGAAAACCAAAAACCTCCCAGCAGTCCTCCCCCTGCTAAATCACGCACAGACTACCTTTCCACTGTCCACAGTCATGCAATAAGTTTCTGTGATGTGGACAGACTGTAATCCAGAGACTCAAATCCCAAAAGGCTAATTAAAGAAGTACCAACATGATTTTCCAGCTATCACTTTGAATATCAGATATGAGGGAGAATCTTTATCAAAAAGCCCCAGACCCAAAACCGTTAGGCCTTTCCCCAAAATAACCAGACTAGGTTGCTCCCATACTGAAAGGAATTCTCCCCATTTATCAGGAGTTTTCCTGCCTTAGTTTCTAAAATGACCCTAACATTCTCCAGGTGCCTGGGTCTGTTGCTCCTGATTAAACCCCCAGTGATTAGGACTCTAAAATCTTCTGAGTTTCATGACTTGGACCATTATTTCATGCTGCCTCTGCCAGGTAGTTCTGAACTGCCTTACCCACAGACTGTATGGTTGAAACTATGGTATGTCTCACATCACAGGGATCTACATGTGATCTTTGCACCTTGGACCTGCCTTGAATCACGAGTAATGGTTATTGCACTTCACTGCTAAACCACACGGTGCTGGAGCAGAAGATGTGTTGAGGATTTTTTTTCAAGAGATTTTGCTTTTACTATGTTGAGCATACTTAAAGTGGTTAACTAAAAATATCCTTCCCCTAATTCAATGATAAAATTCTTATGTGAGTGTTGAAAATTTTATGTTGTTTGAAATAGGTGTTTGCTTGAAATACACAGAGTTGTTAGGCTGGAAACTGAGCTTTTTCTGAACTATGCAAATATGTTGTGTAAATTGAAGATGAATTGTAGTGAAATGTGGAGATAATAATCTGAATATTCAAGGTAGTTATGACTGGTAAGCCTAGAAGCTTAAATATTACTTTCATATTAATAGCAAGAGTGGCCAGCCCATAGATTGGGTGCTGGTGTGTGTCCACAGCAGGGCAGCAAAGCTGGTGAAGACTCTGGAGAGTAAGTCATGTGAGGCTGAGGAAGCTGGGGTTGTTTAGCCTGGAGAAGAAAACACTTGGGGGTGACCTTATCACTCTCTTTAAGTATGTGAAAGGAGGTTGTAGCCAGGTGAGGTTTGGCCTTTTCTCCCATGCAACAAGCCACAGGACAAGAGGACATAGCCTCAAGCTGTACCAGGGGAGGTTCAGGTTGGACATCACAAAGAATTTCTGCACAGAAAGGGTGATTAGACATTGAATTGGACTGTCCAGGGAGGTGGTGGAGTTACTGTCCCTGGAGGTGTTGAAGAAACCACTGGGCATGAAGAAACCACATGGCAGTCAGTGCCATGGTGTAGCTGACACGGTGGTGATCAAGTCACAGGTTGGACTCGATGATATTGGGGGTCTTTTCCAACTTAATTTGTTCCATGATTCTGTGCTATGAACTGTAACAGCCATATTACAACAAGGACTATGAGGCTGACCCAAATCCCCACTGACACTGATGTGGGAGGATGTGAAGATGATCATGTAGCAACCACTTGGTAATGGAATGGAGAGCCAGTAAAGAGTGAGAAGATCCCAGACCCTAATGTGGCTTTGGGTCTAGACTGTCATGTGAGGGATAGGGAATCAAATTGTAAGGGTATACTTGCTCAGGAGTGTCTTTGTGCCTGGACCCTCTTTTGAGGTCGTTAGCTTGAACTGCCAGATGTCATAATTGATCTGTGCCAATAATCCTGCCAAGTGTAGACGAGAGCCTTGTGTTAAAATTTTTGTTAACAGCCAGATCCAAGCGAAACATGAAAAATCACACTGGTCAGGCTTTGTGCAAGTTCTGCTGTAGACTTTGTCGTTCCATAGTAACACTGGGGACGGTGGGCTGGAAGACTGCTGGGAAGAAAGGAAATACAAATACCACTTCCTCTCTGCTCACCAATTCGCATCAGAGAAAGGCTCATGCTAGGAAGAAGAATCAGCTCTTTGTAGCTGCACTGTGGGACTCTCAGGAGTAGAGGAAGAACAGTGGCTCCGGCTTCAGGATCACTGGCAGGAATGCTGGGGAGCTCACAGCAAGCTGGACAGTGCAAGAAAGCCTTCTCATCCACAAAAGCAAGAGCTACTTTGAAAGTTGTCAGGAAGAGCATTTGCACCATTGTCCTTCTCACTATTGCTGCAGTCACAGGAACTACAGGTATTGGTGGTACTTTGGCACCACCTCTCTGTTAAGGGCAGGGGAGGAAAAGGCAGGGTATCAGAATGATATGTACTCAACTCTGCTTTGGGAAAGAAAAGCCTGGTTGAAGGGATCTTTACAAATTGCTGAAGAGACTTTTTGATGGAAAAACCAATAATCTGGAAATCAAAACGTTTCTAGCTGCAAATAGATTTTTTCACTTGTCGACAAATAATGTGCTGAACTTGGGCTTTTCAATGCTTTGTTGAAAACTGATAATGATTTTCTTGGATTATAATATTTTTCCTTATAATTAACAAATTTATTACAAACATAATTGATGCGAGGTTTTATGATTATGATCAGTATGATCACCCTGTCAAGCTCTACTCTTAGGTATTAGTGACTTGTGCTGACAAGTGAGGTATCATGAGATTTTATGACACAAGATTCAGAATGAAAGTTTCAGTAAGACTTAGAAGAGCAAATTCCAAAAATATGGGATCTGAGAATGCAGCTATAATCCTTTTCCCTCCTTGATCTACATTAATTATGCAAATTCCTGGTTCTTTTTCTAGTTTGCTTTTGTTAGCACAGGTGGAACAGGTCACAAAGTGATCTTGAGTCTCTTGAGGATCTCTGCACCTAGCAGCAAACAGGAATGGGTTTTCTCTCCAGTGGAATGCCCTGGACTCCTCAACTATTTAATCTGTCACCACTATAATCAAGGAAATTGGTTACTAGAAGCTATGGAGCATCAGGGCAGAAATTGTCACCTGTGCTTGACTACATTAAAAGGACAGCCTATGTCCAGAACAAAAGTGGGGTGGATGTTTTCAAACTTTGATTCTGCTGTACAGGGCAATGATGTTGAGGGAAAAGGAAACCTGAGAGATTTTCTCCTCACACATGGCTTTCAGACTGTCACTAAAACCATTACTCAGCCAAAGGAAAGAGCAATTCATTTTACACCACTGACAGAGAACTGAGAGATCAGTGGTTTACTGTCCCAAAGTTTAATGGCCACCAACTAAAAGAGGAAATGAGTGAAGTGATAAACAGAGGTTTGTTTGGACTACAGCTGTGGGTATTATTCCTATAAACCCAATAATTGTGAAGTTTCATTCACAAACATTGTGAAATCTAGGGATTGCTTGCTTTTAACTTCAGCAGAAGCCAGAGGACACAAAAGTCCCATTCCCTCAGCTACTCTTCACACTGGATTACAACCTGCTCTCAGACTCTTCTCTCAGTGTCACAAGCACCTCACAAAAGAGGCTGTCTGTGTACATGTAGGCAACGCTAATGCACATATAAGAAAACCCTGTGCCATGAGGCAAAATCCTTCCTTCCCTCCCCCACAAAGCTCCACCAGTGTTATGTGCACCTGTGTAATGCCTGAAAGGTGTAGACAAGGCCAAATCCCACTGTATGGGATTTCATATGAATGCAGAAGTAAAAGTTGTTTATTTTGTTGGCAGCAACAGTTAAGAGAAAAGCCACTGTCGTGTGGCCAGATGCAAGAGTCACCTTCCTGTATTTCAGGCCCCGTGAGCAGCCCACTGGAGGATTTGCTCACACAAGCACAGCCTTTGGATGCGGAACCACTGAAGACAATGGGCAGGAGTAGGGTCCTGCTCCAGTATCCAGTCTTATCCACTAAGATGATCCTCAGTGGGAAATTTGTATTGCAGGGGTTGGCTGTGACAGGCCACTGGATCCATAATCCACGGCTGTAGGAAGAGATGACAGACAACGTGCAGATGAGCACAGCCATGGCCTCACGCTTGTTTGTAGCACTGCAGACATTTCCCTTTGAAGTCCAGATTGCAACTCCTGGGCTCCCTCTCACACATTCTCTTTTTTTTCTCCTCAGGGCACAATTCCTCAGCCTTAGTGATGACTGTAGGTAACAGCTCAGTTCTCAACTGCTCTTTCAAAGGAAATATAACTCTGCTTAAATGGACAATAACCCCCAAGGCTGGAGGCCTGTGCACCATGGTATACAGGGCTGATAAGAACAAGACACACAGAACAACCTGCAGTGACAACATAAACTTGATATTCAGAGCAGATCTGCCCCCTGACCTTGAGATATGGCAAGTGGGACTAGCCCAGGAGGGAAATTACAGCTGTGATGTGGCATCAGCAGAAGGGAATTTCCACACAAGGTACCACCTGACCGTGCAGGGTAAGGAATGTGTAGAAGTGGAGCTGGTTTTTTTTTTAGACTAATGAAGGTAGGGTTAGATTAGATATTAGGAAGCTATTTAGTATTGTGAAGATAGTGCCACTGGAACACTGATTGTCCAGAGAAGCTGTCGACATCCCAGTGTTAAAGGCCAGGTTGGGTGGGACTTGAAGCACCCCAGTCTTGTGGAAGTTGTCCCTTTGCATGGCAAGGTGGTTGGAACTAGAGGATCTTCCAACCTAAGCCATTCTGTGATTCTTGTTGGGAAAAATCATGCATTTCATTGGGTGTATCTCTGTGTCTCCTTTCCCATCACTCTTCTCCCTTCTGCTGCTCCCTTTTTCCACTGTCCAGTGAGAAATGACAGGCGCAAAGGAATTTCCCATGTACACACAGAGGATATGAATGGCTGTGATGAGGCTCAGCTGGATGGGGGAGAGTTGGGCAGAAGGGAAAAGAGAGCTGTTCTTCATCTCGTGTGTGTTGGGCCTATGTTGTGGGTGGGATGGGATGGGATGGGATGGGATGGGATGGGATGGGATGGGATGGGATGGGATGACAGCCCAGCCTTATTCTCCTCTTTTCACTGGGTTCAGTTCAGGTTCATCTTGGGCAGAGGACAAGACCAGCCCAGCCCGGCTGTGCCAAACTAACTGCATGCCTGTCCCCTTGCTGGTGCTTTGCAGCCCCCCCGAGGCTGAGCCTGTCCTGTGACGAGCAGGGCAGCCCCGTGTGCGAGGCAGCGGCGGGGAAGCCGCCGGCTCAGCTCTCCTGGGCCCCAGAGGGCAGCTCCACTGCAGAGGAGAGGTGCCACGACAACGGGACAGTGACTGTTCTCAGCAAGTTCACAGCATGTAGCACCAGTGTCACCAGTGTGACCACCTGCATGGTGTCCCACCCAGCTGGGAACTGGAGCCAGTCCATAGCCTGCTGTCCCTCAGGTGAGCTTCCCTTTGTGCTTTCAGTGTTCAGAGCCCTGTTCAGCCCTCTGTTCATGTACCATGCAAACATGAGTGGCACTGGCAGGATTGCAACAGGAAATGTGGCAGCTGAGTTTCCAGTAAGAAATTTGCTGGGAAGGGGAAGGATAAACACGGTACTGTCAGAACTATAAAACCCTTTGTGAAGTTGTAGGAAAGATGGATGCAGTGGATTTGCCATCCACCTCCAGGGATGAATGGAAAGGTGGGATTAATTCAGAAGGTCATGACACACAAATGTGTCAATGGTACGATCACCCAGATCAATGTATTGTAATCCAGTGGTGCCATTACGTGTTGCTAATTGTTTGGTTACGTATGGGTTGTGACAGGAAGATTGAAAGCCAGTTTACAGCTCTCAATGCTGGCTGGTAGGTGAAGGCTTTAGAGGCTGAATCTTAAGATGTGACTGGGAAGTTGTGTGCAGCCATATGTAATTGACTGAAATACTCATCCGGAAGAGAATGAGAGCTGAGATTTGCTGGGATGCACATGCAAAGCCTGCAGCAGTGCTGGGGCAGGAGTGGCCTTACAGTGAAAGACAAGCTTCCTCCATGAAGGACTTGGGGGGGTCCCAGTTGTGTGTCTGGCACTGTATTTGAGCTGTCTTAGGTCATGCTCTGAAGTACAGCACACAGAGAGTATTGTCCAGGAGATGCCATCCTGGCAGAGGCACAAGGGAAGCAGGGTCTGTGAGATGTACCTAAAAGAGCATCTGTTTCTCCTTAGGGAAGACTGGATTCTTTCTTCCCTGTGTCATCAGCCTTATCGGCCTTTTGAGTCTCCTGTTCTTGCTGGCTGCTTTTGAGCTTTACATCTTCTTTAATAGGTATGTATGGGACACAATACACATAAACCCCTTTGGCCAGTCCAGAGGAGCTTAGAAGGACTTCTGGTACTAATTAATGGCATGCACGGTCACCTCAGTCTGTCCCAAACCCATCAGTCCTGCACATGTTCATGGAGTTTTGTCCGAAGACTGGGACAGCTCCGTTGAGGCAGACATGGAGGTAGGGAAGTCCACACCTGGCTCTTCCTGCTGCCATAAATCATTCAGAAGAAAAAGTACAAAGGGAATGGTTAGGGGTTTTTCACCTGATGGAGGGATCTGAATAAACATTGCCAGGCAATGAAGATTAAAGAAGCAGCAAAATACCCATCTGAGCTCAGAGCCAGTCTTTTGGCCTCCTTTTTGCTAGGCAAAGCAAGCCAGGGAAGGCAGGGTCAGTATAGAAAGGCAGGAAATACTGCATGAGAGCTGAACAGGTCTGCTGCTGTTGTAACTGCTGGGGATTTCTGGCAGCTTGGCCGATTAGTCTGTCTAAGCTGGCCTCTGGCACAAGGTGCACTTGCTGCCTCGAATTCCTCTGCAAACACCAGAGGCAGAACTAACTGCTGTCTTTGAGTCACAATTTAGCTCCACTCTGTGGCAGGGCTCTTGGCACCTCTCCTTTGGGTGCTGGCTGGATCATGACCAGCTCTGGTCATGCTCATGTGAGACCACAGACATGAAGCCTTATGGTATTGGGTTTCTCTAACAAATAAAAGGGAGGAATTCTGTTTTTACATCCTAGAAACCAAAACTGCATTCCCACAACAGCCTTGTCCTCACATTTATGGTGTTGGTGCCTTGTTTCCTAGGACAATGTCAAACTGGTGCAAATCAAGGCAGCTCCTTGCAGAGGTGTCTGGGCTTGAGCAAAGATGAAAGAAAGTGCTGTTATATGTCAGTGATGCAGCCTGCAGCAAGAACTCAGCAAGAACCAGAGCTCTCAGAAGAAGGAAGCAAACATCTACAGTGCAGCCAGTTTAATTGTGCAGAAGCACAGCTTGCAAGCTGGATCCTTCCCAACCCTGCCAGCTCTGTCTTCCATCCTCTCTCTAGTGCAACTACAGGTGCTGTTACCATGCATGCAAGTATCAATCTTTCTGTATAAGGTCAAATCTAACATATATGCAATTGGAAATTAACTCATGTTGTATTAAATTAAGTCATTCCATTTCAGGTACCTTTTATTCTAGTATTTAAGTAGCATGTCTTCTAGAAAAAAAAAAATCCAGAAAAAATGTTTGTGTGTAGTGTGGATGAATGACTACATGACAGAGGTCACCTAGACATTTTCATGTTAGCTGACTCAGGGCTGGAAAAGTACCGAACCCAGCTAATCTAGTCCCTACACCTGCAAAGCCATTGTAGCCTTGAAACATGGCTGTATCGTGATAACAAGATGCAGTAATTAGGAAAGAGATATGAGAAAAGAGAGATGTAACTCCTAAGGTATGAGGAAGAGCTGATATTGTAGTATAACCAATAGACTGCTTAATTTACAGAATATGCATGAACTTATTACTTATTGTGCATAAATGTCTGATGCTCTTATTAATAAATGAAGCTTGCTAATTCTTCATTGAGCATCTCAAGTTTCCCCTGCATCGTAACAGTGTAGTAATTGAGCAGCAGCTTTCCCAGGATGACCACACAGGACTAAAGATAAATTTGAACAGCTCTCATTTTTGCAATAAAAATTTTGAAGTGTTTCACCACCAGCTACAAAAACAAAAACAAAAACAAAAAAAAAAAAGAGAGAATCTTTTTGAGCTTGAGCAGTTATTACTGTGCTACACGAAGCACAGAAATTATTCCAACCCTGAGATCTAAGGCTCACTCTAATTTATCCCTTTGTATAATCCAGAGAGCTGTAGCCCACAGAACACAGGTCTTGAATGTTAATTATTTAAACACATCGTACTGGTCCTGTCACAAAGGAACCCTCGAGTTTAATTGTTCATCTGATGACATACTGCCATTGCTAGGCCTCTGAACCATGGAAGAATACTTGTCTAAGGCTGAGTTAGTTTGCAGGACAAGTGCAAGGAGGAGGAGAGGGCAGAGACCAGAGAAGTCTAAGCTGGAACACGACCTAGATCTTTGTTGTTCCTTCACTGCTTCTACCCAGTCCTGACCCCATCTCTCAAGCTTTGTGAGCGTCATTTCACATCTGAATCAGCTACTGAAGGATTCAGGGCCAAACCCCTCATCTAAACATCGAAGATCAAAAAATCCTACTTTTCAGCCTCAGCACAGTAACGTATGCAACAGTTATCCAGCTTAATACCTCAGAGGAAATGCTGTATCACTGCACTCCCTCTCCTGTGCAGCTTTTCTACCACTGCCCTGCTGCCTCTCACCCTTTCCTGGTGCAGCCAATACACTGCTGTAATCCTTGCCTGAGGAGGTTTTTTGCAGGACACCAGCAGGATGCAGACAGTGATTCTGCTGGCTCAGCACCATGCTATTGCTCCTTTCACATTTACAGACCCAGCTCCATTCTGTCCATCTGTTAACATATGGAGCTGTTTGGTCACAGCACAGTCTGCATTCTGCAGAGCTGACACGCAATGTGAATGCACCCAGAGATAAGAGCTAGAAGAATAAACAATTCAGAAGCTAAAAACAATACTGCTAATTCTTTATGATAACCTAACTACCTGGAGGCCAGCAAGCAGAAAACCACAGGGACTTTAGCAGGTACTTGTAGCTTTCCTGGTTCTGAGTTCTCATCAGCTGCCTGCCTGCAATTCGTGCTGAGCTCCATCTCCTCTGTGCAGCAGCTGAGAGCTCTGAGCAGCTGCCCCTGCACAGCTTGGTGCTCAGAGCTTCTCTGCTGGCAGGCTCGCCCTGGGGCTGGGCCGTCCGCAGCTCTCACGGCTCTCACGGGCTGTGTTACACACAAAGGGACCACACAGAGAGGGTCAGCTCCCTTCCCTCTCTTCACAGGCTCCAGGGCACGTCACAGTTTCAGAGATATCAGCAAAAGATGTGACCTAGGTCAGCCACAGCCATCAGTGTCCGTGGTATTCAGGACATGTTCTTTGTGAGCTCCACTTACTGGGTGTCTTTAGCTTTTCTCCAGACTGGCCCGGTCTCCAACCCGAAGGAAAAATAGCTCTTAGCTTTTGTTACAGTTTCCATTCAAATAAGTCAGGGTCTCTCTTTCCTCCATGAGGGTAAAAGAGATCAGATTCACATACCAGAGTCCACAAGGTTCTGTAACAGGCCTTACCCCTTCTCCTTGTTCTATTTACTCTCAAAGCCATCCCAAATCCTTCTGCCGGAGAGAGCATACAACAACCTGAGCATTCTGGAGTCAGAGTTCCAGCACAGGCTCCAGGGCAACTCCCAGAGCAGACAAGAGCATCTCTCCTTCCTCTCACTGAACACTGCCCTTCTTGCTGGTGTGTTCATTACATGATGATGACAAATTTGGTTGGCATGTGCTAGATTGAGTTTATAGACATGACTGCTGTTCAGCTGTTAATCAGCATGCAGCACACCCTGGGAGACATTTGGCATTATGGCATTCGTCTTCCCAAGCCACTGTTATGCCTAATGGATCCCTGTTTTCCTGGAGATGGCTCAACAGCCGTCTGTTGATAGAAGGTAGTGAATGAATTCCTTGTTTTGCTTTTCTACACATGTAATGTTGCTTTACTATTAAACTGTTTTCTTCTCAACCCACAAATTTTCTCATTTTTACCCTTCCAATTCTCTGTTCAATCCCACCTGGGCAAGTTGTTAATAAGCAAGTAGCTGTCAGAAGGCTTAGTTGCTGGCCAGGGTTAAATCACAACAGCAGAAAAAAATTGCATGCATTTTTTTGTGGTACCTGTCTTTTGTTGTTGTTGTTTTCACATATACCAGTATTAAACTATTGTCTTCCTCAAAAAAAAAGCCAAAACAAAATAAAATGTAAAAAAACCCACAAAACCCAAACAAAAAACTATCCAAAACCCCTAATACCAACTAAAGGAAATAGGTTCTAACAAATTCAGGTTGTTGGCAAAAGTGATGCCCCTTGCTATTTCATCCATGACCCCGTGGATTGACCTGTTTGGGAGCAAGGCGCTGTCAGAGCTGGAGGTCAGGGAAATGCACACCAATTGCTTCTTAGCATTGTGGTCCCCACTGCTGTTGGACACTTGCATCAGAACCAGGCTGCTAATCAGCAGCTCAATGGAAAAATAAAAGAAGAATATTCACTGCAGGAGCTACAGTATGATGATATTGGCCTGTGTTCTCCAAGAATTGGAAGTCTTCCAGAAGGACAGGGCCAGTCAGAGTGTTGACTTCAGATTTCCTTGTCACAAGGTCACACTGCAAACTCACAGCAGAGAAAGTATCACAATGACCTTTCTTCATATGCTCTTGGAAGAAATGGGAAAAAGGAATTAATGTCATAGGGTTTGTTTTTGGGACAACAAGTGGCAGGAAGCAGCTTAGGAAAATGTTCATCTTGTGTTAGGAAAACAAGAAGCCCCAAATCTAGAGGTTCCCAGCGACATATCCATGTGTGCCAGTTGCTCTTATGTGACTTTTTGGCCTGATGTAAACTGATGATTTCTCTGTGTTCGGGCACTCATAATTAGATTTTCCTCAAAAAAAAAAATAGGTAGGCAAAAGATTCATATTAATAAAATCTCATAACTGAAACTGCTCAGAGCAATGTGCATCAAACTGTGCTTTTTACTGACATGTAAAGTTGAGGACAGGAGGTTGTTCTGGAGCAGACTGCCGATCCAAGTGGCTGCTTGGGGCCCCTGCCCAGTGAGACACAGGCTTAGTTACATGCCTTCAACAAGGCATACCAGATTTGGGAATCATCCAGAAAAACAAAAGCATTTTCTGGACAAAACAAGGTGCACATTTTAAGTGAGAGAAATTGTGCACTCCAGGAAATTAATACTTCTGTGAGGGCCTGTTGGTGTTTCATGCATGCCCCTGCAGCACTCTCACTAGTGATAGCATGGCCTTCAGCACTGACTGTGTAACCAAGGTAGGGACTGACTTGCTCTGGGCAGCAGGGAGAGCAGGCAATGTTGTATGCCTTCTGCTAAAGACCTTTGGCGTGATCTTCTACAGCCTTCCTATGGACAAGCTGGAAAAATAAGGGCAAATAAGTGCACAGTGACATTGATGTACAGCTGCAGAGCTGGAAATACACCCTTATGATTAATGTTGAATTTATGAATGCCTCAATTTACTTCAACCAAAAATGCCTTAGAATTAAGTATTCAGATTCAACATTTAGAAAGACCTTTGAATCTTCCCTGAAGTCACCCAAAAAATAAAAAAATGCACAACCCCCCCCCAAAAAACCCCAAAATCCCACAGTTAATCAAGTGCTGTTTTAGCTTAGTTTAAACTCTCTGTCTGCCCTTAAAGATAAGTGTTGTTATTTGCCTGATTCATAAGATAGAGATTAAAGAATAGATAGCATATTTAGAACTGTTACCTTGGTTTTACATGTAACAAACACATGAGAAAGAACACTGGCAAGTCTATGTAGTCTCATGCACCAAGATATGAATAACCAGATTAAAAAATATCTGGAGGCTTACCAATAAATGTATTCCCATGCAAATGTAAGAGAAATAGCATTTCCAGTCCACTTTTGAAGCAGAAAAAAGGTTGGAGGTGAAAAGAACATAATTTCTCGCCCACATTCACCCAGCTGCTTAATTGTTCTGTATGTCAACTCATGATGCAGCAGCAAAATATTGTACTCATGTAGCACTTGGCATTATGCTAGTGAATGTAGTCCTGGGTGAATTACTTTCTATGGTACAGTCATTCCTAATAATGTTTTGATGAAGTGTACAGCCTGAGACTTGAGACAAATGAAATAGCCATGTAAATATAGAATCTTGGAATTTATTTTAATTGGATCATTGCTTTTGTTTCTTCTTCAAACCTAGCCTTTACCTCACCCTTATGTGCAGAAATAAAAGAAACATATTGTAGTAGCCCTGGTGAGTGAGCTTCTGTAGGAAAACAAATATAGCACAATGGAAGCCACTCAACAGATTTGAATCAGTTGAGCTTTGCACTCCCTGTCAGGACTCACCTCATTAACAAGTGTACTTGTTCTGAACATTTCATTCAACTTTGAGCCCAAGCAACTTGGTACAGCCAGGAGCCATCACTAGTCTGGATCAAAATTTCCAAGTGCCACAGAGAAGTTGCTCTGGTCGTTCCCTGCTAGGGCCTGTCATGCTGAGATTGCAGCAGTAACGTCATCACTGCAGATGGGGGTATCCAGCCAGAGCATGAGAGAAAAGAAAGCAGTAGCATCTCTTTTAGAAGCTCCTTTCTACAAACCCAGCTACAGGTTTTGCTTCTCTCAATGACAGCAAGGCTCAGCATCACATCCTGGAACCCACAGGATCACAAACAGACTTTGGAGCTTTGCCCATTTGCAGATAATCCATTCTTGAACTCTCTTGGGGGAGGAAGGAGAGCGCACCTCAGACCAGGAGAAGACACTACTCCAAGTTCCAGCACGGGGTCAGTGTCAAGCAAGTGAAAGGCTATCACCAGACCTTCTAATAAAGCTGTTTCCCCTGCAGTTTCTTTTCTCCTACAGACACCATTTGCCTCAGCTGCAGGTCATTCCAGTGAAGGCCCAGCCACAGATGGTCAAAATAACAAAGTCCCTTGTTAATTCTTTCTGCATAGTCTTTCCCTGTGGTTTGTGTACACTGCCACATTCTGACTAATTACTGACTGTAAAATAATGCACATGTGCTATGCAATGTTTGGGCCTTTTCTTACTGCTTTTAACTGCCTAATTTTCAAATCTTTAATAATGTGCATTTAACATTTAACTTTCTTTGCTATTTTTTCCTATCATCATCTTGATATAGTATATAGTATGTTCACACTAATGGTGCAAAGTGAACAAAGAGTAGGTGGAGCTTCTTGTGAGAAAACAAGCCATTGCTTCTAACTTTCCATTACCAAAAGAGAGATCAGTAAGTTTCAAATCTTCTCCTGCCACTGATTGCTTATTTGCAAGGGAAAAAATCTGTGACCACAGGTTCTTTTAAGTTTTACTTAATGTATCTGTCCATCAGGGGATTATGAGAAATCCACCCCCATATTTTCAGTGTGTCAGCTCTCCAGAGAGCTCTGTTCTATTTATCCTATGTTAGCAATACGTTGCTGGGTAAGCACCTCTTAATCTTCAGCATGTTTACTCTCACAATAGCACTTCTAATATGCATAGGATGATAGTTAGAAAACTACATGCAATTACCTGCTCAATAGAAAACAGGAAGTCTGAAATCTGAAACAAGGCTAAGCCTAGGTTAGGCTACAGAGTGTGGCATCTTGATCCAGGGACCCTTTTCTTTCATGCAGTGGGCCTAATGGAAGTCATAGAAGTGACTTCAGGACCTTTTGCTTAGTGAAATGTATCACTTTGGAAAGGGATTAGATTAAAAAGGAGAGGCTAAAAAGCTTTATTCCAGAAAAGAATGTCCTGAAACATGAATAGGAGAAAAAGCCTTTTAGTCTGGTGAAATTATACCATGTTCTTTTCACAAGTAGGCTTTAGGCAAGCCTGTGAAGAATCATGAGTGCTTGTAGATAGGATGGGAACAATCAACTCTTAAGATTGTGCAAGAGTTCCCGTTATAAAAGTCTCAGTTTATATTATTATCAAATGTTATGAGTCTGGGCTGGAATTCACTGTGGTAAATATCTGCCTCAGCCTGATATTTTTTCATTTACTTTTTCATTTAGATTAACATTTTTCTCATACTAGAAAGTGTGGATAATATTTCATCTGAAAACCTGAAGCAGTGACATATCTGAGATTTGGTAGTAAATGTTTTGTAGTCTTTGCCTTTCTATTAGTGCTGAGTTCTCATAAAGGCCTGGCCAGAATTAATCAGATAATTAATCAGATTAATTAAGCAGATAAAGACTTCATAACTGTACAATTCATATATTCAGTGCACTATTCACCGAATCTTTCTTCCCAAAGAAGACAGTCCTGTATGTTCCTTTCTTCCCAAAGGAGCATCCAGAGAATGAAAGCACAGGTATAGTCCAGTGCTGCTATAAGATTTTATACTCAGATATGTGAGTGTAGACCCAGATCCTAGGAGTCTTGGGAAAAGCAAGTATATAATTTTGAAACAGAAAGATTACTGGAGACAGGAAGATATCTGTATAAATTGAAATTCAAGCCAATTATAAGCTTTTAATTAGGTGCAAATTAAAACAAAGGGCTAGGCCTGCCATTTCCAAAAAGGGAAATGGAGCAAGAGTGACACAGCCTTAGGTGAGTAACAGGGCAGAGAACAAGACTCATTGCATTCCTCAAGTCAGGGGGATTTGGGATTGCTAGATTTGTCATGAGCCTCCAGGGTTCAGAGGAAAAGTCCCATAGGAATATCTCAAGAAGAAACCTATAGCCATGACCATCAAACCAAATCCCAAATAGTCATGAAGAGCAGGAAGGAAACTGAGGAAGAGTGACAAGCAAGTGTCACTCTTGTCACACCATTTAGTCCATATGCCCCACGCAGAATGAACTTGCTTTAGGAACTTGCTTATGAATTTTTTCCTTGTAGATCAAATAATCCTGAAAGAGAAGTCTGTGTGCCAGAAAGATGAAAAAGATGAAGAGCTATGAAAAAACAAAGTCTAACTTTACCTGCCCTGTTTGGGTCAGTCACTGTCCTGAGAGCCTGTGGCACTGAGATCCTTGGCTTCCACTTTACAGAGGTATTCCATGTAGAGACACTTTTCTCAAAAAATGGATCAAAACCAGCAGAGCCAGTGGTTGAAGCAGAAAGTCATGAGCCAGCTTTTCTTTCTGCTTTTTGCCTCTAGCTGTGTCAACACCATGACCAGTGGCAACTACTTCTAGCTGGCCCCTTCTAGCCATTGATGAGAAGGAGCAATGCACAGTTTCATTACTGGAATTACATGTGTCCATGTGAAAACCTTAATTTCATTAAGTATTTTGTATCTCACTCACTCTCTGGGAGGCCTCAAATCTGCCAATGAGTGTGCACCGCCAGAAGGGAGACATTGCAAGGATGTTTTTTCTACAGAAAAATTCTATGGTTGTTCTTGCTTCTGGGATATAAATGAATTGAATCGTTCTTTGGAAACACGCAGATGCTCTGGATAGGTTTATTTCCATTTTATTTTGTCCTGTATCACTGAGCCACATGAAGTTGCAACCAGGGTTGGAAATTTTCACAGAAGCCATAATATGTCTGCATTGGATAAAAAACCTCTTTGTTTTGTTTTTCTTTTTGCATGCCTTGACATACCCAGCTCTCTTCTTATGACCAGAAGAATGACCACATTGATGACTACATACAGCAGGAGACAGAGATAAACCTGTTGTGGTCTGATTTTGGAGGTTTTGACATTCCCTGTGCCCCAGACATTTCTTATGCTTTTCCCCTCACAGCCACTCTGTTGTCAGCAGTACATCTGAAGAGCACAGGCAAAAGTAAGATTTCCACCTAATACAATTGGTAGGTTGACTGTTAGCTAAAAGAAGCTTCTGCACAGACCCATCTGTGTTTTATTAATAATTTGAGAAATTATAAACATACTAAGAGGCACCAGCTAGGCATGCAGGCTTATATGTGTGCCTGTGTTGGCACTAGTTTCTAAGCAATGTAAACTGTTTTTTAAAAAGTGGGCTTTTGAAAGTTTCTTGAAAAAAAGACAGTGTGGTGTGTAAATCAGACATCAGAGCAAAGAGAACATTTTCCTTTTGCACTGAGAAGTAGCACAGTAAGTACTTCACAAAACCAGATTGGGGTTGCTATTAGTTCTTTGTGGTAATGCAACTGCGTGACTGAAAGCCACAAAGAATCCTGTAGCAGAAAGCTACACTGCCCTGAATATATTTTAAATTAACATGAAGATCAAATCTGCAGTGAAAGCAGTCTTGCTGCAGCAAAAAGGTGCTTGATTATTATAAATGGGAATGCTGAGCCTGTATCTAAGCAACTAACTCTCTACCATTGGGAAAAGTAATGAGATTGTTTTAGTATTTTAGAGATGGGGAGCAAAGAATGCAAACCTAGGATATCCTGTCAGGCCTGCCAATAACTGCCAGAAGTGGCAGGAGCAAATTACAATAACAGAGGGTTCTTTCCAGCACAGCTTCTCACGTAGGCAAGTATTCAATGGACAAATAGGCCTGACAAGTGCTCCAAGCTCCCCCGCTGTGTGATTTTGCTTCTGATGATGCTGAATTTTCCAGAGGTAGACAGTATGCACTAGAAGAGGCATGTGGAAGAGGATTGGTACCAGTTGCCAAGCTTGAGGAAAATGTGCCAAGTGTCCATGGCCTCTGCTCTGTTCCTTAGGTTCTCTTGAAGTATCTGGGAGGCCTTCAGTTTCAGGACACTGGCTCAGAACTCCACTCTTGCTAATGCCTGAGTACCAGTTCACTGCAAAATCATCAACACCACAAACATAAGAAACCATATATTGTTACCATTTTGTAGAAGAACTGGAGAGAAGCTGTGTAATTTTCACATTTTCAGTCCTAAAGAAAGAATGTTTTTTCCACAAGCTCAGAATAAGAAAACTCTCTCTGATGAAACACAGATAAGAAGAAACAGCTACCCCATTTGAGATTTGCTGTGGGGTTTATCAGCCACACATCAGCCCCATAACAGAGGCAAGGCAAAGAAGGTACAGGAAGCCCAGCTCTGCAAAATGACACAGGGTGGAAGCTGCCCAGCTTCAAGGACCTAATAATCCACCAGAACAATGGGGTTGTCATGGCACAGAAGTGAAGAGAGAGCCTTGACTCTGGTTGTTGAAGATGTACTGCACAACAGGAATATGGCACAAGCCATCTGTATGGAAGACCTGTGTGAGACAGAGACAAGATCAAGCCTGAATATGAAGTGCAAAAGCTGCTTGTGCCTTGTATGAGAGGAGCACAAGTGCAATGGGCACATCAGACTGTTCTTTGGAACTGCTCTTCCAGAGATAAACATGCTCCAGGATAATTGGATGATATGACAGAAAAGGCTGACTAGAGATCTAAGTTCTCTGGAATTTAACTGTCTTCAGCCTTGAAATCTCATTCAGATACATAATTCTAACAGCCAATGGAAACTTTTGTCCTAATTGTATCAGTGATTTAGACACTTTTTTTTCCCTTTAGAAAAAAAAAAAGAGAACTGCTGAAGAACTAATGTCATAAGAATGCAGCCACCATCCTTTATTGCATTATCAGTGAAGATTTTAGCTACTATTAAAAGGTTTTTATAGTGCCCAGCTTGGCAGAACAGCCATAAGGCTATGAGGTATCTATCAAGGTCTGCAGACACCCATATATCTCCTTCATCTGGATTTCTCTCAGTAATGAGACTGCAAACACAGTAAACTACTGGAGTCAGATTTAGCTCCTGTTTACAACAGAATAAAAGGTCAGAATTTCAACTACACAAATATCTGCTGTAACAGGGAGCTAATAACAAATTTGAGTTAGGTGTTTTTAAATTGCTGTTTGTAGGATCATAAAATGGGCTGTGTGTCACTCATGGCTACCACTGAGCAGGACATCCTTGGTTCAGAGGGCTGCATTTAAAATGCACATAATGCTAGGGCTTCATACAGACTTTGTCAGCATCCAGACTTTTATTCACAATCATACTTGGATTTGGCTTCAGTTGGATTATTCTTTGGATAATAATGAGCCTGAAGAGAGGCCTACTTATCTCTGTGCAAAAGAATTTAAAAATCTACAAGCTCTAGCCTGACAAACAGTGCGAAAGATCTGGCTGGGATGATCTCAGAGATTTGGAACTTTCTGGTGTTAAATCCTCAGCATAAGATTGCAAATGCTCACAATGCACCTGGTGGAACAATACAAAAATGATGGTGCCTGCCTAATCTTCTCTTACTGCTGTCTTTCAATGGCAGGCTTGTTGGCCCTTGCTTATTTTTGCTGCAACTGGTATTTCAACTCATGCATGTGAACTTTTCCCTATTAAGTGATATGCTTAATATCGTTACATCAGAAGTTTATCTTACATTGAATCAAGTAAAGTTTATTCATTTCATGTTTTGCCTGATAATGTCATCTAAACACAACATGTTAAGAGACAGGGCAAGCAACAAACAACCCTCTAAACCAATGAGTCTCAGCCCATTACACCAGGAGAAATATTGAATTATCAAACTCCTTCCCATATGTACCTTATCACAATAAAAACTGTTCCTGTGTTCTGGCCCATTTATTGAGAGGTAACTACAAATTCAATGTTTGATTTGAAAACAATGATTTAAATTACAGCTATCAAGTACATCAGAGACAATGTTCCCCTGATTCAATTCTGCTTGTTTCAGATCTTATGCCATAGGGTTGAAGCATGAATTCTTACAATGCTTAAATTCTTAAGTCTTTAGACTTAATGTGAAAAGAATTCTTATTAAATTCTATTTTGTCACTTTTCTTATTCTCAAATGTACAGAAGAATAAACTTACTTTAAAAAGATGAATCTTCACAGTACTCTAAATAGGGGTGATTGTCTGTATGGATTTAAAAAAATCTAATTAAAATTTTCAATTTAAATACTCTAAGACAAACCTGCATATAATGATGACCAATTATTATGCCATATCTGTTCAAGCAATTACATTAGGTAAAAATCATATGGTGGTACATTCTTTCTCTTAAAGTTTCACAAAAAGTAGACCTTCAAAAATATTTTGTCACCACATAACCTTCACCACATTCTACTCCTTTGAACAAATAAAATTTTGGGCTCTGGGCTGAATAAAGTATTTTATTTCAATTTCATTTTAATGTATATTTGAAACATTACAGCATCATCTGGAATGACCACAAGGTGGTGATGAAAGGGTAACTGGAATAGGTTTTTTAATCTACTAAAATCAACCTCAAGTCAAATGCGTGTTTTCCCAACTGCTTGGTCTTATGCACTGAACAATGAGGAAAATAAGCATTATCAGACAACATGTTTTGAAACAGCTGTGAAAGAGACATTTTGGATCTCGGCGGATTCTGGCAATACCCAGGGGCTAGAACAGAGGGAAAAGTCTAGTTTTCTCCTCTGGAACAAACAAAAGACCCATCTCTCAGATCCTGCTGCTACAATAGCTGAAAACTAGGATGGGATGGAAATAGATACAATGGGAGAACTCTGCAACACAGAATGATTAATTTTAAAGTAATTTCTGGTCTTTCAGTATTTCTGGTGAAACAGGAGCTTGTGACACATTTCTCAGCAGATATATCAAGCAAGGAGAAAAGGCAGGGTAAATATACTGATTCCTTCTCACAGATTATACGAGTGGTCAACTTCATCAGGTTAAAAGTCCAATACAACAAATATTAATTATTTCAGCTGCCAGGTATTTTTAAGACAGTTTCATGATTTGAGTTCTCAGATAATTTTTTTTACTCAAGACAGTACCTGTAAAAAGATTTGATGCATTTGTAGGGTACAGAGCCTGGGCTGAACTCCATGTTGCAAGTGTTCTCCAGTGACTTTTGTTCTGTTTGTTCTGATCCTTCTGGACAGATCTTTGTTTGAGGATCAAAGATCTAAGTTTAGATCTTTGATCCTCAAAGAAATCAAATACTAATATGTGCCGAAAAACCTCTGTGGTTTCAAGGCATTAACTATCTATGCCATTTCATATACAGTCATTCATTTTTCTAGATGGTATTACTGAGTCAAATCTTGTCAGGGAAAAGTTGGGAAGCTTGAGCTGGTCTGGGTAATGAAGTAAATGTATGCATCCCAACATACCCTGAAAGCAAGCAGAATTCTTAATCACAGAAGATTTAATTATCTGTTCAGACATTATTTGGATCACAATAATATATTGAAAAAGGGATCTGGGGAGAAAACAAAGCTGCCATGCTCTTGCTGCCTACTCACTGAAAGCCATGCAAAACTCATTAGTAAGCTACTGTTGGTATTTATAGCTTATCAGGGTAAACAGTAAGTTCCCTTTATATTCAAATGGCACAGGGTTCAGAAAGGAAGCCCAAACTGGGAAGCTTAAAATGCTTCACTCAGTACCACACTTGTCTCATCAAAATTAATGTTGCAGCATTTCCTGGATTTTAGTGCTGTTTCATTCTACTTTCAGCAATTTTTTTTAATTTCAAAGAGTAGCTACAGCAATTTCTAAAGAAAGAGCAGCACGAGGAAGCACATCCCCAAATTACAATTTTTGATCTTTTGACTCACTGTCTTTTTCTTCTTGCTATTCAGACAAGTTGCCAAGTGCTAGGATGTTGAAAATGTCAAATGTCATCACTCGTATTCAGCAGTATTTGGTTTAAAAATTCGTACCTGATTAAAACATAAAACCCCAAATTTATTGTCACTACCAGCGTTGTACCATCATGTTCTTTTCTTCACCCAAAGTGTTGTCAGTATTGCCAAGTTCCCAAATTAAGTGATATTAGGAATTTTGCTCCAGATGGAGCCATATGGTTCTGAGAGCTCATGTTTTAGCCATAGTTGTTACAATGAGCAAAACCCAAGCCAATGCATTTCTTTGGCAATGATATGAATAGTGGACAGCAAGCTGAGAAATTATTTTTCAGTTTTCAGGGATATCCAGGCTCTATTTTCCAGATCACAGAAATGGCATATACCACCAGTGGGTGCCAGATAGGCCTCATTTGCTCTGCTGTAGCAAGCAGGGCTGATTTCTTGTTGTATGTTACTATCAGAAATAAAGAACTGCTGGGTTAGCAAGTCTGCTTACATGGGAGAAGCCCATGGGTTCTCAATTTCCAATTTATGTGTCTCCATCATAGCACAGGCGTTGTAGGTATGGAATATATGTAGCCTTGGGAGTGGAGCTTCTCTGAGACAAAAATAATGTTTATAATTCACAATAAAAAGTAAAAGTGACAGAATGAGCCTGTACAGAAATTGGAAGAGAGACCTTTACCTCTGGACTATCTGGAACCCCCCAGATCAAGTCTACTTTCCTCAGAAGTTATCAAGAACAGCACCATGAAATCAGGAAGTCCAATTCTGCACAGTAAAATAATTGGGACTATCAAGAAAACTCAAGACTTGATGAATAAATTGACCTTTCTGGAGTTATACCAGAGATTCTTTTGGATTTGCACATCTTAATTAAACCAACATTTAATTAACTATTGAACACTGATTTTATGCCTAACACAGCTGTTATGGACTAGTCTCAACTCATCTCATACCAATTCAAGGCAGGAAAAGGAAGTAATTTTACATTAGCACATAAATGCGCTGTGTACATCCTTATCACCAGATATTGAAACAAGAAAGAAAGCGAGCCTGCGTAAAACATAAATAATGAATTATGGTAAACATGAGAAATTAGAACAATGCAGACATGGTACTGAAAGAGATACTAAGTTTTATGTATTGTCCTTTAAACCAATGCATAACTTTTGAAGATTAGAAAACATCTTGCACCTTTGAATGATCTGATGCTGCACTTGAATTTCTTCTATAGAAATGTCCACTCTACTAGACTCATCTGCTCTCACCCCTACTGCAAAATAAAATAGAAATAACTGTCCAAACATGCAAAATCAGCCAGAAGAATGAATCTCCTGCTTCTGTCTACATGTGTAGCACCTGTTGCAGAAAATGAAATTAATACATCTACACCCTGCAAACATCTCCATCCACCTGTTTCTTTCCACTAATTTCCACTGACTTATGGCAGAAAAAAATTCCCCACAGATTTCTCATGTTTTCTTAGTCTGGGTACTTGAAATAATGGAGGATAGATCACATACAGCCTTGGTGTTCTGTGCAGCCACAGTGGGGATAAGAGACACAGCACAGCATTGAGAGAAATGCCAAGGTCAGTCCCAAACTTGCTGAGCTAGCAGGCTTCCAGGCCACATCATTGGTGTGCTGCAAAGGGTTTTCAAATGCAAAACTTCCTGCTTCATATCCTTAGCTTGCCTATTGTGGGAGATTGCTAGGGAGCATCTCCACTGGAAAAAAAAATTGTCCCACTCTTTGTTGTCAAGGGAAGATATACTGTCCATCTCTCAAGTCAAGCATGTTCAAGTAGAGCCTTAAAAATTCCACATTTCTTTTCAGCCTCCTGACCAAAGATAAGAGGGGAAGACTCCAGTGCTTTGGGCATCCAGAAGTGAGAGGAGTTAGGCTTCGTCTGGACATTCCTGCCCCTTTCCTCTCATGAAACACGTGTCAGTTCATCCGGTCCTCTGAGCCACTTCCTCCTCACTTTTCAGTCAGCTGCTCTCAGAGCACTTTTGCAAGCAAGGCCAGTCTTCCTTGCACAATCTGGAGTTGTGCTCAAGGGGAACCTTGCTGGGATGCAGGCTACAACATAACCACAGCATGTCACAAAATAAAACTCCTAGGCATTTTGACCTGCTCTAGAGCCTGGACAGGTGAACATTTTAATGCTGATTTCAAAAGAGCCACAACATTTCACCCCAGCAGGAGCTGTGAGCCTTTGCTGTGTGTCAGTGACCCTGAACTGGCTCCAAGAAAGCTGACAGGCTTGGATTGCGCTGGGTGGACTCTTTCATTCCCACCAGGTAGCACAGAGTTGCACACAGAGGTTTCTGTGCCCTGGCTGTGTGCGGTGCTGTGCTGACTTCCCTGCACAGCTTCTGTGTCTGGAGCCAGCTCAAAGGCAGCCCAGGGAGCTCTGCTCTGTCAGCATCTGCACAGCACAGATCTGGCCTCAGAAGCTGTTAGGACAGGACTCCCAGAAATGATGGGAAGTGGAATTTCAGACTAGGCTGCAGGGAGGCCTTTAGTACTTTTATTACCTACAATCAACCTCAGCAGTACTTTGAAACATGAGTAATATTTTATTTACCTACACATGTGTATAAAGGGTTCCCAACAGCTCTGAATTCAAAGTCAGGTCCCCTGGTTTCAGTCTTGTTATTTAATGTAAGCTTCCCTGAACAGAGAAGGACTCTGGGAATGTGGGCTTCACCTCAGCCTTACCTACCCTCCTGTAGGAGTTGTGTAAAAGAAAATTTATTCTCATCAGGACTTTCAGGTGCGTGGGTGTTTCTAGGAATAAGCAACACTCAACCACAGAACAACCAGGAAGAGGCTTTATAAGCATATTGTGCCACTTTGCTGCCACAAAGGTCATAAATTATATCTTCATAGCCAGCCTGCTGCTAAGGCTGCAAAGGCATAAATTATATCTTCATAGCCAGAATGATGCCATTCTGCTAGGGGACTTGCCATGTGGTGGGATCCGTGAGCTAAGAAGTGACCACTGCACTCTGGCCTTCACAGCATGGTGAACACAAAAGCTCAGATTACAGAGTCTGCAATTGCAAACATTCAGGCAACCAAATCTGAGGCTGACTGTCAATCATGTTCCAGGTAGACTGGATGAACTCGGTTAGAGTCAAGAAATGGAATAGCTGGAGGAACATCAAAGTGCATCAGTTAAGTAGATAGAGAAGTTTTGCATCTGCCTGCACAAAAGAAAGATGCTATGGATACTTTCATTTTCTCTTTCACATACCTCCATATGCAAAATTAAAGTATTTGTTACAGAATATGCAAATAAAACTACTGAAATTCTTTTCCCGTCATTGTAACAAGATCTTGGTTCTAAGACAGGTCATCAAAAGGTAGGAAATTCACTGACAAGTGTGACAGACACTGCAATCTCTGAAATAATTAAATTGGTTTTAATGCCCTATATCTTGAACAAGGTTTTTGCATACTGTAATCCAGCCTCAATTTTACCTTCTTGCCAAATTTCTGGACAAAACAATTGTTGGGGTGAGCACTTTGTGTCTGAAACAGATCTGTCAGTACACAGAGAATCATGATCCTTTCCCAGAACCATTTCCAGCTTCAGAGATTTACTAATTTATTTGCAGACCATCAAGCTATCTGAATCTTTAGGTTTCTCAGCTGACATAGAAAGAGACAGCAGGGAGAATTCTCACATGAAGAAAGTCATGGAACCTTCATGAGAAGTCAACAAAACCAGGCCAGCTTAAGTTTGTACCAGATGAGGTTCCAGCACTCTGATAATCACGTCATCATTGGAAACTCAGTTCCTGGAGCAAATTTTATTTCTGTCTGCATTTGGTTAAAAGTTAAAAATCAGCGTTACCGTTCTTGCACTTCTTGTTGAATTCGTTATTAACATGGAACATGCTCTCAGCAAGGACTTTAAGCTGAGTAAAACCACTTCAAACAGAGCAGATCACAGAGACTGCCAAATAATATCTGATGACATTTACGATAATTAACATGAAATGGCACTGCAATAACCCACACTGAAAACCACAGGCAGAGCCCAGATCTGTGCTCTTAGAACTCAGAAGACAGGGAAAGTTCAGTCTCCAGGTATGTTGTGAAGATTCTTCATAGCACCTTGAACCAATGACACTCGAGTTTCTCTTCTGCTGTGTGGAAATGGGCACTTACTCAAAGCATATCTTTAGTTGCACTTGTTGGCAATGTCTTCATCCTCAACTGTGTGTCAGGCTTCAGCTATCCAAGCCTCTCCACTTTTCTTCCTTTACATTAAATGCACACTGTTTCTAATTAATGCAGCCAGCAAATCTTAACAACTTTCATTCCTCTACATGCACTATTTCTTGTCTAGGTCATCCTCTGTCCCACTCTCTCCTTTCTCAGATCAGATGTGGCAATCTGGTAAAGCCCCCACTGACTGGAAAAACAGAAACATACTCCCATCTTTTAAAAAGGAAAATAATGAAGACTCAGGGACACTACAGGCTCAGTCTCATCCTCTGTGCCTGACAAGATCATGGAGCAGGTCTGCCTGGAAATTATACCAAGGCACATGAAAAGTAAGGAAGTGATTTGCAACAGCCAGCATGGCTTCACTAGCAGATCTGAGGGCCTTCCAAGGTGGGTGAGGGCATTGGTGGATGAAGAAAGAGTAACCGATGTAATCCTCCTGGCCTTGTACAAGCAAAGCACATGACACTGTCCCACACAACATCCCCATCTCTGAAGTGCAGAGGCCCAGCCCACACCACACTGGAGAAGGATTTGGCTGGATGGTCACACTCAGTGCAGCCCCTGGCTCAATATCCCGGTGGAAACCAGCGTTGAGTGCCATTCCTCAGGGGCTGGGACAGAGGCAGTTTAACACTTTTGTTGGCTACATGGGCAGTGGGACTGAGCTCACCCTCAGTGAGTTTGCCCACAACACCAAGCTGTGAGGTGCAGTCAGCATGCTGGAGGGAAGGGATGCCATCCAGAGGGACCTGGACAGGCCTGAGGGCTGGGCCTGCACAGGCCTCATGAAGTTCAACAAGGCCAAGCACCTGGACCAGGGCAATCCCAAGCACAAACACAGGCTGGGTGGAGAATCAATCAATAGCAGGTCTGAGGAGAAAGACTAGGGGGTGTTGGGAGATGAGAAGCAACATCCTCTTGCAGCCCAGAAAGTCAAACATATCCTTTTGCACACCACCAGGATGTGCTTGGCTTTCTGGGCTGCATCCAAAGTGGTGTAGCCAGCAGGGCAAGCAAGGTGATTCTCCCCCTCTGCCCTGCTCTGGTGAGACCCCACCTGGAGTCCTGCACCTACATCTGGGGCCCACTACATAGGAAGGATGTGAACCTGATGGACAGAACCCAGAGAAGGGCCACCAAGATGATCAGAGGGCTGGAACACCTGGACTATAAAGGCAGACTGAGGAGAGTTGGGGTTGTTCAGCCTGGAGAAGAGAAGGCTCCAGGGAGACTTTAGAGCAACCTTCCTAATGGCAACCTGCTAGAGAGCTGGAGAGGGACCTTACCGACCTTACAGGGGCATGTAGTAACAGGACAAGGGGGAATGGCTTTAAACTGAAGGAGGGTAGGTTTAGGTTAGATATGAGGAAGAGATTCTGTTCTATGAGGGTAGTGAGACACTGGAACAGGTTGCCCAGGGAAGCTGTGGATGCCCATCCCTCAAAGTGTCATGGCCTGGCTGTTTGGGACTTTGAGCAACTTGATCTAGGGAAAGATGTCCCTGCCTATGACAGGAGGGTTGGAAATAGATGATCTTTAGGGTCTCTTCCAACCCAAATAAATCTAGGTTCCTATGAATTCTATGTCATGGGATCCTGGCTCTCAATATATAACTTGAAGAAAAGTCTGCTATGATTACTCATCAATGCTTGTGGTAAACTTGTTTTCTGTCATGACCTTCTACAGACTACTCATATCTCACTTCCCAAATTCTGCTGCCCTCAACGAGAAAGCTGCTTCCAAATAATCTTAATGACATCTTAAATAGTTCTTCTCTACCTAAAGTATATAGCTGTCTCATTTCTGGTTCTGAATGAATTTCTATAGTAAAGATCTTCCATGATGATAACTTAAAGTTGGACTTTTTTATTTAGAAGAGAGTTTGCTCTCTTCCAAAATCTCCTCTATCCTGTTGCATCTCTTATTTTTTTGCTTTATGCAAATCCAGTACACTGCAAGTCTGCACATTTCCTATGTCTTAATATCCTCCTGTCTTTGCATCAGATTTGAGCACCACTTCTTTTACATTTGAGGCCTGACACTGCTTATGTTTTGCCTATTTATCTCTCCAGTCTTCTTATCTTTACTTACATAAACATGTCTTCCTCTCCATGCCCTTATCTAAAACAAAGCGATGGTATCTGTTCACATGCATTACTAATTCCACAGTCAATGGTAAATACTCAGAAAATAAATCAGTGTTACTGTGAATAGCACACTGAAAACCTCAGAACAGTCAAGAGGAGTGTCAAAATCCTATATTGAATGTTAAAAATCAAGTGGATAAAAATATACAGAACACCCTCCCACAAGAAGCAGTAGTCAATGAGATGTTCCTGGGACAGAGATCATCCATCTGAATTTGTGTTTTGCATTAGTTTCTTTATAGGATCATTATCAGTCTTTCTTTTACTTCTTTAAATAAGACTTTAATTCACATTCCTCTGTTCCAGTGAACATCTATGCAGACCATTTTGGAACACCAGTCTGATCAAACAAAACTAGAACACCAGACTGCATTCATCAGAACAGTTTAAACACAGTGTGCAGTTCAAGTGCCTGAGCAGTTCATTTCCTGCCAACTCTTATCTGTTTTCTGTCTTTTCCTCTTATGTCTCTGTCCTCATTGCTAATTATTCTGACTTGGAGCTTTAATAGCTGAGGCATTTTCTCTACCACTGACCACAGAACTGTGCTGGGGAAATGCTGTGGCTTAGGAAAGGAGAGGGACCCTGGAGTTTAAAATTATTGTATCAGTGAGGAAGTGGAGAAACGGATACAATATTATTTTAAAACAACCCACACAAGAGTATTCTGAAAAAAAACCAACCCCAAACATATTTTTCAGTGAAAGATGTGGGCGACATTCAATTTCTGGTGACAAGTATTTAACACAGACTTTTCGTTCTGAAACAGTGTCACCCTTCCTCTCTCAACAAGAGTCCCTTCTTCATTCTGATTGCAAGAGTAAGTATTACCTGTCCTTATCCACAATACTTGTTTTTTCCATTTTTTAAATTCATAAACAAGGAAAAGAGAAAGACAGTTTAAGACAAAGCTAAATGAAATTCTTCACTTCTCTTTAAAATGCTGATTTAACCTCGTATTTTTGAGGTAGCTTTTCCTCAAAGGGCACCCCAGTTTCTTATTCAAAGACAGTATTTTCCCGTGGAAATTTTCAGTAAAATTAGTGTTGTCAATAGCAGAGTGAGCCACAGGATTTTGCAGCTCTTAATTCACCCTGTACAGAACTAACATAATGCACACATGTGCTTTACCTAGATCATTCTTATCTACACAAAACTCCTGTCTGTCCTATTTGTGTTCCCACACTGCTCAGCATCTTCCCCATGGTACCAACATTTATGCTGCTTTATGCATCCCGTTTTTTTTACTCTCACCACACAGTCTGGCTCCTCTCTTTTTCATGAAGCATCTCCATTTTTGCTGGTGCAAAAGTTATAGCACTTGGTGAAAAAAAAGGTAAAAGGAAGGAACCTTATTAAACTTTGTAAACAAGTCTCTGTGCACAGAGTGCTGCATTTCTTTACAGCTTCTAGTACCCATCAAATTTCACCAAATGTCACCTGGTGAAATTTCAGCATACAAACTTCTCCACTGCTGCTCAATGGATAGCTCATCCTCTGGGATAACACATTTAAGCAGTGGGGGGCAATGGCCAAGCAACTTCACCTGGCAAAAGGAGTGAGAATGTGTGAAGGAAACAGCCCTGCAGACACCGAGGTCAGAAAAGGAGGGGCAGGAGGTGTCCCAGGTGCTGGAGCAGCAATTCCCCTGCAGTCCCTGGTGCAGAGATCTACCTGCAGCCCATGGAGCAGCCCCACGGTGGAGCAGGTGGATTTCTGAGAGGAGGCTGTGACCCCATGGGAAGCCCGCACTAGATTAAGGGCACATAATAGTGAATTGTTTTTTGTGTTTGTTTTCCAGACAAAAATGTAATTTCAGCTGTGCCAAAAAAAATTGCTCAATATTTCAGCTTTTGTACAAATTTTTGCCCCCTTCAAATTAGATCAGTTTCTAAACAAAACCATCATTTAAATGTGAAGTATCAGTGTTTCATTTTGGAAATATTTACTGCTTCCTTGTTTCAAACCTTCAGAATGAGACATTCTGCAGTTTTCCTGAAAACTGTCCCATACTCACAGTATTTTTTCAGATTCTGCAAAAAATTAGTTTTGGATTTGTAATATTTTAGCTGGCAAGGGTGGATATGCAGTAAGAGTACACTTACAACTTATTTAGGAGTTCACAAGGTCTGAAACTTAAAAGTTCACATGAGACTGTGTATATATATGGGAAGTGTAGAATTCCATGTGCTAAGTGGGTACCTAAGAGAGAATTTTCTTGGAGGTTGTGCCAAAGATGTGATAAACAACTAGCAGAAGTAAAAGCAGTGAGAAACATGAAGTCTCTGTCTAGTTTCCCAAGACTAAGATTTCCTTTTTGATATTAAACTCAGCATTGAATAATCTCCTCTGGTTTTACTCTCTGAACTCTGCTGCAGCGTTTATCTTCAGTCATCAGCCTCCTGAGGAGAGCCAATGAACGGAAGCCAGAATTGCTCAGCCTGTTTCCTCAGTGTTTGCCTGGGTTCTCAGCACAGGAAGAAGCTCTGAAAAGTCAGAAGGAGGAACCTCTCCAGCTTTGAGGAGCCAGTCAGCCCAGAGCATGCACAGCTGAAGGAGAGGCATGGGAAAGGGGAAGAGGAAACGCTGACACTGGCTGCTGAGGATGTATTGGCAGGCAAGAAATGCTGCCCTGACCACAGTTAAGTTGGTGGAGGGATGGATGGAGTGAGGGAGCTGCCTGAGCCATGAAAGCAGGAACCAACATGAAGATTGCTGGGAAGACCGTGTATGTTTTTGTGCTGCTCACCATCACCATGGTCATGAGATTAACAGGTGAGTCTAACTGGACCAATTGGCCATTGGGATGTAAGAATGGGAAATGTGCAAAGCTCCTTTCTTTATAAAAGCTATAAATAGTTATATGTCTTTAATTAAGTGCTAAAAATTGTAATGCACAGTTAAGATAGGCTTTCCCAATACCCACTCCTGCTCATCTTTTCTTAGTGGTCACAAGGCTGCCAGGTATTTCCCTGTGACTTCCATGTAGGCAACTATGTAGTGACCCTTAGCTGGGAGCATACAATTTGTCACAAATAGCCTTTTTACTAAGACCTCCAAATCACATCATCTGAGAAAATGAGTCTTTCAACACCCTAAAAATATGCCTGGGAAAGTGTTTGGGAACTTGAAGCTTTTGGACATGTAGTTTCTGCTGAAGAGAGGCTGCAGGCACTTTGAAATAGGGCAGGGATCTCTTGGACCTTTCAGAGAAGTAGAAAGTCTGGTGTGCTGATAGAGGGGAGGAGCTTCTGGAATTTCATTCTAAGGTGCATGGCCAGTATCAAGATGGGAAAGGCTTTTGTACTAAGGGCAATGGCAGTCCAAATTTTCTGTCTTTCAGTGTATTTACTTCATTTTAATACAGTTTAACTACAGCAGTTAATGTTTCTCACATACTGCTCATTTGCATTTTCAGAGCTTATGTTTTTCCAGACACCATAAAGCTATCCAGGGATTTGATGATGGGGCTAAGGATTTGAGGAACAGTTCCAGAAACTTAAACTGTTTCTGTACAGGAGGAGGAAGACAGATATGACTGTGAGATCCAAATTCAACTTTGGACATCTCTGTATAATATGTAACATGCATGTGTCCATTCCTATTTTGGACAGATAGAACTAAACTACATGGACATTGGTCAGAAAATAAAAATATCTCCTTTGTGGTATTTTAAAGCAAAACAGATGCAGTCATTGTTAGCAGTGATGGAACACCCATCTATAATGTCTGGTGTGATGAGGAGGGATTCTAAATAGTTACCCCAGTGCTACCCACTGGAAAAAATTTAAATACTTCATGAACATTATTAACATTATTTGGATCATTAACCTCCCAACAGGCACACTGGTGGTAAAAGATCTGTCCCTATTCTCTAGGTAAGAACTGTCTCAAAAGAATACTGAGGAACCTGCTCAAGTTCATGCAGATCAATTATGGTAGCATCAAAGACAATCTACATTTTTGAAGACAGTTGCTCAAAAAGTAAAGGAGTGTGAATACATCACAGAATATTGAAGAAAAAGTGGGGAGACAAATAGAAGTCCTACTAGCAAAAATTATTTTAAAAAATTCACTTTGCTGGAAATATTTTTAAAAAGTCCAATGCCAAAAAGTGGAGAGTTTTCACGCTAAGGTGTTTGGATTTTAACTTATTGGTGTCTTAGTTAACCAATTATATTGCCCTTCAAAGAATATAAAAAAGATGTTCCATTGAAATTAATTTCACACCTGAAACCTCTTTCCTCAGACTGCTCCCAATAAAAAGCAGCCTACATTTGATGGGAAGTTTTTAGCTAGCACTGCTCCTTAACTTGTTTCCTTCAGTATGAGGGTGGCTCTTCCGAGTAAGATTTAGCAGCAAGGGTTTTTTCCTTCAGAGATCACAGGCTAAATGTGTCAAGCTGATCTAATGTGCATTTTCTGTCCAGATAATTTTAGTCTTCAGTGTTGCATGAAGCTCAGAAGGAACTATGTCCCCCCTTCTGAAGACTAGAGCAAGCTACTCTGAAAGAAATGAAGTAATGGAAAATTTGTTGTATGTAACCAGACTTTATCTCCATTAACATTTTCCTTAACATTTCCTCAGCGTGTTTTTTTGGGTGACTGGGTTAGTTTTTACCACAGAAGATGGAGCAGCTCAGACAAAAGGATGAGGTTGCTTCCTAATTGTCATACCTAGATCTGCCCTCAGGTAGAGTTGGATAATAAACTACTGAAGTTGTTGGGGCATGATCTCTACTAAAAATCCTTTTGTGACAATCTTCAGTAGCAGCAGTGAAAAAGATTCAACATTAAAATATGTTTGGTAATGCTCTGAAGGTTTCTCTACTTAGCTAAGCGCACACAACACCTCAAATGGTTGTGTATACTCCAAGGGAGAGTGGTAAGGACAGGCAAGGACTTCCATGAGAAGTCCATGCAATAAATCTCTTTTGTTTTTGAAATAACATTTGCAGCATTTGACTGGGTATGTACTGCCTCTGTAGTTTATCCTGTGACAATGGATATGTGCAAGAGCTTTACAGGAAGTTGCAAGATATCCATTATCAGTAAAGAGATGAAATTCCCTGTGGTTGTTCAGTTTTATCAATAGTGAAAAATTGAAGTCAGTGACATTGTGCTGGAATAATAGACTATGAGGTGAATGAAAGTAAAGTTAATTTACAGAGCAACCTAGCTACAGTTCAAGTTTGCCTGCATATATAACTTCCTTGAATGCTACTGCTTTCATTTTGTTTCTTTCCTTAATAAAACCAGTACATTCTTTTTCACTAGTGTACCAGTATTTTATTGCCTTTTGACTATCTCTGCCCTAGTATGTTTCACTGCATCTGTCTCTGTTGACTTCTATTCTAGTTTATGATGGAATCTTGCTCCAGATACAAAAAATCATAGCCAAAAAATCTATTATGGTAAACTTACATTTGTCTTCATTTCACTATTTCCTTGCTGCTTCTTTGGGACAGTGTGCAGGAATTATTCTGACTTCTTTTACTCTAAAAGCATCTGAACACAAGCAGACTGTTTTTCTCATCCAAATTCTTTAGAAAGAATTCTGTACCATTAAATAAAGCAAACATTTTCATAGAACACATCTAAACTGCCATAGCCCAATCTTCAAAACACATCCTTATGATACCAACATTTTATTTTGCTGTGGTCCAAACACAGAGTGTGTTTTTGCCTCAACTTGTGTGCTGTCAAAACCATGGAAAGAAGGAAGTTCAGTCTTCTAAACTGATCACATACTTCATTACTTACAAAGCAAGCAGATTTTCTTTAACTGTGAATGCACTTCTAGAGGTAGGTGCTACTTAAAACTCACGGCTGATATATTTTGTAGTTAGAGGTGCAATCATTCTTAAGAAAAAAGCATAGAGGATTTTCTTATGCTGCCTTGTCTTGGTGTTGAATAAGACAGTGCTGGGATGAAAACTGCAATACTAAAGGTAAGCACTAAACAAGGTATGACTGTGCTTTAACCATATAAAAGTGAGGTCAGAAGTATGTTTTCATAGTATTTTGTTATCTGCTCTCTGCAAAGTATGAAAAAGAAGGCACACAACCTACAGTTTGCAGAAAATGATCTATTTTTGTTTAGAATAGTAGGAAAATGCTGCTTAAGCATAAGTGAAGAGTACTTGGTTTATTTTTCTTCTCATGTGGCCGAGAGTAAAAGGCCAAGTTCAGCACATAGAACAAAATATAAAACAATCTGCATCTGTTTCTATACTGAGAACTGGAATCACTTTGTCACATGTGGTGTCACAGTGCTACTCTGAAAGCAATACTACCCAAGGCACTTTGACATCAGGTGCAAATCCCTTTTGCCCTCATCCATTCCAGCTCACATTCTGCTAGAAGAAAGATTTACTTTGCACAGTTCAGAAGTAGCAAAGTTCAAAGTTTACTGCCAGACTGATATACTGTGTGACAGCTTATTAAGCTCAGTGATGATTTATTATCAGCTGAGGATATAACAGTGTTTGTTCTCTTCATTTAAGAAGTGTACCTATCCTTTTTTTTTTCCTACAGTCATAATATATTGAGACATAACCTATTTACATGGGGATAAATCACTGATTTGCTGGATCAAATTGCAGGCATTTTATTAGAAAACACTCTTCACAAACAATTTGAGCACCAAAACAAGTACCCATTTTATTGAAAAGCTGGTTTAAATACTGATTAAGGCATGGTTCTGTATTCAACTTTCCAGTCAAAATTTGTTGGACTACCTATTTTTTATTATTACGACATTTTTAGCGGCTGAATTTCAGCACATATCTAACATTCTACTTATCAAGGTCAACTGATTTTTCTTGTGTGACAGATCAACTATTTATACTAATAACACTGTGTTCTTCCTGCTTTCAACAAATTTCCTCGCATGCTGCTGATACAGCCAATGCCTCTGTAAAAACTTAAATAAAAACTTAAATGGAATTTCGGCAAAAATCAGCTGCTGAGAAACATTATCAGCAAGCTATCTTAAAACTGGCGCCGCCATTTAATTACCTTTTCTTTCTCTCCTTAACCCAGTTCTTTATCCATCCCTTGGACAATTGTAGTCCCTGTAGTTGTCCTTTATTCTTTCAGCTTAATTTTTTTTCAAGCGGACACTATATCAAACACATCTCTACCTAAGTGAGCTTTAGCATCTTTTCATTGCCTTCAAAATTAGCTGTCTTGAAAGACTGCTTGAAAAGATACTAGAGAAAGCGTAAGAAAAATAGAAAAATTACATGCTAGGAACTAGCAACTGGGATGTTCCACCTTGAGAAGGAAGACTGAAACCTTGAGATCCCAATTGACTGCTATCAGTGTCCTCAGCCCTCTGCAACATATAAAGTCACGTTGAAGTTGGCAATCTTAAAAAATCCAGCCATTCTAGGAGCACTTCATATTGTAA
This sequence comes from Melospiza georgiana, assembly GCF_028018845.1. NCBI lineage: Eukaryota > Metazoa > Chordata > Aves > Passeriformes > Passerellidae > Melospiza > Melospiza georgiana. Next base: position 86,177,488 of record NC_080431.1, read on the forward strand.
AACCAAAGGCAAAGAGCATGAGATTACTATCTCAGTTTGCATGAAACAGCAAGAAAAAGTGATAATACTTAATACTTTTCTTGGTGGCAAGAAAAGTACTGCAAGTGGCATGGTAGTGGTCACAGAAAATAAATGTGTTAAAAGAAGAACAAAATAAAAATTTTGAGTATGAGGAAAAAAGGAAATTTGAAGATAAAGGAAATTCCTAACTAGAATGAAAGGAAAATAAATCATCTTTTCAAGGAATAATGATAACTATGGGTAAAAGAGTGTGAGTGTGAAACTAGCAATAAAGGTATAACTCTGTTTTAATATGTCCTGTTAAAGATACATCCATGCTCAAAAATCTGTGATCAGGAAACAGAGGCTTATGAACTTAGATCAGCTATTTGATGTGTTTCTATAATGAAATTTAAAGTCATCTAACTACTTGCTTCTCACCCGAAACACAGGAGAGGTTTTTAGCCCACACTCCATCCTGTGCTGTTGTGACTGTGTTTTCAAAGTCACAAAGCTACACTATATAAGAATCTGTCAGTACATCAGCAATTCCTACCCTAGTACAAAGCACTTCTCTTTATCTTTCATTTCATTCCAGACAAGCCTTGCTGGGTGTCACAGGAACTCTGTGGCAGTAGAAGGGGAAAACAGATGCACAACACAGACTTGTATCTGAACTCTTCCAAGCATCCAGTGCTGCCTTTTTGCTTACAACTTGCTGTGACTCATATACTACATTCATTCCAAGATACAGTTAGTCATTGGCTGTGGTATGATCATTGTTTCAGTTCATTATATCTCTGAGTTTAATACCTACAGAGGGTGTTGGGGATGATGTATCAAAATGCTCTGGTAAATTATTACTGTAAGAACTAAAGAATCAAGAGGATGTCTGAGAAATATGTCTGAGAAAGTAAAGTAGTCTCTTTAAAGTGCAAAAAACTCTTTAACAGTTATATTTTGAAAGAGACTGTCATGGAAATTGAGGCAATAAAAATTTCTACTGTGGTTTAAAACCTGCTATGAAGAATAACAGAGGTTGGAAATCTTTCGTGTTTGAAAGTAGCACTTTCAACCTGCATAGCTGTCTCTGATTTTGCAGTGATTCCCCTCAGAAGTTTAGTGGCTTTACAATCAAATGATCCTGTTTATAAAACCTTTGTTATTTTAGTGTGAGAAAGTCTCTGAGAAATAGGAGAAATGACAAAATCAGTGATACTGAAAATAAGCTAGTTATAGCTTATATATAGAAAATAAGCTAGGTGCAACTAGTTATTCATGAGAGCTTTCAAACACACTGCAAAAACCACACTGAAAATAACAGAGCAAATTTTTTCCCCCAGTCTTTTCAAATTATAGTAACCTTACAATGACAATAATAACCAGCACATTTTTGAAACACAAATGTGAACTCCTCAACCAAGTTTATTTTTTCCATAAAAGTGGAATCTGTCAGTGCATTGGAATATGCACTCAGTGCACTGCAATACAGCTTGAGAACCTTCTCAGACATGGCTTGAAGTCTTCTGCAAGTCAAGGAGAGACAATGAGATGGCATAATTGGATTTCAGAGGCTGCAGTCAAACTGGAGAACCTCAGTCTAAAGGCCTGCTACTATCAGATGAGTCTCCAAGGTGAAACCTGGTCACAATGGATTTGCATTCACAACCAAAATAAAATGGTTCAATCTGGTGCTGTTCAGAACTCCCAGCACCTGACTCCTCTGTTTTCCACATCAGTGTGACAGACAGTACATACTTCTGGTTTCCTGAGCTTTGCTCTTTCTGTCTAACAGAAAAAACAATTGCTGTTCTCCAGTCAACTCAATTGTGAAGAACATAACTGAAAATGAGATGTTATTTACAATAAATATGCAATCCTTTATTTCATATCTCTTGTGTGCAATGAAATAACAGTGCTAACATTTAATTACCATCCCATAGTTAGCACTGCACCAAGATGAGTTGACAGCTCAGACCTTCAAATCTCTTGTTTTCTGCAGGCCCACAGAACTTGAGGCCTTGCCGCACTAATTATCCCCTTTTTCAGCCACAGCAAGCTGTCGGTTCAGTTCAGCTGTAAGATGAGATTTCACCTCAAGAGCTGTAGCTGTGCAAAGTGCTGGTCTGAGCTTTTGAGCAGACAAATGCTAATGTGGATGTCATAAATCTGCCTTAATGCATTGGTCACAAATCAATTGGTTATCACAGCAGCAAATTACTTTTAGCCATTTTGCAGCATGAAAAGACCATTCCAGAAGACAGTGGTGTGGTGAGAGGTCTGAATTAAAATACTTGCAGCACTGAACATTTTCTCTTAACAGAAGTGGAATACTGTGCTGGTTTTTAGCAGGGAGAGAACTCGTTTTCTTCATAGTGGTTTCTATGGAGCTGGATTGGTGCTGGAAACTGTGTTGACATTACAGAGATGTTTTGAGCAGTGCTTACACAGAGCCAAGGCCTTTTCTGATTCTCACACCACCACTGAGTGGACTGTGGTCCAAAAGAGCTGGGAGGGAACACAGCCAGGACAGCTGACCCCAGCTGGCCATAGGGATATTCCATGTGGCATCATGCTCAGCATATAAAACTGGGGGAAGAACAAAGAAGGGATGCTTGGAGCTATGATGTTTGTCTTCCCAAGTCACCATTATGCATGATACAGTCCTGCTTTCCTGTAAATGGCTGAACACCTACCTGCCCTTGAGATGTCTTGTTTTTCTTGTGTGCATAGCTTTTGCTTTACCTATTAACCTCTGAGTTCTCTCACCTTTCTGATTCTCTCCCCATCCCACTGTAGGGGGAGTCTACGAGAGTGAGCTCGTGGCTGTGTGGGGCTTTGTTGCCAGCTGGGATTAAACCACAAAAACCACTTCTGTTTGTTTAGTTCTCCTGTAGAGGAGACATACACCCTCTAGGTTTAGTGAAATTCCCAGAGGAAAGGGGAGATTGCACCTTCCCTCAGAGGTCCTGAGTACATATCCAAGAGCACAGGCTGGGGCAGGCAGCATAAGGAGGACAAAGGAAGCAGATCAGGAGACCTTGGCAAAGGGCTTGATTGTAGCAGGCCCACAAGAAGTCATGGAAGTGAGGGAAAAGGAGCCCAGGTGTGATCTTGTAAAAAATGTGCAACCTGACAAGTCAGCAAAAAGGTGTGGAGTAGAAAAGAGGACTGAGGGAAAGAACCTGTTCTTTAGGGACAGAGGGACCAAAGGAGATTTATTTTCATGTCTTTACTTTCATAAGTAAAGCCAGCAATTCTGTGTCCCTTGCAGACCTGTCACTTTATGATGTATTGATTTATATTCTAATAAAATATACTTTTAGATACTTAATGGTTTTTGGTATGCTGATTAGAAAGAGAAAGTAGAATATGTCCAACTTCAGTCCAATGAGAGGTCCTACCAACATCTTCAAAGAGGAGGAAATGCTAAGGCTGACCAGGAAGGATGGGATAGGGATGGGAATAACTTCTATTTAAGGAACTGCCTTTGTGCTTGAGGATCCCATAGCTATTTACACATTAACTTCTGAGAATATACATTTTGGATTCTGAATAAAGCTAATTCTGTGGTAAGATCTAGCAAGTTTTGACATTTCCTGGGATAATATCTTAGTTTGAAATAGAAGGTTCATCAGAAACTTCCATGAAAATAGATGACATTATTCTTCATGGTTTGGAAGCTCCCCATCAAGTATTACCCAGGTCCAGTCCTATTTTGCTTGTGAGTCACTTCAAAGTCACTTCAGAAACACAAATTAACCAAACCTTTAAGGATTTTTGGCAGACACATTCTTTTGTAAAAGAAATCAAAAGATCATGTTTCTAGCAGCATGTACCCAAAAAAAAGCAAATCAAGGAAGAAAATTCACAATTAATATTTACACTAATGCTGCTTACTTGCACTCTAGCAATAAAAGAGGGCAGTAAAGTGAAAGCAGTTTAACCTTTTATATTATAAGACCTCTTTGAAAAAGTATGAAGCTGTGTGGCTAGGAAAAACAAGATGATTTTTTAGTAATTGATGTGTCATCTGGGGAAATTCTTGTCATACTTAAAGTCTTCTGAATCAATAACAATATACAGGGAATTTCATAAGCCTTCTACAAATTTTCTGTAAACCTAAAATTGTATTTAAATTGATTCAGCAGATTCTAAGCTTTCTGATGTGGTTTCTTATTTGAAGTGAATGGTACCTGATTCATTGAGAGGAGAATATGACAAAACGCATAGCAAAAAGCACCACTTTCACTGCCTCTTTCTTTACAGCCTTGAAGCTTGAAAACCCATTGTGTTGGGGAACTTTTACATTGCAATGAGCTGCTTAGGAGATGCTGAGTTGAAAGACAAGTAAATTTCTGCTGCTTTAATATGTAAATGGAAGTCTACCCAGTTCACTATGCACAACACTGTCATTCTTGCTCAACATTTGCAAACATTATCCAAAAAACCCCCAGCTCCAACACAGGGGCGGTTTGGGTGCTCAGGTTTGCTTAGTCATTTTCAGATGAGGGCAGCCATACTCTGCATGACTTGGAGCTCTGAGGCTCTCAGCAATGTTAAAGCAGGAGAGGAAACACTTTGCTGTCCAACTCTCAGAGGCACTCCTTGAACTCATCCAGAAACTATCACGGGACAAAAGACTTCTTTCAGTTCCGCTCCTGGTAAAATCATCCGAGTTTAAAACACACACCTCACGTTTTCTTGGAATGCCATTTAGGAGAAAAATACTTGTCATTTAAAAACACCTCCAGAGTAACAATGTGTCACAGAACATTCTTAACAGCTGAATTGTCTTCATCCAAAGGATACTTAATGCTCAGAATGAAAAGGCAAAAGCATTTGAAAGAATATGTAAGTTGAAATGCAGTGAAGTGTGCTCATTTTGCAAGTCAGAAATAATTTCCCCAGAAAACAGTCAAACAAAACCAAAAGTAGTTGAGCTGGAATGGTTCATTCACTTAGATTCAAGAAGATAATTAGATTTCAGACAATATTAATAAGTTAAAACCAACAGTAGTTTTCTCAAAGACGCCAATAGTAATGATTTTACTAATTGCTTAAAGTTGATGCTCATTAAGACCACTTCCTATAGCATTGTGAATGTTTAAGAACTGGGCTTCACAGCGGGCTGGACAGCAGAAATAATATAATTCTGTATCTGGGCAAGTAGTAGAAAAACCCAACAAAGTCAGGTCTTGTACCACAGAGGAGGATTGAAAGGGTTTCATTAATTCATGCAAAAATTGAATCTTATAATTCTTTGCATGTTCCAGATGTATTTTCAATTACTGCTTTAGTGTGTTTGCTGGTAAGCTTTGGGGAGGGGGTTAACAGTTTTGGAATAATGTGGAAAAATTATTTGTCAGTACCAATCAGATTGGTTAACTTGAGCTGTCTGTCCAGATTAATACAGGTTTTGAAAGTAGTGCTCTGGTTTTCTCCTCACACATGGCTTTCAGACTAAAGCCATTACTCAGCCAAAGGAAAGAGCAACTCATTTTCCACTACTGACAGAGAACTGAGAGATCAGTGGTTTACTGTCCCAAAGTTTAATGGCTGCCAACTAAAAGAGGAAATAAGTGATAAAGAGAGGTTTGTTTGGACTACAGCTGTGGGTATTATTCCTATAAACCCAATAATTGTGAAGTTTCATTCACAAACATTGTGAAATCTAGGGATTGCTTGCTTTTAACTTCAGCAGAAGCCAGAGGACACAAAAGTCCCATTCCCTCAGCTACTCTTCACACTGGATTACAACCTGCTCTCAGACTCTTCTCTCAGTGTCACAAGCACCTCACAAAAGAGGCTGCCTGTGTACATGTAGGCAAAACTAATGCGCATATAAGAAAACCCTGTGCCATGAGGCAAAATCCTTCCTTCCCTCCCCCACAAAGCTCCACCAGTGTTATGTGCACCTGTGTAATGCCTGAAAGGTGTAGACAAGGCCAAATCCCACTGTATGGGATTTCATATGAATGCAGAAGTAAAAGTTGTTTATTTTGTTGGCAGCAACAGTTAAGAGAAAAGCCACTGTCGTGTGGCCAGATGCAAGAGTCACATTCCTGTATTTCAGGCCCTGTGAGCAGCCCACTGGAGGATTTGCTCACACAAGCACAGCCTTTGGATGCGGAACCACTGAAGACAATGGGCAGGAGTAGGGTCCTGCTCCAGTATCCAGTCTTATCCACTAAGATGATCCTCAGTGGGAAATTTGTATTGCAGGGGTTGGCTGTGACAGGCCACTGGATCCATAATCCACGGCTGTAGGAAGAGATGACAGACAACGTGCAGATGAGCACAGCCATGGCCTCACACTTGTTTGTAGCACTGCAGACATTTCCCTGTGAAGTCCAGATCGCAACTCCTGGGCTCCCTCTCACACATTCTCTTTTTTTTCTCCTCAGGGCACAATTCCTCAGCCTTAGTGATGACTGTAGGTAACAGCTCAGTTCTCAACTGCTCTTTCAAAGGAAATATAACTCTGCTTAAATGGACAATAACCCCCAAGGCTGGAGGCCTGTGCACCATGGTATACAGGGCTGATAAGAACAAGACACACAGAACAACCTGCAGTGACAACATAAACTTGATATTCAGAGCAGATCTGCCCCCTGACCTTGAGATACGGCAAGTGGGACTAGCCCAGGAGGGAAATTACAGCTGTGATGTGGCATCAGCAGAAGGGAATTTCCACACAAGGTACCACCTGACCGTGCAGGGTAAGGAATGTGCAAAAGTGGAGCTGGTTTTTTATTAGACTAATGAAGGTAGGGTTAGATTAGATATTAGGAAGCTATTTAGTATTGTGAAGATAGTGCCACTGGAACACTGATTGTCCAGAGAAGCTGTCGACATCCCAGTGTCAAAGGCCAGGCTGAGTGAGACTTGAAGCAACCCAGTCCTGTGGAAGTTGTCCCTTTGCATGGCAAGGTGGTTGGAACTAGAGGATCTTCAAAGTTCTTCCAACTTAAGCCATTCTGTGATTCTTGTTGGGAAAAATCATGCATTTCATTGGGTGTATCTCTTTTCTCTTTATTTCCCATAACTCCTCTCCCTTCTGCTGCTCCCTTTTTCCACTGTCTAGTTAGAAATGACAGGTGTGAAGGAATTTCCCATGTACACACAGAGGATATGAATGGCTGTGATGAGGCTCAGCTGGATGGGGGAGAGTTGGGCAGAAGGGAAAAGAGAGCTGTTCTTCATCTCGTGTGTGTTGGGCCTATGTTGTGGGTGGGATAGGATGGGATGGGGTGGGATGGGATGGGGTGGGATGGGATGGGATGACAGCCCAGCCTTATTCTCCTCTTTTCACTGGGTTCAGTTCAGGTTCATTTTGGGCAGAGGACAAGACCAGCCCAGCCCGGCTGTGCCAAACTAACTGCATGCCTGTCCCCTTGCTGGTGCTTTGCAGCCCCCCCGAGGCTGAGCCTGTCCTGTGACGAGCAGGGCAGCCCCGTGTGCGAGGCAGCGGCGGGGAAGCCGCCGGCTCAGCTCTCCTGGGCCCCAGAGGGCAGCTCCACTGCGGAGGAGAGGTGCCACGACAACGGGACAGTGACTGTTCTCAGCAAGTTCACAGCATGTAGCACCAGTGTCACCAGTGTGACCACCTGCATGGTGTCCCACCCAGCTGGGAACTGGAGCCAGTCCATAGCCTGCTGTCCCTCAGGTGAGCTTCCCTTTGTATGCTCCATGTTCAAACCCCTGTCCAGCTTTCTCATCTCTTGTTCTTTCTAGGAAGGAAAATCTCTGAAATATACAGAAATCTTCAGTCAAGTCCTATAGAGACAAGAGTATCATCCCTGACTGCCTTTGTCCAGAAACATCACTGGCTTCTTTGTGTTCTGGACATTATTTCCTAATGCTTTCTTCCCTAAGAGGGATGTATATAAGTATGGTAGTATCCTTGTGGTAGTGGAAATGCTTATGTAAACAGGGAGAAAGCAGTCATTAACTTTGTATTCAAATAATCACTTGGAATGTGAATATTAGGATTATTTTTTTTTGGATGCAAACTTTAATATCATGGTAAGAGAGACGGAGAGCCAAGTCTCAAGTGGCTGGCAGAAAAAATTACATTCCTTCATTCCAAATTGTGAATGTCTGATAACATATGACCCTTGGGTTCTGGTTTTTTGTTTTCTTGTTGCTTTTGAGAATATTTATGACTACTGAGAAATGATGAGTCCTTGAGAGGAACTCAGATGTGGCTTAGTGAAAATATATTATGAGTGGCCATTGTGACACTAGTGGAATCTAGTTTTGCCTGTGACAGAGACTCCATTTGTACTTCTCAGCAAAGTTTCATTACTATGTTCCTTTCTGCTGAAGGACATTCTATTTGTTTTACAAGCATGCTGAAAATGCATGTATGTTCTAAAGCAACTTTAATCTTCTACTGAAATAATACAGAAACTGAGCAGAAGATATAACTGAGACTGTCTCTTTATATTTAGAGAAAATCGTCACCAACGTTTTCCTGTATGCCTGCATCATTACTTGTGTTCTGATCATTATCACCTTGCTGGCTGTGATTTACTATTTCAAGCTCCATGGTGATAGGTATGTACTTATGCTAAGGTGCTAAGTCTAGTGCTAGAAGAAATTTTAAAATACTCTTTGTGTCTTGAAATCACATGATTCTGTCAGTCTGTGCTGCCGTGATTAACCAAATTAACTACATCAAATATTTCTGTACTGAAGACACTGTGCACTGTGCATTGCACACATCTTCACAGAATGATTCCCTGAGTAAAATATAAATGGGAAGAAGTTGGGCAAGGACCCTGATTGCATTGCCTCCTAAAGGGGAACACTTCTTTCTGATAGGAATCTGTGAGAGTAAATCTTCTTCAGATACTGTCATAGTCTGCCAGTATATTTCTTGGTTAGATCAGGGCACTGGTTCTGCTGACTAATAAGTTCCACTAAATGCCAGAGGACTGAACAATGCCGGCCTGCCATATGAGCAGAAGGGACAGCAGGTCTATCTTTATTTACTAAAAAATTCGTTGAGTGAAGCTGGGCTGGGCTCTGGTCCCTTTAGGGTTTCCTATGGAAAGGAAAAAAACAAAAAACCCGAAGAAAAAAAAAAGTAGTTCTGAGGAATACCTACAGAAATAATTTATGGAGTGGAAGGATGAATTAGCACCTGTACTGAAAACCTCAGCTAGGTTCCTCATTTGCCTGTTACAAACTGTTTTTCTCTCAGGCCTCTTCCTTCAGAGGTAAAGAATTAGTTCAATACCATTTCACTAACTGCAAATTGTATATCCTTACAGAGGGGTTTGATTCTAATCTGCTTCCAATTTATGTATAAGGACCCGCAAACATAAGAAAAAACTTCTTAAGAAAAGTAGGGTGCTATAATTTCAGGATCAAATGTCAAGGAGAGAGAGACATGAGAAGGTTTTACTCTTGAAGACAAGAAAAAGAAATGTTTCATAAGCTTTTGATCAAAGAAACCAAGCTGTGATCCAGCTAAACATATTTTAATACCTTTCTTTTTCACAGACCATGCCACAGAACCAAACCTCCTGAAATTGCTCCCATACATTCCCAACAGGTAAGGAGAATTATGGAAATTAGACCATCACCAAATCATGGTGATTCTGGTAGCCCTGGAAACATGATCAGTGAAAGAAAAACATTAGATTTTTACTCTCAGCTTTCAGCAAGTACTAGGGCGTCTGATATATTTACTCTTAGCTCTTTATAGGACAAAATGAAGTTATTATCTTCACCATAACTTTGACTTGTAGCAAACACTAGAGGTGTGTTCCAACAGCAAACACTCAGCTAAAGCCCTCCTTTAACAAGGAGACAGTCCCCCCAAATTTCCCTTGTCATATCACATACCCTGACCACAACTGCTCTCCAAATAGTAGTCAGGAAGGGAGACAATAGCATGGGTTGGGAGATGTTAAGAAAACTGTTATTGAACAAGAAGATTAAGCAATAAGATTAACAGACACCAAAATCAAAAGAATATCCCTTTTGGTGTCCAGAATGATAATTGTGTGAATTTTGAAGGCTACTCTTTATCTTGCATGGTCAATCCACAATTAAACCAAAAATCATACTCAAGACAATGGAAGGAGAGCTGAGCTGCAAACTGGGAGATATTTTTGGATATCCTATGTTGTTAGAAGCTTCCTGTGTAACTGAGAAATTCACTTGTAAGCTGTCTCTGTTCGCTGCTGCCAAATCCAAATAACAGCATCTCTACACAGACAAGATGTGTTACAATTATATTGTATCTGTGCACCTACAGTATACACTAGACTCAAATTCTGCCATCAACTTAAAAAGATGCTTCAGTTCCTAAAGAGACTTAATCAATTCTAGTTATTAGTATTCCTGCTGTTCTGCTGCCCTCCCTCCCAGTTGCTGCTAACAGACACAGCAGCATTAATGTAAAATAATGGTTTAAGTACCAGCGTTCTTGCTGTCATGTCGCGGGACTTTGATTGGCATGTCTGTAGACTGAAATGCAGACTGATTAGGAATGAATCAAGGTCAAGACTATAGCCTATCATTTGCTCTTTCTAGAGAATCAGACCATAATAAAAATTTTTTTCAGGCCAAAAAAAGGGAGTGGAAGGGAAAATAAAGCAGGCAAGTGAAACAATACCTCAGCTTCACACTCCAAATCTTTGATAGAAACAGCAATCCACATTCCTTGGTAGAAAAAGAAATGGAGGGGTTTTTTTTCCTGTAGCTGAAGAGGAGTAAATATGAGAGCACTATTTACCAGTTATTTTCTTCAGTCCAGATGAAAGATTTGCAGAGCCTTGCAAAGCTAAATTCCTCCTTGTATTCACAGTTTTTGGTTTTGTTTTGCTAGGATGACACAATGGAAGTAGAACCTTATACTACTTATGTGCAGAAGGAAAATGTAATCTACAACTCAATGTCTGATCTGACAGTGGGGCAGGATCTTCCTCAAGACTTGTGTCCAGGAACATGAATGATTCAACAACATCAGAAAAGGAAAGAGATTCTTTATGGAAGACTGGTTATAGAAAGAAACCTGGAGGATTTCTTCAGATTTTGGGGCAGCACAGATCACTAGGTCTGTTCGAACACCTCTGCTTGCTGATGAGTCCATAATTAATTTTTTTCTCCCTGTTTTGCTTTCTTCCTTGGGAAAATGTGTTATTCCTTGGGAATATATGACTGACCACACACCATAGTTTTTCCTGGAAAAGAAGTTGTGACCAGTCTTCCTTTTGCTGTTGTTGCCTGGGGATCCTAGTTCTGTCAGTCACTTGTAGTTGTTACTTTGATGTGCTTGACACTATGATGTACACATTTGGGAGACCAGAGGAGTGTTCTGTCTGAACTGAAACAAAACACTCTTCCACCAACAGCCACTTTTTTCTAATACATATGTTAATAACACATGATCTGATGACCTACTGATCATCACTGAATACCTCAAACACCAGAAAATAATGGTAGGGAAGACAGATCTGAAAATGGAAATAAGGGGTAAATTTAGAAGGTCATCCACTAAGAAGGAGACTGCACTAGCATGACTAATTCGCTTGTTAGGTTCATATCCAGTATTTCATGCCATTATGGAGTGTCATCCATAAGAATCTGGACAAGGTTGATAAGTAGGCCAATGGGAATCTCATGAGGTTTAACAAGACCAAGTGCAAGGTGCTGCACCTGGGCTGGGACATGAACAGATTGAGAGCAGCCCTGCTGAGAAGGACTTGGTGTGGATGAGAGGCTGGCCATGACCCAGCAGAGTGCACTTGCATCCCAGAAAACCAAACGTGTCCTGGGCAGCATGGCCAGCAGGGGAAGGAAGGGATTCTGCGCCTCTTCTCTGCTCTTGTGAGACCCCACCTGTGGTGCTGCATCAGCTCTGGGGTCCCCTGAACAAGCAGGACATGGACCTGCTGAAGCAGATCCAAAAGAGGCCATCAAGATGATTAGAGGGATGGAACACCTCTCCTGTGTTTCCTCCTCTCTCAGTGAGGAAAGGCTGAGAGAGTTGGGATTGTTCAGCCTGGAAAAGAGAAGGCTTTGGGGTGACCGAATTGTGGCCTTCCAGTACCTGAAGAGAACCTGCAAGAAAGACAGAAATGGACTTTTACAAGAGCATGAAGTGACAGGGTAGTGGGGAATGGATTCAGAATGAAAGAGAGTAGGTTTAGATAAAATATAAGAAGGAAATTCTTTTCTTTGAGGGTGGTGAGACATTGGAGTAGGTTGACAGAGAAGCTGTGGATGCCCCACCCATTGAAGTGTTCAAGAACAGGTTGGATGGAGCTCTGAGCAACCTGGTGTAGTGAAAGGTGACCCTGCCAGTGCCAGGGGCGTGCACCTTGATGTTTTTTAAGGTCCCTTCCAACCCAAACCACTCTATGACTTTGTGATTTCCACTAATTATGTTCATTCTGTGTTTCAGATCACTAGAATGATTATTTTTCTGTAAGATTCCATGAAGATATGGCATTCCTCTCTTTCTTAAGAGTATAAGCATTAAAATACTGTAAAATAACCAAAACCAAAGTAAATATTTCACAAAACAAAACAAATACATATATATCTTCTACAAAGGTGCAATAATGTACAAAAAATATAAAATGCTTGCTAGTTGTAGTAATATTTATTTTTATTACCAAAAATGAAGTTTTGTTTCATTTGTATGTCTAGATATTTTACTGATATTCTTTTCAATGTACTTTCAAGTTCACTTTTTTGTATGCAAATTAGCTTATGTAACTTATTGCGTCTCATTTGGAGGTTACTTATTCTCACCTTCACAAAATATTCCTTGGAAATAAGTAAAATAAATTGTCCCCTATATAGTAGCAGTTGTCAAATTTTTTTTGATTGATGCCTTTCTAGTAAAAGTATGAACTGATTTTACAGTAAGAATAAAGAAACATGTTTATAAGCCTCTGTTGACTACCTCTTATTTCAGTATTTTAAAAGACTGACTGGGTACTGAGGCTGATTGCAGCATCAGAAGAACTGGATTTTTCCTTTAGATTAAGAAATATCTTTTGACACACATTGTTAGAGCTGTCTTTTGAGCTAAGCTCCCAAGGACTATGACACAGAGCTTGGAAAACAGACTTCTAAGCTAATTACAGTTCCTAAATGTATTACTCATGTAAACTGATACAGTTGGTTATTTACTCTCACTCTAGCAGCTATCAAACAGCCACTCTTGCCAGGTGCTTTTTGCCAGCAAGTATTGCTTTTCTCCATTTTTGCATGTCATTTTAGAGTGGAAGGGATCAAAGCTGAGTATCAAGCAGCTACAAGAAACTTTTAAAGGAACTTCGGTTTCCAGCAACTGACCAAGGAAGAAAGCCAGCCAACACAGGCATAATCCTCTGAAATTCCTCACTTAAAATAGGTGTTATACTGACCAGTGATCTGTTTTTCCCACTCAAAACCAGAGTGACATCACGTCTTAAGACTGTTTTTCTGTGGACTGGAAAGTGTTTTACATTGTTCAGTGTTCACAAATGGGGTTCATCAGCTCTTGAAGGTAGATTGTTCCCAGTTTATAAGCAATATATATTCACTGAAGTGTATTACCTGCAAACCTGCTGTCTAGCTGTAGGGTTTTATCATCCTTCACAGGCCTATTACACTGGACTAAATCACATAAGTTCCACACCTGAACATTGCTAAGTTGCTAATTGGTTGATTATTTTCTTTGTCCTTTACTTTGTTCCACATTCAGACCTGCTATGGGCAGAAAAACAGAATTTTAGATTGTGAAAAATAAGATTGAGTTAAGAGTCTTATGTATACACACATGCACAGGTATGCTCTTGGTCCCCAGCAGCACGGAATTCTAAAGCAGAGTCTCTTTGTGCACTCCTCTCTCTCCCTCAGGTGCTTGCTGCTCCTCTGAGCACCATGCTGCTCTTGTGGTGCAGACATCCTCCACACAAAAGTGCTGTCTTGGCTGACTGTTAGCAGTCAGGCCAGCCTGCCCTCTGAACTCCCCAGGATGTTGCAAAGTCACAGGAAGAAAGTCAGCAGCTTTTCAGCTCATCCCGTACAGAACAGTTTTGGCTTTCACCACATTTACCAAGGCTCTATCTCATGCTGCAACTTTTAATTTTGGCAAATTTGCATCTTGCACTTTGACTGCCGTATTTTATCTTCACAGGCATTTTTCAGTCTCCTGACAGGTTCTAACTGCCACTCCTGCTCTAGACAAGCAGTTAATACTCACAGTTATCTTATGACTGTAGAGAGCGCCCAGCTCACACGCACAGCACGGCAGCATGTTCTCTGAGTGAGTAGCTGCTCACCTGTTCTTTAGGATGACAATGGAATGCTAAAAAATGGATGCACCACGAATCCTGAGACTGAACATAGCTTCAGTTTCTGGGTGTCTCTAACTGGAAATGGTTTCACAGGAACAAGGTCAAGCCCTTCACCACTGTAACAAAACCACATAAGATTTGTTAACATTGCAAATATCAGCAGAAAGGTAATTATATCCTCACTTATCTGCTTCAAACAGCTGTCCTAATAACAGAGTCCAGTCAAAGGGGTGTTTCAGACATTACTCAGTCCCTGAATCCCAATGACTTGCAGGATTTGCAGCTATGTTCTCCTGCCAGTATCGCTCACTCATATTTGATGGTTTACTACTTACAGCCTAGTTTGTAACCCTGCTTTCCATTGCAACCCTTTGGTTCAGTGTGAGACTGCTGAAGTTCTGCTCAGCTTACTTTCAGTTTTGAATTAAAATAACCTGAGGATCTTCTGTGTTTATCCTCTTGGCTACAGAAATTTAAGTTTTGCTGTTAGAGCTGGGTGACTTTTACATTAGCATTCTCCCTTTAGATGTAGCAGGGGTTTCTTCATACAAATCCAAAGAATAAGTGTACTTACACAAATCTTGAGAATGAGTGTATTGGCCAGGGAATTCTAAATAATTTTTTCAAAACCCCCAATTTATTAAAATGAAATTTAAAAAAATCTAAATTCCCTAGCAGAATAAAAACGGATTCAAATTTAATTGGTAGGGAAATAAAACTGTACAGTGCATTTAGTCATAACTAGAAAGAAAGATAAAAAAATGCATTTGCACAGGAGTTATGCAGTCAGATCAAACCTATTCACAGAAAATACTAAGCAAAGAATATTCACTACTAAATATATTTCATAATTAATATGTAGGAAAGGCTTCCATATCCCTTGCATTCACCATTGTGAAATCTTTTCTGTCTGATGGACTAAAGATGACAGCTATTTTTGACCATGTGTTAAGTTTAAAAAGAATCTACCTCAGTAGTTGTTCTCAGTCAGGAAACTGCATAAACATCAAGAAAGATGTTTTTATTCAATATCTTTGTTAAACCTCTTCAATGACATCTGCTCAATAACAATTACATTATTGAGTGTGTGGGTATACTGAAATTATTTTTAACTACATAAAGACTGTCTTGTAATTTCCCTGTTATCCCCATCATCTGCCTCTGTCAGCGCTGCCCTTCAATATGTGCTTAAAACTTTAAGTATTATAAGGCAGATGATATCTTGAAGTTCTGAGTTTGCAAAGCACCTTGAATAAAGGAATCCTAATTCAAAACTAGGGATCCACCACCTTTTGAAAATACAAATTATAAACAGAACCTGGAAACCAAACTGGACAGGAAGCTAGTTTGCTAAGTATTATGATTTATATCAGTATAGCCAGTTCACTCCAGGAGATACTGTTTGCATAAAAGCTTCCTTACTTGTCACTACAGATTAATTTCTCTTTCATTAACAAAAATCTGAGAATCACAGCTGCTTTGAGTATCACAGGTACTACCTGCAAGTGCTAATGCTATGGAGTAATATTCCAGCCTGAGTCATCAAACTCATAACACTGCATTTTGCTCTGCCAATTTTCCTTTTTTTGTAAGAGCATATTCTTATTATACCGTGTACCAATCCTGCTGTTCTTCACATTTATTCACTGAACTCCAGTAGTTATTGTGTAGATGTCAGCATTACCTTTACCAATCAGCAGCAGCAAAACACTGGTACACAAAGAAGCTCAAAGTGAGGAGATGCACACAGTCAGCTTTATCCTGACAGCATTAACATTCTTGTTGCAGAGTAGTTGAGACTGACCTGTAAAATGACTGTAGTGGGATGACTATTGAGAGGTTATTTTGGTGGCCTATTTTAGATTCAGTTATCTTGATCTTTAGCCTCCCACAGCTGTTCAGTAAAGCAGAAAGTGATATGTCACTGTGGCAAGTTGGGGAAGAAAGAGGAAAAAGGGACTTCACAAATTAGCTGCACCAAGTTTTAAATTTGTTTATGAAAGATTCTAAGGCTTTTAACCTCCAAGCCTTTCAGATACTTTTTTTTTTCCTAGCTCAGTATTTTCAGGTATGCTTCAGTATATTTCATCCTGGGTATAAGAAATATTCTGGCTATATCCAAATGAAAACGGTAATTCAGGAACAGATTATGACCACTAGATGACAGTTTTACCTCATCCTATGAAAAACTGCCACAGAGAAGCATTAGTTCTCTCACACTTTCTTATTAGATTTGGGATAGTAACTAATTTTCTTACATTTCCTACATTTTCCTACATAGAGCTTAATTTGTGGCAGAATGTTCCCACAAAAAGAAAAAAAAAGTAATTTTCTTGCACATAACATCATTGAGAAATGAAGCAATTCAAAGGCAAAACAAGAGAAATAACATACTGTACACCAAGAAACTAATTCAGAAATCATTGGAAATTTCTCCATGGTAAACACAACATTCAAATGCTCAGTGGTAAGTTGGTTCTGAGGGTACAGAGAAAAAAATAGGGAAAAATCATTGGGATCTCAAGGGCTGGCATTGCAAAAGGCAAATGAGGGAGTGATTAATGAGACCTCAAAGACTGCAGATATCAACAGGAGTTCTTTTCCATTTTCAGTGCTCCAGCTTTGCAGTGGAAAGGCTCATTCTTCTGCTCTTTATTTAATTTTTGACTCTTCCTCTGCACCTTATGGCCCTTTCACATTGACAACCAGGGACCAAATACTATTAAAAGTTTTCATCCCATCGCAGTCACACACCTTAATTCCCTTCACATTTCTAGTGAGTGACCACTTCATATCCTCAGTTCAACCCACCCCTCTCAGCACTCAGACCTCTCAGTACTGAAGTGCTGATAAAAATGTTGGATGCTGCCAACAAGAGGCTCCTGTATCACCACATTCCAGACACACTGTGGGTGCCTGATGACATGCACACTGGGCTATATAATGTGAAAAGCTGTTTTTCCAAATAGAAAGCAAACAGATGTCTGGGCATGGACTTGTGTGATCCCTCATGCTCCTTGGCATGCTGTTTCAGGAAAGGGAAGTGGGTGGGTGTGAGGTCCCAGCAAAGAACAGGGACATCTGGGTTAGCTAGTCCTGTTAAAAGGTGGGACCAGCATAGTCTGCAGGAGAAACTTTGGGGAGGTGGTTTATAGATGAATGACTGTAGTACCATGCTTTTTAGAAGTGCTTACTACTGGCTGGGTGCAATGCAACTGCCTCTTTCCAGCTCCAGAACCTCTGCTTGAGTAAAGCAACTCAGCACATAAATCTGCTATCAAGGTGAAATCTGATTGAGAGAATATCCAAACCAAGATGCTGCTGTCAATGCAGGAACTGCCACTGCCACAGCAGAATAGCATGGGAGGTGGCAAAAAAGTGATTCCTTAAAAACCATAATTTCCTTTACTTTGTTAATCCAATAAGGCTCATGTAAGTAGACAGTCATGGCTCTTTGGGTTTAGTGTCAATATTTCAGGAGCAGTCCAGAATATTGTAGCGAATGAATAATATTGCCTTGCCTGTCCTTAAATACTTCCGAGCCAAAGGTCTTGCAGCACTTCACCATTACTTCTAAATTTAACTTTATTATTCTGCTTTGAATTATCATCAGTATGTTAAAATTAAAACCAAAACATCATCATTATTTTCAATAGACAAGAATATGAAGGGAAATAAGGATTCAGTGATTTGCACGCCACCACCAAGAACCACATTTTGCCTACTCTAAAGTCAGGACAGATCTACCACAGAGTAAACAAAAAAAAAAAAAAAAATTAGCATGCTCTAATCTTCCTTAAAAAAACAACTTTATATGAAATACTTTATATGTAATACTTTAATAATCAAAAGCCAATTTCTTCACATCTAAAAGCCTTGTTTTTCCTTCAGGTAAAAGGGTAATGACACAGACCTATTTTGTGAAGTGCATTATCTTCCACTTATGACAGATATTGTGTAAAAACTAAGTGTTACTTTTATTATCAAAGCACAGCAACCTCTGAGCCTAAACAAAGAAAGCTGAGAAAACTACAAATTTATTTAAGAGTCCCAGAATAGAAAGTGAAAATTGTATTGTCAAACTGAAACAGGCAAGTCAAGTTTAGATGGCCAAGCTGTCCTTCAGTCCCTCACATGTGCATCGTGTCACAGAAGTGTGTATAATGTCCTCACAGAGTGTAATCATGAGCCTTTAATGGAGAGAGTCTTAATGTCTTTTGGTATTTGATTTAAGATGTCTTAGCAGCAAATAACTCACTGTCTTTTGTCTGTTTGTTGGGCAATGCTTTCCACAGGACACTGGCTTTTGTTTGCGTGTTTGTTTTGCCATGGTCTCCTCGCTTGAGGCTGACCAGTGCCCAGCAGTGGTTTGGCTGCACGAGCTGAGGAGCACCTGCCCTGGAGTGGAAAGGTTACACAAGACTCAGCTGCTAACACTCCCAAGGCTCCAAACCTACAAACACTGCCACGTGTATGTGGGGGTGGGTGTGTGGATTTCAAAAGAACTAGGAAAAAACCCTGCAAAACCAATGTACAGTATTGAGACTTTGGTTGTTCATCATCTGCTTTCACTTACTTTTTCAGGCTCTAGCCAAACATAAATAATTATTTTTTTCCTTTTCCTATCTGTAAGCATACAACAGGACACAGAAAATCACTTAGATGGACACGTGACAGTGAAAGAGAGATTTAGGGAACTAAAATACAATAGGACAACCTTGAAGAATTTTAGGTATTATTCCAGGTAGATATATGCTGTCCTTGGTTTACTCTTCACACACCATCAGAAGAAGGAAAAGTGGTTCTAGAAGTGAAAATGTTACTTTTGGGGGAGTAAAGAGGAGAGAAAGTTAGTAAAAATTTCCATAGTGATTTTTCAGCTTATAACCAGATTCCATGAAGCGTATTCATCCCATAAAGGGGGCAAATATCAAGTCACATACCAGTCCAACAGATGATCACTTAAATACTTTTATTGAAGGAGGATTGTATTTCCTATGCCCTGGCTAAAGATTAAAAGAAAACTATTAGAGCTGGAAGTGGACACCAAAACTTTTTTTGGTGCCAGCTCTTTTTTCAGACTTTCCTCCAAAGCATACTTAATTTGGCAGCCTACAGAGGGCTGTGAAATCATAAAGAGCCAGTGTCCAGTTCTTACCTCTGTAGGACAGTGGACCAGATCTAATCCTTGCAAATTGCAGCTGTTTTGATCAAAACATTTTTATGAAACGAAACATTCTTTTCTTTTTTCCCCCCTGCTTTTCTAATTTTGTGTTGTTGTCTGGACTCAGAGGGGCTCAGATGACAAATTTTTTCTAAGAACTTTTGAGGTTATTCTCTTACCCTTTTTTTTTAGCCACATAAATAAAAAATAAGAGATGGGGATTGCTGGGAAGGAGAAGGTGGAAATGTCATGTGCTGAAAAAAGACTGAATGAATGGCACAAGGGAAGATGAGGCTTTGCCTTTGTGCTTCTGCTTCAATTCTGATCTGACTGATGATTCCTAACTGCTTTGTTTATTATTGTAATGTCTAGGGACTAATCAAGATGGACAAAGATTTAGTAATTACTATGTAAACAAGGAGCTGTAGACAGTCCTTGACCTAAGGAACTTACAATTTAAACAAGCACACTGACAGAACAGGATGTTATCAGTGATGTTGGAAAGCATATGCAATTGTGGCAGCATGTTTCATACTTTAATGCCCAGTCACATCTTCCTGGATCAAAGAGAAAATTTTCCAAAAGGATATGAGATAGGCAAATGCACAGAGGAAGCTCACCTTAAATTACTGACTCTGTGAGCTAGTGAAGAGATAAAGTCTCCACTGAGAGTTTCCATTTCCCTTGCAGCCTCCTATAGAAAAAAATGCTGTATCTTGTGCCATTGAAGTCAATAGGGCATTTTTCTATTTAAAAGCTCAAAGCAGAAATAACAACCAACATTGTTATGGTGACTTTTATCAGGTAGGCATCAAGGCAGATAAGTCAAAGGCATTTAAGTCTCTCTGTATCCCTATTGAGGACTGGGGAAAGTAGACAGCAGACAAAATTTAAGGCATGAAAGATGGGACAAAAATTATCCACAGATACACAATCATTTGGAATTAGATTGGCAGGCCAGAATTCAGGGTCTGTCCCATAATCTGAAGAGTGATCAATAGACAGTGTATTGTCAGAAACCTAATAATTGCAGGTAGACTGAGACAGAGCAGAATTCATATGTAAATTTAAATAGAATAATCCCTGGACTAATAATCCCCTAATCTTCGAGTGCATGAAATTCTCCCTTTGAAATTGTGTTGCAGTACTCGCAGTGATTTTGCATAAAGATGACTGTGCAGAAGTTACTCATATGAGGAAAACAAGTGAATTTCAGCTCCAGGAAGATTTATGGCACTTTTTCTGGCATCATACTCAAATTTTAATGCCTTATGAAGTCAAATTTTAGTCACTATTGTGTACTTACTAGGTGTTAAAAGACAATGTTGTAATGCATGTATGAATTGTATTCCCCTTTGATCTGCAATTTAAAAACCCCTATGTGTCACTAACGTGAGAATTTGATCTCATGAGACAACTGAAGGGCAGATAAGCTAAAATCTAAAACAAGTAAATAATGTTCTTTGGGGAATAATATCTGGCAGTTTACTAAGGAAATTCAAAAGCATAAATATTTACAATAGGAAGTCCACAGATTTCTCATAATATTATAGCTGATTCCAATTTGGAATACATGCTGTTTTGCTTAAGTTTATTCCATTTGCTTTTGAAATCTGATCCATACTCTACATATAAATGTTATTATTTGCTCATCCTTTTTGTCCTAGTGCCTGCTCTATTATTTTTCTAGAGTTTGACTTTTATTGGAAATTTCATGGGCTTTTAAATTTAACCAAAAGATTGCCTTGATAAAAAGCTCTGAATAAAAAAGCAGAGCCCTAAATTGATATTTACAAAACAGATTTATGCTGTATATATACTATATGTATTTATAGATATATGTATATAACACTACTATTATTTAATGTTGTTTATGCATTACTGGTATATTTAGAGATTCTAGTGAAAATCATAGGTAGTTAAGCATCTGAATAGTCAAAATAGGTACAGTGTGGAAGAAAATCATTTCAAGTCTTCATGACACGTATATTTTCAATCAATTTTACTTCATGCCTTTCATTCAGCTTATAAGGAACTCTCAAATTAAACAACAGTAAGTTTTATACACATCACTAAAAAGAAAAGAAACAAACCAAACATCTTGTAACAAAGCAGAGCCCAAAGAATGAAGCCCATCACATTGTCAGCACAGAGTGACACAGCTGCATTAGGAGCCTGCAACAGCCCTGCCACCCCTGCAAGGAGGATCACAGTTAAAGTAAGCTCTGGGCAGGCCTCAGGCTATGCAGAGATTCCCAACAGCTTTTAAATGTGCAGATGCTGTCTAGGCCTTCTCTAAATAAGCCCCAGAAGACACTCAGAAGTGTCACTCACAAGTGTCCACTGAGAGCCTTCAGCCACAAGTGTGGGAACATTCCACGGTCACAGTTGTGTCAGTCTGCCACACTCAATACAGCTGCCCAAGAGATGTGTGGGCAGCTCTGCCTTGAAGGCCCAGCCCTCAGAGATTTGAATCAGGCCTAGATCTGAAGGCCAAACACCATTAAAGTAGCAACAGTTGACTTAGACTTTAAGAAACCAGAAATGTACCCTTGGTCCTGGCCTCTTTTATTTGAACTAATATAACTGTTTAATTGGACAGATCCCAAGATTGTTGCCAAAGGATTGAAATAAGGACTTCTTATCCACTAAAGCCTCAGAGATACGGGAATGTAAGGAAAACTTGTGGTTCTTTTACACATAGGGGATGGCTTTTCTTTCAACAATCTATCACCATTCAGGCCAGGCAGATTCTGCTCCACAGGAACCATCTAAGAGAATGGATTGCAGAGGCAAGCACAACCTGGCAACAGAATCCCAAGGATTTAGTCTTGTGGAGCTACAAAATGGTCAGCAGTCAATTAGCTCCAAGATAAGAATTTTAGGTTTGGAGCAAAGATCTGACAGCCCTTATCCAGCTTTGCTGGGAAGGGGAATGTGTATGACAGATAATTCCACTTTGTGGTGCACTACTTATGAGCAAAGCAGCTCCCAGTATTGCAGTTTTCATATGTGACTGAGCCACAAGGCATTTGACGGCAGCCAGAATAACAGTCCTACTCAGAAATTATATTCTCAGCCACTGTCTCTAGTGAGCCTCATCCAGCTGGATGAACAGCCTCAGGTTTGAGAGCATTCACAGCAGTTTGGAATGAGTGTGGACACAGGACATAGCAGACTGCTGCCATTGTGTCTCTGGCTTTTTGCTTTGTTCCTGCAGAAGTAATTCATGGGCTGTTTACAGCAGCAGTGGTTAAGGAATGACCTCAGCAGCAAGCTTAGTAATGACCCCTCTTCTGTGGCAAGAGAAAGCTGCTTTACATTTATATCACTGACTAATTAAAGCTAATTAAAGGCAATGGAAACATTCATCTGACTGGAAAATGGAGACAAATGGAGAGTCAGGAACATGCAACACATGAAACGATGACCATGAATGATAAAAACCCTGAAATGATGAAGCCATGAGCAATGATTTTGAGAGGAAGGGAGACATCTTAATGTTAAAATGCCTCTTGGAAGCCAGAGCAATGGCTCCAAATTCTCTATCTAGGCTGAGCCAATTCCAGCACAGACCTTTTTGTTCTAGGTCACGCCTTTGGTGTTTTCAATACACAGAGTATAAAAGGGGGAGCAAAGTAGTTGTCTCTGTTCACCAGGGATTTTCAGCTGTTGGATATTATTTCTTTGGCCAGTTTTATCCAATGCCAGTAGTTGGCCAAAGACTAGAGGAGGCCAAGAACAGGGAAGCTGTAAAGGATGATTTAAAACTACCCATAGCTGTGTGTACAAGACAGACCCCTTTAGACTTCTGCCAGGTACGGTCCAGGCAATCTGGAGACCTTGGGCCAAGCTGTACAATGCAGGCCTGTGGTGGTTTAAGACCTGAGGCTCATGAATACTGTGAGGTTCAAAGTGTGGCAGAAAGAAAAAGGCACACAGAGCACAAAGCAGTGGCTTTCTGTAGCTGTGAGTTCTAAACCCACAGGTTAATGCCTTGTCTCAAGCTATAACCTGGAGGCATAATCAACTCTGATCTGTTTGTTTTCATCTCCTCCTGGGAGCCATTATACGATATTAACAAAATAAATCAATTTTGAATAACTGATTGTGTAAGCTTACAACAGCACGGTTGTTCCTGGCATACCTCAGGGACATTGCACAGTCCACCACCATCATGAATGAATGAATGAATGAATGGGCCTTAGCTCTGCTGCAATAAAGTAATTTGTTTTAATAATGTCTGAATATACACTGAGGTTAAATTTGTGCAATCCCTAATAGAGTTCTGGGGTAGAAACTCACATATTAAGAGAACAGTGTTTATTTACATTTAAAGAGCAGTTACAGACAGAAAAGAGGCTTTAAAAATTACACCAGGAGGATCATATTTGCTCTCTCCCTGTGGTTTCACCAGGAGGATCATATTTACTCTCTCCCTGTGGTTTCAGTTCAGGCTTGCCTGCTGCACAAGTCAGAGGTGTTTTCTTTTAAATGACAGCTACAGAAACTTCAGGGAATTTGAAAGACATCTGCTTTTTATCCCCCTATGCATAGTGGAGAGTCTGCAACTGTATTTAGCTGAAAGGCTGGCAGCAAGGAGAAACTCCAAATGCCCAGAATCTTTTAGTCCTTTCCAAGAGTCAGTCTTTCTTCTCTTAGAAAAGGAACATTTTGGTTGGTGGTAAGTGAAATCCATACACAGACTTGAAGCACCACAGGAAAAGCACTGTTTTCAAGTTAGAAGTGTTCTTTTTTTTTTTTTTTTTTTTTACTGTTTCCTGAAGTTAATACCCTCTCCCATTAAAAAAATGGCAGGATACTTGAGAAGGGAAGATCATACTAAGATTTTCAAGAAAGACTTCTTGGGGAAGATTGGATAGAGACATATTGGTACCTTAAATAAAGTAAAGAGCAAATATTGCATGTCTGTCCCTTTTGATTCCCCACAAGTATCCCAGTGGGTATCTCTCACTCAGTCCAATGTAAAACTGTTTTGAAGGCATTTGTTTTGTGACTTTTTCTGCAAAGATTCTATATGTTTCTTTTTAATTTATGGTAGGTCCTTGGAATGTTTAGTTCTTACTCCAAGAACAACTGTTTTTCAAAAAACAGATGAAATAGCATTCACATGCAAAAATAAATTGCCATAGGCAATTTGAAGTCACAAATTCTCTGTTAATAGCCAACTATTCACACTCATTTGATAAAGGCTGACCTGTATTTAATTCTGGCAGAACATCTTGTTTGACCACACAAATCAAAAACTCAAACTCAAATTAAAAAAAAAAAAAAAAAAAGTTGCTGACTTTTATGCAGTACCTTTATGTTTTTTGGAAGGAACACTGATGACCGCTTTCTGTTCTCTGGGCTACCTGCTTGCTAGACTACTTGTTTCTCAGTGTAGAGACTCACCACAGTTTTTGTTGGAGCAGTTTGTTGCATCATGAAGGAGGGTCTGCTGCTCCTGGGCTGCTGCTTCAGCAGTGGTGGAGCTCAAGAGAGCGCTGCAGAAGCGTGATGCTGGAGACAAGGTTGAGATGGAATTTCCAGGCTCAGCATGGCAATCAGTTATCACTGTCTCTCTCTTTCCAAACAACAATGTCCCTTCTGGGCAGCAGTTGTTCATGTTTGGCTGTGACTCAGAAGCAAATACTTCCAAGCTTTGGAAAGTTTGAATGTAATAATTTGGCTGCCTTGCAGTTATCTCAAGTGAACAAAAATGTTTTTCATCTGTTAGGAACTACATTCAGCTCAAGGCAGCTGAGGAATCATTCCAACACTCCACAAACCTGTGTGCTTCTCCCTTCAGCATTTTGTTTTGTCAGATTCACTATGTAGACTCCATAGAAACTGCTTAACACAGTGAACACAACTCAAATGCCTGATACTGTTGTGGAACTCAATTTCTTTGAGGGTGACAGCCCTGTATTTCATCTGCACCTGGCACACTCTGGTAAAGCCACCAGTGACCAGAAAAACTTCTTCTTGAGGAAGGAATGCAAGGAACATGAGTAAAACCCTTTGCAGGTTGTCATTTAGAGGCAAATTGTTCAACTTATACCTGTAACAGAAGCTCCATGTCAATGTACGTGACAATCCCTATGACAGAGCAGTTTCATTAATCCACACTGACAGGAAAACAAAGGCCAAAGAGGGGTTTTGAAAAGAATATTCACTACATAAAAATACAGAAGAATGTAAACAAAGTTGGCTCCTTCTAAAAGAAACCTTGGCAGTCATTGCTGGGTTACTGCATTAAATTTACTGTAAGCATTCTTTGCTTCATGAAAGTAACAATGCAATAATAGGAAATCTTATCACAAACTGTGAACCTGATTTACAACAAGGTTGTTTACCTTCACATCTTCATTTAGGAGTATTTTAATATGCTTACAGTTAATCAGAAGAATCAAGCACATTTCTGAATTGGAATTAGACCTCAGCATATATTTCCTCTTGTTTTAGAAGAGACCATTGGAGGAGTTATGTTATAAAAGTGGACATAAATGGCTTTTGAGTAGTTTAAATTTTTTTTCATTTCCTTGTATCTGTGCATGGACAGAACAGCAGTATTTTCATGAAGTAGAGTAGCATACAGAGTCCTGATTTTAAGTTAGGATGGAAAAGATTCTTACATCCCTGCTGAAACCTGTTGCTATATTTACTTCTGTGGAGGCAATGAAACAGAGCCATTTTCATGAGAGGCAGGATCACCAAAACTGCTAGAGAGCTCCTGAAATACCCCAGTTATTTTCTGCTAAAGAGCCAGCTCAAGACCCATGACAACAACCCTGCCCTGGTATCGCTTACCCATTACATTTTATGCTAAATATCCTTAAATTCGCTCTCTGATCCAAATTGCTCTCATTGGAGATTCTCTAAGGAAATGTGGGTTGTTGTATCTTAAGCCAGCTGTCTGGTGATCTGCAGAGAAAGTGCCTGAAAACCAATTTATGGGTAGAACTATAGATCAGATATATTTTTTCTAATGAAGAGCATGGAAGCAGTGAGCAGTGCCAGTCCAAAGGGGAAGATTCTAATTTGATGGAGCTTTTTAGTACCTGTTAGTCAAAATTGTATGTACAAGGTCCTATTAATACAGCAAGTCTGAGTATGAGAACATTGTGAGAGTTAAAAAATTCCTCCCTTTTACACAATGTTATTTATGTCAGGTATTCTTTGACAGGAGTTAAATCAGACTAGGCTTGGCTTAAGGATGTGTGTGTCATCTTCTAAGAGGAAAGTTAGGAAGAGTAAATATACAACTTTCAGCTGTTTTTCAGAAAACTCAAGCAATGTTTATTGGTGTGACATTAGTAAATCAACATTCAGAATCTGAGCCAAACAGCACTAAAATAAATAGGAGGGTTTTTGGCTGACTTCAAGGGGCAAATGAGATGCCATATGCTGAGGAGATTTTGTTTGCATTACAGGCATAAGACATAAAGACCTGCCTATGATCTGCATAAGCACTTTCAAGAGGCTCTTCCAAGAAGGTCAGTGAATTCTAGAATAATAGAAAGTGCAATTGGAAACCAGCAAGAGAGAAAGTAACATCCAGTAGCAGTTATTATTGTGTGTGAAGAGAAAATGCTGTTTCATCCATTGATGACAGAAAGTAGAGCTACATCAGGCTGCACTCTGAACTAAACTGATTTGAGAGAGAATCTGCTCTTTCCCCCCTTCCAAAACTACAAAAAAATCCAGTCTGCTTCACTGGGAGAACAGAGTGATAGAACTCTTGGTTCACTGCAATCAGATAGAACGTGCCTTTTAAATTTTTTTGAAGTCAATCTAAAGCATTTTCCACTTTTTATCCTAAATTAAAAACCCTGGAATGGATTTTTGGGTTCTGATTTCTGTTTGTTTGTTTGTTTGTTTTTCACTTTGAACTTTGTGGTTTATTTGTTGTTGGCTTTCACAGTCTGCTCTGGAGAGATTAATCATGGAGATTCTCCAGATTATTTTTCACAGATCATGCATTGTTTTAAACAATTCTTAGGACAAAAGATTTCAGTCTAATGCCATTTGTGAAATGGCTGACTGTTCCCTATCCTTTCTTCCTCCACGTTGCTTTATGTTGAAGCGCATTTCCCTTGGCAGTAAGCAGGAAATGAGTCACTGTCAGCATCTGAATCCTCAGGTACTAATCAGGTCCTAGCAATATCCAGCAATTAAATTGCTGCAGATAGCCTGACCCACAGAATTCACACATGGATTCAAAATTTCACCATTGCTTAAGTTCACAGGAAAGGGAGATTTGCTTCAAGCTCAACTCAATTCACAGATTGCAAAATTACACTGCATTTCATGACAATATTTTATGCAACTGGGGCTTGTTTGTGTGTTAGACAATGAAATATAAGGAGCTTGTTGGCTCGAAAGCCCAGCAGCCATGTGCACCAAAGCCAGGGCAGTCTCAGAAACAAATGTTACACTTGGTACTATGCAGAGAATACTTTCATCCCGTTCCATTTGGTCATCTCTCTAAATAAATTTAAAGACAATACTGACAAGAGACATCAACAGAAATACCATGAGACTCCAGTAGATACGGATGAAAACATATAAAAGCAAAACTCAGTGACAACAAGCCCTACAAAGCAAATAAACAATGAGAAGTATTACTTCATATAAAAAAAAAAAGCCTGATTAATTTCTGGAAGAAATAATAATAATAATAATAATAATAATAATAATAATAATAATAATAATAATAATAGTACCTCAAGGCACATGTCATAAGTCAAACTCGAGGCATCCATGTGTAATACTAAAGTATAGTTGGAAAACCACAGAACCAAAATATTAATTTTGGATTGTTGGAGATGAAAGGACAAAGAACACAGGATGAGCACTGAGTCTTGTGTTAGGAAACACTACTCTGAATATACAAACTTCGGGAGAGGAAATAAAATCTCCCTCAAAACGTGCTTATTTGTAGAAAAGCAACAAAGTAAACTGACATGGGTTTGTCCTTGTGAAGAGGCCAAAGTGCCACATAACTCTCTCCTGCTCCTTTTACAAGAACAGTTTTCACTCCACATGGGCCAGGACTGTGGACTGCTGTGTTTCCTGCTAGGTGAGGTTACACACCCAACATCCCTGCCACACATCCAGCCTCAGCCACTCTGAGGTGGGGTACAGTCTGCAACAGCCACTGCTCCTGTAGCTATTGTCTCACTTCCAGCAGAGTATTTCCTAATGGTAATCTATGGGAAGGGATAGAAAAAGTCCAGCTGAGTTTTCAGAGGGATCAGCATTTGCCTCATTAATTTGCTTATCTGGATTTGAAAAGGAGTGAAATTAATGGGCCTCTTAAAAACTGCCTTAAAGCTCAACTGAGTCCTTTGGGCAAGGTCAATAAACACAAAGTCTTTAGAGAACAACTTATCAAAGTCTGATAACTAACAGCATGAGCTGATAGTAACCACAAAGCACAGGTATCTTAACCACCCAAAGTACAGGCAAAGAAAAAGCAATTTGGAAACCTCAAACACATGAGCAGAATGGCTTCATTAGGTACATATTTATATCACAAGGGCATGCATGTTCTTCTGTGTATTAGAGCACAGGACAGAGTTACTTAAGTGAGGGCAAAGAAAAGAAACAAATTCAACATTGAAGCAATGAACATTTCACCATGATGTCTCTGAAAAGCTAAGAACTGAAAACACCTTGACTCCCACTGTGTTCGGGGGAATGTGTTCCCGGTTTTGCATGCTTTGTAAATAGACAAGATGAGATCCAAGGTTTATAATATGTGCTTGTATCATTAGGCAAGACAACAATCTCTTCAGAAACAATGGTGTTTTGACACTCAAATCTTACTCATCTGAGTTCCATGCAGAAAACTGGATGTTGTGATATCCCCCTTGCAGGGTTCCGCCGAAGATTTTGCTCTTGCAGATTTCAAACAACAAAGCATTAAAACTCTTTGTTCTTGGCAGAGTTTGGTACTCAACAAGGGCTGCAGTTCTGCTGGGTTCCACCCTATGGAACATGGAATTTGTGCAAGAATAAAGCTGCAAAGCCAATGGCAATGACACACTTTTAAAAGGAGGTCCACCAGGCTCCATTCAAGACTGCATTCAAGAGTATTCAAAGATTTAAAACCTAAAGCTATGTCCTTAGCTCTTAGGCAAAACTCATCATCATCATCTCCACTGTCCATTTCCATGGAGCTTTGTCAATGCAATTGCAGCTCCAGGTAGGGCTCATGGTGTCACAGCTGCTGCTGGACTGGACCATGAAAGTCAGGAATTCCTGGACCACAATCTGACAGGAACAGAGGTGAGTGAACACAACTTAGCAAAAATCTCGTTTGCTGAACTCTCAGCTAGAGTGTTGAGTCAGCTGTTGGATATGGTGATGGAGCAGTCCCATGGACACACATCCCTAAATTTGAAGAAAGAGCCCTGATGTCTGCACCTGTATTCTCACAGATCTTGCCATTCACTTCTGGCATACTTTCACATTTTGCATATGAGAAACCTTGAACAAAATCAGAGCAAAATCAGCTTTTTTATATTCATTCTTTGCTCAGGTTCAATGCAAAGAGTGGATTTTTTAAGCTTTTGTTATTATAGATATATAAAACAAAAAAGATTTAAAGTTGTGCTAATTTCTCAGATAAACACTTTACTTTTCAGATTGCTTCATAATGAACCACTTTTAAGCAAGCTAAGGTATACACAAAAGGATTTAGGAAGCTTGGTGGGATTCTAATGTGTATATACACGCATTGCCTTGCAAGGGGAAAATCTTCATTATTTTCAGTGCTGCCTTACATCTGCTACAGTCCTGCTCTCAATGCATTATTAAGCAAATTGGCTGAACAAATGATTCCACCATCTATCCCACAATAGATTTAAAGGAATCGAGATGTTATGCTGAGACATGTTCTTATGTCTGTGGCTTTAAGAGGTGGAGAACTTATTCGAGCCCAGGATAAACAAACACGTCAGGAAGTCAGATGAGAGACCCCAGAGTCTTTACTAAAGAAGAAATAACAAAAATAATCTCCTTGTGCTTAGAAGGGAAACCAGGGGCCCACACTTTACAACCAGCTCACTACAGACCTTTGGAAGGAATGGGCTTTCCAGTAAAGGAAGGAATCAGTTTCCAGACAAGCTCGCCTTCCTCAGCAGCTGGGGATTGACAATACATCTGTATTAACAGTGCTGGGAACTGCAAGCGTGATGTGAAAGGAAATATTTATGATGTTATTGCAAGCACTACATCCTTATGAACTGCAAATTCCTGAAATGTTCACTGGCAAGCCTGTTCTTCACATAGTGCAGGCTCACAAAGCCTACATGCTTCCAGGGCTACAGTTGAAGCTCCAGAAAAGCAGCTTTCTGGCCTGGAGACAGACAAAAGTATTTGTAAGATAATATCAATATTTTTTTCTTATGAACTTAATGCATTCTTGAGAGTTCTAAAAATGAAGTTCCTATCAGGAAAATACAGCCTCTCTCAATATGTCCTCTTCATCAGCCCTTGGCTGACGTACAGAAATTTCAGTAAGGGGATAAGGCACTAAGAGACAGTAACTGTCTGAGTCCAGAAAGCTCTGCTGGGAAACTGGAATTGAAGTCCTCTGCTGGGGTGATTTCTTTAGCATCACAATGACTGTTATGTAGGCACTTCAGTGAAATTGATTCTTGCCATCCACAGAACCTTGGCAACAATCAATGCTATATGTTGATAAGAATAAACAAAGCTGAAGTTTGTTTATTGTTTATTTTTTTATCTTTTGAACAGAGTTTAAGGCTATGCAATGAGGCTCACTCTCCCAAGTATATCAGGACGTGCAGAACAGAGTTAGCTTCCATAACGTGAAAATAAATCACTGAAGAGAATGGTCAGATTCTCTGGTTGAAATTGTTCTCAGTAAAAATCAGCACTTCTAAAAATTGTAGGTCAGAGCAAGTGAAATTTTCCTCAGTGTGCCACAGTGATCTCCATCTCCCTCTGTCAAGTTTGTCTCCTTCAAGTTTGATATTTATTTATATCCATTAAGACATTTTCCCCTATTACAGTTGGGTCAGAGCCAACCAATGCAGATTACCAGTGAATTTCAAGCTTTTCCTCTAAACTCTGGGATGTGAAGACATGGGTTCAATATATTTCTAATCAGAAACAACAAAGTCAAGCCTTGGGGATCACTGGGAAGGCACCCAGTGTCCTTACATATTTCTCCAGTGCATCTACCAAAGGCAGTGAGCAGAGCTGCCCCAACCTCATTGCTGTGCCCGAGTGCGTGGTGGCCCTAAGCCACTACTGGTTCCTCTAGAGGTGGCCCATTCCAGTAGGAATGCCCCACTCACACCTATTAGGCTCAGCTGGTTACAGAGGAAGTGCCAGGGTATAAATCTGCAAATTCACCTCCCAGTTCTGAACCTTTTTCAGAGCCCTAAAAATCTTGGAATAGTTTGTGGAATCATTTGTTTCTCTCACAGCTCACAGTGTAACAGCCTCCTAAAAGCCAGCCCAGAGTAGCAGAAGAAGAAAGGATTGGAGCTGTGCAGCAAGAGTTGAGGCCCCAGCAAACCCCAGAGTTCAAGGCATGTGGAAAGCCTGCCTGGCACTCAAAATTCTGAAAGCTGGAATTCAGCATGGGCATTTGGAATCAAATCAATGAGCTCCTGGTGCAGGAATCTGCCTTATTTTTATTCTGTATAGTACAACACATTTTTACATACTAACAGATGCATTTTACTATGCCAATAAAGCCTTCAGGCTCTGCTGTTAAGACTCTGTGATTTTAATAGTGGATGGACGAATGAAATTAGTGTCTGTAGAGTTTCTGCACTAAACATCTATGGTAAAATGCATCCCAACATCTCACACCCATCAAACCCAATAAACTGAATTTTCCCAGCACCTCCCTCTAATCCACCATATCACAATGTCCACAACTTCTGCTCCTCCAGTGAGATCATTTGGAGTGCCTACATTTGCTTTCCATGGGATCAGCTGATTTTTTTCCCACCAGCAGCTAGAAAGGACTTACCTCATTAGTAAAGAGCTGTCAGAATGACAGCTTTCTAGGAGATTTGTTTGAGTTCCAGTGGAGCCAGGTGCTGACCTGGCCCGAGTTGTAAGCAGAGCAGTGCACACAGAAGAGTGAAGAAGAGAACAGGTAAGTCTGGTGGGCATGTTGGTGTGCAGTCGTGACTCGTGCTCATAGATAAATGTCCTGGCAGACCACAGACTTACACATTATTTTCCAGAGCTCATTGCAGTCACCAGCACCTGACTCTTTCAAGAGCATTCAGCAGCATGATCATTTTAGCCCTCCTATTCACTCACCACAACTAAAGACGGATAAACTTTTAAAATATATCACTACTTGCAGCATAATTTCCCTGAAGATGTTTTTTACTGTCAGTTCAACACAATGGGTTTCTTTGTGTCAGGTAAAAGCTGAAGCATTTTTTTATTTCTGAGTAACAAGCAGCCACTTGGCTACAGAGGCTGCACTGGTCTCTGTAGAGCAAAGAAAGGTCACTTCTGCCTAGACACATCAAGAGACCTAAGAAGAGAAGCAACACCAGGAGCTGCTCCTGAAAACTGAGCATCCACCCAAATATGTGCTGACTGTAAGGTCTAAGGCCTCAAAAAGCATCCTAAAGTCTAACCTTTGCCAGTAAGGAAATTTATTTCCAGCCATAACAATGGATTCATTTAGTAATGTGCTTCATCAAATGCCAGGCAGCAGGTGGAAATAGGTCAGGGCTCAGAGGAAAAGCTCTCAGAAAACAACCAAAGTACTTTTAAGTGAAAAAGTCCACAGAGGTTTGTTTTTTCTCTCTCCCTCAAGTCCTGTTTGTCATGGTTTGGACTCACAGGGTCATCTCCCAGAAAAGACTTGAAAAAACCTTTCGCCAAAATCTCTTTTCAAATCAAGTGAATTCTCTCAACATAGTGTCTGGGGTTTTTTTCATTTCTGGCTAAATAAAAAGAATTTCAGAACTGGAGGGCAGTTTGCTTTATTTTTACATAGCTGAGAAGTTGAGATTTATTTGATCTGATCTCCAAGTGAAGTGAAGAGGGAAAACAGGATACTGTATTTGGCAGCAAATATGTGGCAATCACACAAAGTAAACTCTTGATATATCTGTAATCTCTTCGTTGGCTTATCCCTGATTCAGTTTAAGGCTCTGGAAAAAGCTACCAAACCTCTTCATGTGAAGTGTGAGATGGAACTTATTAGTCATGGCAATTTGCTTCTTATGGGATGCTGGCAGTCAGAGAGCACAGTGTGCTGAAAAAACCAAGCGCAGAATCATGAGCCTCTTAGTCCTCCTTGGAGGTACCAGAGAGAAGAGAGTTCCAGGTTAGTTTAACACACAGAAGCTGGACATATGAAGGAAAGCATGAGGAGAAGTTGAACTTACAAAGCTTTAGGGTTTGGCTTTTGTCAATTTTTTTGGCTTTTGATCTTTTTAGGTTTTGTTATCTTCAGCCCATAGTACACAAATACATTTGCCGTAAACCCATTAAATCTGAGGGATGAGAAAGTTGGTTCCACATTGAAAAGGGGATATAATTCTAAAAGGATGCATCTAGAAAACCAGGGGTACTTCCAATGTCTCCTCCAGACATCATTTTTCTTGCACCTTTTTCTTATTATATTTTAGTTCCTGGGTGACAAGACACTATTCACTGAGAAAAATAGACTCATCTATGGCTATTTATATTTTCAAAATTAGACAGTGTCCCTCCTGTTCCTTCTACCTCATTCTAGACAGATGAAAAAAAATCTTATTTCAGGCAGACAGAACATACACATAGTTGTCCCACATACTTACGCATCCCATAATTCGTTGGCAAAAGTGACAGATTTCAGGGTATTTGTCTGACGCCTAAAAACACTACCAAGGCATATGGGGCTTGAAAGAAGCAGCAGGATGAACCAGGAGTTCCCTCCTCAGTCAAACAGCGGGAGCCTCCCCTGCATCCCACAGGAGGTGTCCATACTGTCCGGCGGCAGGGCAGCTTGGCCACCACGAGTTGGTTTGGGCCTCTCTCCCCACTTCAGGAGAGCTCAGGGGAGCCATGGCCACCAGCTCTTACTTCAGCAAGGGCTGCAGGGAGTCCAGTCCCTTCTCTGCTGCTCAGGAACAGCTCCCCAGGTCTGTGCCTGTGCCTCACAGCTGATCCCCATGCCCTGCCCATGGGCTGCCCCTTCTCCTCTCCTCTCTCCTCCCCTCGCAGCTCTGGGGCCAGAATATTTTCTGTCCAAACACCACGACATAACCTGCATATCTACATGGGCTGAAACCTCGTGCAGAGGCAGTGTTGCCCTGGGGTAGGGCAGAATGGCCTTTTTTGCAGGGCAGGAGGGTCAGGGCAGGGTCAGTGCCATGTGAAGTGGTGGTTTGGCAACTCAGGAGTGCTTGAAACCTGCTCTGTTTCCCTCCCTGCCCAGCTCAGTGCAGTCTGTGCCAGCTCTGGGGTCTGGTGCACTGCTAGCAGCTCCACCCCACCCAGGCTAATAAAAATAACCAGTCATGTTTTCCTTCTTTTTTAATTGTTTTTTGTTTCAAATGTGGGGTGAAATTCCTGGCACGATAGAATGTCCTTTGCAGGGCGAAGTAAGGTAAAATTGCAAGCCATGAGGCTGAGCTGGGCCAACTTAGCAAGAAGCTGCTTCAGACCCACCAGCGGGACCTTCACCACGAGCCCATTTCTCACAGTAAAATTTCATCCATCTTACTGCGCATCCACATATTTTAGGGTGAAAAAAGGGCTAAACCAAACTTCAGAGAGATTTGGTTTTCCTCGGTTTCAAGTTATTTTGTAAAAATGAAAAAACTTGAATGTTTTCATTTGGCTTTGTTGACCATTCTTTTAGCTTCTTGCCTTTTTTCTCCATTTTCCTTTAAAGGGTAGGCAAATATTTTTGAAACAGCTCACTTAGCTGGAAAGTAAAGGAAGAGGCAGTGAGAAATTGTAAGTTAAATGGAAAAAAATATTTTTTGCAAACTTTAAGGAAAACACTTCTAAACCTACTGATCACTCTTTAAAGTGAATTTTGTTAGCTAATTACCTTAATTCTTTTCCTGAGTTATGAAACAAGCTACAGAAACAGATGGACGGAATATTGTATTTAGCTGTATCTAGCATTTCTCTGTAAATTCTTAGCCTCAGTTCCTGCATCTCCTTCCTTTGCCTTGGTTAAAATGATGCCGAAGGGGATATCAGACTAAATTGACGGCTCTGCTGAGAAAGTGACCACAGCCTATGCAGGAAGAAGTATGGTCATAACCAGGGGCTCTCTTAAGTAGTTCTTAGCTCAGAAAAGATGAAGCAGATTAGACCTAGGAAAGGGACTCTGTAGAGATGTTAGTCCTCACACACTTCAGAGTAGCTCATGAAGAGATGTGTAACCTTGCTCCAACCTGAAACAGCCCCTTGGGTATGCTTATATTGAGGGTCACATTTGGCAGTTTTCTAGGAAGCAGAGCAGAGAGCCAGAATCAGCATCCCTAAATTCCAAAATGAC
Source organism: Melospiza georgiana (assembly GCF_028018845.1). Taxonomy (NCBI): domain Eukaryota; kingdom Metazoa; phylum Chordata; class Aves; order Passeriformes; family Passerellidae; genus Melospiza; species Melospiza georgiana. The sequence continues at coordinate 86,213,483 of NC_080431.1, forward strand.
TGTAGAGATATTCCAGTACCTCAGGAAGCTCTATCCTCCATAGCACCCCAAGAAAAAAACCAAATAAATGCTACCACAGCCTAGTGCAGGCTCACTCCAGACATCTTTTTTCAGGGAAGAAATTTAAGAAGCCAGAATTCCCTTGTATGACTTTTCTTGTCTCCCAGTTGTCTCAACACATTTTTGTTCTTCCTTACAGAAAAAAAATCACTGACCCGTCTGTCAATGCCATCTCTGCTCCAGTGAGCTGCTTCAAGCATTTGTTCACAGAGGGCTGAATAATGGACCAGTGCCAAAGTCCTAATCAGGAGAAAAGCTACTAGTAGTTACAGCTCCTCAGCATTATACATGTTTCTGAGTGTGACTGATTAAGACTGTTGTTTGGAACAGGGGAACTGTGTCAGAGGTGCCACATCCCATAAATTAGTTTAAGCTGAGGTAATGTATGCACCAAGATACAGCAATACGTCTGCTAGCTCAACAAGTTTGGCAAGCAAATGTCTGGGAAAACAAGACCATTTTCAGGCACTTCATCCAGCTAAGACAGAGTGGCACAACTGAGAAGACCCTTACAGGAAGAAACTTCTTTGTCTTTTGTTTATTTTTTAAGGGGAAAGAAAATAACTGAGAAAAAATGTTGGTGTCCAGACTCCATTAAGTTAGACAGGAAGAACGGTCTAGTTCTCAAAGCAAGGCATTTGCCACTAGGGACTCCTGAGTTTTAATCCATCCCCTCTGCAACCTCTATAGTGCTCTACAGAAAAGTCATTTAATTCTAGTCCAGACAGTGAACTTTGTATGCTGCTGAGCAGATTAGTCATACAAGTGTGTTCTTTTCTGTGGGACTACTCATGTGAGGAAGTTATCGATGGCGAGAGGGGGAGCAAATCTGGCCCTCTGTATGGAGTCGCACAGAGGGAGAAAAAGCTACCACAAGTTTTAATTGGTATGACCTCCTTGGAGGAAAAACTATCTGCAGTAATGCTGGAAGAAATTGTAAGAAAATTAGGATACTTCTGATAGGAAGATCTGTTAATCAGAACAGCAGTCTTATAAGTTAGAGAAGCTTTATTGACTGTTTCAAATGCAATTAACTGGACTAAGGAATTGTAAATGCAAGGAATCCAATAAACACATTTCACCAGAAACATTGAATAAATGAGTGATTAGGAGTTTTGTGTTTGTAGCACCCATCGCTTCTTACAGTGGGTGACTAAGACATCATACTTGCTGGCAATGCAGATGGGAACCCAGCCAAAAGCCACCTAAAAATGTGGTTTTTCTTTTGAACCAGTATTGGAGTGTAGTTTCGGAGGCTTGTGGTACCTCAACTAGAACCAGACTCTCGCAAAACTTACTTTAGTTATTTAGCAAGGTGTCGTGGGTTGACAGCCTTTATCCCAATATCGTGTGTTGTGTCTGGCAGCTGTGCCTTTTCTCTCTTCCCCCCCCCCCCCGGCCGTCTTGCTGCGGCAGGGCGGGGAAGAGAGGAGGGAGTGTTTGACCAGGTCCTTTTGCTTTTGGCTTTTGGCTGCTTGGCTTGGCTAGCCGCTTTGCTTGCTTGCTTTCTGCTCTTTGCACTGTTTTTTTTTCCTTTTCTTTTGTTCCCTCTTTCTTACCCTCCCCTGAAGATACTGGACCGGCTCCGGACCTGACCTGAGACGTCCAGGACACCTGGAGCTTGCGAGAGAAGCTTGGCGCCCTTCACGACACAGTCTGTTTTCTTTTCTTTTCTTGTGTTGGGGAGTGTTCTTTTGTTACTTGTAAATAAATAGGTTTTGTTTTCCACTTTGCTCCTCCGAGAAATTCCTTCCCGAACCCGGTGTTGGGGGAGGGGTGGTTGGAGGTTTGTTTTGTTTGGGGGGCTCCCTTTTGGAGATTTCCCCTAATTTGTCCTAAACCAGGACAGAAAATATTTTCTGTGCCTCAAGCTCTGCTCCACTGAATCCTTCCCAGCAACTGACTGTTGTGAGTCAGGTGCAAGAGGTTAAGGAATTGTTAGTGATCTGAACTGAAACTGAACAGGAACAATTTTGGCTACAGACTAACCTGAACTGGAAAGGAGGTTAAAAAGCAACTTACTTGATCTCCTGATGTGACAACATCCTTGGTGATGCTACAATTTCTTAATCCCATTGATATACCTGAGGAGAAATCTGATGTGAAGCAATTGTAGGAAACATGTTGTTAGCTCACTTGGAAGTTACAGTGTACTGGAGGACATGTATCATAGTTTGTTCATTCTTTCCATACCAGAAAGAGCTCTCTCTGAACAGAGCTTAGTCCTTTTTCCGTTTGGAAATATTCCCCTTTTAGAAGCCTGTGACCTGGGAGGGTGGTTGTTCTCATTTTGGGGGAAAGAAAAGAAAACCTCCATGAATTCCAAGGACTTAGTGTCACTGATTGTGTTGCGTTATCCAGAATTGAAGAGCTTTAATGACCATTTACACTAAAGCCTTTAGCACTGCTCAGGCAGAAAATTGTACTGTCTCCTGCTTTCATGTTCCTGCAGTCTTACATTGTTAAGAGCTTTAAAGTGCCTGAGAGAAGCCTGAGGGCACAAAGATGAGGTTTGCAGCTTTCAAAAGCCTGTGTCCAAAGGATAGCAGAGAAATCCACAGCCCAGGTTCAGGCCTTGTCCCTAGAGAGTTATGTTGGCAATGTCCAGGTACAAAAACTACTTCAGAAACGGTTTAACATGGAAATCTAGTTGGGCTAATTGATCTTGCTGAGAAGATGAGACACCTTCATACATGGGACTGGCTCACATTTCTCTCCAAAATACTATTCTTGAGGCATGCTTGAGCATCATGTGGCAGAAATTACATTGGGTTATTCAGTCCAAACTCAGATGAGGCATGAGGGACCTCATACACTGTAAGTATTCAGTCATAGAAAGACCACACATCCATCCAGCATATTCAGATATGCAGCATGTAACTTACACGTTACAGGAGACTGAGACTTACAACTGCAAAGGCAATTGCTGGACACCCTGAAGAGCAGGACTGTGCTTAGCAGTCAGTGTGGGGGCTGCTTGGAATTTGTAAAGGAAAGCGAGTTAAAGCAGAGGGCAACAAGTGTGCATTTTGTGCAGCAGTTGGCTGTGCTGCCAGTGAAAGGAAAAACAGACTCAAGTTCATAAGCACTTCATGATCCCTTGCTTTGTTTTCCCTTCCCTCACCCTAACACCTTTCAAACTACCTTATTAATGTAAACCACTCATTCATTACACAGAGGTTTAGTATTTGCAGGAATTTTAGGGAGGAGTAATAGTTACACAATGGCATCTGCAGCTGTTTTACATTTATTTATCCAACAGTGTTTTCAACTCTCCTGCCCAAAATCCAAACAGACGTCCTCTCTGGGAATGCAGTGTGTAAAGAATGCACACATGCAAGGCTGTCTGAAATTTTAATTGCAGAAAGATCAGGAAGTTCAGACTGAAGGTTCGCAGAGCAACTCTAGCCCCTTCTCCCTGGGTGTATCACGTTGTTACAATAGGATCTTTCATTATATAATCATGCAGAATGGGCAACTCAGCTTGCTGTTTGACATGTGGAACCATCTCACACAGTGCAAAGGGCTTCAACTCCTTTCTGTCACCTCAACGTCTTTATTATCTTTAATACTTCTTTACTACCTTTTGGAATTGTTAGGAGTGCTAATAATGTTCTGAAGAACCCTACAGAACTAGTTACAAGAGAGCCTGCATGTCTAAAGAAAGGACATAAATTCAACAAGGTGCTAAGTACATTCATATCTTGAAGAACAGTGGTGGACTCATGATTAATGCACTCATTACAGTTTAGGTACATCTTTTAACAGTGCCCAGGTGAGTAACAGGACCCCTCATATGGAGGAGGGGATTGATTCCAAGTTGTCCTAACGGCTGCAGCGCTGTACAGAAGCCAATAAAGTAGCTTGTCATGAATCACCTTTAAAGCTGACAAAGTAATGTAAGCAACTGTTTTAAGATGAGTTTGATGAGTTCATGAAGAGTGAAAAACTAGGGAATGACATAAAAACCCCCAGATTCAGAGAATATGCAAATCTTACCCATCACTGTGGTCCTGTTTTCCTCTATACTCATTTGGTTTATGCATCAGTGACCCAGTTCTGCAACAGCAGTTCAGGTGTTACTGACATGTCCCAGTAATTCTGGATCAGTCACCAGGGCTGATGCTCTGTAAGAGAATTCAAAATCTCTCATAAAAATGTGAATCACTTTATGCAAGACACCAAACAAAGCAAGCCTGTAGACAGCTTCAGTAGGGTCTGACTGATTCACCTGACGCATATAGAATGTACAGAATAATTACAGAAATGCTTGGATGCAAAAAAGATGCTTTGTTTTTCCACATGGTTAATGTACATGCTCATCTGGGAAAGCCCTCTGCCTCAGCTTAAAACATTCTGAAGAGGCCAGAACATTAAAAACTACAGAAACACAATGAAAAGGGATATTCTCCTTATCAGTGTCAGTGGGTAAGCCATCAGCTTTGATAAAGGTAAATCCCTGATGTTGAGTGGAACTTAACACAGTTTTTTTCCAGATTCAGATGTTGAACCTTTTCTTCCCCATGTGAATGTAATAGCGCTTTGATCAAGCATGAAGGGTAAATGCAATACAATAGATGTAAAGCCAGATTGGATCCAATTCCAAACTTCCCATATCCTCTCCTAGCTGTGGAGCGTTCAGGTACTGGCTTTACCTCTTCTTTCCCGTCTCTCAGTGCTAAAATGTCCTCAAAGATGTTCCTGCACAAAAGAAAAGAAGATAAACTGAATCAGAGGGAATGTTAGTCTCCTACAGAATGATATACTAATTTTACAGTACACTACATCTCAAGAACTAAGCCAGGATTAATTTATATAGCTGCTGATTAAAAAAGTGAAAAGGACCTCACATTGCACAAAACAAATGAACAAATGAAAGGATGCCAGCCAGATGCTGGAGCAAATGTCTGCCTCTGCCATTAACATATGCTGCCTCAGACTTTCCAGGAAGTCTTCTCGAATGGCACTGCTATGGCAAAAAAAAAATGCTTGGTTTATTCAGTCACTGACAACGTACTCCCAGATTCTTCAGGATTCCTTGCAACATTTTCAGCAGTTAAGCACTGCATCATGAAGAATTTGTAGGCAGAGCTAAGATTCCAGATTCATGCTTGCATGTAACGATGTGCTTCTGCCCAAAGCAGTAGTATGTGCTTAATCCTAGCCCAGCTGCTTCATTGCATCTCATTACCAGAAATCAATCTTGAGCAAAATTTAGTTTAAAGATAATGTGCAACTAATATATGCTGCATATTGCTTATTGTATGTGCTGCAAAGGGATGTCAACCTTTAGACTGGATGTGTCATAGTCTCTCCTTTGCTGAAGGCTTTGAGTCAGGAAGATTTTCTTGAAGGTAAGTGCTAGCTAGTAGAGTTAAAGATTATTAGTGAAAATCCTAGGCCACATAGAATGGAAGACAAGTAATGATCATAGATTTTTCTCTGCAAAACATCTGTTTACATAGATAGCAACTCACTGGTTGCATAGAATCTTGAGACTCTACAAAGGTCCGCACAAACCTACATATTCCCACAAAAATACTTTATATACCAGTGCGACAGCTATTGATGGAGCATTTGTGTGCAGGATATTGGGGAAAATATTGATCAAACGTCATTTTTCTGACTAGACTGCTAGGATTAATTTTTACCTTTTTAATGATACTTTATTCCCTAACTCACTTAGGCCAACAGGCCATTTGAGCAATCCAGAAAAGTCACAAAATGTGATTAGAACTTGGTACAATAGAAATTTCCTTTCTTTCCAGAAGAAGAGGGAAAAGAGAAATTCAGAGATTTGGTAGAAGTGCCTCTTGGTTGAATTACTAAAGTATGATATAATGCACCTTGGCTCTTCCTCACAACTTGGGAGCATTTCAGGCTGCTGTTCCTGCCTGCAAAATATTCAGGGCAGGCACCATGAAAACATACCTGAGCACATACCCAGGGAGAGGCTTTGGCTGAGGTCAGGGCTACGATACAGACTCTACTGCAGTGTTTCCTTGTTAACTAGGGTAAGTCAATCGTGGTCATTGGAGCTGTGGAACAGGTCCAATCACCGCGATTAATTTACCCTGATTAATATATAATCAGGTCCAGATTATAACTCAGATAAGGTGAAAGCCTGTCTACTTCTATCCTTTCCTTTCCAAAGCAATTTTAAATATACATTAATAAACACCAAAAGTGAACACTTTGTCTGTAAAGCCTGTCTAACCACCACGTTGCAAGGCAGGCTGTATCACCTTGGCCAGGAGCCTTCTTTGACTCATCCCATTTTTATTCACATGAATATTCCAGGGTTCTGTGGTTAAATCCAGAATAATTCAGGGTGAGTTTTTCCAGTGTTTACATTAGGACAAGAATTCACACTGAGGAGTAAATGCATTCCTTTTAGGTTTTGTTTAGCACTAGTGTAACAGCTTTCCATATCATTCTTCCCCACTGTGAGAGCTGCACAGGAGTAGTGTAAATCCATCTCAGTGCTACTTTAAGTGTAGCTTTAGGCTTCAGTCATCCATAGATTGCACAGTGTGCCTTGCTGCAGAACAAGCTGCAGTTGGAGCTGTTAGTGCTTGTTTTGATACAGGTGTTCACTACAATGACAAGGAGCACAAAACAATCAGAGATTCAGGACTAACCAAGTTTTGGTTATCACAGATTAGAGGAGACTCCCTATGTTAGTGGTAATTCCTCTCATCCCTCCTTCCTTTTGATAAAATGCTTCTGTAATCTATTTTTTCATGGTGCTTCTGAAAACAGCTGGCTGCTTCCAATGTTTCCACTTTTCCAATGGAGCATGGTTAAGGGACTTGGCTGCAGAAAAACTTCATCACCTTGGCCTTTGGCTAAATGAACAGCATTGAGTCTGGCATTAGCCTCTTCAGACAATAAAGATAATATGCTAGAAACCAGAAGTTCTGAAGGAGCAAACAAAAGAGAAAAAAGCCACCAAGGCTGGATAACAGACACACCAAAAGTCCTGATGGGACCAAAGGACAGAATGGATGAACTGCAAATGAAACAATGGGTCTCTTTTATGTATGGCAATTTCTTTGATGGATGACTAGAAGACTTGAGTATTGCATTACCTACTCATTTCCTAAGACTTAAAAATGTGTTTATTATGTCAGAATGAGAAATAATGCATTGAACTTTATAGAAGCATTATATGAATCAATGGCACACACTTGCCTGTAATACTGTATTCACCTCCAAAAGAGCCACAGAGGACTTACCAGAGTTAAGTAACAAATATGACTAGGAGCAGAAAGTTTCTGTACAGGGGAGACTGAGGCTATTAAGATCAGAATGAAGATGCTTAAGATAAACCAGGAAATTATCCAAAACCATTGCATTATTACTGAACATTGGACAACTGCCACAGAGCCTGTGTAAATCTGTAGAGCAGTTTTGAGTACCACGGACTTCATCTTATTGCTGTCACATACGTGCAGTAATTTTGAGGGGGAAACTTAGCCCAGATTAACATCAGACTGAAAAGGTTAGTAGTATGCTTTAAAGTCCAGTTCACGTCTCAGACACAAGAAAAGAAGAACCCAGGCAGCCACTACAGCAATCACTACAGCCAGGAATTTGGGGGCATACAGAAAGGAAATGAAAATTTCATAGAGGAAAAAAAATCCACACAGAGGCAGAGGGAGTGACTAAGAGAATATACTGTGAGGTATATTGTGCTAGGCACAACTAATTCCTCAGCAATGCAGGGAAAAAGGTGGAAGGACATAATTTCATGTAAAAGCCACTATTTTCTTGACTAGTGATACTGTAGTAGATTTCCTGAAGCAATTAATAGGGGTAATATATGGATACAAAGTATCAGAAATATTTAATTAATTCTATGTGTCATTTCTTAAATTTTTGGAAATAAAAAATTGCTTACAGAAGACAAAATGAAGTAGAACAAATGATGGAAGAAATGCACTTCCCGAGTGGATTGCCTATGATTTCACAGGTTATTTTGAAAGAAGTAAAATAAGCTAAAGTTAAAGACAGTGTGATAATTATTGAAATCAGGTAAGTCCAATTCTGTGTCCAGTAATGCCAGTTATTAATTCACTGTTGTCTTCTTGTTGCTTTCTCCTGTGGTACAGGTATGACTGAATGGAAAATAAATGCATCCAGCAAACCTTGTTTCTTGTCACATTTCTCAGTAGATGTTTTATAAATTTCACCAGCAAAAGAAAGAGCTACTGCAGGACACAGAAGAGAAAATAAAGCCTCTTTTGGAACAGCTCACTGACAGCAATGGAACAAGTTCAGCTGTAAATCAAAGGGGAATCCTCACTATAAAATGAAGCAGTGTTCTACTGCCCAAACACAGCTGAAAGGGACTGTTTTATGGTACATTGCAACATAACCAGAGAGCTTCTGTCACTCTATCTACAGCAACAGCCTTGAATATTGTGGTCCAAATTCTCTCATTTGTTGCATGTGTACAAGGATTTTAAAGGCTTTAATTTGGGGAGATTTGGCCCAAAATTAGATAAAATGGATAACTTGATAATTTTGCCTCCTTCTACACAAAATAAATTTCCTCACTGCAAAAGCAGCTGCCTTTCAAATGCCTTCACAGTCTAGGAGACATTCAGTAGTCTAATTCCCTGCCAGTGAAGTCAGGCTGTTACCATGGCAGCTGGGAGTGTAAACCCTCAATGTATGAAAACGTGCAGGCTGATAAAGCAGATTGTTGTACAGGTCCTTATGTGCTGTGCCTGTGTGTACATTGAACATGAAAGCATGTGGCTTTAGGGTGGGAGCGAGGCAGAGGAGAACAGCCCAGCAAAAACTCCACCAGAGCAGCTCTGGCTAAGCTGCCAGCTGGATCCCAGCACTGCAGGAGCCCTAAGGACACTGCACGAATAGGCTGAGGGTCACAGGGCAAGGACTCAGACAGGATGGGAAGGGATAATCCAGCAAAGGAACTTCACCCGTGCAGACAGGCTCTGGCATAATCCAGCAGTGATATCCCTCAAGGGGACAAGCACTAATTCCAGCTTGACCTTGGTCTAAACACTGCATTTGTTGCACAAAGTATAGCACAGAAGATGGCTGTTTTGCTCCAGTGAATGAAGGGTCTGGGGCCCAGAAACTGGCAGCACACCTATCTACAGAGAAAGGGAAAGGGACAGTCTCCCTTTAATAATTTTTAGCCTGGCATTAGTTCAAGATTTTCTTCATCCTCTTCCAGGGAAACTGGAGCCTTCGTTCCTTCCTTTCATTAAAATAAATGAATGTTTGATTGATGATCCTGGAGCCTGATATCTTCCATGTGTTAAAAGATTAGCTATAGCAGTGGCTACTGCCAACAGCACATGCTGATGTGTTGCAACCCTAATCTCCAGGGTCCTTTTTGAGGGCAAGAAGCCCATTTCCATGACCTAGTCAGCCAGTGGCCTCTTTAATTCTGTGAAGGTACAAACACAGCAGTGATTTTGTAAAGATGGGTCTTCACCAACCAGGAATCAAGTTGTGACCCACCTGCTCATCCCAGTGAAGCTGCTGAGTGAGTAGGGAGTAGTGACAAAGTGATTTGCACAATGGTAGGTACAACAAAGCTCAGGCAAAATTGAGATCAAAATCCACAGAGCGATTAAAACCTTCCCTCTTACCATCCAGGCACACCAGTATGCTCTGAGAACGAGTGGTTCCTCCATAGTTCCTTTTGGAGAGGGCACTGAACTGAATCTGAACAGAAAACCATTTTGAGCTGCTATTTTTTTCATCTCAGACCACACAGGAAACTATTATGATGATTTTGCTGAAGCTGAGCCAGGATGAGCAAACATTGACTTTTCTGGTTCAGAATAACAGAACAGGACTTGACAGCTTCACCAGGGACCTTTCTGCATGAGAACAGCTTGATTCTAGCAGGCCCTGAACCTCACAGCTTTAGGCATTCACCAGCGTTCCCATCTGTTTTGCTCAAATGTGCCCTGTGATTCTGCTTTGCTCGGCAGACCTTTGCAGCAGGCTGCTTGCCACAGCAACATTTTCGCCTGTCTAAATTGATGCTCCTCACTGGAGAAACCTGCCAAAATTTTTATTCCTGTCTGAAATGTCCTGTAAGTCTGCTGAGATCCTTCTGTGTCTGCTCCTTCCAGTTCAAGCACCTGGATACAGCCTTGAGTGCAGCTTAGATCCCAGGTGTAGATATGTATGTTCCTACACTGTGCAGGCATAATGTCTGTTCCTCAGCCTGTTGTCTCTGCCCGGTTAGGCGTAGAATGGCCTTGGGACAACCCGCACTCCAAAGGACGAGTGCACTCTTCAGATTTTTCAGTCTTCAATATTGTTTATTTATTCTTATCAAATTCGACTTAACAAAGTCATCTCCCAGCCTGACAGAGGTCTGACCAGCAAGACAGCCATGGGCACACTGACCTCCCACTGGGTGGTCGTCTATTTTTATACTAAAAACCACGTATAAGATATTTACCTTTACCTTCCAGTACCTTTTACCCTTATTAACAAGTGCAGATTTAACGTGAACCAATCCCAAAGTGCCAACATCACCACCAAAGATGGATGACAAGAAGAAGAGGAGAAGGACAAGACATGCCCTAATTCCTCCATCTTGTCTCCTAAACCCCCCCCCCCCCGTACCAAAATCCCAAAACCTGTGTTTTCACCCTGTGAATAATCAATTTCTTCACCACTTATCCCCAAGTGATCCTCTCGTCCTCATACAGGTGGTACATCCCGTGCAGGGCGAAGATCCAGCCACCAAGCACTTCTGGCAACATTCCAGAATTTCCGAGCCCCCCCAGGGGTTATTTCAGCAACTCTGGACATCAGGAGTGATGTGTGGAGTTCCCAAGCATAGGTTTGTCAGAGAAGGCAGAGAAGGTCCTAGTCCTTTGACACTGGTGAGCCAGATATTCCTTGCTCTGCCAAAATACCGTAACTACCCTCAGTTGTGCTACAGCCTAGCTCCAACATTTTCTGCTCAAAAAGGCGGATTTAGAAAGGAAGAAAGAAACAGTCATTCAGGAGTGCCAGACAGCCCTAGCAGAGAAGCAGATAGACAAATTCTTTCCTATCTTAAGGCTTGGCATGTAAAGGCATCCTCACTGCAATGATGGCCCCCAGCCTTTGTTGATACATTGATAACACTGGTGCCAGACAACATCTCTGTGAACATCATGCTGTTTTGCCACACACATACTGCACCATCTTTATCCTGAGCTCCAGAGCAGCCCCAGTGTGGCCACATGACATCCTGGACCTTCCTTCATCCAGCCAGATAGAATTTCTGATGATGAGGAGGACTAGAGGGCCATGGTGAACCACAGGATGGAATCTATCCAGCTGCCCAAACCAGAGTTATCCTTACATTCCATATTTGTTTAGACCTATGTCTTCTGTATGGCAGGAGATACTGCAGTAACCAGTGAGCCATCACTGGGAAGTCACCAAAAACCGTGGAGTTTTTACATTTGGACGAGCAATAGCTTATAAGAGTTGTAAGAGTTGAAAGTTCTGGAAATGAAGCAACTTATAAATGCCTTGAAGCACCTCTGAATGGCTTAGTGTTAGATGTAGTTCCCAATTAACTATTCCTGGGGTATTTCATTCCCATTCCCCTACACACAGAGGTTTTCTTTTAAGTAATCCCCATCTCTTCAAGTCAACTTTATTTTATAATGAGAATAAAATAGGAGGACAAAGCTGGAGACTGTGTGCAACTGAAAAGACTAAAAACGATGACATTTGTTTTCAGAAATATTTGATATATAATGAACTGCAAATTCAGTAGAGCACCAGCTTGCAACAGATATGCCCTTTATGAGCAAGAGCTGGGAAAGAACAATGACAAAATGAGTCAAAGATGTGGATCCCCGGGACAGAGGGTATCTGGCACATCAGGGTAACATAAACAAGTGTGCTATATATAGGACTGGTCCTCGGGTGAATATACAGATGTTAAAGATGACCTCAAACAGAACCCCTGTTCAGATACACAAAAAAATACATAGGATAGCTGTGTTGTTTGAAGCCTGGGCTGGATGCCAGCAGCTTCCAGTTTCCCTTTTTCCCAGTTCAGTGTATCCTGACAGCTCCCAGCCTTTGTTGACACACAGGCAGTGATAGTGAGGAAGTTATGATCTGCTGGGAACTCATGCACGGCTCTCTTTGTCTGCCCGTCATGCCCGAGGCCCCGGGGACAGGCCCTTGTCTCGGGCTGTGTGCCCCTCACAGCAGAGGCTGGGCATTGCTTTGGGCACATGCAAATCCTCAGTGGGATTTGTCTCCAAATGAAACATTTCCACACTCCCCCATGGCATGTTCTGTCCCACACTAAGCATTAGTGCACTCCTCAAATTTAAAGCATTAACCTGGGAAACTGAAAAGGAGAGATTTTTTAATACTTTAACTATGGGCCCTCTCTATGTTTATGGCCTAATATCTCCTACATTCTGATGCACCATTTTACTGTGAAAGTATTAGATATTTACATCTACATTAGATCAGGGAGGATTGGAGAGATTTATGCAATATGTATTCTAACACTGGCACAAAATGTTTGGGGTTTGGGAAGAAAGTATGGATTCTGTGTTTTAGAAGCAATGAAGATGTTAATGGAGAGAAAATTAAAATATGCCCTGTGACAACATAATGGTTGCACAGAATCAAAATGCTTTTGAATTCTGCTCTACACTTCATTTTTATGGTTTATTCTGTTCTACACTTCAAATTTATGGTTTATTCTGAACAACAATCCTTAAATAATATGATGTGATGATAAATTATTAATATTTGGCAACCTCCTACCCTCTTGAGATTAGTTGGCTAGAGCATGATGATAATAACACCAAGGTTGTGAATTCGATCACAACTGAACAATGCATTTGAAAAATTGATATGAAACAATTCATATGAACAATTCATTTAAGAGCTGGACTTGATGATCATTGTGAGTCCCTTCCAATTCAGAATATTCTGTGATCCTAATGTAAATGCCTATCTTTTAAAGAAACTTTTCCCACAGTCTTCCTCTAGGCTACATTAAGGAAAAGTTAAGATGACTGTAAGTATTTTATTTCTTAATAAAAATTACACAGGAGTAGCAGACTTCAAGATGACAAGTTTGCTATCATATAATATACTTCAGCTTCAGGAATAACTGAATTTGAGAGAAGACATGCTTGAACTGGTTTATACATTTTTGCTCTCTGGATCCTGTATGTCAAATCATTTGCTTTGTTCCCTTGAGAGCTGAAAGAAATTAGGTCCAATTAACCTCTTTAAAGATGACTTCAAATGTTTTTCTGATGAATTTAATGAATTTTATTCTCATTCTTCTTTCTGCAAATCTAAAAAATAGCTGAATTTGAACACAATTTATTATGTCAGTTCTAAGACAGAATCACACAACTCTAAAGACACAGACTAGGTAAATGCTAATATTTTTACAAAATAGTTTCATTCACTTTGCCCCAAAATGGTAAGAAAAGTAGTTACTTGGTGTCATGACTTGCTATGACTCTTTCCCCTGCTTTCTCCCACTTTGGTAATTTCCACTCTATGAAAAGTCTGCTTGTGCAAACCCCTGTGTAAGAGATAGCATGGCTGGTAAAACAAATAAAGCCTGCTTACTTTCTGTCTCTCCTTCATACAGGCATTGCTTTGCACCTTCCTTCTCTTGTTTTGCACAAAACTTGTAAGAAGACAATAATCTTTGGGATTTCCATCCGGTTCAAAAGTTTACTCGGTGAAGATGAAAGCTAGGGTTAGGAAAGCTAGACTACTAACTCAGCTGAAAAAAAAAGTCATCCTCCTTTAACTTCAAATGAAGAAAATATTATACTCCAGAATTTTTGCCAGAAAAAAATTAGAGTGAGTGAGGGTAGGTTAGAGGCAACTTAGCCATTGTTTAAGCAGTGGGAACAAGAGGAAGAAGGCCTCCACGTTCATCCTGGTTTATTTATGTAATTTCTGATATGGACACGTATACTGCTGATCTTAAGCCCAAAATCAGCATTCTTCCTCACAGACTTGTCTCATTCAGCTAAAGACTTTATGAAGAGATTAGCAACTTAGCTCTGAATGTTCCACCCAAAGCAGAAATTCACTGTGAAGATGCCATTCTTAGTTCCATAATTTCTTCATTATTTCACAGTAAATAATTTCTATTTGTTTTCAGTGCAAGTAAAGGCAATAAAACCTAAGGATGTGGCAATGTCTTCTTGTATGACTCAAAACTAGCTACACTTCTTTATTACAATCAAAATATTTCAAGTCACTGGAATGTATTGTAGTCTGGTTCCTTTGTGCATTTGGGATCAAAAACAGCCAATATGCTTCGTTTTTTAAATAGTCTTCTATATTGTAGAGCTGATTTTTTCCCTCCTAATAAAAAGTTAATTAAAGAGTGCTGCATACAGTTGGATTCATTTCATAACACAGCACGTGATGCACAGCTCTACCACAAAAATACTCCTCTGTTCTTTCTGTTTCTTTCCTTTTTTTTTTTTTTTCTTGGTTTGCTTTAGCAAGGGAAATTTCATCATGTGAAATGTGCACCAGGATAAATTCTGTACTCAGCCCTTCCCACTGTTCCCCATCCAACCACATTCATTTAAAAGATGCGTCCCCATTCCACAAGGATGTTCCTTCCCAGCAAGCCAAACCTTCTGCTTTGGCACAAGCACAGTAGAAAACTGGATGATGAAGCCTAGAGCTGTGCTCTGATCTCACACCATTTGTTGCTTTGGGATATGCTCCCAAGAAACTCACTTGGCAGAGATAAAGGAGACATTTTGTACCTCTGCCACATCCCAGGCTGATTCTCTCCCTCTGACCTGACTCAAAGAAGGACTCCACACCATAGGGAGGTGCAGCCCAAAGTCCATTCAACTCATGGCTGCTGTCAAAAGATGCCACAAAACATGGCTGACATAATTTCCAACCTGCATGCTGTACCTAAGAGTAGATAGGGGCAGAGCAAAAAGTTTCACTGAGTGCACCAGCCCAATTCTCTACTAATATGTGCAAAAGACCTTTTTTCAGTGGAAGATTCATCATTCAACAGAGGAGAAATTCAAGTTCCTCAGGGTACTGCACAGAGAAATGCGTATGCAAAAGAAATAAAATATCTGTCTCACTGACATCTGTCAGCATTAGTGTCATAACTTAAGCCCCATCCATAATCAGATTGCTAAGTGGTTACAGTGTGGCCTTCATTCTTTTCAAACTCAGATCTCAAAGTTTGTAAGTCATAAACTTAAGAGAAAGAATTCTTTTTAAGAGCTCAAGATATTTTACAGAGGAGGAAACTGATGCATGGTGAGGTGTTGGAAATTGGTGATCAATTTAGGCAGCAATAGAATGGGACAATTCTGATAAGAAAAATCTGGTGGATTTCTGGAAGAGCAGTGTTATGTTCTAATTGTTTTGAAACTAGAAGAAGGAAAGCAGAAGAAAGTTCTTGTTTTTTCTTCTCAGTAAACTCATCATAGGTCAATCAGTGCTTTCAGTGACACACAAAAAAAAGATCATCTGGTTCTTCATCAGCTGTGCAATACAAACTCTTCCAGTTATGTCAGTTCCTAGCTCTTCAGAGTATTTAGTACTCTCTTTTTCACCCCTTCCATAACAGAACAATAAGTACTGTAGAGACCAAAATTATTCAACTACAGAGTACAGTTTCCTCAATAAAAACCAGCTGGTACTGCACAAAACAACAGCACAGCCATGGACTAGCTTGCTGTTTGCAGTCCTGTGCTCTCAACAGTAAGAATCATATTGCTTTGTTTAAGCAGAATGCAACTCAGCATGAGCCACAAGATGAGAAAAATAGATAATGAAGACACAGCACCCTGCAACCTTTTGCTGAGTTTTAATTCCAATGTGAACAGTTGCACAGACTTAATTAGAAAATGAAAGAGCACTGCTGCTAGAGAGACAGCTGACACAAAGCATTCCAAGGTGCCTTGGACAAAGGTCAGTTAAAAACTCTATCTTGCATAAACACCATAAATGCAAATTTCATCATTTTTATAGACTCAGATTTTCTGCAAGAACACATGTGCTTTTAGTCATCTATTTCTTCACATCCTCAAGTGTGATAGATACATCATTTGGCTAGGAGACCCTAAACTAAACAACAGCTTGGGGGACTGAATCAATCTTGTTTCCCTGTTTTTCTTATATTTACCCTTTTCACAGAGTTATTTCCACATTTCTTCTTTAAGATAACTGCTTATTTACTAGAGAAAAAAAAAGTTTCAGATAGCTGAAAGATTAGCAGACAGAGATGAAGCTTGGTGGGCTGGGAAAGGTTATCTCAATCCTGAATAAAACATAATTTTTAATGGAAGCTAAGCCAACTTATCTTGAATATGGAAATGAAAAATACAAGACCACTTGAGTAAACAGTGATGTCATCAAATGGCCATATGATATGTACCAAGTGTCATTCTGAGGCTACAGCTGGTCATGAGATCAATAAATCCAAATGAAACCTGAAAGTCACTTATCCTTGTTTCTGCAGCAAGAGAACTAATGCAAGGAGAGAATGTTACAAGAGCATTTTACATGTGTAGCCATTCAGCCACTAATTATGGATGAGACTATTGCTTCCACAAACAGCTAGCTGCAGTGCCCTGCTGGGACTGGCAAAGGAGAGAGCTTGCTCTGCAGAATGGCTGTAGCTTGGCACCACAGTGTCAACATTTGGGGTTTCTCTGAGTAGAAAGCAGCCTTCTGAGCATGACAGATATTCCAGTTCTCTTAGAAACCACAAGAAATCTCCTCTGCTGCTGGGACCAGACTTGGACCCGCGTGGCTGCATTCCACCTTCTGTGGGTAGCCTGGCCTCAGGTCCTTATTTATCTAAACCACTGCAGTTTGGGAGTCAGATAAAAGGTTTCAGTTTATTCTTATCTCTGTTATGAGAGGTAGGCTTAGTTTGATGTCAGAAAACCTCACCAATTTTGGTTTTGCTCTGGTAGTTCGGTCATGGGATGGCTCATACCAGTGTTCCCTTATGACTAAACCTCAGTGGTTGGATAAGTGAGACGGTAACATTCCAATTTTATAAAACACAGATGAAACTGGCAATGGCCTTTTACCTTAAATGATGCTAATTTTTGCAACTGAAGTGGTAGAGCTTGTCAAAAAGTACTTGAGGATCTGGCATTTCTGATGTTCTGAAATGGGAGCTATACAGTCTCTGTTTTTTACATTAAACTTACCAAGAATTTCAAGCAGCAGAGAGTAGGATATGGTTTTTTCTTCGGTTTTATGAAAAATACTCTAGTGATTTATCCTTTGTGATTTGCTGAAACCTACAAAATCCTGCTGCAGTTTGCCTTTGTGCAAGCTTACTCAGAAGAAACACACCAAGATTCAATTCTCCATTAAAAGCAGAAGAGTTTATAACAGCAAAGTTTATAATAGCAAATGTTATAAAGTCTTGAATAGAAAAAGCAAGAGGCGAGGGGCAAAATCCCTCTGAGGAGGAAGTTCAGTGTAGTCAGCAGAATTATCCCACAAAACTCTATCCTCTTTAGAAAAGTTGCCTTTTTCAGTGAGATTCTTCCCAGCATACCCAGTGGAAAAGTTGTTTTTGATGGGTTTTAAGCAGTGGAGAAATCATCCTTTGTGTGGCAGGCCCTCAGGACTTTGGTGAACCACAGTCCTGAAGCCCACGCTTTCCTATGGTTAGATGATATAAATACCAAGTTTTAAAAAAGAGAAAAGTAGAGACAAGGTCTAGGAGCAGGGCTTAGATTTTCTATAAATAGTCACCTAAATATAGTGCAGCTATTTCTAAGACACAGAACACAGATTTTAACAAATAGACCTAACAACTAGAAAATCATTGGACCAAATGTTTTAAAAAATTGTGTCCTGGCAAAATTTTCATTTTGTCATTACCTATAGCTCTTAAAAACTATCTCCAGCTTCTCAAAGACAATTTCTCTACTTCCTGACAGGTTCTTTCACTGTTGAAGGAAGCCATCACAGAAATGGCCATAAAAAAATCACATGTTAAACATGGACAGGTTTACATCCATAGAACTCAACATGGTCAACTAAAGGAAGAAAAGAACAGATTTTCATCATCCAGATGAGGAAGATTCTTATCACAGAGCAGACTTTTATATCAAGACAATAGATTTTACTGCAGCTAGCTCAAATCTCCTCTGCTGAGCACAATCCCTTCCTTATGAGAGCAGGCCAGTTTATGTAGCAAAACTCTGTTTATCACAGGCAAGGGCACTGCAGTCTGGCCAGCTGGAATTAGTCTAAGATGACACAGGTTTGTAGCCAAGACAAGTAGATGGATTCTTGAGATTGGCAGCAAAAATTCCCTAAGCCTAAGAAAAATTTTAAACTGAGAATTTGATGGACATACAATTGGCTGTTGAACGAAGACAGCAGTTAAATAAAAAGAAAATATTACACTGTGATGTTCAGGGTGGGGCAATCACATCTCTCTTTTTCCACTGTAAAAGAGAATTTAGTAGATTACAGTGAATATGAAAGGCAGCAGCTTAAAAACTACTGAAATTGGGGTTTTTTCCTCATATCTTTGTGCTTTTGTCTCTCTGCAGGATCAGGTTTGGTGAATCTTTGGACCTAGTTAGATTTCTGTTGAAGGAGTTAGGAACATAGATAAAGGTATTTCTTAGTGCAACTCTTTTACTTGCATAAGTCCTGTTTAACCGGGGAGAGGAATAGTGAAAACCCTTCTATGTTTCTTCCAACAGAAATATCTTCCTGGTGCCTCACTTATTCACCATGAGTACATAACTCTCCTTTGGTTTCTATCTCTGCTTAACAGAGCTGTATATCACAGTGTTTCCTCAGCTGTAGCAGTACCAGGAAACTGAACTTTCTCCTCCCACTTGCAAACTGAATAGAATAAATTCCTAAAGTCCACCTTTCTTCAGTGGTTGACCTGGCTGAGATACAGCTAAGCTGGTACCAGGCATAACCTTAGGTCATGACACACAGTTGTTCAGTCAACATCCTGTGACAAGAAGCAGGAAATCTCTATATATCCCATTGGTTCTAGTTCACAGGCTTTTTCAACTTTTTTTTCTTTCATGTGAGTAACAGTAAGAATTACCACATTACCCTCACAGTATTCATATCCTTATCCACCCTCTAGGAAAATAGTGCCATCCAAAGCCATCCAAAGAGTAAAAAGAGAACTGCAAGAAACACCTATTAACTTCTACCGAATGCAAAGCATTGGACTGCCTAACTTTGCTTAAACTTACTCATGTTATTTATCACCACCTGGATGGAGCATTTGAGAAGGAGTCGTCATTCATGAGATCTGTCACTATAAGATACAGAAAGACTGCAGATTATAAATTGTGGCAGTGGAATGGCTCTGGTCTATCCTGTTTTATCCCAACAGAGGATAGTCTAGTTCTCAGATGGTCTGGTTCTTGCTTCCCAGTCAGCAGTGTTCATTTCCAGATTTTCACAAGAGGACCCTTCTTTGGATGAAGTGCAGTGTCCCTGGTGTTTGATAGCCTACAGCTTGCTGTGGTTAGAAGCTAGAATAGAGGGTGACCACACTGACCACACTGACCACACTGTGAACTGAGGTGTGAACTGCATAGAGCAGGGCTGTAGCAACACACAGTGGAGGAGTCAGATCAGCTCGGGCTATAAAGCAAGCACATGGCAAATAAGCCTTCTAAAATTAAAATATGTCGGTCTATTATACAGACATGGGTAGGACTCAAAGCAGACCAAATTAATGCTGAAGTGAAAGTGACGCCCTTTTCTTCATCTGCAAAATGGATAGATTAACACTTTGGTGCTTTTCAGTGGGGTTACCAGAATTAATGCATTAGTGCTCAGCTACTGCAGAAATTTTGTCTGTCCCGTAGCTAAATAAGAGCAGCCAGTGAGGTGCCCTGCAGACTGACTATCTAGCCAGTGCCCGATGCTGGAGAGGACAAGATTGGGGATAGAGAAGCAGGGTTTTTCTTGCATTGTAATTCCTTTAGATCAATCAACTTCTTAGTCATGTCAGGCAAGTTTAGCCAGTGATATATCTGGAGTTGAAAGGCTGTGGGTTTTGTCTCCATTGTCTCTGTTTTGGCACACAGGGATAATGAGTTTCACTAACCAACAGTACATGCATTCATTAGCACTGGCTGCTGTTGACCATGGGAGTCAACCTGATTTCCTCATGCTCTTCTTTTGGAAACTTTCAAACAGGGATGAGAAAAATTAGTTGACTTTTAGTAAGCATTTAAAAAATTGTTCCCACTCCGCTCCTGCCCCAAATAAACAGCAGAAAATTACATTTTGTCTAAGTGCTGAAACAGCCTTGATTTTGCTCAGATATTAGGAAGGAACTTCATCACAAGGGAAATAGAATAAGTTTACATTCTTTCCTTTTTCATAAGGCATTAAAAATATTAACGCTGTCTCTGCCTGAGTAGCATTTAATGTCAGTATCTCATCATTTGAGCCAAGTGCAATGCTGACTTTAAGAGCAAGCTACAGTCTAAAAAGTGGCTCCTTGAAAGTGCTGCTGATGTACGTTATGTTCACTCTTGTTTATCCTAACAGAAAAGGTAAAGGTTGAAGCAGCATATTCTTAACCTTTTAGCTTCCAACACTATTGGAAATCCTACCAGAAATAAACTAGAAGAGATCAGTTGACAGCCTGATAAAGGTGGCAAACAAATGCTAACTCATCTTACTCTAGCAGGAGTGGCTGAATGTCACTAAAAGAAGAATAAAAACAACTCAGTAGCTCAATTTTCCCCTCATTGTGTCAAAATCTGCAAACCCACTAGATTTTATTTCTGTCAGTGCCACCTTCCACTGTTAACTGATGTTAAAAAGAATATATTTCAAGTAGTTTTAGAGGCACTGCCTTTCACCTTTACTCATCACCTTTTTTCTTTGCTTCTTTGGTTCTTTGTTTCTCTCATTATGTTTGTTTTGGTTTTTGGGCTTTTTTTTTTAACATTGGAAGTCAGGACAAGCAGTCTTTGTTCGGTGTACTGTTTGTCGCTGTATTTAAAGTACCTTCATACCCAGCTTGGGGTTATATTTAACTCCACCCTTTCAAGGAGAAAAAGAGAATACACAAGTTTTCAGATGAAAGGATTTCCCACTCACCACTAAACAAAGAAGCAATAAAAGATACAAGGTCTTTTTTCTTTTTCTCCACCGCTCACACCCCTCCTCAGCAGAAAGCACATCGGCCACACACAGCATAGTGTATAAGAGGATTCAGGGAATGGCTTTTATTTCATTAGTTGAGAAGATGAGGGCTATTTGGAAGCATTTTGAAGCTGAGCTGATCACTGCCAGAGATGTCCTTTTCTTCCTTTTATGGGTAAAATTGCAAAGGAAAATGAGTGAAAATATTTCATGGGGATGCTTCCTGAATAGTAACGGAGTTACCTGAGAAAGCGCAGTTAAATATTTTTAAGCTAGGACCAGTAATTAAACAATTAAAGGTTGCAGAGCTTGCCCTCAATATAGGGTCAGGTGTTGAAAGACTCTTTTGTAATTGGTAAACTGCTGTGGCTAGACAGAAAGCAAACTACATGCATGATCACAAGCCCTCAAAAAACAGTCCCATGTAAAGGACTTTTAAAAAGAAAAAAACCAAACAGTGAGCCATTCAGTTTTCAAATCGGACAGGAACAAATTCTCTTACTTTTGAACACTCTTTTCCCTGCCAAAAGCAACAAGATGAAAATGAAAAGGGTCTAAACCAGCTATTTCAGATGTGCATAGTGCAGACCCAGCATCCTAGGTGAGATCAAAAGCATGACTCCACAAGATACTTCCTTTGCAAGGTGACTGGAAAACAGAATGAGAAAAGCCAAGACCACATTACACAACTTGACAAAAACAACTGTGATCTTTTAAAATGACAGTTTGCAAGAGAGAAGAGAAGGCAACAACAACCCAAGCTCCCAAATGAGTGAGTTCAATTATCCATATCTTAGTGTTCTGCTTAAACAGAGGACCTTGGAGGTAGATGATAGGAAATGTTCAACAAATACAAGTGCTGGTCTGGTCTGCAATAACTCAGCACTCTGATGGAAAAAATGGAAAAGCAAAATAAACAGCTGCATTGAAAGGACTTGCCTGTGTATGTGGGTGACAACTACAGATGCCTTAGCATCCCATGGCAGCAGAAATTAAGACTGTACAGAAAGTAATTTTTTTGTCCCATTCATCAATGCCTTGGGTGAAGGTGCAGACACCTTCACTGCAGGTTCACTGATGACCCAAAGCTGGGAGGAGTGACCAGAGGGCTGTGCAGCACTTCAGAAGGGCCTGGGGGGCAGAGAGGGACCTGCTGAAATTCAACAAAGGCAAATGCAGGGGCCTGCACATTAAAAGAGGGTGTCAAGAGGATGGACCCAAGCTCTGCTGGGTGTTGCCAAGCAAAAGGAGAAGAGACAATGGAAAGAAACTGATGTGCAGGAGATTCCATCTGAACATGAGGAAGAACTTCCCCACTGTGCAGGTGACCAAGCACTGGAACAGGTTGCCCAGAGAGATTGTGGAGTCTCCCTCACTGGAGATATTCCAGATCTGTATGGCTGCAATCCTGTGCCATGGGCTCTGGGATGACCCTGCTTGAACAGGGAGGCTGGACCAGATGACCCACTGTGGAGCCTTCCAAATTTACCCAGTCTGTGATTCTGAGATAAACAACTTCAAAGTACTTCCAATCTTAATAAACTGTCAAAGGACTGAACACTATTCATGTGCCATAATTATTTTTAAAACTTTTTCTCTCTGAATCACCAAAAAATTCATTTTAATACCCTCTAAGTACTTCCATGAGATTTGAAAGTGCAGTTTAAAATGGTATCTTGCTTGCCTTTTCAAAGACAAGTTACTTTGTGTTTGAAAATCATTATCTTTTAGCCTTGAAAATTGCATTGAAAATGCAATGAATTCCTGTAATGTGAGTCAGGAACACTTTAAAGTGACTCTCTTCAGGTTCCTACAAGAACTTAGGGGTTTTCCAGCAAACCAAAACATTTAAACCAGGGCTGCTCTGGAGAGAATGTAGTTCCTTCCCATCACCATCATAATAATCCATACCACTCTTTTTTAATAGACCATTAAAAAAGTATCTTTTCCTTTATATTTAAACTGGATTTGAATGAAATAAAGGGTTCTAGCATAGCCCTGTCAACCTCTGATTTGTTTATCTAAGCATGTCAAATGCTTTCTGGGGCCACAACTAAGCCCTGCATGGTATCACAGAACCATAGAATATGCAGAGTTGGAAGGGACCCACAAGGACCATCAAAGGCCAACTCCTGATCCTGCACAGGACCATGTCCATCAATCACACCATGTGCCTGACAACATTGTCCAAACACTTCCTGAACTCTGCCAGGCTTGGTGCTGTGACCACTTCCTTGGGGAGCCTGTTCCAGTGCCCAGTCACCCTCTGTGGGAAGAACCTGTTCCTGATATCCAACCTAAACCTCCCCAGACACAGCTTCAGGCCATCGCCTCGGGTTGTGTCACTGTTCAGCACAGAGAAGAGATCAGTGCCTGCCCCTCCTCTCATCCTCACAAGGAAGCTGTAACTGCAGGGAGCTCTGTCCTCAGTCTGCTCTTCTCCAGGCTAAGTGACCTCAGTCTTCCCATATGGCTTCCCCTCAAGGCCTTGCACCATCTTCATAGCCCTTCTTTGGACACTTTCTAATAGATTTATGTTTTTCTTACATTGTGGCGCCCAGAACTGCCCCCAGCACTGGAGGCAAGGCCGCCCCAGCTCAGAGCAGAGCAGGACAATCCCCTCCCCTGCCTGGCTGTGATGCTGGACCTGATGCCCCCAGGACAGGGCTGGCCCTCCTGGCTGCAGGGCACTGCTGGCCCAGGTTCAACTTTCCATCAACCAGGACCCACAGGTCCCTTTCCATGGCACTGCTCTGGCCTTCTCTCTGTGCAGCACAGTGAACAGAGATCTTTTTGCAGGGTCTTTTGTGCTGGGCCTTGAAAACCTGTCCAATCTGTCCAAATGCTAGTAATTCCATGGTGTTTTTCAGTGTTACCAGGGTTGTCCTTACACAAAATCTCACTTCATTTTCCCCTTTTAGGCAGAAAGCCCAGAGCTAATTGAATACATTCTCTCTCTTCTTCAGTGACTAAATGCAATGCTGATGTGTGCATATAATGTGGGAATCACGTTAATCATAGGCACACAGATTTCAAAGCCAAGAGTGCTGGTTGTGATGACCTAGTCTGATCCGCAGTGTAACACCAGGCATAGAATTTCTGCCAGTGATTCCTGCCTCAAGCCCATGATTTTGCACCTCAGTTCCCATCTGTATAAACTGAGCTGCAGCTTCCAGACACAGGGTTTATTATGCTTCTCCCTGCTGCATAAAAGAGTTCTTTGTTCACAGAAACCTTCTACCACACTAAAGTCTTGTGGGTTCTGACCAAGCCACCTCTTCACCTTCTCTTTGCTAAAATGAATAGATTAAGCCTCTTGTATCTCTACCCCCAAGGTAAGGTTTCCAGGCTTTGAATCATTCTGCAAAAAGACCACATAGACCTATGCTGTTGGTATCTCACAAAAATCTTGAGGGTATGAAGCTCCTGCAGTGCAGGCTTTTCAAAGATCACATAGTTAATCATACAGAAATCAGTCATTTCAGCCTTCCAGTTGGGTCCGCAGCCTCTGCCTTGTCCCCAAGCATGTGTTATGTTTTCAGCTCTGTTATCACCTGGTATTTCTCAGTTTATCCAATAGAGTATCCCTTTGCACAAAGTAAGTTATAAATGGATCTTAACAGCTGCACATATGCAGGGCTGTGGGTTCATATTCAGAGCAAGAGCCCAGAAACTCTGTACTCATTCATAATAAACACAGAAAGCAGTAATCAGAAAGATTTAAGCAGTTAGGTAGAGTATCACACAAAGTCTTGGCTTTTCTGGTTCAGATTTTTGACTCTTTTATTTTGGTCTCTTGCTGCTGACTTGGTCCTTTAAAAACCAAACTTGGCTGAAAGAGCTGCTCCCAGTAACTTCTGTCACCCTGCTTGACCTGCCATACTTGTACCCCTGTCAAATGACAGCTTGCCAAATGTGCTGTTCCTATAATTACTAGCAAAAATGCATGTAATCCATATCAAACTAGTCCTAATTTCACAGCAAGAATCCCAGGTTTTGCAGCAATCTGACATGACAGATCTCAAGGAGTTCATAAATTTGAAAAGTACTAACAATGTGAAGGGGTTCATCAGGAAATAATAAATAATGCAGAATTCCCTTTGCCCCAATATCTCAGTTTCTATCTTGGACATATATATACAGATATATGTGCATACATAACTCCAGATTCCAAAATCCCTGCACAAAATTGTATTGTAGAAATCACTGATTTTAAGACAGCAAGTAAGATTTAGAAGTTTCAGAGGTGCTTAAGTGCCATGTAAGTCCCTTTAGATGCTTAGGATATTCAGCAATCTGTAAGAGGTGCCTAATATTGCAAGGAAGCCAACAACAGAACTCTTAGATAAATTGCTCTACTCAAGCTAATGAGAATTAAAAGCTCACTTTACAGAATAAATGTCAAGTGTTTGCTTTCCAATGCCTTTTCATGTTTTTGTTTACCAATGTCAGTCATGTTTTCCATAATTTTTTAATAAATGAAAAAGTTATTCACCCCAAGCCCCTTTGCAATATGCAGCTGCTTTTATCTGTTTATATTTATGATTTTTGTATTTTTTTAAAAAACTGGGAGCAGGAGGAGAAGCTTTGCAAATAGAGCAAGCAAAACAGCATTAAAATTCTTCACTAAAACCCAGTTTTAGGAAAAAAAAACTCCAATAGAATATATTGTTACAAAATACTGCTCTTTTTTTCATTTTATCATTAAAAATCAATAGGCTGTAAATACAGCAAGTCATACAATTTTAGGCTGTTATTTTGGGCTATCTGTAGACTCCAAAAATGTTTTAAGATTCTTTTCACAGACAGTAAGACTAGACATGTCTCTTTTCCTTTTCTATAAATACTGGAGTCTCAAGGCCCTTTCCATGGTAATAGATGGTCTAAATTTTTTCCATACATCTGGCTCTATTAATATTTACTGTAAGCGTAACTCCTGCAGAAGTCTGAGACACACACCCTGACTCCATACTGAGTGTGAGGTAATGCCTCTATCCACTGATCAAGAAGGAACCTAGGAACCAGAGAGCTGCTTTTGCAGCAGTGTTGAGTGGGTGTTTTCATTTTCAACATGCTCTGCACTAAACAGCCCTAAAGCCCTTTTCACTAATTCTGATCTTGTGATTTCTGCCATTGGCAAGTAGAAGCAGAACCCAGCAAAGCAAAGTGATGTAGCATTAGGGTATTGTTTCAAAAGCAACATCTAAATGTGACGGCTGCTCCATTGTCTGGCTCTTTAAACCCAGCCTAGGATTTTCCTTATGGGACACTGCTCCAGCAAAATAAATAAATGGGCTGTAGTCTAAACTCCAAAGCCCTCTATAAGATGTTATTGTGTTCCAGGCTCAGCCATAATAGAGGAGACATCACATTACGGCAGACGTACACCACTGCACTTTTGGAAAGATCAAAGCTTGCCTTGTCTGCACTAACTTTGGATAGATACAAGATGGCTTGAGCCAGCATGGTCTAAAATACAGTAGGGGGAAATGTCATCAGCATCCTACGGACTAGTTTAAATTGCAATTCTTCTTTATTGCCTCATTGACTGAAAAGCCTGAAAAGCAGCAGCTGGTAAGCACCTCAGTGGTGGGGGGAACTGCACGTGGAGGAGGAAGCACCATGGAAGGGTTTAAACCTCCAGGGGATTCTGGAAAGCAGGGAGAACAAAGAGGCCACGTGTTCAGGTTGAAATGCTTTAAAAAGGGCATGTTCCCCACATTATCTACACATCAGCCTCAAAACCAAATACTCCACCAAATACTCCACCAAATCTTGACCATTATTCTTACCAAATGGCACAACTTGGGCAGAGGCAGTTCAATCCAAGGGCAGCAGCCATTTCCTAATACCAGATACTCTGCCATGGAAATCTGTGTCGGTGCTGACTGGTCCTGATTCCCCATTACCTCCAAACAATGTCTACACACATTGAGTTACGAGAGCCGATGTTTCCCTTACCTTCGTCCACTAGCTCAGACAACATGCTCATGACAGGCTGGACACACTGCCAAAGTGTGCACTGAATGAGTCTCAGTGTCCTTAAAAGTGTCACAGCTTTCCCGCAGGAAACCTTGGCTGTGGTTTCTGCTGTGCTACATGACGCTGTTTGGGCTGCAAGTCTGGATGCTAATGCAGAAGCAGCGTGTGGCCCTATGCAGACAGAGGAGGAACTAAGCCTCTTCTTCCTCATTAGGGACAGTAATGCCTCTGGAAAGTCAAGCACAGGATGACTGGGGTTTGCTCAAAGACACTGAGTAGCTAAGTAGGACACATGACTTAGCCCTCACTTCTTCTTTTGCCTTCAATCTGTTTTGTTCAGGGTCAGGGTCTGAGCACACACAGACTTACAGTGCTGGTCCTGCTCACTGGGCAGCTGACGTGGGTAGCTGACACATGAGGTCTGATTGCATCCCAAGTCTTCAGTGGATTCCTTTCAAAAAAACTGGTTACACTAGCTCAAAAATGCATGTAGCACAGTGTATCCTTCCAAAGCATGAGATCTTACTGCTGACCTGCTGCTCTCTGGTGAGTACTTATGAAACACCAAATGTGTTTCTCATGAAGCTTTACATAATCAGTCACGGACCTCTCAACTGAAACATACTGTACCTTCCACATTGCAGTTATCCTGCCGTAGCCAAGAGGTAATATTTCATCCAGCTCAACACGACAAATATCCCTGGCTCTCTTTAATGCTTCCCTGTAGCCAAAGATAAAGCTGAGTTATTTCTAGAAGACTGATAATAGTGATGATGATGATGTTGATGATGACGACGATGATAATGATTATTATTATTATTATTATTATTATTATTGTTATTGTTATTGTTATTTTTCCTGTAGCATTTTCCCACTCTGCTTTGCACTGGAGTGGCCTCACCTTGAATCCTGTTTGCAGTTTTGGGCAACACAAATATAAGAAAAATATAAAGCTATGAGAGGATGTGCAAAGAAGGGCCATGAAGACAGTGCCATGCTTTGAGGGGAAGCCATATGGGAAGACTGAGGTCACTTAGCCTGGAGAAGAGGAGACTGAGGACAGAGCTCCCTGCAGTTACAGCTTCCTTGTGAGGATGAGAGGAGGGGCAGGCACTGATCTCCTCTCTTGGTGACCCGTGATGAGACCCGAGGCGATGGCCTGAAGCTGTGTCTGGGGAGGTTTAGGTTGGATATCAGGAACAGGTTCTTCCCCCAGAGGGTGATGGGCCCTGGAACAGGCTCCCCAAGGAAGTGGTCACAGCACCAAGCCTGGCAGAGTTCAAGAAGTGCTTGGACAATGCTCTCAGGCACAGGGTGTGATTCTTGGGGTGTCCTGTGCAGGGCCAGGAGTTGGCCTTTGATGATTCATGTGGATCACTTCCAATTCAGCACATTCTATGATTCTAGAATCACAGATTCTATTATCAGTGACACAAAAGACAAAAATCTTGCTATGCTAGAAGCCATACGAAACAACAGCTAAATGCTGAGCTTTGCTACTCTACAATGACAATGTCCAAATTTGATGTACAGAAATTACAGAAACACTAAAATCACGCAGTGTTTTCATCTGAAATGCCTCAAGAGGAATACAGAATACAGGAAAACACCTATATGTGGGAAGGTGGGGAGAGAAAATGAAAAGACAGGTGATTGCAAGCAGCTGAATACAGTCAAAACTAAAAAGTATTTGAATTGGTGGTCATCCACAAAAGTTACTGTGGAAATGCAGTGAAATTTTGGGATCCTATTTCTTCAGTTTTTGCCTATCCAGCCTTCTCATGAACCTTGTAAGAGCAATAATTCTACAAGTCCCTAGACAACCATAACTTAACTACCCTTACAGCTAGAAAGATTTTTTTGTTTGTTTTTTCTATATTTCTTATATATCTAATGTAAGTCTTCTTGCTTAACTTAGGCTGATTTCTCCTTGCTGTACCCAAACCTGACCTGCTGAACTGATCACTGAGTAACACCCCTGAAAATGTTCAAACACTATCATATTTCCCACCTCTGCTCCTGCCACGTTCTTTTTGCTAGACTAAACAAAACTAACTCTCTCAGTCTTCACTCCCAGTTCATGTTCTCTAAGCCTCTTATCACTGTTTTAGCTCCAGAAGTGTCTCTTTCTTACTGACATAAGATAGAGAAGTCTGTCAGGATGTGGAATGGACTTAAAAGGAAGGGAGAGCACTTCCTCTGTAAGAAACACAACAAAATATCAGCATCATAGTAAGTTATTCCACATTGCCAGAGATTAATTAGGAGAGACCAAATGTATTGCTTCTACCTTTGGTTTCTTCTGGAGTGGAAGTAGATGGAAGCTGAAACAGCCAGGTCTGCATCAGGTCATTAATAAGACAGCTCTTCCCCTGTGTCTGGATAGCAGTCAGTGCCCCATCAGTGGAAAAGCTGGAGTGGAGGAGCCTGTGGTTCACAAGCTTTAGTGGCACTAAAATGCCTTTTTCTCCTGCTGCTGAAACAGGAGCATGATGGCATCAGATCACAGACACACAGATGCCCTGTGAGGCAATGGTAGAGCAGAAAGTCATGTCCATGCTGCCCATGCTGTGCAGAGCAACGTGGTGGAAATGCCCTTCAAGCTGGTGTCTGCTGGCTCTGGCATAGGGGGCAGCCCTGTTGTACTGCAGGTGACAGGTTTGGGGGCCAGGGTTAATTAAATGCCTTGTAGCAGAATGAAGCCCTGCAGCACTTTTATAAGCCAGTCCAAAAGCCATCTAAGCAATTCTTTATTTTTTTCTGGGCTCTGAGCTGAGATTTTTGTTTGGCTGTGTCACACTATGGTGGACCTCAGCTGCAAAGTAGCCTACCCTGTCTCCTTCATTTTCCCTTTCCAGAAGAATCACAGGGATGCACACACCTCTGCCCTGTTCTTCTGTGGGAATTCTCCATCTCCCTTGCTGGGCACATCTATCAACATCAGCTTTCAGGAGGAAAAGCTCAGAATCTTTCCAAAACAGGTAGGAAGAGTGTGAGAAATTGAGAGGGGAGGGAAGGGAGGGAATTTTTCCTCTAAGTTCTAAAGGAAAGTTTGAGCCTACAATTTGTTTAGAATTTGATTTTTTTAACCTTTACTATGGGAAATAAGGAAGGGGGAAGTTAAGGTTGTCTGTAATAGGCTTAGATCCAAGCTATGCTGCTGAGAAAAGGAAAAATAATCAGAAGAGTCACATGTGTAAACAGACAGCTAAATCCACCAATTCTTTGCTTGACCAAATCATTCCCCACCCTGTACTCCTCAATTACTGCCTCACCTACAGCCACTTCAAATTGGAGATTGTGCTATGCTGCTTCTCCAGTATTCCAGCGGCTCACAGCTTGTTCCTCTTATCCCCCATTTTTAAAAATAATTTACACCAAAGTCAAGACTGAGTAGAAAGCTATGAGGTCAAGAGACAGAGCTTCAGCTAATGGAAATCAGTTAATCATCACCCATGTTAGCAAGGGTCTCTCCCTGCCTGCACACCTCCTCATGGGATGAGATACAGGAAGAGAACCCTGCAATTCCTCCCTAACCCACCTCAGCTGGTCTAGGCATGTACCAGGAGTTTCCTGCATGTACCTTCATCTCGTCTCTCAATACCCTCTTCCTCACTGACTCCTCTGCAGCTACTGTCATCTCCAGCAGCATTTATAAGAGGCCTTCTGCCCCCTAAAATCTTCACACCACAGAAAATCTTCTCAGTATTTCCTCTTCTGCGCATGTGTGGCAGGGGTAGGAGGGTGATTTTAGATTCTCTTCCTGCTTCTATCTCACTCTGAGGAAGAATTCCAGACCCGTCACTTGCAGGGGAAAAAATTACCTGCACGGCAGAAGACTGCACTGTAAACATCCTGCTGTGGCCAGCCTACATTACTAACCTAGATGCCTTGTGAGAGATTAAAAATAAAAAACAAAACAAAACCTCACACCCACAAAAAACCTGAAAACCAAGTCAAAATGAACAAATAAAAAAAAAAACCAAAAAGACCCCAACAAAACACTAAAAAGTAAAGGGGCAGATGAAGAGAGGGCTAATTTAAATCAGAACTTCAGGGGGCTAATTTGAATCAGAACTTCAGTTAATAATACTACCCCCAAAACAGATATGTCTGTTCTTCTGGAATCTTTGGTCTTAAGAATTTACAGATGGAAAATATGAACGTCCTTCTGCATATTACTTTTCCCAGTACACTTTACTTGGCAGCTCAAAACCTTATAGCAGGAAGACGGCTGTAGAATTTCAGAGAACAGTTCAAAGCCTTGTGCTGTAGCAGATCATCTGGCACTTGACCTATACACCAGTTGAAAGCCTTGGTAAGAACTCCACCCTGGAGTTTTCAGCTCCTTTAAAATCAAGATCTGTATGAGCACTGTGCACATGCACATTGCATCTAAAACACTCACACAGAGTTCGGGTGTTAACGGGAATTAGGGTGGCAGCTGATACCCACCACATGCAACAGCAGCAACAAGCTGAGGTGCTTATAAGTGCCCTGCTCGCTGGCAAAATGCAAGTTTAGGTTCTAGCTCAGGTGAATGACGACATATGGCAGACTGTCACTGAGGTAATGAAAGTAATTAATGATACAGTATCACAGAATCACAGAATTTCTAGGTTGGAAGAGAACTATAAGATCATCGAGTCCAACCCATGTTCTAACACCTCAACTAGGTCATGGCACCAAGTGCCACATCCAGTCTTTTTTTAAACGCATTGAGGGATGGTGACTCCACCACCTCCCTGGGTAGATGATTCCAGTATTTGACCATTCTTTCTGCGAAAAACTTCCTCCTTAATTCTAGCCTGTATCTCCCTTGGCGCAACTTGAGACTGTGTCCTCTTGTTTTGTCTGTTGTTGCCCGGAGAAAGAGGCCGACCCCCAGCTCCCCACAGCCACCCTTCAGGAAGTTGTAGAGAGTGATAAGGTCACCCCTGAGTCTCCTTTTCTCCAGGCTGAACAACCCCAGCTCCCTCAGTCGTTCTTCACACAGCTTGTGTTCCCAGCGCCTCACCAGCCTCGTTGCTTTCCTCTGGAGACGCTCAAGCATCTCAACATCCCTCCTAAACAGAGGGCCCAGAACTGAATGCAATACTCAAGCTGAGTACAGGGGAAGAATGACCTCCCTGTTCCTGCTGGCCACATTATCCCTGATACAGGACAGGATGCCATTGGCCTTCTTGGCCACCTGGGCACACTGCTGGCTCATGTTCAGCCGACTGTCAACCAGCACCCCCAGGTCCCTTTCCACCTGAGCACTGTCCAGCCACACCGTCCCTAGCTTATAACATTGCAGGGGGTTATTGTGGCCGAAGTGCAGGACTTGGCACTTGGACTTATTGAACTTCATCCCATTAGATTCTGCCCATCCATCCAACCATTCCAAGTCCCTCTGCAAAGCCCTCCGTCCCTCTAACAGATCAACACACGTTCCCAGCTTAGTGTCATCTGCAAATTTGCTAATGAAAGACTCTAAACCCTCATCCATGTCATCAATAAAAATATTAAACAGAACTGGCCCCAGCATAGACCCCTGAGGGACACCACTGGTGACTGGCCACCAGCTGGATGAAGCGCCATCTCTGGGCCCGGCCATGCAGCCAGTTCCTAACCCAGCAAAGAGTGCTCCTGTCCAAGCCACGGCCTGCCAGCTTGTCTAGGAGTATGCTGTGGGAGACAGTGTCAGAGGCCTTGCTGAAACCCAAATAAACAACATCTACAGCCTTCCCTGCATCCACTAGGCGGGTTACCTGGTCATAAAAGGTGACCAGGTTGGTTAAACATGACCTACCCCTCCTAAACCCATGCTGACTGGGTCTGATATCCTGGCCATTCTGTAAATTCTGTGTGATGGCACTTAATATAAACTGTTCTATTATTTTGCCAGGTACTGAGTAATTACAGGCTAGGCAATCTGAAGCTTACCCTGTTCTGGCAGCTCAGTTGGTCTTAGATAATCCGGTGAGGGGTGATTACCTCACCACCTGTCTGAACCAGAAGGTGCCTCAGTCTTTTCCACGAGGATGAATTGAATCTGGGGTTTCTATTCCACCTTGCCCCTGTGTTCTTGTCTATGCAGGGAACAAGTGTCTCTCAAGGCAGTGTTTAGGATGAGCCCATGGAGAGGATGGTCATCTGTCATGGTCCATGGCAGTCATGGTCCCTGTGCATCGAGCCTGCCCGGCGCTCCAGCTCTGGGATCACACACGCCATCCAGCCCAAACTCCCTGTGTCCCTGCCCTCGTGAGCCAGCTCTCCACTCCTGCCAACAGCCCCTCTTGTTTTTGCTGTATGTCTGCCTTTCCTGCCACCCCGTGGGGCAGCACCTAGGAGCCAGCAGTTGGATGGATCAGCTCATTTTGTTCAGGTGCCCAAGTAGCCAGTGGGTGGGTAATGGCTTTTGGTCAAAAGCCATGCCAAGACACTGTTGAAAAGGAAGGCTTGACGACAAACTGCAGAACTCCAAGTGCCCAGTCTCTAATCAGATTAATGTAAACAAGCAAAAAATCTTAAAAAGCAATTTCCTTGGGCATTGGAGAAGTTAAGATCACACTGGGATTTCAGGATTCACATTGTGACTCATCATAGGTGACACACTGTTTTTCACTTACTTTCCTCAGCAACAATCACTTGATGTTTTAGAGTAAACATCTGTCAGGAAACAGATCATATCCTATAGGAACAGAAGGAGGAAACTAAGCTTTGTTCATGAAATGCTAAGAATGTATTTTAATGACAGAAGCCTGGGGCAGTTTCCCATAATTAGTTTACAGAAGTATCTTAGAAAGGCTCTGGCAGGCTGCACAGTGCTCATAAATCTGTACTATTGTAAAGTGTTCCAGGGTCCCTTCAAAGGGCCTGGACCAGAGGCAAGAATAGCAGGATACCCTTCATGTGGTAATCCCAGCCTCTGCAGACTGGGAGGTACCGGAAATCTTAATGAGGAACTCACTCTCTGGAGAATTTTACCTCTAATCTACACCAAAGAGAAGGGTGGGGAGAGTAAATAAACAGAAGTGCTCACAGTGCTCTTTAACAGGTCCAAAGTGGGCTTCCAGAGTGTTTTAAGTTCCTTCATTGCTGACCAGCCATGACCTTGTAGATGAAAGTAGTCAATATATTCTTCATTAAAACAAGACCAAGTTCCCAGGCGAGTTTAAATGCATCTTCACTGATGTCACCTGCACCTTCTCCAAGAGAATCCTTCCAGAGGTGTATCAGTTAGCCTGGAAGGCAGGATGTATTTTCAGCCAGGGTAGGAGAGATGGTACATTTAGGACTCAGAAAGAGACCTGCTTCAGAGAGATCCCAGGCTCACAGTACTGGGAAATTGTTTGGCTATGAGAGAGGGCTGCAGCTGTCTGTATGCCCTGGAGAGAGAGATGAGCTACCTCCATGAAAACTGCAGTTCTACAGTGGTTTTGGCTTGTGGAAATGGCTTATTCCCACAAAGGTGCAAGCACCTGTATAGCAAACTTAAACAAACAATTTTGATTTATCTTAATTTTTCTTTCAAATTCTGGAGGTGTTGCACAGATGCCCTGATGAATATCAATACTCCACTGGTAGGTACCATAGCAGTAATGGAGAAATTTACTTTTGTTTGTTTGGGGATTTTTTTTAGTCTCTAGGGAAGAAGGCTGTGCCAGTAGTTCTCCGGGCTGACCATCCTTACGGCCCTACAACAATCTTCCTTTGCTTGCCTCTCACAAAGCCAAGAAAACATTTCCTTTTTCTCTGCTTGTGGTTTCCACAGACTGAAGATAAAATCTGAGCAAGGAATAAAATTGAAACAATAATACTAAGAGACATAGCAGTACTAACTAGCTCCTTCAAACCTTGTATCCAAGCATCTTGAGGCTCTTTACACACTCCTGGCACCCTGGTGATGAATGGTAAGTGCTATTGTCCTTTTCAAATGAAGGAACACTAAGCCAGAAAGTGAAGTCTCCTGACATGCAGATCTGTATTTTAAATCAGAAAAGTTTTGCTATACTGTAGTCTGCATATTAACACTGCAATAGTTACATGTTCCAAAACGGGGACACTTCTCTGAGAAATCTCATTTCCAAACTATTTAACAAATTTAAAAATGAAGAATCCTAATTCAAATCTTCTCTTGTAATAGAGCAAATCTTTGTCTCCAGAAAGCCCTTTTAGAACACGTAGAAGAACTTATGACTTTAATTCCATCATGAACGTTTATGCACCAGAGCACACCAAAGAGAGTCACACCTCCTTTATCTTTCATTCCTACAGAAGTTGACTTAGTTCTGGCAGTAAGAGACCTTGGGACCACATTTATTCATCAAACTCAAGATGCTTCACATGAGGATCTATACTAGATTAGACAGTAGCATCTGCCTCTTCCTCCCTCCATTTCTCCCTTCTATAAAATGAAAACCCTTCCACTTTGTAAAGAGCTTTGAAAGTTACAGAAGGAAAAAAAAAACAAACTGAAATTCAGTGAACCATAAACCAGATTAGTTTACCAGTATATTGATTGAAGTATGCCAAGATCTGATACCAAAGGCAATGCCTGCTGAAGACATTTATTTTTCAAACAAAGGATTTATCTTTCAATCTTAGAAGAAGAAATTAATTGTCCAGTATTTTGCATTTGTACTCGCTAAGACAACTTCATTCAAAACTGGAACCTGAGCAGCCCCAGTGAATCAGTGGCTTTAATTCTCATTACATTCAGAATGGCAGGGCCCAGCTGGGAAAGGCGACCAGCCACCTTTTCACCAGCTGGCAACAGTCAAGGACAAAGTGCATGGAGTAAGTGAGTGCTTCCCTTCAGACACTTGAATGAAGTAAGGTTTTACAGAGCTAATGTAAATAAAGTTCAATGGACAGGATGCTGGCAGAAAGCCACAGCAAGGACATAAATTCATGGTGCTGGAACACCAACTTGGCTTGGCCTGCTGGAGTAGTTTGCAAAGCAATCCAGCATTTCATATAAATAAACTTTTTACTCAGGTAGTAAACCACAAAAATGGTGGGATTTCTGGATTTTCTATCAGATGTCATGATTCAACAGATGGTTCGATTTCCTCCACAACTCACCCTTGTTCTGAGAAGAACAAGTAAAATGAAAGAGATTCTCAGATATGTCTGAGCTGTTTCAGCTAGTCAGTTCATTTGGACAGTGCACAACACAAATTAGAAAGTACTCCCTTCTCGCTCATTCTCACTTCCATTGCACAAGGAGCTAATTGATGCTGTCCCAAACTAGGACGTAGCCCAGACTAGGGCTCTGAACATGTATGGTGATTCCCCCAAAGTCGAGAAGCTCTCAAAATGTTCCTTCAAAGAGGAGCCACAGAATCCTCTTGGATTATTGGTTAGTGGTATTCTGCAACCTTCCCATTTGCCTCTTACAATCTCTTTATAAAGCTTTATGAATTCTTGGGAATTCCTCTAGCACCTGGTTCAACTGACAGAGGAATAGCACTGGAGGTGGATGATGTCCATAAGCATTTGTGCAAACCAGCATCTGCAAATATTCTGATAAAGGCAATCTCAACCCACTGAAAACATCGCAGACAACTTTCACTTCTTCTGCTCCCGGTAAATCAAGTAGTTGTATTTCCATCATCAGTAATGAGTTGTGCCAGATTCAGTGTTAACTCAGTGAAGATCCTCAGTTTACCTCACTATTTACAGGCTGCAATAGCCCAAATTTCAGGAAAAGAAGGGCTATTCCTTACAGGCTCTCCATTTCCTTCTCCCTTCCTTCAGCTTGAACCAGTGCACTGGTTGATCACAAATGCCTACTCAAATATCTACTAATATTTTTGCTCCCTCCTCTGAACAATTCTGCTCATGTTGGTATTTTGGTGAATTTTTTAAATATGGCTAACTTTGTTCTATCACAGTCTTTCAAATAAGCTGGAATCAAATAATCCTCAAACCACCTTCCCTTTAATTAGAGAATCACTATGTTTAATGTGGCCATCAAGGCTGCATATTGTAACATAATGTACCTACAGATTCCTTATATCTGCTGTGGTTTTGAGGATGAAACAAAATTCTCTCCTCTCAAACCATCTAGGAGCACAGAGCTTCATAGACATTGAGAACACTCATCCCAGTATCTTACAGGTATTACAGCATTCCCTGGGCTAACAGGATCCCTCAGGCCACTATCTGCACAATGTTCAGAAACCAAGGAAAACATGACAAGCTGTTGCTGTACAGAGGACACCAGCAGTGCAGCCTGCTCTGCTGGCTCTGCAGGAAGACACCTGGGATGTCTGAGCTCAAGAGCAGGACTGTGTGTCCAGCTGCTTCACTTACATCTGGAGTTCACATAGTGCACTATGCAGTCCATGTCCTCATCCTTGTCTCTAATCCTTCTCTAGATCTATAAAATTTCCATGAAGAGTCAAGACCTGGTCCAAACAAATTTAAGCTCTTTCTGAAGTCAATACTTAGATCAGCTCTCCAATATGCTCTTTCTCCTCTTCCTCATCAGAACTTCTACTTTTTTAACTGAGCTGGGACTCGAACTCCGAACTTGAGAGGTCAGTCTTCTCACATCCAGGACTATCATTGCCATCTCAGATTTGTCATGCTGACATTGGGTGCTGCAGGCTATGATTTAAGACCTGGCCACTGCCAGAGCGGAAGTGAAATGACAAAGTGAAAATGAAATGGCAAAGAGCAGCAATCATAAGCAAGTCATTCATAACCAGGTTTAACTCCCAGCCAGGGCAGGAGGAGAGAAAGAGAGAAGGGGGTCATATGCCACGGAAGAAAGGAAGAGATGACAACACTTTCAGAAACAGTGGCAGTGTGTGAAGACTTAGGACAGTAGTGCATACAGAGCTATTTTAAATCAAAAGAAAAAGCTTCTCAGCCATGATCAGGGTAGAAGGAAAGGTGCTGAGAAGGGAGAATTTAGTGGTGAGTTGCAATTTATAGCCCCTGTCCTGCCATCAGGTAGCAGTCTGCCAGCCTGTGTGTTTATGCTCTGGTAGGCAAGGCCATGCTCTCTCAGTCCACTTGGCCTAGGTGAGCCTCAAAGTTCCTGCCTGGCTTTGAAGCCTGCCCTGTGCTCTGCCTGCTGCTCTCCTAGTGTGATTTTGCATCTCTATCCTTTTTGGGTTTCCTTTTATATGCACAGCTGCCTGCCAGGCTTGCTGAACTGTAATAACCTTCCTTGACATCAGAGCTGCATAGTCATTGCTGCTCATGCAGCATGCTCAGTCAGAGGGAGCAGGACACTTTGGGGTGTTCCAACAAACCCACAGCTATCACTGTAGCATTGTATGGGATGGAAAAGATGCATTAGTGAGAACCCTATCTTCTGTCAGTAAGGATAAAAAAGGCAGAAATACACAGAGGAGGTGATAAGAGGCCCACTAGAAGCAGCAACACAAAAAATCCATTTTAAAAAATGAATCATACATTCCAGAGTTAAAAATATGCATTTTCTTAAGACTGTCTGCTTTAACAGGACATTTATAGGCCATGCATTTCCAAACTAGAATGATGGAACTTATGTCATATCCTTAGGAAGCTTTTCAAGAATTACATAAGAATGAAGGATCATCCACATGTTTGTTCATGCACTTCTCCCCTCCTCCTCCCATTCTGCATAGTTTTATTGACTAGAAGTGATGATGAGACATAAACCCACTTTCAAGAACAGCAGGTCTGAGCCCATGTCCTATGCAGGCTAAAACAGAGTAGGAGCTGACATTGCTGAAGTGTATTCTAAACAGAAGGAGTGACAGAGAAAACCACTGAATTTCTTACAATCTTTGCTTCTGTATTTACAGATTCTGGCTGACAGAAAGGCTGTCACAAGGCAAAGGCTGTATTTCAAAAGTGCCTCTTGCAGAGGCTTACATATTGCTAAATGTCAGCTTCCAGTTTAGGAACTCCAATAGGAAATAATAGATATAGACAACATTATCCTCCAAGATAGGCCACAATGTGTGAAACAGGAAAAAACCCAGAGCACTGCCATAATATCTCCTTTGTCAATGGCGCGACAGGGACTGAGGCTTGTATTTGTATGAGTCTGTTCAGAGCCACATAAAAACACTGGCCTGAGATGGGTCAGTGGATGCACTAAATGAAGGCACCATGGCATTGTTCAGCATTGTCTCACTTGATTCTAATAAAAACACTTAGCAATGCCTAGACACATGTATTTCTGACCTGTTACAGAGTGTGTTATTACACTTGCTTCCTGGAATAACAGAAGGGGAACTGACCTGCTACAGACATGGATCTGTGGGCAGAGGTTTTATAAGTAAAACAGGTTTAGCACACAAATGAGGCTTCTGGTTATCACTGCATTGCATGCACTCTCACAGCTTCTGCTCAAACTACAGGCTGCCTTCTAGAGGGCACCCAGTATTCAGTACAGGTGATGGAGAATTCCCCCAGGGTAGAATGTGTTCATTTTTTCCCCACACACATGGAGTAGAAAGTTTTAAGTGCCATTTTTCCCCCTACAAGTGTGTTTGGCCTGTGCTGGCTGCTGCTGAGAGAAGAGCACATCCCTTAATCACAGAGCCCTCTGGCTAGAGAGTCAGCTGGAGAGAGGGGTGAGGGAAGAGATGTCTGGTTTGGATTAACGGATTGTTCCAAAACTTTCTGCTCAATGCAAAAAACACAGCACCAAATGTTTGTGCTGCGAAACAGAACAGAACAGAGCAGAACCCTTCAAAACAGACAGGATGGGAAGAATTTAGAAGATATAAAGTAACTTCTCATTATATCCTGTCCAAGAAAGCAAATGAAGAACCAGAGTAAGAATTGCCATTAGAAAGGCAGAGAATTCAGTTATTAACTTGTTACAGGATGAAAAAGGCTTCACCACTCGTCCAAATTACTACATTTTTCAAGCATAAGGTTTTTATCAATCCTTTTTTACAAATAAGTTGAGAAAAAAAGTATCCGTTCCAAAAACAAACAAACAAAAAAATCCAACAATAATCCAACACTTTCCAAAATATTAAAGTTTTCAAAAGTAGGGGGGGAAATGATTTGTTGCTTTCTAGACAGCTAAAGATTATAGAATGAGGTTATTGGTTTTACTGGGACTATATCACTCTTCTCCCTCTCATTCTTCAGAGATTTATAAATCTTGGAAGCTTGCTATGTTGCAGGTTCATCAAGTGGGGTACTTATCAGTAACTTCTTAGCAAGGCTTCCATTTTAATAGGCCTATGATTAAGTGAAGGGTATTTTAATTTGCTCTAAAAGATCACTAGCATAATTTACATACTATGCTTATCTGGGGGCTCTTTTTCCATGGAATATGAATGGACATAGTTTTTTTTTATATTGACATT
Source organism: Melospiza georgiana (assembly GCF_028018845.1). Taxonomy (NCBI): domain Eukaryota; kingdom Metazoa; phylum Chordata; class Aves; order Passeriformes; family Passerellidae; genus Melospiza; species Melospiza georgiana. The sequence goes on from NC_080431.1 coordinate 86,254,018, forward strand.
AAAAGCAAAGGGAATCTGGGTATCATGAAGCCTCACACCAAGACCTGAAGCTGAGGTGGGACTCTGAGTATTGCCTGGGAACTGGTTATTGCCTCAGTACACAACTTTTGCCCCATTTAGAATAAACTAACAGCTCAAATCCTATGGATCAAACGCTCCTCTTCTATCTGTTGGTTAATTGTCAGTGCTGTGAAATGCAAACATTTCTTCTCCTTGCCAAGCCATGGCTGTTTAACTCGGTGTAACAAAACACAAGCAGTATCCTGAGCGCTCCGAGGATCCCGTGTGGCACTAGATGGCGTTGGAAAACAGTTACGGCACAGTTTGGTGGCAGACGACAGCGCTGGGAAGGTTGTGTAATAGACTGCTCTGTTTCACTGCAGTACCCTGCCCAGAGCCTGTTTATGTCTACCCGGTGACTAAAACAGGCTCGGGTACCAGCTCCTGTCTCTTTTAATCATATTTAACTCATGTGTGAATAAACTGCAAGAATCAACACATAGGAGTCACCCATTTTCTTTCTCTAGCACATGCTGCTCCTGCAAATGAAGCCACACACTCACTCATACCAAGTTAATCCACCGAAACCGGGGAAAGTGGCAAAGTTGGGTCTGTTTCCACACTGAATATGGCCCTAACTTGGAAAATTTGTCAGGCACATTGTAATGTCAAGCAGCAAATTCAGTCACTGCCTTCCCTTAAAGCTTGTGGTGTAGCTGATTTTCCAAAAACTATATGGGGAAGTCATATGTCTATCAATACTTAAGATTAGCTCATGGAACTCTGACAGTATGAAAAATAAAAGCTAGGAGTTAGCTTGCTGCTCTGCTGGGAGCTTTGGGAATCAAGTCAGTATCCCATCTCCACCTGGATCAGGGCTGTCAGCTGAATTTACCTCTGAATTACAACTGCACTGCCCCTTGCCTCTGAGGTCTGTGCTCAGTTGCAGCTGTGTAGCTGAACTGGAGGCATTAGATTTGGCAGATATTAAAAGGGAGAACAGTTTGGCTGTGCCTCTACAGTTCAGCTAACGAGTTTGCTGATGTTGTGTGAGCCTGGCACAGCCCAGTTCCCTTGCCAAGAGCTGTGCCTGTTCTGCAGTCAGCAGGCTCATGTTTGCAAAAGGCCAAGTCACACCTGAAAGCTTGGGTGGGCACTTCCTGTTTTCCTTCTTCTTTCTGCATGGGATTTGTGTATGCACCCAAGACTCTCCAGGACTGGAATGCCAGATTGAGATGGGGCACATACAAAAGGCCAATACGGTCATCTGGGAGTTAATCCCCTGCCAACAAGAGATCCTCTAGAGCTCTGGCCAGCTCAGACATACATGACTCACAATGAGCTCTTGCTATCTGCCTTGGAGAGTTACTTGCAAAGTTTTAATACAACTCCTCCTTAGCCTCCAAAGCTTCACCTTGGACTTGTCTTTGACCAGTGATCCCATCACTCTAGGCTCCCTAGCAAGAAATCTCCTCCTCTCTGATTCTTCATATCACTGGCTGGTGGCTGGTCATTTGCCCAAGCTTAACATAGCTACTTTTTTCATTACCTCCTCATTAGTCAGTCTCTCAGTCTCTCAATCACCTGTTCTGTTCTTCTCAAAGAAAATGAAATCTCTCCTTTTATAAATAGTTCTGGTATGTGCTTCAGTCTGCTGCTGATCTTTCCATTACCAAAATTTCCTGACATTTTATAGTCCACCATCTGGCTGTGCATGATGGCATGCAGATGTTAGTCATGCAGATGTCAGACATTTTTGGCTACCAGTACAGCAATAAAGAAATACTTCTCTAACACAAGAAGTTAAAAACCTGAGATCTTGCCTTAAATGAACTAAGTAATGAAAGGCTAGTTCTGTACTGGGCTCCCTTTGCTTTTTGCTGTTGATGAATAACATCACATTTTGCCACTTACATTTGGAAAAAATAGTGCTCATTCTTCTCCTTCATGTTGTTCCTTAAAAATCCCTCTAATCTCTTAGCCAAAATGCCCCCACACCACTGCCACTGAGTTAATTGGCAAAACTTTGGCCACCACCACAATGGCCTGACACTCCTGCCTCCATACCCTCATTGTCCCTTGAGCCTTGCATCCATCTCTCCACCTTGTCTCAACAGAGATTATCATCTCTCTGAAGAGGAGATTTTCTTCATGTCCAGGTTTTAGACTGTAGGTACAATAGAATCATGGCCAGGCTACTAATAGCCATGGGTGAAACCATAAACTCCTTACAGGAATTCATAACAGTTAACAAGAATAAGGTTTTTTCAGATGTAAAAGTATATGTCCAAGGGTGAGATTAAGGACAAATAGGATCAGTGTGCTGGCTACAGTTTTAGCACCAGACAAATATTGGCGATAGATATTTGCAGGCAGTTTTCAAGGCGGGATGGGCAGCATTAGTTGACGAGTGAAACAGTACTTTTCAGTAGGTAGTTTTTGAAAAATTTGCAGTGCTGTTAGTCCACAACAGGACTTGGTTGCTTTCTCTGTTTTTTGGTGGTGGTTGTTGTTTTGTTTTTTTTAGTCCTCTGAAAGGGTTAGTAACTATAATCATAGTGACACAATGAAAATCAGAGAGTAAAGTCTGTGGAAAAGGAATTAAATGGACTGGGTATCTGATCATCTCCTTTGTATCCAGCAGAGATGAAGCTGATCCCAAATGGTTTTGGAGATCATGGATATATTCTTATGCTTCTGGAGATTAGAAAATCATTCATTATGGGAGGTGAAGTAAATTGGCTACTGTAATATGAGTCACCTTTGTGGAAAGGACACTGAAGGGAACTGGAGCTCCAAATACAGCAGCCTTCCTGTAGCAGATGTCCTGTGTCAGCTGAAGGTGGTATCAGTGTCAATTGCATTTCCTTATTCCAACAATGTGACTTTCAAAGATAACTGAACAAAATGAGATATCTAAATCATGTTTTACTCATGCCTACATTACTGTGCATTACTTGGTACTTAAGACAATCTCTTCTTGGTAGATAGAGGTTTTTCGTTCCTTAGTCTCCATTTTGAGTGCATAGACACACAAATGCAGTCACAAAATTTTGCTTTTGACTAAACTATGTCAGCTATATCTTGAATCTCCGAGTGCTGACATACATGAGTAAAAAAGCTTTAACAATTCTGGTCATTTGAGTGTTAAATTTCCATTGCTACTGGAAAAATCCCAGGTCACCTCCCCTTGGTGAAAGCAGGAGTTTGTTATAGCAATTATGGAAAAAATAACAACATCCAGACTTGAAAACTTGGACCACTTATTTCACCTGGGATCTCTTTCACCACATATTTGTTTTCTTATTTCTTTCTCTCTCCTCTTTAATTTTTGGAAGGCTGTGGTCTCTCTTAACTTTTCAGCTTAATTGTATCCTATAAATATGAGCAAAATAATCCAAGAGTCTTCACTGAACAGAGGAACCTTGCCATTGATTTCAAGGCAGCTGGGTTCCATATATCAGGAACATGTGTGTGTGGCTTCACATACAAGCCTGCCTTTAGCATGAAGATAAGAAAGCAAAACCAGCAATGGAAATATCAGTCCTTACCATGTATTTCTCTGAAGAAATCTGTTATCCCTCTCTTTTTTGTTATTTTTGGAGTTTGTGAATAGCTAGGGAGTTTTTATTACTAACATAACTCTCTAAGGTGAGGTGACACTGCGGTGACAGTCTTCCAGGTCTTCCTGGGCCTCCTGACACTTCCAGTGACCCAGCCCACTCATTGGACAGAAATCTTGGCAGCACTGAACTGCTTTATACCATGTATTTACACAGAAGCTGCCTGGGCTAAAAAGTCTCTTATCAGAAAATACACACAGGCGTACCAAACTCACTGGTGAGAGCTAGCTGCACTGTATTTGTACCTGTGCTTTTAGCACTAATGTGCCCCATCAGCAGCCCACAATGATCTTTTGGAGAAAGGCACTGAGGTTTTTTCTGTGAATGCTTAAAAATAAGAATATGCATGGCCCCTGTATATTGTAAGCGGAACTCATCCAAAAATAAACCTTGAAATGCTATCTAATTTATAGACTTATCAGATGTGTCATTGCAGATGTGAGCCTCTACAGGGGTATAATCCAAGAACAGCAGCAATATATTAATAAAACATGCTTCGACCACATTTTTCTGGCAGATAGTACTTTTGCACTGTAGCCCAAAATACATAATGAAATCCAGATTTCACTAGTTGCTGGAATGTCCTTTGTCAATAACTGTGAAAAATGTCTCTTACCCTGCAGTGCAAAATTGATCAGGAATTTATGTGCATAATTTCTTCCACCCTTTAAAAGTATTTTATCTTGAATGAGAATACTGACACTGATTGTGCCTGGCAGAGACCACTCCCTACCTCTGCTGTATATCTTAATCCCTTCTGCACCAATTTTATTTATGTGAATTTATTGCCTGTGAAGTAACTACATCAACAACATCAAAAAACCCAGATTTTTAATTATTGTTTGATTATAAAGTAGTATTAGTATTATCAATCAGCAAAGATACATATGTACATCTCCTCAATGTGAGACATTCTATCTGAGATGAGCCTTTTCTATTCTTTGTTTTTTTCTGCTAAGGAGGCTGTTAGGATTCAGCTGTCTTGTTAGGTTTTGGTCTGGTGGGAATCTATCCACATGCACCAGGGTTCATTTCCAACCTGAGCTGAGATTATGTCAAAGACTTAAAAAAAACAGACAAAAGAACTCCTAATTCCCAACCTTTGGGCCAATATCATGACTTCTCACACGATTTTTCACCCTCTTCTTGTTATCAGCTGAAAGCACCAGAGTAGTCAGCATTGTTCTATTGGCAGCTGCTGACCACTTACCATCATCTCATGTATTATGGTTTAAGAACCAGCTACCTACATTGTTCTGTGCATACTTCTACTTCCAGAAGTAGCACAGGGAAGTCACAAGATTCATGTCTGTGGAATGATGACACTAACCAGGTTAGCCATTTTCCCCCTCTGCCAGGGGAGTAGGTTCTGACCCTACATAGCCACAGAAGGGAAAACAACTCTATAGGGAAATAGGAATATCTGTATTCACCAGCCAAAGAGAGTATTCAGGAGGCTGGCATGGGCCTTCCTGAAGCAAATGAAACCCCTGCAAGGAGAACATGGATCTTTTTCTCCCTCTAAATAAGATAGCTTCTGACTTGATTTTCTAAATACTCGAGTTTAAGCCGATACTTGTCCCCCTCTTCTCTGTCTCCCAGTGGACATTGGATAGTAGACACTGCTGCTGAAAACTACTTCAAGAAAATAACTCAAGGGCCCAGAGTTTCCACCTATTTGTACTCCTTTTCCCAATTTTTTGATTCCACCTACAGACACCTGGCCTGTGGAGCACCTGACAGAGCACCCCCTGCAATGGGTGCCCCCCTCTGCCATCCATCAAGGAAAGATTCAAAAAATGTCTGGCAGAGAAGATCTCGTTCAGGCCAGATGAGACAAGGGAGAGCCAAAGATTGCTACTGAGTGAGACACAGGAGTGCCTATTTCTATGAAGGAAAGAAAGAAAGAAGAGTGGCTTCTCTGAAGATTAAGCTCTGTGATGTACCTGTACTTGTAAATAAAGACAAGGGCCATGAGTGCTTGCAAGTGAGCATAAACAGCCTGAAATGAAGAGTGGTACATTGTCCACACATGATATTTCCTGCTGTCACTTTCTGGCTTGAACTGTATTCAGTCTGACCTGAGGTAATGGGACATAAATGTTAAATTCTCATTCTACCTCAGTCTTTTGCCTTGCTTTGCCTTCCCTCCACTGAGCCATGCAAGCAGCAAAGTGAGGTGGTACTTCAGTATAGGCTTAATTGCTTTTCTGACTTAAAACCATCACAGAATTTGAATCTTCCCCATTGACTACCAATGAATGTTAGTCAAGAATGTGTGCAACCATGTAACTAGTAATTTTTTATACTCATCCCCAAGGCATTCTGACATGTAGTCCCTGAGAGTAATCACTGTGCACAGCCCTGTTTTGGAAGACTCTTCTACAGATGAACTGTGGCACAGTCTGTTTTTAAACATGATACTACTCCATTTCTACCCCTTCAATTTCATAATCAAAACAAGTCTTTAAAAAAACCAAACAAACAAACCAACATTTTTAAAATTTAAATTAAAGGGTGCAAGAAAAAATTTGTAAGGCAGGATATTCTAGGGTAGGTAATGGGTAGGGTAGGTCCCACAAATACATAAGGAACAATCCCTCCTGAATCAGTGGGCTCTGTTTTCTGGCAGAATCTTGTTGAAGTTCCTCTACCAGTGGAGAGGAGAGCTGAGTCTTCCCTGGTGAGTGAATGAGCTGATTATATTGCAGGACAATTTCTACTTGATCTTATTCCAAGTGTGCAAAGCCATAAGTGATTGTATTTGGAAAACAGCTGTCAAAGAGACCAGGCCTGGGAGTTCTGCATTAAGAAACCAAGTATTTGTGCAGAGAGAATTTGCACAAGCACCAGCTTCTATCCTGCTTGAATCTGCTTCGTACCACAAAGTGGGGCTGTGAGAGCCATGAGACAATTTCCCCTCTTGTTCAGAAAGGCTCAACATCAGCTGGCAGCCCCCAGACAAAGGGAGAAAGGAAGGACAAATGAAGGACACCAGAGAAAGGACGTGGCATGGATCAGTGTTCAGACCTGTGCCAGCATAAAGCCCTCTGCTACAGAGGTGTGAAATTGAAATGGGAATCCAAGCCCTTACAGCTGGTGACTTCACTGCAGTGGCCAAATTAATTTAGCTGTGCAGGCATGTGACTTGGGAGCTGTAACTAACAGCACTTCATGGGACAGTCTTCAACATCAGCATTATGAGATGCCTTAGCACAGCTTCCCAGCGGGTTTCTATCACTGTAACAGAGGGATGCTGGCCTCACCCACTAACAATTTCATTAATTTAAGCCTATTTTCCTTATCATCTCAAGAACAATTCCTGTGACTGTCTGTCTGTAACTATTCTGAGGCTGCTCCTGTGGTTTTCTGGAGGCTGCACCTCAGCAGATGTTTCATGGAGAGGCCACCTGCAGATGCTGCAGCGGCTTTACCACCCTCAGCCTGTGGCTGGGTAACACCAGTTGCAAGGCCGGCAGATGGCAACCTTTGTACTCATTTGCCCTCTGTACAACACTTTCATCTTAGTGACCAAAACACCAGTTGCATCAGTCAGTTTGGTGCAGAACTTGTGTCAGTCCTGTCCAGAAGATATTTTGTCCTCTCTGATGTTTCTGTCCCAGATGTCAACCAGATGTAGAACAAGAAATGGGTCTATGTGAGAGCCTTCCTCTCACCAGGAGGCTCTGTAAACTGCACAAGCAGAGGTGCTAAGGTCAAGGTCAGCTTGAGCATAGGCCACTAAAAACATCCAGGCATCAGAACTTCCCTGAATCTCAACTATAGCCTGAACTTTTGGGGCTGCAATCCTATCAGTACCTAGGAAGCTTAGCCTTGTTCAAAACATTTAATGTTATGGTTTGTAATATTTATTTTTAAAGCTTGAGTGGCATATTGCATCACCTGTTTCTAGGCAACATTCTTGAGGACTCCACAGAAAAAATATATATTTAAAAAGTGAAGATTCAAATGAGTCCAGCCAACCCATTTATCAAAAGCTGCTTTCTATTTTAGGAGCTTGATCAACTAACCAGGCACTGCTCTTTTTATCATGGGTCACTGCATTTGCAAGCCTCCCTGTACTGACTCCCTTTCCTGCTCACATACAGGGGGCTGAAGTGCAGTTCCCCTGTTTACACTGCTAGTTGTTATTTCTCCAGCTGCTGGCTGGGTTATGACCCCAGTCCCATTACTAATAATAGCCTCTTTTTCCCCTCAGGAAAGTGAGGACCCAGCAGGGTTCAAGAAACCTGGCCCTTCTTAGAGCATCAACAATGTCTGGCTTCACAGGATTCAGGCTCTGGTGCTCTCCACTCTAATAATCCCCTACTGGCATCAGCAGGGGAGCCTACACCTGCTTATCTGGCTCCCAGCTTCCCAGCACTGTGCAGAGCAGACAATGCCAGTTTTCCCAAGCTCTCACCTCCTTTCACCTTCCTTGGGAGTTGTTTCTCCCACACTCTCTGCAGGATTGCCTTGGAGTCTACTTAAAGAAAAGTTCTTAGTTGGTCCTCTGGCTGTCTCCTTCTTGCTGCTATTTATTTCTCCTCGTTTTGAAGGACTGAGAAAGAATACTAGTTTATGGAGTAGTCAACATTCCCATTAATTATTTAGCAGCTGAAATAGTGTATTTGTATGCACACCTCTTGACACATTTGATATATTTACATCTGATGCCTAAAGCAGAGTATAAAAACACTTGCAGGGCTGTCATCCTTAAACAGATACATAATTTCCCTTTGTGGACCTAGCATCAACTTTCAGCTCCTAATTGAAAGCCCTCTAAGGGATAGAGGTTTTGTACATTGCATTCCACTTTTCTCAAACTGCTCAATTCAGTTCAGTGGGCTACAAAACTAATTTCCATAAGTCTCCAGTGAGCTGCACTTTTCAGGGGTGTGTGTCATTTTGATCTCAGATTTCCCACATAGAGGTGTCCAGGGGGAGTTTGCTCCATCCTTTTGTGATTACTTCCAGTCCAGCCAAGAAGGTCTCCTAAAGCCTTGATTTGAAGACTAAGCCAGAGAAAACAGCTACATTCTTGACCAAATTATCCCAGGGTTAAGTAAGATAATTAGTAAAAATTTCAAGTAATTGCAATTATTTGAGGTCTGCATTTAGCAAGATTTAATTCCTAATCATTGGTTATCCTTCTGCTTTCCTCTGCTGGATTAAAAGGCAATTCATTTGCAGATGTCAGTATTCTGTGTATGCATGAGAAAATAATTAACAATGTGTGGCTGTGCCATACACATAGTTAATTCCCCACCTCCCTTTCAGTAGGATCATATCCAGCTATCACATCCTTTGCAATCTTTTTGAAAAGCCTGGTGTGTACAGCATAAATCACATTATTGACACTATATGACTTTCCAACTTTCATTGGGCAGCTGGCAGGCTTTCTCCTTGCTGCAATATCACACCAAAAGCCTATTTCCAGGGGCTATATACAGTACAGTGACCTTTAAGTCTCTTACTGAATAGCTCTCTTCAAGTATATTGTTCTGAATCTTATGAATGTTTTACATCTTTGTTTTTTTTTCTTCTTGCTGTAAAACCTTACACTGGCCCTTCAAAATATGTGTTCACTTTACTAGGAGTCCCCTGTTCGCATGTATAAATTATTTACTTTCTAAGCGATTAAAATATTTCCAGCAGTCATTTCAAGTTTATTCCCTACCTTGGACAAAGGCACTATCAAACATCAGCCTTGAGAATAATCCCCATGGCTGCATGTTTTCTTGTGTGCTAGATCCTCCCTACACCTGCCTTACCACCCATCATCTTCACTGATCTGCCTCCCTTTGACTCACTTAAAGCAGATTTTGTAGCATGCTACTTGTTCAATCAGGTTGGGAAAGCAAAAGAAAGTCCTCACAGAAGTTCTTCAGCACATCTATGATTGGACAGGATAGACAGCAAAGCTGATGTGGAAATCTGTTCATTTCCTCTGCAGTCATGTACTGAGCGTATTTTCCTTGGCATCATTAGACTTGTGCAGATGAGTGATGTTTTGCCTCTGCGTGGTTTCAAATTATTACCAAACCAAGAAAATTGAGGAAGTTCAAATTTTTTAATTCATTTACCCCAAATCAAGTGCTTGGCTTCTGCACTGTAGTGTCACTTCTTTTTAAAATCTTTGTTATGAAACTAGATGAAACACTGAAATGAAAACCTCATTTTTATTTACAGTGTGTTTAAAATGTCACCATGAAACAAGGTAATTTTTAATGACATTTTTCCCTTGTCATGATAAATAAACCAGCAGGCTTGACACCAATTTAAGTGGAAAATGTTAACCACCTCTATTCCACAGAACTCCAGTTTTGTGATTCTTGTGAGAGGTACAGTCACCTTACCTCCCAGTGAATGTAGGATGTGATGTTTTGGGAAAGGCTGAGAATTTTTGCCCTCGTGTAAATATGAGCACAGACATTCAGCATTCTCCCCTACCTCCAGGGCAAATCATTTGCCACAAAACACAAACTGAATGCATATTAGCAAAACCACTACTAATGTTTATCAGTGCATTTGAAAATTAAAAAAAAAAAAAAGATGGAAAGAAAGGAAAGGTTTTTTTTCTATGAAACATTAATTTAAAGGAAAGTAGAAGGTGCACCTTCACCTCCAGACAATATAACTGAGATCAAATCCAGTGTGTTATCACAGACATGTAACAGCATCCCTATCAATAAGCAAAATCTTGGAAAACAAAGTAGTATTAAGGTGTTGGATATTTTTAGGTGTTACCCATCAACTACAATTAACTGGTGTTTTACACTGAGGGTGCTCAGCACACTGAAGCCAGTGTGAATCAGCTAAAGACCAGGTGTTGCCAGCAAAACTGTGCCAGTTTACGTCAGCTCAATAGAATGGTGTCATTTAGACCATGAAGGGAGAGCAAAGGACATGACCCTGCCTTTACCCTTGTCTCTATAGGTATTTTTGTACCTTTTCTCTTCTTTTTTTTCCACTGCTTGTGCATATTCATAGGAAATAGATATGACTCTAATTTTAGCACAACAGTAAACAACCCGGTCTCTTTAAAAACTATAAATTAACAAACAGTCATGCCCATGTGATGTTTGAGGAAAGAATATACTGACATACATGAGGACCTGAAAGAGAAAGTGGTTGGAAAGTGGAGAAAAATTGTATTTCACTGAGAAACTCCCAGAAAGCCATAAAAACAAGGAAAGGGGAAAGAGAAGGCAGAAATAATGAGATTTAACATAATAATTCTTAAACACCAGAGCTGTTATTGAGACTGATGGAGAAACATACTTTTTTATCCAGACAGTGTCCATTTGGTGGGAGGAAAGAAAAGGCTGAGGTCGGCGAACACGGGAGAGCTGGGATGAAACACGGGAGAGTGAAGGAAAGAGTTAAGGCTGGAGTCACCCTCTCTGAAGTGCTCTGTGATGCTGTGCAGTGTTTCAGCCCCCAGAGCCTTCCTCCTCCTCCCTCCCTCGCTGTGTCAGAGTGGGGAGGAGGCGGGTTCTGCTGAGCTGTTAAATCCTGAGTGAAGTTTCCCCCATTTCCAGTGGCCACCGTTGTCTGAGGCTGCTTCGGAGCAGGGCTGGGGTTGCCCTGACATTCCTGGGACCGCGGCCAGCCAAGAAGAAAAAAAAAGACGAGTGTTTTACAATTTGCTTTTGTCAAAGCGTGGAGAAAGGGGAAAGGGAAGCGTCCGCTGTTGGTTTTTTTCAGCATCACATTCCTGTGTTTTCCTTCAGCCTGGAAAATACATTAGTGCTGGTGCTTTCCTCTCTGGAAACAAAGGAGCTGAACGGGACTGAGGAAGCAAGGAGTGGGAAGGAGGTTTGGGAAGTTTAAAAGAGAGGGATTCGGAGCAACCAGAAGTTCACTTTTCTTAAATGAAATCGCTGCCTGTGTGGGTAACCGGTACAGCAAAAATCCAGACCTGCAGGTAAATGGAGAAGCAGAGATCACAAAGGAAATTTCCGCTAACCTCATCCCGCCTGTCAAGAAGGTGAAGAAGAAAGTTAAAAGACACACAACAGGCTCTGCGACCTGTTGGGCTGCGCAAAGATAAATCACTGAGCAACAGTAAAGCTGTATGGCACTGGTCTCCTTTTAAAGGAAAAAGACGTGAGAACTCGTCTCTGGCAGGGGAACTTCCCTGAGAGTGTAAGTTTCAAGTCAAATTCTTGTCTTTCTGCTCTCTGTCCGGGACCCTTCCTCTGTGTGTCTTTGCATGTGTGTACAGTGAGAGTGTGAGAGAAACAGGGAGAGTGAGAGAGAAGGATGCAGATCCCGGTGTCGTTTTAGATAGACAGTATCGTGTTACAGAAGGATGATCTCATTTTTTCCTAAAGAGATCCATTCTGTGTTTCTCCCAAAAATAACTGTAAAACTTACAAAGCCACTAGGGCAGGACTGAGGTTTAATTAAGCACTTAAAAATCACACTAAATAACCAGCCTGTGCTTTGCAGTTTTAATCACTTGTGCAAGACATCATCATACTGTTAACATCTAATTTTTCTCCTTCTCCCCGCCCCCCCAACACAGATTGCACAATGAACTGGAGGCCAGCTCTCAGCTTAGCCCTGCTGTGGGCAGCATGGTTAATGTGTGGCTCTGAGAGGACAGAGAGGCTAGTGGAAAGGGGGAGCCATGGAGTTCGGAAAGTGCCCCTGGCTTACAGGGCTTCAAGCAGCCTTCTGAGAAGGTCTGGAGCATCCCTGAAGAATTCAAGCCCAAGTCCTCGACACCCTGTTACCAAGAGGGATTCCTCAGCGCCTCCAAAGCCACCCACCAATCTCCTGCAAGAGGAAGCACGCTCCCAGGCCAGGGGCACAGGGACCAGAGTGAGATTGGTACAGAAACTCACAGCTGCAGCCAAATACCCCAAGTCTGAGATGATTAAGGATGAAGGGATATCCTCTACCACCCAGTCACGAGGGGTACGTTTCCCCTCAGGGTCAAGTTCTCCCAATGTCCTGGCCAGCTTTGCAGGGAAAAATCGGGTGTGGGTCATTTCTGCCCCCCATGCCTCTGAGGGCTACTACCGGCTCATGATGAGCCTGCTGAAAAATGATGTTTACTGTGAATTGGCTGAGAGGCACATCCAGCAGATTGTGTTATTCCATGAAGAAGGGGAAGAAGGGGGAAAAGTTAGAAGGATAACCAATGAAGGAAAAATTCTGGAACAGCCACTGGATCCTGCCCTCATCCCTAAGCTCATGAGCTTTCTGAAACTGGAGAAAGGGAAATTTGGCATGGTACTGTTGAAGAAAACCCTGCAAACGGAGGAAAGGTATCCTTATCCAGTCAGGCTAGAGGCCATGTACGAAGTAATTGATCAGAACCCCATCAGAAAAATTGAGAAGATGAGGCAGAAGGGTTTCATCCAGACATGCAAAGCAGCTGGGGTGGAGGGGCAAGTGGTTGAGGAAGGCAATAATGGGGGCACCGTGCAGCCTACCCCTGGCAGTGAACATGTCCAGGTGTCAGCAAAGAAGGAGGATTCGAGGAAGACCAATAATCAGCCAACAAGGACCAAAACAGTGAGGAAACCAATGACAACCACAGTGGCCACTCCTCTGCCCACAGTAAAGACCACTACCCTCCCTCCCACCACCACAACTACTCGTGCTACCAGCCACGCAGTGACAACAGCCAGCCGGTCTACAACAACAACTACACCCCTCCCCAGCACACAGAGGACCTGGACCACGAAGTCACATTCCACCACAGAGTACCACAGGCTGCCAGTAGCCCCTGATGCCACCACGCCACGAGTCACAGCCTCTGAGCACTTCTACTCTCCTTTGTGGAGAACAAACCGCAGGGACCGGCAGCGTGGCCCCCAGGAGAAACCACCGGCAGCCACACGGAAGCCAAACAAGGCTGCCCGCTACGACAGCTTCACGGAACCCCCAACACCTCCCTCAGTGCACTACACAAAGGCAAGTGTGAGTAGATTTAAAGATAATAGAACTGATAGAAAGGACTTTAACCACAGGGACCTGAATGTCACACCTGGGCAACACAAACCAACTAAGACTAAACCACCAAAAAAGATGACTCAAGAAAAGATACTCAGTAACGAGTATGAAGATAAATATGACCAGAGCAAGCCTGCTAGTTCCCATTTAGAGGAACAGTTTGCAGCAGGAAATATTCCCCAAAAGAAAGGAAAGGAATCGAAGAAGCATGACCGAATGGATAAACCTGAGAAGAAGAAGAAGAAGGACAGACCTGACAAGCAGCAGAAGAGTGAGAAGCAGTCCAAGAAGGTCAAAGCTGAAAAAAAGAGCAAGCAGGACAAAGACCGCAGTAAGAAGAAGAAAGGAAGCAGGACTGAGAATGAGGATTTCCCCAAGTCCAACAAGAAGACTTTCCTACAGCCTCCCAGGAAATCAGCAACTAACCTCCTGGAATATTTTGAAGGCAAGAGGAGACTCATTGTAAGTAATTCATTAATCTGAATTTTATTACCTAAATAAAGTCTTATCTCCCTCATAGTAGGAGTATGTGGAACTATAAGCTTAAAGTGGGCTTCCAGTACTCTTTTCTGGTGCTTTTGTCTTTAGAGGTAAAATTTGTAGACCTAAATTATTGTTTTCAAAAGCCTTCTATTGGAAATCTTACATGCAGTATAAGAATCAGTCACCCAGACATTAGGATAAAATCTGTTCCCAGCCACTTCCATGAGCCACCGTACAGCCATCAGATTATCTTGCTTCCAGTGGATATGTAGGTGTCAGGATCTGTATCATTAAGATCAATAAAATGAGGTTCCAGTGTGGATTACATCCATTCATCACCTTGGGGTGCTTGCCAAAGTTACCACATTTCAGTGCTCTGCATGTCCTGCCAGCTGGCACACCTGCTTTGTCTTGGTGCTGGTGTCCCAAAGCTGGAAGCAAGCCAGTTGGCTTGGCAATACTAGTGCCCATCTGACTGAGGATATGCACAAAGGCGTGTGATCAGGTGCCCTGAGGGATGGGGAATTTGGGATTACGATCTGATGGGAATTTGGCATTCAGATCTCCAAGACATCTTCAGAGATCCTGTGCAAACTTTATTTTGGTTGGGGTTTTTCTCTTGCTATTTGTATTAAACTGTAACATTCCAGTAAGTTTTCAAGCCTGAGAACTTCAGCATGGTCTGGAGTTACTCGTCCCCAGGTTTCATAGCACTGTATGTTTTTCCAACTACTTATAAAAACCACTTCACCTGGGACAGGAAACAGTTTTAGTTGTAGTACAAATGTTTTTTCTGGCAGATGACACATATCCTGAAGGGTACACTTTGGAAAACATTTCTTTAAAAATATTATTGTGGGAGCTGGTTTCTTGCAATTATCCTGCTGCAAGCTGGTCTGTTTCACAGTTATTGTCCAATAGACATTGTCACAAATGCCTTTGACTTTCATGCTCCATATTCCAGTACAAATAGTTAAGGTGCCAAGCTAAGATGCCAAGTTAATATTTCAACCGTTGGAATGTAATGATTCATTCTGTTGATGATTCATGGGCCTGAAAACAAGGCAACTTTCTTCTCCACATCCCCATTCTTCAAGGTGTAGGGAATGTGCAGAGCTAGCATAGAAGTTGAAAAAAGCCATATGTTTGAAAAAATTCAACTTGACTGAATTTTGCAAATAATGCCTATTAGTTACTTGTTTACTAATATTTAGCCAAAACAAAAGTTCAGAGAGAGAAACTGTAGAAGTTTCTCTCTGTAGAAGTTGGGATCCTTGAAATTTGATCTCAATGTTGTGGTTTCCAAGAATATAGGTAGCATCAGGACAAATATAAACAAAGTTGAAAATAAAAGAGCCAAAAGTAAATCTCACAGATGTCAGATCACCACAGTCCTGGCAACTTAAAGGATTGTCTGAAATGTGAACCTTCTGATACTGGGCCACCTCACAGCTGGATATCTGAGAAAAGAGTTGCACAATCTCAGGTTATCAGGCCAGAACTCACCGAAGACAAATGATTATGCCATGCCACACCTTACTTTTCCTGAATCTAATTACATCCTCAACCTGCCTACTCTGAAGCTCCCTGAAGAATAGGTTTGGTTTGGTTATTAGTAAAAACAATGGCTAAACTCTATTTTCTCATTGCCATGTGGAAAACAAAGAATTTCTCAAGTTTCTTTGAATCCCCACACATGCCTATTTGCATTCCTTCCAATCAAACTCTTCAGTTCCCTTAGGGGAACAATCCTTACAATTAACTCTGTCATTCATGAGTCCTTAAACTCCCTCTCTAGAAAATTAGCCCACATTTCTGTAGAAGCAGCTCTACCCAAGTTGATCCCCATTGCTTTGCTGTACTTTTCTCTTTCAGACTGGCTTCCGAGGACATTGTTTCAGTGCTGTTCCAAACATCTTTTAAGAAGGACATGGGGTTTTAAGCTCTACGTCATTAACAATTTCAGATTTCTGTGTGAATTTCAAACATCTGGGACTTTGAAATCTATTCTGGGTTAAGTTCAATTAATGACAAATATAGGTCCCAAGTGCAGAAATTGAAAAAACTGTATGGGTTTTTAGTCCAACAGCCTCACCTCTCTATGGTGGAGGTTTTGTTGCAGTCTTACAAATGTTTAGAAATTTTGGCCTTGTGAGTTTGGGTTTTTTGTTTATTTCTCTGTGCTGACGAAATGCAAGCTGACAGTTTTTTTGTAACACTCCATATATACCCACATGCACATAAACACATATGCACACCCACCCACACACATGCACGCATGCAAATGAGGAACGGGAAGATAACCAGAGGACTGGAGCATCTCTCCTTTGGAAACAGGGTGAAAGAGTGGGGGTTGTTCACCCTGGAGAAGAAAAAGCTCCAGGGAGACCTTATAGGAGCCTTACAGTACCTAAAGAGAGCTTATAAAAAAGATGGAGAGTGAGAGTTGGGGATGTTCTATCCCTGTAAGTGTCCAAGGCCAGGCTGGATGGGGCTTTGAGCAACCTGGTCTAGTAGAAGGTGTCCCTGCCCATGGCAGAAGGGTTGGAACAAGATGATCTTGAAGGTCCCTTCTCACCCAAACCATCCTGTGATTCTGTTGATAGAGACAGTGCACAAACAGCCTGGGTTAAAACAGACCTGGCACAAAACTTTGGTTGGAAATCTGCTTTGTTCTACAAGGTTTGATGAAGCAGATCAGATTCAGGCTTGACTCTGCATTCCAGCTTATGACCTCCAAAAGAAGGAGGAGACAATATAAACCAATGGTCTGTTTTTCATCTCAGTCCTCAAACCCTTCTCATAATCCTTTTTTTTTATTTGAAGCTTTTTTGTATGAATTTTAAAAGCAATGTTTCACATACTGTAACCCTGAAACAAAATCCCCTTTCTATCTATCACTCTCATTCACCTTCATGTCCCAAAGCTGTAGTCATGCCAGGGGTCTTTGCATAAATGAGAGGCAGATTTTATAAGCCTAGAAATGTTTTTACATTGAACTGGATTTGTAATGAGTGTACAGTAAAAATTAGCCTTCAGGCCCAACAAACTTCAGAAGGCAGCCAGAAAATTATTACTCCTGTTACAGGTTAAAGCATAAATTTGTATTTGAAGGATTTTGGTGATTATTTGTGACCTTAAATCATAAAACTTGAGTCTATATTCCAGCTCCCTTTGTATTTGGCAGGTGTTTGATTGCAGTTCACTGCTGCCAGTTAGAATGATTACAGTGCTAGAGTTGCATTATTCCTAGCAATCTTCTGCTGGAAACTACTGCGTAGGATGACTGAATGTTGTTATGCGCACCCCTTCCCTGGAATATTTTCATCTCCGTCACTGATAAGGATCTGAGTTGTATGCTCTAAATTTTTTTAAAATTAAATCTTTGCAATCTTTAAAGGCTTTGAAGTAAGCACTGTAGTATGTAGAGCTTTTTATACTTCTGTTGTTGTAATTGTTCATCTTCCTTTTTGCCCACAGCTGTGCCTTTGTGCAAGTGTAAGTCCCATAAGACATCAAAGTAGCTTAGAACAAAGAAAAGCAAAATCAGTTATTTTCAAATGAAGTCACAGGGGCCTTAGCAAGAACTCAAGGTCATGCTAGATGGCCATCAATTACATGAGTACTCATGTAGCCCTAATTGTACTCACCCCTTGGCAGTCAAAACAGGCACGGGAGCCCTGCCTGGACTGTGGGATGAGGGCAGAGCAGCTGCTGTGAGTCAGAGCATCACTGAAGGCTGTGAGGGAGACCTGGTGGGCCTAACAGAGCAAGGGATAAAAGGAGAGTATGTGGCTTTTTGTAAAATATCATGATATTTCTTCTACCAGCATTGTGGTAGAAGCAGCAGAGGAGCTCGTGCAATTGCAACCAGCTGTACCTGCTTCCAAAAGTTTTCCTGCAGCTGACTGAATGGCTTTGGGTCAGGCCTGGGCATGAGGGTACACTCCAAACAGAAATAAATAACAGCTTTATGGGAAAGAAAGCCCACCTTGCAGACTGCCACTGGTTCTCCTTCAGCTAAATAATCACCTGCTTCATTCCTTATACTAAACAAACTGTTTTGTCTCTGCCACCAACCAGCTGATCACAACCCCCAAGGCGGACAACACCATGTACGTCCAGCAGCGAGACGAGTATCTGGAGAGCTTCTGCAAGATGGCAACCAGGAAGATCTCAGTCATCACGATTTTCGGCACCATGAACAACAGCAGCATGAAAATTGACCACTTCCAGCTAGGTTTTTTCCTTTTAATACTTTCCTTCCATCTCATGGGCACAATACAGACAGCAATGGGAAAAATCACCCCAGCTTTTGACCCCCAGGGTCAAAATCTAAGATTATGCAGGACCTGAAAAGTAGTTCATCTAGATATATTTAGTGCTACCTTCTTCACACACATTCAGATTTTCCATGTAGACAGGTGACACTGGGCATCCATCTCTCTTAGATAGCTTTGAAACAACTGCTGTCAGTGTTCATGTCCTGGGGAAGTACCCATCAAACCAGTGAAAACCTGTCCTTTTGTAACAACAGTGGCTGGACAAAGACTTCAGGTTGCAGTCCAGCAAAGCACTTAAGCTTAGGTATCTCTTGAATCATTGAATCATCTCATTTCTTTCTGAATCTAAAGGTTAACACCACTGTGAGTGCTTTGCTGGATGAAGCCAAAGAAATACAAATATTCAACAATTCTATACTCCAAATAGAATAAAAGCTTCTAATTTTGCTTACAAGTCCACCACATCTTTCCCCTCAAAGTTCATCTGGTTTTACCAAACTTTGGGAAAAAATGTGTGATGGAACAGAAAGCTCGGGACTTGACCAGCTGCAGGGTGTTTCAGGTCTGGCACAGAAATGGCCAGAAGATCACAGATTTACGTCTGGCTTCCAGCTGTGCCTCTGCTACTCTCAGAGGGAAAGGATCTAGCCTTGTGTCTCTGAGTGACAGTGAGTCACAAATCCTGCCAGACTGTCCATTTGTGCACCTCCTTGACAAATCTGGAGCAGTACAGGATTTGCCACATCAGGCCAAGGTTACTCAAGGTCACGTTTTGTGTACCTAGATCCATCTGCCTGTCAGTGGACTGTTTAGGATTATAGTTAGCTCTAGTCTGGCTAATATTCAGACATTCACTCTGACACAGACTATATTCTTTCAGCCTTGACCTACATCCAAACTTTCCCCAAACCACATAAGAGTATATAACAGCTGAGTTCTCATATGAGGAATTGTTGAAGAAAAACAGGAGCTTTAGAAGGGCATAGGTTAAACCTTACATGAAGTTCATCTTACAATTTTGTCCAAAACACCAAATCCTGAGCTTTATAGCAATAAATGCAATACGAATAAATAATACAAATATCTTTCTGTTCTACCTCCCTTTCTCCTCTACCCTTCCTGTTTGTATGGCCTCTTCAAGGCTCATTCTCTGTGAGCATCAGAGGCAGCAAAAGCTCCTAAGAAACATTTTGTACACAGTATGTTTCTGTAGTGAGAAGCTTGAGCACCCAGCATGATGAGGTCTACTAGGAGTGCTGCGTCTTGGGACTGAAATACAAAAGACAATAACAGAAAAGTCAACAGAAAAGACTTTTCACTTGAAATTTCAAACACATTTAGAAGTGGTCAATGAAAGACCTCAGTGACACTGGTTGAGATTAGCTCACACTGATACCAGGGAATATTTCCCACTTTCCCACTGGAATGACACAAAAGCTGAGTGTCACTGCAGAGGTCCTCTCTTCAGACCAAGGTAGCAAATGTGGTTTCTTTTCCCCGTGAGAAACAGGGCTTTAATCAACTAAACATCAGCCCCTGGCTACCCGTCCTACAATCAAAGCAAGCATCTAATCTATCAGGCCACTGCACTGCTAAAACCACCTGCTTTGTAACCTCATTGGAATTATTTCTAGAGATAAATCATCTTCCCAGCCTGTCTAGCTGCCAAAGATGTATGGAGAAATGTTTATCCATTCTTTCAGAGAAAAAGCAAAGACAGTAAGGACTTTGCAGGTAGTAGCACAGTCTCAGCTCTGGTGGATCTTCATGCAAATCCCAGACGTCCTCTATGAGGAGGGTGTCAGGGACAAACAGTGACTTGGAAGGAAAGAAGCAACTAGATTAACTTCCTTTTTCTCCACAGAAATATGTTTCCAAGTTTGAAAGGCAGGTCAGCCTTTGTGGTATTATTTTTTCCTTGATACAGAATTTTGTGTATCACTCTGTAATTTAATATTCTTCCTCTCATTGTAAGTTTTGAAAGAAAATCTCCTAAAAAGAAAATTCTAAAGAGCTAATAAACTTCATATTGATACCTAGAGTTTAAAGCAGAAAGGTGCCATAGGTCAGTTGGTCTAAGTTACTCCTGTACCTTAGCTGTTTTCCATCACATTTCACAAAAGCAACTTTTTCATTTTTCCATCTCCATCTAGGCCAATGCGATAGTCTTTGCTTTTAAATATGAACTTTTAGTCTAAGTTTTAATGGTCATACTTGCCACTAGTAATACATAAATCTCACTCATCAAGCACATTTAGATATATTTATGAAGTGGATAACCAATTAGCACATCTTGCAATACATCCAATCAAAAGCTAATAGCATTGCTTGTTAATTCTTCATAAAACTTTGAAATGAGGTACATATAACAATGAAAACTCATATAAATTAGATATATAGCATGATAACTATAACCAAATTTTAATATTTTCTGGCTTGGCTTTTTTTTTTTTTTTTTTTTTTTTTTTGTAAGCAGTGGGCTCAAGATGTGAAATCTAAAGATCAGATTCTAATTCAGACATTTTCCCAAAATTTTAATTCAGAAGTTTCATTCAGTCTATACACTACACAGGATGGATCTACTGCAAAATTTGAATCAGATCAGTATGCTCCTTAAAAGCCCTGTATGTTTAGAAAACAATTTTAAATGCTTTGCTGTATAATGACTAAAATCTTTCGTGTTGTTGTGGATCAATTAATCACATCTCTATTTGCTGACAAATAATTATGGACCAAGGGACTGAAAAGTTGTACCTCTGTATTCCATCTCTTGATGACCTGCTGTGTTTCTGACTTCAGGCAGGTTGCTTAAGCCATGGCTGAGATTTCTAAGTGAGGAGATGAATATAATATTCATAGTGGTGTCACAGGGCATAGGCAGGTTAGCAAGCTCTTGGTGCCCAGGTAACATTTCACTTGGTGTGTGGTTTAGCCTGTCCTTAGATTTCCAGGCTTACAACTATGGAGGCTTGTTTCAGCACTGCTGCAGTTGTATGGAGCTGTGCTGAGGACACGGAGACTTTCAGGAGTTGACTGCAATGCACCCTGGTTGCACAGGATGTAAGGAACCTCAGTAGCTCCACAGGCTTGTCTTCAAATCTCTGTCTTCAGAAGTCTTTTTCTCATTGTTTCAGAATGTTTTCTTAGAGTGGACCACTGAGTAGGTACAAGTCATTGCCAAAACTAACTTTTTGCCTGTCAGGCTGCTAGAATCAGCAAGCAGAAGGAGGAAGAGTGCCAAAGTGGGGTATCTAAAGAGGTGTGCTGCCAGCACTGCAGCATTCAAGACGTGTAACAGTTTCTGGTTTCTTATAGTCACTGCATGTAAATTTTTAAGATTGGTAAGGTTAACTCTACTTTCCTGGCCTACCTCAAGCTGTTCTAGCTATATTTTACTGACCCAAATCACCTATGCTGTTTCATTTGCACATGGTGCACATAGTCAAAATTTCTATTTTCAATTACAGAAGTGGCTACATTTCAGGAGCTCGTAAAATGATTAGTACATGCATATACATGTATGAGCATATTGAAAAAATCTCAAAGATCTTTCCAGGAAAAAGCAAGATTTCTCAAAAGAATGTACAAATGACAAATACTGAAGTGCATGAGTCCTAGGATCATCTGATTTTCAAAGACTATTGGGATGGAAAACTAGACAGTTAAAAGTCATATGAATGAAAAGTTCACACATATGGTTTATAATACATTGAATATGCAGCAGGAAGAGAGCTTCTGAGAAATGAATTTTCCCTTTTCTTATAAGGCAAAATTAAAGGCAGAGTGCTGTGTGATTCCATGACTATTTTTATTTCTCCTTTGCCTCACATTAAGATAATGAAAAGCCCATGAAAGTGATAGAAGATGAAGATCTTGTGGACCAGCAGCTCATCAGTGAGTTGAGGAAAGAGTATGGGATGACCTACAATGACTTCTTCATGGTGTTGACAGACACTGACATGAAGGTCAAGGTGAGGGTTTCAACTCTTTGAACTCAGCTCTTTTGAAAGAAAATGCATTGGAAACATATGAAAAAAAATTGAAAAATTTAGGAAATTACACTTCACTTGCCTGTGAGGCACATCAGATACTGATGCAGGATCTGGTTATTGCTCAAGGACAAGCAAAAGAACAAACAAAAGTAAGCAAAATTTTCAGAACTTAGGTAGCTATCTTCATTTTCTGCACTTAGGGGATCTCAGGAATTGTGTGTTTCTGGTGGAATGATGAGGAACAGAACCTCCTCACACCTGACAGGCTTTTAATGTAGTACCTGTCATTCTAAAACACACAGTTTCGCTGCTCAACAGGATGACAGCACATTACATAAAGACAATCCTCTACTTGAATGGCCTTACAAAAGGATATAACAACTGCAATGTCCTGGCTTTATCACTTTGGGCAAATACTGAAAATATAACACTTTCAAAGGGAAGTCTGACTGCAAAAACAATTATATTTCCTAGTTTCTGATCTGTTTTAGGCCCTGTTGCCTGTGTGCAAATTAGAATACTTGGATCTCCAAATGTCCTACAGTGCTGTGATACATGCAGAAAGACTGCTAATAGGAGCATCTTCCTACCCACCTGTCTTGTTTTTTTTTCTTGACAGCAATACTATGAAGTACCCATAGCAATGAAGTCTGTGTTTGATTTGATTGACACCTTCCAATCACGAATTAAAGACATGGAAAGACAGAAAAAAGAGGGCATTGTCTGCAAAGAAGATAAGAAACAATCCCTTGAGAGCTTCTTATCCAGGTATTGGCTTCTGTTCTTATCTACTGCTAGTTCCACTAATTATCTACTAATTATTATTACCAGAAAAATACTCATGTAACTATTTCTGGAATTTTAAAATATAGATTTCACAGTATTTACAATGTTAAACAAATATGGAGATGCAGCCAGAGCTGAACGTAGTCTTGTGTAGAAGGCTGAAAGACAGGAAGCATGCTTCCTGACAAACTACATCTTCCTTGGACACTGATTTTCAGGGCCTCAGTTTCCCCATCATGACATAGAGTTAATAAAACTGATTTGTATTAGAAGAACAAATAAGGATTAATTCACAGATGTTAGCTCCGTGTCTTGAATGTAGGAAGCATAGTGTTTATGTGTTTTGATCATCAACCATCCCAATCTCATTAATTCCATTCTAATCCCTCCCATGTAGCTCAAATCAGTAATTAATTCTCTATAACTTATTTCTTATCCTGCTTGAGATAACAGTTTGTCTTTGCCAGTATTAGTCATGCACATTATTAAAGGTCTTGCAGATGTTTTTTGCAAAATGTCAGAGACCTTCTACAGAAAGACAATTTTGTTTCTGCAATCTCTACATGCATCTCTACCCTGAGACCTAAATTCCAGGCAATAAATGTATCTGGACTGTGGGCATTCAGACCCATAGAAGAGCTGTGCAGTTACAGCCCACAGGATAGTTGACATGAAATTAGGGCTACCCATCATTCTAGACCTTACCTGTTACAACTGCATCCTTGTCACCTACTATGAGAATGCATGGCAATACACTTAATTTAAAAATAAGCTTTAAAAATAAGCTTTAAAATTAGTGAGGCAGCATGATAGACTATGACAAGGAGGAAAGGAGCAACAAGTAAATGAATAAGTTGTTTGTTCATAAACATTTTAAAATTCAATGGCCATTTCAACAGAAAGAGAACTTTTAACAAGATCCACCCCACCCACTTCACCACCTCCTGTTTAGGTCCCAGTGATTCATCCTTGAGACCACCAAGAAGAACCACAGTTTGGAAACAGCTGATCAGCACAAGAAAGATCTTGTATACTGGAAAGGGACAGGCCTCAAATCCTTCTTTGGTTGGAAACAGCTCCAGTAATAAACACACATTAGAAAACTGGGCACAAAAAAGGCAGAATGTTGCATCTATAAACAGAACTGCTGCTGCACAGAATGCTTGTTGTCTGTGAAACAAGCATCAGGCTTTAAATATTGGGTGGACTTCTCTAGCTACATTAACTGGTCAGATTCCCAGTAAAATTAATTCCAGCTCTGTCCCGTATCATGTTCCCAGTTGAACAAGAGCCCTGGCATCATCTCCCTGGTGTTACTCCTTCCAGAGCTTGTTCTTACAAACCTGTCTGGTGTGAAAGGAGACCACGAGAGCCAGAACCAGCTTGAGTAATGCTTAAAAGCCATGTAGAAGGAGGAAAACCTTAAGTTTGGGGGCAAGTCTCCCTTGTAGATCTAGACACTGGCTGTGCTGCTCTCCAGGCTCACACATGAGAACAGGATGCAAAACAGGTGGAAGAGGAAGAAAGGATCCACAAAGGGATGGGTCTGGCAGATTTGTCAGGAGTATTGGTCCATGACTTCTGATGTCAGAAATAAAGCAGAAATCTGTACATTAGTGTTGATGAACTAACAGCTGTGAAGGACCAACTGAATTCATATCTAAGATGTAGTCCCAGATGAGCACACCAAGTGCTCCTGGGGTAGGGGAATAAACAGCTTGAATGGCTTTCAACACTTTTCAGCTCTGTGTAACTGTGTAACTCCAAATGAGATATTAAAAAAAAAAAAAAAAAAAAAAAACACAGAACCAAAAAGAAATATAAAAGTATCTTAAAGTGACTTGCAGGTTTTCCCTAGGCAAAATATGATCCAATGGCCACATTCTCACTCATTGTTCATAGGTAACCAGGGGCTTTTCTATACAAAATAGCACAAATATTATTTTGTTCGCAATTTGCAGAACAATGACACAAAATTTCCCTCCTTTTCTTCATATCACATATGTGATCCTTAATGATTCTCATTCCTATTCACTTAACTGCACATGCACATTCATGTTTCTTTGCTGTTCCTCCTGAGAAAGATGAAAATTGAGGTTTGCTTTTCAAGGATTTACTTTTATAGTTGTAAAAAAACATCAGTATGCCCTGCTCTTCTAACAACTTCTTCTCTGACTTTGAGCAAGTCCCACCTTATCTTCAGCTTCTCTTAAGTGAAGCAGAATTGACTCTTTGCATTAGCCTTCATTTTGAGATCTCACATGGTACAGCAGAAAAGCAGGCTATTATTATAACAGAGTAACATCTGCATCCATTTAAAAGATCATTTCCTGCTGTAAAAATATCTCTGCAGCTTTGCAAATTCCTATAAATCTGATTTATTTAGGTTAAGCAAAGAAGTACTTATATTTAAAAAACAAAAACAAGTTGTTGAGAGAGTATTAAAAACCTCTAGAGGTTAGAATTTTTAAAAATTTTAAGTGTCCCTATGGCACTGCCTTTCCTTGACAGGAAAGAAAGGAGATCCTTATGCAAAATCTTGGGTAGATGGTGCAGTCCCTATTAAAGCAGGATTCCAAGACCTATCTTACTTACTGCTCCATGCATGCCCTATACAGCTATGGGCTGACACAACCACACACTTACAAACAAGTTTAGATTTAGAGCCATGTTGAAGGTATTTTGAGCAAATGTGGTGCAGGAAAGAAAAAAGAGGTCAGTGTTTATTTACACAGAAGTATGAGTTATGTCTGAAATGAAGATCCACCCTAATTCTCAGACAGCTCTTGGACTGCAAAATAACTGTGCAGTTCCAGCAGTGGTGAATGATGTAAAAGCTAAATGCCTAGTGAGGAATTCCACAGGAATCCTTCTCTCTTGAATATACACTTCTCAATACTGCTGGAACTATGAAGGGCTTTGAGCAAAGATCATAAACTTTGCAGTGCTTGTTTGGTGAAGCAGCAGCACTGCAGGTGTTTCTTTGAAAGTTTTGGACGGGTAAAGTTCAAAACAAGCTGTAAAATTCAAACAAAACTTTATCCTCTCCAAGTGATGGACAGAGCTGGGAAGATTTCCCATCCAGCTGTTACTTAGAAGTTGTGAGAGATTTGACATACATCAGCCTACAGAAAACAGAAACACTAAGAGGACTTGAGTCACATGTCATGACCATGCCTGGCCACACTCTCTTTTCAGGTTCCGATGGAGAAGGCGCCTGGTGGTGATCTCTGCTCCCAGTGATGAAGACTGGGCTTATTCCCAGCAGCTTGCTGCTCTCAGTGGACAAGCCTGCAATTTTGGTGAGTCAGAAGGAATTATATTCTTGCTCCCCCAAACCGCATCCTTCCTTGGTGATGTCACCACGGTTCCTTTGCTCAAGTTTGAACCTGAACAGTCTAAAGTCTGACAACTGAAAACCTTCCTCCAGATCTAAATGGAAGGTTATGTTAAGCAGGTAGTACAGCACACTAGTGGCTAAGTCAGCTAAACAAAGGATTCCCTGGAATCATTTTTGAAACATTAAACTCAAGTACCAGAAAATACTAGCACTCCAAACCTTCTCTTCTGGCTTGTACTTCAGGAGACTAATAGTTGTTTTGGTACTGCACAACTTGACAAGGAAAATGCTTTGGTAAGGGCAGATCCTTTAAAATCCAACTGCAAACTAGGCCAGGCATCAGGGAAATGCATGGACACCAAGGTTTTTTTCTTTTCCTTACTGCTTCATTGCCAAAATCTGTAAGAATATTAACAGAATCCTTTTCAATCCAATAAAGGCCCTCCCAGACCCATAACTAGGTACTTAAGGTCCACCTACATAGTCAGTGGAGAGAGAAGGGCTCCTCCAGGAGACAACTAAGGGGAAGACCCAGAGGTACTCTTCTGTCTTCATGCCACGAAGTGCAGAGAGAATTACTCCTTAAGTCCATAGCAATGCACACATCATACAGGGTCTGGACTCAAGTCCTTCAACAGAACAAAACAGGTCCCTTTGAACAGCTGCTATTTCAATGCATTTCAATTGCACCAGAAGGGAGATCTGCACAGTATGATGGTTAACTCATAATCACCTGGCTTACGTTCAGAGCATCAGCATGACCTCATTTGGAAAGTACTGACGTAAACTGCAACATGGGTCACTGCAAAATGCTTTCTGAAGAATAAAATGTAGTCAAAACATTTGAGTATCCCCACCCTTTGGTAGCTTGAACATAATCCAGTGAGCTTCTAAAGCCCTTATCAACTAAGCACTTTTAACTGAGTGGTATGTTTCCAAGCATCTTACCTCCAAGTAATAAAAGCAGTTACATCAAAGATTTTTTAGATTGTACTGACTCATGTTACATGAACAGTTCCTGCTGTCCCTAAGGTCTTTCTTCAAAGCAGAGGTAACAGAGTCCAAGCCTCTGTGCAGAACAAATGGAAGAAGTATCTGTCATAAGCTATTCCCTGTAGTCATTCAGAGTTTAACTGGCATAGATTATGTTGCTTCTAAATAATTTTTTGCTGTGTGTATGATAAGAAAAGCTTTACTAGTCAAGAAAACAGTGTAGGAAGATCCTGGAGTTGGAGAACGGCCTCTGCAATTTACTGGTGATTCTGATGCTTGTATCCATATGCTACAGAATCACATCACCATGCTGCTGTCCTTGGAACAGCTGTATGCAACTGATAGCACATTTACTCAACACATCAGCTTATCCTTATGTTTGAGACAGATTACTTGACTGGCAGGGACTCCATAGAAATCAGTAATTCTCCTGGAGGGCTGGCTGAAACTGGGCCCTAATATAGCAAGAACAGACCTGGCTGATTAAACTGAAATCTGCCCAAAGATCTGGTCTGAACCAAAACCTTTATTTCCTCCACAGGTCTGCGCCACATAACAATCCTCAAATTGCTGGGAGTTGGAGAAGACATTGGAGGTGTCTTAGAGTTGTATCCAATTAATGGTAAGTGACTGTTTACAGTTTCTTCAGTACTACCTATGAAGGGCATTTTACAGTGCTGAATACTTCTTTGCTGTAATTCTTTTAGAGGAATGAGTATGATTGTTTTCCTGTTTTGTTTCTTTTAAGAAATAAGATGACACAAAAACAAAAAGCTTTCTTGGCGTTTCTGGGGTAAATATTTTATAGGTTCTTCAGGAAAGAAAAGCATAAATATCTGAGGTTCACCTCACATTTTGATTTCCTGCGAAATGAAATCCTGAATTTCCCAGGATGCTCTTCTGCCAGCCTTGCTGTCAAAGACAGGAATGTCTGTGCCTGTTTACATGCTCAAGAGTTTGCAGGGCTAATAGAACACACGCTCAGCAGATTCTCCTCTATGGATCCCTCATTTATATTCATAGAATGGCTTGGAGTGGATAGGACCTCTTAAAGATAATCTAGTTCCAAGCCCCTGCCATGGGCTGAGACATCTTTCACTTCATCAGGTTCCTCAAAACCCCATCCAACCTATCCTTGAACACTTCCAGAGACAGAACATCCACATGGGCAACCTGCTCCTGGGTCATACCACCAGTATCCTAAAAAACCTCTTCCTTATATCTAATCTAAATTTACCCTGTTTCTGTGTAAAATTAATACCTCTTGTTCATTCTCTGGGCCCTGGTAAAAAGTCTTTCTCCATCTTTCTTATAAGCTCTCTTTAGTACTCCCCTTGCATCCCAGAATACTCTTCCAGGTAGATCCTTAAGAGAATCCTTAATCATTGTCAAATGCTGTGGGTTCCTCTGCTACCTAATCCAAACAACTGCCTCCATCAGTGGAGGAACAAAGAGAAAGCAGCTTATTTATTCTGTGCATTAAAGCATTCTAGTCCTTCTACAGGACAGGAATATTAAATCTATGTATGAGGAAAAAATAAACAGAGAAGGCTGATGTCAGACTTCTTCCATCAACACTCTTGCAGCCTCCACTGATTTTTCACTGGAGGCTTCATGACCTTGTTCATAGCTCCTATTTGTTAAGATCAACATATCTTTGTCTAATCTCTCCTTGAACTGATGTTGACTTCTAGCATGTGTTCTACAGGGAGAGCTTCTAGAGAGGTACCTTTTATTTGGCCCCTATACCTTTGTTTGATTCCTCTTATTTCTTGTGTGGGAAAAAAGGTGAACTTTTAATCCCTATGCATCCCTGCAGTAACACTGACATTCACTCCTACCTTGCCTCTGCTTCAACGATGCTATCATTGGACCTTTGGAAGCCTTCTGAAAATTCACATAGCCTTTATCAGCCAGGCCACTCTTAACCACCTGCTTGCTGACCTCTTTCAGAGAACTTCAAGTCTGTAAGGCAAGGTGCCACAGTGTTAAGAGTCCTGCTGCCAAGCCAACTATGTACATACGTGCCCGCTGATCTTATTTTACTTACTGTCTTACAGTTTCTACTCATTTACCCAACACAGACTTCACACTTAAAAGCCTGGAGTTCACCAGATTTACCCTAGAACATATACATTAAAGAGGAAATGACATCTACCACATTCCATACTGCACATATCATGACAGTTCAAGAGTGAGGCTCTATATCCTGCAATTCTTCTATCACATTTCAATTATTTTAATTTCTTTCATTGTTACTGTTTTCCTCCTATGTCTTCTGCAATACATAAACTGGTGACCCAAGCTGAAAAACATCAAAGAAATTAATGGATTTTGGGTGACAAAAAGATGTATTACACTACAGTAGCTTCAAGCTAGAGAATAAGGAAAAGTTAGTTTACTCAAATTTAAAAAGCTGTTAAAAATACATCCTTAGTTCAAAGGAATTTCATTTCAGATACAGGAAATGGATGTGAACTTGCAAATGACAAGAATCTTATATTGCCAACTCTTGGGCTGTATCTTATCTCCCGTTGCTAATTTTTTTACCTAGAAATCATCATCATCTCCTGAACAAAACATTAATGCTGATTTTATGTGATCACTTTCTAGGAAGCTCAACTGTAGACCGAGAAGACATCCCGGCTAACTTAGTGAAAGACATTCGGAATTATTTCCAAATTAGCCCCGAATATTTCTCCATGCTTCTAGTGGGGAAAGATGGCAATGTCAAATCCTGGTATCCTTCTCCCATGTGGTCTATGGCAATTGTGTATGACCTGATTGATTCCATGCAGCTCCGGCGCCAGGAAATGACAATCCAGCAGTCACTGGGCATGCAGTGCCCTGATGATGAGTATGGTGGCTATGGCTACCACAGCTACCACCAGGGCTACCAGGAAGGCTACCAAGATGACTACCGTCACCACCATGGATATCCATACTGAACAGAGTGACTTAGCCTCTGGCTGCCCCCATGTCTGTCTTCCAATAGCTATCCAAGCAATAGGTGGCCAGCTGCAGAAAATCTTCCCAGGCCACCTAGATATCCACGCCTCGTTCCTCTGCTGTTCAATCAAGGGACTTTGGTTACTTGCCTTCTCAAAAAATGCAGAAGCCTTTACAGTGAAGCAATTCAAACCAGTAGCATTGAAGCTTTAAACAATAAAGACTCCTTTATACTTTTAAACCTTTATAAACAAAGGCCATCAAGCAGGTGCTGTTTGTATTAAAACCAAACAAAAGAATCCCACAGCCCCAGCCCATGGGCACTACAATTGTCCAACAATGTGCTTTTTACTACTTTTTCTAAGGAAGAAAAAAAAATATTTATTGGAAAGTGAGATTTCATTATGCTTTTGAAGAAAAACAGAAAACCACATTTTGGTTCTCTCCCAGAAAAGAAAAATTTAAGAAAGAACATGGGGCATGCTCTTTAATAATAACAACAACAGTAATAAAATCTTTTTGAAACACCATGTTTAAAAAGACAGCATCCCTTCTACAGTGCATTACCATTGTAATTAGCTGACTTTATGAATGAAAATAAGACTTATGGCTATGGCAGAACCTGTTCCAATACAATACAATATAAAGTTCTTAACTACAAAGCTTACTGCATGGCTATTTATTCTTTCAGTTGGGGTCCCTGTTCTTTTAGGTCCTGCCCACCTCACTGATAAATCCAAGTTAATGAGAGCTAAGTGGACATACCAACCAGAGTTAGCACTGTCTGAAATACAGAAATCTGAAATGCATTATTTTCATCAGAAAAAGAAATCTCATTCAAGTATATTTTTCATGAGGTGTAACTAGCTCTCTATAATAATGTTTTTAATTAAACTCTTACTCCAAATTTCAAATTTTCTTTTACCTTTTCTGCTCATACCCTTGCCTACAAAAGTGATCTGGATTAAATGTTTACAAAAGTATTTGAGATTAATTTAATCTGCTAAACCATCTCTATTTCTGCCACACTTTCAGAAATGGGTTTTTTTCTCCCTTCTCATTGATGTCCTTGGGCATTGGAACTGTAGCACCACTCTACCCTACTGAAACCAGTGTCAGGAACTGCTTGCATAGCTATGGTTTCAACCATGCATAGTCATTGTTTCTAGTCATTTGGGTTAGATTTCTAAATATTAAAGATGCAGCAGAAAGATTATGGAATATCTTTAAGTGAAGATACCATGTCAGCCTTTATAATGGAATATTGGTCACTTCTGAGGTTGAAGGTGTGCCCGACCAATCATATTTCTTTTTATAATCCATGATGTGGGTGCACATCACATATAGACGCACACAACAGGGCAGTTGTACTAGGTATTGCTATCACAGAAGTAGCACAGGAATAGGGAAAAGTTACAGCTTTAAGCTGGCTAGACCATGCCTTCCATTTTGACTTCTTCCATTTTCCTGATTCCTTTTTTCCCAGATGAAAACAAAACTGGATAAAACAAAAGTTCACTCAAAAACAGATGCTTTCTTTAGAAACTTAAGTCACAAAGGGTCAAGCATCACTTGCCCTTCTGAATGCCAAAAGGGCAGACAAATGGTCACAAGGCCCCAGCTGTACAAACCTGGTCACTCTCTGGGGCAGGCTGCCCTCCCTATCACAACATCCAGTCAGTGCAGGGTACAGCTCCTGACTAACCTTTCTCAGGTGACTGGAGCTAACTGGGGGAAGGCATTTAACTGAATGATTTTGAGAGGACTGCTGCTTGCAGAGAGCTTCTGAGCTCTCAGTGACAATAGCACTTCCACAGCTGAAAGCAGTGGACAGAGAAATTCAAAAAACCAAAAGAATCACAGGATGGAAGGGTTTCTAGAAGAAAATGGAATGTCCTGTAGCTCACTTTTAGAAAACAAGAGCTCATTGCATTACGGTATCAAGGTCTGCTGCCTAACTTTCCTTGCCTAAAGCAAAAGCAGAGGAAAGTATACCAGATGCCTAACAGGCACCTCCTGTAGACAGAAAGAAACACACCCTTGGAGCATTTTCTTTCAGGTGTTCATTTAAACTTTCCTGTAATCTTGTTTTCATGTAAAGTCTTTAAATGAAAGCCCTTTTAACTCACACTACAAATCACAAATTAAATGTCCTGTGCTGCAAGGGTTAACTTACGTTAAAAAGAGTACAGCACCTGATCCAAATGGCCTTTTTTTTATACCCCTGTCTGAAACTCAAAGTCAAATTGTGCAAGTACCAAACCCTGCCTAGGCATTCAGGGGGAGTTACATTAAAAAGACAACTTCAAACAAGTTGTCCACTTATCAAGGGAGGTAGGAATGGGCTCTTAACCAAAACTGCACATCCAAATATTCATAGAATTTGTAGAAGAATCTGCATTATTCTACATTCTAGTGTCTATTTGTGCCTTCATTACAAAATGATACAAAATATCCAGAAACTTAAAAGCAATGATTTAAAATCCTGGTTTTGCAACCCACTTTTCCCTATGAAAAACTAAAAGCAAAGCTAGAAGGAGCACCAAGCCAAAATATTATTTCAACGACAACATGTAGTTATCTTGCAGGCTATAAGCATTCAGGAGTTACATTTCATCAAATGAAGACTTCATTTGGCAAAACAAATCAAATCCAGATCACTGGATCTGCCCCTGCAGCATCACTCTGTGGACAGATTTACTGAGACTAAGATAATTTTTCAACATATCTTAGTGGGAAGATTCTATGTGATAAAGAAAGTCTTTTTTCTTATACATATCTATGGCATTTGATTCAGCTCCAAGAGGGCTGTTTTCATCCACAGTCTGTCTTTGAAGCTGCTACATTCACAAAATAGATGAAATTAACCAAAATAAATCCTTCCTTAATTGACTTGTTACAAGCAAGAGGAACATGAACACACCTCTCTTCCTGGGATGTTTTGTGAACGATTTCCTCAAACCCGGAGGGAGGAACATAACACCCTTAGCAGCAATTAAGTTCAAACATTCGTGAATCTGGGCTCTAAATCAAAGCTTAGCAAGAGCACTCTGCCCAAAGTATTCATTAAAGAATATGTGCCAAAGTAATGCTGCTCTCCAAAAACATCCTCATAAATTTCCCTATCGTAATTTTGAGTGAATATAAGTTAAGCTTTCCAATATGGAGTAGTTTCCATATAGTGGAAGTACTTAATCAAGTGAGATTTCACATGATCTATCTGAAACATGTAACTTCATACAATTGCTCCCCCTGGCTCTCCAGGGCTGTTCTCCAGCTGACTATTATTCAGTCACTTTTTCTAACAAATCTCACCTATACACTAAATTTTATCTTTGCCATGAATAGCACAGCTGCAAACATTTGCATGTTATGCTTTGGGTTATTATTTACCCTATGTGACTGCTAAGTGGATACAAATCCTTACCCATTTTTAGACATCAGTTAATATTCCTGTTGCTGCAAAGGGGATATACAGTTCTCCTTCACCATAATAAGAAACCTGCATGGCCTCCAACATAATTTCTCTGAGACCTCTAACCTGAAGATAACAGAAAGATTTCTACATGTTAGACAGAACCAAATTGGCAGCATGAGTAAAAACTTGGATCAACAGTTATATAACCAATATCTTTGTGCAACCTAGACTTTGGCAAATAAGTCAAGCATGATAGCACTGGAGAAATTTACAGAAAAGAAAATCATTAGGCAGGACAAGGGTTGAAAGTAAGAACTAAATGCACCTTATAATAGCTGATATCAGTCATTTCCAAATTTCCTGTCTCTTGATGCACAAAGGTCAAATATGGTTTTTAAGATATTCATCTTTGATTTGATGCTCTGTCTTTAGAAGTAAGATCTTGGCTGATTTCTATGTTCTCACTTGATGCAAGGCAAAGGTCTTTGGAATTCATGTAAAATGTTACGGCTCACATCAATGCAAAGCAATCTAAAGCTAACAGTACTTTCACTCTTTTTGAAAGTACCTGCCAAAGTTGGTAGCTGTGACTGAAAAAGGCAACAAACTCAGGTATATATTGTAAAGCTGAATGAAATGAAAAAAACAAAGTCTCATTGCCACCAAGCCTTCAATAATTTGAGGATTTTTTAAAGTTTCATTTCTCAACATACAACATCATAAACCAATGAGAGCAATGGAGTTTCTGGAATTTACACTGAAATATACCTTCTATTAATTCTGTACAAACTGATTCTGATGCAAACAACTAGGATTCCTTATGTT
Source organism: Melospiza georgiana (assembly GCF_028018845.1). Taxonomy (NCBI): domain Eukaryota; kingdom Metazoa; phylum Chordata; class Aves; order Passeriformes; family Passerellidae; genus Melospiza; species Melospiza georgiana. Next base: position 86,288,682 of record NC_080431.1, read on the forward strand.
GAAATAGCCTGCTATACAAGCACAATGGAATTAGATGCAAAAATCTTCTTACTAATAACATTAAATTGATTTTGTATGGTCATTCTTGATATATACTCTATAAAATACAGGGGAAAAAAGAAATTTTAGATTTATTTACAGCTTGACAGTTATAAACCATATGCCACATAAGAAAACAGGCTGCCCCTCTTGATGGGTAAATGACAGGAGCTATGTCAATATAGCAATCAGCCATTCATACAGTACACAAGCTTTATACACAGAGACTGGACAGGATGGCAGAGGGGAACAAAGGCTAGACTGTCTTCAGTCCAGAGAAATGCATCACTTACTGCTTACTATATACTCTGGTATGAGGCTCTGACACTGAACTCATTGCTTATCTTAAGAATTCTTCTGACAGTATCTTTCAACTATGAAAGACACATTTTTGAAGGGAGGAAATTATAAACCAACATCTTTTCCACTGCTCTGAGACAAGAGGCTTTGGAACACACCAGGAATCCCTTATCGGCATCCCTGTTCCCTTGCCTCTTTCAAAATTCCCTGAATAATTTGGAACCTATTTTCCATCTCAGTCAAAATACAATCCAGCAGATGCCTCAACAGAAATTCTGAGATCACTGTGCCTGGCACTCTGCAGAATGACTCCTCTCTCTACAAAATGAATGCAAGACCTTATCAGTCTGCCAGGGTAGAACAACACCAGATGATATTCCCACCTGCACTCTCTTGCTCAGTGCTCTAGATATTGAAGGGCATTACTGTAGCTGCATAATATTTGTTTTCAGTAGTGGGCTCAGTGCAAACTAAGCCTCTACACAAATCCTTTCTAAACACACACACAAAAAAGATGATGCATTCATATGTTTAATAAACTTTTGTTTTATTCAAGCTCTTTCAAAGTTAGGCCACGTAAGCTGCATGTAAAATTCACCAGCTGCATTCCAGACTTTGATTTCCCCAGACACTGGGAGACAGGCACAAATGAATACAACTTTCCATATATACAGCTTGAATATTGTCCTCATCCACATTTGACATCCAGCCCCAAAACAGTTCCAAATAGTCTGTCAGTGGGGAAAAACAACTCCTCCCTATGTTAATAAAAGATTAGCTCTCTCTCACTGTGAGCGATAGCACTGCTCCAAGACAGCTTCATGCTAGAGGGAATCTTCATCTGTATCGATGTCACTGCTTGGTTTGTTCAACCTCTCAAATTCCTCTCCATCCTACAGGAACCAGAAGCAAAAGAGAGCAATGTGACCAAAAGTCATCTTGTTATTAATAGCACTGAAAAAAAAGACTAAGGTTTATTTAAAAGTATCACTTAAAGCAAAATCCTGTAATCCCTGTAATTTAAATCTCTTACATGTGTGTTATAAGGTTTAGGAAATACATACTCATAAAAAACATTCCCTGCATCTTTAACACTTTTTAGTGACTCACTGCCTAAGACAACTTGTAGCCCCTTCTTCCATACAATCATAAAATGGTTTGGGTTGGAAGGTGCTGGAAGGATGCTAGAAGGTGTTCCTGGAGCCTTCTCTTCTCCAGGATGAACATCCTCAACTCTCTCAGCCTGTCTTCATAGGAGAGGTGCTCCAGCACTCTGATCACCTTTCTCTGGACTCACTCCAGCAGATCCAAGTCCCCAGAACTGGACACAGTACTACAGGTGGGGTCTCACAAGAGCAGAGGGGCAGAATCACCTACCTTGACCTGTTGGTCACACTGCTTTTGATGCAGCCCAAGATATAGCTGGCTTTGCATGCACACATAATGTTATTCGTTTCTACAACAGCTGCTTAGGTGTAAGTGCTAAAATAGATGACACCTGGCACACCAAAAATATATGAATTTGTGTTATTTATTGTTCATTAAACAACAACCTAAAAAGGCACCATGTGGAACTTCTGGAAAGTTTAATGCTTGCGCTCAAAGTGTAATGTTTGCTGGAACGCAGTGGGGACAGCGCTCTCTGCTGGGTACAACGTGCATCCGCGGGCCGACGGGCACAAACGTGAACCCTTCCCAGCAGGCGGCTGCTCAGCTCGGCTGAACGACAGCTCTAGGAGCAAGCTGTCCCTGACACCTTCTAGCTGACTACATCACTGTTCAAATCGGAACAAAAACACGGGCAGGCCTAGAGGAAATATATAGCAAGAAAAAAAACCCCAAACCATGTTAAAACGCTGTGTTTAAATCTTGCCTTTTTGTCTTCAGCTATCTTTTACTGCTATGGCAGAAACTTTAACATCAAAAGAGTTAGCTTCCTCATCATGTGGCCTAAGTTAGACAGACTTACCAGTTCTACTTAGGTACAATTACTGTCCAGGCATCAATTGGGTAAGTAAACTCTCTTGGTTATAAAGCTTTCAAGAAAAGATTTGTACAAAGCTGAAGTTGCTCACAGGACTGTCTACAGTCACAGCAGGAAAGCAATGCTTACCTAGGCTTCATGATTTCAAGAAGTAGCAAATGGAAAGCAACACCCAAGACTCTAAGAAATACTGCAGAACTTTGGTGTTGGGGGATGAGTCCCATCGCACACAAGTTGATTCTTCCAAACATATCATAGCATAAAGGGAGGTGAAACAAAAGAGAAACCAAAGGAGACAAGTACTGAAAAGCCTTACCCCACTTGATCTTTCCCATGCATCTCCTTTGATGAGTTTTCCCCTTTCCCTCAGACTGGCGTATTCCAAGCCTCTTGCTTTAGTGGCATTATAAATGAATATGGAGAGAAGCACTACAGGAGCTTCCAAAAAGAACTCTAGAGAAGGCCTAAAGTCAAAGATGACAAAAGACACAGTGGTGATGATGACAGTGTTGATCTGAGCAGTCATAACATGGAACATGTTGTCTCGGAACTTCAAGATGAAGGCTACAGACAGCCCCAGGAAAGCTGTGACAAATATAAGAGCCACGGAGAAGATGTTGTGCCCATAAAAGAAGCCACAGTTCCCTATCTGCCTCCGGTCCTTAGCCTGCAGTGCCAGCATGAGCCCATTGAACAGCACTCCAAAGGCATAGAGTTTGCTGTTCTGTGTGAAGATGCTTTCCCCAAGCTGATCCACATCTTTCAGCATCTTTTCATTGTAGATGTTAGCCAGGGCAGACACAAAACACTGCACTAGAATAAGCAGATGGCCCAGGCTGAGGCGGAGAGGCTTCAATGCTCCTGCCATGGTACCGGTCACATTCCACTGGAAGCTGTGAAGGAAACTTGGTGCTGGACAGATGCCCTTTTCCGCACATGCTTCCTCAGGTCCAGTAGCGAGAAGGCAGTGGTTAGATGGCCCAAAAAACATACTGTGATGAAATCCATGTGCAGCCAAGCTGTGCTGATGGCCTCCAGTTCCTCGAGTCAGGGCAACGATGGACAGGAATAAAATCACCAGAGATGCCCACTGTACCCAAGAGAGTCTTCGCCTGGTACACAAAAAAGCCACTAAATTTAGAAACAGTGGCATAAATTAAATGACAGAACACCCAGATCTGTAAAACATATAAAAGACATAATGCCACAGATAGGGAGACAAACAGGTGTAAAGAAAAGTCTCTTCAGGATACAATTAAGTGCAAAAATGCAACATGATTTACTATGGCAAAGGGGGCCGAGTCTGGCAAACAAAGAAGTATAAAATAAAGTATTCTGAAGAAATAAGGAAGGACTTTCAAGATCACATTATTTCTAGATACTGACTGCCTAACAATTAAAAACAACTCTTGTCTGCATGGCAACAAAGGTCGGACGAATAAACCAAAAAACATCACAGACATCCAAATAATTACCATCTTTCTTTGGAAAATGTTCATTATACTGCTCTTTTCCCCTATGACTTGGAGTCCTTTTCTACTATTATATGATGGTAACTCTTATAAATTTACAAATGTAATTCATAAGACTATTAGAATTATTTATGCTGTTTTTCCACTCAAACAAAGCCTGTTTATCTTGGTGAAAATAAAAAATTTGGAAGATTAAGTGAACTGTGACATCACAAAAGACAAAACTAAAATGAGAAAAAGCATTTAGAGTCAGACTATCAGGCACTGTTTTGACATATTACTACATACAGAAAAAGCTTATCTGTGCCATATTCAAATAAGCAACTTTTACAGTGAAAAGTTAATACCCATTTCCCTGATAGTCTTTTTTTAATCTAAATAATACTATAAAGAGCACAAATTCAGCAAAGTGGAACACAGTCTGGCTTTTGTCACGTGAGTAATGAACCAAACACACTTCTATCTTCAACTCTTATGTATCTCATTTCCTCTTACTAGACCACATTTACACTCAATTAAGAACTGCAAAAGACTGGTAAGTACTGGCAATCATGAAATAAGATATTTAAACTTTCTTCTTACCATTCAATGACTATATAATCATGATTTCAACTGTTTTCTACTAGAGTTGACCAAATGTGTTGACATATGAAGGGACTCCTAATAACATATTATTTCCTACACCTTCAGATGTAGAAAACAAAACCACCTCTCCAAGTTGGTACAGCCGCAAGAAAAGAGAATTATTGTTCCCATCAGACAAAGAGAAAAAATGTAGCTTAACTTCATCAAAGCTGGGAAGATTTAAACTTCATTTACTGTAGCAAATACTACTTACTTTAGCACTATCCTGAAGAGAAGAGCTGTTGTTATAATGACAAAATTTGAGAAGAGTACAGCCATTGCCTTGAAAGAGAAGGAGAGGAATAAAGTTATACTTCAGACACACTGTGGACACCAAAACCTACAGACTTCAAGTGTTCACCTTCCTGCAACATGCCAGAGTGAAAAGCACTGGTACTGAATTTTATTCCTCACCCAAGTGGTACAATACCACACCTGTGAAATGATAGTCAAGTCCCATTTCAAAATCCCAGGGCAACCATAGAGCCCAAGCTCCACTGCAGTGGGGAAAGCTATACTGAAATGAAGATGTGAGGAAACCAGTGCAACAGAAAACTTACTTAGCAGAGAACAGTTTCGTTTTCAGTCAGATCAGTTCCCCAGCTGGGCTGACCAGTGAGCTGCAAAAACAGCTGTGTTCGCACAAAGGAGGAAGTTGCTCCAAAATGAGAATAAGCAAAGAATAAAGCAAGAGGAGGTTGCTCCTGGCTGCAGTGCCATTTGCAGAGTTCATGAAATTCCAGACTTGGACAAGCCACTTGCAGAAAACAAACTTCTTCTATGTCAAGTGCTTTTGCTGTAGAGTTTAATCAAAGATAAAGAGGTGCTTGGCTTGAATTTTCAAGATTGCAACTGTAATTTTAAGAAAATAATCTATTTTGAAGTACAACTGAAGACAACTCTAAAGCTTCTGTTTAATTTTGGAATAACTATATAATAACATCAGTGCTCTAATCCATGGCCACGATCCCAAGCTGCAAACTCCTTGTGGCAAGGATTGTCTGTTTTGTCTCTGTATTAGACACTCTATACTGGGAGACCATACCAAGAAAAGGCTCTTTTAAGCACTCCAGTTACCAATAAAGACCAGAATCCACCAGCGCCAGTAGGAATAAAGAATCCTCTTTATGAGGGTGGGGGGTGTTTTGCAAACTTGATCTTTCCCATGCATCTCCTTTGATGAGTTTTCCCCTTTCCTGCAGAGTGGCATATTCTAGGCCTCTTGTTTTACTGTCTGTTACTCCAGACTGCCCTGCATAGTCAGTAAATGTACAACAGATCCAGGCAACTGAAGTTTTTGGTCCCATTGAGCCTCCGCTTTTTAGACAATTTTACACATAAGCATATATGGATTCAGGAGTACAAAACACAGACTTTTTCTTGAATTTTCTCATCATTTCCACATTCCCAATTCTGCTACAGAGTGTCTTTTTCCTTCACCAGAGGAAAAGCACAGACTCTTTTCTCATTATCGTCATTCCACTTTATCCCAACATACCATCTGCTGAACAATAATTCTGATGAAACAGCACAACACAGGCTCTCACATAAGCTGAACACTTACTGACAATGAGACACCTCCCTAAGAAAACACATCTTAATTTTTCACTTTGCAAAATTAAAACTCAGTAAATATTCATGTTAAGTGAACACTGTGGAAGGAGAAAAATATGGAATAAACAAGGAAATTTGGCAGAAATCACTCTGGAAAAAAAAGAGCCTTTATGCAAAATGCAGACGTAGTTCATGCACACTCTGGTTTTGCTTTACAGTCAATGCTCCCCCATCCAACATCTCTGGCAACATTATGAGCAAAATATTTCAAAGGATAGTTTAAAAAATTAATTTTGACTCCTTTTGTTCTCTGAAACCTCAAGAGATCTCTGTTCTAGATGAAAAGGAATATGAATACCAAAGTTCCCCATGCCACTAATCTGCACGTCCCAAGTAAAGCCTCAAAAGGTAAGTCTCTAGGAAATTTAGCCACTAAAAAGGATCCACAGTTATAGCTGAAGTTTCAAGCAAAAAGAATCTCACCAAAGCAACCCCAATTCCAGCAGCTGCTCACCCAAGTACTACTTAGTCCCAAAACTACTTTGTATTTAAAATCACATGACCAAGTTCAGTCAGGTATGGCCGTCTTCCTTTTAAGCATCTTCACATTTCACATTCATGGTCTCGTACATTATCAAGATATTCTATCATAGAGATATTTAGTTATCTATTTTAATACTTCTTTGTCATAATAATGTTACAGATTCAGCTAACCATCATAGAATTCCTCTAATTAAAAGACGCTAAGAGTTCTAAAAAGAGGAATCTTAGAGCACATGTTCTGAGGAGACAGAGACAAGGTAATGCCTGGGTGTGGGTGAATGTAAAACAAAAGCTGTCCATTTCCCAAGGATTACCTAAACTGAACCAAATTAAATTGCTTAAGAGAAAAATAGCATTTATGGAACCTCCTATGCATCAGGCTTTTCTTCTACAAATATTATCACTGAATTTCCTTCCTAAAACTAGAAACCAAAACAAACCAAAATGACCCACAAATAAACAAAACAAAACCCTAAAAAACAAAACAAAAACACCCCCCCAAAAAAACAAAAAAAAACCCCAAACTCAACCCTACCAATCAAAAAACACCCCAACCACTACCAACGAAAAAATCCCATCAATAAAAAAAAACATACAAAAAACCACAGAACCAAGCAGCTGTGCATGTTATTTTAAGATATCTGAGCTGTCAGCTGAGTCCTGGTCTAGACTCTGGTCTGTCTGTCCCTGGCAGAAATATACACCTAAGAGAACACTATTTTAAAGAGAAATTCTGATAGACAAGGTAGAAAACCATTTCTTTTTAACATTCAACAGGGGCAGTCACAGTACTTTATTGCAATCACAAACAATCTGTTTCCATCTTACTGCAAACATAGATTCTGAACCAAAAAGCATCATGATACAAAAATAAGAGCAAGCACAAAACCTGTACAATTTCCTGAGCATATGCAAGTTCATCCATAAGGAGGAGGGTAGCTAGAAGAAAATATCAACTAAATTTTATACCTAAACATAGCTAATACACAAATGCAAAAATTGAGTCCATTTTCTTCACCCCCTCCTCAGTTTCTGTTACACCTATTTCCTTTGTGAGATTACATTTATTCACTTTACGTCACATACACAGAGTGGCAAAAGCCCCACAGAAACGTGCAGCTCAAATAATAGCAAGAGAAACAAATTGATTGAAAGAGAAATACAGAGTTGAAGAAGGCAAAGGAAGAAAAGTAGCAAAAACCCTCCCACTTCTTAAGCACTTCACCCTATTTCTGAATCACGTTGGATGGAGAAAATATAAAGAGTTGTCCGTGATGAAAGCTGTACAGTCCTGACCAGTGGGACAGACAATGGGAAGGTAACAGATTATTCTTTCTGTGTTAAAACAGCAGACAGCTCAGTTACAATCTTGCCTTGCCAGTGTTACCACAGCAGATAGCCTAGGAGCAGTATTACCCACTAAGACATGAGAAGTCATGTTATTCCGTGTAAGTATACTTACTGGCTGGAGGTAGGACAGTACATAGAAGACAATCAAGTTATCCAAAAAGTAAAGAAAGGCAGGAATTGACCATTTCATGGAATTGCATACATTCTTCCAGGAAAAACATTCAGAGAGATGATCCATACAACTCTTTTCTGAAAGGAAAAGAAATCAGTAAGAAAGATATTCATTCCTATTGTAGAAAGTCTGTTCCCTTGTAACAGAATAGGTACCACTGTCCTCTTTTGAGGAACACCATTAGACTGAAAATCCTTGGGTTCCTCAGTTCTCTGGCAACACAGGAGCCTGTGTTCCAGGGCAGAACACAGCTGGAGCAGCAACCCTGTGTGGTGCTCACTTCCTTGCCTCAGCAAAGAAAATGTCACAGAATTTGTTACATTCATCACAGTGTTTGTCCACTCTGAGCAAAAATTCCATTGTCAACCATTCTTCGAGGGCCAAAAAGCACCCCAGAGTCCCTCCATACAGTGACATCCTTACTGGGTGTGACTTCCTATTGATTACTGATCAAATCTACAACAGGAACAACAACATAGACAGTAGATTCCTTCAGAGAGCACCCAAAGGTCAGCCAGTAAAGTCAGAAGTACAAAATAAACCAGAATTCAGTATTTGCAGACCACAGCACATGATCTGGGTATAAAGAGAACATATAGGAAGAAAAGAAGAAAGAAAGGACAAAGCACAAAGAATGACATTTACTTAGGTATTCAGGACACAAACTTTAGGAGGAAGACTGTGATAAACTTTAGACTACTCCAGAGCTGCTGCCAAAAGTACTTTGTTAGCATAGATTTAAAACTACCAAATTATATCTAATCCTCTCCTAAAGCACCAACACAGTGAGTTCAGCAAAACTCAGCCATATGGATTTTTAAAAAAAGAAAGAAAAATAAAGAAAACCAGAAAACATGCAGTCAGCAGTAGGCAATGATGGCAAACACTGATTGAATATATTTACTGTCTTAGGTAAGACTGTACTAACTGGGGAAGGTGAAAATTTTATCAGCTTGCCAGAGCCATGACTGCTTCCTGGAGAAGGAGACAAAATCAACAGTTCAATTTAACATGAACGTCCTCAGCCAACTTAAATATTTGATCTGTACCATTTTGAAATGCTATTAAGTTAATCTCTCATAGTTTTTACATCAGAACAGAAAAGAAAGAAAAAGCAAAAATCACCTGCAATGCAAAACCTGGAGCAAGTAGAGAGTGTCATTTATTGTTAAAAAAAAAGTGTTTGTAGGACAGCAAATCTTAGAAAGTCAACACATTTTAGTTATTTAAAACATCGGTACTAACCTTTTTTCCTATTCCAGACTGCCAACACTACACATAGGACCAGTTTTACTACTTCAGAACACATGTTCACTGTTGTAGGAAGATAATCATACTTGTTATCTGTGGGATCCAGCAAATCAGAGAGTACACAATCAGTTTCTGTCTCCTGCATTCATAATTTGAGCAAGAATCTATTATAACCATTACAATCACAATTTTAGTCACAAAAGGCTTTGTCAGAACTTCAGTTATAAATGTTTCAAAGTTTATGGCATATAACCTCCTGAAGAGCCTCTTTTCTGAGTTGAAATCTTTCCTCATTTGGTCCCAGTTTACAGCAGAACTTTTTTTGAAGAACTTAAGAATATGGCTGTTTTAAAAACAAATTAAAATGGGAAGGCTTTCCCCAAAGACCAATATGGATTTTTTAACCCCCACAAAAAACAGGATGACATAACCTCATTTTAGAACTGGCAATACCAGCCAGTTTTAGCACTTTATCCAGTAGGATACCACTTCTCTTCTAAGCCTGTTGCAAGGAAAACATTCCAATCAAATCATCTACCGTCAAGAGTGCTTACACAACAATGTTATCTTTGAAGAGTTAGCTATAAAATAAATCACCTGCCTCATCTTTTAAATGGAGATCATACACCTTGCAGCCCAAGTTACACCTTTATGGTAGTCTACTGGCTAGACAGAAATTTTCCAGTGCAGAAACACATCCCTATAAATATAAGAGAATGTTTATGCAAAGAAGTCTGCAGATGGAGAAGTAGGTTTTTGGGGTATGTTTTAGGCCAAATATCAATGCTTTCCTATTTAAGGTACTGGTACATTATGGGTACTGCCCAACTGTACCTTCATTGGCAGAATACTTCATCAGGAGGATTCGACTCGAACCCAACACAATGAACACTCCTCCAAGCAGAAAGGTCTGGCTGGTTGTCTTGGAGCAAAGGGCAAGTCGACTACACCACTCCACCTTCATCCTGCTGCCTCACTGTCAGTGCCCTTTGGATGGCAGGATAAAAAACCACTGTAAACAGTACTTCCAGAAACTGGTTACACAAGACAAAATAAGTGCATTTTACTGCTTTGTGTAATTCAAAGATGCTTATATAATAGAACAAGCCATGATCTTGTTCTACAACTATCCTTTTCTTACTTTAAAAAAAAAAAATTGAATCCAACCTATGACTGAACACTGCCATGTCAATTAGACCATGGCACCAAGTGCCACATCCAGTCTTTCCTTAAAACACCGCCTAGGATGGTGACTCCATCAATTAGACCATGGCACCAAGTGCCACATCCAGTCTTTCCTTAAAACAGGATGGTGACTCCATCACCTAGAATTCTAATATATAATCATCCTTTCTGTGAATAACTTATTCTTGATGTCCAACCTAAACCTCCCATGGCACAGGTTAAGGCTGTGTCCTCTTGTCCTGTTGCTGGTTGCCTGGGAGAAGAGGCTGACCTCAGCTGGCTACACCCTCCTTTCAGGCAGAGAGCGATAAGGTCACCCCTGAGAGAAGGATGCGTTACAAGGACCATCGAAGGGGGATAAACGATACACTGCGACGCTGAAGGTGGCACAAGGAGGCTGCTTCCTGAGAAGTCCGCAACTACGGCATACGGGCTAGCTAAAAGGATTAAATATTTCATATGCTTCTTTTTCTTTGATATTTTTTAAGTGCTCTTGCTCCTAATCCCAGCAAGGAGAAGCGCTACAGCAGCGGAGCGAGACCAACCCCTCAGGGCTGACCCGGCGCCGGCTCGTTCCCAGCGGGGGGGGGAGGCACAGGGCAGCCGGAGCCGAGCACCGGAGCCGCGTCCTCCGCCTCCAGCGCCGCCGTTACTCGCCCGACCCGTTAACGGGCCCCGGGGCCGCAACAGCCGGCCGAGGGAGGAGCGGGGAGGGAGAGCCGCTCTGGACCAGCTGCGGGCTGGGCTCCGTCCTATGCCGGCAGGGCGGCCGGAGCGCGGCTAACCGGACTCGGGGGACACCCACCTCGCCCCCTCCTCCGCAGCGGAGGAGGAACAGCCTCAGGGCTTTGCCGACCGCCTCCTGCCACGTCGCTGCTTCGGGCTGCAGCCGCGAGCGGCGGGGCGGCGGCCGCGCGAGGCGAGCGGGACTCCGAGACAGCAGCGAGCGCCCGCTGCATGGACACCGCGGCCAGGCGCACCCGGGCGCACCGGGTCCCGGGAGGCTGCGGCAGCACGGCCCCCCTCACTCATCCCCGCCGCCCAAGGCCGGGCTGCCCCCGGGGTCCCGCACGAAGCCCCTTCAGCGCCCCCTCGCGCCCCACTAACCCCCCCCCCCCCCCCCCCCGCCTCCACCCTTCGGCCTCACCTGGCGGGGCGGGGCCGCTTGCGCGCGCCCCCCGCCTTGCCCCGCCCCGCGCGGACACGCGCTTCCCCTCCTCCCCCGCTACAGCACCGCCGGCTCGGCCCCGCCCCCACGGCTTCCAGGAACCCGCGAGCCCCGCCCCCCGGCTCGCGCACGCCCCCCGGCGGCTGCGTGAGCCGCGGCCCCGCCCCGCCTTCCCGCCCTGCGCGCGCGCACCGTGCGTCGTCACGCGCGTGCGACGGGGGGCGGGGGGAACGTGAGGGGCGGGTCACGTGGGCTGCGGCCGCGGGAGCGCCGTGCCGAGGGCGGGGGGGGGGCGGCCGCTGTTCGTCTGTCCGCCCGTCCGTCCGTCCGACCGACCGCCGCAATGCAGAACGTCATCAACACGGTGAAGGGGAAGGCTCTGGAGGTGGCCGAGTACCTCACGCCCGTGCTCAAGGTGCCGTCTGCGCGGGAGCCGGGATAGGGAGGAGGGACAGCCATGGCCGCCCCCGCCTGCGGGCGCACTTCCCTGCATGAGCCCCGGGAGGCGGCTGTCGGTGCCCTTGTCGGCCGGGCCCGAGGAGCGGCGCGGTGCCGGGCGGGCCGGCCTGGCCATCGGCCCTCATCCCGCGCTGGGATCGGGGGAAGCCCGGCTGGCGCTCACGTCCCGCAGCGGGGGGAGCATCTGTCCGGGAGGGGCGGGCCTCTCGAAGAACAGGTGTTGCTGCTCCTGCTGCTCAAGGAATGATTTAAACGTGCTGCCGTTTTCTGTAAAAGTCACGAAAGTTTTACATGGTTATGTGTCCAGGAATTGAAATCCGAGCGTACAGACAGGCTTGAGCCTGCTTTCAGGAATTGCGTTGCAATGCTTATTTTGGGTAAAGGGCAACTTTTTCAGCTGACATAAAAAAACACAGACTAAAACAACGAAATTAGCCACACCTTTGCTGTGTAAGCAGGTTTTACATAGCCAGCTTATTCCTGTGTCAGAATTACAGTATTAATATACAAGCCTCTGTCCACCAAAGTAGGTGAGAATAGTAGAAATGAGCCATTGGGCCATTATAAAAGTAGGTAGCACATCTGGTATAGGTCCTGTCACTGCATATTTAGGTAGAAACAAATTATGGTTTTCTGCAGTTGTGAGACTACATCCCATTCTCTGACTCTTATTTGCAAACAATTTCTTATATAAACCCCAAATCTGTATACAAGTGCTTAACTTGGCCGCAGTTTTTTCATTACTGATTTTGATGCTTCTGCATGCTTTTGAAAAAACCTCTTGTTTATGACAGCAGTCTCTCTGCCTGTGGCTTTGTGGTTTGACCTTTTATGTGCTTTGCACCCTGCAGCTTACTTCTCTGGGTAGATAGCCGGGACAGTCAATTATTAATTGAGCTTGTCCCTCTGTGGTGTTTGGGATACTCTTGTCTGGTCCTAGAGTTGCCCACCAATGTGAAATGTATGGGTTGCAGTGAAGTTGTGCCATGGGAAGATGAAGTGAGTTTTTCAGTAGTACAGTTGTTCTTGGACAGCTGTTGTAATAGTGGATGAATTCTTGTGTCCAGATGGATTACTGGGAAGAGGAAGCAGTAGAAACTTCCAGAAATGGAAGGTGTTGATATCATGTGTATAAGTTCCCTTTACAAGGGGGAAATAAATACTCCAACTTGGTAATTTTTGAAAGTAACTAGACCTGTGTCTCTCACAATTGAAGAATTTACTTACACAGAAAAATGAGCTATTTACCCTCAGGGAACAGAGGATGGATATTTGACATGTTTTCTTTCTGTAATTCCAGAGACACAAGTTTGTGCATGTTCCCTACTGCTTATGGTTCATTTTGAGGGGAGCCAGTAAGTTGTCTCCACTATGCTCAATATGTTATTGGGGATTCTGAGTTTTATAGCACTTGAAATTACTTTGATTTCAGTCACCTAGCATATTCTAATGTTTGTAGAGCTGCTATTTTCCTCATCTTTGTCTTGTTCTTAAGTGGTTTTTCCTTAGAACTGAGGCAGAAGGGCAGTAATCAGTACGTATGAAGCGGGTGTGCTCCTTTCATTTTCTGTAGCACAGGTGATAGTGTACACTTGCGAGAAGGAATGTGAATAACCAAGTTTAGCTGGGGCTGCTTTTGCTCAGTGTTTTCTGGCTGATTGAATACGGTGAGGTTGTGGCTGGGAGCAAGACATGTTCAGATGATGCTTTTCGTCTAGATAGGGGGGAAAAATAGATTCCTTGGGGCAAGAAGTCAGCTGTGCCATAGTGGAAATTGTATTCTCTGTCAAAGGTGGTTTTGAGTAGCTCTAATGCTGAGGAACAGTAGGATACCTCGGTACTTGAGGTTTTTCTGAAGAAACAAACTACCAGAACTCAAAACATAATACACTTCATCTAAATTTGAATATGACAGAAGATATGTTATCCTTAAGCTTCATAAATGTTGCCTTTAATGCTAAAGTACTTAATTTCTCTTAGGCAGAATAAGTCTGGTGTCTGCTCACCATGTATTCATCTATTCTTTCATCAACAGAACTCCCCACAACAGTATGCAAAAACTGAAGTTTCCATGGGATGCATGGTGAAAGCACAGAAAAGGGCATTAAAAGAGAGTATATTACTAAATCTTTGTATTTAACTTCTTCTAGCCCAGAGAAAAGTTGGTTTGGTCTTTCATTCATGACTTTACTTAACTGCAAAGCCTCATATTGATGCATTGCAATGCTGTTCAATGCCTAGAACTCTGGAGTCCTTGACAGTCTGGATCACCAATTCCAACTGATTTTCTGTTTCTTACTGGCAAATGTACTACTGAGTGCCAGTCATCTTTTCTTCCTTGTTGCTATAATTGGCAGTAGCAAAAACAATTATTTTGTGTAGGTGATAATTTTTCATAATACCTCATATTTTGCAACAAGTAATTTCTTATATGCTAATGTAAGTTTCCTGTCAGTTGTGGCAGAGGTTTCCTCCAGGCTGATTCTTGTATCTCTGGACAGAAATTATTCCAAATAACTAATTGCAAAATGAGAGTAGAGAAGGTGTTTGTCTTTCCAGTAAAGTGGATTGTGTTGATTTGTCAGCAGTTCTCAAAATTTCTAAACTTTTCTCTTGCAGGAGTCCAAGTTCAAAGAAACTGGAGTAATTACACCCGAAGAAGTAAGTATATAGAAACTTAAATTTATTTTGAAAGTAATGATGCATTTTTTAATGCAAAATGACCATGTTAAACAGATTGTGTCTTTGCCAATTATTGCTTCTTGAAACAATTTTCATAAAGTGAAATTTCTAAGTAGCCTTTTTTACTCTACAGATTGAAGTAGATCAACATAATTTCTCCTGAGACGGCATTAGGCATCTGAATGTGAGATGCTTCTTTCCTCTGTTATGCTGTGAAAAGATTGTAAAGAAGCTGGGTTAACAGCTCCATTTGTCATGGGGGTTCAGGACTGAAGTGGGAATATATTGGTTTTTAAAATCTTTCTTCTGAGGAACTTGAAGGGGAGCCTTTATCTTTGGAACAGTCTTTGTTTACCTCTGGTTGTTTCTTCCAAGGCTCTGTGAAGATCATTTCATATATTTCTCCAGACTGTGTATCCAATGATTATTATTTTTCCCTCTTCTTCTCTATAAGCTGCTTTAGGCAGGTTGTATTTTGAATTGCTGCCAAGCAGTTGTATTTTTTAAGAACTCTAATGCAAAGAGCAGCAAACAGGATTTTTTCCTGGAACAGTAAGAACACTGACTGTGTTGAGCTATTTTAATTTTCCCTTACACTTTTTCTCATATTGAGGTGCTATTGATCTGCAAATACTTCATCTTTACAGAGTTCTAATAAAACAGTGTCAAGACTGTTAGGTAGAATGAAAGAAAAATAAAACAATAAAAAATCGTAAAGATGAGGTGGAAAAAAAGTGGAACAAATGATGACTGATGCAGGTAGATAATGTGGGCAGAGATATTTTTCCCAATATTGGTGCCTGTATTTTTCTGCTGTGTTGCCCTGCAAGCAAACAGCCATTCTCTCCCTCTGACACAGAAGTACCACACAGAAAAACAGGCTTAGCAACATGGTGTTTTGTTCTGATAACTGTATGTATGTGTGTCTATAAATATTGATATATGTTAAACAACGATACATAGTCTTTATTGTATATAAGCTAGAATAACAAAGTCTGGACAAATGCTCTACCAATACTTAATCCCTTTGTGGTTTATGGGAGAAGAATTTGCAGTAGCATTTTAAGAAAAGGCACCTTCTATAGAACATAGCAAGAACCACACTGTATTACATTAAACAGTTTTCAGGCTTTAAACACCACTAGGAATGTGAATAGTCCATGTTCTCTGTGTCAGGTTAGATGCTGCTGGGATGAATAAATTGGATCCTTCAAAACAGTAGTCAAGGGAAACAGTTGTATAGGAAGATTAAATTTTTTGGTAAATTTAGATGAAGCTGGAGCATGGACCTGCTGATTGTCCCTTTGACAGTCTTTATATAGGAATGATTGCTAAAGAAGAATAATAACACTAGGATGTTGTCTTTGAATGAGTTTGGATTTCTTGGGTATTTTAGTCTGAGACACTAACTGGTGTATAGATTTTTGTGGGGTTCCTGTGGCTTACTCTGAGGATGAATAAATTAAGGCTAAAGATGACTCATTAATCAAACTCAACACCTACTCCCTTTTTTCACTTATCTGTGCACTTGATTTATTTTCAAAAAATTCTTGCTGTCATGAGTTCTTACTAGTTAATACCTCCAAAAGATGACATCTATTTTAATTATGTGTGTGAATACAGGGAAATTGTGAAAATCATTCTCTTCAGGACTAGAAAGAAGATGTCCTAAAATTGATCTCCTCCCACTTTCTGGTGCTGATTTAGATATGTGGTAGCGTCAGTGCTTGAGAAATAGAAAGTGAAACCAACGAGACAATTTTTCTGCCTAAGGTGAAAAAATGTAGATGAAATTTCAAATGCTGTTTTAGGGCTATGTATCTGTTACACCCACAAACTACACTGGTTTATCATCTTTCGTAATATATTTCAATATTGCTGTCACAAGCAGAGTTCCAATTCCTTGAACAGAGAATTTTAAATAATTCTGGAGTTTCATTTATGTTTACTATGTAAGAGATAACGAGTTTTAACATTTCCATGTGTATTGAGAATCCTTTTTTAAAGGGTTCAGTTTTGCTGGAGGTTTCAGTTGAAAATAGGTGAAAGGGAAGCACTTTTGCAGAGATTAAGGCTGTTAATCCGTGTGCACTGTGGTGGTTTCTGCTGTGCTGATCCGCCTCCCTTTGGAGGACGCGGTGAGGAAATGGCTGTGACCTGCTGCAAGCCTGTTACATCACACTGCAGCAGCTCCGGGGCAGCTGGGGAGGGTGCTTGTGTAAACTGGCACTCCAGCGCAAGAGAGCACCCATAGCAAGAGCTGTGCACCTCATAGTCCGCAGGGACTGCTGCAAAGCCCACAAAAATCACTTGAGTGCAGGCTTGCCTTCCTCAATTTATGTTTACAAAGAGAAGCCCAGAGGGTTAGGCTTTGCTGTATGAATTTTGAGTTTGTACACAAGTCTAGCATGACGTTGCTGGCAAGTTCAACATGACAGTATCACTTTGAAATAGTAATGCACTTTTATAAAAGGCTTCATCTTTGATACTAAGAGAAAGCAGAGGGAATATTTTTAAAAACTATTTATTCAGAACAAAGTCACTGATAAGATTTTTAGTGTGCTAAGTAAGTGGTAATCCATTTTTAGTTTACATCAGCGATCAGCTATTACAGTGATGGTCATTATATAAAATCTGTGCTATTTATTTCTTTGTTGCAGTTCTCTCACTGATTCAGTGGATTGATGGTCTCACTTTTCTTACTGCAAAATTGTTTTGAACAAGGAAAGAGAGTTAAACTTTTTTTTTACATTAAGCTCTTTTTTATCTTTGCAAAAGTTTGAATAGTGGCAAATAAAAATAATTTCTTTATTACAAAGTAAACAGTCTTACTAGGTGCAGGTACTGTTTTGGTTCTTACTAGACTGGCAGGTAGTATCAGAGCTTTTGAAACACTGAATTTGCTATGGTGCTTACTAAGCATGTCAGGTCAAGTTGATTTAATCTTTGCTTTTTCATGGTTAGCTGAGATACGGAGTTAAAACAAAGAATCTATCTGATTGAAACATTTGTTAATTACACAGTTATTTGGTCAAAGAAATGCGGAACTGAATACTAATGCTGAGAAAAAAAATTGAGATTGTTGCCTTTGGCCATATGTAACAGTGATTTTTTTTCCTGCCTTAACAGTTTGTTGCAGCTGGAGACCACTTAGTTCACCACTGTCCTACTTGGCAATGGTAAGGAAAATTCAAAGAATTGTAGAAAACCTGTGCTTTGGTGTGTTTTCATTGGATCTAGTCATACAGTTGTCAGAGCAGTAAGTGTACTTTTCCAGTAAAACTTTTATGATGGCTCTATAGAGTTTACTAATTGCTGTATAGCAGTAGTTGAGATGAGGATTAACTTGGGGATTATTTGTTTGTTTTTCTAAGGTTTTAGGGGAAATAATCTGTTATATACTGTGAATGCTTGTAGTGCTTAGCTGCAGTAGCAGCATTTCTCCCCAGGTTTGTCTGGGTGATTGAAAAAGCAAAGGCCCTGTGCAACTGGAACTGCCAGGCAGTAGCTGTAAATGGTGTATTTTGACAAGCATTTGCTAATAAATGTATTCAAGTTAGCCCACAGCAGTTCACTTTGTGCAGTGTTTGCCCTTAGAAATGCCTTCTGTTTAGTGCACAGTAAGGATGCAGATAAGGTGCTTCCTTATGTTTTACTGGTGTCCTGCATTATGAAAATGCTCCTAAATGAGCATTGTTTGTGCAGTTGGTGTCATCAGGGTCTTGCCTCTGTACTGAGCCTCAAATTGCTGAAGGAAAAATTACGCCTTTGCCACCTCCTTCAGAGAAAACATGATGTTGAGTCTGGCAGCAATTTGGAATGGGCTATTTAGAATGCTATTCTTATTTCAAACCAAAAACCACTAAAGGTGAAGGCAAATGGTGTTGAGTACTTAAGCACTAGTGACTATGGACAGATTTTGTATTTATAGAGGTCTATTTCTTGCTTTTCTGAAGCTGCTTTCTTCTGACATTTGCTACTTTGTTGATGCTGATCCTAGAAAATTGTATACAGAATAGATTATTCTGTCAACCTATCTTTGCTTGGCCATCTCAAGGTGAAAGTTTTTGAGGCATAAAATGGTTTTGATCTCAGAACAGTTAGGGGTGGCCAAGCTTTCTAACACCATACCAAATGTAGGTAGGGAAGAGTAAAGTCATAGCAAACCAATTCTGAGAATAGGTCAGGAGGATTATATAAAATGTTCCTGACACAACATGAGAATAGAAGGTTTCTTTTGTTTGCAGTTAACAAATTCTCAAATGGTGCACTTTATTTTACAGGGCTTCAGGAGAAGAACTAAAAGTCAAAGCTTATCTGCCAACAGACAAACAGTTTCTGGTAACTAAAAATGGTAAGCCTGAAATTTAAATATAAGTGTTCTTAGAATTGACAGTATGGTTGACTGTGCTGTCAGCTCTACCAATTGTATTGATAAGGGAAGCAAATACCTCACACTTCGGATGCTCTGGCTTTGCAATGTTGAAGAAGTATTTCCTGCACTCCTTAATGCTTTTTCTTAGACCACTTTATAGTAGAATTTTATATGAGACATAAAGCTTGCCTTGGTGAAGTATAAATGAACTTTGAACATTATTAACCTCTTTGTCTTTGCTTCAACTCATGTTCAGTCTCTAAGGTGAAGATATGTTTATTTTCCTCATTCCTTTGAAAACTCAGGCTATTAAAGTGTTCTCAAAATGTTTTTCATAGTGACACTGATACTTCTAATTCAAGTATGCAGTTAATGTCAATGCCCTTGTCAATTAGAATAATATAGATACAATCTTAAATTAATTTTTTTCGGCTTCACAGTTGTGTTTATATAGTACATGTGGTGACAACTTTTTAATGGATAAGAAGGATAACATTTTGGCACAACTGTGAGGAAATCTTTCAGATTTTGTATGAAAATGTGTCAAAGCTATTTGATGAAGCATTAGCACTAAAAAAGCCTGAGGACATTTTATGCCCACAGAGGATTGTATTATATACATCGATTTTCCTTGCTGGCTTTTGGAGTCTTGCAGTGCACTATCATGTGAAAATTACTGCAGTAGCATTGGACATTCTCCTGACAGGGACCTCATGGTTTGATAGCCAACTGATCTGCTTTGTTTCTTTTCCTGCCTCTAGTGAGGTTCCTTGTTGCTCTGATCCTCTTGATCACATTCCAAAATAACGTGCTTCCTGCTGCTGGTGTCACATTGGCCTCCCACCTGAGTAAAAGTTGTGGGCTGTAGTTGAGACTGGGAACCATCCTACAATACCTCATTTTAGAAGTCTTTGGAGGACTTCACTTTGACTTTCACACCTCTTTTTATCCCTTTCTGAAAGATTAAAGAGCAGTTTTCAAATGCTGGACTTCATGCAGCAGATCTATTTTTCTCCATGTTAATAGAAAGGAAGGAGCATTTTCTACATAGTGCTTGTTTACACTATTGGAAAATGCCTGCTTTGCCTTGATCAGATATTCAGTCTTTCTTTGACTATTTTCTGAAAACGTTATCTAAATCTCTATTTAAATGGCTCTGTAATGCATATGACAGAAGTTATTCTTAATATCACATGAATTCTGACTTTCTAAACTTCTAGATGTTAAATTATAATTAGACATACCTAATGTATTGCTTAAGTAGCTGCTGCAAACTTTTAGCACAATTCTAAAAACTAAATGAGTTTGGAAAATTCATGAAAATCCAGGCAAAGTTGTCCTTAGTAGTTTACCAGTATGAAGAAAACGTACAAGTTCTTTCTAGTTGTTAGCAAATGAGAAATGAATTCTATTCTAATCCTTAAGAGATTGGATGAAACTGCTATAATACTTAACAGAAAGATGAACTTCTAAGGCTACAGCAATCATTGCTTTTTACATTAAGTAAAATATGTGGTACAGCATATCAACATATTTTTGGAAGTTCACACTTTTGCATTTGAAATACAGCCATAGGATTCCTTAAATGGGGATATATGAAAGATTGGCACATTTTAGAAGGCCTTGTAGGACAATATCATGCTCTGGTCTGGTTTTGTATAACAATGACTGACTGCATTCTTTTTGTTTTGTCATTTTTTGTAGTGCCGTGCTATAAAAGGTGTAAGCAGATGGAGTATTCGGACGAGCAGGAAGCAATTATAGAGGAAGATGATGGTGATGGGGGATGGGTAGACACTTTTCACAATGCAGGTATTCAAGGTCTTGCTGCAGGCTTTGCATTTGGCAATCTGATTTTCAGTTTCCACTCTAAGAAAGTAAAATCTTTTTTAAATACATGTCTGTGTACCAGTATGTAGTCTGGAGGAAATAAAGTTCCATTATCAGCTACCCATCTGATTGGCACATGATGTTTAACTGTGTGGCTGTATATGCTTGAAACAGGCTCCTTTTTGGAGATGATGGCACTAAAGTTCTAGGAAATTATTTTAGAATATGGGCTGTGTAGTGACTCATTCCTTAGTAAGGAAATCCTGTGAAGATGATGTTAGTTTAAATTGTGGATGCTGTACTAAAAAGAAACATGTTAAGTTCAGAGATGAGAGTGAGAGATGATCCTATTTTACAATAAGCCCTTAAATGAGCTTATGTTTATAAAGAAGTCTAAAAAATACTGTTTATATGAATCTATCTCATTGGCTTTTCTAGTGCAGTGTCTTAAAAATACTTCTGTTTTTTTCTAATTGGCAGTTATATTAGTTTTAATCTGTTTCATGATGTTCTATCATGTGTGAATAAAATTCTGTCCTTCAATGATGTTTTCTCCACCATTTCCAAAAGTACTCCTCTAAGTTTTTACTTTCTTTGGTGTAATTTTTTTTACTGTAATGTGGAGAAAGTTCTCTAAATAGTTTGCCAGGGTGGGGAGAAAAAGGGTTGGAGATGATGCCTTTTTTTTCTGTAGACATACATTTTTCATCATTGGCAATTGTTAAAGATATCATAGTTCATAATTTCATGCCCCTACACCAAAGAAATAATTTGAAATAGCTTAGTCATGTCCTTGAATTAAGTGTGCAGTATCCATTCCTGCTGGGAATAGATTCCTTGCCAGGTTTTTCCTTTTAGAGTTGATTGGTTTGGGCACCATGCAGTACAGCACAGCTGTAACACCCTGGCTAAAGCTTGCCAGGACTCCAAATGCTGTCAAATGAGATAAAATCTGTTTCCACAGCTGAAGATAAATGTACTCTGTCAAAGCAGAATCTTGGCGTGTATCCCAAAAGGTCCTGTGTGAGAACTGCAGTAAGACTAGAAGGGAGGATCTCAAGATTGGACACTTCTATGATTTGGGGTGGTTTATACCCTCACTTCTCCTCAGCTAAAAGCATTGAGTGCTCTGCTACATTTTGCTTTGTCATTGCTTTCAGGAAGCTCAGAAATACTCATAAGTGCCTGCCTTCTTAATGAAGCTGAGTTTCATTGTTGTGATGTGAGTGCCTCTCCTGAATTCACTTTTATGCAAAAATACCTTGAAATAGAAGTCCAAATTCACAGAGTTCTGTCACGGAATTTTTAAGACATGGCACATCTGTGCTGTGGCGCTCTGTGTTACTGGCATGGTTTGCTTAGGGATGTCCAGTACCGAATGAACAGCCTGCTGAGATGTGACTTGGAATGATGAGACACTGCGTTTGAAATCCTTGCAAACTCTTTCTATGCTGTTCTCTAACCAAGAATGAAGCTTTTTTTAACACAAACTTCCTGTTCAATTTACAGGTATAGTGGGTGCAACAGAGGCAGTTAAGGAGATTACACTAGACAGTAAGGTACTTGTTTCTCAATTTTTCTGATGCTTTATTACAGACCTGAAGGTAATAATAGTTTTACCAGTGTCAATCTAATACTCCAGTGCTCCCTGTGAAAGATTAAATTATACTTCGTCATGAATTGTTTTGCAGATGTACATTGACCCTCAGAGCCCGTGATATTAGTCTAAGCATGTGCATCTCCTTATCGCTGTGTTCATTGTAGCATTTGTCTTTTTGAAATGTCTTTAGCCAGTGTGGTCCCATGCCAGGCTTCTACAAACTGAAAATGAAATTCTCTTTACACTGATGTCACACGTTTGTGTTCCAAGACATTAGTCTTTGGAAATCCAATGTAAAGAAATTTTTATGTGGAAAAGTAATGTGGGAATGTAAAGTATTTCTTTGTCATCTTCAACTATTGCAAGCAGACTTTGGTCCAGTTTGACAGGTTTATGCCCTTCAGTTTAGAAGAACTTTACTTGTTTAAATGTGTACATGTTAGGAAGTCCTCAGTTTCTGCATGTTTCCAAAAAGTCACTTCAGCAGGAAACGAACCTGAAATTTAAGTCCTCAGGAGGTACTTGAAATGCAAATGTATTGGCTGTCATGTTTAAGAAACATGAAGAGAGTCACAGAGACACAAAATGCTTTTAAAGATGAACTTGTATGGGGAGTTCTGTCCGTGTGCTGTGAGCATTCAAGAATCTTTGGATTCTAAAAATTAGGGGGAAAAAATGAGCGACCCTATGCTACTGCATAATTATAAGCAGCTCAAAATGCTATCGATTTGGTGAACAGTGAAGTGCAGGTATTCCAAATGACTTTGCTGAATATAGTAAAAATACTGCTTTTTTCACAAGCCAATAACATGAGGGTGGAAGAAATACTCAAGGAATAACTAAAGTTGATCACTTTTTCTGCAAAACACAATACTTGCAGAATGTTACTTTGATTTATAACTCTTGTTGTGTGTTTTGCATTGGATTTTATTTCTGTTGTGTATAGAAAAACTTGCTTGCTTGTGGGGCCAGTCCAGGAGGACAACTCTTTCCTGCTGATGTTCTGTTTGACAATGCACTTTGTTACTTAGTTTCTTACTGGTTTTGGTGGTTTGGATTTTTTAAATGAAAATCAGCTACCTCATGCTCAGAATTAGAGGAGCTTCTAACTGTAGTAGTTATTAGGAGTATTCTAAAATCTTTATGAAGTCTCTGTAAATTAAGACCTTTACTTTCTGAATTTCTTTGGCGTTGTCTGTCCATTGGACTCTATGCTATGCAAGGCCCAAAAGTTACCGGTGGGCTTGTGCTGTATTTGTTTCTGTTAGACTGTAATTCTTGCATTGCAGAATTATATCAAAATGTGATACCTTTTGTGACTCGTGTGTTTTAAAACAATTGTGGACAGGGCTCACAGTCTGGGAAACTAGGTGACACTTTTAGTCATATAAGAGAGTTCATGTAGTCCCACAAAGGGGAGGGGGTTGGACTCAATCATCCTTATGGGTCCCTTCCTTGAGATGTTTTATAACTGCTGCACAGTTGGCTGTGGGTTAGGACTTAAATCTTAACCTACATGTTTAGTCTTAGCTGTTTAGCTATTGCCCTTCATTTGGATCTCTTGATTGTTTAACATCATGGTCTCTTTTCTTTGTTTAGTAATTAAATAATTCCAGATTTTAAAGTCAAAGGAAAACTTTTTAAATGGGGTTTTGATGTCATACTAGGTCTTTGAAACAAGAATGAGTTATTAAGCAAATATTTGAGTTCAGTGTAATCCTATTTAATATTTCAGAAATTATTAGTTCAATTTTTTACGGCTGTTAGGCTATGTAGATGTAACAGTCATTAAAGCAGTATTTTCAATTTAACTTCTAAAGGATAATCTAAAAATACCAGACTGTTCAGCATCTTGTGAAGATGATGATGAGGAAGATGAAGGAGAAGCTGCAGATATGGAAGGTATTTCCTTAACTTGGGTGGGACATATTATATTTCAGGTCTTTAACTAAAGCAATACACTCTAAAACACCAATCATTCTTTGCAAGGAATTCATGCTGAAAAATTTCAGTAGGCCTGTGCTCTTTAGCGTCCTTTGTATGGTTTTATTGATGCATGTTTACTCTAACTTGTGTACCAAAAACCTGACTGAATGTTAGTGACTGGAAAATTGTGTAGCAGAGCAGATCTAAGGAAGTATAAATTAGGGATTTAGCACAGCTTCCTTCCAGCTTCGTACCTACACTTAAACTCAATCTGCCTATATAAAATCACTGAAATATAGCTCCACCTACTTACTGTAGTCTTGGTCAAATTTGTGTTATAAAAGGGATAGTCTGGTTTGGGGATTGGGAAGATTATCTGAATAAATCTTCTTTAGATACATGTAGATTTTTTTAAAGTAGTTGTTTATGAATGACAAATACAATAACTGGCTACAAGCTGAACACAGAATTTTATGGGTCTTCTTTTCAGAGTATGAAGAAAGTGGGCTATTGGAGACAGATGATGTGAGTGAACAGTTCTCTATCTTACCTGTTACAATAAAGGCACAAGCAAAACAAAAATAATGATAAATGGCTGAAATAACAAGATTATGAGTAGTAGGGTTACTGAGCTTGCATTCCTATGGATTTGTCTCCTGCCAATCTGCTGCACTAACTTGAACCCTTGGGTCCTCAAAGATTTTTCCCATGAAATTTTCCTTGGTTTTGCTAATCCTTTTTGCTCTGCTTGTACACACAGCGCTGTATTCACGAGAAGTTAAAAAATGCAGTGTTGGTTCTTGGGGCTTACACAGGGAGGATGAGTGGCCTGTAGGTTCACTAGATTACACCAATCCATCAGACTTTTATAGAGAAAACAGAAGGCATCATTATTTGTGGTACTATGCTAAGGTCATCATGAACCTGCACAAACTGATACCTTTGCCTTCTGAATTTCATAGGAATTGTCTGTTGTTTGTGAAAGAAGGTGGGGAGTGTAACAGCATAGATGCCTACTTCCTTATGAAATCAGACCTTTTTTGAAAAGTAAAAAAAAAATCCCCAAAAATAAAACAAAAATACTTTTTGAGGGAGAAACTGATGCTCCTAATTTAGAAATAAAACCAAACCATAAGTTAGGGGTTTTTGTACCCACTTAAGAACATTATTAAAAGTTTTACAGTTTTACATAACTACTTAGAATGGGAAAGGAGGGAACTCAAGCAAGATTATTCTAATCTTGTTATTTTTACCTTGAACCAGGCAACACTTGACACACGACAGATTGTAGAAGCTAACAAAACTAAAGCTGATGTTGGAGGGGAAGATGCTATTCTACAGACTAGAACCTATGACCTCTACATCACTTATGACAAATATTACCAAACTCCAAGGCTCTGGTTATTTGGATATGATGAGGTATATCTATTTTGGATTTTTCTCCTACTTCTGTGAAATTAGGCTCACTTTATCAAATAGACTATTTTGTTGCTTATTCACAATAGAAATGTAAAGGAAAAAATGGTGAGAAAACTGTTAAGCAGTATAGGCTTGTAGGCAGGACTTTTATTGTACTTGGAGTAAGTTGGAACGAGTCACTGAAAACTGCACATGATAACTGAACACATTTTGAAGGAAGCCACTGGTGTTTTTGTTAGCACTGTAGAACTGGTAATTACCCCAGTAAACTCAGTCAGGTAAGCAGGTATGTCTTTTCATCTCCTTCTGAAAGAAAGGAATATATAAATAGTTTTTCCCTTTTATCACTACGTTTCTTGAGTTAAAGTTGGGTAGGGCCCACTACTCAAATACCCAGATGGGATACCCAGTTGGTTTTTAAATATGTTGACTACACCACTCAAAGGAAAATCTGTGCAGTACTATTTTTATACCATATGGATTTTAACACAGTTCTTTCACTGTACCTTCAGAACATTTATATTTTAGATGCCTGTAATTTTTGGGGCATCATCTGTTACTGATGTTAGAAAGGAGCAAGATTCTTTGTTAGTAACGCTTTTGTTCTCATGTTCCTTGTTCCTCTCTAGCAGCGGCAGCCTTTAACAGTAGAGCATATGTATGAAGATATTAGTCAAGATCATGTCAGAAAAACAGTGACCATTGAAAACCATCCTCATCTTCCTCCACCTCCCATGTGTTCAGTTCATCCATGCAGGTAAGTCTTTGTTTCTGGTCTGATACAGCCTGCAGATACAAGGCACTTCACTGCTCTTGTTAAGGTTCTTTTCAGGTCTTCTGGACATGTATCTACAATTGGCTGCTGTAGTGGCCTGTTAGCTTCTGAGGCAGTAAGAAAGGAGGCAGTTACCTAAGTTCATTCCACTGCTCACTGCAGTGTGTTCTGCGGTTAGCACTGTCTTCTCTGATCAACTTGCTTTTTTAACTCATCTTCCCTATGTACTCCAGGAGGTGGCAGACTACCAGAATTCCATGAAATAAAGTTTTATCCTTTTGTCTACTTTTTGGGGAGAATAGAAGTACAGTGTATACTTTTGACAGATGAAAAGGCTATTTGAACATTAAATAGCAGTTTCTTGTTTTATGCTAACTACCTCCTGCTCCCCCTTAAATTTTGCCCTGATTAATAGAGAGACTGTGATTGTATTGTATATAACAAAACCGAAGTATTTGTTGAATACAACTGCAAAACACAGTTGGTTTTTTTGGGTATTTAGTGTTCCATTTTCCATGTTTCTCACCCAAGACATAAGGAGACTGTAGTTTGAGTCTTTGAAAGGTGCATCTTGTCTTAGATGTCAGCCCTAACATCCTTTTAGGTGTCTTAGTGATACAGAGCCAGTATCTGAAACAGTGTAACTCTTATTGACGGTATGAAGTTCCTGGAGGTAAAAATCTGGGCTATTACCTTTAAGAAAATCCTTGTATGATTGCATAGGTTTAAAAGAAATAATTTAAATTTCAGATTGCCAGTTTAAGTTTACTTTCCTTTGACTTAAAAACTTGGGCTATCCATGTCACTAGCTGTGTGTCAAATAATCAACTTGTTGACCAGCTTGTGGTCATTTCCACAGACTTAAAGCATTCTTTGAACTCTGAGTTTCTGGCTTAGCATTTATTTGTTCATCAGTCTTTAGAGAAGAGAGCAAGGGAACTTTGCAACAAGTATTTTATGGCTAATTTTGGTCTGAAGAGGATATATATTCATGTGCTTTGTAAATCTGTATGTTTCTTGCAGTTCACAGTTCATTAGCTGCTGCTTTTCAAAAGTGTTTGCTTTTGCCAAGCAGTCTACATACATATGGACAACACATATGGATAGTATTGAGCAGAGAAGCCATTATACTAGAAAGTAATTTTTTCCCTCTAGTGGTCTAGTTGAAAATTTTGGAGTAGTAAAATTTATTCTTGATCTTTAAATCATCAGGTTTAAGTCTGCAATAACATGAAAATGTCAGTCTGGGTGCTCAAGAGTCATACAAGAAGCAGAACTGGAAGAACTGCAAAGCAAATGATAAAGAATAGAACATAAAACAACATAAGGCCTCTGTTAATCCATGGGACCACCACATGTTGAATACTGGAGTACAGCTCTGGTTATCTGTTCTGTAGTCTATGAGGTGAAAGAAGACTAAAACTGGGCAAGATATGGAGATCCGTGTGGGATAACTAAAGTTATATAGGTCTTTCCCATAAGAAAGGATTGAATAATCTCTGTCCCTTAATATTTGAAAAAAGCTGAGCAGGGAGTTATGATATTGGTGACAATCACTATGATTGACACAGGAGGTGAAGTAATAGGATTTAAGTTTTCTTCCAATAGTGAAACTGGTGGCATTGAATGCTATTCTG
Organism: Melospiza georgiana; assembly: GCF_028018845.1. NCBI lineage: Eukaryota > Metazoa > Chordata > Aves > Passeriformes > Passerellidae > Melospiza > Melospiza georgiana. The sequence goes on from NC_080431.1 coordinate 86,317,027, forward strand.
CTGACATTTTCAAAGCCAGAAACGATTCATTTCTGCACACACCACCTAACTAAACTAAGTTCTTATTTAAGCAATAGTATGTTAATGAAATAAAGATTTGTCAAAGTTTAAAGTGTAGTTACTAGAAGGCTTGAGAATAAGAAGGTCCCTGGGTAATTTCCAGTAGTATGCTAGAAATGCAGTTCTAGGAGTGCTTTGGACAGAGCATTGATGAGGTACTTGTTCCAGCCTCTTTATTGAGCATGTACTATAAAATAAAAAGGAGAACCAGGTAGGTCTTTGGTTTGAATCCAGAAAGGTGTTCTTATGATTTGTACCTTGTATGAACAAACAATCTCAACCTGTTAGTGACTTTGACTTTTTGCTGTCCGAAGAATTTTGGACAAAAAAACAGATGTATCTTTTTTGTGCAACTAGTGTTTTTGATGGAGTGTCAAGTGGGAGGAATGTAGGAGGTCTTAATAGACTGACTGGGAAGATGATTAATAGGAGAAAAGGAAGAAAAAAATCCTGAAGCCAAAATTTAATTTACTTTTTATTTGCTGGAAACCTTGCTAGTAAATTGGTTGGGAAGAAGCTCCTGTTGATGTGTATTTGGAGGGCACTCTAAGAACAAAGATGCAGAGATATTTCAGCATGATAGCCCTCACTGACTAGGTAAAACTGTGGGGTTTATATTGGGCTGTGGCTGCAATTTTATCTGCTTAATTTTAGTTACTACTCTGCAGAGGTGTTAGCAGTGCACTACTAATCTCTGCATTTGGGTTGAGTTTCTTCACAGGTGAGAGCTCTGTGGTCATGTTTTTACTTCCTCTGAAGTAAAGTGAAGTGCCAGTTCCTTTGTTATGTAGTTATGTAGTCTACACTTATGCTTGAAGGAATGGTTTACATCATGAGACTTCTTTTAGCTTTAAGCGTGAAAGAGATGATTGATAGTGAGGTGAAACAGGTCTGTTGCAAGTCTTAAAAATGGAGGAAACTGTTGCCCTTCTCAAAGAGTGATGTCATGGATCTGCAACTGCTTAACACTGGAAAGAGTTTAAAAGGTACTGTTCAGGCTGTGAAGAAAGACGTTAACAGCATATCTAAAATGGAGGTTTTAAGAATGTTTTCTTCCTTTCCAAGTAAGCTGTTATATTTTTTTCAAATTGGTAAGGCTAACAGCTAAGAAGGTCTGGGCTTCTGGATAAAAACCAATAGCCAAACTGTTGCTTTGTTTTTAATTCAGCTAGGAGCTAGGAGTGTTTAGTTATATCTGCTGCTATTGCTTCCCATCATGTTATATAAATTGTGTAATGTAGGATATTTGTATGATTCCAAACATTTTTATTGCAATGTTCATATCCTCATGTCAGGTGTCAGAGAAAGGAAAGAAATGGCAGTAGGATGCCACTGTCACTGCTTGGGATAACTTCTGTTTTGAGTAGTTAGTGAAAATTGTTCATCTTAACAGCTCTTCTGTAAGCTGTAGTTTTTGTTAGCATTTTTATGATATTGGGAGGAACTTAGTCAACTTCCTCATTAATTGCTGTAAGCTGCTTTAATCACAATTGTCAGCTTTTTCTTTGTGTGCTATGAAGGGACTATCAAACAGGTTAACTACTAAACACATTTACAATTAAATTGTAATTTCTTGCAGTGATTCCAAGGACTTATTTGTCTCCATTTCAGAATAGTGATAGGCTTCCGAACTCTTTTTGCTTCTAATGTGCTCTAAATATCTGCAGGGAAAGATTTCTAGATAGCAGGATATTTTAGATTACATTTCTTCAAAAGTTATTTATTTCCTTTTTGTAGTGTATTTATATATTTTATGTTCATTCCTCCAAGTTTTCTTACAGAAGGAGCTGAAAACATGAAACAAACTTTATGAAGTTTATAAAGCACCTGCAAAGCTTTTCATGAGTAACTGTATGACAGCAAGAATGACCATTACTCTGTGGCCATTATAGAATTTGAGGTACTGGAATAGTTCTTAGGAAACAAAAAAGAACAAATGTAATTAAGATGTATGAAGTTGAGTCAGAATGCTGTTAAGGACTTCTAATGGCTGCACGGTGACCTGTATTCTGTGCCAGTAGAAAAAATAGTCCACAGTTATGCATAAGGTCAAAACTTAGGTTTTGGCAGTGGCTAGTTTCCAGCAGAGAAGCAGCTGGTCTTGGCACCTGAAATGGCATGTGTTCTGCAGGGCATCGTGGGGATCCAGAATTGGAATCAGCTCTGAGGGTTTGTTGACTTGCAAAGGCCAACAGTAAATGACAAATGCTGACCTTTAATATTTCCCCAGACTTGCATGTTCCTGTTTACAGTGTGTCTTGGTAACTTTGCAACAGCTTCCTTCCTTGTTTGCAGCCACTGGCAGCATGATAACTTTGGAGGTAATTACTAAATGCCAGTTGCTGGTCAGCTATGTAGACTGTCATACTGGTATCAAGGCATGGTCAGAAAGTTATGCAAACTCAGCTTCCCACTCATCCTTCTTTTGAGCTGGCACTTTGGTTGTTTTGGGATGGGTATTTTAAACTACTGCTGCTCACTTAGCTGCAGTGCTCTGTAGATGGACACCCACAGCTGTGTATTATATCACTGGTGAAGATTACCTGCAGAATCCTCTGTTTCAAACGAGGTTGAAGTATACATAAAAGTAAGATTAATTATACAACCTGGGAGTTTGTGTTAAAGGTACATAAATAAAACATAATTTAACATACAGTAGTTCTCCCCTTTGATTTGATATGTTCTTCATCCCTTAGGTTATGGGATACAAGAACTGCTTTGAAAACAAGAACATTACTTCCAAATTGTAACTGGTCATTAAAAGTTTTGAAGTCTTTATCATTAAGGATATTCAAACTATAGCAGACAAGTTTTAGCGCTCAACACTGAGTGATCTGTTCTAGTTAACTGCTCGTTGAGCAAGGAGTGCTTTAGACTAGACAGTCTCTTCCAGCCCTGGCTATTCTATAATTTTGTGTTGCATTCCCAGGATCAGCTTTTTGCACAAATGCTGTGTGGTTGATAGCAGATCTGAGATGTCACTGATGAGAAGGTAAAAATTCAATGAGCTGAGAAGTGTTTATCCTTCCCTGTAGTGCTTTACAATAATAGAATTACAGGAAGAAACTAGCTTAGAAACTGTTGATTTGCTATAGAACCCGTTACCACCAGAGAAAGTTTCCATACCCTAAACCATTCCTAGAGCAATAGTTCTGAATTGATGCAGGGTTGATTTAATCTGCCTTTCCTAGGAAATTATTAATTGTTTTAGTGTTTTAAACCTCTTCAAGGCTTACAACTTTGAGTGCAGCAGAGGCAGCTAAAAATGATACAGCAGTTTCTAGACATCATCTTCAGGGGCATCTGGGAACTTCTGGTGGCTGGCTGCTGGTCAGTATTACCTTCTAGGGACTTACCTGGGGACTTTATTGGCATTTAGCATTTGAAAGTTATACTGGTGTCAAGCGGTATGCATTCACTCTAGTGGCACTCAACATTAGAGCATGCATTTGACATAGGGCATTGAGTCTACATTGTAGCATACCTCAGTTTTGGCTTTCTGTGGGAATGTAAGGAGCTGTTAAGTAATGTTACATTGGTCATTTAATGTTAATTTTGAGTTACTGTTGCTGTTTTACTTTCTCAGTAAACTGAAAATTTCATCTTGCTGCTTCTGAACCTAATGGTCCAAAATTATTTAATTTGCACAAAACCTGTTCGTCCTGATGAAGAGGGAGTTGCCTCTTCCTTAAAATGTTTTGTTTCTGATTTGTTTTTCAGGCATGCAGAAGTCATGAAGAAAATAATCGAGACTGTTGCAGAAGGTGGGGGAGAACTTGGAGTTCACATGTATCCTTTTTCATTATTACACAGATTCTTGGACCCTTCTTGCAGTGTAATGTCTGTTACCTCAAGGGTCATAAGCTGAAGCACAATTATGTGTGAAAGCAGTGAATAGCAGCTTGGGGTAACACTTGCTGGAGTTCTGGCATCAGCTCCTTTGTGCAAACAGACTCCATTAAGTGTTTGGGGGAACATGAGGTGGGGTATGGCAGGAGCACTGAAGAGGGCAGGTAGGTTTGAAGGGACAGGATTGAGCCCTTGTTTGTAAGGGTGTGAAGGAGGTAGCTGTGAGCATCCAATGGAAGATGCCACTGTAGGGAGGGTGAGACTGGAGGTTCACAGACTCCATCCACTGTGTAGTCACTGCTTAGCAGAGCAGCTTTTGTATTAGATTTTAATCTGAAATTAATTTCTGAAAGGTGTAGAGGTCCCACTATGCTCTCTTCTGCATGTGAGCAATATCTTGGTTAAACAACGTTGCTGACAAAAAGCAATGGAAATCACTTAAACCACTCTGAACATCAATATCAAATGCCTCACAATTAAAATTTTCTTTCAGGAAGCTGAATTATCTTAGTTATGCTTTGTAGTAATCAATAGTATACTTTCTGACTAGAGCAACCTCCATGATAAAAGCAAGTATGTCCTTTCAAAAGTGTTCTTTGCTGCTGTAGGGCAAATAAGCAGGAATTACTGAGCAGCTAAAGGTCTTGAATCAGTAAATTCTCATTTACTGTATGAGTTGAGACTTGCTCAATTTGTGCAATGAGCAACTGGAACTGAACTGGAAAATAACTTGTCTGTCATGGTTGTTCAAGTCTCCTAGTCCTCAGTAGTTGCAGGTAGCTTTTTTTTGTTTTTTCTTGTGGTTTTTTTTTTTTTTAATCACTTAACAAATTGGGACATTTTTAGCATTTCTTTGCTCATTTTCATACATCTTCTCTTTGTGAAGAAATGGTCTGTGAGACTGTTATGTCAAAACAATTGGGTTTACTTACATCCAGTACCAATGTAACTTAATAGTCAATTGAAAGTAGTGTTTTCTATTAAATTTTTAGTTTCCTATCTGCCTCTTTCCCACATGGACAGAGACTTTAGCTTGTAATTATTCAATATACTTCAGACTGCAAATTCAGGCCCAGCATGCATTTGAAAGTGACATATACAAGGGAACTTTTCTCTGCAAAGAATGTGACTTCTGCTTTGTTTTGCTGGATTTCTAGCTATAGAACATTTTCCTTAATAAGAAACTCAGGTACCTTCTTATTTTCTTGAAATTTGTACAGGCAGTCATTCCAACGATAGAATACGACTACACAAGGCACTTTACGATGTAACTAAAATAAGAGATGTGTTCCTCTAATTATCAAATCTTTTTTTAAATAACCCATCCATGTCACTTATACAACATTATACACAATTTCTGTAACTAATCTTTTATCAACTTGATGCATTAAAATAAAATGTTCCATTACCAGCCTTTTTAATAAAAATCTCTGTGTGTAATATAAATAAATCACTTTCATTCCAGTACAGATGCTGCACTAAGAGGTGGGATTTTTTTTTCTCCATAATTCCTTCATTTCCTTCCATGAGATTATTTTCATGTATGTTAGAAACTGAAATCTACTTTTGTAGTAGAAGCCTAATAGTTATGGCTTTGTTGCTGATTCCTAAAAATGTACTTTTTTTTTCCCATTTAAATTCACTTGGGAGCTTTGTGGAGGGATTTTTTCCAGCTATGAATGGTTATATTTCCTCTAGCTGGAGGAATATTTTAAAAGATGAAAAAAATAAGTGATTGTCTTGTAAGAAAGTCTGACTTCAGCTTTAACAAGTAACTGTAACTAACCAGTCTTTGAAAGGTGATTTATACTTGAGCAAGACTAGAGATGGAATATTTGAGGAGGCAGAGGAAGGATATTCATTATGTGGTCTGTTTCTCTTGTAATAACGAACAGTCTTATTGACAAAAATACAGCTGGAGGGTAAAGGAAAAGATTGCTATGTCCGAGCAAGGTTCAATCTTGATTATTTGTCTGCCTCAGCTACACTAATTGCCAGTCTAACAGCATGGTTTCCTCCTTGGGATGAACATGCATGGAGTTGTTTGTGGATTCAGATATTGCAGAAGCATCCAGGCTTTAGCAGCCACTTTCTGCCCTGTAAAATGTAAGGTTTATATTAATGAAACTTGGAGGAAAGGACCATCATGTCTCTGTATATGTATTTGTGCATATATTTATAGTCATTAGATTCACTTAAACTGCCTTTCAGGAAAGCACTTTTGTCTCCCAAGCATCCATCTTGCATTCTGCAAGATAATCAGAAGTTGGGTGTCTGCAGTGGACTAAATTTACTGTTGGACAGGAAGATTGGTCCCACTCCTGGCACAGCTGGTCCCTGTTTTGGCTGTCCTTTGTACCATGCTCTTACATGGGAACACATAATCAGGTTGTGTGTTTCATGCTAAAATTGACTTTCCTCTTGATATGTCTTTACTTCCTCTTTTTTGGACAGATCTTAAGCAATGTCTATGTAAGTGAAGAGAAATGCTGGCTGAAACCTGTTAAAAACTTAACCACACCCACTGAGTCATGCCATAGGAATTTGCCTAGGAGGCTAATCTCAAAATGTGTTTTGGGCTTTCTGGTAACAAAGGAAGCAGCTGTCCTCCACCCAATAAATAGGGGAGCAAAGAGAGGGAGTATGATTTAAAATAACCAGTAGTGATGTATATTTTTTCCTTTGATGCATCAGAATCTTTTGAAACATCCTTTTCCCTAAAAGGTATCTGTTCTTCTCCTGTAAGAAGGTGAATTAGTTTCATAAGTCTCCAGTGAGTTAAGTTATAAAAATAGCACATTCTTCCTTGTCAGGCTGTTGATGAAAGCAAGTGGCATAATTTTTTTATTTTTAATGTATAAACCAAAGGTGGCCTTTTTCTCTGATCCTAACAGAAAGTTCTGCACAGCAGAACTGCAGAAAACTTGCCAATGGCTTCCATCATCACCGTAATATTAAATACCTTATGGCATTTTTTGCCCTGCACTGTCTGGTGTTGCAAAAGCCAATCTGTGGTGACTAAGACATGGTGTTCTACTTGGCTGCTTATCAAAGTGGCTGTACTTACAAGCAAGTTTAATCTGGGTGTACTTGTAGCAGTTGTACTGTACCTTAATCCTCCTCTTCCTCTGGGATTAATGTTTAAAATTCCTGACAGAATCAAAGATTGCTGCTGTAGGAACTACTGTGAACATTTAAACATAGTAACTTCAGTTAAAGTTTCTGTCAAATCCTACATGATTATCAATTACCTGAATTTTGTGTTGGCATCAGAAGAGCTTCTGAGGCATTCTGCTCTGCTCACTTTCCTACAACACACCTTACAGTTCTTATGGCTTTTTGCTTGCCTTCTGTTTCTTGATCCTGGGCTTTGGGTATGTTCTTGTTTATAGGTGCTGCATGCAGTGAAGGTGTGGGTGAAGTTTTGATTCTACTGACTAGGCAGAGTGAATGAGTTATGATGCAAAGGGAATAACCTCACAGCGATGTAAAATAATGATCATCACAGCCTATTGTCAAACTTCAGATACCTAGTCTTCAATGAAATGTAAAAATAGCATAATAATAGTAAAAAAATTTTAAATACCAATAAATACTTGCTTCCAATAAAAAATTCATGTGGAAGATAAAAATCAAAGCAGTAAGTGTGGGAAGTGCAGGTCTGTATTAGTATTTTAAAAGTCTGATCAAAGCCTAAATTACAAGTAATGAAGGATGGAAATAAGTGTTACACAAACAGGGCAATTTCAACTTTGTCCTTCTGTGGCAGCATTTTTAGGTGTGGGAAAGTAGTGTTTGTTTAACCAGCTTGCTAACTAACAGCCTCAGCCATTGCTAGAGAACTAGAATGCTTTGAATTTGTGTTGTAAAGTCTGTAGGGACACTTATAATTCAGGGTCTTACTGTGCTAAGAGCTTACTGATTTCATGTTTCTTTCTGAAACATGCCTATCTGCTTTACTACAGAAAAATAACCTTTTATGCATGTAACTTGCAAGATCTGTTTTAAGTCTATTATTTGGGGGAAAAAATTATATCTGGATGTAGAAAATTCAACTGTATAAAGGATGAAAAATTTATTTCATTCAGAATATCAGAATGTCCTTATTGTTGGAAGTAGGTGTGTACAACTTGATAAGAGGCTTTCTCTTTTTTGATAGTCCAGTTTCTGTTGCAGCAATGATTTATGATGAAAAGAATATGAATCTTCCTAGCTGCAAACTCTTGCACTGGTATCCTTGCTGTTGTTCTCTACAGAAAGAAATCAAAGATGAATATGTGCTAGACTGACTTAGCATGAGGCCAGCTGCTCCCATGGTGCATATCAATTGTAAGCTTGGGCAAATAAAGAAATCTCTTAGTAAAGAAGACAAACTGGAACACAGAGAACACAAACAATGAGTAGGAGAAAAATTGTTTGTTGAGTCAAACGGAAATTTTTCTGGCAAAAATTAAACACGCAGGAAGAAAAAAATGGGCTTCATTTGAGTCAGTCCAGAATTTTAAGTGAAATATCATTAACGCAGTTTTTGAAGAGAGGAAGCTTGTATATTCTTGTTAGTTCCTTAAAATGAGTTTTTTCAGACCACAAGCCAGTAGTTTTAGACAAATTTGTTAAAGCACTGAAATTAGGTTTTACAGTGTTAAGAAAATAAACATGTTTATTTTTTTTTCCTGCAACCTTACTGAATTCAGCATCTCTGTACCAATAGTTTTCGGTCCTGCTAAATAATTGTTTTTGGTAAACATCGACTGGAGAAACACCGCAATTCTAACAAGGGACATCTGCTAAGAAGAAATACAAGTTTAACACATTAAGGTATTTAGGTTTAAATTAACATGATTATTTGTCTTCTGAAGCACTTCTGAAGTGCCAAGGCAAACTGAAATGCTCTTCTACATTCTTACTGCCTTTTAGTTTGTTTATGACCACAGAAGTCACACAGCCTGCCTACCCTTAACAGTGTACACAATGTGTTCTTGTGTAGGCTGTCATCAAGAGACATACATCTTCTTTTGTGACTTGTTCTCTGAAAGAAAGCCTTCGTTTCTCTTGCATCTTTTTTTTTGCCTGCTTATATGTTTTTTTTGGCATGGCACATCTACTTTCAGCTTCTAAACTGAGCTGTTTCACAGGTTAACCTTTCTTGGCTTTAGCACCCACATGGAGAAGTGAAGAAATTGGGCTGATGGCCTCTGTTCCCGTTAGTGCCTGGCAGATTTGGTAAGTGCCCCCTCTGTCTTTTACCTACTTCTGAACCAGTGTTCACTGGCGATTCAATAATTAACTCCTTGTTTGCCCATGAAGCCTGTTCACCCTGCACTAAACCAAGTGCAGGGCCACTGTGCATTGATTGGTGAGTTTGAATGAGAGAGAGATCTCTCATAGGGCATTATTAGCAAGCAATTCCACAATTGTACGACTTTTTCTTCTCTGTACTAGCTCTCTGTCTGTCACCAGTTGTGAAAGCTGATGGCAGGCATCAGGATATGACTGCCTGCCTGCTGGCACTTTGGGTATTTTTTTTAATGAAGTAGAAACAAGTTTGTTGTGGATCCTAATTTGTTTGCAGCAAGTTACATATCACCACTTTACATCTCTTTTTAAAGATCTGTTCATGACTGCTCAGAATCAGCCTAGGCTATTTCACCCAGCCTAGGTGGAAAACTGGCACTGCCAGTTAATTTTACTGGTCAGCTTTTAGAGCAGGACTGCAAGTATACCCTTAGTATGTTTTCACATGTAGCATAACAAGAAATCAGGACCATAATTACTGGGTGTCAGAATAGACAATAATCTTGCCCAGTTGGAAGACACAGACCTGCTCTTAGTGTTAAAAGATATTTCCTAGGCTTCTCTTTCCATACCCGACTTTCATTTGGCATTTCAGAATCAGTACATCCCAAAGGTACTGCTTTATTTTGGGAATAGCCTTGTTCATTCTGCTGCAGAGATTGTCTTGCCAGCCTGCACTGGACCCACATTCTGCCATGCATGGCTTTTGACCACATGATTTTATGTTGTTGACTTGTAATTTACACTTGAACATGTCAGTAAGCAGTGATGATAAAATACGAAGTTTGCAGCATGTGCAGTGTTGTGAAGTAGAAAAAAAGATTGCAGCTAAATGTATGAATAACCTATAAACTTGCATTGTCTTGGAAGATTCCAGCCTGAAAGAATGCATTCTGTAGTCACTTCTCATGGACTAATAGTAATAGCTTGCAGCCAGCCAACACTAATTTTAAAAAAATTATATGTATGTATAAGCCTTTTACAACATCAGACAAGATATAATAACAAATATTAGAAATTAATGATCAGATGGAAGGGAACAATATCTTTGGATTATTAATAATGATTTTCAGAACACTGAAACTTCATAAAGCCTAGAGGATGTGATGTGATGTGATGGAATAGCTTAAATAAAAGAAAAAAGAAAAAAAACCTAAGGCTGATGCAGATGATTTCAGGCAAGTCAATTTTACATTGATACTTAAAATGTGAGGAGAAAGTAAGCAAGCAGCCAGTATTGGATTTCTTGTTCTTAAAGGATTAAAGAAGGGTAACAAATGGCAGTCAATGTAGCTTAATGGAAAGTATCTCTAGTTCAATTTGATACTGATCTTTAAAACTATCAATATGATCAGCCACACTTATGAAAGAAATTCTTACCTTTAGAGTAATGCTGCATAATTCGTTGACTAAGAAATTTCAAAAGTACAGCTCCCCAGTTCCTCAAAATGGATAAAAGGGAAGTAACCAATTGACGTCAGCTTTGATGATTCCCAGCTAACACACAAAGCAGAGGGTGTTAATGACGTAATCTGGGTATTAATTTTTAGCCTGCAATATTTTAGCTTTTTATTAAAAGGAAAAATTCTTAGAAGCCTACTTATAATGGATATTTTTAATGCAAACAATTAGTTCATAAAACAGAATCACAGGAAGATTTGTTTAAAGAAATACACCATGATGTTGGTAGTCATGTGCTGTCTAAGTGAACTAATTGTTCTCAGGTTTATGTACCAAATGATCCTGATGTTTGGTGGTGAGCATGTAGCTGTTGGTCTTCATCAATTTTTTTTTTTTTTTTTGAGCCATCTCCCCTAGTTCTTTCAAGTCCTTATGGTACCTTATAGTTTGGATAGAATTAACCAAGCTGCCAGTTAGGCCATTCTGCTGTTAAAAAATATATCAAACCTGGAGTTGATCAGGTTTTCTTTTGAAGTAGTACAAAATGAAATGTCCTTTTTGTCTAGTTCTGGACTGGAGTTGTTTTGATTTGGAGGTGTAGGTAATTTTTTCATTAAAATATTTGGAAAACAGTATTGAAAATATTGGTTTCATTTTTTCTTGTGTTGGACACAACAAAATTAGATAGGATTTCTTCTTTTTCTAGTAATTGAGTGTGTGGGAAACATGATCAACAATTTACTTGTTGTTTTGACCAGCTTCTTAGTACTGGCAAAAGCAGGGAAACATTTTTGGTACTGCAGTTGACATTGGTAATTATCTTATCAAAAGGTATTTTCCTAATAATTTCTTGTTAGATAAACGCCAACAGACCCTAGTCAAGACTAGGTTAGAAGTCTCCTGTCTAACCTGGTAGCTGCCACTGAGAAGCCCACTGGTTACCTATTACCTGAGGTATTTGGGAGTGTAGTGGGAATCAAGCTGAAGCTGGCAACGTTTGGAAGGGCGGCTGCCTTACTGTTCTGAGCATGCAGTGCATGGTGATCTGAACGAGATTGTAGCTCTGCACCCAATTCTACTCCCTGTGCTTAATCCTTCAGTATTTTGCTTTTAACCTGGGAATGATTTCTAAGGAGGTGTAACATCAACCTGGGAAATTTCCATCAGTACCAGCCATGTGCTGGATTTCTGTTTTCTGGGAAGATAGAAAATATGCCCCTCTTCTTCCTAACCACATAAGTCAAACATCCTGTAATTGAAGTAATCTAAATAATCTTCTGCCTCTGATATCCTGCTGCCTCAGTACACAATGACCCAACCACCTAGTAGTGCTGAAGCTGCTTCTCCTTGGTGCACGTCTCTTGCTGGAGGTGGTGTGGAGGAGGGGAAGGAAGATAGTTTAAACAGTTTTTTTATCTCTATTGGATCCCTGTCAGTAAGGGGAGGCAGAGGTGAAGAGCAATGACCTGAGCACAGCAAATGTTGTTACCCTGTTGCATCATAATTATTTCATTTCTGAGAGGAAGTTAGAAGCAACAACAGCAATAAAAGCAGTGGTTTCTGCCTTGTCTTCCAGAGCAGCTTTAACAGGCATCTCTACCATGACTCTGCACTGCTTGCAGATTTTTCTCTTGCTTCTGCTTGGTTCATGGTGGCCAGACTCAGAGCAGCATGTGGCAGGAGCTGTGAAGGTCAGAGAGCACTATATAGCTGCACAGATCACCAGCTGGACCTACAAACCACAACCTGAGGAAAAGTCCAGGTAACAAAGTACAGGATAAAAGGATGAAATTAGTCCTCCCTTGGGACTGGCAAGTGGTTTTTGTCTCTCATCTCTTGTGGAATTGCAGAGACCAGGAGGACTTTGGAGCACAATCTGTTGATTTCAGAGGAACTTGGTTGACCTTAAACAGCATGATCTGAACTATAGCCAGTGACATATTAAAAGCTCCTTTTTATTTGCTGCATTAGTGGATAGAATTATTTTTATGCTTTCAGAGCACTTCTGTTAAATAAGCTCCAGGACTTGCTTTTGTCATTTTTGCATAGCTTAATGTTCGTTGCTTGGGGTTTTTTAATGTATTTATTTTAGGTACATGGATGTTGAGCAATGTTGAGCCATGGTTCGGTAAGATCTCAAAAAATTTAGGACTTTAGAATTTGCTGAAGGAATAATTATGTTCCAGTTTTGATGCTGTCACTTTCACTTAAATCAGAGCCAGATGAACTTTGGAACTAGTACCATTTCTGAGTTGTTCAGAGCTTTTGTGAAGTGTACACTCTGATCAGTAAAGGGGGTAAGATCAAGCATTTCTCTGCTTTATTAAGTGAAAATACTGATTTTATTTTTTTCAGATAGCATTGCACAGTGGCCAGCCTACCTGCATCCACCAATCAAGAATATAAAATACGTTATTTTTATTACTGCTACTGTCCTTAGCATTATAAACACTGCAAGAGCAATGCTACAGATTTCAGAACATGGATGTAATTTCGAGTTGTGCATAAATTAGGGAGGAGAACTACTAAAAATGAAACATTAACATTAATTTAAAATTACTTGTCCTCCTAAATTATAGGTGGATGACTTTTTTTTTTTCTTTTTTTTTCTTTTTTCTTTTTTTGTGATTATTTTTTTCTGAACATGTATTGCATTTCAGGATAATATGGAAAAGATACTTTCAGTTCAGATTATGACTTTCTAACTTTTTTTTTCCAAGATCTAATTATAGCAAAGTTCCTTGGTTTTAAAACCCCCTTGACAATTTAACAGAACTGGTATAAGCATAATGTCAAAATGGCAAGACAGAAGAAAATAGGATTTAAAGGTAGGGACATGAAGCCAGCTGCCATTTAAGTATTGACCTGGACATGTGAATTTACTAGTTAAAGCTTCATTCTCTTCTACACTGGGTGCATCAATGTAAACATCAACTGCTATTTGGGTAAATTCACATTGTGGATGGAGTGTTTTCATGCAGTAGAGACTCAGAAGACTGTCTAAAACCTCAGCTGAAGTTCTCTGAGATAACCCAGCAGTGTTTTATGTTCAATATCTATTGGGTTACTTTGCCTAAGTATTTAGAGCCAGTCACATCCCAGATGGGACTAATGAATTTTATAGAGCTTATAGAAATTTAACTAAAACCCAAAACAAACAAGCAAAGAAAACCCAACAAAACCACAAACTTAACCTCAAAAAACCAGAAAAACAAAAGACTTCACAACACAAATACACTTACTGAGGAAGAGTTAATGGCTTGATGGCTTGGATCCCAAAGGTATTGGGGTATGTAACTTGTGCTGATTTCAGTAGAAGCTGCATGTCTATATGCAGTGTAAGAATCTGTTACTTTGGTGCTTTTATTTATAAATAACTTGAGAGGTTGAAAGGAAAATGGATTCTTCCCAAGCTGTTTCCTTAATTGTGACTAGAAAAGGACACCTTATTTCTCTGAGTGTTAGTTTTATCTTTGCAGAGGTTTGTTACTATATACAAGTGCTATTTATTTATAAGGCACTTCAGCATAAAGTGAATATGTATTATCTGTGCATCTTGCGGTGTTGCTGCTGCAATCCCTGGAAGTTCTGTAACTCAACCTGCTTGCGTAGTGTGATGTTTCTGAAGTGTTAGTGTGCTAGGTATTTTATTCCTCCTTACTGTACAATCGGCACTGCTAAATTTCCTCTTCTACCCTACAGTCTTACGTGCATATTCTCATGAACCTTGCCACATTAGGGCAGCTCTTGTCAATGAACATTATGGATCCCATCCTTTTCCCCTTAAAGTTACACAAAATTTTATCAATGACTTTAAGGAGGGGGGAATTAATTGAAACACCAATTGCTTCTGCCTTACTACGCTGTGGTGAGAGAGGGGTGCAGAGGAATTTACAAGAGATCTCTTCCAAAAGAGATCTCCCCCTTATGGGCTCTGTATGTCACTGAAGTGGGTTCTCTCTGCTCAGCCTCCCCATGCTTGAGCAGGCCATCAGCTCTTCACTGTGAAATGTGCCTGAAAGGGCATTACAAAGAGAGCAAGTGGAATTACTGTTGGATTCAGTCATCATACATACTATAGTAAATAAACCAATAAATGTGAAGGGCTGTTACCGTTTCAGCCCTCTTCTCATCATTGTTTCCATTGCAGAAGTGTCGTTTGCTGGTTTCCTTCTGCTTGCCTAAATATTTTCTAAGAAAACATTGTGTGGTCTCCTGGGTGTCGAATTGTTTATGTAACAAGACTCAGGGCACTTTGCAGTGGAAAGTGCCCTTAGTCTTGTTTCTCATTTTCTAACTTTCTGTGACATCCTTGGTTGTTGTCAGAGAACAGCTTTGTTCTTGCCTTCAGAGTCATTCCTGTGACAGGAGCTTGCTGTTAATGCTGTTTTAAAACCCTTCTGGTGAGTCTTAAAGTTCAACCATAGGGCTGAATAAACAGAAATTCAGGTTTCTTTTCCTCTATTTTGTCAGATGCTTTCCAGGTTAAATATGGTTGAGACATCTTCCTCTGTGTCTTGGACAAAACAAAGGCATCTTTATACCTTTATAGAATCAAAAGGACCCATAAAAACCACCTGTAAAATCATTGGTGAACTATTCTAGGTATGGATATTGGATGCCCTATATGACATTATCTGGTTCGGGAACATCATAAATTCAATAGAGTAAGAGGGAGAAGTGAAGACACTACAAAGAGTTGGACTGTGTTCTTTCCTTCAGCAAAATGTGCAAGTGATTAAATATATTTCCAAGATTCATTTTTTGAGATTTCCATCAAACAGCAATGGCATCTCTGAGAATCTTCGTCCTTTCAATATTTTTTATAACTCTTTTGGTTTCAGATTGGAACATTCAGATCCTGTATTTAAGAAAATTTCTTACAGAGAATATGAAGTGGATTTTAAAAAAGAAAAACCAGCAAATACATTTGCAGGTAAACAGGAATGAAATGTCCTGAGTATTTTGATTTGTTCCTTATTTTAAAGCCAGTGGCCACCTAAGCACACTTTTATTTTTGCATCCATTATTTGCATATAAACCAAATAGGCACAGGGGATGAGGTCTCTACAGTGCAGGAACGAGGCTTCCAAAGGCCATGGAGAGGTTGGGCTTTCAGAGGATGTGACTGTCTGCAAATCAGTTGCACCATACAAAGTTGTTCCCTTTGGTTTCAGCATCTGATGACATTTACCACATGCATTTAGATTTGGCACAGCCGCAGCAATGACACTATGAATTCCTTGTGAAGGAGCCTAAAGCCTGAAACTAAATATATACAAAATAGTTTACCAAAAAAGAGACTTACAAGCCAAAACTTATCTTAGCAGCTTTTTCAATTGCTTGTTTTTGCAACATGGGGAGTAGGGATACCAGCTCTTGAAATCTTTTGCAGGAAATGCCTCAAGAAATTTGCAATATGGAAATGATTATTTACTTGGATAACATCTGGGAATTGAAAGAGCTCTTTGTTCTGTGACTTCTGGCATTCAGAGTGCTAGTTAAAATAATGTGTTTGAATGCCGTTCTCTAAACTCTTAAATTATAAAATGTTTATCTTCTAAAATTATTTAATGAAATTGTATGTGAAAGATGTCTAGAAATTTTCAATGAACCTCAGGATGAAACTTTTGATAGAGTTTCTGTATTTGTAAATAACTTTTTCCCCCTTATTTTCCCGTGATTTTTAAGTGCTAGTTGCCAGATGCAAAATTTATAACATTTTGGAATATGCACTATATCCTTTAAGTTCCCATATGCCATTTTATGGGTAAGTCTTCATTGCAGTGTTATTACATTCTCTATTAATTTTGAGACTTGTATTTTGAGAGCTAATATTTTTTGAAGGGGGAGAAAATTCTTTGTTTCACTGAACATACTGTTTTATTAATATTTTCCTTTCTTTATCTTAAATAACTACAGGACTTCTGGGACCAACCCTGCGTGCTGAAGTGGGAGATACTTTAGTGGTTCACCTTAAAAATATGGCTGACAAGCCAGTCAGTATTCATCCTCAAGGCATAGTTTACAGCAAAACTGAAGAAGGTAAGTACTGTAGAAACTCCATGTTTTGCTCATTTGCTTGTAGACTACTGCATGAAATGTTGACAGGGATTTAGATCAATATGTGAAGCTATGTGTAACACAAATATCTGTTTATCCTGGATTACACCTTCATTGTTAGCTCCCTTCTTGTTCATCACTGTAACACTAGCAATGTGAGTGTCATGAGCACAGTTTCCTAACAGTGCTGATCATGCTGTTCTGATACTCAGGATTTACTCAGGATTTACTCAGGATACTCAGGATTTTTGTGCTTTGTTCCACACCCTCATGAGTCCATCAAAACCAGATTATAAGCAATGACCAAATGGACATTAAAATATCTGTACCAGCACTAAGTGAGTTTGGTTGCTCATGCTTCCTGGATTGCCCTGCCCTGGGTGCTGAGCCAGAGCTTTGACCTGCAGTGTACAAATTCATGCAAGGTTTTGGTTGCAAAAGGAGTTTTGCAGCTCCATCTCATGGAATTGAACAGAACATATCATTGGAAGGGATGGGCAGTTCAGTTTGACTGTCATATTAATTAATGTTCCTTTTGCACTTCAGATTTCAATTCTCTATCTCTGCTTTGTCATATTGCAGATCTGTTGGATATGGCAGGCACAGACAAGAGCCATTACTGCCTCCATGTGTGGATGTGCAGTATACAAAAGGCCTAAGGCAGCAAGGCAATGCCAGCCCATGCGGTGACTTTGAGAGACAGTTAGAAAGGTGACAGAGTGGGCAGTATTCCTCTGCAGAGCATCAGTGAGCAGAGGCTGAAGCTTCATCCCATCCTAACCCTACTCAGACTGATGAAGAGCCCAAACTTTTGGCAGTGATAATACTTCTAGGAAATCTTTCATCTGTAACAAATAGGATGGTGGTGGATTAGCTACTCTCCCCATGCTACTCTCAGCAATGTGTGAGTGGAATCATGAGTTACTTCTTTGAAGCTGAAGTGTCATATAAGCAAGATCAAACCAAGCTTTTGGAGCTGATTATAGGAAGGTATTCCAAGCACTTTAATTGCTCTTTTTCTTCATGCCACCCTACTGACTCTTTTCTTGGCAGGCTCCCTGTATGATGACAGAACATCACCTGCAGAAAAGCGAGATGATGCTGTACTTCCAGGCCAGCTCTACACATATGTGTGGGATATACCAGAAGAAGTTGGTCCGAGAGAAGCTGACCTTCCTTGTCTTACTTATGCTTACTATTCTCATGAGAACATGGCAATGGATTTTAACTCTGGTCTGGTTGGAGCATTGCTGGTCTGTAAGAAAGGTAATGAAATGCTGTAAGACTACTATAAGGTAGTATATTTTCATTTTGAACAAAGATTATCATGTATGGTAATGAGAGAAGATCTATTTTTTTTTTCACATCTTTACATGCAGTGTAAAATGAATGTTTTTTAGCATCATTCTTTTAGATGTTAGAATTTTTAAATGCCAGCTTTCATGCAGTTTCATCCTATAATTATAGAATGGGCAGAAAACATCATTATATAGATACATTTGCCTGCACTGGTTGCATCTACAGTTGCTTAACTGCTAAATATATGACCTCAAATGTCCTGTCTAAGAATAAATATTTTCTAAACCTTCATTCAAAATGGTTGGGCCATTTCAGAGAATAAGGCAGGAAATAATTGTTTTACCCATTGTCTTTTAAAGGCTGTCTGATCAAGAACCTGGAACACTTTCTCTTCTGTAACCTGGCTTTAAAATTACAGAGCAGTGTGTCTTTTGCTAGTCATTTGAAGATATGGCCAAATTTGAGCAAATTTTAAGTCTTAAAATTGTTTTTGAATGTGATCAGAGATTTTAGATTTTAGCTGTCTGAACCGTTGAATTCCATCTCCACTAATAAGTGGTGTCTTATAGCACTTGTAAATGGCTGCTAGATACATCTCTGTGGTTTGAGTGATGACTGAAACAACATGCCACCGTGTAAAGTACTTAAACTACTTACTGGTCCCTAAAATCCAAGGTTTTTCCAAATTATATATCCTTCTTGTGGTGGACATACTGTGAGTTATTTAGCCTGATTTAGTTTGAGTCAAAAGTTTGTGTAGACTAAACTGCATGGACTTGGACCTTAAAGCTTCCCTGAAAGTAAACAGAACACTGGTTCAGTGTGGGTTGCACAAGGACAGTCTCCTCACCCATAGATACCCATTTTAATGCAGAACACATCTACTCTTATCACCTCAAAGGAGTTGCTTTGTTATTAATTATGTTCCTTCTGATTTTTTTTTTATGATTGGTGCTTTTAGTATTATCTAGGACTTGTTATTTTCCTGATTTTTCTTGAGTTTTTCTTTCTTTGGGTTTCTGTGTATATGCATATTTTATGGCCTACTGGTTGAGCTAATCTGGGCAAATACTTTGAAACTACTTCTTTCTCAGGCTTCTCAAATTCATGCATTTTGGGCTTGAGTAGGACATGAATTTGAGATGGACTGGTGTGACCACTGCCTTCAAGAAAATTTGGGTGTATGTTTCTGGCTAGAACAAAGACAAACAGCTCACTGCATATTTTGAAGATTTCTGAACACAGATTTTTGTCTGGGTGCTGTGTAAATGTGCGGGGTACCTGTGTATTTGGTCTGCCTGGCATGGAGTTTAGTTTCTTCACGGCAGCTCATATGGTGCTGTGTTTTGGATTTGTGGCATAATGGCATCCATAATACACTCACCCATGTTTGAGCTGTTGCTGAACAGTGCTTGCACGGTGTCAAAGCTTTCTCTTTTTCCTGCTCAGACCTCCCCAAATGGTGGGTTTGGGATGGACAAGGGGTTGGGAGAAGACCCATCTGGACAGATGAAAGAGATTGGCCAAAGGATTATTTTCTACCATTAACATCATTCTGCAATAAAAAATGGAGGCAGAGGAGGAAACAACACTGTGGGAAGAATGGGGGTGTTGACTTCCAAGATGACAGTTTTTGAGATACTTACTGGACATCAGTCAGCTTGTGGGAGATGAGTGGGTTTTTTTTTCTGTGTTGTTTGTTGTTTTCCCTCTTTCCTTCACCTTTGAACCGTCTTTATTGACCCATGAGTTTTCTCATTTTTGTTCCTCCTGTTCTCTCTCCTGTCCCATTGGGGATGGGAAGGCATTGAAGTGGGTGTTTGGCTGCTGTTTGGGGTCAGCTCCCCATGGTCTGACACATTTAAGAGGTAGTTAAGGTTATAAAAATTGGATCTTTGAGTTAAAGCACTGCCTGAATGTTCTTTGTGTGGCAAGTAGATAAATTTCTCTGTCGATCTGAGGCTTCTTTTGTGAAGGAAACCAGAGCTTTGTAGCTTCCCATAAATTAAAAAAATATATTGAAGATAATTTCTTCCACTGCCTCTTCCTAGGTAGAATAATCAGTATGTTTGCAAATTTTTCATTCTTGCAATCCAGAGGGACCAGATTATGTTTTGAAAGTAGCAAGTGGAAGTTTTTGATGTGAGCAATCTACAGAAAGAATCAGTAAAAATCACACCAGTTCTGTGTGGCATGTCCAGAATGAATTCTACTTCTGGACAAAAATTACATCTGTATCACAAAATCACCCAGGACAATTTCTTGTAACTGATCCAGCACAGCAGTGTCTGTTGAAGTCTTTTGTGTGTAAATGTTGTTTGCCGAGTGGTTGGTTTTAAGCTTTTTAAAGGTGCTGATGACCTCAGTGCTTGAAAAGGTGCTGTTCACACTGCTGGTGACTCTGCCATCACTCTTCTCCTTGTCACACACTCTGAAAAGAGAGAGCAGCACCTGATTGAGAACCAAAGGTGTTCGACACTCTCCTTCTTTAAGGCGATCTCTGCAACATGTTGCCAGAAATTGTCTGAGACAATTCATTGCATGATGTTTATCTTCTCTGGAATACTTCAGACTTTTGATTTTGCGCTTACCCAATACAAAAGTACTTCCAGAAATAAAATCACATTATGAGCATTCTTCAGGCTTTGTTTTCATCAGGCTCAGCCAGTATATGCTAACAGGTGAAACAAGTTCATTAAATATGTATTAATGCAACTGCATGTGAAATCTGCTTTATTTCTGCCCTAAACTAAGACCTATTGTTTCTCCTTCACAGGAAGTCTAAATGAGGATGGGTCACAGAAACATTTTGACAGGGAATATGTACTGATGTTTGGTGTGTTTGATGAGAACAAGAGTTGGCAAAAATCAGCATCAGTCAAGTATACAATTAATGGCTATACTGATGGAACGTTACCAGGTACTGTGCCAACTTACATGAAATTAAACTAACATTTATGAACAGTGAATATTACCTTTAGTTGCTTTTTTTGCACAAGAATGGGAATGTGGAGAAAAGGGATACAGCCTTTTTTAGAATGTGTCTGCGAGCATCTAAATTCTGGAAGAAAAACTGTGCTGCTGAAAGGGAGTAACACCAAATTACCAATAGGAACAATGAGATTACCTCTGAGAAGACTTCTGCTAGAAGAAAAGAATTACTAACTTTAAAAAAAGAATTAATAAGCTCCTCATTTTTTTAGCAAGCTGATAATGAGAGAATGATTTAAGTGAATTTTTGGTTCTACATACTGGGTGCAAAACTTCCTGAAAGTGGAAAGTCAGTTATCATTAAAAGACACAATTAAGTGAGCAGACTAGGAAGATGGTAGTGGGGCTTTTCTCTTGTTTTCCTAAGAAAAAACTTAAATATCTCTCTCCCATCCATTGAGCAAATATAAAAGATTGTCTTAAATGGGAATTTTTTTAAGAAAATATTGAAGAATATAGTTACTGTCACTAAGTACCTCATCAATCTTTAGCTTAGATCCTTGCTTTGTTCTTTGCATTCCCTGCCCTCTTTTCCCCTCACTCCCCAAGCAAGGACAAGTCAGCTTTCCAAAAGAAGGCACTGGGTTTTTTTCCATTTTTTGCCAGCTTGTTGTAAGCCAGTTTATCACTTGCAGGTAAGATTTAAACATTTGTCTTCCACTGACACGTGATTTTGGTATCTGTTCCATTTACACGCTTCTGAAACTTCCTCTTGTTGCAAACATTGATCACAGCAATTTTTTTTAATGTTTTCAGTGAAGACTCCCTTCAAACCTAGGGCGCATAGGGAACTTGCATGATTTGCCTGTATTCTGAACCCTAATCTCCTGTCTCTTTTAGATTTAGAGGCTTGTGCATATGACAACATTAGTTGGCACTTGATAGGAATGAGTTCCAAGCCAGAAATCTTCTCCATTCACATCAATGGCCAGTCCATGGAGGAAAAACGTCGCCGAGTTTCTGCTGTTAACTTGGTGGGAGGAGCCTCAACCACCGTAAACATGACAGTGACTGAGGAAGGAAGGTGGCTCATATCTTCTCTTGTCCAAAAGCACCTGCAAGGCAAGGAAACATCTAGTTATAGGCACCTGTAAAGCTTTTCTTCTCCATGTCCCAAATGGCTTCTGCTGTTTTACAACAGTACGGTTTCAGGTGGTTTTGTCATTTCACTAAGAAAATAACCAAGAACCAGGCGTTCTGTTGGAAGTGCATGTTGAACTGAAAGATACTCTTATCTGCAGTGTCCACAGCACAGAGCAACAGTGATTCAATACACCAGCATCTAAGTCTCTGTGAACTGTTCAGATACGCACCACTATAAAATTAGTAAGAAACCACCAATTTCCTGAGAAACTGAGTACTTTCAGCTAAGGGTACTTCAATGTGATGAAAATATTTTCTCTTTGCCATTTGAAAGTGGTATCTTTCAGCAATAATCAGAATTCTGTTTTAAAGTATGAGAAAAACATCTCTCTTATAAGAGCAGGAGATATCTTTCAGGGGTAAAAAACAGCTGAAGTGGTAAGAGTTCCTCAGATGGGCAATCACTATGGTCCTGTTTCCTCTCAATTAGCTGGAATGCACGGTTACCTCGCTGTAAGGGATTGTGGGGACAAAGAGGTGAAGAAGAGTCGTCTCTCCTATAGAGAACGTCTTATGGTCCAAACCTGGGACTATTTCATTGCTGCAGAAGAAGTTACCTGGGATTATGCCCCAAGAATTCCAGACACCCTTGATAGGTAAAATACTGGTTTGTCAGTATAATAGAGAATGTTAGCATGAAATCACAGGATAATTGTGGTTGGAAAGAGCCTCTTGGTATCCAATAGCAAAGCTGGATCCAGTTGCACTGGACCTTATGCAGTTGCATTTTTATTGTTTCCAAGTGCAGGGACCCCTCAGCTTCTCTTGGCATCTTTGCAGCTTCACAGTGAAAGCGTTTTTCCTGATTTCTAAATGTTCTTCCTCATATTGCACTTTGTGGCCATTGTGTCTCATCTCTTCACCGTGCAGCTTTGAGAAGCACGTGGTCCTGCTTTCTCTATAATGTCAATTTGATAGTTGAGGTTAAACATAAGATGCTCCCTTAACTATGTCTTTGCCTGACTGAAGAAACTGGAATTGTGCTTCTATGCCAGGTGCTCTGGCTCCCTGATCACCATGGTGGCCCTTCACTGGACTCTCACCAGTGTCAGTGACTTTCTTTGCTGAGAAGCCCAACAGTGGGCACCTTCTTTTTCCTCTCACAGTGAGCTCAAAATAACAAGGTGACTGAGGAATTGTCCAAAGCAGCATACAAGATTATTTTCTAACATACTTTTCAGCATCAATTCTGGTGAAATAAACAATCCTTGGAAGGAAGGAATATTTCTGGAGATTATAAGTTTTTAAAAGTTCAGTACAATAAAGTGTTTAGGGAACAGGAGAAAGAGCTCTCTATAAATGATGTCTGCATAGTACCAATGTAGATGGAGTACAAGTCATAATAAAGAAGCGTATTGGGCTATTTTGCTCAACTTAAGACAAATAGAAGGAATTCTGTAACATACATGATGTCATAGTGTACAGTGCTATCAGTGATCTGTGGGGTTAAATTTGCTATCTGTCAGTTCCCCAGTGTTATTTGTGCCTTTATGAGCCTTTACAAGCTGATATTCATAAGAATCTTTAAGGATTTAAGCAGAATAAACAAATTCCTTATTCTGTAAGGGTTATAATTTCATATGCCTCCTTAGAAATATAGTGTTTGCACAACTCACTCTCCTTTGGCATGATTTGCTTCCCTTATGTGTTCTTGAACTGCACCGAACAAATTTGATGTATCTTTCCTGCCACTCACACTGCCTTACTTAACCATCTCAGTGCTCTGATTTTTCCTCCTTTGTTCAAAACTGCAGTTTATCCCTTTTCAGTAACCTTTTTTGAAATGTGAGTGACAACAAAAAAAAGTTTGAGACTTCAGTATAACACTACTTACTGTATAGTGCCTGACTGGGATTAAGATTCTGATCCTATTTCTCCTGGAGTCTTTGCTACCGTGAGCAAATTGGGGTTTTTTTCTCCATGCCCAACTAGGCCTTTGAAAAAGGAGAACAGTGATTTCTGTCTTACCTTAGAAGTGTACCTGCTGCTTCATTTTGTTTCGTACTTGTATGTATACTGTTAAATTAAATTAAATGTAAACTCTGATATTAATTGGTCATATATAATGCCAAAGTACAAGTAATGATCTAAGATTCTTCTTACCTAATTTAGGTTAGAATTTGGGGTGAGAAGCATTAGGTTAGTTTAGGGTTTGGATTTTTTTTTTCAAGCAGTGAGATTTCTACCAGTTGCTTGAATACTAATTTTGTATTTTAACAGATGCTACTATTCAAGTTGTGTTGATCATTTTTCTTTTCCTTTATTTTTAAGACACTATAAATCGCAACACTTGGACAATTTCTCCAATCTGATAGGTAAAAGGTATAAAAAGGCTATTTTTACACAATATACTGATGCCAGCTTCACTAAACGTCTGGAAAATCCTCGTCCCAAGCAAACTGGAATCTTGGGCCCTATTATCAGAGCTCAAATAAATGATAAAGTCAGAGTAAGTAACACAAATACAGAGATTATTTATACTATAATATGCTTTATATTGAGGCAGAGGTACAAAGGAATTAGTTTCATTTTTGTTGTCTTTCAAATAATGTAACTAATGTTCTCAATATTGGCCCTGTTAAAAGGTATGATCACAAGTAGCACTGTTTAGCTTGCATTTTTCAGTGTTCCTTCTATAGTTTCCATGATTGTGCTTTATTTTACAACATAAATATGCTTCAGTCACACTCTGTAAAATATGTGTCGACACTGGTCCAAAATGGAAAAGAAGCCCTAGACCTGGGTGGACTTCCTAGGGGATTTGTATGTGAGGCTGAACTTCATGAGCCTCTTGTTTCTTACGCTGATTTTTTTTTTCCAGCTGTTTTAGACAAAGGTAATCAGGTTCTATAATCAAATGTTGTTTCATGAGGTTATACCATGAAACTACAAAATATTTACATTACAAGCTTGTGCTGCCACTTGTCTTTCTGTTGTCATTTAATGATGCATCACAAAGTTCCATAACCTTATCTTCTATCATTTCCACCATGAGTCTGTGGCTCTGAATTTGAGCTTAGCATGTGCCTTTTTTTCTTTTCTCTTTTTCTCTCCCATTTTTGGGGTTGTTTTGGGGTTGTTTTTTTTTTTTTTTTTTGGTTGGCTGTTTGTTGTTTTTTTTTAATCCTAATTTTGTCAAGAATAGGCAGGAAATCTTGCCTTTTCCATACATATCCCCTCTGGGTCTTAGAATCTGGGACAAGCTTTGGTTTGAAATTTTTTTTCTCCAATATTGAAGGTTTTTAAGAACTTCAGTCAGTAGCTTCATATTTCCAGAGACAGTGTGTGCCTAGTAGCTAGAAGAACAAGTGTTCTTTTTAGACCTTCCATAGCCCAGCTGTAAGCAGCTGAACTTCACTCAGTGGGGTCTACAAAGTCCAACAGAACGGTAACAGCTTTTATTCTTTGCGTTTATATATCAAACAATACTTGAAACACACTTTTGCCTTTCTGGCACTTTCTGGGCTAAAGCCAGGAAAATTCTACTGTAGTGGTGACTTCACTAATGTGGTAGTTTGACCAAGAAGAAGTAAGAATTCTGAGATGTTGTGGTCAAACCAATGAGTGCTTAGATTTTGATATTGGCACCTAGAGTAGCCAGTGAGTTTTAGGACACACCTCCGAGAACACCCAGGGGTTAAAAGCAGAGCTTCGGCGCTAGGAGGCTCTCTTAAGACTTCAAGAGACAGAGTTCGAGTCTCTCCCCTGTCCAGCTGCTGCTGCTGGGCGGGGGAGGGGCAGCCGTGCGGTAGGCCTGGGCCTGGACAGAGATGGGAGTGAGGAGGCCTTGGAGGATGGAAGGGTGGAGAGCAACAAGAGACATCGGGCAGCCATTCCCCCCCCTTGGAGACAGAGAGAGAGAGAGAGAGAGAGAGTGCAGCCTGTGTTACCTTGAAATCCAGTAAGTATGTGCTGGCAGCAGGCAGCCCAGCTGAGGAGATGGGGGGGGTGCAGCCAGGAGTCCAGCCGCCTGGAGGAGTTTTTTAACCCTTTTTTTTTAGACAATGAAAGCCTTACAGAACATTAACCCTTCCTAGACGAGTGATAAGAGTAGAAGAAGATGAAAGAAATGAACGAGTGATAGAGGTCTAGACCAGAGAGAGAGAGTGAGAGATGTTGAAAGAAGGGAGAAGATGGAGTGGCATTTTATGCTAAACTCTTTTGTGTAGTCATAGACAGAGCCATGTTTCCGTGTAATACAGAGACTGAGTCCAGGGGGAGAAATGTCCCAGAGCCAAAAAAGAGTCAGTGTAGAGACCCCTCGGCCCCAGGGGGTATATAAAATATGGGGGGGGACAGATGTCCCAGAAGTGAGAAAGTGAGATGCTGTGCTTTTCTAGAACTAAACAAAGCATCCTTAAAAAAAGACAACCCTAGAAGCAGCCCTGATCCCTGTTCAGTAGTGAGAGCACCAGAACAAAGACGGAAGAGGCCACCACGACACATAGAAGAACTCCCTCTCCTCTTGAAGAACTGAAAGTTTAAACAATCTAAAGAGTAGTGTTAGACCTAGAATTAGTAATTTTAAAAAATGTATTGTATTAAGAATTTAGGGGGGAGGAGGGGGAGAGTGTTTTTTTGTAAAGTTTTCATTTTCCTCGTGTTTTTTCCCCTCTTTTGTGTGTAGTTTTGTAGTTTAGTAATTGTTTGTGTGTAGCTTAGTTAATAAACTTTTCTGTATGTTGAAGTTAGAGCCTGCTTTGTTTATTCCTAGTCACATCTCGCAGCAGACACCAGAGAGAAAGTATCCTCATGGGGGCTCTGGCTTTGCCAGGCCCAAACCATAACAACTATGTATTCAGACAAGAATTTGTTGAATCCTAATTTTTCTTTTCATTTACCTATTAATATAGATTGTATTCAAAAATAAGGCCAGTCGACCCTACAGCATTTATTTCCATGGAGTGACACTTGCAAAGAATGCAGAAGGAGCTGATTATCCTCTGGATCCCACAAGTAAAAAATTTGTGAAATATATTTTTGCATATCACTAACTGTTATGGATGGTTTTGTTGCTTTGAAGGAGGTGCTGTGGCTGGGAATGTGCATGACTGGGAGACCTCAATTCTGTTCTCTGCCTCTGCTTACCTGTTGTGTTGCCTTATAGAGAAACCAAGGTATTATCTGCAAAGCAGAGACAAATGCCCTCTATTTGTTGTATTAGTTTTCTGTTCTTGTTTGTAATTTTAGAGAGACAAAAGTTCTTGCTGAATTTCAGTTATCTCAAGGTAGCTTTTAATGGCCAAACTACACCAATGTCATTAGAAGGTGCAGCTTGATACTAAGATCTGGCTCTGAGTTTATATCATTACTGTTCTTGTTTTTCCTTAGGCAATGGCACCCAGAGTAGAGGAGTTGAACCAGGGAATACGTACACTTATGAGTGGAAAATTGCTAAAACAGATCAACCCACTGCACAGGATGCACAATGTATTACAAGGCTGTATCACAGTGCTGTAAATATTGAGAGAGATATAGCCTCTGGACTGATTGGCCCACTTCTGATTTGTAAAAGTGAAGCACTGACACAAAAGGGTGTGCAGGTAACTTGTTTGAACAGATTTTGCTCAAATAATGCTATTTATTCTACACTGAATTTAGTTTTACTTCCCTTAGAGAACTGTTCTGTGGAGAGCAGTTAAACCAATAGGCTCCTGTCCTCCTCTCACTGTCCACAGCAGTAAAGGAATTATGTTCTGTGTTTCTTAGCAAGTGCTAAGAAAGGTCAACAAAAGGTCAGCCTGACTTTAAAGTCTATTTCTAGACTTGATAATAAGTTTTCCTGCTATTATTATATTTTCATACTCTGAAGATACTCATCTCTTACTTGGCTCCTTTCTGTAACAGAGACAGCTCCACAGCATCTGACAATCTCAAGTACAATGAATCTAGAGCAACCAAAACAGCATGGGAGAGTTCTGGGAGATGGCTTCCCTTTACCAGTTATTGAAATCTTGCTTGGCAAAGATTTAAGGATCACTTGAGAGAAAAAAAATGTCAGAAGCTTTGTCAGGTCAAACCAGAAGTCTGGTTCTGTTACAGAGAGCCCAGTCATAAACCATCTGTGAATCACCAGTGCTAGAGGCTTGCTCAGCATTCTACTGCAGGTTGGTTGCAGTTGTAGGATTGAAGTCTGGAGCCTCTACTTCCTTCCACATAACCTTTGGCTGACACTTACAGGACTCTGATGAAACTTATATTGCTTACATAGTAAGAAAGAGATTGTAGAATTGAGTTCTTAATACCTGTGCCTGCTGATAAAATGTAACTGCTATGTTGATTGTCTTTCAGAAAAAGGCAGATGAGGAGCAGCAGGCAATGTTTGCTGTGTTCGATGAAAATAAGAGCTGGTACCTAGAGGATAACATCAAGGAGTACTGCAGCAACCCAGCCACTGTTAAAAGGGATGATCCCAAGTTCTATAACTCGAACATAATGCACAGTGAGTGGAATACTGAGATGAATAATAGGAATGGTTATATGAACCTGAGCACTCAGTGATTGCTTGTTCTCAGAAGTACATGTGACTGGGGAATCCTCCAGAGAGTCAGTGAACTTCTAACTATGCCAGGTGGCACTGGACAGAAATAAGAAATGTCATAGAATTAGAAAGGCTGGAAAAGACCTCCAAGATCAAGTCCAGCCTCTCACCTAATACCAGCATGCCCACTAAAGCATATTGCAGAGTGCCATGTTCACTTCTTTTTTGAACACTCCCAGAGATGATGACTCTGCCACTTCGTTTGGGAGCCTGTTACAATGGTTATCCACTCAGTGAAGAAATTTTTCCTAATATTCAACCTGAACCTCCCCTGGTGGAGCTTGAGACCATTTCCCCTTATTTTATTGCTAGCTGCCGGGGCAAAAGGCCTACCCACACCTCGCCACTAGTAGCTAGGCTAGCTCTGGACCCTGAAGCAAAGACAAGGGTTAACTAAATTTTGATGCAACACCTTGCTGCCTTAGACATAATATTTCCAGAGATGGAAATTATCATAGTTTCAGCCCTGTGCCAGTCTCTTTCCAGTGCAAACATGAATCCAGTGCACTGACATCAAGGAATAGGAAGTTTTAAAACAGAAATACTGAAACCACTTTTACTTTGCTTTCCTTTTAGCAATAAATGGCTATGTGTCTGACAGCAGTGAAATCCTTGGATTTTGCCGAGATACTGTGGTTCAGTGGCACTTTTTCAGTGTTGGCACCCATGATGAGGTTGTCTCTGTTCGCCTTGCTGGACACTTTTTTCTGTATCAAGGGAAATACGAGGATACATTGAGCCTTTTCCCCATGAGCGGAGAATCGGTCACAGTGGAAATGGACAATGGTGGTAAGCGGTGGAACTGTAGTGTTTGACAGCTCTTCTAAGACATTATTTAATCTCCAGTCTATAAGGACTTATCTAAATAGGAGAGAAAACTCTTTTGATAAACAGTGCTAGAAAACATTGAATCATTCCCCGGTGCAAGTGATGTGCATGGAGTCTTTCTGGCTACACCAACTTAGCATAACCGGGTGCTGTACTGAGGCTCTTTTTGTTGGTCATCTTGTGATTTGTTTTTTTTTCACTTCACAATTATTACTGGGGTTAGTAATAAGGCAAGATTCTTCTCAGAAACTGGTGTGAACCCCATTGTATGATTTCCAGGTTTGCCACATTCTTGTCTATTCTGAGCAGACTAAAATGGACTGAAACTGTCAAATTCTGCTGGTCATTACTGGGCAAAATGGCTACACCTGACCTTAGGCTTGAAGTCATTCATTAGCAGTAAAGTCTGCCTGCCTGAACCAAGTCACTGGTCTGTGGGATGCATCTCAATATCTAGCTAGAATTAGCACCATGTCTTGGAAGAGGGGGCATCAGAACCCATGTAATCCACTTTTAAGGCATTACTTCTAAAAGGACAGATTCTGTGTCATTGAAGTCTGTGCACTTTGAGTGATCATTCTAAAATCTCTCAAGGTTTAAGTATCCTTATCCCATTTAAAATATCTTACTTTTTGAAAATATATATATTTTATATATTGCACAGCATCAAGACCTTATAACTTAAAAATGTTCAAGTGGCTTGTATTGCTCAAGACTGGAGAATCATTAGAACTCTATTAGACTTTATGGAAACCTCCCCAGTAATAAAGTTGTATTTTTGCTTGATTTTGGTATGCAATCTATTCTTTCCATCTAGAGCATATTTTCTTTGATAAATTTGCTGTTGTTAGAAATCAGGAAAGCTGTGCAGGTCACTTCAAGCTGATCAATACAGGAAGAATTGTATGTGACCTTTTTTTAAAAAAAAACCTGTTTCTCAGGGTGTTAATTCTGTCTATTTTGTCATTTCTACTAGTTCCAAAATCAGGGTGTAACAAGCAAAGAACTTAATTTGATGTTGTTTAGGGAAACAGATTTTATTTTCTTCTCAGAATATTCTAGTTTCCAATAGAGAACTTACCTTGTGATGAGGTATTGGAGGAATTATCTTTAAATTAATCAGAAATGCCTCAGATTGGCAGCTTAATAGCTTTTGTCAGATTGGAAATTCAAATTGCTTTATTCTTATTTTACTTATTAAAGATCATCCATGATTTATCCAAAAGCTTTTAAAACACTGTGTATGTCAGATGTTTGCCAGCATTTTCTTGCAATGCATTTGCTCTGCTCAGAATGTTCTATCTATGTAGCAGTGCATGTACCAGTAAGGACAGGATAAAATTGAAACTTTATCTTGAGAGGTCTCACTCTTAGATCCAGATCTAAACATAGGATCCTTTAATTTGTTTCTTTCTTTTTCACATCTATCTCTTTCATGGGTTATTTTTGGATCAGGTTCTAGTTACAGCTTAATCTATGGAAAAGAGTTCCATTTCCTAGATGTATTTGTATGTGCCCTAATTTGTCTATATTTAATAATTATTTTTCAGTGCAGCTCATAAATATCCCAGATAAAGATTAGCAGTCTGCTATAGCAGGTGCTGTATACTATTTGCCTTGGCCACTTACATGACAGACAATGTCCAGTCTCATAACACTTTTATTTCAATTGCAGGTACTTGGCTTTTGGCATCCTGGGGCACCCCAGAAATGAGTTACGGCATGAGGCTGAGATTCAGGGATGCAAAGTGTGACTATGAGGAAGATGAAACATTGGATTTTGTGGCTTTAAGTCCCACCAAGACTGAAAGAAAGGCTGTTCCCACCACAGCTGAGCAAGTTGTGCAAGAAAACGAGGAAAATAAGGAGGAATTGGATTATCAGGATTATCTGGCTTCTGTTTACTCCATCCGAGGCTCAAGAAAGGCAGCAGGTGATGAAGAAAAACAGAATCTTACAGCACTGGCCTGGGAGCAGTACGAAGACATTGATGCCATGAGTTCTGAGGTAGCAGCTGGCTCAGGTCTGACAGCTATAAATAGTAGTGGAATAACAAACAATTCTAAGTTCTTTGAAACTCATATCACTCCTCTTCCCCCAGTCAAGGCTGAAACATTCCAGTCAAATCACACATCAGTCACAGCAGAAGAGGATTTATTTTTAGCTACCACAAGTGATGGAGAAGCTTACTTGGTATTTGAGAATAGAAATCAAAGCAACTATGAAATAGCTCACAGTAACATGTCTGCAGGTGAACACTTGCTGAGCAATGGGGGAGGCCCAGTGAATGTTGCAGAAGAGCTTCCAGCTGGTGGAAATGACAGTAAACCTTTTCCAGAGAAATATCAAGAGCAAAGCACGGGAAGAGGAAATTATACTACTAACAAGAAAAGGAAAAGGCGAAGCTCACTGGCCATTAAGTTTTACTCTGTCCAAAAGATGAATGCCCTTCTAAATCATGTCCGAAATAAAAATGTCTCATTTTCTGACAAGACTGATGTACCTCATTTTGTGCATCATACAGAGAACACATCCAATGAAGCCATGGTGGGAACTGGCAAACTGCAAAATGAATATGATGATGATCTGAAAGAGGAGGGAAAGAAGATGGAAAATGCCATGTACACAGTTAACTTGACACTGGATTTGGACCTCATAGTAGGAGAAGGGTCTAATGCATCCAGCCTTTCTGAACCCAGGATATCCAAAGATAAACCAGCCAATGTTTTTTCTTTAGAATATACATTAGACAATACAAGCCCTAATTCCAGCCCTGCTATAGTGAAGAACTTACTAGAAGCATCATTGCCCGGGACTGGGAAATATTCATCTAAAATTACTAGTAAGGAATGGAATTTGGTGTCTGCAAAGATGAATCCAGGATTAGAGGCAAGCTTAGATAAATCTGCTGGTGGTAAGTTAAATCATCATGGCAGAAATGGTACAGCATCCATAAATAAGGAAGATATGAAGAAGGATCAAGGGCTCTCACATCTAATGGGGGAAAACCAGAAAGTGAGCCACATTCACCCGACTCAGAAAGGAAAGGAGGGAAACAACAATACCTTGACTTCATCTGGAACCTTCATCAAGATCCGAAGGAGAAAGAAGGAAGATGCAAAAATTACCTACTTCCTGAGCCCAAGGAGTAGAAACCCCAAAAAGCCCAGCAATTCCGTGGCAGGGTTTGGCCGTGCGCTTCCGGGTGCAACCAACCACACAGCAGCGCCGTGCTGCACAGATGCCACCAAGGCAGCCAGTGAGGTCAGCCAGAGAGTGGGTGTGAGCAGAGCCAGGCTCGGAGAGTCGCTGGGTGAAACCCTCACCCCGCGGCAGTTCAGGCCGTCCATCACCATCGGGCTGCCCCGAGCAGACGGAGACTACGAGTATGTGATGGGAGAATCCTACAGCGACGAGAGCTCAGGGGGCGAATACGAGTACCATTATGTGAGCTTTGATGACCCCTACATGACAGACCCCAAGGTGAACATCAGCAGGCAGCGCAACCCTGATGACATTGCTGAGCACTACCTGCGCAGCAGAGGCAATAAGAGGAGATATTACATCGCAGCTGAAGAGGTCTGCTGGAACTATGCAGGATATAAGAAAAGGTTTGCCTAAATCCTTTGCTTTCACTTGGCACACCATCCTGAAATCTCCTTGCAGAATGTTGATTCACATGCTGATAAACTTAAAAGCATCTGTAACGTGCCATCTGATTTCTGACATTTCAATGGCACAAACTATAAGAATTTTCCACAAGAGGAACTCTTTTTTTTTTTTTTTTAACCCCCTTTTGTAGACTCACTAGTAACAGTCTGTAATACATCAGTTATAGAACTCACTGTGAGAGGTCAGGAGGGAATCTAGCAGGTTGTTTTGTTGTACTTGAGTGTTTTACTTTGTGCTTCAGTCCTTGGTACATGTACGCAGGACAGAGACCTCCTTGTGCAAAATATTTCCAGGAATTTAATGGACTAACTGATGGAATTTAGAATGTGCTTATAGGCAAATTAAATCAGTTTCTAGCACTAGCAGGAAATGGTTCTGGTGTCTCAGTTCTCTGTTGGAAAATGGGATAACAGCTCTTTCCAGCTTCACAAGGCTGAAGTATTAAAAAGTACATGAAAGCTGTAAGGTGTTTAACCACACTGGTGACTGCTTTATATTAAGTGTAAAAACAAAGCTGCATAAAGTATTATTGTTGCTCCTGCTGTTTAGAGAAATCAGAAGGTGACTGGATCACAAATCCTAATGCTGAGGGATATTCTTAAATTTTGACAGGCAAGACTGGCTACTGTGCCACAGCAAAGAATATGTGAGAATATGAGAGAAACACTATACTAAAAATTCACTCTCTTAATTGATACAGGTTAGGATCAGTGCTTTCCCAAAAAGGCATAGAATTCTTTGTCACTTTTCATCAAAAAGCTGAACCAAAACTTGCCCAACTTTGGATTTTTATCAAAAGCAGCCAAAACAGGAGCAAGAATATTTTCATTATGCAAAGTGAATCTCCAAACATAGATTCTTTCTCAAACTGAATTTCCATTTCATTTGATGGAAATAAAAATAAAACTTTTTCAGTATTCTCCAGGTTTACTCCTGCCTCATCTCAGTCCATATAAATGGCACTTGCAAAAATAGCAGAAACAAGACAGTTTCTTTGGGCACTTGAAAAATCAATGCTTAGACCTCTATATAGGTCTCTCCAGAAGTGTTTGTCCTCAACTGGTGTGAGCTGAATAGTTCCAGTGAATTTAAGAGAGCCCATGGCATATCCTCTCAGTGTGTTGAAGAGCTAAACCCCAACATTTCTCCTATGTAACTTATGTTAAATTTCTAGGTTTTGCAGAATTGATAATAAAGCAAGATTTGTAGGTAATTATAATAGCATTTCAGCACTTCTGTTTAAGATCTGAACAACAGTTTGAAGCTGTAAAAGCTTATTTTACCATACCAGTTCTGTGATGCAAAATACAGGTATTATCAGATTAAAATATCTGAGAGACAATACTGTGTAGGTGATAGCCTCACTACACTCAGCCAAGCTCCAATTCAGATTATTAAGGATAAGAAAAAAAGGAAAACAGAGCTCAGATGGGTTTTGAGAGACTTGTTGGAGTTTTTCAGGGATAGTTTACCAAATGGTTGAGGGATCTCTTATCCAACTGTAGAACTTGAATTGCTTAAACATTGCAAGCCATGATTTTCAGAATCATCTGAAGCTCATTTTGTAGATTCACAAAAGGTTGGAAAACACCTTTAAGACCACTGAGTCCAACCTTTAATCCATTGCCAGGTTGCCATTAAGAGCACTGCCAGGTCTCTAAACCACTAAACTATGTCCCTAAGAACCACATCCACATATCTTCTAAACACTTCCAGGGACCAAGACTCAACCACTTCCCTGGGCAACCCTTTTGGTAAAAAAATTTTTGCTAATATCCAATCTAAACCTTCCCAGACACAGTTTGAAGCCATTTGAGTGTTTATTCTTTATATTCACAGAATTCTAAAATGTTTCTGCTGTATGAGTTCCCAGGTTTCATCAAAGCTAGTATTTCTGATTCCCTCAGAATCCAAGGGATTTTAATTGGGGTTTTCCTTTCAGTGCAATGAGGAATGACAAAAGCTGTAAAGATGGCAGCAGACGTAAGGTGATTTTCCAGAGCTACACAGACAGTACCTTTTCGACTCTTCAGGATGAAGATGAGTATACAGAACATCTTGGCATCCTGGGACCAGTTATTCGGGCTGAAGTGGACGATGTTATCCTAGTAGGTCAATGTTTTGATTGTGTGTGCAGGATACGATTCTTACAGTGGTCTTGGAATATGACAGAATGGATCTAAAAATACCACACATTTTTAAAAGATGATGGAGGGGAAACAGTTTTCAAAGCTAGAAATTGCACTGTGAACTTGTAAGCACTGTGATGTGTTTCTTTGAAACACGCCTTTTTTCACTCCTGTCCACAGCACATTAAATTCTGTTGTTCTTTGTTTCCCAGCATTAAATACTGGCTCATTTGTCTACTGTAAAATAAGATTTAGGTTTAGTGTTAATGAAAAATTAGTTGTCTAAACTTAAAAATTAGTACATGTGTGTTCAAGATTAATATATACTTTTTGGGAAAATGTATAATTTCCTCTAAAAAGTTTTGCTGTGTAAATGTGCAGGATTTTGTTAGAACTGTCAACAAGGATGAAGAGGAACCATATCCCTGGATACACTGTGGTATATTTGCATTAGGAAGCACACTGCTTCCTAATTTCCCTTCTCTCATCCTTCTTCATCCAGTCTTCCAACACAGAGGGATGGACTTAAATAGGGAGGATAGATCTCAGTGCTTTCTGCTTATTTCAGTAGGAGTGGTGTGCAACAGGAATTCACCAAGCCATGTTTAAATCATGAGTAAGAGAAGAAAAAGCTGTTATAGCTTGGGAGTGATATTCTCTAATGGGAGGTAACTATGTAGTCTCCCTGTCCTGGTGTTTCTCTGGGAGAAGTGGGAAGCACTGATTTCAGCAAGAATGGTACATACAGAGGTCTAGAGTTACTGGATTGCAACAACTGCAACAAAGCATAAAAGGTAGAATCTCCCCATTTCCCTGCTGGCAGTAACTAAGCAGCTCCGGGTATGAGGGGCTGCAGTCAATGTCCTGGGAGCCTCGATTGGTGGAAGACAGGGGAGTTAGACTAGTGATTTTTCAGAAAACTACCTGTATCAAAAGTGGAGACTCTGCATGGAGATGCATGGAGATCAAAAGCTCTATCTGCTGGCTTTTCCATGTACAACATAGCCTGTAATCTTTATGCAAAAGATGGTTTGACCTGGTTTGAGGTCATGGGAATGTAATGTGGGGGGACTTCGGTTTAGGCCTGAGTTTGCTGAACAGAATTTATTTTTGATTTTTTAGGTTCATTTTAAGAATCTGGCATCCAGACCATATTCCCTCCATGCCCATGGAGTCCTCTATGAAAAGTCCTCTGAGGGAAGCGTTTATGATGATGAATCTACTGCTTGGTTTAAGGAAGATGAAGTTCAGCCAAATAACAGCTACATATATGTATGGTACGCAAACCAGCGATCAGGCCCTGTGCAGTCAGGAGCAGCTTGTCGGTCCTGGGTCTACTACTCTGATTTAAACCTGGTAAGGGAATGGAAATAGAAGGGGTGGTGTTGCTGGGGTTGATCACAGAATCATAGAAACACTTGTGTTGGGAGGCATCACCAGAGATTATCCAGTCCACCACTGCAGCTCAAGCAGAGTCGGCTGGAGTGGTTTGTCCAGAGCCAGTGTTCAGCTGGGTATTGAATATTTTTTGGAATGATGCATGGCTGTAGAAGTGCAAGCTGCAGAACATGTTTTTTGATAGCTGTCCTTTCTTTTGGGCTCGGATGTTCCCACCTGACATTTAATGTCTTGCACTCAGTTAAAGCAGGACATAAAGTATGGAAGAACTTGAAGTGGGCAGCTCTGGTAAGACTGAGCAGGGAAGAATAAAGATAGAAGGGAGCAGTAATTCTGGGACCTACTTTAGATTTTTAGGGGCTGATGCATTCCTGCAGAATGCTATGGGGTTTTTTTTACATCTTTTGGGAAATCCACTTTTACCTCTAATATGAGTTTATTACCTTCTAGGAGAAAGACATTCAGTCTGGTTTGATTGGGCCAATACTGATCTGTGAAAAAGGAGCCTTCAGCAAATCAAACAGTAGCAGGACATATACACGAGACTTTTTCTTGCTTTTTATGGTCTTTGATGAAGAGAAAAGCTGGTACTTTGACAAACATTCTGGAAAGCCTTGTAATGAGAAGACACAAGAAATGCAGCAATGCCACAAATTCTATGGTACCTATTTCATTTTGCTGTATATGCAGTTTACTGTGGTAGAGGGAAAGATATCAGGGGAAGTATCTCAGCTCATGGTCATTTTTAAAATGCATAAATCCCCCACATCAGTTATGTGAAATTTTTTTTGTTATCCATTGTACCCATAGTGGTCATGGTTTTACATGTAAAAATTATCAATGATGGGAAATTTGCTATTAAAATGAAGAAAGAATATATTAGACTGAAACTTTCAAAAGAAAACTTCTCTCTTGTATTTGCATATATAAATTCCCCCCTATTAAAAGAAAAAAAAACAACAAAGAACTCTTCTTTGCAATAAGAAGC
This sequence comes from Melospiza georgiana, assembly GCF_028018845.1. Classification (NCBI taxonomy): domain Eukaryota; kingdom Metazoa; phylum Chordata; class Aves; order Passeriformes; family Passerellidae; genus Melospiza; species Melospiza georgiana. The sequence continues at coordinate 86,354,684 of NC_080431.1, forward strand.
TAGTATTCTGACAACTTATTGCAAGAAGTTTTAAAATATTTTAATAATTTGACCTATCAGGTAGTTCTGTTGAGGAATTTGAATCAGCTGTATAACAGCCCTTCATACACCCCTCTGTGGATATAGAGGTATTTCAGTTGTGCCTTTGGAAATGGGAGCTTCAGAAAGAGTTTTGGATAGCTGTCCTTTCTTTTGGGCCTGATATTCCCATCTTACATTTAAATATTTTTGTTCTCCTGGCTGCCATGTGTTGCCACCAAGCTGTGCTCAAATATTCTGATGAAGTCCCTGGATTTTCTGAATTGATTTACACCATAAAGTGTGTTGCACTTTAAATTGGAAAAAACTATGTTTTCCCCAAGTGCATTGCTTCATTAAATATGTTGCTAATTTCAATAATTACTTTCTAGCACTTTGAGACCGGTTTTGTGAGCAGTTTTCCCGACTAACAATCTTTTTTTTTTTTTTTCAGCCATTAATGGGATTACCTACAATTTGCAAGGCTTGAGGATGTATGAAGGTGAAACAGTCCGATGGCACTTGCTGAATATGGGTGGCCCAAAAGACATTCATGTTGTTCATTTTCATGGACAGACTTTCATAGAACAAGGAGAGCCAGAGCATCAGCTTGGTACATACACTCTCCTCCCAGGTAAGCATCAGAGCAGAGTAAGTTCAAAGGGGTGACCTCTGAAGTCTGTCATTATCATATCGGTTTAAAGGTCTCCATATGGTGAGAGTTTGGGGGTTTAATGTCTGGGTAAGTGATACTGAGCAGAAAGAAGAAATGTGAGCCCTCGGAGAATTCTTACTCTCTCTCCAGGGAGAAATAGGCTGTAAGTTTTCATTAGACTGCAGGATGAAGTCCTTTGCCCCATCAGTGTCAGCAGTACCAGTGTGCAATAACAGCACTTATGAAGCCTGTGTTGCCAGCTACAAGAATTCAAGGGGAAAAAAAAAGTCAACAAGGAGATCAAAATAATGGGACTGGCTTGGAGTTTTAGTGAACATTAGGGGTAGTTTATTCAATATTTTATTTCCTTATTTTTAAAGTAGTCCTTTTAATTGGGAAATATACATATTTTTGTTTAAATGAGAATCAGAATTAGCTGGAATTACCTGAAGAATTGTCTGCAGCAACTAGGAGTATAAGAAAAGCAATGAGAACATGTCCTGTGCTTTCTAAAAAGGGCATCAAGCAACTGAAACCATACCTACTTCCTGCTCAATCCTTGGCACTCCTAGGGCATGAACAAAGTGGGGGGGGGCCCATACTTCTAATATTCCTGCTTCTACTATTGGCTTCTTTACATCCTTCTCATTATTGGAACAACACACTGGCACAGCAGGAGTAAGAATCATAACCAGCATCACAGACTTAACATCCATGCATTATTGTAATGAACACTTTTCACTACACTGTTCAGCACTGTAGTTAATGTGCAGATATGTTATGTTCAGGCAACCAAGGTTTTGTACTTTGCACCATCAGCAAAGGTTGGGTTTTGATCTGGCTACTTGATTCCAATCTCAGTCTCCAGCCAGAACTAGCTTGCTAAGAAGAAAAATCACTGAGATGGTGGAAGTTACTGCCCTCATTGCAATGTGTGTTTAAATTTTCTGGATTAGGTCATAGGAAGGTCTTTGGTTTAAAATTCAGCCTCACTGACATCAGCCTTGTAATGCAAATGTTTCTGATACATTTCATTTCCTTTTTTCAAGGCTCATTTAGAACAATTGAAATGAAACCACAGAGACCTGGCTGGTGGCTTTTAGACACTGAAGTGGGGGAATACCAGCAAGCAGGAATGCAGACATCCTATTTGGTTATAGAGAAAGGTATGAACTACAGTGGTTTTTGGCTGGGAAAGTCAAGCTATGAAGTCTTCTCTACCCTTTCAGGATCACTAAAAATAAATTTGGGAGATTGTTCTATAAAAATTGTAGGAAATTATCCACATTCAAGGACAAGGTAGAGTGGTTACTGTAAATTTGTTATAGAAGAAAAATTTTTAGCTTCCAGCAATGCTAGCTTTTAATTATTTAGCACTCTACCTTAATTCCTCTAGCATGCTAGCATTAAATTTGAGGTTTCCCTATAGTGACCAGTAGATTAATCTGTTGAGAGAAATTGCAGAGATTAATTTAGACTTCTCTGGGAAAAGAGTGATGTTATAGAATTACTAGGTAATAATAACAATTATTATAATTAATAGTGAACTAGAATTACACTATTGTCCTGAGTGATGCTGTCTCACATTTCACCAGAATATATATTGGAATAGTCCTCATTTTCTTTAACAACAAACTTACTGTGCTCCCTTCAGAGTGCAGGATTCCAATGGGCCTGGCAAGTGGGGTTATACTCGATTCGCAGATTGATGCTTCACATCACGTAGGTAAGTTTATCCCTGAAAAGGTCCCTGAACACCCTCAGCAAAGTGTTGCAGTTCTGTCTTCTTTTGGCTTCTTTGATGGTCTTTCAAGATCAGTTCAGCAGCAATCAGCTCTCAGGCTAAAAGTCTCTCCAGTGCTGCAAGCAGAGACAGGGAGTTGGAGTTCTGTTAGGTAACCATCATTATTGTATTTGAAGTATCACAGGTCTGCTATCAGTGTCACAAGATTGAAAGTCAGGGAGTGCTATGTCTGTGGCCTGCTGGGTGATCAGGAACAAACCCAGCATTCTTTTTGTTCCTTGGATTCCCTGCTTGAAAATAACACCAAGCGTTCAAAAAGCTTTTGAGATTTGAGTGTGGTATGAGATACGAAAGGACAAAATATATCTGTTATGAAAGACTTGGGAACCCTGGCATCCAGAGCAATTACAGAGTCCTTAATTTGTGAAGTTTATTTGTGGTACAAAAGTGGGATCGTTACTTAGAGACTTTTCTTAGCATTTTACACAGTGTCAAATCAAGGCATACAGCATCCTTTCCCTTGAAATAAAAAATAAGTTACTTATTTTGTAAAACCCAATTTTTTGTGGATTTTCTTTCTTTGTTTCCTCATAGAGTGTTATGAAGGCTTGAAAGCTGTTTTGTAATATATATTCTATACCAGTTTTTAACTTGAAAACCTTGTTATGCAGAGGGGAGCTCTCTCCCATGAATGTAGAGCATATTTTGTATCTGATCCTGCTGGGGGCCAAAACTTGTTTAGCAAACTCTAGACCCTGGTTCCAAATTAACAGACAGTATATTACATAAAAGGTTACTATTTTAGTCATTTTGCCAACTTTAAAGCTTTGCAGGGTACAGATGCTGACCGTGTCCAAATTAGCCTAGATTATGGTTTTAGATCTCTTGTTTGTATTTTTTTCTCTTTTTTTTTCTTATCCTTTGGGTAGGGGTGGGAAATGGCGCACTCAAAGCTAATAACAGCCTCAGTTTGTTTTTTCAATGCCTCTTAAAATTCTTGCTTTATTCGTATTTTCCATCTAGACTATTGGGAACCTAAGTTAGCCCGATTAAATAATTATGGAACATACAATGCTTGGAGTACTACAATGGAGGAAGAACTGCCTTGGATCCAGGTAAAGTACAACATCACTGAGCCATGATTTTCCTGTAGTTTATTTTAGAAGGTCAAGCTGCTCTGGTCACTGAGAAGGCTGTTGGAGAAGACTGAAAGATGTGGCAAGATTGTTGATGCCATTAAATGTTCTTCTTCCCTGGGGTAACTCAGTCTCTGCTGCTGTTGAGGCTCATTGACTGGACAGTTACCCTCACAATTTAGATTGTAACCATTTTGTAGGTAAATGGAGTAATTCTTTCTGCTACTTTATTTTTCCTTTGTCTGTGTAATAGTACATATTTTGTTTGTGTTTAAGTGATCATTTAACATGTAATATCCTCAAGCCTTCGTTCAGATAGTTTTTTGCTTAGTTTGTATGCTGCTGTCCCACTTGACAGAGCTCAGTTGTCTTCACTAAGGGAAACTAAGCTTATAATTATGACTTCAAGCTCTATATCATTCAATCACCTCACATCTGTGTTTTTTCTGCCATCCCAGTGACTTTAGCACTACACAGCCAGTTTGCACCCAAATTTGGGGAGAACAGCTGATTTCTTATAAATCTTATTAAAATTGGTTGGAAGACAAGAGAGACTCAAGTTCAGCAGATGGCTGTTGTGTTTGACTTGCAAACATTTGACACACTGGCAAGTTAGTGAAAGTGGAGTACGGGGAGAAGGCTGGGACATCTGATGTAAAACTGGAAATATCATTGGGAAGAGAAAGAATTTAACAGGGGGCTGTGGTGGTGGGAAGCTGAGATTAGTGCAGTGAAGCATGCAGAGGTGTGGAGAGCACGTCCCAGAGAATGAGTTTCACTGCTGACAGGCACACCTTCCAGATTTGTTTTTATGTGCTAAGTGCTTAGATATGGTATCAGCAGGAATGGTGGCTTTTCAGCACTTCAGAATGTCATATGCCTTTCTGCAGCCTAGGTATGTAAAATTAGAAGTAGCTTCTAAAAGTGTGAGCCTTTAATTTCTCTGTGCTCCTTGACCTATCTGTAAAATGGGGTGGGGGGCGGAATTGTATCTACCACAGACACACAGATATTTTTGAGGTGCCTTTGTGGTGCAGTGCTGAACCCTGTAAAATGGCCTCTGAAATTAAATGCATACACAAAAACAGAAATGAAATGAGAAAGCATTCATGTGATAGATCTCTGATAGATATTCTGGTATCTATTATTCCTTTAGAGAAGGTTAGTGCTGTTTATATTAAAATGCCGAAGAATTATATGGCTTTTGCTGTACATTATTGACTTTATAAACACTCTTTGCTGTTCCTAGGTGGACTTTCGAAGACAAGTTTTGCTCACTGGGATACAGACACAGGGAGCAAAGCAGTTTTTTAAGTCCTTGTACATCCAGAAGTATTTTCTTGTTTACAGCAAAGACAAACGGACATGGAACACCTTCAAAGGAGACAGCTCGCCAACAGGAAAGGTCTGTCTGTGCCATGGGGCTTGCAACAACCTAGGCAGTGTCACTGAGGGATACAGTGAGCCTTATTTAATGTTAAGAAAGAGTGGAAAAATTATGGCCTTTGGAGCCTTGATAGGTACACCTGGAATCTCCATAGGGCTTTTACCAACTAATGAAATTCAGACTATAAGACAAGTAGTAAGGCGAAACACTACCTGGGCTGGCCTTGTGACCTTGACTGTGTGGAGTCTGGTTTTCTCACAGGCATCTCTCCCTACTATTATTTCCTAAGCCCGTGGCAGCTTTTTTGAAGAAAGCAGGAAGCTGAACTAAAAATCAGGCCTTTACCTCATTTGGGATTAGATTCTGCTTCTCTTCCCTTCCTTTGATCTGTCCCAGCAGCTGAATGTTGAACTGATTTGCCTGCAGAAGGTCTGTGTGGTTGTGTGCTGAAAGAGGTTCATCTTACACCCACCTGCTCCAGCCCTACCTATTACAGCTCCCTTCAATTTACACTGAGGTTTCTGTGATAAAACTCCCAGATTGAAAGCCTGTTGTCTTTACCTCTTTGCTCATGCATTTTTATAGACTTACATAAAAAAAAGGTTGCTGATTTAAACTGAGGCCCTCAGACACTTCCAAATATGCTAAGATGGGACCATGAGATATTTCAAGTGGCCCTGCAACATAGGGTGTGCTATCACTGTGGATGGGGCTAAGGGCATGAAAAAGATTACATTTGTAACAGAGCAGGCTTACAGCCTCCAAATTTGTGTTTGCATTAAATTAAGTATGTGTGATTTTTTTTTTCTTTTGAACAGATTTTTGATGGTAATTCCAATGCCTATGACATAAAAGAGAACATCATTGATCCCCCTATTATTGCTAGGTACATCAGACTCTACCCCACTGAGGTCTACAACAGGCCTACTCTTCGCATGGAGCTTCTGGGCTGTGAAGTAGATGGTAAGAATTGGTCAACTGCTTCCATTCTGGCAAATGTTTTACCTAATACTTAAAATGAAGCTTAAACTGTGGGTCTTCTCCATTCCAACATTGTTGCTTTTGCTGTGGCCAGTTGAGTGTACTGGAGATGACACAGTGCTCCTCTCAACAGGCTGCTCTTTGCCACTTGGAATGGAAAGTGGAGAGATCAAGAATACCCAGATAACAGCCTCATCTGCAAAGACATCCTGGTTTAGCACATGGGATGCTTCACTTGCTCGTCTCAATCAGAATGGAAAGATGAATGCCTGGCGAGCCAAGGTAACAAGAGAACAACATTGAAGGCAAGGGCAGCTGGTTAATAAACTGGTGCTGCCTGTGTGGTTATGGTGCTTCCTGCATGCTCTGTCCAGTGCTGAGTGTGACTGGTCACTTCACAACCATCCTTTGGGAAGAGCACCACTCAACTCTTCAGCAGAAATTTGTTGAGCCTCTGGCAACAGCAGTGAAATATTTTGAGAGATGGATGCTCTCCTCTGGGCCACAGTCTGCAGTCTGTCGGAATAACCTGTTTAATTTCAGGAGATTAGTGCAATTTGAATATTTGTTTCAAAGGGGTTTAGGAAACCCATTCTGGGTTGGCTTATAGGCAGTGCAGCCTAGTGGATCTGGGAGTGAGTGACCTTCAGCAAGTCGTGAGCTTCTATGTCTTTGAAATGGAGCTGCATTTCTTCACAAAGCACCTTGAGATTTGATCAAAGCTGCTCTTTTGTATAAGCATTTGGTATTAGTATTAAGTATTAGGTTTTAACACTGGAGGCAAATCTCTGTTATATTTCATTATGTATTGGAAATTAAAGCGTAAATCTTCAGACTCCAAACATACTACCTGTAGTAATGAAGTTAATTATATAGGTCACGAAGAATGCTTGTGACTTCCCTCAGCTTTATTCTTCTTTGATACAGTTTTGATGCATTTTGATGCAGTTTTAACTACCTGTAAACATGATTTTCACTTAAGCAAATACAGACATTTATGTATTTGCTAATTCACAAACTTTCATCTCAATTGTAGTTTAACGACAACCAACAGTGGCTGCAAATTGACCTCCTCACAGTTAAGAAGATCACTGCTATTGCTACACAGGGGGTCACATCCATGTCAGCTGAAAACTTTGTGAAAACCTATGTTCTTCTGTACAGCGATGAAGGCTTCGAGTGGAAACCCTACACAGAGGGTTCAAGCTCAATGCCAAAGGTATCACTGTCAGCCCAGGCAATTGAATTGTTTTGTTGTTTTGAAGTGAATTGAATTGTTTGGTTTTAGGTGCTGGACACAGTCAAGGCTCAAAGGCAGATTGCCAAGCCAAATTGATATTCTCACTGGGCTGTAAAGTGCTAGGGAGCTGGGGTTACTACAGATAATGTCACAGTATCCATCTGATTTTAGTGATCATGATTAATTGTAATAAAAGGAATGAACGCTGTATCTACAGAGAATGCAGCCGATATTGTGATAAAAGAAGCTGACACTGTTTGTAAAGGAGAACATTTAGTTTGAATGCACAAGGACATTTAATTTGAGTGAATAATGGATTCCCCAGGGCCTCTTTTATTTTTTTTTTATTTCTGCCCTGATTTTTTAAGTGAAATTAATGTTAGTAAGCAGTATCGCTATAGCAGAGCTGGGGAACTTCAGGTACCCACAGAGCAGACACGGTACTTTTTATTTTTTTCCTGTATTACTTTACACCAATCTATTCCACAAAGGCAATTAGCAGGGGTGAAATAAGGGGAGTTTGTGGGTTTGGTCAATTAGAAATTAGAATGGCAAATTTTCTGGTGGAGATGGAAACAGAGGCTGTTTAATCCATTCAGACTCAGCTATTGCTGGCCTGAACTACTTTTAACCCAGCACATTAGGAAGAGACTTGTTGTGGTCTTGTTTAAAACCAGAAATGAGCCAATCCATCTACCCTGGGTGTGACTAATACAACGGCTGGGAACTGTTGTAAAGAGAAAATGCAGGGGTTTTTTCAAATGCCACCTTTTTACTAATTGTGTTTGTGTATTTGCAGGTTTTCCTTGGTAATGCAAACAGCAATGAGCATGTCAAGAATTTTTTTAACCCACCCATCCTGTCCAGGTTCATCCGCATTGTTCCAAAAACATGGTACCGTGGGATTGCCCTTCGGGTAGAACTCTATGGCTGTGATTTTGGTGGAGGTCTGGCTGCAAAAAGGACTGATGAGTCTGGGAGCTCTTAACCTGCCAGCAGTCACCATGCAGAACAACCTGTTTGTCTAGAAACCCTTAAAACAGTCACACTGAGTAGTTTGGATATGTGCTTTGTCAAAGGAACATAATGTTTTACCAGCAGGATTGAGAGATTTCTCTGGCATGTGTTTCATTCCTACAAATACACACTTTAGAAAACAGCTTATTTTCTCTGAGAAAATCTCTTTTCAGTTTCTTTTCTCTGGAAGAAATAGTAGTCCCTTCTGATTAGTATTATCACTTCTTCATTATAACCAGTACTCTGTCTTACTTTTTACTTAATTTTAAGTCCTAAACCCCTAGGAATGGAGACTCTGGTCTTGGTCCCGAGCCCTGGCTATCTCCATTTTGAAATGCTTTTGCAGCACAGATGAGGAATAGAAAGCTATAGCAGGTGGATGTTCTCCATACATAAGGCTTAGAGGGAAAACCAGTGATGATCTGGAGATGTGGAGCTGCATTCCAGCAGTACCTTGGTGAGAAATGATTGTAGGGGTGGCCTCTCCTCCACATGTCTTTTGCCTGCACTGTGGCAAAGACAGGACATGTCTCAGCATTAAGGTATGTCCAGCCCCTTCTCAGAGAATGTGTGCTAGCATTGTTGGTTTGGTTCTTGCATACCCAGCACACCTGAATGGTGTAGATTTCACAGAATTCATCTTCAGTGCCCTGGAAAGAGAAAAGGGAGTCAGCAGTGCCTTTCCATCCCAGAAGCAAGAAGAGAAGTGATTTAACCTGACAGGTGATGGAACAGCAATGGGAGAACCAAAACGAGAATTCAGAACTCCTGATGCTTAGTCCCATATACACTTTTAGACTGTTGGGACAGGGAGCTCCCTTGATGAGGAAAGCTTTGAGAACTGCAGCTGTTCAGTGGCAGTACATCCTGGGGGTGGCAGAGGAGGATTAGATGAAACTGGGTAGCAGAAACAGCTTCATCTTCTCTTACCATTTATCAGCATTTTCACTAATGGAAATACTCGTGTGCATAGATTTTACATGGATATTTCCCAGGATAACACATCTGAAAATAGATACACAGTCCATAAACTCATTATTCCAGCAGAATTTTAACAAAGCTTTCGGTAGTGTTCTGGACTTCTATCCTGTAAATTGTTTATTTGCAGCACTTCACTTATCACACTAGGTACCATTCAGCAGGCTGGATTTTTAAAGTAATTTGTCTTTGAACCTTGAATGGTGTTAGCCAGTTTTATTTCAGTAGCTTTTCATTTCTTTCTCATACGGAGCATGCATTTTAAAGAGAAGGTATAGAACAGGAATGAAAAATGTGTAAAAAACTAAACAAATATTTTCTTCTGTTTTTTTCGTTTTTTACTATGTCACAAACTGTTGTAATTTTCCACTGGAAAATAAAGCTGATATTGTTGCATGAAAGGATCAAAATTTTGTTTTGTATATTTGCCTCTACAGTAGTAGTTCTAGTAACAGTGAAAGTATGCAACAGGAAAGTAAAATTTTCAGTGCCAATTAGAATTAATTTCAAATGGTGAAACAGTGTGAGTAATTCCTCCATCTTTAAAGGTTGGTTTCTTAGTATTTTGTAATTGTACTTAGTTTATTTTTGTTTGACACCACCATGAAATTCTAACACAAGCCATATTCACTAAAAAAAAAAGTAAACTTTGGAATGAGGTTTTACCTTGGAAGACAGTCGATAAATGCTTGCTAACTTCAGCAGGACCAAGTTTTTATGTGATAACTATGAAATTGTTTTTTAGAAGACAGTGATCTTTAATGTTCTAAATAATAATTAGTTCTTTATATATACATATAAACACACACGCGTCTAATTCTGTGTAAAGTTACATAACTGCAAAACTGATTGCAGGAGCATGACTCAGTCCATCTGCATCAATTTTACAAGTTGAAGATTCTGCTTCTGCTTACTAATGAACAGTACTTTTGTTAGCTGGGGTCAGATGTCCTGCTTGCATTTCCTCTCCAGCCCCTTGTCCTTCCCCAGCCTGAGCAGAGAGGTAAAAAGCAAAGGCCTTGACATCGTGCAGACTCTGTTCAGTGCCCCTAAAACACCCCTGTGTTGTGACTGCCCTAGTGACAAATTTAAGCCACAACACCCTTTGGGCAGCTGTGATGGAAATTACCCCATTCCAGTGGTGTTCCAGCCTGCCCAGTAGAGCAGGGATGTCTGGGCCCTGTGCCACCTCAGACGTGAGACCACTGCTTATAACAAAATGTTCCCTTGCACAGCTGCGTGAGATAAGAGCTACAACAAATAGCAAAAGTCCAAACCAGTCACTAATGTGCCAGACTCTTACATACAGTAAGGCAAAAAGTATAAACTGCTGCCAATAACAGCTAGAAATTCCACTTAGCACACTCTGATCAGGGGTGTTATCTCAAAATCCTCTTGTCTCACATGGGACACCAAAAAGGACTGCAGTAGGTTGGCCTCAGCTGGCAGCTAAGTCCTTATTCAGTCACTTGATGGCTTTCCCCTGGCAGGCTGGCAGACAGGATTGGATGAGCAAAAGAGAGGAAACTTGCAGGTTGATATTGAGGCAGTTTGATAAGCAAATCAAAGCTGCAGATGCAAGTGAGGCACAATAAGGAATTCATTTGCCACTTCTCATCAACAGGCACGTGTTCAGCTGCTTCTAGGCAAGCATGGCCTCGACACACCTGGCAGTTGCTTGGGAAGACAAGGACCATAAGTCTGAACATTCCCCCACATCCTTCTCCTTTCCCCCTGCCTTTCCTGCTGAGCACAATGTCACACAGTCTGGCATATTACACCCCCTGGTCAGCTGTGTCCTCTCCCAGCCTCTTGTACAGCCCCAGCCTCACCAGTGGGGAAAAGAAAAGGCCTTGGTGCTGAGCAAACACTGCCAGTACCAGCTAAAACAACGTGTGTTATCAGTGCTCGTTTGGTCAAAAAACCAAAGCACAGCACTATACAGGCTGCTGTGAAGAAAATTAACTCTATGCTAGCTGAACCACATACACAAAGTATTTTAATTTTATTAAGCAGCCATCTTAGATTGAATTTGCCAAGGCTTTTGAAAATCTATAGTTAAACCAGTCAGTTCTGCAGAGCCTTTTACACACTGTGGAATGAAATTCTGTGTATGTTGAGATTATTTGCAAAATACACAAGGAGAGCAAAAATTCCTGCAGTTTTCTCAGAGACTAAAGATGTACGTGACAGCATAAAGGTTAACAAACAAACTCTAGGACTGAGGGAGAAATGCGGTGCCAAAGTTCAGAGTAATACAGGAAATAATTTCTTCACAAATCTGGATGGATGCCTTCACACTGGCCTTTGATCCAAAGGTCCAAAGTCAACTGCTTTTAGCCTCAAACAGTGTCACAACGTAGTTGCTGCCCTCTAAGGCTCATTTCAGCTTCCAAGAGGCTGCAGGGTGTCCAAAGCTGACCATCTGCAAGTGACAATACCACATGGGTGGCTGTGCTTGAAGCCTTGTGCTTTCCTCACAACCACCTTTACTAGGTGCAACCAAGTGTTTCCAGTTTCTATCCAGAGGTGGTGGCTGTCCTCCTTCACACAGACACTGAAACTGGTTGTGTCTGCACTTGGATTGGAAAGGACTTGGAAGTATGTGTGAACACAGTTGAGCACCTCTGAAATAGATACTGACAGCAGCACCACAGTAGTTTCTTCAGAGCCTGATGCAGTACCCACACAGGTTTGTACAGAGTGCCCTGTACAGTCTAAAGATGCAGGCAGTCTCTTGTGGATGGGTACAGACACCTCTGCCTTTTAGAGGAGATGTAACTTCCATTTTTGCCTGTTTTTCTGCTGGTTGTTCTGAATGCAACACATGCACTGCAGGGATCCCTGCACTGAAGCCAGGCCAGTTCACCTTCACCAAGGTGCCCAGGAGTCTACAGACTGGACAGTTCTTTCCACACAGCTGGCATAGCAAAGCAGGGTGGAGACAAAGCTGCACGGATTAAAGCCAATGCAGATCCTGTTTCTGCATCCACTCAGAAATCTGAACCGTGCATCAGCAGAGATACAAAGGTGAATCTGGGCTTTGGGGCTCTTCTTACAATAGAGATGTCCATGAGGGTGCATGGCAAGAGCATGTCTGAGTGAAGGGCCAGGAGAACCCTGCAGAAAAAGCATCAAATGGGAATGCGTTCAGGACTCCAGACAAATAACCAATCTTTTGAGCATCCTCCAGCACTCCCTGAAATGGCCATGAATACTAGTGGGTTGATCAGAATTTTAGGATGGTGCTAAGGGACAAAAGGAGGACTTGTAACTTCACAAGCACTCACACTCATGAAGTGTCTTTCATGACAGGAGGAGATTTTTTTTGGCACATACCTGAGAGAGAAAGGCTCTGCCCATGCCCACATATATGCTGTTTATCAATATTACCATGAAGCACCAGAGAAATGAGATGCAGCACTGTCCTATGTGGACCTACTGCTATTTTGTGTGAGTCAGTTATTCCTCTTAATCAGTGCAAAACATTCCTCTTCTCGCTGTGTTTATTCATGCTAGCTCTGCATCATAACCAGTTTACCCACCTACACTTTCCTATCATTACTGTGCCCCATTCTCCATTTGTTTGTTACACCCAGTGCTTGAATCATGCTTTAATTAGAATTTCCTCCAGGTAGGGACTCCATCTTCTTGAATGTTTGAACAGCACTCTCCAAAACAGGCCATGGGATCATTCTCAGGGTTCCTGGGCACATCTGTAACACCATTCCTAATGGGAGCAATACTGTGTTAAGCCCACTGTGACCTACAAACACCAAGCATCACGTAATTCAGACCAACCTATTTGCTTCTTCATTTAATAAAAGTACAGGGTATATTTTTTTAAATGCTTGTTTTACTTTGTAACATCACTATTGTACTCTTTTTGCACTTCCCATGAAATTTTTTCCACTGTTTGTAGCCGACTTGAGTGACTTTTCCATTTTTTCCTTGTGTAGCTGCCTGCAAATATTTTAAACAATTACATCCATAATGTCCATAATGGAAATGTATAGTGCTGTACAACATGACCCCTCTTAGTCCAGGAGTTATTCTGATATCCTGTGGCAAGTAATTCCTCAAATTCAGCCATGAGTGCCTCATCTCTAACAGCTCTCTGTTCAGTCTGCGTTGGACACAATGCAGAGCTTGCTGTGGTGTGCAGGGCAGAAGGGAAGTTCTCTGCCAGAGGCTTTTGATGTAACCTGTCTCCTAATGACTCCTGTATTTTGGAGAGATGGTTGTTTGTCCTTATGCTTCTGCAGGTCTTGAAAGCTTGGATTTTAGACTGGCTTCTGTATCAGCTGTGTTCCAGTGAACTACAACGCTGCCCCCTGCCCCCCCATGCACAGGGGTTTTAAATTGACCCTTTATGGCTGCATAATATTGATGAGTAGCCTGTTGAAAACCCCCAGATTATCAAAGAATCAACTGGGGGTTGGAAGTGAGGAAGACACAGGCCTTCAAAGTGATATTTAGTCTACTGTTCTAACAGATTGCTATAATCTAATCAGCCTGCATTTCAGAAATAGTTGAGAGTTTTGTTTTGTTATTGCTAATTCTGTTTCATTCCACCATAGATACCAGTTAATGGAGTCCACTTCCCCAGATCAGTTACAATGGCCAAAATAATAAAAAAAGAAAGTGGTTGCTATTTGTCACATTTCTGTGCCTTTGTTCCTTCCATACTTAAGAAAAGACAAATCTGTTTTATTCTCTCTGTCTGGATAGTTTCTGAAATATTTGTACCATCTTAGTGCTTTCACATACTGAGAAAACATTCTGAACAACAGCTTCACAAGAGTGCAGTTTTTGAAGTTTTTAATTTACAGAAGATTTTCTCTAAACAACTTGGCATGACTTCAGGAGAACTTTTCATGCACATATATTTTATTAATTCCTCCACAATACACTGCAGGCCAGAAGCTGAGAGAAGAAGGAAATAAGTAAGATTAAGGAAAGTGTGAAAAACTCTACTTTTCACAGCTTATGTCTTCCACCTTAGAAAAAAATATTGGAAGTGTTCAGGTTTTTACTATCAAACACTTTTAACCTTTCCTTACTTTTTCTAGTAGAGTGGGGAGATGGAAAAAAAAAAAGGGGAGGACGGCTAAGAAAAGAAAAGATGGAAATAAAAATTTTATCTTGTTCCCAAAGGCTGAAAATATTCCATGAAAATAAACCAAGGCAAGTTCTTTTGAGAACAAAACCAAAACCCTGAGAAAACATGGAGCACTTAAGTCAAAAATTTGTTCCAGTTTTTGTGGGAGAAATCTAGTTTGCCTGACTGACTGTGTATTTTTTTTAAGGAAAACGGCTAAACTGATGTAACTGGTTCTAATCCACTGGAAACAGCAGCTGAGCTCCAGTGGCACAGCTCTAAGGACTGCTGGTTTGGAAAAGATCTGTGAGCAGTGTGGAAGCTGTGGGAACTGTTGCCTCTGGGCAGGGCACACCAAGAACTCCAAGGTTTTGTTCTCTCCTCCTGCCCCTGCTCGGCACCAAGCAGCAGTCAGAGCGTGCACACCACCCTGCTATCAGCCCATATTCCTTTATTGCCTGCTCCTGGGCCACAGGCCAGCGGGACAGAGGCACTGCTGGGAGGGAGGGAACCCTCTTTATCAGTTGTTGTTTCGGCTCATTTCACTCTAATCGTGCTCTTTGAAAAGATCAGCCATTCCTTGCCTGTGGCTGAAATGGATGCCAATATTAGCAGGAACTGATTCTTTCTATATAGGGTTTTGCTTCAAGCTAAAAGGTAGTGAAATAGCAATATTTTTTTTTCCTAATAAATCTTACAGGATTTCTACAGAAGAGAACATGGAGAAAAATAGAAAGGAAATTTTGCTAAACCCAGAAGATAAAAGCATCAAACCCATCCAGACCAAAATATTTAACTGTCTTACAGACAGCTGAGTAATCTTACAGCTCAAATCCTCTTTGTAGCTATGTTTACTAAGGCATCATTATGGTGATTACAGTAATAAAATATTAATAAATATATAATAGTAATAGATGGCAGTAAAATTCTGCACTACAAGGAATCTGTTCTGGGGCTGACAACTTGTTCTTTCCCACCCAACTCTGTATATCCAGACGCCTAGGAGGCAGGATATGCAATTGCACAGGTGGGAGGCTTGACCCCTGGTGTGAATTCTCTCTGGCATCAGCCGGTTTGAAGAACAAACTGTAGGTATAAAACAGGAAGCCCTAGGAGGGGTAGCAATGTCGTGGAGATCAAGGGAGTGGAGCAAAGGGAAAGGCAAATCAGATAGAAAGGAAGAGATTGAACAGAAAAACAGCAAATAGTTCAGAGGATTGGCAAAGCTATAGGAACAGTATTACGGTGCAAAACTTTAGATAATTACTTCGAATGCAATAGTTTTATTTCTTCTGGTTGAACAACAAGGTGCTGCTTTATTAAACCACAGAAGCGATTCAAGCTCTTCTCTCGCGAAAGGGAAGAAGGCGGCAGCAGTCAGCGGCCGGACGCTCCCGGGCCTGGAAAGCCGGAGGAAAGCCGGAGGAAAGCCGGCCCAGGCAGCCCTGGGAGGTCTCTCGGCGGGAGCAGCTCCCACAGCCGGCTCGCACCGGCCCCGGAGGAGCGCGGGCAGCCGCAGCTCTGCGGGCGAGTGGCCCGCATGACCCAGCCCGGCCCCGCCCCGCCCCTTCCGCGCGCGGCTTCTGGCCCCACCCGCGGGACAGACTGCCCAATCCGAGCGCGGTGTGTGGCCCCGCCCCCCATACGCTGGCCAATCAGCGCGGGGCGCAGCGCCGCCGGCCGGAGCCGGAGCCGGAGCCTCGTCTCGGGAGGTGACCGGGACGCGCCCGCCGCCGGCGCCTCCGGCCCCGGGAGCGCCCCCGGCCCGGCCCGGCCCGGCCCGGCATGGAGGACTCGCACGGGGGGCGGCCGGCGCGGCGCTCCGCCCGGGCTACCAGCGGCAACGCCTGCTCCTGGGCACTGCCTACAGTGCTGCTCTGCGCTTACGGCTTCTTCTGCAGCGTGCGGCCGTCGGAGCCCTTCCTCACCCGGTACCTGCTGGGGCCGCACAAGAACCTCTCCGAGACCGAGGTACGGTGTCCCCGGGGGGCTTCCTCCCCACCGCGGGCTGTGTGTCTGTCTGTGTGCTGTGTGTCCGTGCTTTGTTCGCAGTACGGGAGTGCTGGCGGTTACCGCCGTCTTTTCCCTCCCGCAGGTGTTCAACGAGATTTACCCGGTGTGGACTTACTCCTACCTGGCGCTGCTCTTCCCCGTGTTCCTGGCCACGGACTATCTGCGGTACAAGCCTGTGGTCCTGCTGCAGGGCCTGAGCCTCATCGTCACCTGGTTCATGCTGCTGTACGCCCAGCGGCTGTGGGCCTTCCAGCTCCTTGAGTTCTTCTACGGGATGGGGACTGCCACCGACATCGCCTATTACTCCTACATCTACAGTGT
Source organism: Melospiza georgiana (assembly GCF_028018845.1). Lineage (NCBI taxonomy): Eukaryota > Metazoa > Chordata > Aves > Passeriformes > Passerellidae > Melospiza > Melospiza georgiana. The sequence continues at coordinate 86,371,275 of NC_080431.1, forward strand.
CGTCGATATCAACCTGTACCAGCAGGTCACCAGCTACTGCCGAAGTGCCACCCTGGTGGGCTACACAGTGGGCTCGGTGTCTGGGCAGGTCCTTGTGTCCGTGGCGGGATGGTCCCTCTTCAGCTTGAACGTTGTCTCCTTAACTAGCATATCCATTGCCTTTGCCACGGCGTGGTTCCTGCCCATGCCGCAGAAAAGCCTTTTCTTTCACCACTTCTCAAGTCAGCGGCTTAGTTTTGAAATGAAGGTCATGGACTGTAAAAATGGAGCTGCTGTCCAAGATCATCCCGACGTGCAGAGGGCACCTGGCTGGGAGGATGAGACAAAAGTTCCCTTAAATGGGGAGGGTCATCCAGCAGAGAAGCTGGTGAGTTGTGTCCTGAGTTTACAGGAGTAGAAGATGCCATACTGACGTGGTTGTCACACATGCATATATATGTATGTAGCAGTAGAGATGTAATATCTCTTATACATATCTCATAACAGCAAAAAAGTATTCCTTTACATATCCCTCTTCCTTACTTAGGGCACAGGGAGAATTATTACTGGCATCCTTTTGCTGTTTGAGCATAGTAGGCTGCTCCTTAGTTTTTCTGAAACTGCTCTTCATGTGTCACCATGGCTGCAGTTTGAATGCTCTGGGCATCAGATTTCCATCCAATGGTACAAAGCAAGGGACATCCCTGGGACACTAAACATTGAACATATGTCCAAACTCTGTATGTGCTTCTGGATGCACCCAGTGACTTGCAGAAAAGGGGCAGTTCTTCGTGTACTCGGATTTTGGCATTGTTACTCCAACTGTTGTGTGAGTTGTGCTGCAATATGCTGTGTAATAATTGGGGTTTACCATATGATCCTGGAAGGAAGCTGCTCTAGGAAGGAAACTGTAGTAATTCTTGGAGGCACTTGGAAGCAGACATTGATTAGTAATACAAGGGCAGAATGTGAGAAATTGCAGGAAGCACATCTGCATGATATCTGCTTAATACAGCCTCTGAGAATGCCAAGGCAGTGCCCTGACTTGTGGCTTTTGTGGGCTGCGTAACTTGGCAAAGTCATTTGTACAAAACAAGTGCAGGGACTCTTGCTTGGTGGAGAGATGTGCTGGTTCCCACCATGGGTGAGCAGCCTCCAGTTTTGGGGCCCAGTGTGAGTGTGTGGTTTGCCTGCTGGGCAGGTCCCTGCTCACCTCATTGCTCCAGGAAATGCAAATATGTGAAGATTCCTGGCAGGGGGATTCGAGGCCCTGGGGAGAGTCAGCCTTGCTCCTCAGACAGAAGGAGGCTGTACTGGTTCTGAGGACAAGCCAGAAGGTAAGCACAGCTGCTGGATTAGTCAGCAGTGGGTATTTCTTAGCAAGTAAGCCACAGTTAGCTGGTTTGGGGGAGGCAGCATCCAGAGCTGCTTTCTGCTTCTCCAGCTACAGCTGGGAATTAAAGGTATTAACATTCCAGGGACTTAATCCTACCCCATCCAGCACGATCATGTGTGACCAAGGATATTTTTACCCGAGTTATGCTTGCATGTTGAAGGGTATTTGTTAAGACAGATTCTGTGCCATAAACATAGAACTTATCCATCCCTTTTGTTTACCTTACTCCTCTCCTGAGAGAGTATGTGTAGTACCAAAGTAGTGGGGAAAAGTTTAGAAAAGGAGAGAGTACACCTGCCTAACTCCCCTGAGGTCGCTTACACCAGGTGCTGAAGGCTGAGAAGCATTGGAATGTGATGATTGTCCTTCTTGCTGAGGTAACAGCAACCATATTTCACAAACATGGATGGCTGAAGGAATGATTGTACTGGAGAGGCACTGCCAGAGCAGGGCAGGTGTGCCTTTCTGCCTTACCAGACACTCGCTCGGGGCTGAGCAGCCAAATCAGTTTTTGGGCTGTGTGTGACCGTTCCCTTCTCTTGTTTTCCTGTGTCTCATCTTGTGCTTTGTGTGAAATCGTCGGTGTGGGAGTTCCGTGTAAGGTCACATTGCCACAAGCTCACTTCTTCCCAAGTTACTCTGCTGTGTTTTGGAGGAATGGTATCCATATGCAGAGCAAGAGTTACACCACTGGCAAGGCACCGGTGGGACTGTGTGGTGTTTAATAAAGATGCTTAGAAATCGGTGACACTTGAAGGGGTGGAAGAAAGGAAGTTCAGGACAGGTTTCAGGCTGTGGTCTTTTGGAGTTTTAGTAGAAACCTTTTGAAATGAGTTTTATTGCTCATGGAAAATAGTATTTCCCAGGAACACACTGCATGATTCCCCCAGGGAAAGGGCATAATGCCAAGAGCTCAAAGTTGCTGCTGCTCTCTGGAAACCACTCTGAAACTGGGCATGTGACAGCACAATGTGCAATAGCTCAGTCCTGTGACAATGCTGTGTGTTTCCCTGCAGGGAATCCAAGTTCACAGGGACCTGAGGTCCTGTGTGGGCCTCGGGGCTCTGCCCAGTCTCACATTAAGTAACTGCTCCTCCTACTCAGACCAGAAGGGTCTTGCCCTACAGAGTCTACACTGTCTGTTCATGTGTGTGTGTGTGCAATGAGTGTAACCAGGAACTTTTGTCTACAAAGACATGCTCTTTTCCTCTGCTACTGTTGACATAAAGTGATAAAGAACTGTAATTTTATGTAAAAAGCAGCTGTAATAGTCTGTATGTAAAAAGATAGTAAGAACTGTAATATCTGTATGTAAAAAGCAATTTTGATTACTGTCATCCTCTGTTGCTAGAATTGATCTATTTTCAATTATTTTTAAGGGTCTGCCCCCTTGCATGCTCTTTCTAGAAAGATTCAGAGTGGAAAGCTTTATTTTTTATCTCCTGCCATTTGTCAGGGCACTTGTATGTGCAGGACCTGCCATTTGCAACAGCAGTGTCTGGTGGAAGTAGCTTCTCTTTCCCTTAGATCCCCAGGTGACATCTCTCACCTTCTTGAAGCCCTGGTGAGCTTTAACAGGGGCAGAGTGTGTGGTAATGAGCTTGCTTCTATGAGTACCAATGAACTCACAATGCCTGCTGGGGACAGATGTAGTTCCCTGTGCTACAAAATGTGGTTGAATTTGAATCAGGAGTTAAAAGTGTCAGTGATACTTTTTGCCTTTATGATGTAAATGGCTGGCTTCCAATCGTGTCTTGTCAAAGTGGATATTGTGTCCTGTTCTCTGATGTTTCTTCTGTGGTATACCCTTCAGTTGCTCACATAACACGTGGCAGTCCCTGCTGTCTGCCAGGGAGAGCCAGAGGTGAGGAGGTGCTTGGGACTGAGCCCTTCCCCTGCATGTAAGGGTTACGGCCCTGTTTGGCACAGAGATTGTGGGATGAGAAAGCTGTTTATGCATTACTGTGTAGGGGTTTGTATCCTAGAGTGGCATTGTCACTCACCAGTGATCAGACCACCTGAAAGGGGCAGTTTTGTGGAGTAGTGTGAAGTGTTCATAAACAAACACTTAACATTTCTCTCCCCTTCCTTCTCCAATCTATGCAGAAGCAGAAAGTAGACATCGCAAAGGTGCTCAAAGACCTGTGGCAGGACTTCGTGCAGTGCTACTCCTCCAGGACCATGCTCTGCTGGTCTGTGTGGTGGGCACTATCCACCTGTGGCTACTTTCAGGTCATCAACTACGCTCAGGGCCTGTGGGAGATGGTGCTGCCTTCTCACAACACGGACATCTACAATGGTGCTGTGGAGGCGGCCTCGACACTCCTAGGTAAGCTTCCTGCTTAGCTCCGGCTCTGCTGTGAGAAATGTCTTGTTTCCCTCAAGGTCACTAGAGCGTGATTTGGAAGTGCCATGCATTCCCCCAAGCATGCAAGGAGAGGTAAACCCTGGCATTTGGGGTGAGCCTTCCCTGACATGCACGGGTAAGGTGCTCTGTGAGTTAGTCATGGAAGCAGCCCTGATTCTTGTAATCCAGTACGTAGGTGTTTAGAGGAACCTCCCAAGGCAATCATCATTCTGAAATACTTGGCACAAGGCTCCAGGCATGTGGCTGACTGTCTGCTCTTGACTGTCACCATGACAATGAGGTTATGTTTGTTTTAGCCATCCAAAGTCAGACATGGGGTCCTGTGCGTTTGGTTTTTCTCCAGGAGCCTGTGAAGGTTTACTGTATGCACCCAGCATGCAGTGAGCCATGGTTAGTCATTTCAGCCCTGTTAGGAGCAGAAGCTATTAAGATGAAAGAAGTTGGTTGACTTGAAAGGGACAGGTAGGTCAGTGAACACAAGCATTTGTTTATGAAGTTGTTTAATACTGTTTCATTACCAGAACTAAGACAATACTATTTTAAACAAACTAACATACCCTTGCAGAGGTTTTCTAGATGTTGCTGCAGCACATCCCTTTTCTTTGATGGAGTCATTGTTCCATCATCTGCTGTGGGCATCACCTGCTTGGGGGCAAAAGAAACCAAGGTACACAAATTATTAGTGCTTCCTTGGGTGTGCTCAGCCCCTTCTTGAAGTTCAGTAGGAAGCTGTGGCTGGTTTATAGTTCTAGAAGCTGGTCCACAACCCATTGTTAGTTGGGTTTGAAACTGTTGGCAACTTGATGACTTTGTTCAGTCCTTGGTGTACTAAATCTGCCCTTAAATACCTTGCTGTCATACACTACTTCTCCACTATAGCATGAGCCTATGGCTCTTTCTTCTTGTTTGGATTGGCTTCCTCTACCATCCTACCTTTGTCCCAGTAGAAGAATAATTGGTATCAAGGAAAAGAAGACCCATAATGTGGCCTAATAGCAGCACAATTTTAAAATAAAAAAAGGGAGGGAAGGGTATTCTTCAAACCTTATAATGAACATCTTTGATAACAAGGTGCCTTTTAAAAAAGGCTGTGAACAATGGACCTAAACTCATAAGACTGAAGTTTTTAGTTTCCCATTTTGGTTTTTTTTCCCCTCAAGTATCATTTTTATAAATAGTTGAATCATTTTGGGTGATGTTTTCAGGTAAGTTAGCCTGAACTGCTCAAATGATAGAATCCTTCCAGTTGATAGAGATTAATTGCTTGAAAAAAAAGCAAAGTTTAATGAATTTATGGTCACAACTAAAAGCTTGAAGTGTGTGACAGGACTGGAAGTCCTAACACCCATTAAGAATGAGCATACAGTGACCTGACTTCCTAGGCAGTAGTGCAAATGCTCTAATTTCTGATTTCCAGTTTGAATTTATTAATGAGCTGTTTCTTTATCTCTGATGTCATGCCAGGGTTGTATTTTAGCACAAAATCTTTGCTCTGGGCCAGACAAACCAGGTTTTTCTAGCTGTTCTTTGGTAAAGTTAAGATCTTTGTTCTCTTCCTTAATTCTACAAGAACACAATGTGCCCATCTTTGCACCAAACCTGGCTTGAGTTTCATTCCTTTTGAAGGTGGATAATCTGAATTGCACTCAATTCATTGAGGCATCAGACTTACAGAAGAACATGCTGTTCACTCTTCCCCCTGTATTAGAAATCTCTCCTGCTGTGTCCTAGATCTGATTTGCCATTTTCATTGCTCTTAGTCATTCTGTGCTTAGTTAGGAGCAACGTTTGGCAAGCTTTTCATAAGGTGCTGTTGCAGTCCGTGCCCTGCAGAGGGGTTTAAGTTGACATGGTGACTCACGTAGCTGTCGGCTCCCTGTCCTGGGAAAGAAAATTAGGATTCCTTCTAGGGAGATCAGCTGACTGTTAGATTGCATCCCTGCACCTTCTTTGGAGTGTGGCAATCCTTTGTCAGGTTGGGTTGTGAAACCACTGATCAGCTGAATGTGTCTCATTGAAGGACACAGGCTGAATGTCTTAATTTGGCGTCAGGCTGATACAACCTTGGCGCATAAGGAAAATACAATTTTGTGAATTGCCATGAGATCTTCATGTCTATTCTCAAATATCAGAATTGCTGAGACAGTAGGAAGAATGCTCTAGGACTGAGCTTCTTTTTGCATTTCAGAGTTTTGCTACTGGAGGACCCAGACTTCCAAAGAACAAGATGTTAGTCCGACTTTAGTGGGAAAATACATCCTTTCCCTTGGCATAGTGCTGTTCTTCACCAGTCTGCAAGATTGATGTATGGTCTGACAGGATTGTAGTCTTGTGCAAACTGGTGGTGCATAAGGAATCTTGGTGTGCTTGAAGGTTTTCTAAGACAGCATGCCAGCTAAGCGCTACAAAGAGCTTAGATAGTGCACTGTAGCACTTTTGTGCAGGGGTCTACTGCTGAACACAATCCTGTTTTTCAGAAATGTCCTGTAAACCTCCCTTTCTCAGTATGCTGTTTGTCTGGTTTGCTGTGTACCGCCATTATGCTGTTGGTTGCTGTTTGGCTTATTTGCAGAACAAGGCCTACTTGGAATGGGAATTTTCTATTAATGTAATATGTATTTAGACTTCTCAGTAGTTGCAGCTATGATAGTGCATGAAACACACTTTGTCTGCTCATTGAATTGCACGAAATACCACATACTTTCCCATCCTCTGATTTGTCTTTTATCCCCATCCCCTCTTCACAAAATCCAGCCAGAGTTACCAACCTGGGTTGTAAAGGATTGTTCTTGCACAATCAATAGTGCATGATTATAACCTGTGACTAGGCTGCATTTCAGAAGATGTGGATTTGGACTCCTCGGTCTTAATCTTACAGCCCAGTGTGGAGATGACAGTAAATGTAGGTTTTTCTGCTTCCTGGGAGAGAGCTCTAACAGCTGTGCATTAAAGTGAGTCGTGCCTTTCTCCCTCCTACCCTCTGTTAAAGCACCAGTAAATAATTTGGTGAGCGCTTTTGAGAATCAGGGTTTGGATTTCTCAACAGAAATTACCCAATTATTGACAGCAGTGCCACAGTCAGGCACAGAGGAGTGAGTGGCAGTGATCTGAGGCCTCGGGCTGTCATGCTTCTGGAGCCAGAGAGGAGGCTTTAGAGGCAGTCAGCATTGACCTATGTATTTTTTTCCTGTTTCTGTAAGAGTAAATGGGAGTTTACAGCAGTGTTCTAGGTGAGGGAGGGGTCAGGAAGGAGAGCTGCTGAGGTGTTCCTACTTGTGCCCTCCACTTCATTCGTGTTAGGGGCTATAGAGCTCCTAGCGCACCACTCCAGATTGCTCCAACTGTAATTACTAAGATTTATGCTTTCTTTCCCCTCACAGGAGCAGTTGCAGTCGTTGTTGTGGGTCACATAAAAACATCCTGGGCAGTGTGGGGTGAAGTGGCACTTGCCCTGTTCTCTCTTCTTATTGCTGCTGCTGTGTATGTCATGGACACTGTTCATAACATCTGGGTGTGCTATGCATCCTATGTCATCTTCAGAATTATCTACATGATGCTAATCACAATAGCAACGTGAGTATCTCTGTAACCTGAACTGCTCTCAAGGTTACAGCTGGTATGAAAGTGGTGCCTTTCCTGTGGAACAAGAGTCTGTTGCAAGGGTTAGTGTTGTGATTCAGGTTGGAAACTGAGGCATGGAGATATATTTGGCTGGCAGTGTGCCCAAGCTTAAAAATCTTGTGACACTGAAGTGAATACTTCTAAATATTAGATAGTGCTGATTGCTAGGGGGATGTTTTTCATAAATGTGTCTGGGGTGAAGTGTTAACAAATGAGCAAAGGACAATGCTTTGCCTGGATTGAAGCATCAGCTTCCCCTAACCTGTAGGAAAACTACTTCGATATTATTTGTCACTTTGAGGAGGAAAGCTTAGCTGGTTTTGAACCACCAAATCGCTTCAAGACAGCTCAAGCACAAGGAGAGGGGTGATGCTGAAACTGGCAACTGCAAAGGGAGTTCTGGTTAGAAGGATGCAAAAGGTTATGGACCACACAGCAACAGATTGAAACTTTGAGATTCAGCCAGCTGCTCTCTGCGGTCAGAGTGTGTTGCGTCTTCTCCACGTGACCAGACCCTTTACATCAGACAGCTGGGCTGCTTCAGTGACACTGAAACCCACACAGCTCCCTTAGTGGTGTGTTGGGTTGTTTGTTTGCTTTTAAAAAAAGGGGTTGTATGTGTCTATGGGTCTCTTCTAGCTATTTAGTCCATTGTGATCCTATTTAGAAAAGGACACTATCTGTGCAAGGTAATTTAGCTGTGGAAAATATGAAACCAATCAATGTAACTCCTCAAGTTGCAAAGTTGTACTGTTCAGAAACGTTCCTGCCATTTATGCATTCCTCTACTTTTTCCCTTATGTTTCTGGTCATCTCTTTCTTTCCAGGTTCCAGATTGCTACAAATCTCAGTGTGGAGCGGTATGCCCTGGTGTTTGGGGTCAATACTTTCATTGCCTTAGGCCTTCAGACTCTGCTCACTGTGATTGTTGTGGATGCCAGTGGGCTTGGCTTGGACATCTTCACCCAGGTATGATAGATGTTCTTAACTGTATTGATGGGAGGTAGGGAAGGGAGGAAGATAAACCAAGCTGTAAAGCTTGTCAGCTACCTGTTTCTGGGTCAAGGATTTGACAGAGAAATAGCCACTGAATCCTGATATTTTAGAATGGAAGGGAACTCATTTATTTTATTAACATTCCTATGAATCTGGAAACTGCTTGGTTTAACCACTTCTTTTTATTTTCTTTTCTCTGCAGTTCATGATTTATGCCTCTTACTTTGCGGTCATCTCACTGGTGTTCTTGGTCAGTGGCATCTGCAGTATTGTAGAATCTTGCAGAAGACAAGAGCAGGTGCAAAGCAGATCTCCTGAAAGCCAGTAGTGTGCTAAGCGAAGACTCTTGGTGACTACATATGAAGATATAGGTCTGTTTTTAATCTCTGCCTTTTCTTCCCAAGGCAATCACCTTAATGGTATATGATCCATATTTATACTATATTAGTAGCACATTTTAGAAGGTAAATATATTAGCTCTTACGTAAGTAAGAACAAATATCTTCTTTCTAAAATGCCTTTTGTTCTTCTGTTGCATGTATGGGATGTGCAGCAAAGAACAGTAAGTTTTCTCAAAGAATGAGAACCTTGGGAGGTTTTAGTCTAACACTGTCCATCTGCAGACAGTTTTGTGATTGTCTGGTCAACTGCTGCTCTCTGTCATGAGGTGCTGCTACAGGGCAGAAATGAGGGCATGCTAACAGACCTCTCTGTGGAGAGCCCCAGACCTGGGATAGGAGGTGGCCTGAGGACTGTGCTCTGGCAGTGTGGCTCTTACTAAAGCTGCCCTGTGATGCTGGATGCTCTGTTTTAAGGACTGGTACACTTACATTTCTGCATGCACACATGCTTCCTAGAGGAGCTTGTACTGTTTTTCTGTTCCTGTCTATCATCCCTGCTGCCAGAGGTTTACCTTAGCTGATCATGGTTCTTCCCCAAAAACGTGTGTCCTGGGGCAATTTGTGGCACTGGTGGATGGGCTATTAGCGGCACTACTTGTTCCACAAAGGCCTGCGCCCAGGAAGGACTGTAACTAGAGGGAAGCTTAGAGGGAGTTGAACTGGGCAAAATGCTAATCCCCTTGGATAACTTTGCCTTTGTCCCTTAGGGCTGCAGGTTCCTGTGATTACAGGAGTCATTGCCTCACAACCCACAGGCTGGACTGTTTCAGGGATGGTGTATGTTAGCATACACTGAGAAGGAAGGTAACTCACAGGATTTTAAGTTATTCTTTGTGCCCTTAGAGAATTGTGGCTGTGGTGATTAAATTGACACCTTCAATTATGGTAGTTAGCAGAATGACTGCCTGAGGCTTTGGAAAATGACGATTTATGGTCTGTCATTTTTCCACTGTTATTTTAAAATGCCTTTATGCTTCTGGTGGGTCTCTGTCCACTAGTTCTACCTCTTCTTTCCACATGAGCAGAACAATGAATGTTTAGAGTGGGCAATTCTTTTTCTTGTCCAGTTTAAGCAATTTGGGACTTGCCTCATACTGGTTTTTTTCAATAATTTATTTTTTCCAAATTGCTTCAACACTGAAGAGGAGTTGCAGAGAGTTGTCCTGGGCTTGGGCACCTGGGTACTCAGGCAGCGTGACCAGAACAGCAACAAATGGCTATGGAGTGTGCTTGTTTCTGTGCAGGTAGTGGTGAGTTTAAGTGTACAGGAGAGCTGGCAAGGGAGAAGGTGCAATGCAGCCTTTCCCTCCATGCCTTCTCTGTGTGTTCATTAGAGCTCCTTTCTTCTTTCAGCTGAAGAAGCAGCTTTGGTTCATCACCTGCTTTTAGTGCCAAGGAGATTTTACAATATTGGGGTTGGGAAGGTGTTTTCCCCCTGGCTGGGACACTTCCCATCACTTTCTGTGAGCCTCAGCCTTTACTACGCAAGGTACATGATTAATGTGTTTGGCATGTGCTGCCTGGGATCCAGGGAGCCCTTCCAGGCCAGCTGCTCAGGGGAGCCCACTCCCCAAAAACTTTTCTTTTTGCACGCTGCCTCTTGAAACAGCCCCCTAAAGAGGGGCTCAGCTGCACTGGCATTTACACATGTGAACTTAACTGCCTTATCCTGAAATGGAAACTTGAAGCCACCCATGTAAATATTTCTTTCTCTGAGTTTTTTTGTTTTAAAAAAAATAAAATCTGAAGCCATGAAGTGCTAGATGATGAGCTGTCCTGGGATGGGATAGTGTGTCCTTTGTGTTCCTTGGTCTGATGGCAGTTGGAACAAAGCAAGGGGAATGGGTACACAGCACTCCTATCAAGTGACCAAAAGGAGCAGCTCAATTTTAATCATACTTTTCCTACAGAGGTCAAATCTTTGATGGGGAACAGCGCAGTTGTTTTAAAAGCAAGTCACAAATGAACTAATGACTTACAGCAATATCAGTGATTTTTGTACCAAAGTAATGAAACTGTGGTAACTACAATAGAAAGGGTTATGCTGTGTATGTCCACAGGCCCACAAGGTGTGGAAGCCACACCTGGATGTCATTCAGGTTCTGAGCTCTGCTGTTGCTTTGGTGATGAGGTGACTGTAGAGCCTGATTGGAGCTGTATGCAGAGTTAACAGTGATGCCTAGGAAAACCTGTAACCATGTGGATGTTGTTGGTTTCTAATTAAACAGCTATTTTTGTTAAATAAAAATACTCTGAGCTATCCTGTGTGGAAGATGGTTTTTTTCCTATTTTGATTCCCTGCTGATCATCGCACTGCTGCTGCAGGTTATTCTGAGCATCTTTGTAATACAGAGAAAAACAATCAAAAACAAAACATACAAAAAGAAGCAACGCTTCAAGAAGCTGATAATTGATGGCTGGCTTGTGTAGGTTTGCATAACTCTGTGCAAGTGTCTTGTTTTGGGGATTCTTAATGCTGAGCAGTCCATAAGCACCACTCTAATTCCAGTGCAGACTGGTCTGCAGACGAAGATCATCACTCATCAATGCAGGGTAGCCCTGGTCAGGACGCTCCAGTCTAACTGGGGGTGACAGTACAGGAAAGCAGGTGTAGGGTTTTCATGCAGGAGTGTTGGACTCATATAAGCCCAGAGATCCATGGATACTGCACAGGAGGACCTTTCTACTTACATGGACCTAATTGCAAAGTTGAGGCCTTAAAGGAGAAATGCTGTAAGCTCCCCATCCTGGCACACCCTGCCTTGGATGTGGCTTGTACCTCATAGTACAGGGTGGAGGGGTACAGTGGTTTGTGTAGGTAAGTAGCCCAACAAGCCCTGTGCACAACACCAAAACCAAAAAAGGGGTGTTCTTGGGAGGAGAGGGGGAGGGGAAGCTTTCTTAGACATGCTTCCTTCGAAGCTTTATTACTGAAGGATAAGACTGTTGGCATGTCAGGTCTGTTCTGAATTTCATTCATCTGCCTTCCTGGGTGAATACAGGAGTCAGCTGTGGGGGGATGAGTTTCTTGACAGAGTTGGGGATTAAAATATCTGCTTGCGTATGTCAAGAATTTAAGTAGTAGGTCATCCAGGTATAGCATTATGCTTAAGGTGGGTTCAAGTGTTTCTCATTGGTGCTGGTGAAAGGCTGCTCTCTCCTGCAAGTGAAGCAAGTCTGCGTGAACTGTGGCAATCCTTGCTCCTCCCATCACATCCTGCCACATCGTGGAAGCTGAGAGAGCTGAAAGGGGCACACAGCTGCTGTGAAGGAGCAGAATTTCTGCGCTGGAGACAGAGCATGCAGTGCCGTTCGGTGAAGATGAGATAAACACTACACGCGGCTGTCTGCCCGGGGTGTTGGGGCTGTTTCTTTGTTCCAGTTGATGTTTGGGGCTGCTGGAGATGAGTGTTTCAACTGAATCTCTGTCCTGCACTGGGCTTGCTGTGATGCTGGTAGGATGAGGTGTAGTTCCTGGGATCACTGCTACAGTGAGGGACTGGGTGCTGGGCTTGTTCCGCCCTAAAAGGCAGGAATAGTAAGAGCTGCCAGAGGCTGCTGTTTCAGGAGCAGCACCCAATGCTGTCCCCCTGGGCTAGCAGTGTCTGTGAGAGCCTGCCAAGGCAAGGCAGGGTTGCACTCAACCCCTGAAGTGGCTGTGTGCATGTGTGACACAGTCTGCTGCTCTGGCAGTGCTCTCAGGGAAAGGGAAGGGCTCTGTGTGGAAGCGGTTGTGTTTTCTTCTCTATTGGTGTGATCGTAGCCAAGCACTGGGAAGGAAAGAGGGACTTTGACTATGGAAGGGGCAGGAGACTGGATGCTTTGAACCCTGCTCCCAGTGGATTTTGACAGTGTCAATTGACAGTGTTTCCTGCACTACATAAAAAAGGTGTTAAAGTGCTTGCTTAATGCTCCTCTGGAGATGTTATGCAGCTTTTCTCTATGAAACACACTCACTGTCCATGAATCTGCTGCCTGAACATAGTGTCTGGTGCATTAGTGACAAGGAAAACAGCAGCCAGTATGCCAGGATCTGTCCTTGGAGCCCTGCACTGCTTTACTGCTGATTTCGTTGCATTTTTCATAACCATGCTCTGCAGCTTCCTCACACATGGGAACATCTGAAAACCAACATTTAAGATGTGGGTTAATGACTGCATAGATCAATTTTGATTGACCTTAAATCATTAAGTTAATATTAACAAATATCACAACTTGGCATCCCAACAATAGGGTCTAATCCTTGTCTTAATTATGCTGATTTGTAATTAGTCGCATAAAGCATCTCTTGTGAACTAAAAGGATAGAACTGGCTTTTAAGATGAAGGATAAGTCCTACAATAAAAGCAGAGCAGAAAGCCTTGGTATTGTACCCTGTTCTCTGTATTTTAGACTGCTATGAACTTGTCAAAATGAAATGTGGAAAGTCAGAAATTCAGCTTATTACCTTCAAGGATGGGATAACTGCATGCCCTGGGTGAGGTCACTGGTTGAAGTTTTGCCAGGTACAACAGGAACCATTGCCAAGCAGCTAACAGCATTATCTCTGCTAAGTGTAAGGGAGCCCTTCCAGCCCACTAGAACCAGTGTCAAAACCTGGTTTTCTTTTTCACGGTATGGTGTAAAATGAGCAGAAGCCCTGGTGTCATGGAGTCCTGCCTCCTCCTATTGCATGTGGCCTATGATGACAGACGTCTTCAGAGAACTTGTGAACTCCACCTTGAAGGGGTTCAGCTTTTCTGTCCCATATGACTTTGAGTGAAAGGGAGACCATACTTGAGTTACTCTGAGAGTTATCAAAGCTCTAGCTTCATGGCTGTTTTTCTGCCTGTATTTTCTTTCACTAGCATTAACCCTTTAGTACACGGGAGGTGCTGCCCTCTGAGGTGTGTGGCCATGACAGTGTAATCGGCACCACCTCAGTGCTGCCAGTGAGGCGAACTCCCTCCCTCTCTCTCTCCATCTTTCGTCCCAGAGGGGTCTATGCTACTGCAGCCCCGGCTGATAAGAAGGCTGAGGAGGGTCATTCCCCAAAATTCAGTGCTGGGAAGCCTCTTGTGATGCTGAATGAACTTTATCACCGTGAACAGCTGCTGACAGCTGCTCGCCTCTGCAGTGAGCTCTGTGTGTGCTCTGTGGGGAGTCTGGTGGTCACACATCTCTTTGGGGTCCTGCTGGCCTCAGGGGCACAGCATCCACTACCTGTGGGGTGTTTCATTCTCTCTAGAGGAGACTGCAACCTGCCACCTCCCTCCAGCTCCACTGAGGAGCCTCATCCTTCTCCCCCTGCCAGCCCCCCTCTGGCTCCATAGGTAAATCAGGGTGGGGTTCTTTGGCCTTTTTTTTTTTCTTTTCCCCAGATGGGAATTAATTCAGGGCATTTCCTGTTTTGCTTTTTTGTTTGTTTGGTTTTGGTTTTTTGTTTGTTTGTTTGTTTTGGGGTTTTTTTGTTTTTTTGTTTTTCATTTCCAAGTTCAAGGAGCAATGTGTGGTTAACACAGAGAGGTATGTCTCTGGAGATTCAGTGCTGTCTTCATTAGTGGTGAGACGCTGGAACAGGTTGTCCAGAGAAGTTGTGGATCTCCCAGCTCTGGAGGTGTTCAAGGCCAGGTTGGATGGGGCTCTGAGCAGCCTGATCTTGTGGAAGGTGTCCTTGCCCATGGTTGGAGCTTCAAGATTCCATTCCAATCCAAGCAATTCTATGATTTTGTGATTAACAAAAGCCCAAATCCTGACACTGCTGCCTCTTGGGCTGATCCGATTGCTCATTGCCAGCCGGAGCATGATGAATAATACAACACACAAACCGAGGCTGCTTCCTCACGGATACATAATTTAACAGCATCAGAGAAGGGCTTTCGGCTGAGCCGCTTGCCGCACTCCTGCCCCTCCCCTGGTGCGGTGTGTACTCCCGCTCCCCTCAGCGTTCTGCTTCCCCACAATTGCCAGGCCTTAGGTGGAATTGTGCCACAAGGAAACGGGAGCACAGGGGGTGGGGGGGGGGGGGGGGAGGCCTGCCTCCATGGCAACAGAGCGGTGCGGCCCAGCCTACTCGCGGGCGCCAGAGCCCAGCAGGAGGCGGCGTTTGTCCCTCGGGAGGCGGCGTTTGTTCCTCGGGGGGTGGTGTTTGTCCCTCGGGAGGCGGCGTTTGTCCCTCGGGAGGCGGCGTTTGTCCCTCGGGAGCCGCCGTGGCGCTGTGCGGTTCCGCCGCTGCCACGGCAACCGCAACGCCCGGCGGTGGCAGCAGCTCCTCGTCCCCGGCCGGGAGCAGCGGCGCCGGCGTGTCCCAGGGGAGCAGGGAATGCTGGTGAGGACGTTCCCCACTGCCTCGCGTGGAGTTCGGGTTCGTGGATCTGTGTATGCGTGTATGTTTTAGTGCAGGACAAAGAGACAGAAATCCATCGCTCTGTCGCGCCTTTTGTTGTGACTGTGCCTGACCGTAATCGCGTAGAGATGTTACTAAGTCGTGCAGATCAAATGGTCACAGCGCACACCCTCCACAGACACACCCCAAGTAGAGCAGAAGCAGGTGTAAATGAAGATTTGAGATTTTTCTGAATACTTTTGGTCCCTCTTAATGCTGAATCCCTTTACTTCATAATATCCAAAATAGAATAGGAGCTGATTCAGGATTTTCTGGTGTCCCTAAGGCACCAGAAGGACATAGCATAAGAAGGATATGGAACTGTTGGAACAAGTCCAGAGGAGGCCACGAGGTTGGTAAGAGGTCGGGAGCACCTCCCCTGTGGAGACAGACCGGAAAGGTTGGGGCTGCTCAGCCTGGAGAAAAGGAGATTGTGTGGGAACCTCATTACAACCTTCCAGTACCTGAAGGGACCCATAGGGAAGCCGGAGAGGGGCTCCTTGTCACGAACTGCAGTGGCAGGACAAGGGGAAATAAGTACAGACTGAAAGAGGGGAAGTTTAGGCTAGATAAAAGGAAGAAATTCTTTACTGTGAGGGTGTTGAGACCCTGGAACAGATTGCCAGGGAGACGGTGGATGCCCCATCATGGAAAGTGTTGAAGGCCAGGCTGGATGGGGCTTTGAGCAACCTGGTCTAGTGGGAGGCGTTCCTGCCCATGGCAGGGGGAGTTGGGACTAGATGATGTTAAGGTCCATTCCAACCCCTTAACATTCTATGATTCTATGAAACAAGTCATTGAATTGGAAGTTCTCTCTTCAGCCATGGCTACTTTATCTTACAACAGAAGAAGTTGATTTTTATGCTGCTCCCCATTATTACACTTCACCTAAATAAATTAAGCAGCATGTTCAATGTGTTTGTATTGAGTGCCGCAGACTGATGTGAACATATTTTTTTAAAGGCACAATTCAACTGAGCAGCTTTTGTATCTGCTTATCATACTAATGAAATCACAGAGAAATAGTTCTTTTGTGCTGAATATGCACTAGAGCAAAGTAATCTCCATTAAGATCCATTGGCATCACCCAAACCAACGGTATTTGTTAAGGAAGGGGCATTTCCCAGCAAAAATCATTACGGGTTATATGAGGTGCTGCAGGAAAAACATGATGGAAATAGATACAGTGTGGAAAGCCAAGGCAACAGTCTGAATGAGCTCTTGAAATTTAAATTCTGAGAAATCTAGTGTGAATGAGTGATTCCAGTGGCAAGTGGTAGCTAAAAGGAAGTGAAAAAACTGACAGATTTTCTTGAACAACATATGGATCAGAGAAAACAAAGAGCTTTTAAAAGTTTCCGTACAAACCATTTTGCAGCAAATGCCCAGCTTTATTACAACTGTAAACCAAATCTTGACTAATCTTTGAGGCTTAAAAGAACATCACTCTTTACCAGCATAAAATACTGAGTTCTAAAGAGCAGAGCTGGTGTTCCTGAGAATAAATAACTGAGAACTCAGAGATGCTCATCAGAACTCAAAACAAAAGCTTGGAAGAATTTAAGCAACATCTGCTGGATGAAGGGGTTTTTACAAAATGCATAGATGGATTTGACAGTTCAGGTGCAACCCTTGTTGATTCTCTGATTCTGTGATTCTTGTCTGGAAGGGCAGGATGGTCATACAGCAAGAGTTTGCTGTTCTAGGGCAAACCAGAGTCAGAGCTCTCCCTTACAACCCATATTGTCTTGCCACGTCATCACAGAATGTTAAGGGGTTGGAATGGACCTCATCAAATTGTGACCTTCGTGCCATGGGCAGGGACACCTTCTGCTAGACCAGGTTGCTCAAAGCACCATCCAACCTGGTCTTGAAGACTTTCAGGAATGGGGCAGCCACAGTTTCCCTGGGAAACCTGTTCCAGTGACTTACCACCAAAACAGCAAAGAATTTCATCCTAATATCTAACCTAAAATTCCCCTCTTTCAATTTGTACCCATTACTCCTTGTTCTGTCACAACAGTCATGATCTTTGGTCTATTGAAAATGACACAGAGTAATTCTCCTAGAGACACATAGAAGTGGCACCTTCCAGCCTACAGCAGATGGTACAAAAAGAACAGGAATGTTGAATAATTGATGTTTTCTTCTTCTGTGCTGCTTTTATAAAAAGTAATAAATTATTGAAGAATGATGAAGGGCTAAAGCTATAAACAGAGCAGAATCAGCTCTCTAGGCTTGTGAGTGTGTCTGCATCTTTAAACTTTTGCATCTTAGATGCCTTGTACTGAGAGAGCTGAGCTGAGGGGCAGCAGGCAGTCAGCCTGAAGCACCAAGCACTGGCAATTAAGCAGTCCTTCAGGAGCTGGTGGCAGCTGTGTGCTATGCAGTACAAAGATTTTTTATAAGATTCAGTCCTTTAAAAGACTCAGTCCTGCTCATCTTCAGTCTTGTCATGAGCATGATTATATCTAGCCTGATTAACATGTTAATGAGTGTTTAAAGTTATACTGGATTTAAACAAGTTAAGGTATAAGCAAGGTAAGATACAAGCAAGAAGTTGTAGCACTTCTAGCTAACATAAAATGGTGGTCTCTTTGTCCAAGCCCAAGGCTAACTGTTAAGAGATCATGAGTTCTTGTTTAAGCTCTGTCAGAGACATTAAATTCCCTTGAATTGCTTTAACTCAAACTTTCTTCCAGTAGCCAGAGCTGGAAAGGCCAAAACCAGTCATGTTTGTGAGCCATTGGTGATCCTTAGTCCTGAGGTGGCACTGTCTAACATGCTTGTATTAATACTGCTCACAAGTTGGATGGGGGTGTCACTACAGTTTGAAAATGTTTTATTCCTTCTCCTTTTTGTAGTATTACTCTAACACATCATCAAAATGAGTGAAAAGGAAGCTCAAGGAGATGTGGGTGATTCAACAGAAAATGCAGAATATGAGGATGATTTTGAAAAAGACCTAACTGATGAAGAAGAAAAACAAAACCCTGGTGAAAAGGAGGTATTTGTTACGTTAAATACTAGTGGTGTTATTTAGGAGACAAAATTTAGTAATATTTGGAATCATACAAATTCAGTATAGCTTGAAATGTGTAGGTGCATTCACTGAATTTTGACAAGAAAAGTTATTTGGATTTATAGTGAAAAACATTTCAGTAAACTGATTAGTTTGGTTCTAATATCTGTCAAGCAAAAAATTCAGTGTTCACTGAAAATGTTACTTTTTTTTCAAAAGTACTTCTGTGTTCCATTAACTGTTTGTATAACACCCATTGCAGTTTTATGCTGTCACTAATCACTTTACTGATTAGTTAAACTTTGTGTGAATGTGAACATGAAGAAAATGAAGAGACTTGTTAGTGCCAAAAAAGCTGTTAGTTATGATGTGCACTATTTGACAACCTGGTTTAGAATGCAGATAGTTTGTACTCCTCTTCTCTCTCACTGTTTCTTTCCTCTTTCTTTGATAACTCTTCTGTTGAGAGAAAAGACTAGTTTATTTTATTTTTTTTAGAATCCTGAAGAAAAGGAAGAGGATGTTGAAGCAAAAATTCGTAAAACATCAGACAGCTTTCAGGAAGACAATGAAGAAATGAAAGAAAATCTAGATCAGCCTTCAGAGGAAGATGTAAATGTGAAAGTATTATACTCTAATGAAAAGTATTTGCAATCTGGGGCAGATAGTGAACAGGACGACCATGAATCTGATGCTGAGAGAGAAAGCTCTATCCAGGAATCCAAGCTGGAAAATGAGCAGGAACTGGATGAGGGAGAGGATGAAGAAATAAAGCGTTACGTCTTGGAAAAGATTGAAGAAGCCAACAAAGAGCTGGAAAATCAGGCTCCTGTGCATGGAAAAAGAGAACGGAAGTTAAAATTTGTGGATGAGGTGGATCTTCATCCAAATGGTGCTGAAGTTGGTAACACTGACCTTGTAAGAGGAGACGTTTCAGATGGGCTGTCTCAGCTGAATATTTCTGACAAAGGACAGAAACACACATCACTTTCAGAACGTGCTGGCTCAGGTGAGGAGAAGACAAATGGTAAAGTTCTAATCGAAATAGATGGAAAGTTTGAAC
Organism: Melospiza georgiana; assembly: GCF_028018845.1. Lineage (NCBI taxonomy): Eukaryota > Metazoa > Chordata > Aves > Passeriformes > Passerellidae > Melospiza > Melospiza georgiana. The sequence continues at coordinate 86,390,485 of NC_080431.1, forward strand.
TCTTAAGTTTATGTGATATTGAAAGCTAGGGCATTTTAGCCCCAATAAGTGTTTATTTTACAGATATTGAAACTCAACAGACTTCAGAACCCACTGACGCTCAAGGGAAAGAAATGCCTCCATCTGACTCTAACCAGCAGCCAGATTCTGCTTTGAATGGTGCAAAAAATCTGGGAAAACAGAAGACTGAGTCTGCAGACGTACCTGCGAAAAGCTCCACTTACACTCTTACTCCCAGACAAAAAGAATTAAGGAAGCAGATAGAACTGAAGAAAGAAACACTGAGGAGACGGGTAAATATATAGAGAAAAGTAAATCACAGTGACCATCCTGTTCCTCTGCTTCACAAAGACCATGTGCTCAGGGTATTTACACCTTGATAAAACACCTTGATAAAAGAGGCAGCAATAATAGTTGCAGTAGTAATAATAACAACAATAATAAAAACAACAATTCTCTGGGGTTTATATAGAATCTTTCAAAGCTCCTTTCCCAGAGTGGCATAGGACCATGCCTTGCTCAGAGGAGAAATGAAGTGTTTATTTAATGCATCCTTCATAAATGGGCCTTCTTCTGTTACAGTTTTCTGACTGCTTTTGCTTCTTGGCTCTCTCTCTACCTGTAGGTTCTCTTACAGTCCTACAGTTTATGGAATGTAGCACATGGTGTCACATCTGCACATATTATACTGCAGTGCAGGAATTTTATATGAACCACAGTAAGGCTGGGGCACATCTGGGTACTGAAGAAGTATGGATTGGGCAATTATCACACGGGAGAGTGCTCAGTCATAATATAACATTTACATAGTAGAGTGACTGTAAGAACCCTTTTAATTCTTTCTCAGCTCATTACACAGAAAAAAAAAATACAATAGAGAGTCAGCCTCTGATAGCTGTAATGAGAACTTCAGAAATCTTTACCAGAGAGTTAAAAAATGTTGATGTTTTTTTCTTCTTTTTGCATTATAATGATACAATTACAAAAAGGTAACTTGTTATGTGAGTTACTCTATAAAAGCAGCCTGAAACATCTGCCATTTTTCTCTGCCATGATGTACTAATTAAGCTGGCTAAGTAGCTTCCAAGGTTACTTTCTATCTGTGGAAAGAGCTCTAGCCTGCTTTATTTGAAAAGGTTGCTGAGGCTCAGCTTAGTAACGAGGGGAATGAAATCTGATGAGGAATTGAAGTGGTTTTTTTGTGCACACAAGATTAGATCTCTTGAAAACATGCTCTGTATATTAAATGTAAAATGTAGGGTGGTGAGGGGAAGGAAGGTTATTTTCCTAACAGTGTGTGCTAAATTTTTTCCTTTCTTGGCTGACTTATGGAAAAGTAAGCATGTGTTACCTTATTTCTTCATTCTGGAATTGAATTCTTCCATTCTGTGATGGATTTCACAGACATTAAACATTTCTTGACTTTACTAGAATCTATCTGCTTCATTTTGGTGGCGTTTCTTTCATTCCAGTAAATTAGAAGTGGTAAGTTGGAGGATATAAGGAAGTTGTATGTAGGTGGGAGGAAGATCATCTATTTGCAAGATCAGATTTCTCGAAGTATTGAAATGAGTTGGCATTATAGCTTTTGTGTCAAGGAGAGTAAATCCTGGTAAAAAATGTCTTAATTAGCTTTCTGGAGCATTAATTGAAACTTTTTCTCTTCCTTGTAGATACTTATCCTTAGCTAAAATGTAATTAATAAGTAAAAGAAACTTTTCTCAATTTTGTAAATATAAATTTGTGCACTTGAAAAAAGCCTGAAGCTATTAATATTCCTTAAGTCAATTCATTGCAACTTCATGTCCAAAAAAGGTCCTCATAAATAAGGTAGTGCCTGCAATCCATGTGTTGCCAAATATCCTTTAGGGTTCAGTGGTCCATCAAGCCAGAGAGCTGCATTTATTTTTAAAATGTATCCATTTAAAGTGATTCTAAGCTAACTAGAGATATTGGGCAGACTTAATTTTAAGAGTTTTTGCCTGATGCTATTTGAATGTCTGTTAGTCAAGAGGTGTCATGGAAATGGAGGTAATCACAAAAAGGGCTAGACTGAAAGTGTCTGAATATATCACAAGCAGAAGTGCTCCAAGCAACTTCTTCCTAAATGTTGTATCAGCTGTGATGCAGTTTTTGAGTATTCTTGTTTCATCTGTATTTTAGTGTGTGTCTCACACAATTCAAATGGCTTATTTATTGCCTGCAACACTCTTTGCAGATTAGGATCATTCTCTTAAAAACCAAGTTTATTCAGTTTTCTTTCCACCTAAGGAAGAAGAAAAGAACAAGGAACTAGAAGAAATGAGGAAAAGACAGAACGAAATAGTTTTTAAAGCATGGTTACAAAAGAAGAAAGAACAGCTTCAACAAGAAAAGCGAATTCGTCGTGCAAAGCGGCTGGAAGAGCTGAGGCTCAAAGTAAGGTCTCCCTAATCTGGAACTGGGATTTGTGGTGCTCTTGTTAAATAGGAAAGCCAAATTCTAAACCTGCCTTCTTAGCTAAATGTGTGAAAATTTACAGCAATGGGAAATGTTCTTGTTACATTGTTTTCAGCGAAGAGGTAGACCTGCAGGTTTATGATTGATCTGTTTAGCAGAGTGGCTTGCAGTGTAGAAGCAGCACACATGAATTTAACTATAAAATCACAGGGGATACAGTGATGTTCCCATATACCAGGAGAAGGCCTTGATTGAGCCCTGAGTGAGCAAGCAGCGAGAAGACTACTTGGAGTGTGTTTCTTGCCATCAGAACTTGTTAGTAAGCAGTTAATGCACATGACCCAATCAAAACCTGGAGATTCAGATGCTGTTCTAAAGAAAAATCTAAATTCAGTACTTTTTTTAACATGGTGCTTTGAATGCTTGCTCATGTATATATTCTATGCCAGATTAGCATATGCTCTAGTGTGTTTATGAAGTGTATTTCATGGAGGGAAGATGCCAGCAGAATACAAAAAAACCCTATTATAATGAGATTTACTTATTATTTACTGATAACCCTTGTGTATACATGTCTTTTTATTAATTAGGAGGTGCACAGGGATCCAGAAGAAGCCTACAGTTTATGGCTTAAAAAAAAACACCAACAATACGTGAGAGAAAGACGGATAGAAGTCTTGAGACGCCAAACTGAAGAAGTGGCCTTTTATCCAAGCCCAGAGGATTGTGACAGAGCTTTTAGAGAGTGAGTGGGGTCATTCCTAAGAGACCACATTTGAAACTTCTGTAGTCTGTAATCTCAAACTGTAGCTGTTTTATGGTATATCTTTGCTACAGAAGTCCTCATTGTTTTGGAGGGGGATTTTTTTCATATGAATATGCCCTTTTAAACTTACACCCTAAAAAAATACATCAGCTCCTTGATGTTGTTTGTTCACTGCTCTGAAATTATTTGTCAGAACCTGAGAGGAAAAGAGTGAATTACTTTTGCTAAAAAAGGGATCTTCTCCTCTAACCCTTTTTGCCAGTTCTGGAGCGACCTTGGGTTGATTCAGTCCATGAAATGAGCATAAAGCTAATCCAGTTTAACAAAAGGGGGGAGGTAAAGGTGTGTACAGAAGGAGAGGAATTGGGGTGGGAAAGTAGTGCTTCCTGTGTTTGGGTATGGCAGGCTTTTAGACTGTCTCAGCTATGACACCCAACTTCACCCTACGAGACACGGTGGGCCACAGTTAAGTGGGGGACAAATCTCCTTTGAATGGATAATGTAAAGCTTGAAATTACAACTGCCAGTACTTCTGGTCCTCTTTCTCTCTCCACAGATGGCTGAGAAGGAAGAGAGAAGAGAAACAAGCAGCAGAACTAGCTGCTAAAGAGAGAGCAAGGCAGCTTAGATTAGAAGCCAGAAGAGCAAAACAAATGCGGAACATCCACTATATTTAATTCAGAGCCCAAATTCTTTTGTTTCTCAGATCATTACAGTTGAAAATTTGATGTAGCCAGAGTTCTTGGTGACAGTCTTCTTAATTTTTATGGCTTGAGTTTTTGTCCTTTACAGCTACTGACTTTTTGTGGTGTTTTTAAAGCTTTCAAGCAAGTTTAACAATTACCTTCAGTGACAATGATTTTATTATCTATTTATTTGTAATTTAGTCAAAAAGCCTGCTTTAATGCATAACTCAGGGATCTTCTTGGTTTAACCAAATCAAAATGAGTGCAAGATGTATAAATGAGGGTGGCAGATACACATTCCCTTCTTTAAAAGGCACTTTATACTCATCATGGATTCCTGGATGCAGGCTATTGTGTAGAATGTTAAATTTTTGGTGGATTAATATTGCTGTTTGATACTGCTAGTGATTGACTGTGCAAGGTGTTATATTGTTGGAAAATGATGTTTCTTGTACCATGTCCTATTGATCCATTGACCAGCTCTAGACCAGAGGACTGTGTTCTTTTAGGTTTCTGGAAAGTGGTGATTGAAGACTAATGTGTAGGTGATCATGCAACAGGTTTTGAAACTTACTTCTGTGAGTCATATTCAGTAGCTCTCTATTCCACAGAATTAAAAGCTTGTGCAAATTATGACCTTTTTCCAGTAGTAAGGAAGCTAGGATCCTTATATAAATGTCAATGTTTATTATAATAAATCTACCAAAGTACATGGCCTTACCCAGCTAAATTGTGAACTCTTGATAGAGATCATGCCAAAATCTCATGAAATCATGAAGTTAGTGAACGAAGAAGAGCATTCTGTCCAGCTGTATGCCCCAATGGATGTCATGATCCTGGCATTGCTTTTAAATTTTTCAGCATTCACAGTGTATTCTGGGAGCACTGCAGTAGACAGAAGTGTAGTAGATGCAAAGCTGATTTGTTGGTAGTTATTTTTCTTGGTTATTTCTGGGGCTAGTTACAGGCATATTGAGAGCGTTGGTGTTGGACTGGAGGCTGCTCTGTTGCAGCTTTTGCCAGCATAGAGAGCAAGCATGGACACAGAATGAAAATTTCACATGCTCATGGGACACATAAGTAACAGGTGACTTCCTCCTCCCAGTACCTTTCCCTGACACCAAAGGCACAAAGAGCTTTTTGTGTCTAGCAAGCAAATTCAGGAGGAACGCTTGCAAAGGTTCACACACACCATCTCCCTCATTGTACAAAACTACAAAAGAGATGCTTCTCAGTGCCTCACACCAGCAGAGTGAAGAGTTTTACAATTCAATGTCATTTAGTTCCGTTTATGTTACAGAGAAATCTGGGTCAGAAATGTGATTTCATTAAATCCAGAATTACAGCTTGAAAGCAAGCAAAGGAAGTTTATTGTAGCTTTCTTCATGTAAACCAAATCAGAAGCAGCAACAGCAAGAACTTACAGCTTACATATTCTGATCCTGGGTATGAGATTCAAAAGAAAACTGGGTAAAAGCAACCATTTCAGAAACCTTCTCCCTAAACTAGACAGCTTCATATGGTAAATTTGGGGGTCAAACTAAGAAACTTAAATAGGCTTCTGTGGATTTAGCAGATTGTCTCCTAAAAGTTCTCTTCAAACCTATGTAAAGAACTTCAAATCTACATCAAGATTATAAAGTCATACAAGTAAAAAAATACTTTTTTTTTACCAGTACCTATGCAAACTTAGTGCTTGTCTTCACCTTCCCATAATACTCAGGAAGACCTTGGGCAAGGACTGAGTCCTAATGCCAGGCCAGGATTCAATGCTGTGTACTAAAGAAGTATGTCAGTCTGCCCTTGCTGAGGATCAGCTATGCAGCAACTTCACTCTAGAAGCTGAAACAATGGAAAAGCCATTATTTCAGCTCTATGGCAACACAAGAAAAACCTGACCCCACAGAGTTTTCTAAAACCCACTTGAAAGCAGTTACTACTTATATATTATAGCTAGAGTTCATTCAAGCTTTATCTCCTTGACAGGAGGGCTGACATTGCATATACTCTTGCTTTCAGAACTTACAGATATGAAGAATCATTGCACATACTCCTTTTTATAACTAAATTTAAAAGGTAGAACATAGACTTGAGGGCTGGCTGTTCGTTACCTTGGCTAAACTTAAAAACCATTTACCATTACTTTAAATTTAGACATAACTGATCAGCACTTCATTTGCTTTGGTATGGTAACACTTCTGTCTCCCTCTAAAGGGAAATTCATTAAGATTTGCTAATAAGACTATAAATGTCAAATAGTCAAGAGCATCTCTATGCTCTATAAATTAGACCAGCATAATGTTTTTCGTCTTGCCTTTGTATAAGAAAATAAGCAGCTTTCCCCACTGAGAAGTGGTAGAAGCATCCCAGAGACTATGGAAATCCTGTCAATCCGTAACTTCAAGAGGTAGAGAAGCAGAAACTGAATAATTTCCAATGCCAAACCCACCCGTTACGGAAAAAGGACAAAGGGAAGCCTGCTGAACATCAACTAGTGTAATTCTTCAGAAAGAATGCAGGTGCACCTTCCTTGGCTGGGCTTTTAAAGGGCTATCAGCTCTCCTTGACAGTGATTGCAACAATTGAAGGTGACATCTTCATATCTTGTATATGGGTGAAACCTTCCAATACTTTTCTTTGTGGAAAGGAAAGAAGATGGAGAAGTCTCAGAAAAAGAAACTTCTGTTGATGTTTCTGGATGTGCAGCTGGATCCAGTACACGTAGCATCTAAGGATGGAGAAATTGACACTGAAAATACTTTTATACAATTTAATGTGCTTTTTCTTTCTCTTAAGAGCTAGGATTTCTGCTCAAAAGCCATTTGTCATCTTTTTTCCAACGTGAAAATGAAACATCTGTTTACCCAGAACTTTAATATAAAGATTAACATGCATCAAGAGCTCTTACCATTTCAGCCATTTTCTCAGCAGGGGTATTGCAAAACTCCACAGCTGTTGAAGTCTTTTTTGGACTGTTAGTGCCAACATTTCCTAGAAGATGTGAGCTTACAGCTTTGGCTAGCTTACAATTCACAGCTGCTAGCTCTGTTGTAGTGTAAGGCTGGGCACTAGGATAGTATGTCTGTTGTCTCCCCCACTGAAGAGACACCATGAGCTCCTCCAGCAGCCTGTGCAGAAAGAAAAGAAGCACTGCTAGTGGGGTGTGTATATTCTATATTGTATAACCAGCACCCAGCATACTTCAGAGGAATCATCTCTTCCCAAGGCTTACTGCATAAGCTAAACCTTAAACCAAAGAAATGGACCAAAAAAAGTGTTTAAGAACAAGGAGACAAATGGGCTATTCTCCAAGCCAAGGCCTCACCAACACAGGTGATTAATCCCGGGAACACTTATTTGACATCTGGCAGAATAAGCACTATAAAGTTCATGTAGGTAGAAGAATCACTTCTTTGATATTTTGCAAGGAAACAGAGAAGACTTGAAGTCAAGTCAGTAAGTGATTAAAGAAAGAAAGCCTGAGGATGTGAGGGATGTCAGTTCCATAGTTTATTACCCTTAAGACCTCAGACCTCTAGAGAATGAAGCAAGTACTCTATTACTTTTGCTCTTTCAGCTCTAAGACTGGAGAGTGACCATACTATACATCAGCATTAATTGATTTTTGTGGAATATCAGAGGAAGAAGGGAAAGTTATTTGATTCTCCTCTAGCCTAAAATAAACTGACAAAAATGAAGTTTGCACAGAGGTAATCTGGATTGGAAAAATCATACTTGTGTGTATCAATCATCTCTTGACGGAACTGATCACGTTCATTCAGCAAGTCCTGGATTGCACTTTGTGCATCCCTGGTTTGGCGCTGAAGAATTGCTCTGGTATTGGTCAGTTCATCAGCCATCACCCTGCAAAGGAAATCTCCAGTCAGTAGTGCAAGTGAACAGCTTGAAAGTCAATTTTTCTACTACAGACCATAATTTGTCTGCTCAAACTGTCTGCTGTTCTCTGTCCCCTCTCCCATGCAGAGCCTATATCAACCTAATAAGGAATAATTTCTGTTCAACTACAGCCAACACCAGTGCAAGATTATGTTTTGACTGAGTTTAAACAATCTTAGGTCACTTAATATAAATCTAATAACAGACATTTCAAAACACCTTGAGAAAGTGTACATTGACAAGGTTCCTGTGAAAGAAAAAGCTAAATACATTTTTCTTTTATTAACAATTCTCACAAGTATGTTGTAATCACGTCTGTTCACTCTTCTCTAAAAATGGAAGCTATGGCTGTAGACTGCATTCATTTACCTCTTTGCCCTACCCAGGGGCTATCACCAGATGCCAGATATGAGTGTTTAAGAGCTACAAAGGAGACAGCTGTTGTCACATTTGCTATACCATGAGGCTTGGCACTACCCCTCCAACAGGCATTTCAAATGCCTGTGATATTCCAAATGCAAAAACCAGAATAACATTTTAAATAACCACCAGTTAGAAATAGGAGATAAAAATGAACCAGAATGTTACAATATTGAAGAGTGTTACTTCAACCACACTGCTGAGACTCACAGCTCTGATGTCAGAGCTCCTCATAATGTTAAAAACCCTCCAAGTTTACCTAGTAACTCTTGCTAAGACTTACAATTACTGTTACACCCCATATGTTACACAAGTTACCATTCACCCCATATGCTGAAACTTCTCCAGCAAATTAAAGGGAGGAGACTGTATTCTATTGCCATTTTCTTCAAGCAGGTCTTTTATGATATGCATTAAGCATCATAATTCAGTCAATTATATCCAAGTATAGTAGAAAATTAAAAGTCCTAGAACACTATTTACAGATCTGGTAAGACAACTAAGCAAGTTTAAAGTCACTGTCAAATAGGATTTTGACTTTCAGACCTGCTTTTATGGTTAAAGAAGTAACAGTAATGTCCTGAGCAGTAACACAGCCAGTGTTTAATAAAGAGGTCGCCCTACTCTTTCTTCTATAGCAGATCGCCAACTCACTATAAGCAGAGCTCCTAAACACATCAGCTTCTTCTCAAATTGATGACTGTACCATTCTTGAGGGGTGGGGGTAAAAATCAACCAACTACCTAACTAAGAAAAGTCAGATGCCTTAGAAGACATTTTTATACCCTAAACTGCATGCATTTTAATCAAAATTAAGAGCTTCTCTTACTTTCTTGACAAGAGCTGTAGTTGACATTTTAGAAGGGCTAGGACTCACTGTATTAGCTCTGAAAAGCAGGACTATTCAATTTACAAGGAGCTTACTTTCTTTATACCTTTCCTGTATTCTCAGATTTCACAGTAGGTATCGCTATGGCTCTTGTGGCTGTCCTCTGCATATGAAACCACACTGCAATGAGTGTATGTGATGAAAGACTGAAGGAGAATGCTGATAGGACAGCTCCATAAGAGCGAATACCTGCTTGCTAGGAACTTGCTTCTCCACACATCACATTGTATAGACATGCGCTCCAACTGCTCCGACAACTGAGCCATATTCCGGCCCAGGACTTCGTTTTCTAGGATGAGCTGGTTCTTCTCACGAGCCATCCGTTCAAAGTGATACTGCAGATCATCCCCAACAGAAGCAACAAGTAATTTCTTCAACTCCCGATTGACCTAGAATTAGACCAGACCCTCTTGTAACTATCTATAGAGAATAAACACTCTTGAGAATGCAGTGCAACTTATTGCAAATTGCTAACAGTAAACTGTCTTTCTCTTTCCAGAATGGGACGTGTCCAGGCAAGCATAAACATTTGAGCCTAATGTACATCCAACACCTTCTGGTTTAAATTCTCACAGTCAAAGAGGAAGAATGAAAGCCTACTGCAGGAAACAAAGTTTCAGTAGTATTCAGCTCCTGAATCAGTAAGATAACAAAGGGTAAGACAAGACATCCACACGTGTATGAAGTAGGAAATTATAGTCAACCTTTCTACGGTTGGCATAACACTTTCCATTTAGAGATTAAGGAGCAAAGTCTTTCCTCATGAAAGATTCATTTCTCTGCAGCTATCTAATGTGTTTCTCCTAGCTAAGTCTTTGACTCTTTCATCTGTTGTCAGAGAAGCAGCACTGGAATACTTTGATGTACTTCTATTCTATATCTTAGCTGGTAAGTTCAAAAGGGAACGTATTTATTTCAAGGCTAAAGTGTCATAGCAGTTCTCTTTCCTCACATTCACAAACTGCTTCTACAAACCAAAACAGTTCAGCTGTGGGAGAGAAAACACCTTTAACTTCTTACCTCGGTTTGTATACGCAGCTGATTAGAGAGACCTTCTTTATCTTGTAACAACCGCTTTTCTGAATTCTTTAGCTTTTCAAGTGCGTTTTTCAGCTCTATCTGTTCTTTCTTGGGATCTGTGGCTCCATCTGACTCATGGAATGTGTCTCCTTTATGTCCCACAGATTTAGCTACCTTAGCATTTTTAGTTGGAACAGCATGGGTGATGGCTGCTTTGGGGACTAATATTCTAATAGCTTCAATCTCTACTGATTTATCTGCATGTACTTTCCCCAGCTGCAGAACTCCAGGACTCAGGGAAGAAGCTGTCTTTTTATGGGGGCTGTGGTGGATGTGATGGCTTGCAGTGTTGGCTCCAGTGATTACTTCCACTGCTCCAGCTGTTTGCTCTGTTTCCATGCCATCTCCAGGTCCTCGAATGGGTGCTGAGGCATCATCAACTGAAATTTAGAAATTGTGGAGGAAAAGTTTACCACCTTTCACTTGGTTATAGCATCACTGTAAGTCTTCCCTTAATTTATGCACTTCAGAGTTGGAGATTTTAATTGTACACTGCATGTGTCAAATAGTCCATTGCAACAGTGATTATCAAGCATAAGTCAGAAAATCATAGAATGGTTTGGACTGGAAGGGACCTTCAAGATTATCCTGTTACAACACCCCTGCTGTAAGCAGGGTCACCTTCCACTAGACCAGGTTGCTCAGGGCCCTGTCCAACCTGTTCTTGAACACTTCCAGGGATGGGGCATCCACAACTTCCCTGGGAGCCTGTTCCAGTGTCTCACCACCCTCACAGTAAGCCCTTACTCAAATGTGCACTGCTCATTAACAACAGCAGTACAAGACACAAACACTGATCTGAATTGCATTTATTTTAATTTGCTGCTGCCATACAAGATTAAATGCAGACACAAAAAAGAACTTTCCTGGAAAAAAAACTTCTTGACAACATTACTTATGGACTGAAAACAAAATCAGGTTTTGGGAGCTGGCAGAATCAGAGCAGTTTCATTTAAAAAGCAAGAAGAAAATGAAAAACAGCTATTACCCAGACAGCTACTGACACCTTAAGAAGTTTAGCAGACTTTTAAGTACTAACAGATTTTAGCTGCCCTAGTGAAGGTTTTAGAAAAGCCAACAACCCAGTCCCGCTCCACTTCTGAACTACAGACTCCAGCATTCCCAGTAATGCTACATTCTGCTCTATAGTCCCCAATATACATGACATTTACTGAAATTAATTTTATTTAAGTCCACTAAGTTTTCAGCTGAATGAATTATTGTAGTACTGTTTCCTCACAATGGGTGAGAGATACAAAGTTTCTGAGGGCATGGCTACACATTCTGCTTTTTTTTCTCATACCGAAGGCAGTAATGTGAGCTTGCGTCTTCTATCCAAATATTAATGGATTTCAAAAATGCTGTAATAACACCATTAATTGCCTTACTTTCAAGTTTGCTGAATCAGTACCAACAGGTTCTAAATACCAGAGGAGGCTGTCAGACAAGTGTACAGACAGATCACAGTACCAGTGACAATCTTATTTTTCAGTATCAAGCTGGATTAGAAAAACTACATTCAATTGCTGTTCCATCCAGGCAGCTCTGGTTTTCACTGCAATAATGAAGTCACAGAACTACTTCCTCATAGCTACATAAAAGGAGTAAGTTTAAATGAAAGGAGCCTGGTATACAGTGTAACTCTGATGTTTAGAATTCCAGTTAAAGTACTTTTTAAATCCAGTCTGCTTAGATGTCATATGAACAACCTACCTTTTTCTAGAGATGTCATTTTCTCTTTAGCAGTCAGCTCTTCCTAACCAGGTAAGTCTGAGGAAGAAATAAGGAGAGGGGGAAAAAAAAGTCTTTAGCAAGGTAACTGCAGCAGTTAATCTTGGATTATCCTGTTTTCTAGTAAAACCTCAAAATTCCAGTTCAGTAGCACAGTGAAAAAAAACACATCAAAACAAACGGGGAAAACACAAAATTATAAAAACTACACCAAAACACGCAGAGTTAAAAGGAGAAGATTGTGAGTCTTCTGGCACTTGTGTCTTTTTTTCACCAAGAGCTGCACTTTAACTCCTTTGCATTGCTCCTCATCTTGTTTAGTTTCCATTCCTCTTTTTTTTTCTAGTCTCCCTCCCTCCTTTTTTCAGTGAACCCCCATCTTACACTTTCAAAGTCTGTAACACTCCCACAGTACAACTGCATGACCGTGCCAAGATAACCTAAAATAATCCCAGAACCACAAGAAAAAGAAATCCCACACTGTGCTTCAAGCATATGAAGAGGTGAGGAGGAAACAGTGGCAGCTGCACAATTCCTTCAGTCCTGCTTGCTGAAACAACCTTTTTGATAGGGCCAATTCTCAGTCAAAGAAGGAGTCAGTGCCCTGAGGGGGTGCACATGGTTAATTTAACTAACAACAAATGCTGACCTCCAGTTTGGCCCAAACCACCATCCTGGCCATTTTCTCCCTTACCCACCATAGGTATTGGCCATTGCCTCATTCACAGAGCCATCCACTCTCAATTATACAAGTCACTCATCCCTCTTTTCTAGGGTCTAAGTTCCTTTGAGATCAGTACACTCCTATCTTATTTGGCTGGCTTTTTTTCCCCTGAAAAAAGGGATTCTCCCCATTATTCAAGGAAGATCCCCAGGACCCTTGCTTCCTTTCCCTGTAACAATAACTGAAATGGTTTAACTACAGCTTTTTAACTTCCATTGCAGCAACTCTCTGCCCTAAAAACAAAATGGCAGCAGTGAGCACACTGCTACTTTCGGGTTTCTAGACTAAAGATTTGTTTTGTGTCAGGCAGGTTTATCTTTTGTGATTAACAGAAGGACCTTTTCGTCCTTGAGCTTTCTCAAACTACAGATACAAAGATGTCTCACCATCTGTTGCTTCTACAACTGGAGTTGTGTGTTTCCTTACTTAATAGCATTAGCTGTTAATCACCACTGCTGTTCGTTCCTTCTGACTCAGGATCTCTATTTACTTGATGAGAACGAGGAGGATAAAAGCATAGCTGCTCAGGAAGAGGCAAGAATACTCAACGAAAGACTGATTAGGAGCATTTGGGCTTATCTGCTCCATCAGACAAGCCCTGCCGGTGATCCTCCTCCTTCGGAGTTCACGCTACAATCTGGCCAGTTACGTGCGGGAGCACTGCAAGCCTCCCAACATGTCCCCTCCTCCTCCCTCTCCCTCACTGCTTGCATCATTACCTCTCAGGACGCCGAGCCCCGCAGGATCCAGGGCCTCGCACAGCCACTGCCCGCCCAGCTCCCCGGGCCCCCTGCCCCGGCCCCGACAGACCGGCCCGCAGCAGCGATGTCACGACAGCCCCCACTGTTGTCACCTCGGCGGCTTCCGCGTCCGGCGGCGGGCGGGGCGCCCCGCGTGTCGTGTCCGCTCCCGCCCAATCGCGGGCCCGGGCGTGGCGCTTCGGTTGCCGGGGCAGGGGCGGGCCGGGCATCGCCGTCGCGGCCGTCATCATCCTCATTACCGTCATCGCCATGGTGAGCGGGGACACGGGGCCGGGGACAGCGGCGGTTCCGCGGGCAGAGCCCCTCCGGGCCGCGGGAGGGACGCGCCCGGCTCCGCCCGGCCCTCGGCTGAGGGGCCCGCGGGGCGCAGCCGGGGGTGTTTGAAGGGGCCGTTCGGGCTCGTTGGTGCCCGGCTGTTGGGAAGCTGCTGCTGCTGCCCGCCCCGGAGCCGCCCTGAGTTGGGAATAGACTGCGCCAGGAGCTCGGGACACCGGGCGGGAAGGCAGTGGTGCATTTGGAAGAGACAATACGTTTCAGGTGCCACAGTCTTTATTCTTGACTGGATCTGCTGTGTAGTAATGCAGGGCAGACGACAGGATGCCATTGCAGGGGCAGTAATAAGAAAAATCCAGTTTGCATTTTAATCTCCAGGAGGGTGGTTGGGCACTGGAACAGGCTCCCCAGGGAATTGGTCAGAGTTCGAGAAGTGTTTGGACAATGCTCTCACACATAGGGAGTGACTCTGGAGGCTGCCACGCGCAGGGCCTGAGTTCTACTCGACGGTCCTTGTGGTTCCCTTTCATCATAGCATACTCTGTGGTTATAATGAAACTCAGCTGGGTCCCCGTTGCCCAAGATGGTGTGCAACCCCAGTGTTATAGAGCTGATTAAAAAATCAACAGTTTTGAGCTGCATTTTGTACTCAAACTCATATGCAGGACACATGCAGTAGCCAGGGACGTGTGCCTGTGGGTGGGTCCATCCTTACACACCTGTCCTCAGCACCTCAGATTTTCCCCAGCCCCTCCAGCTGCTTATTTTGCACCTTGCTTTTGGAGCATTAACTAAAGATCACTATTTGCCACTTACATAGAAATGCCACTGTTTGTTTTCAGATGAAGGGGTTACAAGTGTTCTGTTTAATCCAGGTAAAACTGTAAATTTCAATTCCCCGTATTCAGTCGGCAGAAGTCCTGCTTTGTGAGTTGTACCTTAGGTAAAGCATTTGCTTTGTTTACATTGATTGTCACTGAGTTTGACATGTTTCTAACCTCCTTTTATTTCTGAGGTGACACCAACTTAACTTCATTAAGCAGTTCGAAACTTTATAGCAACCTCTAACAAAATGTTTCATGGCATATTTGTTTAATTTCTTGTGAAAAGTCTTCAGTGATAGGAACTACATGATCAATTGTCATAATTTCATTGCATGATGATTTTTATAGGTTGCTGAGTTTTTTCCTGTTCTATTCTGTGCTGGAAATGATACCAGTGATTATTTGTTCTGTTCTTTGTGGTTAAAGATATTCCATTTTGTCTTTTATTTGTAGAAGTACTTGAAGATTTTAACTTTGCCCTTTCCTCTTTTCACATTTTTCTTCCGTAAACAAATTCTGTTCTCTTAATAGTTTTCTTCTGGTAACTGTGGTTTTAAAATGTAGTCATTTTCCACTCTGCCTGCAGTTTTCTCTGAATGTGGTGTTTAACCTGCAGGTTTCTTCCCAGCTACATTGTGTTCCACTGCTGCTGAACAGAGCAAAATATTTGTTTCTTGTGTCTCACATCTTCATATTGTCAAAGTTAACATATTTGTTTTTTTCCTGAACTGTTTTGCACTCTCACTACAACCTAAAATATATCAGATTTCCTGTGATCTGGCCAATTTCTCCCCTCATATTTGAATTTTTATTGTAATACTTTGCATTTGTTTCTATAGAATTTTCATATTATCATGCTGATTTCTACTTCTAAGATGCCTGTAATCTTTCCCACACCTTAGTTGTCAGCCCAGATTCTGGAAGTGTGCTTTCTCAGTGTCATTTTCAGAGTAGTAAGAAAAATCTGCAATAAAGCAGGTGCATGGCAGATCATTGTGGAGCACCATCTGACTCCCAGTTGGTCAGGGAAGTATTCCTCATTACATCTTCTTATGATAGATGTAACTGCTCTTTAGTTTAGGCCACAATGCCTTATTCAGTTTATCAGATTCTCAGGTGTCAGATTAAAAGCCTTATCAGTTGCCTTTTTGTCACAACTGTGGCTTCTCCCTTGCTCACTGTGTCAGGAAAAGATTTCTTCTTGACAAATTTTTATGTTATTGTTGTCTTAGATGTTCAATAACTAGCTATGTAATAACTGGTTCCATTATCTCCCCAAACACTGCCTCTCTTGCTCTTCTCCTGTGCCCTTGAAGTGTAGGACCTTTCTTCTCTGGCTTTGAAGTGTTACAGAGTCCTGTTGGTTTCTGTCATACTTCAAAACCCACTAATTTTTCCCCTCATATACCCTGCATTGTGGCAGTTCCCTAAAATGCATTAAGAATAATTTGGCAGCTGGGAGGTGATGGGAGAACAGATGTTTGGGAATGAGTGCTGCTCATGTGGACACAGGATCCTGGGAAAGGGCTGAGTTATGTGACTGTTGGATGCCATGATTTTATGCACCTGACCCATCTTACAGCTGTTCAGAACATCTTTTCCCAGGAGCAAAGTCAGAATATGAAAGATGTCTTCTGGTGGATTCTAATACTGACCTATAAGCTGGACTTTAGCCTCAGCATTTTAATTAGATTCTGAAAGTAATGGATTTTGGGTTAGGAAGCTTGACCAACCTTTAGTACTATGTTGCTTCCACTTAATCATGTTACTTCAGTAAGTTTTAATGTATATGCCTACTCAGATAAAACCTTTTACAAGTCATCTCATGGCCACAGAAAGAAAAAGGTAGTAACTTTTAGTGGAATCAGTTTGGACTGTATTTGTGTCACCCCCTGTACTCCACTCATGTGCAAGCAGTGCCCTGGAAGTGGTTGTGTGCATTGTGAAACTGGGCAGGCATACTGCTGTTGTGGCAGAAGCTGAGGTAAAGGGACAAATGTTCTGAAATATCCTGCAGTGATTAGTCAAACAGCACTTTGGCTTTACACCTGCTAATCAGTGGAGACCAGCTTTCCTTGTCATCAAATGGCAGCGTTTCAGTATTCTGCATTCTGGTGTCTGGTGTGAGACCTGGCTGCTGTGGACAGGGAGCAGTAAATTCCCAAAGGGAAACCTACTTTTCTCCACCCAAGATGTGCTCTCCCTCTTGGCTGCTGCAGTGTTCTGCTGTTCTGTGATGGTACCTTTCATCCAATCACACACAGAGATGTATTTGTCCATGATCTTAACAACCTTAGTTTCTCTTGATTTGTGAGTTTGGTGCACTCTGACACTTGAAAGTGTTTCAGATATGGAAGTGCAGCATTTTCCAGAGAACAATGGGCTCTGTTCACTGCAGATGCAGAGCCTGATTGCAGTGGAAATTCTGTGCCTAGGCGCAATTTAGAGGATTTCCTTTTCTTCTGCCCTTTGAAACAGTTATTGTCATTTCAAAGTAGAATGCAGCTGCATTCTGACAGCTGCATTCTACATTGCAAAGACTCTTTGAACAACAGGACAGACAAATTATTTCCTTCTTGTGCATAAAGACATCAAGGCACATAAAAGCCAGGTGACTTGACTAATATCTGGTTTTGACCTTGTGGATGTAGAAGGAGAGAATTAGTGGAATTTAGCCCACTTCAACAGAAAAATTGACACCTTGTGTGTTATATGTTTGCTGTAATTATTATTATCATCAGTTCATTAGTAAAACCACAGCTTGGAGAACATCAACATGGAAATCATCATCCTTTAGACAAGACAGGGAAGAAAAAATGAGAATTTTTTAAAAGTGCTTTGATTCATCACTGGAAAATACTTCTTTTTTTAGAAATGGGTCTTATGAAATGAATCAGGAATTTCTAGAACTTGACAATAGTGAGGCCTGGGTTTTCATGGCATGTTCAGATTTTCAGCTGAAGACTTTATAGAGGCAGAACAGCTCATGGGGCTGTGTTGGTTTACAGGAGTTTCTCTTGGGACCCAGTGATCTCAACCATACTGGACGATCTGATAAAATGGAATAATTTGATGAAGATCTGTCATTCAGAACTGCTCATATAAACAGACTAAACTCTTCCCTGCTAATAGACTTTCCTGAACAAATGCAAGTTGCCCATTTTAGTGTCAGTTTCTAGAATCCTATGGTGATCTAGTATATCTGGGTGGGATACTCTGTTAGTCATGAAGTGGCTGGTGAAAAACGATGGTTGTAGGTAATAACTACAACCAGTTATTACCTATTGCTCTAAGTCTGAAGAGGGCTTTTCCATAAACACTGACTTTTAACTATAATTGTAGCTGCAAGAAATAATCACCAAAAGTACTATTTCCTGACAGTGAGCACTGTGCTTTCCCTAATGCATCCAAACTATTTTGTGTTCCCTTGTGTCCTTATCCAGATGAAAACCAGAGGCTCTAGTGCCTGAGCAACACACCAAGGTCACTCAGTGGTGTTGTGTGGGTGGAACCCCATATTCTGTCCCAGTAATGAATATGGAAAGAAAAAACAGCATAAGGGGAGTAAATTATGTATGGCAGGGCTTTGGAGCATGCTGTCACAGTTTAATACTAAGAATGACAGCTTAGCAAGTATTTTCATCTATAATGAGCGTATCTCAGATCAGAACATCTGAGGTAGAAGTTTGGCTTTTTTTCTCACATTCTGTGCCTTAGAGTTATGAGATAAATTCTATGAGGTGCCTTTATGAGTTGTCCTGGAGTGGGCAGCTCTGATACTCACTTAAGAACTGTGGTATTGAGAATTTTGGGAGGGTGTGGGATTGGCATTAGGAGGGTGGGCCTTGAGGAAGGCCAGGCATTGAGGAAGGCCACCTGCCCATGTGTCTCCATTTTCCTGTGTGAAAGGACTTCATCACCCTGGCTGTTGGGATCTGTGCTTTATCATTTATTCATTTCTACCTCCTCTTATGAGGTTACTAGTTTTTAAGCTCTAGGTGTGCTAGGAAGAGATAGCAATGGCTTCTAACTGATCATTTCAGAAGTGAATTCTTGAGGTTTAAATAAGGTGCTCAACCTGTCCTTGGGCACCAGAGGGTGCTCACGTCTTTGGAAAGAAGTGCTCTCCCAAGATGAGTTTCTGAGAGCCTGTTGCATGATCTTTGTTTGCATGGGATCGTCCAATGATTGTAACTACCTTAATTATCTTTTTTTAAAAATCGCACTTTTCCTGCAGAATACTCCAACACACTTGGAAGGAGAGCTACATATAAGAGAGGGCTACATATGGGAAGTGGAGAGAGGTGGGTAGGCATGCTTGAGCCTGTGTACCTGTTCTTGCCCATTTAAGTGTTATTCCTCAGTAAATTTAATACTTCTCCTATTTTTAGCCTTTCCTTTTTTTCTTTCTCCCACTATAGGGACTGTATTATGCTGTATGTTTTCTAGTTACATAGGAGCAATGCTGTCCTCGCCCTGTCCCGTGGTCTCTTTTACAGTACGCTCTTTGAACTGAGATCTTTTAAGTCAGAAGACTCCCAAATCACTGGGATGGAGCAGAAGAACTGTGGTCTGGATCCAATCCTTGCAGCTGCTGACATTCTGGACTAGCAGTGTTTCCTGGAGGCAGCTGCAGAGGCAGTGGCCGGGCAGCATTTTCCCTTTCTGACTTCTTCCACAGGGGCCTGGTTCCTGTGCTCCAGTGAAGGGTCTGTGGAAGGAGGAAATCAGGATGAACTGACTCACCTGCCTCTGCTCTGCTTTGTCAAAATGAATGGGGATTTATGATGTCTAAATAGTACAAATATTTTAGCTATTAAATCTTGTTATGTTTCCATGAAAGGAGTGATGGTGATGATTATTCCCATTTTACAAAAGTGGGGAAAATAGCCTCCTTTTTCAAAAGGTCCTGAACATCAAATGCACTAATGCAGGGGGCAGCTGAGTAGGTGGAACTAAGCAATCTTATTCAACTATGTATGGGATTGGAATCTCAGTCACTGTCTTCATCCAGCAGAGATGTTTGCATCTCAGGGGAATAACATAGTTCAGTTGTGCAAATCTGATAACAAAAGTCCTATGCTTTGGGAGAGAAGGAATCTGTAAATTGTGGAACAAATATTCATCAAGTGAACCTGTAAAAAAAGTCTGTTAGGATTGGCAGAGTTTGGGAATATGATTATAGTCACCCACAGAAGATTTTGATTTCTTACTTTACTAGTGGGAAATTGCTGAACAGCTTCTATCATGAGAACTTCTGTTTGCATGTAATTTGTCATTAGTCTGACTTCAGAATAAATTATGACCGTGACATCTGTGGGCTGAAATCTGGATTTAGTCCAACTACCTTAGAATTTTATGCCATCTGAGAAAAAGTAAAGCCAGCATTGGTTAAGCAGTAGTGCAGACAACACACTAGCTGTTACTGCCCACAGTAGTGAATGAGAAACGTGTCAGCACAGTTATCAGCTTCATAGGACCATAAATTGCTACTAGACCGTGGCAAGCTCTGACTGTTCCAGGTGGATGCAGTGTGTGTGTTCTTCAGAGCATTCCCACAGACTCCTGGGTGCTAATTGCTCGTGATATTTGGCTGGCTGAAGGACCTGCTCTCCCTTAGCTGTGATTCCAAGGCAACCAACTAGTTCTTGTTAGAAAAGCTTTTCAGAAGATTATTATGAGCTGAGATAATCTGAAGATGCTGTAGGCATTATAATGCTTTGAAGTGCTGTTAACAGCTTTAGTTTAGGATTTGTAGGTGTTTCTTTTCAAAGCTCTAGTTCCCAGCTGCTTGTAGCTTTCTCCAGTTTTAACCATTCTGTGTAAAGATTTCCAGATTGATTCTGCAAGAGGTTGAAAATTTAATGGAGTACCTGAATAAGAATGTGTGGGGAGTAAATCTGAAAGGTGCTTCAGAATCCTAATAAAACACACAAAAAACCCCCCCCAAAAAACCCCAAAAAACCAAACAAAAAACCACAAAACAAACAAACAAACAAAAAAACAACAACAAAAAACCCCAGTAAACCCCAGTGTTCCTTTGGAAAGTTTTAGTTCTCAAAATACTGGAAATTGAAAGCTAAAGGTTTGGCAGAGGAATGGTTTTCTGTAAAAGGAAACTACCTTTGAGTATTGACATCAGCTTTAATGTTAGGCCAGATTTTGAGCCTTTTAGAAATGTTTTTCCATATTGAATGGATCTTGTAACGGGGTGTGCGCAGGTAGCTCAGTGTTTCACTTCCTGGCATCAAGTGGCGGCATTAATCTCGCCGTGGGAAGGTGGACACAGAGCATTCAGCGGCTGACCGCGGCAGAATCAGTTCTGCCATTACTGGCTGATTAAGTGCAAAGCGCCTAAACTTTGTGCTCAGATGTGATTATGTGGGATGACCTGCGTTGCAAATCGTGCTCTGAGTCAGGGAACAGCTCTGCTTTTGCTGAAGTCACTGTCAGGCTCTGCTGGAGTTAGTGGAGGCAGACGTGTTGAGCACTACTGATTGCTCTGAGAGGAATTACCTGTCATCATGTAATTACAAGTGCAATAATATGTGATCCTATCATCTGCAGCTTTATAAATGTGCAATAAATGGCCACATGTTCTGCTAAAGACAAGATGTAGCTGGTCTTCTAAAGCTAAACCTGTCTGGACAGAGCAGTGAGGAGCAGTATGGCATCCTTGATGTGTTTTAGAGAAACTCTTTTCAATAATTAAAAAAATAACATGAATCCTGTAAATAAGTATTCAAGTATGACATGCAATTGTAGAGTGAAATTTTCACTAGGTAGGCTTTGCTTTCTACAAGGAGAGGATAAAAAGAGATACCCTTATAAAATTCATCAGATCGCTTTGAGTACAAGGCTTAGGTTGAGAATTGTCTGTAGTCAAGACATTGTCATGGAAATTGCAGTTGCCAGATGTTTTTCCTTTTGAAAAGTGATCTTTTGATTTCACTTTTTTACTAAAGAAGAGCCTGTTGAGAAAGTAGTGGGAGGTGCAACAGCAGTGAGGGGGCTGCAAAATTGGAGTTCTAAAAATGATTCCGACTTGTGTGTCAGAAACATGAATAGAAGAGGAGGAGGAAAATGAGTTTTAAGAGACAGAGCTAATTGAGTGCTCTATCTACACAGTGTTGGGGATTTAAGTTTTGCCTGGAAAGTATCCTGTATTACATAAACTGTGAAGGCAGAAGATGGCTTTAATAACATAGCTTACTAAGTATGCACTGATGAGAATTCATTTTTGTATTTAAGGTGCACTAAAATGCTGCAGAGCACTTTCTGCCCTGCAGAATGTTGGACTTCACTGTGAGCTTGACTGTAGTTAGACAACAGAGAATCCAGGCGGGTATGAGCCTTTGTTAAACACCTGAGCTGAAGAGAGGCTCTGGTCACAACCATCAGGGATGAGAAACATGAATATAGAGAACCAGGCCTCATAATTTCTCATGCTCGCAGAAGTACTTGACTTTTTAAAGAGATTTTTTTAGAAATTTCAGTTGTTTTAAGTGTTATTGAATTTTATTTTTCAACTTTATGTCTGCAAAGGGTTGTCACCCTTCCATCAAAGAGTAGCATGCCTAACACACTGGTTAAGACTGTCTTTTAACTAATTAAAGGTAGAATTGTTTTTGGTGTGGTGGTCTGAATCTTCTACCACTCGGTGCCATGTGGGAAGTTTGGCATTGTGCAGGGCCTGCACCTAAAAGCATTCAGCTGAAAATAAAGCAGGACTTGCCAGATGTTGAAATGGGAGAGCAGGAAGGCCATCAAATCAACCATTTAAGCAATCGGAGTATTTCTGGGGCTCTGGACAAAGCAGGTGCTGCTGTGATGTTGCTTCTGTCTCTGGCCTGCGGGGGGAGTAATAACACTGTCAGTGGCTGCCTCTGGCTGAAGTTCTTGGCTCTTGCTCCTCAGAACAGGAGTTTGTCAGTCACTGCTTTCCATTTGACCTGAAGCCCTCTTCAGCCTAGGAGGTAGCATTAAATCTGAAGTGGGGATTGCTCTGGGAGAGCAGTGGTTGGAGATTTATGGGCTTAGAGGAACAGTTTCAAATTATTCATAACAGGACTTAGATACCTGGTAGAGGTTGATCATACATTTATAGCAATATCTTCTGGACTTTGGAAGTTGATTATATGTTTATAACAACAATTTCAGGGCCTAATTCTGAAAATAATGTTCTTGGTGAAAGCAGTTGGTCTGGTCCCACAGTTCACCCCTGTGAAGGCCAACATCTGTCTAAGGAATGCACCCAGCACAAATGGTGATAGTTGGTGGGTTTTTTGTAGAAACTATAAAGAGGAAAGATCAAGATACCTCTTCACTGGCCATTTCAGCTTTTCTTTTGGTTGCCAAGCTCTAATACTTTTGTGATTTTTTAAAAGTCATCTTTCTTCCTAAAAACATAAGGTATGTACATGTTCATGCGTAAGCAGACTACCGGATGTTGGAGTCAATGAGCTTCAAGATATCTCACATGAAATGTTTTATAATAACTAGTATTCTTATGCTTTGAAACCGTCTTATTTTTTTATAAAAATACTCTTGCTCTTCCAAAGTATTTTTGAGAGTTCACCAACCTGGTTTGAAGGAGGAACAGGTTGTGAAAAAATGTTTCCTTAAAATTGTTCATTTTAAGAATTTTAGGCAGCTTCAGAGCAGCCTTTCCAGAAAGCTTTTTTGGTGTATTAGGAGAAATACGCATTTGGTATTTCTCACAGATTCAGACCACCAGACCAAAAAAAATCTAATTAGGTTAAAAGATAGTCTTAACCAGTGTGTGAGGAGTGTTACCCTGTTTCTGTTTGGTGTGAGAATAGTTCCTGTCTGCTGGTCCATCCTGTTCCCAGTGATTTTCGTAGAAACAGACAGCTTGGTCTGTGCTTTACTGGAGGTTTTCCCTGTGACAGCAGAGTATTACAAAATATAGACCACAATATCAATATAGAACAATATCAGGATGGATTGGATTCAGCTTTTACCGAGGTTTGTGCAGTCTTTTTATTGCTTCATTAGGAGATTATTCAAATACTTTGATTTTTTTTCTCTTTGATCTGCTTTCAGAGTCACTGAGAAAAACCGAAGGAGCAGCAAACAACAAAGGTGCACACTTAAAATGTAGCAATACTCTGCATGACTCCTGAAGCTGTAATGTGTGAGCAACGGGCCCTGAGCCTGTGTCAGATAATGTCACGCATGCTGAAGTTCCTGACAGCCATTGTAACGTCATAGAAACCAGATTGCTAATGGCATGTCAAGGTGCACTTTCTAGATACCTCAGGGTTTTCTAATTTTGAGAAATACTTTGGTACTGTTTCATGTGAGGTTCTCTTGAGCTGAAAAAAAATCAGCTCCTGATTCCCTGTGTTCTCGATTGTAAGATAAACTCTAGTATGAAATTTCTAATCAAAATCAGAGGAGGAGGAGAGAAGTAGTCACTCCAGAATAGTACAGTAGTGTGGCTGTCAAGTGAAGCATTTGGAAAACCAAATCCAGGTCTATGTTCTTCATAGGACAAACCAGAGGGGTAAAGTTTCTCCACCTTTCCATGGGAATTCCTTAGTCCTTGAGCTGCTCTTTTACCACTGTTGCTTCTCATGAAAACCTTTGGAAGATCTGCTTTTGTTTTCCTGTGGACAGAAGCCTTTTGGAAGTCTAGAAGGTTTACAGAACAAGATATGTGTCCTGTAAAGCTTGTTAGGAATTCTGCTTCTTGGTTTAGAGTGTCCTCGGCAGTTTGGTTCCAAATACACAGTTTCCCTCTGCAGAGTTTTCTGGGAGCACAGTTCTTTCATGGATGCTTGGATTTAGGTTCTAGAACTTAGTCCCATGCTGGCTAAGAATGACTGCTTTCCCCATCACTTTCAGAAGTAAGTACAAAATTTAGGATTTTTATTTCAGCTGTACTTCAGTAAATGTTTCTCATGTCCATAGAGCCATCCTATTGCATATTTACACATGCCAATATAAACAAAAAGCAAAAGGTAGCAAAACCCACATGTATTTAAATGTATTTAAATGTTGTCCATGGCAACTTACATAAGGAAGAGGAAGAAACCTTTCCATCATCACAGTAGGCGAACTCTTGACATTGCTGATCTCAGTTCTAGAGTTTACTGTGGAAAGGAGATGTAAATCCTGAGCTCAAGATAGCTGTTCTGGAAGTATCAGTATGTAAATGTAAAGTGCATAATCACTGCTGGACTTTTTAGTGGTAGCAGTTATTCCACTAATGCGAGCATTTGTGAAAATACATTACTCCCCCATTAGTTATTACTTGTTTAATTGCATAGTCATGAGAGCAGAGGCTATGTGTGATTTTAATGAGGGAATGGCACAGAAATGAATGGAAATTAATTCTTTGAAGCAAGAATTTTCTGAGTTATAATGTACTTATAGATTCACTTGATTTGTTATTTCTTGAGCTGTTCAAAGGAATTCAGTGTGATTTCAGTGGTGGCTAAGATGCCTGTCCCATTTCCTGGGGGAATGAACTGCTCCCTGGTCAAGAGCTGTGAAATATTTCCCTTTCAGGACTCATTCTCGGTCTGAAGCAGTGTGGTGCATTGAACATGTTACCCCCTGACAGGTCACTACTCTTCTCTAATCACTCTTCTTTGGAGAGTTATTTTCTCTGAGTTTCCTTTGTTAGGAGGATGGACAGAAGCTAACAATGAAACTTAGCTTGCCTCCCACAGTACTTCCTAATCCTTGAGGCTCCTTCCCAGTTTGCAGTCAGGACGCACTAGTGGAGGGATATGTAGGAAGGTTGTTTGCCATACCAGTTCTGTTGATTGAGTGGTGTACTGATTGAAAATAAGTGTTCAGAAATTAGAATTTCAGGTTTATGAAGGCTTAAACATTTTTTGCAATTGTCACAGTATGTGATGGAAAGTGGACAGTTTTTTGTGTTTGGTTTTTGCCTTCAAAATCCTACTTCATTAAATAAGTAAATAAAAGTTTCCATTCTCATTTAAAAACCTAATATGTACTCACTTTTACAAACTTACATTTTGAAATTGTTTGGCATTTTTGATGACTTGGAGGTGCACTTTGACAGCAATGCTTGGCAAGGGCTTCCCAAAATAAGCTCACAATATCACGACTGTATTCCATATTGTCTTTTATCTGTTTTAAGACTACTTGCACAAATTTGCAATAGTAAGATCAGATTCCTACCTGATTTTAGGTACCTGTATTTTAGGTACTTATTTGGCAGGGTCTTCAATTTGCTTTCAGTGTTGAATTTCTTCAGAGGCAGACGCTGTAAAGTGTCTGCCTCTAAAACAATTGACATGTTCACAAATATAATGTTTCCAGTAGGAATGTCTCCCATAAGCTTTGAACTTTTTTCTGATACTGTTTTATTGTAATAATTCTATGTCCATACAGCAGAGAAAATTCTAGTTATGGCTTAGGAGAAGCTTTAGAAGCTTTGTTTTGGTCATTTTAGAAAAATACTAAGTCTCCGTATTTTCTGGATGCATAACAGTTATGGATTCAAGCTATCCTGCTTACTGATAGCATTTTCTGGATGTTTGGGGATTAGCTCTGCAGTTTTTCTTGAGTCTAAATAGCATTTATTACCTTGCTTTTGCTTACAATGCCAAAAGAAGATAATACAGAATGGTGATTTCTGCTATTCAGTGGCCAGCAGGGCTTGCTGAATAAGAAATATGAATAGCTCAGACATTGAATGAAATCTTATAAAATAGATTTCAGATTCTTAATGAAAATCAGATTCTTAAATCCAGGGTTGTGTTAAAAGAAAAAAACAAAACAAAAAAAAAAGAGGCCATTTGTCACCACACAAGGCACACAATGCAGTTTCTCACCATAAACATGAAGGTGCTGATGATTGATACTGGTGACTAAGTTAAAAAATCTAATGGTGCTTTCTTTGATTGTTCACACAAATATATTACTTCCCTGAGACAAGTAATTTACAGATGTTGGAAGTTTTACTTAAATGAAAATCAGTAGCTTCTGTGGCAACTGCTATCCGGAAAATATAGTTGAAAGCAATGCTATAGCATGAAAAAGTAGCATGTAGTAATGCAATTATATGTCTTCATGTTATGAAGAGGCACTGATTAAAATGGTGCATCTATTTTATTTCATCCATTCAGTAGTCATTTTCTGGAGGTAGTACTTGAGAAATGCCCCATCTCTGGAAGTGTTCAGCGTTGGATGGGGCTTTGAAAAATCTGGTGTAGTTAAAGGTGCCCCTGCTGCGGCAGGGGGGTTGCAACTGGGTGATTTTTAAGCTTCCCTCCAAGTCAGACCATGTGGAAGAGGTCTTACAGCGACTTCTGTGAGCCAGAGAGAAGTTTAATAAGAGGATACATGTCTACTCCTGAAAGGATTTTCTGCCAAGGTCATTGACATAGAAACCAAGAAAGAAAAAAGGATAAATTAAGAGAAACCTGCAACTGCCAAACTGCCGATTCCAATAAGCACTTAGTTTGTCTTTCGTGACAATGAGTAAAGTGTAAACTTATGAGTTTTGTAAGAATGTATACAAAGTATGCATTATACTATAATAAAAACAGGTTTGAAGCCTTCTGAAAATGGAGTGTGTTGCTTTGTATTGTCTCCATCTCAACTACGACAAGACTATTACATGGTTCTATGGAAGTGGACTGTTTCTCTTTAGACAAGCTCTTTGGCTGAGAACTGCTTCTCTATAAAATCCATTCTTGACAAGGTGATGGTCAGCCAAATCAATTGATCAAATATCTTGTTGTCCAGTAGTATGAGTGTGAGATTGAAGTTGAAATCAGTCTGCCAACCCTAATTACTCCTTATTGCCTATATAGAAAAATCAGGAGTGAGTTCTGCCGTAAGACAGAGTTTGTTCTGATTTGCATTTCTCCAGAATGATGGCAGTGGCAGTAATGATGCAAACACATCCAGCTCAAGCAAGGGCCGCAAACCAGGCTAAGTCACTAGGGAGTTTTCATGCTGGATACTGCACGTAAAAGATTAGCTTAACTCTTGTCAAAGGCTGCAGTGTGTGCTGTACAGATAATACAGAAGTTGGAGTACCTGATGCTGATATGGTTTCCAGTGCTGCACAGCCTTCTACAGAGAGAAGTGGAAACTTTGCATCCTTCACAGGGCACTGTGCTGCCCTCATGGCATAAGTGTTTCTGCAGTACAGTCATACTTTGTTTGCAGTGTAGGGAGTACCATAAGAGCTGACAGGAAGGTGGTGCATTTGCCATGATGCTAAGAGGTACTAGTATTCATCACATTGTAAAATTCTGAATTTGTTCTTCATTATCTCATTCTTTCCTGCTACTGCTTGTCTTAGGACTTTGGCCTGCGAAAGCATTTAGTCCTAAGTCAGTGGTAAGCTGAAGATGCTGGAAAATTATCATTCTTTTCCTGCTGGTGTTTAAGAATAGTCATGGAAGCTTACAGGAACTCTCTTTTTGCTTATTAAGTGGTCTTTGTAAAAACTGAAATGCAACCCTTCTCTAAAATCTGAAGTATTGAAGAGGCCCACATGGCTTTAAAGTTAAACTCCCAGGGGTTCCCCAATATTCAAAGTGTGTAAGAAGAGTACAGATATGTGTAAAGTGTGGAAGTCTGTGATGAGACCATGCTTGCCCTTACAAGTAGCAGTCAGATTTAGAGGAGATGTGGGAGTTAAAAATTTAGAGCTCCATCTAACTATTCTAGATATCAAATAACTGATACTGCATCAATAACTAACAAACATGTGCCACTGAGAGGAATGAGAATTGCACATCCACGTGCTGTGCCTTGCCTTTGTTCTTGCTTTGCTGGGGGCTGTTGTCCTCTGAGGATGAGGCATGGAGAGAAGCTACTCATGTAGTTACACTTCTGGAATTACTGCAATCCATTTTCCTCATCTGCACTCCTTAGGGGCAGAAAATGAGTTGTAAATGAGGTTGGGCTATTTATGCTTTATGTAAATTTCAGGAAGTTAAGTAGTGAATCAAACTAATGCTGTCCTTAACTTGAATATTTTTATCTCATCATTAAGAGAAATCTAGGTATGACTGTTAAGGAAGAGGAAAGTGTTTCCTTGTAGGATGTATAGAAGATATGTTAAGAGTCTGTAATATAATTGTAGGTGAACACATCTTTTTTAAGGAAAGAAAGTATATCAAATACTTTGACTAAGTTGGGAAGTCTGACAACAACTTCAGCCGTAGTCCATGTTCCATGACTGGTGAAATCTGGGTACGTTATGAGATTGTCTGGAAAACTGCCATGATCCAAGTTTCATCCTATTTAAAAGATGATAGCTAACAAATGAAAAGATGTCACCACCTATAGTAGACAGGAGATAATATGCAGAGTGTGCAAGTCTATTTAGAAATGATTTTTATTTTTTTTTTTTACTTTTCTGCTAAGAAATGAATGAAGTTTTTTATTTGTATATTTTTACATATAGACTATGTATGCTTTCTGTAATAGCTAGTTTTGCCCCCTTTTTTTTTCCAGAGTCAAGATGAGAGATACGCTTTCATTGCTGAATGGTATGACCCAAATGCTTCACTCTTTCGGCGTTATGAACTTCTGTATTATCCAAAAGACTCATCAATTGAAATGGTAAGGATGTAAGAAAAAAAATCTGTTGTCATAAATGTAATATCCAATTAAATAGTTCATAAAATGGCAAGTCACTGCCTCTACCTAATAATTTTTCAGGTAAGAAAATTGAATTTAAAATATATCTTGCTCAGTTTCTAAAATGAAAAGAAAATCAAGTAAAGCGTGTGGAATAGCTTTCACATTTATGATTTTTTTTTTCTTTCTTAAAGCTCTCTTTGGTGTGGAGAGATTATTCTCACAAATCTGTTTTCATTCAATCTCTACTTGGGTTTCAGAATTGAAACTCAGCAACTCTGGCCTACTGCTTGAGTAGAGTAAGCTGACACTAATTCCAAACAGGAGACTAAGCTTCAGCAGGAATTCCAGAAGTGTCTGAACAGTAAAGTGTAAGAGATTCTTACCAAAGTAGAGGAAATGGTAAATTTGGTTTAATGAGAGGTAGGACATTTCAGACAGTGAGATCCAAATTTTTTCATCGGTGGTGCTTGCACAGACCTTTCTGACTTGTTGTTCATACAACCAATCCCATTGCTTATTGAGAGCAGTGAAAACCAGCATTTTGCAGTAGCAGGCATGTATATAAAAATAAAATATGTACTGTAAAGATAATCCTCGTGCCAGCCAATGCTTTGCGCTTTCTTTTAAGAATGATTTAAGTGGCATGGATTAGTCCGTTCCAATTCTTAGTGAAGAGTCTAAGAATAGCCTGGATTTGGATATTCACACTTAGTAATTTCATTATCAAATTTTAACTTTCCTGCTATAAAAGTCAACTGCGGAATAAGAAATCTAGAGGAATTGACTTTTTACCCAAACTGCTCCTCACTGAAGCAATAATACCCAGTTGTGTGAGAAGATGCACTTTGCACTGATAATAAGTTAGTTCGTTGTATGATGTCTGTATGTGCAGTTTTCAAAATGTAAGATTTCTAATTTTTATTTCCCAGAGACAGTTTAGCTGATCAGTCAGGAACTGTAATAATCTTCCTACAAAACCATGTGTAGGCTGGCAAAATTATTGTTCATTTTACCTACACGTCTCAAAACCAAGAGCTTCCAAGGTGTTCTTGGGCTTCTTAATGCAGTACCTGTGTTTTGGCAGACTTTTGCATTTTGTTGGTGTGCTCTTAGGTTAAAGTAGTGTGGTGTGTACGCAGCCATAGACTGCGTGTCAACAGCACAGGAATTAGAAGAACGAAAATGTATGCGAACACCCTTAGAGAAAGAATATCTCAAAATCACTTTTGGGGATGAGTTTGTGGACAAATATTACTTTTAGAATTATGTTCTGGATTGTTTATTTTTTATTTCTGCAGAACTTCTTGATTTTTTTTTTCATTTTTACTGCCTTATTCTTCTGCATCTTCTAGTTCTTTCCTGTGGAGATGACAACCTGCTCTTACCTCTAACATACCTGAGAGAAAGGAGGTGATGGTAATTAACCAGCTTTCCCCCACATATGAGGAGGATGTTTCATCCCCTTCCTCTCCATCCCTGACAACAGCTCTCCCTTGTCACACACCTCTTCTGCAGGTGGAGCAGCGCTCTTGAAGGCTTGTGTTGTATGAAGTGCTGAGCTTAACTTTTCTTTCTGTCCTTCCTGTCTTGTTTGTGAAGTAGAATGCCATTGTGAATAATGAGAGAAGTTTCTAGCTTGCTTTGCAGCTGTAAGAAGACAGCATAGATTTTTGTCAAAGGACAGCAAGCAGTTCTCTCAGTCAAACTGCATCTCTTGACAGAGAGGCCCCATTCTCCAAGTCTTCCATAGATAACAACTCTCGTGGGGAATTGTTAAAGCCTTAATAATGTTTCTTCCTAAAAAAGATTTCTTGAAAAGAGAGAAGAAATCTTTCAAAAGGACAGATTCTTATCAGAGAACTGTTTTGTTTTGGGTAATTTACTTCTACATGTACATGGGCAGGAGTGGAATAATTTAGTTTATAGAAAGATCTTTTAAACATTATTCAAAAGTCCACTCTAAAGAGGAATCCTGTAACACAGGTACATCCCCTTTTCTTTTTGAGAAGAGAAAAGCACCTCGGGGTGCCTTTCTAGCAACCATTAGTGAAATAACCAAGGAAATACTCAGATTTTTGGTGAAGATATTAACAAATTTGCTTATGGTTGAGACAGGCTAATAGGCTTCTTGGCAAAGTCCTGGTGAAACAAGTAGCCAAATTCAAGTTGGTTTCTTTGATTTTTTTTTTACCATGTTCTCATTTCATTCCCTACTGCACTTGAATAGTGAACATATAGTAGGGGCATGTATGAGGGGCTAAGGACATATCAGGAGGAAAGGATTCTTCCTTACAATCATGCCTCAGCAGAAGCCAGTATCAAAATAATTTGCAGTTCTTTAATCTGCAAAATTTTGGCTATCCTGAAAAGAATTACAATTCTTCTAGCCTTCTAACAGGACTGTATTCACAATTTTCAGAACATGGAGTTTTACTTTTAAATTTTTTTCCCCTCCCAAATTTGTGGGAATGATGTTCCTTCTTTTAATGCTATTCTAGTGGATGCTCCATTGCAGTGGAGGACAGCAGCTGCAGGTTGAGACACAAGGGGAAGTTTGGCCTGAGGAGGACAAAGCTCTTCCTTTCACAGGCTTCCGCTTCCCCAGGAATTGGAAGGCATCTGTAATATCTACTTGCAGTGAAGAAACTGTTCAGCAGGTTGACTTCTGTGCTTTGCCAGCCCACCCAGAAAAGTGCATAATAATGTCTGGCTTCTTGCTTGGAGTGATAATACATAAAGCTGAATTATCCTGACAGGCTTTTGAGCTTGCAGCTCTAGGCAGTAAGAACATCTCAGCCAAGTGTTGCAATCATCTCTCCATCCCTAATACCGAGTCGTACGCAGTCAAATCGAGCATATCATCACTGGAATGATGCCCTGAAGAGGAGGCCTGCCAGTGTGTGTATCCTGCTCATTCTGGTGTGAGCCACTGGGCTGTGAAACAGTATGGATGTGCTGGGGGAACTCTCAGTGAGGCTGGACAGAGGCATTCACCAGGCACCTGAACCTTTTATCACAGCCTGAATCAGAACAAGCAAATTACAAACCAAAAAAATTTCAAAGAGAGCTCTTAGCCTGAGACTATTTAAATGCAATAAATTTGTAATTGTTGGTTGGTCTTCTAAGCTTTCTTGGTACACTTGTTAGTTCAAAGGGCTTGGAATTAAATTGATTAAGTGATCAGATTCAATCCCATAGTACTAAGGAAATTTCTGACAGTAGAGTAAAGATTAAGTTGAGTTTGCCCACAACTAAATCTCTTGCTTAGGAAGATTTTAATCTTGTTTTTGCTGCAGCATGATGTGAAGAACCGTCGCACGTTCCTGAGGCGCACCAAGTACGAGAGCTTGCACCTTGAGGATCTCTATGTGGGCAGCAAAGTCACAGTGTTCTCCCGGCACCTCACCATAGTGGACTATGGCAACCTGTACACATCTCGCAAGCTTGGGAGCCGCAAAGAGAGGTGAGAAGGGAGATCTTGGAATCTTGTGCTTGGGGTTTTGAAGTAGATGTTTGCTAGAAATGAGGTTTCTCTACTCATGTGGGCAGAAGAGGAGAACTGCATGTTTGTGTGCAGTTTGAAGTGATCTGATTTTCTGATGGCTGCATAGAAGCAAAGTGGTACCTTGCAAGGCCAGCTTCTCTATGGTGTCAGCTGCTGGCTTCTCTAGGTATCTTGGGAGAGAAGAGAGGGAGGAGGAAAATGAGTCCTGTTCAGCTTTGTTACTCAGCCAGGGTAGGCACCAGTAGGGTTCTTGTGATTTGTGGATTCTCCTGGGGCAGAATTGATGTGGTAACTGATGTGTGCTGGGCTTGAAAGGCCTGGACCTCATGAAAGTTGCAACTGTCTCTCTGGGATCTGTGCAGAAGCCTAGTGCCTCACCAGTCTGATCTACTCTCTCTTAGAAGTGATAAATGAAGGTACTAGAGGACTGCTCCTATTCTCTGTTGTTTTTCCTCACTGTGGAGATTTTTTCTGAGAATTTTTTTCAGCTTCTCTTAAGCTCTGTATGCATGAGGACAGAAAGTACAGTGTGAGAATATCAGTAAAAATTACAGGTTTGTTTGTTAAGATGAAGTTTGTTTTTGTTTGTTAAGATGAAGTTTGTTTATCATGGATGAAGATAAGACTTATAATATATTTTTGATTTAAAGACTTGCTTTGGAAAAGATTTTAAGACGCCATTTGAGAGCTCATATGAGGACTAAGAATATGAGAACACTAAGGTTAATTTTAAGCAATTTAGATCTGGTTTAATGGCTGTGCAGGTAATCTCTGAATTCGCAAATTAGTAATCTTTTATAATTTCCTCCAGCCTCTTTGAAAAGAACACAGAATATTTTCTTAGGTATGGTATTAAGTGAGCCTTAATCACTTGCTCTCTTGCTCCCTCCTAGTAAATGGACTTGTTTTAAACTCTTTTTGGAGAGTTGTACATAACCAGACAGAGGAAGAACTGCATGTTTTAACACACATCTTTGTCTTAACTGCACAAAAAAAAATTGCTGTGAAAATACATGCCATAATATTTTTTCAGGAGCTCTGGTACTTCTCTAAGCTGGGGTTGGGCATGGTGAAAGAGCAGCAAAGGAGGTAGAGAACACAAGGGGATGGATTCTGTACATGTGGCTACTCTTTCTGTTCCTCAGTGCAGTTTTGGGTAGATTGTAAAGATTTGGTAAATCTTTATATCAGTGAAAAGTTGTGTATTTCCTGCTCTGCCTAAACTAACATAATGCCTAGGGCTCTTGCAGTGCTCCTGCAATTGCACCAGAAAAAGGCAACTAATGATAAAATGATGTTTTCTTTAGTAGGAGATGTTGCAGTCTACATGGCAACATTTTAATTGTGTTGGTCTTAGGAGGAGGCAAATTTTTGTACTGCTCTACAAAAGGAGGAAAAGGCATTTATGACATGTCAGCTGTTTGGAAAACATTTAAAGAATGTTGGCTGAAAGATAACATAGATATTCAAGTGGTGTTACATATTCAGAATAGCCCAAAGGAACATAGTGAAAGGTACCTTACTCAGGCAAAGGATCCTCAAAATTCAGTTTCTTCACAGAAGCTTTCACTGAGTAAACAGGGTCATATTAAAAGAGTTTCCTTGGGCAAAAGAGTTGCCTGAGAGTTATTTGTCTTTTTAGCCTGTTCCTAGCAGGTTTTACAGCAGTTATTAGATGTAACAAGATTTATGCCGTGCATGATGATTCCCAGAATAATCTGCAATTGGAATTATATTAATAATTTGAATGTTGCTGTATGAAGCAGAATTTTTTTTTTTTTTTTTGCTGTTGTGCTGTACAAGACTACTGGCAGATCAGTTTGACTTTGGAAATGCATTCTTTGGTCACTCAATGTGTCCTAAGACAGGCTCAGCAGAGGCTTTTGAGGGAGACTGTGGAGTGAATATCTAAAAAATCTTGAATGTTTTGAGTTAGGGACCTTTACTTTTGTCAGCAAAACAAGTAAATGGGACCCTAGGTACATGAGATACAAAACAGATGTGCAGAAGAAGGCTAGATTACACAGGCAATTTCTAGAATTAAGCTAGAATTATTAAGACTGTTTTATTTCAGTTTCTGTCTCTACATTTCTTAAGTCTTGGGTCAGTTTTTCAATATTGTTGTTTTTAAATGTTCTGCATTTCTGTTCCCCTCCCAGTGTATCATAAGAAAACCATCACAAACAGCGACTAAAATGGTTATGTCAGCATGTGCTTACTTACAGTGTGCCACATAAGGAATCACTGGCATGGGACAGGGCTTTCTCTTTCTGTAGCCTTGTGATCCTGGGTGGTTGAAACCTGAGGTAAACATTTGTCTGACCAGTGTGTCCTGCCTGAGTAGGCATTACTTGGAGTCAGTATCACTGGTATTGAAAATGATGTTACAAAACTTATGTGTCATCCAGAAATACTTGTGTTCTGTTTTGAATGGGATATGTTATTCTTATGCTTTTAGTTGTTGACACAATCAGCATTTCTTCCCCTTCAAGACATCAGCTACTGTACGTGCAGCAGTGCTATTATTAGAAGTAAGTAGGTCTCAAAAGCATAGTCACAGCATGCTTTGTGCATTGTTCCTTTGATCAGTTCTCATTTGCTGTTGTTTCAGTACTCGTTGTGGTACTGTCACACAGTCCCTCTGAAAATGTAAGCAATGTGAGCTTGATTTTCCTTCTTTCTCCTTGGCTCCTCGACGCTAAGCAGTTTTCAAATCCACAGACTGCACGCTGCAGACTGCATCATGCAAACCCCATGAAATGTATTCCTAATTAAAACTAAAAATAGGGCACATGAACCAAAATCCAATCTCAAAAACAGTCCTTAGCATCTGCTTTTTGTATCCTGCTTGCTTCTGAAAAGCTCACACTGAAATGCTAAAATTTAAATATCAGTGTCAGACAAAAGACATTACAAGGGCTGCTCATTGCAGTTTGCATTACCTCTTCTAGGTAAATTACTTCATAATGTAATATTTCGTTGCAAATTTATAGGAATTACACTATTACTAAAAACCCTTGAAATTAGAAAAGTAAGGGACAATTTATTTCTGGCATTACCAGTCTGTCTCAGACAACCTGTGTAATAACATAAATTCAAAAAAGTGTTCCTTGAGGAAATGCAAATGGTGCTGGGGATCCCATTCCAGAGGTTTGATCCTTATTGTTTGTGGGAAATGAGAGTGTGGAGACCTCTTGTGCCAGCATGCAGGTCATGCATTGTGTGGTTCTCATTGATCAAACATGCAGCTGCTTCTCCTCATGGGCCTCGATTCACGTGGTACACCATGTGATACGATAAATAATATCACAAAATGAGGTGGAGCTGTGAAGTTCTTGGGAAAGAGGGGAACAGGCTCTAAGGCTGCATGGAGTATGCTGGCAAACTGTGTTCAGTGTTGGTGAGAGGTCAGCCTTTGCTGAGAGGTCCGCCTTTCCTTCTCAGAAATGGGGTTAAACCGACTGTAGCCTGCGCAGCCTGGACTGAAGCGCAGTGTTAGTTGACTGCTTCCATGCAGTTTCTGACTGCAGCCTTAGTCCATCAGTCCTTTTGTATCATACTTCCCCATGGGTCTGAGCCTGAGGTTCTCTGTGTATGGGAGCTTTGTGGTGCTTGAGGAAATCTGTTTCTGAGCTCTGACGGTCATCTACGCCTCTCCCTTAGTTGCAGATAAAATGTCGCATATGTTCAAATTTTCCTGGTTACATTTCCTGGTCCTAACACCTCCCTTGCTCTGCATTTGCTGTGAAATAGTCTGTCTCTTGCCAAAGCATCTGTCGATCTGGGGTCACTTAAGGTTCAGAGCAAATGTACTGGAAGTTCATCCATCTCCTATAATCTCAGCACAGAAGCCCTGGCTGGAATATATTGCTGCTAACCTAAGGGCTACTTTCCATGCTATGCTGGTATATAAAATAGGAAATTTGCAATTGTTTGTGTTTCATTCAAGGAAGTACTGCAATAAAAAATTCCATCTTGGAGAGCCTTCTTTATTGGAAACAGTGTACAAGATGGAAACTGCTCCCTAGGATTGTCAGAGATGTGGCGTTTCTGAGATGCAAGGTTGAATAAATCTGTTGGTTTGTAAGCTGAGCACATTTGAAGCTGACTCACCACAAGATGAATGCAAACAGAAAATGCATTTTTACAGACCTTCTTTTTGTGCTTGTTATTTTTGATTAATAATACGTTTAGTGCTGATGGTGTTCTTGGTGCTGTGCAAAGCTCACTAAAATAGTTCTGGCCCTGGGGATGTACAGTGTAAAAAGATAATTACCTAGAAGACAGGATGCACTTGGAAACAAAGATGTGGGGGAGAGTGTAGAGATTTTTGGATTGATGTCCCTTAGAATACAGAATATAGCTGTCAGTCAGTATAAGAGATTAAATACCTCCTCTTCCATCCTTTTATTATGTCTATTAACAGTGTCATCTATTTGGCATGCACATTCTATACTATGAAGTTTTTGTACTGTACCAAGCACAAGAGGATCTTCTTCTTCTCACAGAGGTCTTCAAGTATTTTAAAAGTATTAATAAAATAATCAAACTCAAACTTTGAGTTTTATGGAAGAGGCACATGTTTGACTAACATTTTTTAACAGGAATTTTAACAACTTCAATTTTATGTGTATGATTAACATTAGGGAAAAGGGAGTTGAGCAAGCAGAGGGAAGAGATTAACAATTCAATTGTGTTCTGACCCAGATTGAGGAGCTGTTGAGATACCAGTTATCTAAGAAAGAAGTGGTCAAATCGTGTGCTCTGAGAGCAAAGGGAGAAGTTGGTAAATAATAACTGCTGGTGGAACATTGTGAGCTGACTTGGGTTAGAAAGCCTAGGAAATAAAAATGTGCAAACCTTGTTCTTATCAGAATAATGTGTTGCACAGGCATTCAAGAACAGCATGGAAATTGATGAGACACTGGGACAGTGAATATGTGGCGGTGACAAAATTTCTCTTTGATGTGCTGTTTTTTTGTCTGGATATGACCCAAACATGCACACCAAATGCTCTAAGGGAAGTTGTGTTGGCTGTATCTCTCTAATATATTCTTTTTCCTCCCCAGAACACTGGCTTTGATTAAACCTGATGGAATGCGTAAGATGGGACAATTATTTGATATCATTATTAATGCCGGATTGACAATAACTAAGGCCAAAATGATGCTGCTTTCAAGGTATGGAATTCTTAAGGTTAGCTTTATTGTATCTAAATATTTTTGCAATTAAGAATATTCTCTAAAGCTATTCTGTGTTGTCCCATCCAGATCCATTCCAGTGAGTAAAAGAGGTAACTCATGAAACTCATCAGTTTCACAGTTCTGCAGATTTCTGAAAGTATTTAGAGATTTAAACTAAGTAGCAAAAAGTGCTGTGCAAATGTGTATGGGTGATGAAATACATCATGTCTGTATGAACCCAAGGTGGCTACTATAGCTTTAGCAATCCAGCAGTGTTTACTGCTGACATGTCTGTGTGTCCTCACCTCCAGGCTTCCTCATACAAGCGGTATTGTTCATTGTAATAATGTTGCCTTTAAAGTATTTGGTTTGCTTGCTCTCAGTAAATCTGTTGTCTTAATTTTTGCTCTCAGATTTTTTGCTGGAAGTCCTAGACAAAGCAAGTGATCTTCTGATGGTGCAGGGTTGGACAGGTTTTACTCATGCATCTTCCTAATACCTCAACCTTCAGTGTTCTCCACTTCTTAATGAGCCCCAAGATTTTAAAGGAAGGCATGCTTCAGAGAAAAAGGAACATAATTAATTTACCTCAGAAGACTTTCCCAAAGTTACTGCATTATTTTTCCATTGCTGTTTTGCCAAACCTATTCGTATGCAACATGTTTTTTGAAAGAAAAGCTATCTATCTTACATAATACCATTTTCATGTATTCTTATTATTTATGTGAGAGGTCAGCAACAATTTTTTCTTCCCTTCAGAACCTTTTTGGCTTTCTGAGATACTGATAAAATCACTAAAAGACTTCCTCCTCTGCATACACCTGCTGCAATATCTGATTGTAGTGATTCCAGATCCTCCACCCAACAACTCCAATTCACAAGTTCAAACATGTTTCTAATATTCCTTTGCAATTCATAATGTTCTTTCAAACTAGCTTTTTTTTTGCTTCCTCTCTCCTGCCACATGAGAGATTTGATCCTGAAGTGTTGTTTTGGGTGATGCTTTGTTCGAGTGTCTCTCTGAGAAGTTAAACTGTTGAGCCAAGTCACGTGCTTTAGAGTTGACTCACACTGAAGGGAAGAAATGGAGACTTGAACTTTTACTGCCTACTGCAAAATAAAAATTTCTGGTTGTCTTGTATAATTGAAATTAATTATTAATAAGCACAAGAATGGGCTGTGATACTGAGTGTGTTTAAATAGTGTCTTGAGTATTTTGTGGTTTCTCTGCATACCATCTACTCAATTTCTTGGGACTGTGCCATTTTAAAATGATAGAACTATGGCTTTGCCAAAGTCTTCTACCCTTGTATTTCTGCAGGTTTGCTTGTTCAAATCATCATCATCATCATCATCATCATCATCATCATCATCATCATCATCATCTACTGCTTTCTTTAAAGGGATTATTAACAACAGTTGTCTGTCAATCACTGTTAAGTAGATTCATGCCTTCTGTAGAAGTGATAGTGAAGATATGGAAGTGTGGGCAGGCACTTGCTTCTTCCTTTAATCCTGTGTCAGTTCAGTCTGTTATACATAGGTGAACACTGTTTTCCATTATTTGAAAACAGAGAACTAATAATGAAATTTAAAAGGCACTACGTTATACAACACAACTGCACCTTGATATTTATTTCAGTGGGAATTGTTAACTGAATAGTAGAGCTCAGTTTGTTTCAGAAACAGACCTCTCAAATACTTCTTTGCAATCAGAAATGGTGATACTTAATCTCTTCATATGCCCTTTTCATATTTCCTCTCCAAAATTCTTTGGTGAATTAATTTCAGAAGAAGGTTTTCTTGTGAAATAATGAATTGTAGGCAAACCTTTTGCCCAGTGTAGGCTTGAAGCATGAGATTGCAAGAGTTCTGGTGTCTAGCATAATTTTTACATCATGCTTCTGCCTTTGTTTGAAAAGGAAGGAAAGTAAATATACTATATGGTTGATAAAAATATTTTGGATTTTGAATGGCTCATACTTATACTGAACTAAAAGCAACAAACCAGGAATTACTCAGGTCATTTTGATAAAAAAGCTGGAGAAAAATGTGACTGTTCAAACATGGATAAATGTTAAGAAAATTAAATTCTTCTTATGTTCTTCTTGATGTTATTTCTTTCCTCTGGCAATATTTGGTTTAAGTCTGGACTGCAAATGGGAGAGAGGCATCAAAAGTTCAATTTCAGATGACAGAACTATGCCTTTCTTCATACTTGGAATCTGTTATTTGAAAAATATGCAGGCAATTTCTGTCAGTAAAGAGAGGTGCTGAAAATGAGCAAACTCATGAAGACCAGAAAAATTTAGAAGACTGTGCTGCAGGTAAAAACAACTTTCCAATTTGGAATCTCACCCTACAGCACTGCTTTATTATGAACTCTGTACCCAGAGTAGAGGTCAGCAATTTTTCTTTCTTTCACTTGTCAGTCCTCTTGAAGAGCTTGTCATTCTCTACAAATTCCAGCTTCAAAAAGTGGCACACACCAGAATTTGAAGCAAGCCAATACTGAGCCTGTGTTCTCAACAGGATTTCTGAAGCTGCAAAATAGCAGATTTAGAGCTGAAAAACTCCATGGGTTTTTCTAGCTGTTGCCATGCAGAAAAGGCAGTTCAGTAAGCAAGAGTAAAACATGAGAAGCAGCTGGAGAAAAAGACAGGGAAGAGAGTAGAAGAGAATAAGTTGGCTGGTGGCAGGGGCTGGTGGGGTCAAAAGCCATAAAACTGTGTGTCCATTGGTGGATGGATGGTAGCTCTGCACTGTAGTGGTCCCCAAAACCTTGTAGTTGGATTGCTGAGCCCAGTGCGGGTAGGACCGTGGCTGTGGGAATGCAGAGCTTGGGAAGGGCCGCCACCCTGTCTGAAAAGGACATCTTTTTACTTCCAGCTCCTGAGGAAAGGCTGAGTAACAGCTGTGCTGCAGACACACTGGGTATGCCTGGTAGCCTTTATTTGCCTGGCTGTGTGAGGAGACCCTTGCTGGTGACGGAGAGAGATGGGGAGACTGACTCAGTGATCAGAATCCGATTTTATTGTGGGATACAAACGCTTATATACTATTTCAGGGAGACCTGTAATGTGTACTAAAATGATTAGGTTAAAATCACACACAACTTATGCATATAACAACATGTCTTGCTTGCAGAGTTTATGGGATTTTCTTTTTCTGGTAAACCCGCTTGATTTATTCTTCTTACAATCTAGGTCTAATTTTCAAAGTTCTGTTTGCTTTTGCCAAGGCATCCTATTCTCAAATCTCTTATGTTAACCAGGCCAAAGTCCATCATCTGTTTTGTGTCCCCCAACATTCCAATAACCACTCACTGCAGAAATCCCATTGCTTTGGAAGAAAGGAGTGTGTAGTCACTGCTGTGTTTCCTGAGGAGACTGCAAGGCCAAATTGAGTTTTGAAGCGTGAAAGTGTGGGGGAAATCCAGTTTTAATATGGAGGCTATTGTGCTGCCTATTCAACTTGTAAGATTTGAGGACACTGAATGGAAACCAGGTTATGCAGTGTTTTGTTATGCACCAGTTTAATTAAAGACTAGCCCTGATAAAGAAGTGTTCCAGTGGAGCAGATAAATTGTTTATGCTTTAAAACTAGACTTCATTTAGCAGTATTCCCCCTCAAACTGATGAATGATGAAAGCAACATAACAGCAAATGGCTTGCAAGAAGGTGACTCTGCTGCATTTATTTCTCAGCCTGAGAATGTGGGGACCATCAATGACCATGAAATGGGCTTTAGTAATTCCTTCTCAGAGCAGGAGCATGAGGAGTAGTCAGCTGTACTGGTAGCTACACAAAATATGAAATTTAAATGTAGTTTCTGTTATTGGACATGAACACCCAACAAGGTGTCCAGCTTAGGAAGACATTGCCTGTAGTAACATGTTTATGGATGGTATTTGAATGAATGATAACTGTGGTTTTCAGGGGGGTTTTATGTATGTATGTATGTATGTATGTGTATATATACCTATAGCTATATCTCTGTCTTTTTACTTTTTCAGAAAAGAAGCAGCTGATTTCTATGCTGATTATCGAGCAAAACCCTTTTATCAGTAGGTATATCAATTTCAGCTTGACATGTATTAAGCTTATTTATTGAACGCACAAAATTAATTTACCAGTTTTGATGCCATGGGACCTTGGGAGAATCAGAGCTTGTCTTAGTTGAGTGGAGCCCTTTGCAAAGCATGCACCTTTTCTTCTTCCTCCAGGGAGAGATCCTTATTTCAGCTATTTATGGTTTTAACTCACACTTTTTACAACCCAGTGGTATCAGGGGAATGTCTTTTGTCCCTCAGAAGTGAAAATGCTCCTAGCAGGGCAAAACTTCAAAGCCAAGAGGAGGGCTATCTTTAGGATCAGGGTGGAGCGTGCAGATGAGAATTAGGGGGAACACTTAGTTGTAAGAATTGATTTGGTAACAAGTATCCCAAATAATAAGTAACTGAAAGGATAGTTCATGGGGTAGTTTTTACTGAACTGCTACCCTTGGACAAATGTCAAACTTGCATGATGTTAGACTGCTCCACCTGATGTGAGAAACCTTAGTCTTTCCATAACTGACCAGATGGATGCTTATGACCCAGAGATTGAATCATTTCTGCTTTTCCTGAAAGTGCCAGCAACTTTCTTTTCCTCCCTCTCCACTTTGCATTCTGCCTCTTCTAGGGAGAAGGTGCCCTGTGTTTTTCAGCCATATTGGTGCGTGTGTTTGCACTGATGTGGTTGAAAGACCTGGTTTCAGTACTGACACGAAGTGCTTGAGAACTAGCATTGCCAGATGCTCTCCAGCAACAGCAGCTGATTTGTTGTGGGTCCAAACTCAAGCCCTTCAGAGAGACATGGCCCCAGGCTATGTCTGACCATGTTGGAGGTCAGAGAATGCGTGATTTGGAATTGCCTTTTCTTTGCTGAGTAAGCCTGCTTGAATATGTTGATAAATAATCAAGAATTTTGCCTGAAGTCTTATTTCACAGATGTCTATCTATACTAATGGTAATTGTCTGAGGAACTGTAGCCTTTGTCCTCTGTGATGTGCCTGTCTCCCATCCTACAGTCCTATTGGCTACATCTTCTGTATAGGATTTTTCTCTAAATTAGAAATAAAAAAGCTCTAGAGCATTCCAAATCAAATAGAAACAAGAAACTTCAAGGCAGTGAAGTGTGAAATACACGACTCATTTATATTTGATGTTGTATCTTGTCTTTAAATTCAGATTTCATTAGCAAGTTCACTACTAAATGTAAGTCTAGTGAATAGTAAGGAAAAATAGCAGTTCTATTGTTTGGAAAATAATGGCTTTCATATTAAAGAAAGTTTTAAAAAAATTCAAGGATTAATCTGCACAGTAAATAGTGTTGTAGAAATTGCTTTTTTCTTGGATGTATGTGTACTGTTTAAATGTCCTAAACAAGCAGACTCTGACCAACAGAACCTGATATCCAATCACTTTTTAGTGTGTTGTTTCTTTATGTAATTTTTAGTAGTTTTAACATCGTTTCTTTTTCGAAAAACTACTAGGATTTCTCTTCTCTTCTTGACCAGGGATCATTAGAAAGAAGGTAGTTGGAGAAGCATGCACATCTACAGTCATAATTGTGTAAAGCTCTTCTTTTAAACAAAATAGTACAAAACTCAGGGCCAATGTTCTCCTTTGTTGGTTCTGTTCAGACTAAACAGTGAAAAGACAGGCTTATTGGTATGCATGTTTTGTGAAGATACTCAATTATAGTTATTGGTGTTTTGTTTAGTTTTTAAAATGAATGTTTGGGTTACCGATTTTGGATGGTTGTTTTCTATTGTGAGATGGTCAAGACAGGAGGCAGGCTGCTCCTGACAACAGCTTCTCCTTATTTGGACTCATCCCATTAAAATCACTTAAGTTATGCCAAGAT
This sequence comes from Melospiza georgiana, assembly GCF_028018845.1. Taxonomy (NCBI): domain Eukaryota; kingdom Metazoa; phylum Chordata; class Aves; order Passeriformes; family Passerellidae; genus Melospiza; species Melospiza georgiana. The sequence continues at coordinate 86,434,182 of NC_080431.1, forward strand.
GTAATAGCTCACTTTTTGAGTAAGTCCCTTATCCCATGCTAATTTTCAACTCCTTCCCTTCTCTCCTACTTTGGACGCTGGCTGGGCAAAATCCATGGCAGACATCTGTGGGGCAGTGGAGAATTCAGCTTGAAGGCAGTGCTGATGTTCTGTCAGTGGGGTACACATCCAGGTCATGTATGAGAGCCTTGAAATGTTGCTGTGCAGAAGAGGAAAGCTTAGGAATCATTCCTGTTAGTCAAGTGGTTACCAGGGTCTCTCCTTCACTGTTACCAGGACATCAGTACTGATCCTTTAAAAATTCTTTTGAAATCTAAGACTCTACAGAGTAGCTTGAGTGAGTTTGGGTTAGCTACATGTTTTTTTTTTCCTACAACTATAATAAGGGAATGTCTGCACATAATCTAATCTGACCTGTTCCCCAAAGTAGAGTCAACTTCAAAGTTAGATCAGGTTGCTCCAGATCTTGTCAGTTTGAGTTCTGAGCATCTCCACTGGGTCATGTTTTTGTTGGTTTTAATTTGTAGCGTGAATCACCATGTGCTGTTTCCCTTTTGCAGTGAGCTTCTCCAGATAATAATGAGTGGCCCCATCCTTGCTATGGAGCTCTTAGGAGATGATGCTGTGAGTAAGTGGAGAGCAATAGTGGGGCCAGCAAACCCTACAATGACTGAGAGTGATACACTGGACAGCATCACGGAGAGCTTTGGACATTGTGGCCTCAGAGATGCAGCTTATGGCCCGGATTCAGTTGCTTCAGCTGCTAAAGTAAGTTTTTGACTTTCTTGACTGAGGTTTATTTTTACTTTTATCTGCTAACAACCAGATTAAGAATTTGTCATTTTTTTTCTACACTTGAGTTCAGAACTAGTTTACATATTCTTCGTGTGCTTCTTTTTAGCATGGAAAAATAAACTGTCTGAAAAGAGAAATCTTGTTTATCACAAAGGTGAATCTTGGGTGCTTTGATCAGGAGAGCATGCCTGGTCATTTTTATTGTCTCCTGTACATCACAAACAGTGATGTATTGCATAGTCTGTGTAATCTACCTATAGTCTACCAATGTTGGTCATAAAAAGAAAGGGATTAAATGATTAAATCTTTTTGTGCGCTTTTGTGTTTCACACATCTGTTCTCCTTCACAGTTCTCACTAGTGCTCTGCTTGCAGCCTACTTTGCTGTTATTGTTCAGAATGAAAAATTAAAAACCAGACCACTTTGTAGTGCTTTGTGCTTTGAGAAGTAACACAGTAGACATGGCTTTGAGGAGTTTGGTTCCATTTTGCTTTGTTGGCCGTGCTTCTTTTCTCAGTGCTAAGAAAAAGCCCTGGGACTGGGTAATAGATATTACTATTTCTGTAGAATTAAGGTGACTTTTGTGTGCCTTGTTGTGGGATAGATATGCTAATAAATGATAGCAAGAATAATGTTTATCTCATGGTTGATTGATGTGTCGCTTGGTGTCTCAGCTGTAAACCACTTTAGCTGGGAAAAGATACCAATTGTTGCTTCTTTGATCCTAGTCTTCCCTGTTTAACTTGGAACAGCTGCAGTAGCACAGCTGGAGAGAGACCTCTGGTTAGATAGTTAGATGTCTTCATATATAAGGGTGAAAGTTTCTCTTTTTTCCTGTGTACTACCATGACAACTGCACCAGCTTCTGAACTGAGAGTGTAGGAAGGAGTATCTATTAGCATAAATTCTTGGTTAGAAGCATAAGTATGTGCTTAGGCTTTAGTTTGTTGTTCTTGCTGCATTTCATTATTTTTGAAATTATGTCTGAAGGCCCCGGTCATCTGCAGCATTTTTATGACACTGAGATTATTTTGCTGAACATCTGCAGGTGTGTGCATCTTTGTGGTGTTAATGATACCTCTCTTTAATAAATCAAACAACATTTTGAATTTAGTGCCCCTGTGCCTTTATTAATTTAGTAGGCCTAGTATTATATGGCTGTATAGCAGTTGCCATGGAAACTAGTTGGCTGTGCCTGCAGAAGATTTGCTGAAAAGAAGGAAATATAAGATAAAGGGACCTAAATCAACTCTCCTGACAGAAAACTGAAGTCTCAACCACATTTAATGAATGTACTGTAAGATGAACACTTAGGGTGGAAAGCTGCATTGTTCTTTTGATGGCAAAATGACAAGTGAAAGTATGTCTCTGATACATTCTAAGCTGCTGTCTCTCTGCAGGCCAAATTTTGTAATTTCTTTAGATCAGGAATAAAGGGTAAGAAAAATGATTTTTTTTTTTAAGACTCAACAAGATTATAGTTTGGACTTTCATTATGCAAGTCCTTTAACATTATTGAGTTAATTTCCTTTTATGAATTTTAGTGGCTAAAACTAAGTGTTAACTATTACATGTATTTTACTGCCTTTTTCTGGCTGCTTCTTTTAGAGTAAATAGCAATTAATAGAGTGGGACAAGTTCCTTGAATCATGCAGCATTTTATCAGTAGAAGAATGTAAGGAATGAACCCTGTTGTCTCAGGTGCACCCACTTAAAACGTGGATTATTTGCCAGCAGAAATACAAAGACACTTTTTCCATCTGTTGAAAGATACATTGTCCAGGATGTACTGCCCAAGATCCAAAGCACGACAAGTTTGAATTGTGTAATTCTTCAAGAAGGGATTACAGAAATGGTTGAAGTGCCATGAGCTAAATGTGAGTCTATTCCATTTAAGTTGAGCTAGTAAATTAAGGGAGACAGTTCCAGGAAATGGCCTTTAGCATTGCTACTGTTATACAGGAAAAAATCAAATACATTTGGTAGTAGTATTTCTTGGATGAAACATTTTCTCTTAAATAGAAATGTATCATTTCTCTTACTGAATTTGACCAATAGGTATGAAATGGAACCTGTGTTTTGCACATTTGTTGATTGGCAGATTGTGTAACATATGTGAATAAATGGTATGGAAAAAGTATGAAGCTGGCAGTGAACAGTGAAAAAATACTGCTGAGGAAAGAAACCTGACTGCCAAGTTCACCCCAGTATGGTCTAAGACACAAGGTATCTGATGCCTAAATAGTGATGGTGGGAAGAAAGAAATTGAAGACAAAAAGGTTTCTTTGATTTATCTGAGAAATAAAAGTCATTGGGTTCATCAGCTTCAATTCAGTAAGACTGAACTAATTAATAGAATTAATATAATTTAAAAAAATTATAGGGCCAATAAGGCATGAGAAGTGACTCAGCAATTTTAGACAAAGTTTAGTTGTTTAAGATGAAAGGAAGAAAATGTAAACAATTTGGAAGGAGGTCAGTTTTGTATATGGAAAGAAAACATACTGAGAAATGGATAATAGTTGTATTTTTGCTTATGTAGTGGAAAAGATGATTTGAAAAAAAGGAAAAATAAAATATGTGTGTAAGGGAGTGGATTTGGAAAGATACTGAGGAAAGAGAGAGAGTATCAGTAAAGCTGGGAACACCTCTACCAAATTATTGTTGCATCAGCATTTTGAGTGCTCCGAGTATGAACAGATTGCATTGCAGAACTGAAAGGAAGACATTGCAAGAAGTACTCCAGCCCTGTTTTTGTGATTGTAGCAGTGAAGCCAGAGAGGAAAAGATACATTTGAGATAATGCTTCAGGGAAGAAGTATTCGTAGGAAAAAAATATGCACTAAAGGTTTATCTTCTGTGATTATGGATACTTCAGATGTTGTTACTTGTGATAAAAGCTGATGTGTGCAGCTAGATCAATCTAAAATGTGTTTAATTACAATTGTTTTCAGGAGCTGGAGCTGTTCTTTCCCTCCAGTGGAGGTCGTGGACCAGTCAGCAGTGCCAAATTCACAAACTGTACTTGTTGCATTATTAAGCCTCATGCTGTTAATGAAGGTAAGCAATGCAGATAGCAGAGGAGAAAGCAGTATGTGTCTGTTGTATCCATGACCATTCCTCTGCCTTCTTTTTGGGAGAATGAGACTGTGTGAGCAAAGGGTATATTTCACATGCAAAAGCTTGCAGATGCATTGTCTTTCTTTTAGTATTTCTGCAGTTCATTTCCATGAAGAGTGAGTGGGTCATGTGCTTTCCATGCAGATACCTGTTCACTTCAGAATAAGAAGGTAAAGGTGAAAAAGATTAAAACCTATGTGAGGTGTGACATATCTTATTGTGACAGCTTCCCATGTCCTTGCTCCTGTCTGCCCAGCACGGTCACCTGCTGGAGGTTAGCATCCTCCCAAGAGAGTAAAAGCAGGACACCTGACCATGATCCAGGGCCCTCTGCTCAGGCAGTAGCACATCAGATCCAAATGACTCACAAAGGGAGATTTGTGCTGATACGAGTATCTTTCTACTGAATGCACTTGGGATGGAAAGTAGGAAAGGCTTGTTTATGAAAGTGAGCCAAAGACCTAAAGCATTTGGTGGATTCTGTGATGCTTTCTGTGCTGGAGAATGCCCTGGAAGTTTGCCATATGAGTATTGGGAATGTTTAATGCTCTGCTGTTACCATGCAAAAATAACCTCGCTTGTGCGTCCTGTACTTAGATCCAGGAGCTTGTGTAGGAGCAGTGAGTGCAGTAAAATATTTTGACTCACGCACTGAAACAGTATTTTGAATGCAGAATAAATATCGCCATGTGAGAGCATAGAGTTTTTTCTTAGTAAGATGCAGAGCACACTGCAACATTCTAATCACTTCTTTGTGGATAGCTTAAATGGAAAGAGCAGAAGTGGCTGGAGCAGTTTCCAGGCCTTTCTCACCTCAGGTGGGAAGTCTAGAGAGCTTGCTGAAATTAAAAAAGGCTTTCACAAGAAGGAGTTTTGTAGCTGGTACTGGTAATGTGCCTGTTATCTCTTCCAAGCCTTGCATGGTATTTGCTGCTGATATGTCTGCCATGCAGCAAAGACACAGCGATGTTCCTTTTACAGAAATATGGACAGCAGCTGGGACTATGATTTTACCCAGCTATGTGTTTGCAGAGGACAAACTTTTCTGTGGCAGGATTGTTAGAGTCCTTCATTTGACTGTAAAAATAGCAAAGTGGATGGCATGGACTGTTTTTTTTTTAGACTTAAGATAAAATTTTGATTACATATAAAGTTCAGACTCAGGTTTTCTCTTCCTATTTTTAATCTTACTCATCTCTGTAGATTTCAGTGTGATATCTGTTCCTTTTTTCTTCTGGAACTTCTTTTTTCTGAGTTGCCAGAAGACAAATTGTGACCCTATTTGCACATCCCTCTGGGTGTGTGAGTGCCTGTAGGAGGCTGAGGGTGGTGAGGAGGGGAGGTATGAATGTATGTAAACAAAAAATGTGTATGCACATCCAGCTTTGTAGTGTGAGTGCTGGTCTTAATGTACCCTATATAGTCCCTTTTCTCACACCACAGAAGGCTGGAAAGTCAGAGGACAGCTGCCAAAAAGCAACTGAAATTTGAAAGACAAAAAGTGTACCTTGTGTGAGCATTCTCCCTCCATACAGCTGTAATTACTACCCTCAAAAACAAAGAGATGAGAATTGACTTCTCTAAGTCAGTAGACTGTTCTAACACTCTGTTGTGGTTTAACCACAGCTGGCCGCCAAACCCCACACAACCACCCGCTCACTTCTCTGGGATCAGGAGAGAATTGGAGGAGTAAAAGGAGGAAACTCATGGGTTAAGATAAGGACAATTTTATAGGTAAAGCAAAAGCTGCACACACAGGTAAGTGGAAACACAGCAGCTGGAGAGGAAATCCTGTGTGGCCTTCAGGGAGAAAAGGTGGTTTGGCAAAGCCAGAGGCATGGAAAGAAAATCACGTGGCTCAAAGCATCGGAGCATCTTCTGTGTTGGAGTTTTGATTTGTGATTTACAAATTTTCAGTATTGATATCTAAAAATAAACCTTTTTGCAATTTCCTATGCACTGCTGAGGCTTTGAACTTGGCTATCTAATTACCATGAATATAAGCTACTCATTACATATTTACAATTACATGAAGTTTCACTTATGTACTTCAGTTTATATGGAGATCTAGTCTTTATTTCTGTAGAGACATTTGGCTGAATTAATGATTTGAATTTTGCTTTCTGGCCTTTTTCCCCAGTGTTTATTTTTCCTCCAGAGTCTGTTGCATAACTGATTCTTAGAAGGAAAAATCTTCTGGTTTTCTGTCCTAGAAGATGATTTGCTTTAATGGCAGCTGTAAACTAGGGTGCTTTTCAGGATGTAATCTCTAGTTCATGCTGGTTAATTCTTGGGCACAATACTCTCTTATGAAATGACTTTGATAGCTACAGGTGGTTTCTATCCAGTGATGAAGTAGAGGAAAGTTAGTGTTGGTTTTATCTCTGGCCTTGCTGCCTCTCTCCTGATGGACATACAGAAGTGTCTGGTCCTAGGCAGCCACAGCAGCACATCCCAGCCAACCACAGCAGGACCTGTGCAGTGCCCAGACACCTGAGAATTCCTGTAAGCAGGAGTGTCAGCATGTCTGCCAGGCTGCAGAGGAACCCTGGCCTGGCCAATGGTCTTGGGGGAGTAAGGTGAAGTTTAACCTCAGCTGTCAAGAGTGCTCGTAATGCTGGCATCACTGGCCCTCTAGGAGTGTGTGCCCTGCACATCTCTTAAAGAAGTAGGGCCATAGCTATTGTGTCAGTTTGGTGTCAGCGTAACATCTATGGAGGATCAGAAAGGGGTAGGCCGTGGAAGGCAGTGTAGCCCAGAGGATTCTGGAGTAGACAGCCTTAGGGAGCTCCCTGGTGGCTGCTCCCAGTGGAGATGGAGAACTTCCCTGGCTGGCTGGCAGCAGTGAGATGGTTGTATTTTAGCTCTGAAGAGGCCTTGCAGAGCAGTCCAATTCTTCTTCACTGAGAGCTAGAAGAACGCAGAAGCAACCTGATGCAACTCCAGGCAAATTTGTTCTGACCAGGTCTGCATCAGTTAGACATGATGGGTTTATCCCCTCTAGAATCTGTTAACTTCTCAGTGTCTTTCAGTTTCCTCCTCTTCTCCTGAGACCAGTTTTTAGTCAAGTAGGTTGGCAACTAGTAAGCACAGCTCTAGGATTGTATGGTTAAGTCATTTAACAATTTGAAGTTTTTAGTGTTGTTCTGTGTCTTGTAATCCTCCTGCTTCTTGTGCTTCTGATACTTGAGACACAAGATCATAGTTGCAATCACATAAACATTCTTTCTTTGTAATTCCCCTCCTGTTAGTAGATTTGGAGGTATTGGCACTAGTGCTCAGAAGCCAAACTTGTAAATTCACCATGATGGGTAAACATCAGTGTAGTGCTCTTAGGACAGTTATGATTCGACTGTTTTGTGAGCAGAAATAGCACCCTATAGATCACTGGGTGGGATTAACTTTTAGTATTTTTATGTGTAACAGTTTAGTCATGTTTGCTGTAGGAAGTAGACTTTGGTATTTCGTGACAGGATTAAAGTTTCTTTGATGTGGCCTTTAGTTCTTCCTTGGAAAATTAGCAGGCGAAAAATTTTAAAATAGAGATGATCAGGCTATAAAGACTGAGGTCAGAAGTGTGCAATATGCAAACTGAAAAGGCTGCCTAGAGGAAAGGAAGCCTCTATGGTTTTCAGAGGTCCTAGGCATGAGACTGACTACCCAGACAGGTTTGCTCTCCTTGTATGTGTTAAGCTTGAGATTTTTTTCTAATGTATCAGCTAAATTAAATCCTTTTTCCTCTTAATTAAAAAAGGTACAGTGCTGTCTTCCACAGTATTCTTCAACTAAAGAAAATTCAAATCTCATAGAAAATAAAAGAAGCGGGAATACCTTCTTGCCAAGTGAAAAAGATACTGTGTGGAAATGTGGTTTTAGATCTGTTCTAAGTGGATGATAAAACTTAGACCTCTTCTATATTAACTTAGTAGCTAGTGGACAGCTTTAGAAAGTTGTAGAACTTTATATTCATTAACAAAATGATGCATGACAGGAAATCATAAGAACCATATTTCCTTCTTTATGCAAAGGCAGAAAAGTTCCAAGTGAGAGAATAGTTTGTAGCTCCAAAGACAAATCTAAATGTGACAAAAAGAATACCAAGGATGGTAGTTCAGTCTCAGACAAGTACAGAAACAAGGTTTACTTATGTAGACTCTCAGGTGAATTTACTGTACATGAGAGAGTGAGGAGTGTAGAGCATGGAAATCTGCCATTGTAGTGGATTATCTGACTGCAGACAACTGAAGGACTGTCCTGACACACAGTAGACTTGTTGCTTTTTGAAAGAGAGAAAGCATCACTATGAAAATGTTCAGTTCACCTCTGTATAATGCTAAGTGTACTTACATGTGTGTAGTTAGGAAACTGAATAAACTGGAAAAGAAAAAGAGGATGGTATAGGAGAGATACAAATCTATTATCACTCTTAGCACTACTTATCTATTTCATAGGTTTTCTCAAGGCAATTTGTATTCATTAGATATAAAAACTCTGGAAATTGTTGCCTTTTTTTTTTACCTTTTTAGGCATAAGTCTGAGGAATTAAGTATTTTTATTTTCAGGAGACCTAGAATTAGAATATGGTTTTCAGAAAACTGGCTTGAGAAAAAATGAGGAGTGCAATTTTCTCGTAAGTTATCTGAAAGTACATCTTCTGTCTGTGATAAGTGTGCAGATAATAGAAAGGTGAAGTGCAGATGCTGTGGAGTTTATCCCATTACAGGTAAAACCTTTCTTTGGATTTTGTCTACAAGACTGAGTGCCAAGTGGAAGGAATTATTTGTAGATAGAATCTGGAAGCAAAAAAAAAAATAAATTGTAGAATGAACAAAAGTCTTTGCAGATACTTCAGAGTGGATGGTTTGAGATGTGACCTCAGGGTATTCCCACATGCAACATGGCAATCTTAGTGCTGCAGTCATGTGAGGACTAACTAGTAAAACACTGCTTTCAGCTGCAGGCATTCTTTTGCAGACAGACTTGCCCAGGGAGGAGAGGTATTTTATGTCAAATGAAATGCAGTTTGTTTCTTGTGTTTTCCTCGAATATATATACTATGTAGGATGTTGAAACATTTGGTGGTGTCTAGTGGTGCTGGGTTTTTTTTGGTTGATTGGGTTTTTTTCTCTTTAGAGAAGCTAGAAAAAAGTAGTTAAAGTGAAAACAACCTACTTTGCCACTTCATCACCGTTTTTTAGAATAAAGAAGATTTAGCTTTCATGAAATCAGTCATCCATACGCTTCCATCTGTGTTGTTAATTCTTTGCTGTAGTTGTAGTGATGGATATTCCTTGCCAGGGATGTTTGGTTTTGAAACCAAGCCCATAGTGTTTCTTGTTTTACTTCTGCCTAAAGTTTTAGCACCTTGGCATTGGTTTCCCAGCTTAGACTGATTTTTGATTTCAATGACTACTGGGAAAGTGGCATCTATTTTTTTGATGTATGAAAAATATATTTTACATTTAAATAGATTTTGGTAGGGGAGGAGGTGAACTGAATTTGGAAATCCTTTCTGACAGTTTGAGATGGGATGGAAGAGGAGGAGATACACTTCTGAGTACCAAACAGATCAAATGGCACTGCCAATCCTTGCTGGAGCTCATAAGTATCCTCCAAGTGGAAAAAAATGTATTTGCTACTGTGTTCAGTAGACTTATAGTGGTGATGTTCATGTTACTGGAAATCATCTCTGTGCAGGGATGATGGTATTATTGTAAAAAAAAAAAGAGACATTAGAAATGAGTGTTTACTACTGCATTTTGGGATTTCACTTGTAAAGGGTTAGAGAAAAGTCAGTTAGAAGAGTGGACCAGGATAGTGAAACTTCTTTTCATACCAGGGAAACTGATTAATCAGGTGTGTATAATTTCATTGAAATCACTCAGTGGTTGATGGACGTTTACCAACATGTCTTTTGTGAAGTAAAATATTGTATATTGATTTCTGAATTCTCCAAGTATTCTTTTTCTAAAGGAAGGTAAAACAGTGTAAGATAGCCTAATTCATTTGGTTATCAGTGCCTTTGTTAAAGTTCTTTGCTGTCAGGAAACCAGAATTTTCCTTTAGTGGAGTAAATTGTTTGTTTAGATCTTTACAACATACGAATCCGCATAGCTTTAAATGTCTCCCTGAATGTAGGACTGGACATGAGCACGTCAAATTAAAAGAGCTTTACAAATGAAGTCTTATCAGGCATCCTGGGGCCAGTTCTTGTCAATATGGTCATTGATGGCTTGGATGGGTGAGGTTAGAGCATGCTTGCAATGTTCACACATGATGTCAAGTGCCTACTGAAATTTTGAAGGATGTGAACAGAACATTTCTGTGAACAGAACATCAGAACATTCATGATGAATTACAGACATTATGTGATGCAAAGATGATGAAACTGAGTATAAACTGCATAACATTACTGTGGAGAAGGGATAATAAATGCAAAGATATAAAATAAAGAAGAACTGGCAGAGTATCAGTGAAAAGTTTGACAAATTGTTGGTACAGTGATGAAACAGGCACAACCTGTGTTCACTATGTACCCACTAGTTCTGCTTAATGAAAATCCAACTAATTTATCATATCCAATTTCTGGGCTCTTTGTTTCAAAAAGAACAGAAAAAGAAAGCAAAAGAATAAGAGATTTAGCCAATGAAAGCTGTATGGGTTTAATTTGTTTAACCTGAGATAGGTAGGACAGGGATATACAGCTTTCTCTAAGTACATTTACAAAATATGTGCATATTTACTAATTTAGGAGAAAGAAGATTTAATGTAATCATTAAGGAATACTTTGCAGTGTGTCACTGGCCTGATGTTTGGTGATGTAATGGAACCTGAAGTTACCAGAAATTTTTGAGAACATTTTAGAAAAATGAAAAAAATGTGACCATGCCTAATCTAACTCACTGTACCTTGAAGCAAAAGGTAAATATATCGAAGTCTCTTCTTTTACTACCCTTTTCAAATCAGAGTGTAAGGAGAAAGGCAAGATACTGGATCTGAAGACAGCCAAGACACAGAATATAGGAATATGTGATAGTCTTTTGCCAAGTGGAAAATAATTACAGAGCTTACAGTGTATTTACTATTGTTCTAGGAGAGTGAGTTGTTGAACTTTCCAGATTGTAGGGGATCGCATGAAGATTTTTACCTCCAGAATTAATTTGACAGTGAAATAGTAGATTAAAGTTATTGTTTGTAATTATAGGCTAATGCACATTCCAAGGAGTAAATTTAACTACTTCCTCTCTGTAGCTGTAAGCATTAATGAGAAGTCTCATGCACAGTGTTCAGCAGGGATAACCAGAGAAAAGGAAAGAAATGTTACTAAGATTGTGAATGGTTTGAATTACAGTACTAAATGCTTTCATATAATCCAGTGGTATTATCATATGGATAATTTTATTTATCCATATGATAATACTTATCCATATGATAATATTTATTTAAATTTATTTATTTATTTTATTATCCATATAATAAGATATCATATTTAGTTTTTGATATCATGTTTAGTTTGTTATTAAGAAATAAGCAAAACTAAATGAAATTCATTATAGCCATAGAAACATTCTACTAGCCGGAATAATTGACCGTAATCTTCTTAAGTTGAAAGAAAAATAAAATCTGATTGGATGTGCTAAAGAAGTACAAAGTAATGAACATCGTGAAAGAAAGAGCAAAGCAAATTGGGTATTTATTTTGAAACTTTCTCTTAACACAGAACAAAGAAAGAAAATGAAGCTTTTCTGGGTTTTGGGTTTTTTTGCAGATATACAGCTGTCAGTTAGAGTTCAGCATAACTGTGGCACAAATATTGACTTTTGTTCATAATACTGCTTTCTTCTCCGAATTGTCTTCTCCAATGGCTCCCGCTGCCCGGCCAAATTGCTGGATACTTTGTATAGTCTGGTTCTGATCTTTGCCTTGAATTTCTCTATGGGCCTTTGTATCTGAATGCTGAGTGTGACTCTTCCCATCTGTTCCCATGTAAGAATTTCCAGAATACCTTTTTTTCCCTATGGCTTTTCATCATTCTGCATCTTATAATGCCCTGTCTGCCATTCACATGTGTGGTCTTGCCTTGTTCATAGAAGTTCAGAAAGTTGCAGCTGAAATTAAGCCTTTGAACCTTCCCCCCCTTTGAATCTGTCAGTTCCCATTCTCAGCTGTGTCACATAGTTGGTCATTTTGGTTTCAAGGCCCCCTGAGATTTAATATCCGTATGCATAATTTTTCTTGTGCTAGCAGTATCCTGACTTGTACTTTCCAGTAAGGCCGTGGTGATATCTTTGTTTTCACTCCTTAACTTTTAGTATTTTCAGATGAATATTTTCTGTAAAGGTTTTCACCAGTGCTGCAGTGTTGACAAAGTTCTCCATAAATTTCTGTAAAACTGCCCTTCAAACTTCTCGAGGTTCTCCTTTAATATTCTCCTCTAGGTTTCTCCTAGACAGAAATGAGGGATAATGGAAAATCCTGGACTCTATCACTATGAACAATATTCTTTCAGCGTTTCTCACATGCTCCTCTCTCTCCCATCTGGCTTTTCTTTTCCTCCTCATCACTAGCCTGGGGGGCTTTTGAGGTCCCCCTCTCCTTTGCTGGCCCAGAGTGTGTCACTCAGGAGACCCTCTGTCATTCCCTGGTGTGCCAGAGCACAGGTGCAAAAATGACTGCATATCCTTTTTCACACAGTACACAGTGGGGCTGGAAGACCAATAATTATAGATTATCACCATGACCAAACTTTTGGGGAGTCTAGAAATGGTGTATTTATGCTGCATAGTAAACATGCCTAGAGTTGTGTTATTCCTAAGTAGAAAAAGAAGAAAAGAGAGAGAAACCTTGTTCTTCAGGGTATAGGTTGACCAACTGATAGGAAGAAGTGCAGTTTTTGAGAAGGACATTTGTTATTTACTTACTGCCCAGTGTTTTCCAATGTTGTCTGAAACAAAGATTAGCAAGAACTTCAACTGAAATATATTGCAGGGGAGCCCAACTCTAAATCCCACTTTTCCATCTTCTAGAGTTCAAAAAGGACTTTGCTTGGAGTCAAGCCTGATTGTGATTTTCTGGAGTTTTGAAATAGGACCTTACCACTTGGCAGTAAAGAATCAGATTATTTCATTATACTATGAAGCAAAATTGCATTTCAAAATGTCAGAAAAAAGCATTAAATTAAATTTCTACTTATAGTTAGTGATATGTTAAGCACCCAGTACAGGTTACTTTTAGAAGTATATTACTGGATGAGGTGGATCATCAATCTGATCAGTCATGGCAGTTTTTGTATTCCTGTCAAAAAACCCCTGATGTTCAAGAGGAATTATTTTTAATTATTGGAAGGATTTAAAAAAATGACATATGGAGGCTGAGATGAGGAATCTAGTTCTTGCCTTGATTTGAAAGCAGTCTGCTCTCTTGCCTAATGAGCTTTTGTCAGAGGAATGGTTAAATTAGGAAACAGGTCAAGAAGAAAGGGAAGAGAATGTAGCATTCCTATTCCTAGAGCTGGGAATGAGAATGAGAATTCTCTTCTAGGGAAGAGAATGTAACATTCCTATTCCTAGTGGTTCATAGTGCACTGGGACTGAAAGCTCTCCAGTAGCACAGCTGCTGGGGCTCATTGATTAAAGTGACTTGCATTAAATTGTTTTATTTTATCCCAGTGCATAATTCTGCAAACAGGGGTAATATTTTTCAGTCTGATGTCTTCCCTGCTACTTTCTGTTTCTTAATGAAGAACAATTTTCAAATACTGTATGTTGTAAAGCAACCAAGTCGTATAATATTAATGTAACTGATGAAGTCTTGGTACTTTATAATTTTACCTGATTAAAATATATTGGAAAATTATTTCTGTCTATATTGGAAAACTATTATGTCCTGTACTAGGTTTGTAGTAATATAATGCTGCCCAGAAGACAAGAAATGTGTGCCCAAGCTTCCTTTCTTTCACTCTTTTTTCTTGGATTAGTGTTAAATTCCCTCAGTTGTATATAGTAATGCTTGGGATTCTTTTGTGCTTTGTGACTGAAAACTTATCATAGCTGGTGCCTAATATGTGGCTTTGATTTGTGTTCTTACTGTAATCACATTTTAAGCATCCACTGACCCTTTTTGAAGGGTCCTTAGAAAGTTGTTTTTTCACTACAGATTTGGATTTTAAAGTTGAAAAGAACTGTTGAAAGCTGCTGAAATGGCACTCTAATTAGCTCATATTTTCCTGAACCTTATCTGCCCCCAAAGAAGAGGATATGTCCCAGTTCAATCATGCAACTAGCTGAAAGCCTCAGACAGATCCCAGGCTGAACCTTGAGCTTGCATTCTTCTATTGCTTGGAGATTGCCTTTGTGCTTTTTGTTTCTATTTTGGTTCAGGCAGAATTTGAAAGGAAAGTGTCCCTAGGAGAAATGATGTGTGGATTGCCTAAACTGGGACAAGGCAGAGCAAGTCACTGGATCTGTGGATCTGCGCTGCCACTGGCAACTTGCTTACGCTCCGCTGCCTCAATTCCCACATCCTGGAAGTGGAGCTAGCATCCTGCTTTGCAAACATAAATGAAATCTCATGGCCTTTCTTCTTCAAGGCACTTTTAATTTTGTGGGTGAGGTGTCTATCTGTCTGAATGGTGACACGAAGTCCTTTGATTAAGCCTTTTGGATGCTGAAGACATGAGCAATCTGTCTGGAGCAACAAAGTACTCTACTGCTCTGATGAGTGAGAGTGAACTCAGAAATACATGGGAGAGGAAAACCTTGATAGATTTATCACAATTATTAAAGAAACCTTGTATTAAAGACCTTTATGCAAAATACCTTCCTACTTTCATTCTGTTGTTAAATACCTTCCTACTTTCATTTCTATCTCCTCTCTACACAAGATATAGGTCTTAGTGACTTCAATAGACAAACAGTCCAGAAAGCTGAATAGAGTCCCCCTTTTCTTCTCTTATACATGGATTTTATTTGTAGGTTGTAAAACTGCTGAAGACAAAAGTTCTGTAAAAAGCAGATCTCCATAATACCCCCTAAGTTGATGTATTTTAATTAGATGCTTGTTGGCTTAGAGTGCCTATGCAAGTTGCCTATTCTTGACTGACTAAGTGTAAAATGGATATCTGTCAGGCAAAGCAGCTGTCTCTAATGTTTCTAATAGCTTTTTCCCTGCAAGTGAGAGTGACCATTTATCTGCCAGTGCCTTGTCTTCATCTTTGCTGGTTTCTGGTGAAGCAGTTGACCAGAGTGTTGTCTTTGAAGTTTGAGAATGAGGAAATGTTTATGCTGTGTCACATATTTAATTAGTTAATTAGTTAAATTCATTTATTTATTCAATTTATTTATTCATTTCCTGAATTATTCCCAGCCAGTCACTTGATCTCTTTACAAACTGCCCATTTATCTCTGAAAACAAGACTGAAGGCTCACTGCCTCAGCGGAATCTGTGTGGAAGCATCTAAGCTGCTCAGCCTTTCCAGCAGAGTGGACAAAAAGAAATCAGAGCTCTGGGTTTTTTCTCTGATATGGTCTTATATTTCCTGGGCAAATCTGTCCAAGACCCTTCATTTTGTTGTTGCATTTTTTTTTTTTTAATCTTAAAAAATGGGTATTTTTTTTCCTCTGGGTTCACAGAAGTGAACTTTCACCAAAACATGGTGGAACAGTATAGTGGGACAGGAATTGTATTTGCCTCTGCTTGTTTCTATGTTCTATAAATACAAAGAGCTGCATGGACTGAGTATGCACTGAAATCTCAGATATTCCCTTCAGTAGCTGGAAGATTTTTGGAAGAAATATGCAGTGTTTTGTAGAGGGAAAGCTTTTCTGCACAAACTTAGTATGAAAATATGGTAGCAAATACTTCAGAGACATGCTTGGGGGTTTTTTTGTTTTCATTTTTAAATACAATTTTGAAAGCCTTTCAACCCTCAGTGTCATTTACTCAGAGCTTCCACTGACCTTTTAATGTGGTAGGAAGCTCCCCAGTCCTATGCCACAGGTAGGCTGTATCTCAAGCATGCTATATCTTCCATACTAGCTTTGTTTTATTCTCATCTCCTAAATTTGTGCAGTGCTAAATATCCTGAAATTTAAAGACTACTTAATAAAAGGATCTGATGACCAGGAGTCACATCTGCTGTAATAATTCGTTACAGCGTATTCTTCTGTGATTAACTCTTTTCTAGATAAATGTACAGAAATTTGTATTTTCTCACAAATTGTACTAGAGGACAGGCATTTGTGTTCTATAAAAAAACAATGATTCTGTGAAATTCACTCATACAGAGTACTGTGCTTGGCTGACATAATCCATAATCTCCAAAATTGCCTGATCTTATAACCACGGGCAAATCTAAAATATACATTCAGTGGAAAATCAGTGGTTCTTGTTTTCTGAAGTTCCATGTTTTGTTTTACAATATCAGTCAGTCTTTGAGGATGTGTTCTGGAGAGAAAAAGCAAGCAGTATCATCAGCAATAGCATATTTGTGAACTGTAAACTTTGAAGGAATAGGTTACTTTGCACTAATGTGATTTTCCCATAGAAGACATTAACTCCTGTGCTAGTTTAATGGCAACATTTGTTATCATCCTGCATTGTTTCTGGCTTAAAGTAGGACCTGCAAAAATAAAATGACAGCTGGTGCTCTGAATTGATGACTGATTAGCATCAGTATTGCCAGTGGGTCTTCATTAAAAATATAAATCTTGGTCTTGCAGCAACTGGGTGTTTTGCAGTTGATCTGAGAAAAGCAAAGGCTTCGCTAATTACCTTTTTTGGTAGAAATTATTTCCAGCAGCTTCATGGAGTTTAATTATTTGAAACCATCAATGTGTAAGCTCATATAGAACATAGAATGTGTGAAGTCAGCCCTGTTCTCTGCTTCCTCTCAAGCATTACACAAACACTGTTTTTTCAGTTTGAGAATAAGCAGTATATTGGCATAATACCTTTCAGTTGTAAAATCTGCTTTTTGACATTGAATGCTGTATTTTCCATGTTTCTTCAGGGCTTTCTGGAAAGATTATAAAAGCCATCCTCAAGGAAGGATTTGAGATCTCAGCTTTGCAGATGGTAGGTTTCCTTTTGTTTGTTTTTATGATAAACAGAAGTTGGAGTAGTGCTGTATGCATGTCATAGCAGTGCACAGGTGTCTTCCTGCAGTATAAAACTCTTGTGCAGGCTGTAGCAGTGTTTTGGAATCAGCATTGTCCTGGTGATATTTGTGTTTTAGTATCTGACTGATCAGATAATCTGTTTCTGTTTGCTTGGTGACCTCGAGCCAAGACACTTCACTTCCCTGTATCTGAGTTTCCCCATAGTTAGCAGGGGAAGTAATTATATCTTTCTCTTCCAGAGCAATTTGAGATATCTTTACAAAATGTACTAGCTAAGATTAATTAAACTATTTTTAATATCCTTCCTTATTTTTTTAAAAAATATATATATTTAGTATGAATTATGGGGAATGCTTTTAAAGGTACTTTAGGGGTTTTGACACCCTGAATACCTCAGCAGTTAAAGGGATTTGGCACAGAGATTGTTCCCAAGAGTCCTGCACTTCAGTTGTGGTGAAAGTCTCAAGACCTGACATTCTCCTATCACTCAAATCCCTATCACAAATGAAGAATAGTGCCTTTCTCAGTGGAATCAGCCAATGCTACATTGTCTACTTGTATCTGATGTAGAGAAGGTACTGTGTGCTATGTTGCCTGTGCTATCACTAAGTTGCTGACATGCTTCATATTACAGTAGTAAAGCCATTCCTTTTACCTAGTAAAAGTTAGAGGATTCTGAATGTTTGCTGGTTAAGAATGGCTGTCTATGTATTCCTGTTGTTGTTTAATATAGACTGGCTAACATTTTGGTTTTTTAGGTCAACATGGAGCGTCCAAATGTGGAAGAATTTTATGAGATTTACAAAGGCGTTGTCCCTGAATACCTGGTAAGCCTAAGTTTAACAAGAATCTGTTCAAAAATAAAATATGCTCAAGTGAGGAAATTACCACATTTCTTATTGCTTGGGATTGTGATGTGGTTTCTTTTGTTGAGCAGTTCTAGTCTGTTCTCAAATATATTAATTCATTGTGAGAATCATGTTATGTGTGTCATAATCTAAGACAGCCTTTAATGAAAATTGTTCAGCTGAGGAATTTGTAAAATACAACAGAGTCATGTCCCCAGCTTCCCACAGAAAAGTTATTTTATTGATGTTGAACTATGAGACTCCTTCACACCTGCATCTTTATTTGATTGGATATTGTAAGAGTGGCTTGGACCAAAATACATATTTATAATTTTATTTACAATGAGGCTGCTGTGTTGGAGGATATCCTAATGGCATTTTGAACTATTCTTTGGTTTATTTGTCATATATAAGTCATTTGACTTATATATAAGTCAATCTGACTTTCATAAATATTCAGAAAATTTAAGAAGTTTGAGATATGCTGTAATCCCAGTGGACATCTGAGACTCTCTACAGTGTTATGATTTCTTGTACTGTCATGTAAAACTTCCTGACTGCAGATAGAACAATGGGAATACAGGAAGATGAGCTTGTATTTCTGGATCACCTTCTCTCAGAGGATTTTGGTTCATTTTACTCAGAGTAATTTTTACTTTACTGTTCTGTTGCAAATTATCCTTAATTTTTAAATGGTTACATTATTGTAAGTTTTCCACATATTTACTAATATTACTCTGAAAATGAAATTTTAATGTTTTTTTTTCCTCCTTTATGATTGTTCAGTCTATCTTATTTAAACAAAGTTTGTAGATTTGTCTTTAAATGGGTTAGGAGTGCTGTTAATTCACTCTCAGATTGGGGAATACTCATAAAGTGTCCTCTGAACATAATTTTTGACAAGTACCAAAGGGAGATTGGGCAGGCATACTTGTGGGTATATGGCAGAATTTGAAAACTGAAGTATCTGACCAGTATTTCAGGGTCTGAGGAGTCCTGTAGTGCTGCAAATGTCTCTGCTTTGAACAAAATGGGAAATTCTCTGCCATTTTCTGCAGCTCTTGGGCTGCACAATCTCTAACCCTCTAACAAGTTGCAAATTTTAGTTATTTAATTAAATTGAAGAGTTACTTAGAGGGGAAGGTGACATTTAAACAAGGTAAGTCAATAAATAAAATGCATTGTAGGTGATGTCAAGAAAAGTGAGAATCTGGGGCTCCATCCTGCAGGTTATATGTGCTGGATTGAAAAGAAAATCAAATTCATATTTTCATGCATTCAATATCTGAAAAGTAGGAAAACATAGAAAAGCTAATCATGATAGTAAAAGGTTCTGGAGAAGGCACACATGGGAACAGCAATGGATATTGCAGTGCAGTGCAAATAGGAAAGTGTGTTACAAAATACGATATTGGAGAAAGAATATGACCACTTCTATATGTGACTCAGAACCATCTGTTTTGATCTAAATTTTATTTATCATTCCAAAATAACTCAGCAGAAAAGATACTAGCATCCAGAAATCCTTTTAAAAAACCGTAGTTCCATTTCTTCTGGTTATTTCTTGTCAGTCAGATAAAGGTTTGACATTGTATTTAAAGTATTCTGTGAAAAGAGAAAGCTGTACAATTGCCCAAAATTTTAGCTTTTTGAGCATCTCCTACATGGGATTTTACATACTGTTGCTTAGTTTTTGTTCTGTTTTGCTTTTATTTCCTGCTCTAGCCAGAATAGAAAATGGGGAAAAAGAAGTGAGATTATTTCAGCTCAGAATCCACTTTGTTAATCGAAAATCTTTGAACTTGATCCACCTCCAGGAATGGTTCTGGCTGACCACAAACCATGCTATTTGATGAATAGTTTATTCAAATTTGATGTAGCTGTAATAGGTGCCTCACCAGACAAATGTTGTCTGCTAGTTAGACTCAGCTCTGGACTTGATGAGGCTGTGTAAGTAGATCAGGCTTGTCTGGCACAGAAGCACCTGCCTCTGTACCTGGTGGCATCTGGTCTTCAGGTCTCAGCTCTGCGCAGTAACGAAGGAGTCAGGAGTCACTTCGGTCATGTTGTTCACTGTTGGGATCTTTGTGCTGAGACAGAAACAATAAAAGAGGGAGGAACTGTTTACTGTTTCTTAGCAGAATGAAATATGTGCCTCTTTGACCTGTTTTGAACAGAGGATCTGTTGGTGATAAAACAGTTTTTGGAATGAAAATATTTATTTACATTGTAGAGCATGAAGCTAGTCTGCACTCCTTCCATGTCCTTAAGGAATACTTCTACCTAAATTTCCTAGGATCTGGTTGATGATAGAGGCACTGGATAGAATTCAGAGAGGGGAGCTTAGGCACATGTTCTCAGTATGGAATCCAGTATGAGGATAGTAGCTTTTGCAACAGTGCTGCTTTACTCATAGTCATTGTGTATTTCTTTTCTGTCAGAATTCATAGAAGGAAGAGAAGGACTTAGTTGTTGTTTTCCTTCTGCTCTTTCATCCACTCTGTATGCTTTGCCATGGTTTGTCTTTGATCTGCCTGTGGCTGGTGGGCATGATTGCAGAACCTTGTTAGTCCTTACCTATCCTCCCTTACTTTCTGTGCATGTTTTGCCCTTTCGTCTTTCCTCGTTGGTTTTGATTCCTTTAATTGTCTTGATTTGTTTAAAACTTGTCTGTCCAGATTTCTAGACAACTATGCAATTATAAGGCCATGATTTAAAAAAGGAAGTCAGACTAGAACATCAAAATAGATTCTTTCTGCTTGTGAAACCCATACCTCTAATTAACAAACTCCAAAATGGCACTAATGCCCAGGGTTATTTTAAGCTTATGAAAGCTAAGACCCATCTTCATCACCCACACAGAACTCACAATGTCTCTTTACTCTCCTGGAGACTCCAGGGAAACAGATGATTTCACTATTACTGAGATCCTGGTATTAGTACATCACAAGAATGTTGCCAGACCCTTTCCCTGACAGATTGTGCCACAGGGACAGATACTGTTGGCTTGTGTGTTTCAGCTTCTCCAGTAATCTGTGAGGAAAAGACAGAGAGAACCAAAAGCTCAGGAGATATTTTAATGATTTAAAGCCATCAAATGAGTGTATGTTTAAGAACAGATAGGCTGTGTACTGTGCTTCTGGTAGGGAACACTGCAAAGTACATTGCTGCCTGTGGAACTGGCTGAACGTAGCGTGATTTTCCAGGTTTAAAACCCAGCAAAGTACATTCCAGTGATTCAGTCTAGTTTGACAAGTTATGAGATACTGCCTTGGAATCTAGGTCCAGATCAATAAGGATGTACCTACAAAAGAATTTAAAGTAATGTGGATGCAGTTTTATGCTATTCAGAATCCTGTTGAAGCTGAATATCCAATTTTTCTCAATTTTCACCTTCTAAACCAAGTAGCAAAATGGAAAACATTGCTTTTGTGGTGAGTACTAATGGTATCTGTTGAGTGTCCTCACTTTCCTAAATGCATGTTTCTTAATTGTTCGTGTCCTGTAAGTTTGGGCCTTGTTTTGGGGAGAAATGCATCCCTTGCTGAAACCCAAAGAGTTCAACTTTTTTTTTGTCTTCTTTCTCTTCCAGGAGATGGTTTCAGAGTTGTGTTCAGGCCCTTGCATAGCAATGGAGATTAGACAATTAGATCCTTCAAAAGTGTTCAGAGACTTCTGTGGTCCTTCTGACCCTGTAAGTACTTTCTTGAGGGATAAATAAAGCATAAAAAATTGATGTGCAAAGTGAATTAAATGTCAAAGTGTGGTATAGCAGCCATATGCCTGCTGCATTCATTAGAAATATGTCAGTATTACCTTATTATAAGAGGTCAAACACTGACCTTGGTGGACTAATTTGCAAATCCTTTAGCAACCCTTCTGATCTTACCTAAACCAGATTATAAAATACTGTGATGACATTTATGTGAAAGGAAAGCTATCTAGGCAAAAATCTCTGTTCAAGAATTCACAAATATAAGAATGCAAAGCTTCAGAGCCCTGCAATGAACAGTTATTTCTTGTGGATGCTAGTGTGATCACATGTTAATTCACTTCAGTCAGTGGCATTCTCCTAGGATGAAACTGAAAGAAAAATAGGTTCCTTTGATTTTTAGAAGGAAGCAAACAAAAAAGTGTGTCAAAGTTCTCATACCTGTTTGCTTCTAGCTTTTGTTTTTCATTTTTTGAGGTGTATAATTACATATGTGTAATACTGTGTGCATTTTGAAGACAGGTGTAAGTACTGTCTCAAAAAGTTTGCAGATTTCTGTTAAACAGTGAAGGCTGCTCTACACACAAGAAGAATGAGGTGAAAGGTGCAATGGAGGCAGTGAAGTCAGGGCTTGTATGTTTTTCTTGTTATTATTTAATGTTTTAGTGGCAGACTTGAGGCAAGTCATCAATCTTCTTGGAAAATAATCACACAAATGAATGTTTGAAGGGGAGAACAAGTTATTCGGGATGTTTTTCTTCAGATACAGAGTTTTCATTATAGAAAGCACAGGTTAAAGGCATTATCCAAACTTTTATTGCCTTTTCTGTTTGGTAACATTCAAGTATTTCCCTACTGGGTTAGCATCTTGTAAACAGAGCAAAAGCCATTTATCTGACTAAGTTTTAACTGTAGGATGGTATATCAGTAGTAATGTACACAAACAGTAGTTTCAGTTTTGTTTGAAATTTCATGTTTAAGGTTACTGGTCTTTAAAACATTCAAAGATACAGTAATTTTATTTGGGCCTATTACATCCTTTTCATGTGTCTGCTTGTTTAATACCTGATAAATTAAAATCAACGTATGCTTGCAAACATCACAGTGGCTTTTATTTATGAAAGACAATTGTTTCTATATAAGGGGAATTTCATTGGTTTTCCTTACTCACATGAAAAACTGTAATAAATATACAATGTGTGTAAGCAACTATTGATGAGCTGTGGGACTGAGGGATGTATAAACTGGTGGGTTTTCTGGGTAACAGAAGAAAACCACAGAGGGGGGAACTAATTTCCTGTCTCCCAGATCTCTTGCTCCTCAGTGACTTAGTGATGCTGTTTGCGTTTCCCTGGTAATGGTTTAATGTCTGACTTGTGAAGTGAAAATGAGTACCTGACTGCTTCTAGTGGAAGCACAGGCTGTAAGTTTTGGACGCTGACTTCAGAGCAGTTCCACTAATGGTATGTTTGGAAGACAGGCAACTGTGTTTTATTTCTGTGCACTGTTTTCTGTCTAAATTGCAAATTAATTGATTCACCAAGCACATAAAGCCTATGTACAGTAACTGCAGATGCTGTCAAGACTAATCATTGCCTGAAGTTAATCTGTCTCTTCAGTGTTTGTAGCTTGTCCACGAGGATAAAGGGTCTAAGGTATCTTGGCTTTTGTCATTCCCAACTGGAATTGCCAGAGAAGCTCACACCTGCGCTTTGTGGTTACAATATTTGTCTAAAATAGGAGTAGCAGAAACCATAACAGCAGTTTCATTACCGAAAGAGGTTATATGCAGACCATGAAGATAATTAGGACTTGATTGATGTTCTAGTGGTTAAGGAGCATCTAAGTGTCATGAAAATAGTGCATTATCATTAAGAGATCTGGATCTCTTTATAGCTTGTCTTTTTACATATGATAGATTCTGATGTGTGTGCAGTCTGTTCAAAAACACAGGAGAAGACCAAGTTCACTACAAAAATGGACTCATTTGGGTCACTTTTGCTCCTGTTACAGAGTACCTTATCTGCCACTGAAATCACTGTCATTGCTTTCAAGGCAAAGTGCTGTTTGAAGTGACTGAAGGTCGTTGGAATTTGACTTATATAATGAATCTTTGCCAATCACCTGTTCTGTTAATTATATCTTAAATACATAACAAATGTAATAATTACTTTATGGCACATCAGATATCTGAACCGGGTGTGAATGTTTGTTAACATGTCTGTTCTTGGTTTTACAGGATGTATACGTTTTAAGAAAGAATTAGAATTCTTCTGTTTTGAGGATTAGACTTTATTAAGATAACAATTTACAACAAGTGTATAATGCTAAAAATGAACTGGAACTCTGGGCTGCTTTCTATAAGCGGGTAATAGTTTGTTAGCACTGCAGGTCAGTAAAGCTCTCTGCCAAAAATATCCTTCATTATAAACCACCTTATAAATAATTTATTAAAACCTCCTCTGTGGTAGTAGGGAAGACAACTAAACAAAAAAACTGGTTTGAGGCTCTTGGTAGTCATGTGTGAAGACCCTATCGTACCTGGAAAGCAGGTGATGAAATAAAGGTACTTCTCTGGAAAGAGCTGTGCTGAACATGCTCACTCCCAAAATTACTGTGGTCTGATTGAAGGGTTCAGTGTGGCAGATTTCCGGCTTGTGGAACACTTGTCCCCAGTAGATAGTACCTGCAGTAGGATATATGCCTTTCTGCAGATCCTGCTTGCTCCTTGCATCCTTCTGGTATGCTGGCACTTTTCTGCTGAGTGTCTGCCTGGCTCACTGTACTCTTGGTGTGCTGTCAGCCTCTTTAATCACAGCTCATTCTTTTGTGCCATTGGTGGTCACACCTCAGGCCTTTCTGTAGTCCAGTTGTGATGCTTGTTCTTGTCTTCCAGTTGCATTCTCTAGTCAGGTCTCAGGCTCCTTCTATGCGCCTCTTCCTCTCTGTCCTGGTTTGCCTCTGTGGCTAATATGTGGGCCTTGGAAGTGGAAGGTTCTCTCCGTATCTGCTATAATAAACAGCTGTTTACTCTTTACTTATTTTTGCAGTACCCCTGTAAAAGGCCAGCAGTCATACTGATGCCCATCTTGAAAATGTTTATTTGCAATGTTAATAAGAACTGTTTAAAAAGGTGTCTGAATGTCACACAAGACTGCAGCTTTTCAGGAGGGGAGGCATCCTCAGTCTGCTATGCACACAAAACTTTAAGTTTTGAAATGCTGACATCCAGATATTTAAATTACAAATAAGAATGGGGCTTATGAAATGACTCCAGGTCCCACTGATTTTCATGGTGTGTCTGGATCACTTAAGCCCTTTTTTAAAATACACTATCAAATCTTGCTATGCAGGTTCTTAAATTACACATTTTTTGCTGGATGTTATTTCACTGTGTTTCTATTGGTGCAGTTGAAAAGAAAGGAAAAAAAATTGAAAGGAAAAAATTTTTAAATTTCACCTATGACAAAGAGGTAGCTGTTCTAGAAAACTAGGAAGAGGACTTTAAAAGTTAATTAGATCTGATTCTTACAGAACACGTGTCTTTTCAACTTTCAGTACACACTATTACTTGGAGGTAAAAGTTACTAACTGGACCAAAGTCTGACAGAAATGAAGTTGTGTTTCTCCTT
Organism: Melospiza georgiana; assembly: GCF_028018845.1. Classification (NCBI taxonomy): domain Eukaryota; kingdom Metazoa; phylum Chordata; class Aves; order Passeriformes; family Passerellidae; genus Melospiza; species Melospiza georgiana. The sequence continues at coordinate 86,459,407 of NC_080431.1, forward strand.
CATTGCAAAGAAATGAAAATGCTTGGAGGGGTAGGGGTAAATGCAGCATGGTTGCATTATGAAAAAAGTTGTTTTAAGGTCAGTAAGGAAGAAAAAGAAAGCAACCTATTCTGCATTGATTTGGCTTGCTTTAACATGGACCGGGTTGTTAAGTCTGTAATGGAAAACCTTGGAACAAGGGGAAGGTGGCCAGGGAATCCTGTCACCACTTGAGTTTGCTGGCATTGATATTTCATTTCACTAATGTTTGTATATTTTGGGCCTCTGGAGCAGTTAGAGGCTTTTTGTTATTACTTAGGTCTGAAGCTACAGCTTTAGTTTTCACATCTTTGTGCAGCTTCTATATTGAAATAACTGCTTGGTACCATTTTGTCATGGAGTTGTCAGGATGATTACTTAGTATTCATAAAACACTTGAAAAATGCTGTAGAAATTAAGGTGGGGGTTTTTTGTTTTGTTTTTGTTTTTTTTTTGAACTTTGTTCATATGCAAATTAAAAAGTTGGTTATAATACATTATTCCAAGAGTCTACATCAGCTACATGTTCCTGGCTGACTGCATAAATTTTAGTATTCCTAAGAGCTTTTAACTTGGAATTGGCAGTACACTAAACATGACTCAAGTTCCTTCTGTTGTGAGATGCTATTAAAGTGGTGGGGTGTGCTGCAGTATTTCTGCATCCTGTGGACTGAAAGGGGATTTTCATATGCTTGCTTTAAATCCTAACCTGCATTCTTTTTACATTGGGGATTTGCACCTCTAAGTGTAACAGTGTATCAAGTCATTTGTACTTTTGCATGAAAGAGCTGAAAGGGAGATTAGATGGTTAAAACAAAGCAGTGAACTGAAAGAGCTGGAGTCTGCTTTAGCTCCATTCCTGACCTCACTGTGTGACCTTGGACAAAAAGTTCAATATCTTTCTGCCTCAGTTAATCACATCAGTTAAACAGGGATAGCTATGAGCCAAAGAGCACAGTTGCTGTAAGATTTTTGTTTTTATAGACCTCCTGTGAATCTCTAGCAGTGAAAAACAGGTATATGTGAGGCCTACAGTGTTCATGTTCATTCCTAGAGTTACATTATCAGCACAACATTTTTCATAGTGCATCATATAAAGAATACTTCAGTGGAAGATGTAAAGGAATATAAAGGCTATTTTTGAGCTTCCAAGTACTTGTTTTCTGTTAATACCTCTATAGCTATTTCAGTGTGGATTCTCCCTATAGCCTAGTGAGCCCTGATGAGAGTGTTGACAATGAAATACATAATGTCTTTCAAGAGAAATAAGATTGTTTTAATCTAACTCTTTATTGAAGAAAATTTTAATGTAATTGATTATCTGCTCAGATAGTCTGAGTCAAGTAATAAAAATAAAAACTTTCATTCAGATGCAGACTGTTACTAGCTTGAGTAGTAAACAGACCAATCAATACCAGTTACAATACCCTGCTGTTTAAGCCAGCAATAGGAAAGACATGATTGAATTGCTTAGATGTTATTTAGGGTCAATCATCTGACTCTGTCCTTTCAGTTTTTAATTTCTACATTAATTTCTACAGGTCTAATGAAAAAGTGTTCTAGACAGAGCTAAGGCTCTTAGTTGGGAGACAGGGTAGTTTTTATCTGCAGAGGTGCATTCTTCCCTCTAGTGCAGCCCCCTTTTTCTGAGCTGGCACTGCTGATTCCTAAACCCCAAGGTATCTGTAAGTTCAGGACTTCTCCTGCCTTTTTCCATGTCACCTGTTTGTGCACAGGCAGGGGATCTAGAAGAAAGGAAGTGCTGAGATAGCTGTGCTCTAATGACCCATAGCTGTAGTGTGACTGCAACTGGGTGTTGTCACCACTGTTTTAGACTGTCCGTATATTGGTGTATGATTTGAAATTTACGTCCAGCAGTATTACAGTTTCTTGCCAGAAACAAGCCTATGTCTGTGGATGCCAAACACTGCACCTGTGGCAGTGAATTGCTTTCCCTGGTTTAAAATGCATGGAGTCCGCACTGGCTGCACCAGGAACAAAACTCATAATTATGCTCTGTGTAGCCCTGGGAGCAGCTGAGAGTCAAGAATCCAATAAGTAATTTTTACAGGCATGAATTCAGTGATCATAGTAAGTTCTCCTGATGTCTTTTTTGCTTCTGAATATGTACTGCAGATGTCTGGCAGGCCTTGATACCCACCCTACCCCTGCTGCCCTATTTGCTTTGATCACGTGTATATGTCCTTTGTAGTGGCATGGATGATCTGCTCACAGTTTTGAAGTGACCAGCTTAGAGCTGTGTTTCTTGCCGACTGTCTCCTCCAAGCCACTCTTTGCAGGTGATGGGCAGGCGTTTTATGGCAAGAGGGATTTCAGCCCCAGGGCAGTATGTCTGTGTGCAAAGATTAGAACAAAAATCAGAGCAGTAGTAGTGGAGGAGCCCTTTACTTGCAAGTGGTTTGCTTTAGATGTGGCTTGTTGTTGCCACAAGGTTGCTGTCATATGATGGCTGTTCAGTGTCATGTGGAGCTGGAGCTTGTAGGCTCACTTTGATTCTTGATGGCTAGATTGAAATTTGCTGTTATTAGTGGTGACTGACAGTCTCCATCAGGAGACTAAATATTGACAGAGCCCTCAAGACCTAACTCTACTTTAAATCCAGTATGATTGAGGCATGTTGGCAAAGTTACAGTTGGAAAAAAACGCTTTTATCTGCCACTCCTTGTCTGTGGCTCCAGCACTACTGAACTTGAATGTGTTATCAATGCAACTGTTGCTGCCTAAACACATCCTGGATATGAGCTCACTGGACTTGAGTTCAGTGGTCCCAAATTCGAGTAATCTGCTAAAATAGTTAATAAAAGATAGTGCACTGTCTATTACCAGGGCCACTGCCACCACAGAGGCATGATACTGGAGAGTCTGCTGCTCTTGTCCTCTGGAGAGAAGGTGTTTGTGCCCTCTGGGGGAGGGCTGAGAGTATATTTGCATCTCATTTCCAGTTGCTGCAATGCCTTTTTTTATAATTAGTTGACTACCAAAACCCCTCTAGCCTATGTAGTAGGGGGATTTTTTTGGAGTTTCTTCTACTTCCTGACATTATGATATTTTAGTATCCTCTGATGACAAGACATGTTTTAAACTGATTTCTGGACATTTGCAGGAAGTTACAATATTTTGTCAAAGATTCTGTATGTCCTTCTAGAAAGGAGCATCAGCTTCAGTGTTCCAATCTGCATTTCTGTCTTTCCCTTATGTCAATCTATCTCTGGCTTGGAAATGTTTCTTTCGGGGTACCTCTCACCTCGTTCCAGGCTGGAATTTCTTGCCCTCTTTTAGCAATAGGAGTGAAACTTAACATGAGCCCAGAGACTGAAGGAAAGCAGATCTGTGCCACAGAGCATTTACAGCATTGGTTACTGATCTTCCTTGACTTGCTGAACTACCATGGAGATCTCCTAGTTACTCTCCAGAATGGCTAATGTGCCAGGATGTCCTGGAGCTGGATGTTTGGGCCTTTCCCAAAAAGTGTCACAGGACCAGCCATTTTGGTAAGGGTTTAAGCTGCACCTAGAATATTTACTTTTTAAGAAAACTCATTTTTTCTTTGGTCAAGACCTTGGTACTGATCAGCTCTGCAGACAGCGAAGGACATGTAATCTGATCTGAAATTACAAAGACTAATTGCATCTGTATGTAGGTGGGAATGAAGACTGAAAGACTGGCTTAGAAATCATAAAGGCTCCCTTTGCACTCAGACTGAGCACAAATCAAAGAAGTAGGTGTGTGTTATTAAAGAATTGGTTATTTTAAGCAGCTGTGATGAACACAAGATTCTTATAAATGCTGTAAGTTACATAAATTTGTCTATTCTGCCTTGAGGAGGTGGAGTTTTTCTGATTGCGCAGAGTTTTGGTAATAACTATCCATCTGCAGGTCTTGTTCTGCAAAATGAATGCTTCCACACCCTGTTTTCATTGGATCTTCCTGGTAATGTTCTCTCCAAGCTTTGAATAAATGCCATGCTTCAGCGTAGTGTTACTGATTTAGTATCTCATACTGATGGCTCAAATTTTATTTTAAAAGTGACCACACAAAGTTTTAGAAGTGCTTGCCTAGTTTCTTTCAGCATTTGCTTGGTTTGTGTCTAAATAATACAAAATCAATATATCATATCTTTGTTGTATCTCTGCTTAGGTATCTTAGATGGATTAAAGGGAAACGTTTTGGTTCCCACTACTGTAGAGAAAGAGGTAGGCTTCTAACATAGCCGCTGATTATGTGATACCAGCCTAGTATAGACAAATATACAATGTAATCCTGCACTGGTAGGTTGATCAAAGGTAGTCTGCAGGGTTCTCTCCAGGACTTGTTTCTCACAGCTGCACTGGATTACAATGTGATTTACCTGGCCTGTGGGAGGGTTTTAATACTGTTTAAAAATAAGAGTATATTCCCCCTTATGAAAAGTCTTTGTCAGTAATACAAATAGCTGATCATCAGAACTTTTAGATTGTAGTGTCCTCCTGCAGTCAGAGGATGTCTGTCTCCCTTTCTTTTCATTTTTTTAGTATTTTTTTCTCCCTTCATTTTCCTTTACACTGTTCTATTTAAGGTTCTGCTGTAGTTGCAGAGGTTCCTAAGAATAGATTAATTAATATATTCAGTCCATAAAGGCAAGGTGAGAGCCTTTTTGAGAATATGATGGTTCTGGGTTAAATTCGTGGTTGTTTTCTTTGCTTCCATTGTGTTCTGTTTGGGTACAGCAGACGGCAAATCACCCTTTTACCTTGGACAGCAATGTTTTTGATATATAAAATACCAGAAAATGAATATTCAGGAAAATAAACCAGCTTATATCTTCATTTTTTCCTTGCAAAAAGGGAGCAATGTTTCCAAAAGATATGGCAAGTTTGGAGGTCATTCTGTCTGGGAAAGAAAATTATACTATTACCGCATTAAACAACTATTTTCCCCTTTGGTTTCATAGCACTCTGGTCATGGTGACCTTGTGTGTTTGTAGAATCTTTGATTTGAATAGATTAAGAGCATTTGCTTACATGCGTGCCTCAGGTTTTTGTTGACTGTAGATAGCCTTGTCCTTTACTAGAATTCGTCCCAGCCTCTAGTTGGAACATATTGGTTATGTTGTGCTGTTGCAAATACTTCACATTATGAGGTAATATGAGTGATATTTCATTTTTTAAAAATTAAGAAAATAATAAAGGTAGAATGTGGTAGAAAAGCAAGTGATTTTTCTAGAGCTCTGTAGATGGCAGTTAGCAAGAGTGAACACAGAAAGCTGCTTGATGAAATTGTGCAAGAGAGAAAGTTATAGCCATGTTGAAAAAGGGCAGTAGAACAGTTAACTTTTCCACACAACTAACGCCTTAAGTTTTAGCTTTCATGTTTTCCAGATTCTGTACTGCATTAGTATATAACTCTGAACTTCATATAAAGTGTTAGCAAGTTCTCCTCAGTTTAGTTAGACAAAACAATCTTTTTCCAGCCCGAGAACCAAGGACACTGTTACAGCTTCAGGCTCAAAATTATAAACAACTGCAAATTGTGGAGAGCAAACTGGGAAGATGGGGCTTCATAACCTGAAGCTGTTATGGGACAATTAGCCTCAATATGTAATGGGCCAAAATTTACAAAAGTGTGGAAATTTGTGACCCGTCATCCATTTTGGGTGTAATCTTAGCCAGGCTCTTGTAATGCCCAAGGTGTATTCTTTGAAGGCCTTTTTAATAAATATCTACTTTATTCCTTTAGCACTGTCTAGCCTCTGTTCTAGGTAGCCTCTCAAGGCATCACAACCATGATGATTTTGTGATTGTGAGTATCCTGAAGTTGGCTGTTACTGTCCCAGAAAGTTTCATGTTTTTCAGTCAGCAGATTATGAATGGTGAATTCCTAGAAGTACATTACTTATTTTTCTCTTTTCCTTATCCCAGAGGACTTCTTGTTCAGGCTCTGCTCTGCTCAGTGTTGACCTACTCATAGGTCAACACTATCAGTAGTAGAAGTAGTAATAGCCAAACAAGAAGGGAGCTGCAGATCACAGTGTATCTTAGATACTCTTGATGATAAATTGTCAAATGAGAGAAATCGGAGTTATGGAGAAGATTATTGTGGAAGGTATTGAAAAACACCTGTAAGACAATGCAATCATTGGTCACAGCCAGCATTACTTTGTTGAGGGGAAAGTCCTGCTTATCAAATCCGATTTCCTTTTATGACAAGGTGACCCACCCTGTTGATCAAGGGAAGCCAGCTGGTGTAATCTTTCTGGATTTTGGTAAAGTTTTCGACACTGTCTCTCACAGGATCCTTCTGGACAAGGTGTCCAGCATACAGCTGGATAAACACGTCATGGGATGGGTGAGCAGCTGGCTCACAGGTTGGTCACAAAGGGTTACAGTTGTGACATCAGACTAGTGACCTATCACTTGTGAGGTTCTGCAGGGCTTCATCCTTGGCCCTCTGCTCTTCAACAGAGCATAAGTTACTTGTATGCAGGGCTGGAAGGGATACTGAACAAGTCTGCAGATTATATTGAACTGGGAGGAGCTGTTGACTCCCTCCAAGGCAGGGACCCCACAAAAAGACCTTGATAAATGAGAAGGCTGGGCAATAACCAACCATATGAAGTTCAGCAAGGGAAGGTGCTGGATTTTGTATCTGGAATGGGGCAACCTGGCATGTACAGAAAGACTGAGAATGAGAAAGCAATGGGGAAAGCAGCGCCATGGAAAGGGACCTGGGGGTCCTGGTCCATGGAAAGGTAAACCTGGGCCAGCAGTGCCCTGCAGCCAGGAGGGCCAGCCCTGTCCTGGGGGCATCAGGTCCAGCATCACAGCCAGGCAGGGGAGGGGATTGTCCTGCTCTGCTCTGAGCTGGGGCGGCCTCACCTGGAATATTGTGTGTAGCTCTGGTCACAACATAAGGAGGGTATGAAGCTGTTAGAGAGTGTCCAAAGTAGGGTAATGAGGATGGAGAAGGGGGAATGTATGAGGGGCAGCTGAGGTCACTTGGGCTGCTCAGCCTGGAGAAGAGCAGACTGAGGACAGAGCTCCCTGCAGTTACAGCTTCCTTGTGAGGATGAGAGGAGGGGCAGGCACTGATCTCTTCTCTGTGCTGAAAAGTGACAGGACTTGAGGGAATGGCCTGAAGCTGTGTCTGGGGACATTTAGGGTGGATATTAGAAAAAGATTCTTCATACAAGGGGTGGCTGGGCCCTGGAACAGGCTCCTCGGGGAAGTGGTCACAGCACCAGGCTTGACAGAGTTCAAGAAGCATTTGGGCAATGGTCTTAGACACATGGTGTGACTCCTGGAGTGTCCTGTGCCAGGTCAGGAGTTGGATTGGCAATCCTTGTGGCTCCTTTCCAAGGCATCTTTTTCTGTGATTCTGTATCTGCAGTTATTTTCTGTTTGAACTACATTAATGAAGGCTTCAAAGTGGATGAAAACAAATACCGTGACCTAAGCCTTCCCTTCTGTAACAAAAAGCACTAGTCTAGTTTCACATTTACAATGATGATGGGTATTGTTCTTGTTATTATTGTTATTATTCTTCCTCCTCTCATCAACTGCTGACGTCCAGCCTTAGCATTGTTGTGAGAAAAACTGCAGCAGTAGTTTTCAGTATATATCACTGGTCTCATTGCCTGGGGATACTGTTAACTAAGCAAAAGCATTTTAGAAGCTGGATATAAAATGCTTAATTCAATTTCTGAGAACTTGCTGAATAAATTGCTTGTCTGTTTGATTCAGGCGGACATTCTCTGTTCTGCTGCAGGGCCACCTGAGCTGAATTTTTATCAGCTTCTTTCACTTACAGTATGATAGACTGTGTCTGATGTGCAAATGGGACTTCCCTTCAATACTTCTAATAAGAAGTTCTTCTTTTCTCTGCTTCCATTGATTTCCCACATCAAGGAACTAGAATGTGGCCAGGGTGGAAGATGGGTAAGCAGCAGTTCTTCATATTCCCATGGCAGCTCTCAGGTCCCCATAGGTGACCTGGTATAGTCTTGAGTTCTGCAGACTGTGGCTTATCATCAGAGTGCTACGCAGAAATTACAAAGCATTACATCAAGGAGAGAGAATAGTTGAGGAACTGATCTGAGATTTTAAAGATATGAGCTGAAAGTTAGACATTGAACTTGCATTCTTGTGAATTACGTATTTCTTTTGCGCCCCTGGAAAATTACTGTCTCACTGTCTTGGTTTCCCCACTCCAGAAAATGGGGTCCATGCTGCTATTTTCTGTTCTTTGTGTCTCTTCCTATAAGTTTTCCTATGAGATTTCCAGGCCAAGAACCATCTGTTATTATGTATAGGCACATTGGCTAATACAGCTAGTCCTGAACAGAGCAGGAGCTTTTAAAAAGTAGTTGTAACACAAACAATGAGTAATTCCTTCCATCAGAACAGGGCTGCTCACAACTGTGTAGGAAGATGGCAGCACTGCTGCCTCCAAGGTTGCACTGGAGAGGCTTTAGGGCACAAAATGGAAGGGGAAGGTCTCTCGCATTTGATGCTAAGAATCAAATGAAAATGATCTCTGGGGTTTGCAGCAGACATGTGAATTTTGTCTTTCAAGACATCTCCATCTTCTGTTGAAGTGAATAGTCCAAAATTGGTTCAGCTTGGGAAGTCTCAGTAGAATTTCAGAGCATTTTTTTCTGCTTTGCAAAGTGTAAAGCTCCAATACCTAGACTGCTCTGCAAATGTAGAATTTAATCTCAAAAAAAAAAAATCAGAGGAAAAGGTGATTTGTAATTATTCTTGTTCTTACTGGGGAAAAATCAGCCGGAATACCTGCAGATGAAAAATAATGTCTTGCAATCTCGTAGTGACTTTTACTGGAGTCCCTTCACATATTTTGCTAATCTGAATTAATAAAATCTCGAAATATCTTTTGCAGCCTAGTGTGTTTTTGTCCTTGTTTTACAGGTGAATTAATAAATAGATGATATTCTGGGTGCCTTGGAAGGCATTGGAAAAGCATCAGTAGGACCATGTCACCTTTCAAACTTAAAGCATCTAGTAATGAAATTTACAGTTATACTGCATGTTCTGATGTCTTGTGGGGTTAGTTGCTTTTCAGTTGTTAAATTTTTTCTTTTTCCAGCTTGTCAAGTAACATAAATATCCCTTATGGCACCCAGATAATGGGACAAGATAATGGGACAAGGTGGATATTTTATCTTTGGTCCTGTTTTGTGACCAGCTTGTATTTGGTATCTCAATTATCTTCAAGATTTCACCATCCACTCTAATTTACACCTCAGGTGTGTGGCTACCCAAGTTCAGCACATTGGCAATGGCAGACAGGTACACAAACTTTCTGAGCAGGACACTTACCATTAGAATCACTTAAACACCAACCAGAAGCACCAAGATCAGTGAAAATAGTGTCTTAGGCTGGCAAATGTGCCACGTGTGCTGCCCACAGCAGAGAACCTGCAGAGAGCTGGTGCAGAACCTTTGGGGTGCCAGGGAGGAGGAGTGGTGGGAAGGTGCGGGAGGGAAACAGAGAGAAGCAAAGTACCTGAGGGGATGGAGGGTGAGGAGGAGACAGCGTAACAACTTGGACAGACTTGTGAGCTTCCGGAAAACTGCCAACACTGGAGTGTGGAATATAATTTTAGGTCTGTTAACAAAAGTTTTGAAAGACACAGGGCTTCAGACTGGTAGTTCGGAGGTTCACTGACTTTAAAATAAACAGAAAAGTAGACGGATTTTTTTTTATTTTTATTTTTTTTTAGTCAGACAAGAGTAAGTTTACATAATAAAATAAACTATGGTTTGAGACGTTGCTGCTACTGTTGCAAAACTGTTTGATTTTGGAAGGAGTTTCACCTCACGTGCACTTTTTATAGGCCTTGCAATTGAAAATTTGACTACTGTTGCCTGGATCAGATCAATTCATTTGCTGAACAAACCTTTACAGCCATCCTTTTTTCTGTAGAGAACTGCAGACACACAGATTTGGCTTAGTTAAAAGTATGAGAACCTTGTCAGAATGGACAGTAAGTAATCTATTCTGGCATCAGCCAGGATAAGACAGGCTGGAAGTCCAGGTGAAGTGTGCAGTGCTAAGGGGAGAGATGGTTAGGCTAAATACTATAAAGACTTTGCAGCTTTTCCAGGTTCTTGAGTTTGGCTTGTGATAAAAATTCAAAGGTGAGGGGAGTTTAGTGTGTATGTTTAAAGGAGGTTACTTTGGCTTGATTATTTTTTTTGGTGATATGTGGAAAGTACAAAAGCACTTTCAGGTTACACTGACTCCCTTGAAGTCTGTGTAAGGTCTTTGATACTGACTCTATTTGTACATGACATTGCTGCAGCTCATGTGGAACACAAAGAGAAAACATGTCACTCAACAAGTGACTTCTGTTCTGGATTGGTTTGTGAAATGTAAACTGAAGAAGCCTCTTGCATGCTCTTTAAGACTGACCTGGTTTTGTATTTAGAAGCTTTCTGAAGCACCTTTCTACAGGCAGACCCCAGGTTTCAAGGCAAAATTCTTCCCCAGTTAAAGTTTTTACAGTGGCAACAGCACCACCATCTTACGTAACTTTTCTCTGTAATAGAGACAGAAGGGTTAGTTTAGGGTGATGAACTGGACCTTGAGTTGCTGCAGGAATAGAAAATTGTGTTCTGCAGCAGCTGATGTTGATTTCCAAGTGACCTATTGCATGAAGCAGAGCAACATAAACCAAGGCAGAGCTAACAAATCAGGAAGCACACATGTCACAAGTGGTTTGCTAGAGTTTGGAGGGAGTATGAGCTGCAAAGAAAACATGTGAAGCAAGCCAAGGCAAGCTAGCCCTTTTGGTATCATGCACAAGGTCACCTATGACCACAGGTTTCACTTTGACACTTAAGCATTTGTCTTTGGATGAGAACTTGTGTGAAGAATCTCTTGGACTGATCTGAAGGTGTTCTCACAGTAACAGTAGTGTTAAAGAGTTTGTAGCTTCAATCAGCATTGCAAGACGTGCTTGTCCCCTATCCTGTCTTGTATGACAAAGGTTGTACTACTGTTTTACTTCTTGCTGATGGCTTGTAGGAACAAGTATTTTTTCCAGCTCCCTACTGCAACCATCAGTGTTTGATATGACTGGTGCTAAAATGCCCTGAAAATAAAAGTCACCTGAAGAACTATGATGATGTGAAGAGAGAGAAGCACTTATCCTTCCTTAGCTTCCATAATTGCTGTGCTGCAAATGTTGTTTTAGATCATTTTTATGCACTACAGAGGAAGCTCAGGTGCCTTGCTTGGATGAGGCAGTAGGCTTTCCAATGCCTGAAGGTCAGCCAGACAAATTCTAAGGTGAATGGCAGAATTTACATAATTTTATTTGTTCACAGTTAATGTATGTTCTGTTCTCTTGACAAGGGCATAGCTCATCCTTATGAGGAGAAAGGTGCTTGAGGTTTGCCCGAGGCTGGCTCTGCGTCCTGGATTAGGTGGCACCCTCAAAGGGAGAGAGGGACCATCTCATTGCTGACAGCAGCAGAGCATGGAAAACTGCAGAAGGAAGAAGCTTCATGAGTGCAGGGTGGGGAAGGCAGAGGTGGGGAGACCATGTCAACACAAAGCCTTTAGAAAGGGATGAATGAGGAATGCCAAGAAGAGTAAGGAGCAGGGGCACAGCCAGGGCTCAGCTAGAATAGGAAAACAGTTTATGAGAGTATGGAGGGATCTGTGCAGTCTGTTACAGCCCAAGAGGTCCTCTGAATGCTGCTGATCTGAAAGCAAAACTAAAAGAAGGAACCTGCCTGCTGAGCAGAGAGGGTGTGGCTAGAGAAGATTTGATCAAACTCCTTTTTTTATTCTGCTTCATTTAAGAGGGCCAGTACATTTTCAAAATTCCTTCATTCTAGTTCATGTTAAGAAGAACAAATCTTAGGCTGTAATGGTTCCTTTGTGTAGTTTTGATTCATTCAGTGGCCTTTCTAGATAACCAATTAAATATTCAGGACAGTGCTTAAAAAATTGGCCAGATTTTCTTGAAATTTGCAGTTTTGACTAAATTTCCTTGAAATCTGCAATTTTGGCTGGTGTACATGTTATTATTCTACTTAACTTCCATCCAGCCCATGAAAAAAGTGCAGCCTTTTGTAGGACAAGCAGTTAATGAGCTTTGCTTATGAATATGTTTATGATGTTTTCAGTTTGATTGTGACATATTACTGGCATTGGTAACATTTTTGTTTCCTTTCACTTGTGTAGAAATAGAAACATTTTAGAAATGTGCTAAGTACTTCATGCAGGCATTGTTGCATTGTACACAGTTACATGATAAAGAGAAACATGAAATATATGCATCTGTATAAGGATCTTCAAAGGGCTATCTGTAGATCAAAGCCCAGTTGTAAGGGGTGGTCAAATAACTTGCTGAATAAGACCAGAGGCTGAAGCCTTTTGGTACAGCAGCCCTGGTTTGTTTTGCCATAGACAAAACAGTGTCAGTGTCTTCTTGTGTGAGGTCCCAGTTTTGTGTCATCCCTGTTTGCACGTGCACACGAAGCTCCAGCACACACTCATCACTCTCCTCTCATGCATATGGCAGAGCTGTAGCAGCTCTTAACCCCTCCATCATCCCACTCTCAAGTCCTTTCAAAAAAAATCTGAAAATCATTGCAGAGAACACATACTCCTAGAAACTAGACTCAGCCAAAAGCTTAGGAAGAAGGTTTAAAAGGGCATGGTGGGGCATGGGGAAACCAACCCAAAGCCCATTGTTTGTATCTCCCTTTTAAGACAGATGAGGCTCTATAAATAAAATTATTGGTAAGCTTCCTGGCATGGACCAGAAGAGTGTGTATTAATACTTGCTATGAGCAATAAATTCCATAATGAACTCTGTTCTTCCCTGAAACATTCCCAAGATTTCCAGCTATACATACACAAGGACACAATGAGCTGTACAGCTCTTTTTATCTCCATCATTTACAGAGACCTTGTTTCTTCATGATTCCTCGATGGTGCAATAAGAAAGCAGTGGACTAGTAAAACTTTGGAATTGACAATTATTGTACTTTTTTGGCTGTGTAAATGTAAGCAGAGACAGTTTCTGCTGTTTGTTAACTAGTGGCAAGAAAAGTTTATTTAGATTCTTATTAATCGGGTCTTAACAGTGTAAAGTGCTGAAGGACCTACCTTTGAGCAGTTCTGACCCAGTGCAATTCCAGACAGAACAGAATGCATCCCTCTTTGTACAAGAGTTTCAGGAGGGCACTGGAATGCGTAACAACCTGCGTTGAAAAATGGAAGGAAGAACAGGAGATTGCACAGTGCAACAGCAGGAGCTTTTGCCCACGTTAGTAAGAAAGAGAGTCCACAGGAAGAAACACGATGTCTTTTGTCTTTAAGTTGTGAAGTAGAAATGACAGCTTACGACAAATGGTAAGTTAAGAGACCATAGCCGCTCTTAAAAACAGAGAGAAGAGAAGAAAAAAAGTGAGTTTGATGAAGAATATGAGTGAAGGAAAATCTTGTGGAATTTTCATAAGAAACAGCATTTCTGGACCTGTTGGAGGACAGAACAGTTTTAGCAAAAGAGTTTTTGATGGATAGGGAGTAAACAGAATATAATACCAAGCATTAGCTTTTTGGATTTGAGCTGTCCCTAAATTGTTTACAAAGGTTTCATAACCATGATCATTTTTTCTAGTATTCCCAAACTTTCATTAAAATGATTGGAAGCTCCAGTGCTATTGCTGGCTTCCTGACAGCTAGTTGTTACTGCAATCAACAGTTGCTTGAAGGAAGGCTTGATTAAAGTGTCACATTGTTGTAGTGAACTGGCATGTGACTTTTGTTTCTCCAGCAGATTTCCTTATCTCAAGCCTTTAATGAGGACCATTTAGAAGAGCGGGTTTTTTTCTCCTTGGGGCTTTTTTTTTTTTTTTTAAGCGGAACTCCTGAACTTTCGTCTTAAGCAAAATTCATTTGATGTTGAGTGTGTCTTATTCAAATGTCCTTGACATTCATATCAAAAGATCTTTCATAACCTGTGCCGTACAGACAGTAACAATGAGGAACTGAAACTTCTCCTCATATCATGTTTTGGGTTATACACACTCCAAGCATTAAAGCAGTTTAATTGTCTTCTAGGTGGGTAACAGACCATAATAATCGTTAATTGTTATGATAGGAAAATATATAGGACTTGCTGAGCTAAAGTCCAATTGTCTTAGTTTGGTAATGAGACATAAACAATGGGGGAAGCTGGAAAGTGGACAGAGGGTGTTTTTTATCAGATAATGCTCTTGTGAGGTCTTTTAGAACTAGCTTAAAACATTCACTGCCATCCCAGAAGAGGGACTGATTTTCATTTGTACCTGTGCAAGGTTTTCCAGACCAGCTAAGAGCTACTGATTAAGTCAATTCGAACCCATTTGACACTGAAAGTTAGAACGTGCTTGTACAATCCCGTTTGACGACTCCGTTGTGGGAACAGTAACATCCAGCTGTGACACTGAAACAAACACCTGGGAGTGGCACAGTGAAACTGCACTGGCCACTTCCAAAGTGATTGCACTCTAATGTACCCAGTGCCTATTTAGGAAGGGGCTGATGAAGGCTTTGTTGGCAAGGAAAGAGTTCTTTTCTTTATTCAGTAACTGTAGTGTGAGCTTGTCATCCACCCGTCCCCTCACAGGCACTTGTGGGAGAACATCCAAAGGGTTTTAAGGAGGGAAAACTGGGTTAATTTCACTGTGCATGAGATAGATCTTGGAGAAGAGCCTCCAGGGTGTTGGGAAGAGAGGCCAAGGGTGTGGGTAGCATAGGAAAGGGGTTAAAAGACAACAGTGCAAGGTGATAGTGCAGAGAAGTACAGCAGGACTTCATTGTGGCTTGGAAGAAAGAGTATGGTGGAGGGGAGAGCCAGTGAAGGCAGTCCTCCGGGGTATGAGGGAAATACCACAGTAAAAATGTGGGGGAGGAATGTTATCTCAGGACCTGAGTATCTGCTGTAGTAGAAAGGCCTCTGAGAGGCCTAAGAGGTATTTGGCATTGTAAATGAAGAAGAGGACTGAAATGTTAATTTCAAAGAACAAAGAAAGATGTAGATTCTGGACTGATCCTTAGAAGGGATCAGATGTTGGCACTAGTCACAGTGTCAAAGGAGAAGACTGAGAGGAGTTTCAGCAGCTGGACTTCACAAATGTCATATTCTGAATCAAGTAGCTCCATGCTAAGGGAAGCAATCTGCAAGACAGCACATTTGTGTCTGCTCACAGACAGCACATCCAGTGCTTGAGAGCTGCAAAGGTCTTAACATAAGCTAACTGTGTTAATGCAAGTACCAGTAAGGTGTTTCTGCAATAAGGGTCCTGTATGTGACCCAACATGGCTTGTTTGGCCCAGTTTCAAGGAGGTATTCCTAGCCATTGTTGTGTTTTTTTCAGCAGCTGTCTATGTGTGTAGTACAGGTTGGAATTTCTCTTTTTGTAGAATCATAGAATGGTTTGGGTTGAAAGGGATCTTCAGGATTGAGTAGTTCCAAACCCTCTTGCCATAGCCAGAGACACCTTCCGCTACACCAGGTTACTCAGAGCCCCATTTGACCTGTCCTTGAACAGCTCCAAGGATGGGGCATCCACAGCTTCTCTGTACAACTCATCCCAGTGTCTCACCACTCTCGACGTGAAGAATTTCTTTGTAGTATTTTTCTAAACCTGCTCTCTTTCAGTTTAAAGCCATTCACCCTTGCCCTATCATTGCCTATCCTAGCAAGGTCACTCTCCAGCTCTGCTATAGCCTCCTTTAGGTACCAGAAGGCTGCTCTAAGGTTCTCTTGGAAACTTCCCAGGTTGAACAACCTCAGCTCTCTCAGCCTGTCATTACAGGAGAGGTGCTTCATTCATGGCCCTCCTCTGGACTCACTCCAACAGGTCCACGATCTTCTTACGCTGGGGGCCCCAGAGCTGGATGCAGAATGCCAGGCAGGGTCTCACCAGAGTGGAGTGGGGCGGAGAATCCCCTCCCTCACCCTGCTGGCCATGCTGCTTTTGATGCAGCCTAGGATACAATTGGCATGTTGCTGGGTCATGTCAACCTTCTTGTCCACCAACACCCCCAGGTCCTTCTCCTGAGGGCTGCTTTCAATCTAGATTTTCTTTTACAGTGTACTACACATATTTTAATATACTACTCATATTTTAATAGCATAATAATAAGGTTATCTTGCATCCATGATACAAATGAATAGTGTGGTTCACAGAGGTCTTCTGGTTTGTTTGTGTTCAATAGGTATTAGCCCGTCACCTCCGACCTGGAACTCTGCGTGCTGTCTTTGGGAAGGACAAGATTCAGAATGCTGTTCACTGCACAGACCTGCCTGAAGATGGACTTTTAGAGGTAAGGCTTGCTAGGCAAACGTTCTCACAGGAAGTTTTAAAGTGAAATGCTTCTCTTGACACTCTTTCAAGCCAGTAAGTGTTTTCTATGTGGAGTAGCTGTGTTGTAGACCAGACTAGACACAAAAAGAGAAAGTTTATTAAGGGTGTTTGACTCAGTTAATTCTGATACTGTAAAAAATTTCATCTATGCAGTTTTCTTGAATGAATATAGTACAATTCAATGGAATGAAACTCAAGAGTCTTCTCTTTGTCTGAATGTGTCCTTGGGTCTGAACATCAGTACCTGACAGTGCTTCTGCAGCGACACTTTCTTAGCCCTTTCTTGGGTGACCACGCTGACTCCTGAACTAAATTGTGTCTACAGTGAACTTGTGTGGAGCTTGGAATATTACAGGCAGTAGGGATTCAAATCCTCCAGATAGGGCCTAGGTTTATTTGTAGACAGTCATACTTACGTACATCAGTTAATATTTCCTGTGTTCTATATTAACTTACTAATTATTATCTGATTTTGACTTTGTATGCCAAAATTTAAAGTCCAATAAAATGAGAAAATGATAAATTGCAGGAATTTGTAAAGACAGAAGTACTCACTATGAAAACCAGAACAAGCTCATTCACTTAATTCTGTGCCTTAAACTAAGGTCCATGGCAAGGGGTTGAAGTGGTGTGTAATCTTGGATGGATTTCTGTGCTGTGTCAATGGAGATGCTTTTCCAGTGCATGCACAGCTTATTTTTTGCTGCCTGTATGTATTTGTGAATGCTTTGCTGTCAGGTATAGCAGAACCATTGAGCAGCAAGTGCTGTCCTACTTAGATAATTTTGCATTGCCAAAATGGTGGTTTCATGGGGGAGTGAGGAAGAGCTAACTTCATCTTCCTCCATGAAATAACCTGTGGGTTAAAGTGCTTTTGCTAGGAAATCCCGTCTAGTTTAAGTTACAGACTAGTGAAATTCAACACTGAGGATGGCAACCAGTATAAACAACATTGCAGCTTTTTTACCATTTTCAAGATATCATTAAAAGTTAACAATTTTTAGTTTTTCCCTTAGGGTTTATACAAGCAAACAGGTATTTTTTCACCACATGCCTGGAGTTCCTCATCCATGGCTTTCCAGTGGCAGCAGAACAAAGGGCACCGCCTGTAAGGGAAAAATTAAACAAGCCAACACTCAAAGAACATTTTAGTACTCCATCAGAATTTTCCACTGTCTGTTGCCTTTACATTGGTGCAAAGCAGGTTTTGCTGGTTGTTTAAATTGTGTTCAGAGCTACTATAAGTGAGGCAAGAGTTACTTCTCCAAAACAAAAACTGAGCCTGGCATTCTTTCTCAAGGGTCTCCATTACATGTGTTTGTCTTTCAAATCTGGCAGCTCAGTCATAACCAAAGTTGTTGATCTGGTATTACTCTGACTACACACCTTGCAGTTCCTGGTGTAGTCTGATAATTTTAACAGTACCTTGTTGATTGGTTTTTTTTGGGAAAGGGATCTGAGATGGTTTTTTGCCATAGGCATAATTGTGTGCAGAATATTGCTGTTCATCAGTCTGTAGTTTCTTCTATAACAGCCCAGGTTAAGCCTGCATTTGTAAAGGACGTCACTCTATGTTGTTTAGTGAGTAAATAAAGCAGTGAATGTTTTGAATTGAGAACAGTGAGTTTGTACAAAGGAAACCTTGGCTGTACCTGTTAGTTGGCGTGTGGAGTATTTATACTGTTAATGCTGAAGCAGCTTATTAGATGTCCCTGCCACAGTCCTGACTCCTGCTGTGGCTACGTGTCCTATGTGCACACAGGGTGTGTGCAGTGCCTGCAGTGCCCAGGGCATCCTGGAGGAAACATGGAGGGACTGCTGCTCTTGACACTGTGTATGGAAAGCTGAATAGGTTGGTTTGTGTCTTAATTGGTTTTGCGCCTTTTGAACTTCCAGAACCAAATGGAGATGGAAAGGGGAGATCCCTGGTTGACCAAGTATTCTCTGATGGGCCTTTAGATGCATAGTGTTTATGGAAGCACAACAGAAGCATGTTCCCTTGTGGAAGGGAACACACTGGTGCCTTCCTGGGAACTTTGGTACCTTTAGTGCAAGACACTGTTTATCTTAAGATTTCTCCACCTTTCTCTTCAGTTTTCATCACCCAGCTTCAGATCTAGCTGAAATTTGAAGAATTTGCAATAGCAACTGCTGTCTCATTGTCCGCAAACGGAGACTTCTTAGAGGAGATGGGCTAGGTAGTTAAGAATTAGATAAAATGCTTTCTGAAGTTAATAGCCAAAATCTAGGTGGCTTTGGTGTTTTGCACTTAATTGACTGTCACTGGGAAGGGCAAGGTTGTAACCTTTCTCCCAAAAATCATGACTTAAGAAGTACTTGGTGAAAGGAGATGGAACACTGTCTTGGGAACAACAAGAACTAATTAACTAAATAAGGGTCAGCTTGTGCACCTAGTATAGAACGCTATACTTAAATAATGTACTACAGCAATTTTTCAGTGTTTTTCTTTTAGACCTCCTTTCCATGGATCTGAAAAAAGGAAAGTTTACTTTTAATCTTAAAACCCCCTCAAACAAACAAACCAACCTCAAAAGCAAATATGAGCACTTGCTCCCACCAGTATGACCCTTAACTCCTGTCTTTGTTCTACAAACGACTTCACATTTTAGGCAGTGACTAAAGAATATCAGAATTAATGAATAACTCACTTTTGCTCAAGAAAGGAGGGGAGATGCAGTTGAACCTTAAATGCAGCTGGTCACAGTAGTAAAATCAGTGTATTTTCATTTGCAGAACTTTAAGTGCTCTTTTTTATTCCTAGCTTAGTGATACAGGAATGTGAATATTGCCCTCATCTCTTGGATGAGTTGTTTGATTTAGTAGGTCAGGCACTTACTTATTCACTTCATAGACTTGTGTGTCCTCTTATCAGTACAAAATGTATTTTTACAAGTGACAATGAGAAGACACAAATAGCTCAGAACAGTCTGTTTTCTCAGCCTTGTCATCAGTTTCTCATTTTAATGAGAAGAGGAAAGAAAGGAGGAAGAGTAGAGAAGGGAGACTGATAGCAGTGGAGTATTTGTGAGATGATGCAGTTTCATTACTGAAGGTTCAACCAGCAGCTGATTGTTGTGTTGGACATTCATTCAGAGCAGGCAGTTGCATTTGTTTCCCACATCCAAAGCAAGTGCAGCTCTACCTCTCGTCAGGTTTTTTTTTCTGTTTTGTATAAAGCAGATACTATTTGGGGAAAGCAATTGCAGTACTCGTACTCACCTGCTTTCATGTTCCTTGTGAGTCAGGTAGGGCCAGGACTGGAACATTCAAATTTTATATGCCAAGGAACTGCTCTGTTTCACAGACTAGGGATGTGTCATCTGCACATGATGAAAGATGATTCTGTTTCTCAACTCACCGTCTTTGACCTGAGGAACGTTTCTGATAAATATATTGATGAAATAGAAGCTTGCAAACTGTTGGATCTGATGAATCATCATTCTCTAGACAAAAGAAGTTTCCTTAAAGTTGATCATTCCTGGAATAGTTCTTAATCAAAGTAGTGATACATGTATTGCGGCTACCAGACTTCACAGTTTGTGTCCCTCTTTAAAGAAGTGAAGGCAAATTAAAAATCAATCATAAAGTCCTTATTCACATCACCGAAACTACAGTGAGTAAAATTTCCCACAGGAGGTGGTGCTGTACACACACCTCAGTTCCCTGGGTCTCAAGTGGCTCAGTACCTTTCAGATTAAGCAGGAAACCACATAATTAGAAAACTGGTAGCCCAGAACTGCAGTTATAACAAAACCAGAATTTCTGGGGTTTGGGACACTCCGTCTGTAACTTGTTGCTCATACTGTGCAGTTCTTTTTTGTTTTGATTTTTTGTGTGTGTGAGCATTTCCATAAGGGCGTTTGCAATGCAGAAAATCACTCTGGGAATATAGAATGCATGCATCTGGGGTGATCTAAAATGTCTCTCCGTTGCAGTGCAGCCTGCTGAGCCACCCAGGCTGGCTTTGTGTTCCTGTGCCATGGCGTTGGGGCAATCAGTCAATCTCACGGAGTTTCTTTGCATAATTACCAATTCCTTAATAGTCATACATGTGTTTGTGTGTGTGTACTTAGACACAGGAGAAGATGCTGCCCTCAGCGAGACATGCATGAGAAAGGATTTGCTGTGGGATGGATAAAATTGAGTTCTGGGTGAAACAGCCTTTTCCCTGTTGCCGAGGGCGACGCTGTTATTAGGTGACTAATCTTTGGACAATATCGTGACAATTGCTGCGGGTGTGTGCTTACCCGTGCCTTTGAGTGCCTGCTAGGCTACGAGTGGAACTGCAGAGGGGGTGATCTCTCGAGCCCCTTATCGTGGGAGTGGGGGATGTGCCAGCTGCCTTCCCAGCCTTGTGTCCCCCGGGCGCTCTCAGCTGGCGCTGCGTGTGCCGCCGCATGGCCCCGGGTGCGCCAGGCTCCTGCTTGGGCCTCGCACCGTGTCAGTTTTCAGCGTCACGGGCAGCTCTCCAGGCGGGCAGGAGCGAGGAGCTGCTCGAGTGTCGTTTGCTGGCCTTTTCCCTTGCCTCAGAGCTATTTGTGGCACTCACAGACATGAAAATAACCTATCAAAGGGGGATGACTTTGCTGTTATCAAAGAGGGGGTTTCATCTGTCTCCCGAGAGAGCTGTCATGACGGTTGTTTTTTTCCCTATCATTTCTTTGAATTTCAGCTGTACAGTGGTGTTCAAGCGTAGGGCTGGAGACTGACTGACTGTACAACAAACTGCTGGAGGCTCTTTGTTCCTTTGCTCAGCCTTGCACCAGTGAGACTGGCTTACTGCTCCTGGGGCATTAAAGCAAACAAGTAATATCACCTAGGGACAGATCAGCTACAGTGATCTGCTGGACAGAGACTCCCACAGCTCTGGCTCTGGAAGTTCAGCCTCCTGGATCCGGCCTTGGGAAGATGTGAGCTGATGTTGTACAGTGAGCGGTGACTGCATGGTCCAGTTCAGCAGAAGTGTTTTGTCCAGATTGGTGCTCTGGACAATGAAAACTGTGATAGTTTTGCTCAGACTTGGAGACTTGGTATAAGCTGAATGCTCTGCTGAGTGTTAAGAGCTGTACTGCTCCTAAGCTTTTGGTGCAGTGTGTATTCCACCTGCTAAAGGCCAGCTGTCCTTGGTCTGGCATTCCAGATCATGCCAGGAGACGCATGTCTTATTTTTCCTTTCCATTTCCATTTTTTCAGGGAGGCTGAGGGCAGGGTGGTATTTTAGGAAGCTGTTCAGGGTGGATAGGGGAGCAGTTGCTTTGGAGGGGGGAACACAACGTGTGTTTCCATAACCACTTCCTGTTACTGCAGCACTCTGCTGGCTGCCACCTTGCCCTTTCCTGTGTGCTGCCTCCTTGGCTGTCCACTGCCAATGTCTGGACATGGGAGTGTGATGCAAGGTGCTCACTATCATCCACCCTGGAAATGCTTCTGTACCACTAATGAGCTGATCCGTGGGCTGAGGTTGAAGTGCAACAGTTTAGGATGGAAGCCATCAGAAGGACGTAGCTCTGTTAAACTAGTCCTTTTTGTTGCATCGAGGTATAGTCCAAGCAATTTAATAAAGCATGTCAATGAGTAACTCTCAGAAGCGTCGGTGGAATTTGTGTGTATCACCCTTGGAACAAAGGTCTCCTCCATTGCTTGTTACAGATTAACTTGTCTGGTATTATGCAAGCTACCTCTGCCAGGCGAGAACTAACTCCTCATTCACAGAGCAGCCCAGCTTGTAAAACATTACACAGCAGAAGTGCATAGCATGGCAATGAACCTTTCACTGAGGGCATTTCAGCTCTCTGCATTTCCCCCAGGAGTCTTTAAAATATTTTAATAAAGAAGCCATTGTTTCACTCAGTCATACAGCAATTTTGCAATGAAGTCTTTTATTAGAGGCCCACACTGAGCTGCATAATCCAGGGTAAAATGCTTTTCACTGTTTCCAATGAAAAGTAATAAAAATTGAGTGGTTTGAGTGAGGTTGGCTTTAGCACATTTTTCTCCCAAGTTTTCATCCAAGCAGTAGCTATTTTTGTCTGTCAGTTGGAAATTTCAGTCTCTCCTGGTACAAGATGATTTCTAGAGAGGTCTCTCAGATAATGGTTGTTATGATTCAAGTGCTTTTCCATTTAAACTTTCTGAGACCTTTTATCTAACAGCTGTGGGAACAGGTTGGAAAGAATCTGGAGTGTAAGAAAACTTAATCTTACTTGGTGGTGGTTTTGCATACCAGAACATGTTAGCCAGCACTGGAATGCTGTCTCATGATGTTTCCTGGTGCTCTATATATACTTGTACAAAGAAGTAAGTAACCCTTTTGCCTAGGCCTATCTGAAGGAAATAAAGAATTAAAAATAACATTAATAGATGGATGGATATTGGAGATGTTGGTGATTTCTCTTTTAAAGATTATTGTATTATTAGGTCACGTGCAGCCTCATTTTGAGCATAGGTTGTATAATTATTATACTTGTGGGCTAGACAGGCAACCTAAACCAGGAACTTGTTTAAACAGAGTTGTGAAATAGTTCACCTCTTGTGCTTCCACTTCTGGGTAAAATCCGAGGTCCAGTTACCCCTTGTTCTGCCAGGTCTGTGAGTGCCAGAGAGAAGAAGTTAATGAGTGTGAACCAAGCAGCTGCCAAAGCTCTTTAAGTTTCACCTGATCCTGAAGGTAATCTATGTGATAAACAGGGCTTGGCTTTTTGCACATGTTTGTGTTGCGCTGAGCAAAGTAATTTTGTGGAGGGGAGGTCAAGGTGGAGGGAAGGCGTGACACTTCTTGATAACTCATCTGAGGCCCAGTTTGTGTCTTTGAGACTGCTGCCTTCTTTCTTCCCCTCAGCATGTTCTCATTTTTTAACCAAAAAGGCCAGGTCCTTTTTCCGTTTCTCCTTTTGCTTGAGCTGAAGCAGAGCAACAGTTGGGCTGCAGCTCAGCTGCACCATGGGCAAACTGCAGCAAAGAAGACAGAAAAGCTCAGGGGAACAGCTTATACAGCAAGAGCAGTAAGGGCATGCTGTAGTTGTACAGCCACGTAGAAGCTCAGAATATCCTTAATTTCTGGAGCAAGGGGCCCTGCACCTTATTTGGGTGCTAAGAGAAACACTGTTGTTCTATAACAAATATGCTCTGAGATGCCCATAAATTTTTATGCTGTTTCCTGTTATTGACTTCAGCCATTGCACCTCCCACCTCTCTCTCAGAGGTCAGATAGAAAAATTATTATCTCTGCTGGTGCTTCCTGTGTAGGGTTTACCCCTTGCCATCTCACTGCAGCTTCCTTCACTGACTACCATCCACCAACAGTAATTAAGAGGAGAATTTAAGTCAGCTATTTTCATACATGTGTTGAAATACATGGGAAACATGGGAGGAAAAACTCAAAGCCAAACATGTTAATATGGATAGAAAACTGTGAAAAAGGTTTCCTATCTGTCATAGATGCAAATGCCATGGCATATATTGACACTAGAGTTTGTCAAGCTCTAGAAACTACTTCTTCTTTCATAATTAATAATAGCTAATGATTCAAAGCATAGTCTCATGCCACTACTGGTTTAGTGGTGTCGTAGCGCTGGGCTTAGACACTGTGTTGATCCTGTGCTAGCAGCTGTGCAAACACAAAACAGGATGGCAGTGGTCACCTGAAAGGATGTTAGCTGTGGTTTAGGGCTCCTTGAAGTTACCCATCATCTTCTGGTTTCAGTAAGAGCTGCATTCTTCCTCTTTGTTTTTAACCCCTAATGCACTGGCACATAGGCAGGAATGATGCATCCACAACTATTCCTGAGATACACTGACATGTCAGCAAGTCTCTGAGCAAGAGGCATAATACCAGACAAGTTAATTCTCTCTGGAGTATTCAGAATTGCTAAGTGGGCAAGTTTCCTTCTACATTGGTGCCAGTTACTGCTGTTCTGACGAGGAGACACAGTGTGCCAAGACTATCCAGCCACAAACTGGAACTGTGGGCCTCCTCAGGTAGCTGCCTTAGTCCAGCCATTGAATAGTAACTAGATCTCTGAGGTGTCCTGCCATGGCACTACATGGTTCAGCACTCAGTGGCAGTGCTGAAATCACTGAAAGCTGATGAGACTCGAAACAAACTCTTGGCCTTTTAATACTGACCCATTCCACAGGGAAATGGAGCTTTCTAGGTTCGGTGACATGTCTCAGAAGGTACTTTGAGCACTGTGCTTGGGGAATTTATGCCATTGGTTTGGTGGGATGGTACGTTTCCTGTCAGCACACTGAGGCACAATCTGAGTAGGGGGTAGGGGCTTGTGGTGGTGCATGCAAGGCCCCTGCTGGTGGTGCCTTCCATTGGTAATTTCTTTCAGGACATTTTGTTGCTGTCCCATCTTCATAATTTTAACACTCTTGCCATGTGTACCCTCTTGGGTCTCCTGCACAAGTAATATTCTGCTGAACATCATGGTTGCTCAGGAAGGACTTTAAATGTTGGGTGCCTTCTACTTTTTTTGCTTCTTTGCTGCTTGCATCCTCACTTGAATCTATGATGTGGTTGGAAGACATGTTCTTGTCTCTGTGTGATCCCTTCCTCCTGTCTTGGCCATAACCTGGTAGCTCGTGAGGACCATGACTGTCAGTGCTTTGTGAGCAGGCTAGAGAGACTGCTCAGCATTGGCAATGCCTCTGGCTTGCACAAACACATGCAGGCCTGGCTTTACTTAGACACTGCAGATATCTACGAGCAGCAGGGCCCCTTCCAGTGTTTTTATCCAGAGCCTGGGATGTGTTTGCACTGACACCTGTGGTGCACTTATGGTGGCTTGTCTCACCTTAGCTTGCTGCTTCAAGGGCATCCTACAAGACCTCCACACAACTCCTGACTGTGAGGCAGGGAGCAAGGTAAGTGTGAAGTGCAGAGGCAGTGATCTTGATCACTCAATGAGCTGCTTGGGATCCTCAGGAAAGCAGTACTTGCTGTCGTGTTGGAGTTTGTCACGTCTGATGGGAGATGGGATCTTACACTTTATTTCATTCCAGTGGCTTTACCAAGCCATTGATGTGTTCTTATGGTGACCAAAGGTGTTACTAGATAAGAAGTAGAACTCCAGGTGGGAGAGTTCTGAACTAATATGTTCAGTTCCAGCTACAGAGCAGTTGGTTTATGATGGAGACTGAGGAGATTCAGTGAACTTGTACCTTCTTATTAAGTCTCCAGGTATCTATGCTTCAGAAGTCAGTGAGCTGAGTCAGCAGAGAAGTTACACATGATTTAAAAACAACATCTTTTTGTTTTAAAGTAGTTTTGGAGTTCACCTATTTTTTTTAGAGTAAATAGCATAAAACAGACTTTCTTGGTATTTGTGATTGTGGTATAATGAACTACTGTCTTGTCCTCTCATTTCCATCCTGTTTGAAATTCACATTTTTCTAGTCTTTTATTTTATTGTTACAATTTCCAAATAGCTTCCCTTGCCCTTCTCTTCCACTGTATTTTCAGAGTTGAACATAACCATATACAATTTTTGAGGTGACAATGTTGACAGCACACAACATAGTGTAGTGTTTGTGTAATAAACACTGTAGTGTTTATGTAATAAAACCTTCCATTGCAAGGTTGGTTTTTTTGGTGCATAGGGGTTTTTATCCCAGCTCTACTTAAGAAATCATTGTGGATAGTTGAAGTACGTGTGTACAAATTGTTCTGTCTTGGGCTGCCTGATTGGCTTTATTTCTTACATTGTGTGATATTTGGGAGAGAGGCAGGACTGATAAACCTGCCCTTTTTTTTTTTTTTAACAAACTAAATCCTCTTCAGATTTGTGGGGGAAAATACACAGAACACATACAGTATAGTAAATAAGTAGACTATCTTCTTTGACAACCAGTCTTCTTTCTGGAGTGCTTGTGGCTGAAAGGATGGTATGAGTCCATGGGGGTTTCCATGTGTTAATCTAATGATTTAGTCATGTGAATCAGCTGAGTGAACTGTAGCTGAAGTGTGGTATAGATGTCAGGTGTTAGCAAGTGTACTTCCTGACAGCATTGGTGAGCTCATGCAGATATACAAACCAATGTTAATGGGCAAAAAAAAGCTTTTTGTTTCCTACTTGTGACCTGAAACTGAGCTAACACGTAAAAATTTATCAGACCTTAATGTTTAGGGAAAGTGTACTGATGCTGAAACTTTGGGTCAGCAAAGACTGGATCATGTGCCTGGTTGCCTACACTGACCAAGGAGATACAGTGTTGTGGTGGTTGTGGGGAGAGGGCTGTGTGGAAGGCACCAAGATTCCTGACAGGCTCTAAATGGATACAGGGATGGAAAAGGCTTCCATCTCCCAGCTGCCAGTTTTGGTTCTGCAGAGATGAGGAAGGACTGAAAATTACTTTCACGTTTCTGGTGATGGATGAGAAGTGAAGCTGTGAACTCAGCCCTTTTCTTGATAGTGTGTCACCTTGTCAGCCTCCTGGCTTCTGCCATGAAAGGAGACTAACAGGGTCTCTTACCAAAAACTGCCAGCCCAGAGGAACAAGGGGAGTGAGAGTTGAGGTACTGTTTCAGTGCTGGGATTTCTTTGAGGCTGCAGTTCTGCCTGTGTGGAGTGCTGCTACAGCCCAAGGTGTGCCTGGGTCTGGCTTGTAGACAAAAGCTCTAACTCCAAAGCTGCTCAGCAGGCACCTCTCATCGACACTGCTCTTTGCATTGTTTTCTGGACAGAAAGAGAGTTAAATTGTAAGTGCCTGTAATTCTTACACTTGGAATCTTCAGCACACTTTGTGCCTGTGCAGGGCCCTGTGTTAATACCAAGATCTTTTGCTCTCCCTTGGAAAACTGGCTGTCTCACTTGATTTGCTTCCCCCTTTATAATTTTGCCTGGCTTTTCCGTGCTCTTAGGGCACACATTGTTCAGATGATACTTGCTTGTGCTCAGCCAGGGCATTTGAGTGGATTTTGTTATTGCATGCTGTATTAGCTCCTGAAACTTTGTGGTAACGCGTGGAAGTGCTCAGAGAGAGCCGCCAACTTCATTAATGTGAGTTCTGCTGGGAGTGAGTGTGACTGAAGCAGAACTTCATGGAACTGAAGCAGCTCTCAGCTCCTCCTCATGAAGCAGTTTATGGGGTCGGAGCCAGAAGGTCATGGTTATTCACCCGTTGTTACTTCCTGAGCATTATTGCTATTTGTCCCTGAACAGGAGCTAGAGAGGGCATAGCTGCATGCTGCAAAGCAGATAGCTGGTTCCTGGGGTCTGCAAGGGGAGTATTGATGTTAAATTAGATCCTGTCTCACCCCTGGGAAACAGTGAGCACACCTGAATGTTAGCATCATTGGAAAGGCATATGGGTGGCATCTGTGAAATGTGTTGGTGGGTTTCAGATAAGCTCCTGGTGTGGATTTATGCTCTGTCACCCTTGGATCCTGTAGAGATCAGAGGTGTGCTTGGCTCAGAGAGGCTGACCTTGCCCTTAGTCAAATGTGAGTTTTGTTCAGATGTTTTGTACTGCCACAGCTCTCCTTTCTGTGGTTTGGACTATGCTCAGACCTTGGGAAAGAGAAGAACTATATTTCCTAAAATACAGGGTATTTTGGAGGATCTAACCCCCATCTGGATGCTTGATGCAAGTTATCACCAGGTCCCCTTGGATCCCTTTGGAAAAGGACCTGGTGCTTTTAGAATGGGGGTTCTTCAAGGTGTCTTCAGCTGGGGCCTCATAAGATGGGGGCATCTCAAATCTCTTGGTAGTGCTGAAATCTTGGTTCTTCTCAAGTCTTGATTCTTCTCTTAATGCCATACCTGTGGTCATGGGATGGGTGACTAAGTTCTGGTGGTTCTTATCCAGCTCTTACCCAGTTCTTATCCACTGCTGTGCTCCCAAGGGTGAGGTTCTTAGAAGGATCCTTTCTGCATACCACAGATCTGCCAGCTCTTAACTGGCTTTACTGGGAGCGGGGTGGCAGCCGACCCATATAAAGATAATTATACTCAAAGAGAACATACAGGCACCTGGTTTTGCACAGTATATGAAATGTAGTGTTGCTTGTTCTGATGTCTGAGCCTTACCAATACAGTCTGTGTGGGTCTTGAACAATCCACTAAAAGCTAATTGAGGAGGAAGAGGTTTTGCACAGGTTTTAAGTAAACTGAGGATGTGCAGTCCAGCTTGAGAAAACTGGTTGCACAAAATCAAGGGGCCTTTGGAGACTAAAATAGCACAAATCCTTTTGTTGCAAAGTGTCAAGTAAGCAGGCATGTGGCAAGGCCAGCATTCACCTGTGTCACCTGTGCTGCAGGGGTGGATCAGTACTTAAATCCCAGGGGTGACCATGCAGCTCCAGCTGAGGCAGCCCAGGTCAGGGGGAGTTGACTCAGCTCTGTTAAACCTGCTCCATGGCAGGGAAACAGGCTTGTGGTGGCAGCAGTTGTACCAGCACCCCAGGCTGAGCATGGACATGGAGTTATTACCTAGAAAGAAGCAGATTCCACTGCACGTGGCCATTTTCTTTGCTCTTGGCACAGCTCCCCACCCGTGCCGAGGGTTGTGCCTGGCCTGTGCTGGACCTGCCCTTGGCCAAGCTGGGAACAGAAGTCCAGAAGTGCCAGTGCTTAGAGCTGTAAAATTGATAGCTGGTGTGTGCTAGTGCAAGTGTTTGTGCAGACACAGCCTTAAAGGCTTGTGTTGTTAAATATATGTACGTGTCTCTCTCTCTGCTTTTTATTTTACTAGTGCTTTTTTGTGTCTCTCTTATTAAATGCAGGTGTCCCATATAACAAGAAGGGAGATAAATTCACTTTAATGGCTACAATTATACTTAACTATGCTGAGTCAATCTGGCAGAAAGAACAGCGTGTTCAGACTGGCAATTTTAAATGTCCTATTAGGCAGTAAGGAAAGTGATGCCTTCCTGAGGAGAGTGGATAGAGCACAGATTAAAATAAGGAATAATGAATCTTGAAGGCATGGTTTAATTTGGATTAAACCATGGATTTGGTGAGATGTCACACCTTGAGGCCCTTGCCCTGCCTGCAGTCCTTCTGCCCCCAGGGCTATTGACCAGTCCCAGCCCAGATGAGGCTGTGTCAGTGCCATTTGTGAAAGGTTGTTTTGATGTCAAGGCTGTTGTGTATCCAAAGCACTGGGGCCACTGGGTGAGTGGGGTGCTCAACTATGAGTCTACACCTGCTTGGGGTGGGGTGAGGTTTCCTAGGACTTTGGTAGTTTGGGAATTTTTTTTGACCATACTGCAATCTTCTAGTGCTGTATCACTAGTAGGTCTGACAAATTACAGTAGGATTTCTAATGGGGGAAGGGGACGTGTCTTACCAGGTACACTTACTGCCTTTTTGGGGGGTGTGGTCCTTTGGTAGCAGAGTTGTCCTGAAGCCTGGAAGCAGGTGGGACTTTCCAGTGGGCAGCTGCAGGGCATGTAGCTAGGATAGGTACTGCCCTTCCTGCCTGGTTAATTAGTGATCTGAGCAGCCATTCTGTTTGCACTGATGTGGGACGAGAAAGTGATTGGGGTGGGGATTTGGGTAAAACATTAGGGTGAATTGCCTAATTTCATATGCAATTCCTAAGAGTATGTTGCATGAGCCCTTTGAGACATTTGCTCACTGAAGCAAACACAAGCACCTTTAAGTTTTCCACAGTGGTTGTCCCAACCCTGGAGTAAGCCAGACTCTTTATTAACATGCTTTAGACTTCGCACTCATGTAGAGAATTAAAAGGCAGTAAAGTACCTAACCATGAGTTGGGTCTTATACAAATAAAATTGGGATATATTTTTTGTTTGTTGGCTGGTTTGGAGTTTTTTGTTGTCGTTTGGATTTTTTCTTTTAATTGTCATAAACTCTTCACCCAGGAACTGAATTGTAGGGGCAGTTGATCCTACCAAACCTTGAGCCATGCAACAACATGCCCACCCAAAATGGTAGCAGTAGGAACCCATCAATTGCTGGGAGCCAAAATGCCTCAGCTTTCCTGCAGTTTTTTGCAGGTGGAGTTTCCACTAGGGAGTATTTTAGGGCTCTCAGCACAGCTTTTTAAATCGTTGCTCTAAACATACAGCAGCAAAAGAAAGATATGAAGGTGCAATTTCTGCTGGCACCTGCTCCTTGGGAACAACATGGAACAGCTAAATGGGTGCACTAACCACCACAGCATACTGTAACCACACTTTTCCCTCTAGCAAATGGCAAAGAGTTCAGAATCTTGCTGCTCCAGGATTGTGTGTTCCACTTAGGAAGTCTTTATCAGGCCACTTGCTTTAGGATAGTCCTGTTGTGTCACTTTACATGGAGCCATTCTCCCTGGTAATCTGCGTCATGCAGCGCATAGTGAGCCTGACTCCTGCACAGAGCCAGCTGCCACATTTTGTCATCTCTGAGCAGCCCCAGCAGGCAGAGCCTACCCTCAGCCCTGGCCACTGGCTCAGCAGTAACACAGAGCAAGTGGCTGCCCTGAAACTCTTGTGGCTTCAGGATGCAGCCTCCCTTCTGGCTGCTGGAAGCTTTAACCTGCACTGAGGATGGACAGTTTTATCTGGAACACAGAGCCTGTGCCTCCAGAGGTGGAGAGTGTGCAGTAAGTGGGAAGAGACTTGTGGGGATCCTGACCAGCACAGGCAGGTGTTCACAGCAGTGTCTCATGCGGGGTAGGGGGAGGGAAAAGAAGTAATGAACAGACCCCAGCACTGATGTGTAACAGTTCAATGTTTCAAATGTTTCAATCATTTCAACTCCCGTGTGCTGAGACTGTCTGGGAATGATAATGATCCATTTTCTGTTTGAAATAGGTGCAGTACTTCTTCAAGATTCTGGACAACTAACAGGCTCCATCCTTACCCACTGCAACAGACACGCACACAGAACTGTGTGTTCATTCATTTATTTGTCCAATGTTTCAACCTGACTGAAATACAAGATCAACAAGAGCACTGTACTCCTGGCTATTATTACATGTTAGAACATAGAGTTTTGCACTTTAGACAACATTTAACATCATTCTATGGGGTACTGCATTGCTTTTATAAAGTTTAAAATAAAGATTTATTTTCAAACATGTGACTTTGGTTTATTTCATACATTACACTTTCTTGCAGAAAAAATAAAATTGTACAACTGCATAAATATAAAATTCTTCCACCATGAAAATGGCTAAAACATTCAATAAAGACATTAGCACCACAGTGTGCGATGCCTTCAGCAGGAAAAAAAAAAAGAGAAAAGAAAATATACAAAGCAGAGTTATGCCTATCACTGAGGAGAGTGATAGCCTGACCCAGTCTCTCACACAACATACTGGAGGATAAGGGAAGAGGTGGAGAGAGAGACAGCATTCACTACAAAGCACAGTACACAATCACCTATTCTCTTTGACTTCACTTAAGTTAGTTTCCCTGCCACCCCTCCAAATAAAATACCCTAACATCACAAAAAAGCCAGAAGCCTTATGGAGTGCTGTTAAATATCATCTCACAGGTGGGCCTTTCTTTGAAAAGGAACAAAATAATGAGGTTTCATGCCAGTTCTAGTCCCATTGAGTATTTACACCTTGGACAGCAAAAGTCTTTGCTCACAAGAAGTAGAAAACAGATACAATACATGGCTTGAAAAATGACCAGAGTATGCACCTATAGTACTGTACACTAAATAAAATACACAAGGCAGCAATACTTAGGGGCCAGAAACACTGCTTACTACAAGTCAGTTATGGAATCATAATTTACAGTAAAAATGGGCATGTCCCAAGGCTCAATTTTGTTTTCTTTTGTCATTTACAGTAGAATAAATATTTGTCGCTATTGCTACACTTTGTTTACATTCTAACCTAGTAAATGCAGAAAGCTAGTGTAAAGCATATAGATTACGTGTAGGTCCCATACGTATGACAGTTTGTTCAAGACTAGTAGGTTTTCTTTTTTGTTCTTTTTTTTTTTTTTAACCTTTTTAAATGGCTAGGAGAAGGAGGAGGGGGGAAGAAGAGAGTTGTGCTTACGATCAGCTGCTTTTTATGTCGAATTTAATATCAAAGCGTCCCTGGAAGCGGTCCTTGTCGCTGTAGACGATGTTCTGCCCGTAGGCCCTGCACTCCACGCGCACCTCCACGTCGTAGGTCAGGTTGGTGAACTGCACGGCCACCAGCGGCTGCAGGTAGCGCGGCTGCAGCAGCTTCCCGTAGTAGGGGTAGTACTGCAGCCCGAAGCCGGGATAGCCGCCCATCCCGAAGTACTCCACCGTGCCGATCTTGTCTGCATCTTCCTCTCGCTGCAGGGGGAAGAGGAGGCACAGGCAATGACAGACAACCACCCAAACTTCGGCAGCCCTCAGCTGTGTCAGCAGCTGATTGTCAGCAAGACTGTGACCTCCCGTTTGGTCAGTGCTGGTTCCCACTGTGACAAGAGCCACCAGTGGTCTACAGGACATGTCAGCGCACATCAGCCAGGAAAAGGGCTTTGCCTAATTTAAAGCCTCAGCCACTTACACAGTTAGAAACCACCAGGGCATCCTATGGTACAATTGCACAGGCCTTGGCTACAGAAACTTTGCTGTTTCTCAGCTGCTTTGCACATGCCTAGTATGAAATATCTTCCATGAAGGCCTTATTTTTTTGCTCCAGCACAGCACTTGGAAGCCAAATGGCTACTTTTGAAGATACCTTTAACTATCTTGCCCTGCTTTTACCCCAGTCTGTGGAGGTAGCACTAACTCATCCATCAGCAGGGCAGGGCTTTGAGAAACTACTGTTATCCCAAGTAAGAACCACTCCATTAGTCTATGGAATGGCTGGCAAGGAGATAACTACACTTGGACAAAGGCTTAGTCATCCCCTGCAGCTTCCCAACTCTGCTCTGTTACATTTCCAACTCACCTTGGCAACACAGTGGACAGGGATGAGATTTGGGTTGTATTTTGCCATAATCTCAGGAGGGAGGCTTTCATTGGCTGGAGCCTAGAAGAAATCCAGAACAAGGGGATATTACACGCTGGACACTCCTCTGCAGACTGGAGCACCTTTGCAGCAACAAAGATCAACAGTACTGAACACACACCGTTAACTGGAATCTCTAATAAGCACAGTTCTGAGGCAACAGCTCTCAGTGGTTCTTGGGACAGACAAGTAGTGTGGCATAACTGGAAGCAGGGGAACTTGACCCAAGCAGAACTGCTAGCTGTTCTTACAGCTTCACCTGCTGTGGATACAAGCAGGTCAGGCTGGGTTTAGTTCCATGGTGCCCCTGGGGAAAGTGTTTCATAGCAGTGTCTATAGCTAGCAGAGCTTGTTTTTGCAAGCTCAGGCAGTGGCAGGATTGCACTGGTGCAGGATTTGCCACCTGCCTGCCAGGTGCGTGTAATCAGGACTGGAAATGCACAGGAAAGAACAAAGTGTGGCAGTCTCACCCTGACACTGCTGAATTTCACCACCAACAAGGAAGGACAAAAGCTCTGGGTATATCAGAGAAAGGTGCGAGTGCCAACTCTCATAGTCCAACCACTGACCCAGCTGGTCTTTGGTCTTTTAAAGTGCAGCAGCATTGTTTGACAACACTGCAGTTTCAGATCTGCTCTACAAACATTTTTCCCAATGCAAGAACTATGGGGTCTCTGCTGGAGTGTGGAACCACAAATAAATTCTGCCTTGGATGCGTTGTTTCTAAATGAAATCTGCAAAGTCATTCCGTGACCAGACCCTGCTGTCTAATGCAGTCTTGGAGGTCTCCAGAGCTCCACTGCAAAAAAAGAGAGGAACACACCAAACCCTTCTCTTTCCCAGACATCAAACACACACATCTCATGTCACCCTACAGCCACCACAGTATATTCTGCTAAAATGTTTCCACCACAAATCAGATAAACCAAAAGTTTGTCCATTTTTGTAGCACAGGACAAGCTCTCTTTGAAGGAAAACATTCTTCAGGACTCGTTAGACAGCACCAATTCCTATCCTCAAGTGCCGTGACAGATGGGAGTGAAGGTGGCCTAGAACGCCATTTGCACTGTTCTCCATCCAAAAGACAGAGTGGCAGGTTTTGCACACCACCTTATTCAACAGCACATGTTTTGCCACTGAATTCTTAAAAGAAATTTTTAGCATTTTAATGCACTGGGGAAAAAAAAAACCAGAAGGAAAAGCCATGAATACCCAGATTAACACCCTTCAGCATTACTGCAGACTTCCCTTCGGGTGAAGGGCAAAGCCAAGCCTCTGGAAAACTACAATAAATTAACTAAAGACCTCCTCACCTTTCTTGCAGCTGTGCCTAACTTTCAAATGTAGTTTACTCTTTCGAGCCTGTGTTTCATTCTAGTATTTAATATTAGCATTTCATAAATTAATTAAGCAGTTATGGCAAGGCAGACAAGACTGCACTGCCTGAGGAAAAGAATTGAGTGGGTCAGGGCATGATGAAATATACTAATGTTACTAGACAGTGTTGGGTCTGGGATGGAGCCTTGGAAGCATACAGGAATTTAAATTGGAATTTATCATTTGAAGAAAATGCCCCTTTATGGCAACTCCAATAGCAGACTCAGAAATTACCAGATAAATAACCAGGAGGTTGCACTGTGAGGTTCAGTGCTACTTGTTACCAACTTGCAGTGCACACCTTTCACTGCTTTCCAAGTAAAAGAATTTTTGAAGCAAATTAGTCAAATGTATCACAGTTTATCCTCTGCAGCAAGAGTATCTCTTTCCAGAGACCAAAAAACAGGCACAGCAAATATGCAGCCAACCCTTCCTCCTGATCGGTAGCATCTGCTAAGAAGGGAAGAAAGATACTTGCCTGAGGTTTGAAGCCAATGATTCTGTTGAGCTTGACAAGGATGCATGGTTTGCCATCCTTGTAGCCATAGGTGGGATCATTTAGTCCAGAACAGTTGTCCAGCCATTCACGTTTGAATTTGCAGACTTTCTTCTGGCCCTGGGCATCATTATATGGTCCTCTCTCTTTGTATTCAGTGGGTGTGTCTGTCACAGCAGGGGAAGGAAAACAACCACATGCATTGGCATCTTGTGTGTGTCCCTTACACTTCCCTGGGCAGGTGGGATTTCCCTCACCAGGGCAGTTGAGGCGCTCCACAGACTGACACCCAGCCACCCCCCAACACAGGGCTGCTCCCAGACCAGCAAGTTTTATGGAGCTTTGTTTTATAACAGATTTCTTCCAGAATCATCTGGCTCAGAGACCATTTTTTTCTCGGCAGCTTTTACAAGTGGGTTTCCCTCAGATTTGATACAGGTGTATTATGAGGTGAGAGTCTCATTCACATGATTACAAATAACCTATTAAGGGTAAACACCTCCCAGATGTCTGACTGCATGGCACAAAGAGGACCAACACTAGCTTTAGCAAAGT
This sequence comes from Melospiza georgiana, assembly GCF_028018845.1. Classification (NCBI taxonomy): domain Eukaryota; kingdom Metazoa; phylum Chordata; class Aves; order Passeriformes; family Passerellidae; genus Melospiza; species Melospiza georgiana. Next base: position 86,495,164 of record NC_080431.1, read on the forward strand.
CAGCAGTAAAACCCCTGTGGCTCTCAGAGAGAACAAGGTCAGTGCCATCTTCAGAGTCAGATGAAGAGTGAGTTCTCCAAGCGAAACGTGGGGGTTCCCAACCCTCCAGTAAGCTGCTAAGTATGGCCCAGTGGGGTCTGCCCAAATTAAATTAATGAGCAGTCAGTTAACACACATGCTGCTGGAACAGCTCAAAACCAAGACCACCACTGCTCAACCTCAGCTTCTGGTAGACCTGACAGAGCCATCATTCAGTCCTCAGCTGTAGGAAACAATCAAGACTTACCTCCACAGTCCTGAAACACAATGTTCTCAGTTTGTTGCTCATCACTATAGTCCCTTAAGAAATTATCCAGGTTCCTCACATAGGGTTCATAACTTCTGGGATCAGAGGCAGTAAAGGAAATTTCTGTCTTTTGAACCTGGGGAACTTGAGTCAGTCCTAAGAAAAGCAAAATCAGGGAGAAAACATTAAGTACACCTCAAAGCTGTACAGCCTCCAGGTGATACCAAGAACTTAACTCCTAATAATAATCTCTGTTTTTCAGACTTAAGAACTTTGACAAAGCAGCTTAAGCTCACTGAAGGAGAGGTTCTCCTCTTTCCAGCAACAGTCTTAAATCACAGTGTTTGCTTCAGGTAAAAAGACAAAAATCACAAAATGGAGAAGTGAGGCTACAAAGTCTAGCCTTCCTTCAAAAAAAAAAACACCAACCACAGGTCCACTGTTCTCTTCTGCCCCCTCCTCGAGGACAGAAGGACACAGAACATAAGTATCCCTAACAGGCTGCCTTCAGTGTCTGCAAACTCTGTGTTTAGGATACGGCACAGCTCTACACTCGTGAGCTCCTGCAACAAAGACAAGAGGTTTCCCAAGTCTGGTCACGCTCTGCCAGCTGGAATCCATGTGGCCTTTGTGTGTCTCCCCTGTGGATGCAGGGCAGGAGACATTTTCTCCCTTAGTAAATTCAGCTGCCTGAGCACTGCCTCCTCTCTTTTCACTGCCTAATTGGGTATTTCTGACTGTAAGACAGCTCAGAAGATGATTTTATCAGCAGTTCCTCACCAAGAAGGTGAGTAGGAAATGCCACCAAATAGAAGAATTGTTTAAAAGACTCTCCAGATTCTGGAATGTGCAAACCAGCTCAGATTTAAACTATAATAATGATGCATGGAGAAGAGACTACAAATAAGAAATGCCTACAGATAATGAAAAGCACAGTCTTCCTTTGCTCTTCGTTGTGGAACTTGGAAATAGTTGCTCCTATGCAATGTTTAGGTCACATTTTAATTGAAAGTATTACTGCATGGCTAACACTTTAATTCAAGTAAGAGGAACCAAGTTCATACTGCTTTTGTGGCAGCAACTGTAATTATTAAGAGCCTGACTTCAGTTCAGTTTGTCCTCTTCATTTTAGCAAGATAAAGAAAATGAGCAAGGGAGCAGCGTTTGCTTTGACACCTTTCAGAACAGGCCTGTTGCCAATAAGCTCCTCTGGTGCAAAACTCAGGCAGCTTAGGCAGCTGGCCTCAACCCACAAGAGCTTGTGACTCCAGCAATTTTTCCAAAGCCACTTGAGTGCTTCTGCTCAGTCCCTCCACAGACCAACTGACCACTCCCCCCACCCCCCTGCCACTACCCACTAACTTGGAATTTGTAACCTAGGACAAAGATTACCTTTGTTCCCCTAAACACAGCTCCTGGTCACCAAAGAGAAGTCCAGCAAGGAGCTCCGGTGTTTCAAGTTTAATTCCTGAAGCAGCTTTTAACTGCTCAAAATTCCCTCTGCTACAAACAGACCAGGATGAGTTTACAAGTTTAGCAGCAATTCTCTATTCCTCTAGCAGAATGACATCCTACCCTCCAAAGTCAGTGGCTTTCAGCCCTTTTTTGAGCAATTACTCATCTTCTTGCTTCACAAACAGTTTATATATAGAAAAAATATGCCAGTTGCCATTTTAGTAAGGGACTTCAAACCCATCCTGCCAAGCCCTTCTCACGTTACCACTCAGCTGGGAAGAACAGACTCAGTCACCTGAAGTGGCTGTCTGGAATTGCAGCAGAGGCAGGCCAGGCCTTAGGTCCTCTCCTGGGTCTATCTTTTCCAGAGTTCAAGTTACAGGTGTATACATCCATATTCAAATACATATTCAAGTGTGTAAATACAAAAAAAGAAAAAAAAAAAATCAAGGAAACATGGCCAGGCTTGTTAAGTTCCAGTCAGGCAAGGGACGTCAGTTTTGCTCAGGATCTCCCCATCTGTTTCTTGTCTTGGCCAAGGTAACACATAGGGCACCCACACAGGCCTGGCAAAGGTGATGTGAAGGTCAGCAATATTCCTGCTCTCTCTTTAAGAGACCCTGGCCACTGATAGATGAAGTCCAAAGCCAACCCTCTGCCCATCAGACAAGTGACTTGGCTGGAGAACAGACTGCCATCCCAAAGCATCCCTGTCTTGTACATCTCCACACAACTGCCGTGAAGCCCAGGCAGTACATCCAGCAGCTGTTCCAGCAGCCAGCACAAAGGAACCACTGTTCCTGCCAGGTAGCCCGTGGCCCAAGTTTTCTGCCTGACTGGCAGCATTTCCAGGTGGATGGATGAACCAGACTAGACCAGACTTTGGCACACGAGTGGTTGCTTTGTTTAGGATAGGAGCAAAGTGGAGATCAATCTTCCCACTTACAAAGTAAGAAAGACAATCTTTATGAATATTAAAGACTTGTAATGAAAAATACCTTTATCCTAATTAAAAAACTGTGTTACCTCCATTCTCACATGCCTGCAACTGACTGGATGCAAAGCCCTAAGCCCTGTATCATTTCCTTCTGTACATCCCATAGCCAAACCAAAAGCTGCAGTGGCATTGGCAGAGCAGCACTATCACTGAAACCTTAAGCAATCTTGTGTGGAAAACCAAGCATGTTTGTACAATGGCAGAAGGTAACCTCTGCAGAACACTAACATTTCTGGAATATTCTCTCACCCCCACCTGGCAACTTAAGCAAGCAGGACGAGAAAAAGCGCTTAAAACTTGAGCCCTTGCAGTACTCCCTGGCATGTATTGCTACACCCAAGGAAGCATGTGGCTGGCATAAATGAAGCTTTTAGGGGCTGCATGTACAGGAGGAAGCCATTCATGAGCAAGTCCTTTTCCCAATGGGGGAAAAGAAACAAACCCACAGGTGCTTTCAGAGCCAGAAGTCTAACAACCCTCTCCCTATCCTCTGACTATAATCTGTATGACACAGCTCTGCATCTCAAGCTATTACAACAGAGATGCACCATGGTGTCACATGTTATGCTGTTCTTTCCACACGAAAGAATGAAGTATCTCAATGCTAAAATAATGACAAATTAGAAAATTGCCACAACTGGCACTTCAGAGTGCCTTGTTAGGAAATGAGACTCTCATCTTCACTTGGCTGACACTGTCCACGTAAATGATGAGCAACGCCTTGAGTTGGTAATGGACACCACCTTTTGTTGGCTGTGACTATACAAGGACATCAAACACCAAAAGAAACCCATGCAAAGTCATTTGGGTTCTTTTCTTCAGCTACAGTTCCACTTCCAAAATGCCACTGCAGATTAAAATTCTATTTATTCAAGTTCATTTAAAAGCAGTTTTCCACATAGATTTTATCATTCTAAGCTGCAATAGCAAGACTTCAGGAGAAGTATCCTGAGGGTAAAGAGGAAGAAACTATAAGTGGGAAGTCAGGCTTATTATTAGGAACAGTTGTATAAGGCCGTAGTAACCACTCTTGCTCCATCACACCGTGCTCATTTCCAAGTACCATGTAATCTTTGTTCCAAATGGGTATAAAAACTCCAGAGGTGACACAGACAACAAATTGAGTGATCACTACACCCTCCCCCAGCTCACTATGTGAGTATAGATTTTAAAAGGCACCATATCAAACCATGTCCTTCCAAGCTTACAGTCAACCTCACCCCCAAAGTGCAAAAAACAGGTGTGAGTTTTCTGCAAATGTAGCAAAACCTGCTTGGCTGCAACATCCTGGAGACTGAGATTTTCCCAAGCACAGGTGCTGCTGAGATGAGAGAAGCAAAGAGCTGCAACCTCCCCGGAGGCAGCACACTCTCCTTTGAAGTCTCCCTGCCACCTTGCTGCTGCTGTCCAAGCTAAATCAGCCAAGTGGGGAACACACCAAAGCAGCCTTTCTATGATGCACTCACTGCCCAGCAGAGCAAAGCAGGAACACCTGAAATCCCCTGGCTGGAGCAGGGACTCTTCCTTCCAGCCACCACTTCCAAAGCTCTGCCTCAGGCTGCCGTGAGCTCTGTCCCCTCAGCCCGCCTGTGAGGGAATGCTGTTCCACGGGATGCACACCACAAGATGGCAGGATACACAGCCCAATTTTATCGGAGTGGGGAGGGGGAGAATGAAGCATTATTTTTTAGGGATGCTTCCCAAAAGGCAATATCCTCATCCTTCACTAGCCGCAGGGCAAGTCGTCTGTGTTCAAAGCAGAGTCGGAGCCTGCAGCACAAGTGAAACCGGGAGCTGGGGCTGTCACAATGGCAGGGCTGATGGGCAGGTGAACTGCACTGTCCCTTCCCCCACCACAAGACAAAAGAAAGAAAAAAATAGTGTAATGGAAAGGTACAATACTCAGCTTGCCCTGAAGCCCTGTATAACATTCCTGTTGTGTTCAATGCAGAAACCAATTACCATATTAATGACACTTGGCTACAAAAATAGCACTTTATGGCTTTCAATGTTATACCCATGTCAATAACTCAATACAACACCCTGTAGGTTCTGCTGCTGTTATGAAATCTGTTGTATTTCAGAACAAGAATGATATTATAGCAGCCTCTACAGCATTTTCTCTTGCAAATCCTGAAGGCAAGTTAGTTTTCCCTTTCTCAAACCATTCTGAGCTGACAACAACAGTGACTTGCCCAAGAAGGACAGAACACTGTAACAAGAATAAAATCAGCTTTTCTGGCTCCCTAGAAAATCCAGGGCTTTATCAAGCTGCCAGTACATTTACTTGGCTCACAAGTTTTCCCACAAGAACCAGGAATTAGATTTGCACAACATCCTACTATATATAGCTCATCATTTGCAGGTGTCTCAGACCACAGAAAGTTCAAGTTTGGTGCTCACCACACGTGTTCCTTGACAGAACAGCAGCTGTGCTTGCAGCACTGGAGAGAATCCTGCACAGCCAGAGAACACAGGGATTGCTGACCCCCCAAACAGCAGTGCAGCCACTCACTCCCTGTCAGTGTCTCTGAAAGCCTGCATTAAAGGGCAATTTTGGACTTGCAGTTTCGCGGCTGCTGTGCTACAGGACAAGAAATGTACTGGATACCAAGTGCCACCCTCCGCCATGCCCTACACCAGCTTGTCCACATCTGTAGGAAGTACTGTCAAGTGATGCTCTGCAAAGGATCATGCTCTATTTGCTAATTATTTCTTTGAAGTTTTATGCATATGTCATTGCAGCTTGGTTCAAACCCCTTGTTTACTGGCTCCCCACTGTCCCACACATTCAAGGAGGTGGATTTCGTTCCTCTTGATTTCAATACCCATTACAAAAGATTCCTGACAAACTAGTCATTGTTCCTCCATTTTGATTTCTGCAGTACACACTATAAGAGTGTCTTGAAATTAAATTCCTTTTCTTTGTCAAAAAAAAAAAAAAAAAAAAGCCCCAGAATAACTGGTGCACTATGCAATTAACATATTTATAAAAATCCTCTGCAGACTGAAGTCTTTCACAAAAATCTTACCAGAGTTGCTTTGAAATTGGAATCATAAACTGCTGTTTCATAGAAAGCAATCAGTTTACCTAGAACAGGTAATTATGTGACATCTGGCTGAACAGCAGGGCTATCTGGGTGAGACCTCAGATCCATGGGTGCCTTTGCTAATTATTTCATGAAGGGGAAAAACACATTACTGAGTAACAATTACCCCAGCATTAGCCATGCTGGCTTTTCAGATGCAGCCAATGGCTCTGGGCAGTATCACTGACAGTCTTTCCTGCAAATGTCAGGGCCCACTGCAGAGATTAAAAGAGCTGCTTTCAGTGCTTATGTCAGCATTTGCCCCGGCCATGGTGGTGGCACATGAAGAAGTATAACACACTAACACAGGAGTTCCAGCCTCTATTCTGTGTTTAAAGCATGTTGGTAGAAACTCAGTGATCTGGAAAAGATAACTTAGCTGAGCTGTAGCACCATTTGGTGACAGTGACATTCCCTGTGTTTAGGGCAGGGATTCACAGCACAGCACTACAGGCAGTGGGGCTGCAAGACAGCTCAGCATCAGGGCCAACTCGTGTAGCTACAAGCCATCAGTGTCACAATTGTCACTTAAATACCACTGTTATTAAAAGCTTCTGAACTGTTTCACAGAGCAACTGGAGCCGGATCGTTAGGATGCCCAGTGCCAGGCAGCCTCAAGGTCACTGGCAATGTGGGAAGGCAGCAGTGGCGCAGCTCCCCCTGCGCTCCAGCCGCCGGCTGCGGCGGGACTCGGATAGCGCAGCCCGGGCAGGCGGAGCGCGCACCTGCGGCAAGGGCCACGTGCTCCTGCTGCCCCAGCCAAGGCCAGCTGGTCACAGGCACTGCTCAGGCATCATTTTGAGCAGAGATTTCTATGTCTGTGAGGACAGGTCACACATCAGCAGCTACCAGACCCACCCAACCCTCCCTTCACCTCCCACGCCAATCAGCTGCAATTCCCACTAGTGAGTGCCACAGCATTTCTAGAGCACAGGGTACTGTGGTGTTGGATAAAACAATTCCATGAGCACTCCCAGAACTGGTATGGTACGCCGCTTCCACTGACAGAGCCAACATTTTATCTTTATCCCTTCACTTACCTATGTGAACAGAGTGGTTCTGAAGAAAGAAAAACCGAACTCAGCTTCCTCATATAGCCTGTTTCCAAAAGTGAAGCCTTTTAGCCTAACCCCATCACTTCAGCTTAGGGGAAGGGAAAACCAAAGCAGGTTTAAATTCCTCTCAGAGAGGAGATGGTTCTCCTGTGATGCAACCTTTAATTCTAGCAGGATTTTCTTCAAGCCCCAGTACTGTTAACACAGAAGGCTGAGAACATACCCACCCCCTACAAATATGTGTTGCAGCAACAACACGCTTATTTCATCCTCCTTCTTGAGGTGAGTAACCAACCCCGCCTTCCCAGAACGCTCGCATGAAGTCAAACACGGGCCTCCTATTTAGTTACCTGGAGGTGCCACTCGATCCTGGTATTTGGGCTCAAATTCACTGACAGTGAGCAACATCACTTGGATGGTCCCGATGAATATACCTGCCAGGCAACCGTAGAAGATGACATAGAAGAGGAGGATCTTAACTGCAAGAGAAAGCAAATAAAGAGGAATTAAATCAAGCCCTCATGGCAGTTATGTTTCAGGACAGTACTTCCAACCTTTGCCACTTGCAAGGAGGTGCCCAGCACACAAAATTCAGATGTTGCAAAGACATCTATTTAACATTGAGATTATGCCTTGATGCAGACAGGAAATGTAAGGCACTCCAGTTGTTTGGTGGTGGGGAAACATGAGCCCCTGAATGAATCTGTGAATCAGGGTTTGGGCTTATAAAACATAAAGACTAAACCATGTTCCCCCACACCTTCAAGGATCCCTTGGCTGACCCAGCACCACCACAGGCCCCTGCACTTGCCAGGGTCAGTGATCCAAGTGCCCCACAGCAAGCATGGGTGTGCTTGAAGGATACTCATTCCACATAGCTCTGGGCTCAAAGCTATTTCCAGGAGCAGTACCAGTAAGTGTTTCATTCACGTTTACAAGTCATTGTAAAGCCTGATCTGTCTAGTAGTTCAGGCCATCACATCGAAAAAAAAGACAATGGGTAAAGAGTTCAGGCCAAATTAACTTCAGTACTCCACCTCAAATGTAGGAAATTATGCTTAAGGTGTCAAAATTCTGCACATTTACCAGGCTTGTGTACCTACAAAGACACTCTTGCACTGCTCATACTAATTAGTGAATTATATAACAATGAAAGACTAAATGCAGTTTCAGTCTAAAAGGAGCGTCATCTAGAACCATCTTGAGGAGGGACTGGGAAGAACGGAGCTGCAGCCCAGCTCTGGGTATCGGTTACCAGTTTACAAGGATTATCTGAACAAATTAACTGCAGGGTAACATGCTGTACTACACACCACCAGGCCACCTACAAGGGTAGGCCAGTCCATGCCAAGCAACTGTATTGCTCATCAGGCTGCAGGGACAGGCAGAAGCCAAAGACAACTTGAGAGTGAGCCTACTTGATACCTCAGACTGTCCTCATCTAATCGCAAACAAAACAGATGTAGTTTATCTGAAGGACTTGAAGTGATGAGATACCAGAGAAGGGGAGTAAGTAGTGGGTGGAAATATTCCTCCTTACTCCCCAGCTCCATCAAAAAAAAACCCCAAACCTACATCATTAGAGAAGGCTCACAATGAAAGCTGGCATCTGGTTGTTCTAAGTCTATGAAAGACGGGCAAACAGGAGGGCCACCCAGAGAAACAGATGCTGAGGGACACTATCAGAAAGGCATTCCATCCTCTTGTCTTCCTCGAGTGCACCAGAGGTAGCCAGGGCTGGAGGGCAGAGCTGGGTGCAGTAACGTGGGGCTCCAGGAGTTAAAGCACTCTTTGGTATCCAGGCAGCGTAAAGCAAATGGCCGTGACGTCAGGGACGTGTGGAAATTTTTTCCAGAGCACGGTCATAGGAGGTGCTGTTGTAACAAACCAAACACTAATGCTGTTGTCTGCAGCCTAATGCCTTTGAGTTTTGTAACATCAAAAGGCAAACGCTGGGAGGTAGCTTATTTAATCAGGTTGCCAGCCAGGATGCTCTAAACGCCAAAGACACCTTAAAGGTCAAAACCACTCCAAGGTCTCAGAAAATACACAGTGGGTCTAGAAATTGAGCACCACGGGGTTGAAGGAAAAAGCTTCTTGCAACAGGTACGCTTAGAACAGAAGAATCTAATCGTCAGCCTGCAGATCAAGTCAGCAAATGGAAATCAGTCCTAGGCAGATAGGTACGGACACTCTGGGAAAGGACCTGGTTCGGCCTCCGCGTTTAAAGCGCTGCGCAGTTGCCTGGTGCCTCAGAAGCAGAAAATACCTCTCCATGCGCACCCACAACCCCATTCTGCTCACGTAAAGATACGGCAGAAGCCTGCTCTAGTCCACCTGCCAGAGCTGCCGGCTCTGGACGTGGCACCTCCGAGCCGATCCATTACAACAGGAGCTGAATTCAACATCACAAGGGCGGCAACACCGGCTGTGGTTGGCAGCAACTGGAAGGCTGCTATTAGCGTAAAGAAATTAAAAGCCTCTTTAAGCTAAACGCAATGAATACAGGACAAGCATTTATGAGGAATGCACATAGAGCCATTTCCTTCTTGCGGAGACATTAAAAGTCAATTGCTCTTTCTCAGCGGAGTAAAACTCGCTTAGTTTCATTTATCCAGAGAAAACAGAAAAAAGAAAAAGCCTCTGTAAGGTCTAAGGCAGGTGAGAGCTGGGAGGTCAGGGTCCCCCGACGGCGATGCTCCCGGGCCGGGCCAGCCATGGGGAAATAAAGGAGACCCAAGGACGAGGTGCCCTCGACAAGGTCGGCCCGACCCCGCCTCACCCCCGGACCCACCTGGAGCCGCACTCGGGGGGCAGCGCTCGCCGCCCCCGGGGGTCCCGGCGGACACCGAGGGGAGAGGGCAGGGGGACCCCGTCCCTGCCTCCCCCACCCCGGGGGACGCCCCGCTGCCAGCCCCCCCCGCCCCGGCCGCAGCCCCGCCGCAGCCGGCGGAGGCGGAGCGCCGGGGCCGTGCTGCAGCGCCCGCCGCAACGCCGCCCCCCGGCCCCGCACTCACACCAGCTGCCCCCGGTGCGGCCCAGCAGCTCCTTCTTCTCCGAGTTCCAGATGAATTTCTTCCAGTTGCCATCACCGTCCTTGGCCTTCCCGCGGGCCATAGCGAGCAGCGGGGTGGGCGAGCGGCGCGCAGAGACCTACAGCCCTCAGCAGGCGGAGCGGCCCCGGAAGGTGCGGATGGGTGCGCCCGCCCCGGCGGCGCCGGCCCAAAGGGGCAGAGCGGGGGAGGCGGCCGGGGGGACGCGGGAGCGGCAGGGGGAGCGCGGCGGAGGGCACGGGGCGCGGAGCAGCCGCGCTCCCCGCGCAGCGCCCCTTCATATACGCCGCGGGCTCCGCCCTGCCCGCGCCGCCGCCAATGCGGATCCGCCGAGCGCTCCGCGGGCGGGGCCCGGGGCGGGCGGGGCGCGGTGGGGGCGCGCCGGCGGCGGGAGCGGCGCGGAGGGGGCGGGGGGCTGCGGCACCGGCACCGGCACCGGCACCGGCGCCGGGGGGAAGGGTGGGCGCGGGCCGCCCGCCGCTCACCGGAGCTCCGACCTGCTGGGCCGGGCAGGTGCGTGCGTGGTACCGCGGGGGCGCGCGTCCCTTGCCTGGCTGTAGCTGCGGGCGCGTGTGCGCGCACCCGCACACCTGTGCGCGCGCCGGTCCGCGCACGTGCCCGCCCGTTCCCGGTATTCCCGCCCCGCCCGCTCCCTGCGGTCCCTGCTCCCGCAGCAGAGCCGCTCGGCCGGGCGCTGCGGGGCACCGTCCCTCTCCTGTTCCCGGCGCCTCGCGTGGCCGCCCGCCCCGCTCCGCCGGGCCCGCCACACTCCGGCGAGCTCACGTGTAACGCGGCTGCGGAATAACGAGCGCCGACAGCGCTCCCGGCCCGGCGCCGCGCTCCGCCGCCCGCGCCCTGGCAGCACCAGGCGGGAGGGGCGGGCAGGGGCTTCCCGGTGGCGGCGGGCCTTGCCCGTCCCCTGTGGCGGAAGGGAAACGACTTGCACATGCGACAGCCGCCGCCCTTGCGGGTGACCTTCAGGGCGCTGCACAAACGCCGCAGCCGCCGGCAGCGCACCCCTGGCCCGGCCGGGTGGGATTGGGGGTTCTCTGCGGAGACACCTCTGTCATCACAGGTAACCAATGTGCCTCGGTCCCCTGGTACCATTACAGGAGAGTTAAATTAAATCTGTATCCAAGCATACTTGGGTTTACTTCTGAACTTCCTGTCGGGTTGTAATATTGTATTCCACATATTTTCTTGCCCTTGATACATTCTCTGAACTTTAGCTCCATCTTTTTTTTCTTTTTTTTTTTTTTTTTCCCTTAAGGTCTCGAGTTACAATGACTGCACCTAAGATGAGCCTTTCCATGGTACTACCTAGCAGGGGCACATTCTGGCAGTTCCCCCAAGAATGACCTAGCCTGGAATCAAGGACCACCCAAACTCAACATGCTCTTCTCAGGTCTCAAGAAGAAGTGGTCTGGCCACCATTATTACATACCCTTCCTAAGCCATTAAAGCTAACATTTAGGGAACAACCCATAATGAGGCACCCTTCTCCATGGCTACAACCCTGAACCAGCCCCTAAAGCAACAAGACCTGCTTTTTTAGGCCCTCAGTCTTACTTTGCTGGGGCCACTCTAGGTGCAGACAGGCCAGATACTCTCAAAGTTACAACTACACTCATGGCAGTGGCTGAGGATGGCCTCCTTAGCTTTAGACATGCCACCAGACTTCTCAAAGCCATGAAGGCTTATGGGTTAGAGATACATGGAGGTTGTGTGCCTAGAAGTGTGTGTTTAATTGGGAGTGTCTGGTTTGATGAATGCACCTTGATACATTATACATGATCAAAGAGAGCCAGGTGTGCCACACAGATTTTCATGCTGAGTTAGGAGAATCAGCTCTCAGTGGTGTTTATGTGATGGGAAAGAGCTGGAGAGCCATGGGGAAGAGGATAATTGGAATCTCTCTTTTCTCCTTGGTGTCTGGGTCAGAGCTGGTCTTTTAAAGAGTCCTGGTGATGGTGGTTGATAACAAAAGCAAACACAGACAGCAGTACCTGATACCCAAGCGAACATCATCTATGCTGCAGGGAGGGCAGTATCAGTTACAACTTAAAGCAGCTGTGATTACAATCAAGCCAATAAATACGCAAGCACTGCTGAAGGAAAAACCACCCATTTTTGACTCCCCAGACCACTGTGCAGTTGCTGCTCTTGCCAGATAGCCTGTTTCTCTGAGCTGCTGGGCTGAGAGCTTGCTGCTTCAAGTCTGCAGTGGCAACTGAGGAGCTGAACTAACTTTCCTTCTAACGCCCTGGGTGCAGTTTTATAGCTCAGGTGTGCTACCCTACAAAGGACAGCAGTTAGGGAATTATGTATGGGTGCATGGTGGTGTCACCCAGGCATGAAATCTGCTCACCAGACAGCCTGCCCTGCAATGTTATGTCTCATGTTTTCTACAGGCTAGGACCCACTTCATCTGCTCTGTGGGACAAACAGCACATGAGTTAGCTCAGTGCACATCCAGCAGCAGCAGTCTGTGCAGCCCTCTCCTTCCTGCCTTCTGCCTGAGCAATAGGGTCATCCAGAACAAAACAGGGATGGGACATTCAGGGAGGTTCAAGGTGATACTGAAATCAGATTTTAATGGAGGTGCACTCTACCACAGCATTATTTCCTATGTCCACAGAAAGTGAGTTTGGAGAAAGCAACTAGAGAAGATCTAAAGAACTGTATCACAATTACATAGTAAATGGCCACCCAGCAACACGATCTTCCTCTGAGCACGGCACACCATCACTATGAGCTCCAGTGCTGCTGGTGGAAGCTGAGCTGCAGGAGCTCCTGGCTTCATCAGTGTTTGTTTAAGGATCACTGGGAAACACTCTCCTCTTCCTGCAAGCATCTGTATTTGTATTTCTGTATAAATACACAGACAAGTCCTGTTGGGTTGGTGGTGGCCAGAGATATCAAATCCCTGTGACTGCACAGGCTGGGGCATGCAGGATGTGGAATGGGCAAAATGCCCTTCATGAGGGTCTCAAACCATTCCTGCCAACCTTTTGCAAAACCGAAGACTCTGTCCTGTGCATGCTCAGGAGATGCACTTTACCTTGATGTCTGTGAATTATCCTCTCAGAATTAGCAGCACTAATAGGCAATGAGGTGCCAAATTTTATTCAAATTTACTGTTTGTTTGGCTGCTCAGATATCAATCGGGCAGTCTCTAAGGCCATGACTGTATGATCTGATTTTTTAAGGCGATAAGGGCCTAAGGCAATGTTGGAAACTGCCAAGAACAAAATGTGCAAAGCAATGCAGGTCCAGGAGATTAGCTGCAGGACTAAGGATGGGGTCAGGGAAAGCTGTGCACTGACACCTAGGAAGGAACAACTTACAGGATGGAAGCTGCTAGGCGTTTATCTCACTGCCTCAAGCATAGCCATCAAAGAGATTTCCTGCTTCCTTTCCATCTCCTGCTTTGTGGGACTGGAAGAAGGCACCTAGAGCAAGGAAAGGTGCTCACTATGGGGCAGGAGGGTGGACAACTATTTCTAATGTAGCAGTGAAAGAAATGGCCAGTGCAGAGCAAAGCAAAGCAAAGCAAGGATTTGCCTGGCTTGATTTCTGCCCCTTAGTGCCATTTTTGGGGGGAAAGGAGACTGTGCTGCTAAAGGTCACACAGAAACTTTGGGCAATGTGTGATCTAGAAAATCTCTGAAGATGGCTGTGGTGATGCTGTGATGAGCAGCAGCAGAGAGGCATGCCAGGACAGGGAGCAACTCAGGCTGTGGGATCAAGTGCAAGTTATAAGGTGACAGAAGTGTGTAAAATGGCCTCAGGTCAGTACTATTCCATGGGCTGCCACTGCAAACAAATGGGGTTGGGCATGCCCAGGAGCTGGAAAAGGGCAGCTGCTCAATTGCTTGGCACCAAGCCTGCATCACACACAACAGGTGAGAGAGGACGAGGAACTGAATGGCAGCCCTCAGACTGCTATCAAGATGCCAGGTGGCAAACAGTCTGTAGTCCTCTGGTGGCCTTGAGGGAGAGAGTAGTGACCCTCAAGAACTGCCCTCAGAGTCCCAGCAAAGTACATGCCAGTGTTTGGTCCCCATGCCAGCTTTTTGGTCCTGCAGGACACTGCCTTGGGATTGTCCTCCAATTTTCTGCCTGGGATGTTCAGGAGGAAAAAAAAAAAAACATTCAGAGGCTGCTATACATAACACTGGCTCAAAGAGGGTATGTTGTCTCCCAGGACAACACTGTCTTTCAAGTCTTCCTCCTTCCTCTCCTTGTCCCTCTTACAGGTCTGGGGTCACTAGCGATTAGATTTACAGACACATGCAATTGGTTCTCTGAGCACAATGACTGCACAATTTAAACAGATTAACTGCGTATAGTTGTGCACGGTGAGGTAACTAAAAGGTCAAGGATTCATGAACTGGTAGGCCCTGAGAAAGTAAAAATGTGTAGAAATAACCTCCCCCCAAATTCAGACATGGGGACACTATTCTTTTCCTTAATGTCAGTTTTAGTTATGGTAGAGTGCCTCCACAGCTCACTCTTGGCAAAATGAGGTGTAAGACAACAGCCGATAAAACAGTTAAGTGACACTAAGGAGCATGTATGGATGGAAAACCAAAAAGTATCTGAGGCATTTGCCCAAAACTTCTTTTGCTGAAGAGGAAAACAAAGAGCAGACATCAGCTGATGATGCTAAAGAGGATGGCATCCATCAGCTGGATTAAATGGTAACCAGGGAACAGCAAAGACAATTTGGAGACAAAGAATGAGTTGGTTGGAAAGACTGTATAAACGAAAAACAGAAACCAGAAACAGATCAGGGAAGGGCCTCAGACTGTCAGAATCCAGTCTGGCACATCTCAGCTTCTGTGGAGGTCAGATGCAGCAGTTCACCATCAGCAGCAGGCGCCCAGTGCATGGCCTGACCCCATGGGGTGCAGCATGTGGCACTCACACTCCAGGAGGGGGTGGGACCTGCTGGTGTCCCTGCCTGCCAGCAGATGCATTAGGTGATTGTTGGGAGTGGTGTGGGCACCCCTAGAGCTGGAGTGGCCACAACTCCAGTGGGAAAAGCACATAACTGAGGGAGCTGTGCTCCCAGAAGTGACTCCCATGCCAGTGAGAGAGGGGTTGATGCCCACGTGTCTGGGGATTATTTACAAAGGTGTGTTTAGGAACCAGAAGGAATTTATAAGTGTTTTCTAAGTGTCTAACCTAGTGATTGAACTGCTGTATTGCTGACATAGACCCTGAATGTATAGTTCATGGATTGTCCATTAATTACATCTCCTTAATAAATCAATAAACCCTTTCAGTCCTGATTTGGTTTAACTTAGGTGAGCTGAGCCACTTTTCCCTGCCACAATGACCAGCTGATGCAGTCTTTTGACCAGTCCTGGTGGGAGAAAGTCTAAATGCTCAGTGATAGGAAAAAAAAGATTCACTTTATGTTGAACTGGTGACTATGTGCAGAGCAAAGGAAGGGTTTTGGGGTGGGCTGGATGGCAGGTGAAGACAGAAAAGGGGGATGCAATAGAGACTACATGATGTTTGCCTGGTATTTGACAACTGGAATAAATACTTCTAGTGGACAGTAGGGGTTCTGGTGATTGCTACAGTGAAACCTGCCAGCTACCAACACTGTGCTGATGGAGACAAAGGCAACAGAAAGTTGGGAAGGCAGCAGAAGTCACATCATATTGCCAGAATTTTGCTTTTGGGCTTAGATGGAAAAAAATACTCTGATCTCACAGAAAATAATATGAAAATACTGTTTTGCACGAAACCTACCCTGTTTTTCTAGGCATATCTGGAAGTGATCACCACACAGGGAAGCAGCATTACCCAGGAACTAGCTATGAAGTTAGTTTTGTGAGCACATGTTTTGTGATAATGGGCACCTGGAACCTTACTGGAGCAGTAGCCAGCTTCCTGGTATGCAGCCACCAAGCTCAGGCAGCTACATGAGCTCCTGATGCAGCCAGCAGCTACAAGTTTGAGGCATTGATACAGCTTCAACCCTGCTGGTCCAAAAAAATTGTCCCCATTTGGCTCCTACTGGATATAGAAGCACTGTGCACCCTCTCTACAGCTGCCAGTGCTTTTCTGTTCAGGCAGTAAGATCACAGGACTTCATTCTCCACTTGGCCCTGATCATGAGCCCCATACAGAGTTTCTGATGAAGGTTGTATTTGAGCACCCGCATGCTTGTCTGCTCCAGTTAGAGCTCTGCTGTCTCCAGCGCCAGCTAGCCTGGGACATCTAGCAGGAAACCAAGTCAAAGAACAAGAACTAAATAAACTCCAAAACTATTTTGAGGCCTTCTCTAAAAAAAAAAAAAACCACAAAAAAAAAAAAAAAACAACAACAAAATTTCTAAAAAGAAAAAATCAGAGTGGAAAAACATTTCTATTTTTAGCCATCAGGAGCAAGACTTATCGACTTATCTAAGCAGCACCACACAGGAGCTAGCAATGGGAATGGTAAGTTCAGGTTCAACTTGTTCCTAAACATCAGCAGGATGGTACATGATTTACAATGCCTGTCAGACTGTCAGAAGCCTTTCTCCTTCTCCTCATCAGAGGTCTTTCCCCTGAAACTATTCACAGATGTATGTGGTAATTTTAAAGATTGCTCCAGCATTGTCCATACCAGAACTTCTTACCAGCTGAAGGTGGATGTCTCTGCAAACCAGAGAGCCTGCTGCCCACTGTGGCCTTCTTGGAGGACTTTGGTTTGGCTTGGGTTGTCTGGTTCCACGGTGACATCCTGCAGTGACCAACACTGCACCCTCACTTGAAGTGACACATGACGCATAAAACACATTTTCACTGGAGAATCTCTCTACAGTCCTGAACATCCAGTTATTATGACCAAAGACATCATGCAGTTGTGATGGAAGCTGTCTGCTTTCATTTCACTTGTATGAATTTGGTGGCATGGTAACCACTTTGGAGTCTGAAATTCCTTTTTCTCTTTAAGCCAGTCCCATGGACTGCAGCACACTACACAGCCTGAGAGGCATTATCATGCAGGCCAAAGGGGGCAGACACATCCAATGGTGCTTAAAAAGCATTTTTCTCATTATAATTCTCATATAATTTTTTATTATAATTAGTAGGAGTTAAGAACCTGACCTGTGTGAATGATTTAAAAGCTGGATGAGCCTCAGTGTGTTTTTAGATGCTTGTATACCTTGGAAAATCTGTTTTGCCTTTGTGCTCAGATAGCCAGGATATGTTTGACATGGACATTTGTACCAGATCTGTGTCAAAGTGAATCCATCTTGCAACATCATGATGGGACCTGGGCACTTATGTTGCTGGTGGCCACAGACTGATCAGGCATTTCTCAGACACTCTCAATCCTCCAAGTCAGCTAGTTTTGAGTTATACTTTTTCTTTCACAGGAAACATCCCCAAAATACCAACATGCAAATCTGTTCTTCTGCATGTTAAAAGAATTCACCAGGCAACCAGGACCAGGAACTGAATAGAAATTTCTTTTTCTCCCCACCCATATTTCCTTTTGGAAAAGCAGTCACTATTGGTAATCAAAGATTAGCTACTATTGCCTGATGTTCAAAGCAAATGAACAAATGAACACTCCTTACCAAAATGGTCTCAGCTAACCAGTTTTGTTACAAGCTAGTTTTGGTGACTTGTAAGCGCATAAGACCAGCAACACCTGGAACATGCCAAAGGTCCATTTAATCCAGTGTGTCTTCTCCAGCTGGGATCAGTACCAAATGTTTCGAAAAAGAGCCTAAGAAGAGGGCAAGTACACAGTGACCAGTGTGATCTCCCAGGTCCTAGGAGTCTGTCGCCTAGAGATTTCCCAAGGCAGGGAGTATACTGGCAGCTAAGTAAACTGGGCGTAGTCCCCAGCCTCATCTGAGGCTCATTTTGGAGAAGTAGTTTGTATCTGGCAAATTGCACCTAACCCTCCAGCCTAATGGTGTGACTGCAGCCCCTGCAAGTTCACCTGGGTTGTTGTAGTGTGTTTTTATACTTTGCAATACTTTGAAGTAGCTTTGTTTTGTATCCCCATACTTTTCCCAAATGGTTTATCCCAGATGGTACTCCCCTCCCTTTACCTGTGTAATCCCTCTCCCTGGATGAGATCATCCCCAAACCCCCACCCTGGCTCTCTCAATCACTCAGCATCCCATCCCCTCCATCTAGAAGCTTCAGTCCAGGTTGTCGAGTGATTAGCCAGAGGTCAGCCCCCCAAGCCTTGCCCCATACACTGTCCTAAATGTCTATTCCTCAGTACCCATCCCTTAGGGTCACTTATTGGTTAGTAAAATGTTCTCTGCTTTCAGTTTCCACCTCCCTTTAAATGTAACCTTGGCACATCTCCCGGGGCTCTCAGCAGGAGGCCCCTGAGGTGTAGGAGCTCCCCAGAGCCCCTGAATAAAACCTTGGATTAACCCCTGCTAAGAGTGAGCCCTTTATCTTCTACCGATGTCTCTGGTGTCTCTCAAAGGCGACCAGCCTGGGTGCCCTCAGTCCCCTCGGGGCACGGGGAGCGTCTCCCCGCTGTTGGCCGTGTCGGGGACTCAGGACTGGCCGGGGATCCTGAGAGGCTCCCAGAGGGACAGAGACACTGGGTGAGCTTTAGAGGCCAGTGGGGTGCAGGGCTGAGGGAGGTGTCACCACAGCCACATACTGCACAGAAAGAGCCAGCACTGGCCTGTCACTGGTGCATTTCACCATGGCCCAGCAAGAGGGTTCAGAGCTGTCCCTGGTCTGGCTGAGTAAGTCACCGTTAGCCTCAGAGTGCCCCCAGATCAGCCTTCCCATGGGTGTGCAGTTATAGGTGAACCATAAACCTCAGTGGACACACCTAATGAGGGAGGTACCTTATCTGTCTTACTGTCACGCTGCTATTTGAGCATCCACGTGTCAACGCCACCAGAAAACAAACAACCTGCAGCACAAGAGTGCACAAAGAGAATCTTTGTCCTTCTTCAGATGCAGCCTCCTAGCACATGGGAATTGCTTCTCATTTTTCCGGCAAAATGACCGGCTGAGGTGGCCTTTGTGTCACCTGTGGTGACTCACCAGCTCACTGGTCTGCCCTGGCTGCACGAGGCTTGCCACATGGGAGGACACATTCTGCTAGGCCCATACTTAATTTATAACTGCTAATTAATTGCATAATGGATTAGATAGCAAGGTCTCTGGTCTATATGTGTTCAAAATGCCATCTGGAAATAGGCTGGTGTGGTTAGTAAGATGGCTGCTCTCTTAAACCTGATACCTTTGTAAGAGAATCTGTCCCAGCATTATTGATGAGTCAGAACTGTACAATAAAGATGTGTATTTTATTCTCCAGGAGAAGGTTTTTGAGATGGCAAACATTTGGTCATTGGGAAGGCTGATCGGTGTGCTTCATTCCCATGGCAAGCACTGGGATGAATATCCTGTTGTAAATGTAAAGCAAATAGTTTACTCAAAGAGCTTTAAATGTCATCAGTCTCTTAGAAAATGCATGTCAGTAGTGCTCATGTGACTCTGAAAGCAGTGTGGCTGTTTAGTATAACTTTTGCCCACTGGGTGTCTATGAGTGAGAGCAGCTGTCTGTATACTGACAGCCCTGTTCAGGTCAGGGAGGCTCTGACCTGCCTCTGAACTGACAGTCTGAAGCACTGGACAGATACTGCTGTTTCAGTTCTTCCATGTTTATCTCAGGGATCAGATTTCCAGGAATCTGCTGCAGTTAAGTTCCCCTAATGAAATGGCACAGGAAAGTCACCCACATCAGGCACTGAACAGCCCTGCAAATCCTCTTCTCCCCCTTGGACTTCCAAGCACACTAAAGACTAAGTGCATGGGCCAGAACCATGAGTCCATGGTTCTGGCCCTGTTTCTGGTAGGTGCATGTGGGACATGGGGAGCTGGTGGCAGAAGAAAGAGCAGAGCCAGTGTTTTGCCACCTCAGATATGGCTCCGTGCAGGTGACAGTACTGTCCTTGCCAGCTGGCAGGCGTCTAGAGAAGCTGCAGCTGGGAGCCTTGCACAGAACCATGAGCAGCTGCCCAGAGCCTGTGTCTGCTGCACTTAGGAGAGAGGGCTGTGCATGTCTGGCCCCGTGCCTCTAGCAGAGCAAAGTGCTTTGTAGGTATTGGGGAACTGGGTCTGGCAGCAGCACCCTCCTAAGGCAGGGAAGTCCCCAGTTCATCAGTGAGAGAAACTGTGGGTTTACCTACATGGAGATGCTACTGAAACCTAATTTGAATGAACTTTTCAAGTGATGAAACTTAAAAAACTTACTTAAACCACGTTAAAGCCACATGTTGGCACTTTAGCTTAAGAAGAACATTTGATTTAACCCACCCTTATTAAAGGTGTCCACTTTGATGCAATTGACTCACCTGTTCAAAATACATGCCTCTATTTCACTTAGATGACTTTTCCCCTCCATTTTCTTTTGTAAAGCTATTCAAGAGAGAGAAGGGCCTTATATGGGATTATCTAAAAAAAGGTGTCAGGAGCAGAAATGGGGGAGAATAGACATACACAAGTACTCAGGGAAGAAGCTTTTCTCTCCACTGTCATTCTTCCCCTTCAGGAGTTGTTTTCTACAGATCTAGCACTCTTTTTCTATCCTTTCCACATCAGGCTTTGCAACAGACCTGAACAGGAGAGGCAAGATGGGAAGAGCAAGATGGTGGTTGCCTTGTCTGGCTCCAAGCAACACTGTGCAGAAAATTCATGAAAATGCCACAGTCCTTTGAGACTGCAGTCTAGGGATCATTTATTATGCCCTTCCAGCACAACACAGACAGTATAATTTCATTCCATTACTTCTTGAGTCTGCCTGAGAGTTTATCTTTGGCTGAAATATAAAGTCAGGTATTTGCTGCAGTCAAATTTTCCAGGCATTTTGCTGGATACATGCTTTCAATTGAAATCAGTTTTGCTTTTAGAAAACTACTCTTTTATAATCTTTTACCCTCTGACAGAAATGCCTTTCTGAGCAAAATCATAGTCAATGCCTTCTTGGGGGTGCAGCTTTGGTCTATAAGTGGTTTAAAAAACCTAAAGGGAGAGCACCAATATTTTTTCAGGGGGGCTGAAATTTTTATATCAGCAAACTTCTCCTAACCTCGAATACCTTCTCTTATGCCTAAGTTCTTGAGGACATAAGGTGAGTCCTTTTTTTATCTTAATGCGTCAGCAAAACCTGCAAGCTTTGCAGGGTGGTGCCAGCCTCAGGCATGCCACAGGAGCCAAAAGGAGGACTTGGTGGGCAGCTTCAAGATTTCTTCATATATAAGCCACAAACCTACCCTTTTCTGTTTCATCATCAAATGGCAGCATTTGAGGCTGGTCAGTGCAAAAAGATGCAGACACACAGTGGAATAAAGCATAAAAATGAGCAAGACAGAAAAATGGAGAATAGCCTCTCTAGAGTAGGTAATTAACCCTTAAATATTTCAGTCTTAATTCAAGACTTAATTAATTCAAATATAAGACCACCCTCACTGTGCTGCACTGTCTCAGCATTCTGGGATCATCAGAAATGCTCAGAACATGTGAGCAGTTCTCCAGGGTTGGATCTTAACATGATACTAAAGACAAGAGTCAAATACTTCTTACCTTTCCCTCAGGCAGAAAGCAAGAGATGGGAAAAGTGACTTAGCCTTGTTCACAATAGACAGATGTTTACCAGCACTGGAGACAGCACTCACAAGTCAAATTATAGTGACATTGCGTTTGGACCATGACTCATGGACCCATCTGGCCAAAGCCAGGGGTCCACAGCAGAGCTGGGCACAGTTGTCAGGTAAAAGTCTACAGACATGGTCTTCTCTTGCAACATTCATGGACACTCACCCATCCTGCCTTTCTACTGCCAGGACTCCTTGGGTCTAGACCTTTCCTCAGGCTGCCAGTCCTCCATCTGGAAAACTACAATGCTCTGAAAAACTCAGTAGAAACAAAGTTTGAGTTATTAACCCATCAGGGACCTATGCCCAGGTCCATCTTACAGTACCCTTACATGAGGACAAATAAAACAGAGTATTCAACTAAGCCTAGGAAAAATGCACCTGTTTGCCTAATTTTATCATTTGCCTCAGGAAAAAATTGGAATTATTCTTTCTGAGCAAATGAGACTTAGCTTTTCTCATCAGCTTTTCATAATCTGTAGTGCACAGATTAGGAGGAAAGGATTTGCAGGAATTTTGGCTGAAAGTAAAATGACTAAAGGTCAAATCCCAGAGCAAAAGAAGCCTTCACTGGTCCAGATAAGTTTCCAGCCTCCTTCTATCACCCTTGACTTCATGAGGAGTTTAAAAATTGCAAAAAATGACAGAACCAGACAAATTCTTACCCAGGTAGTGGAACGTCCTGTTCAGGTCAGATGCTGTGACTCACACAGGCTGGTCTACTGTAAATAACCAACTTAAAAATGAGGGGCTTATCTGTACTAAAGTGCCACTTTTAGCTTGGTTACATCAATTCAGATCACTGTGGTGAACTTTATGTGACACTAGAGCTGTGAAATCTCCCACGGCCTAAGGCAGACATGGGACGTATGACATACCCTGGGGCATCCTGCATACAGTCAGACCTAAAGGACCATCCATTCTTCTCCAAGATGCTGCACCTTCTACTGCACTGTGCCTGTATGCTGGAATTGAAATAAGATGAGGTGAATGCACCCTTGAGCACGTGGATGCAGTATCCTGAATCAAAGGCTGGTCAGAAGCCTCTCATGTGTCATCCTCAAGCCTAAACTTTGCACTAGATGCGTGCCTGTCGTAGGATCTGCACCAAGGACACCAGACTACGGCATGGACAGAGCAGGCGCCAGCAGCACACAGCTGGAGCCACAGCCAGGCTGGACTGCATGCCCTTATCATCTCTGCACTGCATGATCTACGTGAGGTGGGGCTCGCCTCTGCAGCAGTGAAAGCCACAGAGAAGAGCACCTCAAAAGGAAACTAGTTCTTGAGACAAGTTTTGTTTTGTGGTTGTTTTTTTTTTTTTTCTGACATAACTGTGTCAGCACTATGGCATTCACAAGCTCTTTTTTTCACACTCGTATCCAGCTTAGCTTCATGAGCAAAATGGTGAAATGTAGGCCAATGCTCTCCAGAGCCAGCAAATCCTTTTTTATTTCAGTGAGACCAATCAAATATACACATCTGATCACAGGCAGTGAATGTTACAGCTCATGGCCAGCGGAAGCAGAACATGCTCCATGGAGTGCTGCTTTCGGGGAAGTGGGACACATTCACTTGTGCTCAAATGAATGCCCTGGAGCGTGGGGAGGGCTTTGGGGACTCCAAGTGAGGGTCACCCTCACTCACCTCCTGCATGGCCCGCCTTCCTCACTCTGCAGCTCTGGGACACCGGCCCAGAGGCTGCTGGTGATGACTGAGGCATTGAGGGGCACGAAGGAGCAGGAGAAGGAGCCCTCCTGCACAGAGGCACATACAGCACACAGGTCCCCAGACTGCTACTTGTCACACCATGTATGACAGAGAAAAGGAGACTTAAGGGAGATGATGCCACTTGTAGAGTATATCCTGTGGCAGATGAGCTGTAATTCTTTGTCTGTACAATGTTAGAAAGCGGGGGTGGTGTTTTTAAAGATATTTTCTTTACTGGAGCTAAGAATAGCAGGTTCCACAATGAAGCTGCTGTTCAATTAAATGTGAATCAGTGTATTTGCAGATCTGACTGAGACAAGGAAGTAATAAAACAAAGACACTAAAACTTATCAGTAATTCTTACCAATTCAATGATGTTTCTAATCTATGCCTTTGACCCTTCAGTAATTCTGCTTGGTTCTTGAAGCTGTAACATTTAGAAAGTAGCTGAAAATTTTATGCCACTTGTTAGCTTATCATATTTGCTTTACTACAGCCCAAGACAAAGGCCAATATTTCATAAGATAAAAGTCCAACTCCATATTTAGATTCCTACATGAATGACTTGAATTTCAAATGAGAAGAACTCACAATCTCTCTCACTTCTTTTAATAGAAACTCAAGGGTTCCTGAGAAATCAAGTCTCTTATCAGACTTTCAGATATAGTCTTGGGGAGGTGGCTTTTTAAGCAAATTATAGGCACAGGTCTTCATGAACTTCGTGCCATTTATATGGGCATTGAGTGGGGAGGCTCCTTAGACCTCATGCAGATATTTTTACTTTTTCTTTCACATGACTTGAGGGACAGCTTTGCACCCCATCAGGCTGATTTAGCCCCAAAGGCTGGATTACTGAAGACTTCTGTTGGCCTGCAGATGGGTCTGGTGGCAAAGAGGGGTGACCTGCCTTGCTGCAGCACTCTTGAAGCAAAGCCCTGTTTTCTGCCAGTGAGTAACAGACTGGTAGGTAAAAAGCATAACCTTGACACACACCATCTCCACAGAGAGATGGTAAAACTCACTGGTGAAAACTGTACTCCCTGGTAAAACTACCTGGTGCTGGAAAAGGGTTTGTACAAAGCTGTGGCTGAAGGACAGTTACACCTGCTTTCTACAACTTCATCATGAGGGGAAGAGGAGGGACAGACATTGATCTCTTCTCTGTGGTGACATGTGATAGGACCCTAGGGAATGGCCTGAAAATGTGTGAGGGGAAGTTCAGGTTGGTTATTACTAAAAGGTTCTTCCCCCAGGGCATGGTTGGGCACTGGAACAGGCTCCCTAGGAAAATGGTCACCAAGTCTGCTAGAGCTCAGGAAGGACTTGGACAATGCTCTCGGGCACATGGTGACACTTGGAGTGTCAGGGTCAGGCACTTGGACTTGATCCTGATGAGTTCCTTCCAACTCAGCATATTCTGTGATTCTGTGATGTATCAGTGCTTCACATTGGCAAAGCTTTCACTTCCAAGAAAAGACAAGAGTTTAATCATTGGCAAACCTGTTCAGGTTATTGTAATGGAATTTAAAATTGATAGTTATATTGGTATGGGCCCGGTTAAGTGAAAAACAACCTCCCCTCCACACATATGCCACATATATCCACAACATAACCACAACAGTTTTATAGCATGCAGCTATAGACAAGATACCAGTCTGAGAACTGAGAATTGTCCTGGTGACTTGCACACAGTTTGGTAACATGGCAGGATTATACAGAAGAAACAACATAAAATGAAGTTATGAGGTGGCAGATTCAAGGCTAACAAAAGGAAAAGCTTCATCAAATGGGTAATTAAATTCTGGAGCTTGCTGCCAGCAGTGCTATGGATGCCTAAGATAGATTTCAAAAAATGATTTCACAAAGTTGCTAACAGATCTATTAAGTGCTATTAAACAGCAAGATTTTAGGAAGCTTTCAAGAACATACAGCCTGGCAAGCACACCAGAAAATTACCACTATATGCTTGCCTTTCTCATAGTTTCCTCTAAACATTTGCTACCAACCACTGGTGAAGAGAGGATACTAGACTAGGCAGACATATAGAGGGATCTAATGTGCCCATTTTTAATTTAAAGTTTCCTCTGTTTGTGCTAATTATCTTAATGATGAGGAATGTAAACCACAGGGGTTCACCAGATGCTTTCCCCAGGAACTGGGCCATCCCCGCAGCCCGGGCAACCTCTTTGACAAGGTCTAAATTGATCAGGAGACAGTCATGCCATGCTCCCCTGGGTGAATTTATCTGACTGCTGCCTACAGGAAGGTGTAACTTCCCAGGCATTTACTTCACCTGATACAGACAAACCCCAAGTGGTTCATCCAGCTCAAATGCAAAGGATTGCAGCAGGCAAAGATAGTCACTCCAGATCTCCTTTGTGCTTTGCCAGCACGCAATCTTCTGTGCTTCTCAGCTCAGGAGACAAGTGCAGGACAGGGAGGAGGAGGATTAAATAGGCAAAAAATAATAGCTGTGCAGACTTTTATAGGTCAGGATATCATCACATCCTCCTGCCACTGAGGTTTACAGTGCACACCTCTCTTTGATGGCTTTCTTCACTGGTGAGAGCAGATCTGTCTGCACAGAAAATTGAACACACCTGGCACTCCTGCTGCAACAGTGGTCATAGATGCTGCTAAACATAAGGTCAAACTCTGTTTCAGCAAGGAATTTGTCCTCTGAGTTGTAACAGGGATTGGACTTGCATACACAGATGAGACAAAAACATGCAGTAACATGGTTAGCAGAGAGCTGGGCTGTAATGTGACCCCTTGGCATAGAGCTCTACGTACGTAAATGCTACTCCAGGCATGACAGATGGAGGGAAAGCAGTTTCTGCTGCGTTACGCTACTGTTTCCAAATGTAACAGATCCCAGACTGCAGTAATTTCTCAGAGTTTTTCCGGAACCACTGCATCTCTTCCTATGAGTTACTTCGCTCCATGGACTGGAAGCTCCTGAGGTAGCTCCCCAAGAAACATCATTGGGAAAACTGGGTTTAATTTCCTGTTTTGCCCTAAAATTTCCCAACATTGCTTAGGAAACTGAAGAGGCTACGGGTGACATCTCTGTACCTCCACTTGTCTCCTGCAAATCAGGGCTTGCAGCAAGTTTTAGCCTCTTAGGAATGTGAGGAGAAGGCAAAGTTACGAGGGGTCTGGTACTCAGATTTGGTGGTACCAGATATGACCACAGCATGTGAGACAGGCAAGCCCTGTGGATGGTGCACAGAACTGGAATGAGCTTTTCCCCTGACATCCTACGCAGGTGGCTGCAAATGAAGTTCACCCTGCCTGTGGGAGACTTTCTGCATGAGTTGAGGTAAATCCAGACCTTTTCTCTTCCAGTGTGCTCGAGCTTTACCTTGGAATGGCAGCAGAACAGATGGCTGATCTGTGTAGCATTGGGTCAATTACTCAGGACCTCAGCTGGGAGGGGAGTCTCTCTGCACCAGCATCAGAAGCACTTTGTGCTGTCACAACTGCAGAGCCCAAAGTCAAAATATCCCAGCTCCAGGTCAATGCTAAGAAGAACCACAGTTTCTTAAGACTTCTCCAAATAATGACAAAAGTGCACGTTCCAGAACAGCTTGTTCTTCCTCAAGCCATGTGGCTATTTCATCTAGCAGTGGGCTTTAGGGGAGCTACTTTAATCACCAGCTGCAGCAGGGCTGAACTGTTTCCTGCCGTTGATTAAGGAAATAAAAGTCACCCAGCACAGGTTTTCCTGAAATCCTTGCGTGAAGCTCTTCCCCTGAGTATGCTCTCCACTGATTGAATTGCTTTGCCAAGCCTTGTTAAGGCTTCTCCATTGTTCTTCACATGCTGTCAATCAATCACAGTTGCCTGTACACACTGGCAGGCTTTGTAAAGACAAATATGCAATTAAGATCCTTAATTAACACCACGTAACATTCAGATGAATTCACCAGGGAAGGGACACGTGAAAGAAATCAAGGAAGAAACTGAGCAGAATTAGGGGAGGGAGGTGGACCCCTTCCAACAATTTTATTTACAGAAAGATATAATTAATCTAGAATAATATGCAAGCTTCTTTAAAAATAAAATTAACATCAAAAGAATCAGAAGTTAACAATCAGCTGTCTCCTCTTTGAGAGTTAAATGCATTAGCTCCAGAGGCAGAAAAGAAAAGGAAAAAGAGGCTTTTCATTTCTGTGTATCTTAAAACAAGTGGAACCTAACCAAACTGGTATGACACGGCAAATATTCCACGTAATTTGCATAACAGGTGCAGGTCTTCTCACTAAAGGGAAATGTCCCTCTATTTGCCAATTAAAAATACGTTGTTGACAGATCTCATCCTGCCCTTCCACCTTCTCTCCAGCCCAGCCCAAGCTTCCTCTGCCAGCTTTATTGCCTGGTGTAAAAGGCAGCACTGAAGGCAGGGTGAGCAACAGGTAAACTGGATTTGGGATTGAGAGAAGATGATACCACATTGTTCATCAAGACCTCACAGAGGTGGGAAGGAACTTGGTGAAATGTGTTAAACTGTTATTCCTAAAGGTAAACTTTAGTTTCCCCAGTGATTTTGAGTGTGTCTGAGAGAATTAGATACATAGGTGACCTTCTAAGCCAGCTGGACACCCAGTTCCTCTAGGGTATGCCTACAATGAAAGTTTTCCAGCATATGCATATATTGCTAGAGCCATGACAAAAATACTTCAGTAATGGAGAGGCCATTCAGACCACAGAGAAGTTATTTTCTCAGGTATTTAAACAGACTATGCTGCAAATTTTTTTTCCAAGTATAGTTTAAATTATGCTAGGGCCAGAACTGTGATGAGTTGGATGTGTATTCTCCAGTATACTCCCAACTAGTATACCTCAACAAGACAGCAAAAATTTTTAATACAGAAAAATCCATATACATGTTATCAATTCCACCATTACCCCTTAGAAAAACAAACCTGGGGACAAGTATTCACTCCACTGTGAGAAGTCACACAGCTTTGCTGAGGAGCCAACAGCAGCAACTCTGATTTTCCCACCTTTTATTTCACTCTTCCCTTCAGTAATCTGTCCTCATCCCTCAGGACATTGAGGATGTCAATGGTTTGTTTATGGTTTTGAAGTTTCTACCCCATCTGGCATTACTAGAAAATAAGTTTATACCCACGAACTAAACCCATCAAGAAATCACAGCCCACTCTGCAAACTCTGAAGGACAGTGAAGAAACTGAATGGCCTTCAGAGCACAAACAACATAGAGAGCAGCAGTGACTTGTCAGACTTCCTCCTCACTGCTGTAGTTGTCTATTAAACAGACTTGTAAAATATTACACTGTTATAGATGGATTTGCTCAAATTTTTGTTTTCCCTTTTTTCTTAGCTGAAGGGTGGAAAGAAAAGCATACATTTCTATAGTCCTGGAATTAAGATTGGTTTTGCCTAAATATAGAGCAAACCAAAGGATCTATTTTTTCAGCAGACAGACTGTTTTTTGAAAGGGAGTGACCAAGCAAGCATATATTGCTATGATAAGACTGAGAAGACCAAAACAGGTGAAAGGCTATAATTCCTTGCCCACTTGAACCCTCTCAAGTCTGGCTGAGATTTAACCATTCCTTTGACAACGGTCCAGCCCATTCGTGTGAACAATGCAACGAGTACCAATGCAGCCAGAGAAAATTCCTAAGTGCCTGTGTTGAGAGACCTTATCCAAC
Organism: Melospiza georgiana; assembly: GCF_028018845.1. NCBI lineage: Eukaryota > Metazoa > Chordata > Aves > Passeriformes > Passerellidae > Melospiza > Melospiza georgiana. Next base: position 86,524,146 of record NC_080431.1, read on the forward strand.
TGAAGACAGGATCTGTTAGTCATGGTTTCCTTTAGTGGAGGGCAGTGGGAGTGGGCTGGTCAATACATATGTCAGAACACAGAAATGAAATTAAAAATGTAAAGATGTGGAGATCTTAATTATTTTGGAAACAGGAGAGCGTAGTTACTAATGTCAAGCAGTTTTTGAATATGAGGATGAGTGCTCCAATTGCTGGAAGATTTTTAAATAGAAAATGAATAAAGAACAAGCAGGATAATGATGTATTATTGCATACTTTATATGCAGATGTACAAGGCCTGTGCTATTCTTTAAAGAAGGACGAATAGCATATAAAGAAAATAAGCATCAACAAAGCGAGATCTGGATTTATAACTTATGCAGCAATAAAATTACCTCCCTTCCCATAGTTTTATTTGGGGGAAATTATTTAGAATTTCTTGGGTTTTTAATTGTGGCTTCTCAGGCATGTATAATGGGTCATATTTCAGCTGAAGCATAGTGTTTCTAGCTTTCTATTTAAGTAATACTTGGCTTTGGCAAAGAGAACAAACATGGCCTGGGAACAGTCTGCAATCTCCTCTATCAAATTCACAAACATAATTCTAGGTTTTTATCTGCTGCTGCAGTCAGCAGCTGGGAAAATTACATTATTATAGATGTGGTTATTAAAGTAATCCTAAAATACAACATACTGACTTTGCTACAGCAAGCACCACCCCTCTGACACCTGCTCCCCAGACTGCAAAAATCATCTTTGTCTGCATCACATCAAGGCTGGCTCTCTGACTGGCACAACACTTTTTTGTCATCAGTGGCACACTAGGATACTTCATCCCAGGTTTTGTCCATATACTCAGGAATGTTTGACATGACTATAAATAATTCAGTGCTGACACATAGATTTTCAGAAATATTTAGTCTCACTTATAATGCAAGATGAAGGAAAGTGCCTGGTAGGAAGGAGGCAGCATGAGAACCACGCTCAAATTATTTTCTTTACCTGAGTGACTAAGCAGTGAAGATGGCACTTCTGAGACTACATCTTTGTGGGAAAATGCACCCAGCTGAAAAGCTGGAATAGGCAGAGCTGGTGGAAAATCCCCACCACAAAATCCCCAGCACAGTTCACAGCCCCTGATGGGAGAGTCAGCAATGAATAGTTAACACATTCTTAGCCTGAACAGATTTCCTTTCCACAAGTCCTGGTTTGTGGAGGGCAGGATGATCTGAGACAAAACACTTACAAGACACATTTCTCACTGGAATGCATTGCAGAAAACAGGGGTTAAAAAAACATACAATCTGTGGTAAGAGGATGGAAAGTTTGCATGCTCCCAGGATACACGAAGCATGCAAAAATTCTCAAAGAAGCACAAGGGTAAGTTTCTTCTGTCCATACCATCAGGGCCTCAAGACAAAAGAAATTCAAACAAAAATAGGAAATAATCCTGCCTGGCTTCATGCCTGGTAACAGTGAGGACTGAGTCTCAGCTCAAGGTCTAGGTATTTGATATTTTGCTTGTTCCAAGGAGGCTTCCTTGGCTTAATGACCTCCAGGGCAGCAATCTCCAGCTAAGACTTTGACTAGTAGAAGACAGGGGCTAGCTATCCTTCCCTGATGCCCTTTTCATCATTTCATGCCCGTCCTTAGAGCAGGAGGAGCAGAAAGAGCCCTTAAGGCTAGGATAACATATTTCTGGCCTCCTGTGTGACATTGAAGCAGAATCCCTGTCAGCCACACAGAAATCCCTCAGTGGCAAAGTGTGTTGCTGCATTTACAGCAACATCAACTTGCCTTCTGGAGTTCAAGGAGAAAATGCTGCAGAACAGGACTCCCACTGTGGCTTTTTCCACTACCATCAAGGGCAACTTGGGACAGCAAAAGAGAGGGACTTTGAGAGTTATTTTTCTGCAAGGACACTGCTTGCCTGCAGGCCAGCCCGTGACACTGCCGACGCCCCGGGCGGTGCCGTGCCCTGACCCTGAGCACGCGTGGCTGGCGCTGAGGCACCTCCGGCCTTCGCTCGGCCTGCCGGAGGCACCCGAGGCTTCGCCGCGCTCCTCGCTCCCCCGACCTGACTCGCAGCTGGGCCTAGCACCGGTGTGGCCCCCTTCCTGCTCGCTCCGACGCCACACTGCCTTCCCACGGCCACCTGCGAGCACGGGGGCCCTTCCTCAGTGGAAGCTGCTCCCTCGCCCTCGGCCCAGCCCAGCCCATTCGCGCGAAAGTTCCGAGGAGCCGGGGTGCCGGTCCCTGCTGCTGCCGTGCCCCGCGGAGGGGCCCAGGAGCGGAGCAGCCCTTGGGCCGGGGCAGCGCTGTCTGGCACCGCCTCTGGTCTGGTATGCTGCCCAAACCAGTTACACCAGCACCGCTGTCCTCCCAGCCCCCACGCCCAGCTGGCCGGGACACTGGGAGGCCTCCAGGCAGACAGGGGCGGGGATGGGCCCTGTGGAGCTGCTACAGCTCCTTCTTGGGTGCTGGCCAAGAAGGAAAGCCGTGTGGCACCTTGCCGCACGTGATTTGGGACCAGCCATTGCAGACACTTGCTAACCTTGCAGGGTTCAGCTGTGGCATCAGCAGGGCTGTGCTGTAAGTCCTGGTGCAGAGCATAACTAAACAAGGGCCATCTAAGGAAAAATGTGAACCACTCCATAGGGCTGTGGTGATCCCTATGTCTCATATTTTCCAAGATGAATACTGTTTTGTTTCCCTGCTCTTAGCAGCCTTTTGACGTCTTTCAGTCTTGGAGACCTTTATAATAAAATTTGCCATGTCTCTCACCTATTTCCCTTAGGGTGAGAACTCTTTTCTAAAAGTCCTGTTCCTTCCTTTCCTTCACGTACCCATCCGGTAGCCTGGGATCACACATTGATCTAATTTTTCCTGTCTATTTATTTTGATACCTCCCTGCATCATCTTCTGTTCTCATTTCCCTCTCCTAATTCTCTAGATATTCCCAGATCCAGGGAAGCTAAAGCAGAGATTTTTGATGTGGACTCTCCGGGTCTGCAACAAATGTGCTTCTTGCTGAGAAAAGAGGTCAGGAGAGAGAGAGCGGAGACAAGAAGCCTGACTTACCAGGCTGATGACCAGGCCTTTTTTTTTCCAAGGCAAGCTTTTCTGAGGACTGACACAGTAGGTGGAAAGCAAATGATTTTCAGAGAGAAATAACTAGTATTTAATCAAAGGTCACAAGGAGCATATATGACCAGGTCAGGGCAGGTGCACCACTCCAAGCCCTCTCATCCACCCCAGCGCTCCTGTTCCACTGTGAGCCATAGACAACTCAGGCTGGGAGGCTTATGGTTCATTAAAGAGAGGACTTTTCCCATTAGTTGGTGCTTTCCCTCTTCATTCTGGTGAAAGAAAATATATTATCCTTCACTTGTGCTCATTTGTGCTTAGAGTTTGTTCATGAGAGATGGGTCAGAGCTCCTGGGCAGGTGTAAAGCAAATGTCAAATATGAAGGGAAAGATTTCGAAACAGTAATTTCACACCACCAGGTCATAGCCCTTCTCTTGAAGCAAAGGCCCCTACCATTTTCTTGGTCTTAATCTGCTGGTGATTTTTCTACAAAAGCATAAAAGCAACACAAGCATTGCTGAAAGAACTGACTTTATGCCAGGTACACATTCACACTCATAACTGGTGTCCTAAAGTCACAACCATGGCTATCCCCTTCTCCCCTCCAGTTTGGCTGCATTTGAAAAGAGCAAATGGTCCTCTAGATATGAATAACACAAAATGCCAATGTCCTTCACTCATCCTTGCAACACATATGGCAACACTGCTTTGACGACACATCTGTCTCGGCCTGCAGCTCACCTGGTATCGGCTGTTGTGCAAGTGCTTCCTGAGAACCCCACAGTATTTTTCCTGTGAAGCCAGCAGGGGCTGGAATTGGATCAGATTCTGAATGAAGATCACTGCTTTGGTGGGCAGGGTGTGAGCAGCTGCCTGAGCCAGCACCACTCTGATGCTTGCCCTTTCTTTCCCACACACCACTGATCTGTACTGCTGTAGCTCCACAAGCTCTCTGGGTAAAGGCTGCAGGCAAGGAGTAGGTAGGGAGGTTTCAGTTTCAGGGAACTTATGCTTGACACCATTGGGGTTACAATGGGATGGGAGCTAAAGACCTGCTCACTACCTGGAAGTTTCATCCAGCCATTCCCACGTGCATTGCTGGCGTGCCTGGGACAGCCCTGGCTGCTCACAAGACAGACCGTGCAAACATTGCAGACAAAATGTGCTCCAAGCCCTAACTTGTTGCAACACTTCTGGGGTTATAACCTGAATACGTAGATGTGCATTGTGAAAACTGGGCAGCAGAAGGGATGAGAAATCAAACCAGCTGTGAGTGCCCAGGTGGCTCATGTGTGCTTTAATTGACTCTTCACTGTACTGTGCTACTCCTGGTGACCTTGACTTCAGCAAAAAGGCTGCCAGCTTAGATGAAGCACAGACTAGCAGTGCTTAGCTGTCAAATTCCAGTAGGTGACTGTTGGCAAGATGAGAAAAGTGACTTTCAATCCTCCGTGGTTCATATCTCACTTGCAATAGGCCCAAATTAGCTGTTTGGTTCTGGGGCTGAGATCTGAATGGGGACCTGAAGCTGCTCTAACCCAAGAGAAGGATTCAGGAGGCTCTGGTATAACTGTTTGTTTTCCAACAAACCTGTCATGTAACCGTGCCCAGGTCACTGGTTTTAGGCCCCTTACCTTGCTTTCCTGAAAGCAGTGTAAGCACCATTAGCAGACTACTGGGGGCTGGTACTTTGAGGTCTGTAAGAAGTTTGGCCACTATATAGGCTCAGCAAAGTCCACAAGAAAATGGCTGGCTATCACCAACACTTGCCCCTTTCCTGCAGCACTTCACGTGCATGGATGCAAGGTCTCCGTTCACCTAGAAAACTCAGGACAGGGATATTTGCTCCAGCTCTGCCTGTTTCCCATGCCCTGTGGATAAGACAGAGCTTCAGGCTCCAGGTTTGGGAACAAGTTACTCTCCTCAGTGCTAAATTCAGTTTAAAAGCAGCAGCAGCATAATTTTTTTTTTCTCACCTCCTCCCTCCCCCCAAGAGCATGAAGTGCCTTTCAGGTAACAGGCCATACTCAAGGATTCCTCAAGATGTTAGCACAGGAAATCTTGGCTTAGAGAAAGTTGCTGTTGTTAGGACAACATATATCACAAATGCTGCCATTGCTGCATACTCCCTGCCTGGTCCCAACCACTCTCCTTATGCTTCACGGCCTCTCTCCCACTTGACAGGCTGAAAATGAGGTCAAATGCTTTGGAAATGGTTTGTACAACTCTTTTCTGTGTATTATAAAAAGGCCCAAATGAAAGTATTTCAGAAGTAGCCCTATATAAGCAACGGTGCCTAAGCTGAAGTGTTGTATTAAAGGTGTTGTTGATCAAACTGCTGCAGCTGACTGACTTTGCATGGTCAAACCAGGCCAGTGGAGTCAGTGAGCCATTCATGCCTGCAAGGACCGAGGTGCCCTTTTCTCACACACCTGAGTAGCAGATCTGGTTAATGAGAATACATGGCTTACATTTGCTAGGTGCACCCATTCCATAGCAGCTTTTTAGCAGAAAATAGCAAGGCTGCACGTCTGGACCTGTACTGCTGCCTGGCCAAGGAGGAGGCTGAGTATAACCTATCAGATCTGCAACCAGAGGGCACAGCAGAATGGAAGGAAGGGAAACTAAGTCAAAACATCTGGGATGTGGCAAAAATGGGCTGTTAACAGCCTGAAAAGAAAAATTAAATGTGATTAGAACCAGTACACAAAGCATCCAGATCTCTCAGTTACACCTCTCACTGAAGACATGGCTGGTAGCAAATTTTTCCAGCAGTGATGGGCCTTTCCTGCTTCAGATATAAGATTGCCACCTCCTGAACAGTTGTCCCTACTTTGGGCAATATCCTAGACCCTGAGCCTCCATTCTCCCCCCATTATCAGCAAGACTCCACTGCATTTAGTTTGTGCTATCTGATCAGATTGCAACCAGAGGTCATGTAACTGTACAGACCATTAAACACCTGTTCACTCCAGCAGAAGTAAATGGCTCCATTCTGCTGAAGTACCATTACTCACACAGTTCACCTTAAGTACTGGGATATCATCTCAGCAAGGCAGTGAAGGCAATAAAAATGCAATCTGCCCAAAACATGGTTATTGCTGGGGAGATCTGGATTTAGGAAGTATTTCCAGATCTTTCCAGATCTGTGCTGCTTAATATGCAATGAAATGTGTTGTAAACAGCTAGATCTAAGTGTTTGGGACTGGGATATTTGCACATATGTTTTTGGTTTGTTGTACCTTGCCCCTACCTGCCAAATGCAGAGAGTAGGCTTTTAAAAGACTTTTCATCCAAATGCATGTGGAAAAATATCACTGCTGGAAACCTCTCACTGTAGCACAGTTCTGTTTGTGCTGGAAAACCCAGCTATCACCACCCAATAAACCAGAGGAGCAATCTTGGAGGGATTCTTCTCAGCAAATGTCCAAAAATAGATATTGCAAGAGGGTAGAAGGTCATGTAACACCCATGCTACAACACTCCTCTGAGTCCTGTTCCTTACCTACCACAAGCCAGCCACGCCTTTTCTCGCTGCTTGCTAGGCAGTTTCGAATTCACATAGTCTTTCTTTAGCTGCTGTTTTGCTGAGTATCTCACACATTTTTGAGGCCCAGTTTTCCAAAGAGCTGGGGTAGCCACACTGGGCTGAAATCTGTGCATTTCCGAGTTTTCTCTCTCATTTCAGTCACAGCCTCTGCCTCTGACTCAGACTGGTGTTTCTGATAGGATCTCAGAGAGGGAGGAAACAAGAATAAATAGCATCACGCCCTCCTCACGTGGGTTTTGGTGCAGAGCTGAAACAAGATGAGGAAGAGCCTGGAATGGAGAGGGAGGGGGCTCAGCTGAAACTAACCCACATTTTGAGGATTCCTCCACTCTGATGGGGCTCTGAAGCAGGCCTCTCCTTCTCTCATGCCAGGACCCAAAGTGGCTATTACAGGCTCCTAACTAGTGGAAGCATGAGCTGTCTGTCCCAACCTCCCAGAGCTGGCGACAAAGCTGCCCTAGGAGGCAATTAATGCTGCTGGGCAAGATGAGGGCAGGTTGGCATGGCAAAGGTCATGCACCCAGGGCAGCCAGCCCTGGCCCAGGGTGACGCTGTCTTTCCTCTTCTTCAGGGAGCTGCACTAAGGAGAAGTCAAGCACAGGCCACTTTAAACTAATGGCTCTTTGAAACAGTGGGAGGAAGCTAAACAGCTTTCCTGGCAAGTAGAGATAGAGAGCTTCAGGATTTTGACAATAAACAACTGATCCTCTGACCTGATTCAAAACCTGGTCTGGTGAGATTCAATGGTGACTCAGATTAGTAATCTACATGCCAGGATAAGCTGGCCTCAATTTGGTCCTTTGGAGATACCTGCATGATACCTGCTCCTCATATCTGGCACATATTGAGTTTCAGGAGGCCACTAGGCTGAAACTGAGTCAGACACTATTGCAGTCAGTATCCTTAAGCCAGAAGGGCCCAATGATAGCCCAGCCCTGGATTCCTTGGTATCTCAACAGAGGTGAGATAGAATGAGAAGAGACAAACAGAGTTTTGTGATGGTCCCTTTGGTAAGGTCCCATATACATGTGGATGTCCTCAAAACATTATCAAATGCTTTTATTAGATACCTACAGCTCATTCCTTTCAATCCTCGAGGTGCTGCAGCATTTAATAAAATCCTGCCTCACTGGTTGCACAGTTTCCAATCTCATTTTTTGCCTCCACTAAACAAGATACAGTTAGAGGGGCAAAGTTGTAACCAGCAAATCTCAGGACTGCATTTGGAGTTTATTTTCTCAGATAGTAATAATAAGCCACACCAGCAAAAAGCCTCCTGCGGCTGCTTTTTCCTCTTACCACTGCATTTACAGTAAAGCTTGTGCTGATTGCAGTTGACTGGTGGGAGGAGAGGGAGAGAAAAGGTATTTTCCACCCTCTTGATAGCTCTATAATTTCCTAGTACAAGATAAGACTAGCTTGTGTCACTGATCCCTGTAATACAGTACATCTCAGGGGCAGGCTGCCCATTCTGGGTGAGGGACAGAGCCTTGCAGAAGAAAGGAAAGCAAAAGTTCACACAGGACTGAATCCACGCTGGGAGATCATTTTTTTCTTTTCAGCAGAGTTATGATGGTAGAGATGACCTCTAGTACGAGGCAAGAACAGCTGTTTATAACAATGTATGTTCATTAACATCTCTTCAATTGAAAGGACAAAATAAGCGGTTGGAAGGGAAAAAAGACTCAGCTACTTTCTCTAAGAATTCAAAGATTTCATAGCCAACATCTGAAGGTCACTACGAAAGACCTCTGGGAAACAGACTTAGTGTTTGTGACAGTTCTAAAAATAGACAGTAATTTTCAAATTCCTAAAATTTTTCAAGCCTTCCTATATGCCCTAATGCAACAAACAAGAGGCAATTTCTTCTTTTCCAGATGACAATTCTTTATCTCAAAAGGGGACTGAAACAAGCAGGGGAAAATGAAATACAGTACACTGGGAAACACTGAATGTTAACATTTACCTGTTTTGTTGCAGTTTATTTCTTTTGATACTTGTTGTCGTGTAGGCCTCTTTCTACTGTTTGCCTGAGTTCATGCACAGGAGAACTTGACTCTTGATTTGAAAGGTAAAGCTGTAGTATATTCGAATTTTCCCAAGGCCCAGCTGAGGAAAAAGAAAAGGAACAGTGTGTCACTTTACACCTTCACCTCATTCTCCTTGCCTTGGGCATTTGCTATCTCAGCCTGTTGCATGTCACAGTTTGAATAACACTGGCCCATTACATCCATGGGCCAGGCACATGTTCCCAAAGGGAATTTCCCTCTGCTCTTACATTAGCATCTGGGTGCCTCTTGGTTTACATAACTCTGAGAAACATCTGGGGTTTAAGATCCCTAATACCTCAATTTGTTAGGGAAATTAAACACACTTGTAGGATAAGGATGCTGTTTGGAACTTACACCACTTGTTGAGTCAGAGGGAGGAGGAAGAGAGGAGAGGCTGGGTTGTGCAATTCTGTGTCCCAATTCTTTTGATAATGGTTCTGGGCAGCTGATTGTGCCCTTCCTGAAGAACACAGAAAATACCAGAAGACTGATTTCTGCCAGCTGAGCTGAGGGTCAGGCTCTCTGCACAACTGAGTGCACAGGAGTGCATGTTTCAGGGAGGTATTTTTAGTGCAGGGGTGCTGACAGACCCAGAGAGGGAAGGCACCTGTCCAGAAGATAAATTGGGCAAGTGTAGAGCATCTGTCCACCCCATCCCTCTGCCAAAGCACTCCAAGCTGGAAAGAAGCCACTTCTTTCAGCAGTGAGCAAGCTGCTCACCCACCTGCCCAGGCTCCCCCTTCCCCAACACCTCTCCACATTGCTGCAGAGCACCCTGCCAATTTTTGAGCCACAAACACCTGCTTGGCTGGAGCCCAGCCCAGGTAAGCAGGAGGTGCCCCCGCAGTCACAGGCAGCCCCCTCAGTGTCCCCAGCCAGGCCATGCAAGGCTCACACCAGAAACCCAGCTGAGAATCACTGCCGAGCATCCATCCTTCCCAGGAAGACAGTTGTTTTGGGTTTTTTAACACAGCTTCTATTGTTCAGGAGATTGAGGATGTACTTGAGGCTTATGACATTTTTACTCTGAGATCTAATTACAGAGGAGGAAAAACAAATCTGTGTATTTATTAACCCTTCCAAATCCAAAATAAGACATTAGAAAGGTGCCAGCAGAGGCTTGTTTAGCCATTGCCCAGGTTCTGACAGTGGCTGCTACCACATGTCCAGGGATATGGTGAGACATAGGAAGTTCCACAGTGGGTACTTGTGGAAGGCACCCAGTCAGCCTCCAGCACTGCTCTGTGCCAGTGGCAGTGGGCCAGGAACCGGATGATACAAAAAAAATCTGCGTAGTTGCAATACAGGGAAGTTTTGCAATATTTTCCTTAGAGCTGCAATTCCCGGTATCAAGGGGTTACTTAGGTACTTCGATCAAAGGGAAATGGGATTTGAGCTGTCATGACTGCGTAAAAAATCCTGAAAACAGAACTCTCTTCACCAATGTCCCTTATAGTCAGGGAGCATTAATTTTTTTTCTCTATTTATTTATTTGCTTAATAGTTTGATTTCTGAATTTTGAAGGTTTCTTCCTTGATGACTAAACACCTGAGATTAGTACCAGTGTACACAAATATTTTTTCTTTGAACAAAGATAAGATTTCTTCTTCCATTTAAGGCACCTTGTGTCTCTTCTTTTCAGAGACAGCAAGCACATGGCTCTCCCATGATCTCCACTAAACTCTGCCTACCCCAGCAAGAGTCTGGAAACACTCATATAGAAAAGCAGATCACAATTAATAAAACCCAGCTTTGAGGCCATGTACAGATGTATATAAACTCAACTAGAAGAAGTACTGCTGACACACTGTGCATTAGATTTCTCTTTCATGGCCACTGGTACACCTTAGCTAGCCAACTCGCTACTTAAAAATAAGATTAGGTATTTAATGCAAAATCTGTACAGAGAAGACTTCAATAAACTTGATTTCTCATGCACCTTGAACCGTCTTATATGCACTCAGTTCCCATTCCAGTAAGGGCCGTTAACACTGTAAATCTTTTAATGCAAATGAATGTTTAGAAAGAGCCAGCTGGTTACAGAAAAGTTTCCTTTGTGTCTGTCTTGCAAATCCCACTGACATGTAGTGTTTGATTGCCTTTGACTAGCTGGGTTAGGGTACTTTGTACTGTGAGAATACAAAAGGAGTTTCTGTTCTGAGGAGTACATTTTTAAGATCACAGACTATGAAACAATGAGGCATAGAGCCAGGTATTGTACAGGACATTAGTATTGGTAATTATTTTTTTCTTCTCCTAAAGCCTTAAATTCACCTAAGGGATTTTTTTAAAAGTGAGGGAGTAAATCAGAACAATATGTTTAGAAGTGCTTTACCGTAATCTTTGATACCAGCCAGGTCCACTGATACTCAATTGAGAGGACCTGTATAAATTATTTCCCATTTTGCCATTTCTGAATGATACAGTTACTCTCTTGTCTACTCTGAGATACCCGGATATACCAGTTTTTAGGTACCTGAATATAATCACACATTTTTCTCAGGGTGGGATTTTCTTTATTTTAAAATGCATGTAGTTGAAAAAAAGACTGGTTGAAATAGCTTAGTTCTTTCTGTAGATTTTTAGGTGAGCGCCTTTCTCTGGAAGTGGGCTATTCAAAACCAAATAATCTTGTAATAATAATCAGTGATATAGATAGGGAGTGGAACAAAGAATTTTTCCAATCTTAAAATCATTACATTCAGGATTCATTAAGGCCTGGGGTTTATATTGGCAGTATTTAAATCTTAACTGAGACCTCTTCCAAAATGTGGTCAAAGTAAATGAGATTACCCCCTCTGCCAAAAAGATGTGACATAAAAATTGAATGTTACTTAGCTTAATTGAGCTGAATAACAAGCTTTTCCCTTCCTAATTACATTGTCCAACTCTGGTTTTTCAAGCTGCTGTTTAGATAAACCAATTTGTATGTATATGTGTGCAGTGTCAAGAACTATAAAAAGAATTAAAGTTCTTCTTTCATTAAATTTCAGAAATTAGCTTTTGATGTTTTATTCTAGGAAGTCTTGTAAAACAACAATCTTGCAGTGAAGAAAAGGAAAGAAATTGTCTCTAAATGAATGCAGTTTTAATGAGAAATTATTTTTGAGAATAAATATTTAAAAAATCTACAAGTGTTTTTTAGTGTAAATGTGATACACAGGTGAATGAAAGAACACCAATTTTTCATTATCTGACACGACTGTAATTTATGCAACAGCATCCTCAGTTAATCACATAGGAAGAGATCAGAAAGGAGGAGGTTAAACTTTTAATTGGTTGTTTACTGTTTCAGTTCCAGGCAGCATTTATATATCTGCATAACACTGATGGCTTAGGAATAATAGTGGGTGTACTGACTGTAAATAAACTGCAAACTACAAGCCTATGAACAAGTTATGATTCTGATGTAATAAATCACAAGTGAGACGCTCTTGTGGTTTGTGACATCACAGACACTCAAAGTGCTATTTATAGGCTCTATTATGCACTGTCCAAGATTATTGCCAGTTCAGAAATTAAAATGTTTAGGATTCTTTTCTTATAGCCTTTCTTAGATAGGGTGACCCATTTGCAGCAAATTTGAAGCACTACGAAGGCAGGACTGCTTGGGGCCACAGGTCAGGTGAGGATAGGCTCTTACATTCAAGGGAACCTAGTGGGGTTGGGTACATGGAATCGTGCTGCTAAGCTGACTATCACTGTTGCTCTTTCATAATCAGTTTTTCTTCCAGCTTCACTTAGGTGACCTAAAACACCAATACAGGAATATTTGAAGAGTGCAGAGAGAAAAACACAGAAGGTCAATGAGGATAAGGTGATGAGAAAGCAACAGAAAATGATCTGAAGAGACAGAAGGCTGGAAGAGCAGCCCTACTATGATCTACTACTATGTAATCAGGTTGTGCAGTTTTCAGACATCACCACCCACTGCTTGTGGTGGCTCTTCAGGGGGAAGATGGTAATAATCAAATTCTTTAGGGTACAGAGCTAAATGGTTTTGCCTGCATCTGCTTTGGTCGCAGCACTTTACACTGCTTCAACACAACTCCCAGAGCAGGTGAAGCATTGTTGCAATTCAGGGAAAGCCTACGTCCATGTTCCTGTGTGTTAGATACCACTGTATGATGGCAAAGCATTGTCTGCTTCTACCAGCAGCCTTATTCATATCAGGATCAAAATATTTCCAGGATCAGTCCCTCCACAGAGATTAGGGCAGTGGTGGTGCATCAGCAGAGAAGGGCAGGCAGCTGCTGCCACAAAAAGTTCTGCTGAGTAGCTGTAGAAGATTGTTTTGTGTGTGCAAGGCTTCAGAGAGCAAGAAATCTAGCAACAAACATTTCTAGTCTGATCAAAAAGAGACACTGCAAAATCCCCAGGCACAATCACTGATTGATAAAACAGAGAGCAGGAAAAGAGATTTAAGATAGAAAGGAAGAGAGAGTAATAGTGAGCCTCAGAGGTTTATGACTATTTAATTCAATCAGAAAAAGGTAACAGATGCTTAGTTAAAAGCAGCATTCCTCTTTAATTACTAAAATTATGCTGAAATATTTTGTTTGCACCAAACTGACTGCAAATTTCCCCTGTGCTCAAGACATTTATATGGTTAAGCAGCTCACAAGGTAAATAGGTCTGCTCCTCCCCACAGCTGCTCTTCCGCATCTGCCGTGCCGGCCCCTCTGAGGTTTTAGGTCCTCTGGACAGACTCTCACAATGGCCAACACATTGTTGTGGCTAAGAAATGGTTAAAAAGTCCCATTTAAAAAATGCTTTAGGGAAAGGAAAGGAGTATCAGAAGGTGGCCTTCCTGATACTGTGTTGCAGGAAGGTTTACCACAGAGTTTGTTAGCAGCACTGCTATAACCAGGGTAATCTACACTTATCAGCAAGGTAATCTTTGTGTACCTCCCTCCCTCTCCCTCTGCAACTGGAGGAAAATGGACATCCCCAGGCACAGATGTCTCCTTTGTTATCCTACTGGACTGGAAGACCAACCTATGCATATTTTGTTTGCCTGTGATTTTTGCAAGAAATTAGCTTGCCAGCTGACGCTATTGTTGTTGCTTTTCAGAAGAGGAAGCCCATTTCTCTGATATGAAGGCATCAGTACTATTTCCAGCCAAAATTACGGGCAAAAGGACTAATCGCAGGTGCCAAAGAACTAAAACCCAGAATGCTTAAGTAAATCCTGCATGAAATGTGCATGATACAATTTCCCTGTTCTTCCACGATCAAGTGACTGATTGTAATTAGTTGAATTGTTGAGGTAAAACCCATCTACTAAAGGAACTTGTAAAGGATTTCCTGAAGGAGGCCTCTGAAATTTCCAAGTCTCTTTTATGTTCACCAAGCAAAACTGTAAAGCAGCCAAATAGTCTTGAACTTGAAGTGTCTCCTCTCTCCCCGCTTCAGAAGGGTGGAGGTGGTGCTCTCTTGACTTGAGTGACGGCTGCAGCTTTACCCTTCAAATGACCCCTGTATTTCAGTGGAAACAACGCTGGTATAGAGCCGGAAGGAACTAGGAGTGACTTGCCACTGCTGTGATAAAGAATTGCTTCTGTGGGGAAGCTTTATCAAAGAGGTTTGCCCTGCTCTTGGGCATGAACACCGTCCATCCTACTTTCTGGCAAACATTGCCAGTCAAGCAAAAGAGTCCCAGTACCCTGCAGTAGTTAATTCAGACTTGGCATTTCCTAAACACATTAATTGCAGTAGAACAGACTCTGTTATCTCAAGGGCTCAAAAGGGAAAGCAAATGCCTGAGACCTGCAGGGCTGGCAGGTCAGGAGCCTGGGTAACAGGTTCCAATCAGGCACCGATGGCTGGAGATACCGACCAGAAGCGGCTCCCAGCTGGCAGGGCTTCAGCTTCCTGTGTGACACAAGGCAGTGGCACCGGGCCAGACACCAGCACACAAAGTACCCTCAGTACAGCAAACAGAGATGCTGGGGACTGTGTGGCCTAGTGAGGGCTGGGCTTTTCTCTGGGTTTTTAGACACAGCCTCCTACTGCTGTCTTGGCTGCAAGGTCTTTGCTTGTTGGGGCCATGAGCAGAGGACTATGGGGTATAAGGCCATTTAGACATTTTCTCTGGGGCTGAGGTGGGTACATGGAGAAGCGAAACTGTGCTGCTGGCTTGCTGATACTACTAACCTCATCCTCCACACTACTCCTCCAGAGATTTAGAATCCTGAACAGCAAGTGTCAACCCTCTAGAGATATCTGTCCCTCACACCACTGGCTAAGGTTTGTGTTTCAGCACTGGAACTGAGTGCAGTGCTACAGAACAAGTGGAGCCACCCCTCTGGTCCAGCCTTTTGTGCACTTCCTCTCTGTTATACATTACACATTACAGAGTTCCAGGCCTGAACTTGAGACTGGGGACACCTTCAACTTGAAGTAGCTTTCTCATTCTTCTGAGGTCTAAAATGCCATGCCTAGAAATTCCTGAGACAGGAAGAGTTAGCCTTTCGAATAAGCAACCTGATATTCAAAGCAGTTGTCTCTGTCAGATTCCAGATCTTTAGAACAGGGTTATGCAGGGACACAGTGAAAAGAAAACTCTTGGATTAATGAAAGAAATGAGTAACAATAGATTTAATTAATCAATAACCACACAGACACCCTTTGGAGCCACTGCCAGCCAGCTGGAAAGTTTCTCTCTTGCGTAATGAAGTCAAACTCTAAATGCCTTATTGCTCAATGGAGATTTTTTTTTTTTTTAAGCCTTAGGTTTGCATTTCATCTGGAATTACTGACCTTTCAAGAACATTGACCCTTTTGTGTGCACTTATGTTTTTTTTCCTTCTGGTGAAAGGACAAGAGAAAAAGTTCAATGACATTCAACTGATAAAAAAGGTGTAGATGTCTCAGAAGTATTTCTGTATGACTTCTCCCGAACAAACAATGTGTGCCAGAACACATTTTGAAATGTGGACTCTGAGTTGATAGCTCCCAAGGATGTACCTGCTCCTTGTGTCTTTGAACATACGCTGGAAAATTCAAAATTTTTTTTTTTTTTACTTTTCTCATGAAAAGAGGTTTTCCAAGGACTACACAGGCAGGTAGCTTGAGACAGAAAAATGTCAACCTGAAGAGACAAGATGGCTATAAAAAGGAGAGCAAACAGTACCGAAGAGACCAGGCAAGGTAACACTGAGCAGTACCTATAACCTAGTACAGGAGTGGCTTATCTTAAACCAGAAAAAGGCACTCCTTTTCTGGAATGAGTACAACTGCTGGTAGAGCCAGATATGTCAAGGAAAGGTACCACCAAAATGAAACATGAAGAATGGTAATTTTAGTCTGGTGAGCAAATCAGTTCTTTTAAGATTGTCATTCCAATGGCACGTGGATTTAATATAGCCCCTTCAAACCAGGAAAATCAAATACATACAGAAGGATAGGCTTCCCTTCTCATTTGATGTAGCCTACTACACTTAGTGGGACACTCCAGTTCTTCCCCACATAAGCAGACAAATCTGTTGTACAGAAATGGATTCACTTGGAGTGCAGTTTCCTTGCTCCTCTTCCTGGGACTCCTCCTCATCACATACAGGTAAAGAAATGGTGGACACTGATTCCTGATCCTTCACTAGTGCCCTGGTGTTTGGGAACCCAAGCACTAGAATCTGAGCCTCTTTTCCACATTTCCCAGTAAGTTCAACAGTAGTAACTCTTACAGGCTTTGGGCTAGCTTTAGTTCAATGCAATGAAAAAACACATCATATCCCCTTCCAATACTTTTGAGACCATATATTTCTTCTGGAAAGAGACATATTTTACAGTTGTCAGCCACCTAAGCAATAAAGCACCTTGCCCTACAGTACTGCCATTTTGCTGCCCTTAAGATATTTGGCTATGCTTTTAAGATCCAAACCTCCCCTCTTGATACTTCTCCATACACATTCATTCTCCAAGTTTCAATAAGTATTTTGAATCAGACGTATTTAAGAAGTACAAAGAAAATCCCATTGGAAACAAGTACATATTCATAGACGTTTTAAAGCTGTGATCACTGCTTAGATTCTAATCACTGCATCTAATAAAAATAAATCCAACAGCCAAGGACCAAATTCCACAGTGACATCAGCACCATAAGTTATGCAATGCAATTATGATTTTACACACTGAGAGACTATGGAAGAAGCAGAGAACAGCAAGCAAAGCAAATAAGAGAGAATTGCAACTGTATGGAAAACAGTGGGTTTCCTTCTTATTTTGCAGTTTGTAACAGCCTTGTGTTAGCTGTTTTCTCTATTTTTAAAATTTCCATTTCCTGTCAACATACAATAAGCACTACTGAGTGATCATATGCAGAAGGCTCTATATAACCATCTATAGCTCTGCACCAAATTAGGGTTTTTTGGACTAACTGCAAAGAGCTGACCCCCAGTGAGATGAGCTAACCAGCTTTCAGATCCAGGCTATGCAGCTTGCATGGAAACATGAAGTGTCCATTTCTCTAAGCCAGGATCTCTGGACTTGATGTTGTTCTGCATTTCCATTAATCCTTTTCAGTGATCCAAGCCCTGCTACTCTGAAGCAAGAAAGAGATGGAAAACTGTCCTAGAAACTGAATGTAGATGTTGCAGTATTGCAGTAAAATGCTCTACATCCAAGAAACTTGAGAACAAACAGAGGCCACATGATTCAAGTAGGCTTTTGTATTATTCATTTCTGGGCCCCACTGAACAAAGCACTGATAGACAGAGAAGTGATGACAAACATCTAGACCCTAGGATGGATCTGACCTCTGGAACAGTTTATTCTGTGAGTTTCCCATCAGGTTGTGTGCTTCTTTGCCCTATATAATGGAGCATGAGACAGAGATGCTTGTAGCAGGGCTGAGTCAAGGCTCCTGTTTGTAGCTGGGTTCAGACTCATCAATTCACACTAGCCTGGCTAAACCGTCATGCCATTAGCAATGGCAGCATGACAGAGCCTGCTTTTTTCACCACTGTGGACTTTAGACAGGACTTTTAGATACTCCAAGCTTAATCTTCTTGGAGAATAAGTATTTATTAGGTTGTAACACAAAGATAAGTAATTTCTACAGAACATGGGCAACTTCTTTCTGTCATAAATGAGTGATACGTATCTGTTATCTCAATTAACTGATGTTATACCAAGTGAAAGAGATCATGTTGAAAGCTGGAATCTAAAGGGAGAAAGCACCTTAGAGATCCAGATCCAGTTTTACTGTCCCTTGCATACATCAGAGAAACTGCAACAAAGATGAGGGAGTGCACTTCGTTGCTGTGATCAAATCTGCACTGCTTCTCTTTATCCCAACAGGTCCTGATTGAGCTGCTCTCCTTCCTGACACTTAGATCGGAGCACACAAATAATCCAGCTGAATCACACTATTTCCAGGACAAATACAGTTTGCTGGACTGGGGCCATAGTTCTTATCACCTTCCGGAGTTAAGCTCACAGTGTTTCAGTTCTTACATGTGTGCTTGAGTGCTCAAGGTGCGATCATCAGTCATGATCTATCACTGTTTAGGTACCTCTACATTTGACACAGAAACCACCTTTTTAAACAAAACCAAAAAATATAGGTAAAACCATAAACACTGAGATTATAGAAAATGATCAATCAGTAAATTATTTGAGATGAATAAAGGAACCTGATGAAACTTTCACAAAGCAAACATACTAGATTTTCATCAATACAGTGCCAAATAATTTGTAGTTTTATTAACAAAGAGAACTTACACTCGAGTAAATCTAATGTTTCAACTCAAACCCAACAGGTGCTGCTTAAAAATATTCAGCAATCTTATATGTAGTGCTTATACCATAGGTCATTCATAATATAATTTAAAGTTCATGTATTTTACCAATGCGCTACTCAGCTTTCCCCTCTGATTTTGGACAAGGGATATAGACATCTTAATTTCACAAACCTCTCTCTTATTCCAGCTTTGAAATTGTGAACCACTTTAGCTACCTCAGGATATTTCCATCAATAAAATTTTGTTAGAAGTTTTGCTGTTTGCACATTTTGAGTGTAGTCACTGAGAGATACAGGTTTGATCCCACTGCCAGCCCTGAAGCCACCTGTTTATACACAGGATAAGGCAGTTTGTCCTGCCACAAAGCTAAGGAAAAGGAGGAGTAGGGGTCCTTTCCCCCTCTTCAGCTTACTCAACCCAGTACGCTCTTCACAGATACTTCTAAACAGAGCTACAGGGTCAAATCACACCTATAAATCTTTAAAGGTTCTTGGGGCATTTGTTTTTGCCAAACTGTCTGTTTCCCTTTCCAGGTTTCGTTGTTTGGAACACAATGGAGATTTCTGTTTCTTTATATAATGCGATTACATCCTGCAGCCTTGCTGGGCTAGAACTGCAGACTTAGTACAAATCACAGAAATATGGGGCTGGAAGGACCTCAGAGGCCCCTTCCTTATGAAAAAGTAAACATGCCACCACCATCACAGACTAACAAAGCTTTGTTCTTGAGGGACTTCACAGCCTTCAAGGCTGCTTCACTGCTTCTTTCTTCCTATTTTCGGAATAAATCTCCTTCTCACTTAACCAAAATCTTTGTTTATGCAAACAAAGCTGGCCACTATTTGTGGCACACCCCTCCTGTCACAGAAGCAGAGAACAATTAATCCCTGTCCTTTTTATAGCTCCACTAAAAGACAGTTTCCTATGCTCCTCCTCAAATTTCTTTTTCCTAAATCCAGTAAATGCAATTCTTTCAATAATTTTTATTTACCAGGTTTTCTAGGCCTTTGACAGTTTTCACTGCTCGTTTCTAAACCCACTTCTGTCTGTGACTGTGACTGAGACATACTTTAGATAGAACCATCTTTTTTCCTCTGAGGTCTGCAGAGAGCTTATTAAACATGTAAGATATGTCAGATGATGCCACAAACTGTATCAGGTTTTCTCCAGCAAGGAGAACGAATACAAATTCAGTAACTTTCTTGTTAGAAATGTTTTGGTATTATTGTGAGAGTGTCCCAGTACCCTGGTATGTCCAGCACACCATCATTGAAAGCATCAGACTGAAAATGTCACAACTGCGCACATCATATTATTTTTGTTACTCTAATTCTTGATTCTCTCATTCCCTCAGTCTACCTCTTTTCTTCTGTGGTTGTGTCTTGTCTTTGGCACCTTGTGGGCATTTTGTTGGAACACTTGTCCTTTACTGGATTTGTAAACTGTCACTTAATACATTGAGACTTCACTTTGGTAAGATTGTGGGCTTTAAATTTGGGGTTTTTAAAGTAACATAATAATGTATCAGATGACAAAACTCCTAAGAGCATAAATGTCAAGGAGAATAAACCTTTGAGAGTAACAGGGAGAATTCAGACTGCAAAAGAACAGAGCAGAGCACTTGGTATAGCACATCCTTTGCCTTCTAGTGAGAAGCCCAGGGAAGAGAAGCAGTTCAGGGAATTGCCTGCATGCTGGCACAAAGAGCTCCATGAAATCACTTGTTAAGTCGGAAGGGGAAGAGGTGAGGTTATGTTCAGGATGTGGATGCAGACTCCTTAGCAGAAATGGCTTTGGTCTTAGGCTGTCATTGAACCTCTTTGTTCTCCTGTGATTTATTGAACAATGTGATTCTGTTTCTCTCCATGAATGTGACTCCTTATGGGTTATTGCAGTTTTATTTATTTATATAAAACTAATGTACTGCCCTTTCCCCCCCCATCTTCATAGCAGATGAGCTTGTCTGATCTTTCATAGTTGTGCTGTGCTTCTCCAGAAGAGCAGAGATAGCTAGGTCGTGTCTGGATCATTATCATAAAATACAGTCAGGAGGAAAGATAAAGGAAGTATGGCTGTTGTTAATAGTGCCAGGCAATGTAGGACAGATATTTAGGTACTCATTTCTCCCCTCACAAGGGTTCAAGTTGTCATCTGCCTGTCCTCTACCTTACCAGTACAAAATCACTGGGTGTTACAGAACTTGCAGGCGGGCCGGAGTTTAACAAGTTTTGTGCTTACAGACAGCATCCCAGTGAGATTCAGGGAGTCAAGTGAGCTGTTTAACAACAGAGATGGCAAGTCACTCCACAGTTAGTAGCCTGGCACACTTTTTCACAACAAGCCAGCTTTATAGGCCTCCTGTTCATCACTGTCACAGAGGCTGGGAGAGAGTGTCAAAAATGCATAATGGAAATGTGGTGGTCTAGGGAAATTTTCAGGCCACTTAGTCCAGTGTGTTCACCCACTTAAATATTTTGCTTCCTCTCAGCCCTTCTTCTTACTGTTTCCTGTGATCCTGTGATTCTCCCCGTTCTGCCTGCAGACACACAGCTCTAGCTGTTGCTTGATCTCATTTCTGTGACATTTCAGGCACTCTTCCTGCTGACTTGTTCCATCTGGTTATTACCCTTTGAGTGAGAAGTAGCTCTTGCCTGCATCTCTGCTGAGTCTCTTAGTCTGTGTGCAGAGTGTCTCAGCTCCTCCTTTCTGAACAAGCAATCTTGAGCAGGTTTATAAATAGGAGCTTTCAAGTTAATGAGAGAGGGTGCGGGGGTGAGGAAGAGAGAAACTGCATGGAAGTCACTTCCGTGGCAGCTCCTAATGCTCCTCAGAATGACAGCTTTGCAGGCACAGCCAGAGAGGGACATTTGGAGAAGGGATGGTTAAGCACTGAAAGGGGAAAAGGGGTTTGAGTCTTGCCCTGCCACAGGTTTTACTCCAACTTAGGAAAAGTCATACCTCCTCTCAGTTCTTCATAGCCTGAATCCTCTTCCTGCTTCCCTCTCAGTAAATCTACTGTAATGGCTGTGGGGCAAGAATGGTCTATTCCTATGCACTTACCTGCAGATCAGTTGAACAAGACTTGTCCCTTGCTGGGATCTTAGCATTGTCAGGATAACACAGGCTTCAGTTTAGACGCAGTGCCCTGTCTCATTCACATAGCATCCTCTGGCTGGGGCACAGCATGTACCTTGCACTTGGTGACTTTTCTCCCCCCATTCTTTTTCATTATCCCCTCTTAGGGCTGGTAAATAAAACAACACAAGTCTGCTGGGACTAAAATCCTTGTACTGACTTCCAGCCCACTTTCTACAGGGATAAATTATATTCCTTATCTGTACTATGAAGACAAAACAGAGCCAGGGTGACCTAATTCATACAGCTGGCATGTGGGTCAGCTGCTTCATGTTCAGGCAATGCTCTGCATGGGCTACATGGTTTGTAAATGCCAAGTGTCACTTTATTTGGACTCCAAACTAAAAAGCAGGGACCTACACCAGAAGGACAGCAAAGCAGTAGCTGTGAGGCAGCTCTCTAATGCCATGTGAGTGTGTGTAACAAAAAAGAGGTGGGGGCTGGACACAATAGAGGCAGCATCCAACCTGAACACCACATCCCACTCTTGAGAAGCTTTGCAGGAGGTACAAGGTTATTAAACAAGTACTCTCCACTTGCAAGTCCTTGGACTCAATGTGACATCTGCGGTGCTTAACAGATATATGGAGGTGACACAAGGTCAGATGTAGACTAAAAACTGCATTGAAGTACAGTGGGTCGTGGATGATTGTTTGTAAATGTGCCTGATTGCCTCCAAACATGAAGGTTCTGCTGGAAATCATAGGAAGTACTGTCTTCGTCTGCAGTGGAAAAAATTCTTGTTAATTCTGGTGCAGGAAAGCCAGAATGCAGATCCCTGTACATACAAAAGAAGTCATGCTCCTTCATGCATTATTTGTGTACCTTACACAGACTAAATCTCAAGCACACTGTTCTCTTCAGCTGCCAAATTAGGACTGATTCCTTAGAAAGATGATAGAAGGAAGTCCTCTCCCCCTCATATTTTCTTCTTCAGAAACTCCTTTCTGAAAGAAACTCCTTCCTGAAGAGGCTCAGAAATTTTCATTTCCAGTCATGGAAATGTTTTAAGATCCTCATATACTGTTTCTCCTTCTGAGAGAAATCCTTGTTTAGTCCACAGTTAAAACTAAAAACAAACTCTCTGCTTTCCAATCATCCAGCTGCAAGAACTGGCTGTTCAGGAAAGCAGCAAGAACCACTTAAAACATTCTGGCAATGTGAGATATGAAGCATTAGTGGCAGGTTTTCAGGAACCTGTTCAGCATTTTGATGCATATCCAATCAGCAAGAAAGCAGCCTTCATTTCCCTATCCTATCTTAGAAAGTCAATATCCTATTTGTTCCTCTGTTTCTATCCATCAGTTCTAAAAGCATTTTTAGTAGGAAGATGAGACTTTCTCCTTCTTCTGGATATTCACTTCTCCACATAACACTTGCAAAAATTTTCATGACTTTTACAGAGAGCTTGATCAGCCCAGTAGCTTAATGAGGAGGTGTAAGGTGTGCTAATGATGTCCTACTAGCAGGTTGCATTCAGGCAGCAGTTTGGAAGGAGAATGAAAAACTTAGTCCTTGTATTTTATTAGGTGAATGTGATGCTCCTCTGAAGCTGGTTGGCAAAATTAAAAGGCTGATGGCATCTTTAACAAGTAGGCTGAACTGCAGCCAGCTCACATAGTTTAACTGGAGACATACTGAACTTCTCAATGAAGCACTACACTCCTACTGCCTCCTGTAATACAGGAGAAACAGGTTTTCTACACACCAAAAGGAAATTTGTTCTGGTAGTACTGGGATACAGAAAAAAATATCTCCAGTGCTGTTCCTACTGTCATCACTCTGGGAAAGCCACTTCTGTTAACATCCTAGGAAAATGTCTCTCTGTAGTAACACAGAGAGGAAAGGAAAGATCTTTTTCAGAACTTCTCCCATCCAAAACATATGTTTCATTACTTGCCCTTTTCAGAAGCCAATTTTCTATCCAAAATTGCTTCTATGGCTCTGAAATATTGGGCTAAGTGCTTGTTTTACCTCTCCACAAGCATCAACCATACTTTCTGCTTTGAAGAGCATGATGCACAGTTGTAGGTCCTGCTTGCTACCCTGTTTCCTGACTGCCAGATGACTGCTTTATCCACAGGAACACATTGTCTAACAACAAACAAATGGAACTGGACTAACTTCACACCTACTTCTGTACTACTTGCAGCCAGGAAAAAATATCTTCATTTCACCATGGGATCTATTTACTGATCTAGTGCTGTGGTTTTCAACCCACACTTATGTGGAATGTGAGATTCCAGGGGTCTATGAATTATTTTTAAGGAGTCCATGGATAAAGACCAAGAAAAGAAAACCTACTCTCTCCACAGGAAGCCATATCTCTTCTAGAATTTTTAGTGGCTGACAAATTGGAAGAAGTCAAAAATCATTTGTCTGGCGTAACAAGATAGGATATGTTCCCTCAGGCATAAAATTTTGGGGAACTACTGAGGAACTCTGCCAAGTTGTAAGAGTTGCAGTGCCGAGTTAGCACCTGTCTGTGACAGCAGCATCTGTGGCACTTCTAGGGGTACCCTGAGCATGTAGCAGCTATTTCTTAGTCCATGCCTGGATGAGAGACATCCCACATAAATGGCAAGCTTTACTTGGGGTCATTTTAAGCCAATGTCAGAATCAGAAAATCATGGAACTATATAATACCAGGTTGGAAGGGACCATAAGGATCATCTGGTCTAAGCTTATTTCCCAAAAACACAGTCTGGACAAGACAGACAACCACAAATGGACAAATATTAAAAGTATTCAATGTTGGGAAATCCACCAATACCCTCCAGACATTATCCCAATGGCTGATTGGCTTCATTGTGAAAAATTTTCCTCTTGTGTCTAATTGGAAATTCCCCAGAAGTAATATGGACCCATTACCCCCTGTCTTTTCCATGTGATTTAGGGAAAAAAGGGAGTCTCCACCTTCTTTTCAGCCACCCTTTAAATACTGGATAAACATGGTGATAAGGTCTACCCAAAGCCTTCTTTTCTCAAGACTAAGAGAAGCCACTTCTCTCAGCCTTTTCTCATAGGACAGGCTTCCCACACCATTGGTCATCTTTGTGGCCTTCTCTGGGCCCTTTCCAGCTTGTCCACATCTTTTGTGTATAGCAGGGACCAAAACTGAACACAGTACTCCAGGGGTGACCTGACAAGTACTGAATCCAGTGGGACAGTGACTTCTTTATGTCTGCTGGTGATGCCCTTTTTGGTGCAGCCCAGCATCCTGGTGGGTTGTTGTGAGTGAACAATGTGCTGCTGCTGTGCACTGAGCCAGGACCTCCAGGGCCTTTCCCACCCAGCTGCTCCCAACCTGGGTAGATTCCAGACTGAGCTGCACTCCGGGATTATGTTTTCCCATACTTTACATCTGTCTTTGTTGAATTTCATAAGGTTTTTGTTAGCCCACTCTTCCAGCCTATCCAGGTCTTCCTCCAGGGTAGCACTGCTTTCCAAAGTGTCCATTTTCCATTCGCTTTGATATCACTGGCAAACTTCATCAAGGTTTGCTTGATCCCATTATCCAGATCACTTACAGAGATTTTAAACAGCCCTGGGTGCAGCCCTGATCCCTGAGGGACCCCGCTTGTGGCAGGCTGCCCATTGAAAAGGAGCTATTTATTACCACACCCTGGCTGCTGCCTGGCTGTCAGTTCCCACCCTACTGCCCAGACCCCTTGTCCAGAGCAGACACATCAGTTCCCCTAGGAGGAGGCAGTAACTAAAGGAGAGAATGCTCTAGGAGAATACTGTATATTAAATCACATGAAAGTCCCATGTGCAAAAACCTGCTCATTGCAGGCTCCTCTGACCCTTCCAGCTCCCCATAAGGCAATCAAGCCTTCTTACATGTGCACGAGCCATTCACAACCAAGACCCAAACATTTGTATTTTGGAAAACACAAGGTAAAGTTGCAAGAGCGTACACTGACAACAATGACATTCTGCCCAGAAAAATAGGAAAAGAGAATTTTCCATGTTCAAACTGTCTAAAAATCAAAAGGTTGGCAATGAGAAGGAGGAAAAGCTCTCTCAGGCACTTGAGTGCCTCTACGCAAATGTCAACTGCACATTTGAAAAACTATACTTTATGGAAAACATCAAAGTTCTGTATAAATCCACACACAAAAATAAAAATGTTGCAGAATAAAATGTCTTTTTTACTCTCCTCCAGGTTACTACCCCAAAAGTCCTTGTGGGATCAGTCCTCTAACTTGAACTTTTTCCCTTCCCTTCACAAGTATGCCATTCTTCGGTACAGTGCTGGATGTTCACTTGGCACCTTTGACATGGAATCTTCCCCCCACACCTGACAGCTTTGCCCCATACACCTACCCCTTTTCACCACAGCCCTTTGCTCTGGGAGGGCAGAAAACAGAATGTGAAGGAGGACTTAGAATCCAGGGAGCTCTGCAGAGGAAGAGCTTTTGTCTTATTAGGATAATGCTGCTATTGGCACACCATTGTTTGAGTAACAGAGTTAAAAATGAGTTGATTATAGATACTTATGCTCTGTATAGACTTCTGGAATGGTTTTGATGGGCTGTCTGTGCCTCCTCTGCCTAGTAGCAACCTAAAATCCTATTAAGTGCCTGTGTTTTTCATCACTATATGGCCTTAAAAATTCTCGTCTTGCCTGTAAAGCCAGACCTATTTCAAAACTGATGTACATTAAGACAGAAGTGTCTTAAGAGGGACCATTTATCCATTCTTTTCCATCAGCTATCTGTCATAGTTTCTGAAGACTAATGAAAAATCCAAACTATACTAAATACCACCACTGATGATAACACACAGCTCCTGATATGTGCTCTCAATAGTCTGCAAATATCTGTCTGGAGCTCTTTGTTCCTGGTTTTTGGATGTATCTCCAAGGCCACAAGAATCTTCACACCCTTTATTGCTGGATGCTCAATGGCAGGTAAAGGATGTTGCAGCTAATAGGAACATGGAATGAATATCTTATTAGATGTCACACTGATCTCTGAAATGGAGATGATGAATCTCAAAATATCTAGAGAAATATCCGCCACTTGAAGAATAGACATGAAAAGCTCATTGGGTACAAGGAATAGGTATAAAATAGGTATTTGCACATAACTTTTCCCAGAGTGTTACACATTAAATTTTGGACTGAATGATCTAAAAGTTCTTTTCAGCCTAAACAATTCTATGATTCTATGACTTCAGCACTAGTGCCTGGAAACCAAATCTAAGCATTCAAGTTTGAACGTCAGCAAGTAAATTTATATAAGAGCAGCTCTCAGGCCCCAGTCTTGTCAAGGACCAAGTGACAGTGCCAGCCAAGTGCTTGTATAGGGGGAGCACAGGTACGAAGCTGTGTCTTCATGGAATTCTACTTGTTAAGCAACTGCAATTTCTGCTTTCACTGCAGAGCACCAGCTCAAACCACCTTCCCTTGCTGTCTTGCAGCATGTGCTGTTTGCTGAGTCTACCCCAGCCAGAGACTGTACACTGGTATCAGCAGAGGTACCTGTAGAAGGCCATGTGGGATCTGGGTCCTTGCTTATAAAGTTTTATACTATGGCTCTGCCTAATTTCAGGACTTTTCCTTCAGTTCCCTCCCCACTCTTGCCCACAGGCAGCAGTTGTCGCTATTACCTTTTCACTAACCTCACCTATTTCTCCACGGGGCTCTCTTAGGCCAAACTCACACAAGCCTCATCTACAACAGAGAGCACTAATGGGATCTTATTACCCACATGGCAGCCTTGGATCAAGAAGTTACCATGTTCTGGAATGGAGTTGACAAAGCATCCTAATTTTTCTCTTCCAAGCATTCCTGTTTATATTTTTCACTCTGGCAGTGGTGAACTTTTTCTTTCATTTAGGCCTTGTTTTATCATAACCATATCATAACCATAATCTTCTCACTGCTATCATGGCAGCTTGATGGCCCCACTCTGATGGCCCCGCTGTCCTGAACCTCATCTGGGAAGCCCAGGCACCAACTTGTTTTCAGGGATGGATTTTGCAGGGCTGTGTGGCAGTTACACCTTATTCAGAAGTGAATGGGTGCTCAGCTGCTTTTCAGCTGTGTCCCTCACTGAATGTCTGAGTGGAAGCTTAAATTGAGATGAGCTCAAGGTATAGAAACATCTAGGTTGGAAAAGACCCTTACGATCATCAAGTCCAACTGAATGCATCTGCCTGTAAACTGCAGCAGCTCAGGGGCAAAAATGTGACACCTCACACAGAGGTGAGGGATCCTTCTCTCTGCTCCCACCCCTTTGTTAGATGTCTTGCCCAAAATCATAGCTGTGTTCTGTGAGTCCTTCTGTGGCCCGTGACTTTGGGAATTTGCCTCCTTACTCTCTCCCTTTCAACCAGCTCCAACTTCCTCCTTTGTCGTAATTTCTCTCTTCCTTGATTCATACCTTGTCATAAACAGTAGGAGGTAAAGTAGTGCCAAAGGGGACACTGTTTGTACAAAGTGCTGTACAAACACCAAGCTGTGGATAACACAGATTTTCCTTTAAAAAAATGCTCCCTTGGCTCTGAATGGGAGCTCTTTTCACTATGACGTGGTAGCACAATGAATTCCCTGCACTGAGACATTGCTCACTGCCTTGGGACAAGGCACAAAGGGAGGGCAAATAAATGAACAATACGGCGGAAGAAACAAAGAGCAAAATGAAAGCAAGCAAGCAACAAAGCAGGGAGGGGAGAAAGGAGAGGCTGCAGTGTTGAAAGCTGTGACACACAAAACAAACACCATGTAAAATGATGCAGAACTGCAAAACTGGGCTGGCATTTCTATGGAAATGGGGAGTCCAGTTTTAAGAGGATGTTGACTCCAAGAGCAAGGACAGAGCTGGCAATTAAAGGACAAGTTTCACATTGGCCTATTGTATCCAATTCCATGGGATCCTACCAGGGTGTTAGAAGGACTTTTCCTGCTCCTGAAACACAGCCATATATAGGGTAACAGGTTAGTAATGCACAGCAGCAGCACACAAGAAAAAAAAAACAACTTTCGCTGTTGCGTGGGTCCTCTTTTAATTTGTTCCCCCAATTCAAAAATTTCCTCACACCCACCAGTAGCTGTACAAGACCAACTCACTCCTTTAGAGAGCCATGGGGTGTCTTCTACCCCATAGTCATATGGGCTTGCATGGAAAAGAGAAGAAATGGAAAAGATAAAACATGCACTGCAAAGAGCTGGGTGCATGGGCTGTTGTATTGAAGGCTGGCAGGAAAAGACATAGAATCACACCAGCAAGCTCAAAGCTGTATTCACAATGTCATCCATTTCTGAAATTTTAAATCAGTACTTCTTCTTGAATAGCAGTTTGCTCCTACATCCTCCTTTCTTATCCCCTCAGACCAGCCTCCCTTTTTAATTCAGTCTCATTTTCTTCCCTTTTTTCTCCTTATTTTTCCCTTACTCCATCTAGTCATCAAAGCAGCTCCCTCCTCACTGAGTTCCCATATCAAATTGTCCAAAAACCAGCACCAATGTCACTGCAGAGGAATTGTTATCTGCTGGATGCTGAATGGTCCTATGCAGCCTTTGGATGACAGCCTTTCCCACAGTCTTTCCCAGAGCTGTCTTTAGAGACTTAAGAGGCTTTTAAAATGCAGACAGCCTTGGTGTCATGTACAAAACATTGAATAGAACAACACCTGAATCTCAGTGTTTCTGTAACACAGAGCTCTTGCTGGGAACCATCTACCCAGTATAATGTACAGTGTGCTACATGCTCAGCTGTGCCACACCTGCTTAACTTGGCTTAAAAAATCTTGGTTTTCTTCACGTTTAATCACATACTCCTGCTCCTGCACCTCACTTTTGCTTGAACTGAACCCAGTGTTTGACCACCTGGCTGTTGAATTAGCTCAGGATGAAAAATAACTTTCCCCTCAAACATCTGTCTGACATACAGCATAAATGCTTGTACCAGCATCAATAGGACAACTGAGCTGGGAGAGAATGACAAAAAACAACTATGGTGAAATGGGAGAATTATAAGATTTCAGCTGGTTACTGCATATCACAGCCTAACTGCACTCAGCAGTTGCAGCCTTTTTGACAAAAATTGCTCAGCCAACTGCATTCTTAACAGGGTTAAAAGCTCAACCCATAACTTTGAATCTTTCCTCCACCTTCCTGCAATTAGACAACAGAAATGTTGTCCAAATAACAACCCCTCCTCCCTCCTTCTTCTCAAAATATGCAATTCTTTCATGACTAGCCATGACCTGCAATGATTCTTGTTTATTGCTGTCTGCCTGGAAAATCTCATAGGGTAACATCAGAGATGCTTGTTCTTCAGGGACATTTCTTTGCAAGGTAACTGTGAGGATTTCAAAGCCCTTTGCAAACATCCTTTAGTGATGACTCACAGCACCTTCTCTCATTTATGTTTAATGCTAAAATGGAGGCCACAGTCCATCAGTATACAGAATGTGATGGCAGCAAAGTCTTCAGCAACTGCTACTTCTACCTCATCCCCACTCCTCCTTTTTGCCACAGCCACCTCCCAGCTAGCTTAGTCTCAAAACAGTGTGTTATTTTATAAACCTGGTGGTGTAGCTTCCAACTGAAAAACAAACAAACCCAACACAGGGTTTTTTGTTGTTCTTGTATTGCTTTATAATCCCAACAGCTACCAGAGGGACAATTCTGCTTGGAAAATATTGACTAATGATGAGCACAGTGGTAACATGCGGTGTCAGAGGAGCAGGAATGAGCTGTGGAGGAAAGAGAAAGCAAAGGAGAGAGTGATGATGATGATGGGAAGCGAAGTAGCAATACCTAAAGCTTGTATTACCAAAAAAGACTCTGTGTCATCAAGCCACATTCCCAGGCACAGAGAAACTGAAAACTTGTCCACAGGAAAAATGTGAGTTATTGGGAGAGGGTAAAATTTTAAGATATTTTAAGATGCGGTGACTCCTGCTTATCTCCTCCCTCAACTCTGGGCATGATTCTGCCCTGCTTGTGTGAAATCACAAGGAGAAAGTAACAAGGAAAAATCCAGCTGGTGGTTGGTTGTCGCACCTAAGTATATTATCAATAGTTGGCAGCTCATAAAAATTTCTATTCTGGTTCCTAGAGAGAAGAGAAACCATGGCATTCAAATGCTTGAGCCAGGCCTTGTTTTTAAAGGTAGCATGCACAAACACAAGCATACACAAAGAGGTGACCCACCTCTGCCTTCTTCCCTTCCTTTTTTTTCCTCTTTGCCTCTGCTACCACAAGAAAATTGTACTAGCTAGGTTTAAAATGGATCTCACAAAGAAATGTTTAAGTAATTTCCATAGATTAGTTTTAAAACTGTGCAAAGGGCTGGGTAATCACCTCTTAATTTTCAGAGGGCTCTTTCAGTTGAAAAAATCTCAGATCTGTCACTAAACTGGTACAGTGGAACTGGTGAAAATGTCTGCATGGATGCTCAGCTTTCTGTGATTAGAGCCTATGTGTATAAAAATTGAGGGAATAATTTTCAGTCCCCAAGATATTCCACATTTCCTCCCAGCATGCATGCACAGGGCATTCTCCATATGGGAGCTGTTTGGACAGTAGGGTGCATGGGAGCAGCAGGGACACTTCCCCAGTCCCATCCACAACTCGTTGTGGGAAATTTCTCCCTGTTGTTCTTCCAGAGGAACAGTAACATCCTCCAGCCTTCTATGGGATTCAAACAAGCCTTCCACACATACTATGTGTATCAGAAAATGGAAAGAGAGTAGAATATTTTAAAGCTTTGCAACTCATATTCAACAGCAGGGCCTAACAATTTACTGAGCAATTCTGTGCAAGCTTGTGATACAGTTAAACCATCTTCCGGGTTTTACTCTGCAAGCTAGCTTGGCTTCCCCACTTTATTGCTGTGCTCGCTGAGCTTAATATTCATTCCAACCTTTGGATTACAGGAGGCACTACAATCTCCAAGTCAATGCCCTTAATAGGCTAGCACCGTTCCCAGGACAAGCATTCCTGAACATCCACCACCTTCCCAACATATGATACTCTTTCTGCTTCCACCTGCCAATTCCTTTCCATTCATCACCTCCCTCTGGCTGATGCCCACATTCCCTCACTCCTGTAGATGCACTGCCTTGGCTTCCAACTGTGTACAGCTGGCAGGTCCCCAGGGTCCAGACAAAACTGTGGCTGTATTCCATCACATTCTCTCAGTTAGAGTTGATGTTGGTCTCCTGCTAGGGACAAAAGAGAAGCTGCTCACTTTTCATGTGCTTTTCTGTCACTGTTGAAACACAGCTACAACTTCCATGCCAAGAGTATCTGAGGCACAAGCCTTCTGGCCACACTTCCATCTTTTCCTACTTTGCCGCCCCCTTCAACTCCTCTAGCATGAAGCTTGTGTAGCAGGTTTTTTGTTGTGCTAGAAGAAAGTGGATTTGGCTGCAACACAGAGAAAAATGCTCCCCTTGCTCTCCTGGATGGATGTAGGCACATGGGTAGTTTCCCAGTCAGCATAGCTGCAGCACACTGCAGACAAAAAAAAAAGATGCTGTTGTAAATATTATGTGTTGCCACACAAAGAGAGAGAGAGAATCTCCACTAATGGAGCTAATATTTACCCTCATTGACAATTTGGGGAGATGTTTGTTGTCTTTCATCTGCCTGATGTGAGACTCCATCATGTTAGTACTAGGTCTGACACATTTGCCCACCCTGCAGAGGAGGGCAGCTGGAGATGGAAACAAAGATGCTCAGTACAATCACACAGACCACTATCATTTGAATGAAAAGAGTGTCCCTGTTACAAAAGAATGCTGGTTAGATCATTCCCTCCCTATGCAAACAAGAATGGTCAGGGATGTAGCTGAGAGAGGGGAAAAAGTAGTGCAATGCAAACATAAAGAGAAATAATTGAGGCTATATTTAAACAGATGCAAGGCTGACTCTAGGAATTAATGAAGCCACTAACTCCTAAGAGCAGGAAGCCAAAGCATATGAGCCAGCTATGACTCAACTGCCAATTTTACCTGGTCCAGAGTGTTGAAGAGTCACACTGTCTTCTGCTGCTTCCACCTCTGGCTGACTGGGGACAGAATATGTGGACAGCTGCTATTTCCAGCATGA
Source organism: Melospiza georgiana (assembly GCF_028018845.1). NCBI lineage: Eukaryota > Metazoa > Chordata > Aves > Passeriformes > Passerellidae > Melospiza > Melospiza georgiana. Next base: position 86,556,764 of record NC_080431.1, read on the forward strand.
GGGCTAACACCATGATCTTCCTTGCTCCTCTGATCTCTACACAGGGTCACCACCACTGCTTTTCTATCTGCACCCTGTCCCTTCCTTCCGTGTTCTGTCATAGGAGCAGATCTCAGGATCACAGATGAAAGGAGACATGTTGGTGGATGAGAAGCTGAACATGACCCAGCAACACATGCTGGCAGCCCAAAAAGGCCAAACATATCCTGGGCTGCATCCAAAGCAGTGTAGCCAGCAGGGTGAGGGAGGGGATTCTTCCCCCCTGCTCTGCTTTGGTGAGACCCCACCTGGAGTCCTGCATCCAGATCTGGGCCCCCAAGAGAAGAAGGACATGGAACTGCTGGAGCAAGTCCAGAGCAGGCTACAAGGATGATCAGAGAGCTGGAGCACCTCTCTTATAAAGACAGACTGAGAGAGTTGAGATTGTTCAGCCTGGAGAAGAGAAGGCTCCAGGGAGACCTTAGAACCCCTGCCAGTACCTGAAGGGAACCTACAATAGAGCTGGAGAGGAACATTTTACAAAGGCATGTAGTGATAGGAAAAGAGGTATTGGCATTAAGCTGACAGAGAGCAGGTTTAAGTTAGGTATTAGGAAGAATTTTTTTACTGTGAAGGTGGTAAAAAACTGAAAGAGGTTGCTCAGAGAAGTTGTGGCTGCCCCACCCCTGCAAGTGTCCAAGGGCAGGTTGGATAGAGCTTAGACCTGTTCTAGTGGATGATGTCCCTACCCATGGCAAGGGGGTTTGATCTTTATGGTCCCTTACAACCACACCATTCTATGATTTTATCTCAGTATCTGTTCCTCTTACTTAGGGCAACTAAATTCACTTCTGCCAAGTTGCTGAAAAACCTGACACTGCTATAAAGAGGTGCTGCATTTATTTAGAAGTGTGCTTCATTTGCAGTATGAGGGCTTTTGATCTTACCAAGGACAAGCTCCCATTTCAAAAGCAGGTTATCTGCTGTAGCTCCTAATGGGACGACAGCTGCCAGCAGCCCCTGGTTAGAGACATGGTGAGCAGCCTCACAGCAAGGAAGGCTGCTTGTTCTTTCCTGGCAGAGACATAAAAGCAGCCTTACTTCCAAGAGGTTTGTAACAAACCAGCTCAGTGTTTGTCCCAGGTTGGCCCCAACACCTGGCACCTGGTGCAGCACGTGGCTGAATTGCATTCTGGTGAAAGTCACCCTCAAGTTCACATGCAAACCTGGCTTCTAACACAGCTGGGTTATTAATTTGTTGAAAGACAGAAAGAATTGCTAGGGATGCAAGTAATAAAAGAAGCAGTATGTTTTAAAACTTAACAAGAAATACTGATAGGAGATTTCAATAATTTCCAGAAGGAATCCATCACAAAAGAAGCTCTGTTTATGGCAGCTCCTCAATGCCAAAACATTTAGTCTCATTATTGTAGATGCTTAAGCAATCATGTCTTAGACTGCTTTGTTTCAGAGCAGAATTGATCGCTAAAGATTATAAACTGAGCAGTAGCAAAAGTTCTACAAAGGAAGACACAAAAGCCCACTGTTGAAGAGTTATAGACAAAATATCCAAATATTGCGAGGAAAATGCTCACAAGTGTAGACTTATGATCATATGACACACAAAAAGAACATCACAAAGGGGAGAAAATCATCCACTCACGGGTAGGAAATGCCAGGATTAAAACTGCCTATGAAATCTTTGTGCCCTGCTGGTGTTAAGGCACTGCAATATGATCTCCAGCTGCAGGATCACAAACTGTTTTGTCTGAGGAGCCCACACCATACTCTGCACAAGGAAGGGATGAACATGAACACTGACACTGCAACCATTGATACGTGGCCTGTACACTACTGGGTCATGGCAGAATAGGTTTCATCTGGATCAAATGCAAGCAAACAATCACATTTTAATCATCTTTTCAGCCAAAGCTCACAGGATTTAGCACTGCTAGGAACGATTAAATTCATATAGAGGACTTACACCAGCTGTGGAAGGACAGACCACACTTGACTCATCACGAAGTCAGTGAAGCACAGACAGACTGTGCATGATATACAATCTGCCAGAACAGAGTGTCCCTTCACTTCTTTAAAAAGCATTTGACACAGCAGAGTAAGTATGTGCCATTTCAGCACTGAGCATCATGCAGCCATGGTGCGTTCACCCTGGTCCTAGAATTGGACTTTCCCTCTCATGGATCAAATAAACAAACAGGCTGATCCTTACTGTCCTCATTCCATATGGATCTCTGCACCTGGCATCCTGCCCACAAGCTGAATCCTACACTGAATGCACAACTGCTATTTTCCCTGGACGTATTTCTCCCCAATATTCTTAGCACACTATCACACCGCAGGTCTCCATGGCATGATGAAGTTCTGGGTCAACTTACTGGGACTGGCTCTTGGAAATCACAAGTCCTAACTCTCTCTGTCTGGCAAGTCTAAGATATAAAAATAATTATTGTTTTTCAGAGTTCTTCTTCACTCAATAAAAGTGATCAATAAATGCAATTTGTAATCTTCCATAAAATGGAATTCCTGAAGAAAAAACCTATAGTCCATTATAGCTTCACTTATCTATTTAGCTGGCACAAAACTTCTGCCAGCAATGCTTGTCTCTCTAAGGCGATGCCTCAGCATCTCACAGCTGTATCAACCTGTGCACTCAAAAGCAGGGGAAACCAATTCAAACCATGACTGGATTTTATTCCTGATTTCACTTCTGCTTTGTTTTTCTGCAGCTGAGAGCATTAAACCCAGGAGGAGGTAAACATTAGCTTTTGCTTCTTTTGATGTGATTTGTTGTGTAGATCTTCTACAGCTCTCTGTGGGACTTGTCCCTGGCACTTATGTCTCTGTTTGCTCTCTCTGCTCCCTACCTCCCCATTAATCTGGTGATCTTGTATATGCTAATAACAGAGGATATGCCTCCAAAATTCATCCAGGAGGCTCATAGAGAAGTCTTGCCTGATGTCTGCAGGGAGAGAAGTAAAGGAATTCAAAGGCTATTTTGAGAATTATTAAGTATTCTTGTTAGAAAGGAGATTAGCTTCATGAAAATCACAGCTGGTCTCTCTTTTTCAATTTTCACATTAGATTTAAATTGACTGCAAGTTCAGTAGCTCTGAGGGTAGAATGCAGCTTGCTACACTGAAAAATGGTCCCTTTTTGTTCAGCTTCAAGAGATGAGGGATATCAGCCTGTCCTTTGAAATGAGAAGCAGAAGTTCAACCAGAGAGGTCATCTAGTTTCAGATGCAGATGGACAAAAAGTACTCTCCTGACCTATAAGTCTTCTGTATTTATATTTAGCAAATTACTTCAAGCCTCTTTCATTCTTTGAACTGGAATAACTCTTACAAAAATCTTTAGTCACCTTTTCAATCTCCTCCTAAGGACAAGTTAAGAACAAGCCTGTCCTTCTTGTCTTAGTCCAAACTTCAATTAGAAAACTCTTTTGATGCTGAGATCACTTTCTTTCATTGGAGAATTATTATAGCATTACTTTCATCCCAAGGGTGAATAATATATATTCATGTCCACAAAAATTTGTTCCAACGTTGCAATGCATCTTGTTCTGGACTTCCCTGGTCTCCAGACCTAGTTTTGTCTTCCCTTACTTTGTTAATTTCAGCCCCTTACACTGATTCTTTTTCTCCATCTTTTCTCTTGGTGGCAAGAGAAGTAGTCTGGGCAACCACCAACATTGCATGAGCACCTTTGATTGGTCACTTTCTCCAGGCTCTAGTGTAAAAGAAAGTAAAGCCCAGGCACTATGCTGAGCTCAGCACTGCCTTCACAGCTTTCTAAAGACAGGCTGACATCACAAAGCAAGTGAAGGTTCTAGTATGGTTCTGGTAGGTTTTTCCTTGACGGTGGTCTTACTCATTCACCTTTTGATGGAAACCCTTTATTTACTAAATCTCTACTGTCTCAAGTAACAGCAGAAAAACCTTTTCTGAGCTTTACATTTTCATGTTTCACAGTAATCGCACAGGTATTTTTCTCTGGATTCTCTGGAGAGCATGCTTTTCATTTTTGTTTCTGCAATTCCAGGTATGGTTTTATGTGTGCCTTTGTTTGTTCCTGCATAACTTCCCATGCTTAGGGATATTGTGGGGACAACTGGGAACCAGCAGAACAGGGTAGTTTAAATTTCGCATCTCTCTCACACATTAGCTCTTTAGGAAAGTTTGAGCCAGGCTACAAATATGCAGTTTATCTCTTCTCTGTCCTTTTTGTAAGCTGTTCTGTGATTTCTTGCAAAATTGCTGGATGCAGTCAGGGTTGCTCCTGCATTTTTTTTCCCAGAACTGACTGCAGTAAACCTGCATATGCAATCCAGAGCTCTTGACAATAAAGGGAGGCTATAGAGAGCAATTAACATTTGAGATTTAAAGAGCGAATATTTGGGGTTTTTCCCTGAATTCTGATCTAGTGCAAAGGGTCTAATTTCTGCATGTGCTTTTATCCTGGAGATTTTAATTAGGTATGTTGACGAGCATGTTAGGAGAGTGCAGGCCTCCTCTGCTAAAGTCCAGTGGCTTACAGAAAATCTGGAAAAGCAGGTTGAACTCTCTGACTTGCTGAAATTTTCAATATGTTCTTGGATAGTCTACTTTATCCTCTTGTTCTACAGTTTCTGATGAGTCATATGGGTGCAATAACAGCCTCTTTCCTCACAAGGCAGTTGGTTAGGTATTTGTAACTTAAAGTAGTTAAGTGATGATAGTGCCAAAGGACAGGTGGAAGGGGAAGAGCAGAATGGTCTGAGCCTCATCTTAAAATGACAGATGTGAGGCAGAGCCCAAAGCCCAAATCACCTGTGCCTGTGACTAATGTCAGACTAATGTGTCTGTGCCCAATAGACTCTAAAAACTGAATTAGGAGCTGCAGAAACACAATTGCACATTTCTTTTTTCTCGCTGTTCATATGTATTTCTTATAATCATAAGGATTTCTGTGGTATCATATAAAAGTTATATAAAAATCAGGAACACATCATCATTACCTCTTCAGCACAATTGCAAACAGACCCTTTCTTTTCCCAGTTAGAGCTAGTGGCAACAGCAAAAGGGATGTTTTTGTGACTGCCTCAGGTGAGAGTACTGCTGTAGTGGCTTAGTCTTCTCTCTCCTGTGTTTGTAAAGATCTTTACTAGAGAGACAGTACTACTGTTATTGCTAATGAAATATTCCTAGCAGTGTGCCAAGCACATTAAGAATCTGCCAGACAGAAATATTCACTCAGCAAGGTCCATTCTTACATTTCCAGCTGAATCAATCACAGATCCATCTCTCCTTGGAGGAGAGATGCCAATGATGCCAATGAGCAAATAGACTCTTGGAAGGAGTGAGGAGTTGTGATAGGAAGATGTAACCAATCATCTGGCTGTGGACCTCTTCAATAATAGACAAGTAACACAGGGCTGCAACCCTCCTCTGCGGTTTGAATTCCAGAAAGCCTTTCAGCACAACTGTATGATGTGAATTTAATGCAATATAAGAAGCAATTTGTGCTGGAAAAAGCTAGGCTGTGCAGATACTGATTAGCAAAGCTAACATGCTCCACCACAGAGCCACAGCTGTCCTCACTGTCACCAGCTTTGGGACCCTCTGTGTTCCTTGCCCAGTTTTCACTGCCCTATCCCTTCTCTGCCCTGGGTCTCTTCTCGATGCAATACACGGTCATCTGCCTTTGCCTCCTACATGAACACCTCAGGCAGACTGCTGGCCTGCTGGATCTTTGAGGTTCAGCCTGGTTTCATGGGAATAGTGAGTTGCCTCCCCAAGGAGAGGAACTGGTGTCTTTTTACTACATCACAATAAAAATAAAGTAGTTGTTGCAAACCTCTGAAACTTTGTCAACTGCCCTTCTTCACACTGGAGAGAGTAATGCAGTCACTTCAACGAGCAGATGAGAAGCACTACTTAGGGTTTCAATGATCTACTCCTAGAGAGCAATCCTAAGACAGCAGTGAAAGTCTCCAAAATGCCAAAAAGCACTGAAGCACCACTTTAGATTTTCACCTTCTAGTTTCAGACTTAATACTTAACTTTAGTTTCAGAGTTAATACTTAACTTCTGAGGGAATTACTATTTTCCCTGAGCCTCCGTGTCAAAAAAACTCTATGTTTATGTGTGGTAGTCTTCTACTAAAAAAAATAAAATCAGGGAAAAAAAGCTTGAAAACTATGACTGCTTCAACATGTTGAACATTTATCAGAGCTGAAGGGTGTGTCTTGACATGTCCTGACTACACACTGCTTTAACTGAGATCCCTCAACCCCTATGAAGTGGCACAACTGTATAAAACCAGTCTAAGCTTTTAGAGCAGTTTAAGATAACTAAACCCCTTAAAAGTCATTAGTACTAAAAGTCAAGCAAAATTAAAAAGGTATCAGAGGTTCTGTATTACAGCCACTTTAGCACTGCAACTTTCTCAAACACAAACATTTCCAGTTTAATGACTCCATTGCAAATTTTTTAAAGGTGTGCACAAGAGTGAGGATCCCTGTTTTTATCTTTTGTGGATGATCAATCCTAATGTAGCCCACCACAAAAGTCATATTTGAAGCTGTTGGGGCTATCCATCTTTTAATATTTGTCCCAAGAGCAAACTTGACCTGCAAATATAAAATACCGTTTTACTGGTTTTGTTGGTATACTTGTGAAAAGGTTTGATGTTTACTATTTTTTGACATCACTTGTGTCTGCATTTGCCAGAACTTTTCATATAAGTGTGTTAGGTCGCAAATTGAAGGGGATGTGTGATTGTATGAGGCGGCTTGAGGTTGATATGACCACATAACTGATTGGTGGCAAATACTCAGTCATTCCCAGTTTGTTCCTAGAACTCAGAGTTCTAGAAGGAAACACTCTGAAATACTTTTAAATAAGTGAAGTTTTTCCAAGGATCTTATGCTGGTATTTATTCAGCAGTAATGCCATCTTGCCTTACTGAACAAATTAACTGAGCTGCACAGGAAAAGTTACCATCGCTGCTCTGAGAGAGGAGGCAGGTGTCAGTTCAGAAGGATGGGAGGAAGAAACAGGAGAATGGGAGCCAGACGTGCTGAGACCCTGTCCTCATTCACGAGGTGCCAGGGAAGGAATCTGGCCCTTTCTGCAGCAGCAAAACTCCAGCAGTCCCCTGAGATTTTGTGCTGGCCAAGCAGCCCTGTGGCAGTCAGCCCCAGCACTGTGCTGCCCCAGGCAGCGCTGTGCTCTCCATGCTTGCAGTAGACCTGTCCCCAGCTGCTCCAGGCTTGTGGCAGAATCACAGACCTGCTCCTACATCTTCTGTCAGAAGAAGACAAATGTAACTAAAGGAGCCTATGCATCTCAAAAAATGCATTTTTGCCTTTTCTTTTTTGACACTTTATTATTATGATGAGAGGTTTAATATCTTGCCATAATGCTTGCTTTTTGCCACATATATGCTCTTTATTAACTGTGTAGTAATATTTTCATTAACATAGACCAGAGGGAGAGGGGATGAGAGGAAGAAGCTTGACATAAAGGAAATGATAATACTTTGAAGCTTAATCAGGAAAAGTCATAAGTCCCAGGGGAGACAGTTTAATGAGTGGACTCCAGAGGTGGATGTGGCTTTCCAGCTGGTCACATTGACATCATAATTTCTGAATTGTTTCTCTATACTCTCCACACCACTGTCATGCCATAAATGGGAGTTGAATATGGTTGCAATGGCAGATCTGGCTTCTGAAGGGATGCAGTGTTAATGGTGGTGTGTGAAGTACATTTCACAATGCTTTTGAGGTATTAAAAGGAAACTAAACAGGGGCAGCATCAAAATTTCACCTTAGTCCTCACAAGGATTACCTGGTATAGCAGGAACATCAACTCCTCATCAGCCCTTTCCCACCTGAGATTACAGAGAAACTACTCCTGGTGAAAAAGACCACTGACTTTCTCTAAGAGAAAAATAGAATAAATTATGTGCTGAACATGAACAATACAGTTTTACTTATGGACCTGGAGAGGAAAATCCTCTGCCTGTGGCTGACCTTCTCTCTAGTGCCTGTCCTCTTTGCCTGAGGCCAGGCAGGTGCTGTGTCACTGCTGTGACACCTCAGGCTGGTTTCCTCGTGAAAGGCTGGCACATTTTTTGCAGAATTTAGTTCACAAACTCTAAGTTCCTTCTAACCAGGGAGAGCTGAAGTGTTTCAGTCCTGCACTTTTTCAAATTTCCAGAAATACCATGGTAATGACAAAGGTTCTTATAAGAAGCAGAGCAGCTTTGCACTGACCTCCAAACAAGGCGAAGGAGCGAATGCACCAAAATGCTTCAATTTACAGTAAGATTTCTGATGTGGGAAGTGCACACGTTTTGCATCGTCTTGTTCTCAGAAATGGATGATAGTGAAGCTGTTTTTTTTTAAACTAGGGAAAAGAGGCCTGAGGTACACGCCCAGCATGGAAAATTTCAGTCTGAATGATCAAGTCTAGTGAAGTTACAAGCAACTTCAGAGGGAAAAAAACAAAACAAAAAAAAGAACTCTTGAAATGGAAATGATTGTGCAACCCTAACTGTGGGTGAAGGTAGCTATTGCTGCCTAAGATGAGTACATTTGAGAGGCTGCCTTCTCAAATAAAAATAGGGCATTGTTTGGCATTACATTCTTGAATAGCTTTAGCAAACACATAAGGCTGAAGACTAGGAGAAACAAGGTAGATAAAAAGCAAAACAAAACAAAGGTCTACAGTAACTTGAGAGAATATTCGCATTTTCCATACAAACTGACAGGATGTTACAGTTTCTGGAGCATGGCAGGGCTATATATTCCTGGTTTTAGCAGAAAGGTTATAAAAATTCAGTGACTGAGTTTCTAGGTCATAATGCAAGCTGTCATGTATTTTTCTTTCTGCCTTTCAAAGTGTGATGACTTCTCTGTTTCATTTAAGTTCTGGAGAACTCCTTTTAACTTTTCAGGCATGCTCCTCATCTGGGTTAAGTAAGTGCAATAGCACTCAGGAGAGGTCAGGATCTAGCCTATTTAGCCTCCTCTTCACTGATAGCTTACAAATAAAATTTGGAGTTTAAGATACTTTGTATGCACTGTCTATCATTCTCCATCCAAGTTGCCATTATTGGATAATTAAACAGGACAGGAGATTAAAATGTACTTGAATTAAAAGGTTTGGACTCGTCACTACATGACAAGTCATTTGTCATTAAATGACTCAACTACCATTGATCAAGGTTGCAATTTTATTATCTTTTCCCTAAGAACAAAAGAGATGGATAATTTGTCACTGCTATTTGTATTGCACTTAAAATGTTTAATTTTTTTCAGTAGCTATATACATATGTGATGGCTCTTTGTCTTTATTTTCTGTCTCACTCCCTTCAAAAAGCATGTAATCCTCTTCAAGCCACTTGTTCTAATAGAAATCTTAACCTGCTGCAATGAATTAAGCAACATTTTACCTTCTCACAAAGTAAAAAAAACATTTATGTGTCTCCTTAGACCACATCCACTTCTGGAAGATGGATGTTAATAAAGGTTTGAACTTGTTAATCTTACTTCAGCAAACTTCTGTTCATCCTACCTAGCTGCAAGTTCAGGGCAGCTGCAAATGAAGTGAAGGTCTGTGTCAAGTCAGGAGACAAAATTGCTGACGGTGGTGTGGGCTGTGCTTCTGTGAGGGTTGATTAACCCAGCCCTGGAGACTGTGCATCAAAGCAATGCAAAGTCCTCTGCGGATCATGAAAGGTGGCAGTCAGGGAAGAGCAGGTCCCAGGTTGCACCACCACCAAGATTAACCTACTAGATATCTGACAGGGGTGGAACAAATTCTCTTTGCTCTGTGCCTGCCCAGGGAAGCATTCATTTCCTGTGTTTTTCTGTACCTGTGTGTTGGTCTGGAAGACCTTCCACCTAGAGTAGAGAAACAACAACACTGGAAAGAAGGTGTTGTGCCAGGATTTTGCTTGCATGGTGTGGGTGTCCCCAGCAATAAGCTGCAGTGACTCTAATAAGACAGTGATGCCACCTCGAAAAGGCACAGGCTGGGAAAACCATGGAATTCTCAGGGAAATCTGTATATGTGGTGGATACTGATGAAAGTTTGGCTTGTCAACTCCTAAACCAAAGCAACATATCTGCATTTCAGTAGACTGCCCATGCTTAGACCTGATGCATTCCTAGATCTGTGTACAAGAAGCCTTTTCAGTCGCATTGTATTTTCTTGCCCCCATGATTGTAAGGTTTAGTAGCCTCTGAGGACTTCTGCAAAGATGCAAAATACCTGGCAGATACAGCTCTCCCATGCCTTGCTTTTCTTTAAGAAACCTGGGGCAGCTAGGATGCTTGCACAAGACACTCAGGGCCACCTGAGCACTGCCCCCATTTGCTCTGGGACTGAATCCTTGGATATCCCTGCTTCACCAGTAGCACACGGTCATCAGCAGGCTGTGAGGCATCGCTGCCTGTGCCCAGACTCACTGCCACCCTCTGCCCAGCCACAGTACAGCCAAGGCACTGTGCATTCAACACAGCCCTTCTGCATGTCAAGAAATCTAAATTTACCCCTGGATTTTTGACCATCCTTCCCAAGACTCTTCTTGCTGTACTGCTCACCAGCTTGCCTACGGCTCTTGAAAACACACACATTCTTTATTCTTTGTGAAAATAAACAAGTTTTGCACTTTGATATGTTAATCCTGAAAGAAAAAAGAAGGTACAGGAGCAAGCCACCTGAAGAAATGTAAGCCACAGCCTGTCAGTGAGTATTTAGGTGCCTGTATTCCTTCTTGGATTTGGCCATTTGCCTAACAGCACTCACCATCAGACTTAGCTTTTTTACCATTTCCTACAAGTCACAGTGAAAGCAAACTCCCACAGACTTCCACAGGGTTCTGCCAGCATAAGGCCATCTTTTATCAAAGCAATCCTCCAGCAATGGTAAGAAGAGAATTGGTCGAAAGCCTAGGCTGGGGATGTTCTTCCTTGAATAATTAAATAATTGGCAATGGCATTCTTGATGGTGTTATTAAAACCCCATGACTCAGATATGGCTGTGAAAATGTTAAGGACCTGATTTATTTTACTGATAGAAGAGTTAATTTGTGTGCTTGGGATTTTGTCTTTGCAGGGTCAGAACAATTCAAACTCTTTATCTTCACTACTTGCCTCTAGCTAGGTTCACTTTTTGATCTTCACAGGAGTGGAAAGTTTTAAATTAACACATAATACACTGAATTTGAGAAGAAAATCATGCTGCTTGTTCTTTATTTTCAGAATCTTGTAGCTAAACTACAACGATGTTTTGACCTTTTATTTAGGATAGTTCTGTAAACAAATGGGGTGAGCACAGCCATGATCCTTGCAAATAGATGCTTTAATATATTTTGTGCCTCAATGTGACATTGTGGGGTGCTCACAATCTTGCCAAAAACTCAGTTACCTGAGTCAGCACTCATTTGCAAATACAGAGCCTGAGACCTGGTCCTTAAGGGCTCTCTTTGTTTGGTGAGCATGCAATTTATTTTTTTAAACTGACACAAATTTTCCCATATCAAATAATGCATTTTATTTCAGAAGACGTACTAGGTCAATGGTTTGGACTGATGAAGATTAAAATAGTAACATGTTCTAACTAAAATAATTCAGAGCTGGAAAAGCCTGGTATGGAGGAAAAAACCACCAATCAAACGCCATGCATACCTAGAAAAAGTGCTATTATACCCCAGCTCCAACAACTTAACTCCATTTTCCCTGCAATAGGCAAAATTGTGATTCTTCTCTGCCCCACTGGCAGAAGAAAAAGGTGATTCTGGCTGATTTGCAGTATTCAGCATTTGAACAACATTTGAACCTTTCCCAATTGAAATGCCAGAAAAGTGTGGCAATACCATTAAGCCTTATGAATGAGGAGCCAGTGAGAGATTTCAAGGAATATGGGGTGAGTGCTTCCTTCTCTTCCTCCTTTAGTTTCATGCCATTTGTCTGTCTTCTTAAGATCACGCTGCCCTGTCCTTTACTGAACTGCTGCCCTTCCTGGTACTCTCAATCACCTTCTGTGACAAGCCTACACCCATTTGCTGCAGCACCTTGTGTTTAATTTGGCCACTAGTGGTTAACCCAGAAGTGCCATTTCTGGGCCACCTCCACTTGGAACCACAAACACCTCTTCCAAGCCTTGACAACAACTGGCATTTTGTACACACTCAGTGCCAGATATTTCAGAATAGCTGGGACTCACAGAAGCCTGGCAGAGGTGCTGAAGTCCCCACTGTTGCCTGCACAGACACCTGTGCAACACCACACAACACGGGTGAAGAGGCCTTGCAAACACACACACTCCTTCACCCCTTTCCCAAAGCCACCTACCCACCACTGAAGGCCCGTGTCCCCAGTTCTCTCCCCCTTCATATGCTCTGTGTACCTTCAAGGAGATCTCAGTTGCTACTAGTTTCTTTGTGCTGGGCCAGCGCTTGTGCACCCTCCCCACCTTCCCCTCCATGAGAACTCCCAGGGCAATCCCCATACCCAAGCAGGACTCAGGATCTTGCCCCTAAGCTCACATTCCATCTTCTCTGCTCCTTTGGAAAGACTGAGGTATGTACACACGAAACTATGGCAAGGGTATCAGCTGCAAGACTTTCTCCTGTCATTTCATGTGTGAGTAAGAGCTTCCAGTCCTCCTGCCACAAAACTGAAATTAGTTGTTGCATGCTGTTAGAGTGTAACTATGATTAAGCCCTGCAATTGCTCCATATCAGAGGTGGGTAAGTGAATGTTTACCAGATACTGGTACTTTGGAGTTCGCTCAATATTATTAGATAGATCGGCATAATAAAACACTTAGGAACCCTTTGATCGAAAGGCTGCAGATCTATATATTTCAGATCTAAAATGTCCATGGTACCAGAACATTTGCTTATGTGCACGCTTCCAGATTGCCATGCACAGCAATATTCTTCCTGGATTTCCCTTGAGCTCTGCTAAATCAGGCATTTTAGAGTTCAGTGTCAGCTGGCTTTGACCTACACATTGCCACAACCCATTCATGAAGAAAAAAACCTATTAACTTTTTGCTTAAATTTAATATTAGAATTTGAATAAAGCAGCATTTCTAGAAACACCGTGTACAGTACAAATCTTCAAGGATTTTTAATGTACTTGCTTCAAGGTGATCGTACTTGTTCTCAGAGAGGAACTTCCCTGTAAACTATGCCATTACATTTCACCAGGTATTTTACCTTTGAACTGGGTTGGACCTGCTGTTACTGGAAATAAGTAATTGTACTAACTGGATGGTTAGTTCCCAGAAGAGTAATTTTATAACTAGGGAGAGTACTTCAACTGCAACCTTTCAAATCTCTGACTATATTATAACTTAACTACTTGGCAGCATTCAGGGGATAAAACCCCCCTGAGTGCTACCTTAGTAAGTTCTTATTAGCAATGCTAATATATGGGCTTCTGGACAAAAGATGATTACAGGTTAAATTATATTGGGATGCTGTAAAGAATGCATCTATTTATAGGCTTGAATCCACTTCTAAAACAAGAAGAGAAAAATTTCGAAAGTTTTCTCATTTTATGTACTATTGTGTACAAGTAAAACACATGGTTTTTGTTGGGCATTTTTCCAAAGGAAAAGGAAATCAAAAGAGGCAAAACCAGGTGAAATATATCTTCCTTTAAACCCAGGCATTATTATTAAAGGTTTAGGGCTTTGTTTGGAATTGCAGTGCTAGTCTGGTAAACTGTTATGTAAAATTACCACTAAATCAACATCACTGCTGCCATGGAATTTGTTCTTAGTACAGTGAAACACAGTAGGGCTTGTTGCTCTGCCATCTCTTCTGCCCTTGCCTGGATATATTCTGCACCATGATGGCAATATAGTGGACTTCTATCCTTAGGCATCATCTCTGTGGTATTTGCCTTCCAAATTAGCCATGCCATCTGAGGCCCACCAAATTCTATGGGAAAAAGCATTGAGGAAGTAGGATTTGACTTGCAGAGCTTTTAAGGAGGTTTATGTGGAAGGCTTAATGCAGGTCCAATGAAGAGTTTTAGAGAACTGTAGAACTGTCTATTTCTTTTTAAGATTCTTTTCATGGTATATAAACTTCATTGACAGAGTCCAGCATGTCTGTGCTCCCAAAATGATATGCCAGGAATCAATCTGATATGATGTTGTTTTTGGTGCAAGGTGACAGACAAAGGGGAGACAGTACTGGATAATACAGGGAAAAGAGAAGACATGGAGTGCCAGGGTGTGTTGCAGTTTCTGGTCTGCCATTTCTTTCACAACCCAAATCACATCTTCGACCTCAGCCTGCACTGACACAAACAGGCTGGTTTTAAACTGGCTAACAAAGCTACAGAAAAAGGCACAAGTAGCCAAGTCCCTTGTCAGCACCAGAGCAAGCACCAGGCTGATGGAATTGTGCTGCTGCGTACCCTGCTGCCTCATCCAAAAGTAGTCTAGGTCCAGCTTTATGGGCCACCCTTTTCTCCTTGGGAATAGCCTCACCTTTGTGTTATGAAGCAATTGTCCTTTTTGTGTCTCTGTCTTCCAGTTTCCTATTCATAAACCTTGTCTACTATTACTGCCATGAAGAAAAAATGCTTGAAACAGCTTTCATACCTTGGATGAAAAAAAACCTGGCACCCAGCTGACCTGAAATGTGACTGAGTTCAGTCCTTTTGTCCTTTTCTACCTTTCAAGTGGTCATTTTATGTGCTGTCCGACTGTTTTCCCTGCAAAAGAGAAGGCAGAGTGACATTTCCTACCCTTTCACTCTCCAAACTGACAGCAGTTCACCCCTGTGGTGACTCCTTTTTCCCTTAGGCAGATAGGTAATTTACACAGAGTATGTGCTCTGGACAAGTGATGGACAAGTGCCACAGTGGTCAGGGAAAACATCTGAAAACCTAGACACCATTCTGAGCTTCAGAGGACACCCATCTCTCCTCACAACAAAAATAGGCCAGAAATACTGTAAGAATAGACCTCTCTCATGGGGTTTTGGCATATCAGTTCCCATTTGAGGCCAGAGATTTCTGAAAAATTGAGAGAGGTCTCAACTGAGAGGAAGGTTAAAAGAAATCTTGGTACTCATAGGAGAGGAGACATAAAAAGGAGAAGGAGACAAGTGAAAAAAAAAGGATGAAAGGGAAAGGGGAAGGAGAAAAAGGAAAGGACCTTGATGTTTTAAAGAAGGATTTGGATTTAGGTTTATTTTAAAATTATTTTGGTCATTTCCAAGAGCTACCAAGTGTCAGTCATCAGAACAAGCACTTCCCAAGGCCCTAGCTCTCCTCCTCCTCACTATCCTGCATTGCATGCAGTCCCCTACAGAAGGGGAGTGCAAAGGTGTTGCACAAACTATGAAATCAGAATGGTGGGGCTTTGTACTTCCTATGTTTTTATGCTGCAGAAACGGATTACATACAGCACAGGGAAATGAAACTAATCTCCTATAGCCTCAGCACAGGAGATAGATCCCTGCTGGGGGATCTGATGGCAAAAAGTGTCAGCACCCAGTGAAACTGGTGGGAGTCTAGGGCATGCAAAATAAAAGAAACGTAGGACTGGCTCTGGAATATTCATTTAGAGCCCTTGACAACAGTGGGAATCCCTTCCTGGGTTCAGCTGTTCCAGACCAGACTGGAAATGCCAGCCAAAAAACAAAGCAAGGAGATGTTACTATTGCCCTTTATTAATTTAGACTTACTGTAATGTAAACAGATATGAAACCTGAGAAAGCAAAATCTCAGAGTGCACCTTGTGCTTTGAAGTTGTTTAAAAATTACCAGTCCTTTATAAGTACAATAGGCAGGAATTAGGGAGGGGAAAAAAACCCCCTGAAGATATTTCCTGGTTCCTGGAAGAAACACGACTTACTCAACTTGGACCAGGTCCAGATGCACACTGTCCCCTCCACATGAGGCTTTGCTTTTGGTAATGCTTTGTATCCATGTTTGCCATTTGGACTGGCAGCACCCTGAACAGCAGCAGCAGGCACAAAGAAAAGGTTGTATGGTGCAGATGGTGGCAAGCCAGGCTTGGCTAGGGGGCTGCAGACAGTCTTGAGCACTGCATGTGAGCGACAAAAGAGGAGGAGGATTGACCAAGATGGCTTGGTGGCTTGGCCCTCAACCAGAGATAATAAGACATCCTCTGTTTCTCTGCCGTTTTTCAGCTTTTTGATGGAAAAACCCCAGCTTTTACCCAAAATCCATTTGTGGTCAGTCTGCAAAGTCAACTGCTCTTTACAAGAAATTGCTATTCACTTATCAGCATGGTATTTCTGTGAAGTTCCTTTTTGGATATCATTTCCTCATGTTTGTGGTGCTGTAAATCTGGCTGCACACAAGGGCAGAAATATCCAAGCAGGCGGTTGCCAGAGTTCTTCCTCCAACACAGGAAGAACTCTGTAATCCTCCATTACAGGATCTGCTAGGCCAGGTTGCACTAGCAACCACCAAGTTTAGATTCTTGTCTGAGGCATCAGGCAATGCCACCTTCTCAAGAGACAAATTCAGAAATCCATTAATGATTCAGTGCTGGCTAAGAGGGAGAAAAATTCCTTTCTCCCTAAATAAATCAAATATTCAGCATCCCAGACCTATTTCCATCAAATTCCAGTTTTACCTCTGCTTTGTTCTTCACACACACTTCCCCACTCACATGATGGCACACCTTTCTAAATATTGGGTGAATTCTATCTAATGGGAGCCCACACTCTTAAAGAGTCTACCAAATCCCTTGTCCTTGTCATGCCACATGCCACAGGGCACAGCCCATGCCAACCTACAGCCAGAAGCCAGGCATGTTCAGCTGCCCTGGGGAGAAATCAGGTGAGGGAATGGATACTCCTATTGTCTTGCTTACAATTCAAACAGGATTTAAGATGTTGCAGGACCTCCCAAATAAGTGAATGCAGTCATTTTATGAAGGTGATGTTGAGCAGGTCAATTGGACTTGTGAAGAGCACAAAGCTTTGCAGGGAACAGAAATGCTTTGATGGCTTCAATGATGGTATAAAGGACTAGCTAAACCTATTCACACAGATTTTCCAGACAATCACAAGCTCTTAAATGTTTACTGAAACCAGTGCCAGCTGTCGAAGCCCTGTCCTAGTGAAATCAAGGCCTTCAGCCACTGCATCTCAGTTTCTCATTCATGAAAGAAGTGGCAGAGCCTGTAAAGCCTGGCCCTGGTAAAGGGCAAACACTAAGGGACTGAGGGACTAAAAAGCAGGTCCTGAGACTTGTCCCACCTTTCCTTGGGCTGGTGTGACATGTCTGCCAGCTGGTGCAGCTGGCTCTGACTGCCCTCTAGCGCAGGGATCAAACCTGCTGAATAATTTAAAAGATGGGGTTAGGTATGAATGTGGTTGAATTGTGAGCCAGCTCTTGCTCAAGTGTCACAAGTCTATGGCTGGCAAGGAGACTCCCAAGTTGTGTTCCAGGTGGCACATTGACCATGAATATGAGGCTACCAACATGCTTTATAACACTGCAGAACAACCAGCTGTGTCTGTTTTTGCAAACAGAAATCCTCATGCAAGTCGCAGGTAATTCAGTAAATTATCACCAAATCAGAAGCATCACATCATCATTTACATTTTAGAAGTGTCAGAAACAGCTTTTGGGGGTAATGTATCTAAGAGAATGCTTGGCTAGTTCAGTCTCTGTCTCACATGTTGGTGATTGACTACTAAACCAATTCATGAATCTTCTCACCTTACAGGAGGTTTTATAACTTTTCCATAAAAGAAGACAATATAGTTTCAAACTACTGAACTCTATGAAAGCTGGAGAAAAATATCCTTCTGTGCTACAGTGGAATTAATCACTCCATATAATTTTAAATAATCTTGATTTTTCTCTCATTGCTTCAGGCTTTAGACATTGTTAAGACAGAAAGCAGAGCAATCTCATAATTAGATTCAGCAACCACCTGCAATTAGATACAGAAAGATAAAATTACATTACTTGAGAGAAAAGATCTACTTACAGTGGTTCCACATAGACATCTGAACTATTTGTCTTCTTCTGTACACCTGGTGTATTCTGTCTATAATTCTTATCACGAGACAAATGAATTTGAATGAGCTGGGTCAGAATGACCACATTCTTGGAATCCACTTGATAGCTTCCTGTTGAAAAGAAGTATTATGAGGAGATGAAGTTAATAATGGGAATGATTCAGAAGAATGGAAATGGTCTATAAAGCTTTTCATCTTTTAAAAACTTTTGTGCCAGATTAGTTCACTCAAGATCATCCAGGACATGGTATTTTTTTCTCTGAGGGGCCAATATCTGGGCAAAATATGAGAAATTTTATAAATTTGTCCTGTAATCCTTAATAGATAGAACTTATTTCTAAAGCATGGTGCTAAGGAAGCACCATTAGACAGTCAGTGGTAGTAAGTGCCTTGGCTCTGTGGCTGCAGCCAACTCACATGAGATGTATTAATAGATCCTACGTGCCTCAAGCTCCCCAATACTCACTGATACACCCACTATTTACACAGCCTGCTGTCCATACCCAGATTTGGCTATATCCCTGTGAAGCTTCTCACTCTTTCCACATTTATCTATCCTAAACAAGCTAATAACCTGCAAACATTACCATCTCATACCCATCCCTCTTCCCAGCTCTTCTAATATATGTAAGTGGCATCTACCATGCTCTTACGTCACTAAAAGTCAGCCCAAAGTAATGTGGCCAAAAGTAATTTTAATTTCAACAACTTAATTAGATGACTGTACACTGTAAATTAATATCCTTCTCTGGTTCCTCGTGGAGGGTTTTCCAGATAAAACCACATCATTATAATGTGTAGGTATCAATTCAAGAACAGACACCATGGCACAGAATCTTATTAGGGCCAGTGCTGGAAGACACTGTCAGAAATCATTATCACTGCTGCACCTAATCTGTGACCTTTAGAAGATTTTACCTTCAAAGGCACTTTCTAACCAACAATAAACAGACCTGAGCAGCTCCTTCTGGTCACCTGAGTAACTACTTCTTTTGAGAGTAGTATTTGAACCAGTCCTGCTGGTGTATTGTTTGTGAGATCTCCACTAACTACAGTCAAATGATCAGGCTTCAGCAGCAGACCCAGGAGGAGAATCCCACATTCATAAATGTTTCTGGCACTATACAGCCAGATTTTCAAGTTAACAGCAGGAACATCTGCACACAGTTCAAATTCTCAGTAATAAAGATGTGCTGACTGCTTGGTGTGAATTCCCACTGGCTGAATACATAGACACAGGGTGGAGGTGAATGTTTACCACTGGGGCAGCAAATTGATACTGACTGACAGCAGAAAAATAAGAGGATTTCTTTGAACAGCTGTTTCTTAAAATGAATCTCATGACAAACACACAGGTCTGGTTAAATCTTTGTAGAATTAGACAAAATGATTGTCGAATAGCTGCTATTTTCAACCTTAGCTGGCTTATTTCCTCAGTTGCCTTGGGAAGAGTGTCAGTGTGCAAAATTATATATACAGGCATACTTGCTCTTCCTCTCTCTTCCAGAGGTATTCTTAGCAAGCACCTGCTGCAACTGCTCCTGCCATTGAGACACCAGGCTCATTTCAGACTGGGCTTTTCCTCCTTACAAATGCAGTCATACAACAGCATAAATTCAGCAGCTGTGTAACAATTAATTGTATTTGACAACAGCTGGAGCAGAAAGAGCATCTAAAAGATCAAACCACCAAACATTCATCTTCCTTAATGTAACAGGTAAATACACTGTAAATGGAGTTGGTGAAGTTGGAGCAGACCAGCTTGCATGCCTGAGAGCACAGTCTTGAGTGCACCACTGATCGCAGCTGAGCAAGTCTCTCTTAAGCCCTCCTTCAATGTTTTATTTCCACACTTTCCTACAGGGACACTGCCTAAGAAGTATGCATAAATTTCATGCCAAAATGTCTCTATCTAGCCTCAAATCAGAGTCATGGGATAAACTCACACTGGCCTCAGCAGAGTTTGCACAAGCCTTTCACATATCCTAACCTACTGCTGATAGTTGTTTGTCCCTAAATGACCCAGATGTCCCAGATGATAGCACATGAACAGTGTATCATATTCATCATAGTATGGAGCAATAAGTTGACTGTTCCTAAACTATCTGGAACTAGTAACTAGGAATGCAGAGATAAGCACAGCACACGGTACTTTCACAAGGGTGTAAGGGAGCTCCACGGACGAATGGGTACTGACCCCTCTCCTTTAGGCCCTGTTGAAAATTCCACAGCCTGTGAAACCCAGCCTGATCCCCTTTACTCTCAGAACCAGATATTGCTCTTCTGAAGTCAGCACAGAGCTATGGAATAGCTCAAGAAGAGGAATAAGTTAATATTATCTATTTTCTCAGTTACATGTTCTTATGCAGCAGTAAATGAAAGCTTGAAGGAACTTAGGTTTAGTGAAAAGAGAGCAAGATGACTGAAACTTATTGTAAGGTCAGAGCACGCACACAGGCTGTTACTCTGGGCTGCAAATGGTAGCTTCTTCCCGAGGTACCCTGCAGTAACATCTGCATGTGTCTAGATACGGGCAAGGAAGTGGTCTTCTATCATTACTGTTTCAGAACAATAGAACTAACAAGACACAACTGCTGTCCAATTGCAATTACTATTGTATAACACTGTGTAAGATAAAAGTTCCCCCCACCCCTGGCCTTCCCTAATATCATATTTAAGATTGAGGTTTTGTGAATCAGATAACCTTAAATTCAGTTTTCAAAGCAATATTGACCCTGCCCACCAGGGCTAGTCAGACAGCAGAATGTGCCAGACTATAATTCTAGCAAATAATTTGATGGTGTAATTTTGTCTCGCCTTTCACTTTAGGAATACACACACAAAAGCCAATGGGAACTCAAAAGCAGAACTCAAAGGAGAATTCTCTAATACTACTGTTTGAAAAGCTTGATTTATATCATTGATTAACTCACAGTTATTCTTTACAAGCCCAGTTCAAGTTCTTTCCATCAAATATATCTGCCTTTAGGTATTCAGTATATAATTTCTTCCCCATAACAGCAGGCAGTTCTAGCAGTCTTACAGTTCTAGCAATCTAGCAGTTCTTACTCCTCTGTGTTTTAATCACTTAACCATCACTGGGATCTTTAATATAGAACACTGTGGTTTTAAAGACGTCTCAGTCACATTGTAGGTACAGTGCAAGCGTGCTGTGAGGTTGAACAGCACAGTCACGAACCCTCCTCACTCCTCTGCTGGGCTAGGAAATGTGCAACCAAAATCCGTGCTACTTATTGCCCTGAAACTGTCCTGGAGTTCCACCTCCTCCAATATCTTGTAACTAAAAATGGAGCTCTTGCCTCACGCCAAAGAGGTCGCTAATTAAAATCAGTATTTTTAGACTATAGGTATACTCAGATACACTGCAATTGATACTATAAATATTTTGGGGTTTTATTTTCTTATACAATTAGTCTCTAGAAAAAGGACAGAAATTTCACCTTCACTGTAATGACAGCCCAACTTATGAAAATATATACTGGATATGAAACAGAGGAAAGAATGAATCAAATGGCATTCAATTACTTCAGTAGCTAGCTTTTCAGCTATATTAGTGAGTGATGGCAGAAACAACAAACTGCAAAGCAGCAACTGAGCAGCTGAATTTACTGCATCAGCTCCAACTACATTTTAAAGAAAATTTTATTTTCTCACTTTTTGCCTTCTATTTTTATTTTCCCTCCAAGCAAAGAAAGCATTTGTTGCAATTTCAGCCAAGGCTAGAGAGAAACTTCAGGGAAGAGAAGATGAGAGTGTTTGCAATTTCATCAAGTTCCTAATAGCTCAAGTGAGAAACATATCTATAACACCAGTGCTCTGGGTTTTCTCATAGATGCAGAAACCATGGGAAATTTCCTGTTCCCTCACGGATCTGCACAACACCTGCTCACCACCTCTTCACATGTCCTGATGTTGCGTATCGGATGTGCAAGGTACAGAAGGCACATGTGAGTCATCTTCTGAGTTGGAAAGGAATCTTAAAGGACTATAGAAGGCTACAAAAATGCTAAAATGCTGAAAATCAATGGAAGAGGAAAATCACACTACTTCACCATTTCTAAGACTCACAGCTTAACATGGCAAATGGGAAAATATTTTCTTTGCTGCACCGTCCAATACATTTCTTGCATTGCTGGCTGACACAGCTGTATGATATCCAGATATTTTCTTGATGCTGATGCACTCACTTTCATAAGACTTCTTGCAGAAAAAGGGTACAGCTCTTGAAAGTGTTTTGTAGATGGATGATGGATCACTTGATAGCTAAGAACTGAATACAGGTCTTTGAAACCTTGACTAATTATTAAATTATTGTACCCTCCTTCCCTTTCCATCCACAGGGTGCAGTTATTAAGTATCCACTCTGACTGAGAGTAGCCTAAGTAATGAAGAAGGATTTTGATCTGCGTACTTCTGCTTTTTTGTTGCCCTAAACTCATCAAATATCAAAATAAACTTGAGTAAGAAGGGTTCACTGGGTGGACAATTTTAATGCAAAACATTTGACACTGGAAGTAATTTCCTGCAATGGACCTTGTTTGTAAGCATTGCATCCAGTGAGATTTTGTGTGGCCTCCAGGAAGGTTGACCTGCTCTCTAAAGACAAAAGATGCAGTAAAGAGAACCAAAGAAGAAAATAATTTGAAATTCACAATAATCAATTAAGATGCCCTTGATAGCCATTCTAAGCAGCCAGAACTGCATTTTGCTTCACTGTACTTTTGCAGAGAAGATAGGTGCTTTTATAGGGAAGAATGCATAAATATTTCAGATGATAAGCTGCTTATGTTGTAGACTTCAATTTTCCTAGTGCAAACAAGAAAGCTGCTCTCAACCTTTAGCTTTTGTCTGTTATTCAGAAATATGTAAGCCCTGGACAGGAGCACATCTGGTGTCATTACAGGGAAGAAACTGAGGGTTGCTACAGTCAAACACAGCATTTTGCTGTGGGAGAGTTAAGCTGAATTCCTTTTCCTGTATATAGGTTACTGAACTACACAGGTCTTTGTTATTATATATAAAACTAGAATACAATTATCTGCACTCAGACTTATACATAACATTGTTTTTAAGTTACATGGGCTAGAAAAGAGATTTGGATAAATTTAGTAGCCTTACTGTAAACTGGTTACAACTTTGCTAGAGTATTGCAGGTTTAATGGAGACAAAGTTTAGTGACTTTTTAGTGAGTTCATGTAATTATAGGTCCTGTGAAAGGTAAAGAGACATCATGGTGAAGCCACACTGAAACTATTTGTCCACCAGACAGGGAAACTGGCAATCAGGCAGCCAAAGCTTCCCTTTCGGAATACCAGCCCCTGTGTCAGCTGAATTATCTATTTGGAGAGCTCTACCCCATCTACTCACTTGATCTTTTCCCCCTCCTCTGCCAGGTCCTTGGCAGACACTATT
This sequence comes from Melospiza georgiana, assembly GCF_028018845.1. Classification (NCBI taxonomy): domain Eukaryota; kingdom Metazoa; phylum Chordata; class Aves; order Passeriformes; family Passerellidae; genus Melospiza; species Melospiza georgiana. The sequence continues at coordinate 86,580,220 of NC_080431.1, forward strand.
TTGGGACACTATTGTTTTGCCAGGGCAGCCACCATCTCTGTGACTTCTATTGGTAGAAGATATCCTGCCCTGCACTCCTAGAAGAGGGCGCAGGTACTGATGAGGAACTCCCTTGCTTTCACTGCTGCCTAGAAAAATGTTTTCTGAATTTTATTTGGAATTAGGCATATGAAATCATCATAATCTAGGAATATGCTGATACTCATACTCCACTGTCAATTTACACTCCACTAGAGTGGAGCTCAAGCCCAAGTCCACATATGTATGTACAGAAAGGTACTGTACACCTCTATATAGTCAGCGCATCTAGCCCCATAAAAGTTGTTTTGGCTCAGAAGATCTGAGAAAATCCAGAATCATTTGTGTTTGCTTGGGAAGCCAGGGGACTCGAGCAAAAATGCTAAGTCTATCTAAGTAACTTTTAACCTGAAATCCACTCCCATGTGAATTACTGAAATTATGATATATATTGTTGCCAATAAAGAATTCCACAGCCATGTCTGCTGAGGAACTAGAAAAAAAAAGAAAATGATCCCTCCTTCAGACAGTCTCCTCCAGCTCCTTAGAGCTAACAGGTGTGGCAGAAGCCAGTGGAAAGGACATAACCAGCTTATTACAGACTCAAATCTAGTCTTAGTCTAGGATATAAATTTCATCCCCTAATTACTAAAATGCAGCCTTTTGGAGCTAGTTGGTATGATAAACATATTCTGCTCAAGTAGTTCCAAGCCACTGTTTTCTTCTACAGGCATAGCTATTTCAGTTGGAAGTGTGTTCTTTCTTCCCCCCTCGCCACATACTGAAATGGTTGTATTGGCATAATACACCTTTATACAAATATAACCTTCATTCACAATGGAGATCACAGAGCTTTAACTCCAGCATATTTAAAGCCTCTGCAATTTCTCTGTGTAGACAAACCACATAATTTCCAACACTTGGAGATTCATCCATCAGAGTTCTTGTGATTTGGCTTGTCACAGTTTTGGAGAGCTTCCCAAGACCCGCCGTCAGGAAATACTGTCTCAATATGCAGGATCCTCTGCTACAATCCCACTTCAGAAAAGCAGCCAGAAGTTACACACAGGTGCCCCTGGCCTTAAAGCCTACAGCCCTTTTGCTTCTCCTCCACAAAGCTGACCTGTACCTGCTCCAGCTATTCTCTCCCTCTCTTCTGTCCCTGAGGAGTTTGCTCTGCTCAGTCTGATGTTCCTGGGTCATAATCCATGTCTTAATATCCATCTCTGCAAGTTCAATGGCAGAAAGAAAAGATTCCACTCTTAATAACAACACTTCTCGGCAAGAAAAGATCCAACACTCTGCCCCTCCATGATCCTCTTACAGGCTTGTGTCTTCTCTGTCATGAGAAGCTGGAACACATTGCATCAGGCTTCAAAGATCAGACCGCTCGTGGAAGATGCTAAAATATCCTCTCAGCAGAGACAGAATTAGCCTAATTTGCAGTGCTGTTCATTATTTTGGAAAAGACAGTGAGTTCAGTCCCAATAGCTCAAAACTACTCCCACAAGCTCTGATCCTATAATCCTGGCCCTACAAGTGGCACTTTTCCTTCCTCCATGTATTGAGGAATCCTTTCCACAGCCTCAAGGAGGAGCTTGGCTGGGACAAATACTGAAAGCAAGTGGGCAGTCAATGACTTGAGCTCAGAAGCATCACTTTGAGTTGCTCCTTCACTTTTCAACTGGGGCTTAATTTATGAACCTTCCCTACTTAACTGTTGTAGTGTGTTTTTATACATTGTAATACTTCGAAGTAGTTTTGTTTTGTATCCCCGTACTTTTCCTAAACGGTTTATCCCAGACTATACCCCTCTCCCTTTGCCTGTGTAATCCCTCTCCCTGGATAGATCATCCCTAAATCCCCACCCTGGCTCTCTGTCAATCACTCAGCATCCCATCCCCTCCATCTAGAAGCTTCAGTCCAGGTTGTCGAGTGATTAGCCAGAGGCTAGGTGTCAGCCCCCCAAGCCTTGCCCCATACGGTGTCCTAAATGTCTATTCCTCAGTACCCATCCCTTAGGGTCACTTATTGGTTAGTAAAATGTTATCTACTTTTGGTTTCCACCTCCCTTTCAATGTAACCTTGGCACAGGAGACCCCTGAGGTGTAGGAGCTCCCCATAGCCCCTGAATAAAACCTTGGATTAACCCCTGCTAAGAGTGAGCCCTTTATCTTCTACCGATGTCTCTGGTGTCTCTCAAAGGCGACCAGCCTGGGTGCCCTCAGTCCCCTCGGGGCACGGGGAGCGTCTCCCCGCTGTTGGCCGTGTCGGGGACTCGGGACTGGCCGGGGATCCTGAGAGGCTCCCAGAGGGACAGAGACACTTAACTGCTACAAGATGACGGCAACAAGGATAGTGTGAGTTGAACAATTCCAAAGACAGAAAAACATCTCTCTGCATCACCCCAGAGGATTACAGAAAAGACCTAGAAATAAAGAAAACCCCACCTTTTCTTGATTCCTGGTATAAAAATTACATTTCTAGTGTTTCTCTTTTTTTTTCTGTGTGAAACTAACCACTCTTATCAGCTTCTCCTTGAAATGCTCAACCTCCTTATCTGGTTTTGTCAGACCCATCCCCCAAAAAATCCAAACAAACTCAACATGATATAGACTGTGTTGTATAGCTCATCCTAATCAAAGATTTCTGGCTAAAGAAAGAGAAATCCCCATAACAGGAGAAGTAAAAGTGTGATGTGTCCCAATAGAAGTGTGAGTGCGGAGGTGCACTGGGACATCAATGCCTTCAGAATCAGAAAATCACAGGTGCTGCTGGCTGTAATGAAAGAACACTGTTGAAAATAGAGCCATAAGAATATGATACAAGGGTTTATTGAGTGTCACAACAGCCTCCAGAAATGCTCTGCAAAGATATTTCACAGGGCACTGTATCAGGCTCTGAGGACAGCACTGAGTGACCCTCCACTGGGCACTTTGGCTTCAGTCAACAAGCCACACTTGGGGAAAGAATCATCTTTGGGGACATAATAAAGATAGTGATTTCAAAACTAGAAACATAACAGCTGTAGAACTAATTGCAGGCACAGCACAAACTGTTTAGAAGTCTAATTTTACATGTAAATGGCACTTAGGCTCTTAGATCATTCAGGTTAGAAAATTTCTCAGTGGACCATCTGGAATGTATAGGAGCAGTAGTCCTGGCTACACACTACAGACATTTTTGTTCTCCTGTAGAAACTCAGCTGCCTGGGAGCAGGATGTCTCTTGCTGCTCTATAAGGAGCAGCTGCCCATGACCCCACATTTCAGTGATGACCTCACGCTGGCTCTGTGCTGGTCATTTCTAGGGGACTATTCCCATTTTACCACATTGTAGAAAGGAGAATCTGTCTCACTGGAGATGAATGTGTGAGAACTTGCAACTGTGAGAGGATGCCACCATGTCCTGCCCCCTTCATCTTCTATGCCTGAGAGATCAGCCCTAAAGATGAATACCTGCTGAACAGCCTCCACCTCACATCGTGTATCATAATAAAAAACACTGGTGTTTTATTTGTGTTGCCAAATTAACAGAAATTATCATCAAAAAACTATCTTGGCAGTGTCTAATAATAAGCTTTTTAGAGGCCTATATTTTTTGCCATAGCTGCAACTCTTCAAAAATGTAATGCTTTGTTTTGACTTGACTAAGGGCTGGGGTGGGTAGGTGGGTGGTCTGGAATCCATATGGGCCCCTTTAAGCACCTTAGTCACAGCAGAAGCTTTGAGTTACCTCAACATCCTCTCTGTTTTTCCTGTTAGCAATGACAAAGCCTCAAATTGAGAATAAAAAATAAAATGTTCCAGTTTAACTAGTTACAAAACACTTTTACATAGCATTTCTCTTTCTAGAAATACTCAGCTTATGAGGTGTTTGCTGCCTCATAACTGATCTCTCTGACTAAGTTTTAGAAATAAATAGCTCAGCATGTTTCTTTAAGTTATTCTCTAATTGACACAAAATAATATTTTAGTTTATTTATTCCACTTTTCTGTGCTCCTGCTTGTTTGTTCTTTTAGAGTTCCACTTGTCAGTATTTGGACAGGAAACCTCAAAGAGAGCCCTGCTCAGGTGTTGAACCAATGTTCTCACATGGTATCTTGCAGCCGTGCACCTCTGAAGATGCTTTCTAATGCTCTCCAAAAGCAACGACAGAGCAGCTCTTTCCGAACGCCCTTTATAGAGTGTCACTATTGAAAATAGTGTACCTAAATAAAAATTCCTAGTACTTCCTCCCACCATGAATGTCCTAGCAGCATCTGCTTGACAGTTTTCTATTTCCTGAAGCAATTTGGTCTGTCATGGTGTCACATGGTATCCAACAGCTGCTGTCAACCAAGAAGTAGCTTCAGATACACAGTGGATGAAGTTTCTTCTGGGCAGCCCTGGAATCTTCACATTCTTGCAGTCCTGGAGAGGATTTCCTGTCCTACAGATGCATCACTTCCTTTTGATTCCTGCAGCCAAACTTGCCAGGCAGGCAGGATTTTAAGACTTCAGAATTACACACACACCATTTGGGAATGTTTGAGAACAAAATATGATTTACTTGGGTACAGTACAGCCACATTATTCATGCAAATCCACTGCCAAGGGAGTCTTGTCATAATATACCATCTATTTAGGAAAACAGAAATAAGGAAAAAAAGCCCACCCTTCTCATAACTGGTAAGACATCATAAATCCTGGGTTCCAACAGCATTTGGACCCCTACATCATAGGTCTGCTGATTTCATTATGCCTTCTATCTCTTTACTGAGACTTCTGTATTCCTGCCAAGTGTTGTTTCTGTGTCCTTCTCTTCAGGCTTGGATGACTGCACTCCTCTCCCTTTTTTCAGGTCACCCCAGTGCTCTCTGCACTGCCAGCTCTCAAGTGCACCAAGGTGAGACAGAAAAACACCAGAAATATCAGAAAATGGGCCCAGAAAAACACTAGCATGAAAATGGTGTGGATGGCTGTAACTTGACTTAAGCACACACCAAAATGACCATTTAAATCTTTACTCATATATCCTTTAGGCCACAAATGAGCTTTGTCTCACTGGTAGAGCCTCTTTAATATAATTTTGTTTTCTGCTGGTGTTTCTAAGGTTGCAGACAATATGAAATGCAAGAGATACTGTTGTTATTATTGTGCTGCAGCCTGGGAGGTGTGGAAAGAAGCCACCAGTGTCACCACTTGGTTCTGATTACAACTTGTGTGGATGCTCTCACGATGGAGACTGACTGTGGTGCCAGATAGTCTGGGGAATAGGGTGCAGTGGGCTTTTAAGATAAATGCTTTTAATTTAAATAATTTTTAATTTCTTTCTTGATAATGAGTCAAGTCTTCTAGCTGAGCAGCATCTATTGTTGTTGTCCAATTGATCTGATTTCGTTTTGCAGACTGCACAGGAGCCAGGATCTGGGTTCCTGGTAGATATGGAGTATTTGACATGGTGCCTGACCATCTACAGTGACTTCTGCACAAGCAGGGAAACAAGAGAAACCCTGCCTTGACTATATTATGAAATAGGAGGGCGTCACAGGGATAACACACACACACACACACACACACACACACACACACACACACACACACACACACACACACACAGGACATACTACATACAATTTTTTTTGCACCCATACTATTCTGGACAGTCCCTCCTATTAATTACATTACCATACACTTCATGTTGCAAGGAAGGAGAAAGCAACAGGTTTCATCAGCCTTGCGTTCAGAGGCTGATATGTTTCTATCCAGAGCCAGATGGAAAGTGGAAAAGGAGCATCTGAGAACCTACATGAAGAATCAGTAATAACACAGCAGTCAACTTGCCCTTGCATCAAGGCCAGCTGAGGTTTCCTCACTGTGCTAGCAACACTAATAAAGGCTCTGCTGGGCCAAGTATCCTGGCATATCCATGTCCTAGCTGCACGCCTCCACTGTCAGCAGCACTTTGGTCTTGCCCCTCTTTGGTCTTGCTCATGGCTGAGCACTGCAGCTTCAGCAGGAGAATGGGCTCCTGGCAGGTTGTAGCAGGTGAGGACACACCTGCTGGCTGCTCCGGGAGGCTTGGAGGGGCCAGACACCGTGAGACTTCCTAGATGCTCTCTAGGTTTGCAGACTGGATTTGTGAGGCACAGCAGACAGAGCCAGGACCCAAGCCACGTGTGTGGCTGCTGTTCTGCAATTGTATTTCCATACTGTGTACTGTGGCCTGAAATAGCCATGGGGTGCTTTCAAAGTGAAAGCTCTTTAGTGTTATTAATGAATTATGGTAAAAGCAGGAGTAAATAGAGTTGCTTATTTAGTCACAAAGTGTTTTAAGGTCTGATTGGTTTTGATGCTGTGGTCAAACATTAATTGGGTTTGGACATTGTTGCTTGTCTGGAGAGCAAAGTAAAACACCTGGAAAACACCTGGATGTGTGGAGCAATGTCATTGTGCATTACCAGGGGATCTGTAGGAGTCAGAGGCAAAGGTGCAGCACAATTTCTGACATGTTGTCATAGCATACCACAACATTTTAAGGCTTTTTAAAATTGAGAGGTGTGCTAATGGAAGTGCCAGAACACATGTGCAATCCCAGTGTGATCCATTCAGATGATGGAATAGATTTATCTATTGAGATTGCCTAATTCTAAGAATCCCTCAGCTTCGCTTCCATTAGTGAGTTACCTTTGTGAAGCTTTTCACTTGTTTTGGCCACTCTATTTCAAAGTAAACAGCTTTTTGGAAAAAAATGCCCACAAAGAAAGTAACCTGATAGTTTGTATCACGCATTTGCCTAAGTTATCTTAAAATGCTGCAGAAAATTTATTACACAAATACACCAGCTACTATCAATCTTCCCATTTCAGAATCTCTGAAAAACACAATCTGTTTAAAAATCACAAATTAGGCAACTAGTAATGATGGCATTCACTTAAAACTATTCTTTCCAAATTATTTAATTTTTTTCCTGGCTTTTAAACCTCCAACTTTCATGTTTTAAAATTCTTCTCAACAACCGTCAGGGGAAGTTACACTAACTAAATAAAAAGAAACCTGAACTTTGGTTAAGCCCATAACTCTGACATAGAACCTCTGACTACTGAGAAACTTCCAATAAAACAAAGAAATATGATGGTAATTACCACAGCTCTTGAGGAACCTCACACACACAGAGAATTCTCTGAGTGGGAAGAATCAGCGAGTGGCTGGCTTAAGTGAAAGACTGAAGTGAAGACTGAAGCTTCATACTACACCTAAGCCAGCACCAAGCTTCAGACTGGCCTAGAAAAACAACAGGAAGAGCCTGTAAAGCTATTTCCTGATGAAGGAAGACCCTGTCCTTCTGGGCTTAGGATATCTCTGTAAAGCTGCTTCATACCCTAAATCTGCCTTTGCTGTCAGCGAGATATACCTGAAATCACATAGCTTTGTAGGGATTATTCAAATGAGAGAAAAGAGTTTAAGGAATTCAAAGCATTGAAAAAATGCCACTCTTTATAAGCGTGTTTGAGAAAACAGTATGGTTTTAGTTTGCTCTGGTATTCAGGGTTTAAAAGAAGAGAACTGAGCCTTAACATTTTTTCCCAATCCAGACCAAAAGGTAAAAGGAATGTATAAGATATTCCTTTCCAAGGCCTACCAGGTGGGCCACAGATACATCTTTCAAGGTATGCTTCAAGGTACACGTGGCTCAACAATTGCATCTCCACAGGCCACTAAAAATCTGTCTTTTTACCTCTTCTCAATTTTTTGTCTTTTCATAACTTCATTCCTTCACCCCATTCTCTCAAACCTTCTCATCCCTACTCCTTTTCTCCATTCATTTTCTTTACAAGATCTTTGTTGTCCTCCCTCTAGTTTTGCCCTCACAGTTCCCCTTGTCCCATCCCACAGCACTAATTCTGCTCAGGGTATAGAAGAATTGACCCAGATTTAGATACTGAAGCAGGAACCTTCAGGGTCACAGCTTTAGGCTGCTTTTTTTTTGTTACCCTTCATACAGGTCTTTACCCTTTTGTTGATTTCTTTTGACATCAAGTCCTCCTCAATAGCTGATTTAGCTTGGAATGATATGGCCCAAGAACAGCCTACTAACAGGTGAGTCCTACTGGGGAAACACCTCTTTTTCATGGACACATATTCTCCCCTCATCTCCCACCTGATTTCTGAGTGCAGTCAGTCTTGAAGAAGTGGCTTCTGATTCTTTAGACACCTCCCTATACAATTATAAGAATTTTATATATAATTTCCAAAACAGACATTGCTTTGCTGCCATCAACTCCTTCCCAAATACTGTTGGGCATTTGGCACTTCTGTGGCCTTTCAACTGATGGCCCATAAGCCTTCTGTATTGAGGGTTATATAACTTGATTTAACTTTTCCCCTCAGATCTGTGTCAGCAGAACTGAGAGCACATCTCAACATCCTGGATAAGGTACACAAAGTAGGTTAACTCTTTGCCTTCACTTACAATGCAGCATCTGACAGGGAATGTTTAGCACCTGGTGTTCATCCTTTTGAGGCTGGGGTAGTTATTTGTAGCTCAGAGCAGAGAGTTCACACTCTGTGCCAGCCCTTGCTGAGTCAAAATGCACCAACAGAACAGGACCAACAGGCAGCTGTCAGAATCAGTGCATTGCCCATGCATGCACCACTCCACAGGCTCCACTCCTGTTCCTGCTTAGGGATATCATTATAGCACCTAAGGGCTCACCCAGAGTTAAGGGCTAACTGTGCTGGATAACACACAAATGAGGATAAAAAATGAAGTCCGTGGCACAAAAAGTCGAACACTGACACAGTTAGACAAAAGAACAAGAAACCATTATCTTCCCCAGATCAAAACCAGGAACTGAAACAGTAGCTGTGACTTGTCAAGGTCACTCAAGAATTGAGCAACAGAGATTGGAAGAGAAATTTTTATTTCTCTGAGTCACAGCTCAGTGTCTCAGTCACAAGACCATCCCTCACCTCTCGCCATTTTCCCAAGGGAGGAACATGTCATTCCTATTTGCTTACCTAGCAGCAGTCCTAGCTACAGGCATAGCGTCTTCCTAAGTGAGCAGAGTACCAGCAAGGGTGGAGTCTGAAGCAATAGGGACACATGAGCACTTGCCTCTCTGCTGGAGGCATATGACACAGCTGGTGAGCATTAGAAAGGCTGCCTGATTCCTGTAGCACCCTCAGATTTCATGCCCCATAAAGCTGATGCAGACAAGGAGAATTTGCAGCCCGATCCCCCTCAGATTAGGTTTCTGAACATTTCTTTTATGGCATGTGGAGAGAATCTGAAGGAGAATTCAACAGCACAGATATTTTCCTGGCAAGGGAAGAGCTCTCAAGTGGTCCCAGAATAAACTTCATGACTTGGGAATGAACACTATGTGCTGACAATGTCATCAGTTCATGTCTTTAAAGGCCAGCTTTTCAGGACAGCTTTTCTTGGTGCCCACTGTAAGGCAATGATCCAGCCATATTTTCTGGAATGAATGCAAGGGGTTAAATGGGCCACCTCCATGGGCTGCTTCTGTGGGCATGCATGCTCATCTCCATGCACACCAAGGGATGGAAAGCAATAACTTGTGAGAAGCAGGTGTGAACTGGATTTTTCAGGTAGGACCAGTCCTGCTGGCTCCCCTCACAAACCTGAAATCTCACTGCAGGAGGAATGGAGGGGAAAGGGAATCATTGGGACACATTCTGCAGAGGAATTGCAACAAACACAGAGACATGGTTTAGGCTGATATAGCATATCTTGAGAGATTAGGAAAGGCCCTAAAAATACCTAAAATAGTCACATTATGAAAAAGCAGTAACTCATATTGATTCCTTGCAGAAGATGGACAGGGATCTAGATGGGAAGAAGGTACTGGTCAGATGGATGTTATGGGATGCCTGCTGGCTAAGAAACAGTGTGGAGGATTAAAAAAGGTTATCTAATGAAAGTAGATGCAGGGGTAAAATTCTGGCTCTGCTGAAATCCAAGACAGGAAAAGATTTCAGGGGAGTCTTCGTTTGGCTGGGGAGATTTGCCGTGCTTGCAAGCCTGCAGGCATTGTTTTTGCTCATAGTCACAGCATGGTGCATGTGTGGTCCTGCCATGAATTTGAATGCCATCTAGGCTAGTTTATGAGGAAAACTGCTGGTTACAAAGTACAAACTTCTAGTTATATCACACACCCTATCTTCAAAACCTTTCAAACCTTGGGAGTGTTTTTGGCTTCAGGCAGGAAAGCTGAGCAAGCAAAGACTTCCCTGTCCCTCCATGTGGTCCCACAAATGGTTTCTTAAATATCTTGAAACAAAGTTGTTTTTCTGCATGAAACTTGGTCCTTTCAAGACCAAGTTTCATGACCTGCACTTCAACTGTAACAGCAGTTTCACTTCTCATTCCTAGCAGGTCCCAGGCAGACACTGTGCAGTAGAAGCAATAGTTTGGGAACTACAGCTTGGGGATGAGTGACTGGAAAGATGACTGGTGGAAAAGGACCCAGGCTTGTTGGCTGACAGGGGCTGAACATGAACCAGTGTGTGCACAGGTGGCCAATGACACCAACAGCATCCTGGCCGTATTAATGACAGTGTGGCCAGCAGGACCAGGGCAGGAATTGCTCCCCTCAACCAGTGTACCCTCCTGGTAGGCCTGCAGCTCAAATCCTGGGTTCAGCTTTGGGCTCCTCACTACAAGAAAACATTGAAGTGCTGGAGTGTGTCCAGAGAAGAGTGGTGGAGCTGGGAGGCTCAGAGGGGACCTTAGTGCTCTCTACAACTGCCTGAAGGGAGGCTGTAGCCAGGTAGGGGTCAAACTCTTCTCCCAAGTAACCAGCAACAAGACGAGAGAAAATGGCCTCAAGTTGCACCAGGGGAGTTTTAGATTGGATATTAGGAAAAATCTCTTCACCGAAAGGGTTGTTAAGTATTGGAACAGGCTTGCCAGGGAAAGTTCTTGAGTCTTCACCCATGGAGGTGTTTAAAATATGTGTAGATGTGGTGCTTAGGGACTTGGTTTAGTGTCGTACTTGGCAGTGTGAGGTTAATAGTTGGTCTTGATGATCCCAAAAGTCTTTTCCAGCCTAAACAATTCTATGATTCTAACCAGTGTCAATCTGCAGAGATGTTCCTGGGCTCAGGACATTTTCTGACAGCGGGAGAGCAGAAGCAGCCACATAGCAAGACAGGTTTTTTTGAACAAGGAGCCCTACATAGTTCCTGGCCTTGTCAAGTCAGAGCTCCAAGTTCATGACCATTTTTCCTTCTTGCAGAGGGAAGAGGAGTAAAGACATTATTTCTGTCTTACATCTGCCTCCAAGTTTAGGAACAAATCAGTAATAGCAATCAAAGCTACACGCAAAAAGCTGGTGACAGCTTGGGTAGGTTTTGTAATTGACATAGCAAAATCTCTGTGAGGTCTCCCCACTGAGATTCTCTTTCACCCTTGCAGGTTCTTCCACCTGGTGTGAAGCAGAGCAGGAGAGCACAACAGAGCATGACTACAGACAGATGTATATAGATGTTGTATCTGCCTTGAGCCGACACAACCTTTACTGCAGTTCAGTTCACCACTTTCCCTTCCTTTTCCTCATGCTGTATCCCCCTACTGTAAGCTGATGCATTGCCACATCACCACATACTTATTAAACCCTGTCATGACAGTCCCAGAGCCAGTTAATTCCCACAGGTACTCTAATCACAGGCCATAGAAAGGGTAGCAGGAAACCAGCAACTGGAGACAATTAATGAAGAAGGGGATGTGACAATTAGGCAGCCTGATGACAAAGGCCAAGCAGGGACACAGGCTGGGGAAGAGAGGATTGCATGACAGGAACATTGCTTGTGACCACCAGACCACAGGGTTAAACTCTCTGGCTGTTACCATGATGTGATGCCTCAGAAAAGAGGGCATGAGTCCACGTCAGTCATTCACATACCAGGGAAGAAGAACCTCCCTGAACAAAGCAAAAAGGGTTGCAAAGGAGCAGCTGGTATATATGAAGTGGCCTTCCCTTTAATTATCTTGCCAATAGGATAACTCTTCAAAAGGTAAGAGAGAGGTGTGGTGGTAGAGATAGTAAGATATGAGCCCCCAAGTTCACTGTAGTGTGTGAGCTCCTTAGCTGGAAGAGAGGATGGAGAGAAAAGGGGGACAGATCTTTGGTCCCAGTTTTGTCATAGAGTCTGTGGTGCAAAGCAGGCAGAAAACTGACTGAAAGAATTGTACTGAGGCAGAGTATAGCAGTGCTCCTCAGCAATTCAGTCTTTATTAAAAAAAAAAAATCAAACCAGACACTGCTTTTCCTTTATAATCAACCAAAAAATAGACTAAAAATTGGTATGTGCCTTTATTTCCCCCTTTCTGTTTATATAAATTAAATAGCATTTTCTTTCTCCTTCTCCTTTTTCTCATTTCTTGCAAGGAGGAATGTAGGTGTGTTTTCTTTTGGTGTGTATTTTCACAGTATTTTGTAGAAAACCTTTAATGCCTTACCAAGCACCTGTCATCTTTGACAGCAAGTTCATAAGCACTAACATGAAACACACAGCTTTATGTCTCTTGCTTCTCTTGCTATTTAGAAGCACAAGAGGGGAGAGCACACCTCAATCTCTGGCCACTATATCAGCGTCCAAGGGAGATATATCTGTGGCACAGGTAGCACAAACCCTAAACTCCTTTATTAAAATTTTATGTAATGTATTTAATGTAAATAAAATCCTTTATTTACATTACCTTTGGATCCATTTTAATGTTTTTGCAGGGTAACATTAGCTGGATAAAATTTTAGCTCATGTCACCTTGCCCTCACACTTCTCTGAGACAAATATTTACTTGATTCATCTGAAGATCTGGTTCATTAAGATTAATAATTTATCAAAATATATAATGACACTGACCACATTTATGTGTAATTAAGTAATTTTCCTTGTACACAATTGCTGCAAGCGCACCGAAGTTACATCCATATAAATGGAACAGTAACACAATGATTGTGGAAGGCAAGAATCTGTACCTGGCTCTACAGTCAGATATCATTTTCACTATATCACGGTTGGTTTTGAGACTCCCTACTTGGAAAGACACATGTATTATGAGAAAGGTCTCCATTTTCATCACAATTGAAACACATAAAAGTTCTGATAGTTCAGAGAAAAAAACACAGCTCACCCAAAGAGCTGCAGTAGCACTGCCAAACCCCTTTCACACTGTACATAAGTTTTGATTCTGAGGAATTCTTTCTTCTCTGACAACTCTTTTTTCTCCTCTGTGCGTTGTAGTGATGGGAGTTGAATGTGGCTCATTGGCTCGTGTAACAGCATGAGAGGTTTGTGTCCCAACCTCTGTGGTGCCACTGTTTGCCAGATGGTCTGCAGTGCAACACAAATTACACTCACCAGCTGTGCCTGGTATGGGAGGGGTGGCAAAGGGTAGACAGCAAATGGAATGCTGCAGAAAAAAACACAGAGCAAAAGCTGCTAGCTGAAGGGACCAGGAGGTGGGAATTAATTGCGTGAGTTTTGCCCGTGATGAGCAAGATCTTCTAAGTCTGTCATATAAGTTTCTATCCACTGTATAAACCAAAAATCTTATCCAGGACTCTCCCAAAGCCCTCTTTCCATTTGTACATGTATATTGTCTCAGCTGGAGTCATAATAACTCCTTTTTTCTGTGTTCATCCTAGCACCACTGCATTGTTGCTGCAGTGATCTACAACTGTGATAACCATGAGTGACGGATGGAGCAACAAGAAAATCATGGGAAATCAGAGGGCAGAGGCTTGCAGCAGGGTACCTCAGCCATGTGCTTCAGCTGACAAGGAGAAGAGAGTGAAGAGGACATTAATGATCTTGAATGAAGCAAACTAAAATGGAAGGCGAAAATGAAACAGAAGAAAGGTTGCAGAGACATTGACTTTATGGTGAGGCAGGGAGTAGTGACTTGGTAGACAATTTGTTTTACTGTAGACTTCCCAAACAGTTCTAGCCAAGTCATCCCACCAGTGTGAACATAAGTTTATCTTCTGTAAAAAGCTTCTGAGAGAGGAACAGTCACAAAATGTCATGGGCCATGGTGAGTATAAAACAGAATGGCAACCACCTTCTAAATGATAAAAACCAGGCTGAACAACAACCAGAAAAAAAAAAAAAAAGGTTTTATCTGAACATTCTCAACAAAGCTGCAGTTCCTGGAGGAAAGCAAACAGAAACAGACAGTGAGAAAGTTGAATCCATTTCTGCTTGTGTCTATGATGGATCTATACCCAATATATGCAGTTATTATACTTTCAGGAAGGTCTTTTATCTCATTTGTTGGCATCAGCATTGCAGGGCTTATCCCCAGTTGGCAAACGTGGTGGTATCACATGTCCTCCAGCATCAGGGAAGGACAACAGCTTTCTGCTGAAATTGTGTTTTCCTTTCCCTGCTGTCATTCTCCTCCCACCAGGTGTTTTCTCTGAATCATTGCTTTGCACGTTAAGTTCTACTGATGGCTGAAAGCACAGACTTTAATTTAGGTAAAGTGGAAAAGACCTCTTGGATATGGATGGTGCCAAACTGATTTGTGATTAGGCAAATATAGCCCTGGAAGCCTCTCTAGTCACTGAGTGCTATCACAGGAAGCCACAGAACAAAATGTCTTTCATTTGAGTGAAATATTTTTAAAGCATTTGGCCTCTTTCCTTGCCTCTCCCATCAGAGACTGTTTCTAAACCTGATTTCTCTGATGGCTAGAAGTTTTCTTTAAATTTCTAGAGTAAATTTCTTTATGGTCAGTTTAGACTCAGTTGCTCTTGGGATGTCCTTCAGCAGTAATATCTGATTTTTACACTCCAAAAGGTTTATAGAGAGGAAATCTAGCCCCTCTTATCCTTCACCTTCCTGGCTGTAAAAGCCAGTCTCCCTTCGTCTCTCTACACAGGCTATGAGCCTCCCTAGCCCTGCTCACACGTGCTCACTCTTCTCTTCACGAACCCCCACTGAAACTTACCTTTCTAGGAAGTGGGCAACAAGAGTTTTACTCCATTTTTCAGATGAGATCTCTCCTGAGTCCTGCATACCAATAATCACTCTTCCTTCTCTTTCTGGATATGTCGTAGGATATTATTCGTCCTTACACACTTGAAACCTTTTGGGGCTCACAGTCACTGTGCAATGACAGTGTGGTATATTATTAAGAGCAAGTTTTTATCATTCTCTGGCATTTCCAGCTGTTGAGCCACAACAGTGTTGTGTTACAGATGCTGATACATTTCTGCATATTAAAGCTAAGGCACTAGGAAAGCCAGCTACTGAATTCCACTCTTCCAAACTGATGCCTTCCCTTTCTGCACAACCTGACTTTGTCTCCCCATCAGCCAGTTCTTTATCTATCTTCTAACTTTTTCATAACCTCTATTTTAGATATTAATTTCACTTATGACACCATGCCAACTACCTTATTGTAGTCTGGACAGGAAAGATCTCTATCATTTCTCCAATCCAAAATAGTTGTTTTATCAAAGAGAAATATCGAGTTATTCTGGCATGCTCTGCCTTTGATAAACTAATATTGCATTGCTCCTCACTGTTCATTTGCCCCTGTGGTTTTTTTTTTTAATTATTCCCTCCTACAGATTAGCTCTAAACCTGTAGGCACTGTGGCGGTCAGAAGAATGGGTCTGCATTTCCCTAGATTACACTTTTTTCCTGTTCTTAGAGATAACAGAAGCACTGCATCTGTTACTCTGCAGTCAGACAGTGCCAGCACCAACTTGACAGATTAATTAAAAATCCGCCCTGTAAGATTTGGCATTTCATATGCCAGCTATCTCAATATTCTGAGATATTCTGGTCCCTGTGACTGGAGCTGATCAAGATGCTTACGTTCCTGTTTCATCTCAAATACAGTAATTTCCTTTTCTGTACACACAGTGTTTGCTCCATATTCTCCTTTGTCAGAATTATTGAAAATTGAAGTTTTACTCATTTAATTTTTGGTGTCCTTGGGTCACAATGAGGATCCCCTCATTTTTTCCCCTAGCATGCACAGGTGCTTTCCACATTATGTCACAAAGGAATAATTTTTGTTTCTTTTACTCATCTTTGCAAGATCTACCTCAGGCTGGTGTTTAATCATTCTTAATTAACTTTTACTGTTTTAACCCTCCTGCTCAACAGCACACAGCAATCCTTGCAGCGACCTGCTACTTTTTTCTGGTGCAACCTGTGCTTTCTGACCTACATCACTCTAAAGGTCCACTGACAGAATTAGTTTGGAGCCACTGGAAAAGAGAAGTTAGAGGAACTTGCCTGAGTTTAACATCAGCCATGTTCTAAACTATTAAGAATTAAATGTATTTAACAAGTGTGTGAAGATATGCCCTAAGTCCTTCACTGAGATTTAAATGAAGGCATTTCTGCCAACGACCCAGTTGCTCTGGGTCAGGAAGAAAGAAGCATTTTTCTTTCCTTGCCTATTCTACATGTTCACTTATTTTGTAGATTGTGTCTTTTGTATTTTTAGAAGTGAATGTTGCTAAGGCAACCAAACTAGCTGAACATTTTGTTTCCCTGAGAACAATACATGTTTAAATATTCAGGCAATTTTCCATTGTTCGGCAGAAATGGTGAGATCAGTCAGATTATCCAGACCAGATGAGAGGAGTTTAGGTTGGCCTTCTCTTACATGTAAAAGCCTTCAGTGTGCTGACAGCCGTCCAACAGCTCCATCCAAGGAGGAGCAATACACGGCAGACACATAGACTGCCCTCATAAATGGGGGAAATGTTTTGGGTTATTTCCTTCTATTACACTCCCTACAATAAATTAAAGCATGTGTATATTTCCGAGTAGAGGAGTTACACTCAGCCCTGTGTTGATGCTGACACAGTGCCTGCTCCTGCTCTGAAAGCACAGCATCAGATAATGATACTATCTACAGATCAGAAACGACAAAGAAGAGATCTAGCCACTTTATCACATCCTTCCCTCTTGTCAAATCCATGACTTCTGGGCACATTTCAAGCATCTGGAAAAGATTTACACAGCAATCTTCCAGCTGCTTCCTGATATGCCCAAAGCTGGGCTGGTGATGGGATCCTGCATGTGATTCCCACCTGTACACAGCTCACCAGCCTGGCTTTCTGGCTGACTTTGCACCAGAGCAGATTCCAGAGGGGCTAGCACAGCCCATCCTACTGGCTGATCTTTGATGGCAGGAACTCCCACGTTGTAAGTGGTGTTGAGCAAAGAGCAGTGCTCATGCCCTGCCAGAGAACCACGCACTGAGACTGAGATATCTTGAAGCCAGCTTCTGACATGAATATTTGGTAGGGTGATCACTAAGTGTGCTTAGTTTCACTTTTCCCTCTGGCATTGTGAGATGGCTAAAACTATAAAAACCTGAAGAAAATATGATTCTAGCTTAAAAATGTTTTGCAAAGACGTGCCAAATATTATTGTAATGCTGAAAATACCAGGAAGGGAGGGGTAAATAGAAGAAATAAAAGAGATTGAAAGTGTGAAAAGCAGTCAGCATGAGATGCTGCGAAAGGCATAGAGGTACAAAATCCATGGCACAGCAAGAAAGGGGATGATCCAGAAGGAGGGAGTAGACTGATACTAGCGGATGGAAGGTACAGAGGAGAGTCACAGTGGGAAGTTAAGTGAGGAATGCAGAACTGAAGCTGTCAGTGACAGCAGAGATGCTGCACAGTGGAGCAGGCACTCCTCCACTGAGTGACACACAGCACACGCCTGACTGACGAGTGTTACTATGAGATGGAGCTACTGATCCTTTCCAATATCTAGCTCTGGAAATGTGCTACTCCCTCTCCCTTCTACATATCTTTCCAGGAGACAGGAAGAATAGAGAATTAACACTGGATTGCAAGTCATCCATCTAAAAAGAGAACTTAAGTAATCACTTGTTTTTCATAATTTGGTAGTTTCTGTGTGCATATCTGTGCTCTTCTCTTTCTCTTTTTAAAAGTGAAGCACATCACCTGGAGCATTCCTATACTTTGGCCTAACAACTAACCAGTGCAAAGAGGCTTATGCTGTGCAAAGAACAATGGGAAAGTTGTCTGGGTTATCTAGGCCAGATCCAAGCACACCAAACAGTAAGAGAAGTGTCCTAGGACTGCCCAGGATACTGGGTTGAAATGGCAGTATTAGTTTTCAGGAAACTAGCTGATTCCTAGGATGATGGACAGCTAGGAAGAGCCTGAATAACTAGAAAAGGCCATGAATCCTGGGTTAGCTTGGAATCTGTGGGTTCCATCAAAGAGCCATACAAGCCATACAAGTCATAGAACACCTAGCCCTAAGACAAGCTAGCCTGTTTGGCTAGCCTCATCATTTTTCCTGAAAGACAAGAATAACAAGACAAGAAAAGACAAGAAAAGACAAGAAGACAAGATTAGATGTGGCCCAGAATGGACATATAAGCTGCACCAAGGGAAATTTAGGTTGGATGTTAGGAAAAAGTTTTTTACTGAAAGAGTGATAAAGTACTGGAATGGCCTGTCCAGGGAGGTGGTGGAGTCACCATGCCTGGATGTGTTTAAAAAAAGAGTGGATGTGGCACTCGGTGCCATGATTTAGTTGAGGTATTAGGGCTGGGTAGGACTTGATGACCTTAAAGCTCTCTCCCAACCTAGTGATTCTGTGATTCTGTGATATCACATCATGTGCAATTAAACTGCTGCCAAAAGCATTGTTTGGGATGATTTCCTTTGTTTCTCCTTTACAGCCCTCACTGTCCCTGCAGACTGGCCTGCCTACCTGACTATCTCCTCAAGCCCAGGACTTGGCCAAGCTGGAGGACCAGGAGGACAATCAAAGTCCAAAACAGGGCTCGTGGGTGAACAAGCTCTTTAGTCAGAGACAAGGGTCTAGCAGAACCTTAGAACTTGGCAAATAAAAAGATGGAACTTTTGGCAGAATGGCAGAATAAAGGTCTAGGAATGGGGCAGACTGGTGCAACCTAGGCTCACAGTTAGCGAGGTTGGTGAGAGTCATGAGCCTTCACACTACAATACCTCTGACTGCAAAAAAATGTGATAGTTTCAACTTTTGCCCTGGTCTAAAAAACTTTGGTGCAATCAGGGCATGGAGCACCTGAGCTTAACGTTCTCCTGGGGCAGCCGATTGTAGGGAATGATGGAGGGGGAAAAAGAAGTGGGAATTACAGCTCAGAGTGCACTTGGAAAGGATACCAAAGGGACAAGGAGCAAAGGGGAAATACAAGGTGTGCTTGCTCTCAGTGCAGCCTATTCTTGGAGCATCAGCAAACAACAAATCATTTGTTTCATTTAGTTCAATACAACACCTACTGATTCATTAAATGTCAGTGTCTTTGCCCATGCCAGGTGTTACCTATAAATAATTCTGTCACCCAACTACACCATGTGCCAAAAAAGGGAAGACTGAGCATAACAGGACCAAAACCCAGAAGAGATCATTTTAATTTAAGAAAGAGCACCTACTATGTAAATAATCACTACTTGATCACCACAGGAGAAAGAAAGGGGAAGGTCCCACAGCACTACCGTTGGACCACAGCCAAACAATGGTGCATCCACAGTGCCAGCTGTGCCACACATCTGCAGTGAGTCTCTCTGGGGCAAGAGCAAGAAGACCAGGGATATTGCTGCACAGTTTACTGTATGCTTCCCAGAACCTGGCCTAAGACAGGATTATTTTAAGACCTGGCACTACCAGTGATATTACTCATATCACTTTGAGAAAATCACTTGCCCTTCATCTGTCTCAGTTTCTTCACCTGTGAAACAGAACCTGAGAGTGGCTTTGCAATGTATGACTGCTTTTCTGGCTCTGGCTTCCCCACCTGCTCAACAGCTGTGGCACGCCAGTCTGCAGGTGCATCTGCTTTGTGTACCTTTAAGGGAGGCAGCTCTTGCTGTAAGACACCATGGCTGTATGAATATAGGAGCAGAGTAGTCAGTGTTACTGTTATTATTACAGACAGCATTTCTCTGTAAATGTTATTATAGCCTAGAGAAGGCAGTCAGTGCAGATATGGAAGCCATGCACACCTACCACTTTCAAATCCTATTTGTGTTTGTAAATGTGAACTCACTGCAAGGTGATTTACTCCTACCTTTCAGTAAGCCAGATAAAATACCCTCTCTGAATACCCCATAAAAAATATCTGAATAGTTCTTTTGTGACCACTCCCCAGTGTAGCCACCCCCTGACAAGGCTCTGTGGCCTCTGCACTCATCGTGAGTGCTCCATCTAACCTGGGAGAACAACCTCTGTCACACACAGGAGAAAGGATACTTTGCATAAAGGAGCAACCAGAAACTGCATTTAGGACAGCTAATGTTCTGCATGGAACAGTGAGCTACTCAAATTCTTTTTATTATCAGTTTTCTGAGGACAACAGCTTTATATTCAGTTGATAAAAGAAACACAGCTGTGGGCTTAGGGAATTGTATGGATGAGATTACCTTTTTTTTTTTACACACCTGGTCTCCCAGCTACTGCTCTTATTAGGCATTTAGGGAAAAGCAGGGAGGGGACCAGGAGAAAAGGGGATGAAACAGCAAAGATGAAGGCAGATGCTCATGTTAGTCTCGTGAAGTAGCTGATCAGATTTTCTTTCTACACAGTAACTTGAATTTTGCCATGCAAAAGGAAGAAATTTAAAAGAAAGTTGTAACCCTGTTGTTCTCACCAACAGAGCAAGCTATCTGCAAATCACATTTTTAAAAATGTTGCATACTCAAACATGCATGATAAGGTTTTCAAGAGTGAGGGAAAGGGAGGTTTGGATTTTACTCCAAATTTCACTTGTTCCTCACAACTCGGACATAGTCCTGATTTCAGTGCCATGAGTAAGAGGCGTTACATAACTATGCAAAATGCCAGAGATGTGGGAGCACGAATCCTGTCGGGGATCAGGTATTAGACTATGACTCTGAAAATATTGCCATGATTTCCATAGCAAATCCACTGAGTCATGGAAATGTTAGGGATTATTCACAGATCTGAATTTCCTTGGCTCCTCTCCTGTGGGAGGAGCCAAGGAAATGCAGATCTGGAAGGAGAACTTTTGCATGAGCCAGCTTCTGCTTAAGGCGAGAACACCTTCTGATCTAACTGCAAATAGCCTAGGTGTCCTTTCAACTAATTGCACACCATGAACAAAAGTTTTTACAGACCCTGCCCCCTGTATCCTAGGTACCTGGGTACAAGGATGCCTTTAGTATATTTAACCAGTACAGCTTTTTTGTACTACACAAATGCAGAGAACTGGCAGCATATTTGTCCTTTACATTGGCCAAGCATACTGGAACTTCTTGACAGCAGGCCCAGGGCTAAGGACACTGAGAGATGAGAGAGGATGATCTGCATGAGTGAGGGGATCTCCACACAGGCTTGAACAAGCAGCTGCTTGCTTTGATTTCCGAGTGATAATAATCTTCCAAATGGCATCTTAGGGCTCAGCTGCTGCAACACTGTTTTTGGAATCAAATTACTAGAAAGGTCAAAATTGTCAACATGTGCTTTAGGAGGAGGGAAAATACCAGGCAAAACCTGTAAGCTTCCACTGCTGAAATATGCTTCCTTTCACTGTAGGCAGAAGGGTGTCCTCTCACCAAGGGAACAGAGAAGGAGGTCATTCTGCTTGGAGTTCTTTCAAAAATGTGCAGGGAGGCAGAGACTCTTGTGACTTTTTCATAATTTAAAAGGCATGAAACAGTGTTAGAGGGAGTGAATGAAGATAGAGGAACATAGATTATATTCCTCTTACCTGACAAGCCCCTAACCTGTGCATTCTGTAGGACCTCTTTGGCACTGTTTGGCATGGTTGTTCTAGTGTTAAAAATGTATATATTTATTATTGATCCTACATCCAGCAGGAGAAAATGACTGTGGAGTTGGTGCTACAGCCAAAGGACAAGGTCTAAGAAGAGAATTTTACTCATGTCTCCATTACATGTGTTGGGGCATAAGCATAATAATTATTACACTGCAGTTCTTCAACAAGAAGCATTAAAAAAACAAGAGAAAAAACCCCAAGCAGTCAAAGGCCTCCACAATGTTTGAGCTACAGCTTTGTCTTTCTTGTTCACCAGACCCCTCTGTGGGACCATCTGAAGATATTTGATGACTCAGCATTCCATTAATCATCAAGGTAGCTGACAGATCTGGGCAATGTATTTTCCTTTTGAAAGAATTCAAAGAAAAGTTAAAAACATTTGTTGAGGAACAGCATAGAGTTCCTAATGGAGGCTTATTTTAGATGCATCATGCAAATGTTGCCTCCTTGAGCTGGACCTCACTGATTAAAAGCCAACCGTTTATTCTCTGGAATATGGCTAAGACAACACTGAACACAAGGAAGAGACTGTGCTCAGCCCATGTTATCTGCCCTACATTTTGAAGTTTATCAAGACAAACAGTGTACACACAGGCTTCTCTCCCACTGATGCATTCAGCTGTCTCTTCCCATGCAAGTTAGCTGCCTCTACATTCCATAGGCCAGTGGTGCTTTCATATTGTCTTGCATACCCCATATGGATAATAGGATTCACCTTGATATGACAGTGCCAGTCTCTAAAGTAATTTGGCCCATGAAAAATCATCTTTCTAATCCCTGAGAATGTCATGTGTATGAGCTGCAGCCTTTCTGGTATGAATTCTCCAGAGTGGATTCAATTTCACACAAGTCCTAGCAAGACAGATCATCCTAGGCCAGGAATTCATACCCTTCACAGCCTTTAATCCTCAGAGACACAAGAAACCACTGCTTTCTCTATAGCACCCAACTTTAAATCTATACATAATTTTTCCTTCCTAGAGCAGGGAGGTTCAATTTGGGAATTTGGAGGTCAAATGCTTTAAACTGTCTTACCCCATGTCTCCCTTTCATGTCTGAACATGCTTATGTACAGCACTGCTTGTTCACATACAGTCTTCTCCTGCATCATTAAGTTAATGCTTTTCCACAGCATTTTTCCTCATCCATTTCCCCTTGACCCACAAAATCCTGTCACCTGAGTTTAATGAGCCATTGAACTTGGCTGAGGTTCAGGTTGTTAGACACTGTGTTCAAAACTGTGAGTCTTCCAGTGCTTTCCCTTAACTTCCCTTGAGCTGTCTGTTCTTGGCCAGCTACCTAGTCATGAACTCTACATCAGAATGACTCCTCACCAAGACAGTACATACCAGGCTTAAATCCACCTCAGAGCAGCCTGACAGACAGGAGATATTTGTAGTATTTCCATGGAGACAAGCAGACCAGGTTTCACTTACCCAGAAGGTAGTGGCTCTCTGGGGTGCTGCAGGGCTGAGAACCAGGGAAGTGCTCACAGAAGCCCTCCAGCCTCACCTGAGTGGGCACCAAAGGACATGCTCCAGTATAGCCAGGCACACACATTCATGTGGCCTAGCTGAATCTGGCCCAAGGTCATGAACAGCAGAGGTATCTCTCATGCCCTTTACTCTTCTGAGAGTTCACCTTTGCTGTATGCTTTGCATGCCTCTTGTTTCAGTTGCAACATGATTATTATTATTGCAGACCACTGTTTCACAGTCTGACTTTTTTCTTCTTTATTACTGCTTTGAATTGCTGCATTGGTAAAAATACTGCTACTGCAATCAAGAATTTTAGTTAACAGCTGAATAAATGCTTGAAGACATGAATAATTATCCTAATTTACTTTATTAACCCCCCCCACACACACAAAATTTAAAGACTTGCAAGCACCCCACTGGAGAAAATACTTCAGAAACAGAAAATATTAGGAAAGATGTTGCTCTGTGCTCAAGAAAGACAGTTCAGAAAGGTTGTATAGAAGTCACATTTAGTTTGCTTTTAATGTTTTGAAAGGGGAGAATCTTTTAAACTTTCAGAAGTGAGTACCTGCCTCAGGACAGTGCCTCCTTGACTCTATTTTCTCCAATGGAGACCCCTCACTCTTCAGACCTGCACAGTTGTTTGGACTAGACTGAAATAGCTGCAGTCATGACCTTGCTCTTACCTTTCCCTATGACCACCAATTTCTTTGACAGTTAGTACTTTTGGGGGCAGTGGAAGGATTGTGTCCACCTGATGATGAGGCCAGGACTTGTCTTTGTTCAGGAATATAGCAGATGTAGTGAATACCACAAATCCTCTGCTCCTCTTTTCTCTCTGGGGACTTCGGCATCCAGCTTGTCCATGCAGAATTCCCTCAAGGAATGGAAAGGGCTCAGAAATGAAAGAACTGGCTTCAGGCCAACACTTGGTCCTTCAGGCAAAATCCTGAGATGCCCTATACATGAAATGAATTGCAGATCTCTTTCTCTGAGGGAATTAGAGTTAATAGCTTAATGTTCTCAACAAAAAGGAAAAAAAAAAAAAAAAAAGAAGCTGCACAGGCATTTCCTTCTTAAGGCAGTTTCAGGAGTGATGGTTGTTAGGGAGAGGGAGTAGGATCCCATTTTGTATGCAGATTTCAGTGCTGAATTGAAGGTCTTATGGTCTCATGATGCCAGGGCAAAAGCATCAGTATCTGGCCAGTCCTTTTGCAGTGATCATCAGATGACCTTGAGATTTACCCAACCAGGACAGTACAGTTTATGTAAATATTACATTTTCCAGGATCATGTTTTCAGCTGTACCAGAGACAATCCTAGAGAAGAATTCAGTCAGGCATACCCTCCAATCCTTCTTACCCCTTCCCTCTCCCCCAGTACTGGCCCTCCCTTACTCTGGGTTGTAAAGAAAAGCTCTGAGATTTCTCTTTTAGCACTGACCTTCTGAGCCATCTAATGATGAAGATAGGAAGAGGCTGCAAACAGACAGTGGAAAAAAACCCCCTTTTGCTAGCAGGGAAATGTGTGAGTAATATACACACTGTTGGATTGTGGCCAAATCGCTCTAGTAACGGCTGTTAGTTCCCCTTATGAAGAAAATGATTAAATGAGAAAGAGAAGCTGCAGTCGGGTGTCAGAAATGCTGAGTCGCAATGGGAGAGTGCCGCATCCGATGGAAATTTACCCAGGAGCCAGCGACCTTCACATGCTGGGGACAAGGACTGAGGGCTTGTAGGGAAACCCTGCCCTCGCTCACACACTGCTGTACTACCTCCACGTCACCACCCAAGCAGAGCACAGCCTGGAAAAGCAGATCAGAAGATCAGCTCCAAGACAGAGTGGGCTGCCAGGACAGGCTCCATGGCATGAAACAGGGCACTGCTCTCCATAGTGTGCAAGGATGTCTGACTCCATAGCACTGCCTAGTCCTCAGGAACTACTTGCCTCAGGTAATTAATTGCTGATCATCTGGCTCCTCCCCTGCTGCTTTGGATGCATAGATTTGAAATCAGACAGCTGGGTCCAGCTGACCCATACCTGGGGCTGCCACAACAGGAGACAGCAGGCAGCAGAGGTGACTTTACCACTCTCTGCTTTTAGGGCTGTGCCTTGGGTCAAGATAGAGCTTCCCCAGTGCAAACACTGCTGCCATTTTCACATGATTTCAAGCCCATATTAGAAGCAGAATGCAGGAATGCTCTGGCTTCACCCTTCTCAGAGGATCTCAGGATTGGGACACCACCAGAACATCTCATCCTCTCTGCCATGTACCGGCACATAAGCAATGGCTTTCCTGCAAGTTCTCAGCCTCTCCCTGAGAGACAGTGAGAAGTGGGGGAGGATGTGCAGTAACGCCAGAGGGCAGAGGATACAAGAGAGTAAGTAAGAGCTGTAGTTGAAAACAGAGGACAACTACTTGCATCGAGCTCAAAGATGGAAAAAAGAGGAGAAAGTAGCTGGTGCTGCAATGATGGAGATGATGGCTAGATGGTGCTAGCACATGCTCCTGTGCTTCTAACATGAACTAGTGCAACATTATTGTTGTTTTTCCTTTAGACAGAGGTTTCATTTCCATTGCAAGAGCTGGAGAAACTACTGTCTGTTGATGGTATTGCTAATAGAGAACTGGTGGACCCCAATGGAGTTCTTGTTCACATCAAAGATGAAGGGTTTTTGGAGTATGAGAAAGATAATTCTCTCTTTGCAGTACTGGGGAATGATAAGCAGCCGTCTCAACCCAGTAGTCCTGTGTTGGCTAAACATGGCACAAAATATATCTGCCTGACGTCATCCCTGAACTCACACCTTCTTGTGCTGTGCTGCAGAAACTCGTTCTTAATCCTCTGGACTATAGTCGATTAAACTCTCCTGGCTGTGCTGATAGAGCCGGCTCCAGTCACCAGGCTCCTCAGCCCCTGCAAGGAGCATATCCACGCGGTGAGGTGAAGATCCTGGCTCCAGCACAGCCAGTCCTGCAAGCCACACACTTTCAATTTGTACGTTGTGTTTTTTATTTGGCGCTGCATCCTGCTTGTAGCAGAGCATCTGTATGGCTCTTCAGAAGATCCAGGACCAGGTGGGAGAGATCTTGTGCTGAAAACCAATGGGCTTCTGGGACACCTGCTGGTGGACTGGTGCTTGACACCCAAGGTCCTGAGAAGTTCAGGCGTACACAAGGACTATTTCCAAACTCCAGAGCTTGGATTAAATGTCTCCAATTCTCTTAGTGAATATATGTCATGAACAACGACCACTGAGGGTAAATCAGATCTTGAATATAGGTTCAGACCTAAAAAAACTCCCCATATATTACAGCTTACACAGAGCCCAGCAACCACTAGAGGGAACAGAAGCTCACAATGAATGACAAAATTACAAGATTGCTCTCTAAAATGAATGCAGTCAATGAGAAAATACTAGCAGACATTCTCCATTAGGACTGGAGATGAAATGTAGACATCCGCTGATCTGGTAAGAGGAGGAAGTGACAACTGGAAATGTAGAACAAGTATTTTGTATCTTTGCCTGTTTTGTATCTTTTTGTATCTTTGTATCTTTGCATGTCCATCCTCCAAGCCCCAGCTCCAACTCCTGCAGGCAGAGGATTAAAAGTGGACACCTTACATCCAAGACTCCTTGAAGCTGTTGATAGGAAATTTAGAAAGCTACAGACTAGGACAGCATATATTTGGTGGAAAAGAAGATATCACCTCATCAAAAAGAGCTTACAAATATCCCAAACCCTCTCTTTGCAATGGCATATGTTGCACACAGAATCAGAACCATCTGGGTTAGCTGTCCTGGGCTTGGTCCTGGGTGCTCTGTGAACATGTAGCTCTGCTCTGGGCTGCACTGTCCAGCCAGCCTTTTTCCACAACAGTGGAAAAAGATCAGTACCAATATGATCAGGTAGAAAGCTAAAGTAATTTTTTTTTTCCAAGAGTTTAGAAATAGCCTCAACTTCAGCAGCCAGTTATCCAGAACTGAGAGAAACAGGAACTAGCAATTGAGACAAAACAGTACACATCCCTGCAAGTCATTGCCTGTCCTTGGGGTTAGTAAGGAAAGAGTTTCACCAATCCCTGCTGCTGACTGCTCCTTCAGAGCTGTTCATGACGCCATAAGTATCCTTTGGTATGTGCTGGGACAGGAGCAGCATGCCTTGCTGGGTACCCTGATTTCAGGCACTTCACAGCAGCTCACCTGCTGGCTGACGGTGCAGAGCAGCCAGGAGCCAAAATGGATACAGGGCAGAGCAGTCCTTACATAGTAATTCTCACTAAAGTTTAAGGTCAGGTGAATAGTAGTATGGGAAGGAATTGCACTCTTACTGCCTCTTGTGTCAGTCATTTCAGCTCATGTTAAAGTCTTCCCTTTCCTAGTTCTTGTATTTATACGCCTTCATCTTCTCTTTTACTATGTCAGGTGCACTGACTTCCAAGCACTTGCTCCTGATTCACTCTGCTACAATCAAGTGGAGAAGGTCTCCACATGATTGCTCCCAGGAAGGAATCCTTTACAGATCTCTGGATCTGTGAAGTAGCCAAAGGGAAATTTGAAACAGTAGTAGAAACAGTCCCATTAGTGCCTTTTGTCCACAGGACTCATCTTGATCCTGTTAACTGCGACTAAACTATTTCCTAACAAATGCACTTTTTGGTACTGCCTCCTTCTTATGCACAAGTTTTCCTCTAATTCCTGTTGATGCTACCCTGCCTGGCACAGAGTGAGCCATTTCCCTTCATTCCCACAAGCAAATCCCATGCAGCCCTGTGCAGCAGGTATCAAGAGCCACCTGGCCACACTGCAGAGAAAAACTCAGTCCAGAGGCCCTCAGCTGAGCAGCAGACATATAGCACAGCTCCAAAGATAGGTCATGTATGTGGTTCTTTTCTGGCCTCACTTTTCCCCTGGAGGAACAGGAAAACCTTGGTTTTAGTATGGCTACAATCACCATGGTTGCCTGGCACAAAAATCAATGGAAGAGCATGAAATCTAGTCCAGTCTCTGTCATGGCACTTCTCAGCTGGGAAGTTGCCTTTACCCTTTCCTCCCACCCTCAGGGCCAGTCCAGCTACCCCCATTGTCTGCAAAGCACAGCAGCAAAATTTTTACCCAGCTGCAAGGACTTCACTCACAGATGTGCTTAGATGTGCTTAGATGTGCACACACACAAGTGTTACTCATGGCCTGTCTTCCTCTGCCTGCATCTTCAAATGTCAGTCTCAGAGAGGTTCTGGGGCTGACTCACTCCAAGCACAAATTCTGGCCTGCCCATGACCTGCATGTCTGAGAAATTCTCCTCGGCCAGCTTTATTTCAGACCTTGGCTGTGGGCAGGAATCATATGTCAGGGAGTAAAGCTCAACTCCTTTGTGATTGACAAGGAGGCCTCTGGGTGTCCTTTAACCTAATGCTGCTGCAGAAATGGGCTGGTGCCACAAAGCACAGCAGTAGGATCCACTCTGACAGAGGTCAGGGAAATGCCAGCCTGCAGTTTCAGATCTTCTACAGAGGCGGAATGACCGTATGCCTCTGTCTGGATCCCAGTTTAGGCTTGGAATATGAACCATGAAAAACTAACAGGGTAGTTGAATCCCAGACCGGAACTGGGATTCTCCCTAATCTTTTCAGACAAATGCTTCAGGATTTTTATGTAAGACCCTCCAGTACCCAAACAGGAGCATTATGGCCTGATTCCATAGAGCTGTAAATTCTCTTATCAAATGTTAAGTTCTTGACCTGATCATCATGGGAAGCCTGTTCCTAAAACAAAAGGTGTTTGCACAGCACACAAGACTAAGAAATAAGATTCTTCTGTACAGTAGATTACTAACACCTTTGAAAAATCTGGCCTGTCCAGACTTCAGTCATTTCTAGAAGGTTAAGTTTTGTAATACTGTGCACCCTCAGATGTCACTTGGAGCTTTGCTCATGATTTCTGTGGGGACAGGTTTTATTTTAAGGGCATTTCATCTTATCAGAAACCAAAAGCACTTCATACACTCTGTGCACATGGGTATAACCTAGCCATTCAGGGAAATGCTGTCTCTGTAGGACAGTCATGGGCTAACAAGACAGGCGCATGCATATAAAAATCATCATGTTAGGGCCTTAATTTTTCTGAAAAGTTTTGCCTCCAAGTGCTATGCAAATTAAGCAGTTCACCTTCACTTCCCCATGGTGGAAAATAGGCTGAATCAAGAGAGGACTTACAAACAGGACTCGACAAAGTGTGTAATTCTTTAGAGCAATTAGGGCCCCAGCATGTGACAGGAGCTGTGTATTTCACCACTCTCGCCTGTGCTCATATCTTAACATCCTCTTGAGAAGTTTGACATTGCTCAACTAATAAAAAATGGCCAAAGCATTTGAATTAAGCGAAGGCCAAACAAAAAATGAATTGTCTCACAAGTCAGCTCTGCAGCTCTTAAGCCAACCCTCCTTCCCTGCAGCCAGTCTGATGCCAAGATATTGCCATACCTTTGGCAGACATCTGAAGGAGAAGTGAAAGTGTGAAGCCACACATTGCCTTAGCACAACCACACTCATGCAGGTGAGAGCTGGGGTGGTGGGGAGCCCTAGCTTGAGATATGGAGAGAAACTTGCCCTATGCCCAAGGTCTCACAATAAAATCATGCACTTTATTATCTGCACTGCACATAATCATTGATGGTCTCTAATTTTTGAAGGAAAACCTAAATATAACTCTAAATAGGGAGTAGGATACATAAATACATACATTATTTTACTAAATAAATAAACTTTTTCTAACCTGTTACCTCATGAGCATATCTTTAGCTACAGTGAGATAAGAGTTGTGGTGACTGTCTGTTTGGAAACTCCCGTAAGAAGTGTTTTTGTCAGACAGCTTTCTTCTCTCTGATGTTACAAAACCAAGGTGGCTGTGGACTGCAATGTGATTCTCAGTGA
This sequence comes from Melospiza georgiana, assembly GCF_028018845.1. Taxonomy (NCBI): domain Eukaryota; kingdom Metazoa; phylum Chordata; class Aves; order Passeriformes; family Passerellidae; genus Melospiza; species Melospiza georgiana. Next base: position 86,610,458 of record NC_080431.1, read on the forward strand.
ACCTCAACAAGCCATGAGATGGTTCAAGCAGTGCAGACTAGTAATTAAGCATTAACAAACATCAGTCAAATGTACAGCAAAAGAGGATATGAGAGAGCAGCAAAACAGGATTCTGCTGCAAAGCCCCAGTGAAGTACAGAATATGTCACATCTTTCATGGCAAACCACTTTCCCTTAGTATTCTTGGTAACTCCTGTCCCCTCTCCAAAAGACTTCTCTTTGCAAAGAAACAAGAGGGGTGAGGTTTACACAAGGGAAATTCTTGATCATGAAATGCAGAATACAAAACACAACATCAGCCTGAAAAGTCCAGCAATCCATTATCATAAGCCTATATGAGCCACATTTTCCACATTTCTAAAACAAAACCAAAGTAGCTAACATCTCTTAGGTGGCAGGAATCCAGAGAAAGAGGCAAGCCAAAGCAAGACTGGGCAGTCCTCCAGCAGAATGGGTTAGCTTCAAAAGCTGAAGTGCAGTTAAATCTTTAAGGGGGAGCATAGGGCCAACTTTAGATGTTGTTTTGTCAACCATACATGGATTTCCAAGCTGAGGAGAAGTTCCTCTCACCAGATTAATACTCCACCATTAGGCTATAGTTTTCCACATAGGAATGATGGCATTTAAACAACAGGAGCAAGTTCTATCATTCCATCAAACAGCATGGCTGACACTTGCTATTTCCAGTATACTCTCTGTTCCACACACAGGGTAAATTTCCCCCCAGGAGAGTAACTACTATTTGCTTAGCGGGAGCTCAGAGCAGAAAGAAGAGAGGATTGCTTCTACAAATGAAGAGTGCTTGGGAAATTCTGAGTAGGACAGAATGTTACTAGCATCTTGCAAGAAGTAGCATAGGCACTGTGACAGTCTCTACTCTTGTGGAAAACAGCTCAGTAGGGAGTTAATTCCTTGTCCCACCTAAAAACTGTAATTTCCACCAGTACCAGACCATCTTATGGCTGCTGATCCACTTGGAATTCGCTTAATCCCTTGAGATTCTCCCAGCCATGTTGTTACTCCAGTCACCGATGGTTTTCTTGGGTAGAGCTAGTTGGAACATGCTGTAAAGGCAGATCACCTAGTAGCCATCTCATCAGTATGTGGTCACTCTTTCTTATTGCTGTTTTGCCATGCCTTGTTCATACAGATAACTAGTGGCAGATGTAAAACAAGTGAGAAGAAAAAACGGTCTTTAAAATAAAGATTATTTCCTCTGAGCACACTCAGACAAAAGACAGCGTTTCAGAGATCTTGTGGTGCTCTTTGGAGAGAGACAGGGAGAGACAAGTAATTTTAGGGAAGCTTTGTAAAGCCAAGTAATTCCAGATTTAGTGGTCTGCAATATGTACGTTGCATGGAGCAGGATAAAGGGGAAAGGGGCTACAAGCCTGCTTATATCAAGCAAGTGCAGAGAGAAGAAGCTATTCATAACACAAAAACATAGTTGTGACACTTAACCTTGCTCTGCTGACAGTCTCAGTGAAGGCAGCAAGAATTGATTCAGTTTGGAGACTGAACTCCTACCTCTCTCCAGGAGTGAATGTAAGGGAGTAGGAGCACTAGGAAGGAGGGGAGGAGTGGAAAGCAAAAAAAAATTTGTTCTTCTCTTATTGAAATTGGCAGACAGCTCCCCTGGTGTCCTCACATTGGCAAAGTGCCTCCCCTCCTCCTCAGCAGCTGCCCCTTGTTTCAATGTATTAAAAACAAGATAATAAATCTATCCAGAAAAGACATTTACATGGTGTTGAAAATACAAAGGGTGCCCACATCAATACAAATCAGAATTCTGAATTGGTGATTCTGACTTCACAGAGTATATTCCCCAGAAGTTATTAAAATAACTTCGTGCAGAATTTATGTTATTTTTTGGAAAAGTAAAGAGAAAAAAATTCTGATGAGAAAACCTCACTCAAAGCCTAAACATGTCCTTTAACCAGCTGTTGTATACACAGATGACTGTCTTTTTTTGGGGGTGCACTGCTGGGCAAACACTAAATATTTAATGCAGGAAGAAATCTGGGGACTTTTTCAATGTGAGAATATGGAAAGAAAATTTCTATTAGGAATTGTGTTTGAAATAGAGGCTGAGAAAAGATGGGCTGCATCCCCACATACTACTGCACACAGTCATACAAAAGATACTGAGTCCAGAAAGTCCCATGGAAAACTGTTCTTGAGTCCTTACACACTGCATGCTCCACAACATTTCAGAATGACCTGTTTCTAAAGCAAAATACTAATGGCCCATAACAAAGCTAAAAGCCAACACTATAATGGGCCACAGAAAAAATAACAGGAGAAAGGAGAATTACTGGCAGTGTTCAAGGTCCCTGAAATAGCTGGGAGTTTGCTGTGGAATTTCCTAGCTATTAGTACGTGAAAGAGAAGCAGGACTGGCAGCAACTGAGTCTGCATGGCATATGAAGTGTTTGGGTATCAGATCCAGATTCAGAAATATGGAAAAAAACCCCACCTTCAGGGATAAGACCTGATGAAAGAGAGGATATGACATTGGCAAAATGGTAGCAGAAAAGGAAGACAGGAAGGAGAGAAGGTACAGAGAATGGGAATGGTGAAAAACAAGGAAAGAAATAGTGGTGAACTGCTAGGATTTTTAAAATGCCAGTTTTGTTATAAACTCAGTGTATGACCTTGATGACAGGTAAACCTTTCCATGTTTTTCCTCAGATTCCCATGTCTGTAAAATAGATACAATAATTCTGTACCTCAAGATTCTTACATGCAAAGTGCCAAACAGCTATTAAATATACAGTGTAAAAAATATCAAATAGGCATAAAAGGAAAAAGCCAACTCAAAAAATAATCACTGGTATCTGTGGAAAAATGTCATTTTGGGTGCCATAAAGAGTTATGCCGTTTATATTCTTAAAAGGAGTCATGGCTGAGAAAAGCATCACTCTCTTATTACCACTGAGGTCCCAGCAGACCTTCCTACTGAAAGAACACACTGTAAATGAATAAATGCTGATGTGATTGTGATAGTGATTGATGAAGGAAGATCAAGATCTCATTGCGTTCAGCACTGTGAGCACCTAATCACCTTACTTGAGAGCCTTGAATTCAGACTGCAAGGAAAAGACAGGAAAGGATGGAGTAAGCTGGTAAGAGATGTAGATACAGCAATGAAATTGCTTTTTCTGGTTGGGTTTCATCTTGGTGAAGAGATAAGTGATCTCATCATCCTGGTCTCATGTTTATAGGAATCTGGATCTGTGTGTTGTGTATGAAAGCAGCCAGCAGTGCTCTGGTGTGGAGGGCAGAGGCCATATCAGGGAATTCGATGAGCAGTAACTATATGCAAATTATTACCTCTGCAGTGGATGACAGCAAAGTAATTTTGGCAACATTCTCTCCAGGATTTTTTTGTTCCTCAGGGAATCTTCTGACTAACTGAAGGGCACTTACGAGTTACATTATTTCATTATTTCTGCAGCTTGGGCACTCTTTTGCCTGCAGCGCTGCAGGGATCTTGCATGCTGTTTCGGATTTTGCAAGTCAGCTCACTGGAGTACTGAAGCAAAGCAATGAAGCCAATGCAGCAAAAATGCTGATTGTACTACAGTCTGGGAGAAATTCTTTTCGTATTCAACTCACAGCAAAGCCTGTTACAACGTCATAAATCCTCTGTAGCAGGGAGAGAGGGAGAAGAGAGAGAAGCCTGCTGTCTCTGCTTTTCCTGCACTGTCTATTCTCAGCACTGTGCGTCACAGTCTCCTTCATCATTCTCCATCACTTCTGCACAGCTCAGGAAGATACTGACATCTGGGTCTGCAGCATTAGGAGTTAGCAAAGGCCTTTTCCACCACAATCCAAAGATCACAAAAGCCAGAGAGAGAGTTTCTTGCTGTCACACCACATGTTTTTGCTCTGAGTAAACTTGACAGAATAAATAGAGACCCCTATAGTGCCAATATTAAAAACAATTTTCAGAGTACAACAGCACTTTAAATGGGGAAAAATGACACAGGGCTCTTGGAAGAAATAAAAGCAAATGTAAATGTCAAATTCAGTTAATGTCAGGAAACTGTATATTAGGAGAGATTGGTTCATAGCAGTTATTATAACCACTGGCTAAGAAATAGCTTTTTGTTTTCTGCTGAATACTTGGTAGTTTTTTTCCCCATCTTCTCCCACAATAGCACAAAACTGTGAGTTCACCTGTGAAAAGACAGAGAGCAAGAAGCAAGCAATAATAGTTAATAGCTGGAGAACATGGGTATTTGCTTGGAGTTGCAAGACATCAATTGTCAAATCCATAAGGAGACAGTAACTTAACAACTGAGTTTAGAGCATTAGGCCAGAAACACCAAAAATGAGCAGAAGGCCAAACAGGAATATGAAGAGACAAAGTAATTTGTTTAAGGATTCAGAACACTAGAGTGGCAGAGCTATCTTGAGCTATGACTAAACCCCGTGTGTCAATATTTATTAACCCAGGATTCCAGGATTTACTAATCAGCAACTCCGGCTGAACTGTGGATATTCTGAAGATTAGGCTTAAATACACAATAATATTGTTGGAAGGATGATACAAAAAGGGTTTTAGGCAATTCACACAGTTCTTTTACTGGGTGCAAGGTTGCCATCTGGAGAGCTTGAGCACGACTGGGCTAGGGCTAGGGATACGGATCATTTCAAAGGCAATTAGTCTAACCCAATCCTGACATAAAAGAACACTGGTGCACTCCTTTTAATTGATGAGTTTTGGATTCATCATAAAAATAATGAGGTGAGAGCTGGGAAATGTGCCTAATATAGGCTGAGAAACAGCCTGACTTTCATTGCATGTGTGGCATGCATCTGCATCCATGTTGCTAAGCATTCTAATGGCACAGAGACAGGACATGCCTCCTAAAGTGAAAAATACACTTTTTTCAATATCATGCTTTGAAGGGTGGAGTGATAAAGAGAGCTACAGAGCTCAAGAAGGAGTGCTCAAGTAGCAGAGTAACAGCAGCTTTGATTCTGTTACCAGGTTCCTCTGGTCAGAAAGATATTACATTACACTTGTATAACTCATGCTTTCTGTCTGCAGGTGGAAAATTGACAAGGTGTGCATTCTCCATCCCTGGAGATATTCAAGACTGGATAAAGCAATCTGGTCAGATCTTCAGCCAACCCTGATTTGAACAAGGAGTTGCTCCAGAAACCTCTAGAGGTGTCTTCCAACCTGAAGTATGCTGTACCCATTGCAACTTAAGGATGGTGTGGTGTTGCCTCCCATGCTTAGCAGAATAGTAACTTCTGGCCTTTATTTCCTGGCCAGAGCCAAGTATCTGATCTCTGCTGAAGAAAACATTTCCATTTTTCATGCTTCACCAGAAAGAGTCGTTGGGTATCGCTACAGAAGCAGCTCAATCCCATAGCGCAACACTTATCCACAAGCATTTCCAGTTAGCTTAAATCGTGAGCTCCTGAACCAATGAGTGCTGACACTTCACATTGTGCTGTGTGGACATAAAATGTAGTGCAGTATTTAAGTGATGAGCAAAAATTTCTCTTAATCTTGTCATATTCCCTTGAAGGCAGTCATGAAGTACAACACAAACTATTCCCTACTGCCTGTCATGCCTTACCTTATGAATAACCCAAACATACAACTTTGCTTCCAGAGATTTTTAGAGTTCTGCTGCTTCTTTTTTGTTCTTTCCATATCTATCTTTCCATTTACTGGCAAGTATTTTCTCTTCATTTATGCATATAAACCACATAACACCAAGGTTATGCACCCTCAAGGCTCCTCCTCCACGCAATCTTTTGTCATGATAAACAGCAATTGTAAATGTACTAAAGCTGAGAAGAGACACAGGGAACATGCTGCCCTAATACATTTGCTGGAGCTCTCAATGCAATAAATAAACTAGAATGTAGCACAAAGAACAGGATGTATTATTCTGAGGATGTAGTTGGCAAATCATGGGAATTTGATGTGATTAGAAAAGCTTAAGGCAGTAACAGCTTTGTGGGCACTTTCCTGCTTCTTGGTGAGCACAGTTACTGCTGGTATCTAGTGTGGTGTCAGACACAACAAAAAAATACAAGAATGCTCACACGAACATGTTCTATCATGTGGGTTGGCATAAAGCTCAGTAAACTGTGTGGTGCAAAGCCAAATGTTTGAAGGTTGAGAGCAGGCTCAGAAACTTAATCGCTCACCCAAATATAATCTAGATAGCAAAATCATGTTTCAGGGGCTCTCAGTTATGCTTCTTGCGGCAATGAGCAGAAGCTGGTCTGGCCCAGTCTCCCAGAGAGGTTAAATTAATAGTAGACAACTACTTGCAAGAGCAAGGTGATGGAGCAAAGTACACCATGGATGAGGATTGATCATGGCAGTGCAGAACTGCTGCAAAAAAAGGGGCATCACCTTATTCTTAAGGACTAGGGGGGCCAACTTTTGTGAACACCAGAGTAACAAAAGCTGTGTCTTGACAGAATGGTGCAGAATAGGTTAAGCAATTACATTTTTGATTATATGCAAACTCTATCAGAATGGTTTCTGAGCCTGGGCCATGTCAAACCTGCCTGTCACACTTACTGACAGTTCATCACCCAGTTGAACTGCAGGACTATCAGGACCTTTATTACCTGACTCTGTTCTATTTGTTTGAACGGATAGAATGACCACAGAGACTGGGCATCAGATATTGTCACACTCTCCATATCTCAATTTTTTATCTGCAACCCCAGATATTTCCCAGGGGAAGACAACCTTCCAGTGAGCTGTCAGTGCTGTCACCTCTGTACAGTAGCAGAGCAGGAGCTGCACCTAATTAGCTGAAGAAAGTAACAACAAGGGTGACCTCCAGCCACCCCCTGCTTAAAAGACAATGAAGCAAGATCTGTAAATGCCATGTAAAGAGGGCCTGGCAACAGCAGCTGCCAACGTTCTCTCACACTTGGAGAACGTTTATAAGTGAAGGTGAGGAACTTGTAGCATGAGAAGGCAGATCTGACCTAGCTTTCGTCCACCTGGCTGAGATACCACCAGCAACAAAGACAGGGAGTCTTAGCAGCACAAAACAAAGGCCACTCAAACAGACAGGGACCCTGGTGGCTCTCTACTTGGGAGTGCTGGCACAGGGGGATAAGTCCCAAAAGGAGGGTAAAAACAGAGACAGAACAGAAGGGTCTTTTCTGAGGCTGAGCAGACAGTCCTCAATTGGCACAACTACAGAAAGTTGAATTTATCATCCACCCACAGACTGGGATTGCTGGCCTGAGCACCCTCATTGGTAGCTTCAGTTCTCATAGGCAGCAAAGAGGAGTGGCACATAGGAAGGAAGAAGGGTGAAGCAGCCTAGGAGCTGGGAGGGCACAAGGACAACAAAGCAGGGGGAGTCAAGGAACCGGATACCATCACAGGACCATGCTATTATCTCAGCAATTGCCAATGAGCTACTTCTGGAGCAGAGCAATCTGTCCTGTAATGACAGGGTTAAGTTTAAATTGGCAGAGAGCTTCTGGGACTTTTTCACTTCCACTGTCAAATCTCTGGGGCTGGCAGTTGCTAATTACAATAATATGAGGTGACAGTCACATGAGGAGTGATGGATGGCTGAGCAGGGCTGAAAATCCAGACGGTCAGATCACAATGAATTATAGTGGTAGGGTGCAGAAGCCCCTTCTTCAGATTTTCTCTTCCTCTCTCCTCACTTCTTCCCCCCACCATCTCCAGCATCTCAAGAGCAAAACAGTAAAGAGAAATCATTCTCATGAATAGAATGCAAAATAAATGGATGGTGCTGGGAGCTAGGTTTCAGTGTCACTCCAGCTATCCAAATTCACAAAGCACACAGCCAAAAGGGACCAAATAGGCATCTCATTTCATTTCCCACATAACATGGGCTGCCAGACAGCACCTGACTTCAGTGACTGTTACAGCAAAATCATTATGAACTCTTAAGATTTTATTTTGACACAAAGAAGCCTACACAAAGAAAGTACAAAACTGAAATAAAACACCATGAGCTCTGAGTATTCCTACTCAGCATTCACTTTGCATGGGCCTGAAAGATCACGCAGAGATAGGGTCCTTTGCATGTAAAACTGAGATACTTCTAAGTCACATTGTCAGCTCTTTTTCCCCTTACCTACCTCAGAAAAAAACTGGCTTTGGTTCAGCCCATTCCCATGACCAGCAAGTGAATTACAGCTACACCCATTCTCACATAAAAGATCAGTTCAGTCCTGACCTCAAACTTACCCCATGGGTCTGTGCAGAGTTATTATTAGTTCAGATTTTCCCCTCCAGCATTTCATGGTGATGCTATGAGCTGCTGGTCACAGACTATGGGAAAAAGGCATGTGAGAATTTTTTAAATATACCAAAATTCTCTGAAGGTGAAACCCACTCTCCATCCACAACAGATGGCTTGCATGACAAGCATCACAGCTGATCTCTTAACACTGCTCAGTTGGACACTGACAGTCACACCCCTGGAAAACATCACACATATTAAGCCCCAGGTCAGTAGTCCATGGATTTTGAAAATGCTACATCTGTCTGCTGTGGCCATTCCTAAAAGGTGTCCCATGAATTAAATTGAAACAGAAGTAACCAATCCTTACATGGAAACAAGCATCGTGTTGGACTTTCAAAATTAAAAAAAAAATGGGGCTGGTGCCTCTGTTGTATCTCTTCTCAGATTATGAAGAGTACCTCAATAATACTTTGATTGCTTTTTGTAACTTCTACTTTTAAATGTAACATTTTTCCTCCCTGTTTTATCTCAACAGATTTTCTCAATGCTTCAAGAATCAGCTGAAGCTACACATTCTGAGGCCAAACTTAAAACAAGTTGAAAGACAGAAAGGGTAATTTATCATATACAAAATTTCTTACATATTAAGTTTAGTAGCAATTGCACTCAAATGTTTAATGAGACCACTGGAGAAAAAAGTCATAAAGTTTTAGAACATTTCTGTCTGTGCTGATCTGGTGATGACTGCTCTTCCAAGAAAGGTCACCTGCTGTATCAGGTGGGAAACAACAAAAGCACAGAGATAGACAAGTGTGAATTCATCTCAAAGACTAAATATAACTGCTATATTATTATTTAATATAAATTTTTATATTAAAGTCCACAGACACATGTGCGTGTGCAAGAAGGATAAATGATGAAAAGGGGATTACTCAGCTCAATTTATAAAAAGGTTGTGGCAAAATGCTGCCTGTAAATCTACAAAGAGGTTCAGCACTGATTCAGCCTGAAGCATCTGGCTCTTTCCTGAATCAATGCCCACTGAATTTCCTGTATCCTCAAGGCTTTTTAAATTTCTTTTGCCAGCTTCACCTTCAGACTCTGTACCCTGACTGTCTAGGCTTAATACCGGACTGGACCTAAGATTTGGTATGGATCTCAACCTTATCTGCTAAAAGAGACAGTGGTTACAGCAATAAGAACAGATTTTGTTAGCAAAAAGTACTCAGAAAAACCTCCTCGCTTTTAGCAGTAACATGACTTGAAAGGTACCATGCTCTGTCTTGTCATGTGAAACTGTAATGGCAAACACTTCTCAACTTGGCTTTTCCTTATTGTAAGGATCCTGGAAGGGTCACTGTAATCACATCTTCAGGGATTGAGTATTTTAACATAAATGGTAAGAGGTACTACGACAGGGCAGCATTTACAGTATGTGGAGCAGGCTAGGGAGCAGCAGTTACACCTCTGCTCTGACAAAAGCCTGATTTCGATTAGGATTAAACCATAGAGGGGGTTGTTCAGTTTTAGTGCGTCTGAAGAACAACAATGAAAAAAGCATCAATTTCTGTTCATAAATTGTGCATGACTTCTTACAATATGTATGTAATAGTCAGGTTACGAGGCTCCTCATGCCCATATTTGACGAATGGCTGTATCAGAACTGGTTAAATGACCCTTAGCAAATCTATGTGAAATTATTTCTGTGGAGAGATCTGTGGAAGTCTGTAATGATGGCAATTGGTTCTTGGGTTATTTAACACCAGAATATTCTGGGTAGCCATTCTAGGATGTTTGTACAAACTCTACTGTTGATGAAGATGCCTTCCATTGCAAAACTCAGCTCTTTTCCAGTATCCAACTTTTCCCTACTCAAAGGGAAGATGGGTAAGGTTTGTCAAAAAGGTCTGTCACTGTTGCTTTTGAGCAGTTTTTGGGGGTTATTTGATCTAGCAATGATGATTAATCTATGATGCAGTTGTTTGCTGATTAGCTGAAAATTAAGTTTTCAAAATAATAGATCTCAGACTCACAGAAGGAAAATAGTTATCATGGCATCCAGATGGTTTCCCAAACTGAAAAAATTTGTTTAAGTTTTTTCTTTACTAATGTTTCAGTGCAGCTTTCTTATCATTTTCTCAGAGACTTTGTGACTTAAGCTTTGCTTTTCCTGTTTACTTCTATTTTTTAATCCATAATTTAATAATACATATGCTGGAAGGAAGCTATTACAAAAGCAATTCAAAGGCTTATGTTAACTTGGAAAAATAGCACTGCAGCAAGCACTTTTTTTTCTCCACAGCAACATTCCAGGTGGTATCATATCAGAATTTTCTACAGCTATTCCCGAAGAGAACACAGCTCTGCAATATCCTCCAGTATCACAATATCTTAAGTAGTAGTTTCCCTTTCACACAAAAGGAGCTACACAAAGTAGAAGCCGAACCAACATCTCTGTAGGGAAGGAGCAGGAAGAAAAAGTGGGGAAAATGTGTGCTTTCCCAGGACTGGAGTAGGATTTTAAATTCCAGCCCAGATGCTGAAGTTTAAAATCTCTTTCTAGCCCTGAAGTACTGGTGAACATTGAGCAGATCACTGGACCCACTGTGGAAAGGGTTTCAATCTTTCCTGTTTTTCAAAAAGATGATTCAAAAGTCTTAATCAAAACATTTTGAGAACATCAAGTGAATGGAGCTACACAAAATATCATTAATAGCTGGAAAATGTAACAAATTAACGCCAGCCTTCACCATATACATTATTCTGAAAGAAGGTAGTATCTCTGAGCTAAAAAGTTGACTAGTATATATCTTTACCCCTTATGAAGCAGTCTTTCAGCAGCTTTGTCCTCCACAATACCAAGATCTCTGTAATCTCATTTCAAAAATATAATACAAGCACCTCAAATCCTCAAACTTTTATGATAACTGACAATGTAGGAAACTTACTTTTATGTATATATATATATAAATTTCCTGCATTTCAAAGTTTGAGGATATGGGGTGCCTTTATTGTGTTTCTGAACATATATATATAAATATATAAGCCATGCTACGAAGATGACAGGAAAAGTAATCTGTAATTTAATTCAATTTACAACTCCTAGATCATTCAGCCTCCCTGACTCATCCAAGCTACTCTGCTTTATCAGAACTGCCAGCATCACACTGAGACAGCATGCAATAAAATATGGAAAATATGTTCACAGTGTGTGACCTCAGGGATGATATGAGCTGTCATGAAAACCACTTTCTTCTTATGGTGAAATGCCACAATGCAGTTCATTAGCTTGGAAGCAGACATATATTGCTGCTGCTAGTGGTACTGCTTCTGCCATACCTGTTTTGTGTACAGAGGATTTCAGGGATCAGCATTACACACTCAGCCTCCTTCACCAGCCCAAAATGCAAAGCTTCACTTCTGGCCATAGTCCTGAGTAATAAATATGAGATGAAATCTCTCCTATGCATCTAAATGGTGAAGTGCTGTGAGATAACACCCTCATACGCTCCTTCTGCCCTCAAAGTGGGGTAAAAACTGGCTGCCCTTGAGCCAGTCCTTTGCAGACACAGGAACTTAAACAGCACAGATACTCCAATAAAACCACATGATACTATTTTCATGCAACTCAGTTTTGTAGACACAGATCTAGTTGTACCTGTCACTGACCCAGCCTGAACCCTCACTTTTCTCATTTCAGCTCTAGCATCTTTATGTATGCCAAATAACAAATAGAGCTTTACCATTCTTTCTCCTATTTTAGTATAGAGCTTGGGCTGGCTACTGTTATGCATTCAAATAATACTTCTGCATCTGTGATTTTAGTTCAAAGCACTGAAATCTTTCTGCATTTCATGCCTGTGTCATGGCATGGCAAGAAAATACTGCAGCATTTCTTCTAATGCTCCAAAGCACTAAAAACACCTGCATCACTGGAGTAATCTTGCATCTACTATCCTTAGCAGGAGAAAAACACAGAATAATTCAAGTTGGAAAGAAGATTCTTCTTTAGTCCAAGCTGTGTTAAAAATTGAGCTAACTCCAAAGTTAGGCCAGGGAGGCAGGGTATCAAGAATAATCCCTTTTATCTGTCACCAGTGGGCAGGACAGAAATTCATTTTTTTATGTGATTTAAATGCAACGTTTCTTAGAGCTGATGGGGAAAACAATTACCATACAATATAGATTCCACAGCAAGAAACTAATAATGAAAGATTGATCTTAGCACCTCATATTTACTACTTCATTGACACTTTCTGCTATTCCAAACATTGGATATGAAAGGCTGATATTTTTAAAGTCAAATTAAAGGGTAGGTAATTTCTGAGAGGGACTGATTTTTAAATATCAGGGTTTTTTTGCAGTGCAAACTGTAGCAGAAGACAACCAAAGACACCAAGCTGCAGATTCAAAAGTACTGGCTCTTGAACTGTTGTGCTTGATTCAGTGGCCAGAACAGAATAAAGCTTGCCATGTCTAAACTGCCACAGCTGCTACAGGGAGTTGTTGTTCCACAGCTGCTGTGTTCACTGTCTTCCCTGCATAGCAGCCAAGCCACTTCTTGATCACAGTGCAGCATGGAAGTGCTGCTCCGCCCACTAACTGGGATCAGGCAGGGTAGACTGTATGTCAGAGGGGAAAACAGACACCTCAAACCTTCACATGCATGTCAAAGGTAGGCAAAGACTACCTACTCTCCATAGACCCTTCCTTCCACCTTCTCTTTCCCTCTTGCCTGTAATCTTGTGGGTTGTGTAAGAACTTTGTTACCAGCAATGGTGCTTATAAAGGGTTATGTGAGGTGAGGATCATATGTATATCAGAATGTGGTTCTTCCTGCTAAAATTTCTTCCAGAATGCCTCTTAGGCATCTACAGCAGTGTGCAGCATTCCCTGATGTGACTGTGTGTTTAAGGAAGTAAGAGGGGGAAAAATACACTATTGAGTTATCTGAAAAACTCATGTGAGATTGTGCAGCTCATGCACTCTGGTGCTCATCACATAACTACGAGGGGTTTTAATCTTAAAATCTTAAATTTCCACTCTCTTAAGACATTGGGTACTCATGTCCCCCACTGGTACCTAGGATCTAGAGGAGGGCAGCTGAAGGAAAGGGCTCTTCTCTGCTGTCGCCATAGTCCCCTTCCCCAGGCATCTAGGGATGCTGCAGCTGGAAGTGAGGCACTGAGCCACACCAGCAGCTCTCACCATGCCTTGTGCATGTGGATCTGCACTGGCTGTAAGCACAGACAACCGAGATGTTGCTGCACTGCTCAGGAAAAGAGCCAACCACCACCTACAGTTTTGGTGAACAAGGATCTGCTACAAGAAAAGCTATTAGCTAAAGGCACAATAGCATCTGGCCGATGAGGCAGTTCTGAGACCTGAGGTTTGTTAGTAAATGCACCTGCCTCCTTATAGTCCTGCAAAAAAATAGATGCTTATAGTCCTGCAAAAAAATGACCAGGGAGGATGGATTTGGAGATCCCTAGAGAGGAACAAGTCCAGTTACTATCACATGCCTTTCTGTCAGTACCAGCAACAGAGTAAAAGCTCATAATATTTTTTTTTGTTTGTTTCTTTTCCTTTTTTCTGTGCATGGTCCAAATGAGGAAGAGAGGTAGTAAAAAGATTTGAGAAGAACCTTACTGCAAGAAACAGCCTTTGGATTTCACTAAAAGAGACAGAACCTGAATCTGGAACTGTTCCAAGGGTTATACATTTTATTAGTAACACAGCAGAGGCAACATAGGCATGGACTGTCTTATTAAAAAATGCTCAAGTTCCAGAGTTTGCTATGGGTCAAGTACACAGTTAAGTAATGAACACTATTCCAGACTTCCCTGAAAAGAGTAGGTTCCTGATAAAGAAATTGCCTAAGGATGTTGCGTATAAACACTTTCCAAGTGGCAAGTCTGTTTTTGAATTTGCAACACAGCAGTTCCTCAGCAACAGCCTTGTGTTCCTAGTCCATGATAAAATCAAGGTAGCTTTAAGGCCCTCAGTCAAAGATTTCAGTAGGCTCTGATCACGCATGAAGTTTTTCTCATTGTAACTTGCTTATGTGCTTTATCCTCAAATTAAAACATCTGCTGAGTCCACAGTTTCCTATTGGAAAAAAAGGCTCCCAATATTACCTGTTAGATTGTGCCTGGGCCAGTCTGACCCTCGCTGCCGGGCCAAAGGCAGCAACTGCGGTGTATCACCCCAGAGATACCTTGGCTTGCTGGTGGTTGCAGCTGGGCACTGAACAAGTCCAGGTTTGTAAGAAACCCCGTTACCTCAGGAGGATAGCTTCAGGCGATGGTGAAGAGAAAAAGGAGAGGATTCTGCTGGAGGGTTTAATGTCCAGAGGTTTATTCCATGGTTACAGAGGTCTGAACGTGAGCAACTGCTCCAACAGAAAAAGGACCGCATGGTCTGATCACCTTTTTAAGCTCAGGGACAGGGGGAGGGGAGGTACAGGTGAGCCACCAACCAGGTGAGAGGGGCAGGGTCTCAGGGGGGATGATACCCAGACATGCCAATGACCTCTGGGCATAGGGGCATCCTTTGAACTTGACCAACCACACGACGCCTTGCTGGAACGTTTAGCCTGATTGACAGGACTCACTCAGCATGGGGGCAAGGGGGAAGGGAGAGAGGCATAGGCACACCTGGGAAAGTGACCTGGAAGGCCAAAATGGGACATCACAGCACACCACAACAGTTTCCCAGAGCTCACATACAGTAATAGCAAAATCAGTTCTGCTTGGAGGAAGCCAATGCCCTACTTCTCAGGGTGGGCTGTTTCCATGCCAAGACAGAGTCTCAAGTAATTTGTGCTCCACCTTGCGTCCAACCAAACCAGCTCAAAATTTCTAAAGGAGTTTTTTCAACAGGAACAGTGAATTCCCCCACCTTGCCCAATTCCCTTCTTTCTAGGCACTGGCAGAATTATGACACACACATTTAGGAAAAGGATGATGGCCACACACATTTAGGAAAAGGATGATGGCCACACACACAGAGGATCACATTTGATTGCATGTTGGAAATGATGGAAAATGGCAGCTTCAAATAGAACTTTAATTTCAAATAAAGTAGTTTCCAAATGTAACCGCTGTCTGGAGGATGAAAGTGGCATGTCTGTGACAGTTGTACTGTGACATGTAGCTTGCTGTGCTCAGTAGCTCTGCAGTGAAGGATTGCAGCCGGTTTGCAGTGCTGGGAAGACCCTGCTCTTAGGGACTGAAGTCTTACTGTACTTGCAGAATTCCACCTTAAAAGTAATTGGACATCTCTGTAGCTCAGAGGTTTGCTAAGCAATGACACACTGCACTTGGATTTGAAAACATAACATCTGGAAGCCAAATGTTAGAGGCAATATAAAAGGGCCAGCCCCACAAACCAGAGGGGCACTTCTAAGCCAGGAACATCTTCAGGATGGACATTTTCCTTCTCTGTGTGTTCCTGCCTCTGGTGACTGTGGCATGGGGCCAGTACAGTGACTATTACTATGGTCCCTATAATTATGGAGATAATGATGAATGGGTCAATGTGTACCGGCAAGGTTTCAACTTTCAGTGCCCGCATGGGCAGGTGATCGTGGCCGTCAGAAGTGTCTTCAGCAAGAAGGAAGGCTCTGACAGACTGTGGAACTATGCCTGCATGCCAGCATCCCAGAGCCTCGGTGAGCCGACAGAGTGCTGGTGGGAAGAGATCAACAGGGCGGGAACCGAATGGTAGGATAACCCCAGCCATCCCTGAAGGGCACAGCCCTGACAACCCCTGTCAAATGTGGGTCCTAATACTGTGGTCAGAGCAATGCAAATGCATATGAATGCCATGATAACCTGCAGGTTCTTCTGCCTTAAGACTCTTTAATCACATGCATTGGAGCTGATCAGCATCACATTTGTTTTCTCTGTAGCAGTTTCTTGCTGGAGGGTGTCAGTGTCCTTCGGTCACTCACAACCTCAGCTGTGAAGTGGTTTGGTGTTGCTATTGTTTCAATGATGAGGAAAATGAGGCAAGCACCTACGGTGAGGAGAGCATAAAGTCCCTCTTGAAAAGACACATTGAATCAGTGACTAAACTGGGAAACAAATTGCAAAACTCCTCACTTCATCCTCACGCTCTGATCACTCTGATTAGGAAAAATAATCTCTGTATTGCACTGGCTCTTTGCTTTGCGTTTTTGTTGCTAAGCTTTTTGGCTTAAGCATAAACAAATGCTGTTTTCTAGTTGTGCTGTTATTACAGGAGCCAAAAATCCACACTAATAAGTGATGACGGTGGCACATATATCTGCATGGTGATTGCAGAAGATCATGTTAGTTCCCGAATAGCATCAGTTTGCTTAGCTAGATGCTGCATTTTCCATTAACCTTGGAGGCACAGGTGATCACATTATGTGGAGACAATAATTTCTGGAAATATGTATAGCATTTCATATTTGGGCAGAATACCCAGTATTTAATCATTTTCTGGGGTTTTTAATGAAATGGGAAACAGAGTATTGGACAATTCTGGGATTGAAATATTCTTTGGACAGAATGAAATGCATGCAGTAATGACTATTTTCAAATACTTGAAATGGTTTTGTCCCAAAAATTGCAATGTGATTTTTGATTTTTTTTTTACATGGGAATACGTTAGCTATGAAATGTGAAGTTTCTGCTTTTTAAATGATTCAAAATTTTTTTCTGAATTAATCATATTCTTTCATTTACCATGTGACACATGCCTATGGCTGATGCAATTGCTAAGGGAAAAAACAATTGACTCTATGTTTAACTTTGGAATAAGAACTGAAAAAAAGGGGGAGAGCTGCAAAACAGGCAGAAAGAACACATTGTGATAATCCTGGACAACTTCTTCATTTTTCATATACTTATGCAATTTCTATGTATTGCATAATAATTTTGAATTAGACATTTCTTTTTGTTCAAAATAAACTTATTTTTTCACTCTCTAGAACTCCGTGGCAGCAATTGCTCAAGTTCACTTCTCACAAACAGGATAGTGTATAAGTCTATACAGAACATTTTCTTCTGCTATGTATCCATTCATCACTGTGCTTGGTATGTCAGCATGACTACATCCACAGTGTATTATCTGAATCTGGTTTCCTTCATCTCTTAAAAAAATATCTTTTCACTTTGTCCTCTTTGTTGCCTACTTTTTTCCTATAGCAAACCCTTTATTTTCTCTCTTTCATAAAAAAAACTTATTTCTTTTTCAACCCCTTTTTAATTGTTTATCTCAGTTTCTCTCCCTTTACTAGTTTTTGGAGTTATTTTAGTAATTCTTCACTAGCTTACCTTTGCAGTCCAACATCCTTACATCTCTCTGTCTACTCTGCATACACCTTCCTTCCTTCCTTCCTTCCTTCCTTCCTTCCTTCCTTCCTTCCTTCCTTCCTTCCTTCCTTCCTTCCTTCCTTCCTTCCTTCCTTCCTTCCTTCCTTCCTTCCTTCCTTCCTTCCTTCCTTCCTTCCTTCCTTCCTTCCTTCCTTCCTTCCTTCCTTCCTTCCTTCCTTCCTTCCTTCCTTCCTTCCTTCCTTCCTTCCTTCCTTCCTTCCTTCCTTCCTTCCTTCCTTCCTTCCTTCCTTCCTTCCTTCCTTCCTGCCTTCCTTCCTCCCTGCCTCCCTCCCTCCCTCCCTCCCTCCCTCCCTATTTTGCAAAGGTGAACTCGTGCTCCTAGCAGTTTTCCACCCCCAGGGCTGAGCTAGTTCTCTCAACAGTGCTTCATGGAGAGAGGCTTGCAGCATGCAAGCACGCCCCTGGTAATGCCAACACTGCTGCCCAAGAGCCCAGTGACTGGAGTGAAAGTGTAGGCCAGTGTAGCCTCAAATTAATGTGGTGGCACAGATACATCCTGGGGAAGCTTTGAGAATCCTGCCTTCTCTCTTGGCATTCTTACTTCTCATAGGTGCCCCTCTTCTCTCTCTCTTTCCCATCCACCTCAGTGCTATTTGGAGCCATCCCCAATTCTAAAAAGATTCATGCAATAATCAAGTGGGACCCCAAATATGAGTCACCATATGTACCAATGGCTCCTGTTTGGCCAACTCTCTTCCCTGCTATCTCCCAACAAACCAATCTGTTGGTGAGCAATATGTCATTCTCAGGTCAGCTGACACAGCACTCTGCTGGACTTGCTAGTACATTTTCCCATCCTTGTAGGATGGACTAAAATATTCCTTCTTCAGCTCTGTCTCACAGAGTATTTTGTCTCACCTTGCACACCACATCCAGTGATGATCAACTGCTTGTACCACCAGTAACTACAAGTCTGCCAAGTTTTTGCTAAAATTTTGCAGAATCAATTAGGTCTGAAAAGACTTGAAATCATTGAGTCCAGCCTATGACTGAACACTACCAGGTCAACTGAGTGTCACATCTGGTCTGTCCTTATACACTTCCAGGGACAGGTGAACTCCACCACCCATCCAAGCTGTGGGCTGCCAGCTTTTTCAGGAGTATGCTGTGGGAGCCAGTGTCAAAGGCTGCTACTCCGCTGCAATTGAGGCTTTTTATTCTTTTCCCTACCTTCACTGAGCAATGAGAACAAGCTTGCTGAATCTTTTGTAAAATCCTTTTAATAATAGGTAGCAGCTATGCCTTTCCCTCACCCACGCACCTTCATCCATGCTTTTGCTTTCAGGCTGAACATGTCTCCATTCTTCTAGTTCTCCTCTGGAGGTTTTGTATTCCAACAGTCCTAAGCAAGCACTGATCATACCTGCAGCTCTTCTCTGAGTTCCCTCTGGTTTTTCAGCCAGAACCCTAATCAGGAAATCTAGTCTGGCAGAAACACCAAATTTAAATAACCTTTGACATATTGTGCTTATGGCATTTCATATTTCAAATGGTGATTTTCAAATTACCATTCCTGACTGCTGCAAAGCTGCACAATAGAGACAAACTCAAGAGAGGTTTCTTTAGAAAATACAGTAAACAAAAACAAGCTTAGGAGAGAAAATGAAGAGGGAATATAAAAGAGAAGAAAGAGTTTCCCACCCATTATTTTCTTTGGCCTTCAGTATTTGGGATGGTGGGAATGGATGGTGGGACCATAAGGATAAGAGAGTTGGGGGGGAAGAGGGAACCACTGGCAGAGCTTCCTGGTACGTTTATTTCTTTCACTAACACTAGGGATTATACAGATTTAGATAATCAAACCATAAAACTTACAATCTTTCAGATATGAAAAAACAATCCAACAGAAAGAGGACAATGACACAGATCCACATTAGGCATCTAATGCCTAATAATGCTTAGCTTATGGCCTTTGCCTCCTTCCAGGGTCAATGGAGAGAATAGGTACTCTAAAAACTACTCTCTGGGGCACCCCATCTCTTTCACAAGCAGACTCATGAAGACCAATCCCTTCTGACCACTACCTAGAATTAGCTAGTGGCTTTTCAGAATATATCTACCTACAGTGCTTCACTGCATCCCTGAAGTTAATCATAAATATTCATGCACTTCTGAAGAGATTTTTATTTATTTATTTATGCTTTGCTGAAAGGACATAAGAAGTCTGTGAACCTGTTAGAAGACTCAAAGGGGAAATTGTGGCAATAGATTAGATCAGATGATCAGGAATGCCTTCTCAGCCTCATTAATCTCTGAATATTTTTAAAGTTAAGTACATGTGCAAAGACTTTGTTCAATCTGTTTCAACACCTTACTTCTTCAGACTAAGGTTAACTGTCTGCTAACCAAGATGATATTCAAACGAGAGATAGCAACTGGGAGCAAGAACCAGTTCTTGGATAATTTGGAAATCCTCATGTCTGGAGTAGGGAAAAGTCTCAGAGCATGCCCTGCTTCTGCAGTCTTTCTACTGCAGAAGTCCTCGAGTTCTTCTACTCCTTCTAATTTTTATGCTGCAGCTTCTCAAAGAATCCTATCTTTTCAGGGTGCACAAATTTTATGTTCTTATCTCCTTTTGTACTGTAGAAATTTTGACCTTGTTTAAATATTCCACCACCTAAAGTCTGAATGATTGAGGGTGAGACTGTTCTTCACTGCTTTGTTGAATACTACAGAGTTGTCTCTACGGACAAGTCTCTGAGCAAGGGTTTTAATAAAAGCTATTTTTCTTGCCGAAAACTATCATACCAAAAGACAGGGTTCACACAAACAAAGGAACAAAAGCTTGCAAGTGAAGACAAACAGCTCTTCCTTCCAGTAAAATAAGTTTGGTTTACACCACATGATACAAATGAAACCATGCCATATCCTCATACTCCCAGTCAGCTGTAACGCAAAAAGGAGAAGGATTTCCAGCCAAGAGCTATTTACTCCACGTTTATTGCCTCTTTTCCTTGTTTAGATATCTGAGAAAGTGTTTAGATGGGACTTGGAAAAACCAGATATATAGATTCTCCCTCTCCACTCCCTTTCTCTCCTTCCTTTGCCCACAAACTAGGTGCAAAGACTGACTACTGAGCAAAGGATCCTCCTGTTCAGGTTCTGGCAGCACACCTTGGTATATCAGTAGGAACTATTTTTGTTCCCAATCTGCAATCAGTCCCCAATTTCAGATCTGAGGCTGTATGATATTACCCAATCCCAATAATCTAGCTGCTCTTAGAAAATGTTCCCATTTGTGCTATCTACACAAGCAAGTTAATTTTCTTCAGAGCCCTAAGTTTATGTTAAAGGACTAGTGCTACAAGTCCATTTAGCACAGCTGCAATGGACTGAGTCCAGAGGGAGCATCTGAGGAGAAGAGGAATGTTTCTGTAGAAAAGGAGGCCTCATCAGCTACTGTCAAGAAGAAATCACCAGAGTGAAAAGGGCCTTGCCTTCTATTGGAATTAAATACATCACACTGCAACAGCCTTCCCTTGGTCAGGGAGAAAACAATCAGTCATAAATGCCCCCGGAATGAAAAAAAATATTGCTGAAGATATTATTACCGAGGCTGCCTTTGGCATGTGGCATAACAACATGTCTCAGCACCCCACAACAGATAGGGAACACTCCTTGAAAAATTGGCTTTTGGAGACTGATGTGGCCTAATCAAACACACAAAAGTTGTTCCCTCTGTCTGGGTGCCAGAGCTGCAGGTGTCCTGAGCTTGCCCTCAACCTCTTATGTCTGCCCATTCACCTGTAACAGACTGACCAGTGAATTAGCTCTCATTACACAATTAATCCAATTACACAGAGGGAGGACATACCACAAAGAAAACTCAGGAGAGCAGTATAGGGCCTCTCCTCCACAGGGACATGGAATGGCACTCTCATGTTACCCTGTTAATAGGAACAAATCACCCTCAATGCAGCACGACCTGGTGCCCACTGAGCTGTTTGTCAGCCCTGCATGGCTCTAGAGAGCTTCAGGGAGCATAATCCCAGTCAGTGCAGCAGGAATTCAGTGCATTCTCTAACAGCACTACTCCCTGCAGCCTAACGTGGGCTTCCCTGAGCAGATTTGTAATGAACAGCCTTCCTCTTTGGGTTCTCATCCTCAGGATAACATGGTGCTGATGTAGCTGAGGAACAGGGGGCCTCAGAGGGAGGTTTCCCACACAGCACCAGCATTAGGTGGGGCACAACACTCTGGGGCTTTACTTAGAAAAGAGCAAAATTAAGGTGCAGGCATAAGTCTGAAGTGTCACCAAAACTGATTCCATTGCTCAAAACAATTCTATTGTTGCAAGCAAGGTTTGTATTCAGTCTGGCAGACCTGTTGAGCAATGTGGAACACGCTTGGCTGCCGAGGTTATTACTGATGTTTACAAATAATGTGGCACAATTTAAGAGGAACTATAGGGTAAAACAGGTCATGCACAGATCCAAAATTCACATATGCATTTTGGGTGGGTTTGTTTCACACCAGCTCTTTTTTGGTCTCACAGATGAAAGCTCACTAGTGAAGAACAAAAGCAGTTCTGACCTGAACTAAATCTGTAACATGGATGCATGCTTTGACTGCATGCCATGACAGAGCTCAGCTGTACAACACTCATTAACCAGTTCAGAAGAAAATTTGGCAGAGGAGAGGTTTTTCGCAGGAATCACAGCAGGCCAGGAAGGTCTCAGATACCATATCCCTGTTGCTACACAGAAGTCCTTCCAGAATAAGACTTTCTATGGAACACTGCAGTCATTTCCCACACCTGTACCCAAGACAAGGGCAACTTCCCATCCAAGAGCACCTGATCTTCACCACCAATCTTCTCACTCCCCCCCCCACCAACCAGTTTGCCGCTTCTTCTCCAAGTATCAGATCCAAAAGACAATTCTTCACACTTGGCAACTTGAGCCAGCTAGAAAAAGAAAACCTACCCACTGCCAAGTTTAATCCCACACAGTCCCAGCCAGTTTCTCACGTTCTTCTGCATTCACCTTGTAAGAGGCATTTTCCTCTCTTCTTAGCAATGTCAGGATTTCAGGAGTGAGGAGAACCTGGTAACATTAATATGAATACTAAACTAGCCTTTATAGTAAAAGTGCTGAAGAGTGGGTCTTGTGAAAAAAATATTGTTTTGACTTGGCTATAAATCCAAGTTCCTGAATCACTAGTTTTTACTCACCATACTTACTTCAGGATTTGCTGTGATTCAAGAGTAGTGAATTCAACAGAGAAGGAAAAAAATCTGATATATTAAGTGTTGTTTTCAGATTAGTGCATAGAGCAACTGACTGAAAAGGTGTGTGAGGAGGGTTGTTTGTTTCCCTTGAAGAATTACTTTCTGCTTGTAGGAAAGTGGTCAGCTGGGAAAAAGAAAGGGAAGGAAATATTTTATATGACCTCACAAATAAGCACTCCAAGTTCTGAGAGCATCTCTTCATTTTTGAAGGAGTGTCTGGATTTTACTTGAAAACTAGAAAGATTACAGCAAATAATCTTACATTATCTCAAAGCTAAAGAAAAGTACTTCAACATCACTATTATTTTTGTTTTTGCTAAACCAAATACTGAGCTTGAATAAAAGATTACAGGACCTTGTGTATGAGACAGAAGCAAAGAGAGAGAATTGAACATGGCCTTTAATATGTATTTCAAATTTTACTTTGAATTACACTAAAACAAAAATGCAATTTAATTATAAAACATTACTTACATCCAGGTACACTTTCCATCTAAGAAATTAATTTTTAAGGCAACACCAATTATATTTTTTAATCAAACTTATTATGAGAAGACAGAATCAGAATAAAAAATAACCACACTTCCTAAAATCTGGTACTCAAATGTGAGTGCATGTAAACATATGAGTGTTTTGCTAGGTAGGTTTGTTTCTCAATTTACTATAGAGAGAAGTGTCCATGAGTGACATCTCTTTCAAAATGAATCCTTCCATCATAACCGAACTATATTAGTAGAAAATAATGTGTCCTGTGAGAAACAACTGCTCACTTTGAAAATTTAAAAAGGATTTTTAAGTCTTAACAAAAATACAACAAAGGACTACGGAAGGAAAAAGCTGCAGCACTGGGAACTGCTATTGTAGATACCACATGGCCAGTGCATCTTCAAGATGGATGCTCAGTGTTTTATACCCCTGGGGGTTGCATCAGCCAGCCCTGGCCCCTCCCAAAGTCTGTCAGTCAGTTCTTCTTTGCCATTTATCCGTGGAGACTGCTTTCTTGTGACTTGATTGGAGGTGAGGTGTTGCCATGCTGCCCCCTAAGCGCCAAGCTTTTCCATTCCCAGCTGCCCATGCAAGGGGCACATGGCACAGCTTCTGTCCTAGACAGCCCTGGCTGTCTGATGGTCACAACACGGGGCGGGGGAAAGGGAACCGTGCGGAGAACAGAGGACATCTAAACTATAATAACATAACTGTACACCACTAAAGCTTTTCTTAATATTCACACAATAGTTATCTTTTAATTATGAGAGACAATCGTCTTATTATCCATCTATAATGAAAAAAACCGAGCAGGAGATCTTTTCTCCTTTTTAGTGTCTTTATTAAAAGAGATTAGCTCTTGGTTGGGAGGCTCAACGGGGCTGCAGTCTCGCCGTCATCGCCTCCCAGGAGTGGCTCGCAGGAGGAGGACAGTGCAGCTTTGTCCCCTGGGGAGCAGAGCTGGAGGTCCCGTCTTCTCCAGAGCAGTGCGGGGGAACCCCGAGCCACAACTTTAGGGTTGCCTCCCAGGGTCTTGCCTCTAGCCGAGGTCCTTCCGTGGCTAGGGCGAGGGGCAAAAAAAAGGTCTTAGCATCTCTGCAGGCTCTGTACTTTGTTCCTCATGTCCAGACATCACTTTGATCTCTTAATTCTGTGTTGGCTCGTTGTTTTTGGGGTCTTTTTGTAAATTTGTTGGGAGTCCTCTCTCGTTGCATTCTGGGTCTGAGGTTATCTGCATGGACTCCGATGTCTCTTCTTGCATTGTCCGAGAAGGGCCATCAACCTGGCTTTAGGCAGGGAGGTACTGATACAAAAGGAGTAGTTAACGAAAATGACTGGTGATTACAATAACAAACACTTAGAACTCCACCCGGGCAGCAACTGGTCCAACCTGTTCACTCTGCAACCTTTTTAAAAAAATTGGCAGCTTTTTCTACTTATAACATATAACATGTCAGGAAAATAAAAACTGTAGTAGGACAAAGGCAAAGAGGACAGGACTTCCCAGACTGAATGTCAACAGGTGGGAAGAGAAAAGAAGGAAGAACCTCCCACAAAGACAAGTAAGCAGGAACATGAGACGTTGATCTGATCAGTGAGGATGGAAAGTTGCAGGGCAGTGTTGAGCTTCTGAGAGGAAAGGCCAAGGAAACGGAGAAATAAAGGGCTCCCAACATTGCACCTATGCAAAAGAGCTAGAAAATCTCCCAGGGGCATGAGGACTTGAGCAGTGCAAACGCAGATAGGAAGGGAGAGATGGAGGATGAGGCACAAATTTGTTGCTATTTTACACAGCTCATCGTGCAACAGGTAGAACCAATCCCTATCCTGCTGTGTATCAACCATTCTTCCATCAGGATAACACCAATCATCTGCAGCTATCCACTACGTTTACTCAGAGTCTTAGCCATATGTTCCTATGGCCTATGAGCCAAAAATCAGAACAACTTCCTATCAAAGCCCTGCTGAAATCCTCTGAGTGAAAGCCAGACTGCCATACTTGGTGTGATACCATGGCAACTCAGAGTCCCCATCACAACTGAATTCTGAAGGTCCTTGAAAGAGTCTCACAAAGCACAACAAGTACTGTGGCCCCATCACCTTGGGAGATACAGGGACAAAAACAAATGTAAATACTCTTGTCTGAACAACAGAACGAAGTGGAAGAGACAGAAAAGAGACCCTTCGGTTCAAAAATGGACGCTGAAAACTAAGCAGGGAAATTCATCACTGCACTGGTCAAAATTGATCAGTTTTTCAGCTTTTGCATACTTCAGCCTCACGCTGTCTTTGCAAGCGCTAACACTCCTGTGCACAAGTGAATGACTTTCCAAACACCAAACTCCACTAGATGATGTGTGTTCCCTTCTGGGTACTTCAGGTCTTTAGAATAAATTATGAGGTAATTGAATGAAACTAAGGGAGATTTTTGGTAATTGTTATACATACAGTTACTTCTGAAAGTGTCTTTCAGATAGATCATTGTAATTAATTTTATGAAATCGCAGAGAATGTTTGCTACAGGTTTTCCTTGATGAAAGGAAAAGAAAGAAAAGGAAAAGTGATGGAAGAAACAGCATTCCTATAATTTTCAGGATAGGGAAACAGTGAGGCCAGGAGGGTGCTTGAGAGAATGAGCACCGGATAGCTGAACCAATGACCTGTCTGTTTTCATGGGCTCCTTGTCTTTAGTCTCCAAGAAGCAAGGTATTCAAACTGATTGCCACTTGAATTACTTTGGGTATCAGTGTTAAAGTGTTGAAGGGTGTGCAGACAGAGGCATGCATGCTTTGAGACCATGTCTATTCTGCCTGGAGGCAGTGATTCACAGGTATGATAGAATTATCGAGCACACAGAAAACACGGAGCAGCCGATTTTAAAAATCCAGTCAGAAACTTTATGTGACTCTTAAAATTACAAAACATCTGAATCACAGTTTTCCTTATGTGATTGCTATCAAATAATGATTTCATCATAAGCCTAAATGCTTTTAATAAAGAATCTCTTCTCCTAGAAACACATAGTTGTGAAAGCAAGCAATTAAAAAAGTTAATGAACTTCTTTTAAAAAATAGCTTCTCAAGCTTTTTTTTTTTATTGTGGTAGAGAAGTAGTTGAAAACATTAGTTCAATAAAGCCCAAATCCTCAAATACCAACAGTCATAGACAAAAATATTAATGGACTATTTTGAACTCAGTCTTATGATTTGTAAACAGTTGAGAATAATAACACCAGAACAATCTTCTTTCGTGGTAAGCATACTAGAATGATTAAATACTTTAGCCTGATTAAATAGTTTTAAGTGCAACATAAATGCTAAGACATTGGTTAACTACTGCTGGTTTCTTACAGAAAATTGTTACTCTATACACAGCAAGTGCAAACAGTGCTTCTCAGCACAAAGTCAAAGCCTCAACTTGCACTCTATATCAAAAATGCTGATGCTGTTTTGAGAAATGCTTGAAACTATCAAGGAATCTAATACCATGTTTTCCTTGTGTGTTCTCCTCTTTACCCTCATTATTAGGTATCAAACCTGCTCAAACAATGGGCTGGTGGCTGGTTTCCAGAGTCAGTATTTTCCTTCGGTGCTGGACCGTGAATGGCAATTTTACTGCTGCCGCTATAGCCGGAGGTGCCCATATTCCTGCTGGTGAGTTCAAGCAGACACCAAACCCGCGATCTTCATTCTCCCAACAATCCCTATCAATGTCTTTGGCTGCTTGACCTGTCAGAAATCTTGTCTGAAAAAGAGTTAACTGTGTTTTATAGAGCTAAGCATGTTATTTCCAGTCTGCCGCAGGATTATTAAATATCCAAGGCTAAGGGAAAGAATAAGGGTGCAGTTACACTGAACAGCACAACACAGTAGCTGGCCCTCAGTGAAAGGTCTAGGGATCAGCATCAGCCTAGCTGTGCTGGAAACCATGACAGAAGTCTCCAAAGTGGAGACTTTTTCCTACTATAAATCCAGCATATTTTCTGGAGTAGGAGCATCTCTGTGCTACACATTTGTGCAACAATGACTTACAAGACTGAACTTTTACCACTTACCTCAGAAAGAATATTAGTAGTGCATATGACTATGCTTTTTCTCTCAAAACTGTTTAAAGATCAAAGTCAAAATGAGCTACTGATCATAAACCCAGAAGAAAAATGTGGTCTCAGCAGAGTATCACAACTAGTGCTGGCGACTTATTGGAGACTGTGAAAAAATGAGCTGCAAATCCCAAGCTTCCCAGTTTCTCTAAAATGCACCACAAGTGTGGTTCCTCTAAATTAAAACCAAAGACAGCCGCAGATTTTGTAGAGGCAGCTTGTATTTCTCCTGTTCATTCTGTTCAAGAGAAGCCATCATTTTATGCTCTAGGGTTACATTCAGCTTAAATTTAGCTATTTTCAGTGATACAAAGAATAACCTGCCTGCATTTAAGAAAAAAGTAAACCTGTGCTTGAACCCTTTTTCCTCACCTCAGTTTTGAAGGAGGCTTCCCACTGAGATGCATACAAACTGTTTATGTGCCTGTTGGTCTTACTTGGCTGGCTGGCTACTGGCCAAACACAACAGCACTGCCTTGCTTTTCATCCTTCAGTCTCCTTCCAGCCAAGTGGAAAATAAATGTTTTTATTATTATTATTTTTAATGCCTTTAAATTACAGGAACTGTGTAACAAAGTCTTTTAACATTCTTCTGAACATTCTTCTGCCTCCCTTCCAGCAGACATATTGCCTATGTATGTTCCCTACCTGGGGGTTTATTTACATACCTGCCCAGGCTCTTCCCTCTGAGGGAAACTCAGACTTTTAAGCAGTTCTTCCAATCTCTTGTACTCCTCTAATATTGCATACATTTTCAGAGAGACAACAGAAATCTCATATTTTTGTTATTGTTGACAGTTCTACTTCCCTCAGATGTTGTCTTGACAACTGGGAACAGCTTTGTCTCTGCTTTGCAAGTTGGCATTCAGAGTAAGGCAAATCCTAATGTAAATGTTTGAGGTTACTGGAGTCTTTAGTTTTCATCTCAGCTGTATACAGACTCCTATACTGCCCTTCTATTTCCAACAGTGACAACACTCCATTTTTGTGCTTAGAAAGAAAGCCTTATGTAGTTCACCTGCAGTTCCATGCAGAAAAGGCAGCGTTTCAAAAGCAGGTGAAGTGTTTTTCCCTCTAAGGAGGGTAGAAATCCCAGATACTCACATTCTTCTGGGAGGGGAGAGCTGTAAAACTGGTAGGAAGCTGTGTCACTGGCTGATAGCAAACTGTGTCACTGGCTTGTGAAAAGCTTCTGGTGCATAGTTTGTGATTATGGGTTCATTAAAAAAACATTCTGCCTCTGTAGTTAGCAAGGTGTATGTATATAAGCTATTTCCACATACAGTTATCCAAATTAGGATGTTAGGGTCTGGAAGGACAGACAACTGCATGGGTTAAAATATAACGGTTTAACAGGCTCAGAGGGTAGTGGTTAAAGGTTGATACCCTGCCTGGGTGCCTGTCCTGCTTAATATCTCTATCAATGATCTTGAGGAGGCAACAGAGCACATGCTGGCCAAGTTTGCATATGACATCAAACTTGGGGGGTGCAGCTGACATGCTTAAGGCCAGGACTGCCAGTTCAGTGGGATGTAAAGTAAACTGCTTCTTCTATAAGGATAGATTGCCTATTGAGGCTCCTTGGAGGCTTTCAAGACTGAACCAAATAAAAGCTGAGCAGCCTGGTCTGACCCTGTGATTGACCCTGTTTGGAGCAGAGGGCTGTCGCAGAGATTTTTTGAAGTCCTTTTCCACCAGAGCTATCCTGCAGTCCCACACAAAAGGACTTTTTTACTGGAGGACCCTCCCCACACAGGTAAAGTCTCTCCTCCAACACAGCAGTCTCTTTTCTGTCATCTGCTAGGAATGGTTTCTTTTCAGGTTTACTCTCTTTCCCTGCCTAGACGGTGTAGTAGTACTCTGGGCAAGTACTGGTTGTTATGGTAACATACAGCCAACACGAACTTCACCAGGGTAGTGTGAAACCCCATACTTTGGACTCACTTTTACTCATAAAGTCACAGATGTGACTTGTCTGAGTTATTAAATTTTAGTGTACCGAAACCAAACTTCCTGTCCCCTAAGCTCAGGAGATCTCATTCACAACATAACTTTCATTGGCATTTCTAAGTTATTGTCACAAGACTTTGTTCACACATCACACTTCTGGTCTGTATCTAGTTAACATGCACTTGACAGGAAGAATATGTTTTCCTAACAAACTGCAAATTAGTTCTGGGCTACCATGAGTAAGACCTCACATTGTATATGCATGTGAGACACAACAAAGATGTGTGTGTATAGTGTATCATTATTTATTGCAGCTTCTGCCCCACATGATAGTAGTATTTGTTCTGTTCCAGGAACTAGTTGGAAATAAAGTAACAGTGGAGAACTGGCAATCAACATGCTGCTGACTCCTATTTTTTGGTTGGAGAGGCTTATTTTCATGCAAAGGCATGAAACACACTACTTCATTATATATACTTCATTACTATATGACTATTACTGGAAAAGTAGTACCAGGAAAGTATGCAATGATGGTGGTACTTTGTGGATCATTACACAGGAAAATCTATATTCAAAGAAAATCCACGCTGCAGAATTTCTCAGCAGCCTTGACTTTTAATGTGTAATGTACCCTTAAGTATGAAACCAGATGTGGACAGAAATGCATTTTAAAGAAAACTGACAATATTGAGGTGTGACAAAACTGTTTCAAATTATCTCTCACCTTGAGTATTTGATTCCTTCCTCTTCCATTTGTCTCCATACAGGCCTCTCTGGTACATATAAAAGCAGTAAACCAGCTGATCTTTATGTATGGTTTCTCTTGTCTCTTCTGCTTCAGGACGACATTCCGCCTGAAGTGAGATGACCCTACAATGAATAAAGACAGGTTTTCCTTATGTGCATGAGCCATGCAACAGATTTGTTAGAATTTGCCCTATTTTTCACACCTAGAATATCCCTGTGTTTTTTGACAACTGCTAGTATTTGTTGGAATACAAATCTATAACATCATCATGCTGACTGAAACTAACGCTTTGCCTTCACTTTGCTTAATAAAATGACTGAAGTCAAATACATGCGGAAGGACTTTATTTGTTAGCATTTATATTCTTACTCTTTGAACCCACTAGTTCTGTTTCAGCTAGTCCTCTCACCATTAATTCCCAGGTTTCCTCTGCAGTAAGCTCATATTGAAAATAAATTTACTAATCTTTTCCAGTCTCATAATTTTGCACTTGCTTTGTAATTTTTTTACAATTCATTATGCCAAGACTTGTCATGGATTATGCACATTTTTAACATCCTGAAAATAATTAACATTCCTCACAGGAGGCAGAAAAACTCCCTTTACTTTACCTGGCTAGGGAATGCTACCACAGTAAAATAAACTGTGTGCTGATTTGCACCATAAATGAAGCAAATCTATCACAGATTCAGAGACAGTGGCACTAAGTGGTCCCATTAGAGCTCTGATTTTACTTTTTGCCAGGAAATGAAAGCTTGACTCCATACTCTGAAAAGCAAACACATGTCACAGAGCACCTCAAGTCTGCAGAGTGTTTATGACTGTTTCCCTTCTTGCAACAGTGAGCAGTTTAAATGCCAGAAGGTCTGTCTGGAGCTGTGGCTGTTCTCTGTCATGATGACACTGTCCAGGCAACAATTACATTTTCCAAGAGTTATGGTATTTAAAGCACTTATTTGTTTTCCTGACTCAACCTGCCGCACAAGACACATTGAAAATGATGTGATCCTATGCAGCTTTCTCAAAGATAACCAGTAGCAGAGGTACAAATCCAAGAGGTGAACTCAGAATAGATTTCATGGAAACATGCAGTTCTGGACAACCCAATTCCCCACTCTTCCTTTTCCATTGTTAAAAAGGTATTTTACTGCTGGGGGAGGTTGATCTTTTTTTTTTTTTTTTTTTTTAATTTTTTTTTTTAACTATTACCCATCAAATAGAACCTTGCTGTTCAATCAACAGGACCATCTTCCAGAGACATTTTAGGAGAAACACATTTGATCTGACATTGGAAATCTCGGCAAGTTATTTTGGACATTTATTTCTTGAGGAGCAAGCACAAGTTGCCTTGAGCTCTCTGCTGCTGCTTGTACCTGCATTGCACAAACTCGTGCAGGCCTGGAAGAGCTCTGGTCCCTCTGTGCCAGCCTCCAGCTTTGTGGCTTCTCAACCCTGGAAGGGCGTGTGGCTTTCAGTGCAACACAGTGGGAACACAGCAGCAGTGATGTGTCCGTGTGAATCTATGGGCTCAGAGCCTGGAGCCTGAGCTCAATCCCAAAACACATGACATGGCCACACAAGAGAACCTCTCATCTCTAGAGGAGCTCCAGGACACCTCTAGTTCCCTGGCAGCTTGGCAATCTGGGATCTGTACTCAGAGCAGTTGCTGGAATTTCTGGTGACAGCTTACTAAAACCTTCTTTGGCTTTTCAGCTTAGGATGCATATTTTAAAGCAGATGACCTCTGTCTTCCACCTAGAGGAAGAGTTGAAATTGATTAAAGAGGCATATAGTTCCCATGTTCATTGAATATAACTTGCAGGTTTGTGGCTCTTGAACAAAATTTCTCCTTTAGGAAAGACATACTCTTGAAGCACTTGTAAACAACATATGAATGTAAGCCCATAAAGTAAGGAGTGTCAGGAGACACTCCTTGTCCTCGAATGTCAGACAGTTAATGTTAAAGCTTATGTCTTCCTCTTAAAATGAAACAGCTCTTTCTTTTGGCTGTGGTATAGCTTGAGGAAGAGTTCAGCCACAAAGAGGGGAATGAAGGTTAAAGAGAAGCCATTCATCTTGTTAGCATTGTAGTTGCACAAGAAGTGAACAGCGTAATACATTCCAAAATCATGTACTTATGATCAGGGAATAAGTATATTCCACAATATACTTATATATATATTAAGTATATATATTTATAACAATATACTTATATATATAAAAGTATATATTATATATATACTTATAAGTATATTCCACAATATACAATATACAGACAGAAACTGTTCTACCACTGACTATCTCTCATACTTTAAAAGACTCATTTCTTTTGTCTGCTTGGCATCTGAAAGCAAGGCATACCCACAGTTCTCATTTATTTCTTTAATCAGCAGGTTGTGCATATTAAGGCTACCAGTGTGACTCGTATTATTGGTAAATAATGGACTCATGATAACTATTTCTGAAGTCAATTGTGAAAAGAGTGCAACTGATCACTGTAGATTAGTACAAAACATTCTTCTCAGTGCTAAATGAGTAACTGTGTTTTCTATTAATCTCTACCATAGCAATTCTTCAACATGGAAAATAAACAACACAGCTGTTTTCAGATTAAAATAAAAACAACAGTAACCCTGGTAAAGAATTAATCCCTTTTTTGAGTACATATCCTAACCTGAGCAAGATTTATATGATTATAGTGAAATACATTAGGAAAATGTGGGGATGGTTGGAGCAATGTAAACCACTGAAAAGATAAACCATTCCACATCAACCCTATTCTAGGTAAAAATGCCATTATGAAAATACCTTTTTCTGTCAACTTTTCCCACTCACAGACCAAACTACATACACCCCTTATCATAAGATTTCCTTACCCAGTCCTGAACACTGAATTCCCTTCTTTCTCCTCTCTCAACAATGTCACTGGTGCTTCAAGTCTCTTGTGCCCAAACATCATACACCTGGTACTATCCAGAAGTAGATTTGAAAAGCTGAACCAGAGTTCCTGTTTTCTGTATTTTCTTGCAAACAGATCATACAGACTGGAAAGACTACCACTTATAAAGGTCTCACATTACTCTTTTCTCCCCACAAGTCCTTCCCCAAACTTAACACCTATGTGTGTATCTAGGTTTGACAGACAATTCCACTAGATGCACCCTGCTGGCCCTTACCCCTCAGCCTTACAAATTACTCAGTGCCTAGAGCCCACAATTGCTATAACACACATCTTCTCACAGCTGCTTTGCCAGCCTCTTTCCAAGGCCCCCCTGTCACCTACCACCTCAGGAACCACAGGCATCCTGGCTTGGTCATACAACACCCCAAACAGCAGCAGCAACTTTGGGCACTTGGCAATTCCCAGGTTTCTCACTTCTCCTCTAGCCCAGTTCTGTTTGCTATGAGTTCAATGCCAGAAGTGCTTACAGGGCACTGTGAAGGTCACTATGGATGGCTATTCCCACCTGAAAAGCCCATGGGCAGGCAAATCCTCACTAACTAAGGGAAAAAGTGTCTCACACTCATTTTGTGACTCCACTTGAGTACAAACCATACATTGCCACATGTGGCTCACAAATGCTACCATGTCAGAAAATAAATTATGTGTCTGTAGGACCATGGTAGGCTGCTCACAAGTTGATATGTACTTTGTATTCATTGGTGAGTAAAACATTTAACATTTTCAGTGAAGTACTTGATAATAAGGGTACAGACCAAGCTACAACAAAACCTGACAGAACCACTGTCCTGTGTCAGGCAGACCACTTTGGGAAGGCCCTCAATAGGTTCTTAAATGATCTTTCTCCCCTTCATGATGAGAAAACCACATACTGACTATCCCTATGCATTAAATACAAGGGCATCTCTAAGTGCAGACACATTTTGTGTAAATTACCCTCAGGATTCCAAAAATAGAGAGATAATAGAAAAGGGACACACCACAGAGCCCTGCTACATGGATGATCAATTGCATTTCCTTCTAAAGAACACAGTGCAAGCCAGACAACCTTGAAATGCAGGGGCTTAGGGGAACGGTTTCAGAAATGAGTACAGCAATCATCAAAGAGAAATGAATTAGACAGACCACACAGACTCATGTGAACTTGAACGACGCTGTCATAGCACTATTTATAATTCTTTTCTCCAGAACAAAAGTAGCCCCTAGGCACCTGCCTATGAAACAAGACACACTTCAGAGCAGCTCAAGTCCCCAAATAATTTATTTTTGGTGATTGCATAGATTTGCTTTTTGAACATTTCTTAATGGAGGAGCCTTAAGAGGCTGCATGGTAATGTGGAGAAGTTAATACAGAGGGAGGGGAAGATGACAGCAGTCAGAAAGAAAAGAGAGGGAAGCTAAATGAAGACTCCCACTGCACTTCAGAATAACACTGCATGCCTCTGCAAAAGGTCCGTGAGACCACAGCAATTCAGAAGTTTGTCATCAGATTTATTTTTTCAACTGAGAGGCCCATGAAAGAAGTTCAAAGAACTGACTCTCATTTCTGTTTCTGAGTAGAGAAAAAAGCAGCTTTTTAACATTGTGTAGTGCACAGTCTCATCTGCCCAGCACATACCGCTGGTCAAGACTACAGAACATTTTCCTTGCTGAGTGCCAAAAACAGATGTTCTGAAACACATTTGGTAGAACATACATAAACACATGTCTTAGTGGTTTCTCATAATAATAGCTAAACAAAGTGTCAAAACCTGGAGTTGATGGGAGAATGCAAAATTAAATGCTGGTCCATAGCTGGTCTTCATTTTTAAAACCTTCTATGACCCTGGATTTTCTGAACATGCACAATCAGACATTCAGGCTTCAAATTAGTAAACTAAATATGGGCACTCTCCTTTGGCTGAGTGGGCGGTGTTCATGGTTTCTTCTCTTTCTCCTAGTCTGCATGACCTGTGAAATACTGCTGTTATTTCTTACCAATGGCAGAGCACCGCAAGGGCTTTGCACATCCGTGTGTCCTTGGTCAGAACTCAGAGAACAGACACTGTGACCACGTCTGACTTTCTGCTTTCCAAACACACTCTGAGATGGGTGTCCTTGTACTTGAAGTCAGAATCTGTGTGATGATTTTCATGACCCAAGGAAAGGAAGCATGAGAACAAGATACATTCAAAGAAGTTGAGTGATTAGACTTGAGGCTCTTATAAGGTCATGCTTGAGTTTCATATGCAGACACATTTTTCATTTGTTAAGGAAAAATTATTTGTTAGAATGATGTTCTAACTGAATGATCTTTCCCATTCAAAAGCTGAGTATGACCTGGAAAGCAACCTAATAGCCCAGAGTACCTTAATTTTCAGGTAAACTTTCTGCTTCTGAGTTCTCCAGCTGTTATAGGTTTGAGCTCCAAATACACCCAAAGCACCTCATAAAAGGTCAAACCCATCCCAAAAACTATATTTCTAGTGAGTAAAGTATTTAAGCCTGTGCTTAGACTTCACTGATTTAACAAAATGTAAACATGCATGAGTGCTGGCTGGAATGTGCTTCAATCACATTCAAGCATCATTCAAGTACTGCAGCT
Organism: Melospiza georgiana; assembly: GCF_028018845.1. Lineage (NCBI taxonomy): Eukaryota > Metazoa > Chordata > Aves > Passeriformes > Passerellidae > Melospiza > Melospiza georgiana. Next base: position 86,646,110 of record NC_080431.1, read on the forward strand.
GGGCTGGATTAAGTCAGAAAAAGGTTGCCAGGATTTCTGTAAATGTGTCTTAACCCTGCTAGTCTCAACAGGAGCTGGGCAGTGTACTTCCACACAGCATCTCCCTCATGGGGAGCCTGATGCTTCTCTTTGCTGTTTCACAGTGAGGCTGACAACTCCAGTAGGAGCACCCATGTAAAATGGTGTAATACAAGGAGCGCCAGGCTTCCATTCAGACTTCAAATATAATGTTGACAGGAAGTACTGGTCAAGCTTCCAGCCCCTTCCTGAATCTGCTCATTATTTGTAAAATGAATTGCAGTATTTCTTGCCTATTTCCCGGGGAAGCAGCAATCATAATTTGGTTAATAACTGAAGAAGCACTTTGAGGTCCTCAGAACAAATACGTTGCACAAATACTGTTCAGGCCCACATTTTTACATTATAAATTGGGCAGAGAGAGGAAAGAACAAAGAGTAATGGATTAATTGTTACATTCACTGAATACAATTCATACATGGATAAATGCTTAGTGTTGTCTTACTTGGCAACATTTACTGTGGTCTACAGCTACAAACCAAAGAGTTTCACAAGAGGAAAATTTGCTGGAGCAAATCCCTGCAATAAAGACATAAGTAGTAGACAAATTTTATCTTCTTGTTCAGATTGCTTTTATCCCAGAGCTGCAGATGTATATACATATATTCCCATACTGCAGTTTGCTCTTAACTGTTATAAAGTTGCTGAATTTTATTCAAATAGCTACCTGAATTAGTTGCATAGAGGAGAAAGGCAGTCTTGTGAGACTGCATCTTGTAGTGCTGTTAAGAAATGAGAACTTTCAAAAACGCAGGAGAAATCTACTAATTGAGTTGTAGTCATTCAACTGGACACTTCTATAAGATGGCAAATTATATTATCTTCTTTTTCTTTAATGTAAAGGTTAACAACAGAATATCCAGGACACTATGGAGAAGATATGGACATGATGATGTACACTTATGACTATTACATCCGTGGGGCAACCACAACTTTCTCTGCTGTGCACAGGTTTGCTTTTCACATGTTTCATTAGAAACTTTAAAATGCCTGTCTTTTCTATTTCCCCCCAACAGAGCATGGCTACACACCATCTGCTGTGGTACTTAGCAAAGCACTAGGAATTCTGAGGACCAAAGTTCACAGTCCATATGATTCATTGTCCAGAGTCGTGCATCAGGAGCAGAGCATGCTAATGGGGATCATTTGCCATGTCCCTCTGAGCAGTGAAAAATACAGCAGTGGTAGCTTGGGCTGAATCTGACCTTTACCAAATGCAACAGATCTTCTGTATGCTTTCTCACCTACCTCTAGTTGGAGCATATTTCATTGAGCTCAGTAAAAACACCCTGTGCCTTCAGGGAATCAGGGACCTATTTTGGTCCACTTTCCTGTGCAGAGAAGCAGGAAATCTGCCAGCATGCAAAGTTAATACCATATAAAATGCAATGCGAATGCTTTAAACTGCCCGATCTATTTCAACACAATTCTAACAGATTCAAGCCACTCCAGGAATTCAGGCAGTGCCATGCACCTTGATCCCTTTCCAGAAAATGAGTTAACTACGTTTTATTGATCAGTTCTGGTCATTTCTTGGCATTTGCTAGTCCTCTTGGGAGAGGCCCTATGGCTAGTGAAGTTTTAGTCATGCAAATGGATTCACAATTTTTCTGTTCAGTTAAAAAGGAATGTTTCTCCCTTTTTTACTATGCACAACTGCAAAGTTTTAAACTTTGGGCTTAACATAAATCCCACACTGTAGTCTGCCTAGGGCTACAGAGATCCTAACAGAGCAGGTTTAAGAAGGGTATAAGCAGTCACTGAAACCTGATTGTGGGAGAGGGATCTTAATTCTTTTAAGCTGCCCTCTAATACATCAATAGTGAGCTATTTCTTTGCTGATGTCTTTTGTTAGGCACCTCAGCCCAATATATTAAAGCATTTGTTATCAAGCAAAATACAGACAGCAAGGTAAGGAGTGCTGCAATGCTCTGCCAAGATGGGCTACATGAGAAGGGGGGGAGAAGAGAGAAGTGGGAGTTTAATGACATCAATATTTCAAGCACTCTCTAATAACACTCAAAGCAGCCAAAGTGCTTTTGTCACTGTAATGTTCTCAGCTTGCCAAAGTTCACCATAGGGATCCCTCAACCTAAAATAAGGAGGCTTTTCCAGAATGACAACATGTTTTAAGACCGCTACAGGTCCATAACTATAATTTCCTGGCTAAAATACATTATCCTGTTTATTACCAAATGGAAGCCATGTCTGCAAATTCTTCCTGCAAGTGGAAAAATAACTCATAGATACTTGACTCAAGGGTATCTGTTTATCGCTTTAGATAAAGAAATTACAAGGTCATAAGGGACAGCCCCGTTCTGGGCTTTTCATCTTAAATATTTCCCAGTGCTATCCTTAATCCTTGTTCCTCATGGTTGAGGCATGGCAGAGAGTAGGGGAAATAATGCAGACAGTGCATTCTTTTGCAGCTGGAATCCAGACTCCATCGCATGTGGATGTCTGGAATCCACAAGGACAGGCCTGGAAAGCAAAGCAGCCGAGGTAGCCTACGCCTCTGAGCAGATTGCTATCTCTGGCTGCTAAAGGCAGCCTTCAGAAGAGGGTGGCAGTGGGGTGACTGGAGCAAAGGCAGCATCCTGGGAATGTACATTGGGAGTACAGGTCCTCACAGGACCACAGTGCCTGGAAGAGGAAGAAGCCACCAGCACACTTTAGTCCTATCTCTGCTCTGGTGGCAGTCATACACCTGCAACAGTAGCAGGTTGAAACTACAGAGAAAATATTTCACAATTTTCAAACTAGAAAAGATTTCTGCACCAATGAACTGTCTGGTCCTCAGCTTTCAGAACAACCAGAAACCATTTGTGTTGCCAAGAGAATGAAGTGAAAAAAAAAAAAATCTTGCTATACCACTTCAGAATTCAGATTCAGGCCTGTAACACTCCTGAGCAGGATGAATCACAAAAGTCAGCAAATTTGTCATCCTTAATGATTCTTTGCAGCTCATGAAGCAGAATAGGAGCAAGAAAAGGTCTTCTGATCTCAGCCTGCCTGGAGTATGCACATTTCTACTTATTTCTGTGAACATTTTGTAATTCCTCTTTTCAAGCACATTAAACTTGTGTCCCTAATATTTAGTTCATATGGACAATGTTCTTGAGCTAACAAGAGTCAAGAAAAAGCCTCTGAAGGTATTTCAGTTAAAACTTTCCCAATCACTTCAAACAGGTAGGTATTTTTAGACTTCTTCAATAAACTTGCAGAAATCATATCTTCCCTTCCTACTCTCTAAGACATTGCATCAGTGAGGCCACTGTTTATACAAGGATATTTGAGACAGCATGTGATGCTTGTGGCAAAGAACATAGAAAGTTTTTAATGATGCTATCCCCACCAACACTTCTGTAACCACTGCCTGTGAGTTTCCATGCCTGTGTAGCAGGAGAGAGAATGAAAGAGTTATTTTTGTAGTTATTATCAAAAGTTTTAACTGCTTGTTTGGGAAGAACAGACTTCAGAACTGGTTAGTATTTACATTTTCCAGTCTCATTTTAAATAGGTCAAAAGGAGAAAACAACTGTCTATAAAGCAAGATAAAAGCAGCTGGAAAGAATTAGAAAAGGCCTGAAGTATCTCCGGGATACCCATTCAGGAGTGTGGTGATAACGTTGATGCAGACAGGATGACCTAAAGACATAAATAAGGGAACATTTGCAGGAAAGGGCAGTATCTGTATCAGACAGACTGATACAGTCAAATTTCAGAGAAGGACATGGGCTATCTGAAGAAGGCTGTAAACAACTGAAGCTGCCCACAAACACATGCACATTGCAAACCCTTGGCAAAATAGCTTCCAAAGTTAAACCCACAAACTGAACAACGTAATACCTTCAGCCTGAGCTCTGAAACATGCTAAGTGATGATGGTATGACTTTCTGGTGGGGCATTGTTAGGTGGCTGTCATCTGGTTGGAACAGTCTCCTGGTCCAGAGAGCACTACTGGAACACTCACAACTCAACCTGCAGCAAGTACGTTGGACAGGGAGGTGGGAATTACCAGGTGTTCTTGGAAAGAGCCACAGCTTGTCCTTTGCTTCGTAGTATTAAAATAGCACGTGAAGGCTGTCATAAGCTCATTTCTTCTACAAAAGAAGAAATGTTCTCTGCTCCATTTGTTTGGGTCATCTGGATAGCCAGTTACTTCTTAACTGCTCGGACATCATCACCGAAAAATAAATCGACAGCCAGATACCCCAACAGTAAAGTATGTTTGAAATGCCCAGACTAGCTGGACATCCACCAAGCTCAGCTGAGCTAAATTATAGGGTATTTAATGTCCCTAATATGTTTCATATGACCAATGAAAGAGGATTTTGTCAAACTCAATCTGAATAGGAATTCACAGAATGTTTTAACTTGATTGGAAACAGATTATTCAAAAATATTTGGAGATAAAAGAAATTTTTCTATACATCAAAAATCCAAATCTGACAGGACATGACAGCTGGAAAGCAAAAGAGACAGTTCAATATTGATTCCCAATGCCAAGGAAAATGCATTAATTTAGCAGCTGGGAGGGGATGACACCTTCTAACTGGTGTCAAGATCTGCAAAGGCGAGTTCAGATATATTCTAGTGTATACCTCATAAGGCAATTCCTGATGGCATCTGCATCCCCACTGGTAAACTTTTAAGAGATAAACAAATTGAAACAGGCTGATAACTACTGAATTAAGCACACAACAGCAATAGTACAAAGTAATTGCCTGCATCCTGAGAAGCTGGGCATGTATGCTTGAGTTCAAACACAAGTAACCATGGAAAAAATGTACATATATGCTAGTGTCAGCAAATCCAAGCTGAAATGACAGCTTCAGAAATAATTCTGTTCCAGTATTTTAAAGCATAATATTAATTCAGGTGACTAAAATACATTTCTTTTAAAGAGCTTGACTTTTAATTTCATGTCCTATTTTAGAAAACCTACTTGATCTAAGATTTTGAGCTAAAAGTCTCTCTGACAATGGGTGCTATCTTAGCAGACCTAAACTTTGACCGATTTAATTGTTTTCCACAAAGAGATCCTCTTTATTTTTTTATCTCTCTTGGTAACTTAGTGACCAAAAGAGCATGCACATTGACCAAATAATTTTAGGGTTTATTCTTAAAATAAACCTAAAAATGAATCTTGCATTTCATTAATCTTTGGTAACAATTTTACAAGGAAATTACAATTTAAAACACCTAGGAAAAATCTAAAGAAAACCAAAGCCAAACTATATAACTGTTACATCATACTTGCTGATGAGCATGACACAGACCCAGTTCCAAATGACACTCAGGATAAGCTTGTAGCTTAGCAGCACAGTAAATTTCCAGTTGAAAAACCTCAGTTAACAAAAGTTGCAATGAGACATTTTATACCTGCAGGGTAGATACAAAATGTATACCTACAGGGCTTAATAGTCAAATTAGTCTTATTCCAGGACAGAGTCACCCAGTCAATGACACCATTTAAGCACAGTTAATACCAAAATCTGGGCTCAGGGGGTCTCAGCACATTCCCAAGAGGCAGCAGTCTGGCACCAGTTTGGTGGAGGGGTCTTAAGATGCAAGCGCCTATTAAATCACCCATTACCAACATTACCCATCCTATGCCTCATCTTTAGGACATCACTATTAGCAGAATTCAAGCTTTCAGAAACCTCTTGGTTATATTTATCAATATAAATGACAACTGTCATCTGCAAGGACTGTAGTTTGGATCTAAATTCAAGTTAGCCAGTATCAAGCAGCCTAAATTCAACATTCTCTTCACAGCAAGACTGTATTTGATCCTCTGATCTCATGCCTATCTGTCAAAGGAAAATTTAAAACACAATAAGCTACAGAGGAAATTAAATTTGTAGCCTGTTGTGACTATTGGACACTAAATCACTGGCCTCCACTGCTGAATCCCACTGCTCCAAGTTAGACTTCCTACTAACAGTTGTTAGGTTTCCTATGGCTCTCTTGAGAGAGAATACCAATCACAAACTGAGAAGAGCATAAACTCTCCTTACATTCATAAATGTTACTCTTCCTCACATGTGATTTGATCAAGGATGAGAAATCAATATTTGCTGTGTGGATAACTCCCCTCTTAGACATAGCTTAAAATCACCCAAGTACTATTCACCTTTTACACAGTACTGAACAATATATGACATGACAAGAACTTTTGACAGAATTATCCTTTTCCTCTTGGTCACTGATTAAAAGCCAATTCAGGACTGATCACCATCAGGATTCATTGTCTTCAGAGACCTACTTATTCAGAGAGCAGATTTTCTTATCTTGTAAAGAAGTGTAAGGGAGTTGTAACTATCACACATATTTAATGTTCTTTTGGCTCTTGAAAACACAGAGCACTCAGATGAAGGTCAGTTAACGACAGACAGATGTTTTACTTGCCATACCAGTACCTGGTATAAAGTTACTCTTACTTGTATAGCATCTTCTGCAGTTCTGGCTCACTAACACCTCTCTTTTGTCTCTCTTTCATGCAGGGATCGTCAGTGGAAATTTATTGTCTGCAGGATGACAGACTATGACTGCCCATTTCAGAATGTTTAAAAGATTGAGTGCACTCCATTTGGAAATCTTGGGGACAGGCAGGGTGGGATAGAATTAGTGATTACAGGAGAAGATCTGTTAGGCTCACAAAAATGTACCAAGACTCATCACCTGTCTGCTAAACACATAATTCTTTCCCTCTGGAGCTAATACGTAAATTGCCAACCCACATACTTGCAACAGTGAATTCAGAGGATTCTTTAAAGCTGCACTGACAGTTGTATCCCCCAATTAAATTTGCTTATGACATACATGTTTATGATACACAAATCTATGGCATATGCAGTTACCTTTCTTATATATACATGTAGCCATTCTAAACACATACAACTTCCTTTCACAAAGCAGCTCTATAGAAATGGCTTCCCAGCACCATAGCCCCTCTGAATGAGTGGAAACATACTACACGCTTCCCAACATGAAATAGACTTTCCTGTCTTCTACTTTGTACTTGGAACCAATCCAGTGACCCCAACGAGCTTCTCAGAGCTGGAAGTGTGCAGAAAATGTAACTGGGAGGTGTCTGATGGACTGCACCTGGCATTACCTGTTACAGCCCTCAGCATAAGTCCACTGTAACAAAGGTCTGCCCACACAGGAGAATTCCAGGTATTTACAATTGGAAAACATCAGTATCTGACAAAAATGAGAGTAGTTCCATCAATAAAAACAGAAGATTAGCCCAGCTTTACTAAGAGTCTCTTCCATATTGTTTTAAAAATCTCTGATGATAAAACTAACCAAGAACTCTGGTCTGGGCAAACCCAGGAGAAGGTCAGGCCATTCGTGCTCAGTAAATATGGATTTGACATTCTTCAAGAGTCTGATTTTCAGGTGGATTTGGTTTCCACTGTGGGTGCCTGTACGACATCCATCTTCCCTTGGTAATACAATCTTGGCTTAGAAGAGACAAAGTTAGTGATTTAGGTGACCTTAGTTCCTCCAGTTTGCAGAACATATTGCCTATAAAGTATAAACTGACCATGTTTCAACACTGCACAACACTTGTGCAGCTGCAGTCCAACAAGAAAGAATATTGATCTGTTTCAGAAAGATCAGAGGTAGGATTTTCACTCTTGAACAAGTCAGAATTTAGGGCTCAGTTTCTTTGTTGATTAATTCAATGGTGAACTTAGCAATGGCTTTGGTGCTGCTGGCTCAAGGGCTCTGATGACTCCATGTGCCAATTTAAGGCTGCAAAGCTTCATAGGAAACAGTGGTGTCTGCCAATGAGTTTCCATATTCCAAGCATTTTTAGCATGTTTAGAAGCATACCCTCTTGTCCAATAAAGGAATTATAGGATTTGCTTTGCTGTAGTCTTGTTCTTTATTGATTTTCCTTACACCAGCATATTAATTTGCACACAAACAAACCCTCTGTCACTCTCAGAGACCATAAAGGTGATCAGGGAGTTCTGTGAGAGCCAGTTGCTGAGATATGTAGATTACAGTGAGAAAGAGACTTTGATTAGCTTGGGGAAGCTGGAGAAGCTTGATCAATGACTCTGGTAGACAGGCAAAGGAAGCCAAAGAACTCCAAACCGTAGAGCACCAGAAGAGAAAGCACTCATGCCAGGGAATCAGTGGAAAAGGCTGTGCACTAAAATTAGGCACAAGAAGATCATCCCTGAGAATACTTGCTCTAGATGGAAGCCCATCTCCCACACAACTTTGTCTTGACTATTTAGGCTGCTCTTCATTCTGTGTGTACGCCACAGGCTTATGAAGGCCTCTGGTGGGACAGAAAAATATCATCTTAAACTGGAAAAGAGCATTCTGGTCTCTTGTCCTGAAGCTGCAGTGTCATATTGTCCCATAGCATAGAATCATTAAGGTTGGAAAAGACCTCCAAGATCATTGAGACCAACATGTGATGGAATGCTGTCATGAGAACACCATAGCACTAAGTGCCATGTCCAGTCACTTTGTGAACATGTCCAGGGACGATGCCTCCACCACCTTGCTGGGCAGCCCACTCCAATGTCTAATCACTCTTTCAGTGAAAAAAGTCTTGCTGATGTCCAGCCTAAACCTCCCCTGGCACAGCGTGGAAGAGGAGCCTGACCTTCACCTTGCTACACTCTTCTTTCAGATAGTTGTAGAGTGATAAGGTCACCCTTGTGCCTCCCCTTCTCCCAGGTTGGGCAACTCTAATTCCTTCAGCTGCTCCTCATAGGACTTGTACTCCAGACACATCACCAGCTCCATTGCCCTTCTCTGGACTGACTCCACAATCTCAACATATTTCTTCTCAAGAGGGGCCCAGAACTGGACACAGAATCTGAGGTGCAACGTCACCAGGGTCAAGTACTAAGGGGCAGTCTCTTCCCTAGTACTGCTTGACACAATATTTTTTATACAGACCAGGATGCCATTGGTCTTTTTGACCACCTGGGCACACTGCTGGCTCATGCCTCTGTTCTCCCTCATCCCTGTCCCAGTCCCTAGTTTCCACCCTTGCTCTATTCCCAGCTCCACCCTAGCAGTGCATCTGTGTAGGATACATTTCACAGAACTCCTCTTCAGAAAGTTAAGTAATTCTCAGATGAGGAAAGGTGTGGGTGGGAAACAGAATGTTTCTTGAGGGAAGGCAGAAATGGGATATGGACCAGAAAAAAATCCAAAAATCAGAACAGAGGCAGAGAAAGAATGGTTCCCATGAAGTCCTAGGACAACTAGTTAGCAAAACTAGGAACAGAACTTAGCCCTTATCTAAGTTTTTATCTAAAAACTTATACTTGCAGTATCCACTTCTAATGTTGACTTAACCCTTCCGTATGGGAAAACACTGCTCTTAAGATTCCAGCCCAAATTCCTTAGCAGAGTGAGGTGATGATGAGCCTGTCTCACAAAGTTTGTCTGCTTCAAAACCTCATCAAGTTTGCTTTAACTTTTCTAAAGCCATTCTGGTAAAGTGAGCCTTTCAACCTGCTTAGGACCCCAAACCTGAGCCACCTTTCACTCCTGCTGGCACAAATCAGATGCCATTGCAGGGAAATGAAGAGCTGTGCCCAGTCAGACCAAGTACAGCCCAGAACAGATGCCCAGTGCAGGGAGCCCACTGCACTTCTTCATTCTCCTGTGCTCCAAGGCACAGAAGCATCACACCTGCACTTGTACTATATGGAGTAAAAGTCTTCCCTGACCTGAGAGCAAACACAAAGCCTAACATTTAAAATAAATCCTTAGTCTTTAATAAATAAGACATCAGGAAATAAAGTTTTATTTATTTAATAAATAACAACAGTATGGATTGAATTCAAACATCTGAGAGAAAAATATTCCCTTGGAAATACTGAGCATTGACCCAGCCATGCTACAAGGGCTGCAGATGACAGCCTTGTCAGCAATTTTTTTTTAAAAACTAGGGCAGGAAAATCTTTTATTCAGAAAGGGAAACACAGCAAACTTCAAGAAACAGATAGAACCTTTTGAGCTTTTCTAAATGGAAATAAATAAGGTGGCTTAGCTGTAGAAGAGAAACACCAACAGGCACCAGACTCTCTTTGTGAGTCTCCTTTAACTTGAAAATCAGTAAAGGCAGGTGCTAAGACAAACCCACATCCTCCATTCGATCCAGTCAGCTTGAGGAGAGGTCTGAATAACAGAACAGTGTAAGTAATTTGGGAAAACAGACAGTCAAAGAGAAGGACTCAGCTGCTCTTGTTCCTAAATCTCAACAGTAACTGAAAAACCATGGGACTTCTGTTAAAAAATAAAAATAATGAGCTTTATTTTTAAAGATATTCTGATTTCTCAATTTGCAGAGTATATAAGCACTTCCAGTATTTTTCACTTTCAGTAATTTTCAAGTGTTCAAGTGTTTCAAGTGTTTCCAATTACTTCTCAACAATGCTGAGCCTTGAAATGTCTTTCTAAGGTGAAGGCTGAGATTCTTGTTTAACCACTTGAAAATGAGAGCTGAGACATCAGCACTTTGGTTTTATATTTTAGGTCCTGTTTTTCAGGACATCAAATATTATGGAACTCATGATAAATACACCTTGGCAATGCAGCACTGATGAAAAAAGAAATAACAAACTTGTAGCCATGTTGAAATAAGGCTTCTTTCCTGTAAGGTCAAGAGAGACCTTTTAACCTCGTCCAGCCCAGTATTAAGGATTTTGTAATATAAGACAAACCTGGCGGAGAGTCATGGTATTACTTAAGCAGAGAGATGTCAACAAAGCTGAAGGGAAACCGGTCTCTGGGTGAACTAGAAGATATGGCAGAAGACCAGATGGCTCTTTGGAAAACTTACTTAGGTTGGACCCTTAACACCCAGACACTGATTTTTTTCTATTTTGAAACTTGATTTCAAGTCCATATTTATTGCATTAGCAACAGGTGCTGGCCTGCATCCTTAAGGCTACAGTAATGTTTGCAATCAGAGAGTATGAACGTCACTGGTAGTGGCACTTTGTGCCAGAGTTGTTGGCGTGAACCGTAGGCAGGAGTTCTGCTAATAACACATTATCAAACATAAACAGTGCTTGCACTTAGATTTACTTTTAAAGACAGAGTAGTTACACAGGGGACTGCTACTTTATTTCTCACATTACAGGGTTCTGGTATGTGTTCTGCTGATGCCCTGAATAGTAAGCTGGACCTATGTTTTGAGAAGTTTATTAGAGGCACAGGACTGCCCACATGCTGAAAATAAAAGACTAAAAAAAGTGCCTGTAGATCAGAGACAACAGGCTTGGCTTTGTCTTTCTGAACTCCATACCTGAACAACATCCATTTCAGTCTCACCAGCTTGTGAAGCTTGACCAAATTCAACTGAATTCAGCCTTAAGAGTCATGCATGTAAATATTTTTCAGGATCTCAGCTGATATATCTCTGCAAGGAATACTGGATAAACTGGGACTCAAGTTAGAGGGAATCAATCAAAGAGCGTGCCAACAGACATGTGAATGGCCAAGGCAGCACATATTCTGTACATACTTTCTTAAGACATAAAAGCCCGAACTGGTTAGGCCATTGGACTGAACGGTCACTGTAGGTCACTTCCAATTGAAACAGTGTATTCCCTTCCATCCTACTTGAAAAATCTGACTTAACCTCATGAAGACCATGACTCACTTTGCCTCAGGTTATCTTTAAATCATTTGAGAAGAGTAAAAGCAGTTTTGCTAAGCTTAGCATTAAAGCCTTGTCATAGATAAATCTCAGTACACAAAACAAGGTCTCAGTTATATTTTTGTAGAACGAGCGTTTTAATTTACCTGCAGGGTCAAATTCTCAAGTCTTGCCCAAACAAGACAAATCATCACACTGCAGAACCTGATCCCAAAGAGATCATCCCAAATCATGAAGAACATAGAAAATCATCTCAAATAATGAAGAACACATGAAAGTGAAGAAGAGATGGTTCTATCTCAGAGAAGAATAAGGGAAATGACAAGAACCAGAGTGAAAATAGTGAAAGAGACATGAAGCCACCTGAAGAATATGCCATTATGTAATTTCTTAAAATAAATGCATCTCCTCTATCTTAGGAGATGAGATGACTAGGATAATTTAATACCAGCAAAGAATTTGGAGAAAGCTCCCCAAATAACTTTGAAAAGAAAAAAGCCAGCACAGTACATCAGATATCATCCTTGAAAAGCAGAGGAGTTGCCAATTGAAGCAGAACCAACTGATAATGTTGATATAAATCTTTTAATCTGTGTTTAGAGCTCTTAACCCTTGACCAAAGAAAACAGAGAAATGAGAACTGAAAAAACAAGCTAACAATGAAGCGTTAGTGGAAGGAGGAGATGTGATCACAAATTTACAAAGTGGCAAGAAAAGAACACAAGCAAACAAATTCTCAACAAACTAATGAAAATGGGCCTTTGGTACGACCTGTGGCATCTGAACTGAAATTCCATTTTTCCATGGTTGTGTGAGGCTGCATATAGGGCTTTGCTTCAGTTAATATAAACATATTGCTCAAATTATTTTAAAGGTTGAAGTTACTTAAGACTCTGGCTTACGTTCAGGCCCCTGTTAAAGTGAACAAGCTTTGGCTTGGAAACTGATATATTCATCACCAAAAGAAGATCCTGATAAAATAAATAAATAAATTCAGACATGATCTTACATGGAAAGTAAGATGTAATAATAATTCCTCCTTTATTTATTTTACTTATTTAGAGTGAATTTGACACTGATGGAGAATATGAGGTGGCCTTGAAGAAACACTTTTCTATATAACAAAGTGCTTTTCTGTCTCATATTTCTGCCTTCCCCTGGGTCCTAGGGGACCTCCTTAGGGTCTAGGAGAACTGCTGAGTGTCTGTGGCTTATTCAACAAGAGCTGTATTGCTGAGGCAAGCAATGAAGGGCATAAGTAACTCCAGCTGCTGCCACTTCTCTTCTAGAAACTGACTGATGACCATAAATGTAATTCAAAATCAGCAATGAAATAGTAATTGAATTGAAACAGACTTGCAGTTGTTACACTGAACCGTAGCATCATCAAGAAGAATTTTTTCCCCAAGGATTTTATTTGCTGAATGTGCCACACTGGTTTGGGAAAAGTCACCTACTCCAAAATATTTAATTACAATTCAGAAAGAGAATTAGATGATACAAGAGTGTCATAAACATCCTTCCATACTGCTTAGAAATGCTAAACCTAAACTTTTATAGCATCAAAACCTGCAGTTTGCTCTTTCGTTGGTTCAACATTACCTGCTTTCCAGGTGCCTCTGACATTTAGCTTTTCTGCAGATGTGAACTACAGTACACACAACACAGACTCTGCACTTAACACTGCAGCACAGCAAATATTGCACTCTCAGCCCAATAACCTGAGCCATCATTTGCTGTTGCTTTCTGGATTATTTAACAAAGCAGACAAGAGGAAAAGGGCTTTGAGTAATTAAGTGCTGTTTGGCAGGCACAGTAAATATGTAGATCTCCATGACATTAATTTTAAATGGTGACTGAGAGTACTTTGGTGCTTTGTGCCCACTTCATACACACACAGCACAGTCTCAGGATCACCAGCAAGAAAGGCATATCATGGGTTCAGGTCATTACTTTTCTCTGTTAAACCCAACCAGCCCCCTAGTGCCCTGTCTGATACAAATGGACAGAGTTCCTCAGCAATAGGGGAGCACCTCCGCCTTGGTGTGAACTGAGCACATGTGCTTGCTCAAGGCCTAGCTGTGTCACTGCCACCATTCCATCCAGCCTCTGAGGTACTCTGCCCAAACCCAATGGAATGAGTTTGACCAGGCTCATGTCAAGCCCCCCAAGATGTCATTCACCTGCTTTCCCCTCACTCATATCACAGTAACAACTAAAAAGACTAAACATTATTAATGTAAAAGCATTAGTACCAACAGTGAAATCTCCTAATTTATATACTCATCCCTCCATTCCAGCATGCAGAATCCAGCATTTCAACTTATTAAATTTCATCCAATTAATCACAGTCCAATGCTCCAGTCTATTTAGATCCCTCTGCAAGTCTCTTGTCCCTGAAGAGAGTGAACAGCACCTCCCAGTTTGGTATTGTTGGCGAACTTGCTAATTGTACATTTAACTTCTGCATGCAGACCATTGTTAAAAATGTTGAACAGCACTGACCCTAAGGACTGAATCTGAGGTACACTGCTGGTGCCTGGTCTCCAGCCAGATGTAACCCAATTCACTATAACCCCCATGAGCTCTTCTTTTCAGCCAGTCCACCACTCAGCACACCATGAATCCATTCATCCCACAGATGGGCAACTTGCCCAAAAGGATGTTGTGGAGGGCAGAGCCAAAAGCCTTATTAAAATCCAGAAAAATACACCTAACACCTTCCCATCACCCACCATGCAGGTGACCTTTTCATTGAAGGATATCAGCCTACTTGAACAGTACATGTGTGCACTTGTTCTCTGTTTGTTGTGCCCATTGACCTCATTATTTGAGTTAGATTTAAACAACTGCAAAGTCAGATATATTCACTTGTACCACAACACCCAAATTCTATCTACGTATTCAATAACGATAATAACATATTTCCACCATGTGCTCTATGAATATCTGGAAAGATCATGAGCTGCTGTTACACGTTTGTGAGCTGAAAATTTACAGCATGAATGCATTAATGAATTAAGCCTTTTGATCAAGCAAAAAGAAAGAAAGAGAAACAGACTGATATGTATTATTCTCCTGCTTGTTGTATTAAAAAATTGATTCAGTCTTTGGTCTGTTTCTTGGAAGACCATACCAAATAAACAAAGAGGGTAATAAAGCAGTGTGGGATGAGCAGAAGTAAATATCAAAATATAAATGTGTCCACAGAGCCAAACACCCTGGTAAAAAGGATGAGCTATGCAAGACATACCTGATTTCCCGTGCTGGAATTTTCCTTCATCTCCTTTTGTCAACAAAGGTCTCAGGCCTAACAGAGAGCAGACTGCAGTATGGTGCTGACACACTGGAGCATCTCGAAATGAACTTGTGAGAGTAGTCTAATTCCGGTCAGCCAGAGCATAACACCAAGGATTTGGTCATGATTCTCCTGTTAACTTAATTAAAAATTACAAAAACCACCTAGTGCTTCAGAAAAAGCTGTCATCAGAAAACAGACTATTTTCTACTATTGGGTCTCCGTTTCTGTTGAGACCTAGATCTTCCTGATAGAAAGCGAAATGCTGTTTGACACTCTTCTAGAGGAGAAGGAATTAGCTCATTCTACCATGATCAGGTACATTTCTGTATCCCAGATAGCTTGCTCAGCATATACTTGCATGTTGATAGGTGTTGCTCTATGGTGCACCATGCATGGTACAATGCAGAAAAAGCTCCAGTGTTCTTCACTCCTCACCCCTCATGTGATACTGTACTTTCTTGACTTCTGCATAGACAGTGAAAGAAACTGATAGAAATTGAGATTGATAGAGAATGGGAGAGGATAAGAAGATGACATCTGCCTCATTATAAGCATCAGTTTAGTGCAATGGACATGGTCCCCCATTCAGGCATATATTTGAAAGCCTGAGTCAGTCTAAAATAGAATAAGCCCTCACAGGGAGAATGAGAGAACAGAGGTATGTACTTTAAACCCATGTGCAGCCAACCTGACAATAGGAAGAGAGCTGATGTTTTCTTTAAATTATGTTATGAGCATACTGATGATGTAGGAACACTCCAATTAAAAACAAATCAAGAGGGAATACTCATCATGAGGCTTTGCTAGAGAAGCAGTTAATTGTCTGAAATCTTAAAAACTAAAGAGTGCATGTGTGGGTACATGATAAAAAATCTGAAGATAATTCCAGAAAATAATTAAAACCACCTTTTCCTTAGGGAGCTGTTAGGCTGAAAGTACAGTGCAGAAATATCCATGTCATCTACCAGGCTTCACCTAGGCAGAGGCCTTTAACTGATTCTTGCTTACTCCTTCAACTGAGGGAACAAACCCATTATTCTGTTTAGAGCATCATGCTCCAACAAGCTGTTCAAGCTGCAGTTTGTTTCTTGGATGCTGTGCAAGGCAAAAACAAAATGTCTCTGAGTCATGGCAGAGAATGTTTCGCAGCAAAAAGAAAGAGGGGAAAAGATTGGGTGTAAGAAAGAAACCTTCACAAAATAAGGGAACCTAGGGAAATAAGCAGGACTGAGAAGTAATTAGCCCCACAAAAAACCCTTTTATAAGCCACCATGAACAGTGCCCCTATGAATAGTCTTTATGGAAAGAATGCCCAGTGGCTAAAGTGCTACCCAGGAGCTTGAGCAGTTCCTGATTGTCCATTGACCTTTCATATGAGTAGAGGAGGGTCACTTATGTCAGTTATGCTCTTGTGACACATTGCAGAATAGGACTGAAGGTCAATTCTAAGAACTTTAAGCAGGACGATATTCGTAAAAGCCACACACAGAGATGCTAACAGACATTTTCAAAGCAATACTTTCATTGTGCCCAGGTTGCTAATTAATCCAAGCACATACTTCACTAACACAGCTTGCCTGATTTCAGGATAGCTCAGTAAACACTAAGACTGTGCTCTGTTTCACGTGTAATTTGGACATGTGAAACATGCCCTGTGTCTCTCTGAATCTCGTCTCTCCTTCCATTAGTCAGGGATAGAAATCATCATTGGCATCATGAACAAAAAATGTAATGACAACAGTGAGGCTCTATGATATTATGACAAGGAGAAGGCTGGAAGACCTCTATAAATATGACAGATCAGATGAATCTCAGTGTGAGTGTGCTGGTTCTACATTCTGGCATTTTGTACTTGTCCAGAGTGCTGATACCAAGGGCACCCTGCCTGGCTCCTCAGGGCTCTGCTCGGGTCCCTCCAGAGCCAACCCAGCAGCATGGCATTTTCCCAATTAACACAGCCACCACAATCCACCAAACAGCCCTAAGTTCCCTGTTCAGGTGACCAGTTCTCACCTATCAAAGATGGATTTGTCTTCTAGGAGTCAAAGCACATTGCAACTCATGTGGCCAGCCCACCCACCATGACTTTTGTTGCCAGGTCAGATACCACATGCAGACGGTGTCAATGAGACAGGTGGAAAAACGACTTAGCTATCTACAGTCTTCTGGGCATGTGCTGAAGACATAAGCTACACTGGTGGTCTAGGCAAGTGTAAATGGCTGAGTCTCTCCTGGGGCTGTTCGGGTCCGATCCAGCTAGCTCTGGACCCTTGGCCCCTCGCAGCCTTTACAAGGACAAAAGTAAAAGATGTGAGGCACTCTTCTCCTTTGGGCTAAAAAATCCCACAGCTTTATTGTGGAATTACTCCAGGGGATCTGCGACGGGGAATAGAGCAGTGTCCCAGGGGAAAGAGAGACAGAATGCCTGATGGTGGCAGACTTTTAAACCCTGGGGAATGGGGGCTGGAGGAAGGGGGCCACAGCCAATGGGATACAAGTGAGGAAGGGGTAAAGGGAGGAGTAAACCTGGGACAAACCATTACCACCGGGGCTTTTGGGGGGAAAAACCGAATGATCAGTGCAAAAACAACGAAGTAAACTATTTCATGCAATACAACAGGCAAGCACCACCTTTTTCAGTCGTTCCAGTTACAAATTTTCTAGAATGGCTAGGATCTTTCAGGACAGAGGGGTGGAGCTACTCTGCTGTCCCTAAGTTACTAGGGCTGCACTTTGCATCCATGGAATACCAACTGCTAAAGTACTGCAAGCAACACACTTGGTACAAAAGACACCTTCCTCAGCTACCACTGCACCCCCCATCCACTACTGCAAGAAGGGAAAATGTTCTTGAAGGATCAAAGTGTGACTTGGATTAAAATGCTTTATAGACAGTGATCTAGGGAGCTGCCAGACATATCACCTGTGACCAGATTAACAACAGCACTCAGACCCCAAAGACAGAGAAAGCAGCTTGACTATTCACATTTTCAACAGTAAAAAGCAATTTGCTTTGACCAAGATCAAGTTTTTCATGTAGAGGAGATGGGCTTCAGCAAAATGAGCAATGGAGACTGGAAGTGGAAAAGTGGAAGGCAAATTCTTAGTAAATCAGGCTGTGGAAGTCTGGAATCTGGTTCTTAATCCTAACCACTGCTGTCTGGTACACAGCCTGAACCAGACCACTGGCCTTGGGAGCACCTGTAAAACCAAGTCCTGCAGGTAAAGATGCCTGAGAACCTTGTTGAGTTTTAAGGTTGGAGCCAACAACAACTGAACATGTGAGTTTGTGTCTAGCAGCAGAAATTAGTCTGGATTTTCATGGAAAGTTCATACACATACAGAAATCAGGTATGTCTGACTGAAACAGCTGCTTGGTGGAGTTTGAAGGGATGTGCCAAGGCACTTAACTGGGCACTTGGACTTAGTGGTTCTTTTAACACACAGTGCATTTGTATGTGCATTTTCTATAGTAGCCCAAACAAAAGAGACCAGACTCTGGCCTCTAAACTCTTGATACTGTTCATTTGAAAAACATCAGTCTGGAAAGTCCCAAGTCAGATGCTGAAGGTCAAGGCTAGATGTAACTTGAAGATGTTGACGTAACGGCTTGATATGGTAGCCAAGAAAATGTGAACTCTTTTTAGCTCCCTGTTCTCAATACTTGTCTACATAGATAGCTAGTGACATATGGACATAGTCACTGTTCTAGTTAGCACAGCTTCTCAAAGGGCTTTGAGAAGCTTCTGAGTCGGGAGTACTGTGACCTCAGACCCACGTGCTGGGACTGGCACTGGCTAGTGGATTAGGCTAAATGCTCACAAACCAAGTCATAGTGCTCCATAGCTAATGATTTCTCATTAACCACTCTGTGGTTTAAAAGTTAAAAGGGTAACTCAGTAATGATAATAATAAAAGCATAAGAACATGGTAAAGGCACTGCATTTTTATAAGGCTAACTATAAAGATATTTATAACAGTCAGTACCCTTATAATCTCCAAAACATAACCACAAACAACCATGAAATTAATATGCTTAGGCAACTGCTGAGCTTAATCCAGGGCAAGTTTAAATCAATGGAGGGACATCAGGGACACTGGACTGTGTCCAGAAGTGAGCGAATGAAAAGTACAGGACAGAGGGTAGTGCTCCAGACAGCATTCATACAGCAGGCTAAGAATATCAGATACTGGCAGACCTTGCACAGGAATTATCAATAGAAACTCCTCAGTAAGGCAGAAATTGGCTCATTTTTGAGCTATTCTTGGCATATTTTTCAATACCAAATCTATGGTCCTAAAACCATTACTAAAGCTTTCCATAGGGCTTAGTGCATTTACCATGAGTCAGGTTTAGTATAGCATAATTCCTTTCTTTGTGAATCCTGTTAAATTGTTTCCACTCTCTCACCACACTCTTTCCAGTAAAGGTGGGTTAGGCACAGACTAAAGGAAGCAAAAAACCAGAATTCAGTTGCCTGGCAGTAAAACATATGGATAACTTATGCAAACAGCTTAGATGCTTTGACTGCTAGAGTACTGAAGGCCTGCACATGGGCTGTTTCAAACAGGACCAAACAAGAGAAAACCTTCACAATTCTTTGTTTGCCAGTGATTCTCAGTGGAGTGTGTCTCCTGAATTTCTCTACTTCCAAGGATATTTTCAGTCGTTGCTGCATAAACATCTACCCCTGGATCTCCTAAGGATGTCAAAAATACTTTTCTCTCTCTCTCTGCCTCAGTGCTTCCATGTACTCCCTGCTTGTGGCTAGCTGGGAGACGCTCCTCCTGCATAGCTACATGCTTCTGACATGCTCTTCTCCTGACTCTTCCCTGGATAATAAAGGCTATTCCAGCTTGACAAAACGACTCTCAAGGAATCCAGGAGGCTTTAGATCTATGTCCATATGAGGACAGAATATGAAGCTGATCATTTAAGGGAGTTGCCATGATTGTGACACATGCATAGAGCATAAGATGAGTTCCTGCCTGCATTGGAGAGGCAGTGGGATGATGCACTTGCAGACATTCATAGAAAGCAAGACCTCCTGTTCACTGTGACTTCAACATCAGATCACCACTGCTTCTTTCACTTTGTCTGTCTTTCTCTAAAAGATAAGTAACATCCAGGTAGACAGTAAATGAGACACTCACTACACAGGGAGAACCCAAGCAAGAAGAAAATCTGTCAAAAGATGCTGATTTAATGAACACAGTAATGATAAATATTATGTGCACAGAGAGAAATGGCCCAGCGTAGTGGTGAAGTGCTGTGCAGATACAAAGCAATTTGGTTGCCAACTGAGAAATGTGGCAAATATATTAGCTGTAAGAGTTATATGCCTTCCAACATAGTCTTAACATAAACTATTAATTTTCTATTCTTTCCCTCTAACCTGGTTAATAAGGCTGATAAAATATTTATTAGGTAACATGAAATATGCACAACATCACTTTTAACTGGGTGCTTGTCAGAGAAAACATACATTAAAAAAAAGAAACTGCTTATGAAACTGCTAAAACACACTAATCTGAACTCAAGCAATGTTATTGCCTTGTGTATATATTTCCCCCAAGAAAGTGCAACTAGTTATTCAATATTCCTATTAATGATAACTATAGTAAAGCCCCAGTAAATCTGGAGAAATATATTTTTTAAAAGATCGGGTTGAGTGTACTAGATACAACAGCATGCTGTCCATAAATGTGAAAATTGTAAGATGTCTGCCAGAATTTATAGTATGCACAAACTCAGTAAATTGTTGGTCTTGAACAACTATAAATGTTCTTTTTTTTTTTTTTTGATGATTGGAACTAGATGGATGAGCTCTATTTTTACACAGGTTCACTGAAGGAGAAAAGCTGTTGACTATCAGCTGATGTGCACACTCATCAGGGACTAAGTAAATGCAGGTAGGGCACATTTCCCTGGTCTGCAGTCAGTGCTTTACAGGCTGCTAGCTAAGGAGAAGTCTGTAGTAGAGACAATGAAGGCAGACAGCTCTTCCTTTGGGAACAATACAGCCTCTCTTATATTGCTCACATATAAGAAACTCAGGCATCATAACTTGAACAGAAACCAAATAAAGATTCACACACAGACCACAGATCCTGGGACCATGCCACAAGACATGAAATCAACCACCCTCTCTCCTCTCTGAATCTCTGAGTAGGCTCCAAGCCTTGGTTCTCTGGCTTCAGCTTTACATGTTTTCTTCATTATAATCAGCTTGACAATGCAGGGGGAAATGGCAGGGGGATTTGTTTTCACTGTACATGGACTGCCTCCTCACCTGTTACATGATTAGGCTGTTACATAAATGACCCAAGATGTCACATTCCTCACCCGGGCACTGACCCTTGAAATAAAACAGGCAACATGACTCTGAGTAGCTGGAGGGTCTATTTGTGAGAGGATTTGCTGAGCAGACCTGCATTATAGAATGTTCTTTCCATCTACATGACTGTATTCATCAGTGGATCATCATTTGTAGACAGAGACATTCAGACAGCTATGGGGCTGAGAGTTTCCATGTTCTGCTCCAAAACTGGATGCGCATCAATGGGATACCAGTAATGTTTCCTTCATCTTTATTTTTCCAAGTAAAAGGAAAAAGGGCAATCAATCACAAGTGCACCAACTCGGTTCCTTGTTTAAAAACAAGTAGATGACCTTGAATAAGATTTTCTCTCCCATCCCTCTCTTCACACTCGTTATCTGATCCAGACCCCATGGAAATATGTGAAAATTTTAATCCAGACTCCAAAGGGCTCACAATCGGCCCTTTTTCATCTACCCTTTTCAAACATACCCAGCATTTTATGCAGCACGGTGTATTCAACATATCTGGTGCCATTCGCCTACAAACCACAAAGCATTTTGCAGTCATTAACAGCACACGATAACAGCAAATGTTATTAAGCGAATATTATTCAATGGCTGATTCTATGGCTCCTGAAAATGAATGTGAGGGGAAAGGATTTATCCAGAATCACACTGAGTTAGTGCCGTGACTGCAAAAGAACTCTTGCTCCCTCTACTCTAAGGAAGGTTTCGTCCCCTTGGATACTGGATTAATTTTGAAAAGATTGTGAAGGCAACAGGTAGCTAACATCTTATTATGGCACCTTCCTGAGGGTGATTCTCACATGTTGTCCTCTAACACACTATCAGAGCGTAGTGTCCAATTCTCAGGAAGGGCACAGCACCTGAGCAAGGCTGATGGTAATGCCAGTAGACCATCCAGTGATCCCCCAAGGGCTATTTGGTTCTGTGCTATAGGTTGTTAAAGCATAACTGTCCACTAATTCACACAACCAGGAGTAGCACTGGCTTAGATATTATGTATTCCATAAATGAATGCCCTGTTATCCTGTGCACTGCAGGCTTGCAGACCTCCACAAGTAAAATTCACTCACTTGGTTTTGGCCACTGAAAAAAAAGCTTTTCTTCCTTTTTTTTTTTTTTTTTTTTGTCATTTTCAGCAAATATAATTAAATTATTACAAATGTAGACCAAAGTGAAAGCTAATGTACATTGTTATTTATCCTTATTAGGATAAAATTTCTGATATCTCCTAATCAATGATAAAGATCTGACCTGCAATTAGAATTTATTCCCTGTCTCTACAGAAGGTGGGTTTATATGAAATTGCATTACACATCAATTTGCAATGTGCTCCAGTTTCTCATCAGATATTGGATCTAACTGGTCTATTATATATTTTCCAGAAAAGGATTGTCAGAAAGGGAAGGGCAGGCATTGGGTTATCTGGGGGGATCTCTTAGAGAAGCCGTGTGACATGATATCTTTCAGCTGTTTCAATGGATGGTCTCTCTTGCACTTTTCAAAGACAAATGATACACCAAACAGTCAAACTAGAATAGAGCAGCACTCTATTCTAGTTTACAGGAACTCTGGGATTTAGGGAAAGGCAGGACATAGGGGATTTGAAAGTTGGCTGCAACTCCTGTACTTAAATTTCAGTTCCAAGCCCATCTAGAACCAATGCAAAGCTCTGGAGAAATGCAAGTTCTCATTCTGATTAAACTAACAGAGCTGTATGGCTGTACCAGAGTCTCGACCTTCTGTATTCATTCATATGTGAATGCTATGAGCTCTCTAGCACAAGAAGTACATTTTCAACATTCTTGTCTTTCATTTATTTACTTGTTCTTAAACCAATACATGACCAATTCCTCTTGAGGCAGCAAGGGTGACCTCAGTTCATTTAAAAACAACCCGCATATATTCCAGCTTAGCTAATTTGGTAGCTTCATATTCAGTTGGAAGGATTATTTATCTTCCAAATGTAACATTTAACATTGATACTAGTTCCTTGAAAGGATGAAAGAATAAAAAGTATATAGGAAATAATACGTAAACTCAATGTAAACTCCTATAAACACAGCTACTTCACTTTATCACATATTCCCAGCCCATGAGGCTTTTGGATGTTCTAAATCAGGGTTTCCTAATTTTCACAGGCCTGAACAAGTAAGCAAAATGCTAATAGTTAAAAATAAGTCCACCATACAGGTGAAAAAGAGAGCTGTTTTCCTTGCTTTCCTTAATACTGAAAGACAAAAACTGGCTCTCAGCTGAACCTGAGCTCACAGATCAGTAGATTGACAGTGCAATCATCAGTGGACAATGACAGTACAGTTATCTGGTTTAGTTAACAACAGCCAGAGCAGATCATGCAGCTGGCAACAGGAAGAATAATTTTCTTTTTATCATGTATCCCTTTCTTAATCTAATTACCTACAGAACAACTTACTTATTTCTTTCAGCTCAAAGTAGCTTTTTAAATAAAAAGAAATGAGAACAGTAAACACAAGATTCTTAGAATGCAGAAATGGCAAGGTACTTTGGATCTGTTACCTCCTTTCCTGAATCTTGCAGCACTTTTACTTCAGATACAAAAAATGTAGTCAACAGAGAAGGTATTTGTACAAATTTTTCATCAGTGGGGATCTCCAAGACAGTATTAAGTCAGTCACATGGCAGTGAGTGTCAAGAAAATCCTTTCTTCTTCCTTTCTGCTGTGACCAAGGAAGCCATCTTAGCTACATATGTTGATAAAAAAAGATAGAGAATGTGTAGCTTTCTGATATATTCTTATTTTTGCATGTTGAACTCCCATATTTTGCCAACCCAGCAATTTAATTTGTAAAAACACCTTCCCATAATGCTTCAGCCTAATTATACTGGGAAAGTCACTGTCTGGAATGGATGTATTGCAACCATATGGCCTCTCAAAACCATATAGATTTTTAAAATGCCTTGTTCTATGAGGTCTTGTCAGGGGAAGCTGTCCCTAGCCTTCAGCTGTTAGGAAAATCAATTACTCCTACCTCAGGTACTGCTACAGGCCAAGCAGGTCATTAAAAATAGCTAATGGCTTAGTCAGCCACCAAACTTGTCACTTGCCCCATGCATCCTATTACATGCTCTCAGCACATGAGAATTAAATGTAATTAGCTTATGTTAGCTTATGTCTAGTTTGTTTCCTAGACCTAATAAATCCTTGTATAAAATGGTAGGGTGGAATGATTTGCAGTTAAAAAATGATCTCATGAAACTGGAAACTGTTGTTAGCAAAATTACCCTTGGACCATAATTTTGCTGGTACCTGTGGACTCCTTTTTGTCCTTTCTATTTTCTATTTTACTGTTAAAGTGCCAACCTTCTTGATCATTTTATAATGACAAAAAAACATCTATAGCAGAAGTGAAGAAACAAAAGATGGCATGAAAACTAAATTGCACAGAAATTAGTAAGTGCTACTATTACTGCACAAACTAAAATTAAACTGAGGGAAAGCACTTGCAAAGCATGCAATGAGGAGAGAATAGGGAGTTAACCTGTCTGTGGGAATGAGGGATTTATCATGGCTGTAACATTCCAGGTCCACATGGCCATTCTAAATCTGGCCCAGTTTACAGTGATCAAAAGCTGGTACAATCTAGTGTGATGTTTGTTGGCTGTAGAAATCAGCTGATGGTTTAAATCTAATTCTTCTCAAAGGGCAGTAGTTGGTAGTATAAGGATGCTGCCCAGGAAGCTCAGAAGCTCAGAAGAAGTTGTTATATCCCCAAGCTGGACCTTTCTTGCTTATTTGTTCTCATCACAGCTT
Source organism: Melospiza georgiana (assembly GCF_028018845.1). Classification (NCBI taxonomy): domain Eukaryota; kingdom Metazoa; phylum Chordata; class Aves; order Passeriformes; family Passerellidae; genus Melospiza; species Melospiza georgiana. Next base: position 86,671,287 of record NC_080431.1, read on the forward strand.
AAGGGGAACCCTGCAGAGCCACATCTGACTATTATTTGTGTACTGAAACTGTAGTAACACATTTCTCTTCCCCATTAGGCAATAAGAATACAAATAAAGAGAATAAATATACAAAATTTCTAATCAACTCAGAGGCCACTTTTTCTATCCCTGAGAGGAAATTCACTAAATATGGTACTTTCTCATACAACATTTATTGCCTTTCATTAACACCAAATGAAACACAAAGTCTCTAAAACCAGAATAATATTTCCTTCATTCCCCAAATGCTGGGTTTGCAAACTCAAGCACACATTTAGCAGCAAATTAAGTCTTTCTTCTGGTACCAGTCAGTACAGTCTGCAGTCCTTCATGATGTGACACAGTCACAGATCCCTCTCTCTTTAGATGAGGGTCATGTCATGGCTGTCTGTAAACCTCTGAATCTGATGGACGGCCATCACAGGGTTAAATCCCAGTTCATATCTTGCTGACTGCATGGGAAGCACATAATATTCAGTTCCCTCTCTAATGAAGAAGTCTATTTGGAGAGCTAGAAGGAAGCACAATTTGTAAATATTTATTGCCAAATGTTTGCCAAAACTACAATGCACATGGGACTCAGAATGCATCCCACAAGCCAGCCTGCACACTTCAGTAGCTCCATGTTCCCTTGCCAGAGAAGAATGGCTCCCTCACACCCCTGCACCACTTAGCCAGAACCTGCTGAAGAAGCCAGTCACAGAACCAGCCTTACTATCCAGCAACTGTGAGTAAGGAAAGGTTGTATCAGGCATTTCACCTGAAAATCACCTGCTCTGGCATTCATATTCAGGACCTTTCAACAGTGTCCTGATTTATGCTACCATGGCTAATACACCCAGTGTAGACAGCCAGTTCAGTTTCATAATTGTACCCTCCACATAACGAAACTGAAATGAAAAGCAACCACATCTCTTACTTCATACTTTAGTACCCATCCTGCCTCAAACAGGGAGAGACAAAGGAAAAAAAGACAGAAGTGAAACATATACTTTGCATGCGACACTGGATCAGTGATGAAAACTTCAGCCCATGGAAAGCTAGAAGCGTGGTAAAAAAATTTTTCTCTAGTTATCAATTTGGTAAAATTGTATATTGGAGTTTTAGAAGGGAATGCACACAAAAGCAGCTGCTAACAACGTGCTGGCAAAGTGCTGTGAGGTGCAAATCAACCACTGCCACCACTGTGGACTGCTACTTCTAGACATTCCTCTTATAGTGCTGTGAGGCTACACAAAGGGTAGTCAGCAGCATGAAAGAAAAGACATATTGAAGTGGACATTTGCTGCAAGGATAGAAGAAAGCTCCATGTTTCTACAGCCTGCTGATATTGCTAACATTTGTCATTCAGATTGATCTTCTACTGAGAAACTAATGTTAAAACTTGCTGTTGTAACCAATTTACATTGGAAGTAGAATAAAACAATGAAGTCTTATAATACTTAATGAATGTAGCTCCACTCTATGTAATTTGCACCTTCTTTGCTTCTCAGATCTTTCATACCCCTCCTTATGATCCATTCTAAATTATTCCCATTGAGAATAAAATTAAGGAAATTTTTATGGGAAACTACCTTCATAGGTTTCCAAGCTTCTTGGCAAGCTCATATTTGCAGGCTGGCTTCTGCTCCCTAAATATTTGTAGGTGCCTTAATCTAGAAAAGCAGTGGACTGTGCTCCGGAACAGAAGTTTCCAGGGCAAAAGCTGAACAGAACAGTGAGGACGATGCTTATGGCACAAAGGGGAACCCCGCAACCTTCATGTATGAAGGCTGAGTGCTCAGCACTTGCTGCCTACCATTCTCTGCTTTCAGTCATATTTCTGTGTGTCTCCCCAGCTTTTCCATGAGTCTCCTCCAAAAGCTGAAGCAGCAGTAAGACATGCAGATACTGCTATGCCCTGTGTGAAGTGCAGCTGGCTTGACTGGCATCAACTGGCTTTCTGCTAGTTAGCCAAAGAGCATTTGCATTTTCAAGCTGTCACCCACAGTGACTTCACGGAAAGAGCAAGTATTATCCAGCACTGTTCAATAGCATTAATCATAATACAAATCCTGTTCTTGGGCTCATTCGCTTCATTCCAGGCTTGTCCTGGTGCCTGACTCATACTTAACCACAAATTCCCACTCTTCTTTTCCACTGAATTGTAATTTGATGGACACTGGGGTTACTACCAGCAGGACAGCCTTTCAATCCAGTTGGCATGTCAAGAGCTACTTATTTAATTATTGCCTCTAGCAACTTAGAAAAGGCAGTTTCTAGGGTTTTGTAACAGGAATGCAGCTCCCAGAGCTGCTGCTACCCTGGCTGCCTTGTAGCGTTCTTGGAACCAATTCTGGGGCTGAAGGATGGCAAAATGACACCAGGCACAGCTCCAGCAGAAAAAGAGGCTACAGAGGTTTGTCCCCACGCTGCAGGCAGGCAGGCATATGAGTTACCTGCAGAACCTACCGCCCTGTATCTTACAAGTAAAGTGAATTGCCTGCTTGGTTTCCTGGAAACTTTACTTTGTTTCTTTCCTAAACACTCTTCTGAGATCAGATGAGAGCTAATTCTACTGGGTAATACATAGTTCAAACTAACACTCAAATGTATCCAAGAAGAAAAACAAATCCCTACTTGCAAGTTTGGCATTTTCTGATGGCAACAGCTTGCTCACTGCTTTTTGAGTTACAGCTGTACACAGCTGTCCGTGATCAAGTGCTGCTGAAACACCCAGCAACCAGCCAGCTCTTCCCATGCCTATTCTGTGCTTTGCAGTTATTTTGTTCCTTGCTAGGCTGCTCTTATGGCCCAGATGTTGCTATATATACAAGTAATCCACCCTGGAGGCTTGGTGGATGTTGCACAGGTAAATATAAGATGGTTTGGCACTGGGGGACAATATAAATAATGGGAACACATCCAAACTTGACCTACAAACTTAAGGGACACTTCACAATCATATTCCTTCTATCAAATAGGATTTATATGTTTGCATAACGTCATCATGCCAGAGAGGGACAGCAACAAGCATTTCAACTTAACCTCACAGCAGAACTAAAACTTAAATATACATCTCTCAGTATGATCTACACTTGCAATGTGGAAAACCTTGGCTGGAGGCAAGAGAATGAAAACCCCTCAAATCATGAACTCAGAACAAAACAAATGCAATGCAAGAAGAGCCTTTAAACAAGCATAACAATACCATATTTTGATTTAAATTATGCAGAACAAATGGGATAATAGCTAGAAAACTCAGACAGATGGATTTTCTTTCCTTCTTTGGTTTGGTCAAACCAAACTAGCATGCAGATTAAGAACTAGAACAAGTGTTTTTTCAGCACCCTAAGATGTTTGTTTTTCTCTTCTTTAAATGCACACTAACAGTGCAATTGTTGCACCAATGTTGGGTTGTACTTCTTTTGATCCAGTACTGTAGATTGTCAGCAGAAATTTTTATCAGATTTCCTCCTTGCCTTCACTAACTGAATGCATTTCATATCATGCTTACATAAAGAAAATTTCCTCTAATACTGATCGTTGCCTAAAAAAATTGATGGTATTTCCTCTGGTGTCAGCGTAACTCATATTCTTTCCAATTCCTTTCACTAAATTTCATATCTAAGGGGAGGTTAGGACCTACCAATCTGACCTAGCAATAGGTGTAAATTTTGTGGCTAAGCCCTCAGGGCTGAACCAAGGTCTAAAAATATTGTTCTTCACCTGTGATTAAGCCAACCTTAAAAAAATAGGAAAAGAAAGGGAGAAGGCAAAAAAAAAAAGGAAGAGGAAATAAAAAGGAGAAGAAGAAGGAAGAGAAAAAACCAAGAAAATAGAAATCAGAAGAGAAAAGAGTACAACTGCTTGGTTAACAATTTGATTGTATAGATATGCATTTCAATCTGAGCAGTGTGCAATGTACTTGGTTTGTTTGATTTGTCACCTCTGTTAAAGGTGAGATTTCATTTTTCTGCTTAGCCTACATAATATTTATAATAAGAAGCGTGATTAGGCAATCACTGGGAAACTAAATCTCTTTGGAAGAGAAGGATAATTCTTTTGAAAGGAAAGCACAGTAGGCTCCATGAGATATGTAATTCCTGATTCAGAATAATTAACAGTTTACATATAAATTTTACAATACCCTGTAATTATTAATGACTTTTATGTGAGAACTAGATGGTAGGGAGAAAACAACCTTTATGAATTCCTTTAAAACAGATATAGTCAATTTTAGAATAACCCTGTGGCATGCATAGGGTTATTCTAAAATATATATACTGTGTGACAGGTATAAATATAGCAAAAATTATAGTAAAATTTGTGACCACAGTTACAAATTAGTCAGGAAATAAACATAAATTGCAACATATCTGACCTTCCAGCAATAGCTTATTTAAAAACATTAAGGATCTAAAATGCAAATAAGGCAATGAAAACTACTTCACTTATTGCTCTTAAGTTGAATGTGGAGACACTTTTGCAAATGCCATGAGGCACTTCTGGGCATTCTTAGGGATCTATTTGTGTTTAGAAACATGGCATCTGTCAATTAAGAAGCAAGTTCTGTAAGCAAGCTGCTGGGATTATGATGTTGCCAGTGTATCAGTCTGTACACAGCCATGTCATGACCCAACAAGCATGTAAATTATAGCTTCCCACTCATTCCCTATGTTTACATCATTCCTCAGTCTCACTAAGTCCCAGTTTCTAAACTGGAATAATCTTCAATTCAAGACAATAGCAGCAGTTTGGGATGAAAAAATGAGCCCCAGACACCGCCAAGTGGCATTTTACTCTTTTGGATTGCAACACTGCATCTCAGAACACAACTTCTTGGATCATCAACAACATCTTCCCAGTGGAAAACCCCTGCCCTTGGTGCAGTGCTGAGATCTGCAGACTGCTGGGGTGCCTCCACCCCCTCCTCCTGCCCTCCCCTCAAGGCTCGAGTGTTTATCACACTTCTTTCCCTCACTCCTCCTGCAGGACAGCATTTAGTCCTTTATCCCACAGCCTCTCCCTGTGGCTGCCGGGCTCAGCTGTGTCCTGCGGTTGTTGTTTAGAGCTGTCTAGAACCGGCTGTGCCTAGCAAGGGGCACCTCTGTCCTCTCCTCACAGGGACCACCCTGCAATCCCTGCTGTCAAAATCCTGACACCAGCAACAAATACAGTCAGTCTTGTCAATAAATTTTCACTGGGGACTGGTCCATGACTGAAAGCTAAGGGTGTGAGCCTGATGTGTTGGAGGGAAAATGATCAGCTCCCACCATGACCAGTTCTAAGGCATGGGACATGTGCACACTAATAAGGAAAAGATACAAACAACCTATATTAACATTACTCACTATTTATTTCCATGGCTGACCCTCTGCTGGCCTTCCTCACCACCAGGCCGGTATATTCACAGAACCCTCTCAGGGAAAAGGCAAGGCAATTATTCACTGCTTCAGCAAAGTGAGAGATGACTTGAGCCAATACGTTCAGGGCTAAATCACTGCATTTTAGTTGCCATCATATCTCCTGGTGTTTGAAGTCAATCTTCAATCTGAAGTATTTGTTCTTTAATCACAAACCTTCACATTTGGAAAAAAGAAAAAAATCAACAAATTACCATTCGGAAGTGAGAAACTTTTAAATGTTCACTCTGTACCTATGAAACGGGTTGACAACTGTGTAGAGCTGCGCTGCTACAGTAACACTACCATCATCTACTTCTAAGTGGTGTGCCTCCATGAAAGATAGCACACTGAGCAAATTTCTACCTACTCATCTGCATTCACCATTAACATGGGTGTGCAAATATCTGCTTCTACCATCACCACATACAGCTTTCCCTGCAGTTATACTGGATATTGGAAATGCAGTAATATCTCATTTTGGTGTCTCTCTGTATTTTCATGCCAGTCATTTAGGAACTCATCATGTGGGAAGAAAAATGAAGAATCCTTCTTTAAGAAAGGCCACAGTGTCTTAGAGATGGCAGACCTCTGTTTTTCCACTCATCATATAGGTTTCCATCACTTCACAATGAGCTTTTAGCCTAGCTACATACTCAGGGAAGTTTCATGTCCCCACTTGCCCTGATACTTCCTTGTTATGATAATAAAAATAACCCCAATCCCAGAGCATTAGCTATGCAGAAACTCTTCACCAGAAATCCAATTGCAGCCATCCTCGTGCCCACCACAGAGGACATTAGAAAGCTCTTAGAGGCAGGAACCTTGGAGACAAAATGGATAAATACCATTAGGCATCAGGTGAAAAGTTTCCTCCATTGCATGTCCCTGAAGCAGCTTTTCCTCAGTCATTTCCACTCTCACCAGGTAAGCAAGCAGAGTAGCATGAGAGCAGAACAGAATTCTGGCACTACTGCAGCTTGTACCAATGTTAGCTCTAAGCTTGAGCTGAAATTTCATACTAGAAACAGTTATTAAGACCTCTAACAAATGTAAATCATAGGCAAAACAGCCATTTCAGCGGGGTGTTTATGTGTATTTGAACAGCTGTTCTAAAGTAACAGCTCTTTCATCCACACAGATATTTCTTGTGTCTTGAAGTTGGGAAGAAGATTTGGGAATCTGCATGGAAGAGCAGCACTACTTGGTAATTAAGCACATTGTGATTCACAACACCAGAGGAATGCCAGCAAGGCAGGATTGTCCTCTGATTAGGATACAAAAAAAGGTTTCAGAAAACAAACCAGGTTTCTCTATGGTATACTTGTGAGACTCTTTAAGGCTCTATTCTCTGCCCAAAAACCAGGAAGAACAGTGCTCCCTTGTGAGACAGAGAAATTGATCTCATTTGTAGTGTCCAGACTCTGCTCTATATTATTACATGCTACTAATAAAGCTGAGTTTATTGTGGTGGCAGGTGCAATCAGTGTCATCATGACATCCCAATAATGTTGTGGAAAACAGAAGAAAAAGTAAAACCTGTAACTGAATAGATATCTATGCTGATTTTGGCTAAGACAGGGTTAATTTTCTTCATAGTCGCTAGTATGGAGCTGTGTTTTGAATTTGTGCTGGAAACAGTGTTGATATCACAGGGATGTTTTGAGCAGGGCTTGCACAGAGCCAAGGTCTTTTTTGCCTCTCACACCACCAGTGAGTGGGCTGGGAATGTACAAGAAGTTGAAAAGGGACACAGCTGGGACAGCTGACCCCAACTGGTCACAGGGATATTCCAGACCATGTTGCATCATGCCCAGCATATAAAGGTAGTAGAAGAAGAAGGAAGAGGGGACACATATTACACATGATGGAGCCCTGTTTTCCCAGAGATGGTTGAACACCTGCCTGCTCATGGGAAGTGATGAATGAAGGAATAAATGAATTCCATGTTTTGATTTACTTGCACACATTGCTTTTACTTTACTTATTAAACTATATTTATCTCAACCACAAATTTTCTCCCTTTTGCTCTTCAGATTCTCTCCCTCATCCCACTGGAGGGGGAATGAGTGAGAGGCTGTGTGGTGCTTAGTTGCCAGCAGTGGTTAAACCAGAATAAGATCTCTGAGAAAAACATGCTTTGCACAAAAGTTTGAATACTTCATGGACCATTTGTGATAAATGGGCTGTGGATTCTGCAAAAAAGAGTCAGGTAAAAGTAACTGGCCAAATAGAAGGAGTACCCTGTCAAATAGCACAACAGAAAGTGCCATAGCAAATATTTTCATGGCACATAGAACTAACCTTTCTCTCCTACATCAAGTCTAGAACCCAAAGGAAAGAATGGGGTGTAAAAATAGGGTGCAAAAAAAGCTATTTAGCTTTACAAAGATGGAAGTGAAACAATGACTCTGAGGAAGAGTATCTGAAACATACTAGCAAAACAAGCTAAAAAAAGTGCTTTTAGCCAGAGCCTCTGTGCTGCAGACTTTGAAGGGTCACTTCAGTGAATCAGAAGAGCATACAAGAAGCAGCCAAAAGGCTTAATAAACTGAAGCACCCTGAGCAATCTGGGGAATTAGAATTGTTTTATGTGGGTATTTTTTCTGGAGTTCACCACCTTGTCTGCAGGAAGAAATAAATGAAAAGTGATTTTAGTGGTTATGGGCTGGTGAGGTGTGAAATGTGCCATGTGCAGCTGCCTGCTCAGCTACTGCTTTCACTAACACACAATACCACCTAGGCAGCTGCTGCCAGTTGTGCTCCTAGTGCAGCATACAACCCTTTTTTCTAAAGGTACTAAAATGCCACTGACCTAACACTGTAGTTGGAAAAACCCTCAGTTGTCTTGTTGGATTATATTTCTCTTCAAATACAAGAATGTGCAGATGTGGAACTTTGGGTCTTTTCCAAGCTAAATGGTCCTAAGATTCTATGAAATTATGCAAATACTTCTGCAAAAAATAACATACCAAACTTTTCAGTTAAGGATAAACTAAAACATTTTAAATGAGATACCAAGTCTTTAGATAATGGAAATCTGTGAAAACACAGCTTAACCTCCATCTTTGCTTTTCAGTAGACCATGTTGCTCTGTCCTGACTGGATCAGAAGTGATTAAAACTGTACCATCAACAGAATGTCCAGCTCACTGTGTGGAGTGTGCAGAGTTCATGGGTGTTTGAAATATGGCTGGCATTTCAATAGGACTAGGAAACAGCAAAGACATTGAAGGCCTGTTAAAAATTCATGTGGCCAGTTGCCACATGAATTTACAGGGTGGTCCTGAACAGAGGAAGGATATGAACTTTTCCACTGCTCAAACTGTAATGAATTGTCATTTACTTTATGTGGTGCTATTTTCTGTGGCCCACGATCTTTATTTATTCCTTGCATTTTCCCTATAAATAACCCTGGCTGACATCTTCAAAGGCTAGATTAAGCAGAGGAACTGCACAGCAACATTGTTAAGGTAGCCACTCTGGACAATTGGTTAGCAAAGCTTATTAAAGTAAAGGTTTCAGTGTGGGGCTTGTGATCACACCAGGATAAGTTTCATCTTCTCAGTTTGAGATCTGGTTCTCAAAAAGAGCAGTCCCAGACTGTGGTCATGCTCTGTGTTGACAAAACAAAATGGAGGGGAAGTTGACCTTGCCTGCTGAGAGGACCAAAGGGCAGACTGCCGAAGTCCCCTGGCACACCATGCCTGTTGTTTACAGCTTTCTTTCCAAATTTGGAAACAGAGCCTTTTCTCATCTCACTTGTTCCTGGCTGTAGGAAGGGCTCCAGCTATTTATATATGCTGCAGAGGTGCCAAAAGACACACAACACGGCTGGCAGCTTCCAGGGGGCTTGGCTCCACCAAGACGGCAATTATCAAGAGTTTTTTGGAAGCTATTTTATTCCAGCAAATCTTTTGTTCTGGGAGCACTTTGATCTGGGAATTTCTATGTAAATGTGCTGCCTAGGCTGGTATCCTTGAGATTTTATAACTAGAAAAAAGGGGACAGAGCAGTTTCACATTCTTGATAGCCTTTTAGCAGCTCATTTATTTATTATCCATGAATGAGCTTGTTCAGATGCAATACAAGTTTTTTAACCTTCCACATAAAATATGACATTCACTGCAATTTGGTAAATGGTGTAGTTTCTATGATTTCTTTACATAGCCTGCACCTTTAAATCTATTGAAGAAAAGATGTATCCAGAGACCATGAGCCAATAGTCTATTACACCAAGTACAGTGTGGTTTGTAGTTTCAATGCACATTGGTTTGGTTTGCTTCTCCAACAAACACAAAAACTTTGACTTTCTTTAAAAATTAATATTGTGAAGGAAGTTTGTAGTGAGATTCAAAATTTAACTTCTGCTTAGGACTCTTGACTCAGAGCCCTAAACTAAGTTAGTTTTCATTTCCCTCTCTCCCTTTCAAGCTGGGAAAAGAAAACAGGGAAACATAACAGATCAAACCATAAGTGGTTCATATAACTCTTACCTGTATTTTTTTTACTTAAAAAGTATGTAAATCAAAGAGAAGCTGAAAAGACTGAGAACAACTTAATTTGGCTTTCCATTTTTTCCCATGATACAGTTTAGGTTTCTTATAAACTGTCCCATAATTAGGACTCAGTGATGGTGAAACACTTTTGCCCCTGCTGTTTCTAGGTAACCTCAATTACAAGCCATGCAGAGTGACAACAAAATACTGCCAACACATCAGTCATGCACTGTACGATAAAAATGAATTCTTTTTGTGTGTGTGCTTATTTTTGAACATAAGTATATTTGTCAGTTCAAAGAAGCTGGGAAGGATTACTTCGATTACTTATTTGTTACACTTTAATGCTGTCCTCTTTTCCAGTTCTCCCAGCATATTGCTCCTCTCATATGCCCTTCTCATTCAGATCCCCTCCTAGTATCACCACTGGCTTACACATCAAGAAGAATTCTTCCCACAGCTTCTAATGAACAACCTCATTGCTGTGTGGCTAGCCTCCTAACTTGCCATTGCTCCCTGAGAACCCATTTGCGCTACTTCTGGGTGCTGTAATCTGATGTGAAGGTGAACCTCAAACAAGAAGTGACAAGTAATGCTTGGGCCTAGCAGCTGTTTTAGCCACTCACCTTGGGTCATATGCAAACCTTAACTTGTGATTGGATGGGTATTTTAAGATCCACAGATGCACAGCTGGAAAGTCACCCGTTTAACCTGTGGTTAAAGTCCTGGAGCAGATCTTCCTGGAAACTATACTAAAGTACATGGAAAATAAGGAGCGGATTGGTGACAGCCATCATTGCTTCACTAAGGGCAAATTGTTCCTGAAAAAATTCATGGCCTTCCATGGTGGGTGAGGGCATTGGTGGATGAAGAAAGAGTAACCGATGTAATCCTCCTGGCCTTGTACAAGCAAAGCACATGACACTGTCCCACACAACATCCCCATCTCTGAAGTGCAGAGGCCCAGCCCACACCACACTGGAGAAGGATTTGGCTGGATGGTCACACTCAGTGCAGCCCCTGGCTCAATATCCCGGTGGAAACCAGCGTTGAGTGCCATTCCTCAGGGGCTGGGGCTGGGGCTGGGACAGAGGCAGTTTAACACTTTTGTTGGCTACATGGGCAGTGGGACTGAGCTCACCCTCAGTGAGTTTGCCCACAACACCAAGCTGTGAGGTGCAGTCAGCATGCTGGAGGGAAGGGATGCCATCCAGAGGGACCTGGACAGGCCTGAGGGCTGGGCCTGCACAGGCCTCATGAAGTTCAACAAGGCCAAGCACCTGGACCAGGGCAATCCCAAGCACAAACACAGGCTGGGTGGAGAACAGGCTGAGAGCAGTCCTAAGGAGAAGGACTTGACAGGTGTTGGTGGACAAGAAGCTCAACGTGACCTGACCCTGAGGGCAGGGCACACAGCCCAAAAAGCCAGACACATCTTGGGCTGCATCAAAAGCAGCATGGCCAGTAGGTCAGGGGAAATGATTTTGTTCTACTCTGGGTCAAAATGGAAATGCTTTTTTTTCTTTTCTGCTCTGGTAAGACCCCATTTGGAGTTCTGCATCCAATTCTGAGGTCTCCAACATAAGAAAGATGAGGACCTGCTGGAGCAGGTCCAGATGAGGGGCAGGAAGATGGTCAGAGAGGGATGGAGCACCTCTCCTATGGCAACAGGCTGAGAGAGTTAAGGTTGTTGAGCACGGAGAAGAGAGGGCTCCAGGTAGAGGTTAGAACAGCCTTTCAGTATCTGAAAAAGGGGAAAGGGGCTTGTTACAAGAACCTGTGGATTAGATATAAAGAAGACATTCTTCATTATGAGAGTAGTGAGACACTGGTTGCCCAGAGATGTTGTGGATGTCCTATCCTTGGTGGTATTCAAGGCCAGGCTGGATGGCACCCTGAGCAACCTGGTTTAGTGGAAGGAGTCCCTGCCCATGGCAGGGCCCTGGGAGCTGGATGATCTAAGGTCTCTTTCAACCCAAAGCATTCTAGGATTTTGCGCGGATGCCAGCTGCAAGGGGTGGCATACATCAACATGTACAGCTTAGCAACTTCATGTACAGCTTAGCAACTTAGCTTTGAAAATAATGTAGTGTTTCTTAGCATAAACTCAAGCACACTGCCACAGGCTGTCCAAGCCATGATATAGCAGCATCTCACACAGACAGCAAATACGAGTGGGCTCTCTCCAAGCAGCAAAAGCATACAGGATGTTAGAGGGAAACATTAGCATATATGAAACAGGCAGATTCAGTCTGGAACTGGAAAGCTCAAAGTGGATTGTGGGGGTAGGCAAAACCTACTGGCAAGAGAGAAAACAATGAAATTGAGAGAAAAAACAACTGAGGGCTAGAAATCATAGGTAGGAAAATCCATGCACAAACCCTGCATTGAGCTTCTGGGCATGAAAGATTGAGCAGAGCCTTGAGAAACCCTCAGCACACTGACTGAAAATATGAGTCATCAGCCACTAGGATGACTCATGGCTGCTCTCCTCTATCCTGAGTGGCAAATGAAAATATAGATGAAGATGAAGGTTGGGCTGAGGACAGTATTACAAGCCAGGGAATTTCTCAGCCTCTCACTATGTGAACACTCATGTCATGAATCCTTTCACATTCAGCAGTTGGTGACTGAGGAGGAGACAGCACTGACCATCTGGGGAAGGAGAGTGGTGCCATCCTCCCTCATGTTGCCTGCCAGGGAGGGAGACATTTTGGCAACAAAGAAAGCACCTGAGAAACAGGAAAAGGCCAACTGGTATGTGTATCTATTTAGCAAATGAACTAGAAACAAGAAGGGGAAAATCACAAAGAATTTTGCATGCCTTGGTTAATTGAGTTACAGCTGTGAGGACAGCATTGCTGAATAGCTTGCCAGGCTGAAATCCTGGCCTCAGAATCATTGGAGATCTGGCAACAGATGTGAGCAAATTTGGTTTCCAACACATCTTTAATGCCATGTGATACTGAGAAACAACCAAGACGCAAGGTCCAGGCAAAGGCTGAGCTGCATTACTGGCTACATGGGTGCAGCCAGGCCAGATGTCCCCAAGCACCTCTGCTCCAATGGTGCCCAGCGCTGGGCAGAGAGGCTTCATGCCCGATCGTGCCTGGGTCCTGCAGCTGAGGCAAATCAATGTGCTGACAGGGATATGCGGGCTCTGGGAGCTGAACTTCTAGACATCACCTTGACAATTGCCACACAGCCAGCCCGTAAGGAGTTGCCTGCAGTCACTCTGCTCCTGGACTCTCTGCTAGAGTGGCATCTGTATTTTATTAAATTCCCATCACCTTTCTTTTAGTCTGGACTAACTGTGAGGAGGGGATAAAGTTATTTGTGAGCCATTAATGCTCGCTGGACTGGCACATTCCCACATCAGATCATGCAGCTCTTGCTTCTTATCTCCCTTGTTTTTCCCTTACATCTGTTAAGACTACAAGTTACTGGAGCAGTGACTCCATCTCTTGGGCATTGTTTATCCAACAAGGCCTCCATTTCCTTTAACTCCTGGATCTACCAGGAGATAATAATAAAACATTTACATGTTGTCTTGTCACAGCACAGGATTGGCTTTCTTTGTAATGACTTTTTCCTAAAGTCTTTTGGGCATTGGTTGGATGATATTCTGTTCCCACAACAAAGTGAGTTGGGTCATTCAGTAGCATGTAAGAAAATTATTAACACAAATCTGAGCAGCAACATTTCAGCTTCTTTTCCCAGACCAGTGAAATTCAGCATTAACTCTGCGCAGTGAAGCATTCACTTTACTTAAGTACTTAATCTTCTTTAATCATCTTCAGCATGGAATTCCCCTCCCTTTCCATTCCTTTCAAGCTGCTTTTGGTCTCCAGCTAAAAGAAGGCCCTTTCACTCCTCTTTTTTATCAAAGCATTGCCCTGATCACAGACCAAAGAATATCAAGATAGATATACTTTTGCAGATACACTTAATGCTTGTGTAAATGAGTGAATGCTCAGGAGAGAGCATGCTTTATGAGCAACAGACAAGTTAATAGGAACTTGAGAGGCTTGGCATTGTCCTACTCTTTGTGCCTGTCATTCCTGCCTTAGGACAGTTCAGAGTTTGTAATTCCATAGTCTGCAGTGGTCATTGACTGACTGTTCCCAGCCATAAGCTTTGTGACACAGACTGAGCACTGCATGGACGCAACCTTGTCCTTCGGACATGCTTCCCTCTTCTCATTTCTATGAGAACAGAGTCAGTTTTCACTGCCTGCCAGGTCCATGCTGCTGGCACAAAGCTGAAAGGAGTGGTCAAAAGTACTGGAATCGTCTGCCAAGTACTGGAATGGTTTTCCCAGGGAGGTAGTGGAGTCATCATCCCTGGATGTGTTTAAAAAAAGATTGCATATGGCACTCAGTGCCATGGTTTAGTTGAGGTGTTATGGCATGGGTTGTACTCAATGATCTTAAAGATCTCTTCCAACATAGTGATTCTGTGAAAAGCAATCACTGGCAACTCATTACATGCATGGAAGCTCAGCCAGGAGACAAGACAAAAGGAGCAGAGGTCTCACTGCAGTCTGGGATACTGTGGCAAAGCTAGAAAGGTTTTCCAGTTTCCAAGAAACAGCCCATAAGGGAGAGGATACTAATATGTGAATGCTGTCATGAATGTTTTTAATATGCTCCTGAATCTCACAGAAAATTCAGGAAAATTTGAAATGTTTTGAAGGCTCTGCTCTATTTTCTCTGCTGTTGATGCTTTTTTTTTCAATTTTTCTGAGATCATGTTCCTTGGTTTATACCATTATAATTTTCTCTATGCAACTAAGCTGTTCTACGTTTAAAAATTATAAATCAAAGGCAAATAGCTCATCTAGACCAGTACCTGCCAATTTGCATCATAAAGTGGGTCTCTCAGAGCAATATTCTGTCTCAGAAAACTACTCTGTTGCTACACTACATAAAAAGACATAATGGCAAATTTTCCCCATGTCACAGTACCTCCACTTGTGCAATGTCCTCTAATGGACAAAGGGGTAAAAGAAGATTTTAAAAGAGGTCCTTATGCCTTGTGGCAACAGTCTTGAAGCTTGATGGTCTATTTTAGAATGTGCAATTTTAAGAACTCTGCTTGTTTAGCCCAGCCAGGCAAAGGCTGGCACAAATATAACTATCCCAGGTGTATTTATAGGGAGGATACACTGGGGAGGAAGAAGACCTAATGAAGAAAAAATGGCACAAGAGCAAACGGGAATAAGTGAGCCACAATAAAATTAGGCTGGAATTAATGAACAATTCTTCCTGTACAGTTCCGGAAGAACCTTCCAGGAAGAGAACAATGGGGAAAAAAACCCCATGGCTATTTTTAGAAAATAATAACATTAGTTTAGGAAAGTTTTATCACTGTGTGGCCTGATGGCTATGAAAGCAGAGGATCATTTCAGGAATCTTCTGGATCTATATACTTGTCTTTCTTGACGGTTTACATTTCTTCTGAAAACAGTTTCCCCCCAAGGGTTTTAGGACACACTAAGTACGTCTTTTTCATCAAACTTTAATCCATTCTTATTTGAGATACAGACTCTACAGACTTGAATAAAAAAAACAAAAGTGATTTGCTCGACCAAATCAACCCGATGTCTGTCCAAAAGATGCTTTCTGATTCATACAGGAATTAAATCATATGGCTGGCGGTCCCCAAGAGGCAATCTGAAGTGATCATTGAGTACCCGTTTATAATAACTCTGTTAACCTCTGCCAGTAGCCGAAAAAGGGCTCGGTGCCAGCGCATCTTACAGTTCTAATTAGCTTTCTTCCAGACTTGGCAATCCCCGTCCTGCGAGCCCTCTAGCGGTGCCGTCCGTGCTTGTGGGCCGGGCAGAGCCAGGCCACCATCGGGGCGGGCGCAGCCGCCGCCACCCCACTCCTCTACCTGCTCAGAGCCTCGCGAGAAAAAGTCACAACAAATTTCCATCGCCAGGGCGCCATCGTCTGTGGCGTGCATTTCCTGCTTTGATGGAAAACCCAAAGGAAAGTATCCCCAAATTTCCTGTTTCCCTCCCAAGTATTTCACCTGGCTTAACAAACAGTATTATATTGTCTTACAAATCACACCAGGCTAACACATGGCAAGTTTGGGTACATGAGAATCGGACCCTGATGGTCCACATGAGCACCGGCTTATTTCTATGCATACCGTATGTGAGCAGATCCCCAGCCGCAGGGCAGAGTAAAACACAGCTGGAACCAGCCCTGCAGTGCTGCTGGCACCCCGGCAAGCTGCAGAGTCGCTGTGTCCCCAGCTCGCTGCCAGCAGCCTCCCTTCGTCACAAAGCCAGCAGCCTTGCTCAGTGTCCTCCCAGCGGCATAGGGCTCTGCAGCTCTTTGTCTGCTCACGTTCAGGAATTCCGTGATAACTGCTGGGATAGATAAATATTTTTTTTAAATGCTGTCCCTGCACAGAGACCTCCATTGTCACTGTGGCCTGGCCACAGGGGAAAAATCCAAAGAGGCACTTTGCTGTGTTTCTATTTCTGGCTCCTGGACTGCAGAACACCTCATGGCTTAAGCAGTTCCTTGCTGAAGTTGTACTTTCACAGCACTAAATATAGGAATAGTGCACTCTGCAGGGCCTAAATTTAGCTTTGCTGCGTTAGAAGGGGAGGTACCTCATTACTGGAGGCAGAAAAGCTAAACCACTGCAGGCAGGGAAACTTGGATGATGCAGTAACAGCCACTGCACTGTTGTGCCAGTGCACGAAGGAATTGAATTAGAAACTTCAGTTCTAGGTTTATGTTTTTTAATAAATCTGTTAAATGCCTCAGTGAGGTTTTCCAGTAGTTCACTTCCTCCAGAAGAAATTACATACCTCCATACCATTACTGTAAAAACATTTAGGAATATTCCTTATTTAAATTAAGGAGAGAATTTTAAATTGTGCAAGTCAAATTTCAAGGTTTCAGGCATCTGAGCTTGTTGCAGCTGGCATAAAAATCCTTGCATAAAGATCCTCAGAGGCAGTAAATCATGACTACCTGCCATAAGCCTGGGCAGGCTTTTCAGGAATGTTAATCACTGCTAAAAAAGGAGTGCCACTCTCTCACAGTTGCAGCTTTTCACCTTTAAGTCACCAAAGTCACTATTCTAGCATAGTTGGCAGGGGGCACATGACCTGGACTCTGTTCCTAAGATATACTATTCACTGTGGATTAATCACCATGCCTCTATTTCCCTATCATCTGCGGGTGGCAGAATTTCCCCTGTGCTGCAGAGCATTTTCAGAACACAGTGACGAGTTAAAACCATTGCCCTGGCTTCTCTTTCAAAAAATCACAAAGCCCTGGAAAGATTTGAAAGACAGGATTTCGACAAAATGCTATGCAGGAAAACACCTGACTGCTTGAAAAGATGTTTCATAGCAAGTGCCATCACTCATGAATCAGCAAAGGCAGGTGAGTGCCACAGGCAGCAGAACGAGGCTGTGGGTGAATCATGGGAGATGTAGTGCAAGGAGGTGACCCCACAATGGAAGCAGTTGATATAAATTAATTTTTTTTCAGGAATTAAGATGGCATTTCAGAAGTGTAAGGGGTAGGTTTTGTCAAAACTTTACAGAGTCCCATTTTTCCATTACTATTCTCATCTACCTACAGTGTTCACCAATATGAAACAGGGCTATGAGTCAGATCATCTTCCATGTGAAAAATTATTCTTTAATAGGAAAAAAAAATCAAACCACCACTAATTTAGTTATTTCATCTTCATACAGATGAAGGTGATGATACACAAACTAGACAATGGAGGAGATCACTCATTCTAAAAAGAAAATATTGTTGGGATCCACCAATTTTTCTTATCAGACTCAAACATAAGGAGGAAAAACACCCTTTTATGAGTCCACACTAGATTCAGCCCTGGCTAATCCATGACAAGTGACAGCTGCACAAGCATTTTACTGCAGACTGCTAATAAAAGTACATTATTTACTGGATACCTAATGTCCATATTGGGAAGGAAATGCACCCCAGCACTTATTCTCCAGTACAGACTTGACTTTTTTTCACATACTTCTATAGCCCAAATCCTTTATAGCCCAAAACATTTTGGTTCTTGTTAACTTTCAAGCTGTGCCTGTGAATTGTCTGGGAGCATATTATTTGGCTGGGGCCAAAACAGATCAGTGACAGTGGTTAGGCACTTGTGGGAAGATGACTGGGGCTGCAAAATAACAGTACAGAAATTACAGAGGAAAATAAAGTGGGATAGAACTTGGTCAGTACACCCAACCTCCCACACACAACACAGTCTAAGGGGGGCTAAACACAGGGTGGGGCAGGGTGGAAACACCATGGCCACACTCTATCTAAACCCTTGCAGAGGAGGGAACTCAGTGGTACTTTCTAGCCAGTAAGATGCCCAACTGCTGAAAAGCAAGGGAAACAGAGGAATATGTCTTGCTGTTGAATCAGCAGCAGTAGTGAAACCACTCTCCTTGGACTGACCCGTGTGCCCATGCAACACTTTTCTTGGGTGCCATACTGAGAAATCTGCCCCAAGGTATGATCACCTCTCAGTAACTCAAATGCATGACTCAAGTCATGTAAGCTTAACATAAATGTAAGGAAATAGTATAGAAGTGAGTCAAGATTGAGAAGAAGTTGAGGAAGACACCATCATAACTTTTAGGATCAGCTGACAGGCTGAATCTGTCTTGTCCCCGCACAGGGACCCCTATTGGGTAAGAACTGTACTCTATGCACACTGAAGGATTATCTTGAGCTAACTTTTGTTAGGGATTAGATCTTGTGTAGTATGTTGTGTTGAATTATATTGCTTGTTATTCTATTGTTTTGGATACATTTTTGAGATATCACCATGAGCAGCCCTTTAATCTGTTGAAATTATATTAATAAAGAGTGTTATTCTATCACCTGTTAATGGGAGTCCTTCAAGCATGCTGGCAGTAGTAATGGTGTGGAGACCCAGGAGGAGGTTTCTCAGGCATGTGATTCTAAGCAGGTCAGCCAAACTGCCTTCAATGTGGTGAACTGCTCAGTGAAGGGCCCCCATTACAAGACACTGATAGATTGGTTGGGCACAAGGGTCCCAGTTTTCCTGGGGAGCTAACAGACTAATCAAACACTAAGAGGTGGAGCAAATCTCCCCTTTTCATGTGACAGTATTAAAAAAAAATCATATTCAGCATATGAAAACAATCTCTGGGACTGTTTATTAGCACAGATATAGTCACTGAATTTAAAATAAGGAAACAAAAATTGTCTGTCTTTTCTGTCAATGCATCCAGTAAATAATGTTAAGTCAAATACCGATTGGTCTCACTCACAAGCTACACACATCTACCAGCCCTCTCATACCCCATTACTTCAAATTTTGGTGCTGGCAGTCACTGACACACTGAGGTGTAGGAGTAGATAAGTCTTCAGAAAGGAACAATCAGCAGGATTTTAAAATTCTGGATACGTTTGCCATCCATCTGTTTACATTTTCTTTTGCCTCTTTATGAGCAAACCATGCTCCCTTGATCTCATGCACAGCTAGTCTTGGACATTCAGAAAACCTTACAAAACACCTTATGACTGCATATTCATGAAGTAACTATCAAAAAAAAGAAAAGGAGAAACGATTTCCAAATATAAACTCGTTGAAACAAAATAAGAAAGCATGGGGAAAGGAAGGGACTCCATGCAGGATGATCTATAATTTGAATATTTTTGTGGGTTTTGCTTCTGTACTTGAGAGATTGAAGATAAGGTAACTCCTTAAGTCTCTCATGATCCTGATACTCTTTCCATATTGTGAATATTTCAACTGGTATAAGGAAAGATGTTACCAATTCCTTCAAAACCTCTGTTCGCTGTGACACTAAGGGGTCATGAGCACAAACCCAGCGACTGAAACATTAGAGATGATATCCTGCTTCTACACCTGCTTCCCGAGATCCTTTTCTCACACTTCTCCCATGTGCCAGTGGAGATTTCAGATACTAATTATTCACAGCTGTACAGCATGGCCAGTGACAGCATATCTGGAAATATGCCTAATGAAACATGCAATATTATACCACAAAGCAACATTAACAAAACAAAAAAGACCAACAAACAAAACACATGTCAATGTAGAGAAAGAAAAAAAAGAGATTAAATAAGTTGAGCTAGGTGCTCAGGAGTTCCCTTGCTCAAAGACTCATATCAAGATTTTTCATTTCAAATAACAATTCCAGGCTTATCTAATGCTGCAGGCCATAGCTATTACTCTTCTATATTTTCAAAAGACAAGGGATATTTTATCCTTTCCTGGTTTGGGCTGGTGATTTTCAGTGTAATAACTTGCATGTTGTCACGTTTGGGATTTGTGACCAAACCAACATTAATAACATGGGGATGTTTTTGTTACAGCTTCCATAAATAGCATTTCTGTGGATCATATCTGTAGGTGTTTCAGCTGTAAAATAAGGCATAACATTTGCCTTGCTTTCCATACTACTAAGCATTTTTAGATATTTGATTATTAATCATATTGTTGGCATTACCATCTTTAAATTAATTCTTAATAAGGACACTTCCTCTTTTTTAGCTTAGCACTTGCCATCGCTATCAACATCAGTATGTACTCTCTTTTAGCTGTCATGTAGAAAAATGTATTAAATTAATCTTTAAATCAATGTCAGCTGGGAGAGCAGATTTATGAATGTAACTGAAAATCCCCAGTTGTGGAAAGATTATATAGCTGAGCTCTGCCTTCTCCAAGAAGAACCTCTCTGAATTCTCCAATTCTGTATCAATAGATTTGGAGATACCTTCCTATTTCCTTATTCCCTTTCTTGTATGTATGAGCAGCAAAAGCACACAGAAGGAAACACAGGGCAAGTCAATCAACTCTTCCTCAGATCAGCATTGACCACTGAAACTTCTGTAATAGAAATTCCCTGAAAAGAAAACATTTTCCCACCTGCCTATGTATCTGACAGGCAGAGAGGAGAAGTGGGCTAGGAGGCCTTCCAGCTTGCAAACAACCTAAATGGTCCTATTACAATGTGCTATTAATATTGTGTATCTTAACAGTCACACAGATGTGACTTAACATCTCTATATAAAAATCTGATATGAAATGAGAAATCTGATCTGAAACAAAAAATCTGATATAATGTCTGCAACATTTACAAATAAATGTTTATGTCGTTAGATAAACCTCAACATAGCCTGAAATAGTTTGCCATAATGACATCTTCATTGTCAGACTGAGGAATCTTCCTTCAAACATGGCTCTGGGTGCCTGTTTGGCTTAGACCTTTCAGCTGTTTACTTAGGTTGTATTCACAGAGTATTCTTTTGTTACATATTTGTTTATTACCTGCCACGATGGTTCTTGGTGCAGGACTGGAGTTTCTGGATCTTATTTTGATGACAAAATTCTTCCTTAGGCCAAAAATATCTGTCCTAAAGCTTTCAACTGAAGAGATTGCTACACTTATGTGAGGTCAATAGCTCTGAATAATTGATGAAACCACCAAAAGAGACAAGATGTGCAATGCTATTAAAGGATCACCTATGATGCAAGTTGTATAAAAGAAAAGATGCATCCCATCTTCAAGCTTACACAGCCAATGCAATCTCCTTTGGAATCAGGAGTAGCCAGCTGACCCTACCCTCCATAGCAGCCAACAAATGTTTGATTTGGAAGACTTACAAAAACACCTTATAACTCCTTGTCCATGAGGTGATGAATTGGTGGACAAAAAAAGTGTGAACAATCTTCAGATATTGTTCACAATTCAGATATTCAGTTGTTCTTCTTGACAACATTGGGAACAAGACGAAAAAGAAGAAATACAATACATGACCTAGCTTGAATATTTGTGCCAGTATTCAATCTTTAACTTATAAGATAATTTATTTATCTGATAGAACCTTGATATAATTATGTTGCTCAGCCCAAGACAGCATGTCAATGACCACAGTATCTTATTCAATAATAATTCTATTGAAATAGGAGTTCACAAATTGAGTAAAAAAGGCAAAATATGTGCAACCAAATACTCCCCATGTATATTCTTTTTATCTTGTAGAAACTTTCTTTGTTGTTTTTCTTTGGTTTGTCGTATGACTCCAACCTTAAACAATAAGAGTAGAAGCATCAAGACTGATGATTTGGAGAAGGAAAGAAGAAAGCACAAATGCTATCATCCTGTCACAAACCGCAAAGACAGATATGTTTTGGGTCGCATCACTGTCAGAGATGTTAGATGCACATTATTTTGCTTGCAAGGGATAAAATGAAAGCAACTGGTGAAACAGCATAGCCTGATTCAGGATAAATTACAAGAGTTAAGGCAATAAAATGGTTCCATTAGTGAATCTGCTTACTTTCTGCACTTCAGTCAGTATGAGATGGGCTTAATGTGTTTATTTCCCATTTTATCCTTGTGTTTATCTCCTGGTTTTTTCACAATGGAACTTCATATTTCCACTTAGACTACATTAATAAGATTGTGCAAAGAAAGTCAAGTTTCATCTTTGTTAAATGTACATGAAAGAGCTTTTTAAACCACACATCTTTAATGACATCATTTTGCAAAGTTACTTTGCAGAATTCTTCTGGATGAACCAAAACTTCTAATTCTCTATTTAGATTCCTCATTGAAGAGGTGCATTTTACCATACTGAGAAGGGCTGACTTTCTTTAAACAAGAGGGAGTTGGCCTCTATGTTTATGGAATTGGTTGATGTAAAGTTAGAGTTTCTTAAGAGTTGAAGAAGAAAGAATTCAAAGCTTTCTTTGATCAAAGCCTTAAAGACTGACATTAGAAACAGCAACGGAAACAATAAAATGAAGCAAACAAAACAATATTCCACAACTTATACCTGCCAATTAAACCTCCCACTGCCAAAAATGGGGCAGAATATAGACTAGCTTATAAAATACACTTTTTTGAGTTATTGCTCTCCAGTTTATAAGATGTTTACATATCCAAATGGCTCAACATAAAGAAAGCGTAACTTTGAAGTTCACAGGAGGAGTCCTTACGAGGAAGTAAGCAGGTGTGGATTTGCCACCAGGAATTTGCATCCCATTGGTACAGCTTCATGGCCTAAATAAGCTCAAGGCCATGTGGGGAGGGAGAGGACCTACTGGCACCTGAAGTCCTCATCCAGAACAGCCATTTAACCAGCACCAGCTAAACACCCATCTCCAGCACTGAGTTTAAAGACAGGCTGGCATTTTAAAGTACAGACAGACAAGAAATAAAACTCTTAAATTAGTTTCAATAGGAGGGAAAACTACATTTCTATTGACATTAGAATCCTGAGCTCCTACTCCATATCACCCACAGCAATTTTCTGCAATCACTACTGACTACTTATTATTTTCTTTTGTTTCAGCCATCTTTATATTTAATGAGGTAGCTTTATCTTTTTTTTAACTTCAATTTGTAAAAAGTAAAAAAGGTAGAGAAAAATCATTTATTCAAAGTATTAGAAGAGAGGTTTCAAGTTTTTCTCTGATTATATTATTACACTTATAGAAATGAACCTATTTTGTGTTTCAAATGAAATTAAAACAAGAAATGTTAATAATTATGATACTATAAATTTGGCAATTTTTAATTATAATTTATTGACTCATTGAGATTTTGTAAGCAGTTACAGTAGTTAATCTTTTTAATTGAAAGAATAGGGTGAAATACCTTAAACTATATTATCATAGTCTTCTTTATTTATAAAGTACAACAAATCCTTTCCTGAACTGAGAAACTCTGTTCATCCAAATGCCATCACCTACAGATTTTCTATATTGGCATATTCACTGCTGTTATTCAGAATTCTTTAAAGTGCAACTTCTACTGAATATTTTGAAGCTTGTTCAGTGTGGAAAATCTATTAAGTCACATTAGAAATTATTTAGAATGCTGGTGTTCAATGTATAAATCTGTATTTCAGTCTTCTTCCAAGATTAACTTGATAAAAGGAGTAAAAAGAAAGGTAATTGAGCCAGAAATGAAACATTTCATTCCCCTTTTCCTAAATCTACTATAGTGGGAATATTAGAATGAAAATAAATATTTTATCATTTCTTAAGGATACAGAGAATATCTTTATCAGATGAAAAGACCCCCAGCTATACTCTGTAAAGATTTCATTTGATGTCAACATTCAAAATAAAATATTTTATAGTAAGTGCCACAATTCTTGATTTTGGAAAATGTGAGTACCAATGTCACTGAATTAAAAGACAATTTTAATCTTATTGATTTAAAATTGACATGACTTAAAATCAATCCTTAGTAGATCCTGTTGAGTGAGACCCTAAATGCTAGAAAATTATGTAATCTGATGAAGTTTCCTTCATTCTAATTTGAAAACCAATTGTGAAAAAGCTTCTGAAATAATTTATTGTATGAAGCATAATTATTATCATTAATATTATTTATCAAACAACTGTGGGTCAGCAATAGGTTATCAATAGATAATTTTTCCTCTGAGAATCCAAAACTGAAATTTTTACTTGAATTTTCTCAGCCTCAGTTGTGTACATTGTACAAGTCACAAACAATCTTCCATTTCTATATCAGACAGGCACACTTTTTAGGTTTGGCTTTTGAGCAGAAATGCTTGTGTGCCTGAAATTTTTCCCACTTTTGTTCTCTACCTTCCTTTGGTATGTCTTCAGTAGGCCTCTGACAAACACCCATATAGGAGATCTCTAACAAGCAGCAGAAATAATATTATAGGAACTTGAGTCTCTCCCTTTCAAAACACATCTGGAACAATGTTTTAATATCAAATTGAAAAATGTAAGTGTAAATCCCTTCTGACCAGTAGAATATACTGAATTCAGAGGCAGCTGCCTGTCCCCAGCAGCAGTGCAATATTTGGACACAATTAGTACAGAAATATCAACAGTTTTCAGAGTAAAGTGCAGGATGAAGCTGGTTACAGCGTCCTGTCACTAATCACCCCACAAGGAAGGCCCTTCTAAATAGATGCATCAGTGAAAGAAACTCATTATTCAACTAAATCTGTCCTGCAGAGATCTGAAATATGCAGGAGAGTAAATGTAAATTAGACTATGTTCTCTCCCCGTACACAAAAACTGGTATCCATACTTCTATGCTCAAATGTTACAGTACAGCACCATTTGGTTTCTTCACAGAGAAAAAACGTACCAAGAAAGACAGAAATTTCCATTACTGTACGTGCTCTACTTATTCTAATGTGCAGCACATGAGGGAGGTGAAAACTTGTTGAGCACAGTATCAGTTCCTGCAGTTTGTTTCAGCACAAGGCTGCTCCTAACTGGAGGAGCTCCAAGGTGCTGCTCTGTGCACCCAAGGTCCTGATGGAGTGTTCCATGGGGCTCTCCTTGTGTGCTGGAAGCACCACTGCCCCCAAGCTCCCTACACCCAGTGTCCCTACTGGCAGCACAGCTGGCCCCCAGACCACACCCAGCCAGACAAGTCTGCAACAGCTCAGAACAGAGACCAAGCAGGCACAATAGTAAGTCCATCAATAAATTGCGCTGAGACAATTCTACACACATTTATAGGTAAAGCAGACCTATAAATAGCCAGGAGATAGGCTAAATACCATAAAAGAACCTCACAGGAAGCAGCTTCCCCCTAATACCTAATCTAAACCTACTCTCTTTTAGTTTGAAGCAATTCCCTCTTGTCGTATCACTACATGCTCTTGTAAATAGTCTCCTCCATCTTTCTTGCAGGCTCCCTTCAGGTACCAGAAGGCTGCAATTAGGTCACCCTGAAGCATTCTCTGTTCCAGACTGAACAATCCCAACTCTCTCAGCCTTTCCTCATAGGAGAGGTGCTCCATCCCTCTAATCATCTTGGTGGCCTCCTCAGGACTTGCTCCAATGACTCCAACATCATACTGATAAGGTGCTGTTTTTCCTGCCCATAGAGCAGCTGAGTGAGAGGCCAAGGACATTCCCACTTCCATAACAGAGCTACAGCACTGCAGCATAGGCACTAGGAGCTGCAATCAAGCATTACTAATGTGCTCAGTAGCTTAGGTATTAAGTTCAGTAAAGAACAAAAAAGGCATGGAAAGAACATGTAGGCAAAATGTAATGGATAGCCACAGGTGGGAGGAAAAATCAGCTTTGAATTCTCCCTAGAATAATTCCTTGCATAAGACTTTATATAAGCTGACAGCCTTTCATATTCTCAGAATAGGATCCCAAAATTCACTGGCAAGGTCTGCACCCTCCAGTAAGAACGGCCCCAAGACTGTACTCACCAACTACCACACTGCTTATTATAAGGGAAACAGGGACAGCCAGTTTCAGGTGGGGCTGGAACCCAGTTTCAACAGCATTTGGGACTTTGCTGTCACCTATTGGGTCAGCTTACAACCTGGCAAGCCTTCAGAGACTTGTCTGTGACCCTCTCTCTGAGACTGTGTGGAAAAGAGATACACAGGCAGGGGCAGGAAGCAAAACTGACCTTCATCAAAGCCTCTCTGGAGTCCAATCTTATAAAGAAAGCAGAAGAAAAAAACCCAGCTGTCTGTGCCTCCTGGAACTGCTGCTCTGCAACAGTAGAGGCGCAAGCAAAACAGGCAGCATCAAGGCATGCTGCTAAACCAGAGGTGTATTTGAGCACACACTACTGGCGAACAGCCCCACAGAGAAAGCTGTGCTCAATCAGAGCTCTCCAAGATGAAAGAAAAAACTGTGAAGCCTGTCCAGCTCTTGCCAGCTGAGAGCATTTTTGCTCCACAGGACTTTTATATATTTCAAGCCACCCGGTTGTTTTTATGAAGGAGACCTATGCTCAGCATCTCATTTCAAAGTGAGTCAGAGGAACAAGCAGCAGGAGAAGGTAAAGGTTTGGTTTCACATGCCGTGCTAACACTCATCTCATTTCTTTTATTATTTGGAACCATATGCCCAACGGAAGAAGCAGGGAAACAATAATACCAGCATTATTTTAGAGCAGTGCCCAAGGGACTTGTCATCTGACATTCTACGTTGCCAGAATTCCCCGTGCAATGAGGACAGTTACATTCCCTAACTTTGCCTCCCTACTCAGTAAATGGTACACCAGCTTCATAAAAGAGCAGCTTTTTATCTGTATTTCAACTTCTAGAGTAAATAAAGTTTTCCCTCAAGATATTAAAGGAAATATTGACAATATGACATGACCATATCCCTAAATACCCAAAATTCTCACCACAGAAAAGCAAACCCTTCTTTTGATAAAGTGCAATGGTGTTTCATTCTGACCTTGTGTTTCAGGAAGCTTCCGTTTCTAGGACTTGCAGATTCGAAAAGTTGGTTGTCATAAATCCAAATCTCTTTAAAGCACATATTTTAGATAAAGAGGAGGAAATCAACAATATTCTGACTGAGTAGGCATAGTAACATTTTACATGTAAGCCACATGCAAAAGTTTACAGGAGGAAATAAGTAGCTTGCAAGACAAATCCAGACTTGAGAATATTTTTGTAGAGTTTTCTGAAAAAGTGAGGCTCTTTTTTTGCATAAAGAACCACTATGATGACTTGGCATGGCATCTCTTAATTGAAGCCACCAACAGACAGGAAGGAAAACCAAAACCTGCTGTGGAAGGAACCTGCTGGGCAACCCTATTTAGAGGGGCAGAGAGGTGGTATATCTGCACACAAGCTGAATTTCCAGGTATGAAACAGAGAGAAAAAAGGCAGGTAGCCTTTAAAAATGTTCTAAGTTATCCTTACAAAGTCAGGAAGTTCCCTTACCATTTCATAAATCCAGTAGGGAATATTATTCACTCTTTCATAACAGAGAGTATAGCAGACTTCTGGAAAGCTCCCTCAGCTTAATCTAAATCAGGTTCTGGATGTGCTTAAACACTTTCATAAGCTAACACTTCATTTTTCTGAACACACAAAGATTACCAGCTGAGAAGACCGCTTGATCCACGTGTAGGGAAGGGTCACTATTTAACAAAGACACCAAAGAGGATGGAAATGAAGGATAATTACATTTGGCTGCTCTGCTTTGTTTTAGCTGGAGTTTTGTTTGTTTTTTCTTTGTTTGTGGGGTTTTCTGAGGGGGATGTTTGTTTATTTGTTGTGTTCCAATTCCTTTATTAGTCAGGTAAAATTGGAACAATACCACACATCATGGAGAGAATATTGAAATATACACATGAACTTCTGTGAACTTTTGTGCTTTTCATGTGTTTACTTGTTCATGCTGCACCAAGCAGGTCCAATTTCTTACAATCATATGGAGGAGAATAAGAAAAAATTCCTCTGGATCAGGTCAAGTCTATGCTGAAAGGGGCTTTAGAAGTTTTGTAGAAGACAGTATAGGTCAAACGGTTAATTCAGAATTAAGATCATGATGTAGCTGGCAAAGGAAAATACGGTATTGTTTTTATTTTTCTGCACAAATCAGATTACTTGCCCATATTTTGGCCTGGAAATTAGAATCATTAAAGTGCAGTGATTTGTTTGTTAATAGACTTAACACACAGCCTAGGAAACAAAACTTAAAAGTAGATATTCCTCAACAGTCAGCTTCTAAATGAGGGGGTTTCACATACAGATGTTTTCACATCAATAAAAAAGCCCTAAGAGTAATTTCTCTCCCTTTCTGAGACCACAGAACATTATCTCTGGCTGGTACACCCTGTTGATTTTTAACCACCTCTGTTCTGCCTCACCAGCTTCCTGCTTTTATCCATCCAGAGCAATCAGAGTGCAGGGAGCCTCCAAGGCGCACCAGGACCATGAAGGCACTAAACCTCATTCTCACCTGTTTGAACTTGATCCTCCTTTCGCCTGCTGGGAACAAGCCTAAACAAGGTCATGCCCAAAGTCATCTGAAACTCAATTGCTGCAAGGCAAGCTCTGCTGATGGGAAGTGGCTTTCAGCAGTTTTTCAGGCCAGAAAGGACCAGCAGACCACAGAGCCTGACCTGCTTGACAAAGGCTGCTGCAGAGAAGAGCTGCTGGGAAAAGGCACCACTTTTTAACCTGGAGTGAGGCCAGAGCAAGTATAAGATCAGTGTCTCCAGCCCCAGACTGAGAAGAATGAGGCTGTTCATAATATGGCAAACATCATTCAGTTTATTTCCTTTCAATAAAATAAGCCAGCTCAGTTTGCCCTTGAAATTCATTTTATTAGACTTCATGCCCCCAAGGCAATCAAGCCTCTAAATCCTTGACATTTCCTCCTCTCCTGTGTTCAACAGCTCTGTCCAGGGAGAAGTGGCTTAACACTTGCCTGCCAGTTTCTTCTCTTTTCAATCTCTCTTTTCTCCTGGCTCCTCAGGCTAGTCAGCTCTCCCAGGTTTAAGGCCTAGGGTTAATGGCACACCTTTCAAACCTTTTTTCCCCCCCAGTGTAAAGCTTAAATCACAAAACAGATATTAGGCAATAAGGAAGTAGATG
Organism: Melospiza georgiana; assembly: GCF_028018845.1. Lineage (NCBI taxonomy): Eukaryota > Metazoa > Chordata > Aves > Passeriformes > Passerellidae > Melospiza > Melospiza georgiana. The sequence goes on from NC_080431.1 coordinate 86,700,575, forward strand.
AGCTATTAAAGGCTATGATTTAGAGGGTTTAGACTGCAGCTACCTCTGTCCACTTCCCCTTAAAACATTCTCTGGAAGTTCTACATTTCCTCCCTACAAGCTGGTGAATGCTTGTAGGAGGATGGCACAGTAGCACTGTGACAAGGTTCATTAATCTGCACGAGCCACATACATGACGAGCCAAAGTCTGGAGAAAGGGGGAGCATCCTCCATGACCCAGCTATCACCCCACTCAGAGGAGAAGCAATGGACACAGCCTAGAGGAGTTAGACAGAGCTGTTGTGAGCCAGCTGATGAGCTGTTGATCTGCAATGAGAGTTCTGCTCCCTCACCAAGGAAGAACACAGGAACAGATAATATTTAGTCACAGGACATAGAAGAGAACAAGTAAGAGCATGAGAGTTCTTCAAAGATGAAGACTAAATCCCAATTGTGAGGTGAACCAAGCCTGTGATGAAAGGATTGAGGCACAAATTTGGAGACAGAACTGAAGAGTTTGCAAGCTTCCCAGTTCCAGTTCTCTATGAGGGAACTCCTGCAGTTCTGCAAGGAGCACCAGATCTGCACACTTCCTGTGGGTTTCACTGCCAGACAATACAACACACATACAAATCTTACCTAAACACTAATAACTGTAGCAAATTGTTACTGAACATTGCTACTGCTAACCAAAGGCAGAGTCCAGCTCCTATTTAGCTATTTTCTAATGCCTTTGAGACCTGAGCCATGCAGTTTCTTCTATGTCTAATAGAAAAACAGAGCTCTATCCATTGATAGAGCACAGGAATCCAGCAAAGACAAGTGGTTCCTGAAAACTACAGTGCCCTCTTCACAGACAATTTGAGGAACAGCACACTGCTGCAGTAGTAATTCCCTCTTTGATGGACCCAGACCTTTTCTCTTTTGGGATTAAACTGTCCAATACTCTTACAACCATTTGAGAATCTCTGGAGAGAAGGGCTATGCAAGAGATGTGTCTTTGCTTACATAAATCTTCTAGTACACATGGCAAGAGGAAGCAAAACAGCTCACAGCTGGACTGACAAAGAGATGGAGTATGGTGAGGACCAAGATAAATAGGCAGGGCAGTCCCTGAATCTTGCAACTAGCATCAATCAGATGACTCTCATCCCATTTCATTTGGGGTTACATCAATATCTGCTTAGCCCTGAAGTACAAGCTACCCCATCAAGCAAAGATTAGGTCATCTTGTCTCACCTATGTCTTTGACAGTGTGAGAGTGATGGCCTCCATTTCATTCTGTGTACAAAACAGGGAAAATACTCACTTATCTTAAAGAAGGTAGTATAGGGAATGGAAGAACCAGTTCTCTCTCTGTGCACAGAGAGCAAACAGATAATCTGACACTAGACCTGGCAAAAGCAGGCAGGTTTACTGGCCATGGGGACATGTGGCTGGTTTGGGCTGGGCTTGTGGAAGAGAGGAGCAGGAAGGCATTCACCATGCCTGGTAAGCTTTGCTGCGTAGGGTCAAGAGCTGCACATGGGGCCATGCTGAACTATGGTTGAGGAATACAGAGGTCCACAACCACATTGAATGCAGCCAAATTAGGTGCAAGAAATGTGATAGCCATGGCAGGGAGCTCTTAATTTATTGCTGTCTTAGACATGATTGTGGTTTCTACAGCTCTTAGTGAGAGGTGGAAGTAGTTTGCAAATGAGAAGTGAAACAGCATTTAACAGTCTGAAACTACAAAGAATAAAATTAATGCTAATTTGAAGGGGAGAATATTCCCATGCCCCTTGCCTCCCACTTGCATCACTTACTGCAGTGAACTCAGGTGAATAGTACAGACTGATGCACTTGTCTAACGTGTGGTTTCATACTCACTGTCATTACAATGGAGGAAAAAAACCATAGAATAAATAAACCCCAAGGACTCTCTTTTGGAAAGTTCAGAATGGAACATTTTCAAGTGTGGGTACTTGCTACAGCACCCTGTAAGCTCTTTTTTCCTTGCCCCTCTCATTTAAGCCTTCATCTGCACAATGACTCTCCTGCTATTAGGGGCTCACTGAGAAAATGGCTGATACAGAATCCAGTTTATAGAAAAACATTACTTTTTAGTCTGTATCTGTTTGAGGGTACAGCTGCAAGAGCACCAAGCTCCATTTCATTGCAAAGTGGGGATCAAGTGCTGTGATCAGTTTTAAGAAGCTCTAAAATACTTTGTGGAACAGGATGTGGCCCAAAATTGTCAGATTATAGTCACCAGTGTGAAGCAAGATAATGTGTCTCACCAGTAGTGTGGTTAGAAAGTGTGATAGTTCTTCATCTTCAGAGATTAAGTAGAAAAGCACCTATTCCCGAGGCTACTGTAATTCCCTTGGAAGGAAGGATATAAGTACCGTCTTTGGAAGAAAAAAATCCATAGATTTCTTTTGCAAAAAATTCTTCAATGATCTGTTCCTATCTTCTTCTCTGTGTTTTGGGGATGGGGGGGAGGATTTGTTTGGTGGTAGTTGGTTGGTTGACTGGGGGGGTTGGTTTTTTTAGTTGGTTGGCTTGTTTTAGTTTGGCTTTTTCATTTTGTTTTATGTTTTCTTGGTTTATTGTTTTGCTTGGGGCATTTCTGATGTTTTAGTAGGGCTTTTTTTTGTTGTTGGTTGGCTGGTTGGTTTGGGGGTGTTTGTTTTTGTTTGTTTTTTTCCTTGAAGCCATAGCGGTTAAAATCATAATTATATGTTAAAATTTGTCATATCTTTTTTAATTATGTGGTAGGATCGCATGAAGGTTTGGTTATTAAAATGTTTAGAAGGATAATTACTGTTTTAAACAAATGCATTTATTAGAAATCAGCTATTTAAGGGGGAAAAAAAGGCCAACCAAAAAAAAAAAACCAGAAGAAAAATACCATGGTTCTCTTTTAGAAAGTTCAAGAAGGTGACATTTTCAAAAAAAGGAATTTCACATTATTCATGTGTCCTTAAATTTATTTTTAATCCATGTCATGGTTTGACACTGGTGCAATGCCAGTGTCCCCATGAAAATATATTTTTTCCTAGTGTCTGCTGTGAGATGTGACCAAGAATAGAGCAAAGCAGGCTCCAACGTAGGAATAAAGGAAAAAAAATACTTTATTAACCTACAACTATACATAAAAAGAAACACACACAGAACTCAGACTGAAAACCTTCCAAAAACATTCCTCCTCCCCTCACCAAATTTCCAATACACCACAATAGGACAAAACCTTGGATTCTCAATTCAGTTACCACCCCTCAGATCACCAACTCTCAGTCCATCACCACCCTTCAGATAATCAATTCTCAGTTCATCAAGAAGAGAGGAGTCCCTCTTGTACCACAGGCTTCCCCTGGAAACACAGTTGAGACCTCTTGTGTTTCCATGTCACACGTGGCACCACCCGGAGATCATTTGCCATCGTGACATCTTCCTTCCATGCACAGTGCTCTCACCACTGTGCATGGACTAGAGCTGCTTCTAGAATTCTCCTTTTAAGGATGCTTTGCCCCGCTCCAAAAAAAACCCGCAGTCTCTCACTTTAGGGACACCTGTCCTCCCAAAATTCACCCTCTGGGGCCGAGGGGTCTCAAGAACAGAGATCTTCTCCTTCACTGAAGACAGAGGGCACCAACAACCCTCGTCATCCATTTTCTCTGTTCACGCACTCCTTCACATAACATCACTGCACTCCCTTGGCTCCGAGCCATTGCCTCCCCCTAAATGCAGTCTCTGTATCACAGGAAAAATGGTTCTGTCCATGGCTATACAAGTCCAGCCAAAGGTCACTCCATCATCTCCTCCCACCTAGGATTCTTCTCAACTTCTTTGGACATTTTTCATTTGCACAACCTTTATCACACTGGCCCATTTACTCCTATTTCATCTCTATCTCTCTTCTCATTCAGCTCCAGGAGGATCAGCATTTGTAAGGTTTCCATCATCCAAGAAAAGGGTTAAAATCTCGGGCTCTGCCTGCACAGAACTTTCCCAAGGCTGCCGGGCACCTTCTTGCTGCACCCCTTTCTCCTTCTCAGCTGGCTGTGCTGCCAGCACAAGATAGCAAATTTCAAAGTGGCACAAAGCACAGGCACAGGCTCTCCCTCTCTCTCTGGAGGGGCTGCCCAATGTCTCTTGGTGGTCCTCCACCCTTCCATCCTGCAGGGACCTTCACCTCCCTTCTCTGTCCAAGGCCCGGCCTACCTCACCCGGCCACATGGCCTCCCCTCCCTGGCCCAGCCCACAGCCGGGCAGGGCAGCTCTGACCTCTTTCATGGACCAGAACCCAAGAGAGCTTCCCCCTAGAAGTTCCTGCTTTTAACCCCCCCTGTTCTCAGAGGCGTATCCATGTCCTCAGTGGCCACACCAGGTGCCAATATTCAAATCTCAGCACCTATTGGTTTGACCACCAGACTCCCTAAGATCTCACTTCTTTTTCAAACCAGGACAATCCACTATCTTTAATTTTAATCCAATTTCAATTTATGGTAAACAAAAGGCAAAATTCCCTATGAATTTTCCAAACCCTAGCATCTCAACAGCAAAAAGACTATGGATGCTGCCTCCTATGTGGGGAAAATCCAGCAGAAAAAGGATATTTAATGCAGCGGGTCTGACAGCATAAGTGACCTGGACAGCTGCGTGCGGATGCACGGTTTCCTTTGGCACATGAAAACATATGCTGAGGAGTTGGAACAATTATTGGGTGGAGGGAAGAGAAGTTAGCAGGTGAAAGACCCAAAGTTGAATCCAGGCTTACTGATTCTGCTTATTGCTCTGCTCCCTGGAAGTTGGTGCTTTATTGTGATTCTCTATTATACAGCCTGCCTTCAATAGATATGATGGCAGAAGTACTTCATGGCAGTAATAAGAAAAAGTCTGTATACTTGTAAAAAACAGCACACACTGGTATGTTTGAAGCATACAGATATCACTGATGTGTGTTCCTGTACCTATAACTCCCACTTTCCACTAACAATCTTAGCTCTTCAACATATTCCCTGTGATGACTATCATGGAGCAAAGGAATCCAAACATACAAAGATTGGTCAAGGAGTTCTCTCCAAAGCATGAGGTATTGCTGAGAAAGCTGTTACCTACTGAGAAACCTAAGTATCTGATCTTATTCAGTTTTCTGAGAAAAGCTCAGGTTTACCCAGAAACAACATATTGGTTCTGATCCATTTCCAGTGCTTTAGGCACTGACTATCCATGGTTCAGCTAAAGTAATTTATTTTTCACAAAACTGTCTTTATTCTTCTCCTGAAGACCGACAGCACTTATGCTGTAAGATTTGGTTCCCATCCTATATCCTGCAGATATAGCACACACAAAAAGAAGCACTAAACAAAATTTGCATTCTCTGATTTGTGTGACAGTTGTGGCAGTGGAAAAAGAAATGACAACAAAAAATTCCAAAAAACAAGGAAGAAAAAGGATACTCATATCATACAGTCATAGTATTGGAAGGGACTTTATCTAATCCAACCTTCCCTACTTTGGGGGCAGGGACATCTTTCACTAGACCAGATCACTCAAAGCTCCATGCAGCTTGTACCCTTCATGTACCCTTCCAGGGATGGGGTATCCACTGGAAGCTTCTGCGAGCAACCTGTACCAGTGCCTCACCACCCTTTGAGTAAAGAATTTCTTTCTAGTATCTAATCTAAGACTACCCTTGTTCAGTTTAAAGCTTCTTGTCCCACAACTATATATCCTTGTAAAAAGTCCCTCTCCAGCTCTCTATAAGCCCCCTTCAGGTACTGGAAGGCTGCTAGAAGGTATCCCTTCATGGACTGAGAATATTCCACAAAGTTCCAAAGGTATTTGATTCCTGTATACAATATTACATGCGCAATATTATATACCTTCACAGAACTGAGCTACAGTCACCTCTGTGTTTTTCTGCAGCAATAGCACGGGGTTTAGTTGACTTCCCACAACAGATTTCTCAAAGAAAAATGTTCACAGGACTAGGATTATAAAGATGAGAATATGAATATTGCTTTTGTAGATCTTGGGTGTGTGTATAGGTAAACCAAAACAAGCTCATTGAACTAAACCAAAACAAGGTAACACTGAATGAAAGAAAGATCAAAGATCTCTGGGCCCTTTAAAACCAAATCCTTCTCAGTGTAATTTTACATATCTGAATACTTCCAGTTGAATGACTAAAAAAAAGATTTTGATTGACTTGAATTTTGACTATTATTTAAGAGCACATAATACATCAAGGAAAGATGGCAGGACCAGGGAAAACCTGGCAGGAAAAAGCTGGCAGTGTAGTAGTGGAAACAGATGGTCTACAAGCAAAAACTCAATTATGATTAATAGAAAGTATTGTTAATAGGTTTACATTTTTAAAGAAGGAATTCTGCCAAAACCAGTACAAAACAAAGTAGTTATTAAAAATGCAATTGAAGCCATCAATTTAGATTAGAAGTCATCTCTCAGCTGAGATGCGAGCATGGAGAATATGTTTGCTTCTACCCTATTACGATATGAATTAAAATACTAAACACCAACTATTATTTCAGTTAGTTATGAAATCAGAATGAAAACTACAGAGCAAAAGTGATGAAAATCAAGGGAAGAAAATAATGGAAACATCAGCACTGGATATCACTTGTTGGTAATTCTTCAACCAGTACTCCAAGAGTTAAGAAACAATGCAAAATCAAAATACATTAGGGTCCCATATATTCCAAACTTCACTTACTGTGTCCTGCATAAGACAAATACACAAACTGTTTCTATAGATAATAGAAACAGATATTTATCCCCTGAGGCAGCCAAAGTCCCTCCTAAAACCACTTAACTGAGATATAGTCGTGCTTAAGCTGAGATTCTTAAGTCCCCTCCAAAAGCCACCGATGCCCTCATTTAGTCTTCTGAAGTGATTAAATGACCTGATGGCACAAATTCAACTTCAAGGGACTGCAGAACATCTACTAGAGATACTCATTTCTAGGAGTGCAGAGGAATTTAGTTATTCCTGAAAATCTTGACCTCTCTTTTTAAAAGCTGACTATGTGATGAGAAAATCCAATACTACAAACCCTTTACCCTGATATGTAAACTCTTGGTACTAGGCAAAGCTCTGCTCACTGCATACTTCTTTTCCTTCAGCAGGGCTGCTGTCACGAAACAGGGTACATATCACAATTATTACAGTTAAAAATTCTTGACCTTGTTAAAAATTAAGAAAACTATTACATTTAGCAGTTGTCCCTGGTTCAGGGTAATCATTACTCAGCAACAACTGAAATACCTGTGTTATCAACGTTATTCTCATGCTAAATCCAAAACCCAGAACAGTATCATCTATTAAGAAGAAAATTACTCTATCTCAGCCAAAACCAAGATACCCTCATGATTTCTCCAGTCCTTGCACTGACAGCTGTTCATAAGCCCAAGCATCAAACAGCCTGGTGTTTACGTATTCGTAGCAGAACTAGCTGGGTTTTTCTATCTGCCTGCAGAGGGAAAGTGTTATAAAGGGCTATGTAATAATTGCTTTTGCTACAATTTATTTGCGTTAATTATAAAACTGCAATTGTTTGTAATTAATTATTGTAAGTGCTAAACTGCTTTTTAAGTATGATAAATTTTTTAATTGTTTGTGGGTAGTATAAAAGGGGAAGCAAGGCTTTCATAAGATGTAAGCAGGCTTGCATGTGAAGATATGCTTGCTATTTCAAAATGTATATCCAAAATGGAATAAGTGAAGAGTAGAAGACCATAAAAGGAAGAGGACCAAGTTTAAAGTGGGGTCAAAAGACCATAGACTGCCGATGTCTGCAACTACTGAATTGTGCAAAGGCTGCAAAAATCTGAAGCAAGATTGTAGTCAACAAGCCCAAAATAAACCTGCAAAAGCATCCAAGGAAGTAAAACAACGGTAACAGTATAAAAGACTGCAGACTGAGGAAGTGGGTGTGCATCTGGCCTTGCCATGCACCCAAGCCTGTAACTGCAAACTTTTGCTTTATGCTTGTCCCTTATTAAGATTTCTTAAAACTATTAAAAATTAAAGAGGAGTCGGCTTCCTTTCTCACAGCACATGAGAAGACTTCTGCTGTGAGGTTCTGGAAGATAATGCCAGCTCAGGTGCTGCTTTGTGTGTGGTCTGGAGGTCAACAACTGGCCTGACAAATATTTGCAGGCTCAAAACCATTGGTTTGTAGCAATGATTCCAGTAATTCAGACCGCATTCAATAGAAAGAACTCCTAAATCTGGGTGATAGAGTTGGCACACTCTGCAAAAAAGGCATTTTTGATAGAGGTATAAATGTAACAGGCTCACAGACACAGGTCTGGTTATCAGCACCATGCTTACATGAAAGTGCAATTAATTTATTTTTTGTCTTTTCTACAAACTGTGCCTCTCTGATTGCCTGGTTACTTTCTTGGGCCCCATTCTTTGCACTAGAAAGTTCACACTACAAAAAAGTCTAAACCAAAGTAAAGAGATCATGACAAGACCATTTACAAACTCTTATTCCTCTTTGAAACCACCACATTCAGTTAACTGACTAGTTAACTAATGACTGGCAGGAGGCATACTGGATCTGGATCTGTATGTAAAGGTGTGTTCAATCTTGCTTCTTCCAGCACAGCGGTATCAGCTTTGGCCATATCAAATCACAGAGCAAACACAAGAGTCCTGACAACATCCACTGCTCATAGGAAATAGCAGCAATACCCTTCCACAGCTACATATTAATGTGACAAATCAGCCACAGCTGCTTGGAAAGAGCCAAGGTGTTCCTGTTCCCATCATCCTTTAGCTCACAGTTCCCTTTTCCAGTGGTTCATTGGCCAGCAAGGTAATTCTCAGTGTCATACTGTGTCTCTGCAGTGCGGCTTAGCTAAAGGTCTCAAAACTGAAGTGTGAAATGACAGGAACATTTATTACAGGTTTCCACTACTGCACAAGAGCTCTCACTTTTTGCAGCTTGAAATAAACCCAAGTCACAGCACTGAAGCAAGTGCAACCACAGTGGGTTTGAGCAGGAAAAGCCTTCTCAGGAGGGCTAGTGAAGGACTGGTGGGGGAAAGGAGATGGTTCTGTCACCAGAAAAAGTATTGCAAACTCAAATTTTCCACTTAATAGTCAGGCCCTTCATGACACCCCAAAAAAGGAAAAAAAGAACAGACCACAGAATGACAATATATAAACCCTGTGAAAGGGGGCTGACAGTAGGCAATTTCTGTTCTGCCTTGAAACAGAAGACACAGCAATGAAGCTCCACACCGCAGCAATCCTGCTCCTCTTCTGGCTTGGTGTCTTCACTGTGCACGCGGACAAGGGTAAGTTTGCAGCTTGAGAGGAGGAGAATTGCTCCAAATTGCACCTCATGAGTGGTCTCATGAGCAGAATTTATTGTTCCAGACAGCTGATTTATAAGACAAAACACACAAGAAATACAGATGAAATCTGCAAGAAAGTCAGCTTCATGCGGGATTCATCTGATATCCTGCCAGATGGTGGTTGGTTTCTGCTTTAGTGCAAGGAGAGATTCTGTGCCTGAGAGCCCTTATAGGGTTTCTGTACAATGGTCTCTCTCTTAAAATCAAAAAAATCTTGAAGGCACAATGTCTTTTAGTCTCACTGATTCCATATACCTGTGTGTACTGTAGGTTAATAACATTTCATGAAAAAAATCTTTCTTGGATAAGACATACATTTTTCTTTTTCCAGATAGATTCCTTTTATATGAACTTAATTGTATTAATTGTTATTTGTCTTTCTCTAAGTATATAACCTTAATCCCTCAGATAATGCTATTTTAAAAAGTTCTTCCAGTTCTATATCACATATTGCTTACTGTCTTGATTCTAGACAAATCCTTTGGTGCAAACAGGGAACCTATCAATGAGAAGTAAAGAGGAGTAATGGATTTATATAATATCTTCTCTTATTTCACTAATTCATACAAATGAACATCTTCTTTCAAACTAGTTATGAACACTGAGATGAGCCATGTTTATTAGCCCTGCTTTAAATAAATTTGTCTGCAGTGCTGGTTAGGTGAGTGACTTTTGGTTAAAAGCACCATGTGAAAACACTTACTACCACACATATTCTCATCACGATTAGATTCTTTCAAAGAAGCACATAAAAACCACATGAAACACTGATATGCTAGCCATATGCAAATCCACAAATATGCACTCAGAAACACAGAGAAAAAGTATCCTCACAAGATGACACCAAACCCAAACTAAGACCTGCTAAGCATTCACAGGGGTATGAAGGTATACAGCCTTCATGCCGACCCACTGCCTCTCCTGCTACATCCCACTACACCCTCCTATTTTCAGTAGTGACACAGTTTCATCCAGGCAACAGTGGCTTCATATCACAGATGACAATGTCATTGTCCAGGCTGTGTAATTGGCCCTCAGTATCACCAAGTTTGAAAAAAGTACACTGAGACGGTCTACAAGAGAGAGAAAAAAGGACTGGAAAGAATGAAAAAAAAAGACCAAATACACCTGGGAAAAAAGGTAATTCTAGGTGCAGAGCAGTTGGGGTTTGTTCCCAGTCTTGAGAAACTTTGCTGCTATTCCCTGCATCCGTTCCATGAAGGTTGTGTAGTAGCAGAAGAAATATTTCCAGGACTCATAACAATTGCTTGACTGTCTTTGCCACATTTTGAAAACCAGTCTGAGGCAGTAAGAAATGCGTCATGAAACATAAAAAAACTATGTTGTGTTGCTCACTACTAAAGCAAGATCAAGAGAGATATTCCTTCAGGCAAACAAAATCTCAGGAATTAGCAGATCTGCCAGTATCTGTGCACTGGCTATCTCACACCTTCTCCAAAGACTGCTGTACGTTTGTCTCAGCTATTCCAATTATTTCAATAGTGAGACTGTGTGCAGCAGGTTTTACATTTAGCAAGGTGCACCACAACAGCGCTTGGACTTTTCTCAAGCCAGTACCTCTCCAAATTCTTTATAAACAAACCACGGCGTAGAGCAGTGTACTTTTTGTCCCCTGCTCGTGTTCCTAAACCTGTCTTCTATGAACAGAAGTAAACCAGAAAGTGGCAAGCGGAGATTAACGTAAACTCCATTGTAATTGAGTGAGCTCCCATTTTTACTTATCATCATGTAAGATAACAAGTGTCCAGAAAATTTTATACCAATATTGTGATCCTCTTTCTTAATCACCACTGCATTTCTCTGAATTGTATCAAAATCTTGGAGGAATGCAAGAATTAAGAAGCAGCTCACTCACTGCCTGTGAAATCAGAGTTTTTGCTGGAGGATATAAGCATTTATTCTTCTGGCAGGTATATTTCCCTTTCTATTAGCAATTTTTGTTAATACTACTTTTGGATGTCTACAGTGAGGGGAGTAGGCTCACTTTCCTTTTCTTCACTTTGAAAAGAGGAGGAATTTCAAATCCACATTTAGATAACATGTGGAAATCCATCTAGGAAAGTTCCAGTTCTAAGCATCAATTCTATAAGGGCACTTATTTCCACATGATGCAGTCCTAATTATCAAGGATGCCAAACATCTCTATTGCTATGGAAGCAGTGACTCCCCGGTCAGAGAATTGCTGTGCTATTGTCCAGGACAAGGGGTGAAGATTCATATCTTAACTGAAATAGCAGTAACATTTTAGAGATGGTAGGATGCACCACAAAAAATAGCTTAGTCTCTCTGGCATAACTGGTATTGTGGCTGTACGTCATGGTCTAACCACAATTGGAAATCTTCTGGAATTCATAATTTATTAAGCAATTATGGCTAAATATTAATATTAAGTACCTTTGTAATTTATCTATTTTTCTCTTCTAGGGAGCGCTAGCAGTCAGCCCATGCGAAAATTCAGTTGTGTAAAACTGTCTACAAAGCAGTGGAACATCCGAAATTTTGTGAACTATGAAAAGCAACAAGTACCAATAGATGCCATCATGTAAGAATCTCATGCACCCTTCAGACTTCCTTATGCAAACACAAAACCATCAAATAGGGAGAAGGGGCAGCAGAAGACAATTCTGCTGGCCAGCTCACTAAATCTGGCTAGTCCAGGTTGCCCCCCCAATTCATCCATGCCACATGGCACCTGAGGGAGTGAGGAGAGCAGAGCAGGCCTCAGAGAGCTGAGAGATGTGTGCTGCTCATAAATAATGGCAGGAAGCTCACTGACCAGCTCACATCTTTTTGCCCAGTGAGTGGGGAAAAATCTCAACAAGGGCAGAGCAGTCAGAGGCTCCATGCATGAACTGAGTCAAGGGGAAAAATCATGTGAAAGAATATGGGGTAACTGAGTCTTGCCAGGAGCTGTGTTTGGTCCTCTGAGCTCAGACGCATGCATTTTTATCACATCTGAGATCTGCTCATGGGAGATAAATGTTCATCAAGATTTAGCACGAAGTCCCAGAACAGCAGGTATACTCAGTTATCTAAAATCAGTATATATGTACATGACCACATATGTACCTATGCCATGAACAGAGAGCTGACATCGCTAACTGGTGTTATGCTTACTAACGTTTACAAACTCCAGCATTTGATATTGTTTTACCACATTTTTGCTTATGTTCTGAATATATACCAGGAACAGCAGACCTGTGTATAGAGACTAGAATTTAATGCCCGGCTTTTTTTTTTCCCTTTTTTGATAGGTTCATCACTGCAGGAGGTATCAGGGTCTGTGTAAGTCCTAATCAGAAATGGGTTCAAACTGCTATAAAGAGAATAGATGAAAACCGTCTTGCCAAACGCAAATAATCCAAGCATCTAAGGCCAACCAGCTGGAATCATCATCAGTGCTGCAAGTAACAAGCTTTTTAAAAAAGCTTTTAAACCTTACTATATGCTTATATTTCCTTGCTTTTAATAAATTGCAAGAAACTCTCTGAACAAACACAAACTCACCTCCCACAGATGTGGAAGAGTGTAGACTTCCATCCTGATGGAGATCAGATTATTCTACATTGAGTGCTGGTTTTTAGAAGGTGCTGTATAATCTTGTTATTCACCCTCATATGAGACAAACCCGAAACAACTGGTTTGCTTGTCCCATTGCTTTTCTTTGAATAAGAACAAACTATGGCTGGAATCTGTATTTCCCAAACTCATAGGAACTCCCTACCCTAGAGAGTTATGTTTGTATAAATGTCTTATTGTCTTACAACTGATACAAGCTACTAACAGAAGACTTTGAATTTTAATAAACTTACTATAAACTTGAATCAAATGGCACATTTGTTTGCAGGATTATTATGCAGATAGATACTGCTGAAACAGATCCCAAGATGACAGCATAAATCTGGGAACTCATGGGCTAGTTCAGCTAGAGCTGACGACACTATTGATAACTGATTGCTTTTGAATTATCTGATTCCAAGCTTTCTATGTCATATTTCAGCTGTAAAGCTCACCTCTTCAAAAGGTCATGTACTTAAAAAGCAAATTTCGTGCCATGCTTGTGTGCTCCCCACATTATCAGAAGCAGAAATTGAAGAGCTCTCTGCTCAGAGAGAGAAAAGATGGCATTTGAGGACCTTAAGGAGTAGAGAAGAGCTATAGGCAGAGGTGCTTCTGGAATGAAGTTCCCCTCATATTACCACACGTATACAGGCTGCACTGCTGCTAATCTATGGGCTTTTCATCCTATGTAACCTCTTAGTTATACTCATGGGACTGCAGCACTTCCAAACTGCACCATGGAAATAAGATCACTCTACTGTAAAAGCCAGTCTTTACAGTTCACTGCCCTGCAGAGCAGACACACACCTACATATCCAGCATTTGATATTGTTTTACCACATTTTTCCTCATGTTCTGCATGAAAACCAAGAACAGCCAACGTGCGTTTAGAGACTGGAATTTGATGGCCACCTGGTTACCTTTCTTTGTTCTTAGAGGTTATTATCACAAAAGGTATAAGTATCTGAGTGAGGCCTGATCATGTATGAATGCAGGCCGCTATAAAGAAAAGAGACAAAAAGCAGACATCATCTAGAAATGGTATTCCCAAATTTAATATTCCCCGTGAAACACCCCAGAGAGAGCTGCTCACCCACCTTCTCCGTCTCCCTGCTGCAGGATTGAGAGAAAAACTGGAGACGCAAAAGGTGAAGATCAAGGTTTGAGATAAGAAAACAAACAGTTACAACAACTATATAAATAGCAGAGTTTACCAGACAGACAGTTCACATGGGATTTCCACCACGTGTTACCCTGGGCCCCACAACTGCAGATCCCATGCACCAACCCAACCTACCTCCCTCTGTCCTCCCTGCATGGTGTGGGGTGCTACAGGGTAACCCCAAGGTCCTGGCCAGCTCATAGGCATCTATCCAGGCCAATACTTTTGGACCTCACTGGAAGACCTAGACCTAACTTAGGGCCCAAAACTGGCCAAAACCGAATCACTCTCAATATCAACTGAAATGCCAATCACTCATCTTCTCCTGTGCTTCATAAACTCCTCTGCATGCTTTCCTAAGCCACACTTCAGCTAATAAGGATCTCAGTTAATTTCCCTTCTTGCTTCCTCTGCTGGTACCCATTTGAACAGAGGTAAAGCCTGAGAGGAAAATCTAGTTTTGAAGGTGTTCAAAACACCTTTTCTCTTCACTCTGTAGGGAGAAGACGCCAGGCCTCTCAGTCTAGACCATCTCAATACCATTATATTTGATAATAAAACCAAATTACTGTTCAGGTGGGAATGGCCTCTGTGGTGACATACAACATGGAGAAATTTTTAGTTCCCTTGAAGCCACAAAGTAGAGCTTGAAGACTAACTAGCAAACCAGGTAAAAGAATATGAAAGGAGACATGCAGGATGCTAAACATAGCTGGAACCTATGATGATGAGGAATACAGTGGGGTTTGTGACAAAGTTATGTAACGAGAAAACAGGGCATGCCTTAAGAGAAGCTCAGTGCAAGGTCAGTACAATTCTGAGGCCACTCATTGAATATGACCATTGGAGACTCCTTTAGATGATTCTCTAGGACCATAAAAGGACTTCCAATAAGATATGGAGAATGTAAATTAATTCTAGGAAAAGCGATGTTTATGAATTAGTTAGGAAGTACATTGTAATGACTATCTATGATCATGATGGAATAAAAACCCCGCTATAAGCTTTCATGACACATGTTTGATCAGAGGAAAAATCTTCCAAATTTGTGCAGTGAGAATAAAGAATATGCTTTGTAATACTTCCTATTGTGTTCGAAAGTTTGTTCTCTGGCTGATTTCAGTATCAGTGGTCACCAGATGCTGAACAACAGGAAAAGCAGACAAAGGCTGGAACAGTAAAGGTATCAGTAGTATTTCTATAGTAATCTTCACAATCCTTATCCCTTTCACAGTAGAGAAGGTGGGATGCCATATACAACGTCAGAAATTCAGTCTGTGCTTGCCTTGTGTCATGTACTTTCACGGCTTAGATCAGGAAAGAATTTCCTCTCCCTTTTGAACCAGACAAGCAGCATGAAGCTAACAATTCAAAAAGGATGTTTTCTACTGAGCACAAAGACAGATCTTATTTGAAATACTAATTTCATCTGCTTGCCAGAAGCACATAAACCTCTCCTCCATGTTTACTTATGTAATCAGTGCTAAGATAAGCTTGTTACTCATTTCTAGTTCAAGTCCATCTATGTTTTTCTTCATATTCTTATATTATCAATTGATTAACATACTACAGGAAAGCAAAGAACATTGTCAGGACCAAATGGGTTTGCTATGAGCTGCTGTGGGTTCTGGTACAAGAGACCTCTAAGACTGTTGTTTGAATCACCTGGGTATCTTTCACCCAAAGTGCCTCCCAGCAAGGGGAGCATTTGGAAGGCTTATGAAATAAACACAGGGGCTTTTTACTTCAGCACAGATGCACAGAGAATCAGTGAGCACTGAAATTCAGGAGCTCTGTGACACCGTTCTCTAGCAACACTCTTCAATAATTCAGCATGAGACACAAATGCTAAGGGCCTGCTGCTGAACTGGGCAGTGCTGGCAGAGCTGTCCTGAAGTCAGTCTAACAGAGATTTGCCCAATGACTCAAAGATGCACCATCCCAAAACTGTAATTACAGCTTGACCCTTCTCTCCCAACCAAGACAACTGTGATCCCCTCAGACAAAAATTCAATATAGAAGTGTCACAGTTCCCAAGAGCTTGTCTTGATTCTGGGCCCATTTCATTCCTCCTGGTCAAACAAAGCCTCAGGAGACTGCATGAGAACTCCAACGGGCTCCTACAAAACTCCTGCAGGCTGAGAATGTCTCAAGACTTCAACAGGATACCACACAGCATTAAGATGTCAGAGGTATGTGCTCCATCAAGGAGAGGAGAAGTGCTGACAGCTGTGATTTTAATCTGGTTTCTCAGGGCTTCTGCTGCCCCTGCCATTGGGCCAGCAGGGCAAACAGAGACACCTCCAGGCACCCATCTATCTGGATCTGCAGACCGTGCATGAGCAGACCAGGACAGACCATGTGTTCTGTCATTCTGTAGGAGCAGTGCACTATGGAACCCCACAGGTAAATACTGGAAGGCTTCGGGGTTCCTGTTCCAAAGGAAAGGAGATATCATTGCATTGCTCCAAAGCATTGGTATGTTGGGAACACAAGACTTAGGAGCCCAAAGAACCCTTGCTCAACGTGGCAGGATCATGATTTCCCAAATTCACTCTTTATACCAAGTTCCTTTTCTAGCTTTTTCTAGCTTTACAGTTTGTTCTTTCTCTAAGCACTATGCAATAGGCTCTATTTATTTATTCATTGCTTCAGTCAGTGACTTAGTTGATTCCCTTAACACAGGAATCCATGATCAACAAAATCCCACAACTCCAGAGAAAACCTCATTCCTGCCTTTTTTTTTGTGATTGCGCATGGGTGGATAATTATGGCCTCTGTCCTTTCCAGATCTATTTTCTGTTGCCATTTTCACAAAATAAAGCCTAAATATTTAATTTTCTTCTGACCCAGATGAAGTTTAGATAGAGATGCATGGTGTCCCGTTTTCACTTGAGCAACACACAAATGTGTAGTGTTTAATATAAAAGCATTCTCATCATTAGCTAATAATCTGCAAGATCCAATTTGCAAAGTGATTTCATACCCTTTAAATCAACCCCCAATATTCATGTAAAAATGGCAAAACTTTGGGGTCAGGAATCTGGCAAAACTTTGGGGAAGATGTGTCCAAGTCGGTCACCATCTTTTCCAGATGAGGGCAGACCAAGGTTGACATTCCATCTAAGGGAATGATTCAATATCCCTTGGATTAAGTATCAGTCTATCTGCTTATGGATGTTCTTCTTGGCTCTCTAGGGAATAGGGTCCTGTCTCATGATGGGTGGCACTCCTCTTTTTGTTTTAGTAAGTATGGGCTGTGCTGAGACCAACAGTCTCACATCTGTCTTTGTTCCTGCAGATTGTAAAATGCTTCTTAAAATATCTCCTGATGTCAGGGGCTGCCTGATCTATGAATGCAAACTGCAAGTGCATCATTAAACACTTGTGATGACTATTGTCCTGCTGAGCAAGCAGACCAAGTTATAGCTGGCCAAGCCTGCTGGCACAACATTACTGCAAAATTCTACTATAGCAAACAATTTACCCCAATTTTGCACAGCCTTGGCCAAGGGTGTCCCCGTATCTATGCTGGGTTTATTTTCCATCCATTCAAACACTAAAAGAGAGACTTGAAAATCCTTTTTGTGTGACAAAAATAAGGGACTTCAGCCTCCCTTCTGTGTGTACTGAGAACTCTGTCACTCCCTGTGTGGTACAAAGGAGTCCACATCCCCTGCATGGTCTTAGGGAACAGAAGTCTCCCTCCACATGGTTCTCCAAAGCCCACCTACATCATAGAGGAGACTCGAGCCCCCTTAGCTCACACTTTCTGGAGGCTCTACATCTACTCTACATGCACCTTACAATAATCAGGTTGAGCACCTAGTGCAGAGGAAATGATCTCCAGCATCTGTGCTGGAACATGTGAAAAATCAGCCTTATACAGCATCAGAGATCACCAAATATCCACAGAAAAAGGCTGTGGGACTACAACCCACAAAACTCTTCTCCAAAACACAGACTTTACTGTACATAAGCCAGACATATAGAACAACAGCTCAGGAGGCCACAGAAAATGAGAAGCACAAAGTAGAGGAAAAACTTGCCACAGGGTAATTTCTCCATCCTACCTGAAGAATGGTGGAAAACTGAAGAAGCAATAGGATTCCCAGCAACACCTCAGAAGAATCTAACACCTGCAGGAGGTTCTGTGGGAAGGACTGAACTTTCAGAGTTGGCTCATACTCAATACAGCTGGTGACCTTCCTCTAAAAACTGTAGATGACATATGTACATATTGTACCAGTGGATAAAAGTGCAGGAACATCTTACCTTTTAATGCATAGAAAGCTGCTCTTTTCTATCAGTGACACTTTCTATCCTGCATCTTGTAGCTGACAGGTACCAAAAAGTAGGATTATCTCACTTCAAGCAGTGATTTCAGCCAGTGTCCACCAAAACATGAGGCTGCTACACTGCTTAGGCACAAACTAAAGTTATATTTCTCAGTAGTGCTCTTCAGGTCAGTACAGTTACTCCCCTGTGTGGCATCAGGCATGTCCTTTAGGAGCTGAGGGTGAAACTTGGGCTTCATTTCATAGCACCTTCCTTAGTGGTGCAAGTGGGTTTAGCAGGGATTCAGTCACAATTTTCTACTTGCCATTAGTGTTCCCTGAAGAGTATACACAAGATGAAAGAACAAAACCAAAAGGAACAAAGAATGAGTGTGTGTACAAAGCTAAACCACACAACACATGCTCTACCTGCAGGACCTACAGACTCTTCTAGAACTTACCATCCCTCACAGCCTAGGATCACATATGTGAGTGCAGTTCAAGGTTCAATCTTAATTTGACAGAGGAGTCTTAGTAAATTGACTTCCACATGCTGCATTCCCATGCAAAGGAATTTACATTCATGCTATCAAGAATTTGGAAAACTGAGAGAAACCAGCTGTTCTACAACACTGGTACAAGCCCAGGCACCAAGTAGCCCGCAGTTTACCTATTCGCACCAGGCCCAGCTGGATTCTTCTATAGAGCTGCAGAGAGCACAAAGGAAACATTCTTCTTTTTCGATCTGGAAGATGATGCCAGTTCAGGTGCTGCTTTGTGTGTGGTCTGGAGGTCAACAACTGGCCTGACAAATATTTGCAGGCTCAAAACCATTGGTTTGTAGCAATGATTCCAGTAATTCAGACCGCATTCAATAGAAAGAACTCCTAAATCTGGGTGATAGAGTTGGCACACTCTGCAAAAAAGGCATTTTTGATAGAGGTATAAATGTAACAGGCTCACAGACACAGGTCTGGTTATCAGCACCATGCTTACATGAAAGTGCAATTAATATTTTGTTTGTCTTTTCTACAAACTGTGCCTCTCTGATTGCCTGGTTACTTTCTTGGGCCCCATTCTTTGCACTAGAAAGTTCACACTACAAAAAAGTCTAAACCAAAGTAAAGAGATCATGACAAGACCATTTACAAACTCTTATTCCTCTTTGAAACCACCACATTCAGTTAACTGACTAGTTAACTAATGACTGGCAGGAGGCATACTGGATCTGGATCTGTATGTAAAGGTGTGTTCAATCTTGCTTCTTCCAGCACAGCGGTATCAGCTTTGGCCATATCAAATCACAGAGCAAACACAAGAGTCCTGACAACATCCACTGCTCATAGGAAATAGCAGCAATACCCTTCCACAGCTACATATTAATGTGACAAATCAGCCACAGCTGCTTGGAAAGAGCCAAGGTGTTCCTGTTCCCATCATCCTTTAGCTCACAGTTCCCTTTTCCAGTGGTTCATTGGCCAGCAAGGTAATTCTCAGTGTCATACTGTGTCTCTGCAGTGCGGCTTAGCTAAAGGTCTCAAAACTGAAGTGTGAAATGACAGGAACATTTATTACAGGTTTCCACTACTGCACAAGAGCTCTCACTTTTTGCAGCTTGAAATAAACCCAAGTCACAGCACTGAAGCAAGTGCAACCACAGTGGGTTTGAGCAGGAAAAGCCTTCTCAGGAGGGCTAGTGGAGGACTGGTGGGGGAAAGGAGGTGGTTCTGTCACCAGAAAAAGTACTGCAAACTCAAATTTTCCACTAAGAGTCAGGCCCTCCATGACTGCATAAAAATGAACACAAGAACAGACCACAGAATGACAATATATAAACCCTGTGAAAGGGGGCTGACAGTAGGCAATTTCTGTTCTGCCTTGAAACAGAAGACACAGCAATGAAGCTCCACACCGCAGCAATCCTGCTCCTCTTCTGGCTTGGTGTCTTCACTGTGCACACAGTCAAAGGTAAGTTTGCAGCTTGAGAGGAGGAGAATTGCTCCACATTGCACCTCATGAGTGGTCTCATGAGCAGAATTTATTGTTCCAGACAGCTGATTTATAAGACAAAACACACAAGAAATACAGATGAAATCTGCAAGAAAGTCAGCTTCATGCGGGATTCATCTGATATCCTGCCAGATGGTGGTTGGTTTCTGCTTTAATGCAAGGAGAGATTCTGTGCCTGAGAGCCCTTATAGGGTTTCTGTACAATGGTCTCTCTCTTAAAATCAAAAAAATCTTGAAGGCACAATGTCTTTTAGTCTCACTGATTCCATATACCTGTGTGTACTGTAGGTTAATAACATTTCATGAAAAAAATCTTTCTTGGATAAGACATACATTTTTCTTTTTCCAGATAGATTCCTTTTATATGAACTTAATTGTATTAATTGTTATTTGTCTTTCTCTAAGTATATAATCCTAATCTTTCTACTATCAATATTTTAAGAAGTTCTTCATTGTTTATAAGTTTCATATTGTTTATTCACTTGTTTTTAGATAAACCTTTTAGTACAGGCAGGGAAAGTAAAATAATAACTGAAAAGGGGAGTAATAGATTTATATAATATCTTCTCTTATTTCACTAATTCATACAAATGAACATCTTCTTTCAAACTAGTTATGAACACTGAGATGAGCCATGTTTATTAGCCCTGCTTTAAATAAGTTTCTCTGCAGTGCTGGTTAGGTGAGTGACTTTTAAATTAGGTTCCATGGATCATGGAGAAACATGAACATAGACCCATTACAAACATCATCTCATCAAAAGGAGAATTCACACAAACCATGGATATGCTAGCCATATGCAAATCCACAAATATGCACTCAGAAACACAGAGAAAAAGTATCCTCACAAGATGACACCAAACCCAAACTAAGACCTGCTAAGCATTCACAGGGGTATGAAGGTATACAGCCTTCATGCCGACCCACTGCCTCTCCTGCTACATCCCACTACACCCTCCTATTTTCAGTAGTGACACAGTTTCATCCAGGCAACAGTGGCTTCATATCACAGATGACAATGTCATTGTCCAGGCTGTGTAATTGGCCCTCAGTATCACCAAGTTTGAAAAAAGTACACTGAGACGGTCTACAAGAGAGAGAAAAAAGGACTGGAAAGAATGAAAAAAAAAGACCAAATACACCTGGGAAAAAAGGTAATTCTAGGTGCAGAGCAGTTGGGGTTTGTTCCCAGTCTTGAGAAACTTTGCTGCTATTCCCTGCATCCGTTCCATGAAGGTTGTGTAGTAGCAGAAGAAATATTTCCAGGACTCATAACAATTGCTTGACTGTCTTTGCCACATTTTGAAAACCAGTCTGAGGCAGTAAGAAATGCGTCATGAAACATAAAAAAACTATGTTGTGTTGCTCACTACTAAAGCAAGATCAAGAGAGATATTCCTTCAGGCAAACAAAATCTCAGGAATTAGCAGATCTGCCAGTATCTGTGCACTGGCTATCTCACACCTTCTCCAAAGACTGCTGTACGTTTGTCTCAGCTATTCCAATTATTTCAATAGTGAGACTGTGTGCAGCAGGTTTTACATTTAGCAAGGTGCACCACAACAGCGCTCGGACTTTTCTCAAGCCAGTACCTCTCCAAATTCTTTATAAACAAACCACGGCGTAGAGCAGTGTACTTTTTGTCCCCTGCTCGTGTTCCTAAACCTGTCTTCTATGAACAGAAGTAAACCAGAAACTGGCAAGCGGAGATTAACGTAAACTCCATTGTAATTGAGTGAGCTCCCATTTTTACTTATCATCATGTAAGATAACAAGTGTCCAGAAAATTTTATACCAATATTGTGATCCTCTTTCTTAATCACCACTGCATTTCTCTGAATTGTATCAAAATCTTGGAGGAATGCAAGAATTAAGAAGCAGCTCACTCACTGCCTGTGAAATCAGAGTTTTTGCTGGAGGATATAAGCATTTATTCTTCTGGCAGGTATATTTCCCTTTCTATTAGCAATTTTTGTTAATACTACTTTTGGATGTCTACAGTGAGGGGAGTAGGCTCACTTTCCTTTTCTTCACTTTGAAAAGAGGAGGAATTTCAAATCCACATTTAGATAACATGTGGAAATCCATCTAGGAAAGTTCCAGTTCTAAGCATCAATTCTATAAGGGCACTTATTTCCACATGATGCAGTCCTAATTATCAAGGATGCCAAACATCTCTATTGCTATGGAAGCAGTGACTCCCCGGTCAGAGAATTGCTGTGCTATTGTCCAGGACAAGGGGTGAAGATTCATATCTTAACTGAAATAGCAGTAACATTTTAGAGATGGTAGGATGCACCACAAAAAATAGCTTAGTCTCTCTGGCATAACTGGTATTGTGGCTGTACGTCATGGTCTAACCACAATTGGAAATCTTCTGGAATTCATAATTTATTAAGCAATTATGGCTAAATATTAATATTAAGTACCTTTGTAATTTATCTATTTTTCTCTTCTAGGGAGCGCTAGCAGTCAGCCCATGCGAAAATTCAGTTGTGTAAAACTGTCTACAAAGCAGTGGAACATCCGAAATTTTGTGAACTATGAAAAGCAACAAGTACCAATAGATGCCATCATGTAAGAATCTCATGCACCCTTCAGACTTCCTTATGCAAACACAAAACCATCAAATAGGGAGAAGGGGCAGCAGAAGACAATTCTGCTGGCCAGCTCACTAAATCTGGCTAGTCCAGGTTGCCCTTCCAATTCATCCATGCCAGAGCTGAGAGATGTGTGCCGCTCATAAATAATGGCAGGAAGCTCACTGACCAGCTCACATCTTTTTGCCCAGTGAGTGGGGAAAAATCTCAACAAGGGCAGAGCAGTCAGAGGCTCCATGCATGAACTGAGTCAAGGGGAAAATCATGTGAAAGGATATGGGGTAACTCTGAGTCTTGCCAGGAGCTGTGTTTGGTCCTCTGAGCTCAGACGCATGCATTTTTATCACATCTGGGATCTGCTCCTGGGAGATAAATGTCCCTAATGATTGAACATAAATGTCCATAATGGTTGAACATAGAATAGCATGTATGCTTCATATTTTTAAAATCAGTTTGTATGTATATGACCCTGTATGTTACCTATATCATAAACAGGGACATAATGTTTCTAACTGCTGTTGTTCCAACTAACACCTACAATCTCCAGCATTTGATATTGTTTTACAACCTTTTTCCTCATTTTATGCATAAAAACTAAGAACAGACCTGTGTATAGAAACTAGAATTTAATGCCCAGCTTTTATTTTTTTTTCTTTTTTTGATAGGTTCATCACTGCAGGAGGTATCAGGATCTGTGTAAGTCCTAATCAGAAATGGGTTCGGGCTGCTATAAAGAGAATAGATGAAAACCGTCCTGCCAAACGCAAATAATCCAAGCATCTAAGGCCAACCAGCTGGAATCATCATCAGTTCTGCAAGTAACAAGGAAGAAAACCTTACTATCTGCTTATTTCCTATTTATTAAGTGATAATAAAGTCTTGGAACAAACACAAACTCACCAGAATCTATTCATCACTGGTTGAATACCTGCAGACTTCTTCATCTTTTGGTTGCACTCTATCAGTTTGTTTATTTTCTGAATTGCTTGCTAATCTGTTTTTACAGCTGAATGTAGATATTATCTCAATCTTGCTATCCTAACCAGGATGGCATTTAATGGAAAATGACTGATAGCTTAATACAGTGTAGTGAGGATGACTACCGACAGAGCTGTGAGAATGCAGACCTCCATGCTGATGGAGACCAGAGCATTCTGCATTGAGTGCTGGTTTTAAGAAGGTGCTAAGTTAGTCAGTCACACCTATATAACCTATACAAACTGATTTCATGCTTCAGTCTATCATCTGATCAGTGCCATATTCAGAAGATGATCCTTGAGTCTTCTATTTTTACACACAGTATTGCACTATTAGCTCAGTTCACAAGGTATGTGAATATTCTCACCAAGGGATGATGTGGAGTAATTCCATGTAACTCAGTGAATGGAACCCTGCTCGGTCTTGCCCTGTGGAAGCCTTATCCTACCAATGCCATCTGTGAAGTTACTTCAGTTTTGCCCTCATGTGAAACAAAGATGAAACAATTGGTTTGCTTTTCTCTGAATAAGAACAAGCCATGGCTGGAATCTATATTTCACAAACTCATAGGAACTCCCTGCCCTAGATAACTATTTACATAGAAATATCTTAAAAATTATACATATTACTTGCAGAAGGCTTTGAATTTTAATAAACTTACTATAAACCTGAATCAAATAGCAAGTTTGTTTGCAGGATTATTATGCAGATGGATACTACTGAAACAGGTCCCAAGATGACAGCACAAATCTGGGAACTCATGGGCTAGTTCAGCTAGAGCTGACGACACTATTGATAACTCATTACTCAGATGGCTCTGGAATGATCTGATTCCAAGCTTTCTGCATCATATTGTAGCTCACATTTCAGACCATACCTCTTCAAAAGTTCACATAGTTCAGAAACAAAGTTCATACCATCCTTGGTTGGTCCCCATGTAATCAGAAGCAGAAATTGAAGAGCTCTCTGCTCAGAGAGAGAAAAGATGGCATTTGAGGACCTTAAGGAGTAGAGAAGAGCTATAGGCAGAGGTGCTTCTGGAATGAAGTTCCCCTCATATTACCACACGTATACAGGCTGCACTGCTGCTAATCTATGGGCTTTTCATCCTCTTAGTGATACTCATGGGACTGCAGCACTTCCAAACTGCACCATAGAAATAAGGTCAGACTACTCTAAAAGATAGTTTTTACAGTTCACTGCTCTGGTCAAGACTTTAGACAGGATTTGTCTCTCGTGGCTCACATTTTGTCAGAATTCAGTCCTGTGTGGAGTAACAGATTTAGTTTTCACTATCCAGGACAGGTTTTAAATAGTGCCACTGCTGAGGCAGGGAAAAGAAGGATGACCGTATGTATTACACTACAGAACAGACCAAGGCAGGCTATTGAGTCTCTGTTATAGGGAGTTTTGCTTCCTTACTTAAGTTCTCAATATCAACAACACTAGAGAAAAGTAGTTGTTGTGACAAACTTTGCAAGGAGAGCTTTACAGTCAGAAAGAAATGTTGACAGTAAGATGTTACTGGAGTATCACACTGTATAAACTGAGTTCAATAATTTTGAATTACTGATCTCAAGGGGCCCAGATCCACATATTATAGACAACAGAAACACATCTGTTCCCTTCAGCATCACCAGACTATTTGTAGGCTATAAACCAGGTCCCCTATAAAACCATTTTTATGGTAAACACTCGCAGATAAATACCACCAAGTGACAGATCAAATTCATCCAGGACCCACACTATCTATCTATCACTGCATGCTTTTTACAGGCAGAATTTAAATGCCTATTCTCATACTTAATAGTATTATATCATATCCTGGGATAAATCTTGCTAAAGTTAATATAATTTTGTTTAATTAGGACTCTCCCAACCTGAGGATATATTAACCATCATATAACAATTAATACTTTATATCTGTTAATTCTCATAAAAATTCATAGAATGATTAATAATTTTTAAGAGTTAATCATCCTACTTGATAATTACTCCTTGTTTGTTGTACCTTGCAAGATCTGTACAGATTCTTGGACAGTCCTTGACATTTAATTACTATTGGTGATCAGGGCTCTCAGTATCTCTTCCTACTCTAATATTAAATTCCAGGAGCTTCTCTGTCTTTCCTGACTGTTCCTTACCTCAGGCCTTGCTGCAGTTCCAGTTGGGTGCTATTTTTGTCAACTCTAGCTGTGATAATCTTGAAGTTTATCTGTAATAGCAGTGTTTCTCCCTAGCACTATTCCCTAAGACTCTCAAAAGAAATAATGGAAAACATGATTAAATCTCCTTTTCATACACACAAGTGCAAAAAGAAAATGCAAAATGAAGAACCAGAGTGCTGCTTTTGTGTTGGAGGCAAGTAGGAACCATAGTCTTGGTTTTTCCAACATAGAAAACACCTACAAAACAGCAAAACACACAAAACCCACAAAAATTAGGCTTAGGGTCTAAGATACATTTGAAGATTTTGGGTTGTGGTTGAACTGATGTTCTCCCAGGTCCTGGCTGCCCAACATTTCTTCTCCAAGTGATGTAGAGAGCAGGGGGTCACCATTTCCCTTCTTGCTCAACCTTTGCTAGATTTCAGCTGATTTTCTTTGACTCCTTTTGTAATACCCAAGCACCACTTTGCCACAAAGGACTCTCCAGATACACGTGGGCAGATCAGTAGGCTTCAATACTTGAAAAAATCAACTATGTCTTTCCTGTCCCACACCAGGAAAGTTTCCACAGAGACTTAAGAGATGCACTCTGTTTGGATCTTTGGCACAAAGGAAAGGCAGCAGAGAGTACAATGGACAAACCCTTAGCCTGTGTAAGTATTCACACTTTCCCTCACTTCAGCAGAGGCAGACAGGGCAATTACCCACCCCTTTGGGCCCGCTGGCTTTTTTGCACAAAGCCAGTA
This sequence comes from Melospiza georgiana, assembly GCF_028018845.1. NCBI lineage: Eukaryota > Metazoa > Chordata > Aves > Passeriformes > Passerellidae > Melospiza > Melospiza georgiana. Next base: position 86,727,455 of record NC_080431.1, read on the forward strand.
ATTCTTCCTAGGCAATGACTTTATGTAGCTGCTGTTGTATTGCTTTCACTATTTATTTATAATTAAGGAACCAGAAAGTTAAAGGTTTACAATGACCATCAGCTTTCCTGGAAACTGCTAACGCATCATTCAACCCCTGGACCCCAGATAGGGGTATGCCTTGATTTTTGGAGTTTCTTGGTTTTGTTTTGGCTTGGTCTTTTACATAACTTCTGACTACCTTTTGTGCTTTATGCTGGAGGTTTTCATCAGCAGACCCCCTATTTTAACAGATTGCTTGAGACCCTTAATGGGAAGAAGAAAATGGAAGAGAACTGGGTACCTCTGTACATCAGTGATGCTATTCGAAATAGCATCAGTGATGTACAGAGGTACAAATACTGGTGCATGATATAAAAAGCAAGACATTAATTTAGCAAACACAATATTTTCTTCTCTCATTCCTGTGGAAAAATGCAGTGCATACATTTTGGAAAGCTAAAGCTTATATTCTAAATTGCAAATTAATTGATTACTTAACCCAAACTGTTGGTATTTGCTACCGAAGATGGTAATTCAAATTCTATGGCAAGTGAGTACAGGAAAAGGGAAAGAGGGTAAAAATAGAAAAGGGGTGACAAGGAATAATTTCAGCAGAAAATGCTATGAAGTATCTGCCATTAAGTCCTTTATAAATCATAGTCTTTTAGCAGCTCCATTGGGTTTCCATCTCTGCACTGCATGTGCACTGTCTCTTCACCTCAGAAGAAGAAGCTTAAAAGAAGTGCCATAAACATGGAAGCCCTCAACTACAGTCTTCCAGAGTGTTCCGTGGCCAGCACCATCCCTGTTGCATGTCCCAGGAAACAGGTAATTCCAAGGTATTTCCTGCAGGTGCACCTGGCCTGTTCCAAGGGCACCTCTGACTGCTCTTACTGCCAGTGGGTGTCCCTGGCCACAATGACCCTTTCTCATGTTGAGAGCTATTTATGTCTGTCTTTTGCCACCTCTTGCTATCTATCCACACACAAGTTTTAGTTTGGTTAGAAGATCTGAGAAGAAAGGAAGATACTTACCAAGACAATTCCTACAGACACTGCACAGAAGATTTAAAAAGTATTCTAATGTTATGTCATGGTTTACTTTCCCTTCTATTTACTGTTGTACTGTTATGTACTGTTATTATGTATTGTTGAAACAGTAAATAACTATTCCAAACCAAGTATGGGATTGCAATTTAAATGAACCTTTTAATTTTGTGAGGCTCACTTGAGATATTTGCATTTCTGGTTCAAGGCCTGCCTATAGCCTCTACTCTTAGATCTTTTAAAGGAAAAACAGAAAAATGGGGGTGCACAGCAGGCTCCTTCATGGAAAAGTTTTGGTTTTCCTTCCCACCTGTGCAGCACAGGACAAAAGAGCCTAGACCAAATTATTACATATTTGCTATGCAAAGGAAGTGGCTGGTCCTGTCACCAAGGCACAAGGAAAGTACTCCAAAAATACAAACTCATGTCCAGCTCTCCTAATGATTTATTGCGCATTTTTGTGCATTTTTGTCTGTTATTTGATTTAAGTTGAGTATTATGTATCATATTGAATATTTCTTGCATTAAGTCCTTAAAAACTCAAGGAAAAACACCTCAAAAGCTACTTAGAAAGGACAACACTTGAAACAAATCCGATACTCTTTTGTTCCCTCTAGGTTTCAGAGCCTTTTGATTCTACTCTAGGGCTACAGTTTTCTCAAGAACTAATATTGTCATAAGACTAAGCACTAAGACTCGGGAGTGTCTCTGAGAGATTGGTGTTGAAAAGAGCGATGAGTGCACGAGAACATGAATGCAGACAAGTGGACACATGTTCAAGGCAAGGTTATAAAAAACTCCTCAGTGGGGAAAAACACCTACTTGTTTCCCACCCTCTGCCATCTAACATCCACTGTGTTGTCAGCTCTAACATGCCACTGCTCTGCTATTTCCCAGTGGAACAACACTGACTCACAGAGGACCCCTCAAGTGATAAGTGCCCAGTGTCTTCCTGTGCAACAGTGAGAAGAAAATGACTGTTAGGGCTCCAGTCAACCTCCAGGGTTAAAACTTGCCTATAAATAAACCCTGAACAGGAATTCCCATGCCATGAGTCACCAATTCACCTGGCACTAGCCTTGGTGCTTTTCATGAGCTGCTGTCTGGTTCATTTGCATTTATAAAGGCCTTCTAGCATCAGTATCTCTCATGAGGGAGACCTTGCCTACTCAGAAGGACTAGTAATAATACCAAATGAGTTAAGCAACTAATCTGGCAAAATATTGCAGTTCTCAATTTCAATATTTTTATTAGATCCCCAGAAAGAAGTGAAGTGATTACTTACCGGATACAGTTCATTATATAATTATAAAAAACTTGCTCTAAGGCATATTTTTTATGGGTAAAGATTTAACTTTTAAAATAAAACTATCATCCAATTGGAGGAAAATAGCTGGGGTAAACTTTGCTCTTTAAACTCAAATTGGTTGATTCCTCCCTATTGTGACTACTTGTAGCGAATGAAAATTACAAAAATGTGTCTTTTAAACTAGAGACATAAGAAACAGTTATCACTCAGAAAACCCTGCAAGAAACTTTATGGTTACAGCTACAGGTTTTAATAGAACTATCGCTGGGTGGCATTTTCTATCTTAAAAACCGTTTAAGAGATCTCAGGACTTCAGATGACAGTCTGGAATTACATGAACATATTTGCAAACTCTTAAAATGTGTTTTGCTTTGAAGCCCACAGACTTCCCTGTGGCTGCCCAGCAGAGCCCCTGTTCAAAAGCAGGATTCATGAGGTGGCTTGTGGCAATGGTTTTGTTCTGCAGGAGAGAACATGTCCTCCATGCTTTCCCTCAGCCAGCCCAAGCACACTGCGGTACCAGCCAGGGCTCCCTGGAGTCAGGAGAAAGTATTAAACTTTGGACAAGCTCCACCCCACAGAAGGAATGTGTGGTACCTCTTCTAGAGCCACTTCTAAAGTACTGGAGAGCAATCACTGGAATACACAGCTATTATGACTGGGGTACCTTATTCCCATTCATAAAAGCGGCCTTTCCTTTGATGTGTGATCTTGTCAGTGGTCTGTCAGGCAGAAAGTGCCATTCGGTGCTTCTGTGGGGCCCTTCATGTACCACATTCAAAATGTAGACAGCACAGTAAGCAGAAAAGCAGCAAAATTAAAACTGGTTAAAACGAAACCCATTTCAGAGAACTTCAGCCATAACAGGACTTGAACAGGAAATGCCTTCACATGGTGGCTACTAAAAAATAACAGACAGGAAAGACACAAAATTCTTTGTCACCAGAATCTAAATCATCTACCCATGGCCAGTGCCCACTACTCCACTTATGTTTTTGCCAAAACCAGGATCTTAAAAATGAACAATAATACACAAACTCAATGAAATGAGGCTCATTTTTACCACTTTCTTTTCTGCCTTAACACAGAAGCCACAAGCAGTGAGACTCACACCACAGTCACTGTGCAGTGAGATGCAAATTTCCAGTCCAATAGGAAGACAGGAATTCCCAACCATGTTGCACCTGCAGTCTGGTGAGCTTAGAATTCATTCTCACACAGAGCTGATTCCTCTGATCAAAACAGCAAGAATTTCTGTTGAAGGCAGCTACAGCATAACGTGTCAAATTAAATATCCATTTTAGTGGTGGGCTTCCAGCTTAATGCAAGGAGAGTTCCTGCACCTCAGAAATCTTTTCTTTCTCCTGCAACTGTGACATCTGGAAGCCATATATATAATGTCTTCTAATGTCATTGATACTTTATGGCAATGAGCTGCATGGGTTAATGGCATTTTATGAACATTCCCAAGCCAGTTTCAGATAGTCTTTCCCTTTTTGCCTTGCATACTTGTGTTTCACCTCTTACTTACCATTTTCTTGTCTATATAGACCTAATCTTCCAGTAACCCCATTTATCAGACTGTCAACTTTCTGGCAATGTATCTTACCTCTTTGTTGGAATTTTATCTTATTGCTACATGTGTTATAGATGGACATGTGTTATAGAGGACACATACAAATTCCAAAATTTGTTGGCTTTGGAAACAAAAACAGTATTCAAGACAAATGAGTACAAGTGGTTTATATAACAAAGTCTTATTCCTGATTTTGTACAGTTAATACCTTTAGACCACTGTTGCCTACTATTCACAGTGGAGAAACAGCCTCAAATCCACAGACCACACCTTCTGCTGAAGCTCTCATGTAATGTATATAACAGAAAAAACCTTTTGTATAGACTCAGATTAAAGCACAAAAAAATACAAATTCACAAACATGGACAAGCCAAACAAAAGGACACCTCTATCTTTTCACAAGGTGACCCTTGTACTCTGAGCTTACTGAGTAACTGAAGTTACTGGCACTGTTTTTGCTGCTGCTTATTCACAGTGTTTTCCTGAAGAGTTCTGTGGCTGATCTTCCTTGTTTGCAGCATTGTTAGTAGTTATTCAGAGCCAAATAATTCTGGTTTGGTGGAGGGATAATTTACTATAAACATTCTCATGTGAGGAGAGAGGTGCAAGAGAAAGTCTGTAGAAAAATACTTTTTTGTTGTTGTTAAGTACCAGGGCTATGCAGAGGTGACAAGGCTTAGAAGTGTAACCAAGGTAGCTAATAGTTCTGTTGACTAACACACTAAAGAAGAGAGATTTTGCCAAAAATTGAGTGGAAAAGTGAGTGGCATAAAAACATGCCTAGGAGATTATGTTGTGAGGATACTTTTCAAGGAATTTGCTGTTGATGGCAAGTTTGGTTTTTTTTTTCTAAAAAGCCAGTGTTAAAGGCACAGCAGGCAACAATAGCTTTTAAGAGGGAAAATAATTGCAAGGAGTAAAAAGAGGGGGAATGGATTGGTCCTGTCATGAAAAGAAGAAATGAAAAGGGAACAACAGGGAAGAACAGTAGTGCCAAAGGAGTGTGGGAGGCAGAGGGCAAAAAAACTAAAACTCAGAGAAGTGAATGACAGGAGGAAAAAAGAAGAAAAAAGAAATTATAGATATGGATCGTGGTGCTCATGTCATTTCCCAGTTTCTCTTAGAAGGCTGATTCCTGCAGTGTGAGAACATGCTCACAGATACCCTGAGTTCTTGGTAAGAGCTGCCCAGAGTCTCATCTCTGCCATAGTGAGTTCCCTCTGAGGGAAGGAACCTGTACACCTGTATGGGGAAGAGAGGAATAATGGTTGATATCACCATTACTTCCCTAGCTTTCAGAACAAAGCTGTTGGTCTTCTGACAGTCACACTTCATTATTTTCAAAACTGCATCCCAAGGAGAGGAGGGGATGGCTTCTGTTTTTGGATACCTACCTTAAGATGAACCAACCCTTCTTTCTGGAGCTGAGCATACACAAGTGCATACACAAGTTATAGGTGTACAATACTAGAAGTTAGCACCAAAAATAAAACCACTGCAGTTTTTTACACTTGAAGAAAAAAGGAGTACGGATTTCATTCTATGTAAACATTGGTCTGTCTTTGGGAGAACATTTTGAGATGCTCCTACCAGCAGTTCTTACTGCTTCTTCACAAACATACTTGTTTCCTAATCACAAATAATGCTTTTCGCCAGGTGCTTTTTACCCTAGAGCTTAGTTACCCTTTTACCAGCACTTCTCCAGTTATTTTCTGTATATGAGACCTCCCAGAGTAGTTCAGTTGCATGCAGCAACACCAACTGCTCGGATACTGCACATGACCATAATTATATATACTCATAATATAGATAATTATAGTTGTGCTCAGTGTATGAAAAGTTAATATTGCTGTCTGATTTTGTATGGAATGTGTGATGACAAATGTATTTAAAAGGTCCCATCAAAGCATTTGTAGCAAATCTTGGATTAGGAATCAGAAGTGCAATGGCAGCCTGGCCTCACTTCTCTTCCTTACCCAGCACACCACAAGAACTATGTGAGGACTAATCTCCCATGGGAGCAAGCAGCCAAGAAAATATCAGATGAGAGGTCAAAAAAAGGACCTTCCAGCAGAGCAGTGTATGTCATTCTCAACAAAGGGCTAGACAAATGCATCAAAGAATGCCTTTTTTTCCAGAGACCATGCCCACTCCTGAAAACTTGTCCCAAGACCACATTATCTTCCAGATGGATTCACAAGGCTCCATAAGCACCTACTCCCACTCTCTGGCCCAGTTACAGAGGCTTCCTCAAATGTACCCTCAGGGCCATGATCCCTCCTAAACCAATTCCCAAGGCTACTCATATTCCTTAAATTATCCCCAATCCCAAAGGCACTCTGAGTGCCACAGTCACTCTTAAAACTATTCATAAGTGACAGAACAACCCTCCAGCAAGTGACTAAACAGAGCACCAAATACAGCAACAAACAGCAAGCTCACCATGTGCACACAAACTACTTGAAGCTGTAAATCACTAGACAGGAAGGAAGTTTCTGAACAAACATTGGCTCCATTCAACCCTACACCTCTGCTTGTGTTTTTTGGGAATTAACAACTGCATGAGGTTCAGAGACATCCAGCTGTAACCACATCATGTGAGGAGGAGTGTGTCTATCATACTGGCCATTGCTAATTATATGGAAAAATGGGGTTTCAACTGTCTGAGGCTCCAGAGCCCTTTGAGTAAATCTCAAGCTCATTGAATAAACCAAAACACCCCCTTGAGACCACAAAATTATATTTCACTCCAGTAAGGACTCCTGCTCATACAACTGAAGATGACATTTGATAGTTGAGATTTTGCTGAAATTAAAAAAAGAAGTATCAGGTAGACCAAAACATTTTGCAAATTAATTTTTAGCTTGGCAAACTATTGGGTTGGCAATATCAATAGTAAATCCCACAGAAATCCTGAAAGGTTTAATTGTTTCATCTGTCTACATTTGTATTTATAGTTCATATTTAAATTTTAAAATAATATTTACCTTTAAATTTCTATTGTGTTTTTATAATTTAATATAACACTTATAGATAATACAACCTTAAACATAAAATATCCTTAAAGGTTTGAAAATTAAATAAATTTAAAAGACTAATTTCCTGGAAAATGAAATAAAATTTGTTCTTATAAAGTTTGCATTTTGGTCTAATTTTAGATCAAATGAGAAATTAGTACTCTTGGAAATCCCCATAAATCCTGGCAATGATGCTAATATAGTGTTAGATGAGGTACTAAACATATTAGTTGTTTCAACTAAGAAAAAATATGTGAGAAGTCTGAAATCTGACTGAGGAACCGAGTAAGTTCCAGTAATTCAATTTACACTTATATGTTAGCAATTAGTCCAACTTAGACCACACCAAGTAATTACAGAGAGCATTTTAGAGAGCAAATACAGAGATGGAGAAAATCAGATACCCCAGGGTTATCTGATTCATTTTTAAAGCCACTTGACATTTACACCTATGACAAAGTTGTGGGCTGGTTAAATGGGGTTAATGGAGGGGAAAATACAGAACAGGGAAGCCACAATGAACAAAAGGTGGTTGGAGGAAGGTCCAACAAAACCTCATTTTTACTCAGATAACAATTGTGGAAATTATCTTGCTTGCTTCACTGTTCACAATGTCATGATGCCCACCATGCACTGCCCTCAGAAAAACCCATAGACACCACCTTCACAGAATAGCAGGGAAATGAGACAAAGAACAATTTAGCTGCATGTTTGAATCCTAACTTAATACAGTAAAGGATTATTTATGACCACCTGCCACCCAACCACCTGTTATACCTTTCAGCAAATGTTTAGGACCTGCACAGGTTTAAGGATATATACATGGCTGCTTTGAATGGGCTGTAACATAATTAGCTTAGAGAACTCAGTAAGCAAAATAAGAAAGGACACTCTAAAATCTAGGAAGCTTGCAATTCTAGCAGTCAATTAAAAGCATCTATTTTATAAATAAACTAAACTACAACTTTTTTGTTACAACTTTGAAAAAGTTGCCAAACATACTTAGATCCTTTGGGGGATCCAAACTCCCTTTATATATAGAAGAGCATCAAAGAAGGGATGGGCAGTCTGTCCTACTGTAGTCTAAGCCCACCATCAGATAAAGACACTTGAAGTAGAGCATTATTTCAATTTACTGAAAATTTGCAGACTTATGCTAGAGTTCCTCTCTTCTCTTCTATTATTTCAGAATAAATTTGCCATGGACAGTACCCACCTACCTTCAAGGTTCCAAAATAAACAAAAGAAGCCTTATCCTGCACTTCTGCTGGAATAAGCAATGCTACTTCTAAGGGCTCCATGAAGGCTTCCTTTCTGCCAGGCTATCCCCATCAACCTGCTGCCATCTGGGGCTTGCGCTTCTTACCCAAAGTTTGTGATTTGGGTCCTCGCAGGCAGCACTGAAAGAGGAGGGAAGCTGGTGAGAGCTTCCCAGATACAGTGAACACAGACAAAAACTCATATCTTCCAAGTCTCCTAACATTCTTAAAAATGTCACCAGACTGTCTTTTAAAAATATAGATTGTACAGACAAATCATGCAGTCCTGTTTATTTCTCCAATTCTTGTCTGACAGTTCAGCTGTGATTTTGGGTCCTTCTGGCTATTCATTTTGTGTGATTTTTTCACTTGGCAAACACAAGTCATGGCTCCTTTCTCACTGATGTGACAGACAAGTGTTGATGGCCCTCTCACAGTCAAGTAGCAAACCTATCCAGACAGGCTCACTCAGCCCAGTAGCACCATGCCATCACTATCTTTTGACTCAAGCAACATTATTGCTTTTGATGCCAAGAGTAATTTAACAGAATACAGATGGAGGATGTGCAGAATTGGGCCCAGTAGTTTTGACTGACAAAATCATGGTTGCTTTAGCTATTTATTCCCATAGGATTTTTTTGTTGTTGTTGATAATGTGAGTTACTGGAAAGTACTTCTAGGCTTCAGAAGAGCTGATTCAAATCTGATAGGGGGAGAGGAGAGCAGGCAGGTGGCGTGTGTTAATTTGAGATTTTTCAGATCAACTAACCTTTAACTCCTTTTCTCTGCCAAGTTCTCTCCTGGATTTATTCAGCGCTCTATGAATTACTGCCTTTCTGCTTCTGCTCCTGGGGGAGCCTGCCCAGGAGTCTGCTTCCACCTTCCAGACATGCAAAGGAATGTCCCTCCTTACAGTAGGCCAGATTCTGTAGTATAATACAAATGCTCTATTAACTTTTGCTTTAGCTAATGGACGTATTCCTGAAGTTCAAACTCACAGGTTAACTCACAAAATTGTCCGTTAAATCACTTTGGTTTTAGTTGTGCAAACATTTGTCTAACTGATTTTAAATTAAAAGGTTTCAAGAAGAAAGTCCGAGCACCCAAACAGATGGCTGCAGGCATGCTTGATCACTTGAAATAGCTAGTGAAGCTCAGCCTTGCTAGGGCAGGCACAGTGACTGTTTGGGTCTCCTGTGTTTCTATGGGATGCAGAGTTGCACAGTCCTTTCATCAGGGTCTCTACAAAGCCATTACACCAGAAGATATTCTCTGCCAACTTTACTTGCTAAGATGAGTGTAAGCAAAATTCTCCTTAACTACACAATACAAATGGTTCTTCCATCATCAAAAGCATGGTTTTGCTTTTTGTTAACTGTTCAGCAGGGGAGTTTTCCACTGAAACAGCAGTAGATCCCACATGTGATAGGATGGGGAAAACACAGAATGTATCCGAGCATGCTGCATGCAGATCACAAATGATTTAGACTTTAAAACATCTTGGACGACTGCTTGTGATACAAAAAAATCCTTCGTAACAATTGACACTATGCAATCTACATCTGAAATGATGAAGAATTCTGCTAATGGCCAAGAAACTGATATATGGCCAAAAAAGAAGAAGCCTGTACCACTCCCATACCATCTGTTGAGTAGTAGCATCAGGGAGTTAGGAAAACATCTGTCCAACTGTTCAACATGAAAGGAGTGCTTTAGGCCAGCCAATGGAGCCAGGCCAAAACTTTTAGACCTCACTGGAAGACCCAGACCCAACTAAGGGGTCAAAACCGGCCTCCCTACACAATCACTCTCTGGATGAACTGAAATGCCAATCACTCAGCTTCTCCTGTGCTTCATAAACTCCTCTGCATGCTTTCCTAAGCCACATTTCAGGTAATAATGATCTCAATTAATTTCCCTGCTTGCTTTCTCTGCTGGTACCCATTAGAACTGAAGTAAATCCTGAGAGGAAAATCTAGTTTTGAAGGTATTCAGGATGGAATACTGATGGAAAACATCAGGTTCCAGGGCTCCCAGTCTAGATCATCTGAATAACACTATATTTGGTAATAAAACCAAATTACTGTTTGCACAGGAATAGCCTCTGTGGTCACTGGCTGGTGAATAAAGTAAAGGAAAAGTAGCCAAAGGCTGGAAGAGTAAAGATGTCAAGAGAGTTTCTATAGCAATCTTCACAATCCTTATCACTTTCACATTGGAGAAAGTGGGATGTCATATGCAAGGTCAGAAATTCAGTCTGTGCTTGCCTTGTCTCATACACTTTCACAGCTCAGATCAGGAGGCTGCAAACAATTCCCTCTCCCTTCTGAACCAGACAATGAGTGTAAATAAGACGCTTTTCACTGAGCACAAATTTCATCTGCTTGCCAGAGTTTGCCTATCTTTAAGACTCTCCTCCATGTTTACTTATGTAATCAATGCTAAGATAAGCTTGTTTTTCTCTCATTTTCAGTATAAGTTAGTCTGCGCTTCTTCATATTCTTATATTATCAATTGATTAACATACTACAGGAAAGCAAAGAACATTGTCAGGACCGAATGGGTTTGCTATGAGCTGCTGTGGGTTCTGGTACAAGAGACCTCTAAGACTGTTGTTTGAGTCACCTGGGTATCTTTCACCCAAAGTGCCTCCCAGCAAGGGGAGCATTTGGAAGGCTTATGAAATAAACACAGGGGCTTTTTACTTCAGCACAGATGCACAGAGAATCAGTGAGCACTGAAATTCAGGAGCTCTGTGACACCATTCTCTAGCAACACTCTTCAATAATTCAGCATGAGACACAAATGCTAAGGGCCTGCTGCTGAACTGGGCAGTGCTGGCAGAGCTGTCCTGAAGTCAGTCTAACAGAGATTTGCCCAATGACTCAAAGATGCACCATCCCAAAACTGTAATTACAGCTTGACCCTTCTCTCCCAACCAAGACAACTGTGATCCCCTCAGACAAAAATTCAATATAGAAGTGTCACAGTTCCCAAGAGCTTGTCTTGATTCTGGGCCCATTTCATTCCTCCTGGTCAAACAAAGCCTCAGAAGACTGCATGAGAACTCCAACGGGCTCCTACAAAACTCCTGCAGGCTGAGAATGTCTCAAGACTTCAACAGGATACCACACAGCATTAAGATGTCAGAGGTATGTGCTCCATCAAGGAGAGGAGAAGTGCTGACAGCTGTGATTTTAATCTGGTTTCTCAGGGCTTCTGCTGCCCCTGCCATTGGGCCAGCAGGGCAAACAGAGACACCTCCAGGCACCCATCTATCTGGATCTGCAGACCGTGCACGAGCTGCGTGGCCTGGCCCCAGGACAGACCGTGTGTTCTGTCATTTCAGGTTAGGAACGCCTTGGGGTCCCTAACCCAAAGAGAAGCAGATATCATTGCACAGCTCCAAAGCAATCCAAAACACATCTTTTTTAGGAGTCAGAAAGGCCAAAGAACCTTTGCTCAAGCTGGCAGAGTCATGGTTTACCAAATCTACTCTCTGTATCAAGGGTAAACAACTATTCTTAAATGCTTGGATGTAGCCTGGAAAATCTCTAGAAATACCAGAGAAACCGGTATGTGTTTTAAATAAACAAAATAGCTGAACTATTTTCCCCTCAAAATGGAAAAAAAAATCTGTTGTATAGAAAGTTCTACTTTTTTTTCTGTTACCAAGTGGAAACACCTTCTTTTTACAGAATTTTGTCATTTCCAAGGGTCAACAACCTTGAGTTTCACTACCTCTAGCTGTCAAAACCTATCATTCAGATTGCATTTCCTACCTGAGAGTGTCTGGTTCATAAGGATCATTTTTAAAACTTTATGATAACCCCAGAAACTAGGTGTTGATATATCTTACATATCATCACATAATGAGTAAACTGACACAGAAACTGAGTGCCACATCTGTGTTAAACTACTAGTAAGTGTTAGACCAAAGAACAGAGCAAAAAATCTTCACTCCAAGGCATTCCTGAGTCTTGGAAAAACAAGATAGCCAATTAAAAATCTTCTAAGTACTACATATGAATTTCAATTAGTGTAAATTATCACTTGCTTGCCTACTATATAGTGGATTCTTTAAATATACATCGAGTTCAGTCATTTCCCGATAAGATCTGATGAGGAGAGGCCTCTAATGTGTAATGCAAGAACATACTGCAGTCCATCCATACACCAGTTTTATGTATTTTTTCCAACAGTTTTGTATGTACATCCACATCACAGCACAGACTTATTTTGTAAATTGAAAAAAATGTGATGAACAAACATGTGTAACATTAGGAAGAAGGACAAAGTTTGTTTGACTGCATGAGACTGACAATGGTGTTGATTTTCCATTGTTCTGTTCTATGGTTCATCACACTCCCCAAAAGACAGTGAATGGCTGTATGAAGAATTGGGGTTCCATGTGAATTAGTCATAAAACTCTCCTGACTCAGTGGTGTCTAATACTCAGTTTGAATGTGAGCTGATATGGAAGGGAAGGCCAAAACTTGGAATAGGGGAGTATTTTTCAAACCTTGTTTGTGACAGTGTTCACAGGGGTTTTCAGGTGAGAGACAAAAATGTTGACTCCATGTTCAGAAGGCTTGATTTATTATTTTATGATATACACTACACTAAAACTATACTAAAAAGAATAGAAGGAAAACTTTCATCTCAGAAGGCTAGCTAAGTGAAGAATAGAAAGGAATGAATAATAAAGGTTTGTGTCTCAGACAGAGAGTCCAAAATAACTGGGCTGTTATTTTGGCCATTGATTGTACACATCCAAGATGGGCCAATCACAGATGCACCTGTTGCATTCCACAGCAGCAGATAACCATTGTGTACATTTTGTTGCTGAAGCTTCTCAGCTTCTCAGCAGGAAAAATCCTCATGAAAGTATTTTCATTAAATTATGTCTGTGACACTTGTTCCTTTAGAGTGTTTATCTCTCTATGTGAATGATTTTTTTACCTTTAAGATTCAAAAGGGAAAAAAAAGTCACAAAAACACAATACATTGACTTTTTCATTATACCATTGTTGCATTGACTAAACATGCAAATTACCTCTGGCAAGGATAGCTAACCACTTTCTATTTTTCTAAGGTGGCAAACCAAATGGAAATCAATGACTTAAAGGAAGTTTTCAGAAGCTGTTGAGAGTTACTTAACAGCAAGTTCTACTAGGTTGCTTCTGAAAAAATTAAAAGAAATATTACCAAGTACATCACAAAATTCCTTGCAGCACCAAAGTACCTCTCCTCCTTTATCCCTTAAGTAACTGAACATCCTCTCTCAGATGACATAACCAAATAACAACCAAAACGTTGATAAATGGTGGCTCCAATAAAATACATCAGCTCCATCCTCAGGGAAGGCAGCATTTTTAGAATGACAGCTATTTCTAAAGAAATAAATTTATTTTTGAAATATACTGTGTATTAGACCAACATGAACACACTATCTAGATAGAAACATGGGTGATTTGTTGTAGAGGAGTTTTCAGAAATAACCAGCACCGTTTCATCCTCCCCCTCATTTTATATAAATAGCTACAGACATATTTTACATGCATTCACATACAGGGAGTGAGATTCTTAGCACTGTACAATGCCAGAAAGAACAGCAGCCTCCTGGTAACTCTAAACCATTCCATAGTATGTACCTATACAATAGGTATATCATTAAACACAGATTTAGCTAGAGAAGACCCCCACATTTCTGACATTCCAGCATAACTTTCCACAAAGGAGTTGAATGTGTTCCTCAACTGCACAGTGAGTTTTCACTCTTTTTATTCTGAGCTTTTCCAGTGAGTAGGCCAGGGACAGTCTATCTCAGGTTCACAGGACAGGCTGCTTTTCTGTGACTTACTTGAAAGCCCTGTCAGCAGATTCCTCATTCTGGACTCTTGAAACCTGAAGGTTAGTCCCTCCTACTCTCCCAGATGCAGCAGATACTCCTGGAAACCTTTTATAATCTTATTTAATAAGTCAGGTACTTTTCCACTATTGAAATGGGTTTAGATATTTTAATGGTGTCAAAAAACCCCAGCATGTGATCCCAGTGCTGAATTGGTACTTTTCCTTTGCCAAATCTCTGGTTTATACCAGAGACCAACATCACTTCAATCACCTGAGGAGAAATCTCATTTTTTCTTACAAGAGCTGTTTGCCTTCCGCTGGTGCTGGGATGATGCAAGTATGTCAGCAATTCAGTATTAGTTTTCTATCTGTCCCTAGTACTCTCCTGGCAACTCTCCTTTTCCTCAAGCAGAGCTAGCTAAGTGGCAAGCAGCTCTGAGGGTGGATCTCCACAACTACACAAAACACCACAGGAACAGGCTGTGTTTGGTGTGAACACAAGGTGAGCCTCGTGTACAACTGTGTGTAAGAGGATGTAGGAAGAGGGGACTTGATTGCTTTCACCTTAGTTTTCCTACCCCACCTTCTGTTTCTAACTAGCGCTCTTGTCCTATATATTTCTGCTGCTTTTCCTGTTGTCCTAAATATTTCTTCTGCTTTTCCAAGTGTTATGCTTGCTACTCTCTTTGAGAAATCGTACAGAGGGAAGGAAGAACAGATAAAATTGGTAAAATAGTTAAAATATTAAAATAAATATTAAACCTAGTAAAACACACTCAGTATGCAAAATGCAGTCATTGCATTAATGAAACATCTCTACTGGAACCATTCTGAGGTGGTCAGAGAAGCTGAAAGGATCTAATCTACAGTGGTTTATGGAGGGTGGGGGGAATGGGGAAAAATCTCAAAAGCAGCAGCACGAGAAACCAGCAGAGCATGGACTATCAATAGCTCTTTGTTCTGATCTTCATGTTTGACTTGGAGAATAACAAGCCTAGGGCTGAGGATACAACCAGCCAATTGTTGTTGTGGTGTGCTGTAATGTCCCATTTTGGCCTTCCAGGTCCCTTCCCCATGTGTGCCTATACCTCTCTCCCTTCCCCCTTGCCCCCATGCTGAGTGAGTCCTGTCGATCAGGCTTAACATTCCAGCAAGGCGTTGTGTGGTTGGTCAAGTTCAAAGGATGCCCCTCAGGCCGGGGGGTCATTGGCCTGACTGGGTGTCATCTTCCCCTGAGACCCTGCCCCTCTCACCTGGTTGGTGGCTCACCTGCACCTCCCCTCCCCCTGTCCCTGAGCTGAAAAAGGTGATCAGCCCATGCGGCCATCGTTCTGTTGGAGCAGTTGCTCATGTTCAGACCTCTGTAACCATGGAATAAACCTCTGGACATTAAACGCTCCAGCAGAATCCTCTCCTTTTTCTCTTCACCATCGCCTGAAGCTATTCCTCCTGAGGTAACGGGGTCCTAACAAGCCTGGACTTGTTCAGTGCCCAGCTGCAATCTCCAGCAAGCCAAGGTATCTCTGGGGTGATACACCACAGTTGCTGCCTTTGGCCCAGCAGCGAGGGTCAGACTGGCCCAGGCACATCCTAACTGGTAATATTGGGAGCCTTATTCCAATAAATTGTAAATTTAAATATGTTTGCTCTCTTTCATGCTTGCCAAAACCACTCAGTGGTTCCAGGTAGCTTTAGGTTTATGCAAGCTAAGACTAAAAAAAAAACAGCACTACTTCAGGACTCCCAGAAGAAATCTACTTAAGCAGCTTTTTTCTCCAGCTCTATACTTTTATTGAGGCTGATGAAAGTTTGGCATATACTTGAAGGATGTCTGACCACATTCAAGCCTCCAGAGATAGTGTTATACAACAGAGATCTCAGAAACAACTTTAAAGCTCTGGGCCTCAGTCACCAGAGATACTCCTCTAATATCCATAGAAATATGAACATGACTGAAGACTACAAAATTACAATCTTATCAGAAAAAAATGTAAATGTAAAAAATGTAATTTTAGTTGGCAGGGGGGGACAGAATACTTTAATACTGCAGTGTAAGTAACAAATCAAGCCTGGTTCCCCAAAGTCAGAAAGAATTTGGACCAAGGGAAGATTACAGAGTGAACTAAGTTTAGACTTAAGCAATATTAGTTTAAGTATCATAGAAAAATGGGATACGTGGACTACGATATAACTTAAACATGACATTTTTCAAACCGTCTTCTGCTTTATAACAGGACCAGCAAAATACAAGTAAAACTTGGGGGGCAGGGAGTATTGCGCTTATTTGCTTTTAAAGTAGTTTTTTCACTTTCTAAGATTATGTCTTAAGTATCTAGCCCCTACTCAGATTAAAAGTGATGGTTTTGAAACACAAACACTTGAGCAGAAATTTTTCTGCTTTGACATAAAACTGCACAAATACTCAAGCCAACTCTGCCCAGCACCTGACAGTGTTTGCACCTTCAGCCTGCTCAAGCCTACCAAGTCTGAGGTAGGAGCAACAGAGTTGGCCTGTTTCAATTTTACTCTTATCCCACCAATTTTATATTAATTAAGAATTCTGGTATAGGAATTCTTCTGTCTGCTTGACACCCCAGTTCTCAGCCCAGCAAAGCAGTGCAGGCCTGTTTTCATTATAACACAAATTAATAGACCAGACTCATACAGCAAGCTGGGATAGCAAAGACACCAAGATCTGCCAGTACTGTTACACGCTCATGAAACGCAGCATTCTGACATTTCAAATTGCTGCAGTATGATTTCTCAGAGATTTTCTGCCAGAGCACAGAAAGACAGAAACAAATCAGCAAGGTTGGAACCTACTGCCCCAAATCCCTTTGTTACAGCCATGAGGGTTGGGGGAAAAATTTTAAACAACAACAAACAAACAAACAAAAAACTGTACCACCCTAAACACAACTGCAAATTGCATTTCTGGGCACACTTCTAAGACTTGACTTTTGGCGCAACATTCAGTGTTTTTTAAAGGCTATTCTTATGAATTCAACGAGAGGTAGAAGCAGCACCATGTGTATAATTTGGATAAAAAGCAAACAAGTATGATAAAAGCAGTAATTCCATAAGAACTATCACAAATACTTTTTTTCCCACCAATTTAAAAAAAAGAAAATTGAGTCAGAAATTTTCCTAGTAGATTTTAGTGGATCATCAAAAGTCCATTCCTTCCTAGTGCTTTTGACCAGAAAGTATGATATGTTACAAAAATGCCACCTCAAGACAGCTTTAAATTCATAGATCAGACTAAGGACTCTCTCACAACTACTTCTGAATATTAAGGAGATGCAATAAGGCTCAGATTCCCATGTGGCAACTTTATGCAACCAAGAACAATGACAAATATATGGAATTAAATAGTACTCCGCTTCAGTTGAAGCCATCTTCTAGAAAGCACTGACAAACACAAGGTGACTGTGACATCCAAAGCTCTTGTTACATTCAGTTCCAAAAGGGACTTCTTTAAGTGGACAAGCTTCAGCTAATACAGAATTAACAAGAGTATCAGGAAGAGAAGCTTGAAGTAAAAGGGATTCAAGCTTAATTTGCATCCAAAACATAGAGTGAAGTCAGGAAACAAGAAATACCAGAAAAATCAGACCTTACCACAGCAAGAGACAAGAAATAAAATTACAGCAAACGCAAAGCTTTGAAGAAATGAGTGGATTGAAATTATCAAAAGTAAGGCTAAGTCTTCAATTTTATATGTCACTTAAAGGATAGTTGTTTCCTGCCACTAGAAATCTACAAACTCCCTGTTCCATCAATCTGGGGTTCGTTGAGAGAGAAAATAAATTTCTATCACTGCCAGGAAAGTTTGGATGCCAGTGAAAAGGCTCCTATCCAAGTACACACCAGATAGTTTTTAAACATTAAAATACATGGCCTTTGTTCCTGACCACCAGAAGATCAAAATAATCCATCATGAATTTCAAATGCTGCTCTACTTTTTCAATTCTAATTACTTTCCCCGATACTTGATTTCCAGCTTTCTGTATGTAAAAAATGACAGCACAATAACACATTTTGCTTTGGATTACTGTTTCCATACAGTCCACAGCAAATGTTAGAGTATACAACTCTCATTTGAACAGTCATTTGGCAAGAGGTAATATTTGCTAATGGATGCCCTTCTTTCCCTAACAAGACTAGAGTGCATCTAGTCTTCTGCATCCAATTACGCATGACATTTGTCAACACAGGGTAGCAGTTCAAAACTCAAGTCCATAATTAGCTTCTTCTCTTACATCTCAAAGACATTAAATCTCATGTTAGATATGCACCAAAAATGGAACCATTGCTTCAACCAATACACAACTAGGCTAACACTAGGCTGTTCCACAGGTGTCGATATTTCAGAACTCAAAAAACAATTCTGTACTTCAGCTGACAGAGCAAACATTCCTGAGCTGTATTTTATGCAAACAGTATACACACATAAGGAATTACTTTTACTGTCAGCTTGCCTTTCTTCTGGCTTTTTATCTTATAAGGAAAGCTGAAGATTCTATTCTAAATAAAGACATGCATAGATTTGTGGCAGTCTGCTAAAAATCAGATTGACACAGGCAATGTGCACAATTTAATCTGTGGAGAAGCATTTTGCCAGAAAAGTCTCCTTCTTCTTTGATCAACTGCTGCAGGTGATGAATGCTTCAGCACTGCCTAATGCAGTGAGAAGCAGACTCAGAGAGCGTTTGTTGCGTAGCCAAGCAGAACCAGCTCAAGGCTGGTCGTCTGTATACACTGAGCCAGGGTGGATGCCAAGGGATGAGACACCAGGGACAAGATTTCACCATGCTCTCACCATGGTGAAAGACAAAAATCTGGGATGAAGAGCTGTGGGACACAAAGCCCCAGCTGAATTGCCTGTGGGTGGCCAAGGCTGTGGTGTGAGGCGGGGCCAGCCACAGCTCCCTGGGGCTCACACATCTCTGGCAGGGCCTTGGCACAGGCCAGGCTAGCAGCTCTACCACTGCCCACAGCAGCCTCCACCTCTTTTATACCAATAAAAAATCTGGCACTGCAGATATGGTTAGATGACAAAGCAGAAGGAGTTCTGTGCAGCTTTGAGGCCATCCATTTCCCTGTGTTCTATTTCCCAGTGTTCTAGTGCCATTTACGTGGTGGTCCTGCTGCACCTTGTCTACGCCTCCAAATCCAGCAGGAGAAAGATCATATAAGCCACAATTACCCAAGAAGGGAGTCAGAAGTGTGTAACACTGCAGCTATTCCTTCCCAACAAAGCATTTTCTCTTAACTGGCAAGAAACAAACACTAAACAGCACAGTACAACTTAGTGATAGTTAAAAATCACCTGAAGATGTGAAAAAACCCTTTATTCACAACTATTAAGCCATGAAAACAAAAACCCCCTTTCACACTTACTCTTCTGGTTTGATATAAAACAATTACTTTTGTTTCATGCCAATTTAAAACACAATTGCATTTTATATATTTTTTATTCATAAACAAGGAATAGACAAAAGCATCTTAAGAAAAAGACAAATGAAAATCCTTGCCTCCCTTCAAAATACTGATTAAACCTTATATTTTTCAGGTTGTTTTTACTCAAAGGAAATACAGGTTCTTATTTAAGGAGAGTATTTTCCTGTGGAAATTTTCTGGAAAATCACTGTTGCCTGTCACAGAATGAGACAGAGGATTTTGCAGCTCTTAATTCACCCTGTACAGAACTAACATAATGCACACCCATGCTTTACCCAAATCCTTCTCGTCTACACAAAATTCCTGTCTGTCCTATTTGTGTTCCCACACTGCTCAGCATCTTCCCCATGGTACCAACATTTATGCTGCTTTATGATCCCATCTTTTTACTCTCACCACACCCACAGGCTGGCTCCTCTCTTTGCCATAAAGTACCTCCATCTTCACTGATTCATAAGTCAAAATTCACTCCCAGCAAGAATGAGGAGAAGGAAGGCAGGGGTAGGTGTGGAGGAGCTTTATCGTGGCAAGGAGACTTTGATCCTTTCACTTTTTCAGTGTGTAGCTCCCCAGTGGAAGCAGCTGGTTATCTTTACACATTAAGTGGAAGAACACAAAGAAATTCTTAATAAGGTCTGTCTGAAACAGAGTCAAGACAAATCTCTTTTCCTGTTATTGTTTATGGCTTGTCTTGGAAGCCACAACTGCAATCTGGGTCCCTGCTGTCCTTGGCACCAAGGGAAAGACAATTTGTGCACCATATGTTCTACAATCTACAGAGGCAAGACAAACAGCAAGGGAATGCATTGCTCATCCCATTTTATGGGTGGCTTAAAGCCAAGGAGTGACTTGCTGAGGCTGACAGTCCAAGGGATTCAATGCAGCTCTCCTGGTTATCAGCTCAGCTCCTAAATTACACTCTCTCCTCATTCAGAGCCTTCCTAGCAGAACAAAGGAATTTATGCCTCAAAGAGCAATTTTATCCTGGCTAGGAGATGGATGATAGCTTAAAAATAGTGTTACATCACAGCATAGGTAGAAAAACAATCTTCTCATCATGAAACTGCAGAATATTTCTTTCAGAGTTCCTGATGAACTTATATATTTCCTAGTGAAAGAGAGAAGGTTTTCTAAATATTAGTAGAACTGATTAGTAGTACATTAGTACTCCTCCATGTTATCCAGACGGAATTCCAGTTCAGAATTCCAGGTTCAAGAGGATGGGAAAGGTCCTAAAAGCTTCCTAGCTGGACCTGTAATTATAGAAAAAAAACAAATCCAGGTTCTCAACTGGACCTTGTATAAAAAGAATATCAGTTATGGCAATACAAGTCAAGGTTATCAGCCTTAGCAACTAAACATTCCCTGCCTTAGTTGTATCTGAAGCTGCATCTGAAGATTACCCTTTTTCCATTGCACCTGTACATGACTTTCTGATTAGACTGCTCATTATATTGCAAGACCTGCTGGGGCTTTTACCCTTCTCTTGGGAGAATAAGTACTTATTCTCCCAAGAATAGCAGTCTTCAAGACAGGCAATAATATTTGCAAAATCTACAATGCACTTCGATTAAAATACATTACTTTATTTAGTCCTCAGAAAACAGAATTATTCTGGCTTGAAATCTGCAAAATTAAAGATCCAAGGTTTTCATTTTGAAAGGATAATTTGACAGAATCACCTTCTAAACAGAAGCAATTCATTTATTTAATTTTTAAAAATATGTATGCATCAAAATAAGCTATTCTTTGAAGTTCTATTCATCCCAAACAACACCACTTTGGTAAGAGCCAAGCAACACTTTGGATGCATTTTTTGTGTGCATATGTACATACATAGCTATTAAACTGATCTTCACTAAAAGCCTACAGGACCAATCACTTCTAAGGACAAAAAAGGAGTACTCAAAACAAAACATTATCTAAATAAAAAGGTGCATGACTCTTAAATTTTCTCATCATTAACTGCTTACAAGTAAGCCACATTTTCACATGTTAGAAAGGAAGTAGGAAGCCTCAAAAAATTTAAAAGTTACTGGCAGGTATATTATGTCTATTCTCATGTGAGTCTCTTTCTGAAGGTAGGAAGAAAAATTAAGCTAAACTATCAGCAAGCCAAGTCACAATAATTTGTGTCCTTTTAATTTAGCAGGAACAAAGAGATCAAGGACAGATAAGTTGGACAGCCTTGCGAGGTACAGGTTGGGAGATTTTAATGCTTTTTCAAATGTAACAGCTTTCAATGAAGCTATAATTGCTAGCACTTTTGCTGGAAAAATTGAATACGGGAACCCATCTGGACGCGTTGACTGAATCCTGTGCCTTACCCATTGCCAGTGAAATTCAGAACAATTTTGCTATTAATGTTCTCTGTGGACTGAATCAGACCTAAGTCTTTCAGAATTGCCTCTTTGAAGGTGAACCTGAAGGGATATTTTCAGCTTGGCTTAAGTATAACAGGCATAAGTCTTACAAAACTGAGCACTGACTCTAGAAATCCATCTTTAAGCTCCCTCACCAAATATTTGTACATTTTCATGAATTAAAGTGAAAGCTGTTTGGAGAAAGGAGTAGGTGTGGAAATTGCTTTAAGATTCCTGAGCACTAACCAGAGAGCTGAAGCATGTGTGACACTGATGAGACAGAACAAGCAGCCTGTAGTGTGCAGGAGCCCTGGCCACATTGGGATCCCCATGATATAAGCAAAACAACTACATACCCCTGAGTTCCTCTGTTTAAGAGGAGACAGATGGTGAAACAGACCTCTCACAAACCTTTCAGATTACAAAGACATATGAGGTCCTTTCCTAATCTTTCAGTCCAATGGACAGAAGTGCTTTCCCAGAAAGGAAGACTGTGAAAGACAGCACCTGCAAATAGTGAAGAAAGTTGTGGGGCTTGCTTCATCCACTTTTTGACACCTACAATGAAGATGCCTCCATCAGAGATGAGAGACAACTTAGGATCCCTTCATAGTCCAGGACAGGGAAAACAAGCACTTTTATCATGCCATTCAGATGCCTATCTGTTTAGAGATTTATTTTAGAAAAAGAGAAAATGAACTGCTGATGTGTTGATTGTTCTCTCTTGTATATAGAGTCCAAGTGACTTGCTCAGACGGCAAGCACCCCACAGTTGGTCCATGTCAGAGCAACTGTGCTTAAAAGCAGCATACTGGGTATAGAAGAAGCATGTGCAGTAAAGCCTTTTGTGTTTTGTTTCTAATAAGAGGGACTGTAAAGTACTGTCAAGATAACTACTGTCGCCCATCTTGTGGCAGGATTGCATTTAAAAATGTCCCACCCATCTTATCACACTACATTTTGAAACTGGTGAAGGTTGAAAAACAGTACCACTGCTCTACAGGATCCCAAAAAACCTACAGCTGGGATTACTGCAAGTCACCTAAACCACGTGTCAGAAGTCCTCACTTCTTAGTTCATGGTTTTAACATCCACATCATGTTATCTCTGCTTTCCAAAGTGCTTAAGATACATGAAAGATATAAACCCATCACAGCAGTCAGGAGCTTGTTTATTTATAGATTAGGTGCTTGGGATTGATTCTTCCCAACTGTAGTTTACGTCTATTTTTAGTACTCCTGAAGAGCTTTGTTATTCATCTGCATAAACTGCCATTGACATGTGACATCTGCTTTGGAGTCAACTCAACTTTTAACTGTTTCAGCAAATGAAAATGAAAGAAATTTCTAGACTTGGAAGATCCTGTGAGGTGATAACCCAGGTCTGGATCAGATTTTCAGCAACATTCAGCTGAGTATCATGGCTAGATGTTTCTAAGCTAGTCTTTGTCCATACTGTACATGTTGGTTATAGAATGTTCCTTAAGGACAAATTTTAATTGTGTTTTATTACAGGCTGTTCAGTGTAAGAGGGTAAATCCCATTTAATTTTGGAGGTATTCTCAGGAATTCTTCAAATTGAGGCTTTCAAAGAAATAGCTTTTTACCAAAAGCAGAAGGTTTCCAGCACACACTTCCTAAAAGAAAGTAAATACCTTCTATAACTATTCTTATACTGAATCTATGATCCATACTTATTCTTCACTTCTGGTTACTGAAGTCAATTGATTCAAATACAGCAAATCTTCCTGTGACCCTCGGTAATATTCTGTGAAGTCATTAGTTTGAATTTAAATAGGCTTGAAACACCAAACAAACACAGCTGAGTATTCACAGTGATAGCACAAAACAGGTACAAAATCACATTGTTTATAGTGTGCCTAAGATACGTCAAAATGCCTCTGACAAGACTGAAAATGGAAAAACCTGTTACAAGACTTACTCTTTTAAGATAGCACAAAATTGAGACAATTCATTGTGGACCTAAATGGGGCTTAATGAATATTGTGAATTATCTGCCTTTCCTTTACCTTCTCACAGTGCAGAATATATTACCATAAACAGAAATATTCTTAGAGAACCACTTCCCTTTCCAGTGGGAATGCACCAATAGGAAAGTCAAAATACACCTTACAGTTAAGTACTTCCAAGATGCAGTCAGATGAACAGACAATTATCTTAATAATATTCTAGCTGGTCAAAATTCAACTCAGGCCATTTCCAGCAAAGCTCTAAAAGCTTGCTGCTAGTCCTAAAACCATTGTGTATTCATTCCACTAATTCTTTATTCCATTCCTGTTCCACACCAAAAAAGAAGTGCATACAAGTGACAGCACAATTGGTCCTCAATTTATCCTCTTTCACTCAGATGCAGCCTGGGAATGGGTTTTCTAGCCCTTCTCTTTTGCTGGTCTCCAGCTTCATGAGCAGAATCTGGGGAGTAAGAGAAGAAGGGTTTTTCCTCATAAGAACAAACCACAGTTTTCTATCCAGTCTTAGCCTTAAGAAGATGGCAATGCTTTATGTGACAAAGAAACACAATCCATTTCTATCTCAAGTCAGGAAATAGCCTCCATCAATTATGATGTAATAGTGCATCTAGTTCATGTCATTCTCTTTGGCTTTCCATTCTGGTTTGACTTCTTTCCTTCAACTTCTGTGCTGACAGACTTTCATTCATTTGGTTTTATAACAAATAGATGGAAAAGAAGTGACTGATCATGGACACAAAATTGCCTTTGCCAAAAGCTAAATTCAAAATCAGAGCAAACAAGGCTTGCATCTGCTCCCTGGCCTTCTATGCCAACAATAATAACCACTTACAATACAATTATAATTTTATATAACTAGCTATACCTGAAACAGAAGCAGAAGTTATCAGTTCCTCATCATAAAGAAATCAGTAAAACAGAAAGCTCTCTGGTAAGTCTGGTAAATTTTGTTTCAACTTCACTTCAAATCACTCCTTCATCCTCCAAACCTGGCATGGTGCTCTAGCAATAAGGGCTTGCAAGTGCCTATACTAATATATCAATATCACACTGAAATCCTGCTTTCACACAATTTAAGTTAGCAACTGAGCTGTCACACATTCTCTCTGTGTGCTTCTATGCCATACTCATGCAAAACTCTCACACATTCCTCCATATAATCATCCTTTGAAAACTTTTTTGCTGTTTTGAAAAGTTCTGTGTGCAACACCAGGTAAAAGCTGAGGTAAAAGCTGTCACAGAGCTACGTGGAACCAGAAGCTGAAAAATTAGGGAGGAAGAAAGCCGCAGGTGCAGACAAGGGTTGTCATGACAGTCACCACTCAGAAGCTGGCAGTATCATAAAAGCTGTCCTTGAACAGGACACCTGAGTTTAGCTCACCACCATGGAGTGTCAATACCTCTCTCAGTGCAAAGCCATTTCTTTTAGTTGAGCTATCAGCCTGAAATTAGAAGAATTTCAGCTTACAAGCTGGCTTTCACAGGTTGTGTTTTGGAGGCCTGCAACATGGTAAATATCACAGAACACCAGGCAGCACAGATGTCTGGGAATACATTGCAGGTAAACATGTATGACTACAGCCTTGTAAGAACAAGCCATTCCTTGGCAAGCTACTGGATTTAACCTGAACAGGCACAGATTACTTGTTTATTTTCAACTAAAAAAAAAACCTTACAGGCATCTTAACTTATGCTTAGACCTTCCTCCATAAAGAAATGGAAACAAACATTGCTATTACCATCAATTAAATTTGCTGCTTACCTTTTAGCCCACAGTTTCAGGGATAGAATGACCTCAGGTAGCACTTAAAGGCTGTTGGCACTAGACTTGGCTTTTGAACTGCACTCTGGATATGACATAATTAACTTTAAAACTGATGTCTCTAAACAAGGAGGTAAATCACAGTGACAGATCATTGTCCAAATTCAGTGAGATGTAGCTGACCTAGAGGAAGAACATAGCCCTACCCACTATAGCACACAAAGAATATCTGCAAGATAGAAGAATCAGAAGGGTTTTACCCAGAAAGTTTGAGTTCTCTGCAGTCCATCCCAGGATTCAGAAACTGGGACTAGTTAAACATTCAAACACTGTCTGAATGACTTGCTCTCTAATGCTCACAACCACCAGGTAAGAGACATAGTAGCCTCTTGAAAGTTGAGCTGTAAGCTCTGGAAACCCCACACTCTAGAGACTATGCTCTACAGCTCAAATACGGAGGAAAGAGGGTGTATGGTTTGGGGTCAGTGTATTTAATCTCTCCATGATCCTTCACCAGAAAGGCCTTCCCCCAAGGCAACCACTTAAAAACTCCAGACACTAATGAGAGGGAAGGAAACCAAACCCATAGGAACATTCTTAACTTTAACCATTCAGATGGCCACCCATAGCTACAGATAAATCTTTTGAACCCACAGGTTATTTATAACTTCAAAAAAGCCCTATGACACCACTCTTTTCCCAACATTTTCCCCTCCTGTGCAAGCCAAAGAATCATTAAGCACACAGAGCTGTCACCAGCAAAGCCCACTCCTTCCTTCACTAACACCAGACTCACGAACCTCCTTGCACACAAACCCTTTCCTACCACTGCACTTCACACAGATGTTTCCCCACACACCCTATCCCTCCCCTCTGCTAACATTTCCCCTCCAAGTAAGCAGCATCACACACATATTTTCCCCCACCTTACCACGTGTTTCACACCATGAAAAGACATTATTTCCTGGCCACAAGACCACTGTTCTCTTTAGCAAGCCATACTTTCACTTGTGAGACTCAAAACTTCCTGGGACTGCCACTTCTGTTACAAGAACACATTTCTGTGAGCATTAGTGGCCAGTGCACATGGATCTGCCCTTGGGTTCTATCTCTATGATGCCAGGAGAGTTGGTCATAGGCTGAGTGAACTGTAGAGATAACGACACATTTCAGAAACTAAAATCCTCTGCTGATGAGCAGAAAAAGAACAAGGCATAAGCAGCAAGATATTCAGACCTGACACATTACTTGGTGGAATAATTTCATAAATGAAATAATTTATCTTTGAAAAGATGAGCTCCAAAAAAGGGAGCAGTAACCAAGGTTCTTCCACCACCATATCAGTGGTGCCCTACATCACTGATATGCCTGTGCCTGTCACTGCTCTGAGGACTTCACAACCTGTGGCAGGATGACTCCTTGCACTTCACAAATGGGAACGATAAACACAAAATAATCAGGACTGGCTCTGTGCTGGGGTCTGTAATGAAGGCAAACCTTTACACTGGCCACAGCAGCTCACCCCAAAGGTCTGCAGTGGATGCCTATGTATCAAGCCAGCCTTTTCTTTCCCCTATGAGGCAAAGGGTATAAGGAAGGGGGAAAAAATTAATTCACTTGGTCATAGGACACTAGGACAGCTTGTACAAGGCCCGAACAACGTGAGTTGTACAAAGAGAAAAAGGAAATTAAATCTAGAAAGCAGTGTCTTCAAATTTACTAGATAAGCCAGAGCCCCGTGGCAGGGCTAGGAAGACAGGTAATGCTGAAAGCAGTCAAGTTTCTACCACATCTGCTCAGTCCAGTACTGAAGTACAGCACAGTGCTGGGCTGTATCAACACACAATAGCAAACTGGGGAGCCTACTGACTCAGAGGCAATGATGTGTACTTGCAATACACTGCCCGATTAGAGCCCATCCATCTTTAAACTTCCAAGACTCTAAGCAGAAAACACATGGTTAATGTATGTTTAACTCCTTTCTATGCTCAGAGGCACAGCTGTGGCTCTTTACCTCCACTCCCATGGGTTAACCACACAGGCAGCAGTAAATAGCAGTTTGGTGCAAGTGCAGAGCACAGACTGCAAATCAGTAAAGGTTGGTACTATTATGTTTTCAAAGAATTAAATGTTTTTTTCAAAACCAGCAGCCACTCAGAATTCAATTGCTTTGAGGGAGTCACTAAGGACTAGGCACTGCTTGCAGCAGGGACAGCTTTGAATGCAGTGCTGAGTATCCTGTACCCAGTGACTGTCATATGAATGCTTGAGAAAATAGCCAGAGCCTACCTCACTCTACAGTGGCAAGACAACAGCTATTCCTCCCTAGAGGAACAAAACCCCTTCGTGGCAGTAGCAGATTCCAAAGCCCATGCTTTATTACAGAAAAATAGCCAATAGCTGCATGACAAAGATTTATTGCTTCCCTATACAAACACTATTCAGGCTTCCTTCTCATCCTTCAACTGTATTTTGGAAGAGTCACTCATGAGAACAGTTTTGAATACCTTTTCACCTTTTACTCTACAATTGCTTGCCATGACAAAAATTTTTAAGACAGGGAAGGAGGCAGCTCTTAAGAAGCAGGATTCAAGGCCTTAGCTGGCAAAAACTGATTAGCTTCCAATTCCATTTTTCATAAGCTAAGGATCTAGTCAGTCTTTGATTTGTTTCCTCAACAAGTGATGGTCTAGGCTCAGGGAACATACCATGCAGCTGCTTTTGAGAAGGCATGCTGTGTGCCAATTAAAGGGATTAATGCACATAAAAAGACTGGGGAAACAAGTTTCTTCTGCTTTCCTTCTTCAAAGAAAATAACTAAATAACATGTAAATACATCAGACTAGTGTCTCAGGAACTGGATGGATAGAAGGTCTGTACGACACAGCACAGGCATTAGTGGTATCACTCAATGAAAATGCTCACTAGCCAATAAATCCCACTGCCTCCTTTGGGAACAGGCTGGCGTGAGACTTTTTTTGCACAATATTACCCTGGAATGTTTTGCACAAACCTTGAGGTAAAGCCATCTGAGTACCCAGCCAGACAACTGGATGCAGGCAAAGCTTTGAAGAAATGACATAAGGTGTCTCAAATTCCCAACCAGCACAAGTTTGCACAGCACTGGTACCGCCAGGCTGAAAGCAAAAGACCTGACATATTCACCTGGGTACTCTGCAGGAACAGACCTCAGATCTGTGACAGGAAATGTTTGAGCCTCGAAGGGCCCTTGTGAAATGACTGGCTTCAGTTTGATGTCTGGGGGTCTACAATGAAAATTTGTCACACTGCAATCCCCATTATACATCAGGAGCAGCACAAGGACTGGCCATGCCCAGGCATCATGTGTGCTCCCTGGAAATTTAGTTTGGTTCTTCCTGTACTGCTATAGCCTGCAAGGAGGAGAATAATACCATTAGATTGGCAGAACAACACTTTTCCCAGCATAATAATGCTTGCAAAAAAACAACCAAACAAATCCAGACTGGCAAATTGAGCAAAAAATAGAAACTCAAGTTGTGCCATCTGGTGCAATAATGGCTCTAAATTACATGGCTACAGGAAAAAGCATTTGGATTGTAACCTGGCACTGAAAAGGCAAATCGGGAGTAAAGTATGTAAAGCATAGTGTCATTTGATCACTTTATGAAAAGGCAATATAGTCTATCTCGTGCATTTAAAAAAGAAGAACTACATTTTAAAAGTGTTTCTATTTCCTACTTTTATGTGTTTAAACCACTCATGGTAAATATTAAGAACATTATGCAACATCTAAATGTAGTTCCTGCCCTTGGTTCACCTTGTATTCCTTGATACATCCTTACACTCCACACCTTTAGAGATAAAAATGTTTTTCATATGCTCTTCTGTGCCTTACTCCTGAGAAAACAACCTGGTAGCCAAAAGTCTGCTCTTGTCAGAAATGCAGAGTCTTCTAGACTCTTTTAAAAGTTCACCTCTTGCATGTGAGTTTTTAGACTTCTGAAGCAATGTCCTGATGAATGAAATGTTGTCCAACTCAGCACAAAATTTCATAGATCTAGCATTTAATGAGAAGACAGTACATTTCTTTAGAGGAGGGATGACCAAATATTTGAGAGCTAACTGATGTAACAGAGCACTGTACTATGTATTACTGTAATTTTGAGACAGAAATATAACTCTTCCTGGTTGGATCAGACCTGAGTCCATTCTGGTGTATTGTCTCACTGGCAGCAGCCAGTACTAATGCTTCAAAGAAAAAATATTTTAAAAAAGTCTTTGAGAAACAATACCCATGTCCTTAATGCTTCTTCCATGCCCCAAAGAGGAGTTAGCTTGTGCTTCTGAAGAATTCAGATGGAACAGCCTTTTAAGTATTTCTCATATCATTTAATCTGGGGTGCTTTTAATATCCATGCAAGCAGATAATTCTTTTTGACCCACTGAGCTCTGGTTCTCAGCAGGAGGCAATCACAGCATCAATTTTGCACCGTGTGCTCGCCATTAACTTTTAAATCAGAATATCCATGTATTAGAGTTCCCTGTGTGTTACTGTATTAGTTTTCCAAACACACAAGCAGCTCAGTTCCCTTTTAAAACTGTGGCTCTGTATTTCATTAAGCTATCTGTGATAGCATCTACCCAAATATTCTGCCTTCACAGCAGATTGCAAATTCAGAGCCCAGGCAAGTAAGGAGAAACTTGGATTACTTTTGCCAATGGGCGTTATTGTACCTTTATCCATGTCAAATTTCTCCTCTCACTGCACTGCCAAGATGTTTAATTCCTGCTGGAGCATCTAACAAAGCTCAACAGCTTTCACCAAC
Source organism: Melospiza georgiana (assembly GCF_028018845.1). Classification (NCBI taxonomy): domain Eukaryota; kingdom Metazoa; phylum Chordata; class Aves; order Passeriformes; family Passerellidae; genus Melospiza; species Melospiza georgiana. The sequence goes on from NC_080431.1 coordinate 86,757,922, forward strand.
TGAAACAAATTATTGTGATAGGCTAAATTCCCTAGCTTGCTCTGTTGTTCCTTCTCCATGCTGCTAATGGGGATAGAGAGGACCCCTGGCTAGACCCACATTGCTCTGCTGATCAGATCCTACACACACACTTGACTTAGCTTCATGTTGAAGACTATTCAAGCTGCTAGCTTCAAGTATGTCATGTGAAGCAGAAGGATACAAAAGGGGGAAAAATGAAAGATTAGAAGTGTACCTTGTTTTGTATCCTGCTGGCTTTGCTGTGGAGAGCTGCAAGCCCAGTGGGTGACTAACTAGAATAACTGGATTGAAAGGAATTAACAGGAATTGATACCCACAAATACATTAATGCATTTGGGGTTGCAGGTATCCAAATGATGTGGCTCTGAATTAGGTGGTTATTTCTCTGCAATTCTCCATCCATTTCCAGAGAGATGAAACTAAATACCACCTTAGTGCAAAGCTGTCATAACATGATTCTGGATGAGGCTTTTCTTGCCAGCTATCTCATGTCTGAAAAGAGGCATCTCAAGAGACAACAAATGGAAAATGCCTCAGGAAGCCATGATTTTCCCAAACATCCTATTTTTTTTGCCATGATAGGAGCAAGTTCAACAACACAGCGATCTGAGCTATCAGTGCTCGTATTTAGACCAAGAAAAAACAACCTGTGGTAAACTTGCTTGATTAAATAAGCCACTCAACAGAAGTGGCCTGGAGTCACTTTTCTCCCCTTCTACCCAGTCCTTTATTATCCTCTTCTGGATTCTTTCTCAATTCAGTGTCACAGAGCAGCGGTCCAAGAGCACTTCTGTGTCTTTGGCCCAACTCTGATTTTACAATCCACTGCATACCTTACAATTCACAGAGCCTTTTCCCTTGAGGATTACTTTAATTTCTCCTGGATAACTACATATGCTTGTATAAAAATGCTCCACCCTATATGGAACCTATACATACAGCCAAGAGTGGGAGCCGACTTTCTGTTGCTCAGCATACCTCAGTTTTCCCATTTGTTTCCCAGGTGAGTGGTGCTGTGGTCACAGATTTGAAACAGAACTTCTTCAGAGAGGCTGTGAAAACAACCAGATCACTCTTCTCATGTGAAGCTTACCTCTGACAAAGCCCCCAAGCTCAGGAAGCCCTAACCAGTCAGTACTAGTCACCAGGAAGTAAAGCCTTTTTCTAGATCTGATTAGCAAGCTATTTTTGTTACAGTCCTATCGTCATGTAGGGTACGGCAGCTTCATTTTGGCACTGCCCCTTATTTCATCCATAAGATCTGTTGTTTTCCTGCATTGAAGGATGCCTTGTTCTTTCTTCAGCTCATCCATTTATCATGACAAAGAAGCCAGAAAGAGCTTAAGCAAGCTTGCTTAAGCAAGAAAGAGCTCCAGAGTTCTGTAGAGTTGTTTTCCTGAACAAATAGAATCAAGCCATAGATTGGGTTAGTTTTGTGGTTCTTGTGGCTTATCCCCAAGGGTAACCAAGACTACCCCACCTTACATCCCCCCATGATATTTAACACTAATTCCAGAAGTCCACCCACAGAGAAAAGCTGTTCAGCACTGTGGTCCTACTACATCATGCTTGCCAGAGACGTCAATCTCTCAGCACCGGGGTGCCAGCTGGTACTCCTCTCACCCAATGCCCAAAGCCATAAAGAAGCTTTTCAAAATATGCACACAGCCTTCAGTTATCCTGTCACACAGGTTAAGGCCCAGCACAGCGGCTGAGGGCAGACTTATCCTGACCACCAACCAAAGTAGTCAATTGCCCCTTTTTTCACCTTACACTCAAAGAAGAGTTCCACTCCATTATTCTGCCAGAAATTATCATCCCTACCCTCATATCAGCTATTTTTTCCACTCTATTTTAAATAAACAGAGATAATCAGTAGGGATATTACTTGCTTTGGTGGTATTCAAAAATCAATTCATTGCTATCTCTCAAGTCTTTTACTCTCCAAAATAATTGAAAATAATGTAGGGATTGCTGTTATAGACAGCGAGAATCAAAAGCATGACAAATTTAACAGATACCTCTTACTGTGCTTGAAGTTGCCTGTTAAGCAGCACAGATGCAGTAACTCAGGCTGCTTCCACACCTTTTGCTTTCATAGAACACTCTACAGACATCAAGTCTCTGTGAGAATAACAGGTACAAAGCACAGAACGAGCCCAGAAAGGCAAAACTAGATGGCCAGTGTTAAAGAGGGGAGGTGGCAGAGATGTTTTCTTTTGTTCTAAGTAGGAAGGGATAGGAGACAGATATTGTGACGCCTTTCATCACAAAACAACACAAAGGACGAGGCACTGCCTGGGCAGTGGGAGACGGATAAAGTCAAGCGCAGTGGAAACCACAAGTGTGATGCAACCACGGGAGCAGGTGTCAAGAAAGGGACAATCCAGTCCTGTGGCTGTGCATTTTTATCGGCATAAGGCAAAGGCAGAAGCTGTTGCTCGGGGGTTTTCTAACTATTCCATACTCCTGACACTGAGGCTGGCAGCCCTGCTGCTGGGTTACACCTGATTTCAGCTCGGTGTGTTCCATGGACGGACACTCTGGCACAGGGCACAGCCCCGGCCCAGTGGGGAAGAGAGAGCTCCCACTCAGTGTGCGTGCTAAACCCGCCTCAAAAATACGTTTCCCCAGATTTCCAAGGGGGAAATCACTCAGCGAGGAACGGTACTTATTCCTGCACAAGGTACTTTCTTTGAGAGGGGAGGAGTCTGAATGCCTCTGAACAGAGACAGGTCTTCAGGGGCCAAAATCAGCTCCTCAATGCTGCCCCATCAAACAGGGGCCAAGGAAGCAGCTCTTTGCTGAACACATCTGTGCCACTGCTGGGGTCTGGAACAGGCTTTGGATGTCCTGCACCACACTCCTGAGCATTTTTAATGTGGAAAAGGGCTGGAAACATCAGCACAGGCAGGGAAAAAAAAAAAAAAAAGCACAGGGAAAATAAATTTAAGAATCACTCTGTAGTCACTGGAAAGTCGATAGGGGAGCAAAGCTCTGCTTTTCCTCTGTGATATCCTCTAATTAACCAAAAGGAGACACAGAACAACAAAGAGAAAGAAATTACTTCCATTCTGCTTTGGTCATCAGTTGAATTAAAAATCAACTATGTTCCCTCCAGCAGCCAAATCTTTCTTATAGGCTGTGACATAAGAAGGGGGGGGGGGAAAAGGCACATAAAACAAATTAAGTGTGTAGTACAACAATTCAGAAAAAATGCCAGCTATTCTTGACTTCTGAACCTTTGATCAGATTTTAAATTTGCTTTGACTTTTATTTTTTACTAGTTGCTAAAGAGACTGTAAAGAAATACAGAGACATGTAAAGCTAGAAGCTGTGAGGTCAGCTTTAAGGGTCTGAAAAAGCAGCCAGACTTGAATGCTGAGTAAATGTCTTTGACATCCCATGACAAATATCTGTCTCAATGGGCTGCCAGAAAATTCTATCAGCAGTGCTCAAAATATTCCAGTAAATATTTAGCTGTTATTTTGCTTTGCCTTGGGACTGAGACGGAACAGAATTTCCTGGACACAAACAAGAGATGAAACAAAACAAAAACCCCACATCATTGTGTCTGCAACTGTATACAGGACTCCAGGCATCAGATTCATGCATAGGAACAGCACAGAAAAAGTTTATTCATAATTTAATTTATGGCTAAACCACACATGCTACTGCTGGAATTGACTGTGGCAAGTCAATAACCAACAGTAATCACGCTCTAAACAAGTGTGATGACCTTGCAATCCATGTTTGAAGGCATGCAGCACACAGAGTACAGCCTTGTATCTCAGCTGGAGAATAACCATTCTCTAACAACCCTACTTTTTTCATTTGGTACAAACCTACCAAGTTTATAAAGACTCAACAAGTTTATAAAGACTCAAGTTTATAAAGAATCAAAACCACACAGCTTCTCAAGCAAATGTACATCAAAAAATTGCAAAGAATATGGGATTTACATCTGAAACAAGGTCCCGAAAATTTCTATTCCTAGAAAATTTTTATGTCATGAATTTAATACTTCAGCACAAAAGACTCTGTCCTTGCAATCATTAGTTTATATTTCTGATTACAAATACTAATAAAGTTCTATCATGTAGCGTTGAGATTAAAATGAGTGATCACTTTTCAAATGGGTGATAATCCTCCAAAAAAGTGGCAGATGAAATAAGTATCTGAAACAAAAGGATAGAAAGAAACCTTTTTTTCTCTCCCTCCAATGCAAGATCAAGAGAGGGCTCAAAAGAGCAAAGCAGTAACATTGACCAAAATATTTAGAGCTTCTGTATAATTAATTAATAACACTGAGTGGAAACTCCATTATTAAACTTGAAAATAGGAAAGTGTCTGGAGAGCAATGCATTACTGGAGAGGTGCTTCAGGCAAGTGATAGAAAATTCCTATGGAGTTTCCTTGCACTTTGAAAGAAAACAGAACAAGAAAGAGAAGCCACTGGGGAAGAAGCCTCATAGCAAAGCTGCCAAAGACAGGTGGCATACCCTACTGTAGTATTGAGGGAAGGCACACAGTCCTCCATCATTAAAAAAAAAAGGATCACCAAATCTGAAAGGAAGGCAAATTTCAGAACAGGAAGTTCATGTGCCAAATCCACCAGTGTTTTCTGACTTCTAACAAAGTGTAAAGCAGCAGGCACCTCACAGGAAAAAATGCTTAGTTCCCACAAGATCTTTAGAAGTGCATTACAAGAGACAGATCTCAGAAGGACTACAGTGTATTGTGGATTAGTAGCAAAAATAATCAAGCCCCACCAAAATGTACACTATCAAATGCATAGCTGGGGATGAGAGCAACATCAGTCAGTGGTCTTCAGCTGGAGTTTAGCAAATTCATATAACTGTACTCTGTATGCTCTAGGTCACAGTCCACAGAAGATAAGATTGTTACAGGCAAGTAAGAAATATAAGAGATTATTCCAAAATCTATCTTAAGATTGCCAAGATCCATTCAATACATTGCTGAAAAGAAGGAATGATTCCTGCTAATAGCCTAATAAAAGAGCTCATATTAACAGTAGGACAAAATATGTAGCTAGCATTGTCCCAAAGGAACCCATTAAACGTAGGTAAAGATGTAGATCATTTTACCTTGCAGGTAACAAGAGTGTCATGGTTTGATGCTGGCACAATGCCAGTGCCCCCATGAAAATACATTCTCCCTGGTGTCTGCTGTGAGATGTGACTAGGAATCAAGCAAAACAGGCTCCTACTTAGAAATAAAGAAGAGAAAACTTTATTAACCTACAGCTATATGTAAAAAGAAACACACAGAAAGAATGAAAACCTTCCAAAAACATTTCCTCCTTCCCCCCACCAAATTTCCAACACATCCATCCCTCAGATCACCAGCTCTCAGTCCATTACCACCCTTCAGATAATCAATTCTCAGTTCATCAAGAAGAGAGGAGTCCCTCTTGTACCACAGGCTTCCCCTGGAAACACAGTTGAGACCTCTTGTGTTTCCATGTCACACGTGGCACTGCCTGGAGATCATTTGCCATCGTGACATCTTCCTTCCATGCACAGTGCTCTCACCACTGTGCATGGACTAGAGCTGCTTCTAGAATTCTCCTTTTAAGGATTCTTTGCCCAGTTCCAAAAAGAGCACAGTCTCTCACTCTCAGGACACCTGTCCTCCCCAAATTCACCCCCTGGGGCCAAGAGGTCTTGAGAACAGAGATCTTCTCCTCCACTGAAGCTCGAGGGCACCAACAACCCTCGTCATCCGTTGCCTCTATTCACGCGCTCCTTCACATAACATCACTGCACTCCCTTGGCTCTGAGCCATTGCCTCCCCTTAAATGCAGTCTCTGTGGCACAGGAAAAAAAAATGGTTCTGTCCATGGCTATACAAGAAAAGTCCAGCCAAAGGTCACTCCATCATCTCCTCCCACCTAGGATTCTTCTCCACTTCTCTTGTGGCCCATTTCCTCTTATCTCTATCTCTATCTCTCTTCTCATTCATCTACAGGAGGATCAGCATTTGTAAGGTTTCCATCATCCAAGAAAAGGGTTAAAAATCTGAGGCTTTGTCTGTCCAGAACTCCCATGGCTGCCCTGCCAAGCACCTTCTCACCACAGCCCCCCCTTCTCCTTCTCGGCCAGCCACTATCAAATTTCAAGGTGGCACAAGCACAGGCACCAGCTCTCTCTCTCTCTCTCTCCTGTGGGTGGCAGGCTGATGTCTCTCAGTGCTCCTCCATCCTTCCATCCTGCAGGGGCCTTCACCTCCCTTCTCTGTCCAAGGCCCGGCCTACCTCGCCCAGCCGCATGGCCTCCCCTCCCCGGCCCAGCTGCAGCAGCCAGTCAGGGGAGGCCTGAACCTTTTACTGACTGGGAACCCAAGAGAGAGTTTTCCTGGGAGTTCTCTGCGTTTAACCCCCCGTGTTCTCAGAGGTGTATCCATGTCCCCAGTGGCCACACCACGTGCCAATATTCAAATCTGAGCACCCATTGGTTTGACCACAGCATTCCAAAAAAACTCACTTCCTCTCAAACCACAACAAAGAGGAAAGACCACGTTAGGTGCTAGGTAGCAAGATAATTATAAAAACCACAAAGAAATGCTCTGGTCAGTGTTGGTACAAAAATCAGAACTTTCAATACTGTCATTGTGGATTAAGTCACAAAAATTTGCCACACTGATTGATAGAAAAACTAAATAATACTCAGAGACCACCAGAAAAGTTTTCAAAAGAATTCTAAACTGCTACAGTTACAAAAATCCCCTTCCCTAACTATAATAACAAACAGTTGTATTACTGTAACAGTTAATATTTATTAGTTTACATTATATACTGCAATGTAAGGAAGTAGTGGAATTTTGATGTAGGCTTTGGTGCCATTCATGCTTATACAAAACAAGTAAAGTACAGCCTGGCCCTGGAAATAAAGGCTTTGATTCTCAGAAGCTTAGAGCGGTCCATGAAGGACAAGAGACACCTGTGGATAACTAAGGTAACACCAGCCTCCTGGCCCCTCTAACATCTTTGAAACCCTCCCAGCATTGTCTGGCATCATGGATAAGTAATTGCAGCAAAACTGACTCCAGGGACATCTGGATAAATAGACAAACAGCATCAGACCTGCAGAAATACAGCTGCTTTGTAGTTTGGCTATGATTAGTAATTGGCAATGTGAGAGACAGTGAATAGTCAAATTCTGTTGTACCTGAACACTTGAAGGGTATAAGAACCCTGTGTAGAACCATGTTCCAGGTGCCTCAGTTTGGCTAGGAAACCTCCTGCAAACAAATATTTATTTGCTTGTAATACTGTACTTTGTACCCCATTCTCTTCCCTCAATTGACAATGGTCAGCTGCAAAATTTTGTGGCATTATCAAGAGCAGAGGGGTACACAGTCCCAGGACCTGCTACCTGTACAATTCCCTTATGAAGTGCTAGCACCCTCTAGGAAAGAGAAAACAAGCAACCTGGAAAAGACATTTTACAGAGCAATTGAAGAAAAAGCCCAATTCACCAATAGGACATTCAAAATCCTCCACAGGCTAAAACTGTGGCATTTTGCCTGGCTCCAAGTCTAGATGAAATGGCAGAAAGTGGAGGAAGCCTTATGCATTAGATATTCCAGGAAGACAAAAAGAGAAAACCAAAAATCTATTGGTGTGGGATGTAACTGTGGTACACAATACAGTAACTTCATAAAAACAAACAAAAGTTCAATAAAATCACAAGAGATAAAATCCTAATTTGTTCTTGGTTCTCTTACTTCAGACAATAAAAGTGCTCTGCACAGATAGTATGGAAGAAACGTTATTCACTAATTCAACCTGAGCCCTTAAATAGAGATGTGATTTAAGTGATTTTTATTCCTATTTCTACAGGACATGCATTGGCCCCTGTAGGAGACAGCAGTTCCACTCCGCCCGATGGATTAGTGCAGCAGCCCCAGAACACACACAGGATACATAGTCTGCTTCTCTACTTGCACAATCAGAACTCAGTAACACTCACTGGCTTTGCTGTTCCCCAGGAAAGTATGTCCTAAATTGCACCTAACTGCAGATCTCTGCATGGAAGCCGAATGTGAATGGAGTACTTTCTTGGCAGTAATTAACAAGGGACCAAAACAATACATGGAAATATGTCTGGGTTTCTCTTCCTCTTTGTTTAATCAAAAGAAGCCAAACTATCAAGAAGGCAGAATTATGTAAACTAGGTGATGAGCTGCAGTAGGGGAATGGAAAATAAAAACCCCAAACACAAAAGAAGCATTTGAATAAGACTAAGATTGCCCTGTGTTGAGGAGAATTGCACATAATCCTCTGAAATTTCACCTTGTTATCCTCTGGAATTTTGTTATTTTTTGATCCATCCGATATTGCTCTAAGATGCTTCTTAAGAAATATTTGAAAAATCATAGATATTTAATTGTTAAATGGTTGCGTTTCATGTAACTTTCCTACCACTTTCAAACTTCATAACCTTTTGACTTAACTGGTACTGCTGCTGATTTCCACCTGGGCGGTAAATTACCTGTTGCAAAGCCAATTTCACTCAGTGAATTGTTATGACTGCACTGATTAAAATGTGAGAAGGAACGAGTTGATTCCAAACAACCAATGGTTTGAGATATTTCCTAGCAGAGACTGAGATAAAGGAGTATGATCTTTATACCATCTCAGAGGAGCAGGCATGGGGTAACCTGATTCTAGATCCCTAGAATTTGTTTCCAAAGTTGGTGTCATATGTGTTCGCTTGCAAAACTCCGAGCAGATCTGTCATGGGAAGGAAGTCTGAGCAGCTGGTTCCAGATTACATTAGTCCCCTCAGAAGTTTCCAGCAATGAGGAAGAGCCTGCAGGCTATACAAGCCAGAACTGGCTGAGGCTATAAGGAAAGAAAAAAAGAGATTCACAAAAGAGCCAAAGGAGCCCAATTTCATAAAAAGAGAGGGAGAAGCTTTAAGACAAATAATTTCAGTGTCTACCTGCTGCTCCTCACACACCTGCTCCAAAGCAGAGAAGCAAGAACTTGCCTTTGCACAGCCTGTTCTTAGGTGTGAACAGTCCACATTTCCTCCCTTCTACGTCTCTCTACAGCTATCAAGTTCTAACACAGCATAGTCCTGTTTTATTCACCACAGAACCAATTCATCCACAGTGCTGGGGCTCTCTCTCACTCTCCTTAGGAAGCAGAAGAAAGGTCTCAGTGCCCAGAACATTTCTGCAATGTTCAGCCAGCATTGTGTATGTACACTCATTTCTTTTCCCTTGAATTTGTCTGCATCCTTTTGCTCCACTTTATACAGCAGCTTGCCTTCATCATGACCTGAGAGTTGTCATCACTTAACTGAGTTCAGCAGAATCACTCCTTTTATTGCTCTTCACAAATCAGCCTTCATAGTTTAGCTGTTAATAGTTCCACACTGGAAACCACAGTTACTTCTACAGTGTAGCAATTTTTTCTTCACTTTTCCTCTCAACATTAATCTTTCCTACAGGAAGAACACCACAAATATTTGAGTGACTGTTTGCTGCTTCCAACAAGCATACACATGTTCTTAGCAGCTCCTAGCACTGGAGCGCCAAGCCCTCTCCATCTGTTGAGATCTGTTGAGAAAAGGTGAAACACCAGACACATCTCTGCTAGTCAGAGTCCCACACAAGGTCACTCCCACCTGGGAAGGAAGGAAATAGCAGGCGGGCATAAGAGGATAATACCCTTTACCCCTGCTACTCTGGACAGAGACCAAGTTGGATAACAAATGTTCTGCTGGCATAAAGTCAGCCTGAAGTTTAATTTACCTAACAATCAAGACACAAACTCCACTGAAGGAAAGGATCTAGCTGTGTGTAAATTCTGGTTCCAATTCTGAACACTGAACAACTTTATGTAAGTAACCTAGAAAACCCAATTTGAAAAGAAAACTCTGTACTTAGCAGGACAGCAGTAATGAATCATTAGCATCAGTGACAAGCCCTGCACCAGCAGAGCTTTCAGCTGGTGCCAAAGAAAAACTTAATGTCACATAACACATTAAAGTTTGCTGTGCTCACTCATATACAACAACCAACATAACAGCACATCAGCCCTTCACTGCAGTTTTTACACACTACTAGAAGTCAGATAATTCACCAAACTGTAAGCATCCCTCCTTCAGAATAAAACAAGTCATGCCTCCTGCTTCTGGAGGCAACACCACACAAGAGTGCACTGTATCCTGTCATGGTATCCCATCTGTTTTGATCTTCCTATTCAGAAAGGCTGACAAGTGGCTGTGATACAAGATCAGCCTGATCCTGCAACTCTGCTCTGGATCTGCAGCAGGAGATTAAGCTCTCCATGACTGTATGTGCATTTCTGATGGGCAGAGAAGGATATGTTGTATGGGATTGCGACTTGCTGGGTAGAGGAGGTGTCTCAGATGGATTTCCAAGTATTACTCCAAACCAAACAGCAAAAAGGTCACACAACAACAGTTGACATAATCATGGAGAAGCAGAATTTGGAAATAACAGTGTGCAACACAGGCCTGACCACGATTCAGCTTGGTTTGTCATGACATAGGTACAGGATCCACAGGAAGCCCCACCTCCACTATCAGGAAGATGCAGGTGAGTTTCCTGAGAAAGCTGAGGTTTTAACATATCCAATCTTCCATTCAGCTCATGAAGGCAGCAGGATTTAGCAGCAGCTGCAGTGAAGCCAAAGGGACTGACTCAATAAATATACCAGTAGAGATTAGCAACTATAACAGAACAAGCAGAGGCAGATTGACAGCATCAGATTGACAACTCCAGGGTGTTGTGGACAATATGAGTTCATGTGGGCTTGAGGTGAAATTAGACAAATTCAAAGAAATGAGGATTATTAGGATACATATAATCCATTGGCAGGTCTGAGAGAGTACCCTGGGGAAAGTTCCACTCATGATAGAGCTGTGGTCCTGTACTTCCCTTCCAATTCTGTTGTACCTGTTTCTGAAAATGAGTAAAGTTAGGTGGGCATTTGACTTTGTGCAAATATACCTATATTCTGTCAGATTTGGTCTAAAGATATTCAGTATATGCTCACCTGATATGTAGAAGACCAGCCCGTACACTAGAGACAGAAAAGCTCCAAAGCTTCATGCCCCACTTAGCAGTGTGAACTCACAGTACCATCCATTCTGCATTACCACTACAGCACACAGGAGAGGAATCAGACCTCTCTTTACACAGGGTGGTGGGATTTCATAGCCACCCCATTTTCCCCACCACCAGCCTTAACACTGCATGGTTCAGCCCCTGCCTTCTGTTGCTCTAGACAGTCTTTCAGAATAACACCCTTGTCTCACCTGTAATAGGGTCAGGACTTAAACATTTGCTTTCCTTTTTTTTTTTTTTTTTTTTTTTTTTTTTTTTTTTTTTTTTGTGCATGTGTGTGTTTGTTTTGTAACTTTATATTAAATGAGCTCGACAGCTTTTTCTGGCATTCAAAAGACTTCCACATCCATAATAAAACAGCCAGTATCTGATGTCAATTCTTAACTTGACTGGTTCAGTATAACTGAGCAATCATTCAGATTTCAGGCTCATTCTTTTAGGATAATTCTGCACCATTCCACAGTTTATTACACGAGAGTTTTTCCAAAATGGCCTCTGCATTCAGTAATTTCCACTAAGAATATCAATTGCCTCATAGCACTGAGACAAATTAAAGAGTTTGCATATGGTCATTTCATTGCCTTGTGAATAAGACGTAAAACTTCTTCTTAAGCTGATCCTGCATCTGAGGCCTGCAATTCTGCTGCCTGGACAGTCTGTTTTAGTGCATATAATATATATAACAAAGATGAAACAAAGAGCCTCTGAAAAAGAACTCTGGTTTTACACTTGGTTTCCAAAGTCACAGAGCCAAATAGACCACACTCTAAGAAAACTCCAAAAACAAAACACAAAAACAAACCAAAACTAAAAGCCAACTCACTAAAACATTCACCTTACAGCGCAGATAGCAAAATGACCAGAAAGACATTAGCTGTATAATTGCTATTCTGGGTACTTTCCAGGTAAGAAATTATTAATTATGAAAGTGGAAGAAGAGGAAAAAGAATTCTCTTTACCATGACGTGACTTAATTCAACAGTCCAGGTGCTACAAAATTAAAAATGGATAAAATGAGCAGTCACTACCTCAGATTCATTGAGAGTTAGTTGTTATAACTGGCACAACAACACCCCGAAGCTCACTTCCCCATCATGACTTTACAAAGTAGGGTACAAGACAAGCACACCCACTGCTTTGGTTAGGAAGGAAAGGTACTCAGTTAAATGAATCAATGGATCTTGCAGACTACAGAAAATTCCTAAATTGCAGGGGGTTTTATGCAATTCGTGTGCTGTAAGTTATGGCAGCACTGAATAACAGGAGAGCAGGGAAGTCCATCCAGCTGCTTCAGCAAGACCTGCTAAGCATCTCCTTGCAGTTTTGATGCCATAACTCTAAAAGCAAATCCCAACCAGAGTAAGTTCACAGTAGTTGTGCAAACTCACCACACTTGGATGCATCTGCAGGGGACCCTTTCAAGTTTATAAAATTTATCTGCATTTTCATCAGTAAAGCTATTTGTAAAGTACCACCCTTCAAGGCTTATTCATCCCCCTGACCCATTTATAACAAGACTTTCTGCTACAAATATATGCTGGATTTTTCATATCACATTTACCAATTAATCCTTTCCTTTGGGCCTCTGAAGGTAAATGCTAAGATAAGAAGGAAATAAAAATAGGCTTTATGTGTAAAACAATAGATCTTGAAACACTTCAAAAACATTTATACATCTTATACAGCCTCCAACCATAAGATCAGGTACAAGTTAGAAAGCATTTCCCACTGGGAAGTCAGAGGAAACCAAAACAGAGAGAAGCCAAGCCTGAGATAAGACAGAGCCCTGCTTTCTGTGTGACACATTAGGTGCCTTGCTTGCTGTGTGACACATCTGCAAGTGCCCAAGCTGCAGAGGTGCAGACAGGCTGCTGTCTGCCACAGCATAGCCTTTACCCAAGGCATACGGAAGCTGCAGGAAGGTAACAGAAGCAGGAATAAATGCCTGCAGTAAGTCCCTGCAGCTGTGCCTTCAGTGTGCAGGCTCCTCACATATGCCATTAGGCCTTCTACCTCATGAGCAGAAGGGCCATAGCAAAATTCAGATAGGAATAAAAGGTTTGCAAGCAAGGTACAAAGCCCAGTTAGGCAATTGTCCCCAGTCAGTTAGAAATAGGGGAGTACAAGCATTTCCAGCATCACTAACTCAATTGTTCCTTCAGGTTAATAACACCAGTGGAGAATGAAGCCCTCTCTGCCTGACACAAATGAGCCTTTTTGAGATTGTTACAGCTTCAGTTTGGGTCAATGTGGAACTGCATCAGCAAAATGACAGCTCAGTAGCTGCTTCCTGTCCTGCTCCCAGGCACACAGCTTGAAAGCAGGGTCCAGATCCCTTTAACCTTCATCAAAGCCTATCTGAACAAGATGCCATATAATATTAATCTAATGCAGAGCCCAGGTCTCTGGCGGTGTTTGCAGGGGTCTTAAGATGAGGGAAGAGATGAGAATCTGACTCCATGTTTCAGAAGGCTTGATTTATTATTTTATCATATATATTATATTAAAACTATACTAAAGAATAAAAGAAAGGATTTCATCAGAAGGCTAGCTAAGAATAGAAAAGGAATGGAATCATAACAAAAGCTTGTGTCTCGGACAGAGAGTCCGAGCCAGCTGACTGTGATTGGCCATTAATTAGAAACAACCCCATGAGACCAATCACAGATCCACCTGTTGCATTCCACAGCAGCAGATAATCATTGTTTACATTTTATTCCTGAGGCCTCTCAGCTTCTCAGGAGAAAAAATCCTAAGGAAAGGATTTTTCATAAAACGTGTCTGTGACGCTGGTTCTCCTCAGCATATGCGAGGCTGCAGTAGTTCCTTCGGTCTGGACACAATCAGTCTCAAGCACTACTCAAAGTTAAAGAGATTTTATTTCATTATTATACAGCCATGCTTGAAAGACACAAAGGTAGCTTCCAGAGTCCTCCATCATTAGCATCAGATGCATTTAATCTGTTAAAGGACTGACTTATTCGGGACTAGAGTACCCTCACAAAGAGCAGTGCAACCCATGTACTCACAAAATATTTGTTATAGCACCCATAGCTGATGCTATACATCAACTGTAGTGGTGAAAACTCCTTGCCTTTTAGGGAAAAAAAAAAAAAGAAAATAAAATAAAAGGGAGACAGAACTAGAAGGAGAAGGGAAAATGCTCTCCTGTGGCTATACAGGACAAGAAGTGATGGTGTCCCAAAATGAGCATACCTTGCCAGGCATACCTCCAGTGCAGCAGGTCACTTCTCCCCATCCTTTTCCCACAGAAAAAGATCAGAGCACATGCTGAGCAGGGGCAGGTGCCATGTGCCAGTGCTGTGCACACAGCATTGCGGGCCCTCAGATAAAAACAAGAGCTGCAGCCCAGCAGGTTATGCTCACAGTGATTGTCACTTCAGGCTGTGAGTGCAAGGCCATGAGAATAACACAAACAACAAGGGAAAGGAAATAATGCAGAGGCTCTGCAAAAGCAGTCATGGCAGCCTGAAGGCCAGGGCATGGAGTTGCCTGTGCAAGGCAGCTTATGAAGCCACTAAGAGAAGGCCATGAGCAACAGAAGGGGCTGAGGCACCTAATACACTGTGCAACAACTGTGCTGAACAATCAGGTGTAAAACAAGAAGCAATACTACCATCTAGCTTGGATCACAACCTGAGATATGAGCAAGGCTGTTGGGCAAATACTTGTTAAATACAACCTTCAGTGTACTCAGTGGAGGAGGAGATGTATTTACAGCAACTACTGCTTCCTCTACCTTGATATCATACCCTCTGTCTTCACCAAGATCCCAGCTTATACTTCACTGCATTTCCAGACAACACTGTTGCCCATTGTCAGCCATAAAATTATCACCCAAATAAGGCAAGGAAGTGATGGCACAGTTGTAACTGGAAAACTGTCCGGTAATTCACCTCTGTGCTGTAACCATGCAATAGTTTTGTTAGAGGGAACCCCCACACATACATCCTCAGCTATGTGCTGAGGTATGAGGAAAGGTATGAGATGTATGACCCTGTTGTCAGCATCCTGTGGGCTTGCTAGTGCTCAAGAGGCTCCTCACTGGAGCTTCCCTGGGACTCTGCATCAGCAGCTGCACTGCTATGATAACTGTATGGTGTAACAGGGTCCAGCACACCCCAGGCTGATCTGCACTGTCTGCAGCACAGCTCCGTGCTCCTGGCTCCTTTTAGTGAGAGCATGGCTCACTGAAGGATGTGCATTTTCCTCAGAAAACTGGCACTGTGTCAAGTAGTGGGCAGAATGGGCTGGCTACCACAGAAACACCATTGAAACTGTTTTCTTAACACTTCCTTTCCCTCTGCACTTAGCAAACCACCTCGGTTGGAAAATGAAAATGCAGGAAGACAAACAGGCAGAAAATTCAGCTCTGTATTCCCTCATAATCAGGTTTAATTCACAAACTCCTTGCATGACCTTTGAAAGCCTGCTCCTGGGAGATTTTTCTGCAATGCATTCAGATACCTAAAATTACAGAAAGGTTTTCAGCATTATTTCCACAAGATCAAGGAGTTCAACTTCAATTATTTTAATGCAGAATAGTATGAGAAGAACAGAACAAAACACACATGCAAAACCATAAGCAACCTCTCTGAATTCCTTCAGAAATGTGACAGTATGTGCTTCATGTTCCCATCCATAAAATAAGGGAAACAGCACATACACAGAGCTGTCATGAGTGTAAATGAAATGTACTGTTATACTACCCAGGGTGCCTTGCAGCAACTTGAATCGATACCTTCCCTCCTCTCTCTCACCAGCCTCGAGGGCAGGCAGGAATGAGATTTCAGTACAGTGCTTGAATTCCCTAGAGAGCCTAATTACTTATTTGAACTAAGCACAAGAATTACCCCGCTCATTCAATGCACATCCCAGTTAAAGACATGACCAACACAGCAAAAGGAAACAAAAGAAGTAGCTGTAGCCTGCAAAAGAACAGTGTTCCCTCATTCAGCATTCCAAGGAAACATAAAATAATGCAGCACTCTAATATTCTTTGATCAGCTTTTCTCCCACAAAGCAGGGTCTAATGAAGTCCACATTTATACGCAAAGATTACCTTCAGTTAGGAAAGGCAAAAGCATATACTAACTGCCAGTCAGAAAGATGAAGGCTCCCATTGCTTTCACAAACCTCTCAAAACAAAACAAAAAAAAAAATAGAACAGCAAACATAATTCAAAAACTGCTGACCAGAGGGGACCATCAGGCTAGCATATTCTGTAGCATCATAAAACACTTGTACAGAAACAAAATTGTTAGACCAAGAAGTACTTTAACATCTATGATCCTTCTTTTACATGTTGTAAATTTCTTGATGTTTGGGGAAAGTGAGTACATACAAGTCCATGTGACTTTCCAGGAACAGATCCAAGCATCATGCTTCTCAGAAACAGATTTGTTTCCTTGTACAAAGAGTACAACAAGCTCCATTCATGTTTTGTGCCCACTTCAGTATAGGCAGCAATAGCACAAGAACTCCTAGCAAGCTTGCAATGGCTCTAAAACCTGCCCACTGCAGAGACTGAGCATTCAGGGGACACCGAGCAGGGATCCCACCCAAGCAACAGTGCCAGCCCACAGAGAGGAAACTAAAAGCAAATAAGCCACATTTCAAGCAGCAGGTTGCCAGGTCAACAATCTCTGTGACAGAGCCCTCAGTGCCACAGGGGGATGGAGCTATTCCTCATGTCAATTAAAGCAGTATAACTATCTATTCACTCTAATTAAGCTTACAAATGTCCACTCAAAGGCTGGATGAAAAATTCCCCTTGAGACCATTCTGGTGGGCTTTCAACAACCTATCTGCTCCATATGAAAACACACCTTAGTAACTAAGACATCACTCCTCAGAACCATTTTTCTAGGTGTGACAAACTTCATCAAAACAGGAAACTACATCCATTAAGATATGCATGCCAGCAGTATTTTCATTGCTTAATGCAATTAGAGGGCTGTGTAACATCCAGCTCCCGCTGCCCACAGAAAAGCAAGGCTATCCCTTTCAGGAGATCAGATAAGCCACAATATCAAGGGACACTTGCCATTTCAAGCCCAATCCTTCTGCAAGGCCTTGCTATCTCACCCCCTAGGCACACCCATTAGTTCATTACAGCAGCTGAAGGAGCAAACAAAGCAGGCATTTGATCTTGACAGCAGCATTTGGTCTTGACAGCAGCTCCAAAGATTAGACTCTCATTCTTCCTTTATAGCTCCCCACCAGGAAAGACAAACCTTTCCCTTGCTCCATGTTCTGCATCCAGACCTCTGCTGGATGTAGAGGACATCCAAGGAATGTCATTGTTCATACACACACACAGAGCCATCCCATTGGCTTACTGTTCTTCAAACATAAGAAATCATGCTTTACAGCTACAAAGCTTCCAGTGTTGTAGTTACCTGGAAAACCTAATCTCTGGCTGAACATAGATAATTTGAAAGGTCAGGAATACTCATAGTCCAGCATTGTCTCTCCAGAGATGCAAATGGCAAGGCACAGATATGCTGAAGGAGCACTGCATTCTCTTCTCTTACTTCTATGAAGAAAGAACCTATGGCCATGCAAGTAGCAAAGTTCATACTGATTTGCACAGGGACCAGCTTGGAAATTATTTTATTGCAGATACATTTGGGCTCTGACCTTTTGAGAGCAAACAAGGATCTGCAACTCAGCTCCAGCGTCAGCTGGTGAAAGAGAATAAGCTGTAAGTGGAGAAGACCTTTTGCCAGTTGAGAGCTGTTCCTGGGTCACCCCACAAACTCCCCTTCTCCCAGCCCCAGGCTGCTCTCAGCCTGCCCCTCCTTGGTGCCAAGCAAGCAGCAGTGCCAGCAGGAACATCGGCTACTAGCCTGGAGATTGCCGGCATGAGGAAATCAACCTGGCCAGGAAATACTTGCATGCTGGAGTATGAAGAGTGAAGAGAGACTATCATGGAGAATTCAGATCATCATCACCTATTTACAAATGAACCTCGCTCAGCTGCTTCTTCACAAACAAGATATCTGGACTTCACATCCCATCACAAAGAACAGTGAGCAAGGAAATAGATAATTAAAATCTAAAAATGAGTGACACTTCTCTGCTCAGCCTCTCAACCCAACCACAGTGACTTACCAGCCCCCTATATTCTTCTATCCAGTTCACTCACTTCTAAAATAACACTATTTTTACTCAGAAAATATATTGTCAAGTACTAAAGCACTTAAAGTCCTTATGCCTGCCAGATTTTCTAGAAAGATCTCTACTATAGTGCAAGAGACAAACTGTCAGACCAACATTAATACTTCCCAACAAACACTTGTGATAAGATTTAAGCGCACACACTAATACTAAAAGAGAGCTTCTCTAATTTCTTAAACAAGTACTGGAACTTTGTTTCCCAGGGAAGAAAATGAAGGACTGTACACTAGAAAGTAAAAAAAACAAATTACCTTGAAGGATGATGGAAAAAGAAATTACAAATAAAGCCAGAGAACCATAGCTGTCTCATTTTCAAAACACGAGGATCCATTTTCCTGTCATGACCAGTCTGTAAACAGCTATTACCTCTAGAAATGAGTTTCACTTGGTACATGAAGGATTTATAGCTTAATGTGATTACTTACATGAGTACATTAGGACTTCACTAGCCAAATGATGGGACACAACTGTTCTTTTTCTTGAAAAATTTATAGAACTCAAAAGAAGCTGACTGCTTCTGTTTCCTGATGGTGGTTCTTCAAATGTAAGTGGAGGTTTCAGCACCTTTGATCTGGGTATGGAGACAGGCAGGGGAAAAATTATTTTAAGACACCTATCCCATCTTCTCAACAGAGCACTGGCATTTACATCACCAGATTAATTGAGAATTTACAATACGGGGCCACAAAGACTTAATTTCTTTGCACTTTTTATTTCAGACACAGGTATCTTCCTGCAGTAACAACCATACTTGTTTCTCTGCCTCAATTTACCTTTCTACCCCACTTGCACAGCCACACTGCTGATCCCATCTGTATTTATGCCTGCAGCAATACTGTTTGTGGCTTGATCTCACCAAGCACATCATTGCCCAGTTTTACCACCAGAAGATCCAGAATTTTCTTCTACAGCAGTGCCACATCACAAAAATAAATACTGAAGTGCTGTAAACACAAGGGAAAAGTTGAAAAGCAAAATAGACAATTTGGTGTTAGAAAGGATACAGCTATAGTAACACATTTGGATGATCTTACACCCATTCATTGGGAGTAGAGAAGAAAGCCCAGTCTGACATCATCCTCTTATCATTCTGGAATAGGAACAGGTTTCCAAGGGGAAGACCAGCAGCATCCAACCTGCTTGCAGTGTCCTCTCCTCTTCATTTCATTCCTCAGAGAGGACCCAGAATCTGTCTGCTCTGCATACAGACCCAAAGCACAATATATCCCAAAGGCAGGAGGCAAGTTTTCAGAATCCCAGTTTTGTGGGGTTGAGGTTTTCACAGTGAGCATCAGATAGGGATAAGAACTCAAACATGGAATTGATACTTATGTTCAATGATTAATGTTGAAACTGTGAAGTGTCAGAGCTTCACTATAAAGACCAATGTAAAAGAAAAACCAAAATATTACCCCCAAAAACCCCTTTTGCTATTTCTTCTCCCTCAAAATGTTACGTGAAAATGTAGTTGGTTTGACTGTCCTGAGTTTGTTTTCTTTTCCTATTCACCACACAGAGGCAACTCAGCTCTGAAGAAGCACACACAGATCTACTCCATATCAGTAGATTTGTTTATCAAGTACCAGTCTTGATTTCTTTGACTACACATCCCTCTGAGATCAAAGCTCTGTTCCATTATTTCTCTGATAACAAAGCTGATTTAAAAGATTCCTGCTTGTCCCTGCTCTTTCTCATTCTTCTCTTCTCTCCATTTCCCATCTCTACCTCAGAGATGTGGTAGATCTCAACTGTGCCAGACTCAAATTTGATGACTATTTAAAGTGAGGGGGAAGCTGAACCTCAGAACTTTGAGTTGTTAATATGGCACCAGCACTAGAAGAAGGATACATGGAATTATACTCTTAGCAAACATCTTTTGAGAGAAAGGGCTTTGCAAACCCACAGCAGACCAATTTTTGGTGCAGTTGCTCAGCGGCAGTTTGAAGCAGTACAGAACATGTGATGCTGTCCAACAGCTTTATTCTTTTATCCCAGCTACCAAAGAAGAGATGGAATGACATGGCATAAAATCTATGAGATAAAACCGCCCCTTTGACATTTTCCAAACAAACTTTAACTCGCAGATTTTGTACTAGTTCAGCCTTTTTTGTTTGTGGACAGTATTGTACCTTTCTGTCATGGGGATCATCATCACACAGAGGCAGAGCCTGAGTTTGCAGGGGAAGTAATACAAGTAAAAAGCTCCTTGGTTTCTACTCACAGAATAAGCACACTTGGTACAGGAGCATCAGGTTACTACAGGGGTTTTTTTAAGTAGAAGGATTGCATTTTAAAGGTATCTCTATCAAACATAACGCATTCTGGGAAGCTTTTTACACTGAAGGGGTTGGTAGTTTCTATCCCAGGTACCAAAAGATTCATTCCCTGTGTCTTCCACAGTTTCTGAACTATCCTACAAGGTCACAGAGGGAAAAAATAACACCCAATTACCCAATAACAGTGGCAGTAACACATGTCTTCTACAGTCAAGAGCTTGCTGACAGCTATCATGTCCCAGGAGCCATTCCATTATTTCAGATAGTTACTTGGGAATTGGAGGCCAGATGGCAGTAGCAGGATAATAGCTGGCAAACTTATATATGTCTTCACTGCTTCCAAGGTACAGAAAGATAGTTTCCAAAAATACTCAGTTAAAAATGGCTCTTCCTAGTCATTCCTGCTATTTTCTAATGGCTGCCTGCCTCTGCTATATTTGCATCAGAAAATCAACACACAAGTCTTTGTTAAAAGAGCATAATCAGAGTGGGACCAGGCAGCTTGGGTATTAGAATCATGCTCAGCACTGCATTTTATTTTCAAGCCTATCTGTTTAATGAACCACCTGAAATAACTTTGGTCTTTCTTACTGTAGATTTTTCTGCTACAGACATCGTCTTGTGGTGTGCCTCATACCCAATGATTTATTAATTACCATCCTTGCTACTACTAAGAGCAGAAACGTTATCAGTAGGGTACTGTTGCTTACTGATAGAATAAGGGATGTCATCAATTACATATAATAAAGATCTGTCAAATTGCACAGATCTACTGGCATTTGTGGATGAGGTTTATATGTGCTTCCTTGACTTTATAAGGAACATTCTTGTCCCATCCCCCTTCTCTATCATGTTCTGACATCCCAATATAGTTACACCATTATTAAGAAGCTACAGTTAAAAGTAGTCTTGCAAGAAAATGCAAGATTAAACTAAACCACAGCCATCTACACTCAATATTTTCATCATCCAAGCCAGGTGGGGGGCATATCATTATTCCAAGAGATTTAAGTAACCTTCAAAAAAGAATCATTCATGGATCTCTGAATACTTCATTGATGTGCCTCATTTCTCAGAGACTCTATACACAATGTGTTTTAGAAGAAAATATTCTCTAAAAAGGAATTGTTACATTAAGAGTAAGAATAAAGATCTCATTTACCTTCAGAGCAAATAAAAGCCAGTAAGATTCCAGTCCAGAAATTTATCCCCTTTTTACGGCAGTATTGAGTAAAAATGTGTTCATATAAGCTTGAAATTATTTATCTATGCTCATTTAGGGTGTTTGGCTTTATACACAAATAGATATAAATAAAAAGACAGGAAGAAGTTTCTAAGCAGAGCAAAAAACCAGTATCTCCTCCTTCCCCTGGGGCAGAGCTTTCTCCCAGCTGCTGGTATCCCAAGAGGGCTGGAAGCAGAGAGCTGGGAGGCAAAGCCATACCAAACGTCTACGGGGAGTACAGGCAAGCACCTCAGCATTTTGAATTCCCTCACAGCCAGGCCTCTCACTTGCACCCTGCTGCCAGAAACAAAGCTTCCCACTGCTGGGCTGTTTCTGAACTATCAGAAACCAGCCACCCTGTGCTATTTTCTTGGGAACCAGTGCTAATTAATCACAGTTTTTCCCCTGCAGAGATATTTTGCTCCAGCCTCTGCAGTGGCAGGGAGAACCAAGGAAACCTTTTTGATTCTACCACCTCCTTTGTACAGCACTTGTGTTTCAGGACTGAAGCAAGGTACAGACTTTGTCACTCCAGCAGGACACATGTGAGGAATAGAAAGAAAACTAACAAGGATTGAATGTCAGGCATTACAGTGACAAAAATTAAAACAATCATTGAATGGCTTCCTGCTGGTGTGCATTATAAAGTAGAAACTGCTGTTGTAGGAAACCCAAACTACTCATATGCTAATTTTGTGATATGATTGTACACCATGTTCATAGCATCTGGAAACCCCTTCACACATGTGCACTCAGTGGAGCAAAGACACAAAGAATATGAACAGTGGAACTGTTTTAAGGAAAAGTGTTGCTCTGTTCCCATCTCCCTTCCCACTACCCAACTGGTTCATGATGAGGGCAAAAGAGCACCAGGCAAAAGTATAGGGAGGGTAGAAAGCTCTACAGAATTACTTTCCTCCCTAAACAATTGTCAGAAGCAAAGTTCAAAGCAACTATTTCTCCTCTTAACCAAAACAAAAATTCCACGTGTAGTCAGTTGACCAGAGGAAAGGCACAAAGCGCAAATCCAGAATAACTCAGTACTCAAACCTGCAAGCTGAGTTCATCCTAGTAACTCTAGAGCTTGATTACTCACTAACCATTTGCCAGCATTACAGCATCTCTTAGCCTGCACGTGGGATGAAACACAGCCAAATATATCCAGTTGTACTGGTTCTGAACAGGACAGGGTTGATTTTTCATCGTAGCCAGAAGGGAGCATAGCTGGGTCAAGGAGGTTTTTCTATACCATCTCACATCATGGCCAGAGGTAGGAGAAAGGGACTCTTCTGGGGACAAAGGGTTCCTTCCTGTAGAGAAAAGGTAGTGGAGGGAGCCGTCTACATTGTCTATTATTAGGTGTATTTCCTTGTGAATCATTCCTTTCCTTATACCTTTTGATATTAATATTGTTGCTGATACTGTTCATTTTCTTCATTGCTGTTTACTGCAATGTTTTCTTATTTCAACCCATAAACTTTGCTCTTTGTGCCTGTAATTGGAGGAGCAGAGGAGAAGAAGCAGAGCATGATTTTTTTCCAGTGGGAGTACTAAATTGAGAATACCATTCCTAAACCAGGACACCACTTTACAAGGCCAGGATTTGTCCATCTTATTGGCTCTGCCTTTTGGTGCACATCCTGCTTGCAGAAGCAGCTCTCAATGTTTTGAATCACACCCTGTTAGTAAAAATAGTGACCTAGCTTATTAAGACATCTCAAATGTTCCAAGTTCTGCCTTTTACTCTTCCCTCATCCGTAAATGAAACTCAGAATTAACATTATCATCGTTTTGCAGCCCCAAGAGGACTGGAGCTGTGCTCTGTTCAATGCTCTGCAAACACATGCTGAGAATTAGCCCCACACCAATGAATCTGTAGTTAGAGAGATGGGGATAACGTCCAGAAAGTTAACTTAGAAAGCAAAAGGTTTTGTCCACAGTCAACTTGCAGAGCAGGAATAGAACCTAGGCCTTCCAGCTCTCTTTTCCTCGCTATTTAAAGCCATTTCTGTGCCTGTCAGGTACTAATGGTAACACATCATCACAGCCAGATTTATCTTAAAAAGGGAAACTGCATGTTCCAAAGATACAGCTGAAGGAGAGCTCTTCAAGTTATCTGGTCCATATGTTTTCTCTGACACGAGATCAAGACTACCAGGATAATACCCAACATGTTAGTATGATAGTTCTAAAACATCTCCAATATCAAACACTATAACTTCCCAACATTACTGGATCTCATAATAGATTTTCTTTTCCTGAAAGTCTATACTAAATATCCCATGTTAGAGAATAAACAAAACCCTGCACCTGTGATCAACTCAATGCTACAACAAGTAAAGAATACCATTTTCACTGACATTTCTAAGTTGCAACCTTTTCTGGCACTTTTTTTCCTAGGCTTCAGGAAAACTTAGTAGAATTTGCATTTTCAGCTGCATTTTCAGTAGCTACCATTTGCATTTTCAGCTGAAGCCTGGGAATTGTTTGTCAAGGACTGTCCTTGAAAGCTTTACTCCCAGAGTGAATTCAGTTGATTTTCATTTGAAAGACTAATTAATTTTTACCAATCAAAAAAATATGAGTTGATGGTTCCCTCTGCTTTGTCAGCAGTGGGAATGTGATTAGATGGTCTGGGTCCAGAAAGTGTCTGCCCTTGATGACATCTGCCAAATTGACAAGCTCTGGCAGCTCATCATTAAAAGCACCTTTCAGAGGGGGACCGAAAATGGTATGCAGGCCTTGCTTACTCTTAGGATACAGCAGGAAAGCCTGTCGGGTAAAACTTGCTAAACCAACACTACTGAATGGTTAAGATGCTTTTGCATCCATTAGGAAGCCTCCAAGCCTTTCACTTTGTGTAGATCACTACATTTTTACAAGTAAGAGGCAGCTGTAAGGGGATGAGGGAGGTGCCCATCCATTTGGAGGCAGCAGGACCCTAACCATCTCCTAGTCACATCATCCAGAATCCCTCCCAGGAACCACACACTGCTACAGCAGCAGGGAAAGCCCAGAACAAAGTCCAGGCTCGGGACCCTCCCTGTACATCACATGAAAAGCTGTAGCCCCAAAGTAAGACACACTGGGGAAAAACTGGTTTTCTCAACCCACCTGTGGAGTCTTCCTGTTCTGTGGAGGCTGTAATCTGATTTTAAAACTCCTCCCATGGGACACCTGCAGAAACCCCACGGCCTGGGCTCTGCCCGCTCTCTGGGCTTTGCTCGGGCTCCCGGGCCGCCGCCTCCCTCTCCCCCGGCGCGGGGAGCGCGGGGCTGGGGGAATGAAATGGACTCTCGTGCCGAACAACAGAGACTCGTCTCGTCTGTTTCCCTGCCGCCGGTTGTGTCCTCCCTGGTCACGGCTGCCACACCCATCAAAACCCTTGCAGCAGTCTTGAGTGCAATCCTCTCAAGGAGGAAGCTGTATGGGCTTTCCTCCACTGCCGAGTACACAAATAGAACATTCTGCATCCAAGTGCTATTCCTTAAGGCACTTTTCCTCACCTACCCTTCAGAGAGCTCATGAATGCCTATATTCTAGGTGTGGTCCCACCATTTCATTTAGCAAGTGAAGAAATATTGCATGGTACACTCTGTGCATGATCTGCCATAATTGCAATGTGTAGGAATAAAAAGGTTATCCTCCGAAAAATAAGCAACATTTTGCCATCCCTCAGCATGCAGAATAAGATTTAGACTCCCATGAGATATTCTCTGTGCTCAAGGAAGAAACCATCATGTTTCCACCTTTATAGCAATAGCATTGGTCAAATCCTGGCCAGGTCTGTTAAATGCATATAAAGCTTCCATGTAAGAGCACTTCTGTGTAAAGCTCAGGAAGCTATTCAATGCTCGTTCTTCAAATAAGAGCGATTTCACCTTATTGTTTATTGACTTTTAAAATTATACTTAGTAGGCAACGTGTCAGATAAAGGCATAAATTCTTATTGAAAAGAATTGCCACTTCAAAGTCATAGCAAAAAAATTCCAAACCCAGACCAAGAGTTACAAGTGCCATAAACAGCAATCTCAAGAACATTTAGTAAAGCTGATGAACTGAATTAGTAAAGGTAAAGGATATAGCAAGCTCATGCTTCATTATAGCAGTGCCTGTGTAATGTTCTCACACTCCCAACGAGCTGAAGGACAGTGGCCTTCAAGTATTAGCAAAATTATTATGTGTTTCATCCCCAGTAAGAGAGAAGCTCCTGTGTGACGTGGCACTGCCTTCCCCACTTTGCCAAGTGCTGCAGAACTTGGCAAAAACCCAAGGTAAATAGGAATGCAGCCACAGGCTATGCTCCTCTAAACTGAAAACTCTTCAAGGGCTGCTTTAATACCCTCCCTTCAGGACAACAAAAGGCTCTCTAGCCCTAAAGTGACTTCCAAGTAAAAATGGAAGCATTGAAGGATGCTGTAGGAGGACAGTATGGGGTATTTCTACAACATAATTTCCCCAGTAGTATCCTTGAAAAACATCCTTTTCATTGGTGAGAGCTGCAAAATGGAAGCATCTTTTGAAAGCTTATTTCTACATGTTTTTGGCCTCTCCTAAAATAAAGGGGTTTAGATCTACTGTCTTCAAATGGCATATCATAGCAAGGGAAAAAAGAAAGAAAAGGAAAAAAATGCAGAAAATTTAATTCTGTGGGGAAAGAAGATTCTTTCTCTCTACTGATGCTCCCAGGATTCCCTGGGAGCAAGGCAGTTGTTGTCAGTCTGGGAAATATAAGTGCTATTTAAAATAAAGAAGGTATTATGGAGACCCTAATGCTAGCAAAAGGTGCCAAATACTCTTGGCAGCAAAAACTTCAGACAAATGCGTGACAGGGTGTTGTTACACAATGTACACAGGTGACCAGTTAAAAAGGTTAGAAGAAAGGGCTGCTGTTAGAATACAGTGCTCACCCAAATTCTTTGCACTGACAGGTTATTCAAATCAGTGCTGTACTAGAGATGCACAGGAGGGGTCTTAAGTGAACTTACCTGCAAAGCCAAAGGAGGCACTGACACAAGCGCCATAATAATGAAGACATGGGGGGGAAGAAAATAAAAGGGAGGGTGGGGAAGAATCAAGAGACCCCCCCCCCCAGTCTCTTCCCTGACTTGAAGCCTGTGCCCAGCAAACCACCCAGTCACACTGGTGCTAGTTAAGCTTCAGACGTGACACACAGCTGCTGAGCAGGAGGAAATTCTGCAGTGCTCATGGGTGAAAATGTATGAGAAGCCAGCACAGGAAGAAAGCTAAAGATAAATTTGCTCTCTATTAAAGACAACTGCATTCACCACTGACAGTTCTTATCTAGGCAAAGCAGACTTGGCCCAAACTTCAGAGACAGATTTGCAGAGAAATCTCACCACACCTTAGGGAACAATGCAAAAGATAGGAGATGGCATTCAATTCTGAATCAGTGCCCAGGAGTGGCATAGATACTTGGGGCACACGGAGGAGAGATAAATAGACTTGACTATGAACACAGAATAAAAACTGAGAGATAATAAGCCAGAACTCTGCTAGACTGAGCTGCAACTGTTTTGTGAAGCAGACAGGAGATTTCTATCCTGTGGAAAGTACAGGCAGCTCAGGTTCACTTCCCCCCACAAAACAGAACTAAATTTGAGTGCAATAACAGATTACCTAAAGCACTAGATTTTTCTTTCTTAAATACTTCAGAAACTTCAGTATCACAGGACCTTAACTACAAACAGCTTCTTCTGTGTGTCTTATACAGGAGATTTACTGACAGACAGCTCCATGCATCCCTAAACAAAGGAAATTCAAGCAGGCATATTTAAAGAAGCACAACGGATAAAAAACAACCCCATGAAAAACAAGGAGCCCAGGAATGCTACGGGACTTTGATTTTCTCTGCTTTCATCCAGTAATGCTGAACACATCTTCTCACTCATCATCCTGGTACTAGAAGACATTGTGCAAATAGGGCATAACTTCACAGCACTTTGAGGAGTCCTGGCGCTATTCCAAGGTGATGCAGTAGCCATATCCACTAGGATTTGCCATGCCAGACACTGCACAGCACCTACTCCAGGAGATCTAGCACCTCTCCCAAAAATTCAGTAATTGTAGCTTTTAAAATTTAAGAAAGTAGCATTTCTACTGCTTCCCCAACAAACCTCTCAAAGTGATACATCTTACTACCAGGAAATATTATGCAGTAAAATGAAGGCAAACAAATTTATAAATCTCATTAGTGGGATGACTGTGGTCTCTTCAACAGCCCACAATATTGTTTTGAGAAGGCAGTCATCCAAATGCCAA
Organism: Melospiza georgiana; assembly: GCF_028018845.1. Taxonomy (NCBI): domain Eukaryota; kingdom Metazoa; phylum Chordata; class Aves; order Passeriformes; family Passerellidae; genus Melospiza; species Melospiza georgiana. The sequence goes on from NC_080431.1 coordinate 86,786,056, forward strand.
AACAGAATTAGCAGTAAAGGGCTTCTGATTGGGAGTTTACATACAGAGGTGCCAAGCACCAACCAAGATGAGAAGCATGCTTTTCTCTCCCTTGTTGGTATAGGGCATCATGAGGTATGATAAACCTGGCTTTTAAGTTTCCCCAGAGTCTCATATCCCAAAGACATAAGATTCCTATTTTCTGTAAACACTAACTTGGATCAGAGGGTATTAAAGAGCATATTATTAGAACAGGCCGTTTCAAAATCCAAGTGAAAATAGAAGCTCAGTTGTTTAGAAATTGGGATTTAGTTCATGCTGTTCCCAACACTTAAATATTTCTTTTCTGTAAACTAACAAAGCTACACGTCTTTTAAAATAAGCAAAAATAAAACCCACTTCTACAGCACTTCCATGGAGATAACCGAGCCTAGAGCTTTGTGAAGTCAAGGACAACTACTGATTTCCCACAGAGGTGTGATGTCACCCTTTTTTTTTTTTTTGCAGAGCTTACTGATACCAGCTCAGCTCACAGCAATGATGGATGGTGCTCCTGCTCCAGCACCGCCAGGCTGCCAGCTGCGTCAGAGATCACATATACATGTGTGGAACTCTACCATTCTTCTGCCTCCACTGAAAACACCTCCAACACACCTAACTTACTCCACAAAGAGACTTCAACCACCAGCAAAGCTTGTTTTGATTTCCAAATCTGTTTATATTTGTTTCTGCAATCCAGGAAACCAAGACACTGCTGGGAGTCCATGGCAGGGGCAGATTTTGACACACAGGTTGGATCCTTTGCTTGCATGCAAAGTTAGATGCCTGATGTCATCCATAGCATGGGACAGAGCAGAGAGATCTTTGTCAGCTTCAGCTGTGCTTTTCTCTCTTTGATTCTGGTATGACTTTGCAAGGGAGATGGGTGCTACCTTCCCATAAGGCACCCTTAGTACAGGATGTCCAATAAGGAGATTTGGAAGAGTGTTCTCCCAGTACAAAAGGCCTTCAGAAAGAAAATATCAAGGAGGGGAAAGACTTCAAATATGCAATTTTACATATTTTGAGAAGCAACAAGGGTAATAGTATATGATTTGGGCATCAACTCCAAACAACCAATGGCTGCCCTGATTATTAAAGGTTTTATCCTGTCACAATTATTAGTAATTATGTTTTCCAAGAGCAAAAAGGTATCTGGAAATACATTGTTACCCAGTAAAGAAGTAAGGCTTCTATCACTTATTAATTCATTTCACCGCCCTAAGAGTCCTTGGGGACCTTCAGGGAATACAGTGGCCTTAGCCATCTTCTGTCCAGAATGTGCCTCTGCAAACAAGCTACCCAAGAAACCAGCATACAACTAATTATTAATGCTGTTATCTACACTCAGCATAGCGGATATCATTGCATGAAATTTCAGGAAACTTACTGAAGTCTAACTGATTAGAAAATGTGTTACCAAGTCACTATATCATTATCAGTAGTGAATATAACAGCGTTAAAAATGCTTTTCCAAAAAGACAAAGAACCTACAGAATATATATGAGCTTAATGCAATTGATGATTTGATGATTTCACATAAGGATTTTGCTAGAACTGCAGAGCTTTGGGTGCTAGCTTTAAATACATGAATAATACACCTTACAATAAAACTAGCACAGCTAGGCAGGCCTGCAGTAATTGGTCCTGAAATTGCAGATCTATCTAACAGTATTTTTATTACATGCAATGCTGCCCAGGTAGCAAATCCTCCCCATCTTGAGGGGCAAGATGAATCAATCAAAAATCTTATATTTGGCTTTCCTTTTTCTTTTTTATTTCCAAAACAGTCTGTTCCTGGAAAGGACATCTTTCAACAAATTCACCAGTACATAGCATACTTAGTTCTCCAGAAAGGATGTGAAGTGAAGCAGAGTTAGTGTCCTAAACCTGATATTCTAACCTGAACAAGGTTGCAGTATTAGGGTTGATCATAGAACAGATCTCCCCTTGGACATCCAAGATCTGGCCATAGTTAGGAACAGCTACACACCAAGAAAGAACTGTGGATCTCACAAGAACAGGAGGAGCCTGCACTGGTGATCTTTCAGACTGCTTTCCCTTGAAGAGCAGCCACAGCACACTAATTAAGTGCTTACACATCCCACCTACTAACAAGAGACAGACTCAAGACAATACATATTCATGTTATATGGGCATATTAGCAGATGACAACCACAAGAAGCAAAAAAAACATCACAGCTTTCTCATGCCCCACACACTTGGTGGCTGTACATGGCTTTAACTTCAACCAGCAACACATTGGAGAGCCTGTCAGCAATGCAGCAGCTTGGTTCAGCTGCACACCCTCACAAATCTTCAATGAGGACTTGAAGGCAAGAGGCTGCATTGTGAAAGGAAGAGTTGATTGCCTCACTTGATTCACTCACAGAAAGCCATTTGCCTTCCAGTGATTGCATGAGACAGCAGCTGGCAGCATCAATACTTTTTGTCCCCTACATAAAGCAAACACTTAGTTCTTTTGCTATTTTCCCTGTTTTCCCCAAAGGCTCTTCCTTCTCCACATGCTGCAGAGCAGCTTTGTTTTCCCCACAGCTAGATGAACTCACTTGAACAGGGAAACTAAATTCCACCACCACTCTGTGCTAATTGCTCCCCCAGCTCTACAGAAGAATGTGTACCTTCTACATAAACTTTTAATCCAGTTACACTCGGATTCTTCAGCATCCTATGGCAATCACAACTCAACATCACCACCAAAGCAGGTAAATAACTACTCAGATATTCATAAGAGTGCCCCACCTGAGGCAAGGCCTGCATTTCAGTGCAGTCATTCCAGGAAAACCTCAAGGCAGGTATCCCCTGAGATACATGGAAGGCATTGCTCCTTTAACTGCCCTTGTCCTGGGTACAGCTCTTCACCTGCTCTATTTCATTACACACAGACTGAAATTTGTGCCCAAATATTAGGAGGCCATAGAAATGAGAAGCTAATTCATGGAAATGCATGTGATGAACGCAGCTCACTTTTCTCTTTTTAGCATGTTCTGTATGCAGCACAGGGACAGTCTCATTACTGAGAGAAACAAGATGAACTGATGAAATATTTCTTAGCTACAGTTACAGTAAATGTGTTGTTAGTTGGGAAACAGAAATTGAGGGCAACCAATGACACACTGGGGTATTTTTTGCAGACAGGCAATTTTCAGTTCTATTTTTACCACCTTTGGGGGCTACAGTTCAGTCGGTGGAGTAGCTCATCTACATCACCCAGTCACATCTCTGCGACGCCATTATGGGTGAACACCACAAAGGACTACGCTGATCACGTATGGCTGCAGGCTACGTGGGTCTCTGAGCAAAGAAAGGCAGAGGAAGATTTCTGCCTGTCAGCAAGAGAAAAAAAGTCCCAAGAGCTGGATTAAGCATCTGGAAAATTACTGCAGCCTCACAGCTTAGGCTGCCTGCTACCCGGGTGAGTCATCACTGGTTGCCGCAGCAACCGCTGCTTTCCTCCTCCAGCCGCTGATCAATTTTGTCTGTATGCAGGTCGCCTGAAAGCAGGAGCTGCACAGATAATGCAACAAAGACACAGAAATTCCCATTCAAGAGTATTTATTAACATTTTGAATGTGCTAGTCCTGGGATTTACAGAAGGAGAAATAAGAGTTAGAACAGAAGGGCAGAGACAGCAAATGCTTGGTTTGAGTCAACTTTCATGCCACTGCCAAACAGGCGTGGTTAACAAATTACCCTGCTACCATTTTCCACTAACCAATACTTATAAATAAAACAATACCCTCTCCCAGACCTTAACATACAATGTTCATCCCTGTCAGATGCTCCATAATTTAAACTCATGCTCTGAAGCGGGGACTGGCACAGCCCAATGCACAGAGGCAAGAGCCAGCCAAAATGTTTCTCCACCCAATCCCTCCCTTCCAGCCTTGACAAAATGATCCCAGGCAAGGCAGCTCATCTTGGAAATACCCTATTCACCACTTCTTATGTGCAAAGACAGGGTTGCAGAGGGATTGGAACTTTATAGCTAAGCAATACTCAAGTCCCCTAGTACCAATCAGTTGACCCTTCTCTACCAAAATTCTAGGTTAAATGGGGTGGATGTTAGGTTACCTCTGCTGAAACAAGGAAATCTGAGTATTTGTCAACTCTGTGGGTATCATAGAGCTCACTTAATACTTCCCATGAAGTATTGGTTTTTGAACCTTCTTTTTTAATTAACTTATTCCCTGAGGCAGTTTAAAATGACTAGCGCTAAGAATCTGACGCTGTCATGTCAGTGTAATGAATGGCCCTGCCATGCACTTGTCCGAGATAACCTACAGGAATGTGAAAACTACTGATAAAGCAAACCTCCGTGTGAGACAAAAAAGGAAAAGTCAGCCAGGGCAGCATTTCCACTGCAAGCAGAGACAAGACTCATGTTTTTCATGCTGATTTTAATATTGATCCTTGACTGGTGTGCTCATATAGTGGACACACTTGAAGCTTAGAACATCCAAACCTTACAACCGCCCATTCAGCTCTCATTCCTATTACCTATATATATATTAGCTTAAGATGCTACTCTTCAGAGCCATTTTAAGAACTGAATGAAGAACACAGATTTTTCCCTCTCTAGAAACTCTTTTGACTCAGTTCCCAAAATGGGAAGAAGTCACATAGGCACATCAAGGCCTGAGTGAGTTACAAATCACTTATCTGCCAGGTTTGCTTCCAACCATATCATCTGAAGAGAAGATTTGCATCTAGGTGCAAGTACGTTCTTTAAGAGAGGAGCTTCTGCACTGGCAGGACAGGCTAACAAAGCACAGCAGCAATCTAATGGTAACTTGAAGCTAAGACATTAGTCTTTCTTTCCCCCTCCCCGTTTTTTTCTTCCCTTTTATTAAGTTTTTGAAGCAATCCAGTAGGCAGACATGCCTTTTCAGCAGGAGGCACTTCACCCTAGTTTACCTCCCAGATTGGCTTTAAAATTCAAGCATCAGCTTAGGTACAATATTTAGGTATTTTTTTATGAAAGGGTAGATGGGGTAAGCTGTTCTTTTCTCTTGAGTTTTTTTTTTTTTTTTGGTGGGGGAAGAATCAGATATTTTTTAAATATCTGATTTTAACAATCAGATATTTTTTTAAAACAATCAGATGGACTTTATGTGTAGATATCATATCACTATGTGATTTGATATATGAACATGATCATGACCCATTCATTTAAAATTGCTTTTGAAGCTATGGCTTCTCTACACAAAACCAATCTTTGCTAACGTCCTTCAAAAAAGTTTATTGTTTTGACCATGCAGACTGTGACTTTTTGCTGGTGACCTCTTAACTGTTGCAAGTCTCACAAATTTCTATTTCTTTCCTTCTCCAGCATCATGCAATAATCAAATTATGAAAACAAGTCGCACAGAGCAGCAAGACAACAGCAACAAGAAAGATTAAAATTTCTGTAATCCCACCAGGGAAATACTTCCAGCAAAGCGTTCCAGCCCATCTTAAATTTAGGCTCAGTGACAGTTTCAAAACAAAAAACAAAAACCAACTTCAAAACAAAACCAGTTTCAAAACAAAAACCAACCAATCTGTTCTGCAGTCTCCCACTAGCAAAGCATAAGGAATATACAGTTGGAAGTCAAGGAAAACAGCTACTTTTATAAGGAGCCACAGTCCAAGCCTGCCCTACAGACTGAGCAGAGAAGCCACAAGGGTGAAAAATGTGCCCAAAGGCTCCTGTCATGTGGCACTTGCCATCTGGGAGGATGAGCTGGTGAAAAGATGTCTGCAATGTTGGAAAGGCTGAATATCTTTGAGCTAGAACAGTTGCTGTAGAGTGGGAATGGCAATAGACCCTTCAGCCACGCAGTAAGGAGGCCATAGCAAAAAGAAAGCAGAAGTGACTGTGAAAGCTTTGCAAAAAATGAAACATAATTTGGTCTTTCATGTCCAGCACTTTGGCATAAACAGCCGAAGAGACAAGAGCATCTTTGGATTTCATATGAAAGGACTGGACTATTTTGCTGACCATGCAAAGCATAAGCCTAGTGTGACCTTTCAGATCAAACTCCAAAGTATGACATCCATCAAGCTTCCCTACAAAGGAGAATTTTACAGCAGGACTACACTGGTATGGTTTTAATATTACTGTGCACAAAAACTTCATGTTCAGTACAGACCTTTTTCTGGCACCATTTACATTGCTTTGGACACCCACACAGGTAATCACAGGAAGACCAGCACAAATTCTAACCCACTAACTGGAATGCTGCTGTCCTGTTCTTTCCCAGGGTTGGGGGCAGGGAGAAGAGAGAGGAGGGAGGAATTTGGGACTTTCCACTCATACTAGAAATAATTCCAGCTGTCAACAGTATTTTCTTATTTGTGATAAGATATCAGAGAAGGACAAAGTGGGTGCTGGCTCCCTTCCTGAATTCATCAGGCATTTTGCAATCCACCCAAATTTCATTTCATGGTTTAAATTCCCTTAACATGCCAACAGATAATTCCAGGCCTGAGGGCAGAACTGAAGGAAGACTGCAAAGCTGAAGTCTTAAAGACTGAGCCTTACAGAGGGACATAGTTTCAGCAGTGAGAAACTTTCCTTATCTTCGTTACCTTCTGATTTCTAGAATGAAGCTGCATCCTTTTGTCTCAGATGAGCTCCCTGTAGCATAGGTGGAAAAATATTATTGGTTCTTTCCACTCAGTCCTTAACAGCATGAGGAGATCCCTCAGCTGATGCTCTACCTTTGAAGCAGCCAAAAGCAAATTAGCACAGCAGGTGTTCTGATCTGGTCAAAGTTCAGAAGGTTTTGCAGAACAGGCAGGCTGCATCACACACTTGCAGGAAAGATAATTCCCATCTGTTCCAATCATTCCAGAAGGACATTTGGCTTAAATATACAGTTAATAAATTTAAGAACCATGTTGTAAGGCTGCATGCTGACCCAGATGCACCTCCAAAATATATGTATTCTTCAATAATGGTCACAGAGAACTTACAGGCTTACACTGCCCCTGTTGGCAAAGTACCACTATCAGTTCTCAGACACCAAATGACTATGAGGCTGTTGAGTTACTGCAGTTATTTCATACCAAAGGCAGACAAGCACTTCCTGAATCATCTAAACCAAACAGGAACACTGCTTTACTAGGGAGAATAAGAGATTAGCTTAAGTTTGAGATATGTATTATAAGGAGATACAGGGGGGTTGCAAAATTCTTCAAGCAAAAGCTGCTGGTGCCACAAGTTCACAGAAGATCAACAGTTTATAAAAATAAAATAAGATCCAATGTCATATAGCAATTGCCGTATCTGAAGCTTCTGAAAGCCCTGTACAAATTCATCAGGCCAAACATGGCAATTTAAGGTGCATTAATGTGTTCCTGCATGCACAGTACAGGAGTAAATATCTTAGACACTATCAAGAAGTCCAGAAGAAATCATCATGTTTCATATTAACTAAGCATATTTTGTGTGAGAAAAGATGAAGAAGCAGTGAGAAGATAGGCTATTAAAACACTTCATTATAAATCCAGGCTTATAACCCATGAAATCCAAAGCTACTGCAGAAAAAAGGTACTTCATATAAACTGAAGCATATTCAATTTAATTAATCCTAAAAATAGGAGATATTTTAGAAAAACATAGACCTCTCAAGCTCCAGAGCTGCTATATGATTAGAAGTAACAAACATATTTTCATATAAAAAGGGTGAAAAGAAGACCAAACATACAAGAACACATACAGGAAAAAAAAAAGACAAACTTTTCTTCATCCCAGGAAGATTTAGGAACAGTTAGTGCATACACACTAGAAAATAAAACTGAATATAAATACAATTAAATTAATCTCACTCAATTTGATTTGATAATGGAGACCAAAACACAGACAAACACACAGGCCATTGAATAATGTATGCTGTTCTTCCACTCCAGAGAGAATATAAATACATGTAAAATTAAAAATGTTATTTGTAGCTGGCTTCTAAAAATAGAACAAGTTGTTTTCAAGAAGCATAACTAGGAGAAGAAATTAAGATGTTTAGTTCCTAAGTAATGCTTCAATTTTCACTATCAGTGGACTTGTGCTAAAACCACCCCAAAGATTTTGACAACTTGGCCTCAGCACAAAGAGTGCTTCTGTCAGTTCTCAACAGAATTTGGTTAGTGGTCATTGGCAAGGAAAGGAGGATTTTGGGCACATCCACATGTGCCAGTTTCTCATCTCAGCCCTTGGACATTTTGCTTAGACTGTCAATATAAAGACAAAAGAAAGCCTGGGGACTTATCCACTTGTATACCCACATTTTCTGTCTGGATCACTAAAGAGCCCAAACCCACGAAAAGCTGTGTTATCCCTCCACCAATCCACTGAGACATCTAGGCAAGGACTGAATGTTTTCACTTAACACACTTCAAGTGGTAAATCCCATTTTGCAGCTCTCTACCACCACCACCATTCCCAGTCCAGGTTAATAATTTTAAGTGTTAGCACCTACCAGTGAAAATTCAGCACAAGAACAGTGCTGATGTGTTACCACAGCAACAGTTATTTATGAACTTTCCCCCTCTTGGCTGCCAAGGGCCATTTGGAGAGCCTCTGTTCCCCTTCAGTGTGGGGACACTTACAGCTGCCTCAGAAACTCCTAAGTTAAATTGACATCAGCAGAATTTAAAAACCCAATCAGACCCTATTGTATTGCACTAAATAGTTTATTTAGTTGTTGTTTTTGTACTGAGTGTTTGGTGGTTTGCGCTGATCACACGGTCTGTCCCATTTCCCTTTTCCTCCCGAAAGCCCTGGTGGTAATGGCTTGTCCCAGGTTTACTCCTCCCCTCACCCCGTCCTCATTTATATCCCATTGGCTGTGGCCCCCTTCCTCCACTGTCCATCCCCTGTGCTTAAATCTCCTGGGAGGAGACCCCTGAAGTCTTTCTTTTCCTTGGGAAGTCGCATGGATTCCGAAGTGACTCCTATCAAGGAATGAAATAAGACTTTGGTCCCGAGGAGAAGAGTGCCTCGTGTCTTTTACTTTTGTCCTTGTAAAGGCTGCAAGGGGCCAAGGGTCCAGAGCTGGCCAGATCAGACCCGAACGGCCCCAGGAGGGATCAGCCTTTACAAGACCCCGCTAACTTAAGAGAATTATTGTCTGCAAATGTGAGGATGAGTCAGTCTGTTTCTGCCAAGGACACCATCTATGGACATTCAGAAGGGATGAAAGCAGTTGAGAGAATTTTCAAAAGTAACCAAGAGCTAAGCAAACCTGAGGAAGTTTAATGCCCAGGTACAGTACATTACACTCTCAGCCAGCTCATCTACATCAGATCTGCAATGCAGAATTGCCCATGTATCAGATATCAAGGCAGTACTAGCATCCACAACATTCTCCTTCTAACCAGCAAGGCCTTTGAGATGCACTAACCAGAAGCATTTAACCTTTCCTTACACAGGTTTTTCTTTTATTGTCTCTGAGCAATCCAACACAAGGAAAGATGGAGGAAAGTGAATCCCCAGTAAAAACTCAGAGCATGAGGCAAAATCACAGTCCTCCCTCCTTTAAAGGATTCTGAAAGCTGGCTAGGAATAACAGAATATAGGTAGGAGGCTGTTTTTCTCTTTGGGGCAGATGAGGGGTTCCATCAGAATGGACGCATGATTTCTAGCTAGGAGGGGGTTGGTCACACTTAGGGATGACTCATCTTCCCAGATCAAATCCTGATAAGGCTCTGTGGACAGTAGGCTATAAATTAGGAAGCTCTAAGATTAAATACAATACTATATTTAGGATGCTCTAAGATTAAATACCATACTATAAATTATTCTAATCACTGGGTGTGGATTTATGAACTGCAGGACAGAAAACAGCCCCATCCTGTCAAAGGAATAGCTTCTTAAAATAAAAATCCTAGCTAAACCCAGCAGTCCTGCAGTCTATTAACAGACAAGTCATACTAGTCTACCTTTCTTTCATTTCTTGTGCCTCTCGCCAGGACATTTTTGTACCCCTGTGTGTGCTATTTCTAGTGACTGCTCAGGAACAAGTAGAGTACATTATGCCACCATTAAAAGCTGTCATTTTATAATAACAAATTTCCGGGGATTGTATAAATTATTCCATTGACTGGCATGTCAAGACTTTTGTGCTGATGATTTTCTGTGTCAGCCTGTTAGCTGTTTAATGTTAATGTGAGTCTTACCAGCATCCTTGGCCCAGCCCTAGGGCTGAAGGCTGCTTGAACGGCAGAGGCAGATGCAGGCTGAGCTCTATAAGCAGCTGAGTCACAGGCTGCAGGAGGTACCTCTGGGCCTGCAGTATCAGACCTGTAGAGCCCCACCTCTAAAATCTGTTGCTTAAGTAGTGCATCTCACAGGAAAGAAAGTTTGTAATCCCATTTCCAGTAGCCACTCAGAGTAACCATTGAACACTTATAGTGACCCATCAGAAATTGCCAGCAAACACTATGCTTGGCAAAAGACTAGAAAGGGAACTTGTAGGCTTACCCCCTCATCTTATATTGCAAGAACATGCATTCATGCAGATATTTCTCACAGCCAACAATGGATCTTCTGAATTTGCCCATTTATTTCTCCTAATGCCACAAAGAAGAAAGAAAAGTCAAGTGAAAACAAGTTCCACAATTTCCTCACGCACTGTGGGAACCAGCAGGCTTTAAAAAAGCTCCAAACAAACAAAAAAAACCACACAAAATTTTAAGGTGTTTTCTCCAATTACATTAATAAATAGCAATAATCTTTCCCTATTCATCTTTAGCATATCCCCATATCCCTTACTTATTGCATTCCCCCATATCCTACCCCAGTCTCTTCACTTTCAAGGCAAAGGGTCAAACTAGTTATGTGCGCTTCCATATCTTTTCTTGCTCTTCTAAATACTTTTTAAGGCAGTTGTTAGGACTGGCTACAGTGTTCAAGAGGTGGGTTACACCACTGACATATACAGCCACAGAACAGATGTTTAACTACATTTCCCTACAATTCTTAACTGCTGCGTACTTTCCAGACAGCCTATGAAATACCCACCGTATCCTCAAAAGCTTTTCTGAACGGTAGCAAATTACAGCCTACCTGTATCTATATCTATCCAGGTTGATCTTTTTTTCTGTCCCGAGGCACTCATAAATTTTAGACATCAGTTTCCTCACGTAATATCATCTGTAACAGATAGGAGCTTGATCAAGGTCCAGTGCATTCATCACCCCAGCTAACAGCAGTCAGAAACTGATGCCATGTTTTAGCCTGGCTGGACAGTGGACTGCCTGCTGAGCTCACATTTTATTCATTCCACCTCACTTATCTCCTTTGTATGGACTGTGAGACTTAGGAAATAATTCTGTCTCAGGAGTACACTGCAGAGAGTTTGTATCACTTCACTTATCCATTTAAGGTGCACACAAGGAAAAATCCCATTAAAAAATCAATACCAAAATAACTTATACACCTCCCAACCCCAAAATACTCGGTGAGGTACATTGGTTGTATTCATTTTGCTCCGTTGCACTCAAGCACACTGAAACCTTTAGAGGGAAAATATGATAGATGTCACAGAAACCTCAACTTAAATCAAGTACTACAGCTCTGAAGCTCCCCACTCCCTAGTAGTAGTAAGATGAAAGCATACACACAGATGCTTAAAACAGGAGCCTATCACAGCTTTCAGATTCACTGAACATCCCTACTAAACTGTTCTTTCTTGCATCCTCCCAGCTCTATCAACAGGATCTTTCCATCCCATGCGAGTCATTAAATAGCCATCTAACACCATCTGCTGGATTTGGAAGAATAAAATGATACCAGCAACACAATGCCAGGCAGAAAGGGAAAAAGATATCGCCCCACACACTGAGGTGCCTGTGGCTCTGCTTTGAATTGGCCCTTTTCCCTCACCCATGCCTTATTTTTCCTTTCTTTCTTCTTTCTGAAAGGTAAATCTGGGCTGCTGACACTAACAAGCAATCACAGACAAAGTGCCCAGCTCTAGAGGGACAGATTTCACAGGGGGCTGTGCAATGCAGTGACACTTCTTGATCACTGACCTGTGCACCAGCTTTACCCATTCCTGATTAAATAACACCAGAAAAACTAACAAAAACGTACAGCTATCTCATAAACAAGGCTTCTGCAGTCAGGATAGAATCCTGCAGGAGTGTAAAAATGAGCTGGCTTTCTGCTGAAATCTGGGACCTCGGTATGAGTCAGAAGCTGGGGATGCGGATCTATGCAGCAAGACGAAGCAGCTATTCAGACATTATCTCAGACATCAGCCACTGGTTTTTAACATCCTGTACAAAGGCCAAAGGACCAATTCTCACTGCCATGCAAACATGTACTTTTCAAAGACTGGCAGGCATAGTTTTAACATCCAATTAGGCAGCTGCCACTGCTTTCAGACGCAAGATGATAGCTTTTAATTAGTTATTTAGGGCAGGAGACTGCACCCCCTTTTCTTGTTTCTTCAAATTGGTTTCACACATCACCTGGCTCCTTACAAGATGTGATGCAATGGTTAGCTTTTTGTTTCACTGAGGTGAACAGTGTGTGAAATTACATCGGGTATAAAGCCTTCTGTGGAGGTTGAGTTTCCTACTTCCCCCTGCTTTTCTCCCCCCTCTGTTTTCCTACTTCTATACTGAAATTAGGGATGAGTCATATGTTCAACAGTCAGACATCAGATTTTATGTAAGGTCCTGGTTAAATCAGTCAGATCCTGGGGGAAAGGACAAGTTCTCTATTGACTCCTATTGCACATCCGTTCTGTCAGCACAAGTGCTGCCAGGATTTCACCCTTTGCAGGTGAAATGCATCTTCTCCCTTATCCTCCGTCTGCTACAGCTGTTTTGGTTGCACCAATAATTTAGCAAAACCTCACAGCAGTAAGGCAGGCTGGTTCAGATAATACTGTAAAAGCTGCAAGAGTCCTGAATCACAGGTTCCCCTCAGCAGCAAGGGGGAAATAAAGGTCATTCCTCATCTATCAGTGCTGCCCAAAATGGAAACTTATCTTCTGTGAGAGAGGCAAACATGACCATAGGGGGAATCTGAAGTATTTCCAGAAGAAAAAGGGCAGCACTGTACGAAACACTAGTAAGAAAGACTCTGAAATGCTGCAGACAGCTCTGCTCACCAAGTTCAGGATGGATGGATTTCAACTGAGTCACCACAGAGAAGAGCACTAGGATGAACACAGCAACAGAAAAACAAAATACTTAGAAGGGAGTGAAATAAAACATTTTCTTGGTTGGGCAGCAAAATTGATACTAGGATTGCAGTTACAAAACACTTTTAATCTGCTCTGACAGCCGCTGCCCATCAAAAAGAAGTCCTGCTTGCCCCAGCAACAAGTGAGGGAGATCACAAGTCCATGCAGCTCACTCTGAGGCTGCAGCATGGATAGGCTGGACAAAGGGAGCAGCAGGAATGTGCAGCTGAGGAAAAAGCAAGCATCTCCTCCTTCAGCAGGAGAAAGGCCAAATGAGACATAGTGTAAAACTGTATTCAGAAGGCAATTTGTGAAGTGCTGCCGAGCACAGCAGTAAAAAAAAAAAACAACAAAAACACACAGCCAAACAACCCAATACCACATTAAAAAAAATGAAAGAAGAAATTAATCATTTCAGCAAAAGGACAGCACCAGTCCAAGAACTAATATTTATGAATTAGCCATAAACACATTTAAGCTTTCTAAATGTCAGCCTTTTCTCCATGGTCTGCTGAGTCCTAAGCACGAATTAATATTCCAACATATCTTGATTAGTTTATAAAATAAATCATGCTTTCCTTCCAATGGCGGGGGAATAGAGCATACTCCTGGAGCTCCCTGACCTTTCTACGTTCCTATGTTGATCACCTATGTATATCAACTTTTCTAACAGAGAAATTATTGAACACATTTAAAGGCTCCAAAACTAGATTGCTATAAGCAATATAAAAAGCAAAACAAAAAGACAAACAAAAAAACTGCTCAAGGCAACTCAAACCAAAGATCCGAACAAATCTTGACAAAACATTCTCTTGCCAGCTGACCAAATAAATAAAAAAGCAATGTGTCCATTTTGGCACTAGACTTCTCAGGGCAAAATTAGTGCAATTGACCAGCATATGTTACACAAATATTTTCTTTTGCCTGGGTACTTTCTTGGGTAGAGAGGAACTGCTATAGGAGGAGACAGCAAGGACCTGAGGATATTGAAACGCATCAGATAGAGAACATGTCCAGTTTCCTGCCTGCCAGCTACTGTTAGGGGAAGGGCTACACACACAGATAACCCACAGACACACATGCACACAGCTATCCTAGGGCTAAAATTGACTGGTCTGGAGACTTTAGAGTTACAAAGGAAAACGCTCAGCTGATGAAACCCTTTCCACTGCAAAGTGGAATTTCACAGTAACTGAAAGCCTGCCTCAGAACAACTCAGTTCCCTGATCTTCACACCAGAGTCAGCTCAGCCCTTCTGCCTAGTTACACAGCCACCTCAAACAGAGCAGGACTTGACACTCACACCTACCCTTGGTTAAACTGCCATACTTCTGCTCTGACAATGCCTTAGTCCTCTGGGCAAGAGACAGAGTCTGCACCTTCTGCGTTTCATGCTGCCCTTGGGGACAACTAATGAACAGAAGAGAGCATAAGACATTCAGGGATACAGCATCCAAAGAGCAAAGTCATAACTGCCTGCAATGGCATATATAAACAAAAGAAAGGCAGAGTTGTTTCAAAAGCTTTTTGATTTGGATTTTTTGGGTTTTTTGTTGGTTTTTGTTTTTTTTTTTTTTTTTAATGGTGGTTGGTTTTGATTTGTTGGGGTTTTTGGGTTTTTTGAACCAAGGATTAGCTGTACAGAAAATATCTTTATTTAATAATTTTTAAAATGTTTTCACTGACCTTGCTGGAAGAAAGAAGAAACTTCATGCATAAATATTTGCAGATGTGTATATACACTTCAGTCTTTCTTTCACATTAATCCACCAATTTCTAAAACGGGTTTTCTGAAAACTCTTAAAATCCATGGATTTTTGTCCTTTCTAATTAAAGTGTGTAGTTACATGAAAAAATAACCAACTCTTCAGAAGTACAGTCACACTTTATTCTTACCAGATCATACAGATCTGGCAGAACTAGCATTTGTTTATGTCTTTCTTGCCCCAAAAGAATAATCTGGAAGACTGTCTATTCCAGATTGACAGAGAGTATAAAACAAATCTAGAAAGAAATTATGTCAGAAATCTCCATTGAAGGAGCTCAGTACACTCAAAGTAAGTTTCTCTGCTTAATTTCTTAAGCCATAACAATTCTGAAATCCAAAGTGAAAGTCAGCTTAAGCTACAATAGTATCATACAGCCCCCCTTCTGAACATTTTAAGCAACTTCCACCTCTCCAAAACAATTATATCTATGAAAATAGACCTTTCCCAAGAAGAAAAATTTTATTTGACAAAACCAGCCCTTCATAGTAATTGCAGCAACATATACTGGCCATGAAAAATCTTTACCTCTTTACATAGACACCCAATTTGCCACATTATCAATAAATGCAGCTTTAAGACACTCCAGTTATGCGTCGTTACATTTGTGGCGAGAAGTCCTACTGTTTTTCTGAAAACAAAGCAAAATACATGTTCGTTTTCAGAAGGGTTCAGAGCCTGAAGAGGCAGTTCAAAGAAGAACAGGCAACACAGAGATGTTAAGCAGGTTTATGCCTCTTTTTCCTCTTCTCCCCTAGAGATCTGGCTCAGAGCACCAGCCCCCCACAGGTGCCACCATCTAAGTGAGGAACAACTTCATTACCAAGCAAAATATAGACTTGAACACTAAAACAGCACTTTCCTACAATGGCCCTCCCTTGGGCCTTTTAGCAGCATCTACAACAGAAGCCAACACCCCATGACCAGGGACATTTTAAGCATGTCATCCTTCTGCAGGTTCAAGTGTCATACCTATTATACAGGCAAAGCCACATGCATTTGAAACTGGTCAGGACACACTCAAAACTGTCCTGCTGAACCCCTCATTCATCAGCAGAGACCACATAAAAGTGAGACAGAAATTAAACTTCTACAAACCTGCCAGAGGCAGCAGAAGCAGAGGATGGGGAGACAAGGGCTGCCCCAGCACAGGCACACCTCTCAGCAGCAGGGCACAAACCCATCATAGCTGAGCCTAGCAGGCAGAGCAGGACTGGGATGGAAAACATATTCTACCAACAGCCCAGCAAGCATCAGGGCCAGGGAAGTCAAACACCAACTCAAGAGTCAGAGCACATAACTCCCTAAAATAGCCCAGGTAGGAACTAATACCCTCAGGCTGAGCTTAAATAAGGTTCCAGGAGTGTGGGTGGAGGCTCCAGGTGGGGCTGGTCAGGACAACTAAGGCTAATTAGTGAACCCAGGAATCTGTCAAAAGCAAAGGTCACAGTGTATTTTTGTGTTTTAAGTTAGGTACTTTGATGTCTCATCACCAGAAATCATGGTTAAGTATTTTGCCACATCCTCTCTGAAAAGAAATCTAATAATAAAATCCAATATGTACAGGCTACAGCAGCCAGCAAGCACACTGTGCCTGTGGAATTTGACTCTTCACTCCTTTTCTAGGAGCATTGTGCCAGCTACAGCCACAGAGATCACAGTGACATGGGGACACCAACTCCAGACCTGACCAATAAAACAGCACTTTTTGCAACAGATTTTCTGCAAGAGCACCTCCATCCTCACAGTGTTTGGTACTCCTGGTGATGACATCCAGTGCAATGCACAAAGCCTACATACAGTCTGTCCTGGTACAGGGCTGCATCTGACCTCCGTACAAGACTTGTCACAGAAGTAAAGGTGAGGTGAATTACATGGAAGCTTCCCTGATTTTTGCCAGACCAACCTAGAACAACAGAAGACAGTTTTACCTCAATTTCACTTCAAATATACAGCCAGGCAAACAGATTTCTAAAACATTTTTAGGGACATCACTCCCCACAGCAGATTACTTGGACACATTACTTCCTTCTTGGAGTCAATTTATGTTTTGAGAGCAGCAATGATGTCTTCTTCAGAGCACAACTTACAGTATTAAGTATTACTCACAGAGTATTAAGACCACAGTGCTACTGATTCTTCCTCTGCTAGTGATACACATACAAACACTCCAAGGATATGGAATTTTTACATGAAAGACTACACCAAAAGGCCCCAGCAAGACAAGAACTCATTTTGTCAGTTCTGTATATAGACAGTAAGAGGAACTCCTACCCCAGAGGTCTTCCACTACAGAGGTTGAGAGGAAGGTAAAATGCCCAGTTTTCAGATAAGAAACTGAGATGTTGGATGC
This sequence comes from Melospiza georgiana, assembly GCF_028018845.1. Lineage (NCBI taxonomy): Eukaryota > Metazoa > Chordata > Aves > Passeriformes > Passerellidae > Melospiza > Melospiza georgiana. The sequence continues at coordinate 86,803,392 of NC_080431.1, forward strand.
AACACTGCCACTGAGACAATAAAAAGATGCTCAGGCACCTGACCTATGAGGCTTAGTAACTTATACAAAGTCCTACAGAAAGTCTATGAAAACTATAGGTGTTCAGTCCATACAATTCACATTGTCCCCTAGTTCCATTAATTCTTCATTTAAAAAATGAGCTATCCATTAAAATCACTCAATTTATGTTTTGACAACTTCTCAAAATTAGACACTTCCAAACAACAAAGCAAGCATTAACATCTCAGTGGTAAAGACTGTTATTTTTGTTGCTGTAGACCTACCAGATTATGACTCACAACAGCCACAACTATTAGGTAGAAACAGTGTATCCGTACCAGTGAGTTAAATGTAGAAAGTTTATTTTTAACTTGTATAACCAATATACATGGCTGAAATATAAAAATGGTTAAATATTAGCAGTTGTTACCAAGCTTATTTTAAGAACAAACAGAAACACAGAGCCTAATTGAGCTGTGCAGAGGATCTGCCCGAGGATGTGAACCCAGAACCAGCTTCACAACAAAGCTACACCCGAGAGCTGAACCAAGCACCCAGTGTGAACAAACAGCAGCAGCCAAGCTTAAACTGACAGGGCCACCCACTGGTGTCTGTCTTGATGAGCACTCAGGACTGGCTCACAGGAAACATCTGGGCTCACACTGGAGAATTCAGGCAAGGGGTGTTTATCACTCTCTGGTTTTCTGCCTATCAGGGAGCATAGGGCCATTCCCTTAAGACTCCAGATTCATGGAAGAGAGCACCTGAAGCCACATGTTAAGCCTTTTTTCTTGGCCTGAGTGAAGTGTTGCCAGAGCAGCCCATCTCCCAAAGAGACACAGTGAAGCACAGGAGAGAGAAGGGACGTTTTGGGATGAGGACACACGGGCTGCTGAGCGCACCCGCCACAGAGCAGCAGGCCTTCCATTTGGGCTCACAAAGGGATGTGTCTGGGGAGCTGTGGGGTCTGACAGAAAACCTGCTCCACACCTCCTTGGGCATAGCCAGATGCACTTCCTTGCCTTACTGGGACACCCATGTCCCAGAGCCAGGAAAATAAACCGTGAGGGGAAAGCCTGAGACAAAAGGCACCTGCCTCAGGCTGGCAGGAAAGCTAAGGAGAGGCCCCAATCCAGGGGCCACTGGAGCCCCTGGGAAAAATTTAAGGGCAGGCTCTCAGGACAGGGACACCGAGGCCCAGAGGCATCTGCAGACCTCAGGGCAGGACCTGTGGCATCAGAGGCAACCAGGTTGTCCTGACATCTCAGGTTTTTTACGTTATAGCTCTTCTGCTTTCATTAACCACTTCCCTCTGCCATGACAGCATATGTCACAGCACATATCCCAGTCAAGATAGCCACAATCCACAGAGCATCACCGTACAATACCAGAAAGTTTTAAGCTTCCCCATACAGAGTAACACCATACTCCATCAGAAGGCTTCAAGCACCTACCCTTCTTGTTCTTTAGCCCAACCTTTCATACCCTTCATCTTCCATTCATTGCCCCTGTGTGCCCTCTGTTCCCTTTGGTGATGGGTCAGTGCACCTAGGCACTCCATGCCTTGTTGCTTTCAATGCTGGTCACCTGCTTTTCACAGCTGTAGCCCATTAGGGATGTGGCTCGGCCACAGCCCCACTCCCAATCACCACAAACTCTACACCTACACTCCACTTCTTTTTTATATGCTTAAATGAGGTGTCACAAAAACCACCAGACATCCTCACATTTAATAGGTGAGTACAGTGTTAAAGTGCAAGAATTGAAAATAAAGGATTCCTTCCTCTAATAATATGGAGATTTGCATAGAGGTGTGTTCCCAAGTCCTGGCACCTTGGCTGTCCTGGGGAGAGGCCTGAGAGGTACCAGCCATATACCCAGCATTGCTTCTGGCAGGACAAAAACCTACCATGTAGGCTTCGTGATCAAACCAGGTTAAAAATTACAAACTGTCTTTAATACCAGGTAGCATATCTACCCTGGAGACCTCTAAAGAGCTATTCCAGTCTTGTAGTATATTTCTTTTCCACAAAGTAACAAAGTGATTTTATAAAAACTGTGGAGAGGGCTCTTTGCTCTCTTTTCATGCTGCCATTTCAGTTACTGCTTACAACAACCAGGGAAATACTCATTCAGAAATTACCCTTGTATGAGTTTTAACGTCAAGCAGAAATCTGCTGAGAAACAAGTGTACTAAAGCAAAACCAAATCCATAGTAATGATGTACTAAGCAAAATCAAATCCATAGTAATTATTTATTAGGAGAGGAACAGTTTTATACACAGTTTAAGGGAATCCGCCTCCTGCAGGAGAACACTGGCGCCAGCATCCCAGCCTGTTACTTTGCTGTGGGGAAGTCTATTGTGCTGAGAAAGGAGAGCTGTGAAGATAGAACAGCAGTTTTTCTTGTGAATAGTTAGTGAAAACTTTCTCCAGTGCTTCTGCTGCTTAGAAGTCCAAATCAGGGAGCAGTTCCCAAATCATTCACCAGAGTTGCAAAATGATAGATCAGAATCACAGATCTCAAGTTGAAAGGAACCCATCAGGATTGAGTCCTACTGCCTGTTCCTTTGCAGGACCCCCCAACACAAAACCTGAGATCAGTACACTGCCTGCTATTCTGAAGCCCAAGGCTCTGGGCTACAAATACCAGCTTGTACTGAGATGGGGGCATGGGTAGTGAGCAAACCAAGGGTATTTTTATCTTTCTGTGTCATTTTTCGGGGTCGCGATAAATCAGATTTTTTGCAATGAAAAAGATTTAGCTGAGTTTTGAAATCTCAGAACTTTTTGCCTCCTGTGACATGAGTCATGGCTGCTTTTACAGTGAAAAGAAAGAAAAAATACTTTGAATGTTCATTTTGATCATTTTTTAATTCTTTCAATCCTATGGGACTGTCAGGAAAGCTAATTAGATGTTCCCCTACATTGTTTTTTTGTGAAATAAAAATGCAGTTTGAGTAACACTCATGTATTACTGTAATGCAGTAATATGGGATAAGAAATTATCCAATTCATTAACCATGAAAGAAGCATTTCAAGTCCTGGAACACAGAGAAGTCACCGCTTGCCTGTTTTTTAGCATCTTTATGTAGACTCTGTGTGTGATGTGTCTGTGGGGAGCTGAATAGCCAGAAGAGGGTAGCATAAGTAAGTTAATAAACCTCATCTGTAAAGCAGAGTTATTTTTGAGAGAAACACCTACTTACATTTCTTGCCACAAGGTAGAGAAACATAACATTGACAAACTCATCACAAAGCTTTTGTCAGAACTTGAGAAGGCAGATTTGCAGTCAGAACTGGCAAGGATAAGACTGAGACCAGGATGCAGAGCTTTTTGCACTCTATTCACTCCTGTTTGACCAATGCCACTATTAACAAAAATGCACACCCAAAGCAACTGTATTTCTTTGATCTTAGGGGATTGCAGCACAAGTCAGTAAAGCTAACAGTGTTATTGAGTACATTCTGGCACATGAACTTGCCTGCAGATGATCTGCAAAGCTGGATGGGGAAGGCATGAAAATGCATAACACTGAGAGCAACTTAAGGGGAGGTTTCTGGGCCAGGTAATAGAATATCAAACGTAAGCTTGCTGAGTTCACCAGACAGATGTGTATCAAAAGGCTCCTCTTGCTGCTGCCTCTAATGTCTACCCAAAATAGAATGCTGCTCCCAGAGTCTGCATGCAGTAACTGAGTATTAGCAAAGGGAATGTTACTGTATCTAGCAGAAGCAGATACCACTGCTCACAGGAGCTTTAGAGAATCTTCTTCTATGCTGGAGATGGTGCCAGCCATGTACAAATGCACATGACTCTAAACAGACAAGAATTGCTGGGCATTTCATTATACAGGGACATATCTACATGAGTTAGCTTGCAGATTTCTTTCGTTTTTCTTTATAGAGACCAAACAGCAAAACTCCTCTCTGAGAATTTGATAGGACTTGCCTCAGGACATACAGGAAAAGACAAGGAAGACTGGGGGATCACTCTTGTTGTTTGCATCACAGTAGTGGTTAGAAATCCCAGACAGGATCAGGACTTCACTGTGCTAAATGTTGTGCACTCATGCAGGATGGGAAAAGCAGTTGCCTGAAAAAGGAAGTTGAAGCAGACAAAATGAAAAGGGAAACAGGTGTGAAGACATGAAATACCATACCCGGGAGCTTACACCCAGTAACTGGACAAGGAATAGAAAATTCCTCTTCTGTCAACTTACTTCTGGCAGAGCTGCTTTAAATAGCTCAGAGGTTGTTAGGTGAGAAAGACTGTATGTGTGTATACACCTTGGAAAGGCACTGAGGAGATACTACACCATGTATTCGTAGTTTATTTGTACTGTATAGCTAAGGCAAAGTAGAAATGCAAGCTGAACATTTTTTCTATAATTCTTTTCCCTCCATCCTTTCAAATATAGCACATATTTGAAACACTGGAGCTTTCCATTTCCAAGACTGTAACATCAGACTCTAAACGCTAAACTAGCTGCCCTTCACCCTGCTGCTACAATGTGGTCACTTGAGCAGTTTGAGTGTGCCCACTGTCCCCACGGCATACACACAGCAAACAGCAGCTGAAGAAGGGAAGGGGACGAGAATGCTATATGCAGGTGGCATTAGGATGTCAGACTAATTTCATCCCCTGAGGGGTTTAGTTTCAGGTATTGTGAAAACCTCTACGTAAGAGATTCAGAGAGCCTTTAAAACAGTGCTGTCCCTTCAAATGACCAGTTGCAAACTTGCTCACAATTTTCCCTGGACTTGGCTGTTAGTTACAGAGGGAACTTCTAAAATGACATGTGGGTATCCAGCTGCCATGTCTGCTTCACTCAGTCTCATATGTCTGATCATTTTTAACATGATATAGAAGCAAAGCTAACTAAAAAGATTCTTTCTGGACTTTATCCTGAATGATGCATAAAATTGCAGTAACAAGCTGATTTGTATAATATTTCCTGCCTTTGAATTTTGGCTTAGCTGGCACACAAAAGGTACATTATGGGAAGTGATGAAGTCCTTTTCCTGCATACATTGCTGCACTGCACTCCTAAGGGATCATTTGCCATTTGTGTCAGTCTTGGTTGGCTGAGCTTCCCTCAGGAGCTGCCTGTCCATTGAAAGGAGTGTGAGGATGTCCACGCAGAGTCAGTCAGTCTGGTGAGAGTGCCTTCCCCTTGTGCTTCCATGCTGCCAGACACCATTCCCTGCAGAGGGATTTGCACTGATGAAGCAGCAGGTAAGGGGATATTACCCCTTAAAAACACACTTGGAGGGTTTCTGTTCACCTCGCTTCCTGGGTTGGCAGCATTTACAGCACTGTTGCTCACTGTCCACAGGCAAGGGTAGTGGCTGGAAAAAAAAGCAGCACAGATTGAATGACTTATTTCAAAGCATTTAGCCTGCATAAGACTTGGCACAGTAAATTCAATTGCACTATCTGTTCAAAGGCAGCTATTCAAATCAGGTTACCAAGCTAGATCAGCCTCGAAGATCTTAAGTGAAAAATCACCAGTAGCCATCACCTGGTGACCCTGTAGGGAGGCATGGGGAGCAATGTACATGTATATGTGAGATTTCAAAGTGTAAGGACCTCTGTGACTTCTTCCCATCTTAGGAGCAGAGTCAGAAGAGTTTCTGGAGAGGGAGGTCACAAACTCTCAGGACACTGCCCAGCTACTAGGGTATAAACACTGAGAAGAAAATCTACTCAATCAGATAACAGTGCATTTGAAATTGCAGCTGATTTTCCTGACACCTAAGTTAGAGAAGAAATTATTGCATTCTTTTGGGGAAAATAAGGAAAAAAAGATTTGATAATTAATTGATTCTCTAGGTCTAAATTCCATTTACTACTAGAATAGGATCCTCATTTCATGTAGGATAATAGTGAGAAATACAGGAAGAAGAATAATTTGGTTTTAAAATGCTCACAGATTGTAGGGTCCAGAATTCTTTGTAGGTATTCCAAGATCCTGGTTTTCAGCAATGCTGGGGAAAAATGAAGCTCCCATAGAGCAGAAGATGATTAGCTTGTCAGAAGGATTTGCCCAGGAATCTTGAATTGGGCACTTAGGACACATTTCAAGTCCTGGACACTGATTAAAGTTTGGAACAAAGGGCAAATCACCAGGACAGTCCTACCAGCCTCAGTGCCCCTCATACCAGTAGTTTTCCTGTAACCTTACCTGGGTCCAGGGCTGGCACCTCCCTTTGTGTGTGGCATTGAGAGCAAATTAGTCTGTGGAGAGGATGGCAAAGTCCAGCTGTCGTGTCCTGAGAATACCTGAAGATTATTGCTGGAGCTGTCCAATAAGTTAACTTTGGGGAGGGAAAAAAAGCAACAAACAAATCCTCAGTGACATTGCAGACAATGTCTTAAGACAGCAAAAAATGGACAGGCTTAAGGCAGCAATCTGATCATGAGGTGCCCAACCACAGATAATAGGACAGAAATCCCAGCCACAGGTAAAAAGGCAAAATTCCCATGTTTGTTTAGAGAGTAGCAAGGTGCCATTGCAATCCCAGGTGTGATACATGAGAAGGCCCAGCATGACAGACATAGGATTTGCATTTCTGCAAGTCTGACTAATATTTTTTCATAATTGACATATATCAGATAATGTTTTGAAACAGATTTCCTTATAATTTGAGCTAAAATACTTAATAAAATTTTATAAATACTGCCCCATTCCTGGAAATTTTCAAGGCCAGGCTGAATGGAGCTTTGGGCAACCTGGTCTAGTTGGAAGGTGCCCTTACCCATGGCAGGGAGGTTGGAACAGGATGATTTTTGGGATCCCTTTCAAGCCAAACCCTTCCATGAGAAATATTTCCATTAAACAGGAACTCTTGCTAAATTATAATTAGCAAGCAGATACTTTATCCCTACTCTGCTTTCTAACCACTTCTTCTGATCGAAATACAATCAGTTTCTGGATTTGCACCCAGATCTAGAAAGGGAAAGGGACTCAGAGGATGTTCTGACAATACCAAAATGCCTTTGCCTCAATTCAGCTCCTACCTGAGAGCTGCTTTGACTTGAGAACTCAACTGTGTCATGGCAGGGCATCAAAAGAAGACCTGCAATGCTCTTTTTGTATAACTGGAAGCTGTAGTGGAAGCAAGACCGTACACTCTGGTTTATCACTAAGAGGGCACCCAGTTCCTGGTCCCTCTTGTTTTGCTGCCTGAAGGGTTCTGTGCAGAGAATCACCACGCCCTTTACTGGCCTGAGCTTAGCCTTGCTCCAGGGTTTGTGCTGACCTACGGCACAGGGCAGGCAGGCAGAGGCAGCAGAGCCGTGCTCCAGGAGTACCTGAAGGGGAGTGATTCCTCTGCATGTAGGAGGGTGGGTATGGAGCAGCCCGATGGCCTCGCAGGGCTGAGAATCTCTCGCAGCTGTGGGGAGCCTGTGGAGCGGGCAGAGGCAAAGCCCCACCGTACTGGTAATTGGAGCTTCCCGAGGCACACATTGGATCTGGGTTGGAAATCAACCAGCCACCCACTTTGAGGGAAAAGAGAGAACAAAACTATTAGTATTGCTCCATTCAAGTGCTACAGTACAACTCAGAAATAACCAGCCTTCTAGCAGAATTAGCTGTGCCTAAGAAATACCAAGCAGATGCTAAGATACTGGTTTGTGAAACAACTGACAAAAAAATAGCAACCCTCCACTCCCCTCCCAACCCACCAACACTGAAAACAAGTCCTGAAAGCAACCAGAAAATGTCACAAACATTAAAGAACAAATGAAAGAAAAACTATCAGTAAAGCAAATGCAACTTCTGCCTCCCCTCATTTTTTACCTGTTTACCCATGAAAGATAAATTTATAAGTGATAAAAACATTCACAAATACAAAAACAAAGGGGTAAGAAAATCCTAAAAATGTCATATATCATCTTGATTCTAGATTCCTTTTAATATTGAAAAACTGGAATTTATGGAAAATCATCCCTCTGCAGGACCTCTCACATTATTTCCTACTGTGAGGTCTCTTCAATCTTCTTGTTTTTTTTTTGAAGGGTCCCTCTCTATGAACATAATTCAGGACTCAGTAAGTGACCAGCATGAACCAGTTAAGCAAGGCCCAGGTTCCCAGCACCCATCATATCTCACAAAATTTGCAGTTGACATAAATAAAAACCTTACAGTGAGAATATGTCATATGTTGACCTTCAGAGACTGTCTCTGGAGCATCCTTAGAATGGTTTCTGAAAAGCAAAATACTTAGTGGTAAGTGTTCTCACTGAAAAATTACAAAAGTTATAACCAGACTATTCATTAAAAATTGGAGAAGTGAGTGAAAAAGGAGGGAAATCCCTCTTCTTCAACCTTGCTAGGCAGCAGTAGACCTTCCTACATTCTGCCATAAAGGAAGCTGGAGCTTTTGTTTGATGACATAAACAAAAATGTTCCTAATTTTTTGCCATATTTGGGAGCTGAATATGGAATTCTAAATCTGCCTGTGAGCACCATTCCTGCTTACAGGCAAGCTGAAGGCAGCATTCCCCCTTGCCCAGCTGGAAACCCTGATACTGAGACACAGCAGCTTCTTGAGTGGTGAGAGGAATGAAAGGGAATACAGATTCTCCTGCAGGCACATGGGACACTTCACATGTCAGAAGATAAAGCAGGTTCAAACAAAATTAATTATAAATCATGGGCTGGAATGCATCATTTGGATGCCTCTGTGCATTAACGTGGGTGATGCAAGGAAAATTTTGCAAGACAAACTACAATTAATTTCTGATGGAAGCATATCTGACATCTTACCTTTAATAAACCCATCATAAATTATCACACAGACTTAACAACAGCAGTGTAGTTACATTACAGTTACACTGTAATTTCACTTCAACTATGCTTTTGACACTTGGAGTTAACATTTTTTCTCCCTGACCTATCAAATTACAGGATTCACTGAAGTGCAAGTACACTGTAGTGGACATATGTAGGGTATAACACTACTGGGGAAGCTCACACCATCTCATTTCAGGCTTTCTATGTAGACAGACATAACTGCCAGGATCCCTGAGAGCACATTCACCCATTTCAGCACCTATTGTACTAATTATATAGTCTCCCAGATAATACCATTGGAGGGACTCTGGATTTAGCAGAAACAAGATTCAATTATGTAATTTATCTTTCATGTGGTGATGTCATGGTTTTAACCATATCAGCAGCAAAAAGCTACTGGATCAAAAAAAACAAAATATGAACTTACCTTTCCTTTGCATCCAGGAAGGCTTTGGCAAAGGGATTATACTTGATTTTGAGAGCTGTTATCTTGAGTTTACAGAAAACAAGGCATGTTAGTGAAGGCAATTTGAAATAGAAACTTGACAAAACATCTTCCAGAGTAATCTGAGGGAGCTGTCTGGGTTAGCCTAAAATATATCCCCACACTTGATGTTTTCCAGGCTGGGTAGGAGACAGCTTTGCTGTGTACTGATCAGTGCCACAGGCAAAACACCAGCTGGGGCAGCCTGACATGAGCTTGTCTGGTAAATGTGGTGGAATGGTGGACCCTTTCAAGAGGGTTTACACACTCTTGAATTCCTATCAAGTATGAATAAAATCTGCAGCAACATTAGCTAAGGGATGTGGCACAGGAGTTAGCAATTCTTACAGTCCAAAGTATCCCTCAAGGGCAGAAATTTTCCCATGCAGTATTGTATTGTTCTGCAGTTGTATGTATTATAGGGACATGGAGAGATAGGGTTATCATTATGACTATCAGTTATTGCTGGAGAAACATATTTTAGGGCTGTTTGGCATTTATTTCCAGTAAAGGATTGAGATGCCAAGACAGATAGACCAGTCTGGAATAGCTGTGGCAGGATATTAAGCTAAACCTGGCTTATTACTGAAGCCAGACACTAGATTAGTCAACGTTCTACTGCAGAGAAAAGACAGAGTATTAGAGTGGATGGAGTATTACACTGCATGGGACTAGTGGGGAAACAAGAAAAAGGCATGCTGGTCTTGTAGTTAATTAGCTTCTAACAGATCTCCTCAGTGATGCACAGTGTGGCACTGCCTACCTCTTCATTCTGGTAGGCAGTCACCGCTATGAACTGCGTCTCAGGGAAGGAGCAGTTCATCACCATCCGGTGGGGGCCTCCTACACGAACTATGTGCACCTGGGGCTCGTATTTGTGCAGGGAGTTCAACATTATCTGCAGGAAACAAAACAGAGAAACATCCCTCAGTGTCACTCTGGCACCTCACAGCCAACCCCTGGCTCTGTGACAGGGCAGCCGTTGCTGCTGAACCTCCCCAGCCAGCAACTCCTAAAGCAGAAGGGCAGGTGCCCACCTCCCCTGCAATAACTACAGGCCGAACAGAATGAGACTTCACTGGACTGCATTTAAGGCTTTGGATGCAGCAGCAGCAGCAGTGAGTATTTGTGTTAGCAGCTATGGCCCTCAAACCACGGGGCTCCCACTGCACTAGAGGCTGCTGAAACAGCTCAGGGGCACTCCCAATCCTGCTTCTGCTGTCTGGAAGACCAGAATCACCATCACAGAAAAGGTGCCAGCAGGAAGCTGAGGCAGTCACCCAGTCTTCTCTCTGGCAAGATGAAGTGTATAAGTGAATCCAAACAGGCCTTGGCAGATCATCTAACCTGGCACTAAAAGGTGTGAATAGCATTGATTCCAGGAAGTCCTTTAATTGGCTCTAGTGCAAGAACAAAATTATTTTTTAAAATTTGTACTTTTCAAAGTCATGTAGATATATATATATATAAGAAAGAACACAGCTATTATCATAAAGCACTGATAGTCACCAATTATTTTCTAAACCATCAGAGAAGGGGCAGCTGAAGCACAGAGTGGGGACATGGTTTACTTTAACACTTGTTGTGGTGTGCTGTAATGTCCCATTTTGGCCTTCCAGGTCACTTTCCCAGGTGTGCCTATACCTCTCTCCCTTCCCCCTTGCCCCCATGCTGAGTGAGTCCTGTCAATCAGGCTTAACATTCCAGCAAGGCGTCGTGTGGTTGGTCAAGTTCAAAGGATGCCCCTATGCCCAGAGGTCATTGGCCTTTCTGGGTGTCATCTTCCCCTGAGACCCTGCCCCTCTCACCTGGTTGGGTGGCTCACCTGTACCTCCCCTCCCCCTGTCCCAGAGCTTAAAAAGGTGATCAGACCATGGGGCTTTGTTCTGTTGGAGCAGTTGCTCACGTTCAGACCTCTGCAACCATGGAATAAACCTCTGGACATTAAACCCTCCAGCAGAATCCTCTCCTTTTTCTCTTCACCATCGCCTGAAGCTATTCCTCCTGAGGTAAACGGGGTCCTAACAAGCCTGGACTTGTTCAGTGCCCAGCTGCAATCTCCAGCAAGCCAAGGTATCTCTGGGGTGATACACCGCAGTTGCTGCCTTTGGCCCAGCAGCGAGGGTCAGACTGGCCCAGGCACAATCTAACTGGTAATATTGGGAGTTTTTTTCCAATAAACACTGTGGTCATGATTTCAAAAGAAAGCAAAGGAAACTTCAGTCATTTATTGTTTAGTAACTTTTGTTTGGGTTCTGTTTCCGTACAGTTTTCCTCTCCAGCTTTCTATTATTTTGCTCTCCTTCGTAAATATACAGAGTGTTCCCCTGTTTTTTCCCCAGGGAGTCTTTGACCCCCGAGGTTTCCTGTAGCTTTTTTCCCCTCATGCATATTTTTCTGAGGCTTTTGACTTTTCTGAAATCCTGGACACACGACAAGCATTTGCAAATTCAGATCCTGTTCTATGCTCTACAGTAATTCTTGTGTGCTGGTTCTATATATGACTAAGGAAAAGTCAGATCATCTTCCTGTTCTCCAACCAGTAAAACCTGAGATCATTTCCTACCTCATTAGAGCACTAAGCTTACAGAGGTACCTCATAAACCTAATGGAAATAACAGATTGAGAGCATATAACATTTACATGAAAGAAGTTGATTCTGGGCTGACAAGTATCATCCACCGTAGGAGTTTTGTACCAAACAAACAAGCGAACAAAAGGTCTTGTGCAACATTTTGCCTTTAGATGCATCATCAAAAATAAAATATGAAACAAAACTAATTTTCCTGTTTGCATTTTTAAGCAGTTCAAAGAGAAAGTCACTTATTTCTGGTACATGTGGTTTCTTTCCAAAGGCCAAAGCTGGTTTAATAGAATATTGATAATTATCATGATGCAGAAGCAGACACAGTAATTATTTCATTTAGGAGCAGCCTTTTATTCTGCCATCTGACTCCTGCCAACATTCCACTTACACCAAACAACATTGGGGAGCACAACAAAAACCTAATACCCATGGCCATTTTTCCCCCCTTTCTCTGAAGTCCTATGTAAAAATCCACAGCATACGAGACCAACTCTGAAAAGACCCCTGACGATTAAGTAAACCACAGCACTCTGTCTCCCTTAACATCAAGAAGTCCATTAGAATCTGAAAGTGCCAATTAAGGCCTGTTTATCCCTGTTTATATTTGGCCTCCAGAGAATAATTGGCATCTGTGGGTGAAGAGGCCTGTAAGGGCTTCTATAATTACATAAATGGATCCTTGATATTTCTTGATTGGTAGGTGCTTGCAATTGAAGCCAAGAGGTGGTGTGGAAACATCAGGCCATACCTGCCCACTCCCATTGAGCTTGTTGGTAAGTTTGACTTTGCTGAAGGAAATGGCAGCTTTCATCCAATGGGCCCCAAAGTTGGGAGAGTCTGGGTGAATGTACACACAGCTGTGGTTCGGTGGCTCTGGTTTCCCAGCTGGCACCCATTCTCCATTGACGTACTTCCAGCGGTGGCCATCAGTTGGAGCAAAGTCCAGCAGGAAGGAATACATGGCATTTGGATCCAAGCCTGACACACTGATCTTCAAAACAGGGAACATCCGCCTGGCCAGGGAAACAAAAAAGGGTGACACCGCTGGAAACTGCTGTTGAAAGACTCTCCTCAGTATGTTTGTTTCCAAATACTCAGTGACTAGCTCAGTATAAAAAAAACCATCCTCCCTTCCTTCAATCTACCCTTGCCATCAGACCTTGCACTTGGCAGTTTCTCCAGTAATTTGGTCCCATACTTCCATATTCTCTGACCTCAGCAGCTTGACCATGTCCTATTGCTTTTAGTTTCATCTTACACACAAGCTCTTAACTTCTACCCAGCCTTCCATTATTGTCTCATGTGTTTAAAACTGAAATCCTGCCTTTGTTTAGTTTTGGGAAAATGCTCCTTTTGTGCCCAAATGTCCAACGCCACCTTTTCTCAATCCCCTTTTATTATTATTTCTTTATTTTGTAAAGGAGGTTTGCAGGAGCTCACAGCTTGACTTTCAGTGGTTTTCTAAGTTGTTCCAGTGTTTGTGATCGATCTCACACAGCTCTGGATTGGCACCTGAAAGTCTGTAGCAATAGAGCTAGTAGGGCTCCAACACTTGGAGGAACTGGGAATAATGTGTGGACATCAGAACAGGTGTATCCCAGCAAAGGTATCCTGTTCATTAAGCTTCTTAGCTTGTCAAAGAATACATGTTATTGCTATTACGTATCACCTCCTACATTCCTCTTCCATGAGTAACCGGCCTCCCTGCCCCAGACATCTCCAGACCGACCTCATCTGGCAACTGCCTGTTTCTGCATGCCACGTTTTTATGGACCATAAATTCCAATGAAAGCCAATGAATCTCTAGGTTCCTTTTCTCTATGGGTATAGAGAGAGGAACGGCCCGAGGTCCATAGCTATGGGGCTAAGGTAAGGTAGCTCTCAAGGCTTAGGTAGCCATATAAATCATCCAAAATATGTAAGAGGGGAGCTGAAACTCCAGGCTGTCTTAAAGGACGCTGGAAATGTCTGCCCTTGCAGTCATACTATCTAGTGACACACAAATGCAAATTGCTAACAATCATGACATCCCACTCACCTTTCTGGATACCTTGATATAGTTTTTGCTGCATGCATTCAGCACCTTCTGCTGACAGGAAAAGACAGAATTTGAGAAATTTGAGATTTTTCATCTAATATTACTTGCTGATACCATGTCAGCGCAGTATTGAAGAAGATATCATAGAATGGTTTGGGTTGGAAGGGACCTTAAAGATCATCTTGCCCCAGTCCCTGGATTGGTGTCCCCAACAAATTCCACTAGACCAGGTTGCTCTGAGCCTCATTCAATCTGGCCTTGAGCCATCTCCAGGGATGAGGCATCCACAGCTTCTTGGGGCAGCCTTTTCCAGTGCCTCACTACCCCTTGTATTACTGCATGTCCTTATAAAAAGTCCCTCTACAGTTCTCTTGCAGCCCTCTCTTGGGTACTGGGAGGCTGCTATAAGGTCTCTCTCCTCTCCAGGCTGAACAGTCTCAGCTACCTAAGCTTTTCCTCATAGGAGAGGTTCTCTCCTACAGACTTGCTCCAAGAGGTCCATGTCCTTCCTGTACTGGAGACCTCAGAGCTGGATGCAGCACCCCAGGTGGGTTCTTACAAGAGTGGAGCAGAGGGTGAGAATCCCCTCCCTTGCCCTGCTGGCCATGATGCTTTAGATGCAGCCCAGGATTCGTTTGGCTTTCTGGGCTGTTAGTACACATTGCTAGGTTGTGTTGTGCCTCTGGTCCACCAACACTCCTGAGTCCTTGTCCTCAGGGCTGCTCTGAACCTATTCTCCACCCAGCCTACATTTCAATGCAGAACCACAAAGTTCACTTCATGAAGTTTGCGCAGGCCGTGCTCTCAAGCCTGTCCAGATCCCTCCGGATGACATCCCTTCCCTCCACATGTCAACCACAGCATACAGCTAGGCGTTGCTGGCAAGCTTGCTAAGGGTGTGCCCCTGTCACCAGCAAAGTTAAAGAAAAGCTTTAGTGCCAGTACTGACCCCTGAGGAACGGCACTCCTCACTGGTCTCCAAGGTACTATGAACCACGACCTTCCTAATTAAATAGAAGCCTAGTCAAGGATTTACACACTACGCCTGTCTTTCTGACCAGGATGTACCAGCTATCAAACTGGGATGTGATAAAAAGTATGGATGCATTTCTCCTTCCAACGCTTAGATCTCCCCTAGTCAATGTTCAAAGGAACATATTTAGATACATAGCTGAAATTGAATTAGGAGAGAAAATTAATCCACATGAAAATTTAATTTCACTAGATTATGCAGAGCTGTTTGTGTTACATGCAGATTGTTAATTCCTCTGCCCACAATGCAGGCAGGCTGCTCTACCTTTTTATTTGAGAAGCTCAAGTTTATCCCCAAAGGACCTATAGACCAATCCAGAAGAGAATACTGTTACCATCCATTTTAACCTCCTGTAGCACTAAGATTAGTGGGAACTACTTCCCTGTAGTTCCCTGCCTCACTTGGACCAGCATGTTTTGACTGTACAGACTCTAACAATGGAAAACTTATCGCCTAACATGTTCTGCTGATTAAGTGGCTTTACTGTTAAAATCTGTCTTTTAGCACAGCAAATTGTGATTTCTCCAAATTTGTTTCAGTCAGAGTGTTTGTTTCAATAATCAGGTGACACAAGTGACCTCCATTTCTGCAATAGCCAAGCACTTCAGCTTCTTCAATTTATTTAGAGCAAATCTGCTGCAATTTCTCCACAGTACAGACCTTGAGTGGTAAGATGTTTGATATCAAACTTGGATGCGCAGTAACCAGTAAAGTTGCTTTAGCATTCAAACCTGGAAAGGGCTTCTTTTCCTTGTTTTCCCCCACTTATGGCTGCCTGCACTGATCCCCTATGGATTCTCCCCATACGCAGAGGGGAATAGTGGCATCTACCTGTCTCCAGGCAATAACAGGAATTGCAAACTCTCAGGATACTGCCTAGCTAGTATGGTATAAACACTGAGAGAGGAAACCTATTGAGTCAGATAACACTGTATTTAATATTGAAGTGTCAATTTAATACAATAGATCTGAGTAAAACAGAAGATGGTTTCCCACTGTATCAGCTGTACCCATTGAGATGCATTTTGTGATATAGCACATGTTTCAATTTTAATGATATCTATCCTGTTCAGAATATATCTATTTCCCCTAGGCATATCTCTAGGGCAGGTGATTATTATAATGAAGTATGATGCAGCCACAGAGGCATATCTGTGTATTAACACTGAAGTTGGTTCATCTTACTGTGACATTTTGGGACCCTTGGTACCAATTAGAGATGACTCAGAGCAGATAGAATTGTGCATGCTAGAATTTGACACTTGAGGATCCCTAATCAATTAGACTTTCATTCTCTGGTACACTCCCATATCGGGTTTCTGTTTAATTTCGGAGCTTTGCTGACAATGTGTCTGTCTACACCAACTGTTTTCATTTTCACACACAAAAGTTCAGGCTGACTCTTCTCTTTCATTGCAGAACACAGTTTTCGAAAGCATTCATCTACCCTTCAGCAAGAATGGTTTAGTTGTACTCATTTAGCAGCAGCAGAATAAGATCAATATTTTTTCTACTGAGAATCTCTCTGGAGACAATCACTGAAGAATCCTGAACCTGAGAAAAACTCAGCAATCACAGGCAATTGTCTCAAGTTGGTCTCCTTTTGAATAGCATGGTTCAGAGTTCTTTGCTGCAGGCCACAGTCTGTATTTTCTTTGTTTTAGTGTGATGCTGTGGTTTTGAATGAAAAATACTTTCAGAAATGCAGAGATCCTTTTTCATAGTCTCTGCTACAGTAACTATGTTAAAAGGATTAATGCAAATGACAGTGTGACTTACGTTTGTAATTTTTAATTTTGCTGTAGTTTGATCATAAAGAATTCAATTGCTGCTCTCACTGACATTTCTAGAGATGTCACTGGCTATAGGAAAAGTAGAATCAGGCTGATAAGGAGTATATAAGTTAAAATTAAAACATCAAGCATCTTACACAATGAAATAAAAAGTACCCAGGCATATTCAGATAACAAAATATTCCCTTACCAACGTTATAAAAATATTTTATGTACACACTCACCCTGACATTTCAGAAAGAACTAGTATCACTGTGAAGTCATAATTTTCATTAGCTGCAAGGAAAGAAACTGAAAAAACCCTGTTGGTAACCAATTTAATTAATCAGAAACAAACCCATCTTACCTCATTTTTAGTCACTTACACTGTTAAGGAGACAGTTTAAGCTACTGTACACCAAGTGAAAGTCCACTTAGAAGTCATCTGTAACCTAACAGCTGTTTTCAAAGCAATTTAAATGAAGTAAAATCAGCTTCACAGTATAAAAAGAATCTCAGCAGCAGATGTCTATCAGTATAGGTTATTAGGAGGAATCAGAATGGCAATAGTGCCCTTACACCAAGAGCTGGTCCTTTGAGATGGTAACTTCTCTCTGCAGAATCACCTTGCTGAGTCAACAGACAAGAATTTTCATTTTCACCTATGTCCCTCATCAAGTTACAGTCAACAGTAATTTCATCCACAAATTCTGCTAAGTCAAAGTCTGCAAAATTACACCACATGAGTAAATCTTTCTCTCCATCTCTTAATTCCTCTCTCCTAGGTGGATCTCCTGAGAGGTCTCGTAAAACATGTGCATGTTGAGGGAACAGCTGGGGTGGGGGGGCAGCAAAAGGCTGGCGAGGATAAAATAATAAAAACCTTAGTACCACTGTGCAAATCTAATTCTGGTAGCTGCTTGTCTGTTATGGGCTGGACTCTGCTGTCAGCCCAGTTCAGAGCAGAACCTCTGTGGAGAGCTTTCTTCAAGCTAGTGCCTGTTTCAGAATTAGCATCCTTCTCACCAGATTTTTTACTCTTTTCCTGTGCCTTTCTGTGTTCCCCAAATAGTAAGACATGTGATCTATTTATACCACAATGCTTTGTCCTTCTAAAACAGTGTATATTAAACAATATTCCACACTTGTTTCTAAGGGCACCTGCAACAACTGTGGGACCATGCAATTCAGACTGCGCATACATATAGAGCACATAGGGCAGTTTTATCGCATCCACTCTGGTACAGACTGCTTGTATAAGCTGTTAATACCCAAGGCCAGAGGGAAGTGCAGCTGGGTCTAACAACACCAATCTGCTTCTGTGAAGTAATTTGAAGCCTACAGGTGAGGACTTGCTGATATAGACTGATGATTATTAGCATAAAAAGTCATTACAAAAGTTTTGAGAGATATTCCCTTGCAAAAGTTTCCTTTTTGTGCAATCACAAGTTAACCTATATATTTTTCCAGCATGCTTCATAGGAAGAATGGTTTGGCAGTGACCAAAAAGAAACAGGGTCACCCCATCTTGTTCATACTGTGGTTTTAGCAGACTGCAAGGCTGCAGTCCCCTATAAACTCTGGTGTGCTCATTGCAGTTCTGTCGAGTCTGCACACACAGTTTATTATTGTAGAGCTTAACCCCCCTGGCTGTCACCTCCACTGAGCCCGCAGTGCTGAGCAGATCACTTACCTGCCATTCTTGGTCACGATCATCTCGTTAGTGACTTCCCTGAATCTCTGCCATAGCGTTGCATCCTCCAAGACAACCTGGAGCTGTTTCTCTGTGGGGTCGCCTTTGTCTCTTCCAGCCCGGAGTTCACTCTCCACTACACTGAGGAGCCTGGAGACAGTGCAGTCGCTGGGTTTTTTGCAGCCCAGGTCTGCCATGATGGCTTTACTGCCAGAAACTTCAGGTAGCTGCTGAAAAGACAAAAATAATAAGCTAAATAAAAAAAGAAGTCAGTTCATTGGGTACCACCCGACAAACGTGCTCTCCTCACTCTTTTGCCACTGCCTAGCTATTTCCCCTGGAAGTCCCAATGGGCAGTGACACCACTGTGTGGAGGTTTACGCACACGCTCTACACTAAAAAGAGGACTATCTCCTAATTACCTGTTAGACAGTCAGGTGGGTGGCTGGCTGATGACTCAATTGGCTGCCTTGAAAGAAGAGTCCTTCATCCAAATTAGCATGCTTTTATCTTTTTTCAGCCTGAAGTGGGTCTAATTGTTCTGCTTGAGAACCAGGTTTCCATTAATGAAAATTGTTTCATTTCCAGACTGAAACAATGCATGGAAATTGCATTCACGCTGGTGCGGACTCTAACTGAAGGAGCTGGGGAGAGTCAAGATAGTTACACAGAGAAGGTTGTCTTAAAATATTTTCACCATGAATGTTGCATAAATACATTAACCTCATTCTTCTACGTTCCTAAATCAAAATATAATAGTAAGACACCTTGCAGCACTGAGTTTTCAGTGCACAAGGAGAAGGCAGCATCTCTACCCTCAACTGTTGATGGATATTGTGTCCATCCCTTGGTCCCACTGTCATTCACAAAAGCCCTCCTGCACCTTACAGGTGGCTGAACACCCCTCTGGCTGCATTTCCAGGGCCAGACTGCATACTTCTGGGGCTGGTACAAGCTTAACTGTCTGAGGCCTGGCACTGCTGACCAGCTTAAGGTCCATCTCAAGCAAAAGCTCCCTCAGCATCCCAAAAAGTCATTCTGTCTCACCTCATCCTGAGATATTCTCTGACAAGTCTGATCCAACAACACAAGGAGTGTCCTTGTTCCTCCACAAAAACCCCACCATCTTACTGAGGACTCCAGCAATTTCAGCATTCAAGGAGACAAGATATGTGGGCTCAGTCCCCTGCTGGAGGGTTAAGTGGAAGCCCCACAAATAACAGTGACCTGTAAACACTGGGCTTTGGTATACAACAAATACTGGAGTACCTAACTTCTTGAGATACATCTACCTCTGATAATGTCTTTTAAATTTCTGGTCTGTTGGACATGACATAGTCAGGGACTTGATTATGAAAACAGTCCTAGAGGTCATTTTTAGAGAAATACATTTTCTCTCTGCTTATTGAGAACTGCATTTTTTCAATTCAATAGTCCCTGTGGAATTTATATGCTTCTGTCTCTTAGAAAGACAAAATGACTTGGTGGATCACTGTTGGGATTTTTACAGACAAAAAAGAGCATGGCAGGCTTTATAAAAGAGATTTTAAGTTAAATCCATCATTTGACAAGACCAACCGATCTTGCCTTTAAAAAATCTGAGGCACCATCCATCAAAACAACAACGGCCAGAGCTTGATGGCACCTTATTTGGCACCCTTCCAACCCAAATAATTCTGTGATTCTATGCTTTCAAACTTCACACTCTGACGCCTCTTCCCCTTTTCTTTTTTTTAATTGTCAACTCATAACCAAAGTACCTAGATTATTTTATAAGTAAACTCAGGTGAGTTACATTAGCAGGTGTCAGATAGCAACTTTTAGTTGATAAACAGCCCACTTTCACTGCTGAACAACTAAAGAATGTACTTCAAAATCTATAGGCTATTTAGGTACTTTGAAGGGTACCACTTTGCATTTGTAAATATAATTACATCTCAGGTATGCTGGTGTAAATGGAATATGTTTATGTTTGGGTTCCCTTTTCCAAATAATCAATGAGGAGAAAGAAGTTACTACTGTAATTTTTCCATGCATGTGATCAAATGGCATAGGAAATGCATAGGAAACTATATGAGACAGTTTTGAATTTTATTATGCTACAGATGCAAATAGACAGAGAAATTGGTGCTGGTGGAAGTGCCATGAATTTTAATTAAACATTTTCAGGTTTTCAGGAACTTCTAAAACAGGTACATGTTCCTTTGTGGATTTTTTTTTAGCTGAAGCCCTATTTCCATACAGGCTTTTTAGCTAGAGTTGCTCAGAAAGCAGGAGATTGAAAGTCAAGGCAGGTAAAGAGACAACAGCTCATAGAAGTAATAACAATCAGTTCTTTCTACAGACAAATAAAAAGAGAAGCAGCCTGGCTTTCAGAAGTACTCACTGCCCATCTCCCCTGCAGAGCTTCAAGTGGAGTGATACTGGATTAGAGCCTCAAAAAATCAGATCCCATCTAAGTTCGTCAAAATGCTTAGAACTAAAAGGAAACCAAAAGCATGCACAAAAGCAACAACAGTTCACATTGGTGAAAGGGTTTCTAAATGGTGAAACTGTCTCACCAGCAGACACAGGTGCAGCACTACAGATAAAGGATTTGCTCAGCAAAAATTGATTGGAAAGGGAGGCTGCACAAAGCAGAAGAAAAGGAAATCCTGCTTGGAGTGCACTGCTTGCCCAAAGCACTCCTGGGACTGAGCTGTAGGGAAGGAGAGGTGTATGGAAGGAATGGACAATGGACCTATTCCTGTAATGGTTTGGGATGAGAGTTTTTCATCAATAAGACTGGATTTTTTTACAGCTAGCATCCCTAAGGGAGAAGCATAAATGTTTTTACTTTGGGGTATCATACTAAAACTTGTATCCTGCACAGTAATAAAATGCACTTTCAGATCCCAGAAGTGAGTAACACTTGTGTGCTTAGGTTATCACTCATGCAAGGTGTCTGATTCTTTAAAGTCTAGTGTCCAGAGGAAAAAATAAACCACAAATCTAACAACTTAAAATACCTGACTTTCACACAGTTTGAATTTTAGTAACTATGTTACCACAGCTCAGGTCACCTGAAACCTCAAAATTTTCCAAAATGAGAGTAGTTACTTGTGGTTGGTTAGTGGGAACAGCCCAATTAGTATTTTCAGCATGAGGGTGGTTGTTTCAGCTCTGAGAGTTCAGCTTAAGAGCAATTTGTGTTGGTTGTAGCAGCAGAAGGCACAGTTCACCACTGACATATCATTCCGACCTAAAAGAATTAGCCAAATAAGTTTACACATATGCAAGCACATGACCAGCTGAATATACTTGGGCCTGAGATTCTACTTTAAAACACACTTCCAGATTCTGTGAATGACGCTTCTTTGCATTGTGCACTGTCTCTGTGTCACACAGCTGCCATGGGAGAGGCCTGCAGAACAGAAACCATAGATCCACAGTCACAGTTCTTTGTTTTTTGTTGGCTTTTCATTTAACAAAAATACTATGTGTGGAAATTTACTTTGAATATTTTGCCTGTTTTAAGAGAAGTGAGAGACATCCTCTAATCTTTTATCCCTCTATTCACCTAAATAACAACTTGGAATTTTTTCCAAACAACCCTTCTTTCTCCTACTTTCTTGCAAGATTAATTGTCTACAGGTGCTGGAACAGAGGCCCAAACAGATTAATAACAGCTGTGGGTATTGCCAGGGCACAGAGACCAATCCATTCTCAGGTGTGGGTTATTTCTTGGGCTGGAAGTTAAATTTTCCTGAATCTGACATTTGAAGAAAAGGTAGCTGGACTTACGGAGGAGCACACTAGGTGTTCCTGGTGACTGACAGCCAGTGCCACTGCAAGATGGGACGGTTTATTGCCCCTCTTGCTTGCACTTATCACCCATTTTATTAGACAAGCAAGTCAGTAGGGGTGGCAGAAGGAACAGAAAATGCCCCTATAAAACCTGCAAATTTGTAAACTTTCCCTGAAACCCAGCTGGGAGAGCTGGGCACTTCCAAGCAGGCTCCTTGTGGCTCATAGACAGGCAGAACTAGCTCAGAATGCAAGCACAACACTCACAGTCATCTTCCATTTACTAACAATAATTTAGTAACTCACATTTTAAATGAAGCAATGAGGACTTGGGAGAGCAGTGAAAGAACAATCCTGCAATACTTATTGGACTTCACTCACTAAGTTACAGCAGAAAAAAGCAAGGGGTTATTTTTGACTTTCGAATTAAGCTTGTTCTTAAATGCCCCTGGCCACCAGCTGGTGAGGTACACAGAAAGGAGAGGGGGAAAAAGCAAACAAGAAAAAAGGTAATTAAAGAGGCCTTTCTTGCCCTGATATTGGATAGCTGTTTTTTTGGCCTTTAGCTGCGTGTTTCCAAAGAAAAGACAGCCCTTCATCATCAGATGAAATTGCAGAAAATGAGACTCACTCTTTCCATCTCCAAAGCTCCCACTGCAGCATTCAACTAACCCCCCCTCTGAACAGTGAGTCCCAACAACACAGGGAAATGTAACCTCTGTCACCATGACATTCCCAGGAAATCAACACCTATCAACTACCACAGAATAATCGAGAACGGATAAAAAGACAGCTGCTTTCCTTCTGTTTTTAATCATGTGTCCAGCCTCTTAAGAGCTTGCTAGGCTAGAGGAGACTTTAAGAAGATTAGTCTTTTCATTAATGTCAGGGTGAGGGCACAGTTTCAGTAACTTCCCCTGGGTATGTTTTTAGCAGAAAGGCAGGCGACTTCTTTGGGTGGTACCTCCCTGTCTGGTGTTTTAACTGAGATAATACTGAGATTAATTCTGAGCCCAGAGAGCAGGGAAGACTTTCCATGCTTTTTACAAAGAGAAAGAAGAGGAAAAAAAAAAAAACCAAACCCAAGGATAAAACCTAATGTAGTGTGATGGGTTGACCCTGGATGGGTGCCAGGTATCCACCAAAGAGTGGGTACTGCTCTGTCTCTCCCATCCTCTGCCCTCCTCAGCAGGGACAGAGAAAATATTACAAAAGGCTCATGGGTTGAAATAAAGAAAGGGAGAGATCACTCACAGTTACCATCATGGGACAATCAGGCTTGACTTGGGGAAATTAATTTAATTTATTACCAATCAAAACTGAGTTAGTTAATAAGAAACAAAACCAAATGTCAAAACACCTTCCGTTCAGCCCTCATTTATTCTCAGGCCTAACTTTCCACCTGGTTTTCTCTTCCCTCTCCCTCCCAGTGACCTTCTCAGGGGAAGGGCTCCTCACACTCTTCCTCTGCTCCAGCATAGGATTCCTCCTATGGAAAACAGTCCTCCATAAACTTCTCCATTAGTTCTTCCCACAGCCTTCAGTTTTTCACATAGTGCTCTAGTATGGGTCACTTCCATGGGGTGCAATCCTTTTAGGAACAAGCTGCTGCAGTGTGGGTTCTCTGCAGGGTGAAAAGTCCTGCCAGTAAACCTGCTCCAGTGTGGGCTCCTCTGTCCAGGAGTTTGCTCCAGCTTGGGCTTCCTACAAATCACAGCCTCCTATGGGCATCCATCTGCTCTGGCAGGTGGGTCTCTGCATCCCCATGGACCTCCATCGGCTGCAGGGGAATCTCTGCTCTGGTACCTGGAGCACCTCCTGCCCCACCTTCTCCACTGACCTTGATGTCTGTAGTGCTTTTTCTCTCACAAATTCTCTCCCATCTCTTTGGCTGCATTAGTGTAAGGGGTTTTTCTCCTCAAATATGTTACCCTAGAGGTGCTACCACTGTTGCTGGTAGGCTCAGCCTTGGCCAGCAGTGGGTTCATCTTGGAACCAGCGGGCCATGGCTCTGTCAATGTATGTGAAGCTTATGGCAGCTTTCCAGGGCAGCCACCCTGTAGCCCCCTCACCAAGACATTACCAGCAAACTAAATATATATAGTCAACCTGGTGATAAATGTAACTTAATTTGCTTTAAACAATAATTATACTTTTTTTCTAATTTGTTTTTTTTTAACTTGAAGATGTTCAGTGATGTCTTAAGACATTAATTATCACCTAGAAGAAGAAATTATTACTGTTCCCATTTTTAAGATCAGAAAATAATTTTAAAAGTAAGAGCTTCTAAGCAAAGCTTTAAGTTCTACTTACAACAGCTCAGAATGAAAGTAATATATTCAGTGTTTATTGGGCAAACCAAACATGCACTTTTGACCTGGATGTGTAGGTTAAAGCTTTCTGCTAACAAGTTGCAATTATAACTCGGTTGAAGCAGTTGATTCTCTCAAAAGCGATGAGCCTGACACATCCTGTTGCACACAAACAGAAACTACAGGAGCACATGCCCATCTTAAAATGTTTTCTTTTCACATCACATTTTGCATCATAGAATGGTTTGGGTTGGAAGGGACTTTGAAGATCATCTCATTCCAGCCCCCCTGCCATGGGCGGGAATATCATCTGCTAGACCAGGTTGCTCAGATCCCCATCCAGCCTGGCCTTGAACACTTCCAGGTATGGGGCATCAAGAGCATCTCTGGCAATCTGTTCCTGTGCCTCACTACTCTCACAGTAAAGGATTTCTTCCTAATCCTTAATCTAAGCCTCCACTCTTGCAGTATGAAGCTGTTCACCCTTGTTCTGTGTGTCACTATGTGCCCGGTACAAAGCCCTCCTACACCTTTCAGTATTTCCCCAGCTTTTAGGGCATGACAGCCCCTCAGAGCAGCAATGAATTCACACTGACCAAGTGTCCTGGTTTAGGGCAAATTTGGGATAGAATCGCCAAAGGGGGCCCCTCCGGAAAGCAAACCCACACGGCCCCTCCCCCCAACTGGTTTGGGAAGGATTCCTCAGAGAGAAGTGGAAAGAACCTGTTTATTTGACTGGCACGGCATCCCCCAGCACACAAAATGAACAATACTGGATGACACCACTCTTTCACCGCTCTGAAAAAGATGACAAAATCAGAAAGTCTCTCTTGGGGGTGGTTGCTCTGTTCTCAGTCCCTCCGGCGCTGGGGCAGCTGCTGCAGCCACAGGGTGCAAACTCTCCGTGTTCCCAGGTCCCAGTCCAGAGCAGGTTCAAGTAGGTCCAAAAAAAGAGAAATAAGAAACAGTCCAGGAAAAAAATTGGACTGCTTAGCTACTAACTAATGAGCAGGAGAAAAAAAGTGAGAACAAAGCAAAGCAGAAGCAAGAGCAAAGCAAAAAGCAAAGCAAAAACCAAAAGCAGCACTATGTACTGCCCTGTCTCTGCATCCCATCACCCGCCACCCATGGGGGAGCATCTGATAAGAAACCAAAACAAAACTTTCACTCTTCAGAGCCAGTCTTGAAGGCACAGAACATAATATCCAGCATAAACAGAACACATGAATGGGGATACAAGCATCATAACCTCACCCTAAGACACTAGGTGACACTTTCATTGTACCATTTTTACACTACACCCATGTTACCCCACACTTATTCCCACAGAGGTTTTGAAGCACGAATTCTCGGGAATAGCTTCTCTTAGAGATGCCACAAGGGAATGCAAGAGAAACTTAAAAGGGTTTCAACCAGGCTAACTTAAAATAGCAATCCCAAAGATTGGCAGCTTAGATAGACTATTCCATCTCTAATTCACCAGCAGCTTTCTTCTGAAAAGTGAGAAAACCAGAATTTTTTTCCCTTTAGGAATCTCCAGCACTTCATGGCTGGGCAGTTACAAGCCTGTACCACCACACATATTGCAATGAAGGCTAAGCTCAACAAGAAAGGTACAGGCAAGGGATGGAAAATAACTATCAACCCCCACCTTTGAATGGCTCACATCTATTAAATATCTTCTCTTGCAAATCAGACCTTGAAGGAGAAGGGAAAGGGGCAGACATTACAGCAGCTTTCCAAGAGTCTTGTAACTGAATTTGAATGCTGGTGACTTTGCAAGGTAATGGGATTCAGGGACTAGATGCTGTAGCACAACTGATAAACCCTTTCAGAGCATTTTTAAAGAGCAAATTCATTAATCAACAGAATGCACTCTAGGACAGCTGATTGTTGTTTATGGATTTCAAATGTAGATTTCACTTTTTTTTTTTATCATTCAAGTATTAAGACCTCAGCAGCATGATAATGAAGTGGCAAAGTTCAACAGCTTTGTTGTTACGCAGGAGGTTGAGTTAGGCAAGCAAAATACCTCTAAGCTATTAGACACGGAAAGGATTTATTGCTGTATGAGAAATTGCAGTTGCTTTGATATGACACAGATGTATCCAGCTTTCCTGACATTCCTGGGACACTCTAACCTTTTCAAAAAGATAAAATGCAAACCCCATGGTTTCCGTACTACTGAAGACAGGCTGCTGCTTGTATTCTAAATGCAACTTTGGAGTTTCCTGTAGGACAGAAATTTCAGTTCAGTCAGCTGCGACACAGAGCTTGCTTAGAAGAACGATCAACAACCAACAAACAAACAAACAAAAAAAAAATTGAAAACTTAACATAGTCTCCCACAGCACCCACCACCACTCTTGCCAACAGGGAAAAAACCCACCTGCCTGTCAGTTAGGAGACAGTGTAACATACCCTGAACAGCCCGATGGACACACAGTCTTGATGTGCTGCCAAAGAATATTAAACCACGGCAGGTCTTTGAATGCATAGCACACACTTAAACAGACCAGCTCTTTGAAAGCTAAGAAAAATAAAATAATTGCCTCTAATTATTTTGAACACAACTTCATAAATCATTGATATTTTACTTCATTTACATTTTATTGAGTGTACATCAACACTCAGAGCATATTTATTTCAGAGGTGTGTTGTCTTTGCTGACAGAATAGCACCAGGCATTATTTCCTCTGTAGCATGGACTAAGGATAGCTTGTTGGCATACTAGGTTGGTTCTTAAGGTAAATAAATATTAAATAATAAAAATATCATTCTCACCTTAATAACTCCACTCATACCAACCAGTTGTCTAGGTGCCTGCAACTGTTGGGTGAAGCTGCTGCAAAACACTGGTGACACAAAAAATCCCCTCAGCAGTACAAGTTGTGTGCACAGGAAAGGAAATAAGGACAGGACAGTAACTTTTAAAAAACCAAACACATGAAAAAAAGGAAACAAATTACCCTCAGCAATTTCAGCATCATCTGGAGAATCAGTATCGTTTAAAAGACCATAAGAACATTAAGAATATTAACTGTAAGAACAATTAATTTAATGAAGCAATAACTTTATTGAAGGAAACAAACAGCACTTGTAAGGGTTTCACTTCATTACAGAGAAAGTTGTCAGAAAAAAAGACATTTATCAAAGTAGAAATCAAACAGTGTAAATACACAGAAAAAGCACATCAGCAAACACAACCAGTAACAGTATAAAACATTGCAAAGAATTTTTCCGAGTTCAGTTTTTATTTTACAAAACAATTCCACAGCTGGTAAAAAAATTTAGTCACATTACAGCAAGGCACATGGTTTTAAGACAATAAACTATCTGTGTGCTTTGACTCCAAAATGGTCATCATTTACTACGGTTGTAAACATCAATATTTAAGACAAACATGTTTAAACATCCTCCTCCTCCTCAGTTCACAACAGCACAGTGATGTCACTTTCAAGAACATGATTAAGTACCAAAATTAAGGAAGAGCTGTTTTTCGGAAGCTCGAGGCACACATAGAGCTCAACACACTTTCCTTTTAAAAACATGGTATCTGAAAAGAATTTCAACTTGTGGCAGAAAATCCTTTCTTGGTTTTCGTAACAGCTCATGCACAATCTTATTACTATAAATACTACATGAGATTAAATTGTTCACATCATCAGTGTTGAACCATTTCAGATAGTACCAGCATTCATAATGGACTTCATCACATGAAACAGAGCAAAATTTTGAAGTAGTAGGAAAAAAAATCCCGTATTTCAATGTACAGAGTCTCAGTACTTTGGGAACAGATGACTACCACCCTCCCTATTTGCCTTTCTAATATAGCTGGAAAGTCAGCTGATCCAGGATATACAAATTTTCTGCTAGAACTGTACGGTAAGGCTGCTTGGTTGAGGTTATGTTATCTGTACAGCAAAAAGTGAAAAAAGTGGACAAATTGGTCAACAGGCTGAGCAAAAAGCACTTTCTGTCAGAACACCAAATCCTACTGAGATGGGCACCCAACATCCAAGAAGTTTCCTTAGAGAAGTCAGCCTTAAGTGCTGTAGGCAACTGAGCAACAACTTTGGGAAGGAAGGAGCTTTGTGATTCCAACCTAGAATAGAAGCTCTCTATTCAAGTAGAGTGCACAAAACAAACATGCCTGCCCTCAAGAACAGTGAGATGGAAAGCTTCAAAAATACCCACCATGCTTCCTGCCAAGCAGATAACTAAAGCTGATGATATCAAAACACAAAGTAGGTTTAATGACCGAAAAAAAAAGGTATAATGATATAATCTAATTCGGACTGAAAACTACTCAACAGGGAATATTTATATAGTTTACTCCCCAGTTACGTAAAAATCATATAAAATAAAGTACTTCAGTAAAGGGGAAATTTCTTTTGCTGATAAACTGTCAACAGCCTCACTACAACTATTTAAAAGTGAGTAAGAATCTAAAGAGTTTTGCTCTGGGAGAGCTATTTTAAATAAAAACTGTTTGTAGATGAAGCAACAAACCCTGAGGATGTTTCACATATTGGTAAGAATATGGCAAGTCTCTCCTACTGTCTGATGTCCCCAGGAACAGAATACAACACCAAAGGGCAACATAAACCCCAGTGGCACTCTTGTGATCCTTGTGTCCTTGCCATCTTCCCTTGAGTTCCCTTCCTGTAAGGGCACAATTGCTTAGCCTCATGTGCTGTGCAGTCAGATGAAGATTTGTTCTTCTCTCTTCCTGAATAAAAGGCTGTGAAGCTGGAATTAGAGTTTTAAACTGAGAAGAGAAGGGGGAAAGGACAAAAATCCATTTATGTACTATCTACTGGTATTTTAATAAATTTCCTACTTCTAATTGGCCATGTTCACAAGAGCCAGCTAAAAGGTTCTAGTTAGCTGGAACTAGTGCATGTTGAAAAACTAATATTCACCATACCCAATAGTACTGTTCTTCCAGAATTGCCAGAGAGTCAGGCTACCAGAACTCTACCCAAGCTGGCCAAAGAATAAACAAAAGGCATGTACTCCTCCTAATCTGAAGTAATCAAAAAAGAATCCCAAAAGTCAAATTCTGTTGTTGTGGCTGCTGAACCTGGAATGATGATCAGAGTTAACATAATTTAGTTGGAGAGGGGAAGGAGAAACAATGGATACTGTGCTTGTAGCTTTTTCCAGGAACATTCAGAGATGCTAAAATTAAAGGAATATTGGAATGTAAAAGGCATTAGGATTGCATTTCAATTTCCCTTATACAAAAGGAATTCTGTAAACATTATCAAAGTCCTAAGAAAACACTGGCACAGGTCCTTTGACTGATGTAAATTAGGTTTTGAACTTTGTCCCTGATAAAAAGTTTAGACACTTAGATCAGCCAGGGAAGAGAAGGATCAGTTTTCTTTAATTCCCAGTCTCTCTTGGGAATTTAACCAAACAATCTTTTCAAGAAGAGTAATAGTCAACAAATTTATTTCAACACTAACTTCTAGATCCTGGGAGGTAAAAAGAGCACCAGGATGCAGTACTTGAATCTGCATAACTTGCATCCCAACATCAGTGCTGTCTTTCCAAGGTGGAATTTCCCTTTCAAACGCCTTTGCAACAGTAATTCTGGCACCATGAATCCACAGAATACTTGTCAAAATCTCCCTTTCATACCATCTACAAAGGGAATCTTGAATTTATTTATCTTAGAGGATCCTTACAGGTGGGTGGTACCGGGCTTTATAAATTATCAGAAGGACACTTAAATATAAGATTATAAATTATCAGAAGGACACTTAAATATAAGATATAGTAACTTTCTGGAAACCATAGAACTATTTGCCTTCACTGTGAGCTTATACTTCACAGCCAAATAGGTTCAGATTTTTCCTGCATTAATGTCTTTGTGGTACAAGTCAGGGATACACCTGCCATGCAAACACAATGCTCTTAAACAACTAAACGCTTAGTAGACTGAGGAAGAGATGCTTCAGTTCCCACTAGAGTGCACTGGAAAACCATAATCTTAAACGCTGGCTTCAGCAAGACAATTTGGTAAGAGGAAAGGGGAAAGTAGTAAAACATTATCTCACACAGCAGAAGCAGGAATCTGTGCTCAGATATTACACTGACCACTGCAATGCCGCAGGAGTAAATGATTACACATAGCTCAGAAGATGAAGAGAACAGAGTGGCCTTGGAATTTGGATACAGACCACTCAGCACTTGTTTGGAGCTGGCAGAGGGATTGTTTCATGCTTTCCTTGCTACCACAGAAACAGAATATTGTGCTTTCTCCTCCATGCAGAGAAGTTCACTGGTGTATGCAAGAGTTTTAGCAGAAAGAAAACTGATTCCACTTACAAAGAAACAAAGAGAAATTTTGGAGTTTTAACTTATTTACAAGTTCAGAAGAGAATGTCTTCTCCCTGACCCAGACTGCTTAAAAACAATAGCCCACTTCCACCTTATGACAGTTTGTCCTTTGAGAAAGGACATACATAAATTATTTTACTGCTTGCCTACCATGCCCTTTGCATTGCTCTTATGCTACAGCTGGAGGAGAAGAGAAGCACCTCACTTCATGTGAAAAATGTCAGCTTCCTCCCTTGCAACCATGAGCAAGGAAAAGAACTCAGGTTTCTGGTAGCTGAAAACATCAGTGGACCTTATTTTACGAGTGCTTTTCCAACAGGAACAAGATTTTTCAGATGAAATTGTCCCTTTCACGTATTTTAAGGAAAGACTATCAGTATGGACTGAGAATTAAATATTTCATTAAAGATGCAAACATTTCATGGTTAGTCCAAAACTGTGTTTGGTTTTAGAATTACATCTTTTAGAAGTCTCATAAACCTAAAATCTTTCAAGAGAGACAGGAAGAGAAAGAATACGAATATTCCATTATCTAAGGCAAAAAGTTCAAAGATTAAGTGACATAAGGCTATTTTAAAAAATCCCAAGTTGTTTCAACTCTAGAACTGGCACAGTCCCAGCAGAGCCAAGGTCTTAACTTACAAATTTCACACATTACTTTGAAACTTTTGCAAAACCAAATGCATGAATTTATGCAAGAATCACCATAACAAATTGTGGACCTCTGCCCAGTTCTTCTGCCAGACTGAATTTCATTTGATCACAAGCCCCTGTCCCACAGACACCATTGCCTACAAACCCAAGCAAGTGCAGACACTGGGTGTAACATAAGGAGCTTCTAAGAAGCAGCTGAAAGGCACATGTTCAAGACAGAAGTAGGAAACTACACAGCACAGTGATCCAACACAGCTCCTAGAACTTTGTGAGGCATCCAGTATTCCTGTTAGGACAAACAGACTGAAACACATTTCTTCACAGCATCCCTACAGGCAGGAGAAAGAAAAAAATACAAGAGAATCAGAGTCACCCGAGTTACATGATTTGATAAGAGTCATTCCATGCTGCTATCCCACTGACACCAATGACTGTAGAGATCAGCTGACCATGTATAAATTGCATTAACATGATTTGCATGACTACACAAATGCCTTAGAGACAAGCAGGTCTGCTCAGTGGCCACCTGCTGCGGAAGCGACACCTGCAAGGCTGCACTGAGGCAGGGCACTGCAGAAGGGTGGGGCAGGAGACACAGCTGTGCTCATACAGAACAGCGCTCATGGGGGAGAACAGGACAAAAGGGACACAGAAGAATACACTTGCCTAGTAGCAGTTTGGACCAACATTCAGGCATTCCAAAGGTAAGCCTTATGCTTATACTAAATGCTCAGCATTTGGTCAGCAGGCTTACATATTCCTATGGGAAGCCCTCTCATTTTCTCCATTTGTGTTCTCCCACTAGAGAAAATGCTTATTTTCATTTTCACATGTAACTACTTGTATTTCCTACACCATGGAAAACCTTCTAAAGCCACACATGACAACACTTCTCTAAGCTAATCTTCTGTAAGATTAAACCTCAAAATGACAAAGAGTAAGAGAGTAGAGAAACTTACCTTGCATATGGTATGAAGGAAATGCTGTACCTAAAAAGGAAAGATTTTGAAAGTTACTTTTCATGTCAGATTTTATTAGAATCACAAATAAGAACAACCCCTCTGATATTCTAAACTGCAAGTTACATAACCAAAATGAAGCTCTGAGTTTATGAGTAACAGGAAGGAGTATCCTTGCAAGCCATCTTAGCCCAGCCAGGGTATGAAACACTAGGACAAAATAGAGGCGGATGTTGTAAAAGCATTTTAAACGCAGCTCTCCTGCATCCAGTATTCTTCATGCTCCAACACCTACAAGTAGGCAAGATTAGCATTGAGGGCTGGCTAGGAGTCTATATCAGTTTGTGCACTCCTTTGGTGACCTTGCACAGACCATATGTTAACATGAAGAACGCTGACAGTTTGATTGGCATAACTGGGTCTCTGAATGAGACAAATTCAGGAGAGTGTAAAAGAGAAATACCAGATAGTAGGCAACAAACTGATTTAAAAGGGAAAGAAAAAAAAACCAAGCCCAGTTCAAGCTCAGAGAAATCAAAGGAACTTCCTCTAGAAATAGAGCCCTGAGCTCCATCTCCACAGCCTCTGTAGTGGTGTGAGAGACCATGAAGTGTGAAGAGATCAGCTCCTCACTGATGCATTGTCTTGAATCTAAGGGATTGACAAGGTAAAAATTTTCCTTCCACCTAACTCAACGTCAAAATCCCCTCACAATTCAGCTACTGGTGTCAGGTGCAACAGAAAGTGGAGTGTGTAGGGAGGAAATCACTCACCATGCCATGGCAAAAAACTGTAAGATGCAGAAAAGCAGCGCGAGTCCTGCCTTACGCCACTGGAGGGGAGAGGAGAAAGGAGGGGGAAAGAAACACAGCAGAGACAACAGTGTAAGAATCTTACTTTTAAAATATACTACAGTTACATTAACTCCAGTTATATATACATACAGGACTCCAGTACTCACCCAGAAAGCAGAACACAGTGTTAGTATGAGACACAACTAGAAGAAAACAAAAGATTTTAATTAAAAATAGAAACAACTCCAGTTTCTATAAATATTGCAACACTGTAATGAGGTCCTTCACAGAGACAGAAATGAATTACATAATTTCAGTTTTATTCAATTCTTCATCATAAGAGTTCCTCATATTTAAAAGTTTCTTGTATTAAAAATGTTCTCACTATTAGATTTCTTAAGTGAATTAAAGCAATCAGGAAATATCAGGGTGGTATCTCCAGAAAATTATTTTATGGCTGCAAAGGAGCAAGAGGAAGAGGTTCCTGAAGCTCTTTTGCAGGTCCCTACTCCATCCCACACACTTCTTGGTGTCACAGTCACACACACCATTTCATCATTTTGCATAAGTAAGACTTTTCAAATACTTTTCAGTCACCATTCTTAGTCTTTCTGCTTCTGCATAGTTCCCGATGATTACATGGTTACCATGGCATTGAAGTTATGCCATTACTTAAAAGCTCACCAATTAAAACCATGCTACACTTTCAAGAACTTCAGTCTATTGCTTAGTAGCTCTCCTGTGTACATACTGAAGTAAGGCACAGTCATTCAAACAAGCACTTTTTCTGTTTTCAGAGTTGCACTGTGTCTTTCTTTACTACAGGTAAAATCTTGGGGAGTAGTAAGATCATCTTCTGCTTTAACCTTCAGATTTAACAGACACCTCCTATTAGTTTTCATTTTCAATTTAAGATATGACAGCTCATTTATCTATGATACATGCTGATAATTCATCTTCCTTCATCAGCACCTAACAGCCCTTAGATACACATGCGCCATTGTGCTACTAGAGAATATTATGTGCAATCTGCCAGAATGGAAAAAAAACCCATGTAGTACTGCAGACTCCGACACTAAGATATACACTGCCAATGAAATCATACACTTGAGCTCAAACAGTACTGACAATAAATGCAGTTCTTTCATTAGTTTTAAGGTGGGGATATTGGTCTAAATACTGCATCATACATCTAATGACTGGCTTTATCGCAGTGAACAGCATTCCAGGAATTCTTCGGACTCCAGGCATCCTGAATGCGTACAAAACACACACACACACTACACAGCAGCTTCTTGCTTGGATCTGCAAGCATACACAGTCAATTTCTCAAGCTCTGCAGCATCTCTGCTTGTGTAAAGAGAAATTGAGAAGTGCTGATGCAAGCAAGCTCTCTGAAGATATTCAGACTGAAAATGGGAGTTTCATGCAAGTTAAACCACCTTTCAACTTTTTGACTTGCCAGAAGCCAACAGGAAAGTTGCAGAGACAAAAAAAAACCTGTGTACTTTAAAGAAGAGTCAGTCTGAAACTTACCAGCAACTTTCAGACACAGAAACACACACAACACAAGGCTTGCTATAACTTCCATCTTCTGAAAATAGTACAATCCCAAGGGCGACTCCACTGAATGTTGAATTTGCAATTTCATTCTGTCATACAAGTTTCAAAACCTGAAGCTATCAGCCAGCTGGAAAGATCACTAATGCAAGGTTACCAAGGCACAGTTTCCCCAGCTGCTTTGTTACAAAGAGATGATTTTATCAAGGAAATACCAACACATTTATCAAGGAAATACCTACACTACCTATTTTATCAAGAAATACCTTGATATTTCTTGATGAAATAGGTAGTGTAGGTATTACCTACAGCTCCTTCAAAGCAATCAGACCCAATATAAAAAGACAAAATCATGCCAAACAAAATATCTAGCAATATCCATAGGACAACTTAGAAAAAATTTGCTTCCCATCATTCACTTCTTAGAGGACACATAAATATGATGTTGTGACCTCATGTACCCTAAAAAGCACATGCATGGTTCACACACACCAGCCACAGACCCTTAATGCTCATTTAGCTAAACAAGCAGGCTTCAGCTCAGTCTTGCCTAACAGAGAGCTGCTTTTCTACTGCCACACTTACCCTTCCACTACAGCAGATGTGCAGCATTCAACAATTTAAGAAAAGACAAAAAAACACGAACGAAAAAACCACCCCCAGGCGCATCCTGAGCCATAGCTGGATCCATGGATATGAAAGGATTTCACAAAAAAAATTGTTGCCAGGTTTGTATGAGTTAAGAGTGACTCCTTGGATACTTACTAGCATAACAATAGTAGCGATCAAACGTGTAGGCTCAAACATCCGCTTCAATTGTTTCACTGGTCCCATAAGAAACATAGTGCTGTGAAAAATAAGTCAAGATGAACATGGAAATGAGAAAGGCAAAAGTGAAACTCAGTAAGATTAAACTGTTTGCTGCCATAGGGGCATCAGTATGCTGTGTTGTTATGGCAATCAGTGCAGCAAAACAAAAGAAATGGGATTATACAACGAGACCAAATCCTTTCTTTGTGCAAGGTATTTAAAATTTTATTCACACTTGTTCCATTAAAATTAACGGAAGCAGAGCACAACTATCAAGTTAGAAGCACAGGCCAAGGTCAGCTCCAATCAGATCATCCTTGACAGATGCTTTTCTAACTTGCTTTTCAAAAATCCTTTTAAAATCTGCTTTTCAAGAACACCATCCACAGAGGCTCTTCCATGGATTGCCAGGTAATCCAATTCAATTCCTCTACATAAAAGGCTGTTTTCACGCCTGCATCCATTCTCTGATCCCTTACCAGGTCTGCAGCCTCATTTAGGGCCCTGGTGATGGATACTGGATGAATTACACAAGGTGAAAGTTTCAACTGAAGTGATATTTCTGCCTCATATTCTATATTATTCTGCCTCATTAGCATATTTCTTTCAATTCCATCATTTATGCTTTCTTGCATTGCGCTAAGTTTCCACAATCACAGAAAGCTGGGCTTGTCACAGAGTATGCAGGGCTTTGCTTCAGGAACCTCAAAGGCCAGGAAGTCTTACTACATATACTTGCCCTGACAGACAGACTGCCCCAAACATACTCACCAAAACACACAGAGCACTGCCAAATGCAAAATGGCAAAGAATTGTTTTTATCTGGGGGAGCAGGAACCAACAAAACCAAAAAACCTCAATGCTTACAGCATGAGTATGATTCCTGTTTACTAATGAGCAACTTTTATCTTGAATGCATTACTAACAACAATTTAAAAAATTAAAATTTTCTTTACCATTTCAGAGCACTACTGGGGAAATGCTGTTCTGTAGAATTCAACAAGAAAATAATCTACAAAAGAAAATCTCTCGCAAATGCAACAGCTTCTACCACTCATGCACTATTAATCTGCTTTTGTTTCTCATCTGTACTAGGGAAATTATATATAAAGATTGTTACCTCCCAATGGATGCAATATTCCCCAGGGTATAAAACACAGCAAAGAGTACCAGCCCTTTCTTTGGTATCCATAGCAGACAACTACCCTGAAAAGGAACATTTAGAGAAACGGGGAGGGGAAAATGAACAGGTTTTAACATATATATATATATGTTAAACAAACATATATATCCAAGAAGTGTCACATCACGAAAGAACTCTTAAGAAAACTCCAAGCCAAAGTGCAGAATTACGCATACGAAAGTAAATCGCGTTTATTGGCATTCTTGTTAAGTCAGTGTATTCTATCTAACTGGAACCGAGTCAAAGGTCTCCACAGAGACTCGGAAAAATCCAGCAGCAGCATAGAGGGAGGCTCTAATTATCTGGGCTCCTGAAACTCAAATACTGAGGAGAATCTGGCAAAAAGCCCTTACCAAGATCGAACACAGGCATCCGATCGCAAAACACGCAATGAAACCTTTCACTCGCGTGCCCCAACCTAAGGAAGTCGCATCGATAACCTGGAAACGAGGAGAAAATCAAAAGCGAAAGTTCTTTACTTATAGCTCCTGCCTCCTACCGAGCGCGAAACCTTCCTCCCAGGCGCTGCCGCGCCGGGTCCCGTTCAGGCACCCTCCCGAGTGTCCCGCGGGAAGCGGGCCATGCCGCGGCTCCGGGACCCGCCGGGGCACCGCCCGCCCATGCCACCGGCGCCTTCTCGGGGGCGGATGCTCCGCCACCGCGCCGAGCACCCCGGGGACGGGCGGCCGGGTCCCCCCACCCGGCATCGGGGCGGCAGCGCTACCTCGGCCAGGCCGCTCGGCTCCTCCGCGTCGCGGCCGCTCAGCACCCGCTTCAGCTTGTCCATGACTCCGCACCCCGCCCGGCCGGAATGTCCTGCTCTGCCCTTCCTTTCCCTCCCTTCCCCAGGGACTACCAGCCCCGGCAGCCACCGCGCCCACCTGCATGCCGCAGGTAGGGGAAGGCCGGCGGGGCGGCGCGAAGACTGCCGGGGAATGTAGTCCAGTTGTCATGGGCCCTATCTCCTCCCAGCACTTTCCACTCCATGGTTTGGCAGTAGCAAAACTCGTTTTATAGTCAGTGAGGTTTCATTTTAATTCCACGACTGTGGCTCTTTTCCCGTTCACTTTATTTTTGTAATGAGCCTAGCAGTCTCCTGACAGACAAAGCTATCTGGATGCAAAGTTCTACTAGCAGCCAAAATTCAGCATCACAAGTAGTTATTTCAGTTTATTTTGCTCAGTTAAAAACAGAACTGCAAAATGTTTGGTACGTTTTATTTAGCAACATACAAGGAACAATATAAACTGCCACATAAAACTCGACACAAAACAGCTGGAGAACCACCCCAACTCCCTCCCCCGTAAAGTTATTTATTCAAAGTGGTACTTTTCTGCAGAAAATTTGTGTCAGAGCACTTGCTGTACACCAGTTTATACCGCTGCTTCTTGGTAATCTGTGTAAGAAAGTCACAAAGTGCTCCAATTTTGAACTTGCTGTAACTGTAATTTCCTAAAGGTGTTCTTGTGATTTCCCCAACACATGTTCCACTGAAATGCACAGCACCCTTTAGAATAGATGGAGAGCACTTATCTACAGTCAACTAGATACCAAGTCAATTCCATAAAACTTTATCACAGGTCACAAATTAGGATGTATGATGGACAAGAGAAAACACACAGTATAAGCTAATCATGCAGAGTGCCCTTTCCACTGCTCTCTCCCCACTCTGTGGCTTTCCCCCCCACACTCTATTTCAGACCAAAGGAGTTTAATGTTAGCATCAGTGACCAAGCTCAAATCACAGGTTGAATTAACAAATGCAGATACAGAGCTCATGCCAGCACTATATGAGCTCTGCTCCCGGTCATACCAGCTGTAAAAGTGTGTTTTTATAAGTTCTAAGGCATGTATACTAATATATGCTTAGAGTAAGTGCCAAGGCATGTATACTAATACATGCTTAAGAGTAAGTGCCATGATTTACTTCTACTAGAAACATAACTCTTCACCTCCACTTGTCGTTCCTTTCCTTTTTACTCTTTCCTCACTTCCCTCTAATACTGGAGTGGACCCAAATAATCTTCTATTACTAAATGGATTTTAATCTCTTCGGTGCTGCATCCATTTGCAGTCCTCTTCTTCATCCTGACACTAAAATGTTTAGGAAACAAGGGCAGGAAGATGAAAAAAAGCCAACAGATTTTAGGACTGTAATGGGTAACATAGAGGACCTTGCTTCTATTTCAAAGTGGCCATAAATTCATTCACCCAGATCATGTCTGATAATTACCTGGTAATTACCACAGCTGGGCAACTTCTTTCAGAACCTGTTTCAGTTCTCTTCATTTATCTTATAGTTAATTTTTTTGCAGTAATCCTTTCCAAAGGATTCCAAAGATAAGGCTGAAGGTATATTCAGAAAAAAAAATTCTAATCAATAACTTTGTACAAACTAATCCTCAGTCTCTCTGTGAAGTAGGCATATATTAAATCCCATTTTTACGTACAGGGAATGTAGGCTCAGAAAAATGTCTTCCCCGTGGCTAGAGTAAATCAGCAACACAGGAAAAAATGCAGTTAGTTCCTGCCTTTCCACCTGCAGTAGAATTCACTAGACCAGGCTGCCTCAAATAAAAGTGAAATCAGTGTGTTATTTGTTTTTAATAAAGAACAGTCAATTAGATGGCAGTACACTTTTCTCCCCCCAAAAAACCTCAGGGTCTTGTCTACATGAAAACCTCACAAAATATATTATTAAATACAAAGTTTTGTGGTGGGCTGCTTCTAGTAAGCCATGCGGTGTAGTATATGAAGATTTTTAAACAAAAACCCCAAGACATCAGAATGTGTCCCTGTTCTTATCTGCAAGCACCTTGCACCACCAGGTCTGCTTTTCACTGCAGTTACATGCACTGAGTGTCAGCAGCAATGCTTCACTGCAATGCTTCCTGCACTGAGTGTCAGCAGCAAACCCAGACAAGCCTGCTTAACTGCCCCATTCTTAGGCCAAACCAGTAATACATTGCACAATTTCCAAAAGCAATACAAGTATTCAGTTTCATCTACAGAGTGTTGAAACCATGACTATACAAGTGATCACACTTCTATCAATACTAGAACTCAGAATAATTTTAAAATAAACCAAAATTATATATCTGGAATATATGTTAGCATCCTTCTAAGGCCATACAGGACCTCATTTCTCAAACTGCAAATACCAGCACCCTTTAGGGATCAGACTTACCCAACCTTAAGCCTCAAGGCAGTTTTGCAACTTGGCTGTCAGGGCAGTAGAACAGTCCCATGTGGGCACATCCAAGAGAAGGCCAGTGCAGGGAGATGCCTTTCCAGCAGCGTACATTACTGGAGCAGAACAGGGACCTCAAGTGAGAGTCCCAGAACTCCAGCTGACACTAGATTAAACCAGCATTTGTGAAGAGATTTAGCAGTGGCTCTCTGTTAACCTCCAGCTCTCCTGGAGTTAATGCTTCACAAATAATTTTTACCTTTATATAGTGTCAAACAAATATACTTTTTTCTCTACACTTAAACCTATCTCAGATGAAATTAATATTCTTAGGTGAGACTCTGGATCAGAAACTACAAGAAATAACTTTGTTGGTTACCAGTAGGGAAGCT
The DNA here is from genome assembly GCF_028018845.1 of Melospiza georgiana. NCBI lineage: Eukaryota > Metazoa > Chordata > Aves > Passeriformes > Passerellidae > Melospiza > Melospiza georgiana. Next base: position 86,843,794 of record NC_080431.1, read on the forward strand.
AAGGAAAATGGGTAGTTTAGGACAAACAGATCAAAATAAATGCAGAGGAATTTTTTTTTTTTTACTGTGGATTATTTCTCAATAAAAATAAAATCATGCTAGTTTTACAACTCTGGTAGCTTCATAGTATCTGAAGCAGCAATAACAAAATCTTCATAGAATTGTAAGTGGATGGGAGTCCAGACAATACTCCTGCCTGCTTGGTGAACTAAACAGAACCCAGACTCCCAACAGTCATTTCTTCAATGCTGTTGAAAACTGTAACTCACCACCAGTCTATCATCAACTACAAATACAGGTTAAAAAAAATCCAAACCAAAACCACCATTAGCAAAATCTGCTTGAAATGTTTTCTCTTATGGCTACAGAAAAATTAGCCAAATTCTTTATTCCACTAGTAGTGAAACAACCCCCATGTCAACAATGTGACCACATAATGTCCATACTTCAAGTCCTTATAAAGTCACATTTATTTAGACTTAGCACATATGGTTTCCAGTGATGTTTCTGGTTTAGGCTCCAGCTCCTCAGGGAATTCTAGTTTTTCACAGATTGTCTCCTTTATGGGTAGATACTGAGAGATCTCGTTAGGTTCCGTGAACAGGGTAGGTGGAACATTCTAAAAAGCAAAACTTTTACATGAAATGAGTGAAAGAAAAGAGGGGATAAGAAAAAGTATTCCAACCCCAAACTATTGCAGACAACCTATTATTTACTGGATGTAAACACCACTCCAGGCAAACTTTTTAGAGGCAAACAAAAAGGGAGGAGGAAAGATACAAGAAAATTTAAGTTGAGGTGTTTGTCACAAATAAAAATCAACAGCTCCAATTCCAAATGTGCCACAAATTATTCTGAGCCACTAGAGTTTTAAGGTGGCCTATTAACCTCAAATATTTGACAAAAACTGAAAGAGTCTATTACCAAACAGATCTTAATCCCTAATACGGCTTGGAAGCACATAAATTTAACACATGAAATTTAACATCATGGGACATGGACTACCTGATTTTGCAGCTGAACAGTTCTATGAAAAAATAAAATAATAAAAACATTTTGTTAACTCAATAGTAGAAAAAGTGACCTAATCCTATACCCTGTCATGTGATCTGAGCATTTATAAAATGTAAATCTGCTCTAAAATCACCAAAACAAAAGTTGCATAAGCAGAAAGAACTTTCTTCTGTATTAATTCCAAACTAACAAAGAAGGACTTAAGAGACACAGTATTTTCTATGCTGACCATAAAACTAAAAAGCAGACAGAAGGAAAAAAATCAAAGTTTTAAAAATGCAATACCTTTAGACTTGATATTTTGCTTTCCCTGGATGTGTATTCTCGCAACATGTAGGTCTTGTCAGCCTAATGGAAAAAAGCAATCATCTGGTATCAGTAAAACAAGCATTTTAAATACATTTAATTTAGGAAGCATTGGAATTTGGTTGACCACAAATTTTCACATAGAAGTAATGTACATTCAAATTCATGAAGATAGATGACAACAATGTTGTTTTTTTACAAAAACCCGCCACGTGCATGTTTAAAAAAATTCTATGACTGAAAATGTTTGTTAATTTTTACTCAGCTAGAACTCCTACACATCTACACAGAATTACCAATACCCAAATCTTAATATCCTGTATTATTTGTGAGATACCAGAACTCAATGTACCGCGGACAGTTATTTGCAAGTTACAATAACGTATTTGAAGACAAGACAGTATTGAACTCTTTACTGCTGCCTATTTTTCCTCTTGTGCTTCCTTCTCTAATCTGTGTTTGTCAAATGTATTTAAATTATTACATCACATGATGGGTAGCCTACTCTGCTCATACACATGGCATCCAGCAATTGGTTGCTAGCTCGGCACCACCACAATAATAAAATACACTCAGAAGTTTTTGTGCCCCCAAACATCAGTATTAAATTAGAGGAATATCACTGGGTCACTGGAAGTAAAATGGCAAAGGAACCTCTGTAAAGTAACTCATGATGGAAAGTAAGGGTTTACCTCATGATGAAGCCTTGTATCGTTCATCCTGATGAGTACCCCATCCACTCTCAAGAAGAACCTCAGCAGCACAAAAAAGCTGGAAGGCATAACTCTCTGCAAAAATAAAGAGGGTACATTCAGCACCTTACAAAGGCTTACTTAAGCATGTACTTGTCTACATCAGACATTCACAATGTAAAACAATATGAGAAGTTTCCAAGAATTAAGTCAAAAGTTTGGGCAGTTGATGTGCTACAGCTATGACTGGCCAGTGGGGCAGACAGTGTCTCAAAGGACTATTAGGCAGGAAGCAGGAGGGAAAAGATTGTCCCCTGGAACAAATGACAGATGACAAAGATTTCAAGAAAACATAATTTCCAGTAAGGTCATATTTCTAAGAGCAAGGATGAAGAACATTTTGCTTTAACGTTTAAATCCCAGAAGGAACAACATGCAGCTGTGTTTTGTATTAATCAGCCAACTGAGTGCCCGGGTATCTTTTATACACCTCCCAATACTCACTACTTTCACACTCAAACTTGATACTCCATGATCATGGAGTTCATCTTCAAACAGGAGTACTTCTTCAAAAAACATAATTTGTTCCCTGGCTTTCAATTTCTCTGTATTTATGTGTTCTGTTGTAGGAACAACCTAGACAAAAATATTAAGAGCAGTTAGCATATTAATTTTTTGCCAAACTACATACAGTTTGTTCTGATATTTTTAATTCCACAGTTTTAAAAAGGAAAAAACTTCTTGGGCACTAAGCTTAACACACTCCAAATTTCTAAGAGAAAAAATTAAAATCAAAGTTTCCAAGAGTTTCTTCTTGGAAGTAATATCAAGCAAAAACAAAATTTAAGAGTGGAAAATTCTGACTAAACTTCTCTCTGGGTACCAGGCTCAGTAGGGTTTCAGCTGCAAACAATTCTGCTTTCTTTTAAAACATTTGAAGATGTCTTGTGTTCAAGATACATATGAGAAGTTCAGGTTTATAAACAGATTTCTGTGCATTTAACATCCCTAACCCACAACACACCTTGAAAATTATTCCAGTAAAGCCTTTTCACAGAAATCAAGTACCTGTATGTTTTCTATCTCATGGTCTCCACAGACACTTCTGGTGTCCAAATACTATGGAGCAAATTGTTTATTTCTATACTGTACTTTTAATTCCAGCACAACTCAAATGATCTCTAACTAAAGCAATACTAGTGAATTAATATATCTGCTTAGTAGCAAGCAACCTGTATGCAGTAAACAGAAGCTGGGAACTTCAGTCTTATTTTCACAAAAATAAAGACATGGGAGGGCCTGTGAGTTTAAATATGAGGAATTACTGAGCTGCTGTTGCAGAAAAACATCGGGCCATTGAAAGCAGCCAGGTCAGAAAGCAGACAAACATGCAAGCAGCAGAGCATGAAGGCACTACAGAATGACACAGCTGATAGTTCTGCTGTACATGAGCAGCTCGGGGCCCCGGAGCAGTCCCCAGCAAGAGCTGAAGCCTCCGATGTGCTTTAATCCTAAAATGCTTTAAGACACCACCCACCCTCATTATTAAAATAAGCCATGATTTGATTAGGATAAAATCATGAGCTGAGAAACATGAGAAGCCCAAATTACACTTTGAAATCAAAAATTACAAAGCACAAAAGATTTTAAAGAAGCCTACTGAAAGGTAAATGACAGCTTCAAAAGAAGTTTGACTGAAGCAAGATGCAGTCAGCAATTAACAAGAAGAAAATTATTACCTTTAATGTTGCAGTATCTCCCAGCAAAGTTCCTTTGTAATCTGTTGTGTAAGTCCAGTCATATGGCTTGACAACTTCCTTACTGTGCTCAGTCTCACTCCTCAACAGTGAAAGAGAAAACAGCTTTGTAGTAATTGCTTTATAGCAATTCTCAAAAAATTACAACCTCGCATAAGACTGTGCATTAGAATTCTGACACTGTTCCTAACGAAAAATAGCAGCATTGTCTGAGCTGCAATCACAATGTCAAGACTTAATCATGGTTTCACGTCTGCTTCCATAATAACTTTGAAAACAATTATGAAAATTCTTGATCTATTTCAGTTCTATGACTCAAAGATTCTCATGCAATATTGCTGAAAAATTTGTATTTCAAGATCAATGTCTCTTTAAGTAGGCAGAAAGTGATCTCTTGACAACACACAGCAATCATTAACACTGCAATTTAGCTTAGTTTTCATGATAACTTTGCTTTGTTTCTGTGCTTTATTTCCTGATGCTCTACAACTAAATCAAATTTGGTAAATACTAAGCATCATAATTAGTTCTCATGCATCTCAGCCTTAGGAACAAAGCATGTTCTGCTTTGTTCCTAAGGCTAAGATTTTGAACATGTACAGCACTTTGCAACACCACACAATACAGTCTTGTAATGCTCAAGGCTCTATAAGTTTAAGTAAACAGAAACAGCATTAAGTCATGTTAAACTTGACATTTACTTTAAGAAAGCCATGACACAGCGGAAAAATACAGCTGACCCAATTTAACAGAAAGGATGATGACAGCAAAGAAAAGCAAAGTGACCTCTGTGATCACATGCTATATCTAGGGTAGAATCAAATGCAATGTGGTCTTCAAGAGTTCAATTTGTTCCTTTAACGACTGTATGACAGTTTCATATACAACACACGAGTACTTGCCCACTGGTGATAAAATACTGTACCTGCTCTCTTGCCACTCCTCTGCACAAGCGACTTTGATCATACCTTGACAATTATTGACACATTTTAAAGCATCTGTAGCATTGAACTCAATTCCAAAACCATGGTCATGCTGTATTCTTAGGACATTGTCTCCAAACATCATCTCTGGCAGGGAAGGCATGTGTAATTCATCAGCCAACCTGCAGAGAAAAATAAAAGAGGCATCAATCAGCTGATCACAGCTCAGTGAAAGCAGTCCTTGTTTTGGAACAAGGACTCTTTAGACCGTGATAACTTAGAAGACACATCACCAGGTTAATCATTTCACCTGAAATGCAGACTCATTGATCTGAAGTGACTTTTCCACTAAAAAAGTACTCCTAAAACATTCCTTCACCATCAGGCTCAGACAAAATTCTCACACATGAGGAATGAAGAGTATCTGAGAAACATGTAGAAGCCATTTTCCACCTGTGCTAGCAAATCCCTGGATGGTCAGTGGACCAACTTCAGTAGGTACTCAAAGAAATTTTCAAGAACTAGGACTCAACATAAGCAAGTTTGAATTCACAGCACAATGGTCCATTCCTCCAAATTTAGAAGCCTAGAAAAAAGATGCTTAAGACAACCCAGGCAGAGTATGTAAAAACTGCAGAAGACACTACTGTACTCTGCTGGTAGAAGACATGTACTGGCACACTTCCTAAACTTTTCCTCCTCACCTACCCGACTTCCCAAGATCAAAAAGGAGTATCTGACATTTGGAGAGGAGAAAGCTTTAGGAAATACACCACCTATTTGAGTGGGGGGAGGGAGAAGAGTGTCCTAATCATAATGTTCACATTGGTAACATGGCTGAACAAAAGTGGTTATTTCTGTAACTCTTAATACAAAAGGACAGTGTCAACCTAACTGAAATTAAAAAAAATAAATTCACAGACCTGGAAAATAAGATCCTATGTTTTTCCCAAAGAAGGCAGAATAACATTATGAACTTTTCCATTTAATCAAGTGTAGGGACCCTTGACCTGAAAAACCCAACCCCTGCATAGAAGAGTTCTTAGCTATGGCACATTTAATCCTTCACCTTTCCACACAGGTTGCTGAGGGATTTTTGCAATATATATTTGCCAGAAATAAAATTCCTACAGGTACTACTAATGTTCCCCAAGCAATAAAAAAAACAAAATGGGTCGCTGTGACCTTGTTGCACCTCCTACAACTGGCCTCAGCTCATTGATCCAGCCTGTCCAGATACTTCTGCTGAGCCTTCCTACTCTCCAGTAAATCAACACTTCCACCTGGCTTGGGGTCATCTGTGAACTTACTGAAGGTGCACTCAATCACCTTGTCTAGACCATCAATAAAGATATTGAACAGGACTGGGCCCAATACTGAGCCCTGGAGAACACCACTGTTGATGGGCCACCAGCAGGATGTAACTGCATTCACCATCAGTCTTTGAGCTCAGTCATCCAGACAAGGTTTTACTCAGCAAACAGTGCACCCATCCCAGCCATAAGCAGCCAGTTCCTCCCAGAGAATGCCTTACTAGCCTCAAAAAAGATAAAAGCAAGATAAATGAAAGTACATTTAACAAGACTAATGAGAGTCCTATGTATACTGAAATTTATTCCAGAAAATGAAACCAAGAAATATCTGCTAAATCCATCTGTCTATAAGGTCAGTTGTGGTACAGCTGAACTCTCCAGTTCCACATTAGCAAATCTGACTTAAGTACTTGAAGCTGATACAGGAACATTGCCTCCAATGATTTCAGTGGACTGGAAAGTTCTACAAGAAGAGAGCAAATTATACACTTTTAATGAAAACCACTATCTTAAAATAGCTACTACTGAGACATGGTATGAGATGTTAAAAATATTCTTTTTCAAAAATAATTTTAAAAATCAGGCTTCTAATTAGCAGGTCTCAGTTCACAGAGATACAGAGATCCAAAACCGTTATAATCATACATTCAGAATGGTTTGAGTTGGAAGAAACCTAAAGGTCAACCTCTCTGCCATGGGAAAGGACACCTCCACCAGACCAGGCTGCCCAAAGCTCCATACAACCTGGCCTGGGATGGGGCATCCACAATTTATCTGGGCAACCCGTTCCAGCGACTCACCACCCTCACAGTCAGCAATTTCCTTCCTAGGGTCCAATCCAAATCTCTCCTTCAGTTCGAATTCATTCCCCCTTTTCCCCATACGACATGCCCTTGTAAAAAGTCCTTCTTCATCTTTCTTGCTGGCTGCCTTCCGTAATCATTAAAACAAAATTTTGGAAGTTACCTGTAACCCAAATAGCCCGAGTTCTCCAGCCAGAGAATCAAGCTTGAGGAGAAGGAACAATCCCGGGGACCGAGCAGTGTCTCCCCCGCCCTGGGAACGCCGCGTGTTTCCTTCGCAAGGCCACCCGACGCCCCCAGCCCCTCGCTGTGACGGCTGAGGCCGCAGCCCCGCGGTGGCTCCCCGAGCAGCGGGGACACCGTGCTGTGCCGTGTCCCCCGGAGCCCCCGGCCCGGAGCCCGCCCCACCTCTCGGCCTGCGCCGACTTCATGATATGGGTCCGGGCGGCGCTCAGCTTCCACGGCCCGAAGGTGAAGTCGCGCCGGCTGCTCTGGAAAACGGGGTGCATGGCGGCCTCCTCTCCGCCGAGCAGAAGGCAGGAGGCGGCGGAAGGGGCGGAGGTGGCGGAACCCCTCTCCTCCCGCCTCCTCCCGCACAACACTCACAGCAGCACGGGCGCCCCCGGAACCGCCGCCCCGTGGCGTTTCCGCTTCCAGGGCCGCGCGGAGCGGAGCCCCGGCGGCGGCGGAATCCTGGGATGCATCAGGAAGAGCGTTGCCAGCAGGGTGAGGTAGAGGATCCTGCCCTTCTGCTCGGCTCCAGTGAGCCCACAACTGGAGTGTTCTGTCCAGGACAGTAGAGACATGGAGCTCCTGGAGCGGGTCCAGCGAAGGGCAGCGAAAATGATTAAGTGACTGATCTTCGTTTGGTGGAAGGGCTGAGGAAGCTGGGTCTGTTCAGCCTCGAGAAGAGGTGGCTGAGAGGGGCCCTTATCAATGTGTACAAATATCTAAAGAGGGGATTCCAAGAGTATGGATCCAGGCTCTTCTTGGTGGTGCCAAGCAATGGGACAAGAGGCAACGGGCAGAAACTGATGCACAGACGTTCCACCTGAACGTAAGGAAGACTTTCTTTACTGTACAGTGACTGAGCACTGGAACAAGTTGCCCAGAGAGATTGTGATGCCTCCACCACTGGCAATATTCCAGACCTGTCTAGACACAACCGTCTGCCATGTGCTCTGGGATGACCCTGCTTGAGCAGGGCGGTCGGACCAGATGACCCATTGTGGCCCTTTCCAACCTACCCAGTCTGTGATTCTGTGAGGTGATATGGGGGGACAGATGGGTGAGGAAGGGAGTCCACACTTCTCTGTGCTGCTGGAGCCACCGTGGGGAGAGTGGGCTCTCTAATCTCCTCTGCCCAGGATGAAGAGCCAGCAAGCTCACCCAAATCCCTGTTCCAGCAAAGCTGGGCTGCAGAAACCAGTGGAGAATGTTTGTGTGCCCCACAAGTGCTTGTGCCTTCAGCTACTTCCCCATGGGTACCTCACCAAGAGCAGTGGGACAGCTGGGTAGGAGCAGTTTTGGGGAGCTCTGAAGCCTCTGGACCATCTCCATGGCCACACTAACAGTTGCAGCAAGCATTACCTGGCTCCATCAAATAGGTGCCCTGCGCTATGTTAGTACACACACGTGTGTGCACACAGAATCACATCTGGGCAAGGCTAGAATGGGGCACAGTGGATAATCTGGTCCAACTTCCCTGTTCAAGCAGAGTCATCCCAGAGCCCATGGCACTGGATTGTGCCTAGACAGGTCTGGAATATCTTCAGTGAGGGAGACTCCACAACCTCTCTCAGCAACCAGCGCACAGACACTCACACAGGAAATAAGTTCTTCCTAACATTCAGGTGGAACTTCTGTGCATCAGTTTTTGCTCATTGTGGAATCTCTTGTGCTGGTTCGATACATTTTTGAGTGCTGTCCAAAGACGGTCTTTTTAAAATGTCAAAGTGCAATGGCATAGTAAGCTTTAAAAAGTCCTGTAGAAAAGTATCAGTAGAACTGGTTGAAAATAATACATCAGCTTAGTATTCCAGCACTGATGGGTGGGTGCTTGTCTTGCTTTTCTGCATCATCAAAAGGGAAGACTAACTCCCTAGGGACTTCCCCTGGCACAGCAGCAAGACACACAGCCCAGCTCCTGCTGTTGGAACATTGGAGCAAACTCAGGCAGCAGCCACAGGAAACTGATGTCCACAGCATTAAAACCCCCACAGAGCAATCAAAATATAGCACAGCTCAGATCAAGGCTGTCACCCTCTGTGCTCAAGGGAATTGCCGGAGAAAGGCAGGAACTAGGGAGGGCAAGCACAGCATTTAATTTTTGTTCACCCTTTACGCTGTACCCTTTATACTGACACTATATCCAATGTCTTGCTTCAGATGTGTGTGCGGCGAAAAACTCTTTCCCAAATCTTATTTGTGTTACTTTTAATAGTGTTTGGGGGTCTAGGAAGTCTAGCACTTAGGCTCTACGGCTGCCTGGCACTACGAGCCGGGACAAATAATTTTACCTTATCCATGGATAGTACTTTTCCCCTGCCCTTTAACCGAGTTCCCGGGAAATGCACGGACCGCTCCGGGGCGGCCGCGCAGAACATGGCGGGCGGGGAGGAGGCGCGGCGGGCCGAGGCTGGGGGGCGGGCCGGCGGGAGGGGCAGGCACGGGGCTGGGGCCGTGCCCATGCCGGGAGAGGCTCGGGCCGCGGCGGCTGGCGGGGGTCCCGGGCGCCCCAGCCGGGAACGTACTGCTCTGGCGGCGGCGGGCGGTGAGTGCGGAGCCAGGAAGGGGACAAAGACGGCGGGACGCGCTGGCTCCCGGCGCGTGGGGGCGAAGCGATGGATGCCCGGGGCGGAGGACCCTTTTCCAGCTCTTTGTTCGCTGCCGGAGGGAGCGCGGGGGCAAAATGGCGAAACCCCCGTTCCCCACCGTATTTACAACTCGGTCCCACTCGTTTCGTGGGTGTGCGGGAAGCCAAACCGCTCTGCCCGCGGCGGGGATGGGATGGGATGCTGTCCCCACCCGGGCAACCCTGGCCCGGGATGGCCAGGGCCACCTCTCCCCGAGGTCACTTTTTCCCCCGCAGGGTGCAGTGGGGCAATGAGGCGACGGGGAGCGCCAGGTGCTCCGGGCATCGGTATCGCAGGGTGCGGCCGCGGGGGAAGCCGCCTTTCCAAAACCCACTCCGGCCAAAAAGTGTCGGAAAGGCACAGAGTTGGTGCAAGCATGCTGAGAGAGAAAGAAACTCGAGGGAAAGTGTTTGTGCACACGTCCTCAGTCACAGGCTAGGGAAGAGCCAAGTTATATTTTTTTCAAAGCATGGCCCAGTAATGTCTTTAATTACGTTTTTAGGAAAGTACAGATAAAAATGGGAAAAAGGTGTCTTTCCAGACTGACAGTGCTGCCTAATGCCACAACAGCCACGCAGATGGAAGCGTTTCTGTGAGTACTGTCTGGAACCCATGTCTGCCACAGTTGTCGTATTGGCTAAGATAACTTTCCTGAGTCCCTTCCCAGAAATGCTAAAATCAACTTTCCATTCATTGATGGACTCTTTTACTTTTTTTTTGCTTGCATATTTGCATTTGTTTGTTTGTTTGTTCGTTCATTATCCTAAAGATGTGTGAAGGACTGAATGAAGTAAGAAGTGATTGCCGTGTGAAGGCAGCAGGAAAAAGAGGAATTGCTAAGGAATTGGAAGAAATAACAAGGTTTCACAAAATGAGGCTGTGAATCAATGGATGAGAAGTCAAGGATTAAAGGTTCTCAGGCATTTCTGTAGCATGGACTGCATCTTAATGCAAGGAAGTGTCTTTCAAACCTCATGTACAGAAAGTCAATTCCTCCAGTCCTTTGGTGTTGGCAGTAAAATGCAATCAGCAGTGTAGCTAAGGTGATTATAAACATGCAGAAATTATGTTGGGAGAGTACATGCAGTGGTGGTCCCTGAGTTTTTGAATGTTACTTAGCAACTGTTAAGGAAGAGTCAGCAGGATGTAAGACTGATCTCTGGGGCCGTTCAGGTCCAATCCAGCTAGCTCTGGACCCTGGCTCTTCGCAGTCTTACAAGAACAAAAGTAAAAGACTAGAGGCACTCTTTCCTCTCGGAATGATCCATCATGATCCATCATGATCCATCATGATCCATCATCCCACTTTGTTGTGGAACCACTCCAGGGAAGTCCAAGGGAGACAAAGAGAGGTCAGAGGTTCCTCCTGGGAGATTTTAAGCGCAGGGGAAGGGAGGTGGAGGAGAGGGGCTACAGCCAATGGGATACAAGTGAGGAGAGGGGCGAAGGGAGGGATAGACCAGGGAGAAACCACCACCACTGGGGCTTAGGGGAGAGGGGAAGACATGTGATATGAGAGGAGAATCCCATGAGGATACAAATATACTATTCAGTATGTTTGTAAATACCAAACCCAGTGCAAAACAACAACTAAATAAACTATTTCATGCAATACCATAGCAGAGTATGACTAGCCTGGCATCCATAGACCGTCAGCAAATGCTGTATAGGCAGAATACAAGGTAACTATGAGGATAGGCAGAAATTTTTTAAAATGTGACTTTCTTTAAAGTAAGATAAGCAAAGGTATTTGATATTTGTCTTGTTTCTTGAAGAAACAAGTGATATTCTTGTTTCTTCACAACCTAGATGAAGGGGCTGGTAAGTAGGACTTAGAAACAAGTAAGCTCTGTAGAAAATTTTAAAGTAAAATGTGCCTATTTTTGTTTCTTATTTCCCTTCCCCTTCACCTCTTCTTGTCTTTCCTGTTCTAGGCTTGGTGTTATCCTCTTTGGTGTGCCCACAGGCAATTTACTGCCCCTTCACTTGCCCATCTAAAATATGTAGTTTCCTGCATGCTACAGGTAAATTTTAACAAAGGCAAAAGGGCCTCCAGTCTTTGGAAAGAGTTTGAAGAACTATTACCTGGATGTTTCTGAGCGTTGTTCTGCTTCTAGCTGCTCAGCGTGTCTTGGCTGCTCCAGATCTGCACACTCTGACCATGAGCAGCAATTCCTCCCTCAGCAATGGGAAGGGCCTGAGGAACCTGACCACAGAGGAAGATGGGGCAGTCAGAGTCACTGAGTCTGTTGCTATAATTGTCATTGCCATCTTCATCTGTTTGGGCAACCTGGTGGTTGTTGTCACTCTGTATCGCAAGTCATACCTTCTCACCTTGAGCAACAAGTTTGTGTTCAGCCTGACCCTCTCCAACTTTCTACTCTCTGTGCTGGTGCTGCCTTTTGTTGTGACCAGCTCCATCAGGCGAGAATGGATCTTTGGGGTTGTTTGGTGCAATTTTTCAGCCCTGCTCTACATGCTGATCAGCTCAGCCAGCATGCTCACTCTGGGACTCATAGCTATAGACCGGTAAGCTGCTGTTTGGTAATGAATTGTAACAAATTGTCTGCTCCTCTCATAGAGTAACCACTGCTTGTTCATAGAGTTGAGAAGCACGTGGAGAAGGTTACACGGTGTACTGATGGAGTATCATTTTTACTTCAGCCCCTCATGAAATTTTGATGTGGAGCAAGAGAAAGTGATATCATCAATAATGGAAAATGCAGACGTTCATCTAGAGTTTTTTAAAGCTCTTGATGGTATAATAGCATACTATTTGATAAACATGAAATAGTGACTTAAAATTCCATATTATACCCTAAGCATACACTCACACATAAGAGCAGATTTAATGGTTGCATGTGTGGCTTCAGCCACGTTTGACAGTCTTGACTGCGGTGATACCTACTTGTACATGTAACTGTTTCTAGAAACGGCTTCTGAGCCTGTTTGAAGTAAAAAGAACTAGATATCAGCATCATTAAAGCATGTTCTTTTCTTTATTGTATGTCTTTTATGCTCCTGTGGACTACTTATTTTCTTGCCCTGCAGGTACTACGCTGTGCTGTACCCGATGGTTTATCCGATGAAGATAACGGGCAACAGAGCAGTGGTAGCTCTTGTGTACGTGTGGCTGCACTCCCTTATCGGCTGCCTCCCTCCCCTTTTTGGCTGGTCCTCCTTGGAGTTTGACCAATTCAAGTGGATGTGTGTGGCAGCCTGGCACAAGGAGATTGCCTACACAGCCTTTTGGCAGATCTGGTGTGCGCTGCTGCCATTCGTGGTCATGATGATCTGCTACGGATTCATATTCCGTGTGGCAAGGATTAAGGCCCGCAAAATTCACTGTGGGAGTGTTGTCATTGTGGAGGAGGACTCGCAGAGGAATGGGAGGAAGAACTCCAGCACCTCCACGTCATCCTCTGGCAGCCGAAGGAACGCTTTCCAAGGGGTTGTTTACTCAGCCAACCAGTGCAAAGCTTTCATAACCATCTTGGTTGTCATTGGGGCTTTCGTCATTACGTGGGGACCTTACATGGTAGTAATAACATCAGAGGCACTTTGGGGTAAAAACAGTATTTCCCCTGCTTTGGAGACATTGGCTACATGGCTGTCCTTTTCCAGTGCCATTTGCCATCCGCTAATTTATGGGCTGTGGAACAAAACGGTGCGCAAGGAACTCCTGGGAATGTGCTTTGGGGATCGGTATTACCGTAAGTCCTTTGTTCAGCAGCACAGGACATCTAGGCTCTTCAGCATTTCCAACAGGATCACAGGTAAGATGTGGCTGCAAAAGACACGTTCTTAATATCACCAAGAGCAAGGCTTCCTGTCTGACTGTGTTTGGCATGTTTCAGGGCTCTCCAAAGAGAGTTGGATGTTTCTGGAATTTTTAGCAGTCTTTTATCAGTCAGGTTACATTTGAAAGGAGAGTTTTTCTAATTTTTTATAGTTAACATCATTCTCCTACTATAGTAAAATTTTCTCAGGCAGAGAAGACATAGTGATGAGGTCAATAAAAAGAATTTATTTTCTTCTTTCTCAAGCATTTCCTTTTGTGTGCCTTCCATTTTGTGTTGCCCAGATTTGAACTCTACCAAAAGTACTTTTTACTGCACTTTTTCTTTGTTTAATGGCCTTATGCTACAACTCTTTAAAATCCACTAAGGTTCCACTGGCGTAACTTTCTGCAAGTTCAACTTTTAGGCTTAATTTTTGGGAAGAAAAGATCATAAACAAAGTAAAACTGTGTTAAACCATAAACTATTTGATGTGTTCCCAAGCTGCAGACTGAGACCTCCAGTTGCTCACTTTGGTGGCTTCTTTTTTTTTTTTTTCTTTTAAAGTAGCAACACAGTGACATTCAGATTTTTAATAATTTCCCTGATCATGTTCATAAGCTTCCAAAAATAGAGCATCTTCAAGGGGTATTTCATGCAAAGGCATAAACTGAAGTTGGGAAGGATGATCTAAAATGCAGAAGGAAGATGAGAGCAGCAAGGCATCTGTTTTCTGCAACCTGGGAACATTGGGAGAGACTGTCATGCAAATGAAAGAGTTATGGAGCTGTAGCCACATAACAACCTCCAGGAGCTTTGGCAAGTCTGTATCCAGGAAATGCTATGGATTAATACATTGGAAACTGAGATGAGGAGGGAAAAGACAGGAAATTTCTTTCTTTTTCCAAGTGATAAACTTGAAGCTGTCAGCTTCTTATCAGATGTCTTAGCTGGAGGCTGATAGGGAGGAGAAAAAACTCCCAACAAACTCACAATAAAATCTCAATGTGAGATCCAAAGCAGCGTCTTTGTAAAAATCTCACAATCTCCTCCCTTCTTGTTTTGGAGATTTGAAAGAAGTTGGACATCTCTGTGCCCCAACCTTGCTCCTGAGCTCCTTCCCACACTAATGGCCTGTCACAGCTGCCTGTGGCTACCAGGTTATTCTCTGTCTAGAAGATGCCTGGCCAATCTCCCCATCCATGTGAGAGCATATGTTTGGTGCTCAGCCTGTCTGGCTGGTAAAACACACATATGCAGCAAGAGTGGGAGGGAGATGATGCAGAGAGAAAGGAGACTTGCTTTTCCAAACCTGAAAGGTGCTGACTGGATTTCTAAGATGGTAAGTCCAGAAGCTGTGCTCTCTGCTTCACCAATGTAAGTTTTATATGCAGAATAATAAATAAAGAGGTAGAGTGGGTATTACTAGAAGAGGTTTTTACCTCTGCAAGCTCCTTAACCATTCACTGTGTAATAAAAACAAAACTTTCTTGCAGATTTGGGACTATCTCCTCACCTTACTGCCCTCATGGCAGGTGGGAGGCCATTGGGAAACAGCAGCAGCACAGGAGATACAGGTTTCAGCTGCTCACAGGATTCAGGTAACTGCAAGTTTCTTGATCCCTACTTGAGCAGAAGTTTGCACTTGGCAGCAGTCTTGTGGACAGTCAATATTTACAGACACAGATGTCTTCTGGTGGACAGATGACATGAAGCATCTGTTCTAGCTGTTCCAACAAAACTGCTACAGTTGCTTTTTTCCTCCCTTGCCCTCAACAGATTTACGTGCAAAATGGTGCTTACAGAATGGTGACACTCCCTTGGTAATGTGTCCTGGGAACAAGACTCACTGCTTTTCTGCCCTTCTCCTTCAGTTTCTGTTGTTCTTTGGAGACTTTCTCTGTATTCACAAGGAACAGAACAAAAAAGTGCTGTGAACAATGTACTCTCTGTTTCGTATTTTGTAAGAGACCTTGTCTTGTTCATCCTGCAGTATAAACATAAACACTTAGGATGGTTTCAGCTTATAATTTCATTACTACTTAAGATCTCTCAATTGAAGATGGCTTGGAAAAGGGAAAAAACCGAGTTCTGATGGTAATTTTCTATCCAGATCTCTTGCTAGATTTTTCTGGCAGTTAACTCAGCTACCAGTCCTTAACTGCAGTAGTTATTTTAGAGAGTATTTCTGGTCTAGAGACACCAGAGAGTGATCTTTTAAGGGTTGCTTGGTGTAAGGAGTTTGTTTCCTACTTTTGTAAAGGAAGTCTGTGGAGCTGGGATTTATTTTTGATAGTTGTTTTCTGTCTGTGCATTTATTCAGCAATTGTATGTGATAAAAGAGAGCAGCCTCCTGGTAAACCTGCCTCAATTAAGAGAATGTGGTGTTACCATCTTGTGGGAGCAGTTTAAACAAATGAACAAAACTAAAGTGATGCCAAAATGCTGTTAGAAGTGCCGTTGCTGGTTAAGGAGGGAGCACAGTTCATAGCCTGGGAATAGATACACAGTGATCTACTGTGAAATACTGTTTCACTTTGTATGCTTTACTGTGAGTTACTAAAGAGCAGAAGGAAGCCTTAGTCCCTCTTGCGTGTTGCTAGCTGCACCTAGTACATGATCCGGGGGCCTGCAATGCGCAGTCTCTAATCAGAATATTTCCCAATCCTTTCAATGAAAACTGACCTCATTCTTTCCTGTGCAGTGTTTAATGTGAGCTGAAATTTACTCACAAAAGCTGGATTTAGACATCTTTTGAAGGAACTGCTGAAAATAGGCTGAAAATGTATTGTTACCATATTGTATCTCCATGTTACTATTTTACTTGGGGGTTCTTGCTCTTTTCAGGAACAGATACAATGCTTCTTGAAGATTATAGCTCAGATGGCCCTCATGCCCCTCACTGCATCTGTCCTCCTCGAAGGAGGAGTTCAGTGACATTTGAAGATGAAGTGGAACAAATCAAAGGTGAGTGTAGGGGTAAGTATGAAAATGCTCAGAGTCAACTATACTGAATGCTCAGGAAACCTCACAGGACCTTGAGAATTGTCTTGAAAAGTATCTGACCACTGACAGACCTGATCACTCATGCAGGTACAGCAGAAAGCAAAATCAGGCCTTTCTTCCAGGTCTCAAGTAGCAGCAGTTAAGGACAAGAGTTAGAAGCTGGGATTCCCTGCATATATCAAAATTAAATTGCACAGCAGTATCCTCTCTGCAATTCCACTCATCTTAGTGGCTGTTACAAGTTTTGCCTGTTTTGTGTTTCTTGGGAAATATATTTTCCTACCCTCATATTTTGGTTGCATTATCTCTGTGTTTCTCATTTGCTGTCTCTTGTCAACTTTGTCATTTACAGACTTGAAATTCTTCCATTTACAGACTTCGATGATTTGAATATAATTTTATTCTGTTTAATTTACTTTTTCTTACTTAAATTCTACTTTACTTTACTGGGTGTGTTTTTCAGCATGTATGGGTGAAAACAGATGAACCACATGCAATTTTTTCAGTCAGCTTGTTGATTCTGGGCTAGCAGAACATTGCAGTGATCATCATGTCCGAACATTAATTTATTCTGATAGTTACAAAAATTTCAATAGAAGACTTGATAATAACAACTGAGTTTTCTAAACAATATGTGATTGTGGACAGGATGAAAATGAGCAGAATGCCTTTAAGAATCAAGTAATAATAAAACCTAAAATAATGAGAAAATTCTTTCTATGGAATTTTTAAACATCTTGGCAAAATTCCCTTTTGCCCTCTTCCCAGCATGAGATTAATATTTCCTTGTACAAACACATTAGCATACATTTCCCACTATCTTTCTGAGTGATTATCTAGGAGCAGACATCTAATTTCTTGTGAGTGAAAGAGGAAAGTCTCAGTGCACAATTCCCCACAGGTTTAGCAGTTCTCCTTGGTGAGTCTCAGGCTTTTCAGCATCCCTGAGGCTTTAAATTATTTCAGCAGCCTCACTGAAGAGTTATATTTAGGATGAACTCTTGTATTGGTCAACAAGTTGGTGGGTAGAGAGGTGTACAGATGCTACAAAAATAGCTGCAGATTATCCCAGGTCTGAAGCTCTGGAAGCTTTGTGTTCATAGAATGGTGTAGGAAGCTTGAGTATTGTTGGTAAATAACTGTTGGAAAATAAATAATTGTTGGAAAATAACTCTGTAGTTATTTTCCAGAGGGCATGATCATGCCTTTACAACAGGGTCTATATTAGTTTTCAAGCATTTTCACAGCCATGCTTACCAACTGTTACCTTTTTTTTTTTCAGAGGCTGCAAAGAATTCTGTTCTTCATGTAAAAGCTGAAGTGCATAAATCTCTGGACAGTTACGCAGCCAGTCTGGCCCGAGCTATAGAAGCTGATGTGAAACTCAGCCTGTTTGGGGAAGATGCTTTACCAGGAGCCCTGTTCCCCTCATGGACTCTGACAGGAAGCAGTGGGAACATCCGGCGTGGTGCCAGGCCCCATGCCAGCCAAAGACTGAAGCTGCAGAGCATCGATGAAGGGAACATTTGACACAAGCACTGGAGTGGGAAAACAGAATGAAACCACCAAGCAGGTCCTACTGCAGCTGGTAGTGTTTCACCAGAACCAGGACACCTTGTCAGAATGTTTCCAGTGTTTTTTCACAGGGAAATAGCTGGGTTCTGGTACTTGCATTAGCATTTTACAGCAATGTTTGTTTACTGGTTGGGGTGCTACTGACTCTTCTGCACATCATTATCATACAGCACATAAGGAAAGCAGAGCTTGGTTTCATTGACCACATCATTAGTCAGTTGAATCTTGGGTCCATTGGCCAAAGCTGATACCAGAACAAAACAGAAAAGGTATGTGCAGTGTTTAATTCATTGTTACATCCATCCTTTTCTGACCACCAGGATAATCAGCTGATACTTGATAGCTGTAGTGCTCCAATAGGAGCTTGTGCATTGGATAAGACATAAAGCCTTACTCCCAGCTGAGCAATGTGGACTTCACTAAAGACAAAGCCTGAACTTTTCCCAGAGCTCATGCAGATTATGGTCCTACTTACCTTTGCTGGGGGATATTTCTGTCTGTTCAGCCATCAGAATGCCATATCTGACATTGGACTGTGTTTTGCTTCAGCGGCATGGAACACCAGCTCCTCTGGATGTAATGAATGGGAATAAACATGTGCTGGGAGCAGCACAGAGATAGGATTTGAGGAAATCATTAGTGCAGAATTCTTGGTTTCTTTGAGAACTTCAGCTCATGTTTTGCTGTTATTAAAAGGGCACTCTGTGGCTGTGCTAAACCTGACAGAATATAAATGAGATATTATCACTTCATATTCAGGATTCATCTTCTAGAGAGAAGACAGCTGTTTTTGGGTTTTTTTAATCATGAGGGAATGTAGTATTTAAGCTGTAGTTACCTCAGTGCTTTTATTTCTTGGAGTATTAATTAATTAATCTCAAAAATAAGAACATTTGGCACTTATATTGCACTTTGCATGTTCTTAAGCACTGTACAGACATTACCTTGTTAGGCCTTTGTGAGAGGGTTGATCAGCCCTGCTTGCCAAAGAAGGGGAACTCGGCACAGCCAAGCTGCTGGCAGTGAAACAAGGTGCAAAGGTGGCAAGTTCTATAAGGAAAAGAGGGATGAGGTGGATCATTCGAGTATATCCAGCTTGAGGAACTTTTCTGTGCCTTTGTGGGCTACCCCCTTCCTTACTTTGTGGGGTTAAAACCCTGCCTTACTGTGTATGCCAGAGAGGAAATGTAAGTGAGCAGGATAATTTCTTGGGAGTGGGTGTCAGTAGCAAATGGACTTAAGGACCGAGGGTTTGCATGTGTTTACTCTGTGTCTGCTCGCCTGTGCCTCTACCTTTCCCCAGAAGTGCTTTGTATGAGGTTTTGCTGCAGATTGTTTGGAAATCATGATCAGGATGTTTCCATCTGGGTAAAAACGGGGTGTACACCCATTGAGTTTTGTCTTTGTATGACTTACTCAGAGGCACAGAAGCAAAGTGCTATGAGGCAGAGCCTTGGTCCAGTACTGTATTTAGACATCCTATTTGTCTTGTTCCTGACTCAGAGATGTATTTCAGCACAAGCTTATATCCATCTCTGGACAAAGCAACTTGACTTTCTGAACTAGCCTGAATCCCATTGCGTTCCCATGTAAAATATAACTGCATGCTTAAAATTCAGTACATGGTTTGTTGGTTTAAGAACAGGCTGTTAGAGCAAGAACACTTAAGTTCCAGAAAGCTGGCTCTTATGCAGGAATAAATAAATTAATAACAGGGAGGTTCTAACTCCTGCATTTTGTACTTCTAATGTGTTAGAGAGATTGGACCTGGGGACACTCATTAGGAAAAAAAGAACCAAAAATCCCAGTATTTGCCAGGAAACACTCTGCAGGGCGGTCATTATTGCTGTCATTACCGTTACCATTCCAGTCGCAGTCCCTTGTAGTATTCAACACTCCTTAAGCTGTGCACTTGCCTGGAAGTTTTTTTTGTGCATCCCTTTTATTCTGTTTTCCTGCTTGAAAAAAGTTGAGCAGGGCGTTGATGAATGCCAGAAGGGCATACACTAGTATGAATGCATTGAGGAGGAGTAGGTGCTGGCCCATAATGCTGTGTTTAGGAGAAAAAATTCCAAGGCACGTGATGAAGCACAAAATCAATAGTATTGTGTAAAAAGTACATTTTTCACACAGGTACTGAGACAAATGCAGCCTTCAAGCAGGTCAGGGGGGTTGCAAGAGTTTACACATGGCTGAATTTGGCTGCCTGTGTTAATGTCAGTAATCTGTTATTTAGTGTAAATGTTGTTCATGTTTTTGTACCAACATTATAACCAGTGTTGTTCTCTCACTTGAGTTGTCATTAACAAGATCAGTAATTGAGAAATGCACACGTTTTGTAAAACTGTATTCCCACCTTAAATACAGAAGAGAAAAAAAACCAACTTCTTTCCAGTTCCCGATGGTCTGTGGTGTTTATACTATTATTTCAACTTACCTTTCCCCTTAAGTATTTTACTTTTGAACGTGTGTCCAGCGGGCGGGCTGATGCTGTCAGGCGCGGCAGCTGGAGCCGTTTCCAGGACAGGGAGGTGTCCGGGTGGAGCACGGCTCCCTCCGCACCCCGCGGGCTTTGGGAGCGCGGCCGCGCCGGGTGTGCCCCCGGGGCGGGGCCCGAGGCCGCACCCACAAGGCCACGCCCCTCATTGTGTGGCCGCGCCCCCTTAGCGTCTCCCCTTCCGTCTGTTCCCGCCCTCGGGGGCGCGAGGAAGAGCGCAGCGCAGCGGCGATTGGCTGCCCCGCCCCTGCCCCGCGCTGATTGGTGGGAGCGCCGGCCCGGCGGGATCGGCCGGTTCGAAGGGCGGGCGCGGCCGTGCCGCCCGGCCATGGAGGCCGTGCTGTGCTCCGAGCACGGTGAGGGGCGGCCCGGGGGCTTCCGTGGGGGGCGGTGTATGGGGGGCTCGATCTGACCAGTTCCGTTCTTCTCCGCGCCGCAGGGTCCCTCTGCTTCCTGAAAACGGGCGTCCGCGATGGCCCCAACAAAGGGAAGAGCTTCTACGTGTGCGGGACGCAGGGCCCCGCTTCCTGCGGCTTCGTCCTCCCAGCGCAGTAGGTGCAGGGCAGGGGCGGCAGGAGGGGGACGATGCGACAGGGGACACACTTGGCTGTCCTGGGGGAAGTTGCCAATCACTGTGTCAGCAGTCGCAAACTTGTTTTCTTACGTAGTCTTTGTTTTGTCGCAAGTGATTGCTTTGCGGTGGCAGTTTCCTGGGCAGTTCATCTTGGCTGTATTCTTCCGCTTCTCCTTTCCTCCCTTCAGGGTTCCTGCTTCTCACTGCTTGATCCATGAGGGGTGCGTGGTGGAGCTGCAAGTCCTGGTTCAGCAGCCGGACAGAGATGAATACCAGTAAGTTCCTCAAATTTTTAAAAAACCGAATGTCTGCCTTCAAACGGGTAAAAACTGTGTTCCTTTTTCCTTCTTTATCGTATGTTCAGTGCTTAAAATAATGTTCTTAAATGTTCAGTGCTTAAAATGTTCTTTTTTTTTCTTAATGTTCTCAAACTGATTCTGACTAATGGTCGTTTAGTCATTTACGTCAGAAAAGCTTGCATCCTGTAAATAAGTAGTTTTTCTGTAATGAGGATTTAACATCCACCTAAGCTGTACCTACGTTCTGTGGGAAAGGAGGCCCATTATTTAGAGTATCTCATTTTTATGGCATCTTTGAAGACTTACTTTGTAGGATGCTGCCTCTTAAAAATAAAGATTGTTATTCTTAGGATCAGGAGGCTTTTAGCTCTCTTTATTATTTATGAACAAGTGAGAGAGTTGAACTACCAATCATTCAAAGTGAAAACAGGGGTTTATTGCACATATTGAAACAAATGGTGTTGGACAACCAGAGAGAACTTGCCGTTTCCTTCTAGAATTGAAGAGAATATTTGAGCCCTGAGGCCTTAACTTACCCTGCTTCCAAATGTTTGCCACTTTTATTAGCAGTTACATCCAATAGTATAAACCTGGCTCATCAGATAATGTTTGTTTTTAACAGAATTGAACATGGCTTTGTGATTGGATTCATCCAAACTCAGCATCAAATTCCCCAATGTTAGTTCTGATAAGATACTTGCAGCAATCTTGGTTGGCTGCTAGTTTTAAAAAAGAGTTGTTATAAAGATGAGGTAGCCTGTGCAGTGTAACTAAAAGAAGAGTTGCTTCCTTGCACCTTGAAGATGCTTCTAAGGCTTTAAACATAGACAGTATTTTTGCCTGAGCAGTTACTCTGATATTGCTAAAATTTAGAAAAACCTCTAACCCTAGGAATCTTTATTCAGAGAACACTACTCGTGTAAAACCTCTGTTGCTAGTGTTCACAGCCTTTTGTTATGCAAAGGTCTGGATAAAAAGTACAGACTCGTAGAACTTGTCTGTGATGTTTTTGGTGGAAAGTACTTTTAAAATAATGCTTAGAGCTTCTTCATTGGCTCCTGGGATTGAAATCTTGTTTTAATCCTTGGTAGGTTGTTTTACCGATGCCTTAAGAGTAAGTTGAATGGGAAGAAATGGTGTGGAAGCTTGCCATGGCAGGTAAGAGTGTTTTGTTTGTATTATAGTATCACCTTACTCCAGCATGGCTTTTCATTCCATATACCATAACCACCTCTGAAACTACTTAGTGGGAGATTTTATAATTTCCAGTCAAGAAGTGTATCAGGCCTGCTGTCCTCTAGATGAGATTTTTCTTTCTTCTGAGTTCTGTGAAGTACTCAGTATTCTTCAGTCTTAGAAGAAGCTTGGATTTGATTTCTAGCTTTTTTTCTAGAGATTGTGCTATTGGGACTTGATCCCAAAAAACAATGGGAATTGCAAAAAAAGTAGAAAACCAGATTTTGTTTTGGATTTCTTATGAAATGTTATCCTGATTCTGTTAAAATGATAGGAAAGATGATCTTGGTAGAGGATGAAGTCTTGCTTGAATTGATAAGGTTGTGTGTGTTATTAACAGGCTTTAATAATTTTTACATTAGCATTTACTGCCATGTACATATTGCAGGATCCAAAAGCTACCAAAGTGTCAAACCCCTTGGAATCCCAGCCCAGAACAGTACCTTTCTTCAATCCCACTAGCCAAAGAAATCCATTCAAAGTGCTAGATGAGAATCAGGCACCATCATCCTGGAAACAAATGAGGCAAAGAAATGGAGAAGAAATTAAAGCAAAAGGAGCTAAAGCAGAGAATGAGAGTGTGCTGGTATCACATAAAGAAAAGAAATTGATCTCTGAGTCCTCCATAGAGACAGTACCTCTGGAAGAGCTCAACAATAAAAAGAAAACATCCACAGGAAGTAAAAGTGACCCAGAACTTCAGGAGACTACAGTATCTGAATCCAAACTTTGCCTTTTTGAGACCAGGAAAGGGAAAAGTACACTTTCAGAGGAAGAGAAGTATGATGGCAGTGCCAGGGAATCCAAGAAGCCTTCTGATTGTGTGGACAAGGAGCCAGGCACAAGATCAAAATTCTTACCACTAAGTCTTGGAAAGCAAAGTACAAGTACCAAGCCTCCAGGAGAGGAGCAGCTTGGAGAAAAAAGCTTAAAAAGTTGTAAGGATAAAGACACAAGAAAGAAAGATTGCAATGGTCAGAACAATGGTGAAATGACACCAATGTCTAAGGAATATGCCCCTTCCCCAGCAGGAGCACAGTTGGCATCAGAGTGTGATGCCCTGAGGGGAAGGGCAGAGGCAGAGCTGCCCAAGGCACAACTTGGGCCAGGGCTGCCACAGTCTCCTGGTGAAGCCTCTGCCAGTGATAGTGATAAAGAAGAATTTGTTTGTTCCTCATCAGGTGAAAGTAAACCTGAGAAATCAGTTGAGATTCCTTCAGGGAAATCAGGAAAGAGTGCGCAGGGGACACCTTTGCCTGGAGCAGCAGCATCATATCATATGGAAGGACCCCAGGACCCTAAAGTGCTTCATAACCGTCTTCTACTCGAGCTGAAACAGAAGAAGGTCATTATTGCACCTATTATTTGGGGGTTTTATTGTTCTGTTTTCAAGGTGATCTTTGTTACTCGTGACAGGCATCAGAATATGTCTCCTCACAGCAGAAACTCAAAATGGGGCTTAGGAAGATGTGGCATGGAAGGCAATTCAGCCTTTGTACAGACTGGTTGTAATAAGCAGATACAAACCAATAACTTTGACGGTAGTACAATCTTCTGCATTTGGGGATGCTCAGTTTTGACCTACCTGAGGCTGTGTCTTGCCTTTTACCCTGAAAATAATTTGCATAAAATGGAATAGTGCACAGCCAGTTTAACCTTTGTAAATAACATGGCTGTCTCTTGGCCTTGTGCAGTAGGAGTGATTTAGCTATGAAAGCTTACATTGGGGTGAAATAACCTACGTGCCTGTTTGCTTTTTTTTTTTTTAATTTGAAAATTGCCAATCACTATGTTTTATTTTTCATTATGACCCCCCCCCCCTTTTTGTCTGGAGTTCAGAACAGAACTTTGAAATGAAGTCAGAACTGTTTGTGCAAGCACAGAGAGAAAGGTGCAAGTAGGTTAAATATTTTGAATGTTTTGAGAGGTGTTAAGACTGTCTGACTCACCTGACTGCCTGTTTCATAAAAAGGAGGAATTCCTGTGTCCTTCCATATTTTCTAATGAAACACTAATAGTTAGTTTTCTAAAGAACCCTAATGGTTAGTTTATTTTCTCCTAAAAGACTGTTTAATTGCACTGAATGGTGCTTGAAAGCTTTTGGAGACTACAGAACAGTATTTAAAAGCAAATTAAAATGGCCTAGGATTACTTCTTTTTAGACTTCTGACCTGATTGTTCTGTGTTGGCAGACAGCTTAGTGACCACACTCAAGTTTTGGTTTCTTTCTTTTTTGCAGAGTACATTGGCTACAGTGAATGTACAGATGCTGCCAGATAAAGGGGAGCGCTTATTAAAGCAAGTGCAGGATTTGGAAGCTGCACTCAGTGCTCTTAACATTTCAGCAGCAGATACTAGTGAAAAAGGTAGGGCTATTTTTTTTTTTTTTTGTTTCTCCAGAAGTTTCCAAAACAGTTTGTCTTAAAATAGTTGTTAATATGCAAGAAGCGTAGCATATACTTATATGTGGCTTGTGGTCTATAAAACGTTTGTCTGTTGAGATTTACTGAAGAGGAAAATTGTTAATTGCAAAGTACGTGTCTAGGAGCTGATGAACAGAGCAACTCAAATGTTTCCTCTGTAATGTAGTGGCTTCCCAAGGGAATTTCCTCCTACCCTTGGGATCTAGGTTTCCAGCTTTGGCTACATGACTGAAACAGGTATCTCTATGAGAACATGCCAATGAAGTGTTCACTCCCTCTGTTGCATTGTGGATCTGTGTTGTTCATGCATGTTGTTATCACTGAATATTCCAGTTACCAGCAGCTTCCAGTGTGCCATTCCTGAGAGAGAAAAGCTCATAAGCTCTCTTGGCTCATTTGTTCTTGCATATATAGTTTTTGTGTCCAAAATATAGACAAGAGACACGGCTTCAATATTAATAAATTATCTGGGAACAGGGTGCAAAACTGACCTTGTTTGCACTACTCTGATCACAGCTACAGAATTCACTGTGTTGCTGTAAACCACATACAGAGGCTGCAGCTGGACACATTGCCTGTCACAGCAGCAGGCTGAGAGCACATGTTCGTAGTTGCAGTAGCTCAGGTGATGTGGTAATCTGCTATTAAACTGGTGTCACCACTTCATAGTATTTTGCAAGTAGACTGTTGGGCAAAATGAAGGCTCTTGTCTGGGCTATAGAGCAAGGCTCTTGAGATTCACTGTCCAACCTTTTCTGCCTGTGATTCCTTTCTCCTTAAGGGCAGGATAGCACAAGCAGCAGCTGCTGTGAAGAGTCTTTATCTAACCCAATTGGCAGGCCAGGTGGTACAAAGTTGATAGCACCTCTCCTGCTTCATGATCCTACAGCAAAGGCCTCTGCAGGCTCACAGAGTCACCTCTCAGTTGCTGCTACTTTGGGTTCCAGTGGCCAAAGTTTTGGAAGTAAGTATAGAAAGACTTTGCTATTACAGAGAACCCAGTTAAGTACTATTTCTGAAATAATCCTGCAACTTGTGGATACATGTGAGAGTACAAAGCCTGTTTTGTTGCTGCATACTGTCCCTCAGGCATCTGTAGCCACTGAAGTCAATCTCTGGGGTGAAAGATCTGTTTGGGAAAGTTAGCTTTGTAAACATATCTCTGGTACTGTATTTTTGCAGTGAGTGTTGGTGTGCAGAATCTGTATGGGGGAAGAATGACAGAAGACCGAATCAGGGCTGTACACAGTGCCACATTTGAGGCTATTAATCATCTTCACAAATCTCTAGAATCCTGTCCAACAGAGGAGACAGCAGCTGAAGATCCCGCTGGACTGAAGGTGGGTTGGCAAGGACGGAAGCTGTCATGCTGATGAATGAATCACAATGAGTGGTACCCTACAGCATTCCTTCCTTCCCACTTTGACATACTTTGCATCCTGCTGGAAGGAGATAGTCTATTTAGTTCCATCCGTGTTGTTTATATGTGACTGGCAGAACAGAGGTGTGAGGAACAGGCTGAGAACTTCATTTTTCATTCTTCCTGATGAGCTATAAGAAATAATCTTTCAAGAAAGGTTTGCAGATGATTACGTTCATGGAATGTGATGGACTCTGGAGTAGTTCTCATCTGTTTGAGGTTATATACAAGGTATTGGAACAAAGGCACATGCCTCTACAGGATGGTGTGTAGATGCATATATGTTGTGTCACTTGTCACATTGTCTTGGGACCTTTTCAGTGGTGGGGAAGGCCACTGAATGTCCTGTGATGGTAGTATGTAGTCCCTCTTCCTGTTTTAAGAGTGTAGGGGGTCTTAGACTCAGTGAGAAAAGGGGAAGTGTTCTCAATACCTTTCCTTGACAGTGGTAGCTGTTGTAAGCAAAGCAATCTGGGGTGGATTTTCCCGCTGAACAAGCCCTTGTTATCTGCTCTCTGAGAGCACTCTGAGGCATTAGGCTGGTTAGTGCAGGAAACATTAGGAAGACTCACATATGGCACTGCTTGCCTCCTGACTGCAGAAGTTGCTTACCTTGGGTATCTCAGCCCCTGTGGAAAAAGATCAGGTAGGTAAACTCCTTTTATTAGGATTGTAGTAAAACAGTTGAACATGGCAATTGGTACAGGAAGCAGAAGTGTCTAAATTTTGCCAGGTATTTCCTTCAAATCCTCTGTCTCACTCACCCCCTCAGGTCCCACTGCTGCAGCACCAGAAACAGGCGCTCTCATGGCTCCTTTGGAGGGAGAGTCAGAGGCCGTGTGGAGGAATTCTGGGTGAGAAACAGAATGGCAAAGTGGATTTTGTGGGGCAGATCTATGGCCAATAACTGGTTATTTTGTAGACATGTCAAAAGGGTTCGTTTTCTGTGCCCTATTACCAAGTACAGGTATTAACCAATGATTAAATCATATGCTGACATTTTCATTTGTGTATTTTTGATTTTCTGGGTTCCCCAGGACACTTTCTGTTGTAGTATTTCACTCAGTGTAGATCCAAGGGGGCTCATTTCTGCAGGTGATAACTTGTGTGCATCTTTTTGCAGCGGATGACATGGGCTTAGGGAAGACTTTAACCATGATTGCTCTCATTCTGGCCCAGAAGCAGCTGAAGACAGAGAAAAGAAAGGAAACATTAGAAATATGGCTATCCAAAAATGGTACAGATTTTTTTCCATTCTACAGCACATACATTATGATGAAGTGCCATCTGAAATGCCTAAAGCATTATAGGTTAAGGGGTTGTAGAGCAACACACTGTATCTGTGCTCATATTCCTTCTGCAGGAAGCTTTCATTTGGCTAAATTGTACTGTGCCTCCTTACATGGCCTTTCTCTGATCAGGGTCATTTTTGTCTCACAGTGGATGTGTAGGATTTTCTGACTCATTCCTTTATATTGTTTGGAGATTTTTTTTTTTTTTTCACTGATTTCCTGAAATAGTTAAAGCCAGCATCTCACAGAATCACAAGGTTGGAAGAGACCTTAAGGTCATCAAGTCCAACCTGTTCCCTCCCACCTCAACTAAATCATGGCACCGAGTGCCACATCCACTCTTTTTTTAAACATACCCAGGCATGGTGACTCCACCACCTCCCTGGACAGACCATTCCAGTACTTTATCACTCTTTGTGTGAAAAACTTCTTCCTAATATCTAACCTGTATTTCCCTTGATGCAGCTTGAGACTGTGACCTCTTGTTCTGTATGTTGCTGCTTGGAGAAACCCCCACTTGACTATAACTACCTTTCAGGAAGTTGTAGAGAGTGATATGCTGGGTTTGCAAAAGATTTCACAGTTTTTTAAACATATGTGTAGTTTTCATAGGCACTTCAAATAGTTACTACTCACCTCTCTGTAACTGATCTTTTTTCTTTCCAACTCTCCCCCAAAGATCACTTTTATCTTGTCCACAGACACTGGGTATGTTAGTGCTTTTTAAAGAGTATTGCTTCTGTGTCCACAGTTTGTACTGTCTGTATCCTCATGGAATTGGTTGGACACTCTTCTCAATTGCAAATTTCCAAAAATTCTGTCTTTGTTCTAGTCTAATGTGAAGACATTGAAACCTGTCTGCAATATTTTCTTTTAGACTTCACTGTTATCCCTTCCCATGGCACTTTAGTTATTTGTCCTGCATCCTTGATCCATCACTGGAAGAAAGAGATTGAGAGACGTGTGGTCTTTGGCAAACTGAGGGTGTATCTGTACCACGGGGCAAATCGAGATAAGCATGCAGAGGTGTAAGTGCTAAACCATAAATATGACCAAGAAAAACAAAATACGATGTAGCAAGAGACACTGTTTATCAAAATTGAAATGAAAGTGGATCTAGAATGATGGGAGAATGTGAAGTATTAAAATGTGGAACGTCCAGATAGTCAGACTGATGTGTGCTATCAAGGTGGGCTTAGTAAAACGTTTATGGCCTGTGCCCATGCTCAGTGGTTCTGGTGGAGGCTGTTGTTGCTTTTGATATCAAAAAAAAGGTGTATATTCTCCAGAAGATCTCTTGCTCGTAAAGATTGTCAATGGCAGTTTCTTCCATGCTTGTGCTTGGTAGTTGTATTTTTTTATCAGTGATGTGTATAATTCAGTGTATTTTCTAGACCTCTTCAGGTGATGCTGAACAGTATTCCTGGGTGCCAGGCTCTAAGTACAGCTCATGCCATGTGGTGTGCACTCTGCTCAATGGGCTTTTCCTGTCATCTTGAGCTTGATGTGTCTACTTCCAGTATCCTTAAAATGAGGACAATGTGTTTTTCCTGTTTAACTGCAATGAAGCTCAGTTTTCTGTAAAACTCAGAGTTTCGGCTTGTGCAGCACTGTGTTGTTCTTAAATGCATTCTTCAGCATGCATTTAGTCTCTCTTGCAAAAAAAAAATTCTTATTGGTTCTTGTTCCTGTTTACTACTTTCTTTTAATTCAGGCTTTCTGGATATGATGTTGTTGTCACAACCTACAGCCTTCTCTCCAAGGAGATTCCCACAACCAAAGAGGAGGGGGAAGTCCCTGCTCAGGACCATGATGTGGAGGTGAGAAGCCATAATGTCTATAGGGAATTGCCTTAAAGTTTTGTTCTGAGGTGTTACAAACCATTGTTGTTTGAAGTAGCACCTTATATGTGCTACAGTGAGCAGCAACTTGATTTTTTTTTTTTCATAAGCCCCTGTTGATTATTTTTGTAAAAGCAAAATGATGAGAGGAAGTGCTGTGAAGTGGAGCAAGAACAGATATATTCACAATATATGTGTTCTGTGGAATTATAGAATATGTTACATTGAATTCAGACAGTTGAAATGTCTTAAGAAGTAATTTCAAGAATGCAGTGATGAATCTCATTCTCCTTTTGAGGTGAAGGAGTAGTAGAATCTTCTGTTTGTTGTTTGAAGCGCTAATGCCACCCCAAACTACCAGAAACCTCAGGCTCTGGGTTAGTCTGAACTGAGACTGAGGCAGCTTCCATGCTGCCTTGAAGAAACAGCAGTGTGCTGGCTGGGCTATGAAAATAATGATGCGATTGCTAAGTGCTGACTGAAATGACTACACAGTGTAGAGGAAGTCTCTTTCTGTCTCCTACCTACTGCCCAATTTCCAGATGTGGCTCTTGAAGAAAACAGAACTTGGAATTTTCTGAAATTTCTAGTGGCATCTATGAAATTTTGAGTTTCAGAAACATTATATGTGGTCCTTCATCTCAGCATAGCAAAACTTTACTGTTATGAAACACCTCTTTAAACAACAACATTATAAGATAAAATGTTAAAAGCATGAAAATGAACAAAATACTAGAAATTGTTATTGAGATCAGGCAAATAAGTTAGTTTTTGGCTTATAAACTTTAAACATGGAAGCTTTAAAGAGATGATTTTTGGAGACCGTTTCGTACATGACAGTAAGAACACAAACTGCTGCTGACTAACATCACAAAAATACTTTGTGCTGGAAAAATGTGTTTGCCTGTGCCTCCTTAGAGAACCTAGGTTTTGATTCAGATTATAGTCAGCTTTTTCTTTCAGAGTGGATCATCTCCCAGTTCCCCTTTGCTCAGGGTAGCTTGGGCTCGAATTATATTGGATGAAGCTCACAATATTAAAAATCCACGGATTCAAACCTCTATAGCTGTGTGCAAATTGAGAGCCAGTGCCAGATGGGCTGTCACTGGGACGCCAATACAGAACAACTTGCTGGACATGTACTCTCTGCTGAGGTGAGCTGGCTGCATGTGACACATGGGCAGGGATCCAGTTTTAGTAATTCTTCTCTGATGAAGTGCTGAAGTTGTTTCTAAGTTTGAGATGTCTCTAAGATATGTGGAGTAGTAGGATTGGTTATATTAATGGTTAGCACCATTAGGTAGTAGGATTAGTTATATTAATTGATTGCAAAGGCTGTGGTGAGGCATTGCAAAAGTCTGACCATGTGTTTGCTGTTGCATGTAGCTTTTCTGCCTCCATGGAGAACAAAAGGGAAGTTACCTTGGATCTCCTTTGTCTTCAGGTTGAGTATGCACAAAACCAATTTTAATGAACAGAGGTTTTTTGAGTTAATCTGTGTTGTTACCAGGGTATCCTGGGAGGACCTTCTTAGAGTGTTGTGCTGCGAGGGCATTGAAGGAAAGAGTGAAACTTTGGATTCTCTGAACAGTGATAAACAGGTGCTCCTCATTGCTGAGGGAGGATAGGTTACAAGTGGTGTTGTAGAACCAGAGAGAACTTGCATTTGAAATTAATTTTGGATAATTGAAATTAACTGTCAAGTAAGAAGTTTGCTATTTTGAAATAACTGATGAATATGGTTTTTGGCAAGTTCATCTGGATGTCCTTTGTTTGCTGGTGATGCTTGAAGCATAATGGGCTAAGAGGAAGTGATGGGTACAGAATCAGAAAGAGGTACTTACAGCATTAGTGATGGTAGGACATCTAAGCAAAAACGTTATCACCACCATTACACTGGAAATTAATTACTGCTCCTTGGTCATGCAGTTATGGCATTTGGAAATGGTTTGTTTTGGTAGCAAGAAATTTGGTTCTGGTCACTCCAGAGTAAGTGAAGAACTCTTCTTCCCTTGGTATGAAGTCTCTTTCCTTCCTGTCACAGGTTTCTACGTTGCTCTCCTTTTGATGAATACAAAGTTTGGAAGTACCAGGTAGATAACAACACAAGGAAGGGAGGGGAGAGGCTAAGCCTGTTAACCAGGAGCCTCTTACTGCAGAGAACTAAGGACCAGCTGGATTCAGCTGGCAAGCCCCTGGTAAGAACTTTATCCTCCAAAACTATACCATCATTCCATTGTTTTCCTTGCAGCAGACAGTTATTTACATGCATAAATTTGTTAATGGGTGGGGTTTCCCATCTGCTGCAGCCTCTTGAGCAAGAGAAGCAAATGTCTGTGGGATGATTTGGTTGCTTACCCAGAAAGCAGAATTATAGAAAATAATGAAACCTTTCAGTTATAAATCACATATTATTTATATCAGACAAAAATATGCCAAGTAATTGCATATAGATGGCCACTTAGTGGAAAGTTAGTCTAGATCGCTGGACTAGCCTAGGTCTGAGAACCCAAGCTGCCACATGGACCCGGTGTGTACTGGAGCATTGGCTTTCTGCATTGCTTTTTACAAACAGTCTGTTAAATGGAGTATTAGTCATAAGTGTGTCTTAAGCCTTTAAAAGGTATAGTTTTAGTGTACTGTGTGATTTTGAAAGGGGAAATAAGGTACTTTAACAACACAAAAATTTATCCCTTTGTGGTAGTTGTTGAGCAGTCCATACATAGTATGAACTTGTTATTGGATGAGCTGGAATAAAGATTTTATTGTGAGTGTTAACCAGGCTCCTTGGAGTTCTGTGAGTGCCTGTTATGTCATAACTGCATTAATACGTTTGGCTTTAGTGCACAAACAGCTGTCTTCTGAAATTTAGAGTGTTTGTTGTGTTAAATCTTGGATTGCTGCTGTTTGTGATGCTCTCTAAGACATACACTACATACATCTGATCCTGTGAATTTTCACTTTAGGTATCTCTGCCCCAGCGTAGAACGCAGTTGCATCAGTTAAAACTTACAGCAGAGGAGCAATCTGTGTACAATGTGCTCTTTGCAAGATCCAGGTATGAATGTGGGTAGAGATATGGTATTTTGTGGGTTTGTTTCTTATTGATATGGAAATCAGAGGAGACATTCACTTCGGATGAGGAGAGCTTTTGGATAAATTCCTGTTAATTTTTTTCCCTTCTGATTTACCTGTCTAGTGTGTTTGAAAATACACTGCTTTTGTTCAGGTAGCAGGCAAAACTGATTAATTTCTTTTCTCCCATATATTCATGCCTTATATGAGCTTTGTATTCTAGCCTTACACTTAATCTCACTGATTTCAAGACTCCAAAGACTTGGAATTGCAACAAGTAGTTCTTAAATGATGATGTGTGAGCACCTGTAAATGAGAGAATTATCATCTTTGCTCTGTGATTCTTATACAGTTAGAAATTATGCTGGCCTCTCCAGATAGCTGTAATGCAAGCCAGCATCACTTTGTGTTCTCCTAGGCTCTTTCAGCAGTCTCCCTGTAAAGATTTTCCCTTCCTTTTAAATATGGATTTAAAAGTCTTCTCATATTTAAAAGGCAGACTTGCTTTCTCTTGTGATTTATAAAATGCATCTTTGGTTTTGATCATACTCAGGTCAAACAAGACTGGAGTTTTTTTTGTGATCATTTTTGTGACTGAATGATTAATGAAACCTTCCTTACCTTAACGCATCATCAGCTTGCTAAGCTCAGGTCCCTCTTGCCTTTTTTCTTGCTGTGAATCCCAGTGTCTGTCTTTTTTACAGGTCAACACTACAGTCGTACCTAAAGAGACAAGAGCAGAAAAGTGAAGACAGAGAGTATGATGGTGGTAACCCATTTGAGAAAGGTTTGTGCATGCCCTCCCCTAAAGACATTTTCAGAAGTGGCTCTTAAGTGCACAGCTCAGAAGGGGGAACAGACCTGTGGTCAGGACTTAGGAATTCTTCAGAAAATGCTCCCCTCATGTTCCAAAGACTTATACCTTAGTATTCTAAGTGTGTTCTCATCGTTGTGGCTCTGGGAAAATCTCTTAACCCTTCTGGGCCTAAAATTGCTTTTGAAATAAAGATCTAGTTGCTCAGATAAAATATATCAGCATTAGTGTATGGTATATCATACTCTGACTTGTGTTGTTATCTTTCTTTCCCTTTTTAACTTAAATTGGGTGTTGATTAGTTCCTATGATAAATCAGGTATTTGCTTGCCTGTTCATTCTTGACTCCTGTTTGTGAACCTCTTCCTGGAGGTGGATGGGCAGTGCTCTGAAATGCTTCCAAGAGCTCCTGATGTTTTGTCTTCCTTCCTTGGCAGTTGCACAAGAGTTTGGAGTCAGTCAAAAGGAATTTCTAGCAGGCTCACAAAGTGCCTCCCAGGTCTCAAGTACTGTCCATGTCTTGTCCATGCTCTTGAGGCTCCGTCAGTGCTGCTGCCATCTGTCCTTACTGAAAGTGGTAATTGCATTGTAGTGGTGTGGGGTTTTTTCCAAGTGTTTATGCAAATTAACAGACTTGGTAACACCTTTGTTTCTCTTAGCTATGTGAGTATGAACAGAGTCAATTTTAGGACTCTGTTTTGAAGCCCAAGATGTTTTAGATGGGCTTACGTTCTACTGAAGAGTTCCCCAGCATAACTTATATGGGCAGCTGTGTCTTTGGAAATACCTTTATTCAGACAAAATGGGAACTAGAATTTTAATGGTGAAAAAGTCTTAACCTAGTCTCTTGAAAAGTGCACCTGTGTAGCCTGTTTCAAGGGCTTTTGTATTGGAGAGCTCTGTCAGTGCTTTGAAGTTGCCTTGCATGAAGCAGACTAATTTTTCAGGAGTTCTCAGCTCTGAACTCATATATATATATATATAGCAGCTGTAGAGAGATTTCAGCTGTTAGGTGAACAGGCAGGAATTTATGTGCTAACATCTGTAATCCTGCAGTTGTTAAATGCTGAGGCACGGCGGGAGTCCAAGGAGACTGGACCACACGAAATGGCTAAGCTCACATGCTTTCCATACACTGCCCTGCCCCTTTTGGGGCAGAACAGGTCTAAAGGAACTGTTTGATCCAGTAGTGTTTCTTAATTGTTCTGTCTTCATATTGCATAGCATCCTTCAAACACAGTGTCCTCAGGCAGATACTGTGCTCACTGGATCAGAACTGAATTTGATCTCAGACTTGACTGTGATCTCTTATTATTTTCCTTTCTTCCCACAGGCTCTGGATCAAGTTAACTTGAACAGTGAAGGCCTTGCACTCTCCATTGAGGAACAGCTTGGTGCTTTGACATTGTCTGAGCTCCAGACTCCTGATTCCAAGTCAACAGTCTACCTCAATGGCACAGCTTTTCAAACAGATATCTTTGACATCACCAGGGAGAGCACCAAGGTATTCTGGTTGTGGCATTCTTACCTTCCTTGAGAAGCTTGGATTTCAGCACTTTGCCTCTTAAATGGTAATTGCAGATCAGGCTAAGTTGCCAACTGAGATGAAATCAGATTAATAGATTGATAGCCTGCTGAGCCCCTTCTGGGAGCTCCAACTTCTCACACATTGAGCAGTACTTTTAGTAAAGCTGTGAGAATGTGATTGCTGAAAAACTGTAAGTGAAAATCTTAACCACTGGATTCCCAGAAGCTCAGAAGAGCTTGTATGTGAAATCATGGTGCTTGTGATGAGCAAGAAAAAAGGGGTGGCGGCAAGAGGAGAGGTTGCAATAACTTCCCACAGGAAGGCTGGAATCCGTAAGACAGGCTTGTATGATTTGATTTCCTGGCCCTGTTTTCTGTGGGGGGAGTGTTCTTGCCAATGACTATTAAAATCTCTTCAAACTCTAAACACAGAAGAAATTTCAGCTGAAAAGCTATTTTGATCGCTTTTAGTAAAGAATATCCAAGCACAAGCCGGATTATGAGAGCAAGCAGACTAATGTTTTGGATTTTTTTTTCCTGTAGATAGCTCAACTCTTGGCCGAATTGAAAACTATTCAGAGTCACCCAGAGCCTCATAAAAGGTTAGCAACCATGTCCTTTTCTTTAGTCATAGTGATTGAGAGAAGCATATTGTTTCTTGACAACAGCAGAAATAGCTTAAAATAATTTAATACAAAACTCATGGTATGATAAAATTATGTCAGTACTGCAGTAGTTGAACATAAGTCTTGAGGAAATAAAAAAAGTCTAAGACAAAAGAGGGGAGTTTAAGATACTGATAAGTGTAAGCATAAGGGAAAATGTGCGAGAAGTCTCAGGCCTTGAGGCCCAGGAAGACTATTCTCCAGAAGTAGGATTGGGAATAATTTTGTTGTGATGAGAAGTATTTGCCCACCCTACAACCAAAAGAAGTGGAGGACTAAAGTAGAGATTAAAACTGAACCTGGTAGAGATAAAGGAATGCATTGATCAGAGGACCTGTAGAAAGCTTTTGTCCAGTCTTTTCCAAAAAATATTCCCTTCATAAGAATGGGAGCACCAACATTGCTTTTGTACTCTTTCAAGAAACTATTAAACAAATTACTGCCTCACAAACTGTTTAGTCCAACAAACTGGAGAGTGAGAGGCTATAGTGAATCTAAATATGGTATCGGTATTGATTTTTGTGATTTTCAGAAAAAGCTGTATTGTGACTCGGGTTTGTGGTTGGGAGGTGAAAATGTAAAATCCAAAAAATAGAGGTGAAAGTTATAGACTTAATTTACATGAAGTTTATTGGTTATTAGTCTTTCATAGTAAGTTCTACCACTACACCTCTACTTCTGAATTGGGAAGGGGCTTGGCTGCAGTTTGCAGTGGGGAAGAGTGCCTGAATTGTTGTGTCCACTTGGGTGAGACACTGCAATGACCAAACTGTTCCAGTAGTGAGTGCTGGTTGTGAACTCCCTGTTCTCTCTCCAGCGTGGTTGTCTCTCAGTGGACGAGCATGCTCAAAGTTGTAGCTGTGCACCTGCAGCGCCTGGGGCTGAAGTATGCCACAGTGGATGGCTCTGTCAATCCCAAACAGAGGATGGATGTGGTGGAAGAGTTCAATAACAATCCCAAAGGGCCTCAGGTATGCATTCAGGGCAGGGAAGTAGTCCCTAGCCCTGCTGTGAGCAGTTGTGATGTCTGACTCAGTGGTTGTAAACAGATTCCTCAACTCTCTTTTTGCCTTTGAAGGTAATGTTGGTCTCGTTGCTGGCTGGAGGCGTTGGCCTGAACTTGACTGGAGGAAACCATCTCTTTCTCCTTGACATGCACTGGTAAAGAGAAATACAAATTCCATGGAGAGGATATGTTGGGCATGCTGCTTGCTTTGTCACTGGATGTAATGTTTGATGCAACTGGGTTAGGCAGGAGGTGTTTAGCTTATAGTTGGGGTTAGTGGTTAGTTGGGGAAAAGTGTTTTTACTGTGGCCTTCATCCAAGATACTGATTTGTCAATCCAACTGCTCACTGGCCAGAAATACAGTACTCTAGGGGCAAGTAAAAATAGAGGAATATAACAGCAATCCAGGTATGCAGCTCTGTATCACAAAATGCTGCCGGGGACTTGGCAGTCCCTGGCTTAATTTCTTGCAGTAATAGAAATGGTGCAGTAATGTCTACAGGCAGTTTGGCTTCAAATGAATCAATGGTGTTGAGTGTAGTCAGCAGCTGGGCACAGCTAGAGTACCTTTGGGTTTTACATACGAGAAGAGTGTGTGCAAGCTCCTGATATTTGTGCTGTCTCATCAAAGTCACAATCGCGGGTGTTTTCAACTAAACATTACTCATGAGAACTTAAAAAGCAAACTAAATGTCTCTCATGCAAAACCAACTGCTATGTGGTAGCACTAAGGAGATGCTTCCACAATATGGAGGTTACACCAACAAGTATTCCCTGTAACTTTATTAGATAGACCCACCTCTTATGTAAATATTCCTGAGTGATGGCCTTTTTCACTGGGGTTTGCCTTTTTGCTTCGCTCTCTTTCCTTACCACCTACTCAGCTTTCTCTGAGTAGCAACTGTCGGCTTGGGGCTACATGGACCAGTGGTCTCAGTCATGCAGTTGGCTTTCCCAGGGCAAAGGGAAGTACAGTCAGGGTGTCAGGCTAGCCATCAAGCTGGTAAACCTGAGGTAGCCTGGGAGCAGTTTTAGTTCTACAGAGGAAGAAAACAGGATTCCCTGGAGGCAGGAAAATGAGTATAAACGGTTTTGTTGTTTGTTTTTTTTTTTTAATTACCTTTTAGGAATCCTGCTCTGGAGGACCAGGCGTGTGACCGCATTTACCGAGTGGGGCAGAAGAAGGATGTTGTGATACACAGGTCAGCATTTTACTTAGCAGAAGGAGGAGCTGCTGCTTGTATACTGCCTGGCTTTAGTCAGTGAGACGAGACCTTGTTTTATCTACTTACAGCTAGACACAAGGTCTGACAGTGGCATTGAGATTTGGGCAGTGAGATAAACATGTTTTCATGTGTTCTGTGTGGCATTTGCATGCATGTTGCTGTCCTGACAGCTAGCAGGGTTTCTTGTTCTTCAGCCTGGAGTATTGGCAATGTCCTGTTCATTCCTGAGAACAGTTTGGGCACCAAAAGATTTCTCTTGATTGAGTGGAGATTTTTTCACTGTGATCCCTAAGCCTGAACCTTTCTAGTATCACTAATAAAAAACACATAAAGCATTTCTAATAGGTGGCAAAATTGACTTTTATAAAAAGCATCTGTAACTAAGTACTGAAAGATTAAATTAAATGCACAGCACATTTAAAGACTTGAATCTAAAATGTTCTTTTGGGTACAATGTTTTTTGTATAATAGGTGCCATCACTTATCATGCAATAATTACAGGATTTTGTCGCACAATTGCTGTTACTTCAGATGACCTAAGTTGAGACCTGAAGTGCATCAGACTTATATTTTAAATGCTATCATGGTTGGATATGAGGATAGCTGTTTTCTGTTCAGAGGTTGTTGCAGTTTGAGACAAAATAGGAGGAAAATATTTTGTCAGTCACATAATTGACTAATTATTAATTCCTAAGTAAGATAAATCTTTCGAAATGTACTGGGGAAGTGTTTGTATAACACTGACATTTTTTTCATAGCACTTGAGATGGTGTGGATTTGTTTTGTCCTTTTAAATTATTTTTTTTTAGGTTTGTCTGTGAAGGAACAGTAGAAGAGAAGATCCTACAACTCCAGAAGAGGAAGAAAGGTCTTGCCCAGCAGGTTCTGTCAGGCAAAGGAGAAACCTTCACTAAGCTCACTTTGGCTGACCTCAAAATTCTCTTTGGCATCTAATTATCTTTTGCAGTACCCAAGAGAAGGTAACTTTTACCTGCAAGTAACTGCAGATTTCATCATAAGGCTTCTGTTCTGAGGTGGTCATTTATTTTGAACAAACAACTACATTTTTGTAACTGTTCTGGAAAGTTATCAACTTCAATAGCTAGTTTTAATATTGATCATTTATACAAAAGTTAATAAAGTTTTAAGGTATTGTTTTGAAACAAATGGTTCTTGGTTTTCTCTGAATGCCTTCTACTTAGAACACTTTTCAGGACAGGAGATGCACAGGCCTAAGTGAAACAAGAACAAGGGAAACACGTGAGGTGGGGAAGTTCAGAGGTTGCATGGTGAGGTTGTGTGGGCATGAAGAAAGAGAAAAAAAATTGAGCATGATTCTATAAGACTATATACGTTTTAGAATTTTAAGTAACAAAATTAAGGCAGGACTTAGAAGAATACTATCACTGTTAAGCTCATTAAAGCAAGGCACGGGATACACTTTTCATGGAGCAAAAGAAGGTGTCAATTTATTCCCGTGTTTCTGTATATAGAGTTTTAAAGAACACCTTTGTCTGTCCCTGATTGGGCAGTAACAAGTTGTTACCCTGTATTGATTAGTCACTCAGTCCCCTGGTGTGTACATGCAGAAAGAGTTATTTGTGACATAGTTTCATTTTTCTACCTAAGGGTTGCAAAACCAGTTCATACAGCCTAGTGTTTTTCACAATCCTAGAGTTTTTTCTCAGGAAAAAAAAGCAGGAAAGTAGGTTGTTTTCCACTGCTGCAGGACTCTGTTCTCACAAAGAGCTGTCAGCTTTCTCACGGCTTCTGTTGGCTCAAGTCAGGGTTCAGTGTGTAAGGCCTTTGGCCTGCTGTTCCACCAATACAAATACTTCACTTTCTCCTTTGTTCTTGAAGAGGACTTTTTCTACCCTGCTCAAAATATTTACTGAAGCAGGGACCTAGATTTCTTTTATTTTTCTATGAAATGGAACCTGAGTGCCTCATTGTTGTGGGGATTTTTTTGTGACTATTAGTTTTGAGGACATTCTGAAGTTGAAGGTGTAGCACCTATCTTTAGCTGCCATCTCATGAACTGGCAAATTTCTGCTGCAAAGTGATGTGAATGTGTGGTTTTGGTATTAAAAGTAAAATTATTTTAAAGTACTAATAAATAAGTGACTTCGTTTTGCACAGTTATCTACAGATCTGAGCAAAACTGTATCTCTGATGTTAGTCCAGGTCTCTGGACTGCTCTAACATAAGCAGGTCTTTGTAACGCAAAAATCCTTGGCCTCTTGTGGAGGGCTGAGAGCTCACTTCGCCTGTGGTCACTGAGGTGGTGACAGAACTGTGGTTACTGCTGCTAAATGGTCTTTCAGCGTGGTCTGTCAGGGGCGCTTACACAATGCCTGGAGGCTGCAAGAGGCAGCCGGGGTGTTCTGCTACCCTGGCATCGCTCTGCCGCTGCCCTGTCTGTTCAGGTGCCATAAACAACGCACACTTAATCCATGTGTACTCAGGGGAACGCTGGGGTGCGCCAGAAGGGAAGTCGGACGGCCACAAAAAGCTCGCAGCGGTCAGGATGGCCGAGCGGTCTAAGGCGCTGCGTTCAGGTCGCAGTCTCCCCTGGAGGCGTGGGTTCGAATCCCACTCCTGACATGACATGATGTTTTCTCTTTGCGCCCCATGAGGTGCTGTTTTGATGCGTGGTCCCGCCAAACCTGGGTGGGTGTGGACGGGGCGCCTGGGCGCGCGTGGGCGAGCGGAGGAGGTAAGTGCGCCAGGGGCACGCGTGGTGCCCGTGCATTTGCACTTCTGTTCGGTGCAGGCGATTCCGTCATAGGCTGGCTCGGTTGAGATCGGCGGCCACGCGGGTCATGTTTAGCACCGCCCTGACTGCAGTCCGACATGTGGAATGCTGATACCATTAAAGATGGTTGGCTCAGTTGGTTAGAGCGTGGTGCTCACGGGCAGTGCCCGCAGGAGGGCGTAGCCCGGTTTCCTGTAGGAAACGACACGGGCCGAGACCCCCGTCTGCGCTAGTGGGCGGCGCCTGGGTACAGGGGGACACCTCCATCTCTGCGGTGGAAGTGATAAAACGATCAGCGCCCTGCCCAATTTATCCCGCTAGAGGGCAGACACGAGCAACTCGAGCTGCGCTGGGCTGCTGCGAGCATGGGATAAGTGGGAAGAAAGTCGGCCAGGGAACAGAGGCGGCTCCTCCAAAATAAACTTGGGGGGAACGCCGAGAATAGCCCAGGCGCCGCTGGGATTCGAACCCAGGATCTCCTGTTTACTAGACAGGCGCTTTAACCAGCTAAGCCACGGCGCCGGGTGGACCGCGTGCAGTTTCGCCTCGCCCGGCCGTAAAGGGCGGGGCGCGTCCCTGGGGGCATCTTCTCCCTGCTGAAGGGTTCCTGCTCCGAGCTGGGGCTCTCGGGAAGTGGCTCCGAATTCCTTCGTTTTCTAAATTTCTTACCGGTGAAATTTTTTATCGTGTCAATAAAAAAAAAAACAAAGAGGCAAACAGGGGACACCGGAGAGACAAGTGAACATTCATGCGGAACAAAACAGCTCCGTCGTAGTCGGCAGGATTCGAACCTGCGCGGGGACACCCCAATGGATTTCTAGTCCATCGCCTTAACCACTCGGCCACGACTACCGAACAAGCGAGCTGCTTGGTTTTCTGCATTTTCTCGTCTGAGCGGCGGATCCGCCCCCTTCACTTTTTCCTGTGTTTCCCTCCTGCGCGTTCCCGCCTCGGTGCCGCCCACCGCAGAGGGTCACCGGGATTTGCGCGCGGGTCCCGGAACCACCGCCCGGACCCCGCGAGCGAGGGGCAGGCCGACGCAGCTGATAGGCTGTCAATTGAGCACGTGGGAAAAATTATAGAGCGGGCCGGTTAGCTCAGTTGGTTAGAGCGTGGTGCTAATAACGCCAAGGTCGCGGGTTCGATCCCCGTACGGGCCAACAGGTTTTTTGGCTGGGTGGGGGTTTTCTTGGTTGTTTAGTTTTTTGGGTTTTGGAGTTTGTTTTTCTTAACAAACTTTAAAAAAACAAAAAGTTTGGGTTTATTTAGTTAGTTTGTTTGTTTTTTAAAACCTTTATTTTTTCTTGCCGTTTTAGCATTCTTGGTATCAAACCACTCCCGCCCAGAGACGGGACCCGGGCGTACCCACCTCGCAGCCGGGAGGACCGAAGTCACCTCGCCCGTACCGGCTAAAGCGTTCTCAGACAACGACGGGGGCAGGAAGACAAGAGAAAGAGAAGAAAAAAAAGCCCCCTTTCTTGCCATGAGTCGGATTCGAACCGAGGTTCCTGCGACCACAACGCAGAGTACTGACCACTATACGATCACGGCCAACCAGCACCCGGCGCGACCGGGGCGGCCGTCGACTGACACCTGCCGCTCTCCTGCAGCTATATTCCTGATGGTAAGGGGATATGGATTGGAATGTCCCTGGCAGAAAGTGGCAATGGCGCAGCAAAACAACGCCATTGCCTCCCCGTCGGGGAATCGAACCCCGGTCTCCCGCGTGACAGGCGGGGATACTCACCACTATACTAACGAGGAACGCGCTGGTGAGTGTGCGATTGGTGTCACTCCCAAGCTGGGAACTGCCTGAGGGGCAATGGCGGCCATTCGGGGACCTTCAGGAAGTCGTCGGCGCTGCGATGCCCGAGTGGGCACCGAGGGAGATCCTACCGAGGCTTTCGTAACTACCTGCGGCCCGCGATTTCCGGCGTTGCCTTGCTGTAAGCTTGAACACAAGGTTTACGGTGAGTCCCGCCTCATGGAGCGGGTTTGAAGGATATGGCTAACAGGGAAACCCACCCCGTGACCCCAAATCCATCAGCCTGTTGCCTGCCATCATGCGAGGCGTGGTTTGTTGAGTGGTTTACATTCAGAACTTTCAGATAATCTCCCAAGGGTAGTTGGGTTTTCCTTGCTGAACAGGCGGCAAAGTTGGCACCGTGTAATTGATTTCAGTAACAAAAAAAAGGGGGGAGGGGGAGGAATGACAAGTTAAAAATACCATTTCCTGTAGCGTTACACAGTCTGGTGGGGATCAGGAACCTGCAGAAAGCTGTCATCAGAAGCTGGCGTTTTAAAGCCACATTTGTAACCGGTTTCTGCCATGCACATGTGTGTTTTTGCTCCACCTGTCGCCGAAAGCGTCGGGATAAATCAAACACCATGTTTTAGTATTAGAAAGTTGGCTTTGCTTTATTCACAGTGTGGCATGCATGGATATAGCTCTGCCTAGATGCAGGGCCACTTTTAAAACTTTTCACTTATTTATACATTTTTATCAAACGAAGAAATTAATGTCCACTGGTTATAAACTATATAATTATTTTCATTAAACAGTATTCTATGTCTTATTGGTTATTGATTTCTCATGCACATTTTCAGTCTTCCTACCGTCTTTTTCCCTGATAAGGCATTTCCAGCACACATGCTGCATTGTCTTTCTTAGTGTCTTCTTTAACTTCTGGTTCCTGCAACATGTCCTAGAAGGCTATAAATTCTGCATTCCAGGTGTAGCAATACCTCTGTCCCCCAGGCTTTGTTCACTGAAGCTCATCAGGGTTAGTTTAGCAAAACTTTAAAAGTTTCAGTGAATTTCCCAATCTATTCTAACGATAGCAGTCTGTAAAAACCAGCTGCTTGCTGGTTAAAGTGGAAAATCACAATGTTTATGAGTAGTAAACACAGCTTATGATTTATTAAAAACAATTCGTTAGAAGGCTAATGAAAACCATTACATGGTAGAAGAGTTCTTGGCTAAACTGAAGTTCAAAAATGAGTTTTATGAACA
The DNA here is from genome assembly GCF_028018845.1 of Melospiza georgiana. NCBI lineage: Eukaryota > Metazoa > Chordata > Aves > Passeriformes > Passerellidae > Melospiza > Melospiza georgiana. The sequence goes on from NC_080431.1 coordinate 86,887,481, forward strand.
TGATCACTTACTTGCAATGTACTGTAATTAAGAGGGGGAAAGTAAATGTCATCCTTTACTTCCTCATTCCTGGACTAGTTCATCTTAAGTGGTTTTCTTGGAATAGTTGTTGAAAGTATTAAATTTATTAAATCTGACTCCTTGGGGAAGGGAAAAGGAAACAGGCGTTTCAAACGTGTAGTTCTAAGTATTGCATTTTGACAAACATCTGTCATCAAAGATTCACCATCTTTCACCTGCACATTAAGGATTCAACTGTTGACAAGACGATTACTTATTTCTTACTCTTGGAAGAAAAAATAATGTAAACCTCTCCCTAGGCATTCTTCTTATCCTGAAAGACTGGGAAATGTATTTGGAAATGTATTTTGAACTCTAATGACACAATAGGAGCAAAACAAACTGTGCTTCTTGCATTTTTAAATACTGAAATACTTATATAATAATTTTCTTAGAAAATTATGTTTTAAAGGAATGAGTGGTCAATAAGTTAGGGATAACCTAAGAGAAAAGGATCAATGTTGGTAATAATATGAGTTAGGGCTGCAATCCCTTCTCTTGCAGAAAGACACCACATTTCATTGCAGTTGCATTGTATCTTCTGGCTCCTGGCACACAAATTCACAGTTGTTTCTTTCTTTACTGAGCAATCTGCTCAGAAAAAGGCCTTGTCCCAGTGGCTCTGAAATTATTTTACAGTGAGATGAGGTCTACTCACAACACCAGAAACCGTACAGCTTCTCTCTTTTTTGACTGTTGTCTTTGTCATGATGCTTCTTGAGCTTGAAATTCTAACAAAATCAATTTTTGAGAAAGCTTGAGACACGGTTTAAAATCCATATTCTGCTCACAACAGGCAGTCTTCATCTTGCCTCTGGAGTGATTCTACTGCTTCAGTGCTGTTCCCTAAAATTTTTTTATCAACTTCTGAGGACTGTGCTTTCTGATAGAGTAAAACCTACAGTCTTGGAGTCCCACAGTATTAGTGATTGAATGCTGCTGCTTAAGGAAAGAAAAACAGCATCTGTTGAATTTAGACCACGTCAGGGTTGCGTTTTTAGGTATGTGACTTTTTGCAGGTTATTCCAGTTCTACAGCTAATCAAATAATTTTTTCTGACTGCCCACTTATTTTTTAAGGCCCATTAAATGATGCCTTTTCAATTTAAAAGTCTTTATTCTAAAAAGCCCCCTTATTGTGGGGCTTTCTGCTTCTTTCTTCTTCATGGATATCTGACGTTTTCTGCCCTTTTGTCAATCAGGTGTCTCCTGTCTTTTTCCTTCCTCACTCCATATTTTCTTACACATGATCTGTGACCATCTTCTCACACGATTTATTGGTCACTGTTTTAGTCGCTGCTTTGGGGTCTTTTTCTGCAGCACGTGGGAACATCTCTGTTAAATATTGCCCAGGATTTGAGGAAGCTCTTGTATTGTCATTGTGAAAAATGTATGTATTTTATGATTGGCTTTTCACAATGCATGCATTTTATAATCGGCCTTTCACAAATATTAAAATGAATATTATATGTGTTGTGTTAGAAAGAAATGCTTTATTAATTCTCTTAAGTACTGTGTTAAATATAGTTTTAGGTTATAAAAATTGTTAAAATAGAAACCATGCTATGTAAGATGCTTTGTTTAACAGAAAGGACTTGCGGCAAGATAGCAGCCACAGGACACCTAGATCTTTCAGAGAAAGGGAATTTATTGCCTTCTTGTCAGAAGAAACAAACTTCTTCCCGCCTCAAAGGCGCTGTTAGGATTAGAAGGAAGAAGCTGAAACTGACCAGACGGAATCCTGTATTTGAGTGGAATTTATGCATCATGTATGAGGTGTATGAATACACAACGGGCTATTGTTCTTAAGGGTTAATCCTTTGTTAACGGGTGTCCTTTTTCGGGCTCAGATGCCCAGAAAAAGGTACCTGGACGTCCCTCACTCTTTGTTTTTATTGTCTCATATTGTCCTGATTCAATTTGTCCGAATTGTTATTACTCTAATTGTGTTACTATTCTTTTTAACCATTTTATTACTATTAAACTTTTAAAAAATTTAAAAACAAGTGATTGGCGTTTTTCACATCATGATACCTTTATATATGCTTCTCTATGCAGATATTACCTTATATTTGGCTTCCTAGTATGTTTTTTATTGATGTATTTAATGATAGGTCGTGTTAGCAGCAAATGAAACAAAGGAGAAGAGCTCAATTTAGCACTCATACTGACGGTTTGTGAAGGGAAGGGCTGGGAATTTAATTATCTCCTCTTCCTCTACAACTTTTTCACTGACTCAGAGGTATTTAATTCTGAAATATTTTCGGCATTTTTCTAATCAATGCCTTGATTTCACAAGTGACCCTTCACAGGGAGAATGGACCCATCACTCTTTCCATCGCATCCCCGTCCGCGGCGTGGCCAAAAGGAGGGAGAGAGGGAAGGGTCGGTAATGGCTCCTACAAAGCGTGGCGGTTCGTTGCGGTGGTGCAGCCGAGCCGAGCCGCTCCGTGCCGCCCGCAATTGACCTCCGCGCACCGGAGGAGAGAGCAGGCAGAGAAAAACGAAAGGTGTGAAAGTCTCAATTTTTTAGGAATGCTCGTCCCCCCGGTTGGTGCCCTTGCTGCTCTGCCATGGCTCCGTGAAACAACTCGCCGAGGCGGTGTCTACGAAGAGCGATCGCTGTAGAGCGGCGCTCAGCAGCGGCTGGGCCCACGGCACGTCTGTGGGAGCGCCTCACCCCTTGATCCTCAAACTCATTTCGCGAAATCGGCCGGTTAGCTCAGTTGGTTAGAGCGTGGTGCTAATAACGCCAAGGTCGCGGGTTCGATCCCCGTACGGGCCACTTTTTCCTTTTTCTTTTTCCCCTTGGACATGAGGAGATCTCTGACTTAGCAGAGGATCACTTTATTTTGTTTTAGGGGCGGAGGGCTAATACGGAAAGGAACGCGGTCCCTCCCAAGAGGAAGCTGGACTTGGGCGATCATGGGGGGACAGTGAGTGCCAGGCGCGCCACCGCCTCTCCCCACCCTGCCCTGCCCGTGGGGCCAAGCCAGGCACCACCCGTACACCAGAAGCTCGCAGCAAGTGAGGTGCTACCGGGAGGTGGAGGGGAGACTATATACCAATGTCCAACTCCTCGTTAGTATAGTGGTTAGTATCCCCGCCTGTCACGCGGGAGACCGGGGTTCGATTCCCCGACGGGGAGGAAAGAACAATTTTTTTTTTTTCCCTCGATCGGGGGGAAAGAAAACCTGTTCCCCACTTGCTTTTTTTCCCCTTCCGGCTCCTCAGCGAAGTTCGAGCTGGGAGACAAGCCAATCAGCCCAAAGCTAGGAGGAGCGCGAAGGCAGAGGTGGGTGCCTTAGGGCAACATCCAACAGCATCCTGATCCACCGTCAACCTCCCTGGCAATGGAACTGGCTCGAGCAGCATTGTTCTGCTGTGTGGTCTGCTGCACAGATGCTCAGTGCTGATTTTCTCAAACGGACAGCCATCCTTCCATTCTCATGAGGTAACACTGAGACCTCAACTCACATCAGCCAAGTTATACTGCTGCAGCACATCTTAAACCATTTCCCCCCTCTACAATCAACAAGATACCATCAAAAGACACGTGATGAAGTACTACCTTTTCCACAGCTTCCTGAAAGCACAGTTTAAGGTTTAATGTAATACCAAATATTCCCTTCATTCTTTAAAAAAATGTTTTTGAGCATACCAACATTTTATAAAGGCAAGCAGTGCTATTTAGGCACAGATAATCCTTTCATTTCCCTGAAGACACCACAGTAGTTTGCCATTTTGCAGTCATCTAAAGCATGCAGAGTAGCCCTGTGAGGTGTTCACCAGTCCTTCACAAGGCAACAGCAGCTAGGGATAACAATGTTAGCCCATCAATCTAAAAGAATGAGTTCACACACTTGCAAGTTTTAACAAGTCTACAGCATAATTAAGGCACGGGGTAAGAGTATAAATAGACGCACTGAAACACCATGCAACAGCAGTCTGAATGGGCTAGTTTGCAGGCATTCCTGTTCTCTCAGAATGGCTCAGTGGAAGCAATCAATCCTGTTTATGATCCATGTCAGTGCACCCAGTCTTTGGGATTTCGAAGAACCTCCAGCATTTCTGCTTCTTTCGAGCTCTCTGGTGGGTTGTGCATGTATTCCCACCTGCAAGGAGAAGGGAAACTCACTCAAATGGTCCAGCTCGCAGCCACTTCTCCTGCACCAGGCGGTGTTTGGACTGGAGTTGTCTTTTCTAAGGATGCAAAGCTACATACACAGTTGATACTCTTGGCTGAGATGACAGATATGGTTACAAATCACAAGTTCAGTAAAAACAAATAATAATGTCACCAGGGCAGATGGGAGAAATGTTAGCTTCATCTCTTTACCAACTTTTGAAAAATCTGGAAGGACAAGGAAAAAGGAAAGAGCAGTACCCCTATGTCCCATAAGGCATGCAGGTCTATTTGCAAAAATCTTGTAACAGTCTCTTGTGACACACTAGTATAACTAGGAAGAGGAACAAAAACAGGAACCCACAGAATTCTGACGGTGACACAACCTTTTTCCAGAATCTCAACTGGAAGCTCTATGAGTCTTTGTTGAATTTTGGTTTTAAGAACAAAAGTGGTGAAAGATCCCTTTTTTCATTGAAAAAGCAATTGAAAGAGACATGACAGAGAAAGGAAAGTGTCAGCAGTCACAGAGAGATGGGTACATTCTCCTTCCATTTTGCCCCCCAAGGAATGACCCCTTCATCCTGTGAAGTGAGCTAGTTACATTGATGAAAAAAGGCAAACCCAGACAATCACCATAATTATGTCAAAACATAGAACGTACACCACCAGGTCAGGGATACATCAGGTGTTGTCAGTGGGATAAAGATACATGGTAAGAACAGCACTGCCTTCACTCCCTAGCAGAGGGAGGTTCACTAGTGAGTTTTATGGAATTCATGACAGGACACCCAAAAGCAATGGGAATAAATAGTAAATGGCCAAATTTCCTGGTGTGACAAGCATAAGCAAGATGGGTTAAAACCTAAAAGCACTGTTAAAAACAGTATTTAGCCAAGCAACTGAGTAATAAAATGGCAGGTGAAATTTACTGTTGATTGATGTGATGGACACAGAAAAAGGTTGCACACAGATTGAGTTAAATTTTATTGCCCAGAAAAGACTTTGGCATTGTAACAGCTCTATAAAAAAACCCACCTCAATGCTGAACAGCAGTCAAAACCAACAAACATAATATTAGGACTGTGGAAAGAATAATGAATTAAAATATTGCTATGCCACTATAAGTCAGGAGCACACCTGCATCTTGTATCCAGATATGTAGCTTACATTGTCTGTTCCTTATCCCCAGTTCAGAAAGGGCACAGTAAATTTAAGCCTAGCAAAAGTGGCAAAAGTATGAAACATCAACTGACAAAAAAATAAAAAGAGCAGGAAAACAAACTGTCAGCCTGGAAAACAAACAAAGAAAACTCCCCAGAAGCCTTGTAAAATAAAAATTGTTATGGAGAAAATGGACAGGAAGAAAATAATGTTACTCAGTGAGAAGTCAGATTAAGTCATCAGGTTCAAGTAGAAAACAAAGAGGTACTTTCTCATACAACACACAGTTAGTTAAACGGTGCAGCTCCCTGCCCCACATTTGGCAGGACTGCCAGAGGCTCTCATGGTTTCTAAGGGCTACTAAGCAAAAATCCATGGAGCGAGAATAATAAATCTATCAAGAGGAACTAAGCAAAAAAACTATAATTTTTTTTGCCAGAAAATCTCTATGGAGATACTACTACTACTACATACTACTGGAAACTAGGTGAGTACAACGGAGATGCAGCTGCATATGCAGAATAGAGAACTGTACTTGTCCAGTTATTGTACCAGGCATGAACTCGTCACTGTTAAGAGACTAGAGACCAGAAGAGACCTTGGATTTAATCCTATGAAGTATTTTACTAAGAACAGTGTCTGCTGCAACTCCACATAACCACACCCTTACCTTGCAGTCAGTGGCAGAGACATAAGAATGCTTTCGATTCTTGATCCTGGTGTCAGAAGGCCAAACTTTGTACCTCTGTCATAAACCAAGTTGAACTCTACATACCTACAGGAATGAAGAGATGCAACAGAAAAATCCCTAGTTTATTAGCAGAAGTTGGTTGTGCTTTCTTCAAATGGCAGACGTCAAACAAAACCAGCCTGTTTTTCTGCTGAGTTGGCGTCAACTGTTATGTCAACTGTTCTGCAGCATCCTCTGCATAGGAATGCAGGTGTGACCTTGCCACTCCACAGAGCACAGGGAGAAGTGACCTCAGGTAAGAGACTAGAGCAGACCAACTGTTCTAAGGAGAGCAGTCTGCAGGCTCCTATGCTGTACTGTACTCCTCCCAGGCCTCAGCCCTGCTGGCAAGCTTGACACTACATTTACCTTGGTTCTTCTCTTTGTGGAGATGTAATAAAGAGGCCTTAAAGGTACTGAAAATAACCAGAGAAAAAATTCTACTGTGCAGTCCTCCATGCTGAAGGACACATAAGTAGCAAGGCCAGAACAGTGTTTCCTGGTTCCTGGGATGATCTAGAAACAGCAAAAGTCAGACAGCTTCAGAGTGCTGGCTGGGATTTGTAAGTGATGAAATAGACCGTTTTCTGCTCCCAGCATAGGAACAGAGCTGTGACAATTCATCAAGGATTATCTCGAGAGCCAATACAGGGTGTTTGTACTTAAAGATACAGGAAGGGAAAAGCTCTTATTCATGTGCAGAAATGGAAAGCTTTACATAGCCCCATAAACTGCAAACAGACCCAGGGAAATAGACAGACCTCAAGAGCTGGTCCTGGCTGCAACCTAGAAAAGTTATTCCACCTTTTAAACTTTGCAGGTTTGCTAAATCCCATCCACAGGCTGGATCCTGAAAGCCCAATGTTCCCAAGAACAGTCCCACCAAATTAAGGATGCTTGCTTAAGTGACCAACAGCTGCAGGCCAGTGATCTGAACTTGAATGCTTACACTCTTTCCATGCCAGTCTCACATTTCTCTGCAGAACAGGCAGAAACTAAAGACTCTAGTTAAGCACAAAGCATAGTTTCAATTCTCCATACACTCAAACAGTCACAGGACGTGGAGAACAGAGTACAACTGTATTGACCAATGTACTTAAGCTTTTGCAGCATTAACAGTTGGTGACATTAGACATCCTCCTAAGTATTTTACAGTAGCCTTGGACCATGCCAGAATAAAAAAATCCAACTCTCTGTATTCTTTTACAGGTATCCTCAATTCCTTTACAGGAATTTCAATGCCAAGATCAGATGGATCAGATGTATGTAAGGAGCTGAAAGAACTCAAGTACAGTTATTCCTGACTTTCTGGGGTTTTCCTGCATTACTTAATAGGAAGCCACCATTCTTTTACCCTTAGCTCCTCATGTGACAGAGCAGCCCTATATACACTACCTCTGGGCTGCAGGAGAGGGCAGGATTCAGGACATGAAGCACACCCACACCCCTTGGCCTGTTACACAGCAAAAGCTTCTCTTGCTTTTTGAAGGAGTTGAAAAGAAATGGTGGCGCTTTGTTTGGTTTGCTTGTGTTGCAACATGGGAGAGTGGGAAATGCCTTCTTTGCACCCTGTTTAGCAATCTAGCACTGGATTTCAGAATTAGTTCTATGCACAAAAATGCTTAAATTCTTGGTGAGCTTTTTTGGCCCACACAACCTGTAACCGTGAAGAACTAGCTCATACTTTTTTCTTGCCAGCCCAGTCCACCTCCTGTGTATACTTTTGTTCCTCCAGTACTCACCGTCCTCTCCGAAGCTGTTGCCATAGCTTTTCCTCTGGTGTGAAGGAGTCATGGCAGTGCTTTTTCACAATGGGAATGTAACAAGGCACAACAGCTTTGGCACAACTCTTTACAAACTGGAATACTTCCTCCTTGGAAGGAGAGTCCACATCATCAAAGAATATGCCTCCAATCCCTCTACGCTCACCACGGTGCTTGATATAGAAGTAGTCGTCACACCTAGAAGCAGTGTCAGATGATTACTAATATGGTCCAGAGTATTCAAAGACATGAACAGTACTCCAAAGAGCTGCATGCTGCAGGACAGAACCAGTGAAATACTGCCCATAAGTCAGTTTCTGCAGGGCTGGGTGCCCCACTGTTTCCCTGATGCCCAGAGGCAGGACAGTGCAGCATCACCTGGAAAGCACTCCTGTGTCACTTGCAGTAAAAGCTCTGATTAAATGGTCTCTGTAAAGCTACACATCACCACAAAGTCACTGAACACCCTGGCAGATGCGTCCATGTGGGTTAATCCAATTCATATCCTCAACCAACTCTGAACAGAGACCTCTAATTTCGAAAATTTCAAAACTGAGGGCTCTTGACAGCTTCCATTCCCAGCATTATATGTAGTTCTCACATTATTTGGACTTTCATATGAACTCAGACTTGGAAGAGAATTTATTCTCTTTGGCATCCAAGTAAAAGAATTTTCTTCATCAAAATAAAAGTAAATTAAGGCCCCAAGACCAGATAAGAAAGCAACTGTCATGGCACCCTTCCTTGGAAAAAGGCTTTTTAATAGTTAAAATTTGAAAGACTGAATCATTATAGCAGTGGCTTTTCATGACTCATGTTTAAGTTTATAAATGAGTAAGGACAGCTTATCCTAAAAGCAGTCAATCTCTTTTGTATTTACAGGGAGTATTTAGTTGTGAAATTACTGTAACTTGAATGACTTAACTCCATCTTTCTTATAATTCCTTGCTTGGGCATGCAAGTCTTCATATGGAGGAGAAAGCAAAATGAAGTATGAAGCAGGAACTATCAACATCAAGAAAACCTGGCCTTCCATTAGGACTAGTTTTCCATACAGGACCAGTTTTCCATATATCCACAATCGTTCTCAAGCATTATATATGGCATGGCCATAACAAGAAAGACATAGACATGTAACAGATAACCTACTCTATTTTTTTATTCACGGGGATAATCCGTGTTTTCTATTTTATGATAGCAGGAAGAGTTAGGGAAAAACACCGAGTCAGAAACATAAAAGAGAATAAGCCTGACAAAAATCTTAAATCTAGATCGGCTAGACAGTGTGGTAAGTGTAATAATGTTTTTCTTTAGCAAAGTGGGAAAATGTCTCCGACCCCCTGCAGCTGGCATTGCAAACCTACTTAAGCAGCAAAGAACCAGACCATTAAGGTAGATTCTCTAAACTACCATGCAAAAAATCCTCCGACAGCAAGACTGTAATCTCAAGGCTCTACAATATGTCTCTCTACTAAGTGGTTGCCACCCAAACTACAACACCCACTTAATCTCCTGTCCTCAGACAAGACCTAGTAGCTTACAAAAGGGTACCCCCACCTTCCTGCATACACAGCCTGTGGCAGATAGGATTATCAGACACAGAACAGCAAGTTCCCACTTAGCAGTGGAAGATCCCATCACTTGTATCTCTCAGCTCAAGAACAACATTAAAAATCTGCATCTTAGAAAATGTGCTGAACTCCCAGTGAATGTGTCAACAGAGAAAAAAATACAGCTTCATCAAATTATGAAGCTTCTACATTAAGGACAATGTCCTTGACATACCTGGAAATTACCTGGCTATGAAGGCCAGACTGAAGGCAGAAAAACAAAAAGGAGATTTTTAAAACTGCTGTGATGGCCCAAGAGCTCACACTAAATCATGCACATTTACACGAGTTCACTGTAAAGAGAGTTTGTGCAAGTTCAGAAGTCTTATCCTAGTTTAACACCAGAGGCTAAAAGGAATTTTATCAGCTTAGTTTTTCTTTGGGCTGTAGATTTATGATCCCAGCTGTCAGCCCTCAGACTTGAAAAATCCAGGATTCTGTAAATAAGGTATTTCTTTAGACAACATTTTGTCCCAGTACACTTCTGATTTTCATTAGGGCTTTCTGATACTTTTCAAAAGGCATCAGAACCTACAGTTCCTAGTGTACACTTAACTGCCAACATCCAGTGCTGCTTTCTGCTCCTCCCAAGCACACCTTTGTCCACGTACCATTTCTTGTACTTGGGATACAGCTTTAGATCATGCTTGTCACAGGCTTCTTTCAGAGTCTTGTGAAAATGAACAGCATCCTCTTCATTCAGGTAAGTTGGAGTGAGGTCAGTCCCACCACCAAACCACCACTGTTTAGTTCCTATAGCAGAGGCAAACAGCAACATTTTTCTTTTAAACTTCTGAACAGCAACTTGTTGCTAGTGGTTCACCAAAAACTAGCATCTACTTTTACAATACAAAACAACATCATTTTTCAGCGGTGTCCCTAGACTTCAATAGTTAAAAATTTGACTACAAAGTAGTGCAATGATCAGTGACTTCAAGAAAAGATGACACAAAATTCAGTGTAGTGAAAACCATTTTGGACTACTGACCCTGACTACAGGACAGCAGTTTCACAAGATGGGCTGGTGACTCTTGACATACCTGGGAGCAAACTCGCACTGGTTCTTGATCTCTTACCCTGCCATGCATTCACACTTCCTTGGGGCAGAGTCAGACATTTCATACAGTCTTCATTGGACTATAATCCTTACCATCTGCTTCTTCAATTTCAAAGTATCTGTAGTTGAAGTGCATGGTTGGAACATGAGGATTCTTTGGATGGATAACAGAGCTCACACCCATGGCGCAAAAAGGCAGCTTCCCTGGATAAAAGGATGCACAGGAAAAGCTCGTCAGTTTTTCAATAAACTTCATTTGTTATCATTTAAGGAATATCACTATTTTCCCTTAGGCTCCAAGCCACAACAGGAAAGTGTCTCATACTGGGTCACCCATCATTATTAGTCGGTGGGCAAGTTACTTCTTATCCATACACTTCTGTGCACCTAGCTCAGCGATTTCTTTGGTATTTGTTCTAAAACGTGACAATACTTGGGAAAACCCACCAGATGAAGACTACTTAAAACATAAGGCACTGCTAAGGCTTTCTACCACCCCCAGTCCTCACAATTACCCTTTGTTACACAAAGGTGTGTTGAGTCCCCTTTAGCCTTCAGGTGTTGTTGGTTTTCTCCCTCCACCTTTTTGGTACATAATTCCTGCACTGTTTCACTGTTGCACTAGAGACTCATTATTGAGAGGCCACCTCTGCCTACAATACATTCCTCATTGCAGCAAGACAGACAAGCACTCCCATACCTGGCTTTCTAGGGATATGAAAGTCCACCAGTCAAGCTTACTGATTAGAAATCACTATGATACAAATGAAAACCTTTGAACTTTCATCAGTCTTGCCTTCCTCATGTTCTGCTCAAAGGCCAGGTTGCTTTCAGAGTACCTGAACGGGAATACTCAGGTCAACACGTCCAGGTTCCCCATCCCAACTGCGCGATAGACGCCTTACCGTCCTTGGCCTTCAGAGACTTCCCTCTGCTTCGCATCTGCCGCGCTGCTTCCTCGGACAGGAACCCGGACACGACGGACACGTTCACACCCGCCTTCTCGAAGACCTCGCCATCCTGCAGCACGCAGCTGATGCCGCCTCCGCCTGCCAACGCCAGGCTCCAGGTCAGGGTCACCGAGGGGTGACCAAACCCGCGGTGCCGGTATCCGCGGTCTCCCCCGCGCATCCCCCGTACCTTCCTTCCTTTCCCAGCTGTCAACGGCGAAGGAGGCGCCGGGGTCCAGGTCGGCCAGGGCGCGACACATCTCCGCCTGCGTCTCCATGATGAGCACCTCCATGCGGCTCCGCAGCTCCCGCCGCCGCCGCCGCAGCTCCCCGAGCCCGCTCACCGGCGGCGCCATGAACCGCTGCCGTAGTTCCTTCTCCTCCTCGTCCTCCCGGGCTGCCGCCAATGCGGCTTGCCGCCGCCACAGCCCCAGCGCCAGCCCCAGCCCGCCCAGCGTCCCTGCGGCCGCCAGCGCGAACCGCCGCGCCCCCCGGCTCACCGGCCCCGGCAGCGCGGAGCCCAGTGCCCGGGTAAAGGCGAGGGCCGGCGGGCCACGGGCGGCCCCACGGAACAAGCGCGCTGCCGCCGCCATGACCGGCACTGGCGCCGCAGTGCCGGCGCGGCGGGGCGGGGCGGGGCGGGGCGGAACGGGGGCCGAGCCGGGTATGAATTTGTGTCTGCCCACGGAAACGGTTAGGTAAAGTCCCTCTCAGATCATCTAGTCTGGTCTGTCGTCTATCACCCCATTGTCAGCTAAACCACAGGGCACTAACTGGCACGTCCAGTCTTTCTTTAAACACCTCCAGGGACAGTGACTCTACCTCCTCCCTGGACGTTCCAATCCAATGTCTAATTACCCTTTCTGTGAAGAAATTCTTCCTAATGTTAACCTAAACCTTCCTTGGCACAGCTTAACGCTATGTCCTCTCGTCCTGTCGCTGGTTGCCTGCAAGAGAATGATTGCCACCTGGCTACAACCTCTTATTAGGTAGCTATAGAGAATGATAAGATTATCCCTTAGCCTCCTTTTCTTCAGGCTGAACAACTCCAGCTTCCTCAGCTGCTCCTCATAAGACTTGTCCTCCAGATCCTTCACCAGCTTCATTGTTCTTCCTTGGACCTGCTCCAGCACCTCAATGGCCTTCCTGAACTGAGGAGCCCTGAACTGGACACAGTGTTTGAAATGTGGCCTCACCAGTGCTGAGCACAGAATCACTTCCCTAGTCCTGCTGGTCATGCTATTTTTGAAACAGGCCAAAATGCCATCGGCATTCAGCTGGCTCATACATGTGTGCAAGAAAGCCCATCCACATTGACTGCTGTGAAAGAGTGAAAGCATCCCGTAACCCTCCCATCTGGATCTGGGCTGCCCATTGTGTGAGGGTGCCGTGACAGGGAGAGCCATCAATGGATGCAGCACTCAGGTGCCACACCTTGCCTGGTGCAGCTTTGGGAGAGAGCGCTGTGCTGTCCTTGTACCTGTAAAACATCTCTGCATACTGCTTACAAATAACCTGATATTGTTGGTGCAACTACGTGGGGCTGCAGAGTAATTTTGTGAGTAATGGCTTGTGCAGGGCCAGCTGGGCATTGCTGGAGTAGGAGTGAAGTTGTATTTTACTGAGCTGTCTTGTGAACCATGCAACAGAATTGCTCTTCTGTGTATGACATTTCTGATTTTCTACTCATAGTAATGAGTTTTTAGATCTGAATAGTTTGTTGGGACCACCAGTTTTGTGCCATAGGATTCTTTCCCGTGGATCTTAGAGGGCACATGCTTATCCTTTGTTCTTTCTAAAGTTGAAGCACGTGTTGTTTCCTAATACAGTGGAGGAACTAGACACAAGGGTAGTGAAAGGGTTTTGATCTCACTGCAATTACAGAGACATGGTGGGATAGCTTGCATGACTGCAGTGCTGTCATGAAGGGCTATGCACTGTTTAGGAGAGACAGACAGAAAGGTGCGTTGGTGGAGTTTCCTCTCTGTGAGAGAGCACTTGGAACGTATCGAGCTCTGCCTTTGGGTGGACAACAAGCAAGTCAAGATCGCATGGGTAAGGGAAAAAGGGCAGACTAATAGAGGTAACACTGTTGTGGGTGTTTGCTACAGGCCACCTCATGCAGGAGAAAGTGCATGAGGTCTTCTACAGACAGCTTGAAGCAGCCTCATAGTCACAGGCCCTGGTTCTGGTGGGGGACTTTAACTACTCTGACACCCACTGGAGAAACAACAGGTGACAAAAGTGATTAAGGGTCTGGAGTATCTCTCTTTTGAGGAAAGGCTGAGGGAGCTGGGTCTGTTCAGCCTTGAGAAGAGATGACTGAGAGGGGACCTCATCAGTGTCTATGAATAACTGAAGGGAGGGTGTCAGGCTCTGCTCGGTGGTGCCAAGCAATGGAACAAGAAGGCATTGAGTAGAAACTGATGCACAAGAAGTTTTACCTGAACAGGAGGAACAACTTCTTTAATGTGACCAAGCATGGAAACAGGATGCCCAGAGAGTCTCCGTCCCTGGAGAACTGTCTGGACACAATCCTATGCCATGTGCTCCGGGATGGCCCTGCTTGAGCAGGGAGGTTGGACCAGATGATCCTCTGTGGTCCCTTCCAACCTACTCAGCCTGTGATTCTGTGAAAATGAGAATTCAAAATAACAAAGAGAAGGTCTGTGTACCTCCAGGTGTTGAAAAGTACTGCATAGCACAAAAATGGCTTAGCCCTGCAAAATTTGCACTTTGGTATGGGACTGTTCCTTGGAAAGAGTAATCTGGTATTTCTGAACTGTTGTGAGTAGAAAAGTTGTCCATTTTTTTAAAGGTTGCAGAGTTCACAAGTTAAACCAATTGCTGCCAAGTTGGAATTCTAACTATTTGTTGCTAATAATTTCATGTTGTAATCACCTGTTGTTAATAGTTTTCCTTTACTTACCTGTTCTTGATGGTTAGAAATCCCCCTTTGTTGAGTATCACCCTGCTGCTTCCTGGAAGATGGCACCTGGGACTGTGAGGAGGAGGTGACATCGGGGTTGGCATGCAAATGAGGAAACCCCTCACCAAATCCAGCAGGAAAAACCTCTAAAAATAACGAGCCGCCACGGAATTAAGAGATTGAAGTGATGTCTAGACGTGAAGAACAGAATCCAGTGTCCACTAAGACCTTATTTTACCTTTCATACTAATCTAAAAAGAAAGAGGAACCTGAATGTCAAACTGAAAAACCAGGAATCTCCTGGTGCTCTCGTGAGGATGGAAGCCCCAGCTCTGCCTGCATAGCAGCGAACACAGCTGCACTCTTCCTCCTCCTCCGTGCCACTCCTGGGAGCAGCGGCGGCATGAGAGCGGCCTGTCGGTTCTTCCCGCCCAAGCTGCTTTTTAATAAAGGCATTAAAAAAGGAGAAATATCTCCTGCCCTATTTATTTCATTAACTGATTTGCACCTGTACTACCAGAGCATAGATCAGTTTCAAGTATGGCTCTGAGGAAAGTGTGGAGGTTAATCCCTATTAAGGATTTGGGCTTCATTATCTGCCTCTTTTCACTGCAGATGATTTTTGGAGGTAGTGTCTGTCTGTATAAAGTGATAATCTTTGCTCAAAGGCATAGTCCATGTTCTTATTTCTGATCTGGTTCTTCTCTTTGGCAGCAGAGGATGCTGTGAAACTTCTGAAGCTCTGCAACAAGGAACAGATCTCAGCTTGTCTCCCTGAGCTCATCTCTCTTCTGCCATCAGCTGGAGAATATGATCCCTGATGAGCAAGGAAACCCGACCCAGTGGAGGTAGGAGTGAATGTGTTAAGAGAGGTCTGTGGCTTGTAAATAGCTTGGAAGTGCATAATGCATACTGTTTAGCATCAAAACGTTTAGATGTATTCAGTTGATACAATTCAAAAAGAAACTGAGCTATCACTGCTAGCCCTGGATAAAGAACTGTGGAAAGAGCAGCCAAAACCCCTAAGATGGTATTGCCCTTCCAGGCTCTTCACTGTAGTAAGCTCTGCTTTTTCAGTAGGTTTATTTTAGACATTATTAAAAACAAATAAATGTCGGGGCCAAGACATGTAAAACACATTCCCGCTGATGTTGGTGGGGTTTTTTCTGTACTAGGTTGAATGCAATCTTTAATTGATAACATCTGGTAATTCAGCTGGATGGGACCTCTGGAGGTCTCTAGTCCAGCCCCAGGGGTTCACCATTCTCAGTCTGGATGAGGTTGTGCAAGGCCTTCCTTGTCCAGCTGCAGTTAGAAAAACCTCTTTCCTCGTTTTTCCTGGGCTCCTGCTTCAGCGCTCCACCACCCCCACCTGAAAGAATCTGGTGAGAATTTCCTTTGCTGCAACCACATTGCCAGATCAATGTCTTGGTCTTGCTGGTGAGGTTTAGAAGCATGACTGCTTTACACACTGGGATCGCTCAGGCTGGATGCAGAAGCCTAGTCAGGCTTTCACTCTCTGTTGGTGGTGAGGAGAGACAGAGTGTAAAACACTCACACTCTTTCTGTGCTAATACTGTCATGTTAGCACCTTGTGAGGACCTCCTCTCTGGCAGCACATTAAGGCTGAAATGTCAGCCAAGTACTGATGTGTGTGAGATGCTCAGCAGTGATACAAGGTAAAAAAATGACAGCTCACATTTTGATCTGCTTTTGCAGTGCATAGCGTGTGTAGGGTATAGGGTAGGTCTTTCTGTGGAAGTACTAACAGGAGAGGAAAAAGGCACTTGGAGCTTAGCTTAGGGCCAAGACTTAAACCTGGAATTGGTCTTGCATTTACCTGAATCTGAGGACATGTACCTTTTGCTTTTTTAGACAACTACATGAAATCCCAAGGTTTTGGCCTCCCTTAAAATCTCCATGTCAGTTTTATAAGTTTGACTGAAAATACACATGGTGAAATGACTTTGAACATTTTGTTTCTTAGCGTGTTGTCCATTTTCATACCTGTATGTGTTTTGTTGTCAGGGTCTTGCAATAGGTTTTGTTTTCAGTGACAGAAAAGCCATTTAGATTTGCTTTGTAGTCAAAACCTTTACTGGTGCAAGTGAGTGTAATTCTAGAGAAGGTTGTAAGGCTACAGTGATTTCAAGTAGATTTGAAGAACTGGACTTCTATTTACAGTATTATGTAAGGTGACCTCTTATGAAGAAAAGAATGCTTTTAATTTGTTGTTGTTGTTGTTTTTCCCTATACTTTGAAAAGAGTTCTGAAGCTTCTCTGCTGCTGCTTGTATTTAGGTGTCATCTACCTTGGTTTTATTTTTCTTTCTACTGAGAATATATGGATAAAAATTATATTAACAAAAGAACAAGAGACACTGCATGTTCTAAGATAGCAAAGCATGATCAGGTCTCATTCATACTGAGACATGCATATGCTTTCACTTAGGCTGTTGGATACTTTTATTTTGAGTACTAAATTAATGCAGTTGATTATCAGAAAATAGGAAGAAAAAGATATGTTGAGAACCCAAAAATTCCCCATCAATTGGCATTTATCTTACTTCTGAAATTGAAAGAGCCATTTTCATCCACTTTATCACACAAAGCATTGATTGTGACTTCAAAAAGATTTTGAGGGCTTGCAGTTAGATAAGTACTCTTGTTTAACAGTCATCTCAAAGGTTTTGCATGATACTACAAGTTGAATTAAGTTATTACCTGAGTAAAACAGTGAGAGAGAAGTGAAAGCTTTGGTGACTGAGCTGAAACAGTAGGTGACATGAAGGTTGCAAGAGAAAGATGAAAACCTTTCTTTCTGCATGTGTTATCTCAGTAATTTGTCGGGATGGCAGATTCATAGGAATCCTCCTTTTTTTTTCTTCGATTTTTTAAAATGCAGGATTGATTCCTCCAGGTGTATGAAGGAAAGAAAGGATAACTACAGAACAAGAAGCTGCTGGAATTCTTTCAGGCTACCTCCTGGGAGGTAAGAGGAATTATGCAGTGCTTTAGGAAAACCTTTCTTCCATTATTGATTGATCACTTTTGCATAGTTAATAAAAGAGAAGTGAAAAAATGAAATATAGAGGTTTGCACTAACAGGCCCCAAAATGTGCCTGCATGCAGCCTCCCCTGGAAATGTGCCAGCACTCCCTGTGATGAGATCCATTGTTTTCCCACTTCCTGTGTGCCCTTCCTTGAGCTCTGCCTTCAGATTTGCTGTCACACAGCACCATCTTCATAAAACATTAGGAATTTTCCCCAGCCATGGCTATTGCATATGTGACTTCATCCAGAAGAAGCCAAAGCATGACCTCTCTCCCAGGTTTCCAAGGAAAGGGAAACAATGGGCAGAAGTGATCTGTTGGCAAGAATTCTTTCTGTGTTACTCCCCTGCCCCAGTGTTGCAATTTTATTTTTTTGTAGCTGTTTATACACACTACATGTAATGTTTACTGTTATGAAAGTCCATCCAGCAACCAAAATACATTGCTTTTTGTCCTCCTGGAATAATAGCTACATGTTTTTATGGTTAAGCTAAAGGACTGGCTGGATTAGCTCACAGGTCTTGAGAGACTTGTGTCTGCAGCTAGTTCTGAGTTCAATTATACTACCACATACATTGTGGTAGTATAATTGAAACTTCTTTTCTGTCTGACCAGCTCAGGATTATCAGGAAGACTAGAGGCAGGGAAGGGTGGGATGCATATGTTGAGAAGCAGCAGGAGAGTTTAGGGCAGAAAAGCAATTTCTATGGAAAAAGGTGCTATGCTCACTCTTGCTGACAAGGAAAGTGACCAATATTAAGAATTGTGGACAGCACACAAGAGGGCTTTGGTGGTCATTTTAAAGCTGGCAGTTTGGGACTCATGATGATCCCTGGCTCAGGCATTTTTAACCTGGTACAGTGGGACTCATTCACTGTCTGGTAGAACTGTAGGCTTAATGCACCATCTTTAACTGACCCTTACACTGTACTGCAGGGATAAGTTCAGGAATTCAATGAAAAAGAAGATAAACTGTTTTTCCTGCTTTGCCTCCAGAAAACTAATGATAAAGCCTGCTAAGTCCATTATTCACTGTCAAGTAAGAGGTAACTCTTTCCTCATGCTGTTAGTTGATAGAAGTTGTAACTCCAGGTTTTGCCAAGGCCATTATTCAATTACCAGATGAACATCTGACCTGACTGAAAGCAAGCCAAGTCCAAAAGGAAATGCCAGGAAGCAGAAGAATAAGGCACAAAACTTCAGCCAGATACGTTCTCAGACTAAGTGTGTTTTCATTTTAGGGATTTCATTAACCTTGTGTGATTGATCTAGTAAGTGACTGTCAACAGGTCTCTCTTCTAAATGCTTGTTCAGGCTCTCTTTAGAATTTTCTGCAGCTAAAAAATCCTCAGAAAAGCAGCATTGTGATCTGTACAGCTTGTCTAGAACACAGCTTCTCTTAGCATCATTGATGGCTTCTTATTCTTGAATATCTGAAGAGACACTGAAGAGTTTCTCCTATCCATGCCATCAGACCTGTCTCTGCATCATAGAGGATCATAACCCTTTAAATCCTTGCATGGTGACCACTGTCCCCATCCCCAAGCAAAGGGTGTGTCAAGAACACATTGCTTACCCATGAAAATGCATGTGTTTCTCAACCTGAAATTTCATCAGCAGGCTAGTGGATTCCTAAATGAACTCACTGCCTTCAGCAGTTTTTATTCTCTCAAAACTCTGAAAGAGTTTTGTTACTCCCTGTTCTTGTGTCTGGTTTGAAAAGAAGCACTTCAAAAGGCCAGTTGGTAAAAGTCATGGCAGCTGTCAGATTGCAGTCTTGCCTAGTGAATCAAAACCTTTTGAATCACTTCCTTCATTGCCTGAATTTCTTAATCTTTCACCTCACATTGGTTTGGGTCTGTGGATGAGGCAATGTCACCAAAGTGGAAATATCATGCCAGAGATGAGCCTGAGGACTGCAGAGACAAGTCTAGGCAGGAGTGCTGGAGACTGGGCTAGAGTGGAGAGGTGGAGCAGGCCCCCTGCAGATGGGGGTACTTTGAGGAGAGCAGAAGCAGAGAGCAGAATTTTCTGGGGAAAGATTGGGATAGTTTTTTCGGACACAACAAATGTTTTTTAAAAGTTAGTTTTCCAAAGCAGGCTGAACTCCTGCAAGGGAGCTCTCTTGGGTAACTGTGGGTTGCAAAGACTGAAATGGATTTGAGTCAGTGTATTGAAAACCACAGAAACAAATTCTAACTGATGCTAGACCCTGTCAAGAGCTTACTCTGTACAACTCCCTACCAGCGATTTCAAAAATGTTGATAAGGTGTAGGATGTTGTAGGGCAGCTGCACCATCTCAGCATTAGACTTCCTTTTTTGTCTATTTATAAAAGTTGGCCTTCTTTCCAGGGCCTGCCTTGTCATGAGTTCTGTGGGATTTCATTGTCTTTTCAACTTTTAAATGAAATGGAATGTGTTAGACAATACTGGATCTTGGCTCTGCATTATCTTTCCCTTCTGGCTACTTCTTCTGTTTCATTTTTTTCAGTGTAATAAACTCCATAGCACTATCCTGATGCCTTACTTCCCCTGTTCTTCAAAACTGCCTTGAAAAGCCCTGGCTAGACTGTCACATGCTCATCACTGGTTTTCCCCATGGATCCCATGTCTGTTGATAACACAAGTCCTTACATTTGTTGTCCTGAGACTACTTTTCATGAGAGAGCTATTTTCTACCCATTTGTGTGTAACAACACTCCTGCAGCATCTCCTCTCCACAAGTTTCAAACTTTTTCTCTCTTCTAGACTTCCCCATTCTCCACTAATGTCAGATATGACCTGTCACCGGGGCATGGTGCCTGCTTTTGTTGTATTTAGCTAGAAGAAGAGATACAGGATGTAGTAGATAGGGTCAAACGCTCGGAAAATCTCGCGATGTTACGGAAAGCAGTAGAGCTCCTCTCCCCCTAACTTCTAGTGATAAGGGATCACCCAAGAATGTAGTCCCCCCTAACATTAGTAACTTTCTACTCCTTACTAACCAGTTACAGTAAAGTAAGGCCCCCTGACGTAGGGAAAAAACTTTCCCGGTATAAAACCCGACGAAACGGGACAATAAAGGTCTTGAACCGTCCAACATACTGGTGTCTGTGTGTGTTCTTGGCCCGAGTGACCCTGGAGAGTTTGGGTCGCCGTGCCGTTTCCTCGGAACCAGGTCACCTCGCCTTGCATCAGAAGGCGACAAGTGGTGCCGGAAACCCGGGATCGAACCAGTGCTCGGGGAACGGGTATCGCCCGGACGGAGGACGGCGGCTGCACAGCTGGCCTTGTGCAGCGGAGGGGACGCCCTCGAATCATGGAAGTGATTGCAAAGGTCATAAGTGAAGTGTGCACACGATGGGGAATTGATTGTAAGCTTAAAGATACGACTCTCGCATTGTCGAGATTGATTAAGCTGGGGGCTATAGAGAGCCCCGGGGATATTTTACACCCGGAGGTGTGGGATAATTGTACGAAAACCCTGGCCGAGGAGACCATGTCTTCGGGCTCGGGGAAAGCCCTAAAATCGTGGGGCAGAGTCATCCGGGCTCTGCAAAAAGCTCGAGAAGAACAAGAAACCTGGAAAGCTGCCAGAAGCTGCTTAATAGCTACTCCGCAGCTAGGGGTGGGGGCAGCGACACAGACCACCCCGGAAAGTGATCAGATTGCAGACGGGGACGTGCGGGGGCTAGGCGCGTCCCACCTCCCCCCGAACCCCAGCCCAGAACCCCCGGGAGACCCCCCAACCCCCCCGTGGAGCCCGCCAGATCCCAGTCCCCCCCCGGAGCCCCTCGACAAAACCGCGGCCCCTCTACCCGTCTCCCCCCCGCCGATTGCCGACCCGACGCAGGAGGCAGAGCAACGGGCGCAGTGTTTTTGGGGGGGGCTGGCGGAGGAGGCGCGGGAAGCGGCGGGACGGTCAGAAACCGCCCGGATCGATACGATCTCTCCGCCGCCGTATGGGCTCGAAAATGGCGACCGACCGCATGGTCAGGGCGGAAGAGAAGAGGGGGAAAAGGGCGGAAATGGAGTCAGCGCGCCTAACATCGCATGCGCGGGAGAGCGGGGAGGGGGGGCGGTCCCCGCGGCGAAGGGTGAGACCAATCAGAGCGCTCTATTCAAATTAAGCCCACATAAGGCAAGGACCTCCCCCAGCAGGAGGCGGGGAGACCCCCGGGGGAGGGAACGGCCCGCCCCCCGCAGGTGGGGGCGGGGTCGGAGCCCGATAAAAAGGCAGAGCAGCCCGGAAGTGCTCGGTCTTTTGGCTTCCGACTCCGACTCAGACTTGAGCCGGGACGAGTCCGAGAGGGAGTTGGGGAGCTCCGGTTCGGATACTAGCCTTAACAGAGGGAGAGCAGCAGCATATAAGGTCTCTAGTCGCAGCGCTCCCGCATGGGTGAAGGGATCATCAGAGAAAGACCGGACCCCGCTTACAGACTGGCGAAAAATAACGATAGCCTGCGCCGAGTACAACCCTTCAGCTAAGTTAGTGTTCCCTGTCCGTGTAGGGGGGGCAGGCGAAAACCAAAGAAGGACCTATTCTCCAGTGAATCCAAAAGAGGTACAGGCGATTATTAAAGCGATTGCAGACAAGGGAATTAATTCTGCCATGGTTAACACACTCATAGACGGGGCTTTTGCGGGGGATGACATGCTTCCCTTTGACATTAAACAGACGTGCAGAATGATTTTTGATGGGGCAGGAATGATTGTTTTTGAACAAGAGTGGGAGGATCAATGCACAAAGGAGCTAGCCCAGATAACGGGACCGGACCATCCACTACACGGCTCCAGTATACAGAGATTGATGGGTAAAGACCCCACTATGATCACCCCCCAGGCCCAGGCTGAGGGATTAAGGGCCCATGAAGTTATGACAACCACCCGGGCTGCCCGAGAGGCCATTCGTTCTGCTTCCAAAGTAGTGGCTAACCCTGCCCCGTGGTCCACCATAAAACAAAGTGAAAGTGAGAGCTTTACTCAGTTTGTGGACAGGCTGCAGGCAGCATTAGATTCCTCCTCATTACCCTCAGAGGCGAAGGGTCCCGTGCTGGCAGACTGCCTACGCCAGCAATGCAACTCAGCCACCAAGGACATCTTAAGATCACTGCCACCTGGGGCTAACATAGCCGACATGATCAGACACGTTGCAAAGGAGGAACACCTTGCTCCCATCCAAGCAGCGGTCCACACTGCAATAACCAGTGTGATGGCATGCCTTGAGTGTGGCCAGGCAGGCCACGTGGCAGCAAACTGCCCCCAGCCAAGGTGCCTATCAGCAGCTGCTCCACCACGAGAAGGAGAACTTAGGGAACCGTGCTGGGCATGTGGGAAGAAGGGACATTTAGCTGAGGAATGCAGATCCGGGCTCCAGGGAAACGGGGGAGGGAGGGGGTGGCCGGGCCGTGTTCAGCCCCCTCCCATCTGGAATGTGCAGCGGCCCAACTACAGCAACCCCCAGTGGGGCAGGGGACCCTCATACCCCATGCCCCCACAGGGAGCGGTCAATTTTACATCCCCACCTACAACGCAGTGCCAGAATTGCACAACACCACCAGTAATGCTTTCGCACCCCCCACTGCCACAAGCCACGCCGGAGTCTCGGGAACAGCAGGGGATGCCCCAGCGTGGGATCCCTGGGTGGCCTTGGCCATGAGAATAGGGAAGGAACCCCTGATGGTGTGGGGGACATGCCGCCTTTACGGCAGTCAGCATCCCCACGTCATCGGGTTTCAGTTCTGGGCAGACACGGGATCAGACTGCACGATTTTTCCCCAAGTGCATTGGCCCGGACACTGGCAATTCAAAGAAGTCCCTCCAGTGAACGGAGTGGGAGGGCAGTCCCGGGCGTGGAAAAGCACTCAGTTGGTGGCTTTAACACTTCACACATAAAAGGGACCAGGAGTGTCAACATCAGCAGCAGCCCTAATGCTGGAAGAAGCACTCTCCTCACGAGAGGGCACCGTGTCAGTCATTCGCATCAACAGCCACGACCCAGTCAAAGGTTACTTCCAGACCGGCAACGACAAAGCGGACGCCGCAGCGAAAGGCGTCTGGACGTTGCAGGAAGCCCTGAAAAAGGCTCAGATCGAGGAGCAGAGAAAGGCAGAGCTGGAGGACGAGAGGGACCCCGGGAGAGACGTGGATGAGGAGCTGCAGCAGGGGAAGCAGAAGCTGCCGCAGCGAGCGACAAGGATGAAGCTGGAGGAGGAGGAAGATGTGCGGGAACTGAACGCGCTGTTCCTCAGTGCCAAGTGCAACATGATCTGGGACAAGCAAGTCCTGGAGAAGCAGATGATCCTCGAGGAACTGGCGGAGGAAGAGAAGCGCTTGGACAAGATGATGGAAATGGAGCGAGAGAAGGACATGGAGGTCCAGGAGGAGCTGGAGTGCCAGAGGAAGCAGGAGCTGATGAGAGCCCGGCAGGGCATTGTGAAACAGACGGAGCAGAATGTAGAGGAGCGGGCATTGAGGGCTGAGGAGCTGCACCAGGAAGGCCAGAGGCAGCTGGAGCGACTGGAGCAGATGAAAAAGGGAAGATCAGAAGGCCTGAGAGCAGAAACAGGAGCGGAGGGCCCACAGGTGGTAATCAGAAACGAGCTAGGCGAATGGGAACGGGGTTGGAGGCCGATGCTCACGGGGAGGGGGTACGCAGCTGTCAAAAAGGACGGCAAATTAGGTGGTGTCCACTTAAGCCAATTAAGCCGGACCTCCATAGCGAGCAGAATGAGACTGACGAGAGTTGCGAGTTTCTGTTTACAGGACCTGCTCGTGGGATGTCCTCGTGACGCGTACATCCCGGTTCCAGACGAAAGTGACCGACCACCAAGCCGTCAGGCAGCACCCAAGAGACCCGCACGGGTGAGACCCAAGCATCAATGGTGTTTCTGTGTGATCTTGCTGTTGGGGCTTGTTGCCAGAGGGCAAGTCAGCCCAGACCACTACCCCCATCAGCCATTCAGGTGGGTCACGCAACACCTTAGTAGTGACAAGGTGCTCAGAGGAATCACCACACCGAACACCCCATCCTTCGTGCTCTGCATCACCGACCTGTTTCCAAGATGGCCAAAGGTAGACCCCAATTCCCCACACTCCACACACATGTCCTTTCAGGTAGACCATTTAGCCGAGTCAGACTTAGATCCAATCCTTCGTATGTTAGAAGCTACCTTCCTATCCCTGAACGAATCTAACCCTAACCTAACCGAATCCTGCTGGCTCTGTTACAATGTCGAATCTCCCTTTTACAAAGGAGTCGCTTTAAACACTCCCTTCAGTTACCCCACAGCCGATGCACCCAACCAATGTAGATGGGACACCCCCCGCAAAGGAATCACCCTGAGTCAAGTCACAGGCCGAGGCAGATGCTTTGGCAATGCAACCCTAGCTAAGCGGAAAGGCAACGTCTGCACCGAAGTTGTCAAACCCAACGGGAAAAACAGTAAGTGGGCAGTCCCATCCGCGTCTGGGATGTGGGTTTGCCAGCAATCTGGAGTGAGTCCCTGTGTGTTCCTTGCCAAACTCAATGACTCTAACGACTGTTGTGTCCAAGTTCTGATTGTTCCTAGGGCCCTGTGCCGCGCAGATGAAGAAGTGTATTGCCATTTCGAGGAGCCCAGCCGGCTCCACAAAAGAGAAATAGCAACAGGTGTAGCTGTCACAATGCTGCTGGGCCCAGGAGCAGCAGGAACGGCCACAAGAGTCTCAGCCCTAGCGACCCAGCACCAAAGACTGTCACAGCTGCAGACAACAATTGACGAGGACCCGCAGAGTATCGAGAAATCCATCTCCTTTTTAGAGAAGTCAGTCTCCTCACTCTCAGAAGTGGTCTTGCAGAGCAGGCGAGGACTAGACCTCCTGTTCATGCAGCAAGGGGGCCTGTGTGCCGCCTTGAAGGAGGAGTGCTGCTTCTATGCAGACCACATGGGAGTCGTGAGAGACTCCGTGGCAGAACTCCGAAACAGACTGGCTCAGAGATAGAGAGACAGGGAAGCCCAACAGGGTTGGTTCGAGTCCTGGTTCAATCGATCAACATGGCTAACCACCCTACTTTCTACCCTAACAGGTCCATTGGCAATGCTGCTTTTATCTGTCACCTTTGGACCATGCCTGCTGAACAAGCTGGTCTCATTCATTCAGACCTGCCCAGAACGGGCCAACATCCTGTTCATAGGCCAGCAATTCGCTGCTGTGAATTCGACCAGAGAACACTGCCAGTCACAAGATTTTCTACCCAAGTTCACCAAACCCCTTTCTCTGTTGACAACCCCATGCCTCAGCTCAGTACCCATGTATATGACTACTTCGTTCATTTGTAAAAAAGGGGGGGGAGGTGTAGTAGATAGGGTCAAACGCTTGGAAAATCTCGCGATGTTACGGAAGGAAGTAGAGCTCCTCTCCCCCTAACTTCTAGTGATAAGGGATCACCCAAGAATGTAGTCCCCCCTAACATTAGTAACTTTCTACTCCTTACTAACCAATTACAGTAAAGTAAGGCCCCCTGACGTAGGGAAAAAACTTTCCCGGTATAAAACCCGACGAAACGGGACAATAAAGGTCTTGAACCGTCCACCATACTGGTGTCTGTGTGTGTTCTTGGCCCGAGTGACCCTGGAGAGTTTGGGTTGCCGTGCCGTTTCCTCGGAACCAGGTCACTTCGCCTTGCATCAGAAGGCGACAACAGGACATGAAATATTAAGCTCTCTCAGAACTGTGCATCAAGTTCTGTAAACTTGTGGAGCATTATTTGATCTGTCTATTGTAACAGTGAAAAATGAGTTATTTTTAATAGTGCTGTAACATTTCTCTTGGTAATTCAAACCATATACAGTACTTTCTATTAGACTGTGGAATTGTGGAAGATACTGTTCTTAAACATATTGACTCATTCCTGTTATATTTCCATGGCAGTTTTGTCACAGGATTATAGTGGTATTATCTACTGGATGACTTTCATGAGTGCTTCATGAAAGCATGAGCATTTTAGAAAGCAGATACCTTTCTTGAAGAATAATCTTACAATATAGAAAATTGGTGTTATAAATGATCAATTGATAGCAAAATTATAAAAAATGCAAAAATATTTATTTATCTTTTTCCGCAACCAAAATACGGTCCTCAAAACCACCACAGCCAAAGAGACAGCATCGAGCCCAGGATCAGCACTGGGTGAACCTGGATCCGACCTCTATTGCAATAGGACCCCCGCCTCGTTCACAAGAGTCGCTTCTAGCGGGGATGTTTTATACAGTTTATTATGCCCGAGGCGACGGAGTCCAAGTTTCTTTTGTAACTCTGCATATTCATAGTTGGTTCTTTCAGAGCTTGGACAATCGCCGTTTCCTGGTTGATAGCCAGCGTTGATCGTATCCCGGGAATCGCATATTCACATGTATCTTTCTGGCGACTTCGGCTATCTTGATCGCTCTTAAACTTCTTCGGATGACTCGGATGACTCGGGATAACAGTGATCATTGCGCTGGGTGCATCAAATTATAACCTAAATGCCGATTGTTCTTCCTCCGCCTTCAGGAATTTCAGAGTTTGAATAGACCACCTCTCAGGCTGCTTGTGGTCAGAGACTAGTCTGGATTTCACAATCTTTATAAAATACATTCTTTTATAGCATGAATTATTTCCCAACATATATTACAATAGGCAAGGTTCTTTAATTCCTGTAATTTTTAAACTGACTGATTTCTGAAACACCGGATTTTAAATCCTTAATTTCCAAATCTCTGTATTTTTAAACCCCTAGACTCCTGTAACCTCGGATTTTAGAATCCTTGGATTCCTAAACTCTCAGATTTCCTGAATCCCTGGATTTCTGAACCTCCGGATTTTGAATCCCCTGCCGTCTGGTTGTTTCTGGGGTGTTTGTTAATAATGGTTTCTACAAGATCAAAAGCTGTGGCTGGTATAAGTGATCAAGTTGGGCCCTCCAAAAAGGACGTGAGTGTACAGACGCACCCCAGCCCAGAATGTTTGAGTTTATTGGTGGCATCAGGGAGTGCTGTGGAGGAGAACTGTTTACGCTGCGAACAAGTGAATGACCTCCTTTTAATGGTGGCTGAGCTTAGGGAGGAAGTAGAAAGATTAAGGAGTATTAGGGAAAGTGAAAGGGAAATAGATTGGTGGAGTTCAGCCCTATCATCTTTAAGGGAGGTTACTAACCAAGAGACTGAGGATTTATATGCCTCCCACTCTCAGACGCTAGAAGGGCATTTGGTGGATGAAGAGGAATGGGAATGGGTCCCTGTGAGGGGTAAAAATGGAAAAATCTGCCCCCCTCCATCATCCAGCCAAGTACCACTACAGAACAGGTATGAGATATTGGATCCAGAGATACAACTAGATGGTTTAGGAGAGAATTGTCTGCCTAGTGAACCTCCTAATTATGTTTCACCTGCAACACGAGTTATTACCTCTAGTACCAAGAAGAAAAGAAGGGTAATCGTCGTAGGTGATTCCCTCCTGAAAGGAACTGAAGGTCCTATATGTCGACCAGACCCATCCCACAGGGAAGTCTGTTGCCTCCCTGGGGCCCGGGTACAAAATATTACTGAGAGACTTCCTGGACTGATTCAGCCCTCTGATTATTATCCACTGCTGATAATTCAGGCTGGCAGTGATGAGATCGAGAAGAGGAGCATTAAGGTAATCAGGAAGGACTTCAGGGTACTGGGTCAGGTAATTGACAAGGCAGGAGCACAGGTAGTGATGTGCTCAGTCCCTTTGGTGGCGGAGGATAAAGATGGAAGAAATAGGAAAATTCGTATCATTAACAAGTGGCTTAAGGGTTGGTGTCATCGACATAATTTTGGATTTTATGAGCATGGCGAAACTTTTACAGCATCTTCTTTGCTGGAATCAGATGGGGTACACCTCTCCGTTAAGGGCAAAAGGATTTTAGCTCATGAACTGGCAGACCTCATTGAGCGAGCTTTAAACTAAGCTCGAAGGGGGAATGGGAACCAGCTGAGCTAACTGGAAGCAGGCCCAAGAATTGTAAACGTAAGATAGGGGTGAACTCAGTTGCCCAGATGAAGTGCATGTATACAAATGCACGCAGTTTGGGCAATAAACAAGAAGAGCTGGAGGCCATGGTACAACTGCAAAGCTATGATGTAGTTGCCATCACGGAAACGTGGTGGGATGACTCATATAACTTGAGTACTACATTGGCTGGATACAGACTCTTCAGGAGAGATAGAAAAGGAAGAAGAGGAGGTGGCGTAGCTCTTTATGTTAAGCAAACCTTCGATGCCATTGAAATTGAAACGAAGAAGGTGTCGAATGTTTATGGATAAGAATTAAGGGGAAGGCCAACTACGCCGACATCACATTGGGAGTCTGTTATCGTCGACCTGATCAAGAAGAAGAAGTTGACGATCTATTCTATAAGCAGTTGTGCAACGTTTCAAGAGCATCAACCCTTGTTCTTGTTGGTGACTTTAATCTACCAGATATCTGCTGGGAATTTAACACAGCAGTAAAGAGGCAATCAAGAAAATTCTTAGAAACTATGGAAGATAACTTTTTGTTACAGCTGGTAGATGAACCCACCAGGGAAGGGACTACATTAGATTTGTTATTTACAAACAGGGATGGGCTGGTGGGGGATGTGATGGTTGGAGGTCGTTAGGGCAGAGTGATCATGAAATAATAGAGTTTTCAATACTTGGCGATATTAGGAGGAGCACGAGTAAAACTCGTACATTGGACTTCCGGAGGGCGGCCTGTTTAAAAGATTAATTCAGAGTGTCCCTTGGGAAGCCGCCCTTAAAAATAAAGGAGTTCAGGAAGGGTGGGCTTACTTCAAGGCAGAGATCTTGAAGGCGCAGGAACAAACCATTCCTGTATCCCGAAAGATCGGTCAACGGGCCAAACGTCCAGCCTGGCTGGGTAAGGAGATCTTGGAAGAGCTTAGGAATAAAAAGAGGACGTATCAGAGTTGGAAAAAGGGTCAGGTCTCCAAGGATGTATTCAAGAGGGCTGCTAGAGTATGCAGGAAAAAAATTAGGGAGGCCAAAGCCCAGTTTGAACTCAGGATAGCGACTGCTGTTAAGGATAACAAAAAATGTTTTTATTAATATATTAATAGTAGGAAAAAAGGTAGGACCAGCCTTTGTTCCTTAATGGACACAGGTGGGAATTTAGTATTTACAGACAAGGAGAAGGCAGAAGTGTTTAATGCCTATTTTACCTCGGTTTTTAAAGAGAAGATGACTTGCCCTCAAGACTCCCGTCCGTCTGGACTGGTAGATGGTTTTAGGGAACAGAATGGTCCCCACAGTATCCAAGAAGAGGCAGTTATAGAACTATTGAAATGCTTGGACATTCACAAATCTATGGGACCAGACGGGATCCACCCCAGGGTGATGAGAGAGCTGGCAAATGAGATTGCAAAGCCACTCTCTATTATTTACCAACAGTCATGGATTACTGGTGAGGTTCCGGATGACTGGAAGCTGGCCAATGTGATACCCATTCACAAAAAGGGCGCAAAGGATGATCCTGGCAATTATAGACCAGTCAGTCTAACATCTATACCTGGCAAAATAATGGAACAGTTCATATTACGTGCCATCATGCAAAATTTGCAGGATGGCCAGGGTATCAGACCCAGCCAGCACGGATTTAGGAGGGGTAGATCATGTCTAACTAACCTGATCACTTTTTATGACCAGGTAACCCGGCTAGTGGATGCAGGGAAGGCTGTAGATGTTGTTTTTCTGGATTTCAGCAAGGCCTTCGACACTGTATCCCATAGCATACTCCTACACAAGCTAGCTGGCCGTGGTCTGGATAGGAATACCCTTTGCTGGGTTCAGAACTGGCTGGATGGCCGGGCCCAGAGAGTGCTGGTGAATGGTGTCACATCCAGCTGGCAACCAGTCACCAGTGGTGTCCCTCAGGGGTCTGTGTTGGGACCAGCTTTGTTCAATATTTTTATTGACGATATGGATGAGGGCTTAGAGTCTTTTATTAGTAGTTTCGCTGATGATACCAAATTGGGAATGAGTGTAGATCAACTAGAGGGGTGTAGGGTTCTTCAGAGAGACTTGGAAAGGCTGGACATATGGACAGAATCAAACGGGATGAGCTTCAATAAGTCCAAGTGCCGAGTATTGCACTTCGGCCATAATAATCCCCTGTATCGATACAAGCTGGGGATGGAGTGGCTGGATAGTGCCCAGGTGGAAAGGGACCTGGGGGTGCTGGTTGACAGTCGATTGAATATGAGCCAGCAGTGTGCCCAGGTAGCCAAGAGGGCCAATGCCATCCTGGCCAGTATCAGAAATGGAGTGGCCAGCAGGAACAGAGAGGTCATTCTTCCCCTGTACTCGGCACTGGTGAGGCCTCACTTGGAGTATTGCATCCAGTTCTGGGCCCCTCACTTTAGGAGGGACGTCGAGTTACTTGAGCGTGTCCAGAGGAGAGCAACGAAACTAATAAAGGGCTTGGAACACAAGCCATATGAAGAGCGACTGAGGGAGCTGGGGTTGTTCAGCCTGGAGAAAAGGAGACTAAGGGGTGACCTCATCGCTCTCTACAACTTCCTGAAGGGTGGCTGTAGTGAGCTGGGGGTCGGCCTCTTTCTCCGGGCGACAACGGATAGAACAAGAGGACACAGTCTCAAGTTGCGTCAAGGTAGATGTAAGTTAGAAGTAAGAAGGAAATACTTCACAGAAAGAGTGGTCAGAAACTGGAATCATTTACCCAGTGAGGTGGTGGAGGCATCATCCCTTGAAGAATTCAAAAAAAGACTGGATGTGGCACTTGCTGCCATGATCTAGTTGAACAGTTAGAACATCGGCTGGACTAGATGATCTTATAGGTCTCTTCCAGTCTTGAAAATTCTGTGATTCTGTGATTCTTGCTAATTTGAAGTCAATGTTCACTGAAGCTTAGTTATTTCACTTACACTTGTAAAAGACAAATTACTTAACCGTTCTCTATATTTTAATGCTTGCTGTATACTTTTTTGTGTCATTTTTGACAAGTTCTACATCAACTCAGCTAGCAGGTTACAGCTTGCATTGAACAGTTTGATATATTTGATTGACTTGTTTAATACTGATGTCTTTGGATCTTGAAAAACACTAGCACGTTTTCCAGCCCTTCTGGAAGTACTGGAAGGTGAACTCTAACAGCTGTCATCCATTAGTCTGAACATTTCTTTGTTTAAAGTACAAAACCCTGGGCTTATTCTTCAAGGGAGACCTATTGCATCCCTGAAGCATTTGGTTGTTATTTAGTGACTTCAGAAACTGTTGAGATTAAATGCAATTCTTTTTATGAAAGTTTTCTCTGTATTGTGGGAATGGTGATGGCAAAAGATAAAATGTATGTTTTATCTTTATGTTCTTTGTTTTGTCTCCATATCTTCTTTTGCACTTGTAAATCAAGTGTCTTGGATTACAATTTGCTTGACAATCCAGGACATCAAGCCACTGCCCCACAGAGGACTGTGGGACACACACTGGTGATTTTGGTTCCACTGCTGCTGACCTGGTATTCAGCATATGGTCTGTGGGTGATTCGGGGGGATTATTCTATCACAGAACAAGAAGTCAGAGCGTCTATGGAAATTACCAAAAGCAGGCTTAAAGCAAGCAAAGGCCAGTTCTTTTTACACAGCGCAGTTGAAATAAACTGAGACTGAGAGGTGCAGGGTGTTACAGAGACCAGGGATGTAAATGAGCTTAAAAAAGGAACTAAGAAAATCATAGAAAGGCTTCTAGATACACAGATGTAAAATGAGCTTCTGGCTCTGTCTGTCCCTGAGCAGCGAATCAGTAGATCTCACTATGATGTATTAGAAGAAGAAGAAATCTTGCCCCATTTTTTGTACTCTTTCCCAAAATACCCATCACTGGCCACTGTCAGAGGCAGGAGCCGGGCTTTTTATAGGCTTGGTCTGATTCACTGTGGCTGTTCTTAAGTCACTGACTCCCAACATCTGGGAAGCAGGATGCAGGATTCATGGCTAAGTACACATTTTCTAGTGTGCAGGAAAAAAAGTGAAAGTCATGTCCTCAGCCACACCACAACCTGCTCTCACTTTGTTAATATGCAAGGTTAATCAGCATAAACACATCTGCTTGACCTAAATGTACTCCCTAGACTAAGAGCAGAAGTGCATTAGATCCTGGGTTGATTTGAGAAGAAAGAGTAAAACAACATCAAAACACTCTTAATTCTGCTGTGTTCTTATTTGGTTAGCTCAAAAATATTCAAGGATAGCAAGAAAAATTATGGCTTCCAGTGTAGTGCAATGCCAGGAATGTAATCCACAGTTTGTCCTTAATCCCATGAGGATCCTCTCAAATGTTTCCAGTGCTTTTGGCAGGAATATTAAATTACAAAATCTAGGACGCTTGCCAGAAAGAGAAAATTAAAGGTTCACAATAAAGCAGCGCCCCAGCTCTATGCTTCTGCAGGAACAAAATGGCCTGTCAATATGGACCATAACTTTCAAAATAAAACAAATTAAAAGGGCAATTTCTCCTAAGTGTCTGACAATAGTCCCTTCCAGTACTAAAATAAGCACTGTTTGGTACAGTTCAAGGAAATAAGTGAAGATGATTGAATTGTCAGCATATTGAGCTATTCTTTTGAGCTAAAAGTACTTGTCTGTGTCACTTCCAGCTCAGCTCAGACTGGGTGCTGAGCTCCAGAGCCTGACTTCTATTTTTTCTGTTGGTTGAAGGAGCTTGCAGAATACAGCTGAGTTGTTTCAGATTCACTCTGATACAACCACTGACAGACTTCAAAGATTGCTTGTTTTGTTGAATTTACCATAAGAAGGTAAGTTCATACTTTTGTAAACTAAATACTTGACTATACAAGGAATTCCAATAAGAGGGAGTTGGAGAATTGTAAGGTCTTGAATATATATCATGCCTCTTTTGAAGCCTGAATTACATGGAACTCAATACTTGCTTTATTTTCAAGGTGAATTCCCATTTATTTCTCATTTAGAGAGTGAGCTTTTGGCCATTTATAATAAAGTTGTTATACTAGGGTACTGGCATGGGTATAATCTCCCCACTAGGGAAAAGGGAAAATTATGAACTAACTCTTTATTTAGTTAGCTTATACTAGAAAATTTTCAGCTTACATCAGACATGTTGATTTTGACACATTTTCCTTCTTTCAGAGACAGAAGAACAGGTTGCCCAGAGAAGACATGGATGCCTCATTCCTGGCTTTGAGCAACCTAGTGGAAGTCTAGTGGAAGATGTCCCTGCCCATGGCAGGGATTTTGAAAGTAGATGATCTTTAAGGTCCCTTCCAAACCATTCTATGATTTTGTGGTTCTCTCTGTCCCACATGGCTGCTTTCTGGGCTCAGCAGAGAAGAGTCTGACATTCTCATCCCTTCTAGGCAATTCTCCAGTTGTTTCTGCAAGAGACAAAATGACCAATGATTTGTTTAGTAATACATTTGTGTTTTACTACACTATTTGTATTCTCTTCCTCTGGCTTTATTGAAGAACTGTCCTTAAGATCAGCTAGAAGTTAATTTAGAAATTCCAGCTGTACCTTACCCAAAATGCACATCTTACAGAATACCAGGGGTGTATAGATGCCACTTTATTGGCTATTATTTTCAAATAAGAAGAATATGAGCTTCAATCTGATTTTTCACAGTGCCTTCACCATTTAGGTCCACTGATGTTATGATGAAGTAAACAAAACATGATGTAGTTACATTAAGCTAGTACCAGTATTCTATTGCCATGCTGTTTAGCACCAATGCTAGGAAGTTTTCATGGATAGTGCTGTACTTTTCTGGTGCCTTCCACTACAGAAATATACTAGAACAGGCATGAATGTCACAAAATCAGTCTTATTTTCTGTCAAAAATGGAGTGGCTGAAAAACACTTTTGTCATTCATATCAGACAGTTGTGCTTTTTTGTGGCGGCAGGAAAGGGTGGAGAGGGAGAAGTGTTGACCTCAGAGTTGCTTTCATGCTTATCTTTCTTGCTTTTTCTTGGTCTGAGGGATATTTATGTCTGCAGCTGGGCTTACCTGCAGCTGCATGTCTCATTTTACAAGGAAGACCTATACAAGCTGTTGAATTTGTACCAGATATGTTAGAAGCCACATCCCGTATCACATATAATTGCAACCATAAATGACAAATAGGACACATTTTACACTTGGTGCTCAAGTTTTGCTGAACATAACTATGAGACAGCAAATACCTTGCTATTTTTATTCTTTTTTACAGCTCTGTTCAGATGAAAGGTTCTAAAAGAATGCTGAAACTAGAAGGAAGGTGACAAATCAAATACATGGAGGAGCAATGCACACTCTTCCTCTCTTGTGGAAAAGGTAGATAGAGGTTCTGGAAAGGTTTGTAGGCACGAAGCTTGTCAAACACACCCCACATTTTCCAGAGGAAGACAGCCATTTATTCAAGAAAATGTAACTGGTGACATGAAAGTTGTTTAAAAAAATAGCAACACTGCTTTCTAAATATAACTTTCTCTTCCTTTTATATTATAAATCACTAGTTACTTTCATCAAAGGAAACCATAAGATATATTTTTCATGTTAACCATATACCTAGTGACTTTTTTTCCCTTTTGACATTAACTGGATCTTTTGTTAAAGCAATACCACAGGGTAACTCATTAGTGTTAGGAGAAGGTGCAAGGCAGTAGCATTGAGAGAGAAGCAAACTGAGGTTTCTGACTTGTTATTGTCAAAAATGTATGTGGCCAAGTGACAGCATATTTGGCTAATTTCACACAGCAGTTATTTTGATCTATGACGTCTGTTTTCAAAACCTTGAATGGTTAACTCAGACTATATGAAAGCAAGTCATATACATGTACTGAAAAAGATATCTTTCAAAGGCTCTCTGGCAAGTCATCATGTAAACCCCAGTTCTTCAGCTGCCATGTTTGCTGAGCGCCTGTGAAGAAGCATGGATTGCTGAAAGAGCCATTTCATGGGCCTGTGCGGCAAACGTGATACATTGTATTAGCATTGTAATGGGAGGGACTAAAATGCATAAATAGTTGAGTGCATGGGATACCTGAGGCTAAACCTATTGAATAATTAGCTTCATGGTAATCAGAGGCAAAATATCCAGCATTTGAACAAGAAATGCTGGCCTCTTTTCTGGGTACAGACAAAAAATGAAACAAAATTAACTGGAACACAACCTCAGATAGGCTTGGATTCCTAAATGAAAGAAAGAAAAAGGAAAAAGATAAACTCAACAACTAAATCCAAAGCCTTCAGTAGGTTTCAGACTTATTATCACAGAATCCAGGGAGGTGGAGCCTAAACATTTTTTTTTGCAAGGTTTGTTGATGTACATTATAGCCCTTGAGACATTCTGGCAATCACCTATCTTCCCATTAAGAGTGACTCTGTCATGATACTCTCTGCTTCTTACATTATGTTGTTCGGGTTTAGTAAAAAGCCTTCAGCCCAACTTTTAGCATATGGTTGCATTGCTTAGTGCTAGCATGAATACAAACAGCAGCAGCTTGGGGCTCACACTACTTTTCTGGTTTGTTTGTTGCATTTTTCATGTTTGCTGTTGTTTCATTAACAACCTGGATAGTATATGGGGTGCTTTAGCTGAGAAGAAATTGGTCCTTCATATTTTCTTTATTAGTGTTTTTAAGGTATGTCGGTCCAATCATATTAACTGTAAAGACTGAGCAGTGATTAATGAACCCTTTGCAGAATGTGGGTGAGTTCTGCTTCACATAACATTCTGATGCGTACAAAGACAACTGCCAACATTTTCAGAATGTTTGCTAATGCTGCAAGCTTCAATGTCTGGGACATTTCCTAGGCCCTGTTAAAACAACTTGGATTCATGTTGTCTGACCATAAGTCTTTAAGAAACTATTGCCAACCAAAACCACTGGCCATGGGATCTTATAATGTGTTCACTTCTTAAGTCAAATAGAAAGATGCTGAGGACCTGCAGCCCTGGTTCTTACTGCTGAGAGCTACTTCCTCTTGGGACTTCTGAAAACTGGCAGAATGTGTTGCCAGCAAAGTATCCAAAAATGACTGAGTCACTCAGCAGTAAGACCCTGGGGACTAAGCCAGGCTTCCTGTTCTGCATTTATGCAATGTGTGATATTATAGGGGTCTGGATCCAGTGTCTTATGAGCTATGCAATACACCAGATATTAATAGTAGTCATAGCTAAGGAATATGGTTTGGCTGCTTCTGATTTTATAATTTTCAAATTCTGCAGAGCTGAATGGAGAAATCCAGAGTCTCTAGACTTCAGCCTTCATTATTTGAGCAGCAGGCCATCCATTGCAGTAGTTATTCAGTTGTAGACATAGCACTTCCCCATAAAGTAAAACAAAAACAATGAGATAAAAAGAAAATACTTGATGCAGTGTCTGTTGTTTTGTTTGCTCAAATGGCAATTACAATCCTGCACTGTGCAATTGGAAATGAGGCCTCCTACTGCCAGGTCCAATACAAACATGCTGGAAGGTACCATCTTTTCCACACACTTCTCTTAAAATGAGATTGCCTGTAATATTTGTACTGGGGGACTGAGATTATCAGCAGAGTTTAAGGAGTGGTTAGAAGAAGGGACATTGCCCAAGCCGTCCATTCAAAGATCATTCAAAGATCACTCAAAGTCACAAGATTTATTTAAAATAGATAATGACTTAGAGTTCTTCTCTATTTGCCATCTTGCCTGGGGAGGTCAGAGTTTTCAGCTTTAGATCTTTAACAAGGCTTATGAAAGACTACTTCTATCAAAGCAGCTGAAGGTTATGTGTAGTAGTCATGTGATCACATGAGTTAGCCTTCAGACAGAAGAGCATTACAGAAGATATTACACTGTTTCACAATGTGGAGTAGCATTACTGTCCTTTTAAATTGCTTTTCAGCACCAGTGAAATATACTACTTCTAGTAATTCTTCCTGAGAATATGAATGGACCCTCTTGTTGCTGTAATCTCAAAGAATGATAATGAGTCTTCCCTATAGCAATAGGGAGATCACATTTTGCAGGATGTGGGGATAAAACACTTATTGGAGCAGCATGCATGTAAGTAAATTAATGCTTCCTTAAGAAAACATCCAGGTTTCCTTGCAGGGCCACATGTGTGTCAAAGCAGCACTTGCAAAATACCAGCCATGATTCAGGCACTCTCATGACTCTAAAAGAAAAGACTGAAAGTGAATGATGCTGAGAACCATAACGTACAGTATGTAACCATCCTCTTTTTAATCCACTCCTGATGGCTCTTCCTCTGTGATTGGCAGCATTCATGATAGTAAAAATGGACTCTGAGTGAATTGGTTCCAAAATCTCCTCCGTAGGCTTGCTGTAGCCTAAAAGCCACACATACCTAAGCTGTAAAATGCAAAACCTCTGTCAGCATTTCCTCTCCACTAAACCTTGTAGAGGGAACTGTCAGGCAGCACATATGGACCTCCCAGCAAGTCTACAACTAGTCATGCCAATGGCCACATACTCCAAATCACCCGAGTTCAAGGTAAGGCCTTGGCACAATGTGAGACTTACTTATACAGGAAAGGAGTATCCTGACTGCCTCTATGCTTTGTTTCCATTCTCCAGTATTCAGGTTAAACCAAATCAGAAGATACTAAATTAATTAGACTAGTATACCTTATTTCTCCATATAGAAGTTGTATATATACATTACTATTTTATCATTATCCAAAAGCTAAAACATATATTTGTATATCAGAAGGTGGCATGTGATGAATTTACATTGGCATTCACCTGAAATAACAGTGGAGACAGCAATTCCAGATAGAACTTGGGATAAGCCTCTTTTGTTCCACTATAATCTTGTCTATAAACTTTAAGTACTGTAGCTAGCCTAAGTTACACCGTCCTGATGGCTGTATTAACCTGTCTTAAGATTCCCCCTTAGCTTTGGAGTTTGGGCGTGGAGTTTTGGAGCGGGGTTTTTTTGAAGGGTATGTTAAAGAATCTAAATTGCTTTCACTCCTTATGAACTAAAGGAAGACAACGGCAATTACGAAAACTGCTAACAAGATAGAGAAGGCTATAGTTTTAAGACTAGGGAAACTTGAAATAAGGGATTTATCAGACATAACTTTCTTGAGGTCACACCAGAGCACCTTGCCTCCAGCAAGGCAAGGATTAGAATGCAAGATGTTCTGACTACTTTTCACAGTTCATTCATGCCTACAAAACATGTATAAGGGAGGAAAGACAGAGAGGGCCAGTTGTTTTATTCTTGAGCCGAGGTGGCTATTTCATAACCAGTCTGTGGCTGTGTATACAAGTGTAAAGATACAGAGGGCTCAGTTCTGCCTTGTGAACAGCAGAATTCAGGTCTAAGCCTGGGGATGTGTATGCTCCACAATTTACCCTAATCTTGGCCCATGCATTGCTGTATAACATTAGATCACGTAAGCAATCTGCAATGATGTAAGGGACCTTTTGGGCTGAGAAGTCCACATGACATAATGTCCCCTGAAATAGTAAGCACCAGGTAGCCACGATGTTTCAAATGCCAGCAAAAAGCAGCCTGTATCCCAGGTAAAGTTTTCAAAAGTGAAAACTGAATTGTACATGTCTGCAAATTGGACTGACAGTTCCAGCCCTAGTAATAATTTGGGCAATGTGTTTATTATCTTTATAGTCATTCAAGTATTCTTATTGAAGAAATTTTGGAATATCTTACTGGTTTTTTTTCCTCTTAATTCAGTCTTGTTCTTCTAATACATCTTCAGTTCACACCCATTTTCCTTCTATCTTAGTTTTCTTCCTTTGCTGTGTCTCTTCCTATCACTATGTTTTTCCTTCACACCACCTCTGTTCCCGCTGCACTTTCTATTCTCCTACTAACCCAGGTTTTTTCGTACGTACTGCATGCATATGGCCATGGCATAATAGATGGCAATATGTGAAACCACATGGTGTGACCGAGACACTGTGTAGAACCATATATATTTATTTCTGTTGCATGTGTGTTTATTATAATATCATGAGGTCCCAAGTAGAAAACTACTTTAACCCAGACATGTTAAACTCAAATAGTTGTTCTTCTAGCTCTGGCATTATTCAGTTTTAATTGATGCAGACAGACTGGAAAGTGCCTAGATCAGAAGGGAACACCATTAAATATTTTCACCAGCAGTCTGGCTGACAGTGCAGCAAGTGCATATTCCCAATCAATGAAATGACACAAAAACACTGCTTTACCAAGCAGCACTAGGCTTTAAGTATAACAGCTTTTATGCCTATCTCTTTTCATTCCACCTTGTGATCTTTTTTCTGGTGGTCACCACATGGACTCTAATTAGAAAAGTCTTCTGAGGCAATTGTTTTATCTGCATTTTTCCAGGAAAAAGCTGATGTCATGGCCCTTTTGAAATAATGCAGGATTGAGAAACCAAGAGGAAGATGATCAAGACAGTTGCATTAGATTGACTCAATCTATTTATTTTAATCAATGCATATACTGTTTGTGCATATTCTTCCTAAGTCATCAACAGCTGAAGTCATCAGTCTATTATCTGTGGTTAATTAATTTCAGATTGTCAGTCTACTTTAACTAAATCAGTACAACCAAGTCAGAGTAAAGAGTTTGAGTGGGTAGACACAAAGCTTGGCCAGCTGTCCTCTTTTATGGAGTGTGAGGATCATTGATTGCTGAGATTCTGAAGGTAAATAAATGCATAAAGAAGTAATCTTTTCCCATTTGGACCTTGAGGAAAATTACATTGATTAAAATGGAACGAATGCCAGCAAAATCAACAATGGATTCAGACAATTGTGCAAAGACAGCTCTTCTCAGTTGTTGGCTTTGGGAACAGGTAGCTACCTCAAACTAAGTTTTTTTTCCTTTTCCACCCCCACCCCCGATCCTCTTTCCAGCAAGAGCTGTTTACACAGGGGTGCAGCAACCCAAGCTTTCTGCTTGCTCACTCAGAGAAGAGCTGGTCTATAGAAGGCTTCTTATTTTGTTCCCCTTTGTAAAACCTAACTTTCAGTCCAAATCAGAGTGTTTCAGTGGCTTTCAGGAGGCTTTCAGTGTTTTAGATCAGGCTCACAGATTCTGTACCATACAACAGAAGCATTTTTGGAACTCTTTAGGGTATTTTTATCTTTTGTATCCATGGGCTTTTTGGGATCAGGGAAGTCTCTTTCCAAGTGACCAAAGAGTTGGACAGAAATCAGGGATGTGAGTGGTAAAAAGAAGACTGAAGAAGGAGAGAAGCCTTTTGTGCACATATTATTTTTTTCATAGGGAGGAAAGAAAAGAGGATAAGATATTTGAGGAGAAAAACTAAAGTATGGGAACAGGCATGCTTTTGTGCCTAACAGAAAGGAGGGAGCATGGCAAGAAAATATGCAAGAAAACAGGACTACTGAAAAGGCATCCACACAGAAAATAGTTGCCCAAAATAAGAGGCAGATTGCAGCTCATGTATGAGTTAATAGAGAAATCACCAATTTAAACAAATTGGTGTATAGTGAGAGTAGTTTTTCATTTGTGGAGTAGCTAGAATAGCTTTACTAGACTTCTCTATTCATTTTCTCTTCAACTGCTAAGAAATTTGCATCATTCCAGCTGTACCTTAACCAAGAGGTCTGATTTAAAACCCAAAATGGCATTAATGAAGAGGGAAGAGGGAGGAATGAGTGAGTGTGTGTTTGACGTTGTCCCATGATTGTGTCTTGTGGTTTTATTACAGAGAGCTAAAGCATTATCCAATAGATGAGACAGATCAAGAAGAGCTTAAAGCTTTTCTAGATAACTCTTTCTTAAAGGTGGCCACTTCCTGGATAGAAATCTTCAGAACTTCTGCTCCATGGGTGAATGTTAATACCCAGGACTCTTAAGTTTTGCTTCCATTAGTTCCTTTAAACCTTGGTTATTCTCTAGAGTTGGTCAGCCACCTGCTGTGGACATTCCTGGGAGATCCGAGTCAAACAGAAATACTTCAGTTGTGACGCTGTGTTGGCCAACCAGTGCACCAAGGCTACAAGAGAGAAACAAACTATCTGCCTTTCTTTTTTAATTTTTTCTTTTCAGTTCCTTGCAGTTTCTTCTTTCTTGAGGTGTGTGTGGGGACACCTGACAAGAAGCACTGAAAAAGCTGCTGGTGTTTTGGAGATGGTGTTTATGGGCTCTTACTGTTGGTATTAGCAGCCAGCTGGATCAAGTGGCACAGACTGGACTGCACTTGTTTTCTGAAGGTGTTTTCATTTGTAGGGATCATTAGTTCAACTTCACACTCATTGAGTTACTCAAACACAGAAAACTTGGACTGGTTTTGCAGCTAATTACATTAACAGTGTATTTTAGTGATTTCCTTCTCAGGACTTTAGGGAGTGTGATAAACACTTGATAGATCACCCTAGCAATGCTTTTCAACAAATGTTTGGCATCTCTTGAAAATCTGAGTCACGCCCTTTGCCATTTCCAAGTTTCACTGGTGGACTCCCTATTAGGACTTGGCAACTCTCCACTCCAGCTGTACCCATGCCTACCTGCATACCACAAAACATTCCTCATACTATCCCAACTGAACTTTGCAAATGTTACAGTATTCTAAGCAGTCAAGGTCCACTTTTGAGCAAAACTCTAACTAAATACTGAGCCTGCTTCTGCTGGTGTTTTGGGGGTTTGTTGTTAGTATTTTTTTTAGTGATTACATTCATATAAGCCAACTAAAATTAATTTTGAATCAAGATGATGCAAATTCACCTCTAAGTTTTCCTACAAAATTGCTGCAATTAATCATGAGTAATTACTGCAAGTAATTACAAGTTAGCAAATTTACAGACTCAAGAT
Organism: Melospiza georgiana; assembly: GCF_028018845.1. Taxonomy (NCBI): domain Eukaryota; kingdom Metazoa; phylum Chordata; class Aves; order Passeriformes; family Passerellidae; genus Melospiza; species Melospiza georgiana. Next base: position 86,929,723 of record NC_080431.1, read on the forward strand.
TTTCTTGTAAGCAACAGAAGAACAGGACAAACAGACAAACTTACCAAACATACTTCATTAGTCTAAAACTGCTATTACTTCTGATAATTAGGTTTGGGTCTTTTGCTGTTAACATAATAAATTTTTGGCAGGTTGTTATTGACATTTGACCATACTGTGTTTTGTAACAAAACATGCAGCAACACAAACCATTAGATGCAGCTGAGCTTCCTGGCATATAAATAAATAGTAGAAAAAATGTATTGTATGTATGAATAAGTTCGGGGTTTGTTTTCTCATTTTAACACTGTTGTATCATTTTATCCCCACAACTGATAAAGCACACTCCTCAACCCAAGTAAGTGCGAGCCTCAGCATCCTGCATAGGTGAAACCTGCATAGAAACCTGTACCAATTTTGTCAAAAAAACAGCTTTTTTAGCTGAAAGTAAGAGCAATAAGAATTGCTTTATAAACTGGGGTGGGGAAGAAAAGTCCAATGATGGTTTATTTCTCTTTACATTGGTAATTGCAATGTCTGTTCCTTTTCTGCAGGGATAACTATCAAACACACTGATCAAATGAGTGTTTGCTTACTCCAAAGTGGGACATCTTTCATCCTTCATTTTTTTGCTTTGCAAGAAAAGAAAAGGTTTCTTAAAGTTCATAATATAGAATTTAAACACATGCATGGGAGTAGAATTGTTTTAGACCAATACCAGGATGGTCAAACCTGCATTTTGTTTGTTTGCTCAGTATTTAAATCAGCTTAGCTGTCTTATTGTTGCCTCTGAGGACTGTAGATACATTTTATCTTAAAGATGCTAGTAGAGTAATTCATCTGATTGCACTCCTGTTGAATTTCAGATTATAGTGTTGGATTTAAGAAATTCTTTCCCAGTCAAAGGTATGGGTTGGTTGTTGTTCTATATTTTTTGTCCTCCTGTTGTTTAGGAAAAGCTGGTTTTGCTCAGTCTAATCAGCTCAACAGCCAAACACTGAATCTCCAATATTCTCAATAAAACTGAGCCCTAAAAAAGTGCTGAAGTAAAAAAAACTGGCTGTACCAGAGGTTTTGCAAATCTCAGTAGTTTTGCAAATCTCCTCATGGGATTTTTCTCACTGTAGTTTTAATTTTTTTTTCCTTTAAATAGCTTCTATTTCTGTGGAAAATGTTTTTGGAGATGCATATTTTTTAAATCCAATTTTAAATTAAGAAGAAGCTTTTCCTCTTCAAACTTGCCACTGCAACATCTGCAGACAGTTAATAATTATCTCTTCTTCAGACTTGTATTTGCCTGCCTATCTTTCCAAATACACAATTCTGATGCTTCCCAAACCAGAGGCAGGAAGAGAAACACAATTCCCATCAGAGATGACTTTGAAAATCGACATTTCTGTTTTTCGTTCCAGACTGCATTGAAAGATAATTGCTAAGCTCTCCAAAGAACAGCAATCTGAAAAATGTTGGCTTGCTGATTTCAACAAATTAGGACTGGGGAAGATTAAGAAAATGGGGTCTTCTAATTTCAAAAGCCTCTGGGTTTGCCATAGAAGCTGGGATTTGTTTGTTCCTTCCCTTTCAGCCCATGCAGTGGAATGGCAGGAGAGGGAGGGGAGCACCTGAGATTCTTTCCTTTTTAGACTACTGGGCACAAGAAATCTGAAAATCCTGGACACTCCTTCCCTTGAAAGCTGCCAGGATCTGCTGAGCTCCTAATATTCCTGACTTTGAAAGAAAACAAAATCTGCTAAAGAGGCTGACTGCATGCCAAGACACTGGAAGTACTCCCCAAAGTCTGTCTGTTGAACTTACAAGGATCTAATGAGTAAATTAATAGGAGTTCAAGCAGGATGCCAAGGGGCAAGTGTCCCTTGACTTTGATTTAAAATGCAATTGTTAAAAGATCGCTAGCAACTACAACAGTAGATGAGGGGAAGCAAGCAGTCTGCATAATAGTAGCTGAACATCCTAGGGAACACTGGCAGCAGTGACTGGATGCAGAGTCAGATGCAGCTAATATGAATTTTCTCACGGAATTTCTGCCTCTTGGTGTCTCACAGTGACATCACATCTGTACCAGTTTAAAACTAAACAGATCCCCTTCCGTAGTTTTTCAGCTACAGCTTGTCCGGATCTTCTTATTCCTAAGCTCTGAAATGCTTTCAGTAAGCTGACAGTTGTCCACAGGACACACTGATTGCAGCAACTGAAGACTGATCTGAATCATGGTATGTCTGAATTGCACTGCAGTTTGGCCCAAAACCTCTTTTTCCAGATACCTTGGACATAAATAGAAGTTACTGCCAAAAAGCAGGTAATGTTTGTTGAAAAATAAAACTGTGGAGTTTCAGAAAAACCAAACCAATCCTTTTTCAACATTTTTGGGGTTTCTTAAGTCACTCTTCTTCTTTTCTTCCAAACAGCCTTGTCTTCCTCTGTCTTTGCCTACTGGTCTTGAAAACCTGAAAAATCAAGATGTATGTCAACATTTATGTAGGAGCAGTTTGCTGTCTTGGTTCAAGACATGACTGAGCATTGTTTTGAAGAGGCTAAACAAATCACCTTTTTTGTTTGTAAAAAGCAAAAAGTTTCCACTTAGAATGGCACATGACATCATTCATTTGTATTCACTTTCCAGAAGCTTCTTAACAGTGACAAACATTTTGAAAAATCTTACGATAATCTAAAATAATCAGGCAAGTTCTAGTAATAAGTGATAGTTAATTTGGTGTATTTTAGTAATCATCCATTTTGCAGGCATTTTAGATGGAAGAAAACCTGTTCAGAAAGCAGGCTGTGTTACCTACCATGCTGAAACACTGTTCACATGCAGTGAATAAATACTGGATAAACAAGAAGAAAAGCCTATTGGAGTAGAAAACTGGAAACACGGGAAAAAGTAAAGGCAAAAAAGCTCAGCCTGGACAAGATAAAATCTTACAAGTCCTCTTCCTTCTGAAAATAAGTCTTTAATCCTTGGTATGACTTCTGCAAAGACCACCCCTGCTTCTGAGGTGGTAACTTCTGCAACTGTTGGCATCCTGTGCTACTCGACTCTTCTGCAAAAGTCACAGGACCTTTCTCTCCAATAAAGTGCACCTTTTGACTTGCAGCATCAATGATTCAGATTCTGCTCTCAAATTTCTCTATCATTATCTCTGTAATGCTCTGTTATAAATCACTGATTGTGATGTCTTGCCAGCAACAGTGGCACAATAGTAGTGGAGTAATAGTCATGTTTATGGTCATGACTCTTCAACATAATGAGAGTTACAAGAACATATCTACTTGTGGGATGTGGACTTTACTTTGGATCAAACTTTCTGTCACCTGAGGGTAGATGTTCACTTTATAAAGCATTCTGGGTTTATCAATTCAGCTCTAAGTAAATATTTAAGCAAATCTTACTGGCAACACTCCAGCAAGGTTGTCTTTTTTTGTTGTGGGGGTACAAGGCTAATTCCTGGCAGCTCCTACCAAGCACAGTAATGGGAAATTCTTGACAGAGCTGTTTCTTTAGGTGGAATTATTTTAAAATAACTATTACATATGTACATTAGAGTTGATTTAAATAGAGACTTCTGACCATCCCAAATACTGTGCTACCCAAGTTGGTTAGCTCATGGGACAACTTCATAAACTGGCAAAGTGAAACTCTTTGTCACAGGTAACTTAATTCTGTAATTGTCTTTTCCTTCTTCCTATATGCCTTCAGGGCAAGAATCTGCTCTGGTTTGGAGCAGATTCATAAGAAAGTTAAAAGAAAACTGAGCTTCCCAATTACTAAAATAGAGAAGAAGAAAAAAAATTAAACAAACTCAAAAAGAATCTTCAGAAGAAGAAAAAAGAACTTGTTAAAACAGGCAATGAGGTGGATTCTGCTTTTAGCTGTGAATAATAGAGGGCCAGTGCCTAGTTTTCACTACTTCCATTGCAATGACGGCTGGGCTTCACTTGTACTTGCTGGAGATAAGATACTTCCACATGGTCATACCAAATTCAACAACCAGCTCAAAAGCACAAGTAATGATGCAAACATCTGCTGTGCCAGAGAGGGTGTAATATAACTGAAAGCTGGCTAATTTTGGTTATATTTCTGTAAGACAAGGTGTGAGATTGCAGCTTTTTGTCAGCTGGGTTACAACAAGCACTCTCTGATTACAAAGAGTTCTCTTTTTTGTGTGTATTTGTAAGTATTCTGACTAAGCCCTTCCCTGAAGAAGGAGAAAGGTGAAATGCATTTTTCTTCAAATGATGCCAGTTTTATTGGATGAACCCCACCCTCTGAGGCACGGCCATGCAACTTTGCACAGTGAATTTATTGTTCAAAAGTGTCCATAAAACATTTCCTTCATATTCCACCAATTTATGTTGTGCCAAGGGTCTTTTCAAGTGCTTTACAACAAACTTGAGGGTTGTAGGAAAAGGCCCAAGAACCAAAGGATAATGTGCTACAGACAGAGGGGCAGAAAGCATGGCAAGGGTACCAACAAGTCCGCAGGTTTCTGCTATGGCAAGGAATTCACTGATTTCACAGTCAGTTTGTATCCCTTTGTTCTCCTGCCATTCTTGTTTAGCTGCTCTCACAAGACAGACTGTTCATGCTCAGTGTAACGCTTCTCTGTATTTTCTCCAGAACTGCTTTCTTCTCAAGTGTGAGAGCACAAATCATACACTGCGTTCTGGGGGAAGCACCACAGAGATTCTGTATACTTGCATTACTGCTTTCCTGCCTCTTCTAGGGAAATACTATCTAAGGCATGTTCTCCTTTTCTGTGAGTGGTTGAAGATTTATTTATTGTTTACTTCAATCATCTTTGCATGTTCCAGCTCATTTGACTTTTGACAAAACTGGCTTTAATCCTATGTATCTCTACTCTAAAGCTATCTTTGTTGACCAGTATTGTTTACTTTTTCTGACTCCTAAGAACCTTTCTGAAGTGGTTTTCCCCCCATTTATTCAGGTCTAAAGTGTTTCCCAATAAGACTTTTTCTTGCTGGGAATATATACTTTGGGAGTTTTTGTATCTTTGATCTAGATCTATTCCAATCTCCCTCCACAGTTAAGTATTCCAGCTCCTCAGTCAAGGTGAATTTGCCAGTGAGTTTCCTTAATTTGACAGTTTGCCCTTTGCTTGTGTTTGTTATTCTGTCCATGGAAATGGAAGCGGTTGCTGAGTACTCAGCCCAACGCAGTTTTCTATGACCAGTTCTTTTTTAGTGTCTTCATTACTTACTAATTTGAGGTTGTCTCTTTTTGTCTCAGTGACTACTGAGAAGGAATCTGGCAGCTATCACACACATGGCTAGCTGGGCCCAAGTTTATTATTAGAAACATTTGTTTTCCCAAATAGTATCGGGGAAGTTAAAATCGGCCATGGCACAATTTCCAGTAGTGTTTCTATAATAACATTTCAGTGACAGAACTTTTCTTGATTATATTTTAGCTGCAGACAAGAAAGGCCAGGTTTCAATGATGTGTCCAAATCAAAAACAACCACTCCTTAAAAAAACAGAGGCTGTGAGCAGGTAGCTTGGGCTGCTGAAAGTGTTTCCATGCAATGGGGAATTTTATGATTAATTAAATGATGGTGAGTTAACTGACAGATGGCTTTTAATAAATTGCAAAGATCAGTTGATGTTTTCCACTTGCATGGATGAAATGGCTAAACATTGAAATAGAATGAATATTGCACATGGTTTGGATATTGGCTATTGATCATATCCGCATGGGTCAGGTCTAGCTTCCATTTGGAACAGGAGCAGAGCAGTGAAAAAGAAAAGTCAGATCCATGAGCTATTGTTCTCCCAAGTTACAGAGACTAAGGCAGCATTTTCTGCCATAGGATTGCTCTCTTCAGCTTGGAGTGCCATGAAGGGAGGATTCTTTCTCCTGTGTCACCAGTCCAATTTTGTGTGGGTTTCTACTGATTCTTCCAAACTGTGGCAAGTGACCATTTGCTCACTAGCCGTGGGCATTACCCGGCAGGAGTTGTAAGTGGGTAAGTCAGTCATGGAAAGAAATGCATTTGAAATTTTCCCATGTTTTGCCTACATCCAAGACTTTTTGAGTGCAACTTGAAGTCCTAAAAGTAAAAAGAACATGCAAAAGTCTTAAAAGTAAGAAACATGAAATTAGCATGCTATTCACATATGACAAGGCTTCTAGCAGTTTGTCATAACATTTCTGACTTACAGAGACTCACTTAACTTCTCGCTCTCCTCCCTGGAATCTAATCATAGCTATTTGTATTGCTTTTGTAGCCCTGTTTTGTGTACTGACTTGCTACATCATATTTTCAAGTAAAGACCAGCCTGAAGAGTACCTGCCAGAAAAACTGTGCACCTGTTCCTAGATCTTTGGCAGCAAACCAGTAAAGAAATGCAGGCCAGTTAACACTGGCCGAAGAAGTGGGCCAAAAATTTGAAGGGGAAAGGCTAGATATCTGAGAGCTGCAGTAGCTGCCTGAGCACTTGTAATAATGACTTGGCTGTACAGATGAAGCCAGCAGGACACAGGACAAAACCTTGGGGGTCTGAAGGCCAGAAGCAGAGGCTGGCGGAGCCAGCAGGAAGAACAGGGAAACATTTTCATAAAATGCACAGAGAAAGAAACTGGGCATTAAGCTGAGCTTTAAATGGCAAAGGCATCTTACATGCAGACCTCTTCTTGGAAAGGAGACAAGGAGAGTGTGTCCTAGCATGATACTCTAGGACTAACAGAGCTATCATAAAAGGGCAAGGATTCATCTTCCAGAAGCATCTTATGTCAGTCATCTGAGCACAAAGGCCAAGTGGGTAGGGACCCAGAGCCACAGGATCAAGGACTTCTTGTTCTCTCTGAGCTCAGTGCCCCCCTGCATTTGGCACTGGGGCTGTGACCTAGCAGCAGACTGCATGTAAGAGTCTCCCACAGCCCGGCTGCCCCCCTCAACTGCTTAACTCTCCCATGCACCCCTCCACCTCTCTCCTTTTCCCAGATTTCCCTTGTGCCAGATGCCACAGCTGACATTCTCTGGGAACAGAAGTCCACTGCATGCCTGCAAGCTACAGGGAGGAGACTGCTGTGTCCCAGGCAGATGGGTAGGAGAACTGGATCTTGAGAGGTTTGTCTCCTGCCAGGGGAGGAAGCAGCAGCTCTTGCCTGCTTTGCTGCTTTTGGCGCCATGAAGCTTCAGTTTGGGTTATCCACAGACACACATAGAGGTGGAGTCAGTATACAGACAATTGGGAGGATTAAGCAACAAGCAGAGAACTTGAATTCCATATGACACTGTAATTAAATGGAAACAAGAGAACAATTAGTGCAGTGAAACCTGAGGTTTAATGTTGCTCTTGACCTGGTGAAAACCACAAGGTGCACAGGACATATTTTCTGTAATTTTCCAAACCATTTTCCCTTTTCCTTTCCACTGTTTTGTTTGCAATGCTCTTCAAGTGGGTGTGCTTTGACCTATTTGTTCCTCTGTATATGCCTAATGAAGTACAAGAATGCCTAGTGCCTATTAGATAATGTATTTCTTTATGGCTTTGTAGATGCTCATGCATAAACACATGCATTAAAGGCTTCACTTTGGTTGGCAAATAGCACTTCCTAATGTGCTCACCACCCCAGATTGCATTTTACTGGGGTAAAAATAAATGGAGGCTGTCTCAGCCTACATGGGTTACCTCCATGACATTTCCTGCCATCATGTTTTGTTTGCTGGCGTCCTGTCTCCCAGATTGAGTAGAGGAGCACTGCACAGCCCGGGGCAGGGGAAAGCCCTCTGCAACTCCCAGCAAAGGCAGGCCCTGGGGACTGAGAAAGCAGTCACAGCCATGACTTTGGTTCTTTGGTTGTCTCAGCAGTTCTTTGGTTGATCAGGTCTTGAAAAAGTGACCTCAAACCAGGTGGGAGTTGTACATTATGAGCTCATGACAAACACTGTGGGCTCTGATGAGATATGCTATAACCATTAACCAGATTTTTTAAAGCTCGTGGGACAGGCTTTAGCAAGTTGTCTCCTGGCAAAGTGTCTGTGGAAGAAAAATCATGCAACCACAGATTGATGACTCAAGCTATGTAAGGACTGGTGCTTACCTCGACTGGAGCTGTAAGTACAGTGAAGAGCACCTGGGGCAGGGCCGAGCACCTAGGCAAGGGAACTGAGAACCTGTACAGAACAGAGTAGTGCTGAGACAGGTTTTGGAGCTCAGTAGGGGAGATTTGGGCATGCGTGGGACTCAGGGCAGTTCTCATGGCCTGACATAAAGATTAGGATCAGACTGTGATGGTAGGCAGTAAAGCCAGAAGATGGGTGGAGAAGGGATCCCAGAATATTCTGAATTGGAAGGGACCCACAAGGATATTGTGACAATCTGTATTTCTATAAATGTGTGATCTCCCAAAGTAATTATCAAGGGTGACAGTTCTGTTGCATTTTAGTTCTAAGACCAGATGTGTATGATAGATATGGTGCATTGCCTACAGGCAGCTTGATTAGTCATCTTATTGGATTGACAGGGAAATCACTTTTGTGATGCTGCAACTTTCCATTCTCTTTATTCCTTCTTCTCTTTAATTTTTATTTTCCCATGTTCAACAGTTTTCCCTTCCATTTCCTGTAATTTTCCTCTTAATTTTTCTCTGATTTGCAAGCTGGGATAGAGGCAACAACATTTTCTTAGTTTAGTAATGGCTCAGGAAGTACGTGGTTTCTCCTGGAACTAAAATATGACTACATTTTATTCAGATTTATTTTTGTTATTGCTTTATATTTAAAGGTTTATGGGGTTTTATCTTTGGTTTGGGGAGAGATTTGTGTCTCAGGAGCGTTGATTTTCAACTGAAAGAGCAAATCTGTTGACTTTTTGGTCATATGCATTGCATTTGTTTTCAGGCGTATTCATTTGACTTCCTGGTAGTCACCCATTTCAAAACAATTTTGAAAAAATCTTATTGTTGTCAAATAATTTGTTTGCAATAGACTATATCCCAGTGATTCTTTGTATTTTCCTTGTACTTTGTGCCCAAAAATTCATGGGGTTGCAGATTAGTTACTAAATTCTTGCTTGTACAGATTATTTGGAAAACATCTAGGAACTAAACTTTTCCTGCACTATATTAATTATTCAAATTGCCATTTGAATCCTTGAATTTGGCTCAATATATTTAGATGACAACAAACACCAGCTTTCATTCTGTTGCTCTGTGGGACAGCTACAATTGCCACAAGAAACCGAAGTGAAATTACATTACTTGACAAATATAGCGCAGTTCATTCCAGATAAAGGTGTATTCAGCTACCTTAGAGAATTATTTGTATTTCTTACACACACTGCCTTTAATGGAAGGGAATAAAACTGTGAGTGAACTGTATCTGCTATGGACTTTGGGCTGCAATTGTGAACACCCAGCTCTTCCGAGAGTAAGATGCTTTGTGCAAGATTGAGTAAATTGCAGTCAGCTGTAAAATCAAATGACTTCTAAGCTGCCACATGGCACCACCACAGGAATGAACATTGCATGTATCTAGCTTGCTTCAGAGGTGCACCAGTAATTTGTACTGCTTCTGAGCCGTGGCCCAGTCCTGCCCACAGCATCTTTATGCTCTTCTTCCTGTGCCCTTCAGCCTGCCCAGAGATCCCTGCAGGACTGGTACTGATACCCCACCTTAGCCAGTGTGAAATAAGCTCATGCCCATGAACCCATGCACAAAAGTTGCAGCTGCAGCACACACATCCTGTCTGGAACAGAGGCAGGAATACCATGCATTTCCTCAAAGTTTCCTACACTCTTCTGTGGTGAATAGTCCCAACATCTTGTTCTGCAAAAATCTGGTACATCCTGAAAGTCCATCCTGTATCATAAACAAACACAAGGCCTTGCAAAATAAAGCAAGGCCAGAACAAAACAATACTAGATGACATAATTTAAGAATGTCCTGAAACATATGAGCAGGGGGAATGATATGAAGTCACAAAATCAACCTTCTAATATATCCTAATTCTGAGTCCTTTGTTGTACAATCTTAATGATTTTTTAAATTTGGTTGTGTGACTATGACGTCTAGGTGAACTGAAGGGCAGGGACTGAAGAGCAGATAGCTAATGGGAAAAGATATAGCACAGTTAAATAAAGTAACTTTAGAATGCATACAATTTAGCTATATACTTGGAAGAAGCTTGGTTTTGTAAAGGGCAGGATGTGAAGGGTGAAGACCTGAGGAGCCTCTTGGGAGAGGGGGAAAAGTACTAAGGTATTTCAGCTCAAGGGAAGAGAAATTACAGAGGTCTGAACTTTGGTTCCCTGCCCAGAATACATTGAAAATTATCTCGGCAAGCAAAAGACTGGAACAGTCCCTGAAGAATAGACAAAATTTCCCAGCTTTCAATCTGTTATTTTTATTATGTGTACACATAGGCTGTAGAAAACTGCTGAGAACAGAATCCACCTCTGGTCATTCCCAGTGACAGCCATCAAAAGCAGAAGCTGCATTTCCAGTTAAGGAAGCATCTTGTTCTGAGACAATGCTAAAAACATACTGTGAGCTCACTGAAGCATCATTTAGAAAATTTTCAGATTGGAAGCAGTCAGGATCATAAAGATAGAAACAGGAGAGGGCAATTAAATTATTAACAACTCTTCAGATTTTTTCCAGCATGTACACTCCTCTGGGCAAAACACAGCATTGATGCAGAACAGGATTCCAAACAAATTTATTTTTTTATCCTTTTTATCAGAGGCAGAATTGTTTAATAACTTCCTTTCGAAATAGTAAGGTCCAGCCCCAAACGCTTGGGCGCTGAAGTACGGAGAGATTTTCCAGGAGCCCAGTGACTCCCGCCTCCGTTGGGTGGGGCTTCATTTGCGCCTGGCAGCAGCTCCTCAGGGGGTAGTTCTTCCCCTGCCGGCTTCCCCTAGGGTTTCATGGCAGGAGGCAAAACTTGGGGAGGGAGAATCTTGCCCCTGCACGATCCCAACCCCCCTCGACATACACACGATGACGATTAGTTTCTTACCAGATGGTAATTCCGGGAGGCTGGGGGTGGTTCGCTGCCCCCCGCTTTGCGAGTCTCCCACCCCCTCTCGGACTGTCGGGGTGGGGGAGGGGCTCCTGTCGCCCGCCCGATGAGGGGGAGGAGAAGGAGGAAGAGTAGCGTCTGCGGCTCCGTAGAGAAGTCGGTCCTTACGACAGACACTACTAACGGGAAGACGTAGCGCTGCTTCATCTGTCTTCACGTATCTCCTTCCCCTGGTGGGCTTCGGTATAAATGGAAGAGGAATTTCAGCAGGCTCGAGCTAACCAACGTTTCTGTGTAAATACACAACGTGCTTCCTCCTACGTTTTCTCTTGCAGATGGGGCTCAGCTGAACAAGCCCTCCTCTTGAATCCCGTCGTAAGCACCACCATGCGGGAACCGGGCTAGACCTACTAGAGGCTGCAGCAAGAGCCTCGGCGGCCTTAAGCCGAAGCGATGAGTTCTGTCCTCCTCTCTGGGATGATTTAAAGATAAAATAAGCTGCTCTGTTAACAACCGGTAAGTGAGCACCCCTGGTTTATCTAGTATAGCTCTGTAAACCCTTGCACAGGCTGAGTGGATCTCGTGGACGGTACCTGAACCCATAGGATTGCGTGCCCTGGGAGTGCTTGTTCCCGAGTTTGCCGGTGTCTCTGGCGCTGGACACGTGACGGTTGTCGGGACACGCTCCACGGCGGACACGATGGATCTCGAGGGTCTTTTCCAGCCTTAACTGTCCCATGATCTTCTTGCGTCATTCCAGACGGGAAAGCTTCCAGCTTTAACGTCGTGTAGAGTTTGTATGCATGCTTCCAATTTTAAAATTTCCTTCAGGTGAATGCTGATGGCAGCAGCTGCCAAAAATATTGTTATTCAGTGTAAATTACCGCGTATTCAAAGGCAGAGCTAGCTCTTTCAATACATCAGCGTGTTCCTCGGTGAAAGCACTCAAGGAATTAAACTGAATTTCTAGAGGGATGGAGCCTGCCTCTACAAGCCTCCTTTGAAGAGAACACAATTTTAATCGGTTTTGAGAGCTGGTGAGATGAGACGTCCCAGACCTTTCCCAGAGATTCCTGGGAACTTAACGGGAAAAAAAATCTTAACACGGCGGTGTAGCCCGGAGCCGCTTCCCGGGGGGGTCAGCCCAGCAGAAACCGAAGTGCCGCCACCGCACGCTTTCCCGGCGGCTCTTGGATGCGCCTGATGCCGCAGGCGGGCGGCCGGCGCCGGGGAGCGGGGCACAGGCCGGGCTGAGGCGCTGCCCGGGTCCGCATGCGGAGCCGGGTGTCGCCACCTCGAGCAGCGGGGAGCGCGGGAGCGTCCGGCGGGCAGCTGTGCGCCTTCGTACACAGGTAGGCGGCTCCGGGTGGGGACCCCTGACGGAAGGAAGGGGCCGCCCGACTTTCCCCGGCTGGTGGGCTCGGGGCGGGGGAGCCGCCCGCCTTCCCCCAGCCTCCCGGAGTAGCTCCGCTGGCAGGCTGGGGCGGCGGGCGGAGCCGCCTCGGGGTCCCCCGCGGGCGGTGAGTCGCGGCGGGCGCGCCGGCGGGAGGCGAGTGCGGGAAGGGGGGGATGGATAGGGCGATAAGGGGCGGTGGGGCCCGGTGCTGCGAGGGGGGCAGAGCAGGGCTGGGGAACGGTGAGCTCATGCAGGCAGAATAGCCCCACGCAGGGGTAGCCTCCCGGCGGAGCTGACGGCGACCCGTAAGTAAAACTGGACGGGAGATTTGGTGGCTTCTCTTGAATTGCTTGGGTCGGGTAATCCCCGACCGTTTTGCCATAGCTGCCGGTCAGGTAGGTTCGGATAAAAGATTGCTTCTAGCGAGGGTACCGAAAGGGAGCTGCTCCGTGGAAATCCCGAAGGCCTCGGGGAAGGAACAATGGCTCTGTGGGTAGAGTCTGCCTTAAGCTATGCAAATCCATTATTTGCATTTGAGGAAAGAAACAAACCCTGGAAGTTTAACGTCCCCTGCCTTTTTTTATTTTTGTTTTTTTTTTTTTTTTTTTTAAAACTACTTGTATTATTATTTGACAGCGGCCGTGGTGTTTCAGTTTGAGTTAGAGCAAGTGGTGAGATCAGTCGTGCTGCCCTTTCTCAAAATTTCCTGGGAGATGAGCGGCTGGTCTGAGATTTGTGCCTGTTGTGTTGTTACCGACTTGAAACTTTCTATCTAGTTTTCTTTATTTTTTTTCTCTTTCTTCATCCGTGTTTTACTGAGCTATTCTCACATAGTGTGATTGCAGAACTATTAAGATTGAGCTTAGTGATGGGATAAGATTACTTACTTTAATCTGGTAATTTAGCTGAACTGTGCGGAAATGTTATAGATAAAAAAATATGAAAATGTTACAGAGAAAAAGTATATATAAAATATTTTTCTGGAGGGTGCCGTGGTACTACATGGTCATTCCTAAGCTGAAGGAACTAAATCCAGAGAGGTGTTGAAGGAATAGGAAATGTGCATTGAGTAGGGTTTCCTGCCCATCAACACGCAGTATGCTTGTCTGACTAGGTCTCAGAAGTGATATTTCAAAAGTCAAATAACTCTCCTTTCACATGTAGGGCTTCACCAACTGTAGCTCTGGTTTCTATTTCACTTAAATAAATTTGCTTACTTTTTTTCCCCAATCTGATGCAGTACCTGCTCCTTTACCTCATCTGTCTCTGCTGAACTGATACAGTTCATTAAGTTACATTTTAGGCTTATGGCTGTTATTAAGGCAACAGAATTAAAGGTGTCTTAGTCTCAGGTCTCCTTGAAGGTCATACTGGCTTTAGCAGACTTCTCATGCTTGTGGGATATATGAATCATCCCCCGAGGCTCATGAGTCGCCCAGTGTCCTTATCCCTCCCTGTTCAAAGGTAGGAGGAAAAATTTTTCTCTGGAAGCAGTTGCTAGTCGGGGATGTGCCCATGGGAGCAGTTGCAGAGTGTTCAGTTGAGACATTAGAACCTGAAAGCTGATAGGAAGATCACCAGTACCTGAGTCCTAAGTTATGAACAGGTTGGGAGATATTTGAGTTACAGGGGTTTTGACTAGAGCAAGGTGTTGGACAAGACATTATGTTGATATGTACTATGTGTGCTGTTAATGGTTTTAGCAGTTAGGCAGGGGAGTTGCCTGACTGAAGAGGGAAATACAGCAGGTGAAGTGGTGACAGATCTCCTTTGCAGTGGGAAGTGCGTGAGATGCTTCTCCCTCACCTTCTCCTCAAGACTGTGATAGCTTACAAGCAGAGCCAGCTTTAGAAGATTTTAGATGATTGCTTTCTTCCTTAGATGTTCATTTTTGGATAGAAGCTGTTGTGATAGCCTATTTGTACCATTAGCAGCACTTCTGTCTCAGGCTTGTTCTCTGTTGGTTTCTGAGCATGCTGTGATTGTTGTCTCTTGGTAAAAGTTTGGTTTGTCTCCCCAAAGCAGGTTTGGAAAATTTAACATAAACCAGCTTTGGCTGATTTGTGGTTTTCTTCTTGGTGTTGTTTCATATGCTTCTGTGTGTTGATTCAAATACACTGGCCTGGAAAAGGATGCAGTCAGATGGATCATTTGAACATAAAACGTGTGAGACCACCATGATTCTCAATGAGGTTGTCTACACCACTGACTTAAAAGGGCTTTTGAGGAAAGGCTCTTATTTTTTTTTTTTTTTTTTTTTTTTTTTTGGTTTTTGGTTTGTTTTTTTTTTTTTGTTTCTCCACAGTATAGCTTGCTAGCTGTAGACAGGATCTAGGTTTGTCTTTGTACATTAACATTTAAGGTTATTTTACTTAAGAGCATAAAAGGTTGGTTTTGCTTCATGTATGATGTGAGGTACTCTGCCTTGGTTCCCTAGCTAAATGCATTTTAGGAATTGGCTCAAGACTTCTTGAAATACCTTTTTTTACAGAGAACTTTCCCTACAGATGTTTGCACTGTTTCAACTAAATCAATTGAAGTGTGCCCTATGTTTTGAGGAGGAGTTTAGTTTTTCAAGCTTATGACATGTAATTTGTCTTTCATTTGAATAATTTATTCATCAATTTCTTTAGCTTTCTAGATAAGCTATAGTATAGAAATACTAATTAACTAATTTATGGGATAACTGAATTTACAGAATTTTTCCTTTTTCAGAGTTTTTATTTTCTACTGTCAGTTTTCTCAAAATACCAGAAGCTGTGTAGAGAGTAAATGACCCCCTAAACTTCCCCTTTAATCCAGTTTCTTCTGCTTTTGCAGTGTTACGTATGGTTGCTTGTATACTTATTCTCAGTCTTCAAGGGAAATGCAAATAAAGCTACTTGAACATATTATTTGTTGTGTGAATTTTCTGAAGCTTAAATTTTTCTTTTACCATCCTTCCAGAAGAGTCTACAACTTCATCTTTTCTTGATTTGATGTATATTGAGGTCTAGAGGAAAACAGGATGTGCATGCTGCTGTTTTCTTTATAAGTCTCTTTTCAGCAGCTCTCACTTTGCAGTTTAGTGTATTAATCCCTGATACCAATACCAGTATTGGTATTTGTGTAGAGAGGTTGAAAAGTGATGGGCAATATTAGCTAGCATGGGCTGTGAAGCAAAAGCAGGGAAGTGCGTGGGTTGCATGCAGTGTTACTACCTTTTGAAAAACGGGTTGAAAAAATTCAGGTGCAGAATGTGGTAAAACACCCTGCAGCAGTAGTTCTTGCTGTGTTCTGTACTTGTCATTCTGAAATACCATGTCCTTTTAAAGTTTATTTTGCTCAGCTGGATTGGCTCTTCAGTGTTCCAAGCTTGGTTGTTCTTTGGCCTTGAAGGCAAAAATGACGCCTTGGTATCCTGTGAGGAAGACCCTTTGAAGCACTGTCACAGAGTAAGAGAATTGTGAGTGTCCCTGCATAATAACTTAAACTTGTGTGGAACTGTTCAGTTACCTCTGCTCCCAGCCCTAACAGCAGTAGTAAAACTGGAGTATGGTGTGCCAGGTTTTTTTTTACATTCTAGTGTAAAAGGAGAGCCGGGCAGAGTAAGGTAAAAGAATGGAATACCTTCCACTTGCCCTGACTTTGAAGGGATGGCTGGAAAGCCTACAGAGCCAGTTGATCTCCCATTCTGTTAGGAAGGCTAGAATGGAATAATCTAGGAACTGGTTTTAAGAGCAGGCACGAGTGAAATTATGGTCTCTGTTAATCACTGAAACTCTTAATATCTCTTAATTTATAGTGTAAGTTTCCATTTCCTGAGCTGCAGTATTGCTTTCTTTTCGGCCACTAGCCAGTAGGAAACTTTATTTGTGAGGTGTGTTGCTAGCAGTCTTAGATTTGCACAGACTCTTCAACTCACTTTTAAAAGAATAGTTTTATCTCTTGTTGTGAGTGCAGGTTAGAAACACTAAAATAGGGATCTACTGCAGAGCTTAGAAAAGTTTTTTGTTGGACTGGATCTACAGACTGACATGTGCATTGCAGAGGTATCCAGACACTGCTTGTTTTCCCTGCTTTGTGGAAGCCTGAGGCCAGCAGTGAAATGAGAATGGTGTGAGGGGCATAAGCTTTACCGTGGGCCTTAGCAGATGTGGGCAGAGGAAATGTGATGGCCATTTAATAGTCAATATGGAATGTATGTGTGTGTTTATAAAATACAAATTGCATCACATGTGCGATGAGGGGGAAGTCCCTTTTTCAGAGTAATAAAGAAATTGAAGTTGTGTTTTTGCCATAATATTTTTTTCTTTTTTTTTTTTTTCCCTCACGTAGTTGTAAGTTAATGTAACTCCCTCCTGGGCAGGTAATTTTTGAAGGTGGCTTGTGCTGACAGTTTTTTGCCTGCAGGATGACATGTGGGGGGAATTGACCTGTTTCAGAGCAGTGGCATCCAAGCAACAGTGCAAGGGAAGATCCTGTGGGTTTTTCTCACTGCAGTGAAGACACAGGAATATGTTTGCTGGCAAGGAGCTGTTGGTGAATGAAACGTTGTTCATCATTTGCCAGTTAAGACACGTATTTCCTGGTTCTAAGTTACAGAACCAGCCAACCTGGTATCATCCACCAGTGCTGCATCTGAGCACCCTGGAAACATTTCTATCTCTGCAGTGCTTGGGGTAGTCTGAAGTTGATGTGTGGGACTGAGACAAGGAGAAGGTGGTGTAGATGTGAGATAGGCTGTAAGGTTTGTTTGAACACATTTGCACAAGATTAAATGAAGACATAATATTAAATCCACTTGGTGAAGCATGGGAACAAGTTAGGATTTGTCCAGATTGCTGAATGTACACAAGGCTTGCTGGCATGTGGTAGCTAGTCTTGATTGTGCCCCTTGTGTAGACAAGTTACTGCCTTCTCCTTTTGTATTCACTACCTCCCAGTTTTACAGCCACCCATGGTGGTGTTAATTTTCCATTCTCAGAAAGTTGAGATGTGGAGGTATGGGTGCACAATGGGAATGAAACACAAAACGGCCATGAAATACTGCTTTTAAGTAATCATCTCCTGCTGTCATTGCTGGAGACAGAACTGGGCTGGATGGACACTCTGACATAGCAGAGTGTTTTTTGTGCTTTCATTGCTCGCTTTGTGCTGTGGAGCACAGGCCAGGTATCTGAAAACCGGGTTTTCAGTAGCCAGGTGATTAAAATGCTGGTTAGTGTACATACCATTAGTACAATTTCTCAAGAGTGACTGCCTTTTCTTGCAGTACATGTTAAGGAAATACTGTTAATTCATTTTCATTGAAACGAATTGAGTGGAATAGTTATTTTCATTCTTGTGCGCTAACAGCACACTATAATTTGTTTTTAACTTGGGACATTGGTTCTTAGATGGCTTATTTTCCAGCTAAGGTAGATTTTATATGTAAGATTTCTAGCCTAAATAGAAACTGTTGTTCTGAGCTTTGCAGAAAGAAATGTGAAGTGAAATAGAATATCTCATTCTTCAGTTTTCACAGAGAACATTACTTATAATAAATAGTGGTTAGTGTTGAAGTGACTTTTTTGAAACTGGGTGATGGAAATTTGCTAACACTACCTGTTAAGTGGTTGAAAAGGGTATCTAAGCTGTTGAACTTCATACAGCTCTTTTGGGAAATTTGGACACTTACATGTTTGTGCAAGCCATTTCAAAATTAGAGCACTTTTTTCTTCCTCAGTGGCTAGATGCTCTTGTGATACCTGTACCACACAGCTGTGTGACAAGATAAAATGAAACCATATTTTTGATGTCTTTATGTTGTATGTACTTTCTGATATTTAATGAGAAATGAATTTATAGAGTTTTTTTGTTCTACTCAGCCTAGTGTTTATTTTTGCAAAACTTGAGGAGGTCTCAAATACGCTAAGTTCCTGATCTCTCACATTTGACTGAAATCAGCCAAAGGAGTTCAAAAGTTCTTCAGGGAAGGAAAGAGAAAGAGAAGGGCATGCATGCACACAAACAGGGTATGGTTGCATAAGTCTCGTTTCATGCTGAGAACACATGCAGTAGAACAGAACAAAAAGCCTTTTACTGTATGGCATTTTGTGCTCTAATGGAGTTCTGCGTTGTCTGTGGCATGGATAGCAATCTGATAGGACATGGTGGTGCTGGAGGCTGAGCCGCATTTGGTGCGGTCAGGGTAGCAAGAAAAGATGTCAGTAGGCAGCACAGCAGGTGCAGTGTATATTGTTCTAGAGGACTTCAAGTTTGATGCTGAAGGAAATATTAGACTTTGTGTTTTATCACTGGTACAGCATGGGCCAGTTTGGTTATGGGAGAGCAGATCTGTGCCACAAATTGCCCTGCTGTGATCTCACAGGGGCATGAGCCCTCTCTTATCAGACTCTTACTCTCTTGTCATCAGAGGAGACACTCTCATGCAGCCCTGAGCATATCCAGTGCTCAGAAAAGATCAGGTAGAGAAGGATAGTTAATCTGTTTAAAGATACTCTGGTGCTGAAGAAACTCCTCTTCATTTTACTGTAGCATTTAAGGTCTGGTGAAACAGAATTGAGCAGAAAAATCAAATTCTCTGTTTCACCTACAACAAACCAGACCTGGATTGTAAAGGAGCAAAACAAACGTGCAGAGGGAGCTGTGATATGCAGAAGGTACTGTGCGAAGCCACTGCTGTAGCAGAGACCATGCTGTGTGTCTTCAGCCTGCTCTCACTTTCCTGCCTGACTGCCCTTGTACCTCCTTGCTCTCATCTGGGCTTCTAGGAATTTTAGCAGCCCCCAGCAGGAGGGCTGTGAGACTGGCAGGGAGGGTGCATAGGTGGGGTGACAGGCACCTTTAACTCCCCTAAGTTTTAGGCATGACTGTCCTTTTCAATTAATAAAAAAAAAGTGAAAAAGGAAGCAGTATGTCAGTGTTGGGGAGGAAAGGGGTTGTGTTTAACCTTCACTGAGGATTGAGGTCTGAAAGTCTTGTAAATGGGTGTCTCTGTGTAGCTCTGAGAAAAGCATATAAGCTTTCCTAGCATGCTCTAGTGACTAATGTAGGCAGCTTTCCTCTCAGGCAGATGGCAGTTGAAGATTACTATCAGATATAATTAGCTTTCCTTGCATAGGTAAGAAAACTGAAGTGCATAATTCGGGGCTATGAACTGCACTGTAAGATGGATACCCACTAAAAGTTTGCGCTGCAGTACAGATTGCTGTACATCACTTTATTGCTCTGAATACACAGAAGTACCTAAATGAACCTGTGAAAACTTTTCTGCAAGGAGCTGAATTCTGTTACAGCAACTGACAGTTGTCCTGTGAAAAATTCCAGTTCTGGGTTTACACTGTGTACCCTGCTCATTTGTTCTTTGTTATGAATTTGATTTCAGCTTTGTTTAACGAAACACGATGAATGATACTCTAAATGCTAAACTTAGGTACACCTTCATCTGTGTTCCACTTGGGAAGCTCACTGCCTTACAAACAATTTTTTTTTTTTTTTTTAATGCATGTAGACTCACTGGTAACCTTTTCCATTCAGAGAAGATGCCAGGACTTTACACAGTGTTAAATGTTGTACAGGCCTACATTTTTCTACAATGCTGTGTATCTTGTAGCTCTCAGTTGTCAGGATATGCGCTGTTTGAATATTCTATGTGGTAGTTTTTCTGTCACATTAAAAAACAAAACAAAGTACTAAAAGCATTTAGGGGATCAGATACAGGCTCTGATGCAAACTCTGATGTATGGCTTTTTTTGTGAGTTCTAAAATATTTTATGTCCACAGAGCATTCTCTTGATTACAAAGTAGCTCATTAGAGGTTTTCTTATGGGTGGTTTTGTTCTTATTGTAAATACTGTATTTGAGCTTCAGTACTAAGAAAACAAAGCTGTGTATAAAGAAGGCTTGTGAAAAGTCTTAATGTTTACAATATTCAAGTTTTTCCAATGTGACACTGTCAGTTTTGGGTTAGTTTTCTGATGGTAGTTAGCACTGAAGTTTTGTGTTCTGATTTTCATCCAAAGGCAAAGTCAGTTCATTCATTGAGAGCACTGGGAATTGTGAGGGTTTAACATTATCAGAGAAGCTGCTCAAACTGCTGGTGTACTGCAGATTTCTCCTGAGCTGGCAGGATCCCTGCTTGTGAGAAGCTTCCAGGATTTTGTAGTAGTGTGGGGTAAGTTCTACCACTTGTCTCCATTTTCCTCCCTTCTTGAATTATTTTAGCTTTACACTTTTCACTTACTTGTTTTGCTGCATTCCTGAGAATCCCAGAGCTCTCTTCTGCACAGATGCCTTGCAGCAGATTGACTTGCATCAGAATTTGCTACTGGGGCAAATTGCATCACAAACAGCTGGGGATTTAGGGGATTTTTTGGTCGTTAGTTTGGGGCTTTTTTTGGGTCATTGGTTTGGGGCATTTTTTGGGGTGGTGGTGGTATTGGGGATTTTAAAATTTTTTTTTGGTAGTTGAGGCAAGACCGGGAGCAACACAACAAAAATGAAGAAATGTATTGTGTTTGGGGCTCTGACTACAGACATGTTTGGCATGTTATTTAAATGAAAATTTAACTGTTCAGTTTTGTATGCTGGCCAGGTGCATGTTCTCACCTATGTTTTTGGCTTATTAATCCATACAAATCTACTTAATGTAACCTGTTCCTTTTTAAAGTGTGGGGACATATGGACAATAAAAATTACAGTAAAAAGCTGTGCCATCTAATGATGGCAGTCCTAGTGCATTTGTAATTTATTATGGTTGGGGTTTGCCAATGTTACTGTGAAAACTAGTCATACAAAAAATACCTGGTTCTATTTAGGGACAGATTCTGATGCCAGTATGGATCAGAATTGATACTGTTACAGTGAAGTAAGAAAATAGTCTGATCTACTTGGGATTTATTGGCAGTGTAGATGGGGGGGCATTTAATTCTTCAGGTGCTGGCAGTGAAGCTAGTAAATTAGCCCTCTATTATCCATTGAGGAAAAAAAGGCAACAAAAACCCCACCATGGTTTTTCCATGCCTTTGAAAACCCTAATTTTGCTTGTGAGTGGGCTTTGGTGTTGTGGTTCTTTGTGTGTTTCGTTTCCTTGGATTTTTTTTGAGGGGGATTTATTTTAACCTGGTGTTGAGATTTATTCTTTGCTTCCCCCTAACTAACTGGTAGATTAAGTTTTATAATTCCAGCCATTTTAGTGAGAGCTGAGGTTAAATCTCTAGCTCCAAATCAGCCAGGATGTTTTAGATATGCTAGGCATTGTTAGAAGACAAAGTGTGGCTTGTTTTAAGGTGAACTTAATGCTGTAGTGAATGTGCACATAAAATAAATACAGATCAAATTTTCTGGTTGGGCCTTTCTTTGCTTAGATTGATCACAGTTTCTGGAGGAAAAAATGATGTGCTGGATAGGGTTTGTAACTGAACTGTTTTGAAACCTGACTAATTTACCTTTTCCCAGCCATTTATCTTACTTTTTTCCATTTTTTTCTCTCTGGGAAACCTAAGAAGGATTGCTGGTTTGACCTCAATCCTTTAACTCTGCAAGCACTTGTGGACAAAGCAGTGGTGTGAATGAGTAACTGATTTAGTACTGGGTTATATATCTTTCTATTAATAATTTTCTATTTTTTTCAATTTTCATTTTTTTTTTTTTTTTATTATGTAGTATTTCTGTGGTCTTGGCCTTTTTGAAAGGAGGTGAAGAAGGAAAACAACTCAGTCATGATGCTCTGTTCCGTGGAGGAAGAACAACTCAAGTTGACTGAAACCTTTGAGTTGTATAAGTCAAAGTATGAGAAAAGAATGACCTGAACTCTGACCCCCAGAACATGTTTCATGGTTGTTTATATTTCAGTCCCTCTGGCAAAAGAGCTGAAAGAAAAGGGGAAAGAGACTGGGAAGGAGCAGTGTTGTCACTACAGCTTGCAGAAGACCTGCCTGGATTTATAGTAATCTGTTTCTTTGTTCTTTATTATACAGGCACCTAGGATGTGTAAAATATAATTAGCAACCTAGCTTAGGTTGGCTAAAGCTTTAAAGGTTAATCTGGGAGAACGAAGAGGGCTAGGAAAAAAATCTGTCAGCTAAGGTTGTATTACTGACTTTGTATGTGTGGGTTTCATAATTTTTCTTTAAGATATAGTTAGAGCTGGATTTTTTTTTATGTTTGGTTAAAGCATTGGGAGTTAAGGAAGCAGAGTTATTTGTGCTCAGCTCATACTTGCATTTGACTTTGTGTGCACAGGTTTGCTTCTGACCAAACCCCAAATAATTGTTTGTGTACTGTATGGCATCTCTGTGGCTGCTGGCTGTGACAGAAATTGCTCTGTATTCTGAGTCCACAGGAGGAAGAAGGAAGGAAAGGAAGTGAAGTGTGCTGACGGGAGGGCTGTAGAGGGTCAGGACAAGGAAAGCATATGGAAACGTCTCTTCCCAATTTACCTGTGCCTTTGCATGGATTGTCTGCTTCTTGTCCTCCCTCATCTCAAGGCACAAAGACAGGCAAGAAGATGAGGCTGTGGACTTGATCTCACTCTTGATTGTAATTATAGGCAAGGTTTCTGGAAATCTGTGATACTGACAAAGTACCACTTAGATGAGAATCCAGTAGTTAGTATTCTCTTTCTCCTCAAAACCACAAGCTGGATTTGGATCTATCCAGGGCTGACTTTTAAGCTTGAGTTAGCAGTATTTAACTGTATGTCCATTATTGGACTAAATCCTAAGCCGTCTTGGAATATTAAAGAATATTTTCTATCTTGAAGGGGAAAATAATTAAAAATACAATTTACCAGATGAAAAATACCAGTTCAGTTATCTTTTTTTTGTGCTTGCAGTTTCAGTTGTGTGTGTGCACCATGCTATGGAGCATGCTGTCACCTTGAGCTGGTGCCAGGGATCCACACTGCGCTGTGATAATCAGCCAAAATACTAGCTCGGATCTCAAGGGTGGCATAGCAACCCTGTGATAGCCCCAAGCTGGAGGTGACATATTCTGCCTTTCAGCAGGGCTAAAGAACTCAGCCTGGATACTGTTCCTATTCAAGGGCCATTTCTGTGGAAGCCAATGCCTGTGCTCCCTTGTAGTTTGCTTACCAGGATTTTCTGGCAGGATGCACTGGCTGATGCTTTGTGCTTCTGTTTCTCATCTGTGGAGCTGGTATTTCATGTCAGTTAGAAGTGATGTGAAATTTTGCATCAGTAGGCTCAAAAGTGGTATCTCTGTGAAACAGTGCACATAACTGATTGTGGTCCCTCTGAGAACAGGATCACAGTGTTTTCTTTTGCGGCCAAATCGGGACGTCTTTTAGTGAGCTTTAAAAAGCTTGTAACTTGACCTAGGCTTGTACACATGCCTTTTTGCTCTCTAAGAAGCAGTCTGATGAGTGCATGCAGCCTCTGATTTCTTTCTGATTCTGCCTCCACTGTGGGATATGTGTAAGAGCTCCTGTGTCCTCAGGCAGAATGAGGGAGGAAGAGGGGAAAGAGCAGTTAACCACTGAACAGATGACACCTTATCTCATGCAGTAAGAACAAGGGAGTCTGAGCATGGTGATGAGACTGTAAGTCAGGACATGCAGGCCTTTTGCAGCTTTTGCCAAACCCTCTATTGATGACGTTGTCTTTGAAGGCTACAAACTTGTGTTTTTCTGATCTTGTGTGATCTGCTGAGCTGAGAATCTGTGGAGCTGGAGATAAGGATTGGAGAGCTATAGGTGCTGTCATCTGTTCTGCCCAAAACACAGAGATGAACTGTGCTTGTTCCTGCAGCCTTTGGGAAGGCAGCTAACTTTACTCTTCCACCAGATGTGCTGTCTAGGTAAATTAGTATTAGAGGGGGTGAAAGTACAATAGATTTAACTGGACTTGAAATCTTTATCAGTATCCTTTAGCCAAAGGATATGCTTCTGTGGTAAGAGTTTCTGAAATTATAAATATGTCCGCACAGCCACACCAGAGGGAAAGTGATGCATAGATCTTGTAGACTCTAGACAAAAGCAAACTGGAATAACAGTCATCGCTGAAAAATACTAAATTACTTTTTCATTTTGCTTGGCCCAGCTGGCAGTTATGCTCTGAAGAACACAATACCAGTGTCTGTTATTGAAAGACAAAAACAGAATAAAAGAATCCTGAATTGTCCACAAAGTAATAAATGTATTGCTGTCTCTTGGGGTACAGAATGTTTCACCATCAGCAGGATGATGAAGGGGAGGAAGATAAGCACGTAGGCCCTAAAATCAATCTATTGCAGCCTGTCCTGAAATGCTGCACAAGGTCAAAGATGTACACAGCTCTAGTTTGTGTCTCCACAGTAAATTAATGTCAACAGAGGCTGCGTTTCTGGCTGTGGGAACTGATAAAGAACGCTAAAGATTCGCTAAATCTTTTAAACATCTCTATTGCTGTGATGTGTTATCTCTTGGACATTGCTTGCTGTTGGGTACTTGGAGAAAAGGTTGTCTTGCTATTTGGTGTCAGGCTTGATGCAGTATTTAGGCAGAGAGGAAATGATAGGGGAAACATTGGAAACTTGCCTTAACAGAGAGAAGTTGTATTTGGAGAAAGACTGTCTTTTTTTTGTTGGTGTTTTTTTTCCTCAGATACCTGCATACTGTGGAAGTAAAATGGGTAGCTTGGTGTTTTCTTGGAGGGGAAGAAGGCGTCAGTTGTCATAGACAGCAAATTGTTCCTCTGTTGCTTATCCCCATGTTGTTGGAAGAGATTAGGACAGAAAGTGTTTCATCTTCCAGAGCAGGGAGTAACTTTGGCTGCAGTTACTTGTGTGTGTTGTGTGATGTGGTGTGATGCTAGCATCCCTTAGTGACATTTTGACACAGTAAAACCTTAGGGTTTTTTAGTGTCATGGTTTGTACAGGTTTTCAGGAACAGGAATAAATGCTTTGGTTTGGTGTGGGGCACAACAGATTAACAAGAACCTTTTCCAATTCTGATGCTGCTAAATGTACAACTTCAAAAGTACAACTTCAAAACCAAGTCTGCGTTGTTGGAGAGTTAGAAAACTAGTTTTAATTCTGAGCCACTTTACTAGGATAACCCAATACCTCTTGCTTAAACAATGTTTCTAAGGACTTTTTGTTTCTTAAACTAAAATGAAAAAGAACATTAGAAATTATGGGAATTTCAGGTGCATGGGAATGAGGGAAAGCACTAGACCAACTCAGCCATTTCAGTACCTTTTAGACCGTGTGGCAGTGCTGTTGTGTAGTCTCTGCAGCATTCCCTTCCTGAAGAGGGAGAAAATTAATGAACAATGCAATTAGGCACTTACTTAGAGGAGGAGCTGAAAGAGTGAATAGTGTGAATAGATGAATAGTGTTTAGATTTGGCAGAATACATCTGTGCCATAATGTGCTCAGGTTTTACAGCTTGAGAAAGATGATGATGTGAGAGCTCCTTCCTCGATTATCTTTTTGCTGCATGGTTGTTTCACCAGGCATGTGCTACATCCTGACCAAAAGGAAGCAGTGCTGCAGGTCACAAGCTCAAACCCACAAAATACTGACTACATCTTAAAAATTCTGATGTTTCTTTTTAAACCTTTATTAGGTCTTTATGTGCTTTTAGTGCTATCTATCCCTTTAAATTTCAAGATCTGCTCAAAGCATATTTTCAGGCATATTTTCGGCATATTTTCCTCCCCCACAGCTACAAGGGCTAGGAATCTGAGGTCCCAGTGAGCTGAAATTTTCAAGCTGTCACTTAATGGCACCAGCAAAGAACTTACATTGTCTTGTGACAGTTTATGGAGCTAAGATTGTTTTAAGGTCCCTAGTATTTAATTTAGTAGTAGCCACTTTACAGTTAAATACTTATTGTCTCAGCTTCAGTAATAGTCAGAAGTACTTTACAAAGTAAATAGGACAGATGGAAAAGCTTCCTGCATTGTGCTATTAACACTAGCAGTTTTTTAAGGAAGAAAGGGAGGCTTGTGAGAGTTATGAAAGAAGGGTGATGGTAGTGTGGTAGCATTTGACTGCCTGGTCCAACAGCTGTAGATTTCCTGCAGGGTTCATCCTGTGGCATCACTGCATTGACTGCAAGTGTAAGTTGGAAGATGAAGAGAGGGTGTGAGATAGTGCCTCATAGCAGATACCACACTGTACTAGATTAAAAACTAATTGTAAGTAATGATTTGCCTCTGATAAGGATTGGGGTTCCCTGCTTCCATCCGGGGAAGAAAATATTAGCCTCAGGTCTTATATAGTTTATAGATCATATACCCAAATGGGTTTTTCTGGTGGGTTGATGGGAGCTTGGGGGAATCTGTCTGTCAATAGGAGATGCAGGCTGATCTCTGAGAGTGTCTTAATACCATAACATAGTCAGTCTTGTCTAATTCTGTAATTGTAACTCTGTCCTCTGGGGGAGGTGGGAAGTTGACCCACAGAAGTTAGCTTCGATTACTATTAAAAAAATGCTCATGCATTTTTTGCAGCACTTCCATATCCCATTGGTTGCTTTTAGAAAATTGACCAGCTGACACCATGATCATCAGGCATGATCATACTGGGTTCCTTGTTCCTTTCATTGTGGGTTTTAAGAAAGAGGAGGAAATTGAATAGTTGAGTTCCAGCATTGTCTTCTTTATTTTGCGTAACTCTGATTGACATTGACCTAAGGGAAGGAGCCATGGCCTCTGTCACTTGGATTGATGGGCTTAAATCAATCTGCTGGCTCTTGTATTGAAGTGAATAAAGTGGAATGGAGCTGCTGTTTTCCATCTGAGCTGTGTCTTCTTAATTCCCTATTTTCTTGCATGGGAATTTTCTAGTGCAATATTTGTATTGTTTCCCTTTGATTAACTTTCTACAACACTCAGCTGTTTCAAAATAGGAAGAAAGAGCTGGAAGGTGCTGTCGTCATTAAAAATACTCCCAGAATAATTTCTTCTGTAAACAAGGCAATGGTTCTGTTTACTAAACCAGATTAAGAAAAACAGTCTTCTTAGTGAAGACTTTCTTGGCTACAGAACTTTCAAACGTGGAATGAAGCCAGGCACTGGGGGATGGGATGGTGAGAACACACAAAATTAAGGACCATTTGATGTGTCTAAGGGCTGTGTTAGGTGCACTCTTAATGATTGGTTGTTTGGAGCTGGGGTGGACTCATTATCACATCTGTGCCAGGCTGAGCGTAAAACACGGGAAGTTGTTAAGATCCTTATGATCTGTTTGAAGAATGATGCTGACTTCTGGTCTTGCGTTCTAATGATTTATTTTTATCCAGGCTGTATGAATGTTTGACTTGCAAAGTGTTTACAAAGGCAATTTCTTTTCTCCTCTGTGAAAAATACTGTTACAAATAATATTTTTGGTTTTCAGTAGATCCTTTATGGGCTGCTTTTCCTTGTCTTTTCTCTCTTTTGTACCTTGGTCTGACTCTTCAGCAAGGTTCTTTCTTACACCGAAGTCAGCAAAATCAGCAATTTAATCAGTTGCTAGTTTAGCAACTTTATCTAAACAGCTGGTTTGTCATGTTCTGTTTAGCTGAAGTTTGCATTGTTTGAATTAGGGAGTAAGGCTAAACACTTGAGTGGGATGTTTTGGCAAACCTTTTTAAAGCAGGAGGGGATAAAATACTAATAGTGAAAGGAAAAAAGCTTCTTGAGAGTGCAGTGTCTTTTTCAAGTAAATAATAGCATCACTTAGGTTGGAAAAGATCAGGGAGTGCAACCATTAGCCCTGCACTGCCAGATCCACCACTCAAAGATATCCTCAATGTCACCCCTAGAGATCTTTTTAATATGTTCAGAAATGGTGACTCAATCAGTTCCCTAGGCAGACTGTTCAGTGCTTGACAATCCCTTCAGATTTTTTTTTTCCCTGATACCTAATTTAAATGTCCGCTGCTGCAACTTTAGGCTGTTTCTGCTTGTCCTGCCACTTGCTGCCTGGGAGAAGAGACTGACCCCCACCTTACTACAAATCCATTCCAGGTGGTGTAGAGAGTGACAGGATCCCCACTGAGCTGCTGCTTCTCCAGACACTTCACCAGCTTTGTCCTTCTCTGGACTTGCTCTGGCATCTCAGTGTCTGTCTTGCAGTCAAGGGGCCAAAACTGAACAGAGAGATCAAGGTATGGCCTCACCAGTCCTGAGAACAGAGGAGGGAGTGATCTCTTCCCTCATCTGACTGGCCACACTTGCTGATCCAGGCCAGGATGTCATTCGCCTTCTTGGGCATGTGGGCACACACTGGCTCATGTTCAGCCAATGCTGACCAGCACTCCCAGGTTCTTTTCTGCCACACAGCTTTCCAGCCATTCTTCCTCCAGCCTGTAGTGCTTATTGAGTTGTTGTGACCCAGACAGAGGGGTTCAACTTGGCCTTGATGAACCTCCTCCAGTTGACTTTGGCACATTGATCCAGCCTGTCCAGATTGTTCTGCAGAGCCTTCCAGCAGTCCAGCAGATGAACACTCCCACTCAGCTTGGTGTTACCTGCAAAGTAAGATTCGACCAATCCCCTTGTCCAGACCATGTATTTTCTTTAAAAACATTAATCCGGATTGAGCCCCAGGAACCCCACTACTGACTGGCTGCCAGTTGGATGTAACTCCGTTCTCCACCTGTGTTTGGGCTCAGCCAGCCAGCTTTTTCTCCAGTGGAGGGCACACTGTCGAAACCACGTGCAGACAGTTTGTCCCGGAGAATGCTGTAGGAAATGCTATCTAAGGCCTTATGAGGGATTTGGTACTCAGCATACACAGCCTTTCCTTCATCCTCTGTGCAGGGCACCCTGTCATACAAGGAGATCGGGTTGGTCAAGCCAGACCTGCCTTTCATAAACCCATGCTGCTAGGCCTGATCCCTCACTTGTACCATATGTGTCTTGTCATGGCACTCAAGAATATGAGCCAGTTGCCGTTAATGACACACGACTAAACCCAGTAGGTGAGTTTTCCTCTATTTTTGGAATTTTAGGGGAAAACCTCTTACTGAATTACTGCAAAAACTTAGAGATGTCTCTAGAAGTTGAGTGTGACTATCTGGACAAATTTGTGGCAATCCTTCAAGTAAAGTCAAGGGAATTGGTGCTGAGAAGTGGCAGTGCTACTTCCCAAAGAGAAGCACCTTTCCCTTGAAAGGTTGGAATTGCAACAGCTGCAGCCTGTGAAGTATTTTCCTCCAGAATAGAGCAGGATAGCGTGTAGGATATACTTAAGGTTGATAAATTCTAACTGGTTCATTGCATGGCTTTGTTACTGGTAGGTACTGTTATAAAACCACTTCTCTAACTCTACAATTAAATTCCAGTGCAAGGTATGAGTGGCGAAGAATAAGGAAGTAGTGCCTTGTTGTACTCAAGTAAAGTAATCATGACACTGTTAGGGGAGAAGTGGAATAGTAGGAGGTTGTACCTGTCAAGTAAATTTCCATGATAACTTGTGGCTGGAATGACTATTTTGGACTTTCACAAGATTAAGCAACAACAGTTCATTCATAGCTACTGATAAGGCTGCTCAGTGTTTAGGATGTGAGCAACACAGGACTTGATTTTTCTTGAGTCTGTCTTGCCAGATCTGTGTTTCTGATATTTCTCTGTTTTTCTTTTGCTAGACTGTCCAATGAAGCAAAAACTCTATTTGAAAAATGGACCTTTTCTTTGAATATTTCTTCATAATTTCACAAGTTCAACAGATGGGATCCTAACTTTTCTTCCTCACTTTGTAATGTGTGAAAATAACATTCTTCTGTTGCTTGAGCAATGAAGTTTGGCTTGTGTCAGTAGCTGAAGACTGTGCAGGCATAAGCAGATAGTTTCAGTGCAGCTTTAAATGTCAAACTGGACTTGAGGGTCATTCAGTGATCCTAAAGAAAGGCAGTAGAAATTTGTGGCAACTCATACCCTGTTCTGTTTCATCAGCATCAGCCTATCTGCCTCCTGCACTGTGCCAATGCTTGTTCAACTGTGTAATTATGGAAACTGATAGCATGTGGCACAAGAAACAGCAAGAGAAGCACAGGCACCTATAAAGGCCAGCTGATTTCTTTGGGCTGCCAGTGGACAGAAGAGTTCTACTATCACATGGCCTCAGAGAGAACCTAGAGTGAACCCATGCTTCTTTGCAGAGAGCACACATATGGTAGGTGCAAAGCAGCATTCAGCTCCTGACATTGGGTCTTTGTGTGAGAAACTGAAGTGGAGGGATCACCTGTCAGACTTCTGGTGGTAGAGGATGACTATAATAACAATAACTTCTCTGTGTAGTTTTCCAGATGCTTTAGAGAAAGTTCTTGCATTAGTTCATCTTGTGTTCAGTTTTCTTGTTTTATTTTTTTTTTTACATTTCAGGTTTATTAGTCATGAAACGAATTCTTCTGTTTTTTATCCTGGCTGCTGCTGTTATGTATGGTATCCTGCATGGAAATCTGTGGAGAAATAACTTCTACTGGTATGGTGATGCTTTGTTGATTTAGAGTGCAGACGCCTCATGGCTGTATGAGAGATGTGAGTTCTTGTGTTGCTCCATAAGTGTTGCTAGTAATCATCATAAGTGATTGCTACTCTGTGTGTGTGTGTTTTGTGGTTGAGATCTTCTGGTACTCTGAGGAAATCGCTATGATTGTTTTGTCCTATCACCTGTTCTCCTGTGTCACTTTCAAACCTAGTAATTGATTTTGAGCCTGGTTGTATGGAGACGTCAGGACCTCAGTGGTAGGGAGCCTCTCTGAGGTTCATGCAAATAGGTGCTCAGGTGAGGAGTTACATGAAGTGCAGAAATAAGGTGTCCACGTCCCCCTCCACCCCATGCGGGTTTATTGCTAGTTTGTTCCATTAAATGTCTGATAAGTGATGTGGGAGACGCCTTTTCCACATATGGGAATAACTGCAGGTGCAGGGGGCACCCTTTGAAAAGCTGAGATTTGTTAAGGCCCAACAGCAGCCCTTGAGGGCAGTGAGGCTTCGCTGTCTCCAGGCTCACAGGACAGGTGGCTTGGGACCTGAAATTTGGGGGATTTACTAGAAGAAATTGAGTTTCCATTGGTCTTTGCACAGCTGTGACCAGGACTGACCAGACTGTTATGAAGATAAGTTATAATTCTTAAAAGTAGTGGCTAATGTGCTCCCTTTATCTTGCTTATGGTGTGCAATTGATACAAATAGTTTTCTGTTGTGGTTTCTATTGACAACAAACCACAGTGTTTTGACATTTCCCTTTTTGCAGGATTAGCTTTTATGGACAGACTTCCTCTGTGAGGGCTTCTCCTTCCTATGTGACTAGTGGAGTTACAATCAGTTACAATCAGTAAGTTCAGCAGTTGAGTATTTTTGTGGTGGGGTTGTTGTTTTCTTTTGGTTTTGGATAGGTGGGAGGGATTGAGGCTAAAATCTATAGCCTTTTTCGATAGGCTCCCTGCTCAGTTGTACAGTTGCGTCCAGTGGCTACTGCTGTTATAAACACAGTGGTAAAGTGTTTGTCAAAAATGAATTTGTCCATGTTATGTTTCCAGTGTTTGTTTAATATTTATGGCCACTTTCAATAACTGTCTCTAACAAGCAGTGAATTGTTGTAAGGACATTGGCTTACAATTTTCAAATCTGTGCAATTCTGAATTATACCTGAACAAAGTTAGCAGAACTTGGAGAGCAACTTCAGTGCTTAAAACTTATTAAACCAGAAGTGTGTTTCAGTTGTTGTATTCAAGTGTGTGTATAGGCAGCTCTTGTGCTTGTGA
Organism: Melospiza georgiana; assembly: GCF_028018845.1. NCBI lineage: Eukaryota > Metazoa > Chordata > Aves > Passeriformes > Passerellidae > Melospiza > Melospiza georgiana. The sequence goes on from NC_080431.1 coordinate 86,961,793, forward strand.
CTTCTTGGAGTTAGATTTGTGGAACTAATGACCACCTATGCTAAAACTTGAAAGCAGACCTCTCTTTTCTCTGAAGCTGTGCTGCAAAATGCCATCTGTGGGGCTGATGCTGGAAAGCACCAAGGTGGCCAGCTGATAGATTTCACAGGGTGCTTTCTCAGTGTCAGTATTCACATAAGAACTTGAGGTTACCAAAATCAGTTAATGGTCTCTTTGGCTTGTGGCTCTGATGTGGTGATTTCATCCTTCTGTCCTTAATGCAATCCAGTGGCACATGCTGCTCACACTGAACTTTACCTTCCCTTCTGGACTTCATATTTGTGATTAATTGGGCTAAATCTCCAAGTGAGGAATGTGCTTAGGAGTGTGAGTCTTAACCTTATTACGGGTGGAATGACTTATCCCCAAAGAATATAATTTTCCATAAAGTACCCTATTTCCTTCTCCAAACAAGGCTTTGTCTCCTCCCTGAGGAGTGATGAGGATGCTGTCTGGAATGGTTGCAGGGGTGATAGAGCCCAGGAGTTCTGCTTCTCTGGAGATGAGCCTTGGTTCTCACTTCTGATTATGCCTGCTTTGATACTTGCTGAGCAAGGGAGGTCACAGCTCCCCTTGGAGCAGCAGTGTGAGATAAAAGCCTTTGCTAGTTAAAAGTAATTGTGCTGCAATGAGAAAGTTTCATCTCTATCACACAGGGGGAGGGAGTAATGAAACCTTGGTGTGATCTTAACTCAGTAGTTAGCTTTTACTAATTTGATTTGTCCAACTTCTCTTACCTTGTTTCTGCTACCCATTCCTGGTCTTGCTATTTATTTGGAATTGTTTTATTGCAGGCTGCCACCTACAGCTGTAGAGAGGAGGAATGCATTGGACACTTGTCTTCTGAAACCAGCATTTGAATCTTTACTGGGGTGAGTCTTTGAGAATTGAGATGGGGAAGGACTGGCTGTGCTGATTGAGGTAAAACTGGGCTATTTACACATTTTGGAACAAACACTGAGTAGTGCCCTGAGAAAGCTTGGAAAGTTCAGACCAAGAACTGGCTGAAGGAGTCTTAAACCTCTGTGCAAAGACACTGTGGCCTTTTTTTCCCCCTGGTGCTTTTTTATATAAGCAAATGTTGCTATAATTTTATTACTGTTGTGGGTTTAAAGCACATAGAAGCCTGTAATCTTTGTGCCACTCAAAGCAGACTTGCAGCCTTTGAGTTTTAGTTAGCTCCTGGTCTGGTGAGGTGATCCTAATTCCCTTGCGCATGGATTGTGCCCAGGCTGTCTGGATATTGGGTGCAGCAGGATAGCTCTAGTGTTCAGCAGATGGGCAGGAATGGGCTCAGAGGTACACAGCAAGAAGAATGTGCATGCACAGCTAGGACAGTCTCACACAATTTTGTAACTTCTTTATACAGACAGTATGAGCTGAAGATCTGTTCTGTGCACTTTGGTAATAGTCTGGGGAGGTTGAAAGGATTTCTAACCTTGCAGAATTATTTATTGGAAAGGAACCAGAGCTAGAAAAGCTAGAATTGAGGATCTTTTCTCAGTAGGTAAATTATGTATTATGTCTAAGCTTAGGAGCTGTTTCTGAACAGCAAAGCAGGTTACTAAATTTAATATGGATATTTTGTGCATCGTGTCTCAAAGCTAGCTGGTCTTGCATAGTTAAGCTGTGATCCATTTCTTGGTGTGTGAGCTGTGGTGTTTTGTTTTGGGTTTTTTTCCCCCTTTTTACTGTCAGTATCTTCTGAATACCTAGAGCTTAAAGAGAAGGTTTTCTTAGCAGCTGTTAAGGTTCTTAGTGGACAAACAAGTCATGTGCTGACTGGGGCTTTTTATGATTAAGATTAGGTTTTCTTATGATTGTATATTTCTGTGTTAGCATTTTAATCTAAGACCTAATATGGGGGATCATTATAAAGTCAACTAGTACACTGAGTGCCTGCTTACTTAATTCAAAGGTGAAGCCAAGGGCATGATAGCACGTGACATGTTTGTGTCCGCTGTTCACTCATTGGGGTGGACTTGGCACTAAGGCAGTAGGAGTGCCTTCCCTGCTATGAGACCCTTTTCTGTGGTTCCTGTCTTCCAACAAAAGAAGTGACCCATTCTTTTTAGTGTGACACTTACAAGGTATAATTCCATCATGTTCTAGTTTGCAGGAAGAATGTGCTTTTGAGGCAAACCTCCTTGTGATCCCCAGACACCGTGCTTCTCATCCCAGGGTGGCCCTTGTGTAAATGCACTGGGATCCTTTCAGATATCTGCTTAAGCCAGAAGATGCACTGCAGGAGCACAGCCCATGTGGTGCAGCCGCTAAGGGCTGGGACCTTAGCGGCTGCACCACACCTTCTAGAGTTAGACCAGAATATAAAATACCCAAGATGCATGTAATGTGGACATGAGAACTCCATACTTTTTTACTGCTTGGATACACCCCTGTTGCCCCAAACAATTTACTAGTGTCAACACAGTCATATAGTGTCACTTGTTTGGAATAGGAGTGCAGCTCCAAATCAGGAAATGGTATTTTCAATTTAAAACACCTTGCTTCACACCCTGTTCTTATTTATTCAAATGCCATATACAATAATAACCTTTAATTTTCCTTTTTACCTGTATTATTTTCAAACTTGAAGTTATTCACTGTCTTTTTTGGGTTATGTATTATCTTAAATACGTGGTCTCATGGTGTAAGCTTTCAATCACACCATTTTAATGAGTCTATATAAAGTGTACAAATAGACAAGTCTTTTTATCTCAATCTTTGCCTATATTTTCTGTTACAAGATCTTATGCTTTTCCATCATCTGTTGGCTTTCCCTGTGTTAGTGGTTTTTTTTTTTTCTTTTAAAAATGGGTGATAATACAATAAAAATGGTAATAGTATAAAGAGAGCTTTTCACAAAGCACTTGCATGAATTACTAGCTTATGCAGGTACATCATGCAATTTTGAAACTTCTTCCTTTTTTCCTTCATCAGTGTTGACAAAATATACCCATTCCTGTGCGCTAATGATTTTATCAGAGTGGCAGAGTTCCAAGGGAGCAATAAGTTTGAACTACCTTATGGAATAAAGAGAGCAGGTTTGTATTTCCCATGTACCTTATTTTTAATCAGAAATACCTAAATGGTTTGTAAGCCACCTGAATCTGTGACCATGATGTTTCCTGTTCACTGATGCCAGTCCTTTTGGGGTGTCTAGTAGTGTCTTAATGGTTTTGTTCAGTCCCTCTGACCTGACTCCTTCCTGTTTTTAACAAGTAAAACACTGGGTTGGGGTTGCCCCTCCTAGCAGAGAAGCTCCAAAAAGGTGTGAGTGAGGAAGACTGGACCTTATTCAGCTTCCTTCTGTTTCTATGTGGGCTGGAGTGCTAAAGATAATCAGCTATGCTTTGCTAGGCGTCGATGTGATGGGCTTCAGTCAGCACACCTAAACTGGTTGGAATCCAGAGTCCTACTGAGGCAGAAATCCTCAGGTTTAGGCAGTTCCATTGGTGAAATTTTCCTTTTACTGTCCTGGTTGTGACTGGAATAGTTAATTTTCTTCTTAGTAGGTGGTACAGTACTGTGTTTGAGATTCAGCATGGGAATAATGTTGGCAACACATGGATGTTTTAATTGTTGCTAAGTAGTGCTTACTCTAAGTCAAGGCTGTCTCAGTTTCTCATGCTCTGCCACTGAGCAGGTGCGCAAGAAGCCGAGGGGAGGATTGCCGGGACAATTGACCCCAGCTGAAAAGTGGCTATTCTGTGTCCTGTAACATGTCAATACTTAAACAGGAGGGGCTGGTTGCTGCCTGAGTACTGGCGTCAGTCAGTAGGTGGTGTGCAGTCGTATTCTGCATCAGTTGTTTTTCTTGGGTTTTCCCCTTTCTCTTTCCTTTTCCATACAAATGGTAGCTTTTTCTGATTCTCCTACCTGTCAAGTGGTGGAGGCTCAGTGGCTGTGTGGCACTTAATTGCCATCTGAGGCTAAACCACGACACTGAGCTGGCTGCTCCTCCCATGGAAAGGGCCACAGGGGAGAATTGATGACACTGCCTGGTTGCTGGACCTGTGGAAATATTTGCTGGCACGTTCCCACTGCCTGTGTTGGTCAGGCCAGAGTAAATAGGGCTGACACCCGAAGAGCCTTAGCCACCCTTTTGGAAGGGGTTGTAAAGTCTCAAATTTCAGAGTTTTTAACACTAACAGTGCACCTTTCTAATCTGGGCTTTAGACTTTTGATTTGCCCTCCATCAGTGGTAACAGGGATGGTGCATTTTCCTGCACTTTCGGGGTTACAGCGAGGAAAACTACATTTGGGAATGAGTTGATATCTCTTCTGAGGCAAATTAAGTGTCCAGCAGGAGCCTGCCCACCAGGAGTGGGCTGGGAAGGTGTCTCTGTCTAGCTTTAGCACATTGATTGATGTCTTCCCCAAAGATATGAATACTGTTACTGTTCCTGGCTGTATGAATGCTCTTGAGTCAGCTGAAGGTGGGTAGAAGAAAAACCAAAGTGAGTTAGGATGTGTATCTTGGAAATTATTCCAATTCTTATTTACTGTAACTAAGATTTTGTTTTTAAATGCAGATCTCATGCCATTTTGTATTTTGAGGCAGAAAAAACTCAGAGGGGAGCTGTGATAAACTTCAGGTTCTTTGGCATCATTGGTTGATCTGTGGCACTAAGTTCCAAGTGTTCTGACTTTGATGTTTTTATGCACAGTGCACTACTGTGTTTAAAAACATTGTGGTCAGGATGGCATGCTTATTATTGTATTGCAAATACTGAGTGTTTTCATTAATCTTGTTTATATTTTCTTTTTAGAGCAATTTTTTCGTTTAGCCCTTTCAAGATTGCAGAACTGTGGCCTTTCCAGTGAAGAAGACAGGTGAGATTGTTTATTTGCTACTGTTTCTCTTATTTGCATTTTTAATATTTAGTACTTACCTGAAAAGGAGGGGCTGTGGGTTTATCCTGAAATTGCTCAAAGTAGTCAAGACATGTAGTTAGAGTAGACTTACAGGGTCCAAGCAGTGTGTAGCTGATTCCACGGTATCAGTAGGCTTGGTTTTACACTTCAGTAGTACCAGCCTGCAAGAAAAAATACCCTTTGAGAGAGCTTTAACTTAGAAGTTTCTTTTTATAAATGTTTTAGAAATTCACCAGCTGAATGCAGTCCCATCTTCCTATAGTATCTTTTCATACTTGATTCATTGTGATCTCCTCTTGCAAATTCAGGGTAAGATGGAGAATGTTTGAGATATGCAGGTGTAAACCAGTGTCTGCTTCTAAGCAGAACAAATCTTGGGCATATCCCTGTGCCTCTGATCTGCTGGCTGCTGTGTGCCCTTGTTCCTACATATGCTCAATTTCCTTTTCCTTGTGGATGAGGGAGACCTAGGAAGACAGGAAAGGCTGTCTGTCCTTTTGGAAGTAACAGGAGTGTGGTATGGAAGGGAACATACCTGAGATAACTTGTTTCTCGTGGATTAGATAGATTAAATTAGATTAAATCTTTAATTAGATTAAATCTCTTGTTGGAAGCCATGTCTGCCACGTTTTATTTTGTTTTGGAGGTTCTTTGTATTGGTGTGTCTTGTTTTTTTGCTTGGCTTTTGTTGAGATTTTTTGCAGGCAGGGTTGGCAAGTAGACTAAAGTCCTGTGTTTACAAAGTGATGCAAATGACTCCTTGGATTTGCAGTCTAGCAAATGGGCTGACAGCCTGCCAGATGTGATGTTAATATACACATTTCTTAATAGAGTTGAACACAAATAACGCTGAGCTTGGCTGTACTTTTGTTTTTTTAATTACAGTTATCATAAAAGATTGCTGCTTGAAGCCAAATGTCAGGATCACAGTTTAATTAAACTTGGGTGGAATATGTTCAAACCTAAGGCTTTGTTTTAATACAGAGGTTGTTTTTTTTTTTTTCCCCTACTGTACTCCTGCCTTTCTCTGTGTTTAGTCTGTTTCTAGGATGTTCAAGTTTACTCTTAAGAAAAGGAAGGAAAAAAGTAAAACTGTATTTTCTATCAGGAGTGTAATAACAGGGTAAATTTATACAGAACTGGCTCATAGAAGCTGCTATTTTATGTGTAGTTTGAAGGACAGTGCCAAATGTTATATTAGAAAGAAGTTCAGGACCTTAATCGTTTGCGCTCTAAAGCGGAGATGCTTGTACCTTTTTAAGTGGAAATACTTGTCCTGCAGATGAAAAATAGGTATTCATCCTTTAAATGTAGGTTGTCTGAGATGTAGATATGGTTAGTAGTTCTAGGAAGTATGCTTTTTTTAATAAAAAGTAACATACTTCAGTGGTACTGAAGCAAATTGAGACCTATTACAATTTAACAGGCATTAATATTAACAAATCAAGCAGACAATGACTTAATACAATATATTCTTTCTAGATCCATCAGGTTTTGTGTACAGCACTCTTAAGGCACGAATCACTGTAGTCAGGAAGAATCTTTATACATATATTTCACTGAGATATAGTGGCTTTTAAAAGTGAATCTCTTTAGGAGTTAATCCTAACAATGTTCTTCAGTAATACAGAATTATTAGGCAACTCTGTAATACTGTTGTCCAATTCAGCCTTCTTGGCAGAACACAAACCAGATTTCCCTATAAATGTGTTTTAAGGCAGGCAAATATTAGCCTAGATAAGCATGAAGTCTCTGGTGCTTATATAGCTGTATTTGTGTACAACTTAGGTAAATCTGTACACAGTGAGCTACAGAGGTTTTTTTACCCCCAAACTAAGATCAAATTCTCACTTTGTAAAGGTGTGGCTCTCCCAAAGAGTTTGGAAATGAACAGTATCACTGACTTCAGTTTGACTGTGAGTTCAGTTCCTTGCTGAGTGCTCTAAGGTCTCTGAGCTCAACAGTTCTAACAAATGCATTTACACAATCCTGAGTCAACAAAATGTGACCTTTGCATCCTCTTTTTATCAAATAACCTCGAAGGAAATAATTTGCATTCCTCAAGTGACTACAGGGGTGTGTTGAAGGAGTGGAGTCTGAGATCTTCTTTTCTTTTTCCACTGAAACAGGATTTCAGCGGAATGTGGAGGATGCAAACCTTCTGACCTTTAGAGGATACATTTCCATTTAGCAATATTTTTCTTCTATAGACTAGGAAAATGTTTCTTTTAGCATTTCACCATATAAAGGAAATACATAAGCCAAGGCCTAGCCTTGAGATTGAGGCTTTTGTGCACCACCTGAATGGGGCAGTGGTTTGAGTGACTTAGTACCTGCAGACACTGGAGATCAGTTACCATGGTGTTTACATTGGCATCTGTTTATATTTTTAGTAGATTTCTAACCTGTAAAGGCAATCCTTTTGTCACTCAGACCTTTCCTACAGCTGTTGGTACAGCCAAGGTCTTAATATTTTTCACTGTCACAAATACTGTGCTACTGAACATCCAGATATTGCAATCTGTTATATTTTTCTTGTAGCACAGCTGATGTCGTTTAAGGATATCTAAACTAATTTCTCTTCTTGTCAATATATTGACTTGGAGAAAGGTTGAGTGTTTGGGGTAGTTCAGTTTGAAAACAGGAAAAAAAATTTTATGAAGTGAGGTTGTTAAAATATCTGGGAGTAACAGTCTGCTGAAAATTCGTGTGTTGACCTGTGATCTGCTGTAAGTAAAAATCAGTTTATTTAACTTAAGAACCTTTAAATGTAGTTCAGCCTTGCTACATATTTTTTATCTCTGTGTCATGTGTTCATTTTCTATGATACTATGCTCTGGTTTTTAACATAAACAGTTTCCCTCCCTGCTTATTGTTGTTAGTGGGCTCAGTACTACTGTTTGTTTAAATTTGTTTGACTCTTCTTGTGTACACTTGTTTAGAAATATTTGATCTGCTTGTTGACTGTACCCATTTCAAAAGTTCAAATACTAATTTTAACTTTTTATTGGATAATTGTTGGCAGCTGATAACTTTTTGAGTATGCATTTTATGAAGGGCACTGTAATTCAAAAACTTTAACAAGCTTCAAATTTCACTCTGTTTTCTGTCCAATTAGTACTAGTCAACTTTTAGTCATACACAAAATCTAGTCTGCGTTCAGCAATAAGAAAAAAACTTGAATTTGACTTGAGAACAGCTACACAACTTCTGTAGCTGAGCAAACCTCAGTTGCTCAGCTCTGAAGGCACATTTTATTTTGCCCTCCCTGTCCTGAGTGTGTCGTGCTGCATCATGACTACAGAAACGAGAAACCAAAGACCTCTTAATTGTATACCAGAGTGGAAGGCATTATTTCAATTGCTAGAGATTAACTTGCTGAACAAATATCTTAAATTACCTCTTCCAAAAGTTGAAAGGTATGTAATAAGGAATTACTTTAAGTTAGTCTACAAGGAACAGAAAAAGCAGTGCCTCCTCAAAGTAAATGCCAGGACACGATACAACCATGTGCTAATCTTGTGCTTTTTGCCCCTCTGCCTCGCTCCACCCTCATCACTTACTGATGACATCTTTTCATCCGATTTTCCCTTTTCCTTCCTTACATTGAGCTCTAAGCTATAGCTGTAAGCCACAAGGTGTAATTCAGGAAAAGGGCAACTTCTGCATTCTTACTCTTGCTGTAAATTGTAAGAGGCATATGTTCATCAGCCTGCTTTCTTAAGATACTTTCAGACTAGATAGAAAAATAAAATGGAAAATGGGCAAAAAGAGTAGAGAGGGAAGGGATTTAGGGGGAGTAGAGGGAGTGAGTGTACTGCGGACAGGATGGAATAACAGGTTTTCATCCCTCTGATTTTCAAGATACCAGGTCACATGAGGTATGGTATTAGCTGGAAGTCTTTTAATGAATGCTTGCCTTCTACTAAGCTGTTCAGGAAACAGTTGAGAAAGGTATGCTAGCTTTTTTTTCATATAACCCAACCCTGAAAGCTGCATTTAGAGCACTGGTTTTATATGTGTGTGTGTATGTATATTTAAAGACAGCTTATTTCTGCAGAGGTTGTTAATTCTGTAGGAAATTCAGGGAACTGCTTTGTACATTGAGATGTTGCTCAGTCTTGGCTGGAACCAGCTGTTTTGATTGATGTTGAATAATAACTCTGAGCTGAAAAAACAGATTGGACTATTTGAGGAGAAAGAAGTTAATTAGTTTGCATGAAGTGCCATGCTGGGAATTCAATATAAGTTATAGTGGGTTTTGGGACATAGTTTTGGTGTCCTGAACCTAGAGCAAGAAGTGGCATGGTGCCTTTTTCTTACTTGAAGAAAGATCTAAAGGAGTGGGATGTTACTGTGAGGTGACTTATATTTTCTCATTGTTCCTGCTGCAACCAAATTGAATGGCTTTTGCTCTAAACAAAGAGGCATTTTTACAACAAAAAATGATGTGCTTATTCTGAAAGGAGTTTACAGTTTTACATGTTTGATTTAAACCTTCCCTAAAAAGGCAAAATATATTGAGTAAAAAAACCAGCAAGCCTATTTGTGAGCTCCTCCTCCTTTTTTTTTTTTTTTTCAGCATGTTTTATTAGCATTGAAACAGGATGGTAAAAGCTAAATATGCACTGAAAAAACCTGTGGTAACTTTGAAAACCTTAAACTTAAACTTTCAAAGAGCTTAAACTTTCATAAGTTTAACATCTCTGCAATACCTATTTTGCATGTTTTTTATCTCTGAATGTACTATAAATTTGAAATTTCTCTCTTGATTTGATGAAGTATAAAATCTTACTTTTCAGCACGTAGTATTTTATAGGCCTAGTAATGGTGTCTAATTTGAATCTGGTCATATAAGAATGCAACCTTTCATCAAGGAATCCATCTTGTTACATTATGACAGCATTCACAGTCACTTGTGTAAATGCGTTTTGACTTAGACAGCACCTTTAAAGTAGAGGGAGAAAAATCAACACCATATTCATTTGAAAAGCTGCCATGTGTCATTGGGCTAAGATTTTTCCATGAACAGCTCATAGGCCTGTAAGGTGAACATAAATTTTGCTGCTTTAGTTTGTGTTGGAGGCGTACAGTTGTATAATACTGCAGAAGCACCTTAATATTGAGTTAGCTTTTCCAGACTGGTACAAATTTGAAGGACTGTGGCAGATAATTTATCAAATGGCACCCATATCACAAACTGGTTAGGTGTGATCTTAAACAGCAGACCACTAGAAAAAGGAGATGTGTAAAAACAGTTTCACAAGAGAGAAGCCAATTATGGACTTTGTCAGTCCCTGAAATAGTGCCTTTTTTTTTTTTTAAACAGCCATAGTACATGATAAGGGATTGAATCTGCTTTTTAGGGACCAAGGGCTGTAAAAAATACACAATCTTACTTAGAAAATAATCCAGATAACGTGCAGAAGTATCATTAATAATATGAAGCCAAGGAAGTCATGTATATTAAAACTTCTCTTTGTTCCACAGCATTCCCTGTCGACGGTGCATTGTGGTTGGTAATGGAGGAGTACTTCGAAATAAGACATTAGGGGAGAAAATTGACTCGTATGATATCATAATAAGGTAAATGCTATCTCCTTTGCATTTTGTGTACACGGAGCAATGGGTAGTTCTCCAAGGCCAGGTACTCTCTCTGCCCTTCTCTAGTGTGTGTGTGTGTTGGAGCCAAATTAGAAGACGCTTTCTGCTTGAGTGACACACGATGCGCAATTGTGTGACTGTATTTTAAACCACCTTGGCCACATTCCTGTGTGTGCTTGATCCCTCTGAGTGTACAGGAGGGTGAGTGCACCTGATAATTGCTCCTCTGCTGTTTAATGTGATACGTAAATGCTGGGCTGCTAAACTTTCCTGTAGCCACACACAGTGTTTGTCCTGCAGACTAACAACACATGTGGTAGCCGCTGCACAGTAGGAACACGGGTGGGGCTGTCACTGATGTCTCTGTGCCTGTGTCCTCTACAGAATGAATAATGGCCCTGTGATAGGGTACGAAGAGGATGTTGGGAGGAGGACAACTTTTCGCCTTTCTTACCCAGAATCTATCTTCTCAGATCCCATCCACTATGACCCTAATACCACTATTGTTCTCATCGTCTTCAAACCACGGGACTTGAAGTGGCTTTGGGAGATACTTGGTGGTCAGAAAATAGTGAGTTCAATTATTCATATGCCTTGGCTCATCTTGCCACACATTGCTTCTGTAAAATACACATTTTTTTTTTTAATTGTAGTCCTTCCAGCTGAGAGGGAGGTACCTGGTGCCATGGTTTAGTTGAGGTGTTAGGGCATGGGCTGGGCTCAATGATCTTTAAGGTCTCTTCTAACCTAGTCATTCTGTGAATTCTGTGAGGAGCTCTGGATCTCCTTGTAGTCATTTTATTTAATATCCCTCTTCCATAAATGCTTTGTCTTCTTTCTAATGCACATATTTGATCAGTTCCTCCCACTGAGCAGTATACCTCTGGAAAATGTATTTTTATCCTCTTCCTAGTGTTGTTTGATATTTTAACATGCTCCAGCCATTTTCCACATTATTTTATCCTGTGCACTTGCAGGAATTGCAGAATTATGTTAAAAGTGACCTCTCTCAGAAGGTCTTAAGTCCAAAATCTTTTTGAGTCTTCTTCATTAAGGACCAAGTTCAAAGTCATACTGAGTTCTCAGTCTGAGTAAATCTTGAGTATCTCCAAGGATATTTCTACAAACACCATTCCAGTGCTTCAGCACACTTGCAGGAGAAAATTTCTCCTTCTTTCACTGTGTGCCTCTGAGAAGAGTGTGATCTCATCTTCGTTAACCCCTTCAGATAGTTGAAGATGGGTTGAACAAACCCAGCCTGCTCAGACCCTTTTTGTTTGCTGTGGGCTCTGGCCTCTTGGCTGTTGTAGTGACCCTCTGCTGACACTCTCCTGCACAGCAGGGAGCCCAACACAGCATTTGTGGGACTGCAGAAAGGGCACAGTGCAAAGTAATTGAGAATAATAGCAACTTCTGTCTGCCTGTTGCCTATGCTCTTACTAACATGGCCAGCACACAGTGAGTATTTATGGCCTCCAGGGCATATTGTTGGTACATGTCGTCCATCAGGGACCTTCCTGCAAAGCTGTTTTCCAGCCAGCTGGCTACGGCTGCAGCAGTCCGTTTCCTGTTGCAGGAGGAGGTGTTTTTGAACTTAGGGAGATTAAGCGCTCTTCTTCTTCTTTAACCTCATGCTCTTGGAGTTTACACTGGTTAGAGTTGCTACAAAACTAAATTCAGCTGTTTTCATTTGTTAAAAATGTGTATTTACTTGCCTGTCACAGAGCGTGAAGGGCTTCTGGAAGAAACCAGCTCTGAATATGATCTACAAATCGAGTCAAATCAGGATTCTTGATCCCAGCATCACCAGGAAAGCTGCTTATGAGTGGCTTCATTTCCCAACAAGGTTTCCTAAGAAGGAGGTACGCTTTTTCCTTTTGTCTCTTCTAGTTTTGTACAACCAAATGTGTATTTAGAGGCAATTATATGTTTATTACAGTGGACTGTAATGTAGAAAACCCTTTAGGTGTGCATTAAAGTAGTTTGCCATTTAGATGGTGGTTTTAGAAGATGGGAGAATGGAACCCAAAAAGAGTGGCTAGCGTTGTGTGCCAAAAGTACCTTTTTATGGGTTCTGTAATTGGTATGAAATGAAGCTGCTTTCCTGACAGACAAAATGCCTTTATCAAAACTGGGGAAGACAGGGAGGTAATGCAGCATGACAGATCCAAAGAGCTTCTAGAAATAATAGGGAGTCTGAATATGAATTCTGGGTGTTTTTAAAAAAAAACCTCAAGGCACATAAAAACACAGACAAAAAACCCCAAACAAACAATGAAACCTCCGCCAAAACCCAAAAGACCAAAAATACCCCCCCCCTCCAAACCCTAGCAAACTGGTAATTCTAACTCTCTGCAATTTCATGTTCCTGGGGCTGGGGAGGGACTAGGGAACAATGAAGATATTCCAACCCTATGCTAATAATGAATGTCTGGCAGCACGGTTGTACTTACTGATTTGATGCCAAGCATTGTAATGAGCTAACCAGCAATTTGGACATAAAAATATGTTTTAATTGTCGGGTCTTGATGGAAAAATGTTTTTGATGAAAGGTAAAGCTTCAAGCTGGGAACCTCCCTTGTGCAGTCAGGATCAACCATGTGCTGTTTTGCACAGAGACAGTTTACCTGGGGTCCCATCCCCACTTCACCAACACCACCCAAATGATACGTGTGGAAATGTTAACAGGCTGTCACTGTGGAGTATCTGCCACAAATTTTTTTCTGGTTTACTCTTTCTAATATTGAGTGGATGGCATGGGGGTATGTTCTGTACCTCTTTCTAAAATTTCTTTCTGTTTTCTGAGCCTAATAGTGGTTTTTTTTTTCTCCCTTACTAACTCTCAGACTGGAATAGCCATTTTGGTATGTGCTTGCTTGGGCCCCTGGCATTTCAGGTTTTCAGCCAAGGGTGGCAAGAAAGCAGCATAGTAATTGGATGCCTGACTATTCTAAATGGCCACAGAACGCACATGGCCTCCATGGGTCCAGAAGTTCCTCCTGACTCTTCTGGGGCTCCCCTCTCAGTGGAAGTGGACATTAAAAGTCAGTGAGTCAGAGAGATGTGCATGGTGTCAGCTGATATGTAGGCACAAGCCCCTTGGCTCTTCTCCTGCCTTTGAGTGCTCCTGCACAGAGCTAGAGTCCCCTTCTGCTACCCGCATATATATCCTACTTACTGCATGCCAGGGGTTTTGCAGTTCCCCGCCCCTGTACAACAATGATCAATCTCAAGCATGCTCTTCCTCCCTTTCCTCTCATCTCAGAGGTGGGCTGTGACTGGGAGATAACAGGAGCCTGCGCATCTGCAGTGGCACTGGCACAGCTTGGTTAAGGTGCAGGTCACACCACAGGCTCCATGGGCAGGAAGGTCTCACACCGGGGCCCTCTGTCCCATTGCTTGTCCCTGGGCAGGGCTGGTGCTGCCTTCACTGTCCTGTGCTTCAGCCCCCTCTGCCTGCAGGACATGCCAGCAACCACTGTTGCTTTCCCTGCTGTCCTTACCTTTTCCATTAAATCAGTCTCATGTTCCCAGTGAGCACATTAGTGCATAGCCAATAAGCATTTCTGATTGTTGGTAGAGCTGGGAATAAAATCAGATGTGTTGCCCCAGCACCACTGAACTCTAAACTCAGAAAGTGTAGTGGAGTCATTCCAGGGCTGTGCCTATTCCCATTAAGTAGGCTGAAAATATTTAATTAGGGGAAGAGGATATCTGGATATAGCATGATAGTACATTTTAAAAGTAGTTGCTTTTAAATGATATTTTTTGAAGTGAATTTTATGATAGCTACAGGTGAACAGAGGTAGTTGCAACCTGTGGTACTCCTGATATTTCCAAATAGCACTAATCGTGACATGTAGCATTCCTGCCATAGTTTTGGGATCCTGTTTAGTATGGATGTTGCAACAGAGTCACCACTGAGTTTATGATGTTGGGCCCCTAGGGCAGAAAGTTATTTTGCTAACTGGCAGGAGCCCTGGGCATAGTGCACATTTTAAGCAGATACTATATCTGGAATATTCCAAGCGTTGCATAAAAGTACCAAAATTTTTTCCATAAAAGGTGATAGTTCCTTTCTGTGACTTCAGTTAGACTTTAAAGAGCTGAGAATAGCAACTCCTTCCTGGGGATTTTTTGTGTTGTCATATGAAGTGTTGTCACAAAGAAAAACATTGAGTGCATCTGCCTTTTCTATGCACAGAGTTGTCTAGTATTGATTTGTCTGCATCTTTTTCAGAGACAAACTGAGCCTTGGGGTCAGAGTTCAAAAAAAAGCCCATGATTTTGTGCTCAGTTTGAGGTTTGACTGCAGCTACTAAAGAGCATAAGATAGCTGTTTTGGTCTCAGAGAAAAAATTTTTCTGTAGCTAAGAAGGGTATTGGTGCCTGAAAGTTTTGTTCATTTCTGGGGACACCTTTTCACCTTAGCTTCATCATGGTCAAATGAATGAGTTCATCTCTCTCTAAAAAAGCATGCCTTATTTACTTCCCCAGATCGTATTAGCCTCTCCTGGTACTAAGGAAGTCATGTATCTGAACACAAGATAGGGCAGATGGTTGCATGGAGTTCTGCTGTGCTTTTGTGAGAAATGCTACCTTTTGGTTAGGTGCTCTTAATTTTGCACAGTTAAAACCCGTTCATGACATGCTGTTCATTTTACATTGCATTTGCTTCCGAACTTACTGTAGGGAGAAATAATTTTGTTTCTTCTAATGGGAATAGCATGGGAAGGTCTGAAGCAAAGTTCTTCTGGAATTTCCCTGCTTTGAAGAAATGCAAATTCAGTCAAATTTGTGTAGTCATAGCCTTCATGCTTTTTTAGTTTGTTGCTATGAAAATTTTGTCATATCATATTCTGTTCATCTGGGTCTCCATCATGTGGCGACTTCTGAACACATCTCATAATTGAGTCAAATTTGAGGGGGTTGTAAATTGTTTTCCAGTGTAGTGAAGCCTGCCCAGTTTTATGAAAGTAGCTGAGCAGAGCAATGGGGAGACTTTCTGATGCCTCTGTGGAGGGAAGGACTACACTGTGGGCTCAGCCCTCACTAGAAACCAAGGAATTCCAGGGAAGCCTGTGGGGCTGACAGCACAGACACCCCTGTTCATAGGAAGCCTGAGGGGGCAGTACCTTATTTCTTTAGCAATAGGAGTGGATCAACCTGTAAAAACCAAACATCTGTAGAAGACCCAGGCTGCCTGATTGCCCTTGTCTCTGTTCTTAAGTTTGCTGTTCCCATTAGGCTGCCAGGTATGTATTTATGTGTTCTCTTTGTATTTTGTTGCAGAAACCCAAGCATCCAACAACAGGGCTAATTGCCATTACACTGGCATTTCACATATGCCATGAAGTCCATCTGGCAGGCTTCAAGTATGACTTCACTGACAGAAATAGCTCTTTGCACTACTATGGCAATGAAACCATGTCTCAGATGATGCAGGTAACTAACACTTGTTTGTGCTGAGAGAAATAGAGCTGGTAATTGGGGAAGGCAATTCAATATAGATAGAAGTGTGGACTGCAGGTCAGAAGGGCCTCCCACCTTCTCCTGGTTCAGCTGCTTGTGGGTTAACATTGCTTGCATCTCTTCCTGTCTGCTGTTGTTTCTGAAAAATGTAGATATTGATCGTTGTGTCCCTTGTGCTGTACCATATTCTGCAGTGTCTGCATGAGATGTCCATTTGTGTGTTGTGTTCAGCTTTGCTGGTGTTTTCCTTAGGCTGCACAGCTCTTGTCCTAGAGACATCTTTGTTAGCACTGTCAGCACATAAGCAATGTTGTTTCTTTTGGTGTTGTCTTTTTCCTTGGCACCTACTTGTACTGTATGTCCTAGCTATCAGACTCCTTAAAAGGCAGAAAGAAGAGCAAAGGGGAATGGAAGGAGTTAAGACCTATGAACTTGTATAGGTCTTGCATAGGAAAAGAACTGAATTTTGGAAATTCAAAGTAGAAAAGAAAAGCGGCTCTTGGAGGAGGCTAGGAAGAGAAGGAACTGCTTCCAGGAGGAGGAAGCCACAACTCAGCAGGAGCCTGGAAAGTATCAGGAATGCCTTCTCCTCCTTCCTGCTTTGCTAAGGCCATGCCTCTGTTTTCTTTTATGTCTCTGCTTTTGTATTCATTTGTCTTAATCTCTGTATTTCAAGCCAACCCTGTCTTAGCCCTTCACTGCAGTGTGAAGTTTTCTTTGGTCATTTGCCCAGAGCATATGGGTGCCATTTTCTTCCTCTTCCATTTGCTGAAGAGGAATGGTAGAGACAATGCCCATAGGAGCCTTTCATGTTTTTCTCAGAACTCCTAGATGCCTGGTATTCTGAGATAATTTTCTGACACTGAACTCGTCCTCCTTTGGAGGGTCTTCTTTGCAGGTGCGTTTCTTCAACATATACTAAGCTTGAGTAAGGCTGATCATTAGTTGAATAGACATCCATAAGTTTCCTGAAGTCTCAAAACTTCAAAAAACAAACTATTAAACAAAAATGTTCCTTTTAGTTCTTTAGTGGCAATAAATTGCAAATACCATACTATATCCGTATAATCTTTTATGCAGTATACATATTATATTAGTTTTTATTTACAGGATTCAGTGTCTTTAAGTAAATTTACTTTCCTTGTGCTGCCCTCCACTAACCTTAGTGGTCTCCTTGAGAACCTGGATACAGCACAGAAGATGGGTTGCTTTGGGCTTGCTGAACCTAATTGGCAGGATGCATCTGAACTAGAAGTGCCTGCTGTGCTTTTTCAAGAACCTGCACTGAGCTTTGACGATTACTCATTTTCTTACTGCTTGTGCTGTAAATGTTCTTACAGAGCTGTTGCTCTGAATAAGCAGGGCAAGGATTTGGAAGAGTTAATAATGGAAGGATTTCTGTGAGCCCACATTTCACCTGTTCTTATCACCAAAGGGTCATCCTTTTCAGTTGTGTCCTTATGGAAATATCTAATCTAGTTTTGAGCATCTTGTTTTCTTGGGAAACTGTGCTAAGCCTTTGCTAAGAAGTCTTTCCCCAGACCTTTTCTGTTCTTAGCATCTTCCAAGTATCCCAGGTAATAGAAAGGAATGGCCAAGTGGTGCTGCTGGTTATAATTTGATTTCATAATTCATTTTATTATTCCCTCACATCTCTTTAGAATGAATACCACAACATCACCGCCGAGCAGAAATTTTTGAAGAAGCTTATAGACAAGAACTTTGTGATCAATTTGACATGAAAGCTGAATGGAAAATACAAAGAACAATCACTATTTTCAAGATTTGAAAAATGTTTATTTTTTGTATGACATTTTTATTTTTTAAGTGCAACATAACTGTTTACTGTTTAAAGGAGCCCAGAAACCTCATCAAGGCAAAAGCTTTTAACTGAGGGTAATGGACTGTTGCAAACAAAGTTAACTGAATTTCTGTGAAGATATTTAATAGTGGGGAAACCATGAAACTTTCAACTGAAAGTATCAGGGATATATAAAAATGTGATGTACATCACTTTCCAAATGATTAATTCTCTGGAATACTTTTATTTCTGATGTTGTCCTCCAAAAGAGTTCCACTGTCAAGAGACTGAGATGACCGGTGTTCATTCAGTAGGTGGACATAAAGTCATGACTATCTTGTCTTCTTGTATGAAAATTGCTTTAAAACTATGCATCTAAATCATTACTGTGTGTTTTGGAGAAGGGGGAACATACAGACTGTACAGGTTTTGTTCTGCCATACTCCTGAGGAGAGGATGTCCACCTTCAGCCGAGCACCCACAGCTTCTGCACTGACCATCAACTCTCGGCTTCTGTCTGCCTCTGCCGAAGGTGAAGACCCTTTGTCTGATTTGTGGAGATGTTGGTGTTGACAATGTTGTACACATTTTGTAGAATAATAATACTCCCTGTGCTCCTGTGCTGTGCATCCAGTAAATTTTACAGTTGCTGACTTGACTTAAAAAAGAGGGAATATGAAGACTGAAGAGCTGTCTGAACTACCTGTGTCAGCCCCCATAGCACAATAGAAACAAAAGATTGGACAAACATGTTCATGCCTGAGTTTAGAGTCAATGTTTGTTGGAGTCCTAGTTCTCCAGGACAGCATCTTATGCATTTTTTTTTTGTTTGTTTCCTCAAAAACAGGTGGATTTTTCCAAATGAGGACAGTCTCCTTCCTCAGATGTTGTAATACATCAATACAAACAAGGAATACTCCCATTTTTGGCATTAGAGTGTGGTAGGGAATATCCAGGATGTACTTTGGCTGAATTATCATTTGGCATCTGTTTACCTCTTCTCTGTTGACATTTAAGTTTGAAGTGTGTGGATGAACTAAGTCATTTAGCAGTGGGAAATTTGCTCAAGATTTTAGTTGAAACATTTAATGGGAAGTTTATATTTCCTGTATTGGTTTGTCTCTGACAAGCCTGTGAATAAATGAAATCTGCTTGGGAACATGCTTGACAGCTGTCAAAGAACAACCACGTGCAGTTCCAGTTCTCTCACAGAACATGTATATAAAATTTTTGTTTTAATTATGGCAGAATTTCTGGATGATTTTGTGGTTATCTTTATTAATCAAACCTGAAGAAAAGGCAAATAAGTCCACTTTAAAAAGTCTTTGAAGTTGGTAGGAATACCATGGTTGCTTTTCTATAAAATTATATAGAGAGGACATTTAGGAGTAATGCATACAATCACAATATGAACATAAACCAGGGTATTTGTTATTTTCAGAAAGTGAGGATTGCAAGACTGCAAAAACACAATTTGTTTTGCTGCAGCTATGTAGAGGAATTGCCATTTGGGAATTAAGGGGAAGGCAGTGTGGATTGGAGAGGTGCCACAGCTGAAGGGAAAGGAGGCTTGTGTTTTCACCCAGTGATTCCTGAGCTTTGGTCTGTTTCAAGCAAGCTGGACATGCCTGAAATAACTTGAGATGTCAGAAAAATCTGTGGCATGGGCTGGGGAAGGATGCAGGTGTGTCCCAGCAAGGGACAGGGTGTGTCATGGTGTCTTGTCTGCTGCATGTTGCTTGGCTGCAGCTGTACTCCAGCTGTGTGCAGGGTGGCAGGTCGGGGTGTGGGGGAGAGGGGGTCATGTCCCCAGGTGACACTGGTGGTAGAAATGGAGGAAATCATCATTTCTTCACCAACTGGCGGAAGGGCTCTTAATTTTTTGTATTTCCTTTACTTTTTCCTGAGACTTTGTAGAGATTTCCGCTTGAAAATCTCAATACAAACAGGTGGGGTTTCACTCAAGAAAATAGTGACATTATTGTCCTTGTGTCTCTAACAGCATTCATTTCTCCTGGTTATTTCAGTTAATTAAAAAGGTTTGTATGTGATTCTGCAGCCCCAGACCTACAGTGATTTAAACTCCGGACAGTAGTAATTCCACTGCAAAAGCTGCTGTGGCAAGGCTTTTTGCAGACATAGCAGTGTTCTCCAAGCTGTTGTTGCAGAGAAGCCCCTGGGAGATCTTAGATTGTGTTGAGAGCCAAGGCCAGCAGAAGTGGGGGGCTGCTCGTTCACCCTCAAAACCTGTGGTTACTTCCAGAGCTGGGGCCCCCTGCTCTCCCAATGGCTGTTGCCACATTTCAGCTGCATCCGTGTAACATCTTGCAGGAAGCTGTCCAGGAGGGTATTTTTCCAGGAGAGCTGTTGAATATGTTCCGGACACTGTGAGGAGAGTTTTTGTGATGGTGCAGACTGCATCCCTCTGCTTCTCCACCCCTGTCTCCAGTTCCAGGAAGTGGGTAGGGAGCTCTGCTTTTGAAGATGTGGTTATTTTCTCTGCTTTATTTCATCTCCAGAGATAGTCTTCCCACTAATCTAAACTGATTCCTTCTCCAATTTTTCTAGTAGGTTTTCTGCTTTTTTTGGGAGGATGGGATTTGGATTCTAGCTGTAGCAGATCAAATAAAATAATTGGAAAAAAATAGAAGCCTCATGACAAACAAATGGTGTCTCCCAAAATCTTTGTACTTAAAAAAAAAAAAATTCCTTTAGTCTTTTCCACTTTTGCCACATCAGCTTTTTGATCTCCCTAAAATATTTTTTTAAATAATATGTGGTGTTCTCAATGAATTTAATATGTTCTCGACAAGCATTTATCCATATCAGCTGTTTCTTTTCATATCCTAATAAGCTTTCCCATGGTATGGCTGACTTATTTTTCAAATTAAGCGGTATTTTGAGGGATATTTTTCTACCACTTCTGTGCTCCTGCCAGGGGTGTTGAGACCACTGCAGTTTTTGTGCCTGGGTGACTGGGTAACATTTTGAATGAAACTGTTCCCTCAGGATCAAGCCAAGAGCTGATGTTGCTGATAAACTATCAGGCATTTGTGGTGGGGGTTTTTTGTTGTTGTTGGGTTTTTGTTTGTTTGGGTTTTTTGTTTTCTTTTTTTTTTTTTTTTTTTTTTTTTTTTTTTTTTTTTTTGAAAGCCCTGCTTGCAGGCCAGTAGCTTTTTTCTCTTCTATTATAAGCAGTGAGCCAAGTCATGAATTTTTCTCCCCACAAGTTGTAGGATCCTGTGTACACCAGCCCTGTTCCAGCACCTGCTTCACGTACAGCATTCCTGCTGCTCTGCCTCAAGGACAGAGGCAGAAACACCCATATGTAGTGTGTTTCTCAGCAGTGATCACAAATTAGTGTCTCTTCTGTCTGGGCACACATTTTCAGAGGTGTTTTGCAGTACCAAACACTTGGGGCTTTTAGAATAAAACAATAATGCTAACATCAAATACTTAGATAGTTTCTGGGCGTGACCTGCTATTAGGACATTTTTTACCTTTTTGCCGTTTTTGAAAATGAAATCTGCACTGAAACTTCCCTTTAAAAGCTATCTGTTTTTTTTTTTTTAATCATATCGGGAGTGAAGCTGCCAGTTTTGAATCCCAGGGTGCTGCCAGCTTTATTTATGTGTCTGATAATGGTGTAACTGTGTAGGTCCCCAGTGTCTCCCATCATTTTTCTAGCTGAAGTAAGATGTTCTCCTCTCTTCTTATTCTGTTCATGTTCTTTGGCAGCTTGCTGAATTTACAGCAAAGGTCCTTCTGCATTTTATCTGCCACCCATATCAAAATGCTGCACTGTCAGATAGTCACAGCTCTAAAATACCAAACTATGCACAAAACAGGCAGGATGACACATGTTGGCTGAAAGCTCTGTTTGGCTCAGACTTTCTGGAGGTTTCTTTGTTGGGAAACTGTTATTTCCTCTGCTGTAATAATTAAGGGAAGTCGCAGACTATTGCACTAAATACTAATCTGAGTGTCTAGGAGATGTTCCTAAATGTATTCCAGATATTTCCAGTGACTATATAGGTGATAATAATACAGAATCACAACTTTGATGTTTAATTAGCATGTGGTACTTCTTGTTTCCAATGCCATGCTTTCATTTTTAGCAATGCTCTGGGGGAAGAGTATAAATACCTTCACTTTTAAGTGGACTCTGATTTTTAAGAACATATAAAGCTCAGCATATGTTTTTGGTATTGGGAAATACTTATTTTATTTGCTATTTGTCTTAAGTTTTATATGTCTTTGAAATGCCACCTGTATTTTGAAGAATTCTTTGAGTTGTTTCAAATGAAATTTTGAATGCTACATATAGAAGGAGATTATTTTCCTGTGAATAAACTCTTAAAGACAGTGACCTCAGACTTATTTTTGCAAGGCTGGTGTTCTGTGTGTGTGGATGTGTGGGTATGCCCAGGGCTGTTATTATTCGTGTGTCAAGTAAATGGTGTTGTCAGATATGGTTTCAAGTTTTGGAACAAACTTCAGTGCTTTGTAGAACAAACAGCTGAAAGTTTTTGAACCTAGATGGACAGAGTTGTACCGTGGCTAGAGATCCAGGCGGAATACAACCATAGCCAAGACATGTTTTTTGTGGGTAAGATCAAGAGCAGCATCCTTGTGATTCAAATTTTTCGTTGTATTTTGAATCTTGTTTGTCTTACTGTGAACTGATGGGGGACTGCTAAAATAAGAGATGAAGAACGAAGATGGTGTGCGATAAAAAATTTTAGAAAGGGAAAATGGCTTTAGATAGAGAGATGCTGAGTGCAGTATTTTTCCTTTGTGCAGTAAAAATGAGGTGCTGAAGGCTTCAGGGAGTCCAAGGGAGATTCAGATAACAATTCTCTGGCAAAGTAGGTATTCAGTGCATAGCTTTCAGTATGGACAGTTCAGGTGTTCACCAGCTTTGAGGAAATGCTTGTCTTTGAGGTGAGGAAACCACATCAGGAGAGCCAGCACCTCTCATCCTGGGCAGCCAGTTCTGCCTTTTCAGGCAACAGAAGCCCTTAGCAGCAGCCTCTGTGGCTGATTCCTTGGTTGTCCCTCTGCCTTCTTCAGCTGCACTCCCATGTTGGCTCATGCTGAGCAGTATTTGTCCCCAGGGGCTACCTGAGGGAGTCCCTCCCTCTTCATGTACCCCCCAAACCCTGCTGTGCCCTGCCACTGAATGGGATGTGTTCCCTCTCTGGCTTACAGCATGTTTTACCAGGAGATGGGAACTAGAGAAAAGGGTGTATCTCTTAATTTCCCCCCCCTCTATCAGGCTGTCAGTGGTTTCAGAGAGCCCTTGTGGTCTGATAAATGAGTTCAGCAGGATGAATGTTCCTTCTGATAGTTCTGAATGAAGACAGAATTGGTTTTTGGTTTTATTTTTAAAGATATTTAATAAGGTATTTCTTTCAAATCAGTACAAAAATTTTAAATACAAAATTATTTGCTTTTGACGTATCTCCTATATTCTGGGAACATACTGAAGTCACCAGTGTCTGGTAAACTGTTTGTCCATTCCTGCCACCATTCCATAAAATTTCTGAGATAAAGCACCACATTATGTCACTGGAGTCCTTAGTCAACGTTAGACTGCATTAAACTCTGCATTTAAATAATGGTCATGCCAGTTAAATCCAATCTTAGTTCTACATGAAAAAATCTAGTTCATTTTTGAATCAAAAGCAGTAGCGGTAGCTAAAGACACTGAAGAAGTGATGAGCACTTAGCTCCTTGAACTAGTGCAGCCATGTGTGATGTGCAGCACTGTACAGGGAACCACAGCAAGGTCCACTGCCCTTTGGAAACAGAACACTTGTTGAGGTGAGATTTAGCACCACTGATGAGCAGACAGAGACTTCATGCACAGAAGTCACTGTCCTCAAGTACAGAAAAGTATTGAGGCCTGCAGGTTCTCCTTGACAACTGGTAACGTATAAATAAGGATTGGAAATCAGTTTTTAGATAGAACCAAGTTCTCAGATAAATTTGCATGATCAGTATTGCCAGTAAAGTTATTGGTTGATCTCAAGCAGTAAATCAGTTAAGCAAACAAAGCTACTTCTGCTTTGCCTAGTCATTGAAAAGCAAACTGATTCAGCTTTTGCTGAGTGGCAGAATAGATGTTTCTTCTGACAAGCTAAGTGTATTCTTGGTACAAGCACAGAAATCCAAGCAAATTTATGCCACCTGGAAGTATGGCCATGTGTTGGCTAAAATGTCTCAATGATGTGGCACAAATTAATGGGGGAGATTTACCTCCTCTACTTGAGCTGTGTGAATAGGGAACGGAGACTTTTTAAGTGCTGTGGAATTTAGAAGTGAAGCCAGTGCCTGCTGGAGGCACTGGTGACATTTTAGGTCCAGTGACTGCTGGAGAAGGCTCGGGGGGAATGATCATGCTATCAGGATTTCTCTTCCATCATAAATAAATTGTTCAGGAAAAAAACTCACACATGCAGGATTATTTTATTACAGGGGAAGGGAAATAAAAGTCTCCAGCTAAGGGAACCCTTGCTTGTCAGGTAGACTGGTTATAAAAAATCAAAGAAAACCCCCACCCAGACAAATAAGCCTCTCAATTTTTTAAAATATAATTAGAGACTGACCTACTCTGCTTTAAGTCACTGTTTTTCGTCTCATAACTATGATCAATGCAACACGAGTGAGTGACATACACTGATTTGAACTTTAGTACTGAATTACTGTGAATGAAATTAAGTAAGCATGGCATTGCAGAAATATATAATGTACAGCTAATATTTCCCCCTTGGGTGCAAAACAACTATTTATGAACCTGATATACATCTTTAGATATGTTTGCCACACCTTTTTTATAACTAGCTGTGCATAATGTTAAACTTTGTATTTATTATTTTTGTTTTTGTACAAGATGGTCAAATGGTCATAAAATGCACCTTTAGTTGTATAAAAGAAGCAGAGGAGAAAGGTTTTGA
The DNA here is from genome assembly GCF_028018845.1 of Melospiza georgiana. Classification (NCBI taxonomy): domain Eukaryota; kingdom Metazoa; phylum Chordata; class Aves; order Passeriformes; family Passerellidae; genus Melospiza; species Melospiza georgiana. Next base: position 86,986,546 of record NC_080431.1, read on the forward strand.
TTTTGTGTTTGTGTTGTGTGTGTGTGTGTGTCTGTTTGCTTTACATGGGATACAATAAATACCCTGAAAAAGACGAATGAACGTACTGCCCGGCATAGAGTCCTGCCGCCTGCTCGGATGGCATCTGAACATAAACCTTGTCTCCGTGCATCAGCTGCACCACGGCACTGCCCGAAGCCTGGTCCAGGAAGCCCTTCTTGTATTCGTCGTAGGTGTACATGAGCGGCTCGTTGTTCTTGTACAGCGCCACCCACACGTTGGCGCCTTTACAGTGGACGTGGTAGGCGAAATAGTAGACACCGGGGATCTCGCATGTGAAGATTCCCGTCTGGGGATTGTAGTTCTGCCGGCCGTTGTACAGGAGCTTGTCGAACTTCACGGGCACCCCGACTCGGGGGAAAGGCGTGAGCAGCTCTGCCGTGAATGCAGGCATCTCGTAAACAATGCCGCCAGTCTTGTCTTTCTTGCCCTTGTAGCTGTAGGGGGGCTTCAAGCCGTCTATCCCTGGTCCCACCTCAGGCAGGTATTGTCCCACAGCTGGTGGAGTGGGCGGGATGATGACAGAAGGACCTGGCGGCCCGGGGGGGCCCGGTGGCCCCTGGACCCCCGGCTGGCCAGGAGGACCGAGTGCCCCAGGTTTTCCCGGGGGTCCCTGCAGCCCCGCAGCACCAGGTTTGCCTACCCCAGGGAAGCCAGGGGGGCCGGGCATGCCTGGCTCGCCCTTTGCCCCTGGCAGCCCGGGGGGGCCGATAGGACCACTGGGTCCCGCGATGCCCGGGATGCCCGAGGGGCCCTGAAGCCCCTGGGCTCCAGGGAGCCCGGGCTCACCCTTTGGCCCCACAAGCCCCGGGACACCCGGCAGTCCCGGCAAGCCTTTGTGTCCGGCTTCCCCCTTGGGTCCTGTGGGGCCCGGCAGCCCCCGCAGCCCAGGGCCACCCACTTCCCCAGGAAAGCCTGGCTTTCCTGGAAAACCCTGCAGGCCGGGTTCGCCTTTGGGGCCGACTGGTCCTGGTGGCCCTACAGCACCCCCCTCTCCTTTAGGTCCTGGGAAACCGGCGGCCCCCGGGGGTCCCATGATGCCCGGCAGTCCTGGCTGGCCGGGTTCCCCTGGTGGCCCTCCCATGCCAGGTGGCCCTGCATGCCCCTTCTCCCCCTTCGGCCCCAGGGGCCCAGGCAGACCACCCACACCTCGCTCCCCTTTGGGCCCAGGGAAGCCCGGCTTCCCAACCCCAGGGAGGCCGGGGGGCCCCGGCAGGCCTGGCAGTCCTTGCTCCCCTTTGCCACCCGGGAAGCCGGGCTGGCCGGGCATGCCATCTTGGCCTGGTTTGCCAATACCAGGCGCGCCGGGAGGGCCTTGGATCCCAGGGGCCCCTGGAGGCCCTTGCAGCCCCAACTCTCCTGGGGGTCCGGGTTTGCCTAGGGGTCCCTGTGGGCCAGGGAAGCCGACCATGCCGGGTTTGCCAACCCCTGGCAGTCCTATGGGGCCAGGGGGACCAGGAAGCCCAGGTGGACCCTTCAGACCTGGCAAACCTGGGATCCCAACTCCCTTCTCCCCTTTTGGCCCTGGGATCCCAGGGATTCCTGGTGGCCCCTTCATCCCAGGCTCACCCTTTGGCCCTGGTTGCCCCTGCAGCCCCGGAGCACCCGCCTTCCCTATGCCAGGAAGCCCATGAGGCCCTGGTGGGCCTTGTGGTCCAGGAATCCCCATGGGCCCAATCTCCCCCTTCGGCCCCATCTCCCCTCTTGGCCCTGGGGGCCCCATGACCCCTGGTTTTCCTGGCATCCCTGGCAAACCCGGCTTTCCAATTCCTGGGTATCCTTGCGGGCCTGGTTTTCCTTTGGCTCCTGGTACACCATGACCTGGTAATCCTGGTGGCCCTGGTGGCCCTCTTGGTCCAGGCTCACCCGGGGGACCTTGCTCACCCCTCAGACTGCGTATGGGAATTTCTGGGAAGAAAAGAAGAAAGGGGAGAGGGAGAGATAAAAGGTGAGTGCAGTCACATCCTTCCAAAAACAGGGTTTTGAATTGAATATGCTTTTAATGATGCCTTGTCGTTTTGTGGTAGACAGAGACAACAAGTGAGTTACAGGTTGGTGTTGAGAATTAAAGAGGATGTTACTGTTTTTCATACTCCAAACTTCCATGTGTGCTTCTGTTACCACAAAGTAATTACTGTGCATGATATGTAAAAGCCATTTGTGCTTTGGTGGAGTTTTCTACCTAGACAATATTAAACAGCAAAATCTGCATTTTGTCCCACATTGAGGTAGATCAGTCTACCTTTAAGAGTTTTTGCAGGAAACTCAGTGCTCTCGTGCTGTGGGAGGAACTCTGGCATAAAAGTGCTTTTTCTGGATGGGCGAAAATAAGCAAGATCAATTAAATTAGATTGTATTAGTAAGAAGTTTATACATAAGGTATGTCTGTATTTTCCCGAAGGCTTTGGTTCCCATTAGAGTATTACTGGAAACCTGCAGCATTAGTCACTATTGCTCTTTTGGCATAGCCATGTCTAGTTATGGCTCTTCTACACACTTTGAAAAAGGTTTTATTGTTGAAACCCGTATTTTTGTGTATGTCACCACTTGTCATTGACGGTCAGGGTAGGGACGTTGCTGCTGGGGTTCGTTGCTTTTCAAGCTGCTGCTTTTTGGGTTAATGGAAACTCTTTCTGGCTCTAAAATGTGTAAAGAAGTAAGAGATTTGGGGAAGGAGAGGAGATGAGGTTTGAGGGCAGACCTCTGCTTTATGGGAGGCAGAAACCTTCTCTCTCTGCACATGTTGTGTTTTATGCGCATCAAAAATCTTTCCTCATGAGGTAGGTTGATTTTACTACAGGCAATAGTTCTTGTTCATACACTCCAAAAATAGGCCCTGAAATCTTCCATTTCCCTCTGAAGTCAGTGGAGGCTGTGGTTAGCTGGGGCCTCAGTAAGACAAAGTTACCCAGTTTGTCTGCACTTGCACAGATGCTGGTGGTCCTCACAAGAATTTTATGACACTGGGTGTTCCTGGTCACCCTTTGTATTTTGGACTTTTTTTTTTGTTTTCTTAAATACCTTAATACTGTCCAAACTTCCTTTACTGAACAGAGAAAGTGCTTGTACGCGCAGACCTGTGCATTAATCCTCTGTACAGGATGGCCTCTGTTACACACATAAATAACCTACAGAAAGAGGACTCCAGAGTCTGTAGAGAAATTGTATGTTTTTATTGGCAAACCTCAAAATCACAGGGTCTGGACAAAGTCAGACAAAAACAGTGATGTTCCCATAAATTTAAACCTTGGGACTCTTAGTTCATATGTCTGCTATTTCCAGTGAGAGTAGGAGCAGATCCAGACAGGACTCTGAGCCATCATTTGAAACCCCGTCAGAGGGTCTCTTACAGGTGGGACAGCAAGGCTTTTCCTAGAGTTGAACAGAACCTGAGCAAACCTGTATGCTGGTGGCTCATTGCAAGAAGGGCTGCTCAGAGGCTGTGCTGCAGCCCAGAGGATGACTGTGGTCTTGTGCTGGTGACCCTGAGCTGCCCCACAGCTCCCTTGAACCTGTTTTGTCCACCTGTGGCCAGGTATGAGCCTGGCCAGCCCTTTGGGCACAAGGGTGCTGTGCCCAGCCTGCAGCAGCAGCCTGCTCCAATGTTCAGTTTCCCCATGGCACGCCAGATGGGACCGTGCAGGAGTGGAGAGGGACATGCTGACCTACCTTTCTCTTTCTTGGGAGCCATATCCTTGCCGAGCATGGGCATCTGTGGGACCTCCTTCCTGTACTGGGGCAGATGGGGGTACTCCTTCCCGTAAGGCATGCGGGGTACCTCCTTGCCCAGGTGCTGCATTGGGATGCCTTCTTTGCCCAGTGGCATGTGAGGTACTTGTTGTCCAAGGGGTTGGTACTGGGGCACCTGAGGTGGCAGCTGCTTGATCCCATAGTAGGCACCACCTTGAGCAGACCTCACCAGCTCTAGGTAAACAGTGACAGCCACTACCAGCAGCTGCATGGGGAAGAGCAGCATGGCCATCACCTATGAAAAGCACCACAAAACACACAGTTGGAAGATGTTTTTTCATGTTGTGCATTCCTCATTAGGGTAAGCTGTTCTCATTTTCTGCAGCAAACTGGACCTAAATCTCTGCAAAGTGGCCCTGGTTTGTGTGCTGCCCTGGAGGATATCCTGCAGAAGGCCTGTATCTGATTAATTGGAGGGTCTACTCAAGCACTGCTGTTACAGCAAATGCCCTTCTATGTGTTTAGTTTTATGCCATACCAGAGGAGCCCTTTGTGGTTACTTCACAGAGGAGCCTGCTCCCAGTTTGCTGCCTTCTCACCTGAGATTTGGGGAGCTCTGCTGCAAGCTCTGGCACATGGGAAGAGCAGGCAGGGGATGTGGGGATCTCCTAAATGTGTTCTGCCCAAGAAGCTGTATTGTCAGTTCCCCTTCTTCTTTCCACAGCAATGAAAGCGCTGTTTCTGAGCTTAAATCTGTGCCTGGGATTGTACCCTGTGGCTGCAGTGTCCGAGGGCTGTTCTGTTTCTATCACAGCTCCTTGCCAGCTCTCCTCTTAGCTGGGCTGGGATCCTCTTGGCCTCCTCCCAGAAGGAGTGGACCTGCTTAGGCTGCCACCACTCCAGGTAGGATCAGCCAACCCAAGCCTTCCTCTGGGAATGTTCAACTATTTTCTGAAGGTCTTCCCCACAGCAGATCCTGGCCCATTGCAAGGCAGCCCACCCCAGCACCTCATCAGTCCTGCTAAGACCACAGAATGGGGTTGGGCTTTCTTTCTTTTACTTCTTTATCAAAATGTTAGCTTGGGACTTTTTGTCCCACCTGTTGTTGGCTTTTCTTTTTGCAGTTAAGGGCACTACCATCAGCTGAACAGCAAATTAGGAACTGGGAACTCCTTCAAGTAATGTAAATTAGGGGATAGCATGTGGTAAAAAGAGACTCTGTGTGTTGAAGTGTTTTGGCCCACAGCCAAATCTGGCATGCAAGTTCTGCCCTTTCAAAATACACATGGCAGTTGCCAAACCTGATGGCTGTTGCCACTGTTCCTTTTTTCTACTCTGCAATCCCTTGCACCCAACCTGGGTGCATTTCCAGGTCATTTGTGCTCCAGAGCTTTGCCAAATTACTTGTTAGGATTTGCTCCCAGCAGCTGCCGTGTTCTGGTGTGATGAGGGTAGCCTGAAAAGGCAGCAAGGGCTTTGTGTCACCTGCTTATTTTTCTGTCCTTCCCCAGCGGCCTGGATCGACATAGAGGATGAAAAAGTACCTCAGTCTATGGCAAAGGGGCTCAGCACTGTGCCCTCATGTCTGGGAAGTATCATTTATGGGGAAAAACTTTCCCCTGTGTGCCCGCCAGGTTTTATGTTTTACTCCTGTTTGACGTTTTCCATTCACTTGGTGTTGGCAAAGCACCTGGGGAAACCCTTGCTGCCCTTTTAAAACATTTTCCCTTAATTTTGCTGTATGAGATTTTACCTCTAAATGGAAATTGGTGTATAGTCATTACTGAAGGTGTAAATGGAGGCTAGATCAAAATGGTGTAGTTGAAATAAGCAGGTTATTTTCAGCAATGATCACCTACAGACATATGAACTACAGAAAAGATGGAAATATATGTTAACAGCAAACCAAACCTTTTAAGAAAATGAAATACTACGAATAAACACTAGATGGAGCATATGTTGCACAGCTGAGTTTCTACAGTCACTTTCCCTCCCAGGAATTCTTGAACTAACCAGCTGCCATGTGGCAAAGAAAACCAGAGCCAAGATGTACAGAAGTTTGTAAGGGTAGCTAAAGCCCAAGCACAGTTGCTCATCCTGTTCAGCAAAGCATTTCAGCAAATGCTTCTCCTCCAGTGAGTTTAATGTGGCTTTTAGCCCACAGCTGGCTGTGCTGCTGTGAGCTAAAGGATTAGGGCCTTGGGATGTGATATTTCTGCTTAAAGCTCAATGGTGAGCTTTGGAGTGGGAGGACAGCCTGTGCATGATCAGTTATTGCGGCTTGGCTGGGGTGGGGTGACTGAACTAACCCATTGCAGCTTCATCTGGGCACATGGACCCTAAGCAACCTTTTGGGGTTTTTTTGGAGGGGTGGGGGGGAATGGGGGAGGCAGGAATATATCCCCCTTGTCTTTCTTGGCCTTCCTGCTCCTTTCTGTACAGGAGTAAATTGCAACACCTTTGCTTCTCTGCAGCTGAATAGGGTAATGCCTACCTAAGTTTGCATGGAAAATTTCAGTTACTGGAAAATTTTCTATTTTCTATAGAGAGGCACTATTCTCTCTGCCTCTCTCTCAAAGGAAAGAACATTACCTGTATGAAGGGAGAAATTCAGTGAAACCTTTTAAAAAATTATAAGATACTGGATGATATAGGACTGGGTTTGAAACCTGTTAGTATGAAGGACAAGGTGGATTTTGAAGAATTAGGTTATTCATTTAGCATCTTGGCTACTTTGTTGTTCTAGTGGCCAGTTTTGGTGGGGGGAGGGTTTAAAAAGGTAACTTCAGTGGAATAAGTAGAAGGGGAAATAGGTAAAATTCCTTTGGATGAGATTTTCTTCTTGTTTTTATTACAAAACATGGACTTTGTGTGCGAGTGGGAGGCATTTGAAATAACTGAAAAAACTTTCCTACAGGAGACACCAGCCTGCCTGCTGCTCAGGTGAATTCAGGCTCCTGTTGCTTGTGCCAGGCTGGCCTGGCCCTGCCAAACATCACACAATGCACCTGCACTGGAACAGGCACAACCACAAGGTACACGAGATGGTTTTGTATATGCACATGGAAATTTTGAGGGAGATTAGGCAAGACTTGTAGAGATAGGAGGGCTCCAGAGAAGGAGATGATCTCACCCCATCTCTGTTTCCTGTAGTGTTTTTTGACTCATCCATAACTCAACCAGTGTGGCCTGGAAATGACAGATTGCTTCTCATCTATTGATTTTGGCTTGGGCTGGTGCCTGTGACTAGCTGAGGTGGAAGGTGGGAGTTTATTTACTGAACAACTTTGGGCTAGATGTGATTTGGCTGATATCTTTGTGGGAGGAGGTCAGAGCCTCCCCTGTGGCCTCGTGAGCTGTCTGGGGCTTGGGATCTGCTGCAGTTACTGGAGACACAGCCTGTGTTTGGTACTGTCTGTCCAGCTCATCTCCCCCTTCTCCCAAAGGAAGGAGGGATCAGACAAAATTAGTCTTGATGAGAGATGTGGTAGAGTCATATGTGCTGCCGCTGCATTATTGCTGTCAGATACCATCACTACAGGGAAAGCCTGCTCAGAAGCATGAGAGATGCCGGGGATAGTCCTTCAGAGTTTCTGCTCATTCCTCTCATCCTACTCTAAAATGTTATTTATGCACTGAGAGAAGATGAAGGTGTGTTTTTTCTGCCTTGCAGTTTGTTTCTGAATGCCTGGGTGCACAGCTCTAGTTTGAAGACCTAACTAGGAAACTCATTTAATGGGTTTCCTAGTGAAACCCATTCACTATGGGCATCTTTAAATGCCTAAAAGCTACTGAAAATCTTGCTCTTGGTTTTCAAAAGAAGCCTATAGATCCTACATGTTGGAAAGGTCTTCCAGAGCTTCTGAACAGCAAAAGGAGATGTTTTCCTCACAGTGACAGAAATCAAAGAGAGTGAGAAGGAAAAAAACCTATTTTGAAGATTCAGCCAAAGTGTAAGACCTTCCACCCCCTTCACCCAAATCCCAGCAATTTAGGGATCACCCTCAAATGCATTCATGTAATGCAATCTGACATGCTTTCCAAGATGACTGTTGGTGGAACAATAATTTCACTTCGGATTGGGATTTTCCAGGGTTTTTGTCAGAAAGCAATAGGAATGTGTCTGTGAATTTGTGGCAGGTTAATAAGTGCATGAGTACACCTTTAGAGAAGCCAAGGGCTTGGAGAAAGCAAAGTTTTACTGTAACTTTGGATGTTGGAAGGAAGATGGAGGAGAGGAGCCACTGAGCTTTCCCACAATGTGACATGTCATTTTGCACCAGACATTCAGATTAAGCCACAACATTTTGCTTTACCTAGGGTGGAACAAGACACTTGAGGTGAAGGAACATTATCCTAAACCACAGTGTTCAGTTGCTTGTGTGTGAAGGTATCTGATTGGTTCTGTGGGTAAGAGAGAATCCTTGAAAAAACACATTTTTACAGTGAGTGAGAACATTTCTCAATAATCTCTTTGGTAGAGCTGTTCTCCTGAGAAAACTATAAAGGACCTTTCTTTGGCTATTTGAGTTTGTCAGCAGAAATAGGAGACTAAACAAAATGCACCAGCAGTCATAATTCTTAAATGGGTGTGATGAAATAATGGCTGTTTTAGCGTAATTATGTAAAGAGTGTATGGAAAGAGTGATGCCCATCCACTTGGGACTTGAAATCATAGGTGGTCTTGCAAAGAGTGGAAACTAGCCCTTGATTTATTGGTTCTTACAGGAAAGTCATCACTATGCAACCAAGGTTGGGTTGTCTGAGAACTTCTAAGATAAACACCCAGGGACTACCCCCATGGGCTTAACTTACCAGTTCTTGCTTTTGAATTGCTGTATTTCCCAAACGGGCGTAAGGCATGAGTGGATCTCAGTGACCTGAAATCTTTTCCCTGTGGTCCCTTCTATAGGGGCTGCCTGAAGCTGCAGAGACTAGTTCCCCACAGCACTGAGGGGATCGCCTTGCTAGTGTTCTGGTTTCCACAAGGAAAATGAGTGCTGCAAAATAAAAATCCTAGTGACTCTGGAGATTTTGTTCACAGAAGAGTGCTACTAAAAACAATTGATGATAAAAAGCTACATTCTCCAGCGTGTTTTGTTGAGATCAGAAGGGGTTAGGGTGATTTCTGGAGTGACCTTGACAAAAGATCCTATTACCAAGTATCTACAATAGTGTATCCAATGCCACAGGAGCATTATACACCTCACTAAAGTGTCTGTCATACAGAGACATCCAAGAAGCAGTATAATGCAATGGAAATTGCAAACAGAGTGTTGAGGTGCATAAGGAGCAGCCCTGCTGCTTTGCAGAGAGCTGGTGGGTGAGGTGCACAGCTGCTCTCTGGGGGATTTTCACTGACAGGCCCCACCCAGTTCATACACAGAGGTGCATGGCAGCTCAAGAAATGTCACAGAAGGGCTTATAAGAGAGAACTGAAGTCCTCACAAAGTGATGGCACTTTTTTTTTCTGTTTTCATTTTTACGGCTACTTTGGGAACAAGTACCTATCCTGTCCCTGCTTTCTACAATACATATCCCTTAAACTACTGATGGATTTGTGCTTGCAAAAGTGTGGACCCCCCTCACCAAATACATGTCTTTCTTAAGGTCTCCACCACATGAAAAGCATTGGATTGAGCACCGGGCTTATAAATTGGGGAGGAAGGTGTTGGCATTTGTAAACCAGTTCTGTTAGCTAGCTACCTTTTTAGGAAGAATTCTCATCACAAAATTAGAAGAGCATCTATATAGGCTTTAGTTCCTGTACGAAACTAAGCTATTTCTATCCAGTGAATAGCTATTGTGACTTCAAGGGTGGGGCATTTTCAGATACAAGAATCAAGCAAATGTTGCTTGTTGTTCTCAGCACTGGTGCTGCAAAATGTAACCAACTTGAGCAGTGAATTTCCCAGCTCATTGTTGTCCACAGTTTTCAAAGACACTATTTCAAAACTTCATCACAGCTTAAATTCATCTCTGGATCATTAACTCTGGATCATTTCTGGATTTCATTAAATTCATCTCTGGATCATTTGAAGACTAACCTGTCAGTCAGTAGTACTTTCTGAACAGATCTGAGGGTACCCTGTACTGTACAGAGACTGAATTTTAGTGGAAACTTGTGTTTTCAGGTAGAGGAAAAAAAAAAACCTTTTGCATGCCAAATAATTTTGCATGTGCTCAAGCACCATTTAGTGCACACATTGCCACACTTCTGTCATTCTGTGCCAAATGAGTCTTTATATAATTTGGACAGATGTTTTCCAGTTTGCCAGCAAACTAATTAAACACCAGTGTAGGGGGTTTCTTTTTTTGAAAATTCAGTCATATTCCACATAAAAGCAGGGAGTGAAGGAACCAAATATACCTTGAGATGGATTTCCTCTGAAAGCTAACCTGTTTTGTAACCCAAGTTAACACTAGCTGTACTGATTTAATCTTATTTTCAGCAGTGAAGAGCAGGAGGACAGTACAGGGGAGCACAGCACCTGGGCAAAGACCCAGCCATGCTACTGGCACAAGATGGTTGATCTATGCCCCAGAAGGTTTGGGGTCCTGCACCATTTTGCTTGTAACAGTGCCTAAAGCTTCACTGAAGACAATACCTGTTTCTTCAGTAGGTGAAAAATTTACCTTGTTAAAGTGTCTATAAGAGCTTGTGCATTCAGTAGGGAGAAAAGTAGGATTTATGGTAAATGTAATCTTGCCATTTTGCTTCTTGAGAAACTCTCCCACAGAGATCAGGTTTATTTTTTTTCCCCTCCCTCCTTTTCACTGTCTCCTCCAAGGAAACAAAGTAGTCTCAAGTGCCTGTGTTCAGTTTAGATTACCAAGAAATAGCTATTGTTCAGTATGTTAAAAATAAATTAAATCATATTTTGCTCAAGGTCTAACAACTGTGTCTGATTATCATGTGGTATTTACTAAATCTAAGGCAGTCATAACAAGTATTGTCATAATAAACATTTTAAAATGCATGCATGCATAAACCTGCTTCTAATGGGGAATATTCAACACATGGCAGATGCTTGTTTCTATTTTTTTTTAAATTGAAAAAGGTGCCTAGAGCTTCTTTCTTAGAGAAGTGTGATAACATCTAAATAAATGGCTTCATCTTAAAAACCAATGGTCATCCATAAGCTATCTTTGGCCTCACTGGTAATGATATGATCTTTTCTTGCAATGCCTGGGGGGAGGTCTCTGTTTATCCATTTATAAATGCATTTCCAAAAACAAAGCACTTGCCTCTGCTCCAGTTTGTCTGCAAACACATTCATGTGTGTGCTCACTCTGGATGATCACCCAGCCTTCTGTAAGAAAACGGCACCCTTGGGCTTCCCCAGTTTCTTACTTCCAAACAGAGTGTATCTGTTGCTTGTGTGCAGGTATTGATGTGTGCCTATGTGTGAAAACACACCCTGCCAGTGGAAGCAGCTACAGTGAGAAGGACATTTTTAGTCCATGAAGACATAATTATCTTGCCTTTAGTCTCCTCCTCATGCCCAGTGGGCTGTAAGCCTACCTATGTGGGCTCAGGTACACATCTCATCTCTCTGCGAATCTGGGCATGATAAGTTTCACATTATCACAACCCCAACTCCCATACACAGGCCTCTGCTGGCTCAGCACAGACACAAAGCTCACAATTTACGATGATATTAAGATGCTTGGCACTGGTGATTGATTTCCAGGCGGGTTTGTTTCTGCGTGTTTTTGAGGGTCTGGCCTGCATGCTGTTTGGTGGAAAATGCCTGAAAGCTACTTCGAGTCAGATGGCAGGGAGCTGTGACAAGGATCAGTAAGTTGGGCACCACTGACCGGGTGACCACAGTCCCTGGGGACATAGCTCTCTTTCCTGGTGGCATGTACTCATTTGCTCGAATTGGTGCCTGACCTTGGGCTGGGGAGGAAGGTCCAATGTGGGGGAATGTTTGCAGAAAAGCATGCGACTTTAATTATGGGATTAGAATTAATTATAGGTAGGATTTAGTAAATACCTGCCTTTGAATGTGTTTTCCTGTTCTCTGCCATACAACATGCACTCAAATCCTCTGCCTAATGCTCTCTTCTGGGCAATTTGCCTGAAGTCTTGGTGGCAGGCAGATTTGATGGAGACACTTAAATGACTGTCACTCAGTTCCCATTCAGTGATCAGCGGTGATCAGCACACAAAGCCAGCCCCAGTAATGTGGAACACACCAAGTGATCAAAGTGCAGAGCCACCTCCCTGCTTATCAGCACAGAATCGTGCTGCTGGCACTGAGCCTCGGCCTGGCCACCAACATGTCCAAGTACAGCTGTTTGTTCTACGTGGGAACTGCGCTGAGGGCTCCTTCTCTGCAGGGCTGGTGCTACTGAGCACTACAGAAGGAGCTTCTCACAGGCCACAGCCACTGACTCCGTCCAAGGAATTCTCCTTATTAGATAGAATGGGTTTGCCATGCACAACACACTGGAAAGGAGGCTGGCTCTCATGGAAGTGCTTGTATAGTCAACCAACAATTTCCTAAGGGTGTTGTTGATTTGGGTTTTGTTTTGGTGAGAACACTTCACATCTACTGCCCGTCCACTAACTCCAAAAATAATGCAAAGACAAAAAACTGGTGATGCACTTCAGACTGGTGTGTGATCAGGAGGCAAACTGGTGATGCACTTCAGAAGTGTGTGATCAGGAGGCTGAACCTTGAGGTGCTGATAATGAACTATGGTGATTACTGGTTCCATCTCAGTGTGAATAGGGAACTGCAGGCCTGCTTTGGAAACCTCCCTTCTCAGCTGTCACTCATCATTCTTGGCCTTGCTCTGTCTAGGGATAGGTTGTGCTGGCTCCCTGCAGTAGAAGTTGCCCAGATTTTCATGATAGAATTGTTTGTGTGTTACTATGGTACAATAGTTTGCAGAGTGCATCACAATGTTTTACTGTTTTAATCTAAAGTGGTGCCTCTAGCAGTGCTGCTATTAATTATACTCACGGGTAGAAGTGTAAAGAGTTTCCATTTCACTCACTACCTCTTGGGTTAGCCAGCTACAGCTTTGAGAACAAGCCACAGGCTAGCAATTGGCTCTAAATGACAAGTGAATAATCCACACAGTTCACTGTAAAACTCCATCTCATCAGATGTGTGGGAGTAGGTAGAAGTGAGGGAAGAAGACTGCCTCTTTCTGTGACAATTAACAAACTCAGCATATCCTAAATCTTTGGCCAAATATGCATAGGTGCCAGAATACTATTCTGAAGGATATCAACCAGTTTTACTGGTTAGAGAACTCTTAGTTCCTCTTTTGATTAACTGAATTACTGTACTAAAAGCAGAAAAATATTTTGTCAGCTTTGTGAAGGTGCACTGAGTCTTAAATCTGTCTATATATATTTTATTCTAATATGGCATGGTTTAGGATTTTATGTCTTGTGTCTGAAGGATTTCTTGGAGAAGGAGCATTCTATGAATTAGTAGATCTCAACACCTTTAGGAAAACTTAGATGTGCATGCAGAAATTCCCTTCATTGACACCTGCAAGACACAAAGAGGTGCTGAAGTATGTGTGTTTCTTAAACACTTCCCAAAAGATGGCAGTAGAAAGAAAAATCCTGATTATAGAAGTGTTCTTGGTGATGACAGGGACTAATTGTCGCAAGTGTTGCAGGGAAGATAATCTGTCTTCTTATTAGTTTAAGTGTTATGTAAAGCAGTACAGCTGTCTGCAATTGTAATACTTGTGTAGGCTGGACTTCTTAGCCTGAGGTACTCTTGGTGCCAAACCTAAGGACACAAAGGAAAAGTGGCCAGAAGCAGCCCTTGGGCTTCTCTTGATCCCGAGGCTGTAGCAAGTACTGTTTCAGTTGCTAGTGCTGCTTGAGGTCTGACCTGCCCTGCATGGCCTGTAAGCCACTCATGACACCCTGTGTGGTGTGACATCCTGCCATGCCATGGGCACTGTCACCATGTCTTCATTTTGGCGATGCAAAAGCTGCTCTGTCATAGGTGGACAGAACACAGCCACAGCTTTGGAAAGGCAAATGTCTGTCTCTGTTAACACCTGGTCTGGCTACTGGTCTGCTGTGGGACAGTTTGGGGCTCCTGGCAGCTCTAGGGTGCCTGGAGTAGGCAGAAGGGATGGCTCTTTGGCAAGGGGTAAGTTTTAGCCTGTTTATTATCAGCATGAAGCAGGACCCTCTCTAAGGTGTAGAACTTTCTAGCTCCTTTTAGCACTGTATGCATACTGATTAAATTTAAATGCTTTACAGTGATCCACTACAGGGAGCGCTGAACCCCTATCAAGGAATCAAGACCATTAAATCTCATTAAGAAGAGAGCCTAATTCTGGGTGCACAAGTTTTTTGGTTGTAGTCTTTTGGTCATAAATAAATTTTATTTCCTGTGCCCCTTTGTAGTGATCATACTCCAGCCTTTGCAATCCAAGCAATGGTCACTTTACCAGTCTAGTGAGTTCTTGCTCTACAAAGCAAGAAATCTGTGTCGGACTCCTGAAGTACTTGGTCTGATCTTAATTTGAAATAATTTATTTTTCTCTGTGACTCCTGTTGCAATCCTATGGCCTTATGCATTGCCTTCTTGCATGAAAATTTACTTGATTGCCTCTGTCTGAAACTGGCACAGCATTTCTGTTCCTTTTCCCACTTTGATGGCCTACAAAATGTTTTCCTGGCTCTTTCCCTCATGCTTTTTCATGACCCTTTTTTTAAAATAAAAGCAAGAGGCTTTGAAGGCTTTATTTTGGAGACAAATTGTTACCATTTTACAATATTTCCGTTCACTCTGCTTTGATGAGCCTGTCGAGAAAAAGAGCAGCTCTTCTCTCCCTTATTTTTATTTGCTGTGCTCTAACTCTGCCACTTCGCAGAAACCCAAAGTCCCAGTCCAAGGGAGATATGAAAACAGTAACAAATGTCTGTAAAATATTTTTCTTGAAAAAACTTCCTCTCAGACAATTTTTTGGAAGGTTATTTTCAATTAAAAACATTCCTGCCCTTTGCATGCTTTTCCTACCTTTGCTCAAACAGTGGAATAGTCTTGCCTTAAAGGGTTAAACATACTAGACTACTCCAGCAAGAGTGAAATCAGGAGCATGCTTTTAAATTATTTAGCAGTAATTAATTTCCTATTTTATTGTCAAATATTGCAGGTATCATCATATTTGTTAGGATGTGCTAATCATGACCTGACACTCCACTCCCAAAATTCAAGCAGGTCTTAGCTCACAAACATATTTCCTAAATGGATAAATTATTTTACTTTTATGCTACTTTTCTTGATAAAGACTAAGATGACAATAACTACAACTGAACACTCACTTGGTTAAAATGGTTTCAAAACCGGGCTTGTAATTTTCATGAAAGACCCTCTGTGCTCTGAGTCACACCTGTGGGCAGACGTGAAGGTAGAAGTTGCTAGATGGTGGCAGTAGATCTACCAATGTGCCAATGTAGGTCCCTTCATCATCTGGCACTTGCGTAAAAAAAAGGCTGAAAATGACTGAAAACTCCTCTATGCTACCGTCATGGCTGAACTGCACACACACATCCCTGTGTCATGCAGGAACAGATCTGTTTCTAAAGACCTTCTGTCTTTTCCTCTTGTGTAGCACGTAAGAAATAGATCTTACTCAAGTCTGCTTCAGCACAAAAGCACACATCAGTGTAGGGGCAGAAAGAAAAAGCTTGAAATCACTGTTATTTGTTAGTGTTACATTTAAAGGCCTACACAGGTAGCATCCACTTCCCACTCTGCAAGTGCAGAAATAAGGGTAGCAGGACACAACCAAAAAAATTTTCAGCCTGAGTTGTGAAATACTCCCTGAAGGTTCGATTCAGTGAACACTTACAGCAAGAGTTTGCCATGCCTCTCAAAAGCACAGAAAAGAAAAAAAAAACCTTCTGAACCGCACGCACACACACACACAAAGACCCTCCCCATTCCACTCACACACACTTATCCTGGATCCATGAAAATATACAGTCATTTGAACTCCAAAAATGCCAGGAGATGGAATTAATTTCCTATATGCAATCCAATGTGCTATGGTTTAAAGAACTTGAAATTACTACATCTGACACCTTGGAACAACCCAAATGAGGCCAAAGGAAAGCAAAGTCAAGCCCTGAGGAGCAAATACTATCAGTCACTCAAGTCTCTCAACTCTACTCAAGGAGAACAATCTGAAATGTTCAGTGTAGCCATTTGGACCCATGATGACTGAGACTAGCAAATGCACAGTCTGGAAAGCTGGTCAGTGCTCAGCTCTGGGGACTAATAGTTATAAAATATCTGCACTAGGCGCCAGCACGTGCGTTTCATCTGTACTGCAGCCAGGATGAAGGGATAGACTGACAAACTTGCAGCTACCAAGCAGCTCAACTGGGTCAAGGGTAAACACCAGCCTCTCTTCACCTTCCTGCAGCACTACAAGGTAGAGCTGGGGCTGGAAGCACAGGAGAATGTAGGATTGGTGGAGGAAATTAAAGCACTTCAATCCACAACTGAAATCCAAGCCCCTTATCAGGGCCTGAGAAGCTGATGCCTGAGCGGTTAGACCACTGAAATCCTCCTCAAAGGCACCTTGGTCCCAGTGCACAAGCCTTTCTTAGTGCTGGGTGTGGACTTAAGGCTCTGTTTACCTGTGGACACTTCCCAGGTTTTCAGACAAAATCTCTCATTGATTTCCCTCCTCCCTATGGTTTCTTGAGTCTGCTGTGACCTGTGCCAAATCTTACCCACCTCTTGGGAGCTGATGCCTGTAGCCTGCTGGCTCAGGCATGCCCAGGAGGGAGGGAATGCAAACCTCAGAAGTGCCTTTTGCCAAAGGGAGAATTAGACCAATGTTCCTCAGCCCAAGTAAGACTGTGCTTGAGCTGATGATGGTTGCTTGGAGTTTGAAAGAAAAATTTGGCACCTGCTTTCTAAAGAGGATTGTGGTGAGCTATGAGCTGAGAGAGGAGGGACTTGTGCCTGTGTACTTCATTCACCAGAAGGCACTTAAAACCAGGAGAGAGCTAGGACTTAGGATGAACTGCAGTCTTCAGCCTTCACTATTTGGCTGGCTTAGGCAACTCTCCAAACAGTGGCTTTTGTGAATCCCCCTCCAAGGCACTTAACTCCATTTACACACATGCATAGAGTGCCGGCATCTAATTCAGGCGTGTGAACTCCGTTATGGAGCCAGATGCAAACATCCCCTCATGGATTAGGATCTGAAAGGTTCTATATCTGTACTGTCAATCAGCTAAGGCCTTCGTTCCCTGCCCCATCCTCCTTTTTTTTTGTTTAAAATCTAGACTTTTTAAAAGCGGTTAAGTATTTGTAAAAATTATTCTTGTATCTGTGCAATGGCGTAGTTAAGGCATGTGCTAGGTATTCCCAGGATGATGCAGTTAGATCAACAATGACTAATTCCACAAAAGCAATGCACTTAAATTATGCCATATCCTTCCTTCTAAACTTTGTCCACCAGATTCTCATTGCTGAACATCAGAACCAAAGGTTTATGGCTACCTACAGGCTGTGGCTCAATCACATTAAAAAATAAACCACTAGGCTGGTATTTCTCTAGCAAGCAGAATGGAGTTGTGTTTCATACCAGCAGGATGGCTATCAGCAATGCTTAAAAATATTTTCATTTGTGTGGGTTTTTTGACTCTGAGATGGGGCACCTACATTAATTCCAAGTTAATTTTGCATTTAGTCGAGAAACATGCTCAGATTTTCAAATGTTAACAGAAATCATGTGTTCTTGACAGAAATACTTCTGATCTGCTTTGTGGTAACTATGCTAATGAAAGAGATATTCTGGAGGATATAATTATAGCCCACAGGATAGGAGTGGGAGGGTTTTTTCTTTGGTTTGAACAGTATTGCCTGAAAATTGTCACAAATTTCTCAATAAATTAAATAGTAAGGCTGATTAGATCCTGCAGGAATGAGCTCCTTAGAGGACTGTACTCACAGTTTATTAGTAAAGTCACCCAAAGGCTAGTGTTTCCAAAGGTGTGTTTGCAGCTTTGTGAGACACTTGGACAAGTGCCAGCACTGGATATGGGGTGCAATTTGGGCTGTGTTTAGAGCAGGAGCACTCTGCTGCTGAAACAACACTAAATGACAAGGTACTTGCAGCTGAAAAGCAGCCAAACCAGTAGCCCTGAGCAAGGTGCTGGGAGAGTGCTGGGGCAGCCCAAGCACGCACATCTGAGCATATGCACACAAATGAAACAATCAGTGAGAATTCAAATAAAAAAATCAAAACCCCAAATCAGCTTTGCTGGTATTTCTGCATCTATATGAGTAGCTTGTACTGACATAACTGTTTCACACTGAGGGACCCCAGAGC
The DNA here is from genome assembly GCF_028018845.1 of Melospiza georgiana. Taxonomy (NCBI): domain Eukaryota; kingdom Metazoa; phylum Chordata; class Aves; order Passeriformes; family Passerellidae; genus Melospiza; species Melospiza georgiana. Next base: position 87,004,621 of record NC_080431.1, read on the forward strand.
ACAGCAGCTTCATGATAGGCAAAGGAAGAAACATCTGGAGGAGAGCTGGGTCTGGATAGGAGGAGAATGTGTGAAGAAATTAACTGAGATACCAGAGATTTAACAGCTCTCTGCTTGGAACTGGGAGGTAATCCAATTTCTTCCATCATCACTGATTTAAGCTTTAATAATAAATCAGCAGTGATTGTACTGGACAAAAATCAAAAAGATTTTATAATCTCTGGGAGTATATGGCATCCATGTTTGCTCTTTCATTAGATACTGTTCTCAGTACAGGTTTTTGAAAGTAACCTGTGCTGCAGAGAGGGGATGCAGAACAGAATAATGCAGGAGGGGAAGTAAAGCAAACTTTCAAAAAGTTTTCATCTCTTAAGAAACAGAGAGCAGAATGTACAAACTGCTGCCACATTACAATGTTATTGCCTTTAAATGGATTCATTTTGAATAGTATCTATAGAAATAAATTATCACCCTCCTTTTCAGCCTAAAAGGCAGTACCAGTAATCAAAATCACTAAGAAATTGCAAAAACGCCTCAGTTTGGTATATTATTTTTTTCAGTTTTGGGGTTTTTGCCTATTCAGCTTCCAGACTGGATTATCTCCTAATATGTGTACAAATCTCATAAATCATCCTTGAGAACCGCTGCTAAATTCTACTCCTGCTTCTCGTCTTCCTGAATTCCTTCTTACTTCTCTCTCTTTATGACTAATAGCTATATCTTGTTCTATCCTTTTGTTTTATCATTTCTTGTGCTTAATATTTAATCCCCAAATCAGTCTCTTAACAGTGGTCTATTGAAAATTATTTACTTTTTTGGGTACTGTAATAAAGATTACATGCCGTTATGTCTTTGGCTTGAAATGAAGTCCTAATCTTGATTAAATGTGACACTTGAAATGAAGTGTTCAGAGGACTAAGCAATGACAAGTTATCCTGAGGAAGGGGAGAGATTTGTGTTTTCCTGCACTTGCAGTCATCAATGTTTTGTGACCATTCAACACTGCTGTGGCATTCATAGCCCTGTGATAACTGTTATGGAAGAGAAGACAAGCCTACTTATTTTTCATTTATAAATGCAAAATTATTAACGCAATATTGTTGAAGAATTTCCTGGCTAGTTTTCCCTTGTCTGCCTCAGGCAAAAAATCATTGCTGAAGTTTAATACTTTATGAAACCTCCTGACTATGAAGGTTTAGTAATTCTCTTTGGGAGGATCTATGACACAGATAAAATGCAGAAATCTGAACAGGCATGATGGAAAACTACATGCAGTAGAGACTGTAACTTTGAGAAAGTTGTGTCACACCAGTTCCTGTGCATTGATTATACTGGTGAATATCTGTTTTGTAAAGTAAAAAGTATATTTCCTAGAGTTCAGTAATTTGGGCCACTTCATGATCTGGAATAGATTTTTCTCAAGTAGTTCCATTAATTACTTCCATGTAACAATTAGCAACATTAGAAGCTTGTGAAACTCTGGAGTTGGAGTACTGGTGACTTGTACAGACAGGCAGTTTGGCATATGTAGATAACCCCATTAATTTCAATGAGAACTGTAACCTGTATAAAATTTGCTAGTTGTTAAATATTTTAGAATTAATCTCATCTTGTACATACCCAGACAGTTATCCATGCAGTAGACTGCAGCCTGTTTTTCCTAATCAAGCAAAACTACAATGAGAATTTTGTTCAATTAAGAACTGAATAATTTGGCTAACTTTTACTCAGTTCTTGGCAGTAGAAAAAAATTAGTCTTTCCAACAGTAAGTGCCAGTGCAAAATATTTTGGCAAGGGGAAAATGTCAGTTTAGATCTATGACATTACCATTTTCAGGCAGTAAAATTAGAATCATTCTGGTTTGTATTAACTTAAAAATACCCAAACCTTGGCCAGCTATTGTGCAGCTAAATAAATAGGTATCTACTACAGGCCCAGATTCTGTTTTCAGTTATAGAAGCATTTTGACTGCAGTGGAGGTAACTCCCATTTATAAGGAGAAGAACCAATATCACTGAGTCCCAAATTTGGCATGCACCTAATTTATTGATATTGGTATTCTGCTGTAGAAATTATCAGAGTGGTTAATGTGTCTGGTTTGAAGTGGACAACAGTGATTGTTACTGAGTCCATTTTACTGCAACTTATGCTGCTAGTTATGACATTTAATGGGATGCCCCAGATGAACAGCTTCACTGGCCTAGCCCCTCTGAGCTAAAAGAAAATTTTCCAAAGATGGAAGAGTTGGAACATAAGTAGGAGTGTTGCTTGCATTTAATTATTTTCTTTTAAGGGAATGTTTTTCTTATCATTCTTTTCATCTATTCAAAACTATCCCAAAATCTTGGAAATTGTGCTGGAAATGTAAAGAGAACAGACATTATTTCATATATCAGATTTTTTTTTCAACTGGTGACAAAGATCCCATTTAATTAAATGAAACCAGATTTTAGATGTCTCTGTTGGTGTACAGGCCTACAGGCAGTAGGAAAATGAGGAAAGAACCTGTAATGTAAACCTTTCACATTAAAAATACATACTTATGTTCAGACTTGACTATTGTTTTACAAGGAACTCCCATGAAAACACACATGTGGATCCCACTGCCTGCAGAAATTTTCTTTAAACACTCATGAAATCAACATATCATACTCCAAAGATTTCTTGGTTTAGCTGGAAGTAGGGCTGTAAATGTTCTACTCATATCCTTCACCATGGGTTAGCTGATGCCACCAGCAGACCCACTTCCTACCTGTGGAAAAGGCTATGCCTCATTGGCCTGCTTGGGAGCTCTGCAGGCCAAGGGTCAGTGCTGCAATCAGATCTATAAATCTGCTGCATTATCTGTGTGCTGAAGCTTCTCTTCCCATTGTGATGAAGAATTCCACCAATTACATGTGAAGCTCATTGAATTTTATTCTCTAACAAAAGCGTTATTTTGTAAATTGAGGAGGAAAAAAGTTTAAAAGTAAATGGATACATATGTTTTTGGTACTAAAACCCATTTAATTACATCATTATTTTGCCAAATAACATGACATGGACAAGTTAGATGTTAGCCTTTTTTATAATTTCACCAAAGTGATCATGCATATTTGTGTGCCAGCTACACAACTATGTTTGATCTTTGTCCAAGCACAGAAAATTAGTGCAAAAAAAGCATGTGAGTATCCAGGACTTCCAAATATATTAAACTCATTACTAAGATACTTTAAACTTTTTCATAGTTCAGCCTTGTACACTCTTGGTGATGATGCCTCACTGACTGAAAATAATAACCCTAAATTGAATTGTTTTGCGAAGAAATGCAACAGTGTAATTGTCATTTTAACACAGATTCTTCTCAAAGAAAACCCAATTTGAATGTTACCACATTTTAAAATACATTTCTATGATCTTGTTCAGCTGTGTGCTGCCAAGGAATGCACATTGTAAATGAGTTGAAATGTAAGTGTGCAGAAAAGCCAATGCTTTTTACTGCAGATGAAAGACAGCCTCCCACAGTTGCTATCTCTGAATGTGGGGCTGGTGCTCTGATTCAGAATGGTGAAACAGGCACATGCTGAATGTTTACTATTCTCATCCAATATTCTCTCTTCCAACTGTGCTGGAGGGGAGTGGGTTAGAAAATAATAATTGTGAAATACTGTTCCCATGTCCTAGGAAAACATGCTGCCCCAAGAAAACTAAGGAAGTACTGTTTACACTCTTCTCCAATGAATTTACTCTAAGTATGGCAGTAAGCTCTTTTATTCACTGCATTGTTTCCCACAGTTTCCAGTCCCTGCAGGTGACTGTTTACAGGTGTCTCTGAACCTCTGACTTCAAATAAAGCCACACAGAGACCACAAGTCTGCTTGAGGAGCAGAAACATTTCTTCAGGTTCTCTTCAAGGCTGTGAGATGCAAAAGAGTTGTTTCCTGAAAAGACATTTGTCAAGAAGATCTTACTGGAAGGAAACTTTACAATAACTCTACACTTTGTGAGAGAAGAGTGAAGTTTAAGCCCTGATGCTCATCTCTGAGTAGTGTAATGTAAAAGAATCCTCCACTGAATCAATGGCAGTGCCCATGTGTAAAATTGGGATATCATAACTGAACAGAACTACTACTTTATGTTTGTAGCTAATTTATCTCCTGACAGATAGGAAGGGAGCCCTCCTTACTGCCAACTTTCCAATATTGCATACACTGAGACTGCAGAAGTCTTGGGGAGTAGGAGGTGAGAGAGTAAAGAAGCACTGACCAAAAATCACACTTACCTGCTGCACATTAGTACATTAAAAAAGAGAAAACAGTGTAGTATGGTCTGGAATAGTTTTCTTTATGTAAGTGAAAAAAACTATTCCAGACCATGTAAGTCTTTGTCATGCCATAAAAGGCCTGGTTTGCTGAAGGAAGACAAGAAAAGCAAGGCATGATTTGGGTAAAATGCATGGGTAGGCCATGTCTTGGGCATGCACTGGACTCCTGCCACAGGCTGTTTCCAGTCCTCTGGCTGGGTGGGGAAGGAGTGCTGCAGTCCTTGTGTCTTCACCTATGCAGTTTCTGGCTCCTCCACCTCCACCCTCTCCCAGCGCCAGCCTGGGGCTGCTGTCCCAGAGGATTAACCCTTTGCTCGACAGGGAAGGACTCCTACTAGCATCAGTGGTGCCACTTTCAAGCTCAGCAGCTCAGCTTGTGACCTGCTTTTGGAGGTGATCTGTTATGACTTAAGGACTAGGCAGCGCTAATGAGCAAAAAGAGAGCTGAAATGGGTGATACAAATGAGCCTCTGAAAGCACTGGGAAGGCTGATACTTGCACAGTTCTGTAAAGGCAATAGTGTTGGTCCTAAGGAAAGGGTACTATTTCTACAGCTATAATCCAAGACATTTTCCTCTTTAGCACTAAAGCAGCACTCTGGGATTCATCTTGGCTTAATGCAAACACTGCACAGGGCAGTTCAGGGATGATCAGCTCTTAAGAGCAATTGCAGCTTTGTGAACTTTGGTGTTTATTAGACTCCCTACTGCAGTCTTTAGACAGAATGGGTTTGGCATTTAAAAGCCATCTTGTATAATTTTTCTAACTCCAGATACAGTTACCATAACTAATTTGTGGCAATAACAAAGAAGAATTAGATGTCTTTGTAAACTTATCTGTAACCACGATAAAAATGGCGTTTTAAAAATATTTATAAAGTATATTTATAAAATCAAGCACACTGAATGCCAAATGGTGTAGCATCTGAAGATCGAATGTTTCTTATAGATACTACAGCCAGGTCAAATGTCAGTTGGAACAATTTTTGATCAGGATGGAAACTGCATTGGGTTTTCATGGGTGCTCCTCGAGATCAGATACGTCTTGGTACGAAGCTGCCCTGCAGGTGGCGTGAGTTATCCGATCAGCACAGACACAGATCTAACCCTCTTGTGTTTCAAAGAAGAAAAGCAAAATAATAAAAACATGCTCACATAACTGTCCTTTATATAGGTGCTGCAGGCCGTGTTGGCTGAAGAACAGCTGTGTTACAATGCCTTCAGTGTTGTGATAAATGAAAGATATTTTTTTTTTGGTAAAGGTAAAATTGTATTTTAAGACATGGTGTTTTCCTGTGCCTTTGAATGGGGAGAGTCTGCCTTTCTTTCAGGTACTTTGATCACCTACAGAGAGCTCATTAAAAGCACTGTATTCCTTGTGTTGGTGAGGGCAAATATTATATAAACTAAGCATTAAGAAATACCTTTCCTTTTAGTCGTTTCTGCCTTCCTGTCTTTAGACCATGTTTAAACTTTTTAGACTCTCTCTCATTTGTCAAAAGGCTTTGTTTTCTAGCTATGATGGAAATGTATCATGTTGGAATGTGCTTTGCTCTGAGCACAGCAAAATCTGCAGATTTTTCTGCTGGTGAGTAGAAAATGGGTAGGCATCAGCCCTTTGATCTGAACCGTTTTAGATTAAGGGGAAAAAGAGAACAAAGTTTGAGTGTGTCTGCACTTCCTATGCATTATAACTTCCAATTAGGGGACAGATCCATTCCTGGCTGAGTTTAATCACAATGGGAAATGGCATTTGTATTCCACATCTGGCCATGGTGGGAGGAGGAAACACCTACATTTAGGCATCTTTTCTGCTCCATTCAGCACTACTGAATCTCGGAGAAGAATTGTCCATATCTAGGTAAAAAGTCAGAGGGGAGAGAAAATCAAAAGGAGAGGGAAGTCAAAAGAGGACTTTCTGGCAAGACTTTAAATCTTCAGCTCTTCACAACCACTGTTACTCATGCGGGTAATGAAACTTCTGAGTCAGGTACAAAGGACATCAGGTTTTAAAACTAAAGAAATTTGTATTTCAAGGTATAAAAATATATGTATGAAAGAATAAGTTGCACAATGACTGGAATGGGTATTCTGCCCAAGCCTGAAGGACAAGGTGTGCAAAGTATGTGAGCATCTGAGATCGAAAATAGATCTCTCATGACATTGTCAAGTATGCCTGTGGGAGGAACAGGGAAAACCCCACCAGGCATGTTCAACACCTGTAGACACAAAGTGGGCTTGGGTATTTGGCATTCACAGTGTGTACAACAATCTCCTCATGTATGATCATGCTGAGATATGCCACAGGTTGTGAAGTTAGGAACACAAAGAAAAAGCTTACTTGGGAGATTAAAAGGATACACTTTGCAAAAAAATTCAGCCAACACCTGGCTCACCATCTGTCCTATTTTTACTATTTAATCCCAATCACACACCTAAGATATCTTTAAAAATTCTGAATCCAGGAGAGATGCACCCAAAGACAAGACTAACACAGAAGATTTTTTTTTCCCATTTCCACAGCATTTCCATTTTCCACATTCATTTCTATTTATTCAGTCCTGAATACAGCAAGTAGTGATTTCACAAAAAGCAGTGGTTGTAGTCACATCTGAGATACATAGTAATATAACTCTTCTTTAGATTTCTGAGGTTACATACCTCCAGGAAAACAATTTCCACTTGGTATATATTTAATTGAGTTTGGGAAATAAAAATGTCATTGTCAGTGTTTTTGAGGCCAGAGCTAAGCCTTTCCTAAAAGAGATGTTAATAATATCCAGAAGAGGGAATGAACTCACTGCAGGCAAAAATTATAACAATAAAAAGTCAGACTCCTCCAAGAATCAATTGGTTCAACTGCAGATTGTAGGAGATTTCTCATAAAAGTCTTTGATGTATTTTAGTGTGTACAATGGTTGGGAAAAAACAAACATGTCCTGTTGAGAGTTAACATATTATATAACTCTTCCTCATCACTCTAAATTTTTAGCAGAAAAACTGCAGACCACTGGGCCTACCTGAGCTGGGTAAGTCTTTTAGCTTACCAAACATCACATCAAAAGTTGGGATTGAGTACGTGTTAAAGCTTTGTTAGGATGGTGTGTCTTAAAGTAATTGCAGAATGCCAAAGACAGAACTTTCCGTGTTCCTTCAGGCTGAGCAGGAAAATCAAGTATACAGAATTGGAAGCTGTCTATAAGGGATGTTTTATTTGCTTGATATTGAGCAGACAGCAGAGACAAAATACCAAAAATGCTTGAAATCCTTCTGACCTTTCACTGCAAACTGTGAACTTTGTCTGCTAAACTCAAATTTCTATTTACACTTTCAGCAGAGGCTACAAGCTGTTGCCTTTTCTTTCTTTTCAGTTTGTAATTTATCAAGGGACAGCTTTACAAACACTGCACAGGAGGGGGGACCTGAACACATACCAGACCTTTCGCACGTTCAAAATACTTAGTCTCCATTCTGTGAATTGCTTAAAAATGGCTGTAATACAAGCAAAGTAGCATGAAATATGCTGTTTGCACCCGAAGCAGAAAATATTCTATACAAAGTCTTAGCTTTGCCATCAGCTGGCATAGCTCACATTCCCAAGCTGTGTTGCGAATCCTTGCTGCTGCACATCTGACTCCATTTACACCATCTTCCATTAACACAGGAACACACTGCTGACTAAATGGTCCAAAATACATGCAGCAAAGAACTGCATCACCTTCTTAAATGAAATATCCCTGATTTCAGCCTTGTGCTTCAACATTCATCCAACCTTGTAAATGAGGAGCTAGACTGTAGCAGAGAACAAGTGCATAGGACATTTCAGATGTATAAAGTAAAAATTGTGAGAGTGAGTAGAGTGAGTAGATAACTGAGGGTGACTGAACCATCAAAAACTAAGGGTGACTAAAAACTGAGGATGACTAAACCATCGATTGCCAGGGAGGTTGTGGAGTCTCATAGTAGGAAATAATTCAAAAGTTTTCTGGACATGGTCCTGGGCAACCTAGGTGTTCCTGCCTGAGCAGGGGGATTGGACAAGGTGACTTCTAGAGGTGCCTTTAGACCTCAACCATTCTTATTCCTAAGGAAAACTACTGTGAACTATAATCATCATTGCTATTTGCATAACTTTGCCAATTAAAACAGGACAGCCTAATCAGTTATTTAAATAAACCAGACAGCTACATAAAGTTCCTTTGAAATTAAATATAAGGTTGAATTATATAACAAATGTTTTAGCTGAACTCTTAGTATTAGATGGGCAATTATTCTGACTGTATTTCAAATTTCATTTCACACTGTGGTAGCATTCATTGAATTTTACAAGGCAAAGGCATTAATAGAGCTGTGTCTGAACATTTTAGGGTCTAGAAAACTGTCTTAAAATGAGCCATTTCCTGAGAGATTTCTGCATAGAAAATACATTGGTGTATCCAAAAGAAACTGAGTTCACAAGGAATCATTTCATTGGTACATTATGTTAACAAGGCTTTTGAAAGAAGAGTTTTCACTTAGTGTTACTTTTCCCTGAATGTAAAAACTATGGAAAATGTGTAGAAAACATTGACAAAGTGATGATGGCAGCTGTATGCTCTATATGTGACTGTTAATGAGCTACCTGTTAATAAACTAGATGCTTTAGCATATAAACAGGAGGATTTATGCATAATGCAAAACCCATAAGAACATTTATGGTTTGGTATAACTGTTTCTCAAATCAGAGAGGCACATTGTTTCAGTCTTCCACAAACTTCCTGTTACCAAAATAAAAATCTGCTGCCTACTGCCTTCAAGTTCTTTTCATGTGAGTTGGTCTGGGGCGTAGGGGAGCTCAGAAGCAGAGAATTTAGTGAGCAGCAGGTTCCTCAGATCTCTGCTCTGTACAGCCTCAGATCATAAACTTGTCATCGTGGTTACTAACAGCAAGCAGGAGGATTCTATACAACATCCCCAATTCTAATGATTCATGGAGGCAAGTTTATCCTGTTCTTTTTATGTGTTCTTCTGTACTGGAGTTTTTTGTGTCAATTATCACTACTAAAGCCCTAAACAAGCCCCTTTTCTTCAGAACACAGACAAAAGCAACCACTGGGTTTATTCACAATAATGCTTGGATTAGTTAAAGAAACCACATTCACCAACAGGAGAAGTAAATTTCTAAGCTATTGAATAATACTGCTGTGTTTGGAAAAGATTTTTCTTTTGTAGTTTTCCTTTAATGTCCTCCCATCCAAAGCTGCTGTGAGGAGTCTGAAGCTCGGTTTTCATAAGTGAGTGAAGGAGTCCAACAACTGACTCCTATTTAAAATAAATGTAAGGTAACCTTTCCATAAATACTTGAGTAATTTGAGGTTTAGGTTCCACTAAAATCTTCCAGTATTTCCAGCTCCCCAAGTCAGGAAAAGGCAGACCAGTAAACTAATTCTTACTATCAGAAAAGCAGGGACTGAATGGAGGTACATAAAGCATGAGAAAATGAGGAGGAAACTATGGACAGAGGAGATGCCTATGTTCAAGAAGTTTATACACTGAGAGGCATAAAAGGCAGTTCAACAGGAAAAGGGATAGACAGAAAAAATATCAGACTATATAAACTGAAACATTACTTTCAGTTGCTTAGGTTTGCTTTGGATTTTGAGATATGACCTCAGTAAATCCACATAAAATTGTATAATTTTATCACCTGACTCAGTGCCTCTGAATTCAGCACAGGGTTTTTTTTTGTTTAGTTTTGTTTGTTTTGGGTTGGTTTTTTTTTTTTTTTTTTGTGTTTTTTTTTGTTTGGTTTTTTTTTTTTTTGTTTTTTTTTTTGGGTTTTTTTTTGGTTTTTTTTTTTGCTTCCTGATCAGATTAGAAAGTGTCTGAAGTCAAGCTGTGCATTCTGGTAACGTTTTGCTTTCTTTGTTTCAACTGTTGTTTTTCAATTTTAAAATATTATTAAAATACCACTTTTGGGTGGGTAGTGACTACCACGACATTGTGTAGAAAACCAAAGCAATTTGAAGCAGGCTAGACATTCTAAGTACATTTTTTAAATACTTTATTGCCTAAATAAAATAAATCCCTTAGTCTAGCAATTACTTTCAGATGTTTGATTGTTTATTTTTAAAGAAATGTTATGTCAGCCATTTAGAACTGACAAGAACCATTTTGATACCTTAATGAGTTTTCTCTAACATCTGCTCCCCTCCTTATGTTGGGAACTATATACTCATCTTCACTGTCTCTTGTATTTATCTCAATTTTGCTCTGTTTTATTTTATTATTGGAGGAAAAACTTCACAGAGCTGTTTGTGGCAAGGTTTAGTTACAGGAAACCAAACAGCTAAGCCCCAGTTTCAGCTGGGACAATTAGACTGTTGATTTTGGTAGCAGCTCAGGACTTCTATTTGACCCAAATGCCTTTCAGGTTTATCTGCCAGTTGATGCTCAAGTCTGAAAATTTTCTGTATTCTTGCTACAGATAGAGGGCTTTGTTTCCTTTTTATTTGAGGTATATTTCTATCCAGATCTGAATGTTTTGCTGAAATTCTTCTTTATTCACTGGAATAGATTAAAAGAAAAAGAGGAAATAACAATGTTTTCCAGAACTTTCAACCTCTTTTTGTTTTCCTCTTAATTCTCTGTTCCTTGATATCTGTGAATTGTTGAGGACAGTTTTTTTTCTCAAAGCAATTTTGCCACTCATGAAAAGTAGTGGGTGCTAATTTGTTACTTAGCTTAACTGTTGCTTTTTTCTGTCTAGCAGCTATATTTAATAGCTTATATTACTGTTTCATCTGTTGTAATAAAGGGCTCTAAAACACTGAAAACTCAATACTTTTAAAAAGTGATCTATATTATGTAACACCAGAAGATATTTATTGAAAGGTTTAAAGAAATTACTAATGAACAGAGCAGAGTTGTTCTACAGTCTTTTTATCAACTGCTACAGAAACTTCGCAGCTGAATTATCAAAGTCCACTGCCATTCTTGGATGGATGTTTTCTTAAGTGGAAGAGCTCTAAAACTTTATGGATGCTCTTGGAGAATGTAAAAACTGAGAAGTGTTTTATTCTCTGTCAGTAGTTTGTGGGCTGGAGTCTTGAGCAATTTTTTGCTTTTTGTTCCTTCTTTTTTCTCTTGTTGGACTTTTCTAGCACCTGATGTAGGGTAGGTCACAGCAGCTGATGCCGGGTGAAGACAGTTACCAGGGACAGCTCCAGCCATGGAGTGGCCAGATATCCTAAAATTTGTAATTCACCAGTCCACCCCACTGGGTTCATAGTTCAGAGCTCCCCAGTGGGGTCCCATGTTTGTGTGACCCTGCTGGTTTTTCATCTCAGACAAATCACGCTACTGAATGTGGCACTCATCCTCCTTAAAAGATGTCTAGAAAGTCTGAGGGATTTCCATGATGAGTTCTTACCATGTGGATTCTTTCAATTAATTAGCTTTCTAGAAATCAAAACAGTGCAGGACACTACTGCAATGCAACTTGTTAAGCAATAATGTGGGTTTTTTTCCAAAAGTCACATGTGATAACAAACAATACTCATAGGCATAAGACAACTGTGGACAGCATGAGCTAATGTCTCGTCAGAAAATTTTCCATTAAGGCTTGGAATGATGTTTAACATATTCTTCCCATTATTGAGCTAAACTAAACACTGTATTAAGTATGGATTTCTCAATGAATGTTACTGCTGTTTATTTTAGCATGTACATACATTTGGAAGTGAACACATGTACATATGCATTATGGGGAACAAAAGCACATCAACAGCATGGCTCACTCTAGTTCCAGAATAAAACCAATCTTCTTTATAGAAACACAAATATGCCAAATGCCATACATGTTCTCTCCTATCAAACAACGGAGAATGACTGAAAGGGTAGATTTCTTTATCTATGATAAAAACTGCTGCTGAGGATGATTACCAAAATTTATGTACCATATAATTTTCCAGTCAAAATTCAAAAGCTTTGGTGTATAGCAAACAATTGAATAATTTATCAAATCCTGTGTAGGTGATGGCTTTATGACAACTTCAGTTTTAAGCTGTTGGGCTTTGGTTTTGGCATTACATAGAACTTGCTTAGGATTGCAAAGCTTACATTACAAAAGCTTACACTGCAAAGCTTACTTACATTGAGGTTTTGGGATAGGGCAGAAGATGGACAGGTTGGCTGCTTTTCACTCTGAGGCACAGATTTCCTGATTGTGTTAGGCCTGGTGTTACTTTGTTGATTGTAGGTTGGTTCTAGGGGAAAAAGAAAGCTTTTAAGAAATGTATGAGCATAATATCCTTCTTTTACCCATGCCCCCCCCCCCCCCAGAAACATTAAGAACCATTAGTCAAAATTTTCAAACATAGTGGCTTAACCTAGTCTTTTAATTCCCTATTCCAGCTTCTTATTCAAGGTCTACTGTTCAGAAGTATGAAAACCTGGCAACTCATTCACTGAGTAGCCTTTTTAGTTATTCAGCGCTTGCGAAAACTGATGTAGCAGTTTGAATATGGACCAAAAATCCTAGTGTTCGGTGTTTTTGTTGGCAATCCTGTAATAATTATGCTGTAAATCAAAATATGGGTTTGGATTTCAAAAGTGCCTTGAGCCTTGTTCCCACCCTTCTACAGAGACACTGCATAACTTTTTCAGATTACAAGGTATAAAATTATCAGTCTGAAATACAGATGAAAAACTTTTGCCTAGTCTTAAATTTCTCCATGTGTGTCATGCCCATGAAAATCTGAATATAAACCCTTTCATGCAATGCATGAATAAAATCATTAGTTCCAAGGAGGCATTGTGCTTGGGAACTACCAAAGTCCCAAGCATTACTGCATTCATAATATGAGGATACTAAAAAGGGGAGCCACAGACAATGCTAGTTCTATACAAAATAAAATCTGCTTTTCTATTTTATATTCTGATCATTCTCACACAGCTGCTACCAAGTCCTATGTGCTTTGCCTGACACAAATCCCACTGACATGACTGGGAAGAGTGTCCGTGATTTACTGGGTTCAGCTGCCATTGAGTCGTTTGGGGTTCAGTTGTGGATGGGCAATTCTGGATGAGTGTTCTCCAGTGGAGTGAGCACATGCTCGAGTGCTGTGCTGGATCAGAGGTGGGGAGGGCCCTGCACCTCTATGCATAGCCCCTGCCCTCAGCTGCTCACCATGCACTGCACTTGCTGCTCAGCATGTGTCCTACAGGGAGCCATGGGCTCCTGCAACCCAGCTCATGGAAAAGCAGGGTGATCACTCCTCATGTGCTGATTTGCTTTGTGTTTGAAAATTGAGATATTTGGCCTAGAGCTTCCCTGCCTGTGTTTTTGCTCTCCAGAGTCACTGGTTTCCCACCAATCAGAGTAACTCCAAGGAGCCAAACACACCCAAAGGTATCTCTCAATTTACTTTAAGCATTTTATCAGCCAGGGCAAAATGCAAATTCAAGAGCACTAGCAAGGCTGTGCTGCAGCAGTGCCCTGTACCCCAGCAACCAGTGGACCCCAGGCAGCTCTGCCCTGGGTGGCCTGGCCACCAAGAGACCATGCAAACCTCAGGGGCATGAAGCATTTGGAAAGGGAGGAGTACTGAGTTCCCAAGGGAACCCTGCTTGACTGTTCTATCTCAGAATTTATTCAAGTCTGTTTGAAATGTGCCCACTACCCTGTTTCATCTGAATGCCACAGCAGGGCTATTGTAAGGTCTCTCAAATCTGACAAAAAGAACTAGTTAAATTATTCTCAGAACAGTGCATTTTAACTACTGAATTTTCTAGACAGCTGAGAGTTTTCTGCTGCTAAATAACAGCCCCAGTACCTCCACGGTACACTATCTCCGCCCAGCCTGTGAGTTTCTGATTGCTGGCTGGAATCTGTTTGTCCCTTCAGTTGATTTCAGTTGCCCACCTAGTCCCAGAACAGGATATGAGAGCTGCTGTATCATAGCAGCCTGATAGGCACCTTCCTCTCAAAGCCCAAACCCCTTTTGGATAGAAACTGGCTTCTTTTCAGGCCTTTTGTCTTAGACTATGGATTAGATTAATCATGACAAAGTTTTCTGACCTCTGGTGTAAAATTTATTTTAAAAAATCTCTCTAATGATAGCAGGCTAAGTTTTCTGGCAATACCTATCTGGTCTCCAATTGATCCTTGCTTTTATAGATAATCTGTGTTGATTTTCTCCTGACTTCACCCTCTCTTGCAAGCGGATCCCCGATGAGTTTGGGGTGCAGTTTAGGAAATATGTAATCACCTGGGGAACCAATAGGAGATAATGCCTGAGTAGCGTGGGTTATTTGCAATTTATTTCATCCAATTAATTGGAGCTGTACAAGGAAATGTGTATTTGCCACCTTTCTGAGAGGACTCTAACACCTGAAGAGCAGAAACTGCCAGTGCGTTACGCAGAACTTAGTTGTCATTTGCTTCCTAGTTTTCTGAAGAGTAGGTTCTCCTTGTTTATCCTGCCAAACAGGCCTTCTGCTTCAAAGGATTAGGAAGTAATTCAGAACACATCTACACCCTATCCGAACTATTAGAGACACCTTAGTGCTCTGCGGTTCAGCTTGGGATACAAACTTCTCTGCAACTTGCAGGTATTTGAGTTTGGGGCTTTGGCTCAGCTTCTTGAGTCAATGAGGGAAAGTCACTAAGTCAGATGTAGCGTTGTGCACTTAGCAAAATGGAAACCTGCCAGACTGAAGGGGATGGCAGCTACTTTGCCTGTGACTGAGGAGAGAGGGATTAGACATTTCAGCCAAACAGTTCATTCCTGCCTCCTGTATGTACCATCCATGCTGGTGTTACTTCCTTTGTGCGATTAGGGAGAGGGTAAAGGAGTGCCAGTGTGTACCAGAGGGCCCCAGTACAGCAGCAGCAGTCACATCAGTCCTTTTATCTGCAGCAGGATTTCTCTGCCTTTCTGCCCTGGTCCTGGCCTAGTTGCCATCCCTCCAAAACAGGACTGACCCATCCTTGACAATCAAGAAAGAACAGAAAAATGTACAGATGGTGATGTTGGAAACAATGGAAGTAAAGGGAAGGTCTCTGGGTGTCTTCCTTTTGAGGAGGAGAGAAATGAAGGAAAAGAAGGAGTCACAAGGAGGAGAAGCAGCTTCATAAGCAGAAAATATGCCATATCTCCTTTAAACTTCCTCACACAAAGGCCACTCAATCCCCACCTTTCACTCTCATATCTTTCCCCATCCCACACCACCAATGCTACCCCCTGCCTGCCTTGTCTGCTCCAAGGATGCCCTGAGCTGGGAGTTTGGTTTTACTACATAGTGTAATAAATAATAAGATAAATTCCAGTTCCAGTAGATCACTCAACAGGCTTCCACTGATTCTTCTTAGGGAAACTCCTGGCCACTTTGAGATGCTTTATTTAACATTAATATATTATTGTCATCATCATCATCCAGCTCTTAGTGTTCTGAGACCAATCACTTGATGCGCATTCCTCCACTTAACTACTTTCAGAACTGATAACCTGTAATGGTGAGATGTGGCATTCACAATCTCTGAACAGAGGGACATAATTCTCTCTCTCAGATTTTTTCCTGGAGAAGCACAGAGATCAAAACAATTCTTATCTCATTTGCTGCTCCTGTGTTTGTCCCCATGTGGAATGTATTCTGGAGATTGTTTACCCAAGGTGACCAATTGGATCCACATGTGTGGGTCTGGACTCTCGGGCAGAGAGTCATGAGTTTTTCAATTAGGAGAGAAGTTAGAAGCAAGTATGATGTAGTATAGTATTTATCTCTTTAATATAGTATAATGTAATATAAATTTCAAAATATTTATTAAAATAAAGTTTTAATAAAGTGAGCATCCCAAAGCCATGGAGTCAGATGTCAATAATTTTCCTTCTCAGGGGGCACCCTGAAATACAATAGTGAGATAATTTCTTTTAACTTGACAAAATAGTATCTTGAAAGATTTCCTACTGATACAATCACTGTCTTCTCTGTGTTGTTTCAGTCATGTGCAGATCCTGACATATAGATTAGGACTACTGGGAGAAATCCCAAGTACAAGCCATGATGTGAGCAACTGGAACCACAAGAGTCTTTCTTTGCTATGGAGAAAATAAATCCCAAGAAGGCTTCTTGGAGAAGGAAGGGAGGGAGGGAATATGAGAGAGAGGAGAATGAGAGAAATAACTCCTAAGAGCACATTTAAGCATTGCATTTCCTGACTGATAGTGTTTCATTTCATTGCTCTGCTTTTAAGAATTATTTTGTGCAAAATTGTATCTGAAAGGAGAGAACTCATTTTCTGTGTACTAATCTTCAATTAGTACAATTCTGTGTACTAATCTTCAAATGTAATGAGGTGGCTTGCAGTCTTCTCTCCTTTCCAGTCTGCTACCTGCAGGTGATAATTGAGTGTGGAAAACAACATTTTCTGTTTGCAATGCAAATGCACAAAGATAAAAGCAGAAAGGCATAAAATTACAAAATCACTGTATTCTCTTAGCACAGAAACAGCATGATCCCTACTTAATTTAAGTAGTCACAGAAACACAACTTCTATTTTAAGCAGATATTTAAGTCCTACTGATTCAGTATTCAGCCCAAGTGCAAATGACTTTTGTGGAATGAAGCTTGCGCTGAACTGGATCCACTTAGTAAAATATTTCAGTCTGCTATTTGAGGGAGGAAAGAAGAACCTGGTCAACTCTTGGAAATGCCTCTGTAGCAAAATCACTTCTGTACTGATTGACTGTTCTGTTTTTTTCTAGGGAATTTTTAAAGGTTTTTTTGTGAGAAAGTACTACTGTGAGATAGAAGGCTGCTCTGGAGAAAAGTTACAGGAGTATATACACATAATTGCCTTTTTTGAAAGTAGCATACTACCTAGGATTTCCTCAACTGTACCAGAAAACATTAACATCCTGGAACTGATATTTACAATTTTGAATTCCAGCTTTCCAAGTATAATTAGTGTCCTTGCAAATGTTTTGGTATCAAAGTTGGGACTCACTTTGCATAAGACAGTCCATAAACTCAGGTTTTTATCTCATTTATTACTTCCTTTTACAGTGTTTGAGATGACAGCTGCAATATTTAATACTAATAAATAGTAATTGAAATAGCATGTTTTAAAGTATTTATTAATTATAATATAGACAAGTTGCTTTCATTTATAATTCACTTTTCTCCTGACATTGTTGTCTTTTTTGCCTAAAGTACCTGTGATTCATATCTTCCATTATAAAAAAAACCCCACAAATAATTTTACATAACTACAGTGTTTGTCTAATCACACACCGAAATAAGAGGTAGAGGATGTGAAAATCACTTATGACAGATAAGTCACATTAATATTTTGTTCTAAGCCATGAGAAAAATGAGACAGAAGGAGTGGGAATCAGAACAGATCAAAACTCTTAGCGCTTTATGATCCAAAACCACAACTAGCTATTGAGGTGCAAAATGTTCTTTTTTAAATAAAGTGTGAGAAAGACACAGAGTTTTGTACTGCAAATGCTGGCAGCACATAATGTTGCAATTATTTTCAATATTTTGAGATGACTGAATCATAACCAAAACTTTGAGCAACACTGAGGTAAAAGCATTTTTATGCTCTTTCACAGACACACCAAAAAAATAGAAAATAAGAAAAATTGAGTTTGTTGCAGTTGCATCAGAAATGGGGTGCCAAGTTTCTACCAGTGACTTAGAGTAACAACAGAAGGATGGGATGTCATGGCATCTTCTTGCCTATTTTTTTCCGTTGTAGTAAATACAGAATCATTGAGATAGTACTCCTGTTAGCTTTATAGGATTTCTGTGCTGCTTAAAAAATCTCGTGTTTTCTGTCTTTGAAAAGAATCATTCTGACTGCCGTTTAAAGGGAATTTACTATTTCAGTATATGTGGGTAACTTAGTCTGTGTATGAAACATAATTTTGCTTTTTGTTCAGAGTACAGTAATTAGGATCAGTCACACAGGGTACACTCTCAAGTAGGTTACCACTCACTATTGGACTTAAGAAACATTACTCACTCCATCTGATGTGATCAGAAAATACCATCTATAATCTGACTCACTGTTGGGTGAACAAGGTATTCTGTTTTCTAGGCCCTGAGCATTTTCTTTTTATTCCTTCTTCTTGATCCGGTACCCAACAAAGAGCTCAAGTCAGCAAAATAGTAAACTTCCTTCATGAGCTTGTCAGCAGCCTCACCTCGTGGGAAATGATGCGCTTTTTGTAGTACCTGATGGAGGCAAGCAGAGTTCTTGAGGGAGGTCTCTGTGCACTATCAGAGTTTCCAGCTTCCCTGTCTGCACCATTGGGGCTTCAATACGGACCTGACAGACACTTCAGCCTGCCAGGCCCCACTCTAGCAAACAGTGGGGAAGGATAGAAGCATCCACATGGAGACCTGTATTTTGCCATTTAAGACAACTTCAGTGCAGTTGCATGTGTGCTGTAAAGTCCACCAGTTACTCTTAAGGACTGAAGTGGAGCCATGTTTCTCATCATGAGAGTGAATTAGGTAGATAAACTGCTCAACACCACTTGTTTGTTCTTCTGGTTTATGAGCAGGGGCCCTGTTCCTACCCACTCCCTACCAAAATCTGTCTTTTCCTCAGATGATAACAAAAGTAGCTGTTTAGTGCATACTATGCTGGGCTGGGCTGCATTTATGCCACTTTTTCATGCTGTGTAGGAGACACTAAACATGGAAAGTGAACAGGCACTTTATGGACAATTTATGGCACTTTATGGAAAATTTAAGAACTAAATGGGTAGTCTTGACCAGACAATTCCTGAGGACTTTATTCAGAGAAATATGTGTTTGAATAATTAGGAACCAGCACAATGCTTTCAGTATCTAGCTGTAAAGGTGCTCTCTTAAGCCAATAAAATAAAGTTCTCCTTTTTCTCAATTTTTAATTTGCCTCATCATACCCAAGGAATTTTTCTACCTTAGTTTATGCAGTACTTTGGACTTATTCTATAGGTATAAAACACATTTTCTATAATCCATCAAACATCAGTAACTTGATTCTTCATGACTATCAGAGGCTACTGGGGTGTGATTGCAACTTGTTTGCAAATAGGTATAGTTGCTGTATTTTGTTTAGTCCATGAAAATTCAATAATTTAGTATTTGCTTGCCAGGCAATGTGTGAGATCTGTGCCTGGAGGTAAACACAAGCACATGGGGTAATGGTCTTCAGTTTCTTACTGGAACTATCACAAGATGTGTTTCTTGTTAACAGTGGCTTATAACTGATAAGCTTTTCAGGCGTTTTAGTGAAAGTAATTCCTCCAAAACCACCTCCCCCGAAAAGGTTTGTTGGCACACGCTGAACTGCAATTAAGGAGCAGGCCTCTGAGGGCCAAGAAGATTTTAAGGAGGTATTATTGGTTCAGACAGAAATTTTGCCAGGCCTTCAGGACAGAGTTTTGTATCTCTGCATGTTTATCTGTGGTATGTTTATACACCATGAACTTGGACTGAAATTCAAATTTATGATGAAATCTAAACTTCTGTTAGGACTACTGAACTTTTGCCTTGAAATTTTTCCTGATTCTAACTAACACATAGAAGGATTTGCTAGCGCAGCCAAGACTAGCTGTTTCTGGGAGAGGTACTTGTAAAAGGACACAGTAGGTATAAAGGGCATAGTGTAATTTAGTCAGGTTATTTGTGTGTGCCTCTTAAAGAAAAAAAGAAAAGAAGGAAAAAAAAGAAGAAAATTAATGTAAACTTTCCAGTTCCTTACTGATGCCAATCTCAACAAACCAATTCTTTATCCATTCTGGAATTTTTATCAGCTTAGTCTCATAAGGAAAAATGAAGTGAAATGCACATTTTTTATATAATCTAATAAAAAGTTAGAACCCATAATTTGCTAATATATCATGCAATGACCCATGTGCTCTGTTTATCACAGGTATAGGTAGTGTTCCTTTCCCTGACTGGCACCAGGCAATTCTTGCTGCTTTGTTAATTTGTTTGGCTAAATTCCATGACCCACATCACATCCTTTTATGTAATTTCTCTCTAAAAGTTAGGGAGACCCATAAGGACTATGCCAACTTCTGTAGTGCATATTTGAAAGAATGATCTGAACTCCATAAATGTAATCCAGATGAAAAATATCAGGGCAGAGAACAAATTTGACTGTCATCTGCACACTATATATGTGCAGAAACAAGCAAACAAACAAAAGTAAATTCTGTCTTTCATTGATGATACCCAGAAAACTGAATATAGAACACTGTATACCTTTGATTTTTTGCAAATGGAAAAAGCCTAAAGGAGATGAAATTGCCAAACAGTTACTACATTGTCATTATAGAATCTTAAATCATAAAGAAAAGGCAAAACTTTTCTGTTCAAGTCTCCAGAGCACTAAGTTGATGAAGTAATTAAGCAGGCATCTCATTTATTTTTGACAGTAAGTGTCAGATGTTGAGCTGTGTATGTGATTAGATTCTTTACTGAATATGGGCTCATATTAAAGTGGTGGAAATGCCCCCACTTAAATATGAGCCCATATTCAGTAAAGAATTTACTATTTAGCAAGGATCAAAATACCAATGACAGGAAAGTATGGCTGGTGTTTTTTTCACTATACTTTTCCTCCTAAATAAAATCAAAGTAATGAAACATACTCAAACGGACATGTTTTATACTTAGGTTAGGAGTAGGAAATGAAAAGGAACATGGTGTAATACTATTTATCAAAAAGGAGTAATGTTATATTTGTACATTTTATCACAGAGGAAAATGCTTTCAGGTTTACCAAGGAAAAAGTAGAGAATATGTTCAAAATGCTCCCCTTGGAAGTAAAATGCCTACACGGATTGTAAAGTATGACGTCCTCTTCATTCCCCTTAGGGATTAATGCTGTTTATTGTCTCTTCCTTTTAAGGCAAGATTCTAGGAGTTTCCCATTACAGGCAAGAAGGAGAATTCTCTCCATGCTAATATAGTACCTAATAAGCCCATGCCATTGGCTTATTTGGTCATCTTTACAGTAGTACCTAAATATTCACATATTTATCTCCACAGTACCTTGTAAGATAGGGAAGAGGTACTATTCCCATTTTGTGTCTGGAATGAGGCAAAGTCCTCTCCCCAAGGCTGGTCAGGAGATGTGTAAGAGATGTGGGACATAGGAAGGAGGTATTTCCTCTCTCAGGGTACTGCCTTAGTGGGTCTGCCTTCCTTTCTACAGGAACATGGAGCCTTATCCAGGACTAGCAGCACAAACACTGCTTGTGTTTGAAGGAATAATGACACATCCCACATCTTGAACTGTGTTGTACTTGGGATACGTCCTTGTGAACTCAGCCAGATCTCATGTTCCCCTGCCCCTTGACTCCCTAACCCCAAAAAGCAATGCCTCCACTTCTCCAAGCACTGAATTATTTTTATCTTATGAGTGTACTTTGCCGCTTAACGCTTACAGCACATACTGTGTTTCTATCATGCTTGGAATTTCTGCTCTGAAGTTTCATCCCTTGATGGGTTTATGCAGGTGGTACTTACACACGTGACTGCATTAGGCTGTCAGCTGTACAGCTGTGAAGATTAAAAGCTTTAAAGAGACAGCAGCTGTAAGGTGAGTTGTATGACGAGTCAGCAACAATGCTCAGATGTCAGGCATGAGTCATGCAATAAACATGGCAAGTACATTGAATATTTATAATTAATAACATGGGCTGATAAGAATGATGACATTGAATAAATACAGAATGATATGGGTTGGAAAAGACCCTAAAGAACCCCTAGCTCCAGACCCCCTGCTACAAAGCATTCAAAAATTCCTCAAATGTATATAGTAAGAGATAGCACAAGCACTGCAAAATAAAGTAAGTACTTTCAATTAGCTGAAGTCCTACAGACAGCAACAGGAATCTCTGCTTAGTTACGTTTCCATTTGAATGGAAACATAACTAAGCAGAGATTCTGTAAATATTTCAGCTATAAAAAGCCACAGAAGGTCCAGGCTTTGATGATTTCCTGAGAATAAAAATATTTACTAATTCTAAAAATAGATACCTCCTCTAAGTTAACAGAAAGATTTTGGTAATAGAATGTTTTAAATCACAGTTCTAATACATCTGAATTTATGAAGATGTGTAGAAAGCACAGATATTGAATAAATATGGATTGTAAGATGCTGGCCAGCAGAATGGAAATGGTCTTTTAAAGTCTAAATCAGATGTGTATCATTTTAGATTAATTAAGATAAATTCAGGATGATATTAGTTCATTCATTTCATTTTACTTTTCTATAAACATAGAATTGAGTCTGATGTCTGCTTTTTCAGGAGGTAGCAAGAAGGATTTTGATAGAATGGGATGGAGTGGCTGAATCTAAATTGTTCTACATATTGCAGCCATCTGAACATGGCAATATAACTTCTCCGTTCTAGAGTTCAAACTACAATTATTATTGAAGTCAAACTTACGTGCATGTGGGAGAACTCCATAGGAGTTAGGCCCACTTACTTTTATCCTTGGTATTTTAACCTGAATTAATCTGAAGTAATATGCTGCAACAGTTGTAAAATCACTTTATAGGTAAGTTCCACCCTTGTTCTGGATAACATCTTGGTGATATGTCAGTCAAAGTAATCTATAAACTTTTAACTTCCAACATGGATATAACTTTACCCATAGAAAATTTCTGTATTGTATTTGATAGAAAATAAATCCGTCCTCTGTTTCCATGACTCAAAGTGTGGAGAATTTAAGAGACTTAAACACCTTCACTGGTGTCCAAGTCATAGGGAGATGGGGGGATCATAGAATCTTAGAATGGTTTGGGTTGGAAGAGGATCCTGAAGATCATCTGGCTCCAATGCCCCTGCTGTGGGCAAGGACATCTTCAACTAAAGCAGGTTGCTCGGAGCCCCATCCAACCTGGCCTTGAATTTCCTTGGGACTTAAATATTTCCTATGAACTTATATTTTATTATTGATTTCATGTGGGACCTCAGAATTATAATCTAAAGCTATGCAAGCACAGAGTTAAATGGAACATTTAGCTTTTGGAAACTGGAAAAATACAAGCCATTTCTTCCCTCAAAAACTGACAAATGCAAACAAAAGCATGAAATTACTTACCCTCCTCAGCAGCTGGTTAATGCCTTTAATTTCTTAGGCAGTAATAGTACAAGATTGACTGGGATAAGTTTTACATCTGGCAAACATTAAAAAGATATTTCAGATCTTAGTAGGATAGTTGGCAATTTTAGTAGATAACATATTTGCTTACGAAAACAGTAAAACAAAGGATATGTTATTTTAATTTAATACTGGACTTGACAGGGATGAGGTCTGATGAAGGAAGATGGGTCAGATTTGTATGTGACTGATCAATATAGCTGTGTTAGAGATCAAAACTAGCAACAGAATTGCACAGCTATTAACACCCTCTTTTTATATCACTATTTTCAGGTGAATTTTTATTGGGGAAAGAAGTGAAAAAATATCTGAGGACAGATATGGGATGATAATGACCAAAGATGGGGAAAATCAGATATGCTCTGACTCCCAAAAATCACAAGAGAAAATGAATATTTCATTCTCCTAAAATGAGCTCTTCTTCAGAGAAAGATAACCCTGTGGGTTAATTTCCCCCCAGAGATGAACTCTCCGTTACTTAGAGATGAATTCTTGCAGAGGTCACCATTTCATTCAACATGAGTATCTTCAGCAGAGGAAATGAAATGTGGTTTTCAAGAAGACATTTATCACCTACACGGTTCATCCAATTCTGAGACTGAAAAAAGATGGATACGTTAGGCAGAACATGTAGAGATATGTTGTCAATTTATCTTCAGCTGCCTTGGTTTGCCTGAGAGCACACAACAAACTGCCTTGTTAGGTTAGATGCAGGGTCCACCTTCCACAGAAGTCGTACCAGACAGCAGGCAGGGCATTTAACAGCTCTATGCTAGTGTCTTCCCATCTACAGAATGATTATATTAATATTTACACACCTCATAGTGGAAGCTGGAAGATATTAATGAACATGTGTAGTTATTTAAAGCTCTTGGACTGAAAGGTGTGCCAGAGATCCAAGATATTTGGTAATATTATTATTTCTATACCCAGATGATTTGTTCACGTGTTTGCCACATGCCAGCACAGAAACCTACTGGATGCAACGCAGTGTTGGACAGTTGCTCAGATGAGGTCAATGGTATAAATAACAGTTATAACTGGCAGGGGGCTTTGGAAGATCCAACCATCCTAAGACTTTATTACAACTCTCTGGCCATATAGAACACAAATCAGCTTCAGTTTATGATTCTATTAGCTCCAAACACACCAAGGAATGATCTGGGAATTCACTCCAGCACTATGCAATCTCATTTGAGCTGATGTCACCACCTCCACCTTGGACTGAAAGCTCAGTGTGAGCCAGCAGAAAATACAGTTTTAATTTTCTGGATAATAAGGCAAATGTTGTTATTTGGAACTTCTAGCACAGACACCTGCTGACAGGTGGCATTAAAAGGACAGTGACACTGCTAGATACATTGTAAACAGGGCAGAAGCAAAATATGATCCTTGCTGAAGTCAAGGAAAGTTTTGCCATTGACTTGATACATGCCAGAATTTTTCTTACAATTGTTACTGATTTATATGTGTATCTACAAGGTTCATGAAATATTTATACACTGACAGATATCCACAGTGTCAAATAATGGGGATGTTGAGATACCAAACGAATATTATTAGCGTAATAAATATCTAGTAGAGAAAAAAGATAGATCACACCTTACATTAAAAACAGATTGATTCCAGAGTTTACTGTCATCCCAAAACAAAAGTCATAAACCAGGCCATTCAGTGGTGTTAGGGAAAAGCACTTTTCAATGCTTAGTTGGTTTGTAATTTCTAGTAGCAAAACATCATCCAAGAATATGGGGAAAGAATTCCTGTGCATTTACTTTGTGCAGCAAACACATCGACCGACTCCTCTTCAAATTTTTGCAAATCCATGGGCTTCGATGGAGATCATAAATATTTTATGCAAAGCAAGCTCTGAGGAGAACCAGCTTTGTGTTTTGCTAATGTATTTTGCCAAGTGTCTCTTTCTTCCTCTGTATTTTAGTATTGTCAGTCTCCCATAAGTGTCTAATTTTTTTTCTTGAAGTTATATTAAAAAAAATTGCAGCTTCTAATAACCTGCCAATAAAACCTCTGCAGCTGAGTCTGCTAAAACATTTGTTTAGTCTCTAAAGGGACCAAATTTGCATACAGGGTTTTGAGAGTGCTGGGGGAACATTTCAAGTAATTTTTTCCAACAAAATCTCAGAATGTTTGTTCAAGAGGTTGGTTTGACAGATGAACTTTCACAAACTGAAAAAATCTAGACTGATTGTGTCTTTCCAGTGTCTATATCACTAGTTAAACACACAGATGTGTGATTTAGGTGAGGTTTCTATGTAAAGCCTGGACAAGAGCCTGACGCCTTGTTTCAAAGCATGCACAGTCAGCCATCAACCAGCAACAGGCAGCCCATCTGCTGTAATGTACCATGGTGAAGTACTTAATACTTCCATTTTGGTGAGTAAAGCAGAATGAAAGATTGTGTTCACATAAGGAATGGAAACTGAGTTGACTCTGGAATTTTTTTTCCAGAATGGCTATTGCAAAGTGACCCTATGACCACAGCAAAGGCATTAGACTAAATAGTCTGTGTTGCTGTGGTTCGTCTGGTAACAGCAGCTGCTGTCCTGTCACAGTGAACCTAGGGTAGGTGAATTCACCAGTCCAATTTCAGACAAAAATTTGTGGGTAACATACTGGTACTTAGGAAAACATACTATGATGGTTTGCTGACAGAAGAACCCTGTGGCTTCTGTTTTCTTCCTCCAATGTAATTAGTAGTGGGAGATTTAAAAGGTGACTGTTTTAAAGGGAAGTGTAACTATGATCAAGTGTCACTCTGCAACATGCAATACACTGCAGGTAACACAATTCCACCTGCTCGTATCTGATGCAATCACATCACATGTCATAATGTCTTTCAAGTTTCAATAAGTACTCTTTATTTTTTTCTGCTTTATAGTATTTTCTTCCTAAATCTACCTCTAGATCCTGTAATACTCTTAACATATCTGCAAATCTACTACAGTAGTTACTTTATCTAAATAACAAGACTCCCCCTTTACTGAGGAATTAAGTAACCTTTGTTGGCAGAAGTCTGCTAGAGTGCTTAATTCTGTAAAGGTTGTGCAAAACCCAAGCTAAACTATTGAAAGAATGTTTCAAAAAAATCAGAACTGAAGGTTTTCTCTGTTTCAGAGCAAATAAACTTCCATTAGCTCTTCAAAGCAGACCTCATTGTTCAATGTCTGTGAGGCAGCTGTTGCTTTCTCAGCAGAAATGCCTGTCATTCAGTTTAAACTGGTCCTCTGACTTTTTTCACTGCATCAAATGGTATCAGCAGAAGACTCTGTGCTCTACATGATCAAGAAAGAATTCTACGATATTTTAATTAAGTCTTTCTTTACAGCAGAAAACTGAGAGTGACTTGAGGTTATCCTGATTTGGCTTACGAATGGATGCTGTTGCTTCTCTCAACCTGATCAAGTGTTTGATTTCAGCGCCTCTCATGAAAGAATTCAGGGAGTGATCAGTACAAGTCAACATGAGCAATGTGCTTAAGATCACTCTTCAGGTCTCATGAATTGCTATTGCTCAGCAGCAAACCAACACTGCTGATATGAGCAGCCCAATCTCATTTCCACTTGATGGAAAAGCCTGTGAATCAATAGTATAACAACAAATGTATGTGAAGGTGTAAAAAGCCCACTGGAAACAGCATTACCGGGTAGGCTGCTGGTTTTCAGTCAGGATTTAAAAACAGCTGTGAAAGGGTATTGCTTCCTTTGGGACCATGCTGACATACCCCAACCAGAGAAATGAAATGATGCCTCTGCTCAACACTGTCAGCTGTGTAGTAATGCTGGTTAGAGCTGAAGACAACTTTCAGCCACAAGACTTTCTAGGATAAGTGTTCAGGTTTCGTTACTACCAACTTTCATTACTACCAACTTTGTTACTACCTAACTTTCCTCAGTTAGGAAAGCAAAGGAAAATTGAAAGAATTTGCCTGAAGGTTCCCAGCAAGTCACTGGCAGTGCCAAGCTTAGGTCTTGTTGCTGAGCTCTGTGTAGATTCAAGTATCTCTTTGAATAGAAATGTTAGCAGCCAAGTTTCATTCCCATTGGTGGAAAAAGTCCAATTCATGTCAATTCATAACTTGGCTTAGGTCATGACTAGACACTAAGTAACAAATTGTCTTTTTTTTTTTTCTTTTGCATCATTCAATTCTGTATTAAAAAGCGGACTCAGACTTCATCTTTGTAGTGTGGTTAAACAACTGCATATACATATCAAATTAGTATACATTAGTGTACAGGTCTCAGCTTTTTCATTTTCCAGGGATTTAAGTAAATTCCTTATCTATTGATGTGCTGATCATTTATAAAAAGAGAATACATATAGGTAACCTGTGTAGTTAAGCTGTATGCGTATGCTACTGAGACATAAAATTTTGAAGGTGCAGTAATTTCGAGTATTTCTAGCATGCCTAGCTTAAATAACAAGAAAAAATCCTTAAATCTTAGTTCTCTTTACCAATCCTTTAAAAAAACATAACCTTCCCTTTGAAGGACTGGTGGTATCAGATATTAGTGAGTTAAACTGGGCGTCTTTTGTTTAAAGTTGTTAATGTCTATCTCATCTGTTCTATCCTGTCATTTTCAATTTATCAACAGTGTGTAGTAATATGTTTGATTCATTAGAAGAGAAAAAAGGATGGCAAAAGCAAGTAAATATGTCAGTTAAACCCCACTAGAATTAAATCACCTCAATTTGTTTGTTTGGTAAGAACTGGGCTCTCATTAGGTGAACTGAGGCCAGCTTGATTCACCACCAAAATGCGAATCTGGATCTGGCATTGAATTTGCAGATGTGCATAAGAGAAACCCCTCGAGTCTTGAAATGATTGACTTTAAGGAGAGGCAGGGAGAGAATGTAAGCAGTGTTGTTAAGCAGAATGAAGTTAATCAATTACTCTCATTACTACTGAAATCAGTATCAGTTTGACATCATGTTGATTTTCACATTATTTTGTCTAAATGAAGATTATTTTTTCAAATAATTTAGATTACACAAATCCAGGATATTTCTGAACAATCTTCTTGCTTATAAACAACAAAAGGAAGTGATGTCATACCTTAAGTTAATAACTAAGTGAAGCTTTTGTGTATGCAAAAATTTCAGTTTTAGAGCTTTCAGGGGAGAATGAGGTATAAGCACTGAAAGAAAACCAGCATGAATTGGAGTGAAGAGTGTTGAAAGCATCAAGCATATATTGAAAACCTCAAGCACGTAATTATATGCTGTCTTTGCAGAGAATGCTTTCTAATTGTAAATTTGGGCATTTGGAGGCAATCTTAAAAACAATGCTGTAGTGAAAAAACAAGACAATGTCTCTCTTGGCTGTCTATTTTAGTAGGCTGTCATAGAATCAAGCCCTCTTAGCAGAGCTTTTCCAGGTGCTTTCTGTTTACATACAGGCTGTGGAAGTTTACATACAGGCTGATACAAAGTGCAATAACTACAATTGAATTATCTGTGTCCAAATTAATTTATGCTTCTGTTCTCTGGTATTCAGTTAAGCCACAGAGCATCTTTTCGGTCATTCAGATCCACAACAGCCCTTCTAATGGGAGTGATGTACTTTACATGTCAACACAGACTAACATATCTGGCTCATATTTTTTCTCTTGGAATGCAAGACCTAAAAGAGGTGCCATTGTAATACTTGACTTTCATTTAAAGACCCATCTACTGATGCCTGATGGAAACATTTTTAAACACTCAATTTAGAGATAATTTTGCTCATATATTATGGATCCCTTCTATTCCTCTTTTTCTAGCTTAAACTAGCAGGGGGAAAAAAAGGCTTTTGTCTGATTAAGATTTCAGTCTTGCTTTATTTATGGCACCAAGGTGATGGAATTTGCAGAGCAATCCATGACTATAACAAAAAGAAAATCACACCTGTTTTTTAGAAGTAATGAACATTTATGTCTCACCTTCCTTACTTTATTTAAAAAAGTAACTCTAGTATTGGGCATGATACAAATGATGACAGTATGCCTAAGTTTTAAAAGTGTCTGAACCTCAGTTTGAAACACTTTGAGGCCTTTTTGTTCTCAGAAATGGGTGGTCCGTACTTGATGAAGGTTGGCCTTGCGCTGTCTCCAGCTGGGCATTTGGAAAGCCAAATATCCAAAATCCCTCTTTCCTCTGAATGTGTGTTCCAGTCATCTGATGTGTGCGGAATTTGAAGTAGCTAAATATGTGCCCACAGACTGAATGACTGATTGCAAGAAGAAAAATTGAAATCAGTTTTATAATTATCAGTGATTGTTCAAATGAAAAGTAAGTTACAATTTGAGAACTGAAACCAACCTAAATAAAAGATTGCTAAGAAACTCTGTGAACACAAGCTTGTCTTTAACAAATGTTATCAGTTTTACTATCACTGTTATCAAGATTGTGGCAAGTGGTCATGAATTAGGGCAATTAGCCAACAGAAAAGTACTGTCTTGAGTTAAAAAACTAGTAAATGCTGTGTTTTGTAAAGTAACATCTGCTTTTGCCAGAACAATCCCTAAAGAACTTTAGAAGGAAAAAAGCATGTGCTGCAAAAGAGAAAGAAAAGGGTCAATTATCATGTAAGTAGGGTACACTTAGAGTGTCTTGGCTTTTTGCTTTTCTATTAAATATTCCAAAAATTCTTCACAATTCATAGTGCTGCCTATAATGTCAGGAAAAGTGCTATTTAAGCCCTGAGATATGGCATAAAGGATTTTGCATGTTTAATCCATGGAATGGGGAAAACAAAACTTGTAATTCTTAAAAATACAGCAACCAGGAACAAGTAGCCTCAGGTTTATGAGCCTTTGCATTTATCAGCCATCAGGTGGACCCCCCTCAGCCACCTCAAGCTAATGTTGCATTGGTATTATGTCCTTCCAATCAAAATGTTTCTTTGAGCATATCTCAAGCACTGCTGCCTACAGCCCAAACAATGATTGCTTGTTTGCTCCATGTTTACAAAATTCTTTATCAAGGTACATAGAGCTTAACCACAGAGCTTTGGCCAACATTTTCCAAATGTCACTGCCTAAAGCCTGGCTTCATTTCAGAGATGCTGAGCATCAAAATTTTCTAGAGACTGGGAGAATGAATTTTTGTGCTCAGCTATGGCTAAGCAAAGATATAAGCACCTTGGTCCAGGCATTCAGTATTTTTGTTTAGGGTTATGGACTAGATGTAACAAGGCTGAGCTACAGAGCTTCTATCATATGCATACAAGGTGAATATTTAGGGTACACTAATTATCTGTTACAATCATCTTGCAGGTATTTTTCATTCTTTCTTCAGAGGAAATTGTACGTACTGATTATCTATCAGGACTGAGTTCCTGCATGTTGACATGAGTCCTCTCTGCATGACTTTCTGTTGGCAGAAGGAGTGACTGGAAGTACACTTGCCTTATGCCTGCTGACCTGAAAAAGTTATTGTTTTAGGACCATAAATATTGTGTAAACAAGGTTAGTGCAGAGATCAGCATGAGAGTTATTTGATTTTTTCACCTTACTCTTTCTGGACTGGATAATTAGAAGAAAAAAAATTCACTCCAGTCTGCACTGAGTCCCTGGAAATCTAAAGCAAATCACTAATAGCCAGCCCTATATGCATGGGATCAGATCTGTGCCAGAAATATGATGTACAGGGGTCAGGCTTTATAAGGTCAAGTCTAGATTAACTGTTTTATGGAACAGCATTAAGCAACAAACTTTTCTGTTGAGTCATTCTGAAAGAAGTGAGGCTAAGTGAAAGGGAAGACTGACTTCAGATTTCATGTCTGAAGCCATCAGAGGTCAGGTTCAATGCAAGAAATGTAAAGTAGAATTCATATAAATGTGACTAACTTCCACAATTCAAGCATGTTCTTAGCATAGCAGTGTAAGGATAGGGAAATGTTCATGGTAAAATGTTATTTCAGATTTCAAAGTTTGCTTCACTTCTGTGACAAGTTTTGATCTCCTTTTATTATATTTTCCTGCAAAATTTTCTTATTTGTGTTAAAGGAACACCCTCTCAAAGTCACATGGTAGGAATAAGCCTTTCTCAAGACACAGATTCTTATTCTTCATATGTTCTTACTTTCACTTAACTTCAAACTTCAAGCATCACTATTCTCCTAATAAATTTGTCTTTCATTTGTCTTGCCACTTGTCTTCAGGCAAGTGGCTTCATCACAGAAGGAAGTTCTACAAGTGAGGCACCTTTGAAGTTTAGGTCTCCTCATGCTTAGGTGGCAGCTCTGGGGTGGTTTTAGGGTTACAGTTTCAGTCCAAAGTATGTGTGTTGCAGTTAAGCACCATTATATTCTCTAACACGCAATTTAACAACTTTTTGTAAGATAACCTGAGATTTTTTTTTTTTACATTGTCCATGCTAATAGATTTATCTACTCCTGCCTTCCAAAAATAAAGTCAGAGGTAATTATTCCTTATTTTGGCTGAGAGAGAAATCATCTCATGTTTATTACAGTGCTTATGTATGGGCAGATAACACAAACTAGCCAAAGCACTGGAAGTTCATTTCCTAGCTGGCTACCAGCCACTTCTCAATGTGCAAGTGTTCTGACTCCTGCATGAAATTAGGCCTAACTTTACTCAGTTTTGTCTTAAGAGATAATTTTCAGCTACTTTCCGGGAGCTTATAGAAGCTTGTACAGATATTAACTAGCTTTAAACGATTTTAGTAACTTGGAACTTGCACAGCACTTGAAAAACACTAAAAAATGTTCTTGATACCGAATAAATAACAATAACAGACCATGAAAAACAAAGATGCAGGAAGAAATTAGAAGAATTGTGATGATGGAAAACACTTGCTAACTCCTCCTTAGTACTGAGGTACACCTGTTGTCTCACTTAGCCCTTCCCACAGCCTGTTAAGTATGGTGTATTATTTCCATCTCCCTGTCCTTACACTGGTTCAGGAGCTGGATGCAGGAGGACTGTTTTCATACTTTGTTCTTGCATTTCTATGCAAATATGTTTTAATAAAAAAAGATCTGGGGTCATTGTTTTTGTTTCTAAATGCAAAAATCATGTAGTCTCTTGAGGACATCTAGTTCTTAATGAAAAATACCATATCTGAAAGCTGGCAAAACAGCAACAAGAATTTTTCTCCTCACTGTGCTTCTTTTTGTGGCTTTATCCTCGTTATTGGTAGAGCCAAGAAGTTACAGCCCTAGTGGGGCCATTTTGGAGCTGTTTGCAGCTTGCTACACCTCCTTCTTCCAAGTGATAAATGCTCTTGACTCTTGCTATATTTTTAATACTCTTTTTTTTTTCTCTGTCACACTTAAGGAGACAGTGAAAATGGAAATATGAATTTCAGAACCAGAATGAAACACTAAGTCTTTTGAAGTGGGTTTATATTTGTTAAATGTCATTCTTCTGGGGAAAAAGTAATAACGAGTGTGTGTATTTTTATATATATATATATATTTTAAACTTTGAGCTGATAACATATCTGCCATACCATACTTTGAAAAAATACCGCTGAGGAATGATTGTCAATCTTTAGGCCTCTAAAAAGTGCTGTGATTTGGTTTTGTGCTTTTGGGGGAGGGGAGGAAGGAGGGAAGGTAGGATGAGCATTTAACCACTTCTGAATTAATTTGCCAAATTCCCTCTGCTCTATACCATACATGCATACACTTTCTCCATCCTGTATCTGTTAATAAAATAAAGGCAGAGATGTTATAAAGGTTAGTTCTCCTGAAATGGGAGGGATTATATTAGAATTTTACTTTACAAATCTTATTTGGTAAATCTGCTTGTGAACCTTATACTTCACGAAGGCTTGAAACAGTCCTGAAAAATATGAATTAAATGTAACTCAAATGTAGTAAGTTTTGAACAAAAATACTTTTGAAAACTATCAGCAGCTTTATAACTTTCAATGGCACATTAACCTCACAAACACTACCAGAGCTACCTCGGCAGGTGACTGTAGAAGATGGAGCACAGGGAGCTAAACCTACTTGTGGTTGTGTGTCTCTTCCCAGGCCTGGCAGGGAAAGTATCTTGTGTTTCTGCTCTGTAGGGATCTCTCCTACCAGCCTATAGGCAGAGTAATCTGTCTGGTGTTTTCCATGTTCTTCTGGACTATAGAGGTGGATTTACATAACACGAAAAGCCATGTTGCGCCAAAGGCTCTTGAAGTGCCTTGATTTGATGCCACCCAACTCCTTCATTTTACCATTCTGAGTTTGATAGCAAAAAATACTGTAATGAGGAATAAGGCATTCATAATTACGAAGTCCCTGTTTTTAAAGACTTAGTTTAGAGAGCATAGTTCCTGTTTCTATTTTTCATTCTAAATAACCTCTCCCAGGAAGACACCAAATATTGTGGATATTGTGAACTGTGTCTATACCTGCCTCATCTTAAGCAAAGTTCTGTTTTCAAGAAAGTAGGAGCATTACCTGAAGGCAAAGTGTTGAACAGGCCCCTTATGTGGATGGTTTCCATATTTTAGTAAAAGCTGAAGAACTTAGTGCAAATATTTGAAAATGTTGAAGCTTGAAATATGCCTGTGGTGGATGCAGATAAGATTCTAAGCTACAAAGGTAAGAGAGAAGGGCCTCTGACAGTGTTAAAAGGAAAGGTATGTATTCCTGTAAGAGGCAATACTGCTTATGATAGGCCGGTGACCACTTTATTACTTTTCTGCAGTCTGACTACATTCTCTAGTGATTAACTGTTTATTTCTAAATATGCAGACTTCAATGTTTTAAAGGATACTTTACTATTTTTTAAGGTGTTCTGTTACTAACTCATTTTGCTTAATCCCTAAGATTGAGTAGGACTAGATAAAAAAGCCAAAACATAGAATCTGGTATTTCAATAGCAGTAAATATAGTAGAATATGTGATAAGCTTTCAGGTATCTACTGTGTGTACAGCATTCTCAGGCAAGGCTTTCCCTGCCCCCCCCCCCCCCCCCCCAACAGTGCAATAATTCCTTTGCCTTTTCTTTCAAATTCAGTACACAGTCCCCTCACTGGACACTGGCATCTGTTTTCCATCCTGTGGGACATGTAGATCGGAATGATGGTTGCTCTGTTTTTCTGTCATCTGCTTCATTACAAATCTGAAGTGCTTTAACTTGTCCTCCAGATTAAAATGTGTTGCTAAATGGAAGGTTTTGCATGAGGAAAAACAAACAAGCAGTGGAAAGGGCTCATTTTTTTTTCAAAAAGATAGATCATCAGGCTGTTCTCCTTCCACAAATTCTGTGTTTATGTTAACATTGATCTTGTACCCAGGTAATGTGCCCTTGATTTGCACATCACCCAAGATTTGCACATTTGGTTAGGATGAGGATAATATTCAAAAGAATTTGCACATGGAAACCTAGCTGAATTTTGTTGCTGACGGTGAGTGAGCAGTGGAAGGACCAGGCACGAGTATGTGCACTGCAGAAGAATAAATAATTAAGATGATCTGAATAATTACCATTCCTCCTAATCAATTCAATGGGACACATATGCCACTGAGGCAGGATGCTGGATGCAGACAGTGCATGGGAAGGCAAGCTAGACAGAAATGTGGCTATTTCAGCATAATAGCAACAGTCTGGTGTGCATGTTGGCTCTGCCATATTCAGTGGTGTTCTTAACATGGCAACCTACTTTTTCACTCAGCTTCTCTGGTAAGTCTGTTTCTCTGAGCAAATACTAGTAGTAGAAAACAAAATCCAGAAATCTTCATCTGAATTTTTTGACTGTCTTTAGGCTTCTAAATGACAAAATGTTTTGTTAGGCACGTTCTTTGTAGCAGCCAGTTGCAGCTGAATCCATCTGCAAGCAGGCTTTTAAACCTGTAAGGGCAACTTCTGGCCCCTAAAATGCAAAGCTGAGCATTACCTTACTGAGTCGAGGCAAAAATCTTTGAAATATATGTCCTCATGTATGTCCATAAGGACATCTGATATTTTGATCAAATATCAGATGCTAAAATCTGTATCTACTTAAATAAAATTCTGATTACAAACTGATTACAAACACATTGTTAAGAGTAGAAGATAACACTTTAGTACAAATGAAGTGAAAAAGCCCTCTTTCATCTTTTTCTAGTTAGGATTTTTTATGATCAGGGTTCATATTTTTTCAGAGGGTTTACAAGAACCTAATAAAGCTATAAAAGAAGTTTTGTGGGAAAAAACATTCAGATCACCTAAACAGCTTTGAACAGTTCTTTCCCCACAGGACAAAAGCTGTGGTAGATCACTGTAATTTTATTCAAGGAAACATGGAACCCAAGTCAAAACTAGGTTACCTAATGGACTGAAGTTGGTGAATTCTTCCATCATGCTCAAAACCAGTGTAACATCCATGTGGCTGAAATCTTAATCAATTTTTTGTGAGTCACTAATGTTAGCAAAAGGTAATTTCAAAACGGGATATAAACTCCTATGCCTGTCTGCTTTTTTCATAATGAATTATTCTAGAGATTTTTTCCTTTAAGTCCAACCTATCCCTGTCTCTCCCTTGCTCATTCTACAGCCTAACCATGAAAATATCTGCATTGTTAATGGAAATTACCTTTTGATGACAGGTACAGCACCCCAAGAGCTGTAGTCAGAGTTAGCCACAAGGGAGTCCTAGCCTGATTTTACAAGACAAGTTAAGCCAATGAAAAATGTAATGAATTCTGGTTTTCTGCCATGCAGATCACCCTGAAGGAGAATGCTGGCTAAAAGTGAGTTATGTGTGTATCTTTGCTATTTAGTTAGTATCATTAGTCTAAATTGGGTCCTTGAGGAATAGTCTCATCAAACAGATATTCCCTGAAGAAAAATTCATTATTCTGAAACATATAACTGTCCTGTGACACTTTAAAACAAATAAACAAAGCACAAAAGAATCCAACCAAACAGTCTGATGTTTGGAAGATGTGGTGTTGGAGTGGAATACAAGAGTAAGTTCCTAAACTGTATTATCTCACTGTATTTCTACTGATGTTCCCTTCCTACCTCAATCAACAGTAAGGAAGCAGGATTGGGTCCCTAGTGGTTTGTTTATGTATCACCCAAGATAGCAAGATTAAGATTTTCTAAGTTGCTATGTTAGCAGCAAAACCAATGAATTTTGATTTCTCCTGGATTTGCATTCTTTGCTTTTCTGAAGCCAAACTGAATGACTAACAGATGCATCTTGTCTGCCTTTCTGTCTGTGAAGATGCCAAGTTGTGTCTCTACCCCTTGCTCACCCACTGATTTCAGGAACTTGTGCAAGGATATGGCTTTCTTTTAGACTTTCAGGATGAGTTATTGCCTGGCAATCTCAAAAGTTATTCAGGGGAGGAATAGATGGATAGACCAGGAAACATCACACTAAACAACCATTTCTTTTTAGAAGAACAAACAAACAAAACCAAAAAACCCCAAGTTCAAACAAACAAAACTATAGAAAGAAAGGTAAGCCCTCATGTTTTACTTCTCACAAATAACACAGCATTAAGGACTTCTTGGACACGAAGTCTTGCTGTCCATGCTGGAGTCTAAAACTGCTCAGAATGGCATCTGGCACCAGTGAACATGCAGGCTCAGCCAAGGTAGTACGGACTATCAGAATCCTTTAGGATTTTTGGTAGGATGGTGAGGAATTGCAGATCTTGCTGTTGGAAATGTGTGTATACTGTTTTGAATCACACCTACGTGTAGACACATTCAAGATCTTCAGAGGTGCCAAAACTTTTGCTATCTACCTTGGCAAATAAATATTTTCACTTTTCTCTCCAAAGGAGGCTTTTGGTTTAGCTTGCATATCCTATACAGTGATTTAGCACTTTTTTAAAAAACTGGGTTTTTAAACATGTTGATGTAATTACAAAAGCATATGTGTATCACTTAATCTTTTAAACCTTTTCACTGAACTTAATTACATGGCATTTCTACTGCCAACCACATGATCACTTTAACACTGCATGTATATGAGGGTTACTGCAATAAATCAGATGACTTATTGGATATTTTCCCTTTGCTTCTGCTTCAAAATAAATTCCTAGTCACTTGGAAAAGGTGACAGTATATGCTTGCAAATGCAATGCATGCAGCAAGCAGCTGTTATAGTAATGCACTTTTTGAAAAAGGTTGCTTCAGGTTAAAGATTACTTTGGTCCTGTTTCTGGTTAAACATCTGCAATGTAAGAAAGCCCTGCTTTGAGGCAGAGGACATGAGTAAGGCAGTGTTTCTTGTGACAAAGGGTGTAGGCCTAACTCAAAAACTTTCAACTGTGGCAATGTATTTAGGTGAGGAAGAGATATTTGGAGCCGAACACTGCCAGAAAGTTGCTTGTAGAACATACCCTACTCCTCTTCTTTACAGAGGCACTGGACTGCAACTTCCTACACAGTTCTTACCCTGGCCAAAAAGCAGGAATGAAGTGAAAAGTTAGAATTGCAAAGGTAAGACTTCAAATGCATCAAGTGCCTGAATTTTGACATTGTTTTTCATTTGATGTTTATGTGTAATGTTTGTGTCCTTTTTCCTTTGATGTTTATGTGTAATGAATGCCTCTGTGCAATAAAACCCCTAGAGGTATATGATATGAAGAGAATTATTAGTGTTTGGCCTCTCAATTTCTGCTGCTGTAAGTACATATGCAATTCCTGCTGCTAATTCCTGTTTCATGGCAGGGGTACCTGCACAATGCTGTGTGTCTTCGCAAGACTAAAGCACTGGCTCATTGTGTTTGCACGGGGCTCCAAGTTCCTCTATTTAAATGAAATTATATGTTAAGGGCTATTGATAAGCTAGAAGCTGAAATAGTAAACAACTGGACTCTCAACTCTACGGCCTTGCTCAGCTGAATACAGGACAGCAACAGCAATTAATTCTGTTGCCTTTCTTACAGATATAATGTCATCAAGAGAAGTGATTGTGTCCCTTTTTTTAAAGTTGGGTAACAGAAGCAGCATCCTGAACATGGACTAGAAGTGATTGTGAGCTGGACTACAAAAAAATCTGATAGCTCAGTTAGTGTTTATTTCCAGATATCTGACTATTATTGCATTTTTAGTCATTTATCTTTTTCTTTTCCAAGATGTGACTCACTGAAGTATGTTTCCTAGCTGCACTGCAATCTTTGTGGTACAAAACAGAAACAGAGTATGTCTGGATTTTATTTCAAACTTCATGTCATAAACATTGTGCAAAGACTCTGTGTAAACACTCTAATTGAGTTAGCATTTGAACTTACCATAGATTCATCCTTTAATAAATTTAAGGTCTTACAGATGCCAAAAAACCAGTCTGTTTCATTTAGCACAGTGAAGTCTGGGTAGAAATAAATAAATGCTAACGTTTTTAAAGGTTTGTTTCCATAGAAAATGGTGAACGGTGTCCCAATAAACGATGTGAAAGCTGTTGTATAATCTGTCCCTATCACATTATGAAGAGCACTTCTGCCTTTTGTCAGGAAACACTTGTTGTAGTGTGATGCTTTAGCTACATTTATAATAGGAAACTACCTGAGTATCTAGTAACAGGGTGTTCTGGTTTAAATGCAGAATTTTCTTCACTTTGAAGGGTGGATTGTCACATTGGTACGTTTGTGAATCACACTGGCATCTGATGGAGGATCTAGCTTGGAATATAAAGCTCTTTAGTTTCAGAGGTATGCATTTAAAGTACCATAAAGAAGAGCTGATTCAGAACTAAACAGTCAAGTATTGTTGGCTTTGAAATATTTGCTAAAATTTTATGCATTAAATTATTTCTTTCATGGAAGAGTACATGTGTGCTTATGCACAGAAAGTAAAAGTATTTGCACTCCTTTTGTTGTCTCCATAATTATTTCCTGCCCCATCTTGTATTTAGCAGTGGAGGAAGAAAGACAAGTTTGTTTCCTTCCTCTTTGGTTTGGCAAAGAAGTGACTCAGAGCAAAAATGTGTTGGCAAGTCCAGTGACCTGTGAAATCAGTCAGAAATCAGATGAATCAGCTAAGAAATTAACTGCAGAAATAAATTAAAAAATATTAATGTATCTTCATTTCTGCTTTAGCTGTTTCTGCACTGGAATCTTTCTGTTAGATATTCATAAGAAAAGCATAATCTGAGTTTCCCTACTAAACCAATTAAACAAAAGTGAACTATCACATAAAAATTTACATATAGCTTAACAGTAGCCCTTAATTTGAAATGTTCAGTAGACCTTGCCATGGAAGTGGGAACCTGCTTTAAGAAACATATCTCCAAAGTACAACAATTGTGAAACCTGGATGAAATATGGGATAAAACCAAAATAGTTTAAAAAAGAAAAAAGGAAAGAAAGACAACTTAGTTGTGTGAGAACAGGCTTGGAGTTCAGGTCTGCGTGTTTATATTTCTGTAAGTTTATAGAGAATTTGCATCTCAAAATACCCTTAAAGAAAGCAGTGTATCTGATAAAATTATTCTCTCTGATTTGAGTGCAGTTTTCATGTCACATGGACAACACAAAGAGGGAGTCTGAACATCACATGTCAGACTCACTGGACACTTATTACTACATAATGTAAATGCAAATGCTTTGGTAAATTTAAAAAAGCAGATACAAAATTGAGGTCTTCCTTCCTTGTCAAAAAACCCAGAGTTTCTTTTTCTTTTGGAGAAACTGTCTTGATAGCATGAATTGGGGCAGGGAGGGAGAAACAAGTGGAAACAGTACCCGCTAGTAGCACTGCATATTTATTTTAGCAACTCTTAGGTGGCTGACAGAGCTTAAGTGTCATATCTGATGGAGAAGGGAGACCAAGTGTTATTAGTCAGTATGTTTGCTTTGTGCAGGAGCTGAAGTCACTGGAATTTTTTTCTTAGAGGACTTGACTGTGACCTCCATAATCAGAAACTGCCTTCTGCACCTCACAGTTCAGTGCTGTCAGCAATCATTCACACCCAAAGACTGACAGTGGTTTGTGTAGCTGTCTACAAAATTGTGTAGCAATGCTGTGGTTTTCACAGCATTGCTAAAATACCTGACCAAGCTCTGTGGGCTGAGCTGGTGCTGCAATGGACAGCACAAACAACAGTGAGCTTTTCATCAGGTTTCATGGTCTCTACTGCTTGCCACAGCTTGTACTTCTTGTGGGTTGGGTTCCATGATGTAGAGCAGATAAAGGAGTTGGGATGAGGCAATGTCCGTGAAATAAATGGCATGGAATATCAATTGAAACTTAAATGGAAATGATTTATGTCAAGCTGGCTTCTGTTGGAAGACCCATACTGACAACTGCTTATCTACAAAGGGTTTTCAATTGCTCTGCTCAATGTAGAATCTCCAAGGATTAATAAGGAAGGTGGTTCATACACATGTAGTGATACAGAGTCAATAAGCTGCCTACAACTGGATTAGAAGTCATTTGCCTTACAGGAGTTCTTCCTAGTGAACAGAGATCCTTTTACAGAAGGGAATGAAGCAGCTTGTAATCTGTCTCTGCAGTGAGTCTTTTCCAGGAATAACATAATTGCATTAAAAAGAAGTTATTTTAGATGTGAAAAAATATTATAAACACATTACAGTTTGTTGTATTTACTTGATTTAATCTTCTTCAATGGACTGTTTCAAGGCAATGCCATCACTAAGCTTGGAAGCTGTTGTGAAGTGTTTGTGAAGATGCTTGATGTGCTTATTCATGGGAATTTGGACTTAGAAAGCTTTTTCCCCCTCTGCTTTTATCAAAGTAGTAGCTCAAGCTGTGAAACCATCTGCCCCAGACAGAAAAGGAGGCATCATCCCTCTCCATTCTAAAGAATGAGAGGAAAACAGAAAATGCATCTCAAGGAAATGTTCCTCCTGTGTTCTAAAAGATGATGGCTTATTAAACAGACTTCACCTGTTTTGCTATGGTCAAAATCAAATAGCTTTAACTAGTGTTATACTGTCCACCTACATCTCTGTTTCATACCTACCTACCAAACTGATTGTGGTGTGTTTGGGGATGTGTGGTGCCTGGGTATTTTTGTGCAGTATTTGGGCTTTTGGGTTTTACTTTTTTTGTTAGTTTTTCTGATGAAAAATTCCTAAATTCATAGATGCAAAAGTTCTTTGATTTCTGTGTATTAGGAAAAAAATAAGCTTTTGATTTTTGTGGGTGAGAGTGGAAATAGTGCAAGTACCTAAATTCCTCCTCTTTTCAATTTTATAGACCTCATACAAGTGTTGGCAAATACCTGACTGTTTTGCTGTTTGTATAAGAGAAAAAGCCTCTGATTCAGATTTCTCTTCCCTCTGATTCTTCAGGGGAATTGTGCTTCTTTTACTAAGTTTTATGACTAACTGTGCATTTGATTGAATAGCTGGAAATACTACAGATGGTAACTTCCATGCATAGGTCTAAGTTGCTCCTTTTTTCTTTTTCACAGTTCCTGTGACTGTTGATTCAATAGAAGGTGTTTTTTCTTTTTTAATCTCACCACAAATATTGAGCTGATCTTAAGGTCTTTGCAGCGTTACTGTGCTGTCTCTGCCCTGAAGCTACTGCCTCAAGCCCTAACCAGAGAAGGCTTGCCCAAGCTGCAATCCTGTCTATAAACATAACCTTCACTAGAGGTGGATGGTTGTTCTTCACTTTCTGTCAGGGTGCAGCTTAAAATTTAGTTTAGGATGCCTCATCATTTGCTGCCGAAAACATTCTCTGGCATGGGTGAAGCTTGCGCACTAAAATGGGACAAGTTTTCTACTGCTTTCCCAGGAACTGCCTTTCCACAGTTTACTAGAAAATAATTAATTGAAACCCCAAATTTACCACCCATTGAAGCTGCACAGATGTGCCCCAATGGAGCTTCACTGTCCCTGCACTCCCAGGGAGTGCATCACTGAAGTAGGAAGCATTGTGTGTGGGTGGGACCAATGGTTACTGTGTTACTAATTAATAATTCAGCACTGCAAAACACTCCAAATTTTTCCCCCCTCTTTTCAAAACAACAAGTATATCTTTTTCTACTTAGATCAAAATTTAAAAAAAAACCTTTTTAAGGCTGACCTATGTTTTAAAATAGAAATTGGATGTCAGTTGATGATCATCCAATTTTCAGTAATTCAGGCCAAAAAATCTTGCACTTCACAGCACTTTTGCTCTGCTTTTCTCCTT
Source organism: Melospiza georgiana (assembly GCF_028018845.1). Classification (NCBI taxonomy): domain Eukaryota; kingdom Metazoa; phylum Chordata; class Aves; order Passeriformes; family Passerellidae; genus Melospiza; species Melospiza georgiana. The sequence goes on from NC_080431.1 coordinate 87,047,161, forward strand.
TTTGAATGCTTGTACTGTTCTTCAAATGAAGTATGTAAAGATCTAATTTTTAACCTGTTTTTCTTTTTCACTCCAGATGTGCTTGTCTTTATTTTCACTAGTTAGCTTTCATTCCTGAAATTGATGCTGAAGTAAGCAGCACCCAGGACAGTTTCAGTAAAACATAAAAGAAAAGACACTGATTTAGCTCTCTGAATTTTAAATTAAATCAGTTACTGAAACAGCTTTTCTATCTCTACTTTTTTTTTCTAAAAGAGCAGCAAAAGATTTATTAAAATTACATTGCCTTGTGTAAGTTACAAGCTATAGATACTTTACAGATTTTAACAAATTACTTGTAGAACTATTTCTTTTTCTCTTTTGGATGCTTTAAACAACTTCAAGAACAATTATATTAAAAGAGAAAGTTTATTCACTGTCAAAGGGATTCTGTCAGAGACACTAGAACAAAGTGGGGCTGAGGCAGTTGGAGAAAATAATACTCCAACTTTGCCCTTCCATTTGTAATTGACATAAATGTGTCAAAACAAAGGACACATCCAAGAATATTTCTATCCCTTCAAAGACCCAGACCAAATTACAACCAAATTCTTTCATCATTTTTGTTTTATATCTGGCCAGTCTTTTGACTTAGATAATGGAAACTTAATTCTTCCCTGCTGCAAGCTGTTTTGCAAGACCAATGACTACGAAGTCCACCTGCTCAAATCTGAAGAACAAAAAGATATTTAACATTTGTTGTTGTTCTCAGAAAATATCCCCAAGTATTCTGGCAAGGCTTTTTCAAGACAAAGCTAAAGCTCTAGTTCAAGAATGACACTTACCATGACCTGTAGTACAATGTTGTCGTCAAGGCAGCAGACTTGGACTGCTCAGGTTAAAACACTGTATTATTCAATCTGACAAGCTTAACACTTCCACTCAGCAAACCCTGCTTAAATTCCTGTCTTGACTTGACTATTCAGATGTCTAAAACCTTTAGACCATATTTGACCTGGGGTTCCCTGGGAACCACCAGCTTTTGCAGGAACTGCAGAGGGATCTCTTTACCAAGACATGCCAGGATTTCACAATGCTGAGTCTGCACACAGCCTGCTGAGTGGTAATAAATCTTTTTCCACAACTACTCTGTCAATAAGAGAACTGCTTGGGATGAGTTGCTGTGGGCTACTGTTTGTAGCATGACTGTGAATATTGTACCTAGATGTGCTGCTCTCCTGAGCACATCCATCCAGCACAGATGGGTTTGTATTGTCTCTACTGGGCCAATGTTTTTCTATGTATTTTTCTGCTTTCTTCAGGCCTCTTTCTTATGTTCACTTATTTACAGGGGCTAATCACTAGTGACATAGTGACATTTTTCACTGCAGGATGTCCATTTAGCAGTCCTTCTAACCTGATCTGAGGCAGCCAACATTTGTTTTCAACAGATATTCTTCCCAAAATTCATACTGAAGAATTGAAAATGTTCCAAGGTGGTTAAGCACCTTTCAGGTGCATCCTGCCCAGAAAAAGGAGCCTACTAGAATGTTCTCCTAAAATTGTCTGCTACAGGTTTCCATACTGTGAAATATCCTATTCTGGGAATATCTGTTCCTGTAGGCAGTGTGTCCCTTCTGGATTCCTGAAAGGCTCTGGCACTAAGGAGGAGGAAGAATTCTTGAGTGGAAGATGAAGTAAGAAGAGACAGGAAATGCTTTATTGAAAAGAGGGAGGATAAACCTGCCTGACAGTGTGCCAGTATGTGTCCAAAGGAAATGCTGGAATATCCCTTCTAAAGGGACTTCAAAAACTAAGCATTAGAAAATGTACTGCAGGAAACAATGTCGCATTGGCAGGAAAATGGGATAGATGATCTAATTGTTTTCCATCTTGTCTAAGTCTGTGAATAATCCAGGTCTCTTTAGCTGCTCTTTTTCCTACTAATTTCCAAAATATTGTAATTTGGGATTTACTTATTTTGAAAGAAATTATATTCATTATTATTTATTTTAATCCATCAGGTCTGAGGTGCAGCATATTCTGTAACCGACTTTCAAAATTTGTAGCTAGATGTAGTACTAAACTCAGGCAAATATATATAGATACAGCTTGTTTCTACAGGGTTTATCTGCAGAGTTTTGGGGGCAGTCATACTCACCTGTTTGGTGGTGTGATATGAGTAATTCTGTGCAAGTAAATCTGTAAAGTTTGCATAATAATCTTTGAAGAGACTTTGAATTTCCTTTGTTCTCCTGCTATCACAGATTTTTTTCCTGACACAATAACAGCAAGTGTCCTAGTATCTATATGGATGTTAGTTAGCATGACAAGCACATACCACCCTATTTGTCTCTAGCAGGCTTGGTAGTATTCATTCATTTATTAAGGGAACAGAAATAGAAAGGATATTTTTGCTGAATTGGAAATTTTATGAGTTTTGTTGTGCTGTTCACCTACAAGGTTTAAGGTAATTTATTTGTGCATCTTTTCCCTTATTTCTGTAGTCCAAATTTGGTGCAGTTTGTATTGTTTCTATGTGACTTTTGATTTTAGCTCTCCATTAAGAAAATTCTATATATAAGCATGTGTAAACTTGCATAAATATTAAACAAAGCATCAGGGAGATACTTAATTCTATCCCTGGTATGAAATGTATACATTGCTTTAACTCCAGCCATTCACAGACCGAGATAGCTGAATGAGATTCAGCAGGTTAAGATGAGCCTCATTTTATTGCTTATCTAAGCAACATGGATGTCTCAAACGGCAAGACTGTAAGTTCTTTAAGAGAGAATTCATATAGCTCAATCCTTGAGTTCAGGGAGGTGAGCTAAGCAGATTTCAACATGCTATTACTTCACAAACACTAACCAATTTATCATCCTAACTCGTATATTAAGGAATGTATCACTAGCATGTTTTCACACAAAGAAACTGAGACACAAAAAAATTGTACTCAGACTTACATAAGCAGTGCGTGACCTTGCTGCTGATCATTGAAGTATTCAGGGAAAGTTATATGCCTCATGAGTATGCATACAGATTTTGCATCCAGGTCCTGCACTTGAAAGGCAGACCTTGGCATGCATGGTACCCTGACCCCAGAAATGTTGTTTCATAATTTACTCAATCAGTGACATGTAGCTCATTCTAAAAGCACAATACCAGCATGAACTTTCATTTAGAAGAAATAGTATCAAGAAGCTAAGTATCCAACTAAGTATCTACCTGTTAAGAAGAGAACTGATTCTCTTTTGGATCTGAGGCATTATGATGACTTTTTAGGATAGACTTTCAAGGCAGCAATTAATGCTAAGATCCAGTTACTTTTGCTAAATTCATAAAATTGTTAATCTCTTTGTGAATTTATTATGGAGAGCTTGTATTAATCATCACAATGAGAAACTTTTTTGAAATGTCCAGAATTAGCTAGAATTCATGATACTATTTAGTAATTTGAGAAAATGAGCTTTCATTTAGCTCCTGTCACAGTGAAATTTGTACAACACACTCAAAACAAGAGCATCCAGCAGTAACACAGTATCTTCTTCATCAGAAAAAAAAACTTACTGTGAGCCAAGGTTCAGCCTAAAAAAGAAATAGGAAGCTTGCAGCTAGCTCTCTCTGTGAGCTTCAATAAACCTGTCCATTAGTATCTGTTCAGCAGTTCTCTATGCTGCAAGAACACCTAAATATTGGTCAATTTAAATTTAGCCTGTAAACTTCTGTCCTATATACCATAACTGTTCATGATTCAATTATTTTGTGTGTATTATACCTCTTGAAATAATGTTGTTTTAAATATAGCTGGAAAAAAACCTTTAGGTATAGGATAAGAAGGGCTAAAGTAATGAATAGTTTATAAAAATGTGAAATAAATGTTAATTCATCATTTACAATCGGTAATAAAAAGGTACCTGGAAGAGCTAAATGGAAATAAAATTGCTGAGTCAGTTTCAGCTCTGTCCAACATTGTTGAAATAACTGAGCTTTTTCTAAGAGACCTGACTGATGTTTGAATAGTCCTTTGGGTTAGGGAAGATTCTTCTTTTGAATTGAAAATGTTTTCAGTCTTTTTAAACTTCCTTCTTCTTTTATGCACTAGAAGTTTAGCTATCCTGAAGCACTTCAGTAAGAACAACACACTTCTGTTTGGTCTCCACATAAATTAATTTGAAAACCTATGCCTAGCAACCACAACAAGAAGATGCTATTTGTTTGGGTGTAATTTTTTTAAGGTTTTATTTTTTCACTAACACAACCTTAAGTTTAAGCATCTGATGGAGGCAATGATTCTTCTTTTTCTAATTAAAAAATTATCTTTGAGCCTCACTCTATAAAGGGGAAATTTTCCAGCTGTGTCAAGCTATGTGCTTGAATCTTCAAGCATTTTGACAGTCTTATGTATTTTCTCCCTGCCCATGTGAAATCAAGAGTTTCTTGTTGAGGACATGATTGCAAGTTTACTGAGCTGAGAGACTTTTTTTGAGTATAGATTCAAGCCCTTTAAAAAGATATTTACCCTAAAGAATGTGCAGAACCTTTCTTAAAATATGCTTATGATTGCCAAAAGAAGGGACTTGTAATGTATGCATGTGAAATATTCAACAGGAATGAACTGCTGCTCCAGCTCTGCAAAAAGACTGTACTGAGAAAGAAACTTTGCCAGATGACACCAGGTCGTGAAGTGCTTTGTGAGAAATGTCTTGGCCTGTTCTAGTTACTGATGCAACTTGCTTTCCGCTTCAGTAACACCAAAATTTCACAGTTGGATGATGCCCTAGAGATTATCAGGAACACTAAGAAAAATTTCCCATCACCTCTGATTAAGTACCCACAGCAACAAGTGTTCCCCTGGGCCATGTTTTGTCTCAGCTATAGATAAGCACTGCTGTCTGGATTTTAATGAAGTGCAAACTCTGTGGCAAGTAGGACAAATTCACCACTGCACCATGTGGTCCTGTTGGCAACCTGGTAATGTAAATCTAGAATAATAGCAATTGCTCTCTAATATAATATAATATAATAGCGCTAAGAACTTAAGGTTACTGATTCAAGTGCATTTTGAGGTGGGGAGAATGAAAAGAGGGGAGAAACACACTAAAAGAACTTCAGCAGAAATTACTTTAATGTATAAGAGTTATTTGTAGAGGAAATCATGGACTATTAGCATTAGCACAATATCTGTGAAAAATCTCCAATCCTTTCTACAGCATGAATACTGACTTTTTTTTCTTGTTAAATATTTCTTCTTTTAAGTATTTTTTCTTTTTAAGTATTTATTTTTTATATCTTTCTACCAGTTATTGCATTTAAAGTATTTACTAGTGTCCATAAGAATATAGAGCAGGTTATCCAAAACAGATGTGTTTTTTTAATTACAATAAAATACTTCTGTGTTATAATCAATATGTTACAACATATAATTAGCTCATGAATATCATGGTCACATCAGCTTAGTACATTGAGAATTATTCATAGCAGTTTAGATCTGTTGGTAGATTTGGGATGCGTGTCCTTCACTTGGTTAAACAAAGTCACTGCCTTTCCCAACATGCCTTGCCTTGTTTATATTCCCACAGCTGAAGAAGAAAAATGGTATTTGTTTAGCAATGCAAAGGAAAATTCATTTGGGACATATTTTTGTTTTGCCAATTCATGTGTTTCAGGGTCTTTCCTCCTCCTTTTTAACCCTAAGCTGAAGCAAAGCTTTGCTTAACATTGCAGGGGAGGGTGTATGTGTTTTGAACCTTTTTTTTCCTGTTATTTGTACAGAACACAAGTTTGAAAGAGCTGGAATAATAGAGACACAAGTGTCTCTTAAAAATCTGCATAGTTTCAAAATTTTGTGTAGACTTGTCTGTAATCCTCTAAGTCCTCTGTGAGTAGGGAAGCATAATTTGTCTCTTTATAGATAGTAAATGCAGAAGTGGAAAAGCTACACAACTGTAAAAACAAACAGATGGTCCCTAATCTTTAATATGAAAAAGGATCAAGGGTGGTGGTGGAATAAAAGAACAACCTAAGCAAACAAACCAAACCAAACCAAACAAAAAGAACCCAACCCAAAACAACTGCCAGAAGACCTATCAGGTTTACTACTGAGTTTATCCAAGGAAAAACTTTGATGATTCACAAGTAGCTATTAGCTGCCAATCTTTTCACTTTGCTTGCTGCACATGTAGTGCTGCCCATCACCTGCTGTTAATTATAACATCCTATAAATCTAATGTTAGAAGACTAGCACTGGGACACAGTGCCTGCCCTGGCTTAATGGACACTCTAGGAAAAAAATAATTTTTCAAAACGTATTCTTGGACAAGCTTCTATGAATCTGGCATTGTCGTGGTCTGATATTAAGAAAAAACACAAGTGAGTGCCTTTAAACAAATAAGGTGCTGGCTTTTTACAATCATTGTGGTTTCAAGCACCATATCAAAAACCACTATGATGGGAAGCTATCATTTAATAAATCAAAAAAGCTTACTCGGTAATAAATATTTTTCTTAGAAACCACAATATTCTCTTTTCTATGGATCATATGACTTTCCAGTTCCTGAATTTTTTTACACCACTGGACTAACAAAGGAACATGGGAAATAACTCTGCATGGTGAAATCATTCAGTTAAGCTATGTCTACACTGTGTTTAGAACAACTTAAAAATATGTGATTTCAGGCATATGTGATCAAATTTTTCCCTTTTTCAGGTAGCCAAAAGTTGGCTGAATTTGTCAGTGCTACCTTTCTGAGATAAGGAAAGTGTTTAGTTTTGACTAAATAATTTAAATTTAATTTCATTAATTGCTGCTATTGACTCTGTTCTATGTTGGCTGCTATTCGGGTAATTTCCACTTATATTGATAAATCAGCCTTTGTAGTTAGCAGTGAAAAGAAAGCCAGTATTTAAAATAAAAAATAAACATAAAAGAAACTGTGCAAAGACAGATTCTGCTCTCAGTGACAGCAGTCAATTCAGATTTGGTCTAGGCACAAGTACTGTAAAGATTTGCATATAAACATCTATAAGAAACATACTGCTGCATTTACACAGAGGTATTCTCGTGTGTAGAATAACCTGTAGACATAAAACATCAAATTGACTGGCACCTATCTATTGACATTACCACAGACTATCAGGTGGTCTTAAATATTCAGTGACAGGCTTTGCTGGAAACATACATGCACTTCCATACTTGCAAGTATTTGTATATCAATTAATATGTAAGTGAGTTTCATCTAAAGAAAAGAAGTAATAAATTCTTCTGTAAGTAATACTGCTCTGTACAAAAGTCCTTCAAGTTTTCCAGTGTCTGCTAAGAAAGGCATAAAAAAGTTTATACAAAGTCTGAAGAATCACCTTGTTTTACTGGAATCCATTTTATGATGCACTTCTCATGCAAAGACCACCGTATTCCATTTTTTTGGTTCCACAATTATTCAATATTCTGAATTTTTGTGTTCCTGGGTGTGAGATTCTTATTCTAATGAAGTGCAATGTGTACATGAATATACTTGTATAGCTTCAATGACTTACTGGCTCTGCTTGCTGGTAAAAATATGGTTTTGATTATCCTTAAAACTCTTGATTCAACCTACTTTGGGGAAGTTGAGCTATATTGTTTTTTTACTGCTCATATGACATGGTGTGCATTCTAGCTGAAATCCAAGGTACTGTACAGTGGACTCGCATCAAAAGAGAAACTGGTGCAGCAAACCTTGACTGGAAGCTGAAATGTAACTTAAGGAATATTAATAACAGAAACGTATTGAAATCAGAGTTCTGGCTTTAAGCAAAGAATTTCTCAGCAGTCCAATGTGCCGGTTTAGGAGACGGATAGGACAAAAATTGCTGAAAATATATAAGAAATATGAAGCCTTGGAAAAAAAATAAAACTGGAGTATCATTTGTTGAACAGACAAGCTTTAAATGACCTCAAAGAACTATGTTCCATGTTGGTTACTGTTTTGTAATGGAATTCTAGTACTTTGAAAGCAAACATGGAGCCTGCAGCAGCTTTGTTAGATATATCTATCCTCTAGCTCATTTTTCTGTGCTCCCAGCTCTGCATTTTATTTCTTTTTGTCTGGAGTGGTGATTTTATGACAACCCATTTAAATCTTCAGGATTCATGGTAATATACTATGAATGTTGTGCAATGCTATTAGGGTACAGAGTTATTAGTACCCTATGTATTAGTACAGAAAGTCACAGAGCTCCTGTTAATACCAACCTCATCGATTCAATTTGGAATATGTTAAAACTGACAGTATCTTGGTTACTGGTGTGCCAGGAAAGGAAAAGATACTTTCTGAAAATCATCTTTACCTAGCTTGGTTCTAAAGTTAATTATAGCTTTGCATGCTTATGGGCAAGCCTCAGAGCCACCTGCTTAGGTTGTATTTTTTTACTACAGTTCTACAGTTGAGTGCCATCCTGTCTGCATCGTCAGCTGCATGTTCCTGTAACACACTGTGCCTACATCATCCCTCTGATGCTGAACAGGGAAAACGTGACACTGCTGACCAGTGACTGGTGGCCTTTCCCTGCTGAGTGAGTCATACTTATGAAGTAAACCACTGTAGGCATGTCTATCCCAATGAGCAGAAACTGATTTCAATTTGCATCTGAAAAGAAGATTATGTTGGCAGCAAAGCCTCCCTCTCCCAGAATATCCTGACATCTTCTGGCTTTGTGAATGGAGAAGTTCTCATCTCTGCCTAGAGGTCAGCATTCTCATGTACTTTCTACCTCTTGTCTCTGAAGATTTTTTACAAGATAGATCCTTTTTGATGGCAGTAACTTTTCTTAGGAAATGGAACTTAGGCGTGTTAATTGCATTGCTTCAGCATTAGACTTTTTCATTAATTATGTCAGAAAATTACCTCAGTTTAATAGAGGAGTACTTCCCTATATCAATTCTGATGTCCACATCCAGTAATGAAGAGATCACAACAGTGCTGAGTATCAAATTTGAAGGATTCTGACAATCTGCATTTTCTTTTCTAGAAAGAGAAGGAAGAAAGAATGTGTGTTAATAGCCTTCAAAAAGGCAGGACAGCAAAAAGATATTTTTGACTTGAATAAACAAGCTGCTGAGAGTTTATTTTATTTTCTTATTTTAAAATTTTTGACATAATCAGACATTAATACATGAAAGAAACATGAAACAGGCAGGGAAAATTGTGTTTAAAACTGTTGTTCAGGTTACAAAGGCACCATGAACAGCTCATATTTTGGTTTGTTCTGTTTTTTATGTGTTATATCATCTGTGTTCCTCGCCTATGCTTTGGTGCAGCTCTATAATTCACAGAAAACTGTGTTATTTTCTCACTGGACAACTTTGTATATTACAAAGGATCATTCTTTGTAGTTGTACACAACTAGTTTTTCTCTCCTCAACAGCAGTCAATTTCAAGCTTGGTCAGAATTTTAAACAACCAAAAGCTGGAAAGATGAGAGAGAAAATTGAAGTACTTCAGTGTACAGTGTAAGCTCTGGTTTATCACAAAATACCAGACAACAAATTGCATCAACCAAAGCTAAAACCAAAGTAGTTTTTCCTCTGCCTCATAAATGAGTAACAGTCGACAGCTCTGGAATGTGCACTCCTCTCCTATGAAAACATTTTTCCGCTCTGCCTTTTCCAAAACTCAGAAGTTCAAAGCTAAACTACTACATGTTATAAAAGAACAAATTTACCATGACACTTAAACAGACATGAGTCAGTGTATTCAGATTTCTTGAGGGAGGAAGGAGTTATGTTTCTTGTTAAGGCAAGGTTTGCAGTAAAGAAGTTCTTTTTATAGTTTCATATCTCTCCCTTTAATTATTTATTCACACAGATGTTCTGTTTTACTGCACAGTTAAAGCTGTAATTTGTGCCCTTTTTGTAATGGATATATTAATTGAGGTTTGCGACATTTCTCCTCACAGAGCAAAATATGAACACCTTTGTTCAACAAATGGGCTAATGCAATCACAGACATTAGGACATTTGCTTCACTATTATTTAGGATATCTGCGGCTGTCTGGGAATCTCAGCAGTTTCTCTTTGCTCTGGAGAGTGCTACTTGTGTTTTTAGAAATGGCATGAGCAAGGTGGCCAGCATGTATGTTAACAGCAGAGACAAAATGAGGTGGCTGTGGACAACCTATATCTGGAATAAAATGCAAGCAATTTTGTGTCCTCTTAAATGTGAGATGTAGAACATAATAGATTAAGCAGCTGAATTACTGTATGTAGTTTTTAAAGCTGTCTAGGAAACTTGGAACACCATTTTCATTTATTTGGAACAAGTGGTTGACTCATTTGTCTGCCTTGAAAAACCTCTACAACTGTTCCTGACTGGAATAAGATGAATATTCTGAAAGTCATTGCTCTTGTGAAACAGGAAAGAAGTACATAAAGTCCCAGAGCTCCTGTTAATACCGAACCTCATTGAATGTAATATCAGTTTAGAATATGTTAAAGGATGCAAACTTCTCCTAGGTACTGTAGCAGCTTTAAAATGTCCACTCTTTCAAGAAGATTGATGTGGCCAAGTCTTGTCCCTTGTGGATTTTGTCCTTCGTACAAAATTTGGGGTAGCTAGATCAAAGGTCTGCTCTAGATTCAGACCTTTGACACTGAATGTTCTATTCAGTAGGATGGAACCAAAATCAGAAAATCCTTGAGCATGGAGAAAACTGAGATATCAAACTGTATCCAACAGCCCTTGCACACCATCAGGATTGAGTTTTCCCTGATTAATAAATACATAAAGATTTATTAGGTCAGTCTCTAAAAGCATAATTTAGCAAGTGTAGAGACAATATGCTCAAATCGAGGGGCACAATTTTTTTCCTTCAAATGTAAATTTTTTTTTCCTGGCTGGTTGCTTTACCTATAGTCATAAGTTCTCTTTAACCTTTTTAATATTCTATTGTATTTCACATGGGAATACAGAGAGGCTTTAATGCAATTAATAAATAGGGTATTAAATCTTTTAACTTTTTAAATTTGAATGTTTTGATTTTTCATTTGTCTGTTTTAGAGACCTTTAATGAACTGTACCATTGAATTTAACGCTGGTTATGACGGAGATCATCTGTGGCAAGTAACATCTCTAGTTAGGGAGAATGTCACAGTCAGTTTTGTTGGATACAGGCATGTCACACTGGAGATAATGGCTAAAAGCAGAAGTCACCTGAAGAGGAGAACCTGCATTAAGTGGCCCACTGGGTAGATGAACCATATTTGATAAACTTTGGAATAAGGACAAAAGTGAACTCTCCTTGATAAACAATAAACTAATTTAAATTTTAGTCATCATGCGTTAAAATTTCAAAGTTACTAAGAAAGCAACACCAGGATATAAATGTCATTGAGCAATAGAGGGCAATTAGGAGGCAGTGCCTTGATAGAAAGAGGGCAGCTGATTAGTTCCAGGCCAGTGGTAGCTGTGCTGGCCTCCTGTGTGCAAATATGGATGAAAAGGGGTCCCTGCCCTTTTCCCTGGAGCCAGGCATAGTGCTCACCTACAAGCAGCTTTGTCTGGCTACATGGGCAACACAGGCAGCAATGCCTTACATGTTATGGACCAGTCAGAACCACAGTTTGGGCAACATCAGTACCAAAGAGTGCAATAAAGATCACACAGGGCAAATATATTCCTTTGGCTCTTGCTTCCACCTCCCACATTATGCAAGTGAGCAGGGCAAGGACTTTCACCAGAAGTTAGGAAAACTGTGATTTATAATGTTAGTGGCAGGTGGAACAGGGGAGACTGTGGGACCAAGGGAGCCAAGTATTTTAAGCATCTGTTATAGGCCTGTGCCAGATGCAGGATACCAGACAAGATGTGCCATTTGTCTGTTCTTGAATGGAATTTCCTATGTCCCTAATACCAAGCAAACTCTGTTTATTTATAATGTAACTACTTCTGGTCTTGTAGAGATGATTTACAGGACATTTCATCTTTTTACTTTCACAATGACATTTAAACTCTTAAAAAGTTATTTATTTAGCTGTGTAAATTCAGTCAGGAGACTGTTTTGCTTTGTCATGAGTGAATCTGTAAAGGCTGGAACACTACTCAGTTTAGGGAGGGTGCCTTTTGTAGTTTCATGAAGTACAAATTTCTCTTGTCTGGTTTAAAAATGGGGACTTGGGTTCTTAGAAGTCCTGTGTCAGGCAGTGATTTCAAGTGATTGATTGCATGGGCACAGAGAGAAGAATGATTTGGGAAATACTGACTGTTCTCTCCTGACAGCGAATTTTCTTCCAATCCTAAGTGATAATATTTAATAAGTAATTCCAATTATTTCCCGAAGGAATAAGAAGGAATTTATAAGCAAAATATTTTCTCAGAATATGTAAATTCAAAACAACAGCTTCCTAGTGGAAATTCAAGCATTTGTACTAAAAGGAAATGTTTCCCAATTCTTGGAGTGCATTTCTTGACAAATTTTGACAGAAACACAGACTTCCCAGAGTAACAGCATCTCACAATGAGACTGATTATCTGGACTTGATTATCCTACCTTTAAGTCTCTGTGCAATCTTGTTAATACAAAAGATGTAAGCCATAAATTACATTTAAGACCAGGAGAAAAAGTCAGTGCTGATATATATAGCTCGAAAAGCAAATTGGAACAGCCCTACTGTCCCAAGACCTGGACTCCAGAGTAAGCCAATTGCACAGAAGGGTCTATCTTTTGCATATCAACCTTGCTTACTGTCAGCGTCCTTCCCTGTCACCAGTGGAATTCCTGTTTGCTCTTGCTCCAAAGGCACATCAGGCTGGACACATCAAACCTGCCAGCCTTTTTCACGAGTCCTTTCTGGTACCTCTGCTCCAAGATCACATCTCACAGTCCTTTACCAGCAGGCTGTGTCCTGATTACCTCACTGCTCTCTGAACTAAGACCTTTCTTTGAACTGTTGCTAGATTTTGAGTTTACAGGCAGTGACACCCAAGACAGACTTCTTGATCTGGCCCTCAGTTGACCCTAGATTTTTCACTGAAATGCCTTGGTTTCTCTTGGACAGGAAAAGAGAATTTAAAATAAAGAAAAATTTACAAGATGGAAGAAGTGAAAAGGTGTAGTGATGAATTTACTAACAAAACCATAAGGCCCACAATACAACTAATCACAAACCAAGTTCCTCTGTGACATTCCCTCTAAAATTTTAGGTCACAACATATATCAAAGCATGTGCCATTAATTGCCTGCATAAATATGCTTCATGAGCTCATCCTTTCCTGCCTCACTTTTTCTGTTTGTAAAGCTGAGGCTATATTATCAGACTGGGGCAGTACTCTGAAGTCCAGCTTCTGATAAGATTTAGAATAATTACTGCAGCAGATGTCAGAATCAAGTGAAAGCAGCCATTCAACAATCAAAGTACAAACCACAATCATCACTTATGTTGTGTGCTATTGCAGGTACAGAACCAGCAAAGCAGAAAAATGTTCACACTTACTTCTAGATGTAATCCTCTGTTAGGAGAATATCTCCCTACCCCCCTCCCCCAAAAAGGTTTTTCTAGTACACTTTGCTGATTTTAGCTGCAGCTAGAAAAGATACAGCTGTGTTTTTTGGCTTATACAGCTTGAAGCTTGAGCTCAACAATCAGCAACAACTTAGTCTGAGCTGTTTTACAAAACTATTTTTCTGTAAACATTTTCATTCAATATGTTACCATGTGATATCTGTGCTCCCTTAAAGCATACTAGTGATGTGTGCCTTATCTTCATATTGCCTGACTGGTCAAATACTTACTTGGGAGGTGGTCTGAAAGCTGGGGATAGAGGAAAGTCAAAACATTTAATGATAGCTGGATTCTGACACAGAGTCCTGTGATAGTCCAACAAGCTGCTGCTGAGTGACACAGAGAGCAGCATCTCAATTGGCAGCTGAATGAACATAGTCAGTTTGAAGAAGAAGTTATAAGTTAGCCATTAGCTCACGGCTTTGGAAACTGTCATTTGCAAATGGACCCCACACAAACAGGTCATAAAACAGAGGATCCATGCTGGGGCTTGGGGGTTTTGCACACATATACACTCTCAGGTACTCAGGTCCTTGCTTGAGGTTCAGGACAACCATAAATGCAGCTAAATCATACAGTGTACAGAGACTGCTTTAAGGAGGCTGCTGCTTCCCACAGAGATAAAGTCTAGCCAAGAATAGCATGTGTTTCTTCTCTGCATCTAAGTGGTTGCTTATGTTCAAAAATGAATTAAATATTCAATGAAAACAAGAATCTTCACTGACACAAGCACTGTTTCTTAATATCGTAACACAAAATAGTGTTGTCTCGCCCAAGCGTGCCTGGCTCTCTGAGAATAGTGAAGACAGGACAGTATTTGGATAGCTGCTGTTTTTTCTGAAGAGTGGAGAGAGTGTGCCTGTTATGGGGGCATGTTCACAAAGGTTTTAGCCCAGAAAGAAAGAGGTACATCTGAAAAGAGCATAAACCAGGTTGCCAGATTGGCACTGCTACTAGAAATAATTCTTTCTCAGGAAAGTACCAAAATGTGGCTGTCTGGTTTGTCCAAAAGTACCTGGGCATTTTTCTTGGCAGGCACAGATACTGGTGGGTGTTTGGCATTTTGATTGCTGCCCCCCAACTATTCTTTCTCTGCTGAAGATGGAAGAATACACTTGAGGTTCAATCACTGGCCTAGGGATTAGGGAAAATGGTTCTGCTCAGATTTTAGTCTGCATATTTGGCCAGGTCACTTAAGGAAGAATTTTGAGAAGTGCCCAGCACCCACTAACAGGATCAGATTTTTCGAAAGCTCTCTGCCTCCACTGAGGCAATGGACAGATGATCAAAGGAACTTAGAAAATCTGTCTGCAAGTGTCATTGTGAGAGCTACTGGGTGCTGATCACTTGTGAAAATCTGGTTCTTACTGAGGTGATCAGATGGAAATCAAACTCTCCATCTAGCTCCCATCATGATGGGAAGACAGTTGAGAATCTGGACAGAAACAATCTCCTGAAATGCTACACTAGGAACTTTCTCTGTGCCTCAATTTCCTCTAAAATGAGAGTGATGTTGTCAGGGTTCTTGTAAGGACAAATTTATTAACCGGCTGTATGTGAGGTCCTTGGATGCTTCTGAAGCCACAAAAGGGAGGTGAAGCATTTGTAGCATAGTGTCTTTCCAGACATACCAATCATCTGTGTAAACAGGACTGTGTTAAAGTGACTGGAGCAGGAGTCCAGGAGTCAGCGTTCTTCGGTGTACAATTTACAAGCCTTGAAGTTCAGGAGCTACTGCTTTTTGTTTGTCTCGAACCCTTGATCATGAGTCAGGACTTCACCATGCTAGCAGGTGTAACATACAGAACAAAAGAACTCAGACTTAAAAACCTTTGTGCAGAACAAAGCAGTGCCAGGAAAATACATTGTAAAGAAATGATGAAGCTATTCCATTCAGCTGTTTGCCTTCTGAACTCCCTGCTTCTTGAGTACAGTAGTTTTATGATTTTCTTTCCTCACATGATATTTCTTTCCTCACATCCCACCCAAGTGTTTGGTATTTTTGGGAGAGTTCTGAGGGTTCAGAATTTCAACTCCACAGGACTGGCTACTCTTACATTAGATACCATATACAGTATAGCATCTTTTGCAGGTGAGTTTTTTGATTTTAAGATCCAGGAACATTAACTTTAAAATTGACCTTATTTTACTTTCCTCCTATTTTTTTTCCTTTAACGTACAGCACTTTCAGTTTTGCCTCCAGATGTGGAAATCTGAAAGGTCCTGAACCTCCTGGAGTGTGTGCTGGAGCAGCTTTCCTTCTCTCTCTGAGCAGCCTTCCCTCACATGATGTGACATTTTCTTTCCAGCTGAGAGTTGAGCCCCTCCGGCCCCCGCAGCTCCCTTCATTTTTGGCCTTCCAGCACCATCGGCATCTGTGCAAGCTAATGCTGCCCAGATCCTTCTCCAAGGGGCACCAAGGGCTGGCACACAGCAGCAAAACCCAGGGTCTGTAACTCCGAAACCCAAGAAACCTCAAATGTATTGAGTGTTTCCATAAATGCTCCTCAGCTGACTGCGCTGTGGGGAGCTTCTGCTCTCCTCAACCCTTGCCTCTCCTTTGGGAATGGGAGGCGCAGGTTGTAAATGAGTTTTCTGACTGCCCCTGTGCAGAAATGGCGCTGACATTGGAGCGTGAGGGAACCACAACCACCGCAGGAGCTGAGAGGTGCGTCAGGGAGAAGGTGACTGACAGGGGCCCTGAGCCAGGGCCATGCTTGGGCTGGCCCTGCCCTCACCACAGCCTGTTGAGGGTGAGACGTCTCTACAATCTGGTGAGAGTAAACTATCACCCCCCTGCCAGGCCATGGCAGCTTTCCTCAAGACCGTGCCACTGGCAGGTATTGGCCATGGAGTAAGGTGAAGCCCTCAGGGCACCCTGCAGTTTGGTTTTGTTTTAGAGTAGACTACAACACCATTAAAACTCAACCATGGCTAAATGCAATCCGTTTGTTGGAAAGTATGGAATATGTAAAATTTTCTTAAGAAAGGATGTTCTTTAATGCTTAATCTTTGTATACTTTCAAGCCTAATCAACAAGAAGGGAGATTTAATCCACAAAACAGAGACCAGCTAACAAGCAAACTCTAAGTGATGGCCAGGGGGTAGAAAAACTAATTACTTGTTGGTAGAATTGCCTTGTTAAGGTTTAGGCCTTGATGTTAAGGTTTAGGCCTTCACATGCTTCTGTCATCTTAGACCTGGTGAGAGATTAACAAAGCTTGGGAAGACGGATGCCCACTGACAGTGGACACAATGAAGACAGAATGCACAAATGCAGACAAACTCCTGCTATCTTCATAGCTTTTGGGCATTAGGTACAACATTTCATGTTTTCCTGAAGCTCTCTCAACTCTCTCAACTCTCTCAATAGGCAGCTGAAAGAGCAAAAATATTTCACCTCATCATGTCTGGTGGTAGAGAAGGAGAAGCCAGGAAGGAAGGGTTGCTGCAGCCCGAACTTGAGATCTCTGATGCTGAATGCCCCCAGAAAGTGCCATGTTAGTTCCTCAGTCTCCTTCAGGTTTGGGGGGAATTGCAGGACCAGCTCTCGGTCTCAGCTGCAGTCATTGTTTTGAAGGATAAGGCTGTGCATATGTTGTGATTTTCCAAGCTAAAATCCCAGCTCTTGAAATGTGCTTGACAAGTGGAGCATTGAAAATATAATAGGCTTCTGTTTACTTATTGTTGAAATACTTGTTTTCATGAGATAAGCAGCTAGTAAAAGTTAGTTCAAAGCACATGTAGCAGAGAAAAGACGTTTGAGCAATCACAAATTTAATTTATTTTGCTTGTATTGTATTTTGTATTGAGCTCTTGACAGTGTTTAGCATACAAGTGAGAGATGGGATGTTGAAAATAGTGTATTTAGAAAAATAATATAAAATATTCATTGTAAGTGAATTCTGAACTCAGTGAAAGGCAGTTTTTATGTTTGAAATTTGAATCAAAGAGTTATCTCATCCTGACGCTGGAACAGAAATATTCCATAAGAATCACAGGCCAGAACTAACCACCGCTTGGATTTTAAACATTGAGTATTTATAGCTAGTTGCTTAAGAGCAATCTAAAATCAAAACAGAATGAAGGTGACATTACAAAACATACCTGAGATGAATGGATTTCCTTTAAACTACAATTTAAAAGCCATCTGCTAATTCTACCAGTGCATTAAAAAAAAAAATACTCCTGTAAATTACTCTTTAATCAAGTATGATGACTGAATACAGTTTTCTGGATGAACAATGTTTTTAGCTGAGACTAGTAATGCAAGCTTAGGGAACAATCCTGAAATGTCTTCCATGTTTCCTGATGTATTAAGATATCCAAAAGATAATAACAGTCTGTTGGAGTTCCTAAGCATAAAATCTAAAAAAAAAAAACCAACAAACCCTTGCAGGGGCAGCTTGGACTGTAGTGCACAGGCATCCTAAATTTAGACAGGGTGGCTGAACTGGAAGAGAGCAAAAAGTCCTCTAACAGACACAGAATGTCCAACTATGGCACCACTTTCTTCCATGGAAGACACAACCTGCTGCTGCATCTGCACCAACAGGAACATAAAGCAGAACAGTCCAGAGCTCTCACTGCCTGGCTTTGAATGCAGCTTGTGTGCACAGCAGGAACTCAGCTAATCACGAACACCTTCAGCCTTCACTGCAGCATATTTTTGAGCTATTCATCCATTAGGCTGGGATAAGATGGGACAGAATCCTTCCAGTTGTTAATTCACTTAGGGAATTAATAAACAGGCATGGTAGCTGTTCTGACCTAACATTCAGCCTGTGATTACATATTAAAGTACTGAGGCTTGTCAGTAACCTACAGCAGCTTATCACAAGGTGTACCTATAGTGAATGTTGCAGTCCTGGAGTATCTTCAACTAGAGCGTAATAATGATTACAGCTATTTTTGAAAGTATAGCTAGATTTTGCTAAGCTCTGCCCACCTTCAGCAAAAGTCTGTCCATTTACTGTAGGGCTTGTGTTCTGTTTTCAGTGGTGGGGTTTTTTTGTTTGGTGGGGTGGGGTTTTTTGGTTTTTTTTGGGTTTTTTGGGGTTTTTTTGGGTTTTTTTTGTTTGTTTTGGTTTTTGTTGTTGTTTGTTTTGTTTTGTGGGTGTTTTCTTTGTTGTTGTTGTTGTTTTTTGTTTTTACCCAGAGTTAACCAGAACTTGAGAACTTGTCTTTGATTCTTTAAATTCTTTTCCCTATCAACTCAGCCACCGCAGAGGCAGTTTATTACTGAAAAGAAATCTAAGATACAGTTTTAGCCAGCATTGTCTTGGAACATTCATTTTATTAACCCGGTTTTGGTTTTATTTCAAAAATACTTTGACAAGCACTGACATTTTTGGAATCAGTAAAGCACAAGAGACTTACTCCTAAAGGCCTAAGCATTGCATTTTTCTGCAGCAAACAATGTGACATGCTACTATGGTAAATTCACTTCAAGCCACTGACTGAAAGGAAATAAGTACTGAATGTTGTCTTTTTTTCCCCTTAATTTTCTAACATATGTTTTGTGTGAATGCTAGTGCTTATGAGATATACTTCCTTAACTCCTCTTTGCTTATTTGCTTTTCATCTATAGTGCAGGTTACGTTGTAGAGGGAGGACCCTGGTTACTCATTGTAGCATTAATTCTCCTATTTGAAATAGGTTAGCCTGTTAATGGGGAGGGAGTCATAAAGTTCTTATATTTTTGTAGTGTATAGCTTTAACACACTCTTTCTTGATGGCTGCTTGAGGGCCCACAATGTAATTGGGAAATCAGTATTTATTGGCTCATAGAGATTGTATTCTTTTTTAAAGGAGCTGTACCCCCTTTGAATAGTCCTTAATTTGCTTCATGAGGGTTTGTAGGTTTTCCTTGGAGAAGAACTGAGAGTGAACTAGAATTAGATTAGTTTCACAGGCAACCAGCTATCACCCAGCTCGATTGGCTTTTCACCTCTACTGACAAGTCATCCCACTCTTGCCACAGAGATGGGTTCGCTCAATAATAGCTGCTCGTAAGCAGACCTATTAATGCTGACAACACAAACTGTCCTCACACATCTGCTTTTATTGCTCAGCTTTGACCTAAAGCAACTACATCTTGGCTTTCTGCTGAAATCTGCCAACAAGTGTCCCAGTTGCGTGTTTTACATTAATATCCATCAACTGAGAGCTCAACTAAGATCACTTACTTCATTTAAAAAGGAACACTAGGACATATCAGAACCCTTTGTTATTGTTGCTGGTATTCTTTAAGGCAAGCTGAAAGAAAATTTCAGATCTCCAAGCTACATAAAGACTCTTGTTCTGATACTGTGCATTCCCTGGAACTCCATGTGTGCTGGGAAGAATGGAAGGGCAGAACAGAGGTGAGTTATGTGCTAGCATAAGCAGACTTGACTGCTAAATTCCTTTAGTGGTAAATTGATTACCTTTTGTTTGTGTGTCCCTGGGACTGTGCCACCTTCCATTCTGTCCCTTTGAAAGAACTATGTTGAGTGAGAGGCAAAGTAAGCATCTCCATCCCAGAAATTATGTATTACATACATGTGTTGTTGCTTCATATAATAAGAGTGGGTTTTGTTAGAAACTTGTTTTACCCTCCAAAATTTTCTGTTGCAAAAATGGTCAAATGCTTTGGTTGGAGTTCCTTTATGCAAATCCACAGTGTGCTACTGTCAGCCTCTCACTTTCAGAGTGAAGAATGCAGAAGTATGTTGGTCTGGAAAGAGTGGTTGCTTTTTAAGTTAGCAGGAAACATATGCTGCAGATGTTTCAAAGTTCTGGCTTTTAATATACCTTTGATATCTACTATGTCAAGCTGTTAATTCTGCCTCATTCTCCCTTTAATGTGATAGGTTTTATGTATCCTATATATTGCCATGATAGATTCCTAGGAGCTGAAGTAAACTGGCATAGCTGATCCAGGAGTTTGTTATTTTTAGTGCTGTGGATATTTTTTTAAAACAAAAACCTTTTCTTAAGTTTGCAGTACTTTTTCTTTTTTTTCATCTCAGCTGTATTTCAAAGTGACTGCATAAATTTTATGACCTGTTTCTCCAGTTGTGTACCCAGGTTATATAGGCCTTATCCTACAGGAATGGAGGAATGGAAAAGAAGTAGTTAGGTTCTTTTTCTATTTTGTTTTGTGGTGCAGTTTCTGTTAGTTTTGCTTTGTTTGGCTTTTTTTTTTTTTTTTTTTCTAACAGTTAGAGTGCTCTTTTTGGTACCATTTACTTCTTACTTGCAAATGTGAGAGTTCTCAGAAGCTGTCACTTTGGAGTGTTACACTTCAGGATTGCCAAGAATATTTGTGCTAACTGGCCAGATGTCTCTAAAATGAGTGTAATGAGCACAGACATGCATTTGTCTTGAAGAGGTGGAAAAAGCAAGGTGTGCATAAGATGCAGAACAGAAGGATGCCCTGGTTATGTAGAATTATGAATGGCATAGCTGCGGTCATGCTTCCACATCCAAAGTGGAAAATTTCTTACCTACCAGGCAGTCCACATTATTTTTGACTGCCCTCATATTGAACTCAGTGTGGTTGTTGATGAGATCCCAATAAAGAATGATGTCCACATGTGCACAGACACCACAGTCATCAGCTCACCACCGGCTCACAGCACTAAGAATAGAACTTCAGACCTTCGCCTCCGCAAACACAGCTGCTCATCTGGTCTGGGCTTTGTAGCCAGCAAAGGGAAATGATAAACACTCTCATAGGGCTGCTTTATGTGTTTTTTATAACCAAGGGAGGCCACTGATTCTCACTACATTCTGAAAAGGGTCCATGTCATGTCACCCCTATACAGTTTCATCTGCCATTCATAAGCGACAAATTTACATTTATCTTGCTTTTGCTATAAAATATGGACTTGCATGAAATTTTGATCACCTAAACATGGCCCAAGGCTTCATAGTGGTATTAACTCCCTGCAGTGCAATTATGAGACATTAAATTCATTACACATCAAGACAATTACAGAAACACATCCAACATCTCAGGAGTGCAGGGAGAGCAAGCATTATTGTTTGCTGGTGACTACAGGAATACGCATACTTATTGCTCAAGACCCACAAAGAGGCTTCACAACCAGGAGTCATCATTATCTTTCTGAACATATATATATATATATATATGTATATCCACAACTGATTTCTGTTTGCAGAGGGAAAGCCACAAAAAAGGCAACAACACTTATACAAAACTCTAGAAAGTGTAACTGGCAAAAAATAAAGATCATTTGTACAGTTAAGTACAGATGTTTGCTGTTTTTTTTAACAGGCTGAACACACCACCTCTAATGTTTTTTTATTGTCTTGTTCCTCACTACATTACCTCCACTAAAACACTGCTCTTTTAGGAATATGACATTAGTGTAAATTAAAAATTATCTCCCTGTAGAAAGAAAGAACATAGAGCCGACAATAACTGGAAGGCAAAAGAAGTAAGGGAAAGTATAGGTATGTATTTAGGCTCCAGAGATAAAACTTAATCTTACCTCCCCTGAGATACATAGCAAGATACAGAATAAGGGGGCAGAAAATTCTGCCATGCAGATATGCTCACAGATATATAAAAATTGCCTTCTGTGGCAGATAGTGAGATGACCATTAATGATTCCTTTTCTAGTCCTCCAGTTACCTGTCACATGTTCACAACTTTCCCTACAAACAATGCATGCTTAGCAGTAATTTTTAAGTTAAAAGAGTAAGAGAGAAGACCTCTATTGCTAGGGTAATAACTCTGGAAATTGAGCACTGGAATTTGTTGGATGAGGTGTGGTTTTTTGTTTATTTAGTTTTGGTTTTGTTTTGTTGGCTTTGAGGTTTTCTTGAAATTCAGTATTTGCAAGGCCATAGGAGCAATTATGAATCTGTACCCTAATAAATTAACTTAAGGGCTGAAAACTTGAGGGATAGGACAAAGCTGGTGATCTGGGCTTTGGTTCTTGTCTGTTTGCTTGCTTGTTTGTTTGAATGGGTATGAAATGATATCCCATATGTTTATAGAAGTGAAAAAGAAAGGAAGATGAATCTTCATGTCCCCTACAACATCCTTTCAATAATTTTGCTTAAGCCCTATGAGCTTCTCTTTGAGCTCTTTACTGCTGCTGAGTTACCAAGGCTGAGTTCCATAGTCAGATGTTGGCTATGATTTCTCTGTCCATGGCAGTGGATCTCTGCTTCCTCAGCCTGCCAAGACTCGGCTGGTCTCCTTTAACCACAGAGTGTAAGAAAGAGATGAGTATTTGCTTATTTGTTTAATTGTTTATTTACACCCTTCAAGAATGATTTATTTGTAAATTCTGTAAAGGGGTTTGTGAAGGGTTTCACAGGAATTTTGAAAGTGTTAGGAGTAAATTACCTCTCTCAAAATTTGTCACTGGAACTCTCCCTGATGTTCAGCCCTAAGGAGTCACACAAAGACAGAGAAGCTACAAAGGGGTGGACTTTATAAGGTGGAATACAAAATGAAGTGTGGGATTAGTGCTGTCCTGGAAACCAGAGGAGCTAAATCTGACATTCTTCCATGAATTTTCAGTGTGACCTTGAGTAAAATAATTTATATATTTAGTGATAGTAGGGCCAGACGAAAACATAATCTGTCCTTAAAGAGAGGTGTGAAAATAAATTCCTGAAGGTAAGAATTTCTCCCAAGCAGTGGCAGAAGTACGCACAGATAAGCAGGGAGAGATATGTTTATCCTCTGTTTCTATGTATCTAGTCTAGCACTTTAAACAGCACTGAGAGTTACACTAGCGGATTAAGTAGATATTACTGCCCTAAATGAACACCTCAAAAACTAAGCATAACTGCCAACAGAAGTGACTTAGCATCCCTGCTTAACACTTAACTGGTCTTTGGCTGAAAAAATTAATATAGTCTCTTTACCTTGATTATTTTAAAATGTTATGATCATTATTCAAAAAATCTGAATTCCTCGCTCTCCCAACGATTTCCTTTTTATTTTTCCTTAATTCAGGTTGTAGCATTACTTTAAACAGTACTTTTATTTTAATATCAGCATGCTTTGATCTTGTAAAAAGGTGTTTCAGATGAGCACAGAGGTCAATAAATGCATTCCTAGACATCTGAGTTCTCTTGGGAGACCTGCTGTGCGAAGTTTCCCTTCATCCCTTGCTGCAAAATGATGCTAAGCTGAATTGTCTACTCAGCCTGAGAGAAACTGCTCAGAGGATATTCTGATCTAAATTAGATGCATTCCTTTGAATAAAGTTTTCTTAATATGTCCTGCAGTCCATTTTTCAAATGCCAAAATATTACATTTCCCAGCAGGCTTTAATAAAAGGTATTTTGCTACATACACATTTCCTGTGGCAAATGCATTTTTTTCCCCATGAAATTTGCTCTATTAAAAATTTTGATTTATCTGATGGAGTAAAACTCTGTGTGGGGCTTTACTGCCTCACTGTAGACCTAAATTCTGTATGTATTAAACTTAAGACCACATATCTGTGTTTTACAACAGGGATGTTTTTGGAAAGGGGAGGTTTGCTGTAAAAATCACATGTTAACTAAGAAATAAAATTTTGTAGCTCAGAGTTAATGTTAGTTATGATGAAAACCACTGGGCTGTCTTCTATGGGAAATTTATATTAATTACCTGGATGCAAAAATATTTTTACTGTAAGTTTGCTGTAGAAAACACTGTACTTTGTTTTCTGAATAGTTCAATGTATTTGGGTTTTGGATTTTTGTTGTTTGGGTTTTTTTAAAGATACTTATGTAATCTTGCAGGCAAATAGCTGAAGGCAGTGTTTTTCTTTCCCCACTAGTTAGAATAGATAACATATAAAATCAGAAAAAATCTTAGATAAAGTATGCAGAAAAGGCTACTTGGAGCAGAGTTCTGCTGTTATACAGTACTGTCACTTAAAGTATTGCAGCTAACGTGAATACAGTTATATATGGACATAATTATTTTCTAGAGAAAACTTTCTATTTGTGAAAGACCAAAAAGGACTCAGTTTAGAAAGAGATTTAGACATTAAGAAGAAAATACCACTATTTAACTGAAGACTGTATTTTGCATTTACAGACAGCATTAACTGCTGGTTCTGGCAGCTCATGCTTTCCCTCCTCTCTGAGCACTGGGGAGAGGCATTGTAGGATTAGGATTTCTGTGATGGAATTTCTTTAAACAGGTGACTGTGTGTGCTAAAAGTACACTGACTCACACAAAGTAAAAAACTGCTACTGGTCACTAATAGATTAATCTCTGAGGACAGACAGATGCATGGATGGGAATGCAAATATAGTTTTTAAACCACTTTTAAATGTTTTAACTGTTTAGTAGCTGTCTTTAAGGCACTTAACTATTCCTTCCTCTAATGCTAGAAATGCCTGTGTAGAACTGCAGAAAAATATAAACAAGCTGATCTAAAAGCTTCATAGAGACACAAGGTCTCTTGTTCCAAGAAACACAACTTTGCTTGTAAAATATCTACTGTAAGTATGTTTGGTACAAGATAATGAATTTCATTAGTCTTATTACTGTGCTTCTGTGAGGGCTTAAGTTCCATCACACCTTTTCCAAAGGCAATGAAACCTGTGAAGATGCACTTCAGTCCCAAGATTGTCTCAATCTGTCTAGTCAATGATATTAGCAATAAAACCCAGTTCCTTCCTTAAATTACCACTAACAACTTTTTTTTTTTTTTTTCCTCAAACAGAATTTAAGGAAGCTTTACAGTGATTTTTTTCCCCATAACTTGACTGGACTGCAAAGGAGACTATTAAGAGGGATAATAAATCGCTATAATTGGTCTGGGTATACTAATCTCTTCAAAATCCATCAGAAAAGAAGAGAAGCCCTTTTCCCAGCCACAGTGTTTCCCAGCAAGATCTGTTTTTATTTCTCTGCTAAAACAACAGACTGTTACTAACTTAAATGTCAGATGACACTACATTTGAAAAAAAAAAGGCAGGGGGGTGAGCCAGCACCACCCAGCAAGGCAGTGCTCGAGTTCACATTAAGACTTCCTCACAATAGCTGGGTAGAACAGAAACCTGAAGTAGCAGTAATCTTACCTTGAGTACACAAGATCCAAGGAGAGAAGATCACTGGCTGAAAACAGTAGAGGACTGAGAAAGTGCTCTGATCTGCTGCTGGTAGTATGCACTTGGCTTTTATGTGCAGGTGGGAGGAGCTGCTCCCCATGGTAGGTGGGCAGTGAAGATAGCAGGCAGACAGCCTTCAGGAGGCATTGCAGAGTTTGGGAACAGAGAGAGGGAGGAAAAGCAAGCTGGATGGCATATACATGAAAAATAATGTTGGATTTATTTGCTGGAGTTTTTTTCCTTTGGTTTGGTTTTTTTGTTTGTTTTTCTGTTTTTTGTTTGTTTGTAAATCTGTAGTTAACTGAAGATTTTCTACTGTATTTATTTTTCTAAATTTACATCTCTGTATTATTCCAGTTGCAGTTACAATTCTACTAGGTCTCAATCTGTTGGAAGGATTTTTGAGGCAGTCAGATACTAATACAAAATCTTTATCAGAAAGGTCAGTGTTTCCCTTTCTGAAGAGGGATAGCTATGAAGAATCAGCCCCTTGATCTTTGAAGTTGTCTGTTTTCTCAAGGATTGAACTTCCTTTATATTCCAAACATCTGCTAGATCTCAGCTCCGGAACCCTCCTAAGTTTCTGTTTTGCTGAGCTGCACAGCTTTTTCTTGAGGCAGCTGTAACGCATTCCATCTACACACTGACTTTGTAGCAGTTCAGTTTAGAGCAGTTTTATTGTTCACTGTGTCTGAGTTCTAAACAGTTTTACCAACTGGTATTCTCAAAAGGCAAATGTAGCCAAAAAGACAAACCAGTAGGAATATGCATTCCTGGTGGTTTCTGTGTAAAATCATTCATTGTTCATTTTAACTCATTCATTGCTTTCCACTCACAAGAGTGGATGGCACAGATTGCAGACACTGGCTCCTGCAGGTGAAACAGCTGTACCCATCTAAAAAACACTAATTCTCTATTTATGTATCTTCCTGCATGAGGCATCTGGGTCTGTATTATTTTCCATAATACACAAGTAAAATCTGTGTCATATTGGAACATGTAATAGGTTGAGAAAGCTGGAAAGATAGAACAGCAAGGGGAGAACAGTAGTGTGCAATTATGGGAAAGTCTAGAGGTCTATCCTGACTTGAAATCTGACAAAGAGCAGGCAGAAAAATGAATTAGTATCTTAGTTATAGAGTTGAGATAAGTTTGTAGCAGAGCTTGTGGAGATGAGATATGATATCTGTTACTTCTTCTGCAAAAGGGCCAAACTGATCACTGGTTAAGGAGTTGTAAGATTTTTCTTTTTTAAAAAGCAGTACTGAGTGAATTGATCAGAATATAGTGAGTTGCATACAACTTTATTTAGTCTTGTCTTTTTACAAAAAGGCTTAAAAATCAAGCACCCATAAACTTAGATGACAGTGTTATGTGGCAAAAGAAATTGCATAACCCTGGTGATGTAGCCTCTGAGATTTGGAATTGTCAAACTGAAAAGGACTAGTTTAATTGCAAATATTTCTCACCGGTATTGATTTGCTGTTAGCTAGGGTATTTTACACATTATTGCAACTAATTAGGAAAAGAATTTATGTTATTTTGTTATTTCTGCAGCATTTGAAGTATTTTTACAGTTCTCAAGAAGAAATTAGTTTCTGCTGTGAGGAGGTTACAGTGTGCTTTGAGGAAGGCTACTCAAACTAATTATAACAGGGGAATAGGGAAAGAAAGGGTACAATTTACTGCAATAAACTTATGTAGTTAGCTCAGTTATGGCACTTAGTAGTGGTTCAAGTGACTAAGTGATACACATAAAGTGGAATGCTAATCAGCTAGCATCTAAATAATCAGATTATTTTGTACTTAGACAAATCTAGGTTGAGATTTTCAGTCAGTTAGAGAGTAAATAGGTACCCTCATCCTTTTTTGATGATTAAACTGCTCTGCTCTCTCAAAATTGCTGAGCTTTTTGTAGGTCCCTTCTAAAACTGGTGGATATTTCTATAAACTCATTACCTTCAGGAGGTGAAGTTTTGGTTTTTTATTATCTTGGGAATGAAAGTTTGAATGTAAAGGACTAGCTGTATGTTGGTATATTTTTTGTTTGTTTTTTAAACTTCTGACCATAAGCTTCAGGTGCTAAGCACCACTTCAGTTCTCAGAACTGAGTCAATACTTCTCCCTGCGCTCTGGGTTGCATGCACTGATCACATATCCTACAGTACTGCAGACTCAAGGATAGCCTTACCTTTTTATACTTCTAGAAGAAAATAATTAATGTTTTTCTTTAGTTCCTTCCTTTGGGGAATCCTACAGCACTTTACAAGTGTTAAATACCAATGTATAATGTGGATAAAAAGTATTAGACCTATATTAATATTTATTAAAGCACCATCATGATGAAATTATATGGAAGATTATCTGAGGAGGTTACAACATTATTCAGAGACTTCATAGAATTACTAATTCTCTGATTGGAAGGGACTCACAAGGATCACCAAAGACCAATTCCTGTCTCTGCATACAGAGAATCACACCCTTTGCCCAAGAGCCTTCTCCAACACTTTCTGAACTCTGCCAGGCTTGGTGCTGTGACTGCCTCTCTGGGGAGCCTGTTCCAGTGCCCAGCCACCCTCTGGGTGAAGAACCTGTTCCTAATATCCAACCTAAACCTCCCCAGACACAGCTTCAGGCCATTCCCTTGAGTCCTGTCCCTGAACACCACAGAGAAGAGACTGGTTCCTTCCCCTGCATATCCACTTGTTGGAAAACTTCCCTCAGTCTTCTCCAGGCTGAACAGACCAAGTGACCTCAGCCTCTCATATGGCTTCCCCTCAAGGCCCTTCACCATCTTCATTAACCTCCCCTGGAAGCTCTCTCACAGGTTCATATCCTTCTTACATTGTGGCACCCAGAACTGCCCCCAGCACTGGAGGCAAGGCCGCCCCAGCTCAGAGCAGAGCAGGACAATCCCCTCCCCTGCTCGGCTGTGATGCTCGGCCTGATGCCCTGCAGGACAGGGCTGGCCCTCCTGGCTGCAGGGCACTGCTAACTCAGATTTCAACTTTCCATTGACCAGGACCCCAGGTCCCTTTCCACAGGACTGCGTTCCAGCCTCTTGTTCCCCAATCTGTAAACACACCTGTCTGTCCCAAGACCCACAGGTTTCTGGTCACTGCAACACTTATCTTCCCTAATGAGACTTTTAGTAAATGAAAGTTCACCAAAATATCTGTGGGAAACTTGAATTAGGTCATCATATGATCAAGTGGATTTCAGGGCACATTGCTGGGCTGGACAGTAAATTCAATGTGGACACATGGCAGGAAAGGTTGTCATGATCCTATGACCAGGAGTGATGTCCAAACTTTCAGTTTCCATCTGCCTTTTAAAAATAAAGCTACTTTTTCAATAAGACTCTCCAGCGCTCTAGCCCGCTTACTCCATTCTTGCCTCAAAATATCTAGATTGGTTTGCTATGAACTTGAGAGAATTGTTTGAGGCAGCCTGTCCTTTCCAAAATCTGTATCAGGTCCTTGCTTTACTTGAGGGTAGGTCTACATACATAGTGCAGAACAGAACTGCTAGTAACAGAATCAATTAAATGAAGTACTCAAACTTGGATAGATGGTTCATGACACTTTTGAGAATGATGCACATTTTCTTTTCAATGAGTCTTCTGTCAATTTGTTTAGTAGTAGAGTCTTCTTCAAATTAAATTAGTTCTGGAATACAAAGTGCATGGCAAAAGAGCAATCAATAACAGAAGTAGCATCATCCTTAAGAGAGGTGAGAACTATAGCTGTACAAGTGGCATGCATTTCACTCTAGGTCTTTTAAAAACCAAAATTCCTAAATTTGTTCCATAAAGGAATTGATTACCCCCAGTTTGCCCTGAATGGGACAGAGCTAAAATAATGTGACCTAAAGTATTGGTAGTGGAAAGAATAACCATGGATAGATTGGGAGGTTGAACCTCTGGAGATAAATGACTGTTTATGTAGCATCACAGCAGTAGCTCGGGGAAGTGGCTACTCTCTCAAAGGAGGGGAGTCCCTAGACAGCTGGATAGCATGGTGATGGCAGAAGATTAGCTATCAAGGTAAAAGTGTCAATGTTGTTTTTAATCACAACCCAAAAAGTATGAGAAGGAGGCCTCCTAACATAAAGTGAGATAACACAGGCAATAGCAGCCTTGTGAGGTAAAAGTTAACACTTCCAAATTTCAGCTATAAATGTAAAAAATTCATGATTCAGGAAATTTGTTTTGGTGGTTGTTAATATAAAATTATGCTTAACAGCCTACAGGAAAATTTCTGTTACCCCATGCAACCCTCATGTAAGTATATTCTTCTTTTCATCTTATTTGACTGTAGGACTGTAGGACTGTAGGACCACAGACACCAACAATGTCTCCATTTCACCAGTGGTATATTTTATTAACCTGTGGTTTCAGGCAACATTCTGTCTTCTGTCATGCTTCCCATCATTGTAAGTTTTATTCAAAGTCTTTCCAGCAAGTTTGCCTTTTAAAGAATTAGATGTGAAACTACTGCAGTTTTTATAGAGTATTGTTGGCTGGTGGGTTTCTTTTTAAAATAGTAGATTCATAAACTTAGAGGG
Source organism: Melospiza georgiana (assembly GCF_028018845.1). Lineage (NCBI taxonomy): Eukaryota > Metazoa > Chordata > Aves > Passeriformes > Passerellidae > Melospiza > Melospiza georgiana. The sequence goes on from NC_080431.1 coordinate 87,077,330, forward strand.
GAGAGTAATGTGAGAGAGTGAACAAAGTTCTCAAAGTTTTCTCTGCATGATACTGAGAATCTGTCTGATATTGCCTTTCACATTTGTATCTGTAGATTAGTGCCAGTGGGATGGTCTGGCTACAAAACCACTGTATGCCATCCAGTGTAGGATACAAAATCAGGACGCATTTTGAAAATGCAGATCTTGCATTGTAGATGAGCATACACCCGTGGCCTTACTGTGTGTGGAGGAAGCACATGTCTACCTCAAACAATGTTTACTACAGTATTACAAGGTTGATTCTTTAGCACCTCACCTGATAGAGGCTGAATTGAAAAAAGAAAAAGAATTGATACAGACTGTACTGTAACTGTAACTAATGCCATTTTGTATGTCTTGACTGTGCTGATTCTGTTACACCCACCAGTGTTTCACTGTTTCCACCAGTGAAAAGGGAATACAGTCCAAAGCTGTTAGTATCAATTCAGTCAATCCAGTCTACAAATGCATAATTTATCTCCTAGATTTACTGAATTCCTTTATCTATGTGTCAGCTCTGGAATTTCCACTGAGATTCTCTAGCTGATGTTGATGCTTTGCCATACTAAAACGGAAAAAAAGAAGATAATACATTTTTTTAATGGAGCAACTCTTTACAGTGTTAACTTAAAGACTGACAGTTTTTCTTGAAGGTGAGCATACAGCATTAGCCCAATTGAAAATATAAAATTTGTGAGCTCACTGACTGGAGAAGGAATTCTAGTAAAACTGGAAGAGTCTTGCTAGACAGCAAACTGAATGCAAGCCAGTAGTAGTTCATGGCAGCAAAGGAGGACATTATCTTGGACTGTAATCATAGGAGTATAGCCAGCAGCTTGGGAAAGTGATTATCTCCCTCTGCCCAGCACTTACTAGGCCATATTTAGAAGATCATGTCCGGTGTTGAGTCTCCTGGTGCAAGAAAGATGCCAGTGAAATGCATCAGGGTAAGCGGGGGCCACTGACGTTCTATCTGGGGCTGCTGCCCCTGCCCTTGGAGGTCAGGCTGCTGGACTGTTGTCCAGCCTGGCCCCAACAGTCAGCTTTGGGGTTTGTCAAACAGCTGCCTCCAGTACCTAAGGGGAGGTTATTAAGAAGGTAGAGACAGGCTCCATGGTGATGGAAGGACAACTGACAGCCTAAGTTGAAAAAAAGGAGGTTGTGTCTGCATATAAGGAAAAGCTTCTTCCCTTCTGTAGGGGGTTAGAATATAAGAAAATAAAGGTAGTATAGTAAGTAATCTTACCCCTAAGAAGTTGCAGCTGGGCTAATTATTAAAGATTAGGAGCAGGCCTGACTTTAACAGGCCACAGCTGTAGCCAATAAAAAGAAGAGTGCTATAAAAGAGTGAATTGGTTGGTTGAGGGGGAACTGGAGTCAGTTGGTTACTGTGAGAAGAAGGAAGAGTTAGTGCTTGGAGGAGCTGTCAACAAGAAACATCAAGGAGGTATAAAACTCTTGCAATAAGGAGACAACAATATGGAACTTGCAATATAACGACAACACCCTTCAAAAGCATTCAGGCAGCAGAACAGATTTTCGGTGATGCTGTGCAAGGTCCATCCTTGGAAGCTTTCAAAAGCCAAGTGGATAAACCTTGAGAAGCTTGTTCTGACTTCATGACTGACCCTTCTTCAAGCAGGAGCTGATTCCACTAAAGATCTTCTAATATTCCTAATGGTGCTGTATTGCTATGTCATTGTACAAAAATACTGAGTTTCCACTTAGGTGATATTGGACAGGAGTTCAGATTAGAAGGGTGTCAGTTCATTGGTATTTCAGAGATTGGGACATTGGCCCAGATGATGATCAAACCTGATAAATTGTCCCTGTATTGAAACCTAGTGTTTGTCCATTTCTGAGAAGTAACCAAGATAAAACATGGAAGTCATAACCTTTTAACACATGATTGAGGATTAAATAAAACTTGTGTTCCATTCCACCAGAATGTGCTTGGTGGCAGTATTATGCACTCTGTGTGTGTATTTTTAATATTTTATATAAGCTTCCTGAAATTTTATTTAATGAAACCAAGTGGCACACATTTTGTCTGTAAGATATATATATTCTTTGGAAACTTTCTGCTGAAAGATTGTGTAGGATTTTTAAAAATTATTTTAGAAAGACAATTTGTGCCCTGCTTCAAATGAAAGATAGCATCCTTGGGAAAATAAATTTATGATCAAAAGAAATACTTGGCCCAGTGACACTGAAGTTAAAAAGGGAATGAAACAGAACCTGAATAAAAATGTTCATGTTTTCTCATCCATCTTTACTGCTTAGGTCTTATCCCTTATCTCACAGATATTGCTCACTTCCTAACTACACAATTAATCATTTTTTAAATAATAGACTGATTTGATATCCTGGTTACAGCATTTATAAATTATTTTCCCTTCAGCACAAAAAAAAAGAGGCTGTATAAAGGCAGAAATAAACTTTTAATCTCCATTAATGTTCAAACTGCCTAATATTATGATAAAAGCACTAATAGGAAATTGATTCCAAACATCGTTACAATTTTTTTCTTTAGAACTGGGGAAAACATAGTTCTATTGCATATTTACTGCTGGCAAAAATAGATCTTGTAGCAACATCCCTCATTTTCTTCAAATTGACTAAAATTTTAGTTCTGGGGGACACAGTATTTTTTTTACTCTAACTCCTGAGAATGTGTTATGAAGGAAGCAGGGCAGCTTCTGCTCTCAGTTGTACTGTGGCAAAATAGGAGCTTGAGCAGAGACATGGTTAGCAGTGCTCACAGATTTTGGTACAGTTGCTTTTCAATTCTATTTCAGTCTTCTTACTTTGCTGTAATAGATCAGAGCATAGGCTATGGAGTGTTCAGCAAAGAACCTGTCAGCTCAATGCCATTTACAGACCTTTCATCAGTCCTATTTTTTTTATTATATATTAAGTTGCAGTAAGTTAAGTTGCAAGTTACTGATTTTGGTTCACAGTTCAGTGTTTCCATTGCTCTCTTTAAGTGTAGATATTAAACAATGTTAACCTATTCCCAAGAATCATAGGCTGGCTAAGCTCATGGAAGTGAAGGACCCCTACAGGTTTTTTTCCCCTATTTTAGTTTTCTTCCTGCCCTCCCCCACCCTCCTATTTTTTTAAGAACAAAGTACTTTAGTGAGCTTCTAAAAGAGCAGTGAATTATGGAAAAAAAACCTCTGAGTTCATCTTAGCAATATGATGAAGAAGGCATGAGTTTTCTGCCCAGTTTGTGTCTGATCTTTGAAATCATTGCTACTGGGCAGCAGCTACAGCAAAAGTTCTGGTGTGGATGAAAAGTTTTTTTGACACTGTTACTGAGCACATAAAACACTTAAGTAAATTTCAGTGCTCTTCAGACTTTTCAAGTTGTTTGAGTTTTATTATTGAGTAAGAAATTTGCCTGCCAGCATGTTCACCAGGAGGAGAGAAGGAATAAAAAAGAAATGCTTAATGACATATCAGCATTTCTGCATGCATTCCCAAATTAATACTTTGGTCTCTTTTTTTGCCATGGCATTTCATCTGGAAAGAAACCCTCTTTTCTAGTGACCATTGAAAATATTACCTTGAAACATTGAATAGAAAACGGTCATTTCTATGTATTATATTCTGGACAAAGGCCTTTTCCTAACTCTAGAAATTCAGACAACTTTAAGTTCATAACAATTTATTTGGTTTTATAAACTTGTCTCATTTTATGTTATGGATACATTCTCATCCTTTTCATATAGGTGGAGGAGTTAGATCAGTGATTACTATTTTAATTTAATCTATCCAAAGCTTTAAGTAGCCTTCATTAATGCATTCAGTAATGCTAGACCAATGACAGGAGAGTAAGTTCACCACTTACTTTACTTAGACCTTTTGCATTTAAGATGATACTAGTAAGCTTGTTTTTCATTTGTGTTTGTCTCTTTGAGAGACTTCAGTGGCAACCTAGAAATCAACCTGCAGAAAGGATTTTCCAGTATTCTTCATCTCCAATCTCCCTTTGGCCAACATATTAAGAGGACCATCGGTAAAAGAAAAGAACATTTTATGTTCTTTCACAGAATTTTTCTCCTGGTGCAGGCCAGTTATATTAATGTCAGGGAGGTGAGGCATCCATAATTATCTTATCTTTTTAATAGCAGTGTGCTTCCACTTCCAGAGAAGGAGAGTAATGTGTCTAGTACAGACCCTACATTCTCCTCTGGTAGTTATGTAGACTTATCTTATTCTAACAATGCGGCTCTTTTGCACTAGAATACTTATATACTCTTTATCAAACTGCTTATAGTCCCATCTCTGTGCCCAAACTCAGTGTTACAAACTTTTAAAAGTATAGAGAACTTGACGTTGTTTTATTTCCGTGAGTGCTCTGTTCAAGGTTGTTTATTTTACAAAAGAACAGGAACTCTTCCAGCATCTGTCATTCGTGCACTTGCAACAAGAAAAGGCAGGCTGAACTACTGAAGCTTTAATTCTCAGCATACCATGTTATGTAAAAACCTTTCTACTCCATCCAAATGCAAAGGCCCTTCATATCTTAAAGCATTTATTTCTATTTATGTTGGACTGGATGGAGTGAACAAGTGTTACGTTTTCTCAAACAGTTCAATGTTTTTATGTTACGGTTAACTTTTGAATAAGCTCTAAGCCAAAATCGTTTTGTCCCACAGACATCAGATGAAGTTTATGTGAATTGAAGAAGCTTTCTATTTGCATATTTTTGGGTGGGGTTTTTATGTGTTTTGTTCTGATTTTCTAAACTGATGGAGTCAGTTCTCTGTAGCTCCATTAGGCTTCCCAGGAACAACTCTAGAGTAATTCCTCCCAGAGATGTTCAGAAATGAACTGGGTATACACAGTTGAGTATACAAGGAAGTAGTTTGTTTGGCAAGTCAGCTGCTGCTTCACAACTCTGCATATTCTTACCATGCAACAAAACTGAGGCAGCTTTGAACAAAGAACCACTCAGGGAAGAGAAATTTGGTGTAAAATACTGTCAGATGTGCTGCACCCCTATGTCTGTGCCATGGTTTATCACAGTTTTGCATGATAAAATGTTGTCTAATCAGATATACATTCCAGAGAAATGCTGGGGGTAAGTCCTTGTTCACTTATTGGTTTGGATAGCCAGCAGAAGGCAGAGGAAGATTCTTTCTACTTTTCTGGTGTTGGAGAAAATACCATGACTGCATTCTTTCTCAGGCTGTTATGATGAGTAGTTTTGAATGAGGAGGGCATTGTTATATGTACTTCGTTAATGATTTGGAACTATCAGCTAGTTTTCTCCATAATCTTTCTTTAATAACATTTTCATATTAATTTGTTTGCTTAGTATTATGGAAGAAAGAAAATCACATGTACTGAGCTCTTCTTCTGTTGACATCTCAGAGGGTAAGATGCACTGCTAGAAGAATACAGAATCACAGAATGGCCTCAGTTTGAAAAGACCTCTAAGATCATCAAGTCCAACCATTACCCCAGCACTGCCAAGCCCACCATTAAACCATGTGCCCAGGTGCCACATCTACACATCTTTTAAATACCTCCAGGGATGGCAACTCAGCCTTTTCCCTGGACAGCTTGTTCCAGGGCTTTACAATCCTTTCCATGAGGATTTTTTTTCCTAATAACCAATCTAAACACATTTACATCCATTTCCTTTTATTCCGATGTGGGGGGAGGGGCAAAGATGATGAAGCTGGGACCCCCTGGGATGAAGCAATCAATCAAATGTAAAACATAACTTTTGTACTAGAAAGTTCCCTGCTCTCCCCCTTTCCATTGGATTTCTCCCCAAAAGACCACCCCCTCCCCGGTTTTCGATTGGTATACTTAAGTCACCCCACAAAAGACCACCCCTGTACCCCCGTCCTAGTGGTCAAAGGGCAACCCCGAGCTCGCCTACTCCATTCCCCTTTTTAAATCTAAGTCCTGCCCTGGTTCGGGGTTCGGCGCCCCAGCTCTGGCGCTCTTCAACAGAGCTGCATCTCGTTTTGCTCCCCTGTCGGCACCCTCGGACTTCCCGCAAATAAAGCCTGTTGGAATTTCACCGGAGCCTCCCGAGACCTCTCTATCCGGCTGTGTCAGCTTGAAATATGCGGGGCTGCGAGTGCGCGGGACCGCGGCTGGATTCCTCCGCGGCGGCATACGGCAAGGAGGGGACACGACGGCACACACCCAGTTTTGGGGGCCCCGGCAGCTAGCTGGACCCCAAAATCCCTCATTCCATCACTAGTTATCTGAGGGAAGAAACTGACCCCTACCTCACGACACCCTGTTTTCAGGCAGTTGTAGAGGGTAATAAGGTGCCCGCCCCCCTGAGCCTCCTTTTCTGCCGGCTAAACACCCCCAGCTCCCTCAGCCACTCCTCATAGGACTTGTGCTCCAGTGCTTCCTCAGTTTCATTGCCTTTCTCTGGACAGGCTTCAGCACCTCAATTTGTTGGCTGAATTTAGGGACCCAGAACTGGACACAGGACTCAAGTCAGCCTCACCAGTGCTGAGTGCAGAGGGACAATCCCTGCCCTGGTCCTGCTGGCCACACTATTGCTGATACAGGCCAGGATGCCATTGGCCTTCATGGCCACCTGGGCACGCTGCTGGCTTGTGTTCAGCTGCTGTCATCAGCACCCACAGGTCCTTTTCTGCCAGGCAGCTTTGCAGCCACTCTTGCCTCACCCTGTGGTGCTGCCTGGGTTTGTTGTGACCCCAGTGCAGGACCTGGCACTCAGTGAACCTTATCGAATCCCTGCAACTGCTCTCAGCCACCAATCCAACCTGTTCAAACCCCTCTGCAAAGCATTCTTATCTTCTAGTAGATCAACACTCACCCACTTGTTGTCTGTGAACTGACTTGTTGTCTGTGAGGGTGCACTTTGAAATCCCAGTGGGATTTTGAAATCCCAGTCAAGTTGCCTGAAGCAAATTAAAATTTTTAGTGTTTCTTTAATTATGGTAAACAAATCAAAATGGGATGAAGTTGCAGATAGCTTGAAGGCTGTGTAATGCACTCTTTTCCATGAAATCTAGGTTTGCCATTTGCTTAAGATTGTTTCAAAGTTTTTTACCACTTCTTGTCTTACACTCTACTCTGATTCTTACCTTCAAACTCACTTCCTCTGCCCAGCAAAAAAAAATTATTTTTTTCTTCCCTCTATATTGCAGGTGGTGAAGTTGTACAATAATAGCAAATGCCACAGTGTGGTAACAGCAAAAATGATTTCATTTATTTTTTCATGGTGTTCAGTTAATGGGGACCAATTTCCATCAGGCCTTTCCAAACCGTGTCTCTGTAGCCAACTTTATGATTCTGGAGCAGCAAATTTCAGGGTGAAGTTCATGAGAACTAGTGAAGAGGTGAACTTAATCCACAGGAGGAGACAAGACAGAGTGAATATCAGATAACACTCCAGAAATTTGCCAATCCTGTTATAGTTTTTGTAACTTTTTTTAAAATTACAAAAAATTACAACTTGAGGATTCAAATATGGCTATACTTCAGAAATGTCTTATTAATTTATTTTCTTATTAGCACTTTTTGCTCTTTTTTGTTGGAGGTTATTTTTGTCAATGAGATCCCTACAATGGGTCATACTTCCATTACTGAAGTCGCTAAAATTGTGGTAAACATTGCTAACAAATTTATGGATCTCTTACATTAAAAAAACCCCAAAAAACAAACAACCCTCTAAAAACTACTAAAAGGGCAAATTTTGGAAAGGCACTGAGCACTTCCAACATTTTCCCTCAAATAAAGCTGTTTCAGGAAGAAATTCTATATAACAGCTAGGTTCTGTAGATATTCTGGCAAAAAACCCTAACATTAGCATACCCATATAATACTCATTGTCAATCAAAAAAGGTCTCATGTACAATTCTGAGCTCATTTTCCTTCAGCATATTTTTTTCCAGACTTATGAGAAGGGAAAATAGGAGTGTCCTTGTCCTGGTTTATAGCAAATTTGGAAGAAAACCGCTAAAGGGGGCCCCTCCCCCCAACTGGTTTGGGAAGGATTCCTCAGAGAGAAGTGGAAAGAACCTGTTTATTTAACAGGCACAGCATCCTCCAGCACACAAAATGAACAATACCGGATGACACCACTCTTTCACCGCTCTGAAGAGATGACAAATTCAGAAGGTCTCTCCTGGGAGTGGTCGCTCTCTTCTCAGTCCCTCCGGAGCTGGGAATGGCTGCTGCAGCCACACGGTGCAAACTTCTGGTGTTTCCCAGATCCCAGTCCAGAGCAGGTTCGAGTGGTTCCAAGAAAAGGGAAAGAAAAGCAGTCCTGGGAAAATTCGGACTGCCTAGCTAAACTAACAAGCAAAAGCAAAAAGGCAAGAGCAAAGTGAAAGCAACAGCAAAAAGCAAAAGCTGTACTGTCCCATCTCTGTGTCCCGCCGAATCAGAGGCGGGGGGGGGGGGGGAGGGAGTGAGCAGGCTGATAACAAAACAAAACTTTGCTTTTCAGAGCCAGTCTTGAAGGCACAGAACATATCCAACAGAACAGACAACTGGGGATACAAGCATCATAACGTCATCCTAGGACAGTCCTCAAGAGATTTTTTTTCCCTTGTTTGACTGAACTTAGGATCTTTAGGAAAGGAAAGAGTGTATTCCAAGTGTGACTGTCTGGGGGGGGAATTCCAACATACATATTAATTTATTTACTTAAAAATGAACGTTGGGAACCAGTCATAGTCTGTAGATTGGCTAGTAAGTTAAATGGGAATGCAGTTATATTTAAATCTGTAATATGCACTGTGCACACTGGCTACAGAAGAAGGATCAAGGGTGGTTCCTGAATATAAACATTTAACTTTCTTAATGCCCCCAAATTGCAATTCATGTCACAACATTTTCACAATCCTAAAACAATTGAGAATAAATTATACTATATATGAGGAAAAAAATCTGTGACCTTTTAATAAGAATGAACCTAAGTTTTGAGTTTTGTTTCCATGTAATTATTTGATTTAGCATTGGGGCAGTGTGTTTTCTTATGTGTGCATGTACATATGTAGCTGTGCTATACTGGGTTGATGTAAAAAGGCTTAATAGTGAGTCATTAGAAAGGTGGCTTATAGCTCTTAATTTAGTTCCCCAAGTATTAAACACCCTGCTATTTTTTAGGTAGAGTGTTTGAATTTTTGCTCAGCAACTTCCAATGAAACTTGCATGGACTGATACATGTTCAGCAGTTAAATGGGTTCAGTGTGTTCCTGTTGATTGGTTATTCATTGTCTTTCTGTTGGTGCTTAACACAGGTTGACCAAAATAAAAACATAGATTATGGATATCCAGAGACAGAAAATTAATTTATTTAAACTAAAAAAGACCAGTTCTGGCTTTTACCACCTGAATATTTGGGGTGCCACCTTCTCTCTTTTTGCATTTGGTTGTTCACATAACACACAGTAATTTTAAAACATGAGTGTTTCTGCAAAAAGGTGTCTTTCTGCATAGGAAACTATTCACATTGTTGACAGAGCTGACAAGGCTCCACTTCAGGCACTCAGCTTCTAAAGATATGATTATACAGAGGCAGAGGGGTCAGAATACAGCAGAAAATTATCACAGTGGTCTGTGACTCCTTACCTATGAGAAATGGAGAAGAGCTTGGGTAGTTTGGTTGAAGGAGAAAGTTTAGGAGGGACACTAAAAGCCTTCAGAAGTATGTAGAAGCACATTACAAAGGAGAGGCAAATGAATAAAAGGTCAAAATTTGGATTAACAAAAAGCAGAGTTTGCTGTCATATAAATTCTTTATTTACAGAAGGATCTCAACTAGTCTGGTTCTGTTGGAACATCTGTACAGTCAACTTTAGAGAGTTCTGTGTTGCACTGGGAGTTATACAGTGTGAGAATCAGTATCAAACACTATAAATGACATTACATGCTTTGAGTAGTATGTACTTAGGGCCATTGTGATTATGAAAATTTTGTGTGCAGTCTATAAAGTGGAATATAGTCACATTAAAAAGTTACCTAAATAATTTTGAATGCTGATCTGTTCAGGAATTAATTCTGAACTAAAAGGACCTAAGTTATATCTATGAACTGTCCAGCCACATTCAGTATTTATTTTTTCCTTGTAAATCATTCAGCATTAATATTTCCAGGTTTTCCCATTTATTCAGTCCTCATGTTGCACATTACTTCCTCTCACATGGACATAATTTTTAAAAGTGTGGTTGTTTTCTGTTGTCTCCCATGTCCATCTTCTTCTGTTATGTTTCTGTGTTTTTCCAGTTGCCCATTGTTTCCAGTTTATGCCCTTGTTGGTTGGTAGAGCTGTTAATAAAGAATAATGTGTTTCTTGGAAAAAGAAAATATGTGCCAAAGGTCTTTTCTAAATTATATTTTAAACAGAAACACTGACCCACTTCACATTATCTTTCAGAATCATAGAAATCAGATAATACCAAGAAGAAAACAAAAGTTACAATTTCTAAATGACATTTTGCCCTACCTTTCAGTTTCCCTCCTCTTCTTGAAGTGACTTCATCCATCAAAAAAAATCAGATTACTATCCTAGTAAGTTAAGAAAATAGATGTTAGGAGAGAAACTTGTTAACTTCTAACTAATTAACTAACTATCTAATATAACTTATTAAATTATATTAGATAATAACTTTGATTCCACTGATGGCACATTGCTGCTTTTAGCAAGAGAAGAAAGCAGGCTTGTTGTGCAAGTCCTGAGTCTTAGCTAATGTTCAGACTTCCAGTAGATGAGAAGAGTACTGCAAAACCAGGCTTTTCACATTGTATCCTAATTTTGAGGCATGCAGGTATAAAATGGGGGATCAGGGACAGTATCAGAAGATAGTAAACTATTATAAAAAGTTGTTACAGAACGCTATATTTGTTTCTGAATCATGATCCAACACTCTCTTAATTTTTAGAATAAAGCAAATGATAAACTGCTGCAGTTCAGAGTTACTGTGTGCATGTGTGTGACTACTTGTGGACATCTCTTAGCAAAACAATATAATTTAGACTTTTTTTAAATTGAACTGTCTCATGGTTTGACTGTTGCCAATCAAACATTGGTGAAGGAAACATTTTTTGAAAACTGATACTTGTTGCATCTTTATTTATGCCATAAATTTAGACATTTCTTTGGAGAATCCCTCTCATCTCCTGTTCAAACTTGCGTTATTTGTAAATATAGTTGAACTTTCAGTTGTATCTGCAGTACAATTTTTTATTCACTTAAAACGGATGCTTTAAAATTTTATTAGGGAGAGGTGATATGTACTCACAGGAAAAGGGGTAGTAAATTAAAATTAGTGTAAATACAGTTAAAGAATTATTGAGAAGAGAGATTTCGGCTGCACATGTGTTGCAGGGGAGTTGCAGGGGAGTTGTTCTTTGTTGCAGGGGCTCAGAAGGATCCCTATGGCCTGAGAAAAACATGCAGGCCATACAGAGGGGGTCACATCTCAGGGTCTGGGTCAGCAAGCCTATTCCATAGCATCCAGAAGGTGCCTCTGCAGAGGGAAGAAAGGAGCCCAAAGAGAGAACATTGCATCCTGTTGGCTTTGTAGGGCACCAATGAGCAAAGTATAAATCTAGATTCTTATTCCCCATGTGATGGAGACCATAACTGCAGATCACATTTCTGGATAGTTTAAAAGAAGGGCAGCTATCTCCTTAATGATTCCTCCCAGAGAGAAAGAAGTCTTCACATAAAATCCAAAGAGGAAGATGAGGAATAAACCATCATTTAGAAATTGAACCAATGCTAAGTCCAGACTCTGTAATTAAGGGAGAACTGAATGTATATTAGGCAAAAGCTGGTAATTCCAATGGTTTGTCAATCTGTTTGGAGGGGTTTTTTTCTTCTCTAATTTCCTCCCTCCTTGTTCTCCTTCCCCATCATTTTGTTGCTCTCATTTTCTCTCTTGCACACATCACAAAAGATACTTTGTGCTACCTAAGAACACAGACAAAATGTTGCATTTGCTATTGCATTCTGTGGAGTAAAATCTGAAATAACTTCCTAAAATGTCTGAAATAGTGGTTAAATGAGTGAAAAGAGGGGAAAAAATCTCTATAAAGAACAATGGAGACACAGTCCAGATCTTATTGTACATGTCCAGGGGTACAACAGGGCTTTAACTGCTTTGGAAGGCTCAAATACTGAACTACCTGACCATGCTTGCTTATCTAAATTTGATTATTTTTGTGTAAATACTTGCAGGACATAAATTAGACAGTGAGATGCATTTTGCCATTCTTGTTTGCAACTGATCTCAAATACAGCTACTGCAATACAGCTGTCTTCTTGCAGCTTGTGCTCCTAGCTTCCTCATATCTTTTTTTCGTGATGTGCACAGCCTTCCTACCTGATTAGCCATTTTTAAGCTCTTTCTCTCAAGTCAAGTTCTGTTTGCACCTTTTGAGGACTTGAGTCTAATTCTGTAATATTACCAGTTGCTTGGAGTCTGACTCCCTTAAGTGAAAGAAAAGCTGTAAGGAACCATTTTTATGTAGTGACTGGGCAGAACCTTATCAGTTTTCTCCAGAGAGCTTCTAGCACATTGTACGTGTATTTCTGTGACAGATTACGGTTTTCTTTAATGCTTTTAACTTTTCTTATTGCTGCCAGAGCCACCCAAAGAATTTGAATTTGAGCAACAACTTTGTCCTATAATTCTTGTGTGGAAGAGGCAATGAAGAACTATCATAATTTTCTTGTAACAGTCATGATTTCATGGGCCACTACTATAACCCTCCTTGGCTGTCATTTTTCCCAGATAATAATCTGTGGGCCTCACTCAATATCCACTATTTTCTGGGTGAAATATCCTGGTCTGTGAGCCCAAGTGCAGGATACCTGCATCACGTAATCACACGCTCGTGAAGTGGCCTGTGGCATGTACTCTGACTTACACCTGGAGTTTCTATTTGAAAGTGATGTGTGTAGAGGCCTGATTAAGGTAGGGGGGGAGCTGACTAAACAAACACAGAGTCAATTAATTCATCTGGATATAAGTTTTTGTGTTACTGGAAAGCCTCATAGAAAAAAACCTCGGTGTAGGACTGCCATTCCTGACCATCAGGCAGTCAGAAAGAATAGTACACTGAAAAAACTAGCATAGTATAAAAAACTAGCATACACAAAAATATACACATGCAAGCACTTAGCGTAGGAAAAGCCCTGGCAAGAATCTAAAAATGTGTTTATGGAATCATTACAATAGTGAAAATGTCACTGAATATATAGTTAAACCAGTGAGTATGTAGAAGAGAGAAAAATACTTGAACTTGTGTACATTGGGATTATTTGCAGAGCTTCTATCATAGCTGCAGTGTAGGTACAACTAGCTGTGAATATTCACTGCTGAGTCTGAACCACAGAACTGAGCATGTAGGAAAGTTATATTTCAGGGCAATATAAGATTGTTAGTAAGGGGGATGATGTAATATTGTGTCATAGTTGCAAAATAAATAGTGTTTTACATTTCTCTGAGTGTACCCTGGCTTCTCAGTGGGCCTTGCTCTGGACAGAACTATGTGTCCCTGTTGCTCAGGGATAACAGGGGAGCCTTTTCCAGCTATATTGGTGTGCTGGTTTGACCGGGAAGTGGGAATTCTGGGATGCTGTGGTCAAACCAATGGGTGCTCAGATTTTGATATTGGCACCTGATGTGGCCAGTGGGGTTTGGACACACCTCTGAGAACACACAGGGGTTAAAAACCAGAGCTTCGACCCTGGGAGTCTCTCTTGGGACTTCTGTCAGGAAAGGCTTTGGTGGCTGTGCAGGGGGAGGGGAAAAGCCACACGGCCATGAGGTAGGCCCAGCCCAAGGATGGAAGGGTGGAAGAGACCAAGAGACATCGGGCAGCCATTCCTCCCCCAGGAGAGAGAGAGGGAGAGCCAGCGTCTGAATTCGATAGCAGCGCTGGCCCAGGAGGAGAAGGGGGGGAGTGCCCGGCCAGGGCAGCGTGGGAGTTCCAGAGCTCTGGGACAGGCAGAGACTGAAATTTTTAACCCTTTTCTTGCATGATTGAGACCTTGCAAAATGCTGATCCTCCTGGAGCTGAATGAGAAGAGAGATTAAGAGATAACAGGGAATGGGCCACGAGGGAAGTGCAGAAGACTCTTGAGTGGGGGGAGAGATGACAGAGTGGCCTTTTGGCTGGACTTTTCTTGTGTGGCCATAGACTGAACCATTTTTTTCCTATGACACAGAGACTGCATTTAGGGGAAGGCAGTGCCTCAGAACCAGGAGGGTTCAGTGTGGGTACCCTTCGGCCCCCGGGGGTGAAAATTTGGGGGGGGACAGATGTCCCGAAAGAGAGACTGTGCCTTTTTTTGGAATGAGACAAGGCATCCTTGAAAGACAACCCTAAAAGCAGCTCTGGTCCATGCACAGTGGTGAGAGCACTGGGCATGGAAGGAAAGGTGTCACAATGGCAAAAGGACTTTCTGGGTGGTGCTGAGTGACATGGAAGCACACGAGGTTTCAACGTGTTTCCAGGGGAAGCCTATGGTGCAAGAAGGACTCCTCTCCTCTTCATGAACTGAAGATTGAGTATTCTAAAGGGTGGTGCTGGACTGAGAGTTGGTGATTTTGGGGGAATGTATTGCATTGGGAAATTTGGTGGGGGCGGGGGGAAGAAAGTGCTTTTGTAAGGTTTTTTCATTTTTTCCCTTATGGTTTTTTTCTTTCTTCTTTTCTTGTAGTTTAGTTAATAAAGTTTTCTTTATTTCTAAGCAGAAGCCTGCTTTGCTTATTCCTGGTCACATCTCACAGCAGACACGAGGGAGAGGGTATTATGGGGGCACTGGCTCTGTGCCAGGGCTAAACTATGACAATTGGCTTGTCCACTTGGGCACCTGTGAGATCCTCACTGTGGGAGGAGGTAGGTCTGTCACTGGGATTCACCTCAGGGGACTTGGAAATTTTATTGGTTTTATCCTTTTCTCATGTGCTAGGAAAACAGTAGAAAGAGTAAGATGCATATGCCTAGATTTATCTTGTACCTTCATCCTTCCTTGCCTGCACTGAAATCCCTTCCATGTCAGAGATTCCATGTCTATTTAAATCCCTGAGAGACTCCTGCCCTTTTCTACACTGAGCTGCAATTTTCTAGCCCCAACAAAACAAATGGTTGTAAATGATTAGAAGGAAAAGACGACTTTTTCCTTGTGTGTGAATGCCACAGATGCCACCAAGTGAAGGCATCAAGCTGACCCTTCTTGCAGAAGGACTAACTAGGCACTCTGTGTCTTCTGGGTAAGAAATAGAAATACTCTGCATTCTTTTCCTTGTTGGTCTAAAATAGACCATAAAGGAAGATATTTCAGGCACAGTGTTTATAAAAACCTGGAGAGGACTGAGTGGCACTTAAATCTTTAGATGGTTCTTGATAGCAGATATCTGGCATAGTCAAGGTAAATTTGAATTACACTGTATTGACTGTAGGTGAAACTCTGTGCTACGTATGCTAGGGGCAGACAGGTGATAGAAGGCATGTGTGGTTAGTCTGAGGACATGAAAATACTTTTCAGACATGTGATTCCTTTTGGCCCCTTTCTGTGAAATGGGTTGAACAAACTGAAATTTCTTTGTCTTGTGCCATAGAATTGTAATACAGTGGTGGATGTGGAAGAGGTCTTTCTCTGGGAAGTTTCTGTTGTCTTGATAGCTGGATATTAGTATGGGCTGTTACCATGCATAATAAACCATCTGTGAGTGAAAATATCTGCGATGTTAATTCCAAATTATATATACAGGAGTGGCATGGTAGATAGATACTAAACACTCCATGATGGAGAAGTCATAGTCTGGGTTGTTTGGTGATCATCTCCGAAAGTTGTGTGTGCTTTTTCTTATGAGAGAGAATCCTGTGCATTCTTACATAATAGAAAAGGTAATTTTTGAGTTGTCTTCTAACCCAGCTTTTGAAGGTATGTTTGTAAGCAAGAAAAGAGTGAGGGAAAGCAATCTTTTTTCTGAAGTGACAAGTAACAACAACCCCCCTTGTTTTTTTTAAGCCCACTTTCCCATGGATCTCTTGTCCAAGTGGCCTTAACACTTTCCCAAAATAATTTCCTCTGGCTACAGACCAAACACAAGAACTTAAGGCAAAAAATGTTTCTTAAAAAAAATTTCTGAAAGAGTATCTGTTGCGTGATAAAATTGGAAATGTATTTAATGATGTTGATTTAGCACTTAGGGCTAATAATTATGTGTTAAAATCAGATTCTGATTTTTGTATGGGTGCTATATATTTTTCTTCTATCTAGAAGTGTAAATACAATACAAAGGAAATAGCAGATGGAAAGAACTCAGTGGGATGTCAGAACTTGTTCCCAGCCATATTCTAGTAGTGCTCCCTCCGGTTACCATTAGCAGAACTCCTTCCCAAGGTCTGTGGTGGAAGGAAGTGGCGGAGTTCATGGCTTGCTACCCTCACCACTGTTTACTTACATGGGAACAGCAGCTGGTCCAGTAAACACCATAGGGTGGTGTAACCCTTTCATTCCATTATTTTGCTCACTGGCTGTCTGTCACAAGTGTCAAATTCTAAGCCCTCAGTGGGCAGAGTCTGCAGCTGTTGCTGATTTCATCAGCTTCCACAATAGCTGCATCCTCAGTACAGACATGTGCCAGTGGCAAAGGTTAGATTTATGTTTGGGGTTTTTTTGTTTTACAATAATGCCTATACTCCTTAAGCTAAATGAAATCTTCTTTGTTCTTTGCCTTGTACAAAAAATAGTAATATTAAAAAACATCCCCTGGGAATTTAAAAATCTTGACAGATTTAATAATCTAAATATCTAAGAGCACAGTAATTGTGCTCTTTTAGACTTGTTACAGAGTGAAATAAAACACCCACATCCCAGCCACTACTATCTTTTTGCAGCTGGTGAAGGACAAAGGGAAGAATCTTGTTAGAAAAGAAGGAACTTATTGTTAGCTACTGAT
Organism: Melospiza georgiana; assembly: GCF_028018845.1. NCBI lineage: Eukaryota > Metazoa > Chordata > Aves > Passeriformes > Passerellidae > Melospiza > Melospiza georgiana. Next base: position 87,094,288 of record NC_080431.1, read on the forward strand.
TGAACTAAGAAGAGAGCCAGCATTTAGATTTCTCTTCACAAAATATTGGATGAAGTTGCTTGTCACTGGACTGTAGTCTCTGTATATCAGCAATGTTAACCTTCAAAACAAACAGCAGCAAAACAATTCTTTTGATCAGTTGTTGAATCTCACATTGAAACTTTCATGTTTTTTGGACATCCAAGTGGACACAAGATTTCTTTGCTTGGATTCTCTTTGCCTTCTAGGGTTAGATTTCATATGACCTGTAGCTTTGTAGGAACGGCATCTGTATCCCTTTCCCACATGTGGAGGGAAAGATGGACAAATTCTGCTGTATCTCAGAGCAGGCTGTTTTGAGTAACTGCAAAAGTAAATGTTCAGCAGCATCAGCACAGTGTCAGACTGCGGGATGTCTAAAGTGTAAAACATGGAAATGAGTCATGTGGCTCTCACGCTTGCAAAAGTTTTCTCTCATCTGTATGCCGTGAGTAGACTTAATTAATGAAAGAGTGAATGGGGTAGAGAGGACTTAAACCTGCTGATTACAAAGGACATTCCACTATCTAAGAAGAGGTGTCCATACATTGTGGCTTTGAGTAATTTATTCCATGTTTAAATAGTGTTCTCTTAAAATGCATAATGTGGGTGTTTGCCCTGAGCTCCTGACAACAAAAAATTTGGGCATAAATATATTTTCTTTTTTAACAAAGGAATTAAGCCAGAGGTGTGGTTGTTTTTTCTCAGCCTAGGCCATCCATATGATAATATAACAGTAACTTGCAAAATGCCTCAAAACCTCACAGAACATAGACAAGTGATGGTAGTAGGATTAATTTCTAAGTTTTTTTGTTGCATTTTTTTAAATTGTGTTTTGCTTGGTTGGTTTTTTGGTGCATTTTTTTTAATGGTGTAGTGGTTTTGATTTTTTTTTAAATTGATTCATAAAGTAGATCAGGGCCTGACACTTTCTGGAAAACAGATAACAAACTGAAGGAGGCATGATGACATACTTCACAGATCTGAGCATCTTCTCTGGAGATCTTTCAGCAGTTGCCAGGCATCACTGGGGCATTATCAAGGAGAATCAGCATGGGTAGGGCATTGGGGGTTTTCTTCCAGCAAGGAGGCAGACGCTGGAAGAAATGCTGTCTGCATTGTGCAGCCACCTTGCCAGGAAGGAAAAATGTCTGCAACTCATGCAATCCCTGCCATCTCTGGCAGACTTATTTCGGTGGGTGTTGTGATGCAGGCTTTTGTTCTCTTAGAACTGGAAGGAGACATTTAAATGGTAACTTTTGAATGTGGTATTTAAAAACTTTCAAATAAGTAAGTGTTCAGAACAGCTATTCCCAAAGCAGCTTGCTTTCTTTAAAAGTCTCGTGGGACTTTTGTTCTTATTTTTTTGTTAGTTTGTTTTTCTTGACTTTTCTCACATTTTCTTCACATTTCTCCCCCATCCCCCCAAAAGATTCAAAATTACTGTGTAGCATAGCAGAAAAAACAACCAGTCGAGGTGGAATCCCCCCCAGTATTCCTTTTTGTCTAAATCCCAGTGAAAGTCAGTGGTGTTGGTGCTCCAAAACCAGTTAATTATTTTAAAAATCCTACCTAAATAAAGCTATGTACCATCTTGGTTTTGCTGAGTAACATTTGCAGAGCCTGCACTGTAATAGAGCATCTCTTCATTGACAGAGGAGGACAAAACATTTTTAGATATCCAGTCTGGAGGTAGGGGTCATGTCAGTTAGAGCAAAAGTAGCAGTATTTTTCACTCCAGTGTCTGTTGGATGAATGAAGTTGAAGATGAAGCTGTGTTACCAGTCAGCTAAATGCTGGTAGCTATGGAGAGAAGCAGCAGCTAATTGAAACTAATAAATCTCTTCGTGCTAGATAGTCTTGTCCAAGAAAGTAAAAGGCATGTGGTAACAATGAGTATAATTATATTTCATTTTTGTTTTAAGGTTACAGTCACAGATAGAGTTATGCCATTAGCTGTTTAATTGCAGTATTAGAAATTCAGCAGGGCATGGTGTGAATGAAGCAGTTTCTTTATATACATAAGTGACACACAGGAACTTCATTCTTGCTGTCTTTCAAAATTTCTCCTTCATTGTATGCTTTCTCTTGGAGCAGAGATTTTGAAATCTGCCAAAGGCATCACAGTACTGGTTAACAGTCAGACTTGATGATCCTAAGGGTCTTTTCCAATGTAAATGTTTCTATGATGCTATCCTGTGGTTTTATCTAACTTCTCTGACAGGTTTCCACTTCTCAGTCTGGCTCTACAGATCCAAAGCGCCTATTCAAACTCTGTGTGTAATGCAAGAGAGCAAATACTTGCCTCATTAACTAAAAATTTGGGAGAGGCAAGTGACTTGTCGAGCTGTAGAGTGGAATCCTTTCATCTAGGCACTCTTGTATGGTTTTTGGACTGAAATATTGACATTTTAATACTGTGCATCTACAGAAAGCAGTAAGTGAAAATGAAACAGAGTTGAAAAATGTCTTGGTCAGAACTTTGCACGCAAAAACTGTGAAAGAAAACATTTCATAAGTGTATGTTAGTATAGGTAAGGTTTTCTGTTCAAAATAAGTAGTCTTATTTCTGAAGTTTTGTGTTTGAAACACTTTGAAACAAAGCTTTTCAGATACGAAAAGAAACCTACTAAATTATTGGAAGTATATTTTCGAAACCATTGTTTTGAAAATAAATTAAGCAAAAATAAATGAAACAAAAATAAACACATCATCCTTTTGATTTGCTAAAAATTGAAGACATGCATTGTTTTAGATTGTTATGCTGTAACTTTTTTTTTAATTGCCAGCAACTGCAAAAGGTTCAGCCTTGACCAGGAGTTCTTACATCTGTATGAGAGCTCTCTGATACAATGATCTCTGAGGTTAGTACTTCTGCATTGCACTATGTTTCAAATACTGCGATGGTCCTACCTACAGTTACAGACTCCAGTGTGACTCTCTGAAGTCAAAGTAATATGGTGGTAAAATTATAAACAGGAAAGTAATTAAATAGAATTTTAATTTTTTTGTCCCCTGGATTTTTAAAGGAAGTCGACAGCTATTCAGCGATTTCCACAAACCGATGTACCCTTTGGATTTCATGTAAGTCCTGTTTTAAGAGCTAAAGTGGAATATGAGTTTTGCTGGTTATTTTGCAGGGTAGTTAGCTTTACATTCATTATTTTATTGCATGCAGTACTCAGCTGCTTCTGGTCACCGACATTAACCAAATTGTTCAGATATTTTCAGTTTAAATATGAAAGGAAAGAGAAAACCCGAAACAGAATTTCTTCATTTTTTTCCTCATGATGGCATTTCATTGCATCCTTCATTATTTCTGACCGTGTTTAGGCTCATTTTTGCTTTATCCTGTGCCTACAGAAATAAAAGTAGCAAAGTGCCTTTAAAATAAAACAAGCAAGACAATTGATTTAAGAAAAAAATAGAAGGAGGTGCCAAACTATACCCTGGTATTCAAATGCACATTCAAATACATAATGAGAAGTCCACAATGAGACCTTGAATTTTGTGGTCAAAAATCAAATATCTGGTCTCACAACCACATGTGAAGTTCTAATATGGTATATGGACTGATTAAAAATAATTTTTAAGAGGTTATGAGAAAAGACTTACCTAGGAAGTACAGCCTTACTTAAGATTTAAGCCATTACATAAATGTAAAGCACTTGGCAACAAGAGACCATACTCATCAAAAAAGATGTCCTAGTTCATTATTTTTGGTCTGAGAAAAATTTGGTTCTTTGCTTAAAGCTACTCACTGTACCAGCAAACAAACATTACAGAAATAGAATCAAAATGCATTTTTTCCTTAATCAAATAACATAGCACCTTAAATAAATTATTAACATTATTTTACAGCCATGTGAAGTGTGAGATATAATCCGTTAATATACAAAATTGATGCACCCCTCCCATGCAAAATCAGCCTATTTCTGTCTGGGTTGGAAGTGGCACAGTTCCAAGTGACTGGAAATCTCAGGGGCTTTGTTTGTTTATTGCTGCTGTGCAGTACAGTTTCAACTGGACAGCTGTGCTAAACTGATGTAACCTCAGGCAGAGCTGGACATACAAATGGGCAGACACACTCAGAATTCATTGGACTGTATATCCAAGTGTTTTAATCAGAGCTGATTAACCTAGCTGAGCATCAAGCCCCCCTTTCTCCTTCGTGCACACCTCTAATCATCCTGTCATGTGAGGAAGCAGTTTGCTCTTCTTTCCCCTCTTCCTTCCCATAGTACAAGTACTACAGATTCGAGTTTTCTGTCAATTTGTGGCATGTAGGTCTCCCTTCCCTGGCCAGTTCTTTTGAGGTGAGAAATGTTTCTTTGCTGGGCTCTGGTGCTTGCTTCAGGGAACGATGGAAATTCAGAAGTATTCTTTGGCTTCTCAGAGCTTCAGTTCCGTTCTACTGGATTTGGAGGATTTGATTGCAATAAGAGCCATGCCTGTGGAAAAGCAAACAGACCTCAGAGATCATTTTTTAAAGCAGGAGCACCTTTGGAACAGTAACACAAGCTCTGACAGGGTGAGCACAGAAGAAGAGGAAAGAAGGGAGGCCAGAGACATCCATGACTAATACAGCAGTAGTCCAGACAGACCTGAATCTTATGACAGATTTCTACTATGCCATGGACTAGCTTGACTCTGATCCCACTGAAATCAGACTTCAAGGAGGGACAGAAGGGTACCACTGATTGATTTTATAATCATTCTACCTTTCAGTCCTGTTCTGATCAAGTGCTGGAGTTTGCTTAAAGCACCCACAAATTGATTTTAGAGGTAGCTCACTGCTACTGCTGACGATAAATGATTAATGAAATAACATACACTTCCTCTGCCTTTTGTGTGCCAAGTTTGTGCATGTCTACATTCAAATACAGATGAAAAATTAAATTTGTTTGGCTTAAGCAGTTTTCACTGACAGCATAACTCATTCCTCTGGAGTTCCTGGATAAGCTGAAGCCGAAACTATTTGTTCTTCTTTCACTGCCCAGTTCCTGAAAGCTGGGATTAGAGCTGGCTTGCTTTATATCAAAGTTGTCCTGAGACACACTGACAGCCAGGGCAAATAAGCTGTCACTTTCCCAATCCTCCAGTTCAACCACACTTTAGTATAAGACCTTAGAGAAGGACTAGACTTAGTTGCAGATAATACTGGAAATTCCACATGACTTTCAGTAATTACATGAAAATGGGTTTCTTGATACCATTTTTAAAATTGCCTGATATTTGACAAGAATCATATGTCTACATATTCTTCCTTTTTCTTGTTGGAAGTATTGATAAATTCATGTCTTGCAATAATGATAGTTGCAGTGAAAACATAGTTTTTAGATTAGAAGATTAGAACTAGTTTTTGTTGAACACATGTCTCTTTTATCTTGACAGTTAATTTATCTCAGCATTTTTCCAGGATGAAGAGAGTGTCACTCCTGTTAAATGGAGACTCCTTCTGACTGATAGAAATGTTAGTTTGCATTAGCAATTGCACCAATACCAAATACAACTTCATTTTAGAAGAAAGTGTGACGTTTTTAATCCCACCTATTGATTAAGTAGGGTGACCAAGAAGGAAATGTGGGAAGACTTCCAGCTTAAGGATCTGTCTTTTAAAAGTGTTCAAAGATTTTTGCAAGCACATCTAGTAAATATAGGACCAGTAGTAAATATAGGACCAGTTCTGATTTACAGTATGATTAGTGCCATTACTCTGGAATCATGAGTTGGCCAAAAAATGTTACAAATCAATTAAGTCCATATTCCAAAACTGAAACATGGTTGAAAAAGAAAAATACACATAAATGAGAGTTCATCATTAGACCATCCTGTAGCTGGATTATTGTTCTATTGTTCTCAACGAGTATATAATATATGAAGATACTAAGCATGCTTACCAGCTTGTTCATGTGAATTTAGTGGTGCCTTAGTTTTAGGACCTACTCCAAAGGGCACAGTTTTCAGCAGAATCAGAAATGTGTATCACTTCAGGGTGTATCATCAGTACAAATTAACAACTGCCATTTTTGAAAGTGTGGATAGTGTAGCAGATGGAGGTAAAATTTTGAATTTCCAGGATTTGTACTATGAGTGTGTGAAGGTCCGCCCGAAATGAACGGGTGCCGAATGATTTTTGGGTGCAAAAATAACCAACACAAGGCACAGGGGTTTTGCAGTAACAAATCAACAAGGTGCAGTTTTATTGATTATAACCACAGCTAAATATGCGTTTGGTTAAGGGATCCGGGGAAGAGAAGGGTAAGACAAGGAAAAAAAGGGAGGAAAGAAGGTCAGGGAATGGGGTATAGCTACCAAGACGTGATGTCTTCAGGGTCCTGCCGCCGAAACTCACTGGTACACGTCTTGGGGAGATCTCAAAGGACAGTCGGGCCGAACCCCAATATATATACTGTTCTTGGTTGGGGGAAGGTAACTGAAATTAGGTTTCCATGGAGGGGAGAAGTCCATTGTTTTCATGGCCGAATGCTCACATGTACGTTAAGTTTTCCCCCTCCCTGAGTTGGGAGGGAGTACAGTCCCAGTCTCTGGAAGGAGGTTGCCAGGGGGGTGCCATGGGGGTGCCATGGGGGTGTCAATAGGGTGCCAGAGGGGTTCTTGGTTCCTTGATGAGGGGATTCGCATCTCTGTTGGTCCGTCACGGTGGTTGAAGACAGGCAAGAGGGGTCTTCTCATGGAGCGGGGGGGAGCCACCCCAGAGCTCAGTCCAGCCAGCTCAGGAGTTTGGAAGAAAGTCCAGTTCAATTGTCCAGAAAAGGGCAGCATGCCCCCTTCGAGTACAGCATGGCGTGTTCTGCAAGCATCACTTGTGAACACACTAGATAAGCAGGAGGCTTTCTTTCCCAACTGGCTCAGCACTTTTAACTCTTCGGTAGTCTTTTCTCATGACAATTGTGAGGCAAAAAATGAAGGATTTTCGGATGGACTTCTACAGAGTGTACTAAAAAAGACAAGTTGCAGCCTCAAATCCTACATCTTCTATGCTTACTCATTCCTTCAGAAAACACCTTTTAATTACTTACTGCTTCCAGTGCATTGAATACAGACTTTTCCTTTGATACTGCAGGTTTTCTAAAATACCAAAGCAATGTGAGAGAAACATCATCTGCATGCTTTGCCAAACAGATTGACTTTGGCTGCCCACATAAATTTTCTGGATCTTTTGATCAAATATTTCACAATGTTTCATTTCTTGCAAGTTTGGAATTCATGCCAAATATGGCATCCAGCAGTGAGATAAGACTGAATTCTTTCATGTGAACTACAGTGGAGTTTTAAAATTCTTATTTGTGATAAATATTCTGTATACACTGTTACAAACATTGCTCAAAAAATTTATTCCTCAAATAATTTGAACATACTGTTGTTGTTTTTGAACTCAACCAACTTAACATTAATTCTCAGAAAGGTATTTGTTCCAATGCTGGTACAAGTACTACTGCTTCTTATTTCATAAACGTGTTCAAATACATATTGCTAGTTTTTGTTATTATCCAAAATTGAAATAGTTGGTGAAAATTATATTTTTACTGGAAAATGATGTTTGAATATTGGAAAACAAAAAGCAGACAGGGCTTACCCACTGAAGGCAGTGGGACTTTTTCTGAAATTTTCATTTAGTATGTCTGACAGAAATGGGCTTCATGCTGTTTCAGTTCCAAAAACATTGTTGGGAAACATAATAGCTGATCGTTTTTATACTGGAATACTCAGTACAGCCAGATTACCTGTTACTTAAGACATCTTAAGTAAAAACAAACAGGTGTAAAAGAGTGCTCCCAGGATTGGAGGGACCCTATGAGGAAGAATAACAAAGCTTAGCCAGCATGTTCAGGCAAAACAAAAAGATGGGTAAGATTGTATTCTATAAATATATTAGAAAAAGTGCTTTTTAAGCTAAGGAAATGCTGACACAAGAACAAGTGGATATAAACTATTTTTTTTAAAGGTTTCTGATTCTTAAAGAAATGAGACTCTATGAAGCTCTCCCCTAAGAGTAGCAAGAGCCAAAGCACCAAAAAACCCAACCCCCAAACAAAAAAAAAATCTAATTGATTATAAGCAGAGCCATCATATGAAAAAGATTATATGTCATGGTTGCCTACAAAAACAAGGGACGGAACTTAATGACCCAAGAGTCCCTTCCAATCTGCTGTTATTAATTAGATGTATGAGTATCATGGGAGCTCTTCTAGCCTCCAGCAAGAAGATCCTTTTATTTGTGTAACTTCTTACTAATATCACTGCAAATCTGCAGATCCTCCTTGACATGTAGGTGATATGAATTCTTGGATCAAATTCTAGGGAAGGGTTCATGATCCCAGAAGAAAATTCTGTATCTGGCTTCTGTTTTCCATCTTGATTTTGCATGCAGCTTCTGTTTCAATTCCTGAAACTCCCTTCTATTCATTGCTTCATTTTTTCTTCTGAAGATAACATTTCTTATTGAGGAATTAATTAAATAATCATTAAGAATACATTTATAATTAAAATTCATATTATTGCGAATAGTTTTACATGCAGAATACCTGTCGCCAAGACCTGAGTGTTCTTGTCACTGTGAAATCTGTCCAAGTGGAGGGTTCAGTGGCTTTCAGACACTTGAACCAACATTATAGTTTTCATTACTGCAGGTCAGGTCTTGTGCCATAAAAACTGAAGCACATACTTCTTATAGGATCAGTGGGTAAATGTTAAGGTAGCCTAAGCTTCCAGTGTCAGTGGGGAAAAAATTGTAGTGGGAACCTCTGAAAATGAAGTTCTTGCTCTGGTAGTATCATAGACAATGACACAGTTGTCCTTTATGAAGCTCCATAGTACAATACTTTTTGAGACTGAATCCTTATCTGACTACTTACAGTCACTTCAAAGTCTTCACTAAAGTATTTCCTTTACACAGGATATAATCTGGCTATTTCTGCCTCTGTTGCTTCACCTGTAAATCAAGGCAGTGTGTTGAGGTCTGCACATACTTGCAGGGGATATCTGGAGTCTCTGAGAGAAAGACCTGCTTGTAAATTATTATGAAAAAGGTTTTTCCTAGAAAACACATATTGCGTTGCAAGTTCTAACTTGCTATGATGATAGATAGGAATGGAAAGATTCTTATTAGTTTGGCTGGTAAACTCCAATGACTTCAGTTACTGCTTTCAATTGTTCAGGGGTTCTCTAATGTGCTGTTTTCACAAGGAAGTTCACCAATGGCAATAACCCCAGCAGTTCTTACTGTTCATGAGCTTGCTGTGTGAAAGCCATGATCCATTTGCTCATGGCAGCAGCCATGCCAGGTCTGCCTGCCAGGCACCCACTGCCAAGAGAGAAGTATGGTACCAAGAGAGAAGTATGGTACCAGCATCTGAAAGGAATACAAGACAGCCTTCAAATGCTGAATAAAGAGGACTGAAATTTTCTTGGCTCTCCATTCCAAGTGGAAAGGATTTGATTCTGTCATTTTCCCTTGGCAGTGTTTTATCTTTGTACTGAGAAGAGTGTATTTCATCCTATTCTGGACACTGTAATCAATAATCCTAGAATTTTATTGCATTTAAAAAAATAATTTATTAGGTCAAACCTCTGCCTTTGACAAGATTTGTGTCACTGTTAAAGCTTTTAAATTCAATCCTGACAATTAAACCAATGAAAAAAAAACCCATAATGCCATTATTTCACTTTGCACTGCAGAAGATAGCTGAATGTCTTCTATCTGGAATTCTAAAACACAACCACTAATCTGTGGCAAGCACGGACCAAGAACAAAGTTGCAGGAAGAAATCTGCAGCTCTCTTTAGACATAGGCCAAGAGGTTTCTTTGGCCATGGGCTTGCAAACTGTGCAAGCACTTTTTTTACCCAAAACCCTGTAGCATGTGAATGGAAAAGAAAGATATTTTATCCAAAGTAAGTCAGCCTGAAACCCCTGCTGCCTTTTTGCTGTAAAATGGAAGCTGAAGTGATTTTCATTATCATGTGCCACCCAAAATGCTGATTTTCTACTTGGTCTTTTCTCAGTATTTTCTGTATGCATGACAATTTGCAGTTTCTTGGAATGCTTCTCAGTACGTTACAAGCAACAGCAAATGCAATTTACTTAAATTTAGGCAGTTACATGTTTTAGAAAGGCAAACTGTGTTCCTTTTCTAGTAAATAGATGAACTGAGTTCATAAATATCAGATCACCTTTGTTTATGCAGAGAACATGGGCAAAGGCAAGACTGTGCCTGTAAGAGTAGTCAGGAGAGCCTCCTTGCTTTATGATGCTCATGTTCCTATTTCCCATTTAAAACCACTATAATCTATACTGCTGTGTATCTTCAGGGACTAACAGCCAATTTAATTTGTTAATTTTTTAACAACATTGGGAAATGGAAAATACAGTATATGCATGGAATATTGTCATTTGGTCTGGAGGACATTTCAGTGTATGTTTTGGCCAGTTTGATTTTTTATAGATATATATTAGCTCTATCTTGGTCCCATTGCCAGTGCAAATAATTTTGAATTTAACTGAAAAAAATTCTGCTTTGTTTCTTCATATTTAAGATAGCAATTGTTTTGTCTCTGTGGTAGTCCTAAATTCCAAGATCTGCTGACTTCTTCCCCCTCTTCCTTATGACTTGCAGGATAGATGCATCCCAGTGAGGTTTTGGAGGAAGGCAAATCTGCCCATATAAGGAAACACATGGAAAGCCATTCTGGAAGCATAGAAAGCATAACCATTTATCAAACAAATAAAATCTGTTGTTTTAGAAGGTGCTTTGAGTTTACTTCTTTTCACCTTAGAGTTTGTGTCTCACAGAGGTCACCAAGCTTTATTATTTGGTGAAACTGGGTGGTTTTGGGATCTTTTGATTTGGACAATTTAAAATATGAAGTTAAAATCATTAGCTGCACTTCCATCTCTTCAGCTGGCATCTAAGAACAGTCTTCAGTTGACATCTCAAAGGGAAGAAATCCCTACTCTGATCTTTTTACTTTTTCTATGACATCTGGATTTTCATTGCATTGCTTGTAGGATATTCAACCTATTTAAAACACCACTTACTGAGGTCAGTAACTTTGATTACAAAGTTCCCAGTCAGGAAGAAATCAACTTTACCTCAGCATCCTTCTGCTCTTACACAGGGACTCACCATGAGAGAGGTTAAAAGTGTCTGAATATCCATGTAGACTCATCTGGATTCTCATGATGTAGATAATCAGGGTATCCTCTTCCTGTATTTTTTCCTTTTTTTGTTAAAAGTATGTTCATTTAATCTGCAAGTTATTCAAGCAGCTTTCAAACATATTTATAGTTCCTGAAGGTCTTTGCTACTGTTTCTCTTGAGTTGGAGCTGGATTTATTTGCCAATTAATATAAACTTTGATTTTATGAGCCATGTTATGAACGGTACAAAATAAAAGGTAGGGGATTTAAAATGTTTTTCTGTAATTTGTACAGGTAGCATAGTCTTTTGAGAATGTGGCAAAATCTTAATTCCAAATTAAAACAGTTTAAACTCATGAAGATTGTTGCCTCTGTTTCACTGGTTTGGGAAAACAAACTCAAGAGACTGTACCACTACCTGCTCAACATGTTCAGTTCCAGACTTTCCAGGCTGCTATTCAGAAACCCTATATAGTTCCATTTCCAGTTAAAGTTAGTATTAACAGTGATGAACACCTTATGCTTGTCATTCTTAAAATTTCAGAATTTTTTACATTCTGGCAATCCCTATACTTGAGTCTCAAAGCAAGCAATTTTACATTGCATTGTATTCCAAAGCCTTCAGTACCTGCCCTTTGAGGATTCATTTCCTTCTCTTGGTACAAACACAAGGACTAAGATGTCTAAAAGTGGGACCCTCAAAATGAATGGACATATTCTGGGAAAAGACATTAAATTACTTACAACAGGATTTACTATAGTTATCATTAGAAGAGAGAAAATCAGGAAATTGTAATTCCTTATGCTCTAATTGTTGTCTTTGGTCACATGAAACCAAAAGGAATCTCTGAAAGCAAAGACTCTTATTTTCTGTGTGCAAGAGCAGGTGTCCAAGGCACGTTAAAAATATGTCATCTGATCTGCTTTCTCTGTATGATCCAAAACATGCCATCAGTGTTCTTCAGGTTAGATATGTCAGAATGCATAATGATGCTGACCGAAACCGGAATTCTGTACTTACCGTCAAATAAAAAGAAGCCAAAGTTCCCATATAAGACTAATTTATAAGCTGGTGATCTATTTTTCTTTGCAACCATTATACCATTCCTGCTGGGACACAAGGTAGAAAGTGAACAGTAGTACCAGAAGAAGTCAGATTACTTTCTTTATACTGTTTTAGGGTGTTGGGTGAGACAGATGGGTTTTGGTTTGCTTTGGGTTTTTTTGGTGGGGATGGGGTAGACTGTTAGATTTTTGGTTTTCTTGTTTGTTTTTGAGAGGCAAAAAGGCAGAAAAACCCCAGTAGATGGAGCACAATGTTTGAAAGGTGCATGGATTTCAGACCAGGACTAGGTTATGTCCCTCCTATTCAGAGTACAAGCAGAGTGAGGCTGGGTCAATCTGCACCCAATGGGGTAGACAAGTTCTGTGTGGTGTTTTCAAGTGGGTACCTGTTTGTGTTACGTAAGGATGAAAGTCTTGGCAAATAGTCTTGTATGTGTCTTCCCCTGTATAAATAACTTCAACAGCTTTGTTGAATAAATCAAGATTGATTTAATATATACAGTCCTTGAACACTTTTCAAGTTTTTTCCATAAATCTCTTGATTTCACAACCTGTTTATGGTGATCTCTTACGAGGCGAAGTGGCTGCAGTGAGAGCTTCACTCAGTGCCTGTAGATGTAACATATCTCTTCACTGTGAGAGAAGAGCAGTAAGATTTACCAGCACACTATTCCAGCTTCTGTAAATGAAGTATCCTTTATGCCCTCACTCTCTTACTAAGGATAAGTTTTCGTCTTTTCTTCAAACAAGGGAGAAACTGCAGGAATTTGATGGAATGGATCTGTATGAACGAAATCTGCATTTGGTACACTGGATGCATTACTGTGTATGATTTTGTGAATGCCTGCATATGAGAGTTGTTGGAACTGTCATTTAAACTCATTTTATAAAAGGAAAAGTGCAGACAGCTGTATTAACCTTGGCTAAAACATCTGTGCTGTAGTTTCTCTTAGGGCCTCAGATTTTCCTATACTTCCTCAGTTTGTGGCTATGGAGAGAAGGAAAACATTTTTTTGAATGCTCAAATGAATCTATTTGATAATGTTCAGCCTCAATAACCAAATCCCTTTTGAGAATGAAAGAAAATTAATTTTTTTATTTGTAAAGTAAAAGTTTACAGTCTTTTAGAACAGATGTACTGCTGAGGTGGGTGTGGGTGGAATGTTAAATCTGGTGGGAAAGTTGCCAGAAAGGGCTTTGTGCATTTGAATATGCTCAGAAAAACATAGCTCTTAATTTTGTTTTTTTTGTTTTCTTTTTTTTTTTTTTTTTTTTTTTTTTGTAGGGTGGGATGATAGCTAAAGAAGAATATTCTTAATATATTCTTTTCCTTTGAAGTTAATGCTGTCACTTTGGCATGATTCAGGTTTGTGAACAATGCAAAGCTGACCTGCCTTTGAGGGAAAACCAGAGGCTATTCTCTTTCTGGATTCACAAAGCCTTCAGAAGGAGCCTAATGCATGAAAAGAGCTCCAGAGAAACCCTCTCATGCCATTGTTGCACATTTTTGCACATGGGATTTAGAGTCTTAGAACCTGCTCTTTGTCATTTTTATGGTAAGGTGAGCTTCCATCAAAAGAATTAGGAAGCTGCTGTTGTACTATCCTGAGATGAGAGAAAAATGCTTTTTCCCTAGAAGAGACAGTCCTTCCTTTCTCCCCATCCTCATCCTACAGAATAAGTAGAAATACAGGAACAAGGATCAATACTTCCTTCCAAGATTATGCTTAGGATTTTATGGCAGTCAGGAATGACCACAACATGTTGTGGCATTACATTTATGCCTTTGCAAGTCTATATCACAGGGCAGCAACTACTGAACTTTTAATGCATCTTTGTGTTTTATTTACCTATCCTTTGTTGACCTCTCCTCCTGTCACCCATCCAACTTTCTAGTAATTTTATAGTAAATAAACTCTGAAGTATATGTGTGTGTGAGAGAGTTGCTTAAAACTATAGTTATTTCTGTAACATTTCACACAACGTATCTTGAGTTAAGATGCACAAACCAGTGAATTAATGTGCTTCTGGGTTTTTTTATGGTCAGTTTTTTGAAGCCATACTCTTAGGTTTGGAATATTGATTCTCTTGGACTACAGAACTTTAATCTCAAGAGACATCTGTATTAAAGTAATTTGGTATCAGAGTCAAAGGGTTTGTTTACATAGAGATTTGATCAGCATTGCTACAGCAGAAATGGCTTTACTTCAGTGTTACTCCCTCATGTGGACAATGTGCTCTGGAATAAAACCAACTTCATTTTGAAATAATTACTCTTACTAATTGTACCAGAATAGAGTGTCAACAGGAGGTAGTTTTGGCAGAAATAGCCACAACAGAGTAGTTACAGCACTCTGATTACATTTACTGGGTAGGAATGCCTTGTGCAAGGGTGGCATGAGATTTGCAAGGGTAAAAAATGCAGTAGATACTGTCATTTCTGCTCTTGTCAACTAACTGGGTTGCTGGTGTTAGCTTTTTCTCCTATACAAAGATTTTTTTATTGCCACGGTGTTCTGGGAAACTCCACCAATTTTGGTTTGATAGCACTCTCCAAATAACTCCATAAATTTAATGTAAAATGCAGATTTGTCTCTTCTCTCCCTCTCACCCATTTATTTTCACGATCTAAATTCAATTACAGTTTGAATATAAAATACTTGGGTGGCAACCAAGTTTTTTTTTTCTCTTACAGTGTTCCCTGACCTGCTGGTATTTGGCAGTTCACTGATGTTTCATGCCTCTCATTACCTCTGAGCTAAAAAATACCTTCTTGAAAGACCTTTTCTCCCTTTCCACTATATAGTCAGGCTTTACCACCAAAAAGATCATCAGGATGTCTGGTTTTCTTGGCTGCTTTTATCCCCTATAGCAGCAAAGAACTGTTTGCTAAAATGTTTTTCAGACATTGCTAATAGCTGCCTGAATTTCAAATGGCTGGGACAAAAACCCCACAACAAACCAGAGAAGCAAGACAAAAGTAAAATTTTAACTACTCCCATAAAACCTGCCATTACAAAATATATTTTGTGACTCTTCAGAAATCTTAACGAATTGAGGTTTTGGGCAGTTTTTGAAAGCTATTCTGTAAAGGTGAGAATTGTATGTTTTAGTCCTAACTCTGCTAAAGAATGAGTCTGTGGCCCTAATAGAATCTTGTATGTGCCATCATTTGCACAGAGACACACTGTACAGCATGTCTGTCACTTCAAACCATCAGCGAACAGCTGCCATGCCACTGCAAGTGCTGAACATGAATTTTTACTGCTTAGGTTGCAAGTTCTAAAAGAATCGTTCAGGGAAGTGGCTTAAGAATGTAATCAAAGATTCTGAAATTCTGATAACATCTCTGTGATATATTGTGAGCCATGATGTGCTTATTCTTGCAGTTCTTCAAGCCAGTTCAAAGTTAGATGGTTTCATTCACATAGGAATGAATCTGAGTTAATATACCTTCTTTTCTAAAGTGTAGCACTGTCTTAAGCCAGTCACTCATGGTGCACGGTAACCTGGCTACCTCTGGGAGTGCTGCTCAGCAGGCTGGCACCCAGGCAGAATAAAGTGTAGACATTAAATACAAAGGTTCTTGTGTGAGGACAGCAACATACTTCAAATAATCACCCTCACTGAACTGGAATTTGGTTTCCGATTTGCAGAAGAGGTCTGAAAAGGAAGGAGAAAATTAACTACAGTTAAAATCAGAGAAAATCCAGGAAAATGCTGGCTCACTCCTCTGAGTATAGCAACACAGATGGTTCAATGGTGATAATTGGTACTATAAAATAAAAGAATCTGCCCTAAGTCTGGTGAGAGAGTGTCTGTAGTGAAAAGGACAGAATACACCAAAGTTGAAAGAAATTCTCATGAATCACAGAGAAAACAACTAAACTAGATGGTTTCTTTCCCTTCCCTTAACAAATACCAATGCTATTTCCAGTGAGCACAAAAATCAGTGGTATCCTCTCCACTCTGCTACAGCCCTTTACATTTTGAAATATTTCTGTTTTCTCTTCACTTTGGTTTCCTCTTCAGAGAAGAAAATAATTTCAGCCTACTCAGTTTTTCCTCATAGGTCTTGCTGTGTAGACCTCCACTTGTTCTCGTTGCTCTCTTCCAGACTGTTTCCAGCAAGCTCCTATGTCATTCATGCATGACACTTGAAGCTTTACATGGGCATCACCTGGAGGTGACTACTTCATGTATTTTAAGTACTTTATAAATCCTGCTATGTTTTTTATTTGCACTAGTTTTAATGTGAGGAAAAAGAAGCAAGTGCTTTTGCAAATAAACTAAACTTATTCATATTCAGACTAGCACTCAAACTGAAAGGAAGGAAATGGGCAAGACCTGTGCTGCTATCAAGATTAACAGAAGATGTGACTAAGGAGTGATTTCCTCCCAAAGCAACAGTATAAGAGAAGAACCAGGAAAATGGCAAGAGAAAGAGCAGCAAATTAAAAGTGAGGTTCTCTCAGCTACAGGCAGTACAAACACCAAGATTAATTAAAAAGGTCATGCCATGATGTTAGAGCTACAACTCAGTTGCTTCCTCTCATGTGAGATTGCTATGCATCATACAACAACTGATAATTCAAATGGAGTGTTGGTTGTTTCTAAGTTGGATTAGGAGGTAATAGAGGCATTCAGTCCCACCTGGATCTTCTGCTTTCAAATCAGGCTAATTGGAGGGAATCTTGTTAAATATCAATGTTTAACTATGCAGTGATTAATAAATGTATTGTAACTGGCTTGATGTGGAAAGAAAACAGAAGGTAGCATGAGGATTAAAGAGGGATCTCAAGCAGATCAAGAGAACCAAGTGGTCAAAGGGGTCAAATCTTCTCTGTTATGGAAGATGTATTCACTTTGCCATGACTGAGACATCGTGGCAAAAAGGGTGCCATGTATTGTCCATGCAGTAGCTTTAGCAAAGCTCTTCAGATGCTATATTTCATGCTCACTGTGGGTACTTTTGTCCAACACACTCTTTCCAAGGCTTTACTGCAGCAGCATATTTTGCTGTTTTCCTTCAAAATAGTGTTTTAGCAACATGAAGAAAGTATTATAAAATAAAAGCTATAGAAGGAGATCAGGTAGAGCAGAGAAATGTCTTAGTTTGCCCATGAAGTGCTGATCCATAACAACAGAGGCTTTGAACACTGAAAACTTCTAATGCTCTTATTTCTAATCTAATGCAGTGCCTTTGTAGAAAGAGAACTCTTAAATCTTTACTTAATTCTGACAAGTCGGACTGAGGCATTGAAGAGCTTTTTTGTAAAGAGGGGTGTCAGATCTATTTCTTCTCCCTGATTGTTGAGTTATAGAATTCTAAAATTGCCTACCTGTCCAGTGATATAATGCTTTTCAGACACTGCGTAATTACCTCTGCAGAAGGAATAGAGCAGGGCATTTTCTCCATCCTCCCATGTATCCTCATTTCTCAGCAGATTTGTACAAGACTACAGCATTTACCAGCAGTAGAGTGAAGCACACAAAAATGGGTCACCCATGGCAGTGCTGACTGCTTTTTCCAACAACATGTGTCATTGTGAGAGACTGAATATTTCCCTGAGTGAATATTTCCTTGAGATTGATTATTTGGTAATTGTAGTAGTTAAAGCAATGTGCTATTTATCATTGTTCTTCATTAAAATGAGAGACAGGATGTTAATTAAAAAGAAGGATGTTTCTTCTAAATTAAAAGAAGTTGTAATTCAGACCAACTCCTTGCATGCTAGATTTCCACAGCTGTTGTGCTCAGAGTGAGAGGATTTAGTGGGAATTTTTTCTGAACAGCACGCATGAGTTAACAGTAACTCATATTAAAAAGTATGTGGATATTAAGAGGACAGTGGGCACATCATTCCATCTGTTTCCTTGGTCGCAGATTCTGGCTGACATACATAGAATCCCTGGGGAATTTTTCCCTGTTCCCTGTGAAACTCAGGAAGGAGTCAGCCCTGTGCTGCTTCTCAGCCCTCAGCTTGCTATCTTCTCTAAATATCCCAGTCCAATATGAAAACCTGATTTGGTCATTAAACCTGTACCAAATTAAAAACTCCTGTGTGAATCTGTCCTTAGAAAGCTGCAAGATCTGATAAAGTGGGTAAAGATTGGGTTTTCTATCCTCTTAGCCTGGTATGTGAAGCTGTTTCTTAAAGAATTTAAACTATGTAATCGAGGCTTTTTGTTTTGTTTTGTATTTTTCTTGAAACAGGACTAATATGGAAATTTAAAGATCTAAGTTGTCCCTTCTGAAAGTTCCTAACATTGCTATCAATATGATTTCTTTTTATAAACAGAACTGTTACAGTTCTAAGAAATAAAGTATTCAATGAATGCACTCATAAAAGATTACGCATACAATGGAATTTTTTTGCCTCAATGGGAACAGAAGGCTTTGTGAGAAGTGTTTGTGTGCAATGAACATAATGTTTGAATCAAATTTTTAGCTGTTGCTAATGAAGCACCACCACTTGAATAAGGAGCTACAAGGCAGGCAACTTACAGATGCACAATGTATCAGTTCCTGCCTGGCATATCAAGACCCCGGGGCTTTAGAATGTGAAACAAGTGTTCAAAAAGAACAATTCTAGAAGGGGAAGGTAGGAGGGAAAGAGCCTGAAATGCAGCTTGAAGTGATGTGAGATTTAGTCTCTTAGCTTGTATTTTCTGTAGTTTCATCATATAATTTGGCAGTTCTGCAGAGCTGGTGTTAAATACATCACATGGGAGTGTAACAGAGATACTTCTGAGCCTTAGAGAAGTGACAGACCTCACAGAGAAGAAGTTATGTGATAGTTCCTACCTGTTCCACTTTTGTAGTTTAGCTTTTCTTTCTTAAGTGTTCTCCAGTCTGTTTCTCCGATCACATAACTGATCTGATCTCCCATCACACACCTGAGGGCTTTCCTTTCAGGGGCATGGCTGGTGATACTGCCCCTACTCAAATTGTTTTTCACTGAATGGGAAGGTTGGAGGTATCCTTGCACTTTGTCCTCCCTTCACATAGGTTATCCGCTGCTAGAGGGTCCCCAGGCAGATTCTCTTCACAACTCAACTCCAGCATTGCTCGAAATTATCAATAAAGAAATACAGTTAAGGATGAATTGGTTATTCTGAAGGGCTCAGCGAACAGTTCAGATGGTTAAATATTGTCCACACTATGAATTGTTTCCAAATAATTTCCTCCAAGAATCAAGAAGGTTTGTTGAGCAAAAAGATATATTGCCAGACAACATGGGGGCTTGGTCTTGAATGGATAATTCTTGAACTTAAAATTAATTTCCAGCATCATATGTGAATGTTTCTGTTGCCTTCTCACAAGCATCTCCAAAACCTTGCCGCCATGATTGTTCTCTTGGCTATATATTTATTTCTATGAGCTTCCATGAATTACAAGCAAAATGAGACACACACACACAAAAAGCTACCAAGTGCATTCAGTAGTTTTTTATTCCAGTGAATGTTTAGATTGACTGTTGTTCAACAGTTGCCCAGAACTGCATGGAGCTGGGTATCTGTGCTATGAACATATCTCTGGAATTTCCACTGGTTAGCACAGTTTATTACATACTCATTCCAGCAAGGATAACCCACTAGAAAATAAGCCACTGAGAAATACTGCATTTAGCTAGACCTTTCTTTGGTCTGTTTTTAAATGGTGTTTTTGTTTAACTGTCACTGCATCTGGTAACCACA
Organism: Melospiza georgiana; assembly: GCF_028018845.1. Taxonomy (NCBI): domain Eukaryota; kingdom Metazoa; phylum Chordata; class Aves; order Passeriformes; family Passerellidae; genus Melospiza; species Melospiza georgiana. The sequence goes on from NC_080431.1 coordinate 87,114,235, forward strand.
TTCAGACTGGGGAGACAAAAAAAAAAAAAAAAAAAAAGCAAGTGAGAAGTTTTTAGAATATTACAAGCTGCTGTGTGACTGGTAATGGCAGGGCACACAGGCAGAAAACTCTCTCTAAAGGTGACACTACAGTGGGAAAATTTGATACTTATTAGCTAGCAAATTGCCTGAAGCAAGAACCTTGAAGTAAATGTTCAGCTGCAAACAGATACTGAATGTCCTGCCCCTTTTAATTTCTTTCCCCATTGATTCTTATACCCTATGCTTTTCAAGATGTGTTTTCTGAACTGTATTGTTTGAAATCTTATAGTCCAGATGGCATGTTTTCTAGATCTAGGGACCACTGTACATTTTTAATTACTTTATTTGTTTTTATTTTAAGGTGATTGTCCCATTTAGACAATAAAACAGATTATTGTCTAATTACAGATGCTATTTGGGATTAAACACGGATTACTTAGTATGCATTAAAGAGAGAAATGAGTTCATTATTCCATCTGTAACAAAGCTGATATGCTGAATCCTTAGAAACAGTAAAGCCTGGTTCCCCTGCTATCCCGTGCACCATGTTTCCCAAAAATGCTGTCTTCTGGCAGCTCCTTTAGCCTGCACATGTGTATAAACTGTCATCCAAAACAAGAGGATGCATTGTCTTTAAAAAAAAGAGAGTAGAAAACCTCATCCTTCAGATGAGAACTTCTGCCATTATCAAGATTGCATAAATAAAGTGTGGGGTTTTTTTCTAGTCTTCCTTTTCCTCTCCCATAGAACTTTGTTCTCTAAAGGGCTTTTCAAAAGGGGGGAAAAAACCAATCCAACACTTACAGGAGCAGTTGAGAGGGGCCAATTCCCATTGACCATTTTGAACCTTTTCTCAGCCTACCCCTCAATGGCCCAATCAGGACAAGAATTAACTTTAAGATGCTCAGGTCTGGCTATATTCATGGTTTAGGACCTGATTCCCAGAACCACTGCATAACAGAAGTTAACTTTCCTGACAGTTTAGGTATTCTTAATAGGCCTATGTTGCATGGTAAGGAACAATTTTTGCTACATGACAAGCAAAAGTAATGTTAAAAAGTCTAAGTTGAACATGGGGAAAAAGAGAGGAGGTAAAGCAGAAATCCATGCTCACATACCTGCAGGTATTTGTAAGATTAGGACTTGGGTACCCATCATCTTGTTATGAATGCCAAATGAATAGATCCAATGAGGTCTGTGGAGTTCTTGCAGTGTGTATACAAGTGCAGCGTGCAGTCACTTGGTTAAGTGTTGCTCATCATTCACCCTCCACCCAAGAGCCCTCCTAGCTGTTACAGTGACTGAGAGAAAAGAAAACTTGTTTTTTTAACCCAAATGTGCTGCTTTCCGCCCCTTAATGCTTTAAAAACCACAGCTGAGTTACAACGTGTATCTGCGTAGTGATGGTAGCTCCACCCAATCTGCAAGCCACATGGGCTGGTGACAGCTCAGGAGGGCACCCATTTTAGTGCATGTTTTGTGTTCTGGTGGCTCATGTGCCAGTCCCATGCTCGTGCATCCAAGCATGTTCTGGAGCAGCACACATCCCGGCATCTGGAAAGACAGGCAATGCAAATTCACACTTGTCTGCATCTGAGGCTGCAAACATCCCTTCTGATGTTGTAATAGCCTCAAAATTTCCCGGTTTCACTGGAGTTTAGCAGCTCATCATGAAAAGTTTGCAATGGCATTTAGGGAATCGAAGCATGCTGACTTAATTTTCACTTAGCATCAGCTGCAGGCAGGCTCGCCAGCTTATTAACAGCACTTGGCCGTGAAGGGCGGTGGAAAGGAGGCTGTGGAGCACCGATACAGGACGCTCGGGGTTAACTGTTGCCTTTGAACAGAGATCTTCCTTTTCTGGAGGTGCAGTAGCACGACGTGTGTTATGTTGCCACAAGTACCATTTGGGGGCAGAGGAGGCGCAGAGGAAGGCCTGGCTGGTCTAGAAGTCGTTGCCATGTCAGTGGCTCACAAACCTCCGGTGCCACCCATAAAGGTCAGGTCACCGGTGGGGTTCAGAGAGACTTTCACGCAGGCAGTTTCCTACCTGTCCCGTAGTGTTATGAACAGAAATTCGGTTAATATTTTTTTATGAGAAAAAGTTTCAAAAAGGCAGCCAGACCATTGGCCCTGCCCAAGTTCTGTGTGTTTTGTTATTGTAATCACGAGTCGTTGAGGCTAATCGCTCCTTTTGTATCAGCAGAGCCTTGCCCGAGGCTAAGTTGTACCTTTCTCATAGTGAAGACACCTGAGAAGGTGGGGGGGGGGGTTATGCAAAGTGACTCCGAGACCAATGCAGCATGGTCCTCCACTGTACTGAGAAGACCCCCCAAAAAAAAACGAGCCAAATAAGAGTTGAGAGACTGGAGTGATGTCTGGATGTGAGGAGCAGAGCATTAGGCCTGCAGAGATGCGGGAAACCTTCATCGTTCCTCACCCTGTCCTCGAGATCCCCCGGGCCAGGTCTGGGAGGTCTGGGAGACCCGGACCGAGGTACTATCTGACAGGGATCAGGAAGCCCTAAAAGCTCCCAAGAGGATCTGATCCCCAGCTCTGCCCCTGGTGGACAGAGCTGTGCTATATTCTCCTTCTCTGGATCCTCCCGCCTTGGGAGAGAGACGACGGACGCTGCAGACCCGTCGAACCGCCCAATCCTGAGCTGATCACTTTTAATAAAGGCATTAAAAAGGAGAAGAAGTCTCCTGGCCCTTTGTTTATTTCACGTAGCACCTCACAAACACGGGGACAGCGTGGGGCTACGTAAACTAGACGGGTTGAATTTGTTCTTCCCTCTGTTCTTACACAAGCATTTGTTCATACGGCAAAAGTCGCCTTTCCGTACACGTGGGAGAGGCATTTACGCAAACAGCTCCGCCTGCTACCGAAACAGGCGCCTCCCGCAGAAAGCCGAGGAGGGGGAGCGGCATGTCCTGCGAAAGGCGGTGAAACGGAGCCAGAGAGCGCCGGGTGACACCGGGTCGGGGGAGGGACAGCGACGATCCGGGGGCGGTGCTGGCCCAGGGCACCGCACCTGCTGTCCCGCGTGGCCCCACCAGGTGGCGCCGTCCCCCGCCCGCAGGCGGCGCAGTGGGTCCGGGGACCACGGGTTCGTGTCCCGGAGAGCTCGCCCATGCGCTTCCCAGAGTCCCAGAGGGCTTGTCCCCGGGAAAAGCGCCTAGGACCGTGTGTCTGCCTCCCGCGTCGCCTTACTCTCGCCGTTGAGTCCGGCCCAGGGGCAGGAATGGCCGAGGAGGATGATCTGCCCTGGGGAAAAATGTTGCGTGTCTAGACAAATTCATGAGCGGGGAGGGGATGGGGGGGAGAGTGTGTGTGTAGGAGATTATTAGAGTAGCTATTCCCCATGGATACGTCCAACCTCCTAGCACCCTCACAGCTTGAAGTCCTGCGGGTCAGAGGAGGGGTGCGGAGCAGCAGGAGGATGGGGATGGGCCCCTGCCACTCCAGCCGTGTCCTAGGAGGCTAGACCTGGAGAGAGGAAATTTTCAGCTGAACAAAAAGTGTCCCTGTCATTCAAGAAGCACCGCAGAAATATTTATACTTGAACAAAAATTTTCCCTGGGAAAACTTTGAAGATGAAGGAAGAGTGACTTTATATAAGGACTGGTCCCTATTTTGTCTGAATGAAGCCTCTGCTCAGAATCACAGAGAGACCAGCACTGAAAGACCAAATTAAAAGAAAACAAACCACTTTCCAAGTCCTATCAAAGTGTCTGTGCAACACTTTGCTTCTGTTTTTTAATGAAACATCAATTTGCTTTATTATATGCAAAACAAATTTTGTTTTGGTATTCTAGAGAGCTGCCATGAAATGGAGTCATAGTCCTCTTCGCTGTCATGGTGATTGATTGCTTTTTTTCCCAGTCATGGTGCGAGAGCTGTGGTTTCTTATCAGGCTGCTGTATTTATGTTAAGGTCTATATGTGTTTTATTATCTGTTAGTTATAAGAGCTGAAATCAATAAAGTGTGGTTGCTTGACTGTTGCGTACATGCATATGGGATATACTTTTCATAGTTTTTAATAAATGCTGTAATATATGTAGAAAACATTCAGTTAAGTGTTTGGGTTTAGGGCCCTGAGAAAGACAAGCACTGCTTAATGCTGTAGGTTCTTGTCTCAGTTCACACTAATTTTACAATGACTGATAAGCACTCTATTGTATTTAGTACAAAAACCTGAACTTCCCAGAAATGTCTGAGGTATTACAGTAGCAAAACAGCTCGGTTTTGCAGACTTTTGATGGTTCTGAATTCGATGACAAACACAGATGCAATTGTGTAATGCAGTGCCTCGTATAGGCTGTCTTTAGTTTAGCCGATTCTTCTGGTATGTTTTTGCACACCGCCCTTCATTGCTGGGGTTGTCTTTCTTGTAACCATTCTCAGGGAGGAGACTTTTTAGTACTTTACATTATTAATACATGATATTGTTCATTTTGGCCAAGACAAGAGGCTTGAACAAAATCCTGGGGACCCATCACAGTGACTCCCCACAGGACTCCAAGGAAGTTGCTTCTCTCAGCCTTATATTTGGCTCAGCTGTAAAACAGAAATTATGATATTTTATCTATGAGGGAGGTCAAGACCTGTAGGTGAAAAAGGTGACTGTAAATTCAAACCTCAAAGAGTAGATGAATTTGCCATATGCTGTCTAGAGAAATTGAAATAGAATGAAAACCCCACCCTTGTGTGGTGACTGATCCAGTTTCTCTGAAGTCTTTTGGAATAGAACTGAAGTATTTCACATGTACAGAAATCTACACAAAGGCTGTCCAAGCCTGTAAAGTGTCAGATGGACCAAGCTCACTAAATATGTACAAGATTCCAAAAGCACTTCAGAAAACTTTTTTTCCTTCCACTGGGAACACTGAAAATTTTTGTATCTTTGCATAAAAATGTTTATCATTAAATTGTAACTGTGTGGCATACATAAAAATTATTTCCTTTTTCTTGCTACTCCAAATAAAATATTAATTTTATCTAAACCTAAAGTATACCTAGATAAACTTTATCTGTACTATTTTTACCACTGAAGTGCTCAGCTTACACACTATGAACATCATCTAATCAAAATAACATATAAGAACATACGTGATCATGATAGAATAATTTAGCTAACAGCAGTTTCTGTAATGATCAATTAAACAGACTTGTTGTTTGCACAGAATTTTTATAATGAGAACAAGGGTGGTGATGAGGGTGTCAGTTAAAAGTTCAATTATTTTTGTAACTCAGCAAGCTGCTTCTTTCAGATAGTAATAACTTTCAGAACACTCAAGCAGAAATATTACATTCTTTTTTATAGACAAGCAAAAAAATTGTCAGGAGACTTTCAACAGAACACACCGACCCTTTATTAAGTCATACTGATGCCAAGTATTAGGAACCACAGCCTCAACAAAGAATGCTTTTATTCCTCCTACCAAAACATAAATGTACATGGGCCTATCTTCACAGTAATTTAGCTGCATATGCTATAACTTGCCTTTTTATAGTTCTCACTGAGTCCCAAACCTTTGAAAATAGGCTTTAAAGTTATAACCACTTGCCTAGATTTTTCAGTTCCCTAATGTTTGCAAGCAGTGTCAAGGACATAGGAAATACTGTGCTTTAGCAGTGTCAGTACTTAAATTCTGTCACATCTTTGTTGGAAATTGCAAAAGGGAAGGAACAACTATAGCTCTTTTGAAATATATTCTTCATCTTTTGTATTTTGATGTTGGTCTTCCTTCTGTAATATTGAGCTCTGATTTTCAGAGTGGAGCATGCCTTTGTGCAATTTAAGGCTTACAGGTTCTTTAAAACTCTAACATGTTTTCATAAACACTTTAGGAAACCCATGAGTTTTGGTGGTGCTGCTGATGGGCTCAATTAGGAGGCTTAGAAATACAAGAAGAAGTGTCAGGATGAAGGCTCCCAAGTTCTGTTTCCCACTTAGTTGTCACCTGGACATACAAATATTTCCATTAACAGAAGTAAATAGGCATCTCTTTAGACTGGTTATTACAACCATTTCATAGGTGGGAAAATGGAATTTCAGGAAAGAATATGGGTTCACAGGTTTGGATGTGTGAGGAAGGAATTGGCATCTGAAACAGGATACAGCTCCACCATAAGCAAAGTTCTAAGCCCCATATGTTAGCTATTTCTTTACCTTCAGGGAAATTGCATCTTCAGTCTCTGCTTTCTTACCTGGAAATTAAACCAAAACCATAAAACCCCACAGGTGATTGAAAAATAATGTCTGTCAGCTTTTTAATGCAAAACTCTTCTTTTTCTTATTAGCCCTTTTGTGACGAGGTCTAGGGAGGCCACCATGGTAAATTGTAAGTTAACGCATTATATAATGCAAAGTTGAAGTGCAGTAAGTTTCAGTATAGTCCATGAATTTTTCCTATGTGGCTCTGTCCTCAAGTTTCAAAGAAATATGCATTCAAGCCAAAATTGAAGAATTTTTTTTTTGGAGCTTTCACACTGAGAAATTTATTCAACCTTTCCAGAAGCTTAGAAAGCCATGCTTTTGCAAGTTTATTTTTATGTAGGTTCAACTTATATTGACTTTATTAGAGCTGTTAATCATTGCTTTTCCTTCTGGTCTGAATTAGAATGCTGCCCTAACTGCAAAGCTAGAAAGCGGCTCTCTTGAACATTTATCCTATCTCTTTTTTTATTTTTCTGCTGTCTCACCAGTGTCTCAAAAAACATATTTTGACATAATGTCTCTGCAGGTCCACCTAGTTTGTCCATGGCCTGCAAAAGATGAAGCAGGAACACTGTAGTGAGAAATTTGTTTCTTGTCTGTAAGCTTGCTTCTTGTGTCTTTAGCTATGCATTGAATATGTATATGCCAGTTAAGTAGCTCTGTGAAAGATTTGGTATTGTACATATCTTAGAAGAGCTGTCATAGCCTGTCCCTGCTTCATTTTGGTTATGCTGCATGTGTAATTTCATAGATAAACATTTATCTGCAGAATGTAAATTTGACTGAATCATTCTGCATATGTGAAGCATTTATTCTTGAACAGAGTAATGTTCCGTATTCAGTAACTTAAATATTATATAAGCACTACAAAGCTTGTCCATTTGAAGAGAAAAAGAAAACACATAAATTTTTTTTTGCCTCCTTTGTTCATTTCCGTAGAAACCTTTTCAATTGTGATTCAGCTTTGAAACACAAAATCATTAGCTTCATTTTATTCAGCAGAGCTTTAGCTTGTGTTTATCAAAGGCATAGTTGAAAAAAAGTAACCTTTTACTGCATTTTGCTTCTATTATGATTTAGACCTAACACTGCTCTGAAGTGACTCAAGTTATATTGTTGCATGCAGCATGCAAGTAGATTACTAAATTTTAATCATTTGCAATACAGGAGAAACCCACTGCTCGAATCACAGTAGGAACACTGGTTTGTGTGCTCAGCCTCTCCGGTGCTGTCAGCACTATATAAGAAAATAAATACTTCACATAATTTGCATAGCATTGGCTGTGTTTGCGCACTCTGTGAATGATTATGTTCAATTGGGAGTCATTGAATACAGAAGTAGGGAGTTGCGTGGAGACACAGAGGTCCATTTTGTGGAGCTGTGGTGACTTACTGCTGCCATCCAGAGGACCTGGACAGGATTGAGAGCTGGGCCTGTGCAAACCTCACAGACTTCAACAGGCACAAGGTCCTGTGCCTGGGTCAGGGCAATCCCAAGCACACACACAGGCTGTGCAGAGAATGGATTGAGGACAGCTCTGATGAGAAGGACGGGGAGGTGTTAATGTGTTGGTGGACCAGAAGCACAAAACAACTCAGCAATGTGCACTGACAGGGTGAGGGAGGGTATTCTCACCCTCTGCTCCACACTCATGAGATTCCCCCTGAAGTGCTGCATCCAGCTCTGGGACCCCCAACAGAAGAAGGATGAGGAACTGCTGGATTGGGCCCAGAGGAGGGCCAGAAGATGAATGATCAGGTGTAGAAGCACTTCTCATTTAATGACAAGCTGAGAGAGCTGGGGCTGTTCAGCCTGAAGAAGAGACTTTGGGGAGACCCTCTTATAGCATTCAATACCTAAAGGGGGCCTGCAAGAAAGCTGGAGAGGAACTTCCTATGAGGGCCTGTGGATTAGATATAGGGAAGAAATTCTTAATTGTGAGAGTGATGAGACACTGGAACAGGTTTGCCCAGAGAAACTGTGGATACCTCATCCCTGGAAGTGTTCCAGACCAGGTTAGGGCTTTGAGGAACCTGGTCTAGTGAAAGGTGTCCCTTCCCATGGCAGAGGGATTGGAGCTAGGTCACCTTTAGACCCCAACCTTTTCTATGATTCTATGATTTGCACCTATGAGGTTTTATATTAGGACAAGAACAATCAGGCAAAAAGGTGCAGTCCTAAATTGTGGAGGGCCTTGTTTGAGAAGAGACAGGGAACGTTGTTAGTTCAGTTTTACAGACGTAATTCACTCACATAAGCAGCAGCCACCTCTGACTAAGTGGTGGAGGGGATAAAGTATCTGCATGTTTGAATGTACATGTCTCCATTATTTATTATTTTTATTCTTCTCCTTTATGTTCTCCTTTGCCTTCATGTTCTCCTTCTTTGTCTTCTTCCTCCATGTAACAAGAAGTTTGCTGATAAAGGAATGAAAAGCTTGGTAAATTCAAGGACAGAGGACATAACTGGGCCTTTCTGGGTCTCCACAAGTACCCCCTAGGCAATTTTAAGTCCTCATGCTTCCATTTTTATTTTTTTTTTTTAGTTTTCTCACAGAAGAGCAGCCTGTCAATCAGTTGAGCTTACCCAGCAGACTCTCCTATTTCTGGTAACCATTGTTCTTCTCTCGGGCTATCAGAATTGTGACTGAGTGGGAATAAAAATGCCAGTCTGTTTAAGCTAAACTGTTGTATCGTTATAACAGCAGCAGCAAAGCATAACATTAGAGAAACATGATATTAAAAATATACCAGGCCTGTACATAGTTCACCTTGACAAGGGCCTGACTTCCCTCTTCCTGGGGTTTCTAGAAGTTAAATCTTTCCCTAAATTCTCATACAAAAGAGTCTCATTTCTCAGTCTCAAGACGTTATCTCTCACTTTCTTTCAAGTTTATTTCTTGAAAAATTATTGAATCCCTGTATTCCTTCTCTCCCTGAAACTACTGCTTATCTCTTAAAAAATCCACCAACAAAAACTAAAACAAAACAAAAACTCCCAAACTACTCCAATTTGTCTGTTACATATTCTATTAAAAACAAACAAACAAAAACCCTAAACAAAACAACAAAACTCAGGCTTTTCCTTTATGTCTCAGGTGTCTGAAGAGTCTTAATCTACCCTCACTGTAATTTTCCTGCCTGACTGTGCCACTATTATATTAGTTCAGTATCTGTATGCAGTAAGCCAGCACATAGGATTCAGGAATTATCATGGGCCTAGATTTAAATAGCTTTAAATCTATTTAAAGGAGAAGATTGTTCTTTGCATTGAGTAAAAAAAAGTGAATTAGGAAAGCAAAATGAGATATTACTGGTTTTCAGTTTCAAAAACAAATCAAAGTTGGGAAGATGTAAATACTTATGTAGAAAGAGGTTGCAATTGCTTAGTCTGTTTGGCCTGCCTGATATCTTCTAGGCTGACCATGAGATCAAAAGTATCTAAGTGATTAAAGATCAAGTCTGTTTGAAACTTAAAGGGATTTTGTGCATTTAAGGTCTATCTGTTCATTTTGGGTTGTCCTTTCATGCTAATTTTTCAGTCCCTAATAGTGGAAAACCCGAATGTAACAACTTCTGTGAGCTAAACTGTGTGTCTGCTATGGTACTGCTGGGCTAAGAAGAGTACCTTAGACCAGATGCATGTCTAATGTGGCTAGACTCAATGATCCTGAAAATAGGATGTGGTTTGATCCAAAGTGAGAGATATTAGCTTAATTTTCCATCTGCAAGAGCTCCACTGTTCTGTTTACATTACTTCTCTGAGCTTGAACACTTGTTACAGTTCTTTGAAAGGGAGTAATTTACCTTCTTCCAGATATTTATCTGCTAACTCTCAGGTCTCTAAGAGCCCCCTCTATTCCCTCTTTAGCTTTGCAGACATTGGCACATGCTAGCTAGTCTTCCTGGCCAGAAAGTTCTGGATGTGGTTCCAAGCAGCGTCATTCAATGCTGCTGTTGGCTGAATACAAAACATGTGCTGCTCCTGCTCCTTGTTACACAAGCTCTCCTTCCTGTCTCTGCACTGCTCATCAGAGTTTGCTGTGCAACTCCTATTTAATAAGAACATCTGAAAAAAAAAATTGTCTGTTATCAACTTAGAACTTTAAAGATGTTCTTTAGGCTGTTTAATGTCCCAGAGTCTATTGATACCTTTTGATATTTCTCATATATTTGTAGCTTTATAGATTGCTAATGAATGGCTGTAGCTCCTAGTACTTTCCTATCTTCTTTCCCTTCATTTAGGAACAATAACCTTCTAAACACATTCCTAAAACATTGTTTAGTCTTATTCTAAGAAGAAAAGCAACAAGGACATTCTGTTTTCCAACAAGAATCTGGACCAGACATAACTAAAGTGGGCAAAGAAGCCCCTGGACCATTTCCAGTGAGTCAGAACACAGGGAATTTATCAGCTAACCAACTCAACTTTAAATTGGACAATATATAACAGGTGTAATAATGAACTTAACTTATCAAATTGTAGAATCACTGTACCACATATTGTACCTGAAAACTTTCAAGTAAAGGTTCACTTTTATATTTTCACTCTAACGTTGTTTGGGAAGATGTCTTTTGTTTTCCAGGCAACACCATGTTATCCGATCCTCTGCTGCTTCAGTAGTAAACCTTCTGTTTCTGGAGCCTCATCTAGTTTTGTGTGATTATCTTTAGGAGGAAGGAATAAGAAAGAACTGGAAACTGATATTTTCCAAAAATGGTGTAATCTTTGTGCCTGAAAGAGTGAGATGTACCATGTGTACTGTTGTGCAAATAATGCTGAGAACAGTATCCTATTTTTGAAAATGTGATCTCCTATCCAGAAGAAACTTGATACTTTTCAAAGGCAAACATTTGAAAATATATTTTTATGTCATTGTAAGGAATGTGGTCTATATGTCTTAAAAGACTGGGAGAAACTCATCAAAGGCAAAAGAAATCTCCAAGGCCTTCACAGTTTGTGAGGGCAGAGGTTTGTAACTGGTGGTATTCCCAAAAAACTTAAGGCCTTCTGTGGCTGAGCCCGAGCACAATGATAACATTTAAACCCTCTGCAGTGATCTCAAAACAACCTGAGGAAAGGAGTTCTCCGCCTGCTCAGGACCACAAAAGCCACAGGCAGCTCTGTGTAAGGATAGGAGAGCAAAGTTGCAGTGAAGCTCCAGGGAAGGTCCAAAGGACAAAGTAAAGGTGATGAAGGTGTAGAGTAGGTAGTGAGGCATGATAATAGCAGAGAAAAAAATACCATGAGATTTTGAACCAAGCATATGAATGGCATTGATGGGCACACTGCAATGAAGGGGAGAGGGCTCTCTGCAAGATGCACAGCCATGCAGTTGAGAACACCTGACTTGTATGACTGGTTCTGTGACCATGCCAGAATCTTCTCCTTGTGTCTGAATTATTCAGCTATAATCTGGGAACTTGTCTTGTAGGGAGTATTCATATTATTTTTGTATTTGCCAGATAAGATATAAGAAAGAAATACTTAGTGAAACCATATCTTAGCAGAAGCCTCCATGAATTTGAGAATTATGCTGGCAGACACATATGTACTATCCTGTCACTGACAATGTATTTTTTCATACAAAAGCAATTGATTGTACTTACTCTGTAGTGCTCTTTATCAACCTCATTTATTTCAAATGTACATGTATTCACAGCTCAGATTCTGTTAAATCATTACTTTGCACGAACTTTGCAATGTTCTTGCTCAAAGCTCATAGGTACAAGGAAAATCCTTATATTTTCCATTGTGTCAGGTGGAGCAGACACTCTAAAAACCAAAGCTTTCACTATACCATTTCTCCTGCCAACACCCTGAATGCTGAATGAGCTAAATTTCATATTTAGGAGCCAAAATAAATATTTCTGCTACTTACTGCTGGCAGTGTTAGTCTGATTCCACTCTAAGCTAGAGTAAGGATGTTCCTGGAAAAAGAAATCATCGGCCAGTGGTCGTCTTTCAGAATGTATTAGAAAGCTGGATATATTCTGACCATCAAGGATACAGGATTTAAGTGAAATCAGGTTAATAAGGTTTCTGTGGTGCTTCTGTGATGTGTGTATGCCAACATGCTGGTGAATATTTATTTCAGCTAATATGAAATGTCTTACAATATAGACCATTAGGCTGGCTCCACATGTAGTCTTTTCATGGGGTCAGCAGATAAACAGTTCCAGAAGGCCATTATTCAAATTACCTCTGCCATCTATGCTGGGAACTGGTGAGTTTCCCGGAGGTGTATTGTCTCCCTTCCTTGACTATAGAGGAAGCCTGTACAATCAGCCAAGCCCAGATGTATAAGTGACTACAGATATCTATTATAAATTCACCCAGTACTGTAATGTATATGTACAATATGCAGCACAGAAACTTGGAGAGCCCAGGGAATGAAAAGAGGTTTGATGTGGTATGGCATTATTGTCATACAGAGTGAAGACAAATTGTCCCGGGGCCTCTCACTGGTCAGAGTGACCCCAAGAAATGTTAGAAAGTCTCTTTTCTCAGCCCGGCACTTGAAGAAGGATCAGAGCTCTTCAGTTCTTGGTCTCAAGGTTGTTTATTGTTCCTTATCTATAAAATATTTTCTCCTGTCCAGCTGAGGTCCATTCAGCAAGACAGTCCAGGCACTCTGCCTGCCCCCGGGGCGGTGTTATGTCTTTATACTAAAAACTACGTATACAATGTTTACAATTACTTTCCAATACCTATTACTTATGTTAGATAGTGAGCTTCTACTCCAAACCAATCTAAAAGTGCCAACATCACAGAAGAAGGAGGCCAAGAAGAAGAAGGAGAAAGGCTGGACATGGCTGGACATGCCCAGATTCCTCCATCTTGCCCCCTGAACCCCCCATTCTAAAAAAACCCAAAATCTACTTTTTCACCCCATGATAAATTCACTATTATTCTACTTAGCTGTCATGGCTTGCAGATCTTCATCTAATGTTAGTAACTTGCTCCATGGGTCATAATCAAAACCACAGGCATCTTGGGCTCTGTGCCAGGGTCCCTGAGCCCCCTGGCAGGGGTCTTGGCTGCTCAGGATAGCCAGAGGGATGTCGTGGGTTCCAACAACAAATATCTGTGGCTTATGCCAAATTTGTCCCATTTCTGCAGCCTAGAACCTTGCCTTCCAGGGGAGGGTAATTGTTTAACCACACACACAACCTCACACATCAATGACTCTTGTTCTATCTGCTGTGTGATGTTGAAAATGTGAATATAGCCTGGTCCTCTTCCAGTGTATTTTCATAGAGTCATAAAACATTAAGGTTGGAAAAGACCTGCAAGATCTTTGAGTCCAGCCTTTAACTGATCACCACCTTGTCAACTAGACCATGTCATTTAAGTGCCATATTCTGTAATTTCTTAAATACCTCTAGGGATGGTAACTCAATCACCTTCCTGGGCAGCCTATTCTGATACATGACAAACCTTTCCATGAAGAAATTCTTCCTGATGTCCAACCTGAACCTCCCCTGGCACAGCTTGAGGCTCTGTCTTCTTGCCCTGTCCCTCATTGCCTGTGAGAAGAGACTGACACCTGGCTACACCCTCCTTTCATGTAGTTGTAGAGAGAAATAAGGTCCCCCTTGAGCCACCTTTTCTTCCAGCTGACCAACCTCCAGCTCTCTCAGCCACTCCTCATAGGACTTACCCTCTAGATCCTTCAACAGCTTTGACCTTCTCTGGACAAATGCCCAGAGTCTTTTTTCTGTTGTTCAGAGTGTTCAAAATATTCAATGTCTTTCTTCTTGTGAGGGGCCCAGAACTGAACACACAATTTCAAGTGTGACATCACCAGTGCCGAGTACAGGGGGATACTCACTGCCCTGATCCTGATGGACACACTATTTTTGATACAAACCAGGATGTCATTGGCCTTCTTGGCCTTCTGGGAACACACTGGTCCATGTTCAGCCAATGCTGACCAGCATTCCAGGTTTTCTTCCAATAGGCCACTTTTTTGTCCCACTCTGTAGCATGGGGTTGTTGTGACCCAAGTGCAGGACCTTAATCTAGAACCCCAGACAACTGGCCTCAGCCCATCAATCCAGCCTGTCCAAATCCCTCTGCAGAGCATTCCTACCCTCCTCAAGATCAACACTGCACCCAACTTAGTGTTGTCTATGAAGGAGATTAGGTTGGTTGAGCAGGACCTGCCTCTCCTAAACCCATGCCTGATCCTCTGGTTGTTCGGTATGTGCTGTGTGATTGCACTGAAGATTTTGTATCCTACCTCAAAATGTCTTCTAGATTGAACAAAAGCGATCTATAAGACAATATCTATTAGTTAAAAGAGTGGAGGGAAAACACTGAAGATGCAGGGACCATGGGATCTTTTCAAAGAACTGAGAGAAATTAGCATTGAGTTATCAAATATTTTTGTTCTTACTGGAGATGAAATAACATAGCGGTTTTAGTAATGCAAATTTCCTGCTTCAAAGTCATACCAGATCATGTCTGAAATAGTGGCAACAAGGGGTGCCAGACTGAAGGGGGGAAAAGCAGAGATTTGATAAGATTGTTTTAATTTTAATTTAATTTAATTTATGCAAAATTGACACTTCTAAAGAAGGCTTGGGTGAGATTTAAAAGAAAAATATTAACATTGGTCTAAGATACCATCAAGTAGCTAGAAACTTAAGACAATGACAGCAGTTGAAAGGGATGGCCATGGTCCCACAGTGCACACAGCCAACATGCCAAGCAGAGAGTGAGGCACTGGTTTGTTAGCAAAAAGTCTTCTAGTGATTGATTGGAGGAGTGTCTGGTAAGCCTGTTCTCTAGATATAAACATCAGAGACAGCAACCTGTGGTAACTCATTTATAATCATCACCAATGTATGAATGCAGGCTCCAGGAGTTTGTTAAACAGTGGAAATTCAGTTGGTGCTCAGAAGAGTGACGCAGGGTGTGAATTCATTTTCACTTAGTGGCAAAGGGGAGGCAACAGTAGGTTCACACAAAATATGAAGTTCAGCAACTGCAGAAAACTCCATCATGTTGGTCTTCAAGGTTTTGGTGGGACAAGTCATATGTGGTGATCTTTCGCCTCTTTCCTCCTCCTCCCAGTTTATCCAGACAAGCATTGCTCATTACAGGTTATCCAAATGCCAAGTTTTATGTTTTGTTGTTGTCTTGGTTTGGAAAGACAGGTGTCTGCTTAAGGAATGCAAGAGCCTCCCCTGAAATGGAAAATGTAAACTCCCTCCCTCTGAATTGTTTATAAATTTGAAATTAAGCGGGTGGTCTCAGGCAAAGATATGGGAGCAGGTGTAGTAAACCCCATGGACCTGGGTAAGGCCCCATGGAGAATTGAATAGTAGGAACTGCTGAGACAGCAACGTAAGTTCCTGTCTCTCTGACCCCCGCCCCAAAGCTTATCTCTGTAACCCTATAGGCCACTATACCTAACCATTACTATTGGTCAAGTCTGGATCCCCCCTTAACCCTATAAAAGGGGCCTACTTTAGCCCATTCGACAGAAGAAGAGCTGTCGCTGGGACCCTTCACAGACTCACCCAATAAAACCATCGCTGTGGAACTGCCAGAATCTCTCCTCCTCCTCTCTTGTGTCTGCTGCAGCCTCAGCCAAGGGCACCCTACCTAGCAAGCAAGAGCTGAGATCCTAAGAGAGCTTGCAATCACTAAAGAGCTGATAATCACCAAGCTTGCTAGAGGGTAGCCCCGCAGCATTGGCCTTGAGCTAGCCTAGCTCTTGGGCCTGTCTCCCTGAGGACTGGGCTCCCAGGCTATCTTGCACTGCTTGATCATAAGGCCAGAATAGAGGCTTTATTATAAGCAGGAATAACAACTCTTTATCAGGGAAGAAAATAAATTAAAAAACAAAAAACCAAAAAAAAAAAACCAACACAAAAAAACCAAAAAAACCACCAGAGTGCAGTAAATCAAAGCAACACTGACAGACTCAGAATACAACCTGACACCCTGTTGGTCAGGTGTTGGTAGCAGTCAAATTGGAAATGTGGATGCAGTCCTCCTGGAGTAGCAGGTGTGGTTCTGTTGGAGCAGGGTTTCTGTAGAAAGGGTGTAGTCTTCCACTGAAGATCCAGTGGAAGAGGCAGCTGGTTTCCACTAGTTCCTCTGGGAATTCAGTGGAAAGGCTGTCTTGTTGTCCCGGGATCTCAGATATCTCAGAGGTGTCTTGTGGCATTGTGTGTTTTAAGATATTTATACGAGTTCGGTTGTAAAGTAAAAGTTCGGTTGTAAAGTAAAAGTTCCCTTTTATAAATTTAAGATATGGTTTGGTCCTCGGTTCCCCCCAGGTAATCCCCTCACAATGATTTCTCCCTAAGTTGTTTACCCCGTTTTCCCGCCAATGGCATGTCTGTCAAGGTGACTGATCCCTTGATCGTCCCCTTTATGCCCTTACAAGTTTATCTCCTCCCTCCAGTTAAATTTCCCCTGTTTATCATTGTAACCACCCCCCTTTATTTCGAGAACCTTCTGTGTCAATTATCCCTTACTTCAGATATGATTTGGTCCAGAGTCTTTTCCCTCCCTTATGCAATACTTACTGGTTCAGCTGTGTCCCACGCTCCTCCCCTGGGCTTCGTTTATTGGTCCGCTCGTGCCTCCTCCTGTCACGCCCATCCCCTTTATCAGTGTCTCTCCAAGCGGTCCTGCCCTGACACAGTCACTGGTCCTGCCTGGGAAATAAAGCACCTTGGCATTCCACACGAGTGTCCACTCTCTTCTTCCTGAACCTTGGGACTTCGTAGCCACGCTCTTGCCTGTGCCACGCATGCCACAGATGGCACCACTATCCGGGGTTCTCGAGAAGAACCTGGGAGTGGCAGACCTTGTGGTCTCTTCGGCCACACACCAGGAGTGGCTAGCCGGCATTCATCCAGCTCCTGTGGCCTCAGGGCAGACTACAGTGTCTCAGTAGATTTTTTTGTTTTGTTTTGTTTTTCCCAAATGTTCTCCAGAAAAAATTGCCTTTGGCCGAAAACTAAGCATTGAAGACTTTGGCCTAAAAGACCAATATTTTATGAGGTTAATGTTTTATTATGGAAATTACTTGATAACCAATGGTAAGATAGATAATAACGATGTCAGCTGTCATCAGCTGTCACATGCCTATGTCACCGGTGGGACTGGGAGCACTGTCTGCCTCCCATATTCCCATGATAAGACCTAGCTTTTCTTTTCCTTGCTTTATAATGTTGTTGAGCTCAGACAGTTTAGGCTGAAATTTTCCATGTCCGGTGTCTGCCCAAGCCTGATTATTTTGGAAAACTCAGTTCAACCATTTCCAAAAATAAGACTGGAGGAAAATATGTTGGTTCTGACTATGTCTAAAAGGCTGTGGTAAACTTTATGTTGAAAGGCTCTAGAACTGCAGTGCTTTAAGGCAGACAGGTGTACCATTTTCTGGGGTGATAAGGCTAAAAGCAGGGGAAAAGCTTCATGTCAGTGACATAACTTCTGTTCTTTCACTCAGTGCTGGGCACATATGGTCAGGTTCTAAGCCTCTTAGAGAAAACATTTTGCATGGACTCTGAAAAGGCCTATTTATATGTAGCAGTTTGATATTCCTAAGTTATATCTCTGCTCAGACCATTTTGCACTTTAAGGTTTGGCAAAAGAAACACTAAAAGTAGGGCCTATGACAAGAAATGGGAGAAAATAGGGAGATGAACAAGGAAATGTGTGAATTATATTAAGAAATAGAAGTGGTATGAAGGAATTGTCTGACTAGTCAAAGTGACTAGTCAGAAGAAATAAGGAAAGAACATAATTATGAGTTCCTGTACTAAAAGATGGGTGCTAGGTTTGGAGTCCTGGGGAATGACTTCAAGGCATGAACCCATGAAATGAACCCTGCAGACACAAGCATAATACTTACAATAGCAAAGTCCATTTTCTTGCTGCATATTTTGGCCATGCTAAAGCCCTGAGAGGTTGGCAGGCTTCTGAGGATGATAGAGGAAGCGATGGGATATGCAGGGCAGCATGTGCTTCTGCTATATCTCTTATGTCCCAGTTTTTGCAGGAGCAGGATCTCCTGCTCTTCAGCAGACACTTTGGCAATTTGACATAGGTCATACCTCTTCTTCCCAGGCCAGCCCTGAACAAGCTCTGACATCATTAACTGCAGTGTGGCAACAGGCCCTCTTCCTCTTCCTCTTCCTCTTCCTCTTCCTCTTCCTCTTCCTCTTCCTCTTCCTCTTCCTCTTCCTCTTCCTCTTCCTCTTCCTCTTCCTCTTCCTCTTCCTCTTCCTCTTCCTCTTCCTCTTCCTCTTCCTCTTCCTCTTCCTCTTCCTCTTCCTCTTCCCTTGTGTAGTGTCCACAGCTGGCCTTGAATCCAAGAGAAGTTCTGGTGAGCTCTTGGCTGCTTTTCTCAGGAGCTGCTCCTAAGCAGAGGGGTTTGCCCTCAGTTCTGTCTGAGCTGTGTTATAGCTAATGCCCTTGCTTGACCATATCTCTTGCTCATCCACCCAAGCTCAAATAGGGTAGGAAAGTGAACCTGCTAGTGAAGCCCTAATCTAGGCCTTACCAATCCATCAGCCAACACTCACCAATGAGACTGGAGCCCAGTATGCCAACTGTGGTGTGTTCTTGCCTATGGAAATGCAATCTCAGTAAATAAAAGATAGGAGGGAAAAATATGACAGGGAGCTACAAAAACATGTGAAATCATCAAGATCAGTCCAGCTGAAAACCTAATTTATTATCCAGGTTTCATGGCTTACATATGGATCACACTGACAACAGTCAAAGATGTGAAAAATGTTGTCTAAAATACTTGTAATTTCTAGGTGGTCTTTGACCATTACATTGTTAGTTATATATTTTTTTAATAGGATGGACTGGAAGTCTGACTAGAAAGGAATCATAAGAGAAGTAGTTGGGGACTGTCTTTACAAATGAGATTGGGATGCAGAACCATAAAAGTAAATGCTTTTCTCTGTTGGGTAACTCCTTTGGCTTTTTGGCTTTCAGGCTTTCATTTCGCACTTCATTGCCATAGCTTTACACCGCTGTAGTCATGGCAGTAACACTAGCAAAGAACTGGAATTAAGCCTTGGCAGATCCTGAAGGCTAAAATTAACTACATTTCTAAACATTTATCTGACTGTTTTAGTGGTAAAATAGTAAGTTTTAATTTTAAAAAATAATAATTTCATAAATAAAAATTGATCATATTGATACTTGCTTTACCATTGAAGCTTTACCATTCAAGACCTTTTAAGGATTTAAATGCCACTATTCTATGTCAGCATTCATAAACTTGATCTTGATAGGAAGACAATACGGTATGTATCTCCAATAAATATGAGTGAAGTTCCCAAGGCCTTTGTGTCCATAGGGAGTTTTAATACTGTACATTCATATTACAGCACATGAAGATAATTTGTTTCTGGCAGTGCTTATTTTATCCAGGTTTGACATACAAACGGACAAAATTGAATTAATAAATCTAGATCTCAGTTTGTGTCAACAAGTGCACAGCTGATTTTAAAAACTAAACAAACCCAAACACTCCCCTGCTCTGCGCCATTGTCTTTGTCAGGCACCTCTGACATTCTCCTGGCTTGTACTTTCCTGTGTACTGGTAAAATGTCAGGTAGGAGGTATTTGACAGTGTGTCTGTGACTAAGAGAAATTAAACTAGGGGAGTACATCACTTTATAGTAGGTGGTGACATGCAATGTAGCAAGTAGAGAATGTGAAGTTATGTGGTGTGACATACACAGTTTAGAAGTGTGGATTGCAACATTTTATTTAATGGGAACACAAGGAAAGATTTGCACAGCTAATCACAAATGAGTGCCAGTGGCACCTTTTTTTCAAACTGGCTGTAATGTATTTAGTGTATCTATACCAACAAAAGTATTTCAGGAATGTGCTTAAAATTTGTATTTCCAATTTAAAATAAAAGTATTGAGATATAAATAGAATAATAGTGTCAACTAGATTAGAGTTGGTACTTAAACACATTTTGAAGTATGTGGATTTGGACCACTAAATTTGGAGGCAAAACCCCACAAACAGGAAGCCCCTGCCCTCTGGGAAAATTCAAACCTGATTCCATGGTGCCTGGCTGAGGTCCAGACATATAATACAGTATTTGCCTGCAAGCATGTACACACGGAGAGACTGGTAAAAGGGAAATCGTGTTTCATTACACCAGAGATATCTGGGGTAATTCAACTGGAGTAGAAAGAGCCACATATTTACAGGTGCATGCCTAAATGAACAATATGGTCCATAGTCTCCAGAGTGTTAAAAAATTTTTAAAAATGGGCAGTCTCTTTAAAGTTCCCTCTGCTTTTGTCCTATTGAAATTATGTAACACTTAATAATCTCTTCCTTATTTTCAGACCTATTTGTTAGGTCCAGAAATTATTACTTTTTCTTGGCAACAGCTAATCTGTTATCCTCTAATTTCTCTACATTGGAAATGGCATTTTGGCATCATCCTCAAAACAAAACAAACAAGTGAAAGAAACTACAAGAAACATTAAAGAAAGGAGAGGGAAAAGAAATCTTCAAATCATATTTAGCCCCATCTGGCCCTTGAAAATCATGGAAATGGATGATTGAGTGCAGATTCCAGGATGGGTTGCCTTTCAAGGGAAACAAAATCTGGATATTTCTATGTCTAGACCACAGAAGAAAAAATGCTTTGGTGCTAATTAACCCATTAAAAGCTTACAAATCCTGAGTGGTTCTTGGCAACTCCTGTAGGGAAGTTCACAGATTTAAGCTAACAAAGGAAATGTGTGAGGGTGCAGCCTGGGAGTCAGGAGATCTGGGTCCTGGTGCTTACTCTAGCCCTGGCTTGCTCTTCAATTTTAGCATCAATACTCAGCTTTTATCTGCCTTGTTTTTTCTCCCTTTATAAGTGGGATTGTGATATTGCCCACCCTCCAAGAGCTCTCTGATACCAAAAGAGGAAAAATGCTATGAAGCCAGTCTTGTTTTTTTATGTTGTATCTGAATGTTGGCTAAGTAGAAACCAGAGTCTAAATTTGTATGCTGTAGTCAGATGTTAGACACTGAGTAAGCACTTCTTTAGGACCATCTATATTGCTAAAAGGGTAGATAAAGCAGAAAATAATATGCTCCATGCTTTCAGTGCACATGTTCAGAGATTCCTTCTAAGTGAGGTTTAGAGGGATATACTGATATTAGCCCCTCAGAAATTATGGTTTAGACTGACTGTTTTTTAATTACTAAAGTATATTAACCATGAATGTGCCCATAAAAAATACATTCAATATAAATCGAAATGAAAAGGTAGAAACAATATTTCAGCCAGGCAGGTGCTGCCTTTTATTCTTTTCATGCTTCTCAGCCCATCATTGCAACCACCTGCCATTATGGTCCTGCTGATTGAGAACAGACTGGAAATTGTTCCCATATGACTGCTTGGTGAGTTAAACAAATACCCACTAGAAGACAGAAAAATCCATATTAGCTGTGTCAAAGAGAAAAAAAATCAAAATCAGGCCTGCCTGGATCTGGGAAATATAGTGATCATCTAATTACCTGAGTTTACCTCTTGCTCCCTTGTCAGCCCCCTCTAATGCCTTGGAAACTCTCCCACTCCTCTCTTACCCCAGCTGCTAGCTCATGCCTTGCTGCACTAATTTCACTGTCTGCTATTTTCACTATCCCCTTTTCCATTTGGAAACACAGGTTCCCCATTTGTTTACATACCACCCTTTTCCTGGACTGCTCTGACTTTCACAAACTGCTGTGGAAGGAATGGAAGTTGGTGAAGGTTGGATTGGTGATGGCTAATGGGAGCTCTGTTTTAGAACTTAAAAACTTAGACAAACCTCCAGCAGCACAATGTGGGAATTAGAAAAATAAAAGTTACTAAATAATAAATACTTTGAGAAGGAGCTTCAAAGGGAAGGGTCGCTTTTAGCAATTTCACATTCCTTCAGTGTTTACAGATGTTTCACACTAAGGAATTAGTTCAGTGTGTTTCTTAGCATCTACTTAACCAATGTTTGAGTGGTCACCTGAAATCAACAGGGCCAGGACACTTCTTCTCCTTTTTAATACCTTTATTAAAAGTGATCAGCTCAGGATTTGGCAGCTCGGCAGGGCTGCAGTCTCCCGTCGTGTCTCCCAGGACAACTCAGAGGAGGAGGATAAGCACAGCTCTGCCCACTAGGGGCAGAGCTGGGGAATCACGTCCTCGTGGGAGCCTTTAGAGCGTGGTGTTCCCGTCAGATGATACCCCTCATGGCCCAGTTGGCTCCATCTCACCGCTGGGGACGACTCCCATGGTCAGGGCGAGAGGGACTCTGAAGGTGTTCCGCATCTCTGCAGGCTCAGCACTCGGCTCCTCACGTCTAGACATCACTCCAGTCTCTCAACTCTTATTTGGCTCGTTGTTTTTGGGGTTTTCTCAGTACATTCGGAGCGAGGGACCCACACAGAATGCTGGTCTTGGAGTCACTTTGCATAGCCCCCCCCACCCTCTCAGGTGTCTTCACTATTCTGGGAAAAGTACAACTTAGCCTCGGGCAAGGCTCTGCTAATACAAAAGGAGCGATTAGCCACAACGACCCGTGATTACAATAACAAAACACGCAGAACTTCGGCAGCTACAGTGATCTGGCTGCCTTTTTGTAACTTTTTCTCACAAAAAAAATATTAACCGAATTTTTGTTCATAACAGTCCCCTCTCTTTTTCTTTGATATTGAGCTTAAATTTTTAAGCTCACATCAATTCACAATTTTTTGTTTTGAATCTACTATAAATTTCTTGTGCACTTTGGTAATCATGGTTACTTAACCTTGTTACTTTCCTTGGTTTCTTCAGGTTGGTCTGCACAGCCAGTACTATTTTACTAAAACAGATAAATAAGCATAGTAAAAAGAGCAATCCTCCAAGCACACACACAGCGAGAAAAACTACCTTTTCCCATACATCTTTTCTGAAAATCTTCAGGTTCTCCCACCCACTGGGATCAAGTGTAGGAGTTTGATCTCAATTATTTACACATACTAATCTTTTTATTTTGTTTGAAATGTTCCTAATAATTGAATTCTTTATTTTTAATACTGCCTGGAGCCGGATAACTTTGTTTAACATAGATATTGGGATCCGAATTTGGCTTTTACAATTTTCGATTTTCTCCATTTCTATTTCACTTTGCCTGTTCTTTTTAATTTCTCCCAAATCATTATATATAGGAACTCCCAAACTTGATCCAGTTTCTTTGGGTAATAAGAAAAAGATAAGTTTTATCACTCTAGCAATGCAGCTGCCAGACCAGTCTCTTGACAACTTGGTGTGTGTTGTGGTATCAGAGATCAGACCTAGGGGTTTGGAGCTCCCCTGAAATGCGTTCCAAAAGGGGTTTATCTCTTTTCCAGTACACTCATATAAATACTTGTTACAAACAATTTTTCTTACCATTTTCATCATTTCTTTGCTTTTTACTAGATCTGCTGAGCTTGTTTCAGCAGCATCACATTCAAAGCACAACCTGGCTTCCCCTACAGGGCACTCTCCTAGGAGTGACTCCCTAAAAGTGGCAGTATTGTATGCTATCCAATACACTCTCTTATTTTTCTGATAAAGGACCAATTGGGAGAGGTTAACACAATCAGGGTTAGAACTGATGTGGACTCTCGACAAGGAGCTCACTTCCTCCTCCTAGAGGGGTTGTTAGTATTCACTGTATGTCTCAGCTGGGCTGCCCAGAGCACCACCAGCAATCAGAGCCATCATTACTACCCTTCCCAAGAGTCCGGTATGGGTCATCTTGCACAGCCTGCCCACCTGGCCTTGCCTCTTGGGGAATTTTTTTTTCTGAGAAGAAGCTTCCAAGCTCTTTAGAGTCCCTTCTACCCGCTTCTCTGGTTAAACCTCTCTTGGTCTATTCCCTAACAATTTTGGTTTCCCTCATTGGAGTGTTCTGTAGAGGATTAACCAGGAGTCTTTAGAATTAAATTGGGGAACTTAACCAGAATTACTTATTTACAGTCCTAAACTTTTTACCAACATAGTTTACACAGAACAGTTTTGAAACATTTTAAGCAATATTAAAACTCTGATACCATTTTTTTCCCCCCACAGTTCAGTCTTTTTTACTCTTCCTTCTGAGAGTCAGCTTTAAATCACAGTATACTCAGGTGGATTAACTTGTGATGTGGATGAATCCTTATCCAGTGCCCGGAGGTGAGTGGTGTGGACTCTGGTCAAAGGCCAGAGGGAAAAACTGGGAGTCTGTCCCAATGCCAGAAGGAGAAAGGGGTGGACTCCGGTCCAATGCCGGGGGGAGAATGGGGTGCAGTCCGGTCCAATGCCAGAATGCCAGAGGGAAAAAAACTGATGTTGAATCCTGGTCCAATGCCAGGGGGTGAGAGTGATGTGAGTCCAACCTTTTCCTTTTGGTCTGCACCGTCGAATTAGTAAGGAAGAGTACCTGAAACGGGCTTTCAAACACAGGCATTAATGGTCTGCTATTTAATGATTTTATCAAAACTCAGTTTCTCTGTTTAATGTTATTGGTTAATTTCTCTTTTTCCATAGCTTGCATGTTTCTCTCATCAACTTCTACATACTCTGTATTTTGCAAGGAGTTGTATTTCTCAGCTAACTTAACTCCCAAAGTATTTTTATTCCCCTATTTTTCTGTGTATTTAATTCACCGGTTTTCTGTTCTATTTTTCAAGATCTTATCTATCTCTTGCTTCTGTTTCTTACTTTCACTTAGAGCCTAAATACTTCTTTCAACCCCTTACACTTAATTTTTTTTTTCTTAACCATTCTTCTACACAATACACTTCCCTCTAAGGAGATGTGGTAAAACTTATAATGCACAATCTACATTACCTCTATTCTAATTTGTCTATATTCACTCCCACACATTCCTTCACACCTTCAAGACACAAACTGGATCATTATTGCTAGAAAATCACGGGTCCCTATAGCCCCCCCTCATCTTGGGGGTGGCCCACAGGTCTCAGTATCCCTGGGCCTCTTGGAAGGGTCCCGACTCTGGTTGCCTCTGGTGCACATTCACCTGTGAGGCTGTCTGCGTGTCACTCACGCTCTCACAGCTACGGCTCCCTCACACATCTGGGGAGCACTAGTTTGGTTTGCAGGTCACACACACACACTTTGGTCACAGTGCCCACCTGCCGGGGGAACAGTATCCTGATTTGCAGGTCACACACACTTCCACTGCCCCCTTCCCACCTGCCTGGGAAGTTGAGGCTGACTTTGTGACTCACTCTCACACACAACAAGACAACAATAAGGTACCTTTTACTTTCACATCACTTATTACAATTTTAATTTTACTGGCCAGTTTTGGTGCCATTGAATATCCTTTCTACCTAGCTGTTTTTGTCTAACTTCAGATGTTTTTTTCACTATACTATACTTTTTACTACTTTGTTGAGACAGGACTTATCTGCTCCTGTATCTACTCAAAAATTCAAATTCTTCATTTAGGGGTCCCACCTCAAAGTTTACCAAGGGCTCTTCTAGATGTTGCAGCGGGTCCCCTATAGTGTAAAGCCCCTGACCCTCTAATCGCCACCTTTAAGGATCTTCCCTAAATTATCTTGTTCCCTGGCCATTGCTGCATCGAGTCTGAGCTTTCTACAAAACCTCCTGATGTGTCCTGCCTCCCCACAGTAATAGCAATGTTGTTCTCTCAAAGGGCCTTGAGGTGTCTTGATCCCTCTTGCACCTGACAGTACTGGCCTATCCTTGCCTCCTCCTGGTGGTGGACCTGCCCACCCTGCACTTTCTCTAGCTACAGCAACCATGATCCTAGCCTTGGCCATTGCTTTATCTTCCTCCCTCCTTAAATACACCTTCAATGCCTCTCTTAATAACTCATTTATGTCCTTCTCTTGCCAGTCTTCCATCTTTTCCAATTTTCTCCTTATATCAGGCCAAGATTTAGTAACAAATTGGACTTTTAGTAGCATTTGACCTTCTAGGGTGTCTGGGTACAATTGTCTAGAGTACAATTGAAAGTTCCGCCTTAGGCGATTAAGCCAGGCAGCAGGAGCTTCATCCTTCTCTTGTGTATCCTCAAATGCCAATTGGGTATTAGTTCCTTTGGGAACTGACTCTTTGATCCCCCGTATGATCAAAGACCTATATTCCATCATGGCCTGGGGGAGAAGAGCCTGAGTGAATATTAAGTGGAGCTGGAGAAGGGGTGGAGAATGCAGCAGGTGGAGTAGGCACTTGTGGTGATGCAGAAGGAACTGGAGGAGATACTGGGTTTATCATAGCGGAAGCTGAAGAGGTAGAAGGAGGAATTTGAGCAGGTGGTAATTATTGAAGTGAAGGGGAGACGACCATCCTTTAATGCATCGAACTCCAATTTATTGATCGATCAGCCACTTTTATACAATAGTGTTAATTAACTTCATGCATATTACAAAATCCAATCTCACGATAGGCTAACAGAGAAAACTCTAACCACTCCTTTTGTTTTACAATACCTATAATTGTTTATTAAAAACAGAACCAGTGTTCCCACTGTGATATGAAAGGTTCCCAAAACTTCCATATCTGTTCCCAGGGTGCCATCTTTTCCCAGAGAGGGTGTTTTGCTTGTTATGGGAAGACTGTCTGAGAACCTTATTGTTTATAAAGTGATGCATGAGAGAGCCTAATTGTTTATAGAAATCAAGCCTGGGAACTGCTTTTGGAACTGCTTTGCAACTACCTTTTACTTTCTCTCAACTGTATGTCTTCATGGCCTTTTTCTTTAAGCCATGCTTGAACTAAACTCTCCACATTTCCCCCGTCTTTTTCTGTTTGAGAAAGGAGGTTAGTTTGCCAGGTTTTCTCTATCATCCTACTAACCATATTTTGGATACAACTACAGAAACAAGGTAAAATAAGTAAAGGCAATAAGAGTACACCTAATATCCCTATAGCATATATTACAAGGTTTCTTAACCATGGTCCCAATCCTAAACTTTTAAGCCACTCATCAATTCCCAATCCTTCTTCTTCCTTAAGGCTGTTAAGCCCTAGCCGTAGCTCTTTTATCTTGGCATGAATAGATACAGAATGATCAGATAAATTCATGCAACACATCCCTTCAAACTCTTCACACCCATGGCCTTGTGCTGGCAGTAAAAAATCTATGGTAGCTCTATTTTGTAAAACAGCGTGATTAACACTCTGTACATCTGCAGTTAACATATCTAATATCTGTGATGTCTTATTCAATTCACTCTTAGCCCAACACCCTATTTGTTTTGCTAAAGTCATTGCTTTGCTTGCAGCACCTCCTGGTAGGAGAGTTGCAACCACCACTTGTTTAAATTTACTCCAGAACCATGGATCTCCTATTTGACTACAGTCTAAGTTATGTAAGCTGCGCCTTTGCCTGCTTGTCTTATGACTTAGTTGCATTAACACAGACATATTAGGGTGGAATAATGATAACTTGCGTAAATAACAAGGTCCACCCTGCGGCTGGGCTGGTATACCATTCCAGGCTCTATCTCCGCAAATTAGAAATATCCCTGTGGATAATTTCTTAGGTGTCATGATACTAGAGCCTTTACATTGGTTACAGAGCTGTTTGGACACTATGTCTGGGCTTAGAGATGAATCCAGAGTAGCCCATGTCTGTTTATGCTGATTCATCTTTTGAAAATTTGAGTAATCAAAGCTGAATCACCCACCATTGGAAGTGCTGGTCATGCTAGCATTTGCACTTCCGAAAAGACCTAACTCCTCAGGTGGGGAATGCAAAGGAGTATTAAGTGATTGAATTAGCAGGCATTGGCAGTAGCCGTCACTCTGACTGGCAGTATACCCTTTTTGTGCAGGCAATTTAATATTTACCATATTGCGCATACATAAGGCATGGTTATTAATAAGACTGCAGAATTCTTAGGAGACCATACTGGTAGCCCTACCAAATACGTTTGAAATGGGTTAGTAACTCCTCCAAGGCTGAGACAAAGCGATGACTGATTAATCTGTCTAGCAAGCGTTATCCATACATTATCTCTAGATTGACTAAAGTGTGTTACCCTTAATTCTTCAGCTACCACTACACCAAGCAATATAACAAAAGTAAACCTCATTTTTCTGTTTTTACTTTGACCTTCTTTTTCTTATCAGTTTTTAACTTTACTGTTCCCGATACCTGAAGACCACACCTTTGTAACCTTCTAATGCAGTTATCTAATGCCTGATTGGGATCTCCTCTTATAGGCCCTACAACAGAATGTTGTGTTAAAGGTACCAGTTTTCTACACCTTACAGAGGCTATATATGATGCACTTTGAGCTTTAACCCTTTTCAAAATACACTGTATCTCCCACCGATAAAAGGCCAAGATTTTCTGCTCATGAGATTCATAAAGGTCTAAAGCTGAGGCAGTATTTAGCCCTGTCTGATTCTGTAGTGCCCACTCCCAATTATGTTCCCAGGTATGTCTATAATTACAGGTGTTACACCATAAATGAAAAAGTGACAACTAATCCACCCAAAAGGTCTTATCACAACCCCCACAACACAGTGCAACCCAAGCAGCACAATTTGGGCTGTGACATTCAAGGCAGTTCTCTTTTGCCGGTCCTCTTATATGAAAAGATGATAATGATTCAATAATGTCAATCAGTTCCCTGGTCATCCGGCAACGGCGTGTTATGGCCCTGTCGATCGCCTTCGAGTGTCCCTTCAGTTGAAGCAGTAGTGGTCTCAGGATCAGGAGCAGCTTCTTCTCCAGACGGTCCTTATCCTCTTCCGTGAGTTGGTTCACCAATCGCTGCATCAAGAACAGGTTTAGTCCACTTGCAGGTACCCACAATGCTCCTGTAGGGGTGGAAATACAAAGATATCCCCTTCCCCAGAACAGGACCTTAGCAGGATCCTTCCATAACCCTGTCTTGGGATCTCGGTATTTTAGCCATACTTCTTTTTTCTGTTCACCAAACTCTTGTGGCTTATAGTGTAGTTCTGCTGGGGGTTGCCCTACATCTCCAAACACACACAAATGATTAATCACAAATAAACTTTTCAATAATCTTGCCTGGGGGTCAGTTACTTCCTCATGCTTGGCTAAATACTTCTTTAAGGTACCATGTGCCCTTTCGATGATGGCCTGCCCTGTTGGGGAATTTGGGATACCTGTAACATGTTCAATCCCCCAACTTCTTAAGAATTTCCCTATCCTTTGACTGATATAGGCAGAACCATTATCTGTTTTAATTCTTTTTGGTGTACCCATCACTGCAAAACAACTGTACAAATGTCTTTCCACATGTACAGCTCTTTCTCCTGTCTGAGCTGTTGCCCATATATATTTGCTATAAGTATCAATGGACACATGTACATACTTTAGTCTGCCAAAACTAGGGACGTGTGTAACGTCCATTTGCCATAATTCATTTGTTTGCAGGCCTCATGGGTTTACTCCTAGGCCTAAACCACTTCCCCCATTATGGTGACTACAAGTCGGGCAAGCCCTCACAATAGCTTTTGCTTCTGAGAGTGTTATCTTAAATTCTCTGCTTAAGCCTTTTGCATTTTGGTGAAACATTGAGTGGGCCTCTCGAGCCAATTGGTGACTTGACAGAGGTGTGCTTTGGGTAATGGTGACCAATCTATCTGCCCTATCATTCCCTTCACCTAAACCAACATCCCATTTGTGACTTCTAATATGAATTACAGCATAAGCATGTTCTCTGGATCTTGTAGCTCTCTTTAACTGCAATAGTAGTTCATATAGTCTTTGATTTTGCACCTCTTTTATGGAAGCGTCTTCAATTCTTGCTACAACTCCTGCTACATAGAGTCTGTAACAACATTCAAAGATTCCTTAAATTGTGCCATTGCCCATACCACTGCTAACAGCTCCATGGTTTGTAAGCTGTCCACTGCTTCCGCTTGCAGAATATGATGCTTCTATACTCCCTTTTCTTGCCAGGTTATTACAGCAGTTCTTGATTTCCTGCCAGCGTCTGTAAATGCAGTAATGGCACCTGAGATAGGAGAATTCTCTCGCTTTGGACGAGTTATCCAGTCCCAGTCCCCTATCCATTGAATCAAAGCTGGTCGAAGCTGATATGTTTCAATAGGGCAACATGCACCTAAGAGAGCTTCCTGCAGTTCCTCTGAATTAGTCAAATACCAGTCCAAGGTATCCTTTTTCATTGGTATCTTGATGGCAGCTGGTTCTGCCCCAGCCACCTGCAACATCCTTTCTCTGCCCTTCTTTATCAGATCCGCTAACATTTCAATTTTTTGAAAAAGAGTCTTACTTTGCTGCAGTGGAGGGGAGATCCATTCTAATATCCGTGTTTCCCCCGTTTCTTGTTTGCTTTGTGTAAGTGCTCCCAAAAGATACTGTGGGCCCTTCCAAATCGTCAGATCTATGGGTAAGTCTGGATCCCTTTGATGAATATGTCCATGCATAACACAGTCCATAATTTGCTGAATGACCCGCTGTTGTTTGTCAGTAATACACACCGGATGAGTTGGGTCAGTTCCTTTCAACAGTGGACGCAACTCATTGAGCAGTTCATTGGGTATTCCCACCATTGGTTTTAACCACTGTAAATCACCCAAGAATTTTTGAGCATCATTTAAGGTGGTTATTTTTGTTTTTAATTGCAGCTTTTGAGGTTTGACAGTTTGTTCTGTCATAGACCATCCCAGGTATTTCCAGGGAGCAGTTGTTTGGATCTTCTCAGGAGCTACTACTAGAGAGTATTGTGCCAGTGTGGTTCTTATTTCCTGGACTTGTTGTTGTGTGAAAGGCATCGGCTGAGCAAACAATACATCATCCATATAATGATATATCACTGTATCAGGCCATTGCTTCCTAAGACGTTGCAAAGCTGCACTGACATAAAGCTGACACAAGGTGGGGCTGTTGCGCATGCCCTGCGGAAGAACGGTCCATTCAAACCTCTGATCAGGTGCTTCTTTATTAATCGCAGGTAATGTGAAGGCAAACCGTCGCATATCCTGCGGGTGGAGGGCGATAGTAAAAAAGCAATCCTTTAGGTCAATAATCAGCAAAGGCCAATCCATCGGGATCATGGCTGGGTTAGGTAATCCAGGTTGTAATGAGCCCATAGGTTCCATCTGCTCATTAACAGCACACAAATCATGGAGCAGCCTGTATTTCCCTGACTTCTTTTTAATTACAAAAATTTGAGTATTCCAGGGGCTGGTAGATAAATGCAAGTGTCCCTGTTGAAACTGTTCTGAGACGAGCTGATGTGCGTGTTGAAGACTTTCCCCTTTCAAAGGCCATTGTTTAACCCATACCGGGGTGTCAATGATCCAGGTGATGGGAATTGGGAAAGTCCAAGCAATGGCTTTTACTCCAAAGGGTGTTCATTTGTCAAGACCACCCCTAGCTGAGCCATAATATCCCGACCTATAAGGCATTGAACAGTAGGTGGTAACTGCACCACCGAAAAGATTGCTGTAAGCTGTTTCCCGTCTATATGAACTCGGAGGGGGGGCGAGCGGCCAGCCAGGGTAAATCCTCCGACCCCGGATACTGCAGTGGCTGCCGGCTGTAAAGGCCAATGCTGAGGCCAGCAATTAAGACTAATAATGCTGGAATCTGCTCCAGGATCCAGCAGACCTGAAAATGACCTTTTTTGTCCTTTGAATTCTACTTCTACCTTTTCCTTGGGTCTCTTGGCAAGATTTAAAGTTAACAAAGTAAGTCCTCCTGTGGAACCAAAAGCACTTTCTTTCCTCTCTTGACTTTTTATGGGTTGTATTCCTTTAGTCACTTGCTCAAGCGGTACCAGCTGATCAATCCTTTGTCCCTTATTTATTTGAAGAGGAGGAAAAGGGGTGTAAACCATTACCATAATCTCTCCCATGTAATCCGCGTCAATAACGCCAGGCAAAACAAACAGTCCCAACATAGATGCAGAAGATCTTCCAAATAGCAGAGCACCCACTGCTTTGTTCTGTATAATAATAGGTCCTTGGACCCCTGTTGGGACTTTTCGCAGGTGCGGAGTCATCAGTGTCACGTCTACTGCGGCTGCCAGGTCCATGCCGAGGCTCCCTGCTGTGGCAGGTTGGAGGTTGCCTGCTGCGGTAGGTTGGAGGCTCCCTGCTGCGGAGGGTTGGAGGCACGGGGGGGTGTTGTTGTTGCAGCGGCGACTTGTGTCTGGGCGCGACCGCTGCGGGAATACGCGCTCCTGGGGAAGTTTCCCAACCTCCGTCTACAAGCGCCCGTATTATGATTGCCCATACGGCATTTCTGGCACCAGATTCTGACAGCCTGGCATTCCCGATGTACATGGCCCGTGCCTCCGCATCGGTAGCATTTCATGCGGCCCCCTTTATTTGATGCTGCAAATGCGGCTGACGCTTGGAGAGGTGCAAGAGCAGCTAACACCTGACTCTCAGAGGACTTTGCCTGTTCTTGCAAGCCTATTCCTAACTGTTTGATCGCGTCTACCACAAAAGCCTGCTGCCCGGTCGGTACGAGAGGCATCGTCTCTAATGCCTCCTCTATAGTCCAATTTGCACCTAAGGTACTAAGTACGCTCCTAGTAGCAGAATTACAATTTTGAAGTGCACACTGTTTAAGGAGGGCTCTGCGCATATATTCCAGCAAACCAGCTCTCTCAATTGCAGCAGCAGCTTTATCAATAAAAGCGCCAAATGATTCCTCTCTGCCTTGCTTAATTCCCATATATACTGGTATCCCTCCTGGTTCCTTTACCCTTTCTATTGCGAGTCTGACTAACCTCATTGCCTCCCGGCACTTCTCCTGACCTATTAAGGCTTGTGCCTCAGTACAAAGGAAAGGTCCCAGACCCATAAGCTCATTAAGAGTGAAGCCATGGAGGGGGTCACCCGGCTGCCTTTGTATTGCCACGCACTCGCTAACGAGCGCTTGCCAATGAGCATTAAACAGCAATTGTTGGTGTTGGGTAAAGATTAATTTAACTATGCCACGACAATGATTAACGAGAAGGATGCTGGTGTCAAAAATATAGTCGAGCATTTGTTTGGCTGGTTCGCTTTTAAATCCAAACTGACTAACAGTAGCTCGCAATTGAGATAACATTTTCCAGTCAAGAGCAGTGATTGTCGCTTGTATGCACCCCCCGGCCTGAGGAGTGAAGACAACCGGACAAGCCAGTTCGCTAGCCATACTTATCAGCTCTTGATCTCCCTTTTCCATTGCATCTTTGGCCACGCATCTCGTCTATCCCTCGCAATCGTCGCCGCTGGGTCGTTTTCCGCCCCAGGGATCGACTGATTGCTTTTCGGGAACGGAGTATGCAATTGCGGCCCTGGCTGCTGCGATACAGCAGATACGGGAGAATCAGAAGTGCTCCGTGTAGCCTGCAGCAAGGCAGACAATAAAGCACCCTGCGGAGCTTGGCTCGTTAGTGGGGGCTGGCTCGTTAAAGGAGGCGGCGAAGCGGGTAATACAGCGCTCTGTGGAGCCTGGCTTATAGCCTGGCTTATAGCCTGGCTCGCAGCCTGGCTCGCCGAGGGAGGTGGTGAGGCTGGTAATAAAACCGTCCTCGTAGCGGGGCCGAGAGGAGTTCCCGACTCCTTATCAAACTCCCTGTCTTGATCGTATTCTTTGTTACGATCATGAGCGGCAGTAGCCTGGTGAGCAGCCCTTTTTTCAGCCTGAAACTGCAACAGTTCGGTATTAACGACCCGCCATAATTTACCCCACTTCCTAGCAGTTTTATCATCGTCTAACGTAGCCTGCCATAATATATCACCAAATTTTTGCCATTCCGACAACCTGTGAACTGTGTGGGGATTTACAAAGATACCCCTTTCCAAACCATAAGCCAAAGACCTGGTAATTCTTTCTGTAAATCTATTCCCTTAATCTGCCTTTTTTACAAGAAAGTAATAAAAAGTTCATATGCGGCTTGCCTTTCCATACCTATATCGTAAGTGCGCACTTTGCAGCTCCTCAAGGTCGCGGCCGCATGTATCGGCCAGGCCCGTCTATACGGTCGCCTAGGGCACGGCGCGTCTCAGCGGGTTTTCCTCCGCTTTTTTATTCGCGCTTATTTGCCGTTCCGGCTGCTTCGGAACCCAAACCAGTCCTCACTTCCCGTGGTGTTCGCAATCCCCGTGGTGTTCGCTATCACGTCCGGGTGTCACCATTTATTGAAGTGAAGGGGAGACGACCATCCTTTAATGCACCGAATTCCGATTTATTGATCGATCAGCCACTTTAGTGTTAATTACTTCATGCATATTACAAAATCCAAGCTCACGATAGGCTGACAGAGAAAACTCTAACCACTCCTTTTGTTTTACAATACCTATAATTGTTTATTAAAAACAGAACCAGTGTTCCCACTGTGATATGAAAGGTTCC
The DNA here is from genome assembly GCF_028018845.1 of Melospiza georgiana. Lineage (NCBI taxonomy): Eukaryota > Metazoa > Chordata > Aves > Passeriformes > Passerellidae > Melospiza > Melospiza georgiana. The sequence continues at coordinate 87,148,830 of NC_080431.1, forward strand.
CAAAACTTCCATATCTGTTCCCAGGGTGCCATCTTTTCCCAGAGAGGGTGTTTTGCTTGTTATGGGAAGACTGAGAACCTTATTGTTTATAAAGTGATGCATGAGAGAGCCTAATTGTTTATAGAAATCAAGCCTGGGAACTGCTTTTGGAACTGCTTTGCAACTACCTTTTACTTTCTCTCAACTGTATGTCTTCATGGCCTTTTTCTTTAAGCCATGCTTGAACTAAACTCTCCATAGGTAATGAGATGGCAGCCAGGGGAAGAACCGGACCTGCCATTTGAGGTGCTTGAAGAAAAGGATTGTAAGGTGGAGGGGCAGAAGGAGGCAAATAATCCAGGGGATCCCATCTTTTATTAGTCCTATCATCCCCTCCTTCATTCCCCTCTTTCTCCCTCTGTACCTTACAAATTTGCACCCCTTCATCCTCAACAGCGCTCTTTACCCAGCAAGCTACATACAATAATTGCTCAGGATCAGTATCTCCTCGAGCTGTCAGATAATTATTTAATTGTTGGCACATCCACTTATCCTTTGTCCCACACCAAGGCCATCCTCCTTGCACCTCTAATTCTGGCCACACTTCCATACAATAATGGATCATTTTCACTTTATCTAATCCCGCCATGGCCTCTATAGAATCCCATTTTACTAACAGTTCTCCTAAGGGACTACTGGGAGGTATATCCCTCAGTCTCTTGCCGGTTTTTTTACTATTACAACCTCCCATTTTTCAGGTCTCAATAAAAAGGTCCCAAAGGTGCCTCTACTGACTGGGAATTTCAAAAAAAACTTGTTTGAGGAGTTTCAGCCTCCTCCACTGAACTTCAAATTTCTGCCTGATGCTCAGGACTTTATAATGAAACAACTGCCCGATCTCTTGATTGCCCAACTTTCCCAACGTCAGGTCTTACATCTATCGGGACTTGAACACACAAAACCACGGCCTAAGAATCCGGGTCGTGCCTGACTCCCTCAGTCAGGAAAAACAACTGCCTGATTTTTAGTTTGCCTAACCCGCCAATTTTTAGGCCTCACTGTATCAGGACTTAAAAGCAAACCACAACTTCCTTCGCTGGGGTTTGTGCCTGACTCCTTTGTCAGGACTTACTTTGCCTGCAGGGCTTGTGAGCTACCCGAATCCTTCTCGGGACTGACAAATCTTACTCAAATCCTTCTCGAGACTTAAAAATGCTACCCGAATCCTTCTCGGGACTGACAAATCTGCCTGACTCCCTCTGTCAGGACTTACTTTGGGTGCGTGCCAATCACATACAAATATTCCCTCCGCACGCCCAAAGGGGGGGGGGCCCTTTATTCCCCCTTGGGAGACGACTCACTCACACTAATTCCAAGCACCGCCCCCTGTTCCTGGCCGGGTTTCTCGCGAAAAGCCGGAAACGCAGTACTAAGGGGTCCACTCTCAGGTCGAGGGTCCGGCTGCCAGCCTTCGTCTCACTCACACAGATGCGCACGTCTCCCACTCCCGCCACCGGATTTCTCACCAGTCCGGTGCTCCGGTGCTCCTCTGCGTCACTGCTCCTGAGCTGATCCCTCTGGTCCTGATAGCCAGCTGTCCTGGAGGTCCAAGATGGCCAGTCCTGAGTCCTCTTGCGGCGTGGCTATTCCGGACGAGCACCCCAGCTGAAATAAACAGGGCCAGGACACTTCTTCTCCTTTTTAATGCCTTTATTAAAAGTGATCAGCTCAGGATTTGGCAGCTCGGTGGGGCTGCAGTTTCACGTCATGTCTCCCAGGACAACTCAGAGGAGAATAAGCACAGCTCTGTCCACTAGGGGCAGAGCTGGGGAATCACGTCCTCGTGGGAGCCTTTAGGGTGTGGTGTTCCCGTCAGATGATACCCCTCCTGGCCCAGTTGGCTCCGTTTCACCGCTGGGGACGACTCCCATGGTCAGGGCGAGAGGGACTCTGAAGGTGTTCCGCATCTCTGCAGGCTCAGCACTCAGCTCCTCACGTCCAGACATCACTCCAGTCTCTCAACTCTTATTTGGCTCGTTGTTTTTGGGGTTTTCTCAGTACATTCGGAGCGGGGGACCCACACAGAATGCTGGTCTTGGAGTCACTTTGCATAGCCCCCCCCACCCTCTCAGGTGTCTTCACTATTCTGGGAAAAGTACAACTTAGCCTCGGGCAAGGCTCTGCTAATACAAAAGGAGCGATTAGCCACAACGACCCGTGATTACAATAACAAAACACGCAGAACTTCGGCAGCTACAGTGATCTGGCTGCCTTTTTGTAACTTTTTCTCACAAAAAAATTATTAACTGAATTTTTGTTCATAACATCACCCAAACCTGATTGCTAGGTTAAGAAGCTGATTGCTAGGTTAAGAAGTGCCCAAGCAAGGATTTGCCGTCCCACCAGGTCAAGATGCCTGTTTAGCAAGAATGCTGGCTTAGACATTTAAATAACTATTGGTACCTTGAGCTTCTAGATTTGCCTGGTAGGATGTTGTACCATGCTTTTCTTCATTCTTTCCTCTATATTGCCTGTTTCTCGCTACAGCTTCCTAAAGTGTATTTTTTTTTCTCCACTCTGCATAATTTATATCTGTATTTTCATTTATTCTTATTCTGGACCTCATATTTTCTTCTGTGCACGTGCATTCAGTCCTACACATCTTTGTCACTGAATCCCAGAGTGACACAGAGCTCTCTGGAGTCTCTAATTCAGTCTGCATGTTCAAAGCAGGCTGCTTAGAACCATATCCAGTTGGGTTTTGACATATCCAAGGACAAAAATTACACAATCTCTCTGGGCATATTTTCCAATGTCTGCCCAGCCTTAAAGTAAAAGAAAATATTTGTCTTCCATTTAAATGGAGCTTTCTGTATTTCACTTTGTTCCCATTGCCTCTAAATCTGTCTGTGCATCCTGCTGAAAAGACTGACTTCATCTTTTTACTCCCCTCCTCCACTATTTGCACATTTTGATAAGATTCCCTCCCTTTCTTTTGTTAAGACCCTTGTATTTTTTTTTTAAGCTTTATTCTCTCAGTTGATTATCATATCAAATGTTAGACAAAGAGTGGACCATTGCAGTGATAAAGCACTCAGAGTACTGGGTAATTACAGAATGAGACTGCCTGGAGTCATCAGACTGACTGTGCTTGGAAGACAAGTGCCCCAAGGCAAATGGATATTTCCCAGGAAGGAAATAGGCTGAGCATGGGCAGGAGCTTGCTCCTGGACTTCTCTGACAGTGGTGACAGGGAGCTGAACTCAGTATTCAGCTCAATATTGGCATGAAGCTGGAGTAAGTGAAGCAGTGCCAGAAAAAAGTCTTCCCTGGAGAAAAAGAGCTCTAGACAGAAAAACAAATACCTTAGAGGGAAATAGGGTCAGGCATCTTCTTACTTTTTGACTGAGGTAAGAATGGAACATGGGTTGTTTTCATTGAGTAGGTTGCAGAAATCTGGATGGTGGCAGAAATCTGAAGTTCATTTGGAGGACACAGGCAGAATAATACCCAGACCCTTGAAAATATGCCTATGCTGACAAAAAACAGAATGGAGTTTTGATAACAGAAAGTTCATAAAGAGTGACATTACAGGGTACGGGACATTGGTGCAAAAAGGGTATCAAATACCAGCTGCAAAGCCCAGGTTTAGCTTTACATCCTTTGCTGTAGCATATTTCAGCATTTTATTTTCTGTCTTCAGTTTTAAGATGCAAGAGTTTTTTGCCCTTTCCAGAGACTCTGTAAGTTCATAGGAGTGAAAATGAAACATTGTATCCTGCTAATATTCATGCCAGAAGTGTGAACAAAATCTGAACTCTAGGGGAGACAGTAATAAGGGAAGTCAAGTCAGGTGACCTTTTAAACCTGGTAAGCAGATTTTTAAAAACATGCTCTGATTTGACAATGAAGGAAAATAGTTTGAATTTGGAGCTTTGATACAAATTATCTTAATTCGAGTCAAATAGAGCATGCCAGCATATTAAACTCAATCTACATAAAGCCAGACTGCTAAATGCATGTTGATTTATAACCTGTGAGATTATAAAAATCACAATTAAAGAAATATAGACTTTGAATAGCACAGCTGTGAGTTCAGCTTTGGTCATTTAGGAAACTAGCTTTTGTCTTTATCAGTCCAAAAGCATTCTCCTGTCTAAATGGGAAACATTTCTCTTAGATTAGGATTCAAGTGTATAACTTCAGAGTTGAAAATGGAAATATTTTGTTATTATTTGTAGATAGTCTTTCCACTCGTCATCAGATATAGTGTGTATGCAATTGTAGGCCATACATGTTCCCAATGTAAGCTCTCACCAAGTCAAGCCTTTAATCAAATAAAATTACTAACTTCAGCCTAGATTTCCTCTGCTGAGTGTTGTGCTAACAACTGATTTTTTTTTATTTTTCTGAACATTTAAAAAATCAGATCCAAATTGTATTATCTATTCCTGACCAATGTGAATAAATGATGGGGGGGTCTGTGAGTCAAACTAACATTCTGGCATTTGAAGAGAACAGATAAGTGGAGACAAATGACTAGACTTGAGGAATGTGGATAAAGTAAGTGAGGAGGTTTTGGTGCTAGGAGATAAAAAAAGGAGTATTGAGATAAAAAAATTCTCCCTTTGATTCTCCCTTTGGCTTTTTCTTCACTTTTTGTAGAACTGTTGCAGAATGCAATGTTCTGTTAACACTCAAATCAAATGTTGAGTGTGCAGGAAAAATGCTTATTTTCCCCAGTTTTCCACTAAAGTGCAAAAAGCAAACAAGAATTGGTTCAGTCTAATACTTGCAGAATCTCCTGTCAAACAAAAAGCAATTATTTGCCCATTTCTACTGGCTTGATCTTTATATTTTGAATGGAAGATACATCCAGCAACAGCATTCAGTAATAATTTCTCAGCTATGTACAGAGAGCTAATACTTGATTTTGAGTTGTTTATAGAAGTCCATCATTCCCATAAAATTTTCTGTGTCCTATAACCTTTTATTTCCTTTTTCTCTGAGAAAAAACCCACACTATACTATATAATATGCATCATTCCTATTAATATTTTGTATCATGATTTTAGAACATGATGCTAAATTTTAAAAATATCTATTTCTCCTTCTTTCTAGATACTTTATTACTAAGTAGTCAAATGGAAATTAAGCAGACTACTTCTTAAAAAGTGAAGTTATTTTATATGATGCTGAAAACCACCATATTTTGCTGACATGGGGTCATTACTTTAACAAAGTAAAAAGGTGAACAATAGCAACTCTGCTCATAAATCTGTTTTGGTGACATTTTTGTGTAGGCTTTTATTTCCTGAGAGATTAAAGCATATCACAGAAGAATTTGGAAAAGACAGATTAGAGGACATTTAAATATTTTGGTAAGAGGAGTTCTAATTTGGTTGTTCCAACCAATTCCAGTTTAACCAAATTTCATTAGAAGCAGAAGTAGGCAGATAAAAATATTTAAGTATATTTTTAAACAAAACACAGTTTTACACAGAGGTCATAATGCCCTCTTTTAGTATTCCAACACTACTTGTACAAACCAAGGAATTTAGTGTGGAGAGTGCTGAACAACATCACAAATTACAAACTTACATGTGTATCAAAGTTCTCACCAGAAGTATTCAGACCCCACTTTCAAACATATTTGTTTGGAAGTGGGGTTATCTGTGAAAGCAGTAAAAGGAAACCATGCCACTTGGGCAGTCATCATAGTAGTAGGAATGAAAATGTATAAAACAGTAGCTGTTCCAAATTTGCTGTGACCAGATTACAGGTAATCCTTAGTTTGCCTAACCTGTTTCATGGCACAGAAGGTCTCTACAACCTGTGAACCAACAAAAAATGCTAATTTAGTTGAAGTCATGGTCCTTTGTGAATAGTTAGTACATCTGAACAAGGACCAATATTTCACCTAATTTGTGCAGGCTGATTAAATCATGCTGGAAGCAATTACCATTGCTGTTTTACTCACTGTTTATAAACTTGAGTCCTTTGTTGGTTCTGATTTTCCTTTCTCACATACCTCTTTAATGAGGTATTGCAGTTACTTTGCAAACTACGATAACTGAGGAGCCAATTTCTTAGCATTCCAGGGCTAGCTAGTATTCATACTTCTCCCATGTTTTTCTGAGTGCTAATATCTATTTCTTGGTTCTCCTCAAAGCCCATCATTGTACTGTATGAGTTATTTAAGTCACATCAACATCATTAATGGGGACACCATTTTACATTAAAAGTTTGTCATTAACTTCTTGAGTATCAAAAAACTTAAAGGAGTGTGGTTTGTGCTTTTCACTTTTTTGGTTTATAATGTTATTGATTTTCTTTGTGTCTGAAAGAGGTTTAGAGGTTGATAGGACATAGTTCTGTTGAAATGACTTTATGTTTTCAGTAGTGTGGTCCAGCCATTTTGCAACTGACCATATGATGTCCAGCTGTTTCTTTCCCTTATCCTGTCATTCATTTACCCTTTGGGATGTAATGGAGTGATATTTGTATGAGCAAAATGTTCTTTACAGAGATGTGACTGTGTAAAATCACCCTTTGTATTTCATAGATAGCAGCTTTGCTGTAAAATGCTTTAGAAATATGCAAATACAACAGTGGGATTTCACTACACTAACTCCAGCATTGTTCAGGATGTTTGTCTTTTTCTTGAATAACAATCTCTGCCATAATTTCTGTCTTTCTGGAAGCTAATTCCAAAAAAAAAAAAAAAAAAAGCATGAAGAGGGACTCAAAGGATTGAAGTCAAAATGACTTTTCCATTCCTGATTCCCCTTGGAGTCTGTGAGGGCACTTAATTATGTTGCACTTGATTAATAACCATTCATAACTAAACCACTCAAAATGCTTTAGTTATCTAGTTCTAAAGGAAATTTTAAGTATCTGAATTTAGGTTTTAGTTAAAATATTAAAAAAATCTTGTAGAGAAATAAACACTGCACAACAAATTCTCATATGGTTACTTATCACTCAGCATGCAGAGTATCAGTGGTTTGTATGGGCATTTGTACCTTCGAAACATTTGTTTTGGAAACTCTTACCCCGTTTTGCAGCACAAAAACCCCCAAATTCCTGTTCTTCATTATCCCATATCCTTTGGCACTGCTATTGATATTGCTTGAATGCCACAGTGTGCCCTTCTGTCATGAGAAAATACTTCTGGTTTCAAATGTTGTAGCGCATGTTTTCTCAAGCTACTTTTTCTCTCTCGCTGTCGCTTTTATATTTGTTGTTTAGACCTTCTTTGTAGCCTCTCAGCAGCACTGGTACTCTTTCCAAAAACAAGGGTGAGGTCCTGGGCTGCTTAAAGCAGCTAGAAGTTTTGCTTGGATGTCAAAGAATATATGAAAGAAGATCTTCCCTTACAGGAAAAATCCTTATAGGGAGAAATCCTGATGAAGGGCAATTGTGTTTGTTCCTGTTATGATATAGGGCAAGATTCTTTCTGGGTCTCCAGTGGGACAAGGATAGTGCAATGTAAAAAGGAAAGAAGAGTTATGGTGAGATTTCTTTTTTTAGTAAGACCTTGCTCTGTTAATCGGAGTGCAAAATGTGTAAGAGGTATTGGTAAATCCAAGGCATTTTGTGCTTGCATTGAGAAGAAAAGAGACTCAGGTCTGGGATCTGCACGGAGTAGAGATATTGTGGGAGTGCCAGAGACGTGTATGATTTTGCTAGTCTTGTGATGCAATGGTATGTCTCTGGCAGTTATCCCAGTGCATCTTTTGGTAAGCTTTGTTATTAGAGATGCTAAGTTTGCTGTCTGTGAAACTAACGTGGATCACAAAGACATGGGTTTTCTTGGATTCTTTGTTGGCCACTAGTGAGCTCTTGTGCATAAAATCTCTAGGGTCCCTAGTTGTATGTTTGCTAGCGTCCCATGGGATATTGTACCAAAATGGATGCCAGAAACAAAATGTCTACCCCAACTGGAATTTTTGTAAAAGGAATTTTGTAAAATCTTGGAGTTCATTTGTTTGTTTGTTTTAATTTGGCAGTTGTTTAGTTCTGGGCTTCATGCTCCTGATCAGGTTTGCAGCTCTTATTTTCAAAATCCAAACAATGCCTTACAGATATTATTTTGCAAGATAAAATCCTAATAGGATAATAATTATATTAAAGATAATAAAACACAAGTACTTTTATTTCTCTTTGACTTATGTCAATATATTAAAAAGCACATTCTTCTTTTTATAGCTATACTTGAGTGTTACAGATGTAAAGATATGGTAATGATATCTTGTTTGACTGACTAAATGAGAACTGTCACTTCCTTCAGACATTCAGTAAATGAAAACAGTTTTGGCCCAAAATGAAAATGTGTAGAGCACAGACTGATCTGTTGCTAATAAAAAACAACAGTGAGAATTACTCAGCACTGCAAATTCATAAATATTGGTTACATAATCTTGGACACATTTGATATCATAGCACTTTCATTGGAATTCACTGGTAAATAAAGCAATTATATATGATTAAATAAGCCTACAACAACGTCAGTCCACCTTCAATCATATTTTAGGTTTTCCGTAATTACATTTTGGCAAGTAAACTTGATTTTTTTCTCTATAATAAAAGCACTTTGGTATAATTAAAGGCATACCACAGCAGTCAAGCTTCCCTTGTTTATCTGGCCAGCTCCATAACAGGAGAGGAGAGAGGGCTTCCAGATCCCAAGTCTCTCTGTCTTGTGGATGCTCACAGCACACGTCTTAACTATCAAGGCTTATGCTCACTTTGATGGTTGTTTTGCTTATATCCAGTGTTAAGCATATATAATTTGTTTTATTGACCTTTTCATCAAAGTTTGCCAGTCATAACAAAATAAATGTCTTTCCTGCATGGAGGGCTGTGTTCGATCTCCTCAGGAATATCTGCTGTGGCAGCAGGATGAGGGGGAAATTGCAGAAAAGGCCTGTGTACCGGAGAGGCCCTGCTACAGCAGGGTACTTGTGGTGGGCAGATCAGCATCTGACATTAATCACACAGAACTAGGTGAACAAAAGTAACTAAACAATGCACTTGAGAGAGAAGGATGAAGACACTTCATAAATCTGAAATTCATAGAATCATTCACCACAGATTATAGGCTGATGTTCAGACCAGCTTATTGCATTCAAACATTTTCCTTTCTCTTCATCCATGCCTTTGTAAGACTGCATTCAGCAACCACCATTACAAACAAATGGTTTGTGCTTTCTCTGAGAGTGTTGAGAGAAGAAAAAATTGGTGGCATGATGGGCTGGAGGAAGACACAGAATGCCTTTTGAGTATATTGCTTCCTATTCAAATTCTCAGCCGGATGCCATATCAGGAATGTACTTTTTCATTTGGCCAAGATAGTCAGTCCTTTTTAATTCTGCAAGTGTTGTTGGAATGTGAACCTGAAATCAAAAGAAGTAAAATGGAAGAAGCCAAGTACTTTGTGTAAGCTTCAGAAAATAGTGTTAGAGGCACGTACAGCATTATGTAGTTATGATACTTTTGCAGTATTCTTATAATGCAATAGAGAAAAATAAAAGGCCAACACAATTACCAACTCTATATCTGTTATGGGGATTTGATGGAAGAAGTGCATTTATCCATCAGCAACCTAATTCTGCTTCAATTGAAGTCATATGGAGTTTTGCCAAAGGCTTTAGTAAGTGAAAGAATAGGATCTGGGAGGCTACAGATGAGGAAAAGCCAGAGCTTTTAAAGTTTTCTCAGCATGTTATTGGATAGGTGCCACTGTCTAGAGGGCAGTGGGTGGCCCAGAGAGAAGTTTCAGAAAAAAGAACATGAATTCAAACAATTTTTGAGGGGAAAAGTCTTGTACAAAAGAAAATGCTTTAAAGAAATATCATATCTTTCTATTGACTAGTGACAGTGGAAGGGTCCGTTGTGTCAGAAAAAAAACAGAAACGGGTATAGGTTTGAGTTTTTAAGTGTGTTGTTTCGCAAAGTGGTGGTGTTAGAGAGATGCACCAGACAAAAAAAAAAAAGGATCTGGGTGGCCAATTGATGTTCATGGTTGTCAGCCCAAAGGAGCCAGACCTGAAGTGAGGGTATAGGAAGATATGCCTTGGAGATACACCTTGTGCTGTGGAGACTTTTATTTGTACACCACTACTCTTCATGGGAAGCAGTTCTGTAGTTGTTATTCTGGGGAAAGGGCATAGCCACAGAAAGGGGATACATAAGAACAGTTCATACATAAAGTAGGAACAAAATGGAATAGTGAGCTTGGCTATTCAACTATCTTTATTGATGCCCACAGGGTGGCCTGCTGAGAACATCAAGAACAGTGGCTTATCACTTCAGAATATGGGTTTTTTTTCCACTTGCAAATGAAAATTTCGAAAATGTATATGTAGCTCAAGAGTTTATAAAGGCCACAGATTTTCTAGTCTATGATCCATAAAGGCATCAGGAAGATGCTGCTGGATACACAGAATAACTATATTTACACTACTGTCCACATAGTAGTCAACATAATAAAGATAAAGACAGGGAGACCTGGACTGTCCGGTCTTTACAGCACTGCTGTTACCATCTGAAAAAATCCACTAAATTCACTTCATATCCTGGAGGAGACATTGTGTATAGACTATACTCATGCAGTTTTGTATATCTTAACTTCTCTTGCCTTTTTCCCTTGATAAAAAAGGGCAGTTGACTACATGTGCAGACATCAACACACTTCAATCTACGCAGTTCCATCATGGTGGTCATGGTCAGAGGTGTGTAGGATGTGCACAGAGACTGATTCTTGGAATACCAGTGTTAGGCATATGGAAAGAGACCTGAAGGTGTTAAGTGTAACAGTGTCAGCCTTTGAGAAAGCAGAAAGCAGAAAGACAGAGGTGCTTGTATACGTGTAGGAACATTATACTGAAAGACAGATTCAAAGCCCAGCTCTGCCATTCTCCTCTTTGAATGTTTGGACACACCATTCTGCCCTCAAATCTCATTTTGTAAAAGCCATATGTTGTCACTGCACCCTTTTTACTTCTGATTTGGGAATTCTAGACAAAGGTAGTATGCTGAAGTGGAATAGAAACTGCTGTTTAAAAAATCAATCTCAAAAAACCCCAAACAAAACCAGCTATTGGCTTCAAGCATATTCAGATGTGCAGTGAATTAGAGTGCAGAGGCAAATATCTTTATGATTTCAACCAGGGTTCAGATGGCAATACCAAAATCTGAAACCTTAAGCACACTGCATTTCTGGTATTTTTCCTTATTTTTCCCTATGTTGGATTTCACGCTGTGTATGTCTGCTAGCAAGGATTCAGGCAGGGGACACTTGAGGCTGGAAAAGGCACGCCAGGGAATCATGGCAGGGCACCCACATTTATGCCTCCATGCTTTTCTAATCCAGGAAAACCGTGGTGAAAGGGACCTTACCTGCTGCCCCAAGATTCCATTAGGGTTAGAGCTCAGGGAGCCAGGAAGCTTGCAGTCCCAGGGACACTGGGGCTCAGAGTCATGCCAAGGGGATCACATCAGAGCTCCAGTGTTGTCACCTCCACACCTTTCAAATCTGGGCCATCCTTGGTGATGGGGTGAGGGCAAGTCATTTGAGGAGTGGCTGAGGTCACTTGGTTTGTTCAGCCTGGAAAAGATCTCATTGTGAGGGGAGATCTCATTGTGGTCTACAGCTTCCTCATGAGGGAAGTGCAGGAGCAGGAACTGATCTCTTCTGTCTGGTGACCAGTGATAGGATACAAGGGAATGATATGAAGCTGTGCTTAAACCAGAGAGTGTTTGGCCACTGGACCAGCCTCCCAGGGAAGTGGTAATGGCACCAAACCTGCCAGAGCTCAAGACATGTTTGAGCAATGCTCTCAGGCACATAGTGTGACTCTTGCGGTGTCCTGTGCAGGACCAAAAGCTGGACTTGGATGGTCCTTGTGGGTCCCTTCCAACTCAGAAGATTCTAGGAATCTATTATTCTGTTCATTTTTTCTTATTGGAAACAGCAATATGCATTACCACTTGCAACAGGAAAGGTCAGAGCACAGAATACAAACTTTGCACTCTTTAAAGTAATATTCTGGAAGGCACAAAGCTGTAGCTGAAAAGAGGAACTCCTAATTCACCTTTTATATCCATTGTCAGCATTCACAGAAGGGGATACACTGGAGATTTATGTATCAGAATTGCTAAATTAAGTGAAAATCTATTATCTCTGAATGACCTGATACCATTTATTAAATGGCATCAATAGGGATCGTTGAAGAGCTCTCTGTATGTAATCCCATTATATTTATCTGCCAAGAAGCTTGGCTAATACATTCATCAATTTTATAATGGAAAATCAGTTTGTGTATAGTAAGGAACTTCCATTTTCTTCTTAGCAAGTTTTTAATATTTACAATTGTCCAGGTTTAGAGTAAATTTGGGGAAGAATCCCCCAAAGGAGCTCTGCTGGGAAAAGCAGATCCAATTGGCCCCTCCCCCCAACTGGTCTAGGAGGGAAACATTACCGCCTTGAGAGAAAGGTGGAAAAACCCTGTTTATTAAGCAATAAAACCAAAACAATATCAAACAATGAGACCCCTTGCCACTCTAAAAGAGATGACAAACTGAGAAAACCCCAGCTTGAAGCTCAGTTCACTCAGTCTCTGATCAGTCCCTCCGGTGCTGGAATTGTCGCAGGCCAGGCCTGGCCCGGTGGGCCACAGCTGCAGCTGCTGGTGCTCTCCTGGGTGTTCAGTCCAGAGCAGTTTCAAGAGGTCCAAAGAAAAAGGGAAAAAAAAACAGTCCAGGGAACTTCTTTTCCTCAGCTAGCTAAAAACTAAAAAGCAAAAGAAGAGCTCTCTGTCCCGCTGTCTGTTCATGCACAGACAACACAGTCCAGGAGCAGGAATGTGGAGGAGTGAGTGCAGTGTCTGAAAACAAACTGCGCGCTTCTTCTCTCCCCCCCCTTCACTCTTTGGAACACTCTTAAAGGTACAAAACTTATTATTCAACATAAACAGAATGAGACGATTGGGGATAAAAGCATCATATAGTCAACCCAGCACATTCCACCCCTTATCCCCATATCGTCTTCTTACTACTAAAACTAATATAAATTCTAACTCTACAAGTACATACATGATACATCCATTATACAGCTATACACAGACAATGGTAATAATATTCAGCAAACAGTGATATTTACACAGGTTTTATCCAACAATCAGAGCTCCCTGAGGTACACATCCTGTTCTTCCATCTTTTTGCATTATCCACCATGTGCAACCTGGTCCCTGAGCAAAAACAACCCCACAAATGGGTTTGTCTGTATTCGAGGCAGGATTAATCCAAACTGTCTTCCCTAATAAACCTCTGACATGTACCACTGGGACTTTGTCTCCACCTACTCTCTGCAAAGGCTCAGATTGGGCAGGGCCCACTCGGTTAGTAGAGCCTCGGGTGTTAATTAACCAGGTGGCTTTTGCCAGATGCTGCTCCCAGTTCTTGAAAATCCCCCACCTAATGCTTTCAATGTGGTTTTTAACAGTCCGTTGTACCTCTCCACTTTGCCTGCAGCTGGTGCATGGTAGGGGATATGGTACACCCACTCAATGCCATGTTCCCTAGCCCACATGTTGATAAGGTTGTTCTTGAAATGAGTCCCATTGTCTGACTCAATCCTCTCAGGGGTACCATGTCTCCACAGAACTTGCTTTTCAAGGCCCAGGATGGTGTTCCAGACTGTAGCATGAGACACAGGGTAGATTTCCAACCATCCAGTGGTGGTCTCCACCATGGTCAGCACATAATGCTTGCCCTGGTGTGTCTGGGGCAGTGTGATGTAGTCAATCTGCCAGGCCTCCCCATACTTGTACTTGGACCACCGCCCACCATACCCGAGGGGCTTCACTCGCTTGGCCTGCTTGATGGCAGCACACGTTTCACAGCCATGGATAACCTGAGAAATACTGTCCATGGTTAAATCCATCTCTCAGTCTCGTGCCCACTTATAGGGGCCATCCCTGCCCTGATGGCCTGAGGCATCATGGGCCCATCGAGCTAGGAATAACTCTCCCTTATGTTCCCAATCTAGGTCTATTTTGGACACCCCTATCTTTGCAGCCTGGTCTACTTGCTCATTGTTTTGATGCTCCTCATTAGTTCTACTCTTGGGTACATGGGCATCTACATGACGGACCTTCACAGGCAGTTTCCCTATCCTGGTAGCAATGTCTTTCCACTCTTCAGCAGCCCAAATTGGTTTTCCTCTACACTGCCATTTAGCCTCTTTCCACCTCTCCAGCCATCCCCACAGAGCATTGGCTACCATCCATGAATCAGTGTAGAGGCAGAGCTTTGGCCACTTCTCTCTCTCAGCAATGTCCAGGGCCAGTTGAACAGCTTTGAGTTCAGCAAGTTGGCTTGATCCACCTTCTTCTTCAGTGGCCTCTGCCACCTCTCATGTGGGGCTCCATACGGCTGCTTTCCACTTCCAGTTCATTCCCATAATGCGGCAAGAACCATCAGTAAAGAGAGCGTATCGTGTATCTTCTGCTGGTTGTATGGTGGAGCTTCTTCAGCCCATGTCACTTCTTGTTCCCCTTCATCAGCGAGACCAAAGTTTTCATCTTCCGGCCAGTTTGTAATTATTTTCAGAATCCCAGGGCAATTCAGTTTTCCAATACGGGCACGCTGTGTGATAACAGCAATCCATTTGCTCCATGTAGCACTGGTGGCATGGTGCGTAGAGGGAACTTCTGCTTTGAACATCCACCCCAATACTGGTAGTCGAGGTGCCAGGAGGAGTTGTGCTTCAGTGCCTATTACCTCTGAGGCAGCCTGGACTCCTTCATAGGCAACCAAGATTTCTTTCTCTGTTGGAGTATAGTTAGCTTCAGAACCTCTGTAGCTACGACTCCAAAATCCTAGTGGTCCGCCTCGAGTCTCCCCAGGCACCTTCTGCCAAAGGCTCCAGGACAAGCCATGGTTCCCAGCTGCAGAGTAGAGCACATTCTTCACCTCTGGTCCTGTCCTGACTGGGCCAAGGGCTACTGCATGAGCAATCTCCTGCTTGATCTGTGCAAAGGCTTGTTGCTGCTCAGGGTCCCAATGTAAAGTGTTCCTCTTACAGGTGACCAGGTAGAGAGGGGTCACGATCTGACTGTATTCGGGAATATGCATCCTCCAAAAACCTATGGCGCCTAGGAAAGCTTGTGTTTCTTTCTTGCTGGATGGTGGAGACATTGCAGTGATCTTGTTGATGACATCGGTGGGAATCTGATGCCGTCCGTCTTGCCACTTCAGTCCCAGAAACTGGATCTCTTGAGCAGGTCCCTTTACTTTGCTGTTCTTGATAGCGAAGCCAGCTTTTAGGAGAATCTGGATGATTTTCTCCTCTTTCTCGAACACTTCTGCTGCTGTCTTCCCCCACACAATGATGTCATCAATATATTGCAGCTGTTCTGGAGCCTCACCCTTTTCCAGTGCAGCCTGGATCAGTCCGTGGCAGATGGTGGGGCTGTGCTTCCACCCCTGGGGCAGTCAGTTCCAGGTGTACTGCACGCCTCTCCAGGTGAAAGCAAACTGAGACCTGCATTCTGCTGCCAGAGGAATGGAGAAAAATGCATTGGCAATGTCTATAGTGGCATACCACCTTGCTGCCTTGGACTCCAGCTCGTACTGGAGTTCCAGCATGTCCGGCACAGCAGTGCTCAGGGGTGGAGTCACTTCATTCAATGCACGAGAATCCACTGTAAATCTCCATTCTCCTTCAGATTTACACACAGGCCAAATGGGACTGTTGAAGGGTGAGTGGGTCTTGCTGACCACCCCTTGGCTCTCCAGCTCACAGATCATTTTGTGGATGGGGATCACGGCATCTCGATTTGTTCGGTATTGTCAGCGGTGTACTGTTGAGGTGGCAATGGGCACTCGTTGCTCTTCTATCTTCAGGAGTCCTACAGCAGATGGGTTTTCTGACAGTCCAGCCAAGCTGTTTGGCTGCTTGACACCCTCTGTCTCTATAGCAGCCATTCCAAATGCCCATCTGAGTCCCTTTGGGTCTTTGAAATACCCACTTCGGAGGAAGTCTATGCCCAAAATACATGGGGCCTCTGGGCCAGTCACAATAGAGTGTTTCTTCCACTCATTTCCAGTCAGACTCACCTCAGCTTCCACCAAAGTAAAATCCTGTGATCCCCCTGTCACACCAGCAATAGAAACAGACTCTGTCCCCACATGTCTCGATGGGATTAATGTACATTGTGCACCAGTGTCAACCAAAGCTTTGTATTCTGGTGGTTCAGATGTGCCAGGCCAACGAATCCACACAGTCCAAAAAACACGGTTTTCCCCAGCCTCTACCTGGCTAGAGGCAGGGCTCCTCTAAGCCTGGTTATCCTTCTTTCCCTGGGTATATGTCTTGGAGCTTCCTTCAAGGGGATCAAAAATATTGTCATTATCATCATCAGTTCGGTTACTGGCCACTGGAGCTGCTTCCCTTTTGGAACTTCCTCTCTGAGTCTTCAGTTCATGCACCTGTTGTGCCAGAGCAGCGGTAGGTTTTCTATGCCATCTCCCCATGTCTTCTCCACAATCACGCAGGTAGAACCACAGCTCAGCTCGTGGGATGTACCTTCTCTCGCCATCTGGGGAACGTCTGCGTTGGGTACCAGAACCTCTGATCTGTACTGCTGAGATTTGGAGAAAGCCCTCTTTAATCTCCTCCCTCAGTTTCTTGTGACCCTCCTCTATCTTGTCCTCTAATTTTTGCAGACGTGTTTCCACCGCTGCGATTCTGGCATGTGTTGGGCCATTCACAGTGTCTGCATATGCTCGGAGCTTCTTTGCAATATCCAGCACAGTCTCCTCACCATCATCCCACTTCATTATTGCTAAAGCAGAAGTGTATTCTCATGGCCCAAGTCGTACAAGTTTTCTCCACATCACAGATGTGTATGGTACCAAGTCTGGATTTACAGTGTTTCCATCATCTGAGAAGACAATCTCAGCCACTGCCATTTCCCTCAAGCATTGAATCCCTTGTTCTATGGTTTTCCACTGTGTTTGCTGCATATAGAGATCGTCTGCACACAGGTATCTTTCTGCTACACCTCTTAGGACCTGTTCCCAGAGGCTGTGAGAGTTAGCCCCGTTCATCATTCCTTGGTCTATGACAGGATCCTGTGACAGGATCCCAAATGCCTGGCTTCACTTCCGTCCAGAATTGTAGCCTCGCCTGCAGCATCCCAGAGACGGACCAGCCAACTAATTATGGATTCATCAGGTCGTCGGGTGTAAACCTTCCTTAGGCCACGAAGGTCCTTCAGGGAATAAGACTCAATATTTGCATCTGATCTTGCACCTGCTGCTTTGACTCCTGATTTTATGTCAGGAGGCACTGAGGTTCCTTCTCCTGTATCACCATCATCATCGTCATCCACTGGTCGATTAGTTTTTTCCGTGTATTTCCCACTTCTAGTACTGGTAGCAACAGCCATGGGTTTAGATGCTAGCTTAGGCTCATTATCTGGTTTGGCTGCTGGCTTCGAGCCTGGGCTGTTGGCTACAGCTTGAGTGACTGGGATAGCTGATTTATCTCCCTGCCCCCCTGCCTCTGTCTGCTGCCCTACACTATCTAACAAAGTGCGATAAGCATAGGCCGGGGCCCAGCTTATTGCAATTAGCCTTTTCTCCTTAGAATCATCATGGCACTTCTCTTTTAGGTATTTCCCCACTTCTGCTGCGTTCTGAATTTGTTCCCGTGGAAAATCCCAGTCTACAGGATCAGAAAATTCCTTCAGGGTTTGGCCTATATTTTCCCAGTCTCCACACCACTCAGAATTTTTCACGCCTGCATCTGCTTCTGGGTCAGGGGTCTCACCAGCTCCTCTGGATATCTCAGCCCTCATTCTAGAGAAGCTGCAGACCATAGAGAGGAAGCTTACCAGATTAAATACCAGAAAGATGGTCTCTTTAGCATTCAGCGGAAACTGAACATTCTCAAAAAGTGACATAAACGATGCAAAGGAGAAGAGGGAAAGGGAAGGCTGGAAAGTCTCATTCTTGGCTCCTCCTCTAACAGACTGAGTGTAATTACTAATAAATTCCCAAAATGTACTACTGGAATTGGGATGCAGGGTAGAATGAAGAAACCATAAACCATACATATCGTAAACAGAGGCCAGTATCTTTATAAACGCTTTACAAATCATTATCACCAAGGCCAACACAACAGCTATTCCAATCTGTACCCCTCTACTGTAAAAATTACTTGTTAAGCACAATAATCCTAGTAACCAGAAAGATATTGAAACCTCAAAAAGCTCTAGAGCCCAGAGCCACACGGAGGCTTTCACAACCAGGGACATCAAGGGTCCAAGCAGCATGGCTACTAACTGCTTTAACAACAACAAACACACAATTAATAGAGTTTTCTTCCACCTTTTCCAGCCCCACATTGGGCGCCAAATCATGTATTTGTCCAGGTTTATAGCAAATTTGGGGAAGAATCCCCCAAAGGAGCTCTGCTGGGAAAAGCAGATCCAATTGGCCCATCCTCCCAACTGGTCCAGGAGGGAAAAATTATCTCCTTGGAGAAAGGTGGAAAAAACCTGTTTATTAAACAATAAAACCAAAACAATATCAAACAATGAGACCTCTTGCCACTTTAAAGAGATGACAAACTAAGAAAACCCCAGGTTGAAGCTCAGCTCACTCAGTCTCTGATCAGTCCCTCCGGTGCTGGAATTGTCGCAGGCCAGGCCTGGCCCGGTGGGCCACAGCTGCAGCTGCTGGTGCTCTCCTGGGTGTTCAGTCCAGAGCAGTTTCAAGAGGTCCAAAGAAAAAGGGAAAAAAAAACAGTCCAGGGAACTTCTTTTCCTCAGCTAGCTAAAAACTAAAAAGCAAAAGAAGAGCTCTCTGTCCCGCTGTCTGTTCATGCACAGACAACACAGTCCAGGAGCAGGAATGTGGAGAGTGAGTGCAGTGTCTGAAAACAAACTGCGCGCTTCTTCTCTCCCCCCCCCCCCCCCCCCCTTCACTCTTTGGAACACTCTTAAAGGTACAAAACTTATTATTCAACATAAACAAAATGAGACGATTGGGGATACAAGCATCATATAGTCAACCCAGGACAACAATGAAAAGGTATGCATCTGATCTACAAGCTGGGCAATAAGCATTCTTGAGGAGGTAGAGGAGTATAAGAAAAAGAATTGAAAAGAGAGGGACTTCTGTTCTACTGTTATCTCCCCTTGGGATCCTTCCAGCAAACACATATTTAAGCACTTCTATAAACTTACCATCTTAGAAGAAATACCAACACCAATTGCATTTCAGCCTCTTTTACAACCTGATAATTGTATGTTCTTTTTTAAGGACTTGTGAATCTCTTTTTCAAACAGTAGTAATTTTATATTGCCTAATGGCTTTTCCAATTTGCTCTGGTTAAATCTGATAGTAGTGCTGTGTGTGAACAGCAAATGGGCATACACAGATTTCATATCCTGTATGCAGCTTTTTAAAGAGCATCAGTCTGCAATTCTTCCTGCAATGTTGCAAAAATCCCGTCTTACACCAAAGAACATAGAAGGTGCTTTTGCTATGAAGTTTCTGAACTCTCTAGGTTTACTTGCACAGTGAGGCCACACAGTTAAGAGAAAACTGAGCATGAGAAACTTCCTTTGTCCTTTGCAAACATACCTCCTTCCTGTAAGGTGCTTACCTCAAGCAGATAAGGGAGTTTCTGTAATTTGATGCATAAGTTTACCATATTGCTGAAGAGCTGCAGTGGCTGTCTGAGGAGTCATCCTACTAAATATACTGATTTGCAGTACACACACAGGTCAGGGAGATGCTCTAAGACAGCGGAGGCCACACCTTGTGGCCCCAGTGATATTCACTGAGCATACGTTCTGTTCAAGGAATAGGCTGCAAAAATACACAGCACTCATCATCAGACCAGAACTCTGTTATCTTCTGCAAGCAAAACAGAACTGGCATCCTAACCCAGGTTTGGTAAGGCTGTACGGATGATTTCAGGCTTCTCTCAGCTTCAGTCTCTTGCTTTTTTGTTGTCCTGGCATGACAGAACAGGTTCAGTAATGGAGTAAATCATTAAAAAAAATCACAGTCCAGAGCTTTCCTTTATTTGCACTAGCTATTTTAAGAATTTTTAAATTTTGAGGCTACACCAGGTGTTCTCAGAACAGTACAGAGATCTATGCTAGAGTGAGAATCACTGGTAACTGCTCTCTTGTTAATGTCTTCTATATGCATAATCTGAGGAACTGTGCTATAAATGGCATAATTTTCATAAAGAGAATAATTCTCTTTACACCAGCTGTGCAGAACACACCTAAAGGTTTGTTTCTTTGTTTGTTATTACATGCAATTTAGCACACACACAACTCGAGGTAGATTTTAAAAGGGGTCAGGATATTCCTTGAAAAATACATTTCTATTGTTAAAAATGCTAATTAAGGCCATCCAGTTTAATCAGATTGTCATATATGGTAGAATAACAGAATAATTTTAAAATAGCAGTTTAATGTTATTTTAACCACAAGTTTCAACATATCTCAATATTTAACTTAATTATTAAAAAAATTTTAATCTTGCAACAAAGCTGGCAATGATTCAGGTCTTGGGTTAGGGGTTTTTTTTGGATTCTTTGTTATGTGTTTCCTGTAAACCATAACAATTATCTTTGCATTTGTGTTTCACGTTTGCAAATTTTAATAATCTCCGAAAACTCAAGAAAAATGGAAACTGACAGCAGCATATCCAGGAGAAACAGCTTGGTATGTCAGAAATTAGTTTATTTTGGTAAGATACAATGGTCTACAAAACTAAATGCAAATTGCATTTAATCTAGTTCATAGTTTTCAAAACAGTGAAACTAAGAGTATCAATTTTAGGATCATAAGGCGTGAGATTATCTTCAAAATAAAATGTTAGGATTGCTATATCTCAGTAAAAATAAAACCTCTTAATTTTGCATTGTGTGAAGAGCCTTTTTGCAAAACACCATGGTAAGGGTGGATGTTTAGTTTTTGTGATTGGGGACCATTTATGCATTTTGAGCAATTATTTTCAACACTGATTTTTTATCTGCTCATATGGAGATCGTAGTAGTTTACACTGTCTACATTTCCTTTCCACCTTTCGCAGACTCCAGAGAAGCAGTTCAGTGGCCCTATGTTCACAGTCAGAAGATGAACAGATACTAAGAGTAATATTATTCCATTACTTAGTTTAACATGTCTAGTATTGACAGAAAAAATTGTACAATCTCCCTGTAGACAATCTTATCTTGTTGCAGGGGAAGTATTAAAAGTGACACAATGGTATCATATGAACGAGGCCAAACTATCTCCAGAGAAAGAGGTTCTCGTTTTTTAAAATAGCTACAAGGAACGGAGTGCCCAGGATAAGCCCAGGCACCCACACAGTGAGCCAAAAATTAAAACAGTGCACTCACCACAAGTGCACTGGGTTCTCCCAAACAACAAGTACCCCAAAACAAGAAGAACCCCGACCCAAACGAACTCCCCACATTTATAGTGCCCCTCGAGTCCAGGATTGGTGCATTTTGGATCCTCATGATGATTGGTCCATTTCCAGGCTTCTTATTGGTCTTTACTGCCGTTCATTCTGGACCAATTATTTCTGCAGGGCTTCGAATGATTGGTCAGATGTTTCATCCAATCTCTCTTTGACCTTGCCTTGCCCCATCAGACCCCTGTTTCACCAAACCCTGGACCCTTCTAGCATATTCTTATAAGCCCCCCCCTTAATATATTACAAATAATATAACATAATTAGTACAATATAATTGAACTATATCCAATTTTAACTTAACTTTTACCTATGACATAATGACCATGTAGTTTCATGTATTCTGTTTTTTTATCTGAACCTCCTTTTTCTTAAGGATTTTAGTCATGCATCTGCTGCATTTCCATGCAAGTACAGCTGTTCAACACACATGTTCTTTGCTTCATGTATAACACATATGAAATTGGATTAATTGTTTTTGTTGCTTGGATTTGCATTTTGTTTTGTGAGGTCTGAGAGGTGGGTTTGCTGAGGGAAAACTAGAGGCAGTGTGATGTAAATGGGTCTTATAAAGTCATACTGAAAAAAAATACATATATATATGCCAAAATATTGGAATATGATCCCAATATTTCCAGGTAGATTGTGCCTGGGCTTGTCTGACCCCTACTGCTAGGCCAAAGGCGGCAACTGTGGTATTTCACCTCAGAGACACCTTTAGCTGGCTGGATGTTACAGCTGGGCGCTGATACAAATCCAGGCTTGTAGAAACTCAGTTTACCTCTGGCAGAAAGGCTTCAAGTGATGGTGAGGAGGAAAAGAGAGCAGATTCTGTCGGAGGGTTTATATCCAGAGTTTTATTCCATGGTCACAGACGTCTGAATCTTTAGGTAATAGCTCCAACAGAATAGAGAGCACATGGTCTAGGCTCAATTTAAGCCCAGGGACAGGGAGAGGGGAAGGGACAGGTGAGGCACCAACCAGGTGGGAGGAGGAGGGTCTCAGGGTTCAAGAGACCTAGACAGGCCAATGACCCTCAGGCCTGAATTGCATTGTTTGAACTTGACCAACCACACGATGGCCTTGCTGGAATGTTAAAACTGATTGACAGCCCAACAGGGGGTGAGGGGGAAGGGAAAGAGAGGTATTGCCACGCCTGGGAAGGGGCTGGGAAGTTTAAAATGTTGCAACACATGTGGTAGCTAGGGAAGAGGCGCTGCGGAAGATTTCGCGATGTCACGGAAAGCCAGGACCCTCGGTTCCCCATAGATAAGACCCTCAGGTACTCATAGATAAGAAATTAACATAGGAATGTGGTCCCACTAACAATAGGAATGTTGCCCCACAGAAGCCAGTAACTTTCCATCCCTTACCCAGTACTTTTCCATTCCCTACTAACCATAGGTAAGAAGGACAAACCCCTTTTTGACGTAGAGACCCCTAAGACTATAAGACCCCAAGAGAAGAAGTAATAAACGCCTTTTGACCGTCCACCACACTGGTGTCTGCGTATGTCATTGGCCCGAACGGCCCTAGAGAGAGGGCTGTCGAGCTGTACCTCAGAACCAGGTCGCCTGCCTTGATCTAGAAGGCAACATTTGGTGCCGGGACCCGGGACAGCGGTGCCCGGTGAACGGGGACACTCCTGGAACAAGGACGGCGGCTGCGACAGCAGGACTGATCGCAGCGGGGAGGACACTCCCGGACCAGCTTGGACGATGGAAGCCATAGCGAAGGTCGTAACAGAGATGCATGCGCAATGGGGTATAGAATGTAAACTTAAGGATTTAACTCTCGCATTGACGAGATTGATTAATCTTGGGGCTATTGAAAGCCCCGTGGACGTCCTACATTGGACGTGTGGGATAACTGTACAAAAGCCCTGGCGGAGGACGCTATGTCCTTGGGCTCAGGGAAAGCTTAGGGCTTTTTCCTAAAATCGTTTCCTAAAATCGTGGGGCAGAGTTGTCCAGGCTCTGAAAAAAGCTCGACAAGAGCAAGAAACCTGTAAAGCCGCGCGAGCTTGTTTATTAGCCGTGCCGCAGTTGGGGGTGGGCACGGCGACACAAACCGCGGAGGTGCCTGATCCGGGCGGGCGCGCGGAGGCGCGAACGCCGGATCCCCCTCAGGGAGCGGACTCACCATCGGAGGGGGGGGAGCACACGCGGGCGTTCTGGCAGGGGCTCACGGAGGAGGCGCGGAACGCGGCCAGAATGTCGGACCCCATAGGGACCGATAGAAACGCCCCCCCACCATATGCGTTTGAAAATGGCGCCGGACCGCATGGTCAGGGTGGAAAGGAGGAGGCGGGGGGCGGAAACGCAGTCAGCCCGCTGAACAACGCATGCGCGGGCGAGCGGGGAGACGGGGCGGCCCCCGCGGAGGCGCGTAAGACCAATCAGAGCGCTTTATTCAAATTAAGTCCTTGTAGGGCAAGGACCTCCCCCAGCAGGAGGCGGGGGGACCCCAGGGGGAGGGAACGGCCCGACCTCCGCAAGAAGGGGCGGGGTCGGAGCCCGAGGAAAAGGCAGAGCAGCCCGGAAGCGTCTCTTTACTCGACTTCCGGCTCG
Organism: Melospiza georgiana; assembly: GCF_028018845.1. Taxonomy (NCBI): domain Eukaryota; kingdom Metazoa; phylum Chordata; class Aves; order Passeriformes; family Passerellidae; genus Melospiza; species Melospiza georgiana. The sequence goes on from NC_080431.1 coordinate 87,172,898, forward strand.
GACTCGGACTCGAGCTCAGAGCCTGAGACAGGGTCGGAAGATTCCGACTCAGATTCTAGCTCTAAGAGAGAGAGAGCAGCGGCAAGTAAGGTCACTAGCCACAGCGCTCCTGCATGGGTGAAGGGGTTACCAGAGAAAAACCGAACCCCGCTTACAAACTGGTGGAAAATAAAAATGGCTTGCGCGGAATGGGCTCCGTCTGCCACTCTGGTGTTCCCGGTTCGTGTGGGGGGGGCAGGCGGAAACCAAAGGATTTATTCACTGGTTAATCCAAAAGATGTGCAGGCAATTGTTAAAGCGATTGCGGATAAGGGAATTAATTCTGCCATGGTTTGCACACTCATGGACGGCCTTTTTGGTGGGGACGATATGCTTCCCTTTGATATTAAGCAGACGTGCAGAATGATATTTGATGGTGCGGGAATGATCGTTTTTAAACAAGAATGGGAGGATAATTGCCTCAAACAGCTGGCCTTGGTAACGGGGGCAGACCACCCACTGCACGGCTCCAGCATACAGAGGCTAATGGGCACAGACCCCACTATGATCACCCCCCAGCAACAGGCTGAGGGCTTGCGGGCCCATGAGGTTATGACAACAACCCGTGCTGCCCGAGAAGCCATCCGTGACACTTCGAAAGTGGTAGCTAAACCATCCCCGTGGTCTCTCATAAAACAGGGTGAGAGTGAGAGTTTCACTCAATTTGTAGACAAACTTCAGGCCGCATTAGATTCCTCTGCATTACCCTCAGAGGCGAAGGGTCCCGTGCTGGCAGACTGCCTACGCCAGCAATGTAACTCAGCCACCAAAGACATTTTAAGGTCACTGCCGCAAGGGTCCAATATAGTTGCCATGATCAGACACGTTGCAAAGGAGGAACATCTAGTTCCCATTCAAGCAGCAGTTCACACCGCAATAACCAGTGTGATGGCGTGCCTTAAGTGCGGCCAGGCAGGCCACTTGGCAGTAAACTGCCCCCAGCCAAGGCGCCCATCAGCAGATGCTCCACCACGCCAAGGGGGAGGTAGGGGGCCGTGCTGGGTGTGTGGAAGGAAGGGGCATTTAGCTAAGGAATGCAGATCCAGGTTTCAGGGAAACGGGAGAGGGAGGGGGCAGCCAGGCCGTATCCAGCCTCCTCCCACCTGGAACATGCAGCGGCCCAGCTACAGCAACCCCCAGTGGGGCAGGGGACCCTCATACCCTATGGCCCCACAGGGAGCAGTCAACTTTGCATCCCCTCCAGCAATACAATGGCAGAGTTGCGCAGCACCGCCCTCAATACCCTCGCACCCCCCACCGCCACAAGCCGCGCCGGAGTCACAGGAACAGCAGGGGACGTCTCAGAGCGGGATCCCTGGGTGGCCTTGGTCATGAAAATAGGGAAGGAACCCCTGATGGTGTGGGGGACATGCCGCCTTTACGGCAGTCAGGATCCCCACGTCATAGGATTTCAGTTCTGGGCGGACACGGGATCAGACTGCACGATTATTCCCCAAACACACTGGCCCGGACATTGGCAAATCAAAGAAGTCCCTCCAGTGAATGGAGTGGGGGGGCAGTCCCGGGCGTGGAAAAGCACCCAGCTGGTGGCTATAACACTTCACACGAAAAAGGGACCAGAACAGACAGTAGCAATCTACCCCTACATTTTGCAAAATTCTCCACCCCTGTTGGGAAGGGATGTTCTTTCCTTGCTAGGATTTCGGATTACAAATTTATCCTGAGGGCCACTGCCGTGCACCCCCCGCTGCCAATCAAATTGACTTGGAAATCATCAGACCCTGTATGGGTTGAGCAGTGGCCCCTGACAGAGCCTCGAATGGCAGCCTTGCTGGAACTGGTCGACCGCGAACTGCAAAAGGGTCACATAGAACCCTCCACCAGCCCATGGAACACCCCTGTATTCGTGATCCCCAAGAGGTCCGGACAAGGCTATCGCCTCGTCCACGACCTGAGAGAGGTGAACAAGACGATCCGACCCCTGGGTCCAGTCCAGACACTGCTACCCGCAAACTCAGCCATCCCCGCAGGGCAGCCGTGCGCAGTACTGGACATGAAGGACTGCTTCTTTTCAATACCCCTGCACTCTGAGGACAGAGAACGATTTGCCTTTTCCGTGGCGTTTCGGAACGGCGAGCGGCCCAACCTTCGCTTCCAATGGAGAGTGCTTCCACAAGGCCTAGTCGACAGCCTGACCATATGCCAGATCACCGTGGACAAAGCACTGACGCCAGTCAGACACTCCAATCCCACCGCAACCATCATCCAGTACATGGACGACATCCAGGTTGCAGCACCATCAACAAGCCAAGTAGATGACCTGGTGACCACAATCACAGAGACCCTTCAGGCCAACGGCTTCGAGATTGCGAGCGCAAAGATCAAGAGAGGACCCTGCGTGACCTTCCTGGGAGTAGGAATCACAAGCTCCTACGTGACACCCCTCGAGATGAAGATCAACCGAGAAGTCGAGACGCTCCATGACGTGCAACGCCTGGTGGGATCGCTGCAGTGGCTTCGCAACGCTGTCCTGATTCCTCCCGAGGTCATGGACCCTCTGTATGACCTCCTGAAAGGGAAGAACCCCTGGGATCCCAAGGAGCTGATGCCGCAGGCAACGAGCTCCCTCGACTTCATCGAAAGCCAGATGTCCGCTGGCACGCTTGCCAGGTGGAACCCAGCCATGCCACTGGACCTGTACGTCCACTTTACATCGAAGGGGGAGAGTGGGAGCACTGGCTCAAGGACTTGCTGAAAAGGCCCGACCGATCCAATGGGTGGTCCTCGGAAGACCCGCTCGTGCATTTTCCCCAGGAATTGAATGCATCGCCAGTCTCATCATGAAAGGCAGGAGACTCGCCTTGAAACACCTAGGGACAGAGCCGACAAGCATCCACCTTCCGTTTCGCAAGCAGCCGACCTCGGAGTCAGCCACAATATCAGAGTACCTGGCCCTTGCTCTCTCCGGCTTCAAAGGAAAAATCTCCTACTCCTCCAAGCCACCCTGGACAAAGCTGCTGACCGTAGTCGACATGGACGTGCCACCGAAGGTCAAGGACAGACCGCAGCCAGGACCAACAGTCTTCACAGACGCTTCCTCCACGACTTCAACTGCAGCAGCAGTGTGGCAGGCAGGAGAGCAATGGCACTGCATCAAAGCGTGTGACCCCACACTGTCAGTGCAACAGCTGGAGGCAGCAGCAGTGGTTTTGGCGTGCGGACTCTTCCAAGATGAACACCTCAACATTGTAACAGACTCTATATTCGTGGCAAGGCTCTGCCTAGCCATGGCAGGACCAGGTGTGTCGACATCAGCAGCAGCCCTAATGTTGGAAGAAGCACTTTCCTCGCGACAGGGCACCGTGTCAGTCATCCACATCAACAGCCATGACCCAGTCAAAGGTTACTTCCAGACCGGCAACGATAAAGCGGACGCCGCAGCAAAAGGCTTTTGGACCTTGCAAAGAGCTCGTCAACTGCACGAGTTGCTCCACATCGGAGTCAAAGCACTGGCGAAGAGATGCAGAATCCCGACAGCGGACGCGAAACATGTGGTAGCCACTTGCCCTTACTGCCAGAAGTCACCCCTTTGGACCTATGGGGTCAACCCGAGAGGTCTCAAGCCCTCAGAAATCTGGCAGTCGGACTTCACCTGGTGTGAACTGATGAAGCCCCGAGCATGGCTTGCAGTGACAGTAGACACTTATAGCGGGACGATCATAGCCACACAGCACCCCAAAACTAACTCCAGAAACACAATTCAGCACTGGCTGACAGCCATGGCTTGGCTTGGTATCCCCAAGCAGATCAAAACGGACAATGGCTCCAATTTCATCTCTAAACAAGTACAGGAATTCGCTGCGAAATGGGGCATCACGTTAGTGCAAGGCATCCCATACAACAGTACCGGGCAGGCCATAGTTGAGAGAGTAAACCAGACCCTGAAAGCCAAGATAGAAATGTTGGCAAAAGCCGAGGGCTTTGCCAATGCCATTCCCCCAGGAGATCAGGCACGTATGCTGGCAACTGCTTTGCTGGCACTGAATCAATTCCCTAGGGGGGACGAAACAAACAGTCCCGTCCAAAAACACTGGGCCACTCGAGCGCTAGAAGAGGGCCCACAGGTGGTAATCAGAAATGAGCTAGGCGAGTGGGAACGGGGTTGGAGGCTGATGCTCACGGGGAGAGGGTACGCAGCTGTCAAAAAGGACGGCAAAATCAGGTGGTGTCCACTTAAGTCGATTAAACCGGACCTTCATAGCGAGCAGGATGAGACTGACGAGAACTGCGAGTCTTTGTTTACAGGACCTGCTCGTGGGACGTCCTCGTGACGTGTACATCCCGGTTCCAGACGAAAGTGACAGACCACCAAGCCGTCAGGCAGCACCCGAGAGACCCGCACGGGTGAGACCCAAGCACCAAGGGTGTTTCTGTGTGATTTTGCTGCTGGGGCTTGTCGCCAGAGGGCAAGCCAGCCCAGACCACTACCCCCATCAGCCCTTCAGGTGGGTCATGCGACACCTTAGTAGTGGCAAAGCACTCAGAGAAATCACCACACCGAACACCCCATCCTTCGTGCTCCGCATCACCGACCTGTTTCCAGGACAGCCAAGGGTAAACCCCTATTCCCTACAAGTCAAACACTCGTACCTATCCTACTGGTGCCCAGCTTCAAACCCTGGGAAAAGCTACTGCAATCACCCAGGGTGGGGATATTGTGGGCACTGGGGCTGCAAAACCATAGTTACTGATGCCAGACCGTCGGGGCCTGGGTGGGACCCACAAGAGCCAGACAAATTCTTACAGTTCACCTGGGCACCCATCGGTTGCAAAATACCCGTCTTCTTTCGCGAAAACTCCCATCGAAACCAACTTAAAATCCCTAAATTTCGGGCATGCACTGATTACAACATGACGGTCTTGCAGCCAGATCACCCTAGCTGGGCCACAGGCAGAACATGGACAGTGGTCCTTCAAGGGTCAAAAGAGAGGGTGAACGTGCTCCAGCCGTCAGCACCCCGAGCAGTCGGACCCAACAAAGTGATTAAAAGCGTGCCGAAAGGGAGAAATGTAACCTACCCCAAAACCTTACCCACAGAGGTCAGCAATGTCCCAACTGGCCATGTGGAAACCTTTCAGATGAGTCGCTTAACCGGGTCAGATGCAGACCCAATCCTTCGTATGTTAGAGGCTACCTTTGTATCCCTGAACGAATCCAACCCTAACCTAACCGAATCCTGCTGGCTTTGTTACGATGTCAAACCCCCCTTTTACGAAGGAGTCGCTTTAGACACTCCCTTCAGTTATTCCTCAGCCGACGCCCCTCACCAGTGCAGATGGGACACCCCTCGCAAAGGAATCACCCTGAGTCAAGTCACAGGCCGAGGCAGATGCTTTGGCAATTCAACCCTAGCTAAGCGGGGAGGTAACATCTGCACCAAAATTGGCAGGCTGAACAGGAAAAACAATAAGTGGGCAGTCCCATCCGCATCGGGGATGTGGGTTTGCCAGCGATCCGGAGTGAGTCCTTGTGTGTTCCTTCCCAAATTCAATGACTCTAACGAATTCTGTGTCCAAGTTCTGATTGTTCCTAGGGTCTTGTACCACTCAGACGAAGAGATGTACCATCTTCTTGAGGGACCCAGCCGGATCCACAAAAGAGAAATAATGACAGGTATAACTATCGCAATGCTGCTCGGCCTGGGAGCAGCAGGAACGGCCACGGGTGTCTCAGCCCTAGCGACACAGCACCAAGGACTGTCACAGCTGCAGGCAACGATTGACGAGGACCTGCAGAGGATCGAGAAATCCATCTCCTATCTAGAGAAGTCAGTCTCCTCACTCTCAGAAGTGGTCTTGCAGAACAGGCGAGGCCTGGACCTCCTGTTCATGCAGCAAGGGGGCCTGTGTGCCGCCTTGAAAGAGGAGTGCTGTTTCTATGCAGACCACACGGGAGTCGTGAGAGACTCCATGGCAGAACTCCGGAACAGACTGGCCCAGAGGCAGAAAGACAGGGAGGCCCAACAGAGCTGGTACGAGTCCTGGTTCAATCAACCACCTTGGCTAACCACTCTGATTTCTGCCCTGATAGGTCCATTGGCGATGCTGTTTCTAACAGTCACCTTCGGACCATGCCTGCTGAACAAGCTGGTCTCGTTCGTTCAGAGCCGCCTGGAACGGACCAACATCCTGTTCATAGGGCGACGACAATTGCTGTGAATTCAACCAGGGAATTCAACCAAAGAACACTGCCAGTCACAAGATTTTCGAAACTTGTCTGGCAAAAGCTTACTCAGGTTTCCCAAAATCCCTTTCCCTTGTCAAGTTACAACTTTATACCTCAATTCAGTATCTAGGTACATGACTACCTCATTCATTTGTGAAAAGGGGGGGGAGATTGTGGTAGCTAGGGAAGAGGCGCTGCGGAAGATTTCGCGATGTCACAGAAAGCCAGGACCCTCGGTTCCCCATAGATAAGACCCTCAGGTACTCATAGATAAGAAATTAACATAGGAATGTGGTCCCACTAACAATAGGAATGTTGCCCCACAGAAGCCAGTAACTTTCCATCCCTTACCCAGTACTTTTCCATTCCCTACTAACCATAGGTAAGAAGGACAAACCCCTTTTTGACGTAGAGACCCCTAAGACTATAAGACCCCAAGAGAAGAAGTAATAAACGCCTTTTGACCGTCCACCACACTGGTGTCTGCGTATGTCATTGGCCCGAACGGCCCTAGAGAGAGGGCTGTCGAGCTGTACCTCAGAACCAGGTCGCCTGCCTTGATCTAGAAGGCAACAAACACACTGCAACATCTCCCCTAGTTTTGTTTAAAAAGAAGAGGACTGGGTTTGTCGTGCAGAATGCTTGCCAAACCATGGCTGGTAAATCGGTTCTTCCTCTACAGGAGGGTCAGTGTATTCCACTGAGGCTTCCAGGTCATCCATTGGAGCACTGAGGGCTTCCAAATGGTAGACTTCAGGAGGGGGAGATGAGCTTGAAATTAACTTGAGAACCATGTGTTTGATTTGTCCAAAAACAATGCTAACAACTACAATAACTATAACTAAAATAAACAGCACTAAAAACACAGATTTCAGAACAGATCCCAACCAGCCCGCGAGTCCCCAGCCTTTGAACAGTCCATTCAGCCCGTCGTCAGTTTCTCTGTTGATGTCCGAGAGCTTTTGTCAAGGTAGTCCTTACGTGCTTTGGGCTGAGGGACTATGCAGGAGATCGCAGGTGGGATGATCACGAGTAGGACGAGAAGCAGGCTCGGTCTCATGGCGTCTTGAGGCTACACACAAACAGTGGGATCTAAACTGGTAGAAGGAACTTGAGACAAACATATATTACAAACTGTTCCAGATAGGAGGCTTAAATGGAATTTCCTCCAGAGAACGCGTGCGGCGTTTTCTTCTCCAGGCAGCATGAGCAACCTGGGGTGCTTCTGTAGATTTCTCTGAGACCTTGGGAACATAGGGCTTTACCCATTTGGAAGGAACCCACCTTAAACCAGAGGGGGTGGACACACAGGCATTTCCTCGGCCACATGTAACCAATTTGTAAGGTCCCACTGTTTTCCAAGTCTCAGGGTCTTTTAATAAAACCGGAGGCTTTTCTTTCATCAACCTATGACTGCTCCCCGCAAGGTGGCGTAGGATGGGCGGGTTCAGGTTGTCAAAGGAACAATTCAGAAATTTGATTGTGAATAGCGCCCTGGATAACCGGATGTGGGGAGGTTCCACCTTCAGAACCTGTTGTTGCTGGTCCAGGACCCTTTTAATATCACAGTGAGTTCTTTCTACAATGGCTTGACCTGTAGGGGAGTAGGGGATGCCAGTTTTGTGCTCTACTCCCCATTGTTGCAGGAAGCTCCCAAATTCCTTGGATTTATAAGCAGGCCCATTATCAGTTTTCAGCTCCTTGGGGATGTCCATGAAAGAAAAAGCCTGTAAGAGGTGCTTAATAGCATCAATAGATGATTCTCCTGTGTGGGCAGAAGCATAGACCGCTCCAGAAAAGGTATCTACACAAACATGAACATATTTCTGCCGACCAAAAGACTGTATGTGTGTTACATCTGTTTGCCACAGTTCACAACTGTTCAGTCCCCTAGGGTTTGCTCCCGTACTCACTGTAGGGAGTGCATGTAGTTGGCAATTTGGGCATGTGTCCACAATCGCTTTGGCCTGTTCTCGAGTGATGTTAAACTGACGAACCAGGCCAGGTGCATTTTGGTGGAAAAGCTGGTGGCTGATTTTTGCCTGTTCAAAAACATTTGGGAGAGTGGCCATCACTGAAGGTGCAGCGAGAGCATCTGCCCTTCTGTTGCCTTCAGCGATAAACCCTGGCAAGTCAGTGTGTGACCTGACATGCACCACATAAAATGGTTGCTCTCGGTGAGTGACTAACTTTACCAGTTTTGAGAGCAATTCAAAAAGTGTGATGTTAGACACATCCTGCAGTATTGCTTGATCTGCCCTGGATACTACTCCTGCCACATATGCAGAGTCTGTAATCAGATTGAATGGCTCTGAGAACCTTTCAAAAGCCCTAACAACCGCAGCCAATTCAGTAACCTGAGTTGAACTTTCCACCTCAGCAATGTACGTCTTCCACTGCTGGGTTTGAGGATCCTTCCGAGTCATAACGGACTTCTGGAACCTCCCGGACGCATCTGTAAAGACAATCAGAGCCTTTTTTAAAGGTCTCCTACTTAGAGCACTTCTCAATTTCAGAGTGAATTGTTCGAATAATTTGTGAGGGGGCCGCGCTACAGAAATTTGTTCTTAGTATGAATCCGGAGCAAACTGCAACACTACATTTTCTTGAAACAATTGTTCCAGTACTTTCATAGTATTTTGACCCGATTTTAACTCAGTTGGAATGTGAACGCACCTAAAGTCACATCCTGCTAACTTCCTGATCTGGGTCCTTGCTTTCCAGATCAGTTCTGCTACCAGCTCCTGAGGCTTTGTCAGTCTCTTGGACCTTTTATGACTAATGAAAACCCATTCTATGATCAAGACAGAGTCCCTCTGGTCCTGGTCCTCTTTTGGTGTGTCTTTTGCCTTAGGTGTTTGTTTTTCCTCCCACTGGAAAATAATTCCATGAAGGTGTGGCAACTTACGTAGAATGATAAATTTGAATGGCAGGTCAGGCCGACATTGGTTGGCCTGTCTTGTGGACATTGCAATCTGAACCTTTTCTAGAGCTTTCTGTGCCTCTGGGGTAATAGACCTAGGAGCACCTGGGTCCTCTCCCCCTTTCAATAAATCGAAAAGAGGGGCAAGGTCTTTGTTAGTCAGACTGAGCCATGGCCTTACCCAATTCAAAGGCCCACAAAACTTGTGGACATCCGCAAGGGTCTTGATCCTTGGATTGATTTCTAGTTTTTGAGGAACAATGGTCCTATTTCCAATTTCTAAGCCCAAATACTTCCAAGGTGGCATCTTTTGAATTTTCTTTTCTTGGAGCTCGAACCCTGAAACAATCAATGCATCAATTGTTAGGTCAAGCGCATGTGTGAGTAAATCATCATTGGGTCACACACGAGGATATCATCCATATAATGATAGCTGATGGCTTTCTCTGAAGCTGCATGCACTGGGGAAAGCAGGGAAGAGACGTACCACTGCCAGATAGCTGGCGAAACCTTCAGACCCCGAGGAAGAACTATCCAATGGTACCTTTTCATAGGAGCTTCCATGTTGATGGAAGGGACTGAGAATGCAAAGTGCGGTGCATCGTCAGGGTGCAAGGGTATTTAGAAAAAACAATCTTTAATATCAATAACAGCTAATTTCCAATCTTGGGGAAGCATTGTTGGGGATGGCATACCAGGTTGGGGGGAGCCCATATCTTCAATTACATTATTAATTTGTCGGAGGTCGTGAAGGAGCTGCCATCTCTTTTTTTATCAGCTTTTTGGATGACAAACACTGGGGAGTTCCATGGGGACATGGTCACCAGAATGTGACCCTTTTTTAGTTGTTCTTCCACTAGTTCCTCAAGCGCCTTTATTTTTTGTTTACTGAGCGGCCACTGTTTCACGTCAACTGGTTTGTCTGTTTTCCACTTCAGTTTTTGGGTGGGGCGCTGTTGTTCAATGACTGCTGTATAAAAATGCTGTGGAGAGTCTGGAATATCGATTGTGACAACCCACTGGGCCATTAAATCTCTCCCTAACAAAACTTCTGAATAATCTAACACAAATGGACGGATATTTGCCAATTGTCCGTTTGGTCCCTCGATTTGAATGATGCTTTTGGATTGTCTTGCCAATTGCAGACTCCCCACACCTCAAATGTGACCGGCAACGTTTTGCAAAGGCCAATGTGCTGGCCAGTCTTGTACTGGAATCACTGTGCAGTCTGCACCTGTGTCTACAAGCATCTCAATGCGTTTAGACTCCCTACCCCCACTGAGGTTACACCATAATTTGGGTTTGTCTTTCCCAATAACTTGGACCCGGGCAACTTTGGGCCCTTGTTTTTCAGTACTTTCAGGTAAAGATGGCACAGGGATAGCTTGAGCAACAATTTGTCCCTTGGGAAGAAACAGGGGTGGGTGGAAACAGTGCAGCCTGAGAACGAATTGCTCAGGATCTGATGTTGTCATTCCTGGTGCAATTTCGATCTCTTGTGGTGTGAGTTTGGTGTCCCCAATGACGATGCACTTACAACGAATTCGGTTCCAAGCACCCTTCTGTTCTGGATTGACAGAGACAAAATGCTAGTCAGTGTCTTTCAAGAGGAGTGATTCTGTCAGCTGCAACCTGTAAGGCTCATTGACAGAAGACGTGGTTAACATAGGATCACTTAAATCATAACAAGTTTATTTTGTTTCACTTTCAACATTGGACCAGCAGACTTGGTCTTTGAAACATCTGCTTCACTTACCGAAATATTAATATTATCGCGCGCTTGGTCTGTTTTGCTACCCTTATTCCCTTGGCCTGCTCTTTTTGTGTCTGCATGCCTGGCAGGCGGGTGCTCCCTTTTCAGTTTTGTTGTTGTTGTTGACCCCCAGGGAGGGCTTGTAATTTTCCTCCCCTGCCATTTCTAAATTCGCCAAATTGCCTTTTCAGGGAGCATTGAGTACTCCAGTGGCCAAGGTTGTTACAAAGCAAGCATAGTTTTGTGGGCTCAACCATTGCTGGTCTCTGTTGCTGCCCAGGGTACTGCTGTGCTGAGGGAAAGGGCGCAGGGCTGGCAAAGGCGACATGCTGAGGTAGTTTTGGCAGCAGCCTTGGTCTGGTGACTTCAGCAACACTCATCAGAGACACTTTCCTGTTATAGACTAGAAGCATATCTTTTAGGGTAGGGGGCGGTTCTATAGGAAGGCTCAGGATTGCTGCTCGACACTGTTCATTTGCATTTGTAAATGCCATTTCCTCTAAAACCTCTTCCCTAGCATTCTCTTTTTTTAACTTGTGTTTCAACGGCTCTAGTTAACCTTTCTACAAATTTCAAAAAAGGCTCTGATGGTAGCTGCTTAATTTTGCTATAGGGCTTGAAAGGCCCTTCAGGTTGGAGGGAAAAGAATGCTTTTTCAGCTGCCTCTTTTACTTTTTTGAGCATTTCTACAGGAATTGCAGTAGCTTGGATTGAGGGTAGAGACCATTAGCCCTCACCAGAGAGGTGCTCAATGGTAACAGGCACACCATTATTGTCCTTCACTGTGTTTGAATCAGCATGCAAGCCTGGGAGAGTGTCTTTTAGCAGTTGTTTCCATACTAATTCCCATAATTTGAATTCCGTGGAGGTCATGAGACATAAAAAAAGCTGTTTCAAATCATGTGGGACTACTACAGTCCTACTCAATTCAGAATTTAAAAGGCCACGGAAATATGAACTGTGTAGACCATATTCTTTATGAGATTTGCAGATCTCTTTAAGCAATTGTCGTCCAAAACAACTCCAATTAGCAGTTGGGGCCGCCCACCCTTGTGCTGCAGGCTGAAACGTAACAGGAGCAAATAACAAGGTGGGACCCTGTGTTGGGTCTGCTGTTCCCTGCTCTGTATCCCTTGAATTGGAAGCATTGGGATAACAGATACAGGTTTGGGGACAGGCAGTCAGTGTGTCCCCACCGTGGGAACCCGGGGAGGGGGCGGGGAAGCAATGGGCACAGGGGGCGGAGACAGGGGGCTGGCAAGGGGCGGGGATACTGTGGGAACAGGGGGCAGTGATAGGGGCAGGCAGGGGGCGGGGATGCCTGGTGACATCACATCAGCAGACATCCTCTGGGAGGAGTAGGGGTATTGCAGGAAAGGGAGGGGGAGGGGGGAAGGTATCATGAGGAACAGGAGGGGGGAGATGGGGATGGAATTTTGGAATGCTTAAGAGGATCTTGGGAAGAAGAAGACCAGGCTTGGGGTGATGCCATGTGGCATCCTCCATCTTGTGGACCCCCTAGGGACTGGGGGCAATTTTGGGCATCACTGCTCTCTGGAAAGCTGACACATGCTCTGGGTTTCAGAGGAGGGGAGACAGGATTTTGGGAAAGTTTCCACTCAGCCTGGCCAGGGCCTTGTGGACAGGACATCTCAGGCATTTTAACAAACTCTGGGAGTCGACTTCCCAATGAGTTTGATCTGTTTAAAATACCAAGTTTTGGGGTAAGAGATTTAGGGGTTTTAGAGCTGGGAGAGGGAGAAACAGGGAGAGCAGAGGTACATGGCTTTACATTTGGCTTTTTCTCCATTTCCTTTTGTTTGGGCAAGGCTGTTCAAATTTGTAAACTCCAGAACACAAATTTAGCTGAGGATGTGTCCTAAGGTTATCAATTCATTCCCTACTTTATCCCAAAATTGAATATTGTGGATTTCTTCAGGGGAGATTTGTGGGAAGTGTAGAAAAAGCCATCTTATAAACTGTTTCAATTTTCCTTTAGAGAACTTCAAATTTCCACTTACTAAAATACTAGCAATATGATAATACACTCCTTTTTGTACAATGCTAAGCTTCAAACCCATCTTAGATGTAAATGGCAAAGTACAAAATGCCGCCTGACCAAAAACAAAGCCAAAATCAGCTACCGATTTCTAAAAAAAACCACAGATAGGAAAAGCGATATCGAGCAGACAAAATCTTTACAATGCAGCTGTATGTACTGCTTTTAAAATTGCCGGGCAGCAGCAGCAGGGAGCTGGGACAAACCCTGCCAAGCCAAGGAACAGACAAAGCCTCCTGCGCCCACGAATGCAGCCCCCCCGCGCCACGTGGCAAGCCGATACCGGGGTGACCCCACACCGCCTGTACAGAGCACCCCCCACTCCGCGCCAAGAGAGATTTCCCCCCCCCCGGCCACGTGTAGAGAGCCCCCCCTCCCCCTCACAGAGAGAGAGAGCCGAGCACGCTGTGCTACTGAGCGGGGGGGAAGGGCAGGGAGAGCACCCCTGCTCCTCTGCCAGCGCGAATTTCAAAAGATGCGAAACACGCCGCAGAGAGCTAAAGCCTAGAACGAAATGGTATCCCGTCTGTGTGGCTGCGCAGACTAAATGCAAGGGCAAAAAAGGATCAGAACTCACGGCAGAGTCTGTTTCTGAGCTTCTGCTCCACTGAAGAGCAGAGATACTCACCCGAACTGGAAGCTGTTGCTGGCCAGGTCCAGGCAGGCAGGTCTCTTCACCGGGATAGGACCTGCCCCTGGGCCAGGGAGGCTCTCCTATTCTTCCCTTGGAAAAAGCAGCTCACCAGAAAGGAGCTGCACTTTCCAAAGGCGGCGAACAGTCCACAAAACTTTTTTCTGGGAAATTCCCAAAGCCACTGCTGACAGCAATGCAGTCAGAGCTCTTTCAGCTGGATGCACAGCTGCCTAAAGTCCTTCCGAGGTACTGAGAGTCCTTCCGGGGCTGCAGAGTCGCTTTGCCCCACGGTTGGGCACCAAAATATTGGAATATGATCCCAATATTTCCAGGTAGATTGTGCCTGGGCTTGTCTGACCCCTACTGCTAGGCCAAAGGCGGCAACTGTGGTATTTCACCTGAGAGACACCTTTGGCTGGCTGGATGTTACAGCTGGGCGCTGATACAAATTCAGGCTTGTAGAAACTCAGTTTACCTCTGGCAGAAAGGCTTCAAGTGATGGTGAGGAGGAAAAGAGAGCAGATTCTGTCGGAGGGTTTATATCCAGAGTTTTATTCCATGGTCACAGACATCTGAATCTTTAGGTAGCAGTTCCAACAGAATAGCAAGCACATGGTCTAGGCTCAATTTAAGCCCAGGGACAGGGGGAGGAGAAAGGACAGGTGAGCACCAACCAGGTGGGAGGAGGAGGGTCTCAGGGTTCAAGAGACCTAGACAGGCCAATGACCCCCAGGCCTGAATTGCATCCTTTGAACTTGACCAACCACACGATGGCCTTGCTGGCATGTTAAAACTGATTGACAGCCCAACAGGGGGTGAGGGGGAAGGGAAAGAGAGGTATTGCCACGCCTGGGAAGGGGCTGGGAAGTTTGAAACAGGATGTTGCAACACACTGCAACACCAAGCGGCAAGTTCCTTGAAATTTAAGCACATGAATAGTTTTTCCTACAAAGCGACTAATGTCTGGTCTTACATGAGAGAAAAAAAAAAGAAGATAGACCCCAGATTACTCGCTAAATTCTGCTTTTTAGCATAGAATATTTCTCAGATGCCAAGCCTTCTAACTGTGCCCTACCTTCAGTATTTGGCTGAAAACACTGATGAGTACTGTCAGTAGGAGGTTTCATGCCAAGCAAGCCAGCAGCAACTTCAGTAAAAAGAAACTTGAGAGTGGGATAAATGACGAGATGCTAACACTGTTTTAGTCTCCGTTTCAGAGCCATATGGTTCTCTAGGAATTGTAACAAAGACACTATGACCTTATTGCAAACCAAACACTGTGATTAAAGCAATAACTTCAAGATTTTTTTTCATAAGATGAAAACTCATTTTGGAAAAAAGGAACTTCACATGCTTGATAATGTGAGGGGAAAGCCTATCACTTGGCTAGAATTAAGAATACTTTCTATTGGACTTACAATGGTTTTAATTTTTGTATTTATAATGAATTAAGTAAGAGGAAATTTGGTTTGGATTTTCTGAGTTGCACTGCTAGAGACTTATAACAATGCCAGACTTTCGGGAACCCATTTGAAGGAAGTGTATTCCACTGGATCTGTAGACTTCCATGGTCTGAAAGAGACACTGGCATTTGTGGGGTAAATGGGGGTGTTGGCTCTTGCTGATCCAGCAGGGACTCTATCTACAGATCCCATTCTGAGAGATTCCATGCTTATCTGTGAGAGCAGGACAAACTGGCCTGGACAGCACAGGAAGATGAACTTACCCTCTTTGTTTTAAATTCATTTCCTGGTCAAAGAGTGCATGGAAACAGCAATATTTACTCAGTGCAGAAGAATAGTGGGGTAACTAGCAGGTGTAAGGTTCTGTACTTACTTTCTATTATGTGTCTTACAGTGGCAGACAAAAAGACAAGGAAACATTGAGCTCTGACAGATACTTTTGCAACAACAGAATTTGTTGCCAGTGCATTCAGTTTATACCTGATGCATTTCTGAATGATTTGCCTGTGAAACTTGTCTGGGTATCTGACAGTTTGCAGTTGTATCATGTGTTAGATGGAAATAAAGTTTGAGGTGGAGAGTCCTACTTGTATATTTTTCATGGCTGCTAAGCCAACAAACACAGCTGGTGTGTTGCTAATTTGTGGCATTGTTCTCTCCTAGTCTTAAATTCTCACTTATGCAGATTAATCCCAGCAATTAAAAACTGACTCACTCCTTGAATTCTTTTGCTTTTCAAAGTCTGCTTTTGGATTGCTGAGGTTTTAATCATTTTAATCAGATTTGTCCTTTTTTTTTTTTTTGTCATTACTAATCTGGTTTTTTCCTATGTCTGGACAATTAGAAAGATCCTACCATCCACAAGAATTTCATAATACATTTCTGCAATGCTTTTTATGGCATTATACTGGAGTTTTAGTCTTTTTTTACATGTAAAGCTGTTAAATGCTCCCTTCTTAAATTTGAGATTTTCTAAGAGATCTCTTTATAGGTCTTTATTTTAATTTGAATTAACTTGGCCAAAACTGAGCTGTTTATATTGGTATTTTCGATGTTGCTCTTAGGATGAAAGTCTTGTTTTAATCTTTCAGATTAAATGGTACAGATGTTTCCAAGAACCAGATTAAGGATAACTGCATTGTTTTAATCTACGGCTGATCTTTTTTTCATACGTCCATCAGGAATTTTTGGAGGTTTTTATTCTCTGGAACAAAGATTTGAAGCATTAGAATAGAGGAAAGCCATGAGGAAGAGGTGCAAAAAGAAATGAGATGGAAACAATCCCTAGGGGATCAAACAGTCTCTCTAAACAATGTTCTCCTCCTGAAAGTTGCTTTGGACCTGTGTGTCCCAAGTGTTTCTTTCCCTTGCTCTCAGCAGTTAGTTCTGGACATTTTGGAAAATAATTATTAGTCTCTTCCTGGTGCATCTTGATGCCACTTGGGCAGTCTTCATTATGGCATTTTCGGAGGATATTTTTAAGCTTAGGATTGTAACTAACTTGATACCCACTTTTTTCATTTTGTATGAGTCTGCATGGAGTTTCTATCATGCGGGTATTTCAAAGGCAGTTAAAGCAAAGGTGAAGAGAAAAATGCACATCCAAAGAGAGCTCCTATTTTAGTGTAAGGACTGATGCAACATATGAAAAATAGTAGTGCAGAAGGTGACGAGGGAAATAAAAGGCTAAACAAAAGGTGTATATAAAGTAATTGTTAGGTTTTTTGATATAAAGCACGGCATAGTGTTGCCATCTTATTGCAAAAGTTCCATACTTTCTCGGTGATTTCTCATGGACAGCTCTTTGCAGCATTGACTCCTTCTTCTCCACAGTACAGCGAACAAACTGCATCTCTCTTCTCAGCACAACCAACAAACTGCATCTCTCTTCTCAACACAACCAACAAACTTCAACTCTCCTCAACTCACTTTTTTGTAGCACTCTTCTTATTGGACACAGCTGTGGCCTATTAAGGGCAGGCCTGTTCCTCATCTTTTGTGGTGGTGTGCTGTATTGTCCCATTTTGGCCTTCCAGGTCACTT
This sequence comes from Melospiza georgiana, assembly GCF_028018845.1. Lineage (NCBI taxonomy): Eukaryota > Metazoa > Chordata > Aves > Passeriformes > Passerellidae > Melospiza > Melospiza georgiana. The sequence goes on from NC_080431.1 coordinate 87,189,999, forward strand.
TCCCAGGTGTGCCTATACTCTCTCCCTTCCCCCTTACCCCCATGCTGAGTGAGTCCTGTCACTCAGACTTAACATTCCAGCAAGGCGTCGTGTGGTTGGTCAAGTTCATAGGATGCCCCTCAGGCCCAGGGGTCATTGGCCTGTCTGGGTGTCATCTTCCCCTGAGACCCTGCCCCTCTCACCTGGTTGGTGGCTCACCTGCACCTCCCCTCCCCCTATCCCTGAGCTTAAAAGGGTGATCAGACCATGCGGTCTTGGTTCTGTTGGAGTAGGTCCTCATGTTCAGACCTCTGTAACCATGGAATTAACTTCTGGACATTAAACCCTCCAGCAGAATCCATCTCCTTTTTCTCTTCACCATCGCCTGAAGCTATCCCTCCTGAGGTAACGGGGTCCCTTACAAGCCTGGACTTGTTCAGTGCCCAGCTGCAACCACCAGCAAGCCAAGGTATCTCTGGGGTGATACACCGCAGTTGCTGCCTTTGGCCCGGCAGCAAGGGTCAGACTGGCCCAGGCACAATCTAACTGATAATATTGGGAGCCAATTTTTTCCAATATTTGGCGTCCTTGAGGTGGGCAAAGTGACTCTGCAGCCCGAGACGGATCCGCAGCACCTCGGAGAACCTTCTGGCAGCCGTGCATCCAGCTGAAAGGGGCTTTGGTTTCATCGCCCTCAGCTAGAGACTTTGGGAATATTCCCAGAAGAAGTTTCGTGGACTGTTCGGCGCCTCTGGAAAGCCCAGCTCCTTTCTGGTGAGCAGATTTTCCAGAGGGAGGACAGGGTAGCCTCTCTCACCCAAGAGAGGTCCTGTTCCGGTGAAGAGACCTGCCTGTACCCAGCCAGCTACAGCTTCCATTTCGTGTGAGTATCTCTGCTCTCAGTAGGGCAGGAGCTCAAAAACAGACTCTGCCGTGAGTTCTGTTCCTTTTTGCCTTTGCATTTTTGGCTGCGCAGCCCCACAGACGGGAATTAATTGATTTCTAGCTATTAGCTTTCTGCCGCGTGTGTTACTCTCTTTTGAAATTCGCGCCGGAGTGGGAGCTCTCTGCCCTTCCCCCCGGCTCTGCAGCGCAGCGTGCTCGCTCTCTCCACGTGGTCGGGGGATCCCTCTCTCTCTCTCTCTGTGGAGGAAGGGGGGGTTCTCTGCACACGCGGCGCGGGGGGCCCCAGTTTCAGCTTGCCACGTGGCGTGGCTGCCCTCTCTGCTCCATGGGGGGGGCTGCATTCCACGGCAGGGGAGGCTTTGTTGCTGCCTCAGCTCGGCATGGCGTGCCCTGTTGCTGCTGCCCCGGAATTTTAAAAGCAGTATATACAGCTTTTGTGAAGCTTTTGTCGGCTCGTTATCGCTTTCCATCTGTGTTTTTTTTTTTTTTTAATCGGTAGCTGATTTTAGCTTTGTTTTTGGTCAGGCGGGATTTAGTACTTTGCTTTTTACATCTAACATGGGTTTGAAACTCAGCATTGTACAAAAAGGAGTGTTTTATAATATTGTTAGCATTTTAGACAGTGGTAATGCTAAGTTCTCAAAGGGAAAATTGAAACAGTTTGTAAGATGGCTTTTCCTCCACTTCCCACAAATCTCCCCTGAAGAAATCCACAATATTCAATTCTGGGATAAAGTTGGAAATGAATTGATAACCTTAGGACAATCTGGCAATGCATCCTCAGCTAAATTTGTGTTCTGGAGTTTACAAATTTGAACAGCCTTGCTCAAACAAAAGGAAATGGAGAAAAAGCCAAATGTAAAGCCATGTACCTCTGCTCTCCCTGTTTCTCCCTCTCCGAGTTCTAAAACCCCTAAACCTCTTTCCCTAAAACTTGGTATTTTAAACAGATCAAACTCATTGGGAAGTCGACGACCAAAGTCTGTTGAAATGCCTGAGTTGCCCTGTCCACAAGGCCCTGTCCAGGCTGCGTGGAACCTTTCCCAATCCCCTGTCTCCCCTCCTCTGAAACCCACAGCACGTGTTAGCTTTGCAGAGAGCAGTGATACCCAAAATGGCCCCCCAGTCCCTAGGGGGTCCACAAGATGGTGGATGCCACGTGGCATCTTCCCAAACCTGGTCTTCTTCTTCCCAAAATCCTCTTAAGCATCCCGAAACTCCAGCCCCATCCCCCTCTCCTCCTGTTCCTCGTGATACCTTCCCCCCTCCCCCTCCCTTTCCTGCAATACCCTCAGCTCCGCCCCTCTACTCCTCCCAGGGGGCGTCTGCTGACGTGATGTCAGCAGGTGTCCCCGCCTCCTGCCAGCCCCTTGACCCCGCCCCTTGTTCCCATGGTTTCCCTGCCCCTTGCCGGCCCCCTGTCCCCACCCCATGTACCCGTTGCGTCTCCGCCCCCTCCCCGGGTTCCCACGGTGGGGACACACCCACTGCCATCCCCCAAACCTGTAGCTGTGATCCCAATGCTTCTGTTTCAAGGGATACAAAGCAGGGAACAGCAGATTCAATGCATAGTCCCATGTTGTCACTGGCTCCTGTTACCTTTCAGCCTGCAGCTCAGGGGGGAGCAGCTCCAACTGCTAATTGGAGTTCTTTTGGACGACAAGTGAATAAAGAGATCTGTAAATCTCATAAAGAATATGGTCCACACAGTCCATATTTCCATGGCCTTTTAAATTCTGAATTGAGTAGGACTGTAGTGATTCCACATGATTTAAAACAGCTTTTTTCCTGTCTCATGACCTCCACGGAATTCAAATTATGGGAAATAGCATGGAAGCAAATGCTGAATGATGCTCTCCCAGGCTTGCATTCTGATCCAAACCCAGCCAAAGACAACAGTGGTAACCCTATCACCATTGAGCCCCTCTGTGGTGAGGGCCAGTGGTCTTCTCCCTCAATCCAAGCTACTGCAATTCCTGCAGAAACTCTCGAGAAAGTCAAAGAAGCAGCTGAAAAAGCATTCTTTTCCCTACAACCTGAGGGGCCTTTTGAGCCCTATAGTAAAATGAAACAGCTACCATCAGAGCCTTTTTTGAAATTTGTAGAAAGGTTAACTAGAGCTATTGAAATACAAGTTAAAAAAGAGAATGCTAGGGAAGCAATTTTAGAGGAAATGGCATTTACAAATGCAAATAAACAGTGTCAAGCGGCAATCCTGAGCCTTCCTATAGAACCTACCCCTAGGTTAAAGGACATGCTTCTAGCCTGTAAGAGGAAAGTGCCTCTGATGAGTGTGGCTGAAGACACCAGACTAAGGCTGCTGCCAAGACCACCCCAGCGTGTCGCCGTTGCCAGCCCTGCGCCTTTCCCCTCAGCACAGCAGTACCCTGGGCAGCAGCGGAGACCAGCAATGGCTGAGCCCACAAAACCATGCCTGCTTTGTAACAACCTAGGGCACTGGAGTAACCAGTGCCCCCTGAAAAGGGAATTTGATGAATTTAGAAATGGCAGGGGAGGAGAACTACAAGCCCTCCCTGGGGGTCAACAACAACAAAAAACTGAAAAAAAAGCGCCCGCCTGCAACGCGCGCAGACACAAAAAGAGCAGGCCAAGGGAATAAGGGTAGCAAAACAAATCAAGCGCGCGATAATATTAATGTTTGTGTAAGTGAAGCAGGTGCTTCAAAGACTGTGTATGATTTAGGTGATCCTGTGTTAACCACGTCTTCTGTCAATGAGCCTTACAGGTTGCAGCTGACTGAGTCACTCCATCTGGAGGACACTGATTGGCATTTTGTGTCTGTAAATCCTGAACAGAAAGGTACTTGGAACCGGATTCGTTGTAAGTACATCGTCATTGGGGACACCAAACACACACCACAAGAGATCGAAATTGCACCAGGAATGACAACATCAGATCCTGAGCAATTTGTTCTCGGCTTGCATTGTTTCCACCCACCCCTGTTTCTTCCCAAGGGACAAATTGTTGCACAAGCTATCCCTGTGCCATCTTTACCTGAAAATATCAAAAAACAAGGGCCCACAGTTGCCCGAGTACAAGTTATTGGGAAAGACAAACCCAAATTATGGTGTAATGTCAGTGGGGGTGGGGAGTCTAAACGCATTGAGATGCTTGTAGACACAGGGGCAGACTGCACAGTGATTCCAGTACAAGACTGGCCAGCACATTGGCCTTTGCAAAATGCTGCCGGTCACATTTGAGGTGTGGGAAGTCTGCAATTGGCAAGACAATCCAAAAGCATCATTCAAATCGAGGGACCAAACGGACAATTGGCAAATATCCGTCCATTTGTGTTGGATTATTCAGAACCTTTGTTAGGGAGAGATTTAATGGCCCAGTGGGTTGTCACAATTGATATTCCAGACTCTCCACAGCATATTTGTACAGCAGCCATTGAACAACAGCGCCCCACCCAAAAACTGAAGTGGATAACAGACAAACCAGTTCAGGTGAAACAGTGGCCGCTCAGTAAACAAAAAATAAAGGTGCTTCAGGAACTAGTAGAAGAGCAACTAAAAAAGGGTCACATTGTGGAGACCATGTCCCCATGGAACTCTCCAGTGTTTGTCATCCAAAAATCTGACAAAAAGAAATGGCGGCTCCTCTGCGACCTCCGACAGATTAATAATGTAATTGAAGATATGGGTTCTCCCCAGCCTGGTATGCCATCCCCAATGCTTCCCCAAGACGGGAAATTAGCTGTTATTGATATTAAAGATTGTTTTTTCCAAATCCCCTTGCACCCTGACGATGCACCGCGTTTTGCATTCTCAGTTCCTTCTATTAATATGGAATCCCCTATGAAAAGGTACCATTGGACAGTTCTTCCTCAGGGATTAAAGGTATCTCCAGCTATCTGCCAGTGGTATATGTCTTCCCTGCTTTCACCAGTACGTGCAGCCGCAGAGAAGGCCATCATCTATCATTATATGGATGATATCCTTGTGTGTGCCCCCAATGATGATTTACTCACACATGTGCTTGACCTAACGATCGATGCATTGATTGTTGCAGGGTTCGAGCTCCAGGAAAAGAAAATTCAAAAGATGCAACCTTGGAAGTATTTGAGCTTAGAAATTGGAAATAAGAGGATTGTTCCTCAAAAACTAGAAATCAATCCAAGGATCAAGACCCTTGTGGATGTCCACAAGTTGTGTGGGTCTTTGAATTGGGTAAGACCATGGCTCGGCCTGACTAATGAAGACCTTGCCCCTCTTTTCAATTTATTGAAAGGGGGAGAGGACCCAGGTGCTCCTAGGTCCGTTACCCCAGAGGCACGGAAAGCTCTATAAAAGGTTCAGATTGCTATGTCCACAAGACAGGCCAACCGATGCCGGCCTGACCTGCCATTCAAATTTATCATTCTACGTAAGTTGCCACACCTCCATGGAATTATTTTCCAGTGGGAGGAAAAACAAACACCTAAGGCAAAGAACACACCAAAAAAGGACCGGGACCAGAGGGACCCTCTCTTGATCATAGAATGGGTTTTCCTCAGTCACAAAAGGTCCAAGAGATTGACAAAGCCTCAGGAGCTGATAGCAGAACTGATCCGAAAAGCAAGGACCTGGATCAGGGAGTTAGCAGGATGTGATTTTAAGTGCATTCACATTCCAGTTGAGTTAAAATCAGGTCAAAATACTATGAAAATACTGGAACAATTGTTTCAAGAAAATGAAGTGTTGCAGTTTGCTCTGGATTCCTACTCAGGACAAATTTCAGTAGCGCGGCCCGCTCACAAATTGTTCGAACAAGATGTTCAATTTACCTTAAAACTGAGAAGTGCTCTAAGTAGGAGACCTTTAAAAAGGGCTCTAACTGTCCTCACAGATGCATCCGGGAGGTCCGACAAGTCCGTTATGACTCGGAAGGATCCTCAAACCCAGCAGTGGGAGACAGACATTGCTGAGGTGGAAGGTTCACCTCAGGTTGCTGAATTGGCTGCAGTTGTTAGGGCCTTTGAAAGGTTCTCAGAACCATTTAATCTGATTACAGACTCTGCATATGTGGCAGGAGTAGTATCCAGGGCAGATCAAGCAATACTGCAAGAGGTGTCTAACATCACACTTTTTGAATTGCTCTCAAAACTGGTAAAGTTAGTCACTCACCGAGAGCAACCATTTTATGTGGTGCATGTCAGGTCACACACTGACTTGCCAGGGTTTATCGCTGAAGGCAACAGAAGGGCAGATGCTCTTGCTGCACCTGCAGTGATGGCCACTCTCCCAAATGTTTTTGAACAGGCAAAAATCAGCCACCAGCTTTTCCACCAAAATGCACCTGGCCTGGTTCGTCAGTTTAACATCACTCGAGAACAGGCCAAAGCGATTGTGGACACATGCCCAAATTGCCAACTACATGCACTCCCTACAGTGAGTACGGGAGCAAACCCAAGGGGACTGAACAGTTGTGAACTGTGGCAAACAGATGTAACACACATACAGTCTTTTGGTCGGCAGAAATATGTTCATGTTTGTGTAGATACCTTTTCTGGAGCGGTCTATGCTTCTGCCCACACAGGAGAATCATCTATTGATGCTATTAAGCACCTCTTACAGGCTTTTTCTTTCATGGGCATCCCCAAGGAGCTGAAAACTGATAATGGGCCTGCTTGCAAATCCAAGGAATTCGGGAGCTTCCTGCGGCAATGGGGAGTAGAGCACAAAACTGGCATCCCCTACTCCCCTACAGGTCAAGCCATTGTAGAAAGAACTCACTGTGATATTAAAAGGGTCCTGGACCAGGAACAACAGGTTCTGAAGGTGGAACCTCCCCACATCCGGTTATCCAGGGCGCTATTCACAATCAGTTTTCTGAATTGTTCTTTTGACAGCCTGAACCCACCCATCCTACGCCACTGTGGGGGGAGCAATCATAATTTAATGAAAGAAAAATTTCCAGTTTTAGTAAAGGACCCTGAGACTTGGAAAATGGTGGGACCTTACAAATTGTTTACTTGGGGATGTGGATATGCCTGTGTGTCCACCCCCTCTGGTTTAACGTGGGTTCCTTCCAAATGGGTAAAGCCCTATGTTCCCAAGGTCTCAGAGAAATCTACAGAAGCACCCCAGGTTGCTCATGCTGCCTGGAGAAGAAAACGCCGCACGCGTTCTCTGGAGGAAATTCCATTTAAGCCTCCTATCTGGAATAGTTTATAATGTATGTTTGTTTCAAGTTTTTGTACCAGTTTAGATCCCACTGTTTGTGTGTAGCCTCGAGACGCCATGAGACTGAGCCTGCTTCTCGTCCTACTCGTGATCATCCCACCTGCGATCTCCTGCATAGTCCCTCAGCCCAAACCACATATGGACTACCTTGGCAAAAGCTCTCGGACTTCAACAGAGAAACTGACAACTGGCTGAATGGACTGTTCAAAGGCTGGGGACTCGCGGGCTGGTTGGGATCTATTCTGAAAACTGTGTTTTAGTGCTGTTTATTTTAGTTATAGTTATTGTGGTTGTTAGCATTGTTTTTGGACTAATCAAACGCATGGTTCTCAAGTTAATTTCAAGCTCATCTCCCCCTCCTGAGGTCTACCATTTGGAAGCCCTCAGTGCTCCAATGGATGACCTGGAAGCCTCAGTGGAATACACTGACCCTCCTGTAGAGGAAGAACTGATTTACCAACCATGGTTTGGCAATCATTCTGCACCACAAACACAGTCCTCTTCTTTTTAAACAAAACTAGGGGGAGATGTTGTGGTGTGCTGTATTGTCCCATTTTGGCCTTCCAGGTCACTTTCCCAGGTGTGCCTATACTCTCTCCCTTCCCCCTTACCCCCATGCTGAGTGAGTCCTGTCACTCAGACTTAACATTCCAGCAAGGTGTCGTGTGGTTGGTCAAGTTCATAGGATGCCCCTCAGGCCCAGGGGTCATTGGCCTGTCTGGGTGTCATCTTCCCCTGAGACCCTGCCCCTCTCACCTGGTTGGTGGCTCACCTGCACCTCCCCTCCCCCTATCCTTGAGCTTAAAAGGGTGATCAGACCATGCGGTCTTGGTTCTGTTGGAGTAGGTCCTCATGTTCAGACCTCTGTAACCATGGAATAAACTTCTGGACATTAAACCCTCCAGCAGAATCTTCTCCTTTTTCTCTTCACCATCGCCTGAAGCTATCCCCCTGATGTAACGGGGTTCCTTACAAGCCTGGACTTGTTCAGTGCCCAGCTGCAACCACCAGAAAGCCAAGGTATCTCTGGGGTGATACTCCGCAGTTGCTGCCCTTGGCCCGGCAGCGAGGGTCAGACTGGCCCAGGCACAATCTAACTGGTAATATTGGAGCCTTTTTTCCAATAATCTTTGGTGATTAGTACAGCTGCAACTCCTCAGGTGTGAGACTACCTTCTGCACTATCTTTATTTTCTTACATTCTATCCCTCCACAGCATAGCTGTAGACTAAGGAAAATGGTAGACTGAAAACAAGGCTCTTATGGGCACTTGTTTTCAGATGACTGTTACCAAACTAAGGGATTGTAAAGTCATGAGTAAATAAAACTTTGTCATTCCTGCATCCATATCTGACCAAAATAAAAAACAAAATATCTCCCCAAACCCCAAAACAAAAAAAAAAACAAGTCTTCCCCGTTCCCCCACACCCCTTAGAAGAAAAACCCCAGCAACAAAACAAAAATTATTTTTTAAGTTTTCTTTGAGTTATGCTAAGATAAACCCTAGCGCATATTATTTTTGATAGGGAATTTTTTCTCACATTGAGTTTTCAGGTTTTACAGAACACATAGTCATTATTGCTGTCCAGGCAGAGACTGTGCTTCTTGCAACATATGACTTATTCTAGTCTACAATACCCCTGTGTTTGCAGAACTTGGTGTTTTTTTCCTGGCAACTCTGTGTGACCCACACGGTTCTGTCTTGCATCATCACTAATTGAAGTCTCCTTCCAAAATAAATGCCAAAGCATTAGCCAGAAAAAAGCCATAAAGATTCTTCATATGGAGGGGGAAACCCTGTTCTGTAGCTCATTTTTGGGACTGTCAATGTAATGGTAAATAAAGTTGTCAAAGAAAACTGTTTCACAGATCTAAACAGATGAATATTAATAAGCCTTTTCTTCATCCTTGGCTCACACAGTCCCCCCATGACGGCAGGGAAAAAAAACTGGTGCTAAGGAAACATTTTCCCTTCATGTAGTCCAGCATATTTCACAGATCTGCACTGCCACAAATCATAGCCAAAGATGAGTAAAACCTATGTTTTCGGTGAGGAAGATCTCTGAGTCTGGAAAGGTTCAGAAATACGTGGGCACCAGAGTACACATCCATTGGACACAATTTACTGAGTCAGATACAGAGGCAGGAGCTGCAGCCCTAATGGCATCACACCACTTCCTAAAACAGCCATGTCCCTCCCTGGCTGGAGAGCAGCTCTCTAAGTTGCTTAGATTAAGGATAGACTATCAAGACATATCGAAAATCAAAAACCCAAAAAAAGCCTGGGAAGAAGCCTTATTGGGAAAGATGAGGCAGAAGGCAGGATGAGGAGATACAGCAAAGAATCTGTAACAATCCCAAAAAAAAAGATAGGATCACATAACTAAGCATGCTGAATTAGGAAAATTTAACCTTACCTTTGACATTTCCCAATTTTTGAGTATGTGACTCTATAATTAGTTTCTCAAGTAGGTTGTTGGGTTTTGTTTGCTTGTTTTCAGTTTGTAACTATATATAGACTGAATCAAACTTTGAACAGATATAAATAAGGGTGTGTGCTGCCTTGGGCTGTCCTGCTTGTTCATGCAAGTTAAATCAGTAATAAGCATTTTCAAATGGAAGATTTGAATGAGCACAAATCAGTAGAGATGGAAGATAATGTGATTTGTTGGGGTTTCAGCAAGAATCTTATTTTGTACATCTACATGTTCTTCCCCATGCTCCTCAAAAGGCCAAAAGAGGTTGAGGACGTGTTACAAATCCTTCTAGTGTGGCAAGCACGAAAAGTTTCTAAGCACACTGGTTAGGGACAACTGGCCATCTGAAAGAGAGTATATCTGGATAAGAAGCACAATGGAGATGTTTTGCAAGTAGAGGAGAAGACAAACTGTTAAAGCCACCCTGGTTGCTCATTCTCTCTTGTCCATCTGTCATGGAGCATGGTTGGTTGAAAGTCTCAAAATACTAAGTATGACGCAGAAACATCCTTTAAAGCTGCCTGGTGTAACCTGCCCTTTCTCTGTTCTTGCTCTGCTTGAGGGAATGAGAAAAGGCAGAGAGGTAAGCAGTGTTCATGCTTATCTCCTCATCAATTCCCTTGCCTGTTAACTAGCTAGCTGGTGGGCTAAGAACTTAACTTGTCATAGTGCTCAAAATCATTGGTCATGTTTGCTTTTAAATCAAATTTAGCTATTTGGCACAGAATGCTGTATGTCTGCTACAAGGATCAAGATAAAATGCAAGCCAATTTCCTCCTCCCTTTTTCTTCTGCCCCTCTTTTCTGCTTTGCTAAAATGAATACCAGACAGTATCCTTTGACAAAGGGATAGAGCTTTGTGGCATCGTGTGTTTTAAAAGTATTTATATGAGTTCGGTTGTAAAGTTAATTAATTATCCCTTTTATAAGTTTAAGATATGGTTTGGTCCTCGGTTCCCCCCATGTAATCCCCTCACAATGGTTTCTCCCTAAGTTGTTTACCCCCTGTTTTCCCGCCAATGGCCTGTCTGTCAAGGTGACTGATCCCTTGATCCTCCCCTTTATGCCCTTATAAGTTTCTTTCCTCCCTCCTGGTGCTGCCCACTTCCCCTGTCTATCATTGTAACCATCTCCCCCCCTTTTATTTCGAGAATTTTCTGTGTCAATCGTCCCTAACTCGATGTATGATTTGCCTCCAGAGCCTCTTCCTTCCCCTATGTGATCCTCATTGGTCCAGCTGTGTCTCACACTTCTCCCTTGATCTTCGTTTATTGGTCACTTTATGTTTCCTCCTATCATGCCCACTCCCTTTATCAGTGCCTCCCCAAGCCTTTCCCCTCAGACGCCCAAGCCTTTCCTACCCCTGGCCCCGCGTGGGAAATAAAGCTCCCTGGCATCCGCACAGATGTTCATTCTCTCCTTCATTAGTCTCGGGACTTCGTAGCTTCGCTCTCGCCTGCGCCAGCCACACAGCAGGCGGCACCACTACCCTGGGATTTTCGAGGAAGAACCCGGGAGTGACTAATCTTGTGGCCTCCTCCGGCCGCACCGGGAGCGGCTAGCCGGCAGTTGTCCAGCCCCCTTGGCTGCAGAGCAGGCTACAGAGCTTCCTGCAGGTCACTTCAGAAGCAGTTCTCAAATTCTAATGGGAAAATCAGATTGCAAATGAAAAACACTCCACAAAGACTCTAGTGTGTAAATAAATCCTTATATTTTAATGTTAACATGTACTGAATATACAATAGGTTGTTAAAACTATGGGAAGAATTTCAGACTGAAATTCGAAATCATTTGTGTATAGGGAAAAAAATTTTAATTGATTTGCCATTCTGTGCAGGTACTATTAGTGAGTGAATGAAAATTGGAATGTGCAAAGAGAAATGGCTGCCAAATACCCTTTTTGGTGAGATTTGAATACCTTAATCTCAATTTAAAATTTCCAGCCACAGTTCTTAAATATATTGTTTTAGTCTGCAAATGTTAAAAGATGGTCCAAATTTTTCAACCAAGATGTGTTTATGTAAAAGTGATAAAGGATCTGGGTATAGGATAGTAACATGAGTTCCGTTCAGACATTCACATTTGCATACAGGAGAATAGGGCTGTCCAAGCCCCAGATACTTCCCCCTCCAATCCAAGCAGTGCCCACTCCCTTCTTCCAGATGAATTTACAAGACTTCATGTCCAGGCTTTTATGCTGTGCATCAACTCATGACAGACAGTTCAGAAAATAGCATGCCCTAAATGTCATACAAATGTTAGTCTTAATCAAGCAGCCAAATACAATATTGTGATACAGCTAAAAATGAATTAAAGAACCTGCCACACACACTTTTAAAAATTTCCCTAGAAAGGAAGGTTTAGGGAAAGTTTAAATGCATAAAATAAGGAGAACATAGTCATAACAGGATATGTCTTTTGTTAACTGTAAAAAATGAGGAAGGGCCAGTATCCAAAATAAATTACACCCATTTAAAATGTTATGGTAGCATGGAATCTATTTCTGCTGGGTGAGAAGGTCTACCTGTCGGTTCTGTCTGGGGAACATGGAAACATGTCTGGGGAACATGGAAAGCTAAGAAGACTCATTATTTCAATGCACTGTGAAAAAAGAAAAAAAAAACTGTCAGGAAAAGCCACTTCCATCATTTCACTTCCATTTCATCAATCACTTTCACAAAAATTGGCTGAACCTGCCTTTCGTTTATCCTTACCTTTTAGCACTATCCTAGGGATCAGTGGTTGGTTCCTTTTATGATAGAGCTACCACCGTAGTAGTGAAAGCATACCCTGTTTCTTAATGGTCTACAAAGAACTTTGCAACTTTAAAAACTATCTTGTGCATACTTACACTGCATTCTGAGCCACCAAAAGGCTATCCAAAGGGACAGTCTTTCTTGTAGTAAGCAATTCCAAGTTCCTGATCCAGAAAGCGATAGCAAAAATGAAACAAGGGTCCCTTATTGTGCCTCAATAATTTTCAGGTCGAAGATCCATGTGGCTGGTTACTGAACATATTTTTTCCCTGTTTGCATGCTCAGTTGCAAAACTTGCTTCGTGTGGAACATGTGGCACTTTATCCTAACTGTGAATTTTGTAGTATGAGTCCTTTCCCTTGTATTCCGGTCAAGTCCATCGGAAGATTTTGGTTTGCTATCATGTTCTCAATTTATTTCCCCCGTGACATTGATAATTACGTGACATTTACTATGTTTGCTAAGGGCTTTACTGGCTGTTGTGGGACATCACTATTCCTTGCAAACTGCTTTGGGGTTGGAGCCCAACAGCCTTGCTCCGATTGCAATCTGAAGGTTCTCACTAGGTTTGTTATTATTCTGTGCTCAATACAGACTGTAATATATTAGCCTGTTAGTTGTCTGAATTTGTACTCTTTTTAAAATATAGGCATATAACCAAACAGCTAATCATATAATACTATTTGTTTCTTGTAGGGAGAATGAGAAATACCAAAATGGTTTCCTTTTGCAGGGAAAGTTGATATCCTTTATTAAATGCCAGCAATTAGGCAATAAAAATTTCCTACATGTTATTTCCATGTGGAAAACCACCCTGATGATGGTAGAGTGAAGCAGTCCTGCTTATGCATAAAGGATATACACAAGCCATGTTCATCTGACCATATTTGAGCAAAAGTAGTTACTTGGCCTCTAGCTCCATGCCTGTCTCTCTTGCAAGCTACAATAAAAAAGCTGGTGTTGTGCCATGATGTTTGCCTCCTCCTTTCTGTTTTTCTCCTTTCGGTTTACAGTACACACCTAGGGTTGAATCCTTGTCCAAACCCTGATGGTTTCTTTTGTTTTCTTGCATAACAGAAGGGCACTGAACCTTCTCTGCTTTTTCTTTAGTGGCCTCTCCGCCTTGATTAATTGCAGAGGTGTTTATGGTTTCCTTTAAATCACAGGCTTGTTGAGTAGTGTTTAATCAACCACTGATATTCTGGGCAACTGTGAAAAAAATTTGCCTATCAATTTCTTTCTGTATATTTTTCTTTCAGTATCATGTAATTCCAGGAGGAGAATCAGATTCCAAGCCAGGATCCCTTCTACATAATTTGTTGCCTTTGAGTCAGAGTTGTTTTGGGATTTCAGCAATCAAAGGAGCCAATCACCCAGCTCACTTAGCCTGGGAATGAACTCACTTTTTCTCTGCCTGGCTGTAAGTTGTCCGAGATACAATGGCAAAAGGCAGGTTTCTTTCCAGGTCCTTTTAACTTGAATTGTTGCTACAAAAAAGCTATAGCTCTGGCAGCAGTTCAGTGCATCACATTTGTAGTATATCGGCAAAACTGTAAGCTTCCATGGAACTATTTGCTTCCTTCAAGCTGTAATAAAATAGTATAATCCTCCCAAGTAACAACTGATACAACATGTCTTTACAAAGTTTAAAGCTCCTGTTTTTTACTAAAACGTATAACTTTTATTGATTTTGGCATTAAAAATACTTTTTTTTTACTTGATTCAAGTTCTTTGATGTAAGTTGACATTGACATTTGGTTGGGAATGTATTGCTGTTTTGTGACATTTGGTTGGGAATGTATTGCTGTTTTGAGAGACTGTGGGAAAGATGTAAGAAAGTTCATGAGGTATTAATTTGAAACTTCATATTTCAAGTCTGGACACAAACATTAATTGCCCTCTGTTGTCTGCTAGTTATGCTCCACTTCTAAATTAGAAGTACATTTATCTGAAATTTTTTATGAGATGTTCAAATCATGTGCAATTGTAACTTTCCTCTCTATTGTGAATATTTTTACTGTTTACAATGGAGACCTAAAACTCATCCTTCATTCAGGTTATACATTCAGAAGTTGGTCTTTTTTCTTTGATGATGTAGGAGCAAAAGCCTTTCACCCACTGCCTTATTGGGCACTGGGTTGTTTAGTCTGTTTTACCCCTAGCCAGCAGTCATCATGGACATACCTTGCTCTCCTGAGAAGATTCAAAAACCAGTATTCCAGAAGTTGTTCAGAGCCACTGTGGGCCCCTTGTTTATGTAGAAGGGCATTATTCTCCTTTGGGAGAGAGCTGATGAAAGTTAAACGTGCTTTAAGGTTTCTTCATATTGGGGGCTGGATTCTCATCTGCCTCAGTTCTTATGAATCAAGTACCTTGTCTGTTTGCCTGAAGGAGAAAGATATGTGACAGGGTAGACTAAAATACATCAGGATGCTTTCAGAGGTAGAATATTGCCCTAACATGTGGGTCTCAAGCTGGCTGCAGGCAGCCATATCCCATCTACTTCTGACCCTTGTGTCTAGTTGGCAGAGTTTTGTAGTTGCAAAGGGAGAAGACCCTCAGTTAGGGTAAAGCAATGAATCCTAAATCTTGTCAGTTTATCTTTTTTTGTTCTTTCTTTCTTCTCTGTTACAGGTCCTGCTCAACTAGCATGACTTGAGCGAGGCCTTTCTTCCTCATAAGCACTTCAGTGTGATAACTCCCTTTGCCCTCAGTTAGGGAGGGATTTTGCCTTATGCTATACCCCTCTTATTTCTGTTTCCTTGTTCTTGGCTTCTGACTGGTCACGGGTCACAATACTTGACTCTCCCTGTAGACCTGGACTCTTTGTGTCTAACAGCATGGTGGAGCTGTCAACATTTGCCTGTTCTGTGATTCTTCCATTACATGAGCCACAAAGCTATGCAATACATAAGATGAAGAATTATCAAAGGAAAAAATCTAGTTGGAGCTCTGTATGTGTGTCTTGTTTAGACACTGAAACAATACAGAGAATAACACCCATTATCTGCTGCTGTCAGTCAAGTGGAAGTGTTCCTCCTGTTAAAGGTAAGAACCACATCCCTTGTTCCTGCATGTGCATCCTGCACAGCAATCCATCTGTTAGTCTTTGCTCTGCCCACCTGTGTCCACAATGCTGCTCTGTCTTACATTGCAGAAACTGTGTGACGCTTGAAATCAGAACTGATTCTGCAACTGGACTCACAACAAAGAGGCACATCAGATGTTTTCTACTGAGCATTTCTTTAAAATTGTAACTTTCTTTTCTGTCCTTGTCTCCTAATCCTTCTGCTGCATAAAAGCCTTGACGAGGTTTGAGAAGGACTTGTTTGTTCCAGTGCAGAAGCCAGGAGGACATTATCTGATTGGAAAATAACTCAGCAGCAGATACCTCATTCCAGGATCCTCATCACCTAACTCATCATACACAACAAGTACTAACACACAGTACAAATGAGATTTTGTGACCCCCTCTCTTATAGGATCCGTTTGGATGCAGTGATATTTGTGGGGTTCAGTGTGAGGAAATGTTGGAGGAATAGCTACATGACAAAAGCCACAGAAACATACTCCAAATAGCTAACCAAGAATTGGAAAAGAACCGGACCCGGCTAGCAGCTGCAAGGACACTGTGTCCTCGAGCATAGCTGCGGTCCGATAACTAGATGCTGTAATTGAGAGACAGAGACGTGAGAAAAAGGAGATATAAGTGCTAAGGAACGAGGAAGAGCTGATATTGTAGTATAATCAACAGATTGCTTGACTTACAGAATATGTATGAGTTTATTACCTGTTGTGCATAAATGTCTGATGCTCTAATCAATAAACGAAGCTTGTTGATTCTCATATTGAGCGTCCTGAGTCTTCCCTCGCCATGACAAATGGTTACCCGAACAGGAGCCCTACAGAGGGCTTGAACCTGCGAGCCACAGTACGGTGCAGAATTCGTGTCGGTCCTGCCACAGCACGGGAGGAGAAAGAGCTGGGCTCCGCGCCCCAAGTGACCTTAGAGAAGGGTCTCAGCCGACTAAACGCCGCTGACGTCTTGCAAAGAGCTGCAACAGCGTGCTGACAACTAGATTAGAAGGTAATGGAGAGACAAGCATCGTATAATCTTTTTAAGTGCTTTTTAGAAAAGCAGAGACTACAGACTAACGACCTGGGATAAAAGCTCCTGGGATTGCTTGCATATGGAGTTGCAAAAGGGTGCTTTGCGGACCATCACGACTCTGATGCTTCCGCTGGGGAATTGCTGGCCGTATGCGACGGGATTGTACAATAGGAGCACGAGCACCAGCCGGGCGCATCGCGGGGACAGCGGGGGCTCCCACTGGTAGCAGTGGCTGCTGCCGGAACCGCACGGGAGACTCCTCGGAGCCGGAGCGAGGCGGTGCGGAAATCCCGGAGTGGGAGCCGAGGATGCGGCCGCTACCACCGGCCTCTGCTTAGCCACTGGAGCAGCCTTCCCAGCGGTGGCTCTGGCACCCGCTGCCCCTTGGCGCCAGGAAGCAGGAAGCAGCGCTCGGCCGGCTCCCAGTGCCCCCTTTCCCTCCCCCGCCGCTAGGATTACAGGCGCGTGCCACGACACCTGGCAGCCAGCAGGAGCCTCGGTTTGAACGTGGCAACCTCAATAGACCGTGCCTTAATAGACTGCAAGACTGAGAGCTTTGTTGATTGGATGCTCGTCTGTCAGCATGTTAAAACTTACTATTGTTGTTAGACTAATTGATAGCAATTCTCATTGAGCCTTTAAAATCACCTGTATTAGCATAGATTGCTCTTATCTTTAAGCCTAAGATCATAGCTACACTCTATTGTTAAAGCTGGCATTATAGTAACCATAATAGCTTTGTTAGTAGTATTAGTCTTGTCTTGCTTTTGCATATGCTTACAAAATATGGTGCAAAAGATGATATCTGCTGCATTTAATCAAACATTGCTTGTGCAAAAAGAAAAGGGGAATTGTTGGAGGAATAGCTACGTGACAAAAGCCACAGAAACATACTCTAAATAACTAACCAAGAATTGGAAAAGTTCCGGACCCAGCTAGGAGCTGCAAGGACGCTGTGTCCTTCAGCATAGTTGTGGTCTGATAACTAGATACTGTAATTGAGAGAGAGAGAGACATGAGAAAAAGGAGATGTAAGTCCTAAGGAATGAGGAAGAGCTGATATTGTAGTATAACCAATAGACTGCTTGGCTTACAGAATATGTCCAATGCTCTAATCAATAAACGAAGCTTGCTGATTCTCATATTGAGTGTCCCGAGTCTTCCTTTGCCATGACAAGGAAATGGGAAAACTGCAGCAGTACTTTCCTTGCACTTTAAAGAGACCCCAGATTGCTTGTGAATTTCTCTTCAAGGTACAGAATTTATTATCAAGGCCTCATTCTGATGGCACAAGCACACACCATGAATCCCATTCACTGGGCCAAAGGTCTTCTGTAATAATCTCTCAGGAACTTAGAGTTAGATGAAAATTCCAGTTTCCTAACCAGAAAGGTCTTGCTGTTACCTAATATACTTTTAACACAGAGGGGCATTTATTTACATCTGAGTCTTTGGCAGTAACTTCTTAACTACCTTTTCCTGAAACTCTCACAGTTGGGAGTTGCTTTCTCAGATGAAGGATAAATTACTTATGAACACATAAACATAGTTATTTTGTTAATGCTTTGGGTGTTAGTGTGAATAATAACATGGCAAATTTCTCTTCAGATTTTAGACTTGCAAAGGAACAATAAGATCAATGATTCTAAAAGGGGTTATTTATTGTAACTCTTTTATTATATGTTTGCAGAGCTTGCTATTTTTACCAACTAAAATGCAGGGGAATTCTCAGAAGCAGTTTAAAATAATAAACTTTTTGTAAGTCAAGAACAGATCCTGTCAACCTATTGGATCCTGCTTCTGTTTTGAAAGGACCATTACTGCACCAGTGGCCATTTTTCTGGTGAGAGTTTCCCATGGGTTTTCTCTGTGAGTAATCTCTAAGTTTTGACCAGATCTTAGACATTGACTTTATTGGAATTAAAGCTTCTGAATGAGTCCTGTGGATGACATTTGCATGCTGTACAGCTTATATGACAGATTAACATAAAGTCTTGACATCCTAAGATTAGCTGTTTGCCTCTTTCCAGCAGATGTCACTGAGAAAGAGGAGAGAAGATTTAAAATATTAATCCCCATTCCAGACTGTTTTGTTTTAGGTTTTGGGGTTTTTTTCCAAGAAGTGAAATGATCTATAAAAAAATCTGAGTAATTAATGTAAATGATTTCTTTACCTGAGAATTTCTGTAGGATGGAGATCAAAATACAGAGCATACACAGTGAAGAATGTATGCTTGTCCAGGGGAGCTTTCTCACATAAAGAAGCTACAGCAGTGTGTGGCCTGGTGGGCTTGTCCTGCACTGTGTGCAGGGCATCCAGATGCTGTTGCAGCTTGAAAATTTGTCTTCTTGGACTGTAACAGATTTACCACAAAACATGTCTGACAATAAATTAAGCCATTTGATTGAGGGCCACTAAGGAATGTCACAGAAAAGCTTTGGATGCACAGTAGTGAGCAAATTCCAGAAGCATGAGCATAAAGGAGGGTCTCCCCACAAGGTTTGTTGCGGGTCCGTGCTGGGAGGTTGGCATGCCTCTGAAGCACTGCAGCCCTGTTCCTGGATCGAACGTGTCAGTTACTGCTTTACTGCATCCCTGTCAGCAATAGAGTGACACTTGTGGTGGTTGCAGAACCTCAGTAACCTACCACCCAGAAAGCGGGATGTCATCTATACTACCAAAAAAACAAACTGCCTTTACCTTCATCCTGCCTGGAGTAAATGGCATTCCATCACAACTGACTCATTATTCCTCTCCAGTAGAGCTCTTTAGAGGATGGTTGTCAAAGAAGCTTGCAGATTTTACTTCCTGGCTCTGGTGCTATATCAGACGATACAGAAAAGTTGGTCTCCCCAGCTACTGGAGATGCAGTCTTAGCTCAGGCTTAGAGCCAGAGAGAATCTCTTTGTTTCAGTCTGCACCATTAGCAGGGCTCTAGGCTAAGCTGTGTCCTCACAAGCATGTGCCATTTTTTTTCCTCTATCAGGACAGGAACCTGCACGCAAGTTCAAGGTACCTGGCTTGGGGAATTGCTATCAAAACAAAAGATAAAACAGAAAAAAACAGAAGACACACAGAAAAGTGTGCTTGGGAAAATGCCAAATCTGCTTAGAAATGTAAGATCCATAAAAAATATAAAATTACACAGTGACAACTTCTAATATATTTTTCAGCATAGGCCTACAATACCTATTCGCCTTGTTCATTCAGGGATCAGGCCAGGTATGGTGATGATCAGAGCAGGCTGGCTGGGAGTATGGATTCCTTGATTCTTTTCCAGAGCTGTAGTCAATCCTTCAGATCCTGCTGTTAAAGCAACAGCAACTGCAATAGCTACATCATGTATTGAAGAGAATATTTGGATTAGATCCTGAATGAGCTCAGACAAGCCAATTAGCATCCTTGCTATGTCTCATCTGCATTTGGTTTAGTAATACTGCTTATACATGGCATCTGGGAGTGGTGATCAATGATCAGAATCGGGTTTTGAAATTCTTGAATGGAAGCGGCTGCATCCGTACAATGTCTAAAGTTTTTTTAAATCATACTTTTTTTTTTTCTCTTAGTGCCAGTATTTTATACATTGTAAACTCTTCAGCACAGCATGAAACTCCAATCCCATTAAATTTTACTGAACAGCTTAACAAAAATCTGTGAAGTTCCAAAAAAAACCAAACTAACCACAAGTATGAGCACAAGGAGCAGTTTTGTAAGCCCTCTTCTGGGTCTGTGCAAGGATACCTGGGTGCATATGGAGCCCTCCTTACTTCCTTGGTGCAGACTACCTCGTCTTTCCACATTGTTCACAAATAACCACAGGAGGTCATATTGTGTCCTGTGTGGCTTCTTTTACAGCAGCAGTTTACATTTGTACAGGATAGCCAGCATTAGAAAGCACTTCATGTGCCCAAAGCCTGGTTTGCAAAGAAAGAAATTGGTATTTGCTGGTTCCACTGCTGTGGTTGACAGAGGAATTGTCAGAGTTGCTGATTTGTTCATGGCTTTTCCCATGGGAATGTTCTGTGGCAGTGAATTGGTCTGAGGCTACTGAGTCTGCATTAAGCCCTCCAGTAGTATGCCTAACAAATTTAATAGGTTTGGAGCGAGTGCTCACAAATTCAAGTGCAATATTTGTCTCTTTATATCCTTCTAAAGTAAAGCTGAGGAAGTAACAAAACGGTGTTTCATAAGTATAAATGTTTCCTAATTGCGTTCAATCTCTTCTTAATATTTAAAGACTTTTCTCATTGTTGCTTCTCTTAACCTGTAAAGTTAAAGAACTTGTGGGCTTCTTTGCTTATAAGGATGTCCCTTGATACTTAGAAGCAGAAGTAGCTAAAAATAGTGAAACTCTCCACTACGCAGTCTCCTAGGAAAATATTATGATAAGCCCAGGCCACAAGCAGGAAGGCTTGAAAAGGAAAGTAAGACATACCTCTCTGAATCTGTACAAACCTTAGGAAAACATGGCTTAAGAAATAGACTACATTTAAGCTTTTCTTTTATATGAATCAATTTGCCTATCCAATGTAAAACACGTCATAATCCATCCAGGAAATAGGAACAAGGAAAATCTCTTTCTGTGATCCTGCTGCTTCTCTGTACCCAGATGTGACCTTGGCAAATGATCAGATTTGGTTTGCATTTTGTTGGTCAGCAGTACACATCAATAAGGCTGTCAGGGAGCTGCTGCTTTCCTACCTGCACATCCATACTGTGACAGAATTGCCTGAACTATGGGACATCCGCAAAACAACAACAAAAAATCTATTCTATATGAAGCATTTATAGATTGCAAATTGAAGACACTGTGACTTAGATTCTCAAGATAATAATGTTCTTTGGGTGCTGTTCTCCTGAGATGAGTAGCATGGTAATGCTAAGTGGGAGGAAGAGGTTAGAAACGAGGCAGCTAATTTTCTGGCAGTGTTCATGATTTCAAACTGTATTTCAAGAGTATTAACACCATCTGACTTTAGTGTGTAGCTTAGTGCCCTTTGGAAGGTCAATACCTACAATGTAGTAAAATCTGTCTCACAGGTTCTGGTCACCTCTGCAAACCCTGCTGCACAGTTTTTGCTGTAGTGTCCAAGGTGAGAAAGGATCCTTTTCAGCCCCTTGTGTGTGGGGTAAGAATATAGAAAGAGTTTTTGTACTTAGTTAATTTTAGGTGGCATTTTATTAGCAAATTCTCTTCTTGTGAATTAAGGACAACTTCCAATGCTACAGGCGAAACCCTGTTTTTACAAAATCATGGCTAATCACATGAATATCAGTTTTGTGAATCATGGGGAAAGGGGTTAAAAAAAATTCCCAAACTCAACCCCAAGCTATTTCTTAAAGTGATTGGGCATGAGTGCAGTGAGCAAGACCAAATCTGCAGGTAGATGCCCTCATCTTTCAGGCCTGCCCTGAGAAAACTTACTGTTGTATAACTCTTAGCAAGGCTGGATAATGGTTTACTGAACAGAAAAACATAAAATAATATATGCTTCTGTGAAGTTTTGGAAAGCTCCCTTGCCTCTGTGTTTTATGTTCTGTTCACTAAGGAGCTTATGTAACCAGACATCATGCGACACCCTGGAGCCTGTCAGAGTGCAGGTATTGTATTCCAAACCCTGTAACAACCAAAAAATACCCCAACCCAAAAATACCCCAACCCAAACAAACAAGAAAAAGTCATCCAAACTCCTGACTTCCAGCACAGTGCACTGAGGACATTTTTCTAGAGGATTGTTTTCCAACTAAGAGAATTGGAAGATATATAAAAAACCCAAATCAAGGTTGAACTGAACTTTGATATTTGCCTTTAATCCTTGCTCTATGTCCTCTCAGTAACTTTAATTGCATAGTGGCCTCTCCTTGTGGTTTATCTCCTACATGTGAAGCATGCTTTCAATGGGGTCACTTAAGGATTTTTAAGGACAAAATATATGTGCAATGTATTACATATTTAACAGGAAAATGAATCATGAAGTGGTCTTAAACTACTTTTGATGGTGTAGAAATAGCTAAGAGTTCCAAGTAGGAGAGTATTTCTTAGGTCAAGGTTCTTATTTTGATCCTGGTACAGGTGGAAAAATAATTATAATCATCATCATATGTTCACAAAAACTGTGATTTACTGGAGCAATTGTAGCAGGCTGGTACATACTGTGTTTGGTCAGACCTCTCACCTAGGATTATGTATCTTTTCTGTGGTCTGTGTTGGTGTGCAATAACCATTCTGAACAGAGTGGGGCACCCACACGAGATTGCCCAGAAAAAGGAATATGTATTTCCTAACATGTTCAGAAAAGGCCTGGAGTAGGAAAAGCAGAGCACTAGCCTACGTTTCCAAGAATTTTTAATGTGAAGTGGAGCCTGGAGCTAGAAAAATATTTTCATACCAGTCTGTCTGTTGTATGCATAAAGCTGGTATTTGCAGGGCATTAAATATTTTTGCCATATTTGAAGTAATTTTCTCTTGTTGGTGCCAATTAAAATACATGCTGCATTTCCTGATCGTTTTACTCCTGACTAGCTCCCTGTTCATAGCTTTCCTTCTCCATCTTGCAGTTCTCAGGGACATCTCATTTTTTACTTATTTTTCCTCTTGATATTTCACTTATTTGTTTTCCATAACATCTAATCCTTTTCAAGTTCTTGGCTTCATCTGTTCTTTCTCGTCTGTGTCACTTTTCATCACTCCCATTCATTTATTGTTTTTTCTTATCAAATTTATTTTCTATTTTTGCTTAACCTCTCTCATTTAGTATTTTTCTACTCTGTTTAAGCAAAATAGAGTCAGGAGATAAAAGGGCACTTCTGTCTCATACATTCCTTTCCCAAGAGACCAGGGTTGTTCCCATCAGTGCAGAACCAGACTTACTCCCTGATGAGGCAAGTTATTTTTTGTAATGATCTAAGAATTGGTATGAGATTTTTTTGTAATGATCTAAGAATTGGTATGAGATGTTAATCTCATATAATTTGTTAGTTAATGATTGATTAACGAGGTGAAGGAACACTAAAGCAAGTTAAGGGATGATCTAGAGGAATGACAGCCAAGAAAGCTCTTGCCAAATAGCTGTTATTTCCCTGTTGTCCACATGGACACTTGCCTTCTAATTTCATTAATATGGATGGAAACTGTTTTATTACTGTGAAAATTTTGGAACTGTGATTTAAACGGATTTTTATTTTAACCAACTGAAATAGCTTAGTGTTCCTAATCTTAGCCTCAGAAAGGCCAAAGCATTTAAATTTTAAATTCAGCAAACTTCATCTCTACATTTATACTGAAACAAGTGTTCTCAAACACACACAGTAGCTTCCCTTTATTTATGCAAATTTAAGCACACAAGCTTGAAACATTCAGCCTAACTCCTCAACACAAACATGAAACCCTTGAACTTTTCATACTTTCTCTCAGTCAAATTTTTCTGTCCTAAGGGCAAAAACTATGGAGAAGGCAGGTGCAGCAGCACACTCAGAATCTGTTGAATCAGGCACTTAAAACCTCAGGCCTTGCATTGCAAGGTGTAGGTGAGTGCAGCAATCACCCCTTGATGTACAAGACTGAAATGGCAGAAATTGCAGAACTACTCCTGTTCCCTGACAGAGTGGATGGGAGAGGGAACTGTTCACAATGCAGAGAAACAGTGAGCCTGGCAGTACAACCACTGTTGGTTTTCCTCAGTGCTGGGCTAACTGAACACAGGGCTGCCAGCTGCAGGGGAGATTTAGCATGAGACGTGAAGTGCATGCAGACCTTATACAATGTTCTTGCCAAAGCTTGCCTGATAACCTCTAACCCATACAGATACAGCAATGCCTTGTGACACAGGGGGAAATATACATATGAAAATTCCCTGTCCCTCCCTTAAAAACGATTGTTTCCAAAAGCAATATGGAATATTTGAGAAAAGCTCAGATAAGACTGACCATGTCTCACAGATGAGCTCCCCTTCTGTTCATACCTCCTGGTTGTGAGTCAGCATCTGCCTGCAGGTGCTTTGCTACAAAAGTACATAGAGGCACCAAGCATGGCTATTCCAGCTGAGGATGCAGTCCTTCCTTCCTTCCTTCCTTCCTTCCTTCCTTCCTTCCTTCCTTCCTTCCTTCCTTCCTTCCTTCCTTCCTTCCTTCCTTCCTTCCTTCCTTCCTTCCTTCCTTCCTTCCTTCCTTCCTTCCTTCCTTCCTTCCTTCCTTCCTTCCTTCCTTCCTTCCTTCCTTCCTTCCTTCCTTCCTTCCTTCCTTCCTTCCTTCCTTCCTTCCTTCCTTCCTTCCTTCCTTCCTTCCTTCCTTCCTTCCTTCCTTCCTTCCTTCCTTCCTTCCTTCCTTCCTTCCTTCCTTCCTTCCTTCCTTCCTTCCTTCCTTCCTTCCTTCCTTCCTTCCTTCCTTCCTTCCTTCCTTCCTTCCTTCCTTCCTTCCTTCCTTCCTTCCTTCCTTCCTTCCTTCCTTCCTGCCTTCCTGCCTTCCTTCCTGCCTTCCTGCCTTCCTGCCTTCCTTCCTGCCTTCCTTCCTGCCTTCCTTCCTGCCTTCCCGCCTTCCCGCCTTCCTTCCTGCCTGCCTGCCTGCCTCCCTGCCTGCCTCCCTCCCTCATGTAGTATGCATATTTAATGTCTGATATTGTCTTAGAAATATGGAAAAATATGTTTTAAAGGCAGTAATTAACATTTGATTTGAGGAAAAACTTGGAAAGAGCATAATGTTTCTCTTTCTTATAGAGTAAATATTGCATTTAACCTTTTTCATCATAGCAAACACAAAATATAACAGCTGGAGTTTTATTAAGAGCAGAGCAAAGCTGCCAAAATCCATTTCTGTTAGATCTTAAATCATCTAGCAACTTTTGTTCTAACTCCCTTCATTGTGTATAGGTAATTTAGAACTCTAAACAAAAAAACTCTGAGAATTCAGGTTGTGAAATTTATCCAGTTGCTCGATACTAGTAATGATGATGACCAAAGATACTCATATCTCCCTTTTGTGTGTCATCATATTATTCAGTTGTCAAAAACCATCCAACTGTATTTCATGTCATTTTGGTTTTCTGAAAACATGAAATAATGTTGAAAGAATTCCCAATGATAGTTATTCCCTCTCTCTTCCTCATGGCCTAGGAAACTGATTCACATCACCAATGTTACAAGAAGACAGAAGGAAATAGTCTTAAAAATATGTACAGGAGAAAGTACACGTGAAGGGAAAATTTTGCCAATGCTAAGAAAGAATGAAAAAACTAATGTACGTACATCTCTCTTTGGGCAGTCATAACTGTCTCAGCCACGCAGTCTCAGGAGTACATGAAACATTTTCAGAATTGAAAGGATTGGAGTTCTATTGGCACAGCTGCCATCCACACACAAGGACTATCTTGTAAACTTCAGTGTCTTTTTTGGGAGATACAGGACATATGCAGATGTTTTAAAGAGCGTTGACAGAAGAAGGTTGTTGCTTAAACCTCTTTTATAACAATGAAGTGGCGGGTTCTGTAATAAGTTCAACAATAGACAAAATGTTATAATTTGTGCTGATCTATTGTAGCAGTGGGCCTCTGAACGGGGAATAATGAGCATTAAACTCTATGATTGCAGAAGGATGATCAATCTCTTTTTCTTACTACACTAGTGTACTGTACTATCTGAAAAACCCATCGCCCTTGCCAGACAGTCTGATACAGCTTTGGTCTAATTGGTCAATCAATCAAAACACTATCAGCAGAGTCCAATTAAGAAACTACCCTTTGGTAAATGATCTCCATAACACATTCTACATGTGCACAACAACAGGTTCAGCAAATGCAGATAAGAATTGTTTTCTCTGAGCTTTCTCACAGCTTCTCAGGAAAAGCCTAGGAGATAATTATGTCTCTCTCTGTTCAGAGGATATGTGATCACCGCACTGATCCTCTTCTCGAATTCAAAGAGGGATATACTTACGAGTTTAGGATGAATCCTGAAATAGGGTTTGTGTGGAGAAAAAAAATTCACTCTGATTTGTATCAGACTCTGTGGCAGGACGAGAGAGATGAGTAAGATTTTATTGGACATAAAGGATGAAAATTCATAGGTAATTAAAAGAATCCTGTTGCATCTTGTTCTGACTCTATAGAAACTTTCTGATCAAATATCTCCCAGAATATGTGTTTTCTAAAATATAACCTAAAACTGTGTTTGTGTTAGCAGAGGCTCTGCCCTTTAGAGGTGCTGAAAGCCCCTTGGCTTTCAGGGGCTCAACTCCCCTTTGACTTGAACAATATCCTGAATTTCCACTATCTTGAGCAAGAGAAGAAAATACTCAGCACTAAGTAGGAAGTAAAAGACGCCTGATTTAGTGGTCTCAGAAAATGAGGAATCTTGAGATATATTAAAGAGCCTTGCATTCTGAAGTCTTGAAAGTCCTCGGAAATTCAAAATGAGGTTTCATTGCTACTTAGGTCAAAACTCTTAGAAATATGCCTGCCATCAAGCCCTGAATTAAATATATCTTATGATAATCTGATCGTATCCGTATTATATTACTGTTTTGGCTTTACATGTGTTTATGATGGTGCCAAGTATTTCTTTTATTTCCCCCACTGATGAAGTACAGATGTAAGAGCCTACACTAGTAGAAAGGTGATGATTGGGTTATGGAGGCCTAAAATTACTGAATTTTGCCCTTTCTACTCTTTTTACCCTATATATGTAACACAATTAGTATCACTGCTGACATTTATAGTACTTATGGTGTGCTGCTCCAGATACTGGAAAATCTCCAGCGGGAAAACTCACTGTATATCTGATTCTATTCATAGTAGAGGACGTGGAATCACACCAACATCAATACTGATATAAGTTCTCTCAAATACGGGCATCTGACAGACCGCATGTATTTCTTTTGTTTGTGGATGGAAGTAAAGTTCAAGAGGGTGTTAGGATTTCTAAACCTAGATTTGCCTGTGTGTCTTCAAGAACCATCTGTCACAAAGCATGACTTATGCACCAGGTATAAAGAGGTGCACCAACCTTTAAGAGCCCAGAACAGACTAGCACAAAATGTATTTAGAGTGCTGTCAATTAGTCAGCTAATGACAATTTACTAAATTGTTAACAAAACACCTTTCGTTGTTTTCTAACTAAGTCAATCTACTACTAGTTCTATATCTTTACTGTAGAACAAAGTTGGGATCTTGTTGAGACCCCAAAGCAGAAATGGATTTTCAGAAAAGCAGACACATGTGGTTGAAATCACAATATGGTAAGGAGTTAGCTGGACATAAACCCCAGTAATCTTATGCTAGTGCAAGAAATAAATACATAACCTAACTACCTAAAAGTGGAAAGTTGTACTGTTTAAATTATTATTATTCTGTTTGTATCAGAAAATGTGGTCATTTTTTAGTAGAGAATGGGAACTGGACATGATGTTCAGATGGTCTTGAGTGACCCTTTACATTTTGCAAGCTGGGATGGAAGTCCATGTATCCTGTCAGCTCTTGCAAGTGAAGCAAGAGGAGAGGAGAGAGCAGGACTAAATGATGGTGTATCAAAAGTTGAAGTCAGACACAGAGGGAAAGAGCAAGCAGCTGTCTGGCTGTCTGGCACAGAGGGAAGTCAGTGGTGGTTTCCTTTTTTTTTTTTTTTTTGCCAGCTAGCATGAATACCTAATTTCGAAGACTGTGAATGAAAGGGTTCTTATCTGTGGCCATTCCAGTATTCGTAAATGTGCAAGTAAATAGTAATTAAGGATAAATGTTTAAGATCTGAAGGTGAATTAATCATTCCTTAGTTAGTAGTGATTCTTTGGTCAGTAGACTCTTCACAGTAGAGACAGTGGAGGAGATGTTGCAGTTCGTTCTGTGGTCTGGCCTCTCTTCATATTCCTTCTGAACAGTCTGTGAGAACAAAAGGCCAAGCCTGTAAATAGAAAAGCTGCTTTTGCATATCATCACTACTTGATAAGTATAAACACAGCCTGTTCTCACTTAATTCCTGCCACAAAAGGCTTCTGTTTTCCATGTGATGGAGTTTATAGCACACGTACTGAAAAACTTGGCACCTGCTTTTGAAATGCAGGTAGCAAGAAACAAGTTTGCTCATTTGTGATTGTATATCTCTCTTCATAAAGTCTCCAGTGAGATGATTTGCAGAAGCATAACAGAAACCTTTTTTTCAAGGTCCTCAGAGAATTCAAAACTGCACTGACTGTATAGTTTTGAATTGCACAGCTTTCTATGGACTGACACTTCTTCCTGAGAGATCACTGTCTCTGGGGTCTTTTCTCCAAGTTCTCCTGGCCAAGTTCCATGTAATATGTGGTTACTGAAAGCTGTCCTCAGATGGTCTTCAGGATTTCCCAGGGACGCATTCCTGAAACTGAACTGGGATTACAGCTAATTTGAGAGAGCAGCTACAGTTTACAATAAATTTTGTTCTATTCTCAATGCTTCCAATTTTAACTTTTACACTCAAGTGGCATGAATTATCTACCAAAGCCTACCAACTGAGCCTGTTGTCATGCACCTTTCTGGGTCTTAAAAAAATGAAGTAAAAAGGTAGCAAACAGCTATCTCAGAACAGCAGGAAACCTTCTCAGAGCTTTACAGCATGCAGGTGTGGAAGCAAAAACAGTAAGGGGGGCCAAATAAGGTGGATCAAGTCACCTGTTTGTTTAAAAGAGAAGATGGATCAGTGCAGCTCTGGGCTGGAGACTGTGCTAGGGAAGTGACTGACCTCTACACTGACTGAATGAGGAGTGAGAAACCTCTGTTCACCCATGTTTACCCCTGAGCAGATCACAGGGCAAAAGCAGAACAGGCCTTTTTCACACTTCCTTCCCTTGCCCATGCTCCTCAAAGTCCATGTGTGGCCTGACCTTTGGTTTGTGTGTGATGTGTCTTGCAGAGAGCAAAGGGAGCTGAAGCTCTCATGTTCTGTTGTCTGGGTTGTGCCATGGGCTGGTGATGATGTAAACAAGGGTGGGGAAGGAGACAGCTTTCATCAGCCTCTGTTCTCTAAGGAAGGCGGGAAGCCCAAGAGCTGAAAACATGGCAACATTGTCTTTTGGAATAGACTGAACATGTGAAAAATCACTGTCCTAATGATAAACAATGTAATAAGTATTGGCAAGACATGAATCCAGCCTCTGCAAAAATGTCTCTTACTTGTTTTTGCAGCTCAAATCACATTTTTCTTTAGCACATCTTTTCAACATTTGCTGTCCTTCACCCCACTCTAGATTGCCAGCCATATGGTGAAAGAAATGGCTCTTTGAACTGTTTTATGTAGAACTGTAGCAGACATGAATACAAAACAACTTCACAAAACCACTAAATATTTGGCAAACTTCTAGTCTACTGTAATTTCAAAAAAATGCTCAAGACAAATGTTTATGTTGAAGGGGGAAAAAAATCCCCAGGATAAAGCTGTCAATTAATGGATAATTTCAGCTTTCCTATATATCCCTGTTCCAGAAGTCATACTTCATAAAGAGTGAATTCTCTTTTAATTAAGCTTTTCTGAACCTTAAAAAGCATCTGAATTGTTAGTGGCTGCTACTCTGGCTTTTTTGGCATATTATATACAGGATGTCTGGCCAATTCTCCAGTCTTCGCTCAGATATGTTACTGATCCAAAATATTTTCACCAGACACTCTGAAATGGAATCAGAAGTTTGCCAATTTCCATCTTGTGTATCTTCCTTAGAAAACTGAAAATTACAGCTCATGAGCGTTGGTTGTTTGATTCCTCAATGTCCAAACTTAACTCACTGGAACAAAATAACAACAAAGGTGCAGAAGATAGTGCCTGGTCTATGTGAGACAAAATTGTTTAAAAAAAACAAGCTACCTAATTTCTAGTTCAGGAGTTAAATCAGGGAAAACTGGTGCTCTTAAAGCACTAATGAAGTACAGATCAACAATTATGCTACAACTTCTTCAGCAAAGTTACTGCACAATTTTCAATTTTTTCAATTCTCTGAGATTCAAGTCAGCACTTTTTTTGCAAAACATGTAAGTCAGAGGAAAATTCTCAACAGAGGTCCTATATTCTGGTTTTCTTGGACTTAGCAGAAAGATTTCAAATGCTGTTGAAACTGCCAAAGAAGAAAAATGTGTATTATAGTATTAGAGATTATAACATGGTCCAGCCTGGAGTTTTTCATTCTACCCAAATCTGTGAGAGCTTAAGCAATGTTATTTCACTAGGCCAGGAATTATAGGCAGAACTTCATTAAAATACAGCTGAATGAGCTGCTACATGAACTGAGCTCCACAGGAAAGTATTTGGGAGTTTGGCAATGCTTATGGTCCTGCAAGTTGGTTAATTGTTCACTAAAGCTGTAGCCTGTGGCCTAAAACTCTTCTTGTCTAGGGAGCGACAGTTTTTCCTAGATGCTCCATAAGGTGTCTGGTCCTCATATTGAAAAGTTCTGCCTTGGTTCAAGTAAAAGGCCTTAATTCCTTACTATTGTCCTGAAAAACACACTCTGCCTCTCATTCTATTTAAGACAATGCTGATCCACCACATCAGCCCATGCTTGGTCCAAGATGAGGCTGTGTTTTGGGGCCACCTCTTCACCTTCCAGAAAATCTCCTGGGTGGAAGAAATATGGAAAATGTAAGAGAGCTGTGACTTTAGTAGTGAGTCCCACAGGATATACCATGGGGTATATCAGAGGGTTAAAGTAACTGCTTACAGACAGGTCATAAAAATAAAGGAACCCTGAGGAGTTCCAGGAGTAGCTTTAATGGTGGAAACACAGTATTTTTATTCGTTTTTGGATATAGTCTCTCATTAGTACAGCAGCCTCTTCTTTTTGTGCAGTATAAAATGGGAGGGAACAGTGTCACTTCTGACTGTGTCATCCCAGCAAGTGCTCTGTGTTCAATAAATGGCTTCAGTCATAAAGACTGCCAGCTCAACAAGTTTTACTGAGGTAAAATAAGACATTAATTTAAAATGTTAAAAGCTATTTTGCCAAAGCATGATCTGGAGAGCACTAATGTACTCTGCGTTCAGAGCAAAAGCAAAATTAATATCTTGTGTCCAACTCTCTCCCTTTTTTTTTCCTGCCACCATGAATTTCTGCAAGGTGAGTGAACACCAAATAATGAAAGTGAAGTATGAGCAGTTTTATTATCTACTTCCAAGTGGCCTGGTTCTATTCCAGCCAGTGAACTCTTGTTCACTGAGACTGATTTTTGACCCTGCTACTTTGGGGTGGCTACCTGTATCCCTCTTTGCAGAGTTATCACCACCTACATGGCGGTGGAGGGTCTTGCCATGCTCCTATCCTGGCCAGCCTCCCAATATGAGCTTCTTTCTCCTCACTTGACTGGTGTACACAGGCAAAGATCAAGCTGCCCAATAAAAACCCCAAGATTATTATGGAGGTTCATTACAGAGTGCCCAGCTGGAAGCTTGAAGCGTCTAGTAAGAATTTCTGTGTCTCAGGGGGCTCGCATTGCCTTTCCAAAGGTGTTTCATAAGTAAAAGTATCAGGGATGTTTTAATCCAAACCAGATTACTCCTGCCCAGATCACAGAGGAGGCAAGCTGTCCTTTCATCCTCCAGTGTTGTTTCTGCTGCCATGGAGCTGCTCAGAGGCCTGTGCTGGGGCTGAGTGTCTGCTGGGTGCTGGGACCAGTATGAACAGTGAGCCCCACCACTGCCTCCACTTCACCACTGGCCTTCTGCTGCCTCCAGTGCTGCCAGTGTTGCCTGCATTGGCTGTGCTAGTGCTGTGCTGTTCATGTACTCTCAAAGATGAAATTGCACATTATGGGAAGGCCAGATGAGATTCAGTGACTCTAAACCACCAAAGAGAAGATTTAAAGGGTTTTTAAAGCCAGAGCTTTCAAGTGCACAGCCTGAAATTAAATATTTGAATCTGCGTTAGGGCATCAAAATAAACAGGGGTCTGATTTTAAAGAGTTGTGGAACAATTCTGGCTTTCCAGACTATTCCCCAGAGCCTGCAATTTGTTTGTTTCTGGAAGCCTCTTTAGATCTTCAGGAATGGAGTTGCAGTCCCAGCAGTCTAGGGAATACTGAGGGCATCCCTCAAAACTTTGCTAAGTAAGGAACTTGAGGACTGAAATCTGGAAAAAAAGCACAGCAGGAATCTGGGTGCCTATACTCAGGAGCAAGACAAAACCAAAAACAAGTAAGGAAAATAATTGAAATAAAATGTAGGTCCTCTCTATTTGTCAGCTTCCAGACCTTACCAGTCTTGTATGGCTTTCCTAAGTAGTATAGTTTCCACATCACAGCTAGATACTTAGAGCTGAGATTATTATCTTGGGGGAGGACAGAAGTGGGCTCAAACTCGCTGGACTTGTGAGGCTTCTCCTTTCGGAGCCTGTGTTCCACTTACACTGCAATAGGAAACAAAGCACTGTTCTCACCCTTGCCCATCTTTTTTCTTTCTCTAAAGAAAGCAATAGCCGGCTGCCAAAAGGGATAAGTTATAGCGAAAACCATGAGATTTCTGCTGTTCTCACTAACCATGTAAGTGGCTGCTCTGCTCATTTGATCATTTCTGCTCATCCTGTTTTAGGCAGGTCTTGCTCAGCACACGTTTTTTCCTTACTTGTTTTCTTGTGTGCTTAACTTTCCCCCATTCCCTGAATAAAGAATTCACTGAGCTGTGAATTCCTGTCCTGAAAATTCATGGCAGTGACTTCATCCCCCTGTGAGAAAAGATCCCGCAACAAAGAGTCCTAACACCTGAAACAGCTAACACCTAACATCTGAAAGACAGATGCATAATCTGAAATGCCTCCCAGCATCCTCTCTGAGGCCCTTTTGAGAGAGGCAAAGACTTTTACTAAGGGCAGTCTGGCCAGTTGTCTCAGATGTCTTTCTGAGGAAAGGATAAATTGGGCCCAGTTCATCACTCCCACAACTGACAGTAGAAGAAGTCAAGAACAAGTAGCATTAGATACCTAACAGTAGCCTGAACATGACTGTCAGTTGTCACTGTCACACTCAGTAAGTGGTGTGTGGGTGGAGCTGGGACAAACATTCTAAATCAACACAGCATCTGTCTCTGTGCAGTGTTGTACAAAGCATTAGTAAAAAATTGAAGAAATCTGTGCTCCAGAAAGATGAATTCATACTGGAAGACATATAGAGGGTCAGTAATTAAAATGGGAAGTGAGGAACATGTTTTAGGAGGAAAGTTTATATGACCTGTGTTACTTTGGCCTCGTGAGATTAAATTTGAGAGCAGAATGTGCTTATTTTCGCATACAGAACATTATGGAAGGGTAAGAGTTGCTTAAGTGAAATTAGGACATTGGAAGAAGCACATATTGATAGGAGGATATCATAAATGCACAAATAAACACAAAGCATTTCTAAAATTTGCTTTGTCCCTTTGTCTCTTTGTGATATTTATGCTGCAGCAATTGGGGTCCCTTACTGGGGATGCATCACCTGCCTGAGCTCCTCTCCCACCTTCCACCTCTCCTCAACATTCAAATAATTTTTAAAGTTACATAATGTGAGAAACATGTGAAAAACCTTCTCCAAATATATTGACTGCAAGTTGTCTTTTGGAGGGCATCAATGAGTTGGACCTTTACTCCACAGCAGATTCACCTTGCATGACTGTGTAAAGATAAAGGGTGTTATTAGTATGCAATAATAAAAATGTATCAGCCATGAAAATATTTGGAAAAACTACTTATTTTGACTGATAGAGGACAAAAATGAAAATACATTAATATGGGATTTACATCCTTCCATCTCTTAAAAAGATTTGGTTGCAATTTAATAATCCTTTTGTAAAATTGCAGTGTATAGAGGGGGATGTGAAAGATGTGTATAGGTTATACCTGCATAATACCCTACCATTATATTGTATCCTGGATATACTACATGATTGACACAGTTCCCCATATACCATAATATGCCAGGCATAAAAAGTGTCTACTTCATGTTATTACCAGAGCATTTTGGTGTCGAAGTTCCTGAAGTTCCCCTTTCCCCTTCTCCAGAGAAGGTGAAAATATATTATTTCTACCTTATTTTCCTAGGTATCCTGAGGAAGTTTACCATTGGTAAAGCCCTAGAATTCTCTTCTGATTACCTTTCTTCTTCTGGTCTGTCTGACTGAAACTTTTCTAAGTCTTTCCAGTCCCCTGGTATCATCTTTTTCTGTTATTGGTCAGCAAATTAAAACTGGTGCAATTCCAGGTTACTTTGGGTCTCTGTGATTGGTCTGGCCTGGAGTCCTGATAGTACCACTGAATGGACTTAGGAAATAATTTTCCTTTAAATTCCTATTTTAAAAACGGCTCAATGGGACTCTAGCATTTCAACTTCCCACAGCTGGTCTTCCAGCTGTTATGGGGTGCCACCCCATAAACTTTAGATTTCTCTCGGGCAGACACTCAGGGAAGCTGCTGATACAGGGAGCATGGATATAAAGATACTGCATCCTCATGGCCTCTGCCATTTATCCTGGGTTCCTGGATGCTATTCCCAGTCAGGAAAGAGATCACTAATCCTTGCTGGGCTTAGCACTGAAGTGGCTCAAGTTTCTGGACACTGTAACTGTTAGCTTGAGGTGCTTCCATTCACTGCTCCCATTTCTGCATCATCGGTTTCCAGGGATATTGGGCATTGCACTAAGTCTAGCACCATGGTTTTAACTATTCCCCAAAACTGCAATAAAAATGAAACAATCCAGCCAATTCTATTCTGTCTTTTTCTTACTGAATCCATGAAAACATGGCTCTTTCCAGGATTGGAGGTTTTCCCAACAGCTTTCCTGACAAAAAGCAATACTTAGTTGACCAACAATGTTTGGTTTTTAAAAAAGCTTTTCATAAAAATGCAAAAAAATAAATGTATTTTCCCATCTGTGCAATTAGTTTCTAGGTGCCTAGATATGACCTTTGCCTTCTTGAAGCAGGTTCATGAATGGACACCTAAAGAAATGTGAAATTAATGCATTTATTGATCAAAAATAATAAAAAACCCTCAAGCACTCTTTTCTAATGGGCCAAAAAAGGCTTGAGAGGCAGACAAAGCAAATAATTCCACTCAAATGATAGATCAGTGTGCAGACATAGGTTTAACTGAGGGTTCTCTATAAACATTTCAGGTTAATGGCTTTGCACCATTCTCTCTGGTACATACTCCTCAGTGCTCATTGCCTTTATTATATAAATTGATACTATGAATTATTGAGAATCTCTACAGGATGCTGCACCACAGCCCACAGTTTTTGGCCATGAATTTCATTTTAGCCTTGAAAGAGAAGGGATGACCACTCTGGGAGGCTGTACACTAACATACACATCCACAAAGACAAATCTGGATAAGAATAATTATGTAAGACATTGCTATAATTTTTACATTGTTACTGATAAGAGGACTTTGGAAGAATATTCATGAAGAAGATACAAATTAAATCACTTTGGTTAATTACTTGTGCTGTGGAAAGAGCCTTGTTTAGGAACCCTATTTGTTTGGAACTCCCAAAAAACCATACCTGTGCCTGCCTGGCCACAATAAAAATGCATCAGTCAGAGAAGGAAAAGAGGAAGATCATTTTGTAGGGAGATGTAAGTCTTAGACCTTCAAAGATTTTCATCTGGAGAAGATCTTGACAATGCCATCCTGAAACGGCATGCCAAAACTAATAGTAAAATCCTGATTTCACAGTCTCCATGCCAAACTGTCCATCCCATATTTTACATTCTCTTGTGTATTTAGAGTGTGTGGCTTCTGATTATTACCTTGCTGGTAACGGAGCCCTTGAAAACTCAGAAGAGAGAAGGTAGTCAGGCAGTCACTGCTCTAAGCATAATGAGAAATTATCTGTAGTAAAAGAACTTGGTAAAAGACCTGACAGTGATTTGAAGCTGATTTCTTGAAACAATTCTGAACAACAGAAGCCTCCTTTGGCAGTTATTTTCTTCTAATTTCTTTCAAGCACAGCAGTTTTCAATTGATTCCTCCAAAAAAAGGAGGAAAAAAAATTCCTCCACAAAAGGGTTTTTGTCTCTCAGTTTAATTGTCACTTCTGCAAGAACTCAAGAATAAGTGACTTCTGAATATGAGGATAAGTACTTACATGATAAAATTACAGCTAACACCACCAGAACCACTGTTTCTATTGCTGCTTTCAAGTTGTGTTAAAATCCATTGATCAAAAAAGCCATCTTCTCATAGCTGATACTATAAAGACCAGCTATCATGGAATCACTGTCCTTGAAATTCAGCTTTGATGAAGGGGATTTCAGGCAATTCCTGTCATCTGCATAGGTGCTATTTTCCCCAGAGTTGTTTTAATAGGGCTAGCACTCTTCATGTGACAGCTGTCAGATAGCATGTTAGTGACATCTCAATAGATTTATGTCAGCTAAGCAAGGGGGTAATGGGCATAACATTTTGGTATAACAACATGATTTGGCGCTGTTCCACACAAATGGCTAAATGTGGCTAAAATTCTGTATTTTCCTACACTAGCCTTAGCTGCTGGTATCAGTCAATAATGGGTTCTCTGCAAAATCTTTCTTATTGTTTTCTATTTGTCATCTAGATTTATATTAGTGTATTAGCAGTACCTTGCTTGTGTATAATGCTTTAATCAGCAGGCCTTGTGGTCCTTGGCTGAGAGACCAATGTCATTTGCTCTGAGAAATTGAGAGATTCTGGGACTGAGGCAGCTGCACATCACATGACAAAGGCAATAATTCAGTATTTTGTTTTAAGTTTGAACCATCCTTTTTGTCCACTGGAAGCAGATAAAGTTTCTGTGTGGAAAATGTAATAGATGACATATGATTAAAGGTTGCAGTAGAATGTTTGCATGCAGGAAGGCCACGTTCATTTTGATCAAGAAGCAATTGATTCTGATATTCCCCTCAAATTTTAGTGCTTGATACTGGTGTCTTAATAGTGTTGTTTCTGCATATTTTCTTAAATGAAAAGTTCTACATACATTCTGTGCCATGTTTTCCTTGTTTAAATGCACTAAAGTGAATTATCACAGCATAAAACTAGAAAAATAAACCTTGTTTTGATATAAGTGAGTGATAAATCAGCTGTTTAAACTCAGTAACTTTCAAAATATCAGTAGGTTGTAAGTGCAAAGAGATCTAGAGATCTAGAGACTTCTGATATTTAGAGACATAACATTTTCATAGCATGAAGAATCTCTTCATAGAAATTCCAGTTCAGAAAAATGGTACGTGTTCTGAGCTCCCACAGAAGACAAAGCACATCCTTTTCTGAGCAAGGGCCAGAAAAACAGTTTCATTCCCTTTTGCCCTTCCACTCACAATCAGAAAATACCTCTGTACCAACTCAAAACATTGTATACATAGAAAAGTATGTGTGTTGCTTTGCAGACAGTTATGGATAAATGGTTCTGTCCATGCTAAAATAAATTAATCATTCTGTCTACATTTGTTCCTTTTTTTGTCTGCTTCTCCCGTCTGTTCTCCTCTCTCTTCCAGCTCACTCTGTTTTAAAAAAGTTTTTTTGTTCATCTGAGATCAGGAGTTGGCCCAGCATGTGTTTGCAAATTTTATTTTATGTGCCTTAATAAGGTTTTGTTCAGAGGTTTGTTTTTTTTCTTCTCAAAATCTCTTTCTTTAAAAATGGATGTGATATCTAGGCCATTGACTTCCCTTTTGTGCAAAGTCACAGGATTTTCCCTTATGAGTGGTCAAATGAATGTAACAGAACATCCATCAGTCAGTTTTCTGTGTTAACAGAAACCTGACTGATGGAGCCTTTCAGAGGTGAATAATTTTCTCAGCTTCCACTTCTGGGGAAGAATTACTTGACAGCCAGCCACATTTTGGAAGCAGAATGTGGGGTGTCTGTGAGGCAGGATTCTCACCTCCTGCTCAAGTGCTCCATCCCAGAGTGAGCTTTGTACAACACCAAGTGCTTTACATCCACTCTTGAGAGTATGACCAGGTGTAGCAGTGGTTTTTGTTATACTTAGGTACACATACTCTATTCAAATGCAAACACTTATCAAAGTAGATTAAATAGACTAATATTAATATGGAAACAAAACTTCCAAGTGGCTGCTTTCATGGCGTTTCTAATTCAAACATTTCTGTATGGCTTAACCTGTTTGATAAGCAACTGGTTTGCTTCTTTTCTTCACCTGCTATGCAGGCATCTTCAATATAAAGAAAAATGCAGCAAATCAAATATGTCATTATTCACTTTGAAGAACATTATTTAAAGTTTTGGAAGGGTCATGCATTTCTGCCCTGCTTGACTGTTCTTGCTGAAAGAATTCTAGTTTGCTGCATGTGAAACTTGAGAACTGTTGTAGGTCTACAGAACAACTTGATGTGTTCCAGGGCACACATTTGTAACAGCCCCAGGGAAAGCTATAACTCTTACTGGTGCCTTTGAAAAGCAGAAAGTTTTCTAGTGCAACTGGAGGATCCAATTCTGCTCTTCATACTGCTGCCAAAAATTGAGAGTAACTCCAGTTGAAGTCAGCAACATTGTTGCAGTGGAATAATATAAAAATAAGAAATCAGTTTCTAGACATAACACTTTTCAGTTTTTACAATCAAACCAAGAAAAAACCCTTGAATTTGGCAACCTTTTTGTTTCTTGTTTGATCCCCCTGACTCTTCCTTCAACCACTTGTCTCTCCATTCATCCAGACTCTCACAGGCACACAGCGCTGGTTTCAGTCTGTCTTTAGATTCATTACTTTTAACTACTCCTTTTTATTTATACTGTCCAGCACATACACTACTGAATGCTTCAGTGGGCTTCCTCTTCCATGCTGTTGGATAGTGGTAGTCATGTTGTTCACAGAGAGAGAAAAAGGGTCTTTGCCTCAAGTTCCTGTGCATAGTCTAGAGGAATTTGGAGCCACCATTGCTGTCCTGACCCCAGCAGCACTATCCTGGCTTGGCAGCAGGGCCCACCTAGGGACCATGCTTTGTGGGGCAAGAGCCTCCTGAGATCATAGATACTAGAAAATTAAGGGGTTTACTAAGAATGTATCAAATGCATTTTTTTAAAAAAGCTTTCACAAAAACAGCAAAAAGGGCTCCTGGCAGGAGTGTCCCTACCCATGCCAAATTTTATATATGTTCTTTAAAATATTAAACAAATTGCGTACAGGAAATGGCCTAATTTTTTCAGATGTGGGCAAAACTTATTTTTCCCTAACTTCCTTCTTAGAAACAATTGAACCATGACTCTTGAAATTTAAAAACACATGAATAACAACATGAATAGCCTGGAACAAACACCAGGCATGGAAAATTCAACTGAACTAGTAAAAATTTAACTAAGTTATTACAGCATCTTAAAACATGATATGTCAAAGTCTCTTAGTAGCTATAGAATAACAGTCAAGCACATCCAGCATTTAGTTTGAATGGTTGATTAGGTAACAAATAGCATCACAGGAAGAAAAAAATGGAAATAAATGAATGGTGGGTAGTAATAGGTAGCACACACAAACTATGGAAGTTGTAGAAAAGTTTAGAAAGTATTTCAGAATATATGTGGTTTTTATATTTCAGAAATATGTGTGTTTTTCTTAATATATTTTTTCTAATAATAAGAAATGTTAGTGGCATATTTAATAGCAGTAAGAAAATATGTAAACCACATTGAAATGTTGCAAAGTGGTGATAAAGTGATGAATGCTTTCAAACATCTAATTATTTTCATGGCTAAGGATCTTGGGCGATCTTTTAACTTTTTCATTCCAGTCTGATATTTTTGTAAACCAGGCAGTCAATTCTGAGGCAGCCACTCCAGTTGCAGTGATATTAAGTCCCATTTCACCCATCCATGACAAAGAAAATTCTCCATTTTAGGAAACAAAACTATGTGGAAATCTACCTTTCCTATGCATTGTAATATGTGATTGTTAGATACCAATTGCACTACTAGTACACATCTAGACCATGATACAGATGAAGCTTTCTGAAACCCTCTCTTGCACTTGGTTTTTCCACCTATTTCACCCACAGTCGATGCATCCTCTTTTCTGTTGCTGTAAAATGAAGAATAGATTCCCTTTATTTGCTCTCCAAAAGAAATTTTGCATCAAAGCAAAAACTAGCTGGTGTTCACTGAGATGAAGTGGCTCTAGCTGAAGTTCTTTGCCTAGTAGCTTACAGGTAGTCTTTCCTTCTGAGGAGCAAAGATACTGGCAACAAAGAGAAAGCAACCATTTACTGTCATATTCTACTATTATACCCACACACAGTGGCTTATGAAAGGTCATCAATCTCCAAGGATGTCATACAGAACCTACCTAAACTACTGAATTTCCCTGTTTTTTGGGACCCGATCTCCTGAGCCTAGGACTCAGGAGTAACTATACATTTTTGGTCCCTCTTGTTGTCTATCTGCATTGCAGATGATTCCTATGGATAGACATCTGTATGAATGAGTCATCTTGGCCTTCTCATTCATCAGTTCTTGGGTAGTAAAAAATAACTTGGGACAGTTGTACACCTCCTTTCCCACCTATTCTTGGAAAAGCTGTTTGTGTCTTTTGGGGAGCATCAGCTCAGGCTGGTCTCTTCCAACCATTCCATTCTGTCAGCCAATTTTGCTCCCTTATCCTGTACTATGAGGTTACCAACACATTCTAGGGATTTATTTTACTAGACAAAAAATAGCAGCTTCTCAAGACTGTGTAATCAGCTATAAATCTAGCTGGACCTCCAAATAGACACCGGTGCAACTTTCAGTATTTTCAACAGTAATGAGTTAGATCACACAACAATAGAAAAAAATCTTATATTTTCTTTAGCTGATATAGAAGGGACTAAGTCCCAATCCATACAGGGTTCTTTCCAGCCTCCACACAGGTCTTTCAGCAACATTGCCTGTCTGAAAGTCTTTATAAAAGCTGGAGCTTTGTTGCATGCCAAATACAGAACATTCTGACAAAAGAGTAGAAAAGCATATTCCAAAGAAAGGAATGCTTTTATATTTAATTTCCTGAGAATATTTCTTTAGCTTTGGGCTTAATTTCTCTTCAAATATACTTTTCCCAAAAAAAGGCTAAATTTGATTTCATACTGTCTCTTTAACATGAAACAGCAGAATGCATCCTAATATTTTCTCACTTGCCTAGATTTGCTTTTGCAAATATCTGCATTTATTGAATGAAGCAAAACCAGATTGCATTCTGCTTGGGCAGCAGATGTTGCAGAAATCTTAAGAAATTTGCTGTAGATGGCTAAGACTCTGTGAATCTTACATGATGTAGCACCATGCTAGGGTGTAGCACCCAAGATGTTGCATGGAGAGACACTGACAATCTAAGAAGAATTTTT
Source organism: Melospiza georgiana (assembly GCF_028018845.1). Taxonomy (NCBI): domain Eukaryota; kingdom Metazoa; phylum Chordata; class Aves; order Passeriformes; family Passerellidae; genus Melospiza; species Melospiza georgiana. The sequence goes on from NC_080431.1 coordinate 87,231,696, forward strand.
GAATGGAAAGAACTTTCAAAAAATGGGTTAGTTTTCAGTAGGTTGATATGCTCCCGACCTTGCCAGACATGACAGAATACATTTCAACTCATCTCCCAGGCAAGACCTGTTAATTATCTCATGATTTATTTATACTGTAATTATCATTCAGTGTTATTATTTTCCACCCTTGGCTGGAAAGTTGCATTTTCTCTGAAATATTGTGAAATACTTTCATCACTTGCAATTTTCATTTCTAATTTTGATGGCAGAGGGATGGATGGTATCCTTTTTATTGTGTTTCGTGTTGTATAAAATCAAAAAGTTACTAGAAGAATCAGATGTCTGTCACAGACATCTTTTCATAAGAATCCTTTCTTTCAGAATTTGTCCTTTCTGGGAAGCTGAGGCCCCAGAAGAAAAATGTAAACAGTATCTGCTCTGTGGAATGTAATGGGTGGATCTGTGATTGGTCTTCTGTGAGTGTTTGGATTTGCTGACCACTCACGGGAGAGTTTGTCCTTGCTTTCTGCTGGACACAGAACTTTGTTATTCATTCTTTCCTATGCTATTCTTAGCTTAGCAACTTCTGAAACTCTTCTCTCTATTCTTATTAGTATAGTAATAATGTATCATATATCATGTATTAATAAATCCAGCCTTCTGATTACGAACCAAAATTCTCGTCCATCTCTCTCACCCTGAGAAACCCTCATCAAGTCACTGCTATAGATGGCCTACACAGCAATGGTTGCACATGGTCATTATTAGTGACTTCTGCCATTTCAGGAGCTGGCACCCCTAAGGACTATGCTCTGTTTTACCCAGGGCAAAACAAGTCAGGGAGAAGGACTGTGGCCATTAGTGTGGAAAAAAATGCACAAAGCAGTAAATCTAGAAAGAACAAAAATTGTAATCTTGATTTCTAGCATTGGTTGGTCAGAAACCATCTCTGTGGTTGTTTCTGCTTAAGGAAAGAATATCTTCTAACCAGAAGATTAATGTGTGAGACACTTCTTCTATTTCATGTCCTTTTAAAGCCCAAGGCCTTGTTTTTGTTTTCACTTAAATTTGGGTTTTACTTTAGCAGGTTAATTGAAACAAATATATGTCTGCTGTGAATGGGTCACATTTCCTGCTGTGCACCAGGAACAGCAAGCAGCCATTAATCCAGGATAATAACTTGTTATTTAACCCAGATATACAGCTGCACCTTGTCAATGGCCTCCCCCTCCTCACTTGCTTGTGCTGCAACAGTGTTTTTCAAAATAAAGGTCGTGTTGCCCTTGAGGGCTGTGGGAAGTATCAAAGGGTGGCTTGGAAGCTGCAGGAGGAGTAGTGATGATTGCAGGCAGAAGTGGTTCCACCAGGTTTGCTTTGGTGGCAGCTCTGGTGCAAGGAGTCCCTCTGCCCTTCTGCTCACTGCCAGCTCCTGTCCCACACACCAGCCCTGGGAGGCTCCCGGACGGGGCTGGGCAGTCACAGTATCTGAGCCAACAGGGGTTGACCCAGCTGGTGGAAGGCTTTGCCGCACAAGCACACAACCTATCACATCCTGATGTGCTTCCAGGCCCAGCTCTCCATGTGGACACGAGGTACCAGAGTACGACTGTTTCATGCCTCCCATGGCACCAAGCTGTGGATGCCAGGTTAAGCAGCAGAGCCACAAGCTGGGAGCTTGTAGTGTCAGGTCATTCAGGGTCGGGGAAAGTGGAAGCTGTAAATACTTGCTACAGTTTTGAAACTAGCCAGGAAAATACAAATTTACTTTAATTGCAGACAGTTTGTCTGCATGGAAGATGTAATTATTAAACTAATACAACGTATGTGAGCAGCCGTTCTGGATCAGACCAAAGTTCTTGTTAGCACTGTATCCTGCCTCCAACATGAGCCAAGAAGTACACAAAGTAAACAGGCATACTCAGTAGTTTTCCCCAAATAGCCTCCTTGCTGCCAGCCACTTGCAGCTCAGGGGTTTCTGAGCAACATATGGTTGAATTTAGCAGTCCTCAGAGGACTTGTCTTCTATGAATTTCTATTTCTCCTTGAACTAATGTAAAATTTTAGTATTTGCAATGTCCAAAGACAGTTTATGCCTTGATCTAGTAATTTCAGCAAATCCTTTCTTCTCTGCCTTGGCGAAAATGAGCTGCAGCTCACACTTGGAGTCATACCAAGACACATCAGCCAAAAGCAGTGGATGGATTTGCCATGTTTGAAAAGGTTAAAGAAAACTCTTTTAGTTAAAAAGAGGCAATTTTGTCACTGTCTGCATTGATTAATTTCTTCAAGAACATAAGAGACCTATTCTTTAGCTGGTGAGCACAGGTTTATCTTTACAGACTTCAACAGCAGCAAATTGCAGTTAAGCTTAGTTTGTAAGTGGCCATCAACTGGCTTGTAACTTCTGCTTTTGTCACTGGGGGGTATTCTGGGGAGGGAATTGAAAGCAATTCAATGGCTCCCTGCACAGCCATCACAAAACCAGAAAGTGAATTGGTTGGATCGGCATATGATGACTTATTTTTTACCTAAAGAGTGGCAGGGGTCTCTGGTCATTGATGAAATATTTCAATAACCAAAATTCAGTATTTGATTTGTGCTCATTGGATCAAAGCTCTGCTAGCCTAATTTCTGCCAAGGATCCATTAAGCTTTTGTGCTGATTGCATGTTGCAAACAAGCTGTACAAATTCTCCCTACTGATGCACTTTTCTCTAACAAAGGCTATCAACTGGATAGGTATAGAGTGCAAGCAAAAAACCTGTCTCATTTGGCTTCCAGTTTCTGTAGGTTGTTAATTTGCTTTATCAGATATTACTTGAGGTAGAATCATAGAATCATTAAAGTTGGAAAATGTACCTCTTAAGCAGAAAGTGTACTACCTTTTCTTTTGGTAAATTCGCATCGCTGCCTCAATTCCTCGTTCACAGTAGCAAAAAATGTGCCCTTCAGAGTCTCATTTGTTTGCTCAAAACAGTATTAACCTACATCTCACCCTTGAGGACAGAAGCTGTGAAATCTCAAAATACCAAGTTGATGACTTCTAAGCACATCTGTGCTGTGACATGATAGATGTGCATGTACAATGAGTGCCAAGGAAAAATGTACCGTAACGTGTATGTTAGAAGATTCTGTGGGTTGTCTCTGACAGGTAGCTCATTCCCACCCAGATAGCTCACTCACTCTCTCCCAGCTGAATGAGGGAGAGAGTTGAAAGGATTAAAGTGAGTAAATTTGTGTTTTGAGATAAAGGCAGTTTAATAATAAAGGCAGTTTTGTGCAGCACAAGCAAAGTGAAATAGTGAATTCATTCAATAATTTCCATGGACAAACAGGTGTTCATCCATCCCAGGAAGGCTGGGCTCCATCACACATATTGATGACTTGGGAAGGCAAACATCATCACTGCAAATGTCCCCCCTTCCTCCTTCTTCTCTCAGCTTCTATTGCTAAGCACAGTACCTTATGGTGTGAATATCCCCATGGTCACTTGGGGTCAGCTGTCCCCGGTGTGTCTCCTCCCAACCTCTTGTGCACCCTCAGCCTCCTTGTTGTTAGAAACAGTGCTGCACAAGCACTGATCAGAATGGCTAAAACATCCCTGTGTGCTCAACACTGTTTTCATCACAAATCCAAATCATAGCACTGTAGGAGCTGCTATGAACAAGATTAACTCTATCCTTCCCAAAATCAATCCAAAGTCTGTGTATTCTCCATATACTGTGCTGGGAATAGATTGATTTGCGTGTCCTCACTTAGCAGTTCTAGAATTGATTGGGACGTCAGTATATCCTAAACATTAAAGTGACAGAGAGAATAAAGCAAAAACTTCAGTAGCTAGTGTTGAGTAAAAAGTCATGGATGTATTAAGATGTTATCTTTACCAGTTATCTTTTATCATCTAGGTTAACTCACTGTTTTCTTAGTTTCACCAATGCATCCTGTCAGTATTCAGAGAAAGGCTCCCAGGGGAATTGACCCAGAGCATTGGTACTCTGAATTGTTCTCAGAAGAGTTGCACTTGTCTGTTCTCATCAGAGGGAGGACCTAGAAAGGCCTCTGGCCTGCTATTTCAGGTGCATGGAACTGGGTGACTTTATTCCCCCTTTTTCAGGGGGTCTAAGTGACTGAAAAATCACTTACTTAATATAAAGATGTAGTCTCCATATTAATTTATGTATTTTCAATTGTATGTTTCTTCCAATATTATATATTTGAGTTTAATTTGTGTCACATTACATACTCTGTATACAATGGTTCTCCTGTCTCTTTGTGTAATTAACGTACAGCATACTTCATGATACTTCAGTGACCTGGAGCAGAGCTCTCAATCTGTGCAATGACAAGGCTGCCAGTGGACTAGGACTAAAAAGATATAAGATCCCTTTCCATCACTGTTGCTGGAGGATAGCAGCACTGTTGCTCTCCTCTCACTGCTCAGCTGGCTTCCTGGTCTGTGGAATTAGGATAATGAGTGCAACCATGACCCTCAGTGAAATGTATTAATGGAAAATTGAGAAAATTAGTTTTATTACAAGGTTTAACATTGCCGAATGTTTGTGTAGGTGCTTTCTCATCAGTCAGATCTAGGATAACTTCTCAGCTGTATGCTCTGTGTACCTACTCTGTCTGCATCCTGACTCTCAGGAATACACACTGTCACAGCACCTTCTTTAAAATGCAGGGAACTATGTGTGCAGGGGTTTCAGAGCCAGGTCACCAGGCTGAGCAGTCAAGGTGCCAGGACTGTTAAGAGTCCCATGGAACACACCTGATACAGGTAATTGGCTGCTCTGAGCATGCATGCCAGCTGCACACACATGCACACGTACACACACACACACACACACACACACACACACACATATATATACTGAGTGTATACACATATTAACACCCTTCCTTTCTTAATAGTTGGGTCTAGAGGTCAAAATACCTGCATCTCCCTTCTGCCTTTATTAAGGGACAAGAAGAAGGGATGCAGTTATAGTTGTCTTTTTCATTGACAGCTGTAGTGGCACTTTGTTACTGTTGAAGTGTCCCGGTGGCACAGAGAATGTGTCTGGGAAATATCTGACCTGCTATCTTTAGAATGCCAGTGTCTGAATGCCTCTTAAACCTTGCAGACATGAATGGTGTATGGATATAGCACAGTTGCTGTGAGCAGCCCTTGGCCTGCTGGGCTGTGCTCACAAAATACCTGTATCCCCTGTGCCCTGTCCTTTTGGTAGAGGTCACAGAGTAGAAGTTCTCGTTACTTCTGTGGCCTGATTCATGCAGATCATGGACTCTGTAGAGCAGTGCTCTTGAAAAGGCACTAAAGTAACAAACACTTTGCATGATGAAAAGTAATATCAATGTAATGAAGGTAAATGTCATCTCATATTTTGACTATCCTTGGTCCTCCCAGTCTCCTTCAAGGACCACATCTAACTTCTAAAACCCGAAAAGCTTTCCAAATTGTCTCTTAATTATAGGCCTTTTCTTTCAGTTGTACCAAACTACAATACTTTCCTTGTGTTCTTTTGCTTTAAATTGCATTTAAGGTATAAGACAGGCAATAAAAAAGTCCGAACCAATGTCAGATTTCAGATCCAGTGTCTCACCACAGCTAGACATGGAAGCTACCCAGTGCCCTGTGAGGTATTTAATAGGCACAGAAATTTCTAAGAATTAAAAGAATGTGATTTTTTAAAAAATAATTTCTTTTAAAAAATTACAATAAAATTTACAATTTCTTTTTTTTCCCCCTAAGTTTCTAAACTTTATTAACTGCAGCTTCTATCTGTGTTTGTGGTCCACAGTATCTCTAGATAGGAGAATAAGAAAATTCTAAATCCTTAGCTTACTTCTAGTATATTTTTGTTTAAAATATAATTTTAAAATGCAAAATAATCTTTGTCCAAGCAGACAGAATGCTTGGTATTTAGCCTGGTAAGTTATAGATTTTAGGTCACATAACTGTACCTCAAGATAACTCATGTAACTCATGTAAGGTTGACAACTTCTGAATACAGCTTGAAGAATAAAGGGTTTTTTTCCTCTGTGCCTGAGTGGAAAAAGTTGGAGAAATATTATTTAGATTTCATTTGGAGGGCTCAGGATAGAAACAACAAACAGGTGTTTTTGGACAACTCCAAATATTTAATTTACTCTGAAACAAAATCTTTTAATCCATTCTTTTGTCATCATCATTGCTTTTAAAATAAGCTTTTTGTGCTTTCTTATTTATAAGGTAGGTCTTGCTAATGAAAAAGGACATTTTAAACCAGATGTAAAAATGTCAAAGCAGACCACTCTGGCTCTTCATAGACAAATGTTTCATATAAGGAGAATTACATGCAGGGAAGGCAAGCATAGTAGGGCAATAATGGGCTCCACAAGAAAGCAGACTTGGACTTAAAGCAATAGTGAATGTTTTGCATGAGAAATACAGCAACACTTATAGGAAGATTTGTTCCACAGGAAAATTCTAGGATGACTGTCCCAGCTCTCTCGAACCACTGCCTGTCTGAAGGAGGACAGACCATAGCCCATACAACTGGCTACTAGAGCTGAAACAAGTGCGTCTGCTGTTGTCGGTGAATGCTGTACCATGAATGTTTCTTCATTCCTAAACTTTCATGTGCAGTACCTAAAATTGCATAATGTTCTTCAGCTACATTTTGTGGGAAATAGAAGGTGTCTTCTAGACTTGCCATATTAATTCTCTCTCATTTGAAGAGTTTGCTCCATGCGTGTGGAAAGGAGGAAGGGGATAGGAAGGATAGTTTTCTAGAATACCTACTACACTCCTGAGCCCTTATTAAGCATATACACGAGATGTATTTCCTTCATTCCTTGCCCTAATATATGAGTTTTGTGCTTCGTTTACAGAGCATTAAAAAAATTCAGAGAATCAAAAAAGCAGACATGCAATTTGAATGAAAGAACTGGGAAACAATAATCCTTTTTCTCAATTCTGATTATTTTCATTTTATTCACCTAACAAAATGTGAAAACATGTTTTCAAGTGGAATTATTTGGAATCTGACTAAATGCAGAATGTTTCATTTGTCTGAGATGTGGAAACTTCTGGATTTATTTAGGAAAACATTGCTTTAAAGGGAGTTCCTCAGAAGAGAGAAGAAATTAAATGTCATTTAGAAAAAAATGCATACTGTGGCATAAATGATGAAATACAATTGCAAAATGTATAGCTTTCTCTCCTGGTTTTACTTTTTCTGGTTGGACCTTCTCCACAGGCATGAACAGCAGCATCTAATCGTAATGAAATGTGGAAGAGTTTTTAGTGGTTTTGGGTGTGGGAAAATACAAAAGGACAACTTCGTGTTGCTCAGATCTGACTTACAAAGTTCTAATCTGACTGAAATTCCCAAGGGTGAAAAACAAGTGCACTGAAAGCCCATAAAAATCAATCACAGTCCTTCTTTTACTTCACTGACCTTTAGAAATTACTTTGAGGTTGAAATCCTGCCCTTACTAACTTCATTGGTTCTTAGATGAGGTCCACATAAAAGTGTTTACTACCTCCAGAGCATTTCTTCAGAACATGGGGAGCTTCCCTGTGCTTGCTACATATCAACTTCATTGGCAAAGTGGAATCAGAATTCAAACAACATTAGATCAAATGTATTTACTTCATGCAGTCCAGCTGAATGCCTACATCTCTCGTCAAAATCTTGCAGATACTGTGAGGTTTTTTCTCTATGCTTGATTCTGCCTAAGGAATTTCTGCCACCTCCTCCAGGGGCTCTGTGCAGGTACAATGATCCACATCCACAATCTCTGCTCCTCACAGTCAGGGCTTCAAAATGTGTGTTGGAAAGGTATCATGACATTTTAAAATATTTAAGCTGCCTTTTGACCTGCTTTTTCTCCTTCAGGGGTGGGAGTGAAAACTTGGATACTTTTAATAATAGCCAATTATCGTGTAAAAAACCCAAGAGATTTAAGACTACATTTTCTCCCTTAAGTTTAAGTACTGTCCAGAAACAACCGCAGAGGCAAACATTAAAAAAGCCTCTGTGGACACTTCAGTTACACTTTAGTTTAAATTCCAACCACTTTTGCGGCTACTACGGAGACAAGCTGGGACAGTGGTTCGTGTGCTTCAAGTGATTGTGGTTAAAAACGCTTTTATGTTTATCTAAAGTTACCACCAATAACACAGGGCCCTCTAGCAGCACAGTCACAGGGTATGAGTTCTTGGAAGCAGTAATAACAGGATTATTTCTCTTTCTGCGTGTATGATCATTTTAACCTTAATTGTAGCTGTTCATTTATTAAAATAAATAACTCAGGAATATAACAAGTTTTAAATTCCAGCTGTTCAAACAATCTTTTTATTTTCTTTGTGCACACAGTTTGGTTGGTAATTTATTGTATCCATTTTCTTTTTTTTTTTCCCTTTTTTTTCCATAAGAAATGTTCAATATATTTTCCAGATATACTTGAGAATTATGCATTGAACTACTGGTGGTTCAACATGGGGCCATAACGAGAAATGAACTTTGCCCTTCTTTAATAGCATGTGACTTATGATACTCACTGATTTCTGATTCTGATTCTCAATCACAAGGTGATTGAGACTGCCACTCTGCAGCTTAATATTCTACCTGTCCCTTTCCTCTTCCATTTACCTGCTAGCTTCTTTTTCCTGAACTTTGCTTCAATACTTATTAGTATCCACTGTGCCTTCTCCAAAAAGGATACTATTCTTTGTCCTTGAGATGTACACCAGACTTCATTTAACAGCCTCCTTTCCACATCAAACAGCTTACAGGGGTTACACAGGTATAGGTTCAAGGGCAATTCTTCCCCATGCTCCTCCAGTTAAGCCAGAGAAGGGCTTCCCCACCTCCATCCCCTAAAGGAAGACGCAAGAGGGAAGAGAGGTTGTGGCCTCAAACTATTCTCTCATGCTCTGTCAGTCCTGAGGAGATGTCAGAGAAAGGGAGGCAACTTGCAGCAGCAGAGAGGGTCAGTGCTGCTGGATGGTATCCAGGCATGATTCAGAGCACAGGATACAAAAATATTCTCAGGAGCTGATTGTGATCTTAAACTGTTCATATACATTATTAAGTCAGACTGGAAAGGCAATAGAATCACTGAATCCAAATAGGGTCTGTAAAAAGGTCTTTCTTTTGCAGTTTTGTATTCTTGTTATCACACCATCTCACACATGAAGTGAAGATTTTCTTTCATTCAGCAATGCAAAACATATAATGAAGCAATAGTTTCACTTGTAGAAAGATAAGAGATAAAGGAAATAAAGGAAATAGAATTTTCTATCTGCTAGAGAAATGGGACACACAAATATGAATTCCTTGATTTTCATCAGCATTTAAAGTTGGCAGTACATTTGTCTGATCCTAAAGCAGATATAGATCCCTTTTAAATCCTGCTTTGGTAAGGGAATAGTGTAAAATGTCCCTGTACATCAAACTAAGGACAGAGTCTTCTGACCAGTTATCTTCTGACCACAGACACTGTAAAACTGTGATGTGGTCAAGAAAGGCTGTAGCTTTTCTGTATGGTGACAGGTTTAAATAATCTGGAAGAGATCATGTAAGGTCTGCTTCTGCTTACATGCTTATGCCAGTTGCCTAATTCTGATGTGTAAATGCTTCCCATATTCTAAAAATGGCAAAGCCTACATAATTTACCTCAAGTCACCCTGGAATTCTGAATTAAATTTGTGACAGGAGCCAATGAGTTCTGCTTCAGAACTTGTTTCTTTCCAAAAATGAAAAGAAAATCTCTGTGAAGGAGTGGGTGCTCACAGGACTACTGCCTCCTGATTTTCTCTGCATGGAGTTCTCCTTCACACAGACTAATTGTCAGCACTTCTGAGTGTGACATCCAGCTTGCAGCACATTATAAGATCCTCATTGGGGAAAACATATCATTAAGACAGTGTGCTGTCCCGCAGGAGGCACTTGGCAGAAGGAATAAGGAAATAAAGTCAACTTGAAAGTATAGCTGAACATTTGCAGACTGTTACAAAGCCTGCAACAGGAGAAATCCCTACATGTTTCAGTTACATTGGCTCTCCTATGTTATGAATCCCATGACCTAGTCAGGTCTGTTCCACAGTTCACAGGATGTAATAGTGGGAGAGAATAGATTAAAGTTGAGGAAGAAAAAGCAGCAAAGACAATAGAAGTAGATTTCCTAGCTTTTGATGAGGAATGTCTAATAAGAATTCTAAAATCTGGTGTGTGTTCAGAAATGTTTACTTGAAGTGTATGTCTGTGTGTGTGCATGTGTGTGTGTGTTGTGGGATCTGCATTTTAGTTCTTCACCTTCGAAAAGAAGTTGTTCTTGTGCTTATGAAGATCTGTGTAGAGTATGGTATGTATGGTAGTGATGCTGCAGTTATGAGCAATGTAAATGCTTTTAACCTAAAAGAGAACTAAAATGTCCAGATACCAAGCGAGACAGGGCTTGTCTGGAAAAAATTAGAATGTTTCTCTGAATAGTGACTAACAAAAGATCCCTTTTCCACTTACACAGTAAATAAACTAGGATGAAAATAACTACTGTCCGCAGGTATGAGAAAAATAGCTAATTCCTGTGACAGCCATGAACAGATGTATGAGGAAACCTTTCCTGGTTTTACAAAGCGTTGCCTGGGGGGACCTGAAAGCTTCATAGCCTGGAATGATTGCTGATGTTTTACTGAATACCACACACATTACCAACCACCAGAGAAGTCAAAGATACAGTGACTTTGTCTGAATCCTTTCCCCTCACTGCTTTGTACACATCAGCAAACATCCAGTCCCACACAGAACTTTCCAAATTGAAATCACAGACTGTGCTTCCCCTGAAATGTGCAAGCCACCTGCCACAACTCTGTTTGGGTTTGAGCCATTTCTTTGTGAATAGGTGCTTATCAGTTTCTCTTGTTATTTGTACTTTGAGGTAGACGATGGGGGAGTCCAAGACCACCAGCACTCTCTTTGTGTGACCAGATGCATACGGAATTATTTTCTATAAATAATGGAAGAAGGCTCTGAAAAATGTATTCCTATTTGTACTTCTATTGGATTTTTCATTAGTTCTGGCTGGTGTGTTTATTTTCAATGTGTTGAGGAATAATAATAGAGAAGTATTATATTATGACAAAGGTGCTAATAACATCAAAGAAAAAAATCTGTTTTACAAAAATGCTGAAGAAAGTGTTTATGATTCACTATAAATGTATGCTGGTGTTTCCAGCAGGTGTTAGGAAGTATTTAAAGTACTAGTAAGCAGTAAGCAGTTTTCCCTTGTGGATAGCTGAGATGGTCATCATTGATATATTCCAGGCAAAAGGACAGTTTTGTTTTGCCTTCTTTTGATTTGGTTTGGTTTTGAAGAAAACTCTGATGAAGAAGCAGCCTTTTTATTCCTTTGACCTACATGATCTTAAAACTTGGTTTGCTCCCCCATAAAGAATTCCATAGCCAGTAATTCCAATCCCCAAAACACTCTCCCCAAACACTAAGACAAAGTCAAAACATATATATATATTTTTACATCTTGTCTCAATGGAGCACAGCTGCTCTGTGGGTTGTGAACAGAAAGATGATCTAATGCACACTTCCTTTGAGCATGCACAGGAGTATATATGCATCTACACTATATTTTTCCCACATAAATTAATCTGAACATTGTAAGAAAAATAAATGTTATTCCCTCACAAAATGGAAATGGTCTCAATAATTCAATTATCTGAAGTATTGGTTTGATACAAGTGTCTCTTGCTTCCTTTTGAAGGCAGCAGATTAATGTGTGCATGTAAAAATAGGATGAAAAATCTAATTTAGGTTTAGAAGGGACCTGTGGAGCAGGATCATTAGAGTTATTTCAGGTTGCTTGTGATCTCTTTTGGTCCAGTTTTTAATACCTCCCAAGAAAGAATCCATAACCTCATTGGGCATGAAATATAATTTCTTCATGTGCTTAAATTCTTAAATGGGAATCTCCATGGCCACCTGTCATGATCTGTCCTCACGGATGGGTTTCGTGATGGTTTGTGGATTTGATCTCACGGTGGAAAAAGAACCAACACGGCACAGGGGGTTTGCAGTAATAGTCAAAACAAATGCACCTTTATTGAATGACCATAGCAAAATGTGATAGAGGGATTAAGGGAGAGAAAAAGATAGAGAAAGAGAGAGAAAAGAGAGAGAGAGAGAAAGAGGGGGATATAGATACCAAACATAGAGACGAAGTCCTTTGGTCCAGTCGAGAATCCGCCTGTTACGTCGGGGAGATCTCCAACATCCAGTCCATCTGGACTCCAATTATACTCTTTTTCAATGGGGGAAGGGAAAATGGGTTTTGCAACCAAATCAAAGGTAGTTTATTGTATTTTTGGGGGAAAGAATGGTATTTGGAAAGGGACTACACTTGGCAGTGGGTGAGAGCAATTGTTTTCTTGGTCCAGTGGTCACAAACTGCAGGCAAACATCTCAGTTTGGTCAGCTTGCCTCCCCCACACACCTCCCCCGGCCTGGGGGTTTCAGTCCCAATCCTTGGAAGGAGGAGAGGGGCCTTTTCACATAGGGTTTTCATGTCTCAGTCCTTGATGGAGAGGCTTCTTACATCTCAGTCTGTCTGTCACAGTGGTTGTAAAACAGGTGAGGGTCTTCTCTGGGAGACCACCCGAAACTCAGGAGAAATCCAGCCAGGCCAAGAGGTGGGACAGCCTTCAAGGCTATTGTTGCAAAAAGGGCACAGTGGCCCCTTCTTCTCATTGGGCTCAGTGTAGCATACAGCAAACAACACCTGTGAAAACAATAACTTAGCAACACTCTCAGGTCTCAGACATATGACTTTCCCCTACAAGATCAGCAGACAGGAGGAGTCTTGTTTCTTCAGTGGTCTCCTCACTGATGATCATGAGGCAGATGAGAGATATTTCAGACAGATTCTCACACCACCTTACTATTTCCACAGTGAATTTAAGATTTTGTATTCATTATTAGAAAAACAGAATTCAGCTCCTTGTATGATTAATTTAGATTTCCTTTTCAGAAGACTTTGGAGCAAGGGAACATGTCAGGTTTACCAGTGTTTATTAAACATAGCAGCAAGATAGGAAGGCAACAGACACAACCCATAAGCTTAAGTTCCACTGGTCAGAGTAGGAAATGCTTTTCCAAAAGTCTCTGGAATTTTAAAAAGAAATTGTAATTTGATTTTCACCAAAAAAATTTAGAGCATTCAATCCATTTAGGACACACTTGACAGGAATATTTTAGTAAATGAACTTCTTTTGTAAAGAAAAGAAAATTATTCACAGGAAATTAATTCAGAAGTTTTATCCAGGAACCAGAACCTGAGTTTTGGGTTTGTCCCATGACTATAAAACATGGCGTAATGAAATAAACTGTTGTACGCTTGCATCAGATAGCAGAGCAAACAAATGACAAACTGAGGCTGAGTAAGTAATGGGTGAAATCAGGAAGATGGCATCCTTGCTGCAAATACCTTTCAAACAGAACAAGCAGTGGTATGTGCCAAGTTCAATGCTTGTAGCAGATTTTCATACACCTCAAACACTGGTGCAGTCAGTGTAACATGTTATTTTAGAAATTTCCAAAACCAGGTTGGCTTCTGGATAAAAGGATAATCTAGTTTCTCAGTGTTTCTGAACCTTCAAAATTTGCACCACTCCTAACAACTATCCCTAGAAAAATTTCCTCTATATACATAGTATTTGCAAGGATCTTGTCCTGAATGGAGGCAGTTCCTCTAACAGTGTCCTGAAAAAAAATTAGTTTTACCTAATGACCAATCTCCAATGCAGGCTGCTCTGCTGTACCTAACCACTGTTGTTCACTTTCTTGGAAATGCTTGGCAGCACTTAAGATTGCTAAGGTCAATTCTTTTAAAATATATGTCTACCCATAAAGCCAGATGCCTTGGGAACATTAGTGCAGTTTATGAATGTCTGAGAGACAGGAGGAAAGAGTAACTGATACTTTGGTTCCCCATCCCATTTGCAATGTTTTGCTTCTCTAAAGTATGTTATCATTTAAGGAAGAAAGGAAGCACCTTGGTTGAACTTGATGGTCTTAGGGGCCTTTTCCAGCCTTACTGGTTCCTATGACCTCTCCTAATGTGGGAAATGCCACCAACTCTATCAAACAGTCCTGTGAATGGGCATAAGGTATTGGGTTTTTAACTTTTCAGACATCTAGGAGTAAATGTTATTTTTCTCCTTGAACAGGTGTGTGACAGTGGTCACAAGGGTTGCAGGTGAAGAGAGAGGCGAGAATGTCGGGGGAAATGGGGTGAGCCTGCAGTTAGCAATCCAGGGAAAAACAACTGCTCTCCGTTCCAAGACCGGAAGGAGTGCCTTAAATGTTAGGTAAATTTGGGGGTGTCCGAATCCATGGTCCAAAAGGACTTGGAAAATGGATTCCATGCACTCCCATACAAACATATCCAGGGCATACAGCACATTCATAAAAAACCCAAAAAGCTTTGCCCATCGGAAAAACTCATAGAAATGTCTTTCTGACAGGAAAATTCCAAGAATTCCACCCTCTTCACCCAATTTTGCCAGAGGGCAATAAGTTCCTCCTCTGAAGGGGAGAAAGGAACCTCGGCCCTGGTGAGAAGGCCCCACCACCTTTGCAGCCATAATCTGCGAAGGCCAGGATCATCAGGAAGGGAAAAGCCAACAGTACCTTGAGACAGTGTCCAGCATGCTCTGGTCAGCTGTATGATGCTGCTGAGCTTTCTGGCCATCTTCCTGGAGGCTTTTCAGAAGATTCTCTTTGTGGTCAGCCTTGCTGTGAACTCTGTCCAAATCAGGATCTTCAGTTCTTTAGCTCCTGGCTAGAATCCAGTTCTGTGGTCACTTTTGAAGCAACCATCAAACATTTGGGGTTTACCCAGTGCAGCAATTGCTCCTCTGGGGTCTCATCAAGTGATGATTTGCTCTTCAGTCGAGGGGTCACCAATTGTGACGGTGGTCACAAGGGGTGAAGAGAGAGGTGAGAATGTTGATTCCATGTTCAGAAGGCTTGATTTATTATTTTATTATATATATGCTACATTATAACTATACTAAAAGAAATAGAAGGAAAAGTTCTCAGAAGGCTAGCTAAGCTAAGAATAGAAAAGAATGAATAACAAAGATATGTCTCTCGGCAGAGAGCGAGACTCAGCTCTGCCGTGAGTGGTCAGTAAATCCACAGGAGACCAATCACAGATCCACCTGTTGCATTCCACAGCAGCAGATAATCATTGTTTACATTTTGTTGCTGAGGCCACAGCTTCTCAGAAGGGAGAAAAATCCCAAGAAAGGATTTTTCACAAAAGATGTCTGTGACACAGGTGTGTTTCTTTCCTGTGAAGGCAAGTGTGGGAAAGTTTGGAGCTTTATGTCTTATCCCTAAAGATGGGTGTAAATTTGAAAAAAATAAAGTGATATTTAAATAATACCAAATCCTCACCTATATTAAAACCTGCAAGAGGAGCTGTGGGAACTCAGCACATCACTCCGAATGTGCAGAGTTACTGAGAGAACCCTTGGGGGGCTCGGAAGTCCTGGAATGTTGCCTGGAGTGTCTGGTGGCTTGACTTAGATCCCTGTAGAGATGTGCCACCTGTTTGAGGACATGAGAGTCACTTGGGAATGAATGGTGCAAGAAATGATGTATTTACAAGGTGAAATATAGATTTTAGAGTTTTGGTACAACGAGGTTATGGAGACAAGATGGAGCAATCAGGGCTTGTCCTTCTTCTTTCTTCTTCTTGTCATCCATTTTCTGTGGTGATGTTAGCACTTTGAGATTGGTCCATGGTGAAGATGCACTTGCTAATATAAGTGAAAGGTATTAAGAAATAGAGGTAAATATGATGTACCTAGTTTTTAGTATAAAAAGAGAACTGCCCAGTAGGAAGTCAGAGTGCCCTTGGCTGCCTTAGGCTTGCCTGACTGCCAGAATGCCCTAGTCAGACCTCTGTTAGGCAGAAAGAAAATTCTGTAGATAAGAAATAATAAACAATCTGAAGACTGAAAATCTGAGGAGTCCAGACTCGTCCTTAGAAGCGCGGGCTGCCCCAGAGCCATCCTACGCATGTCTGAGCAGAGACAGACAGCTGACCAGACAAGGAGCAGTAAAAATCAGATAAAATTCCAGAGGTGTTTTTCCAGAGGCTGGTGTCCCTCAGCTGCATCTAGCTTCATCTTTGTTTCTCTGATCCGAAACTACAATATCCTTCTTAATAATCCAAAAGAAGAAGCAGAGTGATAGGTAAAGAGGGAAATCAGCAGGAGAAAAGTAACCTGGACTACATTTACATGCTGACCTTAAATCTGCGAACTTCTCTCTTAATAATAATTAATATAGGCAGCAATATTTCACGAACAGCATTTCTATGAATTTTCATTCTTTGTATTGTAAAATTTCCCACAATAACCTCAGCTCTGCCCATATTGCCTTTGATATTTCCCTTGGAAAGAGACAGTATTGCTGTGAGCAGTCTGATATAAATTACAACTGAATATGTGTGTACTCTTTAGTAAGATTGCTGCAATTAAATTGTATTTATGAGGTCAGAGTTCTGCCCACATTCTCTCAGACTTTGTCTTTTACCCAGCAGTGTTTGTCACCATTGAAGTAATTTCATTACCTACCTCTCTTTGAAACTTAGTTAAAATCAATTCACAAAACTCAAGTGGTTGAGATGGGAAGACAGACTCATAGACAAGTCAAATTTCTTTGCAAAATTCCCACTTTTTGTCAGTTTCTTGTCTTGACAGAAGACTGAATCAGTCTAGATATGTCCAGCCATTGACACATCCAAAGGCATGGACATGGACATGTTCAAAGGCATCATGGCTTGGCCTCAGTGTGTAAATAAAAAGTGGTCTTATTTACAGTGGTCTCAAAAGCTATAATTCTGACCTCACAAATGTCTTTTCACACTGTCATGACTCTACTCTTATAATATCAAATTTACCTGCCTATGAAATTAGAGCAATACAGAGCAGCTCAAGATTGTGACAGCCAATAGCTTATGGACCTTCTTATTGAAATGGTGGGTCATGAATGAGCAAATTTATTCTTAAGCAAACGATTACCCTTCCTGTTCAGGAAACACTTAGTCTGAGGACTCCAGACTAGAAAAATCAGTGTCCTCACACACCCTGAGTTTAGGTGCCCTACATCCAGAACTGCAAATTGTGGAGTGTGTTGGATGCCTCATGCAGCTTCCCCTTTTCTCCAGGCCAAAAAGTTTAGATGGATCCAGAAAGGCATCTGATGTCCAAAAGTAAAGACCTTAAAGTTGCACATTTACATGTGGCTTGTTTTGAACCCTACTGCTACTGCCTGTAAAACATACTAGGACTGCTGTTACTTCTTTATTGGCTTATAAAACATGATCATGTCTCCCAAATACACAAGAGGTATTTATTAAGGTACTAGCTCCTATTTTCCAAAAGATACCAGACATCTACAACGAAAATTTAGTCTAGGAATTAAAGTCCATCAGCTTTTTCTGAAGTTTTGGGTTGAAAGATGTTGGCAAAGAAGATGCTGTTAGCAACAAAATCACTTGTATATGCTGAAACAGTCTGTATGTTTGTAATGAGATCATCCTTAAAATTTTATTACCTGAGAACTGTTAGGGTTGTTTCTGATGGGTTTTATCCATATAAATGCATAATGGAGGCAGGATTCATGCTAGTTCAGGTTTACCAAATAATTAACAAGGATTTGATGGGTGATAAATCCAAGCAACCTAACTCATGTGCCTTCCCTTGGTTTAGCTAATGACCTTCAAGCTTTCAGACTACTAAAATACTCATGTGATGGCTGCCAGATTCACTAGTGCTGGCAGATGCACTGCTGAAAAAGAGGAAATTCCCTGGCCAAGGAGGTGAGATGCAGCTGTCCCCTGCCCTCAGAAGGAGCAGTCAACAAATTATTGACAGAATAGGATGGAAAAATATAGACCCATGGACCATGGGTTCAGTCTGAACAGAAAATATGATTCAAAGCAGACAGGAGCTTAAATTAGTTGGTGAAGCAAAGGGCATTGGTATTCCTACTATTGATGATCAGCTGTCCAATGGTAGTTTGGGATTTATCAACCAATTTGCTAATGTGCTGGCGTCTAAATTTTCTTCAGGTACCTCCTTTCAGGCCTACATTTTCAGCCCTTTAAAAATGCTCTTTGCTGCAGTCTGAAGGAAGCTACAGGCAGCAGAACACAGGCTGAATGTTTTACCAGCAGAGGGATGTGAGAAGTATGGGATCTTTTGCCAAATCTTCTTGATTTTTCTGCACTAAATTTGACTGATTTTTCCTATGTTTTAACCTCTGACATTGTTCTTTAGTGGCTGTGTGTAGCATGTATTTGAGTTGCTGAAGACTCAAGCAGTCACAGCAAAAATCTAATGGCTTATTCATCAGGCACATCAGGTTTTCAAGACTCAAGTTATTAGCCAGCACTTTTCTTAGCTGTAGCCATGCATCTCTTGGGCCTAATGTACAGAAATAGCAAACATTCTCACATTCTCAGAAAATGAATGTTTCTATTCTTTTCAATGTGAGTAGAAATGGTGAATAGTCTTCATTAAACTTAATTCTCATTGTCTTCTTTATGGCATGTCTTTATGGTGAAAGTTCTGTTCACCCAAAATAATAATAGTGATTTTTATTCCTTTTAATTAATTTTTATTCATTTTTTCCCCATAGTCCTTCAGAGACTGATAAACTAGATGTAATGAGTGACCCCAAGTGAAATGTAGCCAATTTTGAGGTGAAACACAGCAGCTATAAAATGGCAAACAATAACATTTCAAAATAGGTTAGGAGAGGACAGAAGAAGGAGTAACAACATATGCAAGAGAAAATTTAGAGGGAATGTAAGAATACAAAACAGGAATTTGGTTTAAACTCACACTAAAAATAAGGATTTTAGAGGAGGGTTAGTAGCTGAATGTTCTTTTGAGTCTACATTCAGCTTGTTGCCAAGTACATTGATTGTGTGATAAAAGCAATTGAAATGTTTCACCATTTTTGTTTCACACTACACCTACTAGTAGGAAATATAACTCTTTTTACTAGCGAGAGCTATTCTAGTCAAGTACTACATAAGTAGCTACCCAGGAAGAGAAATGGGGAGGATCCATTGTGTTTAAGCTAAGGAGCACTCTGTGTCTATTGGCACTTTTACTCCATCACACCTTGTCCACAGAGAGATGTAGCACTTATTGACACCAGGGCACACAGTATTTTGATGGCTTTGTATATTATCCCTGAGGATCCTAAAAGGAGAATAAGGTATCCAACAACCCATAGTTTAATTTGCAGATATTATTGGAAGAGGCCCTCGAGCTAAGGTCTCTTTCAGTAACTTCTGCCTTGCCTATATTCTCTCATATCCACTTGGGATTTTCCTGCAGTTCCTCTTGAGCAACATCAAGAACTCTCTATTCAGCCCATGAAAACTCCCATTTGCTCAACTGCCTCATGGAAGCGCATTTGTTTCAATTTCTTACAGCAAGGTAATGTTGGGATTTGGACAATGTGGACCCAGATGTGTTACTAGTCTTTTCCTGGCAATTTTTCTTTATTTACTTTCTGCATTTTTGAGGTAACACACAGCGTGCAGTGGCCCACAGAGCCAGTCCCTGTACAAATATCCAGCTCACAGGCCCTTCTGGCCAGGTGGTCAATTCCAATGGACACAGTAAACATCCCACATTGGTGAAGGAAGCTGGTAATGGCAGCTAAATGATGACATGAACAGCAAAGTCTTGACTTCATGTTGAGATAAGACACCCCAAGGCTGCACACCCATCTCAGCCTCAGGTCTGGTTCAGCATTAGAAACAGACCAATATTCCAAGCACTTTTCTCTGAACTGCTCAGGGCACTAGGCCAAAATGAAAGCACAGCCCCAGAGAGATCTGCTTCCCAGCAACATCCAGTTCGCACCGGCCTCTTTTTTGAGGGGGATCCTGGTAGGCACCCTATTATAGGGGGAATATCACCAATTCTTACAGGAAATTTCTCTCCTTCTCCTGTCTCCTGGGCTGCCATTGTCTCTGCAAGCTGGAGGAAGGGCTCAAGACCTGGCCAGGGGATGGAGGGTGAAGAAAGAATAGCTCTACTGCTAATGCAGATTTGAATTTTGCAGGTTGCAGACAGAAAAGAGATTTTTAGCTTTTTTTGTCTTCTCCATCGATAGAACAGAATTGGATTTTTTGTATGTGTTGCTAGGAAGTCTGGAACTAACTTTCAGGAGCACTGTACTTTATGACTTTTTAAGTCCCTGATGTTGTTTACTTCTCATGAAAAAAAGCTGACTTAGTTTGTAGCCTGAAATGCAGATGAATATTCCCTACTGTTAAAATTATTTCGCTGTTAGTCCAGCTGAAATGTGAGGAAGCACTTCAACCTTTCTGATAGCCATTGTAACCTCCTAATCCAAATGTTTCAGGCCTAATTGTTCAGATGAACATGCATTTCACAGAAAATGCATGTTGCAAAGTCAGCTTCATTCTCTGTTACATTGATATTCTTCAGCCTCTTTTCCACATTTTTTCTGTTTGTTCAGACAACCTGAATCTTGAAATGATGGAAGGATGCCTGCTGACTTCTGGGTAAACTGATGCTGTTGGCAGTTCAGCCAAATGTTTTTCTGTAGCTTAAGACTCCACCAGAAATCCAAAGAACTCAAATGTCTGTGCACTCCAGCCCAAGCAGACAATGTGTAAATGTTTAGTCTGAGGTATTTTATTATCTTGTTTCTCATCTATTTGAGAATGAACATTTAACCTGTTCTGGATTTTTAACAAATTTTTCTGCAGTGATTGAAAAATATAATGAAATCAATCTTCTAAACCTGTGTCCTCCTAGTCTCAGTGAAATAATAAAAAAATTTGAAATTCTCTGGACTGAGGGAGTGAAAAATTATTGCTGTGGGCTTTCTGGTGAAATCCATGGCTTGTGTAAAAAAAAACCTTGAAAAATTCTTCAGGCAGAATATTTTCAGAAAGATATTTTTTTTTAACTGTTGAGAACTTTATTCAATATAGACTAGAGAAAACACTCTTCCATGAAATGCTGGAGAGATTTCAATGTATTGGGCAGATGGGAAACATTATAGATCAAATGAAAACCTTCTGAATTGAATTTTTCATGGTGGTTGGTGATTATTAATTAGTACGTGTTAAATTGCCTTTGGTCACTCCTGATGATTTAGCTTACATGTTCACTCTTGGGTAGCTGAAAGGTTTGAGTAGTAGAATTAATTCCACTTGGAAAGAAACTCCCAGAATTCAGCATAAGATATGTCCTTCTGGTCAAGGATTTCCTGCCTTTCCTGGCAAGAAATTTTTCTTACAATGAGATAGCTTGAAAGGAAGATCTCATTGTTTTTTCTTGCAGAGATGTGTGGGTGCTGTTTTTTATTTTACTAGGTGACATAATGATGTCTATCTTAAAATAAATGCTTTTTGAGAACCTCATTTTCACAGACATTTCAGATGAAGTCCAGCTGAATCACTGGGCCAGAAGCCACTCCAAATAATTGAGGCCATTAATTTCAGAAGAATGACATCAATGTTCAGTTTGCCCAGGAAGCAGAAGACTTTAGATTAGTCACCTAAGTTAGGATGATGAGTTTCTACTTAGCTGATTCAATTAACTTAATTTAACTCTGTGCCAGAGTAATTGGAGTACCCAGATCTACAGCAGGGATACAAGTAAACAAACCTTCATCTGTCCCTCTTTTTCTTCAGTTCATCCTCATCTTTTATGGTTGTGGTGACCAGTAGTGCCAAAGCTTATGAGCTTCAGACTTTTTTGAATGTATATATTATCAAGAGGGGAAGCGAGAGAAGGAAACTCCTTATTTAGTAGATTGCTGTGCTGCTACTGAAAAGAGAGGATTTTCAGCAACCTGTGTAGTTGTGATGTCCACCAAGTTGTTTATTCAGTAGTGATTTTGGGACCGGAGACGTGTAATTTGAATCACTAATAGCGTTCCTTCTGCTTTTCATCCATGCATGTTCATTTTGCTGTAAGATTTTACAAATATTTTAGCAGCCACAGTTAAGTCTGTATTTAACAAGCTGGGCAGAACTGCAACAACTTATAGCAATGAAGCCTTAAAACCAGTGCAAAAATGTTTCAAAGCTTTGACCAAAGCAGGATTAAGAACATAAGCTTTTTACTTTTATGATTACAAATAAGAAGGTTTTTCCTTGTTGCTCAAAATCTTTAACCCTCTAAACCTCTTGTCTGTACAAAGCTATCTCCACGATTTACATTAGCACATACACAGGGGTGGCTTTAGGACACAGGGCTGTTTTTCAGACAGGGTAGGAAACTTCACAGGTCAAATACTTCTCTGTTGGGTTGAAAGAGAAAGTTAAAGTTGTTTTCCTCTGTTGCCACCTGATGGAGGATCACCCACATTTAAAGTGGGTGCTGAATCCTTTTTTGTTACCCTCCCCAAGTAAATCCATGAGGCTCATTTTTACTCTCAAGATGGATTACATCCCTTAATTGTATTTATTAAGGTATTGATCTGAAGGTCTATTAAAAGCAGTGTGTTGTCCATGTGTCATTAAAGAGAAACAGAAATTTTTTTAAAATCTAATATTTGTTGATGTTTTTTAAATGAGAATTTTAATTTTTGCCTCCACGCAAACCTGAGAAAATATTGCAAAACTGGTTTTGTGAATTTTCATTCAAAATTTTAACTGGATGCTTTATACAAAGATAATCAAGATAGTTCTCTGCTTTGTTCTACCCAACATATAGACAAACTCCCTATAAAGTAAGACTGTTTTTCCTACCTTTATAATAATTTCATAGCTTAAAAAATTGAATTTCCCTCCTCATCCCCTTAGTTGTAATGGTTTTTCCTGTGATCTGGGAGTTAGGATACATGGCTGTACATCTGGAAATTTTTCTACTTATCTCCAGGATCTTAGTATAAATGACACTAACAGACAACCATCCAAGGAAATTATGATGCTTGGACTGTGTCTTCGAAAGGGATGTTTTGAGTGATGCATGGTTATAATTTTCCAGATTGCATTCAGATGTCAGAACTGGCAGTTACTTCCCTGAAAAGCAGGTGTTCAAGCTGACGGACACAGTGGTAATAATAACTGGCATTTTATGGTGAATTCTGTATAGCCCAATATCTGTGTTTGACTACACGCAGAGCCATTAGGCAGTGACAGATTTACTAAATCCCTAGACTGAAACAAACAGAATCTGAATTCAGTCACTAAATGTGGGGAAAGTCAATGACCAATGAGCATTAATGCTCCTTTATTCCTTATTAAAGTTACAGGACTTTTTCAGTATCATCTCCATGCATTTACCCCATATCTCTTCCCTGTGAGCACCCTTGTATATTGGAATATGAATCCCAATATTACCAGTTAAATTGTGCCTCAGCCAGTCTGACCCTCGCTGCTGGGCCAAAGGCAGCAACTGTGGTATAATCACCCCAGAGATACCTTTAGCTTGCTGGTGGTTGCAGCTGGGCACTGAACAAGTCCAGGCTTGTTAGGAACTCCGTTTACCTCAGGAGAAAAGCTTCAGGCGATGGTGAAGAGAAAAGGAGATGGATTCTGCTGGAGGGTTTATATCCAGAGGTTTATTCCATGGTTACAGAGGTCTGAATGTGAGCAACTGCTCCAACAGAATCCTGGCCGCATGGTCTGATTACCTTTTTAAGCTCAGGGACAGGGGAAGGGGAGGGAAGAGGTGAGCCACCCAACCACGTGAGAGGGGCAGGGTCTCAGGGGAAGATGACACCCAGACAGGCCAATGACCCCCAGGCCTGAGGGGCATCCTTTGAACTTGACCAACCACACAACGCCTTGCTGGAATGTTAAGCCTGATTGACAGGACTCACTCAGCATGGGGGCAAGGGGGAAGGGAGAGAGGTATAGGCACACCTGGGGAAGGAAGTTTACAATACACTGCAACGTCTGCCCCGTTTTGTTTAAAAAGAAGAGGGCTGTGTTTGTGGTGCAGAATGATTGCCAAACCATGGTTGGTAATCAGTTTTTCCTCTACAGGAGGGTCAGTGTTTTCCACTGAGGCTTCTAGGTCCTCCATTGGAGCACTGAGGGTTTCCAAATGGTAGACTTCAGGAGGGGGAGATGAGCTTGAAATTAACTTGACAACCATGCGTTTGATTAGTCCAAAAACAATGCTAACAACTACAATAACTATAACTAAAATAAACAGCACTTAAAACACAGTTTTCAGAACAGATCCCAACCAGCCCGCGAGTCCCCAGCCTTTGAACAGTCCATTCAGCCAGTTGTCAGTTTCTCTGATGATGTCCGAGAGCTTTTGCCAAGGTAGTCCATATGTGGTTTGGGCTGAGGGACTATGCAGGAGATCGCAGGTGGGATGATCACAAGTAGCACGAGAAGCAGGCTCAGTCTCATGGCGTCTCGAGGCTACACACAAACAGTGGGATCTAAACTGGAACTTGAAACAAACATATATTACAAACTATTCCAGATAGGAGGCTTAAATGGAATTTCCTCCAGAGAACGCATGCGGCGTTTTCTTCTCCAGGCAGCATGAGCAACCTGGGGTGCTTCTGTAGATTTCTCTGAGACCTTGGGAACATAGGGCTTTACCCATTTGGAAGGAACCCACCTTAAACCAGAGGGGGTGGACACACAGGCGTATCCACATCCCCAAGTAACCAATTTGTAAGGTCCCACCATTTTCCAAGTCTCAGGGTCTTTTACTAAAACCAGAGGTTTTTCTTTCATTAACCTATGACTGCTCCCCCCAGAGTGGCATAGGACGGGCGGGTTCAGGCTGTCAAAAGAACAATTCAGAAAATTGATTGTGAATACTGCCCTGGATAACCGGATGTGGGGAGGTTCCACCTTCAGAACCTGTTGTTGCTGGTCCAGGACCCTTTTAATATCACGGTGAGTTCTTTCTACAATGGCTTGACCTGTAGGGGAGTAGGGGATGCCAGTTTTGTGCTCTACTCCCCATTGTTGCAGGAAGCTCCCAAATTCCTTGGATTTATAAGCAGGCCCATTATCAGTTTTCAGCTCCTTGGGGATGCCCATGAAAGAAAAAGCCTGTAAGAGGTGCTTAATAGCATCAATAGATGATTCTCCTGTGTGGGCAGAAGCATAGACCGCTCCAGAAAAGGTATCTACACTAACGTGAACATTAACCGCTCCAGAAAAGGTATCTACACTAACGTGAACATTATTTCTGTCGTCCAAATGACGGTATGCGTGTAACATCTGTTTGCCACAGTTCACAACTGTTCAGTCCCCTAGGGTTTGCTCCCGTACTCACTGTAGGGAGTGCATGTAGTTGGCAATTTGGGCATGTGTCCACAATCGCTTTGGCCTGTTCTCGAGTGATGTTAAACTGACGAACCAGGCCAGGTGCATTTTGGTGGAAAAGCTGGTGGCTGATTTTTGCCTGTTCAAAAACATTTGGGAGAGTGTCCATCACTGCAGGTGCAGCGAGAGCATCTGCCCTTCTGTTGCCTTCAGCGATAAACCCTGGCAAGTCAGTGTGTGACCTGACATGCACCACATAAAATGGTTGCTCTCGGTGAGTGACTAACTTTACCAGTTTTGAGAGCAATTCAAAAAGTGTGATATTAGACACATCCTGCAGTATTGCTTGATCTGCCCTGGATACTACTCCTGCCACATA
This sequence comes from Melospiza georgiana, assembly GCF_028018845.1. Lineage (NCBI taxonomy): Eukaryota > Metazoa > Chordata > Aves > Passeriformes > Passerellidae > Melospiza > Melospiza georgiana. Next base: position 87,257,382 of record NC_080431.1, read on the forward strand.
TGCAGAGTCTGTAATCAGATTAAATGGTTCTGAGAACCTTTCAAAAGCCCTAACAACCACAGCCAATTCAGCAACCTGAGGTGAACTTTCCACCTCAGCAATGTCCGTCTCCCACTGCTGGGTTTGAGGATCTTTCCAAGTCATAACGGACTTGTGGGACCTCCCGGACGCATCTGTAAAGACAGTCAGAGCCTTTTTTAAAGGTCTCCTACTTAGAGCACTTCTCAATTTTAAAGTAAATTGAACATCTTGTTTGAACAATTTGTGAGCGGGCCGCGCTACTGAAATTTGTCCTGAGTAGGAATCCAGAGCAAACTGCAATACTTCATTTTCTTGAAACAATTGTTCCAGTATTTTCATAGAATTTTGACCTGATTTTAATGCAACTGGAATGTGAATGCACTTAAAATCACATCCTGCTAATTCCCTGATCCGGGTCCTTGCTTTCCAGATCAGTTCTGCTATCAGCTCCTGAGGCTTTGTCAGTCTCTTGGACCTTTTGTGACTGAGGAAAACCCATTCTATGATCAAGAGAGGGTCCCTCTGGTCCCAGTCCTTTTTTGGTGTTTTTTTGCCTTAGGTGTTTGTTTTTCCTCCCACTGGAAAATAATACCATGGAGGTGTGGCAACTTACCTACAATGATAAATTTGAATGGCAGGTCAGGCCAGCATCAGTTGGCCTGTCTTGTGGACATTGCAATCTGAACCTTTTCTAGAGCTTTCTGTGCCTCTGGGGTAATAGACCTAGGAGCACCTGGGTCCTCTCCCCCATTCAATAAATCGAAAAGAGGGGCAAGGTCTTCATTAGTCAGACCGAGCCACGGCCTTACCCAATTCAAAGACCCACACAACTTGTGGACATCCGCAAGGGTCTTGATCCTTGGATTGATTTCTAGTTTTTGAGGAACAATGGTCTTATTTCCAATTTCTAAGCCCAAATACTTCCAAGGTGGCATCTTTTGAATTTTCTTTTCCTGGAGCTCGAACCCTGCAACAATCAATGCATCGATCGTTAGGTCAAGCGCATGTTTGAGTAAATCATCACTGGGGGCACACACAAGGATATCATCCTTATAATGATAGATGATGGCCTTCTCTGCGGCTGCACGTACTGGGGAAAGCAGGGAAGAGACATACCACTGGCAGAGAGCTGGTGATACCTTGAGTCCCTGAGGAAGAACTGTCCAATGGTACCTTTTCATAGGGGATTCCATATTAATAGAAGGGACTGAGAATGCAAAACGCGGTGCATCATCAGGGTGCAAGGGGATTTGGAAAAAACAATCTTTAATATCAATAACAGCTAATTTCCAGTCTTGGAGAAGCATTGTTGGGGATGGCATACCAGGCTGGGGAGAACCCATATCTTCAATTACATTATTAATCTGTCGGAGGTCGCAGAGGAGCTGCCATCTCTTTTTGACAGATTTTTGGATGACAAACACTGGAGAGTTCCATGGGGACATGGTCTCCACAATGTGGCCCTTTTTTAGTTGCTCTTCCACTAGTTCCTCAAGCACCTTTATTTTTTGTTTACTGAGCGGCCACTGTTAAACCTGAACTGGTTTGTCTGTTTTCCACTTCAGTTTTTGGGTGGGACGCTGTTGTTCAATGACTGCTGCACAGAAATGCTGTGGAGAGTCTGGAATATCAATTGTGACACCCCACTGAGCTATTAAATCTCTCCCTAACAAAGGTTCTGAATAATCTAACACAAATGGACGGATATTTGCCAATTGTCCGTTTGGTCCCTCGAATTGAATAATGCTTTTGGATTGTCTTGCCAATTGCAGACCTCCTACACCTCGAAGGTGACCGACAACATTTTGCAAAGGCCAATGTGCTGGCCAGTCTTGTACTGGAATCACTGTGCAGTCTGGACCTGTGTCTACAAGCATCTCAATGCGTTTAGACTCCCTACCCCCACTGAGGTTACACCATCATTTGGGTTTGTCTTTCCCAATAACTTGGACCCGGGCAACTTTGGGCCCTTGTTTTTCGATATTTTCAGGTAAAGATGGCACAGGGATAGCTTGTGCAACAATTTGTCCCTTGGGAAGAAACAGGGGTGGGTGGAAACAGTGCAGGCTGAGAACGAATTGCTCGGAATCTGATGTTGTCATTCCTGGTGCAATTTCGATCTCTTGTGGTGTGTGTTTGGTGTCCCCAATGACGATGTACTTACAACGAATTCGGTTCCAAGCACCCTTCTGTTCAGGATTGACAGAGACAAAATGCCAGTCAGTGTCCACCAGGTGGAGTGACTCTGTCAGCTGCAACCTGTAAGGCTCACTGACAGAAGACGTGGTTAACATAGGATCACTTAAATCATAACAAAGGTTATTTTGTTTCACTTTCAACATTGGACCAGCAGACTTGGTCTTTGAAGCACCTGCTTCACTTACACAAATATTAATATTATCGCGCGCTTGATTTGTTTTGCTACCCTTATTCCCTTGGTCTGCTCTTTTTGTGTCTGCATGCCTGGCAGGCGGGCGCTCCCTTTTCAGATTTTTTGTTGTTGTTGACCCCCAGGGAGGGCTTGTAATTCTCCTCCCCTGCCATTTCTAAATTCATCAAATTCTGTTTTCAAGAGGCACTGGTTACTCCAGTATCCAAGGTTGTTACAAAGCAGGCATGGTTTTGTGGGCTCAACCATTGCTGTCTCTGGTGCTGCCCAGGGTACTGCTGTGCTGAGGGGAAAGGTGCAGGTCTGGCAACGGCGACACGCTGAGGTGGTCTTGGCAGCAGCCTTGGTCTGGTGTCTCCAGCCACACTCATCAGAGGCACTTTCCTGTTATAGACTAGAAGCATATCTTTTAGGGTAGGGGGCAGTTCTATAGGAAGGCTCAGGATTGCCGCTTGACACTGTTCATTTGCATTTGTAAATGCCATTTCCTCTAAAATTGCTTCTCTAGCATTCTCTTTTTTAACTTGTATTTCAATAGCTCTAGTTAACCTTTCTACAAATTTCAAAAAAGGCTCTGATGATAGCTGCTTAATTTTACTATAGGGCTCAAAAGGCCCCTCAGGTTGGAGGGAAAAGAATGCTTTTTCAGCTGCTTCTTTTACTTTCTCGAGTTTTTCTGGAGGAATTGCTGTTGCTTGGATTGAGGGTGAAGACCACTGGCCCTCACCGCAGAGGTGCTCAATGGTAATAGGGTTACCACTGTTGTCTTTGGCTGTGTTTGGATCAGCATGCAAGCCTGGGAGAGCATCTTTTGCAGTTGTTTCCATGCTAATTCCCATAATTTGAATTCTGTGGAAGTAATGAGACAGGAAAAAAGCTGTTTTAAATCATGTGAGATCACCACAGTCCTACTCAGTTCAGAATTTAAAAGGCCACGGAAATATGGACTGTGTAGACCATATTCTTTATGAGATTTGCAGATCTCTTTAATCAATTGTTGTCCAAAAGAACTCCAATTAGCAGCTGGGGCTGTCCCGGCCTGAGCTGCAGGGTGAAACGTAACAGGAGCTAGTGACAACATGGGATTATGCATTAGGTCTGCTATTCCCTGCTCTGTATCCCTTGAATCGGAAGCATTGGGATCACAGATACAGGTTTGGGGACAGGCAGTGGGTGTGGCCCCACCGTGGGAACCTGGGGAGGGGACGGGGATGCAATGGGCACAGGGGGTGGGGACAGGGGGCCGGCAAGGGGCGGGGAAACTGTGGGAACAGGGGGCGGGGTCAGGGGGCAAGCAGGGGGCGGGGACACTGTGGGAACAAGGGGCGGGTCAAGGGGCTGGCAGGAGGCGGGGACACCTGCTGACATCACGTCAGCAGACGCCCCCTGGGAGGAGTAGAGGGGCGGAGCTGAGGGTATAGCAGGAGAGGGAGGGGGAGGGGGAAAGGTGTCATGAGGAACAGGAGGAGAGGGGGATGGGGCTGGAATTTTGGGATGCTTGAGAGGATTTTGGGAAGAAGAAGACCAGGTTTGGGAAGATGCCATGTGGCATCCACCATCTTGTGGACCCCCTAGGGACTGGGGCCATTTTGGGTATCACTGCTCTCTGCAAAGCTAACACGTGCTGTGGGTTTCAGAGGAGGGGACACAGGGGATTGGGAAAGGTTCGACGCAGCCTGGTCAGGGCCTTGTGGACAGGACAACTCAGGCATTTCAACAGACTCTGGGAGTTGACTTCCCAATGAGTGTCATCTCTTTAAAATACCAAGTTTTGGGGTAAGAGGTTTAGGGGTTTTAGAGCTAGGAGAGGGAGAAACAGGGAGAGCAGAGGTACATGGTTTTACATTTGGCTTTTTCTCCATTTCCTTTTGTTTGAGCAATGCTGATTGAATTTGTAAACTCCAAAACACAAATTTAGCTGAGGGTGCATTGCCAGATTGTCCTAAGGTTATCAATTCATTCCCAACTTTATCCCAGAATTGAATATTGTGGATTTCTTCAGGGGAGATTTTTGGGAAGTGGAGGAAAAGCCATCTTATAAACTGTTTCAATTTTCCCTTTGAGAACTTAGCATTACCACTGTCTAAAATACTAACAATATTATAATACATTCCTTTTTGTACAATGCTGAGTTTTGAACTCATGTTAGATGTAAAATGCAAAGTACTAAATCCTGCCTGACCAAAAACAAAGCCAAAATCAGCTACTGATTTCTAAAAAAAACCACAGATAGGAAAGCGATAACGAACAGAGAAAAGCTTCACAATGCGGCTGTATATACTGCTTTTAAAATACCCTGGCAGCAACAGCAGGGCACGCCCTGCCGAGCTGAGGTGGAAACAAAGCCTCCCCCGCCGTGGAATGCAGGCCCACCGCGGAGCTGGGAGAGCAGCCACGCCAGGTGGCAAGCTGATACCGGGGGCCCCCTGCACCGCATGTACAGAGAGCCCCCCTCCCCCGCACAGAGAGCTTAGAAAGAGAGTCCCCCCGCTGCAAGAGAGCCGAGAGACCCCCTCCCCCACACAGAGAGAGAAAGAGGGTCCCCCAACCACGTGGAGAGAGCCGAGCACGCTGCACTGCAGAGCCGGGGGGAAGGGCAGAGGGCACTCCCGCTCCGGCGCGAATTCCAAAAGACAGCGAAACACGTGGCAGAAAGCTAAAAGCTAGAACGCAATGAATTCCCGACTGTGGGGCTGTGCAGCCAAAAATGCAAAGGTAAAAAAGGAACAGAACTCGTGGCAGAGTCTGTTTTTGAGCTTCTGCTCCACCGAGAGCAGAGATACTCACCCGAAATGGAAGCTGTAGCTGGCTGGGTACAGGCAGGTCTCCTCACCAGAACAGGACCTCTCTATGGGCAAGAGAGGCTGCCCTGTCCTCCCTCTGGAAAATCTTCTCACCACAAAGGAGCTGGGCTTTCCAGAGGCGCCGAACAGTCCACGAAACTTCTTCTGGGAATATTCCCAAAGTCTCTAGCTGAGGGTGTTGCAACCAAAGCCCTTCCAGCTGGGTGCACGGCTGCCAGAAGGTTCTCCGAGGTACTGCGAGTCCGTCTCGGGCTGCAGAGTCGCTTAGCCCGTCCCATGGATGCCAAAATATTGGAATATGAATCCCAATATTACCAGTTAAATTGTGCCTCAGCCAGTCTGACCCTCGCTGCTGGGCCAAAGGCAGCAACTGTGGTATAATCACCCCAGAGATACCTTTAGCTTGCTGGTGGTTGCAGCTGGGCACTGAACAAGTCCAGGCTTGTTAGGAACTCCGTTTACCTCAGGAGAAAAGCTTCAGGCGATGGTGAAGAGAAAAGGAGATGGATTCTGCTGGAGGGTTTATATCCAGAGGTTTATTCCATGGTTACAGAGGTCTGAATGTGAGCAACTGCTCCAACAGAATCCTGGCCGCATGGTCTGATTACCTTTTTAAGCTCAGGGACAGGGGAAGGGGAGGGAAGAGGTGAGCCACCCAACCACGTGAGAGGGGCAGGGTCTCAGGGGAAGATGACACCCAGACAGGCCAATGACCCCCAGGTCTGAGGGGCATCCTTTGAACTTGACCAACCACACAACGCCTTGCTGGAATGTTAAGCCTGATTGACAGGACTCACTCAGCATGGGGGCAAGGGGGAAGGGAGAGAGGTATAGGCACACCTGGGGAAGGAAGTTTACAACACACTGCAACACTTGTAAACATCCCTGAGACACTTATCTGCCCAAGCTCCTTGGGCTGTCTCCCTGCAAATGAAAGTGGAGAAAATTATTAGTAACATATGAGTGATGCGTCTGCAAAGTTCTGAGGCACAGAAATGGGTACTGGAGGCAAATGTAGAATTTGATGCATTCTTAACCAGAGTAAGGCTACATCAATGTGTCCAAAACCTTTTGTGTTATAGCTCATATTTAAATGTCATGAGATAGTTTAGAAAGAAGGAACACAGTATTTCAGTACAGTTAACCACGACAACAACAGCAACAACAACAACAACAACAAAGGAAGTGTCTGGGTTTGGATGCTTGCATTTAGGCCTTAGAAAAGACTCACAACTTCTTCTAAACTGCTGGATGATCCTTCTGACAGGCCTGTGTTCCTACTCTGATGCATACATATTCTCTTAAAACATATGTTGTTGAAATTTCAACAGAGTGAAGCTGAAAAGGTGAGTGATCCAAAGAAAATGTGCTTGCTATCCAAAATGCCTGTTGTTTGCTCACTTCAAATATTGACATTTGTGTGAGTGCTTCTTGTTGTTTAGGTTGTCCACAGACCAATTTAACCAATGCCAGCCTGCCAAGAAATAGGACTTGTCTCAATAGGCAATTTCATAATCATTACCACTGTTTAGTGCCTACTTTCAGTCTCATTATATTTGTTTGTAAATCAATTTAACTTACAAATTGATGAGGTTTGCTACCTGTATGTCACCATGCGACACTGTTCTGCCCTCACAGTAATCTTATATACACCATTTTTTTCAACATTTATTTTCAATTAATGTTTAGGCATGCATTACTTGATCAGTGTTTTTCAAGAATCTGCTTACTGATCTTTTACTTGGGGTTTTAATTTATTGCTATGAGCTTAGGGAAAAAAAGTTGTCGCAGATGATTACATATCTACAAGCAGACAAAAAAAAAATTCATTCTAGAAAAATGTTTCTAGAATGGCTGAGAGATTTCTGAAGAATTCAAATACTTGTAAAGACTTCCTAATCTTAAAATGTGCCTTAATCTGTCTTTATTGTGTTGCAACTTTCATTTTATATATCTTAGACTTACGGTGTCATTTTAAGCAACAATTTAATGGCACAAGAGAAGAGACATAGCAAGTGAAATCTGATTTGATTCCAGAAAAAGAAATTCACAGCAGAGGAGATCGAACACCAGAACAAGAGGCTCAAAGAAATACTAAAATTTTCATCCTTGGAAATATTCTAGATTTGGCTGTATATTATCCTGAGCAACCTGCTCTAGCTTCAAAGAAGGAGCTGCTTTTAGCAGGGACTTATACTAGGTGGCCTCCAGAGATTCTTTCCAACCTAAATCATTCTCAGATTCTCAGAAAATTCTGTTCTTTTGTCAATAGTTTGTAACAAAGTTCTAGCATACTAAAGCCTATAAAATTGGAAATTTTATAGGACACTAATACAATTCTAATAGTAAATATTTCTCTCTGAATAAGACAATGACAGAAGATACTTCATTGAGTTGTCATAGATTGAATTCATTGGCATTTGTATCAGGGAGGTCCCCACTGTCTTTTCTTAACTAATTGGTCTAACTCCTATTTCTTTTTGGTTAAAATAAAACATCAGCCTCAAACTTCCACTTCTTTTTTTTGCTGTCACTTTGCCAATTAAATATCATAAATGAATATTCTAATGAATGGTTCATTTCACCTCCCAGCAGTGGAAGAATCTTCCCTTCTGCATGCCGATGGTGCTTTTCCTTGTCTCATTTTGAATCTCCCAGGGTTTCCACTACTGCATTTGCCCACCTACTTATTAAACAACAAACAGAACTCAGTCTAATGAAGTTTTCCTTAATACCAACATTTTTCTGGTCTTATATTTTCTGTTGATTCTATCTCACATAATACACCTGTCTCATTCTTTGTGTTTAAGCATTTCTCATTCCTTTAGCAGTTTATATGTTATCCCCTTCATCTTCCTCTGGGTATTGCTCTTCACAGCCATTTTTTGCTTCTCTGAAGTCTTGCCATCTTTTTGATCACTGGGCATGTGGAACTAAGCATCGCCTTCAAAGCCCACATGTATGAGAGCAAAGAAGAATTTAGGCTATTTTTACCTTGCTCTGTGATGAGGTACCTCTGCAAAAACAGGACAGAAGTGCATTTAACTTTCCTTTCCTGAATTTATATTACAGTACAGTTGTAGAAATTTATCATTCACTGTCCCCATCATGGTTCTTTCAGGATTACTGCCTCTCTGGGAAATAGCCCCACTGAGTAAGTGAACTCTGGGGTCTAAGAAATGATCCTTTAAGATAGGTTGTTAAAATCACTGGGTTCATATGTCTCATTGGGAAAACAGAGGATAAAAAATGTAGTGAAATGCTCTATATGCAATGTATAGTCCTTTCAGCATGTTTAAAATATTAGTAGATGCTAACTACATGCTATGCAACTGTATGAAAGTACAGACCATGCAGAGATTTTCATGCAGCTCTTAACACACTGAGTGTTGTAAAGATCATCTGATGGACATGGGACCAAATGAGAAATGCTTCAAGGATGTGAATGAAGCAAACAAGTAGAGAAAGGGAAAAGACAATCAAGCTCAATGTGGGGCAGGAGAAGGAGGAGGGAGATGACAAGGAAATAGTAATTCCCCAATGTAAATACCCTATTTAGGTCTCCTGCTCAGAGTCCACATGATAAACTGAGAGCTATCCAAAGTCTCATCCCTTTTCCTACTGCTAATCTCCACTCCATCTGATTCCAGCCCAGAGGAAGCCTGCTGAGAGTGTGTCTCTGTGTCTATGCACAAGAGGACCACTTGTCCTGCTTACCTTTTGGGTATGTTCTTCATTCAATACCACCAGGAATATGTTTCTGATTAGCTAGAAAAAGAACATGTTCTATTTCACACTGAACCTCCCTTCAGGGAAAAGCAAACAAACATGTTTAAATTGCAGGAAGAAAAAGTTCACCAATTCAAAGTAGTCTGATGGGTTTCTAAACTCAAAACAGAGGCATGGGAAGTTTGCCCACCGCTATGAATATGTGATTCTGAATCACCAGAGACGGAGGTCAGCATGCCAGCAGAGCTCTCTCTTCACTATGTCAGGAAAAATCAAGGGCCCTGTGTTAACTAGGAATTCTTCAGTCTCTGGCAGTAATCTCCATCCACATCTCTGTTGTCTGCAGGCTGGCAGGCAATGCAAGCAGTTTTGCAAACAGATGACCATTCCCCAGGGGATGTCACCACACAGTCAGACCTGCAAGACACTAAACTCAGTGTCCATCAGTCAGAGCCCCTTCTATACCTGCTCCTGTTTAGCAAAAAACTTGTCTGTAGAACCTATTAGATCAAACAGCCTTTGACAAGCCTCTAAATAATAGCTGTGCTGCAGTAACAACCCAGCCATGTCTGTTAAAAGCTTGGGTAAAGTTGTACTCAGTTCAAAACAGCACTTTTATCTCCAATTTTTAACAGAGACCAGCTTCTAAATATCATATCTTTTTGCTAGTCTTTCTGGAAGTCAACCTTTCTGACTGTTTTTCTTCAGCATCTGCTTTTCCAGCAAGGAATGATCTTAATAATTTTATAGAGACTTGGCTGGATTTTTTTCATCTCAAAGTTATTAGAAAAGCAATGCTCATGACTTCGTCAGTGTTTCCAATATATTACAGTTTGCATCTCCCAAGGTGAAGCAATGATGATTTTTTTTTTTTATTTGTACACATCTTAGGAACAACACAAATTTTCAGTTTAGCCTGTTCTATTTGCATTGGCTTCTCTGCTTGTTCTTTGTGCTGATTGACAGCAAAATAGCTTTCTCTCAGTGGGCAAAAGGTTTATGGGTTTTTTTGGTCTGTCTGGCAACTGTTCACAAAATAAAAACCAAAAAAATTGAAGGCTAAATCACAGGGATGATCATATGTCACAGGGGTGTATCAGAACTCGAAACCTCTGCTGATCCTGCATATCTCAGTTTGAGAGGAGGGATAGTATCATTAGATACCCTAAATTAACTTGATTTTCAGGCAATACAGCTTCTGAAAAGGAGTTCCCTTTAAAAGTACATCAAAGTAGGCAATTCCATTCAAACATTTTTGTGGACAGCCATTTTTTTCTCTCTTTCTTTTCAATTTTTTTCTCTTTTTCTGTTCAATTTTGCATCTTGTTCTAAATACTCTTTTCTTAGCTGTGTAATTTCTAAGAGCTAAATATCAAGTGAAAAGTTGTTGCTGTTTTAAAAGGATTCTAAAAAGACACTTCCCTTGTTTCCATCTAATATCTCTGTGAGGCAGGCATAGCCATCCTAGTAATTAACATCTATTCTATTTGTGAAACTATAATATGAAAATACTCATTAAATTCTTATTGAGGAGTTATTTTTGTTTCCTTGAGCATTTTTTTGCAAAATGCAAGTTATCTAGAGTAAAAAATATTATTTTGGCAGGATTTTCTCATAGGATGTACGCTGTTTTATGTTTTACTCTTTTTTTTTTTGGTTTTGTAAATAAATATTTGAAAGTAGTGGCCTCAGTAACCACAACAATGTCTGTTTCTAGTGAGAATGTTTAATAATATATAAGACTTGGTATCCACCTTCATGTTTTTTCAAGGGATGATGAAATTCAAGCAAAAGACTTCCGGTTGCCTACAGTGCTTCTCCATGTAGTACCAAGAGATATAACATGCAGAGACTGTGCTACAGTCCTAAGAACAGATAATACTGCATATTCCATAGCTCTTTTAAAGAAAAGGTGTCTGAAGGGTCAGAGGGAGAAGAGGAAAGAGGCTGAGGGATGTGGCCAAACTTAAACCATAGAGATTGTTCAAAACTGATCATACAGAAGATCATAAGATGCTAATTCACTGAAGCTTAACAATCTCAGCATAATTCTTCGATACAGCAGTCACTTTTCTCCTCTGTCTCTGAACTCAAATCTCAATTAGAGCTTTTCTTGGATAAAACCAGTATTATCAGTATTAGGGATTCAATTTCCTGTTATTGACATAAGGACATATGTAAGTAATGTAAGGGACATAAATAGCAGTGTAAGGGTTTTTAAATGACATTCATCTGGACTTTTTGAAGCTGAGAATTCCTGCCTTGTTCTTCATAATTCCTTAGTGCATCCATCAATGCATATAGCTATGGAATGGGAATTTCACAGACAGAAACTGAACTTTAAAAGATATTGATCATTCATGACATTAACAATAGAGTGCTTATTGCAGCACCTGGCTCTTTGCTGTGTTGAACATATGCCATTACAATTGCCTCAAATACTTAAACAGAGGTCAGGCCCTAAAATAAAACTGAAACCTAACTGTACTGTCTCAGTCAGCCTCTCTTCTGTCCTTAGCAATGAGCTTGGTCTTTCTCAAATTATGTTATCTCACTTCTCCTTGTTGAATACTTTTCCATTGTGAACTCAGACAATTAGTTTAAAATTGTGTCTTTTGCCTGGCAATGACCTTTTATGGACAGTCTAGCTGTAGCACATGGAAAAAAACTCTCTTTCTGCAACAGCAAATATAATCTTCTTTTATCACACAATCCCATATAGTTTCAGCAATGGGGGTGGGAAGGAATAGAAAGAAAATTATTTATTCAGGCTTTTGCATTGTCTTACCAATATGGCACAGGACCTGGAAAGTTTTAATTGGTGAGAGGTTTGCCAAAAGTATCCTATACTGAAAACAGTGGAAGTTGTATCATTCTGGAAAGAAAGAGGCTCTGTAACATGGCATCCCTATAGACCTGGAGATACTATTACTTACAGTAATGAAATCTACTTCTTATTTGTCATTTTTTCTGAGTTAGTCTCTGAGTATTTCACAGATGGAGTCTTCATCTCCATTTTGCAGACGGAATAACTGAAATACTGACTGTAAATTGCCTGCAAAGGAGTGCCCCAAATGCTATCAGCAGAACAAGGACCAGGATTTGATGCTTGTGGGCTCAAGCCTTTGCATGGAGAAGAATGCCAGGCTGGCCCTGCGAAGGTGTTGACACTGTTGTCTGAGAGTGCCAAACGACCTGGGTAATTTTTTTGGGGTGCATTTTGGGGAAGCACTCTGCTCTCCCTCCAGTCAGCCACACACAGTTCTGCTACTGTAGTCAGAGGGAGAAAAGTTCTAGATTATGAATTTTTAAAGAAACACTAACCTTAGTACATCGTATTTGTAGCAGTATCTATCGTTAGGGAACCTGTTTGTGTTACTCACCATGAGCAAGTCTGACACAGTTACATCTCTGCAGCTGAAAATCTCTTGTAAACACTAATTTGTGATGAAGTAGGTGTTCTGCATGCTGTTGGCTCTCCACAACAGCCTCTCTCTCTCTCTATTATTTAGAGATAATACACCAAATCTGTTATACCAGCCATTATGGCTTATTTACAGAGCCATAATCTTCTTGTGTAAATAGTCAGTCAAGATTTGTCCCTTTAATTTTTATCCTGATTCCAAGAGAGCAGATGGTTAATTTCAGAGTGCCTTGGGTTTTTTCTCCTGGCTGCAAGGTAGACAGAGACATTACTAATATGGGAAGCCTGGAGGCCCAGTGAAGTACCAACAGAAGGTTTCAAAATGCTTAAGAGAGGAAGACCTGTGAAGGCCTTAAACAACTCTTACTGACAATGCCCTAAACATCCTTTCTTCACTGCTAAAGAGAAGTTGTCGCCAATGCATCATTTAAAAATAGGGATTAGTAAGGCATTCAATGCAAAACAGGTGTTACTATAACAAACTGTGTCATTTTTATTCACTTTAATTTGAACAGCTGCAGCCTTCTTTTCTATCTTGAAGGAGGTAATTTTTAAATTATTTCTATCTTGACATTTTGCATTTTGGGGCTAATTTTATATGGAAAAGTAAGTGGCAGTATCAGATCAAATTGAGTTGAACTCTAGCTGATCCAGCATCCTGCAACCAAAAAGTGACTAGAAAGAGACGCCTGGATAAGAGCATCAGAAGAGGGCAACTTCAGATAAATACATGTCAGCATAGTCATGTTTTCTCACTATCTGCAATTCAGAGACTCTCTGAAGCAGAGATGATATTGTGCTTAAGTTCTGTCAGAATAAAGAGAACATCAGGAGACATTGTGTCTGTGTCTAGTACAATTACATTACAGGTACAGTCATTTTTTTTGATAGCATATTGTTTTCTGTTAAATTCACATGTTTCTTTCTGCAGTTCATATAATTTTGTGAATTACTTTGCAAAATGCCTATTCCTGCTAGTTGGCCAGAATTTTTAGTATAGCATGTCTTCTCAGGTGTCAGCTAACTCAGAAGTATTTTCCCTTTTGCCACATCTACCTATTAGCCATGTTTCCAAAAGACACCAGGATCAAATGCTTTATGTTTAATGTTTAAGTCATTTTCAAGAAATTATTGAAAACCACAAATTCTAACAAGAAAGAAACCCAACACTTTCTTCTAGTGTAAAGTCTTAGCTGGACACTCAGATTTTTTTCAGGAGGACACTTGAATGTTTTGCCAATTATGTCCTATAATCTGGAATACTATAGGACTTCTTATTCTTTTTCTTCATGAAAAGACCTTCAGCGGCTTCTCTGAGTTGCTGAACATCTAATCCACTAAAACTGAGACAGCATGTTTAAGTTAATGATGCGCTATATAAAAGTCTAATGGTAGTGTGTCTCATATTCAAAAAAAAAAAAATCTCCTTAAACTAGAAGCATTCCTTGGAGGAAAATCTTCATTCAGCTTACATCCATAGGAGTGGGGTGCATTACAGGCTTAATGTTGAGAGGGTTGTGGAATTTTAGTTAAAAGATAGAAGTTACATCTCTGATTATCAGCATGTTAATTTATTGTGATTTTGGGTAATAAATCCTGCTCATACTCCATCATGGTTAAGTATCTCTTACAGGCTCCATTGGGTTGATTTGTCAGTATGCCTCACTGCTTACATAGTACCAGTAATTAGAATTACACGAATGCTAAAATGAACAAAACTGTCAGTCTTGAATGATGAAAGTCTAAAGCTGACAAAGATGTGACAAGTCATCGGACCAAAGACTTGGCACCAATAATGAGTGAAGAAATAAAAACTTTAAAGAATATTTTCCAAAGTAATATAAGTGTGTATTTTGCAGACACCCAGAAAGCAATCATTGTTGAGTTATACAAAAGGGTCTTCTCTAAGATTCATTTGTCTACTGTTGAAGATGTTACTGTCCCTGCCACATCCCAGCCGGCCTGGCTGTTTGGCTTCATATGGAGAATGTAAGGACTTCCTGCTGCTAGAACTCAGGAAGACTAATGCCCTCCTGGCAACTGAAAATGCTAAAAACACAAATGTGATTATTCTTTCAGTTCTCATTTGGGTGCTTTGATTTCAAAAATATTATTTGCATATCTGCCTTTTTAATATTATTCATTACCTTCATGGCTGCTTTGCACATTGTTTTCCTTTTCACTTAAAATATATTGCTTACGCTGGGAGAAGTTGTGCAGCCAATGATTTGAGAACAAGGTCAAGTGGCAGGAGTTGTCACAACCAGCATCCAGTTTGCCACTGATATTACGTATTGTCTTGGGCAAATTGTCTGGTAGCACTGCCTGTTGGGCATCCTGTGCATTTGTATAAGGAGTAGATCTACCCTATGCTGATATTCTGACTGTGATCCCTGGGTTACCAGGGTAGTTGTGTTTACCCCATCCATCTCTGTGCTGTCTGGGGATTTGATCTTAAAACAGAGCATGGAAAAGAGGATGTAAAAAGAAAGCACAATAAGGAGTAAGGAGAATGCTGGCCTGCTTCTCACTGGCATCAGTCTCCCAGGAGGAAATGAAAGAAACATGAGTTTTGCAGACACTAGCCTCTTAGTTTAAGTGCCTTCTGTGGTAAGCTTGATTACAGCTGTTCTTGAATACCTGTGCTTAGGCTTCACATAATTTTTCCAGTGGAACAATTCTCTCAGTATAAAATTAGAAATGTTTGTTATTTTTCTTGGAAGAGTTTTTTTCATAATAAAACTTAAAAGCTTTCTAATTCCAACAAAACCAGAAGCCAGATTGGTCTATACAGTCCTGCTGAATTTTTTTCACTGAGTTTAGCTTCAAATAAGAAGAGTGTCGTGGGAAGTTGGTCAGTGTTTGGCAAATTCTGCCAAGTACCTTCTGCTTGAGCACATCATGTTTTTAACCTGAAGCACAATGTTTTCCATTGTGCATTATCCTAAAGATGACCTGACTCACAGAAATGAGCAGATTATTTTACATATAGAGAACTAGTATTCAAATATTATTACGAGACTTCTATTTTACCTTCAACTCAAAAATTGTATTCTTCCTTTTGGTTGTAAACTGTTCCACAGCAATCAGGTCTGTATAGCTGCTACTAGAAGTCACAGAGTAAATTTAGGTTTCTCAGCACAAGGCTCCAAGATTAAGTTTACAGCTGAATTATTTCCGAAATAACTATTCAGCCATTCCCTAGAAGTGTATATAGAAGTCCATGAAATTTTAATAAAATGTGTGTCCTGTTTAAAAATGGTAAAACTATTTTTCCTTGAACCTGAAGACTAGGCATGAATATCTGTGGATGAGGGGTTTTTAAGGAGAGTTTCCTTCAAACATTATGATAACAAAATGGTTTGAGGAAACATTTTCTGTTGTTACATGTTATTAGTGCAATGCAAAGTATTAAGACTGGTTTGGTCAGAAGGATGAGCCAGGGAGTCAGAGAATTCTCTGTGACAGCTTTCCTATGGGCTGTTTGCTCAGATGTAGGAATAACCATGCTGATGTTTCAAAAACATCCCTAACTGTTTCAGAAGGAACCAAAAAAACAGGAGTTACATTAGATCCCTCTGATAACATTGCTTATTCTCCTGTAGAAACACCTGTATTTAAAATCCACTTGGTGTGTTATCCCCATGGTGAAGCCAGGAGAATTAACATTGGCAGCATTTTCAAGTCTTAGATGCTTAAATTTAAGCATCTAAATATGTGGCTTCATTCTTGAAGTGAAGGTGCACCCTTTTTATTGAAGTCAGCTGGGGGAGCTGGGTCAGAAGCATTTTTGAAAATCAAAACACTTATTTAATTGCTTAAATATGGATTTATGAGCATAACTTCAGACACTCTCAGATATAATTGTAGCTGTCATAGTCACCACTGTATTGTCCCAGCACTGTGTGTCCTACACGTTTCAGACTAACTGTTAAGTCCCATTCCAGAATCACATTTCCTTCAATTAGAATGAATTAAAATAACACTTTTTGTAGTAATTATTTCTATAAATTAAAACTTATTATTATTGTTGTTGTTATTATTATTTTAATTCTAGGAGACAAAGGATATTATCCTTCCTCTGCAGTAGCTAGAGCATAAATATAGTAGCCCTTAGTGTTTACTTGTAAGACTTAAAAAGTCAGGCAATTTTATTGGCCAGTGTTATTTCCTTTTGTTTCTTTTGAATATCACAGTGTTTACTGAATCAGTGGGGCAGCTTGTGGTTATTACTTATAAAGAGCAAGGGGAACCCCAGAGAGTCATTGCTGGGCCACTGCAGCATTGCTGTTACATACTGCTTTGTGCTCCAGGGTTGGGACAAAAATCCAGCCTCACCAAGGGGCATTAAAACTGAGCAATGAAACCCATTTTGCTAAAATTTTCCTGTGGAAGTGTATGTCATCAAGGTGCAATTCTGTTTATTGAGCAGTAGAAGTTTGTGCAAGCCTTGAGAGGTTGAGCATTTCTGATTATTCCAACTGTACATGGAATGGAATTACGCAATTTAAGTTTCACCGAACCAGTGCATATTCAGCTGTCATGACTAATTCAGCTGAAATGTGTTTGTCCTCTCCTTTGCTTTTCTCGCTCCCCTTACCACAGAGAAGCTAATTAATGCAGAAGCCAGCTAGGCTAGAACTTTTGAAATGGTTCTTTCCCCCATTCCAAGACAACTTTGTTTCCTCTACCTTGTTTTCAGCACTCATATAATTTATAAAGCATGGTCTAAAATTATGTAAGTGCTGAAAAAATAAGAATAAACAGAAAAAAATAAGAATAAACAAACCAAAGAAAGATTTCCAATAGTTGAGTCCACACAGAAAAACAAATAAGGTGAGTGGCAAGAGGTTTTTTTTGGCCCAATCCTCAAAAATCTCCTAAAATTCTTTATAAAAGATTTAATGTACTAACAATTCCATTTTTGTTTCTAAACATTCCCAGAAACATATATTTAGCATAGAACTTCCACTGATACTCATTTTGCTCCACTGCAAGACAGTCTAACTTTATCTTTCTTTATCTTTTTTTATTGTCTAGCTTTATCTTTCTCATCCTCTTCAGCAGTACCTCACTTTCGAGGTGTCCCTTGCCAACTCCATAAACAATGAGTGACAGACTAAGTAGAGATAGATTAGTAGTCTCAGAAAAGAAACATCTGGATAAACTAAATTTAGCTCTGAGAATGAAGGAAGTAGGTAAATAAGAAAGAAACAGTTCCAAGTGAAGAGTGAAATGTACATGCCAGACTACAAAGGAAAACTGGGAATTTTTTTCCTTCAGACTTAGTAAGACAAACTTCAATCAACACCAGTGGGAGATTCCAGTTTGCTTAAATTTTAATAGTCTCAGAGCCCAATGTCCTGGGAAGAGTATCACAGCAGTGTAAAAAGGTGCTTTTCACAAGCAGAGGAATTATCCCTCTCACATGGATCTTAATAGTCTCAAAAACAAAGGATGAGGCAGAGAAATCGATGATATCCAATAAAGGAACTGGGGCACAGACAGGTACATGATTTTTGTCCAGCTGGCTAGCAATGACTTCTTGTTTTTAGCTGCATAAATGCCCTATCCTTTAGCTTCCTAGCACGGTTCAGTTCTTTTTTTTTTTTTTGCCTGCATTAGTTCACTCTCCATTCAGTGTCATCACTCTGCTACTTCCTTATAGCTGTCCTGTCTTTCCCACAAAAATACTGAGATGGTAAGTATGCCATCTGCTTAGCTCCTTGCTTAGAAAGCATGAGATCTTCCAGAAATCAAGGTGGTCCTGTACAGGGAGCATATACCAGAGTGAAGAGGTGAAGGGGAAGAAAGGAACTTGATGGAGAGATGCTCAGCACAGGAAACCACAGATGACACAATCAGACAGAAGCATGGGAACTTGCAGAGTATGAAAGTCAAATTACTTTGATTTTTTTTCCCACTCATTTAAACAAATAGCCTATCAGTGGAAGGTTCCCTCTGGTACTTTCCATCACATAAACAGGCTGTCTCACAGTCTGGGAATGATGTGGGAATCATCTGAAAAGCAGATCATTTGAAATAATTGTGCCAATATTGGACTGTGAAGCAGTAAGAAAATTTAGATTTTTGGGGAAGGGAAGGTCTAAATATAAAAAGATAATAAACAATGGCCCAAAAATGCTTAGGAATTGGAGAACTTGTTAGAAGATGAGATGTAAGACAGGCCATCTGAGGTGAGGAGCAAATCAACATGTTTCTAAGATCTCGGAAAATACAATAAGTAAAGTATGTTGCTGTCTTAACCACAGCAGGATTTTCAGTTCCCAGCTACCTTGATCCTTAAGGAGCCCACTAAAAACAAAAGAAAGTTACTCATCAGATATTTTTGGCAGCAGAACAGAGGTTATTCAGTCAAAAGATCAAGTGCTGTACAAAGCCATTTATGACATCTGCAGGACAAGGATTTAGTTGGTGGCTTTCTCATTGATTGCTCTAAAAAAATACAAATTTGAGTTTAACTTTTAGAGAGTGATAAATACATGCACACAGGCAGGACTGTGGGAAGAGATCTTGGACTGAGGTAATGTAATTCAGGATTTGGTTTAAGACTGGTTACATGTTTCCATGTTCATTATTAGAAGGAAGTGCCACTTCTGGGCATACTAGGTTTTGTACAAACACAGAGAAGAAAAAGTTCCTTCGCCAAAAAGCATTAAATCTTTAGGGGTTGTCCAGTTATAATACAGAACTTGTTTTAACACATTTGAAGTTAGACAAGCTGAAGCCTGTTTCTCTTAGCAGCTTGAGTTTTCTAAATGAATCTTGGACAGAGCATAAAGTAAATTTCCTCTACTTTCCTCCCTTCTTACACAGTGATGGGGCAGAAAGATGCTCCACACCATCATTAAAAGCCAGGCATATAAAGCTATCTGCTAATCCATGTACACAGAACAGCACACTCTGATTTCTCCCCTCATCTAATCTCCCCATCTAATCTCCCCTGAATGGCAAGCAGCACACTTCTGCATTGTCATTTTTTTCTCTGTTATTTTCTAACAAATATTTTAAAAATTCTGATCTTCAGCAATATAGTATTGATTTGAATCCCAAGTGCAGATATGGGTGATTCAAACTAATTTTTCTTACACATGAAGAAAATGAAAAACCTTTAAGTTAAACTAGATATAACAATAGACCAAGTGAGCCTGTATTGTTTTACTGAACCACCTCATCTAAATTATATTAAAACTTCTGGATTCATTCTCATATGACTTTGGCTTTCCATAGAACATCTACTTACCTGGACTACTCTTATCCAGAGGCTTTAACTCATGCAATGCTTGGTCCTTTTCAGAACCAAAGAAACGGAAGTTTCTTTAGTTTCCATAATACTATCAACCAAAAATCTTAGAAATTGCTAAGGGCACCATTTCCCATCTTTTTATCTCCGTTCTGATGTCATCATGTGAGATGGTAGAGAGGGAAGAATTTTTTCTATCCCATAATGCAGCCTAGTGTGTTGGAGTTGATATGAGATATATTTAGGCCTCTTTTATTAATGGACCACCATCTGCATTTGGGAATAATTTAGTAAAGGGATATGCTTGAATTGTTTCTATAAAATGGAGTGCTTCAAGAACCAAACTTTGAGGGATGAACAGTGATAACAGTAGTCAGCACAGACATTGTAAAAGATTGCATGCATAAGTCAGATATGTGGCAATGGAATGTTGAGGAAACCAGCCAAAATTACCTTTACTTGTCAGATGAAAAGAGGCATTGCTGCTTCTGTGTGTGCTTTTTCAGTAAAACAAGTTTGTATTGCTGATGCTATATGAAAATGTCAAATTACTGCCTGTAAAATGTCAAACTTAGTGCCTGTTTGAGTGGACAGCAGAAAATCCATATGTTTTAATCTCAGGCTTCACATGATTGTGTTGCCAAATTTTCAAAACACATTGCTGATGCTCTTTTGTCAGCTGTGAATTCTGTAGGCACAGAATTACATCTTAGCACCACTGAAGTTGGAATTTGCCCTCATTTCCAGATGATCAGGCCTTGTAGGTAAACTACATTTGAGTTATACCACACTCCATTAAAGCCAAAGAGGTTGCATCAGGGCAGCTGAGAAATGAATGTTCATTTATGATTCTGCATGGCTGTCTCCAGTCATTGTTTTCATCTGCGGCTGCCTCTGAGCCACCAGATCTTTCTGCCTGAGAATGTTTGAATCCTTTGTATTCCTCACCACCTAAACCGTATCCAATGGGCAACATATATTCCCTCAGATCTTTAATATTGATTAGGTAACTGAATTTAAATTTTAGAACTATGAAAGTTTGGAAACATCTGCAGACATTGAATAAAGTCTGTTTTCTCTTCCACAGTCTGCGAACAGCTGGAATCCTCAGCTGAAAAGACTTCTTTGTTTCCCAGATTTCCATTACACATTTTTGTAACACACACACAAGCTATCCAGGCCTATGAAGGAGAGGCAATTCTTATTTTTGTGAAAGATGTTTGCCATTTTCCATTCTGCACTCTTCAGACCTCTACTTGTCCAACAAATGCTAAGTTGTTATAAATGTCCTATTTTTCCCTCTACAGCTATATTTTTAGTGCAGATACAGAGTCAAAGTTTCATTTTGCACCAAATTTAATCCATCACACACAATCAACATCAATAAGTTTTTTTCTATATTTGTATTGAGGCATGACACAAACTTGTTGCTAATCTCTTTCTCAGAAGCTGTAGAACAGGTAGGGCATGTATTAACCATGGTGCCCCCTAAAAATACCAGCAACATTGGTGAAGAGCTGTATGTTCCTTTTTTCCCCCTCATATGTGCACACATAAAGTATATTAAGTGGAGATTTATAGATCTTACTCTGCATTCTTTTCTTGAGCATAATTCTTGTCGTGATATATGACTTCACAGATGTTCTGCTAATTTCCCATTATTATGCCTATCAAAAACTGGCATGCTGGGCCTCTTGTTTGTGTGTGAAATTTTCGGTTTCTCAGCTGTTTAGGTGGCCTGGAAAGGCCCAGGGTGGCCTTGGACAGCCCGGCGCTTCAAAGGACGAGGAGAGACTTAAGATCTTTTCTCGGTCTCGGTGTTTATTAATTGTTTATCTAAAAGATTTTCTTTCAGCCCAACAGAGGTCTGCACAGCAAGCCAGCCATGAGCACACTGCGATCCCCCGGGGCGGTCACTTATCTTTATACCCGAAGTTACGTATACAATATTTATAATTTTTCCCCAATACCTTCTACCCTTATTAACTGGTGCACTTCTAGTAAAGACCAATCCCAAAGTGCCACCATCACCACAGAAGATGGAGGCCAAGAAGAAGAAGAAGAAGAACAGGACACGCCCCAATTCCTCCATCTTACTTCTTTAGACCCCCCTGTACAGAAATCCTAAACTCTGTGTTTTACACTCTAATTAACTTATCCCTCCACCATTCACCCAGTGAAATCCTCCCATCCTCATACAGGTGTCGTCTCCTGTGTAGGATCAAAGTCCTGCCACCAGACACTTCTGGCAACATTCCAGGACTCTCGAGCCCCCCAAGGGTGGTCTCGGCCACTCTGCACCTCCGTCCTGAGGTGCTGAGATCCCACATGAAATTATTCTGTAATTAAAAGTTACATAGATAACAATTGGTTTGAGTATTCACCAGGAGTCTAAGCCAAAGTCCTTGGAACAATAACAATGGTTGATCAATGTCTATCTTATTTTGTCTGAGTTAACAGAATTCTTTCCAACACATCATTGAGGAATCATTGAATACACATAGAAATGTCTGTGAAACTGACTGATCCCCACTTCCTATAGTTACATGGGAATATTTTCAAACCTGGTACTGAATCAAAAGATTGAGTTGCAATGTGTAGACATTCTTGGTCCTTGCAATTGCAAACTCACAGACATGAAAAGGGACTGTAGAAGGTTACTTAGTCTACCCATTATCATATGCAGGATGAACTACACTGTACTGTACTTCTTCTAGCTATGGCTGATGGAAAAAAATCATACTAATGATACTAAAATTGTGCCATAGGAACTCTGCTGCTTTCCCTTGCCATGTATCCCAGGCTGAAATTATTTGATGCTTTAAAATGTTTTCTGGTGTTTTTTCTGAATCTCAGTATTTTTTCCAGCTCCAGTGCACTGGAGAACATGCAGAGAAAAACATACACATTTTCTCTTTGCAACAACTTCTTGCTTTTTGGAGACTGTGCCCTCAAAACATTTTTTGAGAGACTGACAAAGAGTTTGTAATAATCAAGGCATTTTGACTGAAATGCAGACGAACCTGGATTCGAAGAACTACCTTTTAGTGATTGTCTCTGGTGATACTTGAAAAGACCTGGAACAAATATAAACAAAGCATTCATCCGTGCCATGCTTTTAGTCAGTCCTCTGCACAATGTGGAAAAGTTAACAATTCCAGATTGACTACAAGGAGGTTTTCTTAAGGATAGATAGAATCATATGAACCGCAATGTGCAAAACATATACTGAAAACTGCTTTAGAATCATGCACCTGATTACCAGAGAGTGAGCTCAGAAGCAGTCCTACAACTAGGAATATTGATTAAGAAGGTATATCAATTTTTTTTAATGATACCACCAAAAGAAAAATGAGAGTAGTACACAAATAGCAAACTAGATAAAAGACAAGTTTTTTTAGATTTTCAATTCATTTTGACTGAGGAAGTAAAGGTAAAGGACAGGGTACATAGATAATTTTTTTAATCAGTGTTGAATTAATTTTTGCAGAAACACGTTTCCAATAAACTCTCACGTTTCAATCTGTGGACACAGTCCATCAATGGAATTAACTGCTCACAGAATACATTCAAGCATCGATTCAAAAAGCAAATCTGCTTCATTACTATTAAGTGGATTTTTCATATTAACATCACTTTGTCCTGCCCTTTCAAGCATATGAGAACCCTCTTTTTGAAATGTCCTTGTCAAAAAGACTCCTGTGTAAGCTATTCACATAGATTTAATTTCCTAAAATTTCCTCCTGTTATTTCTAGGTATTTTGTCTTGTCTACCTCTCTACATTGACAATATTTTTATTGGTCATAAACAGAAATGGACATTTCTGGATTTTATTTGATTCCAGTCAAGACAAGAAGAGCACAGAAGCTCCAATAAATTATAACTCTGAATAATACTCGTTATAGAAGAATGGGAAAGCTTCTTGGCAACACATTTGCGAGTCAGAGCCAGAGAACCAGAGTCTAATGTCTAGTAAAACATGTCAGATTCAATTCTTGTTGCCAATGTTTGGTGAAAGAAACCCCTGCTCAATTAATGATTTACCTCATATGACCCAGTTGGCCCTCAGGGAAATGTTACCTAATCATCATAAAGATAGTATAGGTAAATTGTAAGGAAGGCATGTAGTACTTCTCATACATTCCACTTCTTGAAAACTGTTATTCTCTGGATTTTAAAACTGGGCATTCATCCATTACAGTATTGTCAGGGGATTATAGGAACCTCAGTCTGCTGAAAATAGTGAAATGTTTGGGATTTGAAGCATTGCTGCCAGTGGGTGCTTGCCCAGTAGATTCAAGAGAGCTTCTGCATTTCTTCACTGACACTCTTTCTCTTTGACCTCGTTTTCATAAGGGAGTGAAATCACCAAGTCTTTGTGTTTCTGTGAAAAGAGTAACTTCCTTTCCCTTTGGCTCCCCTAATGGTATCAAAGCCATATATTGAATTGTACAATGGTATATTAAGGGACAGAACACATGATATCTGTCAAACACATGAAGCAGAGCTAGACAGGTTTCAGCTCTTGTTCCATAAAGTTAGGATACTGTGTGCAGGATTTTGGTGGCCTATTGGAGCTGTTATTGCTCAGCCCAGGAGCATCCATGGATAGGTACTCACCAGTACTAACTGCGATGGAGTGGCGTGAGAGCAAAAATAGGTATGGTGTTTATCCAGTTAGGGGCAAATTGGCAGTAAGAAGAGCTCATGTCCCAGAACTGTGACACCAGCTCCAAAGTGGCATTTCTACATGTATGCCTTAGACAGCCCAATAAATTAGAGATGTTATTTTAAAAATGTGATTTCTTTCAGGCTATATAGGAGGTATTTCCTCTACAGTAAGCTCAGCATGCACAAACTTTGACAGCCTGGCAAAGGCATGCTGCCCAAAAAAGTCTGAAAACAGCAAGTCCCATCTTCACTACCTGCTCCTGAATGGATGTCCATCAGGTAGTCCATTACTTTGACAGGTTGATCCTTGTGAGGTCAACCAAATGACTATTTCTTAAAGTCAAGTACCAGGACATCTGCCTTGCCCTCCTTGACAAAAGAAGGAAGATAAAGTGCAAAGAAAAATTCCTGGTCAAGGACAAAACAAGCAGGTTGAAATTTATGCCATTTACCATGGAAATCTCAAATAATGTGAATACCACCTGAATTCCCTGAACAGCTTTTTATTAATGTGACAACACAGTTCTACAAAGCCAAAAGATATAATCAAAGCAAGGAAAGATTGTCCAAAATGAAGTTGTACTAAAGCTTGACCAATTAACACTGACTGGCAAAATGTTAATCAAGAACAAGCTGCTCAGTGATTGCATTGGTCAGCTGTTTGCCATTCAGCAGATTATTTCTCTGTGTGCTCTGCTTGAGCATCAGCAGTTTCTGCGGTCATCAGGGAGACCAGTCCCCATTAGGGCTGCTCAGGATGTTTAGTCCAGCTGGTTGGAGACATGCCATTTAAAAAAACCACAAACAGAAAACCCCCACACTGTTTTTGGTGCTGCTTGCAGTGCTCATTCCTGACAAGATTTGTGACTGACTGTGTGACTCCCACATAGCAAAGACACAAAGCTTTCAGTATGTAAAATTGGATGAATAAGCTGTCCCCTGGGGTTTGGCAGGACTTAGTAACTGCCTGAAATCTGCTGTAACTTTCTCCACTTGGCCTAAACTCTCTGATATGGGATGCCTGAAAGTTACACAACTAAAAGCCATCTTTAACCACTCAAAAAAGCAGGCTTGTTTAGAGACTCTGAAAACTACAATTTCAGCAGAAGGATATGGGAACACTTGCTGTGAAAATCAGACCATTGTCATAAATGACTGCTTTAGATACACAAGTCTGGAATAAAAAGGCCAATAAACTGAACAATATAATTGGTGAATGACCCACCACTGGCATTCACTCAAAAACTTGGAGATAGCAAGTTGAGATTTCATTCCTTAAGACTATGTCATGGTTTGATGCTGGCACAATGCCAGTTCCCCCATGAAAATATACTCTCCCTGGTGTCCACTGTGAGGTGCAATCAGAAATAGAGCAAAGCAGGGTCCAACTTAGAAATAAAGAAAAAAACTCTATTAACCTACAACTATACGTAAAAAGAAACACACACAGAACTCAGACTGAAAACCTTCCAAAAACATTCCTCCTCCCCCCACCAAATTTCCAATACATCACAGTAGGACAAAATCTTGGATTCTCAATTCAGTTACCACCCCTCAGATCACCAACTCAGTCCATCACCACCCTTCAGATAATCAATTCTCAGTTCATCAAGAAGAGAGGAGTCCCTCTTGTACCACAGGCTTCCCCTGGAAACACAGCTGAGACCTCTTGTGTTTCCATGTCACACGTGGCACTGCCTGGAGATCATTTGCCATCGTGACATCTTCCTTCCATGTACAGTGCTCTCACTGCGCATGGACTAGAGCTGCTTCTAGAATCCCCTTTTAAGGATTCTTTGCCCAGTTCCAAAAAGAGCATAGTCTCTCACTTTCGGGACACCTGTCCCCCCCAGATTCACCCCCTGGGGCCGAGGGGTCTTGAGAACAGAGATCTTCTTCTTCTTCCCTGAAGATCGAGGGCACCAACCACCCTCCTCACCCATTGTCTCTGTTCATGCACTCCTTCACATAACATCACTGCACTCCCTTGGCTCCAAGCCATTGCCTCCCCCTAAATTCAGTCTCTGTGTAACAGGAAGAATAAATAGTTCTGCCCATGGCTATACAAGAAAAGTCCAGCCAAAGGCCACTCCATCATCTCCTCCCACCTAAGATTCTTCTCAACTTCTTTGGACATCTTTCATTTGCACAAACTTGCATCACACTGGCCCACTTCCTTCCATTTCATCTTTATCTCTCTTGTCGTTCAGCTCCAGGAGGATCAGCATTTGTAAGGTTTCCATCATCCAAGAAAAGGGTTAAAATCTCAGTCTCTGCCTGTCCAGAGCTCCCACTCTGCCCTGCTGGGCACCTTCTTACCGTCCCCCTCCCTTCTCCTTCTCGGCTGGCCATGCTATCAAATTTCAAGGTGGCACAAGCATAGGCACAGGCTCTCTCTCTCTCTCCTGGTGGGGGGTGGCTGCCTGATATCTCTCAGTCACTCCTCCATCGCTCCTCCATCCTTCCATCCTGCAGGGACCTTCACCTCCCTTCTCTGTCCAAGGCCCGGCCTACCTCACCCGGCCACATGGCCTCCCCTCCCTGGCCCAGCCCACAGCCAGGCAGGGCAGCTCTGACCTCTTTCATGGACCAGAACCCAAGAGAGCTTCCCCCTAGAAGTTCCTGCTTTTAACCCCCCCTGTTCTCAGAGGCATATCCATGTCCTCAGTGGCCACACCAGGTGCCAATATTCAAATCGGAGCACCTTTTTGTTTGACCACAGCATCCCAAAAAACTCACTTCCTTTTCAAACCAGGACAGATTAGCAGTCAACTGATTTTCCCAGTCACTATTTAAGGAACATTATAGAGCAACAGTGAGAACTTGGGGGTTTTTTAGTTTGAGTTCTGTGCTTTGAGTGCATATTTTATGAAGCATGTGTTTGGCCAATAGTTGAAATGTCATCTCAGTGGCCTCTTTGATGACATGCATTTTTGACACAGATGCTTGTACTGATGGAGTGACATGTTCTAGGGTTAAGTAGGTCCTCCAAGACATAGCTCTGACTGCATGCTGCTGCGGTCGCTGAACTACTTCAGTGGGTTTTTAGCTCCCTGAAAGAAACCCCTTTTGGTGGCTCTAATTCTTAGCAACATTCTTTTGCTTCCTAAAGATACTTTCTAACTTCACCATGTTACAGATTACAGTGTTCTAGTAATTCAATCCTGACTAGCTTTTATTTTTTTCAGAGGCATTATAATTAACCATATCCATGGGTTACTTGTTGGTTCATGTCCCAAAAAGCACTACACAGCAGCAAGTGAATCGTGTTAATTAAATTTCTACAAGGCAGAGTGATCTCCTAGTTTGCAACCATCTCATGAAGAGATGCACACATCTCCATTCAGCACTGGAAAAAGTTTGCAAGAGAAGAGCAGTCCAGCTGCCTACTCCAAGTCTCCGGGGACTGGTGTTCAACTCATAGTTTTCCAGGCCATATTCTTATGTTTCTCTCTTTGTCATTTGATCTCACAGTGTTTCAGACCCCTCTGTGTCTAATGAAAATACTAGAGCCTCCCTTATCCTACAGTCAGTTCTTTTAAGGTATAACTTTTCAAGGACTTCTGTCAATAAAATAGTCTTTCTATGTTTGTGCATTTCCTACATTTAAGCAAATTTGTTCCTAAGCAGTCAAAATTCTCCTTCAGAATCAGCACTTGTCTATCTTTAAGGATACAAGGAAACCTTACTATTTGCCCTCTAGGTGTTTTTCTACTTCCCTTCAAGTTCAACTCCTCAAGTTCAGGTTGTGATGTGTGAGAAAGAGATAAGAGCATGTAGGGGGATACAGTATGAAGGTGGCATAGAATGTAATCATATCCCCCAAAGAGTTGCAGCTGAACCAATTACTAAAAATTAGGACCAGGCCTAATATTAACAGGCCACACCTGTAGCCAATAAGAACAGTAGGATAAAAGAGTGGATTGGTGGATCAGGAGCCAGATGACTACTGCAAGGATCAGGAACAGTCAGTGCTTGGAGGAGTGGCCTATGAGAAACATTGAGGAGGTATGAAACTAGTGATATGGAATCTTTGCACTATAATGATAATAGAACTATTAATATACAAGACAACACGAGCAGATCCATGTAAATCTGAGATTGTTGTCATTGTCCCTTTTGTCACAGTGTACAAGTACTTCATAGTCCCTAGGACAGCTCCCC
This sequence comes from Melospiza georgiana, assembly GCF_028018845.1. Lineage (NCBI taxonomy): Eukaryota > Metazoa > Chordata > Aves > Passeriformes > Passerellidae > Melospiza > Melospiza georgiana. The sequence continues at coordinate 87,285,849 of NC_080431.1, forward strand.
TTCCTTTGCTGATGTGTGAGCTCTCTGCTCACCGGTAATAATCCCTACCTTTCCTAAGGTGGGTTCTGGCAGTAGATTTAGAGGAGCACTATGAAACAGTTTCCCTGTTTTCCAATGGAAACAAAGACAAGAGTGCAGACCAAGTGCATAATGTCCTTTCTTAGCTCTGAAGTGAGATTTAAATGGAGTTTAGATGCCAAGTCCAGGTGTGGAGTCTGACTCTGTTAAGCATTCACATCCTCTAGCCTTGCCATGAAAGTATCTCCCAAGCACTAAACCTGTGTTTCTGCATATGCTCAGAAGAGCTTCTGATTTGGCAAGACTCATCCACTCCTATATCTGCTGTTCAAGAGTTTAATCTGATGTCTCTGGTAATTCCCATCCCAGCCTTCTACTACAGTTTGAGTAGAATTTGGAAACTGACATTGGCAGGATTTATTCCTGCCAATTATTATTCCAATTATTTAATCAATTTTTAGTGTTAATAATATTTCTGTAGGAACATTAGGAGATCTCTAGCATTTCCTCCTCAATACATAATCTAGTTCATGTGAAATTCTTGAAAAATAACTTATTTCTTTTACTCATACTTGATGTTCAGATATAATTTTGACTAAAGTAAAGCATCTGGATATCGTGAGGTTATTTCCATTATATTCTCACTAGACCAGCATTACTTCCTGTAGGGCAAAAATGCTCAAGAACAATTTGTCCTTATGCAAGTCAACAAGTATTTAGTAAACCAGAAACCACACATCTGCACAAGAGAAGACATAGCTAGAACAGATTTGGAAGAGAAGGAACATGCAGCTATAAAATGGCAGGTTCTTCAATCTAGGATGCATGGAGCTATGTTTCAGCACCTGAAAATGAGGGGTCAGAAAATAAATGGAAGCATTATATTCCCATTTCCTATCAGATACAATAAACAAATAAATAAATATTTATAGGAAATTCCCATTTTCTATCAGATGCAATAAACAAATAAATAAATATGACATTCAGTTTGCTCTGTATTTGTTAAGAATGGTGATTAATAAACTAAATCTATGGATTAAAGACTCCAGCAGTTTGAAATACACTCCATTAATTTAGAGAATGCGTGGAAAATATTCTTGGTTCTAACACCTGCTGTTGAATTTCCCTGCTTTTCTGTGGCTTTACTACAACACTTTCCAATTCTAAAAAAGTGAGGCAGACTAGACAGAAAGTATTGTCAAATGCCCAAGGCAAATAAACTGGAAAAATATTAAGAAAATTTTATATGAATTTTTGTAATAGCGAAGGGAATATTAAGTGAATAATATTAAATTAAGAGACAATTCTGAAAAGAAAAGTAAAAAGTGGAACAGCCTCCCTTTTAAACAAATAGCTAAAATGCCCACTGAATCCTAAGGGGCCAAGTCTTTCTGTGTTGCTTCAACACGAACTATGGAATAGGAATCAATCTTAATTTATGGAGTAGATTAGTTACACGTTTTTAATGTGAATCAGATCTCTCAGTTTCTGCAGTTATAAAAGCCACCTTTAGTGGCCCATATGAGAGCTCAGTGCCAAGACCACCGTGACTTTACTGTGAAGGATGCAGGAAACTGTAGAGTCTTAAATTCTCACGCAAACACTGATTCTCAAATTCCTAACTTAAAAAATAGGAAGATGGAAATTCATAGCATATTGCAATAAAAACACCCTTTGCACCTAGAAGAGAAAAAGTCATTTGTGAGGTTCCCTTCTGTATTTCCCTGTGCTTCTCTAGGATGTCCCAAAAAGTGAACAAAAGACCTTTTATCCTAAAAACAATTATGACAAATCCAGCTCAGGGCATTAGGTAGGTGCATGAGAAGCTGTATCATTAAATACTTTCTGCTCTTTAGGAAAGGAAAGACCTAAAATGGGAAAGAAGGCCAGTACCATGTTAAACTACTTAAGAGGTCAAATAAAATCTGACTGCAGCCAGCAATGTTTGGATTTTTCCTTTGGCTCAGAAAAAAGCTGTACATCATCCAGTAAATGTGTACTTTACAAGGGGTCAGAGGAAAAAACATCTCCCCATACTGAGCCGTTGCTTCAGCCCCCTCTTGTTGCCAAATTCCTAAAAGAGCCCAGAAGCATCTAGGCTAATGCATCAGGTCTCCTGCCTCTTCCTGGGCTGGTGGGTTCATGTCCACCCAGATCCTTGTGCATTAAATGTGGCATGTAATATGTAGAGAGAAGGGGCAAAGCACTCATTAACCATTTGTTTGTCCTTCCCCTGACAAGGCCATAACTCTTAAGTTTTTTATCCCAGTTGGAAGGGGATTGTGGAAACTATGGAGAGGGAGACAGAGCTCCTCACACCTTTGCTTGTTACCTCAAGTCCACACACTCAAAAATCAAATATGTTCTAGCCTTACCCTGAAGAGAATTTGTCTACTTGCAAGAAAGGAGATAAAATTCTCATCTCAATGGAGAAGATAAAGCCAGCTTCTTCAGTAGAAAAGCTGGCAGAGCAGAAGTTGGCAAAACCTCCCTGGAGAACATGGCAGCATAGGAAAATTACATGGCAATGGGAGGGGTAGTTGCATTAACTCTTCCTGACCCATGTTTTTCCTGTAAATCTATATTAAACTATGTACATAGATTTGTTTCTGTGTATTTGTTGGTCAACAAAGACTCAAAAAATTGCAACATTTGTCAGGAACAACAGGGATGGACTTTCAAAAAAATCAGCTGTTCTGAGACAATCTGGAAAGAAGAATCATATTGTAAGTGTGGGGAAAACCTTTTTCACTTCTATACACCTGTAGTTCTACTGCATCTGGGGCTCATTTCTGGCAGGGTAACACAAACAAATATAAAGAAGTATCCCATGATGTATTAAGCATGCGGAATGCTACAACCACCTGCACTCATGACATTCTTAGTGTTTCACTATGGTGTGGGATAGAACTAATATGCAAAAGGGAGGGAGATGATTTCTCAATTTTTATTTCTTTTGAATGTCCTATCTACCAACCTGACTTTATTAAAAAAAATTATATTGGAGGTGGCCTAAGTATTTGACTAATACACTGGCTTCCTGCCTTCACCTTGAGCGTTTTTCTTTTCTGTAGACATAGAAAATCTCAGCAGTCTGCCTAAAAATGAAGGTGTCGTGACACCTAGTGGTGAATTAAACACTAATCATTTCTATTTCCCTTAGAATTTGTGAGTGTTTTCCACAGGTATGTTGTTCTTAGTCAGACTGCAATGTGAGAGAAGTAGGTATTATCCTCACTCACGGCTCTGGACATCCAAGCAGCTCCTCGTTTCTGTTACAGTCCCTGGCAATATGTGTGTGTGTGTGTGTGTGTGTGTGCCTTGTTGCATTAGACTTCCGTGTGTCTCCACAGAAGGTGACATTGTCAAAGCCCCTGTGCAGCCCCAGGTTATGGCCCTTATTGAACAGGATATTTTGAATAGTCATTTATACTGAGATCACTTCAAGTGCCTTGACTTTGGAGACAAAGGGAGCATGGCAGAATCCTAGCATAAGACCAGCTGGGAATTTCAGAGTCACTTTCTTGTCAAGTACTTATTCATCAAGGCTGTTTTCAGATGGTGACTCAAAAATGTATTGTATGGCATGCTACAAATTCCTAGTAGGCTGCTGAAACTGACTCAGTTACTGGCAAATTCTTTTGCTTTTGAAGACTTCTCAGAGTCTGCCTTGGTCAGCAGCAGTCAAAAAGTACTAGCTGTTACCAGCTGGCTGATACCATGACAAGAAGTCACACTGAAAAGCAGTAAACCAGTCTAGACATGTGCAAAAAAATTATAGGTTCTTTCCAAACAGTGGCAAGCCTTGGAGATTTTTTAATTTATTTTTTTTTTTAGGGAAGCAGAACCATGTACAGTTGTGCTCATCGTAACTAGGCTGCAATCACCCAAATGGCCAGATTTCTTGGTTTGTTTAGCCAGCTGGCTGGGGACTGCCTGTTTTGTATCACAAGAATGAGCTTCAATGCAAAAAATTTCAAAGGAAAACATCATTGTAGGTTGTTCGGGAATCTGACTGCATGCTTCTTTGCATCTGTAAGGGCTGTTAGCAGTGCAGCCTCACAGCTTCATGTCCATATTTGTGCATGCTATATCAAGCATACTTTCCACTGCCTTCAATAAGACAAACTCCTTCCTCCTCCTCTGTCATGCAGAAGAGATGCATTACAAAATTGTATGTTGTAACTGAGAAATGGAAACTAAATTACTTGAATATACAAGGTTTGCTTCATCTAAAGATTTATTTTACCACACATATTAGTACCTGTAACTTCCCCACTTTACTGTCTTGAGTATAATTAACACTTATACCACCAGAGTGTCTGAATATAAGGCAAGTGAATATAAAAACATCAGTTCTGTCCAAAATGTTCCAGTTTCTATCCCTTGAATCATCAGCATGTGATCTATTCTGTGCCAATATTAATAACCATTGCTCATGGCTTTCAAGCAACTTAAACTATTTAAAAATTAATTCTGTTTACAGTACCTTCTAGAGGAAGTATTTTGTAGAAGTGAATAATTTGAACTGACTAGTGGCTACCCAAAAAAATATGACTATCCAGTAACAAAATGAATAATTTAGAACTTAGTTGGCAAGGGATGGACATACTGTTGGACAAAATATAAAGTGGAGATCAGCAACAGGGACCCCTAGGTTCTTTTTCCACTGTACCATACATTTCCTGTGCTCCTCTGACAAAAGCAGGCCTAGCCTTTGTCATCCTAAATCTGACTGTGGTTTTTTTAGTACAGAGCTGCAACTCGTCACCTGTGGGGCTGACATTCAGCTGTCACTCCTAGAAACACTTGTAGCCATGAGTTGGAGGCCATAGACTATATTTTGACTTTGGTTTTCCCTATATAAAATGGAGATGGCCACCAACTGGTGAATGACAAAGTTGTTTGAAGTCCCTGGTGTGAGCCAAGGGCTTCAGTCTTCACTGAAGAGAAACAACTCTGTAGTCTGAAATAGGTAATGCAGTCATGGACAGAACCAGTGAAGGCAGAGTTTTTGAAGTGCCAAATTGAAAACATAACTTTGGTCTGTAGATCCAGCAATGATGATGTGTTTGAACATTCTTATGCCAGGCAGGACAATCTGCTGCAGTCTATGTTATGTGGGTACATATCCTAGAACCTCTTCTATCTCTTGCTCTTGCATTTTCACTATTCTCCTACTGACAGATAGGACACAACAACTGTAAGGTAGAAAGCAGCTGTCAGAGACACACTGAGGAGTAAATTTGTAGGTGATATTCACTCACACAGGAGTTTGAATGCTCAGCTAGAATGTGATTTTTAAGCTAGTATCTGTATTGAGTGAAGCTGAGATGTGGACAATGAATCCCCAGTGTATCACACTCACTTGCATGGCTAAGCCTGCAATTGCAGAATCACACAATGGTTAGGGTGAAAACGAATCTCTAGAGATTGTTCAGTCTAAACCCCTTGGTTAAAGCAGGCTCAACTATAGCAGGTTGCTCAGGACCATACTCAATTGGGTTTGAATATCTTCAAGGACAGAGACTCTCAACCTCACTAGGCAACTTGTGAAAATCCTGAATCATTCTTCAGCTAAAAAATAAAAAGGTTTCTGATGTTCAAATGAAATTTCTTGTATTTCAGTTTGTGCTCATTGCCTCTTGTCCTTCCACTAGATACCACTGAGAAGAGTCTGGTTCTATTTTCTTTACACCCACTATATAAGGTATCCATTAATGCTATTAAGAATTACTTCTAATGCTACTCTTACCAAAGTAAAACAATCCCTTCCCTCAGCCTTTCCTACTATGTCAGATGCTCCAATCCACTTGTGATTTCTGTGGAGCTTCCCTGGACTAGCTGAATTATGCCCATGTTCCTCTTACAGTGAGGAGCCCAGCACTGGGCCCAGCGCTCCAGGTGTGGCCTCACCAGGCTGAGTGAGGAATCACCTTCTTTAAATTACTGACCATGTTCTTCCCTTACGCAGCAACAGCAGCTACCTTTGCTGCAAAAGCACATCTCTAGTTCAGCTTCAACTGTTTGTCTACTAGGACATCTATCTGATGTCCAGTTCCATATTAATGGCTAGTTCCAGCTGTAGCTTTCTTTAGCTTCCTTGATTTAATGGCTTGAGTTGCTCTTTAATATGAAGGTAAACATGCCTGGTCTGTTATGCATCATGGACTGTTTCTGCATCAGTGCTATTTAATTATTCAGTAGCACTGGGAGCTCTAATAAGGCTTCCAGGCTGTTGATCAATTCAGCAGAATGTAATCAACTACCTAGAGCTGACAGAAACAGCAGCACATTACTGTGATTTCTGGTCAACCAGGGTAATACCGTATGTCTTGCTGTGCCGTAAGCTTTATTGGCATCGTAACACCACAGAATCACTAGAATTGAGGGAGGAGCGGCATTTGCTAGTAATCTTATTGTCCTTGTGGATAAAACAATTCTGTGATCTCTACATACATCCTTGGAGCACGCTTTCTGTAGTAATTGAGTGAAATTCTTCTACAAAAAACCCAACTGCATTCTCCAAAATGCAACAAAAATGAACACTGTGTTAACACTCCAAAAACACGAAATACCCCTAACCAGCACTCCATGTCATCACATAACCAAGATTTCAGTTGAGAATTTGGGTGTTGTTTTAGATAACAAAATATAACATGTGTTTGCCATTAATCTTCTTGAACATTTGTTTGGCCAAAAATTATCTCTGATCAACTCACTATTGTAAACAGGTCTAAGCTTCAGACTAAGTGGTAAAATGTTATTCCAAGGGCTTGCATTCCAGGGAATCTCACCTTAACTCTAATGAGATTCACTTAATGACAGCCTCAGTGTCTGTACTTCAAACACTTTTATGTTCAGTTTAAATTTCAGAATTTAATAAAAAATCTTGCCTAAAAGGTGAAAAGCACAACCTATAAAAATCTACATTTGTCCCTACTATATTTGCAGTTTCAGTATCCAATGCTGTTGCATCTGGTTTGTGAAGAAAGAAAAAGCTCTTTCTTCTTTCATTACCAAATGGCAGATGCATTCTTTGCAGTGGAACACCCTGGAGAGGCTTCCATTCATCATGTAATTTTTTTACAATTTACAATATAGGACCATATAAAAAATTAAAGAAAAAATGAGGACAAGAAGCTTGGTTTATTTAACGAAAATAAATGGTACATCTCAGTTGCATCAGGTAGTTCTGGGCACAACTGAATGTATTTTGTTTATGTTTGAAAATCTAGGCACATAAACAATCAACATTTTTAATTGCAGAATATTGGTGCAGTAAATTAAAACATGCAATTTTCTACAAGCTCTTGCTCTCCACAGTTGGTCTCTTCATGTCTTTTTGTTTCATACCAAAACAAGAACATACAAACAGCTTGAGTCTGGCCTGTCCAAAGGCAGTATGAATGGGGAGCAAGGCTCTCCTGGAGTTGTGATCACTGCAGCTTCTTACTGACTGTGAACCTTGCCCAAGCTTTTCTGTCTTCCTGTCTGCATTTGTAAAATGTAAAATATATCTAAGAACCAGTCAAGAGCCATATACTTACTTATGTCTGGGGAAGTTAGCTCTTCACAATCAAAAAGTGTTAATGCTTTGATTGCTTGAAGGTTAATCCAAGTCTGATAGGAATTCATGTCCAGATAGAAGGAGCCCCAGGTTTGCAATAAACATAGCCATTAGAAATATTTATCATTGAGTCAAAGCGTTGAAGAGGATCAGTCCCAGCTGCACCATTGCCAGAAGACAGTATCTTAATTGCATTACACATTTTGGACGCTGTCCTGAAATGCTTCCGAAGATCATAGAGATAAAGAACTTTGGAGATATGGGTTTGTTTTGCTCTTCAATCTGTAATTCAGTTTACCCAGAATGATAGTTTTAAGGATTTCTTACAAAGTTCTGCATTCAGTACCTGAGAAAATGGTATTCAGTACCTGAGAAAAGAGTGTATTCAGAGACATGCAGAGTAATAAGGAAGGTACAAACCTGGAAAGGACAGAGTAAGGGAAATAAAAGACAACTATGCTGGCTCTTAATATTTCAAATCCCTCTATTCCAAAGAATAGAGTTACTTTTGTAGCTGCAAAGAGAGTGTGGTAGCTTTAGAAGGATGCCATCCGGTATAAATGACATGGCTTCCTCTCTCTGCTTTTGTCAGAAATTGTACCTCTCAGAAAAACATGCTGCCATTCCACTGCATTTTAATGTTTTTGAATGCATTTAAAAGCTATATCTGACATTCTGCAGAGCTTGCCATCAAAGAATCCGAAATCCTGACAAATTAAATGAGCTGAAGTCAGACCTCCCCTTCCAATTCCAAAATTATTAATGTCACCCCTTTTTTATTTGGACTTCAGTCCTATTATACTGAACTGAACAGTTGTAAGTCCCCAATACACTGTTTTTTTCTGCCAAGTATTGCTCTGAAGCCCCTCCATCTATGCAATTTGGCCCACCACAATGCTGTCATGACAAAAGTTCCTTCAGAGATATTATCCCATTATATCTTCAAGTGATTGAGATCCACAGAAGTCTAGATTGGTTGTCTGGAGTTGTTGGAAATTACAAAAATCCATCTTTGCCTGTTATATAATCTTGTTTTGAAAGCAAAATGAAATTAGAAGCAGATAGGTTGGCTCATATAAAACAGGTTAAATCAATTCTGATAGCGAATACTTAGGGCTATTTGGTCATGCAATGATTACAAAAATGAGAAAAATAGGAGGAAATATTTGTAGCTGAAGTCATTAAAATGTACCATAAGTAATGTTCCTGGAATGTGTTTGTCAGCTTTCATGTTGTTTTTCTGAGGGTCACTGAACAGAGGTGGAGAAAAACTGACTGGGGAGAGCCCTTATCACCATGGATGTCATCCTAACGTGTCTCAGAGGGATCCATCATTCCACTAACACACTTCTAATAGAAGCCTGCTCTGGTGCTAAACCTAGATTTTGGCTGCATTTATTCAGTGAGAAAAACTCCCTGGGAGCCATCATTTCCTGAGTCACAGCTATCTGAATAGCTTTGGGGACAGCAGTGTTGAAGGTGGAGTATGTAAGGTCTTGGGCAATTCTTTTTCAGAATCTGGACAGCTTCAAGGCTCCCTCTTACAATTTGAAAACTCAGTCTTCCAGGATTCATTCTTTCTAGACTTCAAATATATATAGAAGTTTAAGAATGTAAACAGAGCCAAAGATCTCTGAGTCTACAGTAAAGATAATTTTCATTTGATACTGTCAAAATGTAATGTTTAGATTATGGGATTTTTTGTATTTTCTCTTGCAAAACAAACTTCAGATTTCCTGTCTTGTCTGAGGTGGTATTGTTTCCATTTTCCTGTCCACTCCATCACTCTTCAGATTCCATCCTAAAGAAAACCATGACTGGGAAAAAAACTCCACAGTTCAGCAACATGGAATCACAGAATCATAGCATGTCAAGTGTTAGAAGGGACCTTAAAGATCATCCAGTCCCAGCTCTCAGCATGGGAAGAGTCGAATCATCACAAAAGGCCCAGTAAACTGACATTGGAAAAAATGCTCTGAAAGAATCTGGATTATTTGGAAATAGGATTTTAGCCATGAAATAACTTCTCTATAATTGGAGAAGTAAGCTGGGCAATGAACAGTTTAAATGTTTTGGGGTTTCTCTTACACGACACATTTTCTTTGTGTTCTGCTCTGTCATGGATAAAAGTAAAACTACCACAATCTTCATAGCAAGTCTATATCTGGAGGATTGTGTAAGTCTTCTGGTTGCTCTGGATGTTAGTGTTTCAATAGGTGAAGACTTACAATAGATTTATTACATATCTGTTAGTTTCTGTGTAATTTATGAGGGAACCAAAAGAATAATATAATTTCAGGCAGGGATTGGATGGGGTATTTACCTAAAGCAGTATGGACTGTTACGCAAAAAACTGAGGTGATGTGAAATACAGACTGAGCAAACTGGGCCTGAAACTGTTTACAAACAGCGGCATCTCAGGTTTGAAGTGATCAGTACTCAAAGTGGTCTTGATATGAGACAGTCCAGGAAACCAATTTATTTTCTCTTTTGTAATGGGGGTCATCTGAATTTATTTCACATTTATTCCATACCCAGGACTGGTAGTAAAAATATAAACTCACTTGATGCTGTATCTGAATCCACTGCCCATTTCTGAGTATCTTTGGAGTGTTCAAAGCTGCAATCTGACTACTCATTCAGCTTTTGCAAATGGGCCTGTCTCTCCAATGGGGCTCTCAGTGATCAAACCCAAAATCCTGAGTCCAGCTTTCCCTGTTTTGAGGACATTTCCCTGTTAATATCTGAATTTCGCTGCATGAGCTTGCTATGTCTATCTACTGCAGATAGCACGCACCTTTTCATTTTCCAGGAGCTGTGTCTTGCTCAGAGGGAGCAGCTAGACTGTTCTCAAACCATGTTCAGGGTCACACTATGGAAACACCCTCCTGGAAACTTCCTGGCTCCTTGTTCCTTCCATCAATCTAAAAAAAAAAGCCATTGAAAATATCTCATTCCTCTTTGTGTATGCTAAGACCATGGGAAGACTTACAAGTCACTCTCTTTCAGATACTGCATACAAAATCAGAGAGGAAATAACAGTGTTTGGATCTTGCAAGAAAAAGTGTCCAGATTTCTTTGGCAGATATTCCCTCTTTGTTTTTCCAAGCTGAGAATCATGGAAGTGCCTTTTCCACCTCTTTCTGCCTCCCTGTCACTCATAAGTAAGGCTGATCACACTTGGAATGAAAGACAAAACTTAACAGTAATGGAAAAACACATCCAACTGACCCAAAGGGGAACTGAGTCCTCTACCTGCTGCTGTCTTCTTCTATATGTTTTACGTTCTTTCTGCAGGTTGACTCACTATATTCTTCTGCCAATTACTTATCTTCTGTTTTCTCTGTGTGTACAGCAAATCTCTGATGCTCTTGGGACAGTTCCAAGTTCAATAAAATTTAATTTTCTGAAGATTATAAGATTCTTCAAACTCCAGTCCAGATCTGGAGACCGAAGGAGGTCCAGACTGCCTAAATACAAATTTCTGCCACAGGCAAGTGACACATATATCTCATTAATAAAGTTCTCAATCTGAAAGTGTTATTTTCTATGTGGAAAATTTCATCTTAACTGATTATAAACTATTGCTGAAATTTCAACTGGAATTATGCACACAGTCCTGGCTGATGTAAGCAGAAAATATTTGCACAGATATTCACTGTCCTGACCTACAGATAGAGTTCAAACAAACACTGATGGGAAAATTAAATTAGAAGTACAGGATATTGTCCTACATTCTCTGCATTCAGCCTACTCAGATGGAAGAATCTGAAATTTATATGGCATTTTAATTGGTCATAAACAAACTCAAAATTATTCCAAGGTTGTATCTAAACAGACTTCATACATGAATATTTAATATTCATAATGCTTGCCAGGAGGGCAATTCTGAATGTTGAAACTTTGCATTCATCTGCTAAACAAGGAAAACAACAGAGGTGAACACTGGAAGCCTAGGCAGAAAAATCCCATTAACACACTTATTGTGCTCCCCTGTGCTCTGCCACAGTGATACATTAAACACCTGAAGCATTTACTTTGATCACTAATATTAGCAATGTTTATATTTTTCTCTTTAATTTTTCTGTCTGTATCTGTCTCCATACATGAAGTTAAATCTGGTATGGCAAAGGAATTTAGCACTATGAAAGAGGATTTTAGGCTATTTAGTCAAATGCAAAAGTTGGGGAGAAATATCTATTTTGGAAAGCCTGTCACAAGAATTAAAAAATTACCAATAATAAAAGCAAAATAATTTGTCTCAGTCATCAGTATTTAATATAGTGTTTAATTTAAAAAACTTTTTTTACATTTTAACATGTATATGCATTTCAAATAAAATAAAAAGGAAAGAATCTTTAAATTTTCAAATAAAACATACATGAAGGGATGAAACAATTACAATGCTATTTAGCAGCCTCACAAACAGCTCAAAACTGTGATTTCTTGCTTGCTTGCTTTTTTTTACAGCACATAATTCTACCCAGTCTCAAAATAATCTATAAAGGAATCATCTTAGCATTCATCAGACCCCTGTTAATACCTGCCCCTCTCCAAAAATAACCAGAAGGCATAAATCCAATGTCTATCCTGAAGTCCAATCCTTATCCTATCCCAACAGAACTGGCACATCACATTTCTCCAGATCCTCCTTTCCAGCGATACTGAAATAAATATTAGTTAACCTTTCTTGATGTCAAACTTTACCTCATCTTGATCAAAACTCACGTTGAACATGGAGCAACTACTAAAGACCTAAAGCAAATCCCAACTTAAAGTCTTGTCCAGAGTTTTATCCATGGCCCACCTTCTTTCACAGATTACATTCCTGCTCTTCATGACTTAGATCAACAGTGAAATGGGAATTATTGGTCTCAGAGAACCCAGGCACAGTTGATGTTTCTCAGGCTTTGTTTAAAACACAGCACCAGCTGTTGCTCCCCTCTCAGCAGAAGCCTTACTCAGCCATGCAGAGAGCACACACCCTTCCTAACCATGGCTTTTATCCTGCCTAGAGAACTGAAGGACTCCAGTAATAAACTGACCTCTGCTGCCCCTGCTTTCCTGAACTGCAGTTTTAACTTTGTCTAAATTTCAGTCTTGTTGTTCTAGGTCTAAATGTCCTGCAAGAAACCACACTAATATTTGAAACCATACTAGTATTTAAATTTTACTTCACAGATCCCTAGTTTCAAATTCAATCCTATTGGTTATCATATCCAAAACATTGTCAGTGTCTCCTACCATTCACTACTCACAGGAAGGATCAGCCACAACCTGTCAGGATCCTTAAAGAAAATTTTCTACATTCATCTTTCTTTATCTTGAACACAATGTTAGCCAATAAACAAAATAAAAGTCCACCAACCCAGACAGCCTAAAAATTAAGTTTTGAGAGAACCACACAGCTCACTACAAATCGTAGCTCATACATGATTCCTGCAGAATTTTGTAGGTCCACCTATTAACTTGCTCTTGTAGCCTCCCCTTTCCTGGCCCATAACATTCAAGATCAGGATGGTTTTTTAAAAATACAATACCAATAAGTTCTACTGAGTTCATACCACCATGAGTGGCTTATCTCATATCAAAGTTTGCTGGTTTTCCTTAGCTTTTGAAGAAACTAACATAAACCCAAGACTTTAGCCATCTTTTATGGGACCTGTGATTCTAAGCCACCTAAGACCATTCCTGACAGTGAATACTCTTGCATCCTTAGCCCAGTCACTATTTTCTGTCAGAGGATGAATTACACATTATTCATTACTGAGAGAACTAGTACTGAAACTGTTGGTCTAACATTCCTATTGCAACTAGCCAGAAGCTATAAATCCTTGACACCACCAGTCCTCATCCTAGACACACCACACTGACAAGGTCCTGCAGTAAATGTATTTTTTCAGCTCTTCCTCTCCTGAACCCTAACCCCCACTGTAGCCATACAGCTCAACCCAGCCACTCCAGAGCACCAGCCATAATTGTAACTTTAACTGTAACCAGTCCTCTCCTCCACAGAATTAATCACCTGCAGACTAATCATATCTCCACTGCTAGATGGAAAACCTGTGAAATTAGGCTTACAGGGCAGCAAAAATGCCAATACAGGAAAACTGTCATCCAGTGATATGCTCCTTTTTCTCAATTGTTGCTTGAAAACAATTTTTAAAGGTACTGATGTCAGTTTCAACTGGTTTTGTTTGAAGAAATGAATTTTAGTTTTAGTGCTTTTCCAACCTAGAGCTAATAGAAAATCTTCATTTGCAGCTCAATAGCAAAAGGAAAACTACATGAAGGCTTCTTCAATATCAGAAACATAGCGCAAGGACAAATACACAGTCTCCAGTAAATGTGCAAATGCTTTACCAGATCTAAGCTGTATAGAGCTTTGTTGGATGGGATTTTTTCTTTGTCTTTAATTGCATTTGTATGTGCTGGAAGATATTTTCACTTATTGCAAACAAAAATTTAAATAAATTTATGAAATCATATTCTCTTTTTTCCTCTGTAACATTCTCACACTTCTAATCCAGTGCTAACTTTAAAAGCGTGATCCCTGTTAATTTTAATAGGTTCTGGAAGATACTGTAAACCAGACCCTTTTAAAACTAACAGCATGACAAAATAATGTTCCAGAATTAACATGAACACTTATCTCTATATATAAATTTCTTTGACAGTAATTTCCTGGAGTTTTCTACAAGTTTTACTAATCATATTTCTTTTTTGATAATACAAGAAGTCATTCCCCAAGGGCAGTATTTTGTTCTCCTTCAAATCAAAGATAATTCTCTTGAGTTTCATGGGAACAAGAGCATTCTAAAAATAAAATTCCTTCCCTGATAACCTTTAATCGATGGGGTTTTTGCTCAGAAAGCAAATGCAACAAAGATGACCTTTGCATCAGTTCCATTTCTGTCCTTAGGGTGTAACTGTTTACTGCAAAAACAGTTCAAGGATCTGTGAAGGAAGGTTATGTCATCTCATGCTCCCTCTGGATTGCCCTGAGGCAAAACTGTCCCTTTCTAGTGGTGGTTTGCAGCTGTTTCTGGGCTGTTTCTGGGTATTGGTATAGCACAGGAGCCTCCAGATAAGTAGGGGAAAAGGTTGACTAGTCTACACTGCATCACAGCAGGGGCAACTCCTTTTTGAACTCTCAGAATTTCTCATCAGCCCTGGTATACTGCCATGATTACCATAGAAGAGACTGTAAGTCTGCTCTTAATCCCTGTGAATCCTTACTGAGGATGGAAAGAAGTGGGGCTGCTGTAGAGGAAGGTAGAACAGAGAGCTAAACTTGTATCCCAGCCATCAAGTGTGTAAGTCAAAAAAGATGTAAAATCATTATATAGATTTAGAAATCAGACTGTGCTTGAGCCTCTCCAAAAGATAAGAATTCATTTACTATGAATTCTTCAGATCTGTACAGAGACCCATAAGAGACTTTGCGACCCAAGCTTTCCAGGAGAGAGGCAGATGTTTAAAATTTCTGGATCTCACTTTAGGTAAAACAATGAGCAATCTGTTGTGATGAACGCTGCCTGTGTGCCATGTCCTTCTCCTCATCTGCTGTTTACTCTTGCAGTTAAACAAGGCTCTGCAGGACACTTCCTAATGTCTATCCTGCATACACAGTGATGGCAGAAAGTTTAATGTAAACTGACAGATTTACTTGAAGGATTTGCAGTCAGAAGACTGTGCTTTTAGACACACATACACACAAGTATTTAATTTCTATACTGAAAATATATTAGTTTGTACAGCTATTACACCTTTTGTTTCTTTAAAGGTTTATTAAAATATCTCATAGTATTTGAGCACTGCTTAAACAAGTACCATAACTTATGTTCTTCACCAGTAGAGGACAGCACAAAGCTAGCTATAGTCCCAAAAGCTGCTCCACCTTTTTCCCTCATTTCTCCACCCAAGAGCTAAAGTCAATGGAAGTTTCCTCGCTACCTTTTTCTCAAGAGGAATACCTGGTCTCCTTACTAAATGTTTTTCAGTAAAATAAAATTTAAGCATATGCTTTATCACTGGCAGAAATCTCTAATTATCAACGTACTCACAAAGATGCTGTTGTGCCTGTTTTCTTCCTTCCAAGATACCTTTGACCTGGGAGATCCTCTAACATTTCTCATGGACACAGAAAATACAGAAGTTAAATCATAGGCGAACCTGACAGGCTGACAGATAAACAAGCTATGTTCTACTGCAGTTTGCAGATGTCACCAGCCTGCAGTTTGCTCTTTTTTTTAAGTTTGTTTTCGGGAAGCACAGAAACTGCATCAGCTTTGAAGAGCACAAAGGAAAATGGGATCTTTGTCCTAAAACATATTTTATCTTACCTTAGACATATCTGACCCATTCAGGCAGGTAGAAAGGATGCTGGTAAGGGGATAAGCTGCCATTCACAGTGGATCACCATGGGAGGTGGTGGGTTCTTCCTTTCTATTTAGGGATTGACAAGGAGAGCTTACACTTACTGCCTAATTCATAAGATGCAATGAATTGCTCTAAATCACTCATTACTTCAGATTTTGCCTTAGTTCTTGTTTGTGTTCCTTAGGCCTAGCTCACCCCTATGTATGATCTGAGCTCTGGGCTGTCTCTGGCTGCCATGCCTGGCTGGCCCTATTGGGTTTACTCCAGTAGCACGGGGCTGACAGCTTCTGCCCTATTGTTATGCTTGGCTTCCAGCTGCTCCCCAGTGTTGGAGAACAGCTGGACTTTGCTGTTCCTCACACTCAGCCACCTCAAAGTGGCTCAAAATCTGCAGAAAAATTACACACAAAAAACATATAAGTTTTTCTTTGAATATTGCCTGGGTAGTACTTCTATATCCCTGCTTATGAGTCCTACTTGTCTAAACTTGTAGTTTCTTTTTTAAAAGTGAGTGACAAGGATTTTTCCAAGTTAGGCTGCTTTAATGAAAAGATTGTTTTAAAAATAATTCTTTCTTTCAAATGGACTCTTTTGTGACTTGAAAAAAAAGCCTACTCCCACTCTTTATACTGAAAAATTCAAAACTGCTCAACATCTATGAAATGCAGATTTGGAGTTGCACATATGCACTATGTCTAGGTATAGATAATGGCGTAGGTATTGTTAGGGAATTATTGAGTTTACTAAAGCTGCTTAACTATGAATATTTAAGATGAAATTGCAGGATGATTTCTAACCACCCAAGGTTTAAGTTTGTCACAATGCTCTCCTGTTAGCTGTAGTGGGCAAGTTGCTGGCAACAAATTAGACTCTGGCAAAGCTTTGAAGTTTTTGTATGATTGAGGGCAGCTAAGTCTAAATGAGATGAGTGAAAGCCAGGTTAGAATGCGACACAGAAAACTGCAAGTTTTATTACACATTTAATTCAGCTTTACCTTCTGTACTTTGGGTTTCTGTTGTGAGCTTCTACAAGGGTATGAAGCACAACATTGTCAACTTGGCAAGAAATTATCAAACCCTAAATCTCTTTTGGTTCATAAGAGAATTTCTGTTTTTTGAAAAAAATAGAGTTGGTAATAGGACATTTAGGGGAACCCCTTCTGATGGTGCCTTGGATTGTCTTGTGTTCATTCAACAAGCAGAGCCAAGAGCCTGTAGCACTGTATTTCTGTATTTGCCTGTGCCTGTATTTCTGTCTTTCAGTTTTATATCTACAGCATTTGCCACATGTGCTCCTGCTTTTCTGCTGGTACTCACTGTAATGCACTGTCTGGTCACCCTCAGCTCTCACAGAGAATTCAGGGTTTGTCTCTACTAGAATTTGAATTGTAATGTTTGTCTGCGCCATGTTGAGTACACATGTAACACTCACAGCCACTTTTCCTCAGAGCAGTAAAACTGATATCTATTAAGCAGCTTTTCAAAAATGGTTTTGCAGTTGTTTGGAACAGCACATAATTAAGTATCTGTAATTCAGATCGCAAGACTCTACTACAAAGTATCTCTTAGTTAACTTCAGAAAAGCCATGCCTATTTTCAAGCTCATCTCACTCTTCCTGCATCTTCTAAGCCCTACAGAAAAACTTCCGTCACAGAAATGCTGTTTCAGTCTTGCCTTGTCACTAGGCAAATGTCCATTTGCTTGGTGAACATTGATGAGCCCTGGACAGTTCAGGGACAGACTGTTTACACAGAACATGTCTCATTAGCTCCGGGGGAAAAAACCAAAGAACTTGTGTCAGTTTTGAAGTGAAGCTGAATTATGGGTGGCCACTTCTTGCCATCCAAAGTTCAGAGAAATTGTGGTGTTACTTCAGTTGAGATGCAACAATTTCTAAGAGCTAATTTGTGTATGGATATTGCCTACAGAGGACTCTGGGTATTGATTCTGAATAAAAAGTTCTGCTTAACCTGACTTACAGGTTCTCCTTGAGTTCCTACAGGGGAATCTCAATGGACCAAGACTTTGCCTTTTAATCCTCCTTTTTCATGATCTCTAAAGCATCCCAAGTGTTGCCTCAGCAATAATGATATGGGCAGCAATAACCTTGAAATGTCCCATATCTTCTCACATTTTGAGCTGTGTCAGGTGTAGGCCTACATTATGCTTTCTGTAGCCCTTACCTCCTAAAAGTAATCCTAAGAAGTCATGACAGATAGTACACTGTAAGCTATTAATCATCTCAGGCCAACTTAGTTCTGTGACTATTTCTCTTCCTAAAGAAATAATAAAGAGCTGGGAAGAGCTATAGATGACTTTAAGGAAGTTAGTGAAACCATTAGCAGCTAATACACATTCTAAGGTCTGTTTGGGTTTTGTGAAGATAAAACAGTACTGACTCAGTAATTTCCAGTGCACTGATAATTCTACAATGCTAGCAATTCCTTATGCTCTGTTAAAATAACACAGTATCCCTTATTTTGAAAATACGCTGTCTGTGTTCAAAAAGAGTCCGACAATGTGAATATTTTTAGCAACCATGTTTCTTGCATTCAGACTCTCTAGTTTAGGTGGGATGTTTCTGAGGAGATTCCTTTCTTAGCTTTATGTTACTGTCTTCCCAAAAGATGGGAGATAGATTCTTAAAACTATGAGGGATGATATTAAAATTTTTATTACAATACATCCCTCTGCCTGGTGATGGAATCTAGCTGAGAGTAGTGTCTGGAAAGTGCATAGCTTCTTCCAGCTTTGGTTGTCCTAGGCAAACTCTGGGGTATATTGTCATTCTTATCTGATGTTTCATAAGGTTTCTAAACTCGTTTGTCTACAAGTAATAGTATTTAATCTTCTCTTTCATGACAGATATTTATAATATAATGTTTGGTTTGTTTGGTTGGTTTTTTCCTGGAAAGAAACACTGCCAAAAATTAAATGCTAGGCAAGTAATCATGCATCTATAATGAGAAAGGACAGGTACACAGCAAGTATTTTGGGCTTTATTATTTTTGCAGGAATACCTCTGGTCTTGCTTGAGGCCACCAGCACAATAGAATTTAGGAGAAGTCTGTGATATTTCTTGGAGATAGCATTCTTGCACAGAAAGGAAAATTTCTTACACAACAGATGCTAATCTAAATGTTCTGATCACTTGATCTAATGCCCCATAAAGCAAATATTTCCATGGACTGTTTGATCAGACTTGACAACAACATCTTCAGCTTGAAGGAATAATGCTAATAGTAACTTTTTAAATTCAAAACCATATAATTTCCTAATAACTTCCTATATTATAAATAAGAATAGATATCAACTTTTATTATCAGTGCTGCCCGATATGTTTACCCCAGCTGCCAAGCTACAATCTCTTTTACTACAGTAGTCATCTTTTTTGTTTCCTTTTAATATTAACAGAGTGTTTATTCCTTTACCCTCTTTAAACTCTGCCCAATCACAAAGCTGTTCCCCTAAAGGCTGTAGAGAAATCTGGAGAAATATGTGTGTTTTAATACTAGCTGTATGTCATCTAGGATCCCACTGGAGATGACATTATTACTTTTCAATGGCAAGAGCTGGTCACATGGGAGGCGATGTTTTTATTATAATCAGCTGCAGAGAACTGGTAAGGGTGAGCTCATTTGCAGCTGAATATGTTTGAACTTTTGCACCTTTCAGTACCTTTTTGTGAGCAGCACTCTCTCCAAGTGGATGTGTTCGGGAGTTAGGTTTCCTGTAAATGCTGAGATCTTAGAAAATGGCCACAGGAAATGAACATTGCAAAATAAAATAGAACTGAAGAATTATGATGGTGATTATTGAAGCAAAGTAGTTTCATCTGCATTCTGTAGGAAAGGATTATTATGGTTTAAATATCTGATTTGATTTTAGTTTTCAATTCACAGAATTACTCAAAAGACTTCTTGAATCTAAGTCATATTACTCAAAGCAGATTCCACTTACACTGGCCAGCCATTATGCTGTGAGTCTCTTGGGAGATGCTGAGCACCCTTAACTCCTGTCTGAAACTTCAAAAAATGGTCTTCTGTCAAAGCCTTGAGAAACATATCACATCTGCTTCCCTGGAACAATTTCCAGACAATATGCATTTAACTGACTTTTGGTGAGGAATAAATGAAAATCTAGTGGCGTATCTGGTGCTGCCTTCAAATTAATTTACAGTGGTAAATAGATTTGCACTGGCACTCACTCACATGAAGAACCTGTCATGCAGCTCTTTGTTCACCCCACTAACTAGGTTATTAAACAGTGTCTTTTGCCTTAATGCAGATTTTGCTGAAAAATCCATGACATTTTGCACATGGCTGGGCTTTAAGGTGGTTAATGGAATTAAAGCAAAGAACTCCCAGCACAGCAGGAAACCCAGATAACAGGAACAATTATTTAGCACATTTCTGCTCCCACAGGAGCTGAGGCTAATTATCAGGGCCAAGGCATCCAGCATCCAGAGGCGTGAGGAGATGACAGCACAACAGCATTTCTCTGCACAACTGCCCTAGTCAAATTTATTTACACATTCTGGAGAAACAATGCTTTTGAAACACATTTTCCCAGTGCAGATGGGAAAGTGTAGATAATGGATCCATGTAGTTGTCCTACTAAGCTTTCACAACAATTTGCAGTTTGGAAAGCAGCTGAGGCAGTTTATACAGTGCCATCCATACGGGTTGACCCTGGGTAATTTTGGAAAAGATGTATCAAAGGAAAAAAGAGGTTTACAGAGGGAAAGGATTCAAGTCTGGAAGTTGTCTCTATGCAAAACAGACACTTTCTTTCCCCCCTCCTCCCCCCCACCACCCAAATTTAACAAAAAGTCAAATAACATTCCACAGTCATCAAAGCATGTTCTCTTATCAACAAGCTGGCTTTGAGTTAACAGCATGCTTATTGATCTTTCTCTATTTCTTTACTAAACCAGGTCATAAAAGGTGAGAAAGAACAGTTTTGTCTGAGTACTTTTATCAGTTAAAAGCATTATTTTGTGCTTAAGGCGCTGGGCCAGATCTTTGAACATGTGGTTCAGATCCTGCTTTTCCTGTGTGACAATATATATTTGCATTTCAATTCCCCATCTGCAAGGTGGGGATCATGTTGTTTTCTTGTTTTACAGAGGTGGTCAGTTCATGGAGTTATGTGAGTGCCTGCATGGCCCAGTTCAATGAAAATGTGACTTTAAGCTGTGTACAGTGGTTGATTACTTAATATTTGATTATCCAGTCCCAGCTCTATCACTGTTTTCTGTGCCTTCAAATTATTTTTTCCAATATTGCCATTCATAATATGAGAAAAATGTTGCTTTCTTACTTCCAATGGCAGTTATTTGAATAAGTTGTTTACAATGCTTCCAAAAACATGCTGTAAAGATGGAAATTATTTCAGTCATGTGAACTCCATCCACTAAGCTATCTTTTGGAAAGAGAGTCTGTTTTTTGCTGCTCCTGTTCATAGAGCTTCTTCCCTGTTGTTTCCTATACATGAAAAAGTCCATTCAGGCTTCACACATTACTATCCCCTAATTTTCAGATGGACAAATCCAGCTGCAACATCGTGAAAGATGAGGAATGAGAAAATGATAGTTGCAGTCTGAAGTTGGCCAGAACTCAGCTAAGATTTTATCTTACCACTGCCTTTGGTGTCCAGGGAAAGGCACTGACCTGTGGGCCCTCTTCCAGCTCAAGCCTAATTGGAGCGCTGGCCCTTGGCCAACAGCCCAGCAGAAAATCAAGTCATGAAACAGGAGAAGTTTTTGAGTCAGCTCCTGAAATAGGTGGAGCAGTCACAGGCAATGAAGTCTTTTTATCATCCACTCTGGGATACATCTTTTCTTCCAAAGATTTCATTGTTTCTGTAGCTTCCTAACAGTTTTCCAGCAAGATTGCAATCTCAGTCTACAAAGCACCAGGAGATTGATTCTAGCTGAAAATGATCTGTGGTAAACAGACAAGTTTCTGAGGACTCTACTTTTCTGTAAGGGAGCAGATTTTTTTGAACAAATTCTGCAGACATCTCCTTTAGGCTGATCATTTCTGTTGACAGTTAGTTGAGGGAAAGCTACTAAATTGCTACACAGGACCACAACTTTCCCAAATGTAAATGTGCCAATTATCTGGTGCTGCTCTTATATCATAAGAATCTTTCCTTTCAATCTTTCACTGAAAATCACAGAATTGTATTCTCAAATTACAGATTCAAATGTTTTACAGTCTGTTTATGCAGTATTTCTGTAAACTGTGTGCTGGTTCTTTTACTGCCTCCTAACTGAAGGAGTGTGTTTTTCTGTGATGAGGGAATTCTTTTCACAGTAATGCAAGAAGGCTCAGCAAATTGTGTCAATATCCTTCTTGAGACAAAAAAAAAAAAAAAAACCAAACCCAAAAAAAAAACACAAAACAAAAGGAAAGCAAGCAAGCAGGCTTTTGAAGAAGGATTCAGCTTTTCACTCCAGGATTCTAACTCAGAGCAATACACATTCTACAATTCCAACCTGTTCCTGACAAATACAGAGCACACTGCTTTCTCTTGAACAAACATTTTCTAGTAATTTATGAATGTCTATTTGCGTTGATTGAAATGATAAATTAGATGTTTCGAAAAATGCCTGGGATATCAAGAAATTGTATGCAGATCTGGTCATATGTTGTCTAGAAGCACACCACAAGTTGTGGTGTTCCTCAGGATCCCACCCAAGGATAACTCAAAGTTTGTTCTGAAACAAGAAATGCTGAGGGATTTTTTCATGTTTCCCCTTATCCCTGGGGGAATAATTGCTAATAATTTTTTTGAGGTGAGTTTTGAGAGAAGATTATAAGATCATACAACACAACTGCTTATGTAAAACAGAATATAAATAGAAGACAACAGGGTGCAGCAGGGATTGGGAATGTGTGAATAAGTGCAGTGCATATTCAATATGAGACAAAACTCCTTTCTCACCAGTCTAGAAATGTTTAGTAAACAATCAAATGAGCAGGGCGGGGTGGGTCTAGGAAAAACTATTGCTTAGGAGCTGCTCTTAAGTACCACGCACAGTTTTTAGAAAGTCATGTCTTTCATCAGACTATCCAGAGGAAAACGTTTGTAATATGCAAACCAGTTTGGGTTTTGCTAGCTTTACCAGCTGGTCTAGAAAAAGGTCACTTCCTTTGTAGCCTATTGTAGCTACAGCAACGCTGCTACATTTTAATGCTGTTAGGTACTCCTGAATCAGAAAGGGTATAAAGGACCGGCCTGTGAAATCTATGGATCTCCAGCAACTTCAGTAGAGTTTCTTTTTATTTACGTGAAGTAAATCAGGCCTGGGTCCTTCTTTGAGAGTACTGTTAAGGAGAGTTTCAGGAAGTTGTTTCAGAACATTGATCCAGATAGTTATATAGATTTGAATGCATAAGAGTGGTGTGAAAGTATAATTAAAAACTAAGACAGTATCTAGACAGCTGATAAAAAGTAGATCTAGTAATAAAGTGTGGAGACAAATATTGTGAGCAGGCAGGACTTTTACATCAGAAATTCAGTGCAGAGAAGTTCATTCTCAAACATAGGTCAAATTTCAAGATGCTCCCTGATAACATGGGAGGCAATCTGTGCCTGCATGCAATTCCTCACATAGATAATGCATAGGAAACACAATGATTTAAACTCCCAAGGCATCTGGCCCTGTGCGCAGTTGTCTAGAAAAAAAATTATATACAAAATAATATCAGAGCCTTGTGTATATTGTGATTCCATAGCAATGGAATTTGCTGAAGATTTGTGGTCCTGACTCCTGCTTTTTATTAGTCATTATATAAAAGAGAATGGGAAAGAATTTGGAAGTTGTCAGGGAAGTCTCTGTAGTGGGCACTTTGCAGACATCTATTTAGTAAATGAACACAGATTCTAGAACAGGAACTGCACCTGAAGATGTAAATCACCAAGCTAGATGCAACAGCTGTGATTAAAAGATAAAAAAATAAACCAACAAACACACACACACTTGAAAAGAAAAAAATTAATAACCAAGAAAATGGGAGGTGGTAATGGCTTACAAAGTGAGTAACATTCAAGTGTGTATGAGTATTAAAATACCTTTAACAGTGCCAGCCAAGCATCATCAGTGTACTAAACTATGCTTTAGTGTTAACTGTGAGAAGAATGAGCTCTGATCATCTGGAAGGGATGGAAGGCAAATTTGGAAAGGAAAAATTCTCTTTAGAAATGGAACAATTAACCGTCTCACTGCAGAGTAATCCACTAACTCTGATTTCTAGTCATACTCATCCCATAAGCCCGGGCTGCCCCTCCAACCATTACAGAAGTTTGTCATGCAAACGTAACTGCCAATAGCTGAATATGAAAAAATATATTTTAATGAGTATGAAACTGAAGAGCTTCTTTGGACTGTTTGAGTCAATGCTCAAAACATTTTTTGAGAAACTCTTGCTCATCAAAATATAAATGAAAGAGTTGTGAGATTTCTAATATTCCAGAATGTTTCATACTGAGTTCTTAGGTACACATCTAACATGATGATTTTTAATTTATCAGATCTTACATTCTATTTAAATCTGACTTCTTTTAAAAGATTTATTTTAAATTTCAATTTGCAACTCTCATTTAGCATGTCTGAGAACATTCACTCTCCCTTCTGATAATATTTTGTGGTGTAAACAGAAGCCCAGATTGTTCTTTTCTCATTTTATTTTCATTTTGACATGTTTATTGGTTACCTTTACATTGTGGTTCCTCAGCTTGGGAAGAGACTTTAGAAACAGCATCCACTGCATCACGCCAGGGCACATGTGCAGAGCCTGGGGGCCCAAGGAGGGGAAGATGAAGCCAACAGAATGGAAGTAATCACTGTTAATCAAGCGGAGTTAATTACCAGCAGTCCAGTTCAGTGAGCTTGGCACTGCACTTTGCAAGGGCACGTCCTTGAATTACTTTCCCCATCTCTGCTGCAGCTTTCTAAGAGTCAGTTTGTGATGTGTGGAAAGCACATTTGTGGATATGTCTCTGCCTTATTCTTCTAACCATGATTATAGGAATCTCAAATTTGACTGATGGCATTCCAGACTAGCACAGCTCCACTGAAGGAGCTGTCATTGTCTGGCCATGATTGGGTTAGTGTGTGTTTGGGGGACACTCAGCAGCTCTCAAAGTGAATACAGTTAGGTCAAGAAAGCTAAAACAGGGACCTGTTGCCTTGGGAAGGCAAAAGCCAAGGGAGCATCTGATATCATCAGTAGACCATGTTCAGACATAGTCAGAGGATGTTGTAGAGTTTCCAAACTCACTCAAAATTGTGACTGAACACAGCCTAGACAAGAACTATTTGAGCCTCACCAGAAAAAGTTCAACTTAGATGAGCACTATAACAAGGAATGGGAGTTCTACAGAACAATGCAAAGAGGTATTGAGGAGTCAAAGAACAAGTAGTGAATTCACTAGAGCCTGAGGGGAAGCTAAACACTACTTACAGCTTTTTGAGGCCATAGAGAGTGTTTCAAACTGTCTGCATTTAAGTAGGCTCCTCAGTTCTAAACAGCAATGCCAATTTTAAAAATCTTTCTTCCTCTTTGCTTTTTTTGCTTTCCATTGGAAGAAAGTGAAGGGAAAAAATGTTGTGAGGTTCTGTATAAAAACCTTGAGGTCCACAAAGTGCAATCAGCTGCTATAGCAATAAGATTTATAAATAATATAAATATAAATCTTATTTTATAATAATATTTTATAAAAATCTACTCACAAACTGTTGACAGTCCTTTAAAAACATAATTAATCTTCTTGCACCTTGTCCTGGTTTAGAGCAAATTTGGGAGAGAATCCCCAAAGGGGCTCCGGTAGGGAAGCAAATTCAGTCGGCCCCTCCTCCCAACTGGTCCAGGAGAAAATACCTCCTTGGAGAAAAGTGGAAAAAACCTGTTTATTAAACAATAAAACCAAAACAATATTAAACAATAAAATCCCTTGCCACTCCAAAAGAGATGACAAACTGAGAAAACCCCGTCCCCGGGTTGCAGCTCAGTTCACTCAGTCTCTGATCAGTCCCTCCAGTGCTGGAAATGTCACGGGCCAGGCCCGGCCTAGTGGGCCACAGATGCATCTGCCGGTGCTCCCCTGGGTGTTCAGTCCAGAGAAGGTTTCAAGAAGTCCAAAGAAAAGGGAAAAAACCACAGTCCAGGGAAATTCTTTGCCTCAGCTAGCTAAAAACTAACTAAAGAGCAAAAGAAGAGCTCTGTCCTGCTGTCTGTCCATCTGCTGACAACACAGTCCAGGAACAGGAATGTGGAGAGTGAGAGCAGTGTCTGGAAAAAAAACTGTGCACTTCTTCTCTCCCCCCCGCCTTCACTCTTTGCAACAAGTCTTAAAGGTGCAAAACTTATTATTCAGCATAACAGAGCAAGACGACTGGGGATAAAAGCAT
This sequence comes from Melospiza georgiana, assembly GCF_028018845.1. Classification (NCBI taxonomy): domain Eukaryota; kingdom Metazoa; phylum Chordata; class Aves; order Passeriformes; family Passerellidae; genus Melospiza; species Melospiza georgiana. The sequence continues at coordinate 87,312,240 of NC_080431.1, forward strand.
CATATAGTCAACCCAGGACAGAAATATCAGAAATCCAGTTTGGTATGACTGCTCTGCTCTTTAGAAATCTTTAGAAATCTTTTACCTCTGCTTTTCCCAGTACCATCTTGTGCAGTGAAGAACAAATTCCTCTTATCTATGACCTTACATATTTGCTCATTTGAACATCACTCATTTAGGTACCTTATCCAGATAGGTTCTTTACGAATGTAGAATTCAGTCTCCTGAGCAGCCTAGGACCCCATCTCTGAAGGTGTTCTCTGTGTACCCAATTCAGATTAAGTTAATTCCTTTAATAATGGTGACCCATTCCAGGAGACATTTTATTATTTTAAATAAAATTAATTGAATATTTCTTTGTCTCTGTTAAAATGTCTAATCTCTTAGCTGAGCAATACATTTGTCTTTTTCATATCTTCCTGTCAGTCATATCTCATAGTTAGGCCATTAACCTAACAAGCAGGTCATTGTCCCTGCCTTCAAATGATAAATTGCTAACTTAAATGAGAAATACTTATTAGTCTTTTTAATTGTAGTTCATCACATTTCTATTACTCCTGAGTTATAAAGCTATCTTTCTTGTATGATAATCTTTTCCCGCTCCTTATACAATATTTTATCACTATACTGAAAATGCCTCCCTCTGTATCATCAGCAGATTTCATTAATTTCCTCCTATTCTTTGTGCCAAGACCATCCATGAGAGTATTTTATAATACTGAGTTTGACAAACAGTCCTGGAAGATGCATCTCTGCAATCTTCCTTGAACTCTCAGTGATAAATCCTCATTCTCTCTTTTTCCTACTCTCCTTGCCAAATCCTCTTGCTATTACCATACTCATTTTTATTCACATACTCAGGTGATTCCTATGCTATTTCATATCTTTTCCACTTTAATTTATGAACTGTATGAGAATACTTTACAGAAGTCATGATAAATTTACTGTATTTTCTTTCCCTAAAAAAAGCTGATTGCTGTCTAAAACAATGGCAGTAGAATCCATTTATTTCATAAACCCAAACTCTATTTTATCCTTGTAGAATATTTTCCTTTGCAACATGTTCTAAAGCCTTGTATACTATACTAAGTTTACAAGTGCATCAACATGTACTTTCTGTATTCTTAAATTCAGAAGTTTGTTTCCTATACAAGATGGAAAAAATAGCCCCCATTTTCTTTTGGTGTCTTTGGCAGATAATCATTCATTTCTGACTTACTAACATTGCATAGTGATCCATTTTTTAAACAAAGTCTCCTTCCACCTCCCTTTTTGTTTTTTGTCTTTTGATAATTTGTACTTTGTTGTTATTTTTTCTCATCTCCAAGGCAAATTTTTTCTTAAGTTTTTGTTTATTTCTAACATATTTTTTCAGGTAGCTGCTCATCCATTTACCGTAAGATCCCTTCTATAAGAGTTATGGAGGGTTTTTAAATCTCCTACTTACCAATCCTCCCAAACTTTCTCAACATTCAGGACTCCAAATTATTCTGTCCACCCTACTTCTCCAAATAGCTCTGTTTCTTTTATAAAATATCTTCTTTTTTTTTCCTAACAGTTCTTTTTGGTTATCAACAATAATTTAATTTATATTGATCTGATGTAAGTCATAGTCCTCAGACTCAAAATTATTTTATGCTGCTGTTGTAGCAAGTTGGAGCAAGGACACAATGCTTACTCAGCAGCATTTTTTCAGTAAATTCTCAAACTTTTTATTTCCTAAGCTAAATGAAAAAAAATACAACAGAAAAGGAATGTATTTCTTCTATTAGAACAGCCCATCTTTCAGTTCATGTGATGGGCACTCTTTTTACCCAGTCTTTGATTTATAGTGAATAAGAGACTGATGCATTCAATATATAGTCTTTTCTCCACAATGAAAAAACATTATCTCAGTTTCCTTAAAGACACATTTTACCCATTCCAGTAATGCCCACTTTATTCTTTGAGGCTAGAGCCCTGCCACTTGAATAATCCTGATAATTTTCAATGGACTAAGTTTTGGGCATGATATTCTGAGAAGACATAAGAGAATCAGGTCCTAAAAAAAGGCAGTGATGGTTGCTGAGGGATGTGAATTTTTATTGTATTGCAAAGGAGTGTGCTAGTAATTACGGAAAGAAATTCAGGTTAAAAAAAGGATATCAGCAAAAAATATACTAAGACCAAAATACACTACAGTCTGGAGACATCTTCCGAAGGGAATCTTGGAACCAGAAAAGTCTTAGACTTTCAAAAGCAGGTTTGACAAAGCAATAGAATAGGGCCTATATTTTTAAGCTGGCTAGCAGAGACTTTTTCCATCTGTAGCTTCCCTGTGTAGCTTCCATGTGTCTGTCTTCTCTTTCCCTGACAGATGTTCTACTCCTCATTAAACAAGGAAGTATCAGATCCTTTGACTGATTTTTCCTCAGTTTTCACTCATAATATAACCCCAGCTTTAAATTGCTGCTGCACTGCTTTGATCTATTCCACTGAAATTAATTCTAGGTAATTTTTCTCTCTGATGTACAGTTCCTATCCATGGCCCAGCAAAGGAGGGAAAGGAAGAAAAAATGCTACCTGCATTTTAACAGTTCTGTGAATGAAACCAACATACATTTAATCACAGCTTGCAGCCTGTGGATAGGACTCAAAACAAGGTGTTTTTTATTCACTGTGTTTAATGTCACACACAGAAGTTTGAGGCACCAATGGCAGGTGATCAATTTTTGTAAACTACTTCCCATATCTCTAATTTCTTTACAATCTTTTTCTGTACATTGTCAGACTTACATGCATTGCCCCCTCAAATATAGGGCTGGAGTCATTGTTCATCTCTCAGGGTTAACTAATCCATCATTAGATGAACACATGCAGATCCACATGAAATATTTGTTTTGAAAGCCAAGCTTTTACAACAGCTTTTGAAATTTTATTCCCTTGGACAAGCTGATTAATGGTGTCAGCAGTGTTCATTTACTTTGCAACACATACTGAGCAGATGTTATATTGGCTTGTTGGCCCACACTGAGCATGAAGGGGCAAATCCTTTGAGACCTTGCTTTTATTACTAGGTCACTTACCAAAAGGTCAATAAGTCTGTTTTATACATAAACATGATGTTGATTAAGCTGAGATATTTTGATTCAGTTCTTCTGGGAGCACTTTATATTAGAAGCACAGGGTCAAAACCTGGCATGTCAGACTAGGCAAAACATTGGCTCACTGTAAGGGTAATCTTTTCTGTGAAGGTTTCCTTGTTGAGCCAGCTGTGGGGTGCTGTCATTACAGTTTGCATTTTTTCTCTCAGGAGGCATGCAGGCAAGTGCTGTAGGGAGAGGTAATGTCTTTTCATTAAGGCAGTAAGATGTAAAAAAATAATGTTTTAGGCATGCAAATCCCTCTTTAGGTGTGAAATGGAAATGACAAACTTCAAGCTCAATAGAGAGTGAGAAGGGATGAAGAAAATGTTCTTCAAAAAAATCTGGGTAAGTAGACCTAGGAAGAAAACTAAATGTTAGCAAGAAAAGGAATAATAAGCCATACATAAGCATTTACCTCCAACATGGGCTAAACTTCATAAATTAATCCACTGAAGGAGGACTACAGCTGGCAGAAGAGAATCAAGAGCATTGATATAAATGTCAGAAACATTGTGCCATGAATTTTAAGTCAGGTATGAAGCTTCCCAAAGCTCAGGATGTATTCAAAACCAGAGTTTTTACATTAAAAAATGGAGGCTGCACGCCTACATTATTTGTTGTCCTGGGAAAAAGATTCTGAATATGAATATACTCTCACAGATAGAAATAAAATTATTATCTCCTTATCTCCCTACCTTCTGAAAATTCAGTGGAGTTGTTAATTGTATTTAATTTACTAATGTATTAATTTTATATGTATATATGCAAATATCAATACAACAATTTGTTAATTTGCATGTGGGATGTTTGTTATTGTTTGTTTTTCCCCAGAATTCTTTCTTCATCCTTGCCAAAAAGAAGAAAGAAAATCAAAAATGCATGCATTAATGCCATGCAGGTAAAACTGAATCTATTTCAGTGGATGCCAGATATGTTACTCACAATGCTCTCAGATCTTACAGCCTTCCCTAAGGCTCAAGTCTTGACTCCCAAGTGAATCTCTAACACCCAGTATTAAATCTCCAAAACAGATTTTATAAAACAATTTTTAGTATTTGTAATATTTAAATATCAGAAGTATTATACTATCATTTTTATGGCATCCAATTTTGAATGTAAGCTACATCAGCTAGAATGACACAATTATATTTACATGAGTCTTCTGGTGGGGAAAAACTCTAACTTTACAGCTGTTTTTGTCTCACAAGTTCCTGGGAGCTTAGTTATTTAGCTTATGCTGAAGAGAATGGGTTCAGCCCTGGAGGTCCACAGTCACTGTCTGCTTTTGAAGGTATGACTAAGATTTTGTTCAATATTTTATTCACATCTCTAGAAAGACAAATGTAAAACAACAATGACATATAAATATACCTGAACTATGGCCTATATTAAGTATATTTTCTGTTAATTACATGTAGACTGTATTTCTTTCCCTAAGCATAGGTATCTAATTTACTTGCATATTATTAAAATAAGCCTCTGTCTTAACAACCAATGCATTGCAACCTGTTTGCTTAAACTTTTGAGAGTTTATATGCACTAAAAGCCTAAAAGTAACAAGGCCTTTACTTATTGGATACCTTTAGTATCAGTCTCAGTTGTGGCATTAAGTGGTTTCTAACATTTATCACCTTCCAGCTGACTTCATCCTTCCCCGTGAACAAGAACTTGCGGGCAAAATAGCTACTGAAAGGTCAAGGGATGAAGAAAAGCATCCCCATGAAGAGAATGGCATTTGTTCCTTCTGCCGCTTCAAGTTGAGGTCTTCCTTGCTTCCTTGCTTCCGTGCTTCCATTTGCATAACAGAGTTGATCATCTGGCCTTTATTACAGCAGATTGAACACAAATCATTACTGAAACATAAAATACATCTGAGAGAACACTGCTCACTGACATAAAAATAAATGTGCTATTGCTGTCTAAGGATACTGAAGGTGAAAAAGAAGCCCTTCAATGTCGCTGATTGATTCTCATTGTTACAGCTTGCATGGGAGGTTGCAGGAGATTTTCACGGTCATGCTGAAAGAAGGGCTTCTTTTAGTTCACCTCCTTTCTCCCATTGCTATGAAGCTGTTTAAAAGATTTCATATCTCCGTATATAACTTACCACCAAAGTCATCCCAATTTTGATATCCTCATGGACTTAACTGGGCTCCAAACAGGAAGATTTCACGTTACACTGAGATATAATCATGTACTTAATGGTCACCAACCTAACAAAAAGACCCTCCTGATCTGCAACATTTTATTGAGCCATTCTGCTTAAAATATGTTTATATATTTATGTGTTTAATTTATATTTATTTTATAACTTTATGTGTATGTATATAAAATTATATCTATTATTTTATATAATGTAAAATATATATTACATATATTATGTATATATTTTATATATTTATTTATGTTTCTGTCTGGAAAGACACTCTTTTCCTTCTCAACATACAAGCAGCTGCAGGCTTTAATTCCTAACATTTAGAAATATACTGAGAAGTATAGGTTCCATACTTACTCAACCTTTTTGACAAGGATTCCCTAACTTTTACTTTTGCTAGAACAAGCTGGGTTGCCATGCTTCCTCTATCTGTGCATTAACAGAATTATTGCAGATACATCTCGGTCCAGGACTTCCCAGGAAAATATTGCATATATGTGTTGCTGGGCCTCATCTCAGGATGCCTGTGAGTTACTGCTCCAACCTTCTGGTATTCAACATGGTAACTCCTTCTCTTTATATTTGCCCATGAGATATGATATAGTGAACCATTTCCTTCCCATCTGCTGCAACTGGCTGTCCAAGTACTTCAGGAGTCTCTCCAAATCCATTTTCACTAACATTTGTATTACTCCTATCTCATTCACAGGAGAGATTGACCCTACGAGGTTGCAATCTCATCCAACAACTCACATCTTTCTCACAAAGTCTTGGCCAAAGAGCACTTCAGGGCCTGTATTGGCACAGAGGTTGTGGTGTTGCACCTCAAGAGGAGTGGGTGTCACTTGCCCCTTATGTCTGAAAATGCAAAAAGACAGGGGAACTGAGTATTGCCAGTAACAAATTTTAAAAACCCCCCAAAAAATAACTAGGCTTGAAAAGACAATACTATTTAAAGAAGATGCAGGGTTAGGGAGTCTTTCTTCTATATTTTGTTTTTATCAAACGTTGTGGTTGATTTTGAAATCTTTTAAAATTATTTTAACAATCAAAAGGACAAGAAACCTACCCTTTTGTAGCATCATTTATCTATCTCTATCTCTCTTATTTTTTAATTTGGATTTTGACTCTTAAAATCCTTGCACAGTCATTGCTTGCCAGCATCCAAGTGCTTGCAATAACAGAAAAAAACCTCCCAAGTTTGTGCGTTTTTTAGTAACTGGCCATGTGGTTCTTCAGAGAGAAGAATCAGCCCTGTGCAGAAAACTTGGATCTCGCATAAAACAATCCTATTTCTTCTTCAAATTTGATCAAAATCTCTAGTATTTCTGTATGTCTTTATTAGCAAAGTGTAATATTTTCTTTAAAGCTTTTAAAATTTTCAGGCTTTCTTCCACTTAAAATTATAATTCAGTTTCAGTTAAATGCGACACAATTTGTTTGAGGTTGAGTCATTTTTGTCTGCAGTTCTAGTTCTGAATTTCAACAGCACTAGTTAGGGCTGTCCATCAGAGCACATTACTTAAATCTGCACAAAGGATATCAAGATTTTAATCATTAATCTGATCTTTCTAAAATATACTTTTACATTTTGATTCTCTACTTTTCACTACAGTTTTACTCTGCACTGTGCTGATATGGTTGCAGCTCAGCTCAGCTCAGTTGGTGGGACTGCAACAAAAGATCAGACAAAATCAAGCTGCTTTCCAGTTTCTTTATCTGGAAGAGAAAAGCTGATATCAACAATTTTATACTCGAAGTCACAATTTTAAGAACAGGCAAAGTACAAATTCTTGAAACAAATTAATTTATTTGTTAAGGAAATGACCAATCTCATTTGCATAATTTTTGAAACAGAAAATTTGCTTGAAGCTCTTCCTTTTGGATCTCAGCTTCTACACATTGTCTTCACAGGTCCCAGGTTGTTACAAGGTTCTGTTTGCATCTGAGGCTCCCCTGTGGACAGCATTAGGCAGAAATATATTACAACTAAACATTACATTGGTCTCTGAGAGTGATGAATGGACATAGTATTTCCTTTAGTCTGGATACAAAGCCCTGAAACATGCCACACTTTATTCCTCTCTTTCGCCTTCAAAAGGACTGTTAGCGTTCAAAAACCCATAATCACAGAGCGATTATATGTGGTGCTTTTTATTAAGAGCTCTGGGAATCGGGGTATATTCAACCCAAATCTGACTCTGACCATACATCCGAAATGATCATGTTTTATACTCTATCGTTACATAACTTTCATGTTAATTATTAAACTTATATTGTTCTATTGTATACATAAATTTAGCCCCTCTCTGAATTTCCAACATAGTTTGTCACTATTCTTCTTATGGTTATATAATAATTACATTTAATTACTAAACAATCATCACATCTAACAATTACATAATTTATCATACTGCTTACGGAGGTGCAGTTGATCTGGGAAAGAACAAAGCCTAACATTTTAGATTCTATCTTTAACTTTTTCCAGGGTTCCACTATCATTCTCCCCCCTTTGAAAGCATTTTCACTTCACTTCACTGTAGGTGTAAATGTTTTCACTTAATACAGTCCTTTATTCCTCAGTTCGTACTTGGTTCTTCAAATCTAGGGTTGATGTAAACGTTGTCGTGGATGCTGTTACGAACTGGAGAATGTTGGAATCTATAAGGTTTGAGGGTTTTTAGGAAATGGTTAAAAGAAGTATGTAGGCCTCAGACTGAAGTTTTGTTAGCATTGCAAATACAGCAGAAAAGTTTCCCATGCAAGCAGAAAAGTTTCCCAAGCAGTAGACGTGACAAAATAACAATAGGTCTCTGTGGAATTGGCTTTAGGATGGCAACAAGGTTATTTAATGTATATCTTTAGAAGGTTAGCATGAATAGAACTCTGTTCTTTGTCTCTTATCAACTAGTCTTTGTTTTAGCTACGATTATGTATGTTTTATAAGATTGGATAGAATGCTTGTCAAGATGTGTTTTCTGTGTCTGATTGGCTGAATTCTAGTCTGAGATGATTTTATGTATTGCTGTATGAGCCCTGTTGGAGGAGACATTTTTTTGGTGTGGATCAGTGAGCTGTCACGTCTCCATTTTGTATTTTGAGACTGATGTGCTGGAAATAAAAGCAAAAATCTCTTCACTGGTCTGGTTACCATGTTATCCATATTTGGATATTTTGCCGCGGCCTAGTGGGTTCCTTTTTTAAGGCGTGGGTTCCTGACACCATTGGACTTATACCTGTCCCGTCCCCCGTATATCGGTGCCTTGTGTGAGGACGTAGAATAGAAGAAAAAGAAAGAAAAATCGTGGAAGTACCAGCCGCGGAGACCCAAGTGTTAACAAGGAGGACCCTGTATCATCTCTTCCGCCGAAGCCAAGGAAATTGTAAGTAACTTATCTTGGGAGAGCGCTTGGGTGACGTTGGGAGGCAAAATAGAGAAAAAGAAAATTATTAAAAGAACACAAAAATGGGAACGAATTTATCAAAAGTTGAATGGGATGTTTTTCATCAATTAGAGACAATGTTACAAGAGAAAGCTCATTCTGCAGTCTCAAAAATGGAGCTTAAAAATTTACTTGTCTGGGTTAAAGTGAATACGCAAGATTTAAATCTGCAGTCTGCTTTTACTTTTCATTTTTGGGATCAGATAAACTGGAGAATCTATAATCTAGTCTCTCTCAAAAAAGATGAAAGCTTAAGAGAACTTATGCCGGTTTGTAGAGCGCTGTTGGAACGCTGTTTTAAACAAACGGATAATAATAAGATCAACTTGGACTCAGAAAACAAAGCTTCTGGTTCTGTCTCATTAAATTCCAGTAAACCGGAGACTGTGTGTGTATCGGAGGATGTTACAAGTGTTGTTGCAAATGCTGAAAGTATTGCTTTGAACTCTGTTGAAAAAAATCTTTCTTCTCTCTCTCTGGGAAAAAATGAGACTCTTTTGGACTTTTCTTTGCGTTGTTCTGTCAATGTAAAAATATGTGACTCTTGTAAGGGGGATGGAACAAAGTGTGTAAAAGATGGAAATGAAAAAGTGACTGTACTTCCTAAAATTGTTTGTGCAGGGAGACTGAAACCTGAATTGGATTCTCTTGGGCCTGGGGTGGAGGCTGAGGTGGCTGCTTCCACTCGGGAAATTGTGGTTCCAGGGAACTCTTTTTCAGTTAAGCAAAAACATGGTTGTTCTGGTGTTTGTCAATCTATAGATACAGAGAAAGAAAAATTGGCTTTAAGGGTGGAGTCCTTTGAAAGCATGGATAACTCTCAAAAACCCGAAAAAACACGGGTTGAGTTTTTAAAATGTCATGATCCTAATTCTTGTATTTTAAAACAAAACCATGTAAGTTTAAAACCTGGATTTGGGGACTCCCAAGCTGAGTTTTTCTTGGCAGGGAGACAATGTGAAACTTGTAGTAAAGTATCGAACTCAAGGTTAAATGGCACTGTTCCCAGAAGAGAGGAACACACCTCTGTCCCTGCCCCTTTGGGTCGGGCTTCAGAGGAGGCGTGTTGTTTGTGGGGGTCCACCCTCCCAGCCTCTTTGGGTCGGGCTTCAGAGGAGGCATGTTGTTTGGGGGAGTCCACCCCTGCCTTTTATGGCCGAGTTTCCAGAACTGGCCGAGTTCCCAGAGTTGGCAGAACTCCTGGACAAGAGTACAGTGTTCCTGTCAGGTATTTGGATTTGGGCAGAGGGCCTGGAAGGTTTGGATTTAGTGATTTTTCAGAATCAGAAAATATATTGGTTAGAAGTAAAGGTCAACCTGTCATTGATCGAAGTGAGAATTTTGACTTTCCATTAAATTTACCTGATTGGTCATACATTAATCAGAAACTGGAAAAAGATTTGGATTTAAAGGAACTTGCTTTACCAGTAAAATATGGAAGAAATGATAGCAATCCAAAATATGAGACTTGATCATCATGATATAAAGGAGTTGCGACAGGCTTTGAAAGAGAGTGGATTTTCTTCTCCCTATTTTAATAGTGTGTTGAAAAATAGTTTTAACTCTTATGATTTAGTTCCTGCTGATTGCAGGAATGTGGCTTCTCTGATCTTAACCAATTCACAGTACTTACTATGGGAATTACAATGGAAAAAACTACTTAACAAGTTGGTTGAAGGATATGCAAATACTGATTATGCTAATCTAGATGTTGCTCAACTAGCTGGTGATTCACCTTACAATAGGCCTGAAAATCAAGCAGCTGAACTGCCTCGGCCTGTGTTAACAGACATTAAAGATGCTGCTAGAAAGGCCTTGCTTTCACTTGAGCCTCCTGGCTCTCATTTGAATTCTTATCTACTGATCAAACAAGGTGAAACTGAATCTTATGGTTCTTTTTTGGATAGATTAACTCAAGCATTTGAAAGGCAATGTCCAGATGTACAAGCCCGCTCTTATATCATTCAAAATCTTGCTTCTGTAAATGCTAATGATGAATGTAGAAAAATTATTTTAGCTTTGCCTGATCAGCCTCCAACAATTACACAGATGCTAACGGCTTGCAGTAGACTTATGGGTTCACAAAATGCTGCAAATTCACAGGTCAATGCTTTGGAAAAAACACTGGAACACAATTTGACACGAGTGGATAAAATTGAAAAGCTTTTAGAAAAACAAGAAAAATGTTGGGAAAATTCTGTTAATGCTGTACAAGTGGACTCTAATCAAAGGCCTGTCTGCTTTGGTTGTGGTAAACTAGGGCACCTTAAAAAGGATTGTCGTGGGATATCAAATCAAATTTCTATTTGCCCTCGATGCCAAAAAGGAAGGCACCTTGCTAAATTCTGTCATTCACTATTTGACATTAATGGCAACCCACTGTCTTTAAACTTCAGAAACAGCGCGTTCCACCGCGCTCAGACACAAATCGTGGTACCCACTGGCAATCAGATCTCAGACCAAGTGATGATGGCACGTCAGCCATTTGTCTCTCAACCAGCACAACCTCGAATGATCCCAGCCCAGCAATTCCAAACACAAGGGTGGAATTGAGCTCTTCAAAACTAATTCATCTTTTAAATAATTTTTGCTGGGTGAATATTCCCACTGGGCTGATCAATTCTTGTCAACAAGGACAAGATTTTTTAATTTTGGGCAAAGCAAATAGCAAATTACTGGGACTGTCAATCTTCCCTACTATTGTTTCAGTAAATCATAATGAAGAGCTGATGAATTTAGCTCTTGCATTTGATATTCCTGTGGTAATTCCACTAAAACACCTATTGCTATTGCATTTCTGGCATCTGAAAATGTGTCTCCTAATACCTCAGGTCCAGAGGTTTTCTGGGTGCAGTGCTTGAACCGTGACCATCCACAATTAACTTGTAGTTTGACTCACTGTGGTCAAACAATTTATGTTACAGGAATGCCTGATATACTGGTGCAGATGTTGCTGTGATTTCTCACATGTTTTGGCCCAATGACTGGGGTTTAGTAGCTCCCTCAGGTTCTCTTTCAGGAATTGGAGGTGCTACTGTGTGTATGCAAAGTGCATCCATGATTGACATTACAGGTCCTGAAGGAAAGACTGCAACAGTGCGTCCTTTTGTTGTTCAGAAGCCTCTCACCGTCTGGGGGAGAGACGTCCTGTCCCAATGGGGAGCAAAATTGGAAGTGAGCCTGTAATGAAAGCTTTGTCGAAACCTGCAACTTTGAAGCTCACCTGGAAAACTGATCATCCTGTGTGAGTCGATCAATGGTCTTTGACGGAGACAAAGTTGAACATTTTTAACAAACTGGTAAAAGAACAATTACAGCAAGGTCACATCGCTCCTACGAACAGTCCCTGGAACTCTCCAGTTTTCGTCATCCACAAGAAGACATCTAATTCCTGGAGGTTGCTGCATGACCTGAGGAAAATCAATGAAGCGATTGAAGACATGGGTCCCCTTCAACCTGGACTTCCTTCTTTGCCCATGATCCCAAAGCACTGGCCTCTCGTTGTAATTGATTTAAAGGACTGTTTTTTCCATATTCCACTTCACCCTGATGATGCTCCAAGATTTGCTTTTTCAGTTCCCGTCATCAACCGAAGTGAACCCGTTCGAAGATACCATTGCAAATTGCTCCCACAAGCAATGAAAAACTCGCCTGTAATTTGTCAACATTTCGTTGCCCAAGCTTTGCACCCTGCTCGTCAGAAATTTCCAAGATCCATGATTCTACACAACATGGATGATCTTCTCATCACAGCCTCTACACAGGAAGAGATGGAAGAAACTCACAACTGTGTTGTTGCTGAAATTCAAAACTGGACTTGAAATCTCTGCAACGAAAATTCAACAAGTTTCACCTTAGAAGTACCTGGGATGGAAGATGACTGAGACGACAAGAAGACCACAGAAAATTCAGATCCGAACCAGAGTCAACAACCTACAAGAGTTACAACAACTTCTAGGAGAAATCAACTGGGTCAGACCGATGCTGGGAATCACCAATGATGAACTGAGTCCGCTCTTCCATTTGCTGAGAGGAAGTTGCGACATCACTTCGCCAAGAACTTTAACCCCTGAAGCTCATGCTGCTCTCGACAAAGTCACAGAAGCTCTTCAAAAAAGACAAGCTCATCGCTGCGTTCCTGAAAATCCTTTCTTTCTTTCAATCTTAGGAGAGAAGATGCAGCTTTGTGGTCTCATTTTCCAGTGGGATGCCACAGAACAAGATCCTTTGTTAATAATGGAATGGGTTTTTCCTCCCTACAGGTTTTCAAAGACCATTTGCTCAGTTTTAGAAATGATTGCATACATTATAATTAAGGCTAGAACCAGATTGTTAACTTTGGCAGGTCAAGAATGTTCAGTTATCTATTTGCCATTGAAAAATGATTATTTCAATTGGGCAATGCAAAATTCTGATGATTTACAATAGGCATTCTTAGGTTTTCCAGGTGTTTGTTCCATACGCTATCCAGCTCACAAACTACTGCAAGCAAAATTGAGTTTCAGAGAAAAACCTAAATTAAGCGAAGAACCTTTACATGCTGTGACTCTCTTCACTGATGGCTCTGGTAAAAGCCACAAGTCCGTTGTGATTTGGTTTAATCAAAAGACTAATGTTTGGGAATCTGATATTCAAGCAGTAGAGGGATCCCCTCAAATTGTTGAGCTTGCTGCAGTAGTTTGAGCTTTTCAGCTGTTTCCTCAGCCTTTTAATTTGGTCACAGATTCTGCTTATGTTGCTAATGTAGTCAGGAGAATAGAAGGTTCGATTTTAAAGGATGTTAGTAATGAAACTTTACATCGTTGGCTTTCATGTCTTTTTATAACTTTGCAATATAGAACTAATCCATATTTTGTTTCTCACATTAGGGCGCATTCTTCACTTCCTGGATTTTTAGTGGAAGGAAATGCAAGAGTGGACAAGCTGACAATGATCATTTCTAACACATTGCCAAATATTTTTGAACAAGCAAAATTGAGTCATGCCTTTTTCCACCAAAATGCACAAGCACTCATGCGAATGTTCCAAATCACTAAAAGTCAAGCTAAAGCTATCATTCATACTTGCCCTGACTGTCAATTGGTACAACCTCCTGTTTCTACAGGAGCACTCAACCCCCGAGGCTTACAAAGCCTACAGTTGTGGCAAACAGATGTTACTAAATAGCCTTCTTTTGGTAAATTTAAAAATATTCATGTTTCCATAGACACGTTCTCTGGTGCAGTTTTTGCTTCCCTTCACACAGGTGAAACTGGCAGTCATGCCTGTCATCATTTCCTTCAAGCTTTTGCTTCATTGGGTATACCCCAAGAAGTAAAAACTGACAATGGTCCCGCATACATATCTCAAAAATTGGCCACATTTTTAAATGAATGGGGTGTTCGACACATTTTTGGTATTCCCCACTCTCCCACAAGCCAAGCAATCATTGAAAGAACACATCAAACCTTAAAACGCATATTAGATCAACAGAGAGGGGGAACAGAGATCACCCCGCAGATGAGACTGAGCAAGGCTCTGTACGTTTTTAATTTTCTAAACAGTTCAAGTGAAGGTTCATTTTGGTTAATATTTTGGGGAAAGGGTATGCTTTTGTCTCCACAGGTGCTGGAATTAAATGGGTTTCTGCCAAAAACGTCAAACCATATCGCACTTCAGAACCTGTTGTCGAGCCCAGAACCGAGGAAGGAAGTACGCAGACGTGAACCGAATGGAAGGATCCCGGGTCTCACCTGACGCCTCTTGTGCCTGACCTTCTTTGTGCATCGGTGGAACCCATGAACTCTGATTTTGTGCCAATGTTATTTATGAGTATGCTAGTTGAATGCTGAATGGTTGTTTTACGAAGCTAATTTTTGGCTGAAAATTTAGGTTACTGTTTTTGTTTAGAAAGAATTCTGCCAAAACTTAGTTCTTGAAAGAGATGGGGCAGAATCAAATGGTATACTTGTTTTGCTTGATTTTAATTGTTTTTTGTCGTGCAGATTTGCCTGTGGATCAGCCGAAAACCAATGTTTGGGTGCCTTAGCCAACGCTGCCAGATCGGATACTATATGTCTGTCTAATTCGGAACCAGAAAAGCCTTTTCCAACCTGTTTGGTTGGTGTGCCAGTGAAAGAGTTGCCTTTGGTCAAAAAACAATCTAATGGTAAACCAGGTGGAATTGACAATGGAAACCATCCTTCCTTCAATTGGAACGTTTGGCCCAAAAAACTTCTCAGGGTAGCATCTGAACCTCAAGAATTAGAAATCCTTGGTTCTTTGACCATGGATTTTTGTTTTACTTTCATGACTCGTTCCTGGTGAAAAGGTGATCCCCCAAAGTTCAGTGTTACTCCTCATTATTTTGCATATAAAAATTTGAGTTTTGGTGTAATGTTTCAAACAGTTGGGATGTGTTTCCGGAAACGGATCAATATCCACGGCAATTGCCAAAAGGGTATTGGTTCATTTGCGGAGACAGAGGTTGGCAAGGCATTCCAGCCCACCTTGAAGGTGGCCCTTGTAGCATTGGTATGCTTACCATAATTGCCCCCACTGCCAAAGCAGTGATGAAAAAGAAACAAAGGAAAACAAGAGCTGTTCCTCATTATGATGAGAACTGTCAGAGTGATTTTATGCCTTGGAATGCCGCCAGAAGGCTTTCAGCAGGTATATTTCTACCCCAATTGGCTTCAGCTGTGGCATTGAGACAATTAGATCGAGTTGGATGTTGGCTGAGCAAACAAGCTAATGCCACATCCTCCGCAATCAGTGATATGTTGACCGATGTTGATAGTATTAGACATGCTACTCTTCAAAACAGAGCAGCCATTGATTTTCTCTTACTGGCACAAGGACATGGTTGTGAGGAATTTGAAGGATTGTGTTGTTTGAATTTGTCTGATCATTCTGAATCCATTCACAAAAGCATTCAAAAATTAAAGGATCTGACAGCCCAAATTAAAGAAGATGGAGGTTCCTGGTTGGATGATTTGTTTCAAAATTGGAGTTTTGCACCTTGGCTAAGGCAACTTTGCAAGATAGGTCTTTACATATTAGGTGTTCTAATACTGATATTGATAGTGGCACCTTGTATACTCTGTTGTCTTCGGCGAATGATGAACAAAAGAGTCCGAGAAGTTTTTGTCATTCAAGCAGGAGAATTAGGAAGTAGAAGCACAGAGAGTGTATGAAATCTCACGAAAGCAGTGGATGAGAGTATTGACATGAACGAAGGTTTTGAATTAAGGCCTTGGAATCAACCAGAGTTTTTTGAACGATGACTTGTGATTGTTGCCAAATGTGATTCATATCTCTTTCAGGGATTGGGTCTTCACAGCATTAAGTTGCTGTGCCATAATATAGCAATGCTTCAGTTTAGTGAAAATAGGTCTTCAGCAGATGATAAGCAGAAATTTTGCAATAGAGCTATGAAACGCAAGTAGCAAGCGACAAGAAAATGAAAGCTTCTGGGTCAAACAGAGAGGGGGAAATGTTGGAATCTATAAGGTTTGAGGGTTTTTAGGAAATGGTTAAAAGAAGTATGTAGGCCTCAGACTGAAGTTTTGTTAGCATTGCAAATACAGCAGAAAAGTTTCCCATGCAAGCAGAAAAGTTTCCCAAGCAGTAGACGTGACAAAATAACAATAGGCTTCTGTGGAATTGGCTTTAGGATGGCAACAAGGTTATTTAATGTATATCTTTAGAAGGTTAGCATGAATAGAACTCTGTTCTTTGTCTCTTATCAACTAGTCTTTGTTTTAGCTACGATTACGTATGTTTTATAAGATTGGATGGAATGCTTGTCAAGATGTGTTTTCTGTGTCTGATTGGCTGAATTCTAGTCTGAGATGATTTTATGTATTGCTGTATGAGCCCTGTTGGAGGAGACATTTTTTTGGTGTGGATCAGTGAGCTGTCACGTCTCCATTTTGTATTTTGAGACTGATGTGCTGGAAATAAAAGCAAAAATCTCTTCACTGCTCTGGTTACCATGTTATCCATATTTGGATATTTTGCCGCGGCCTAGTGGGTTCCTTTTTTAAGGCGTGGGTTCCTGACACCATTGGACTTAGACCTGTCCAGTCCCCCACAGAGAACTAGAAGATGGTGGGCATGGATCTCGTGTTAGTGCCTTTATTATCCTCTGGTTCCAGGATGTTTTCTTCTGTATCTCTCTCTTTAAGATGCTGTAAACTAACCAAATTGCTAAGAATACAATTAGTAAGATTATCACACTCTCAGTGATAGATTTAATCCATGAACTCACATTCTACTCTAATCTTTTAAAGATTTTTCTTAACTAACTTGTAGCCAAATCCTTTTTCTCTTCTTGTGCTTCATGATCTATTTGTTTCAACTGATTGATGTCATATTCTACATCTGCAGTTACATTTGGGATATGAACGCAGGAATGATCAACTTGTCCTTTTAAAAATCCACATACTCTATGCTCTTTCAGGAGTAACGTATCTAGGGCCAATTGATTTTGTAAAGTCATTTTTGTGGTGGCTTGTAATTGTATATTTAATTCTTTAAATCTTTCTCGGGTGACTCTTGCCAGTTTACCTACCTGACCTGTAAGTTTGTACAGCATCTCTCTGCTCTTATTGTTTGCCATAGGACTAAGCAATGACTCTAGGGCCCATCTAAATTTCACTCCACTAGAGGGTTCTTGCCAAGTGTCATCTGGATTTTCATTGTCTAGAACTTCTCGTCTTGCTCTTATCTGCAGAAGTTCATGTTTTCCATTAAATGGGGACTTTTTCCAAATTGGACATAAGGTTGGCAGGCTTAAAGTAATCTCCTTTACTTTCCCATCTATAGGCAGATGTGTTGTCTAGGTACCATCACTTGCTGCCCATACAAATTGTCCTGGACCTCGGATCGTAATCCTGGTACACTCTATAATTACTTTATAATACACTCTGCCTTGTTTATGTTTGATCCTTCTGCAAGCACAACTAATTTGTAGGGCTATTGCCAGGGGTGGCATCTGTTTTATCTCTTCATCATCTGAAGTGCAGTCGTAAGTTTTATTACATGCCCACCAATTTACTTTGTCTGCCCTCGTTCTGCTACTAGTGTCAGTGTTCGTTATTGCTGGATCTCTTTCATTCTTGGGGCCTTCTCACTTAATACACCAAGGGGTGTTTGCCATATATTGGAATCTTTGAAGAATACTCACAGACCACGCACTGTCCCAAGGTTCTATTTGATCTTTCTTATCCTTGGCCTCACATTCTCATACCAGAGTTGTTTCTGTAACTTGCCTCGATTCGGGTACCAGTTTACATGTAATTGTTTTGTTCTTTTGTATTTCAGGTAGTTTTGATGTTATGATTCCCCAATTTACTGGGTCTCCTGCTGCCTTTGGTATTGGCAGACAGGCAGTTATTCGGCTGGTGTTTTGCATTTTGGCAAAATCTTTGACTAATCCAATCATTACATTCTCAGCTCGAACTGCATTAGAAACCTTTATCACCTGTGTTTCCGTTTGTACCTCTCTCTTCATTCTAGAATGAAGAGAGAGGTACAAACTCTTCATTCTAGAATGAAGAGTGGTTGGTTGATCATTTTGCATTCCACATCCCAAAGATATTAATAACCATAACGTTAGCACAATTACTGATAGCATTTGTAAAGCAATTAAACACGTCTTATCTGCAGGCTTTGTTCATTCCAGGGTTTATACAGTCTGTGATCCAGGATGGACTTTCTTCACTCAGGTATAGTGGATCCAGGGTTCCACGCTGGCTATTTTGACTGCTGTAAAGGTGGTCAGTAGTACCTGATGGGGTCCACTCCACTTTTCTTTCAGCAGTTCTTCGTTCCAGTTCTTGATGTACACCTCGTCTCCTGGATGTATGTTATGAACTGGGTTCTCGAGAGTCAGTGGTCTATTGTACACGAGGATACTCCGGAGCCGAGCTAAAGTTTTCCCAAGAGACAGAACATAATTATACACTTCCTGCTTTCCTGTGACATGTACATTAGGGTTAGGCTCAGGAGATTCATATGGTTTCTCATACAATATCTCATAAGGACTGACTGACATCTCACTCCTAGGCTTTATTCGAATCTTCAACAGTGCTATTGGCAAAGCTTGCGGCCACTGCAATTTGGCTTCTTGGCATATTTTACTGATTTGCCTTTTTAGTGTCTGATTCATCCTCTCTACCTGTCCACTTGACTGGGGTCTCCACGGTGTGTGGAGGTCTCAATTTATCCCCAGAAATCTACTTACCTCTCTTACTACTGTAGCTATGAAATTGGGTCTCCTATCTGATGATACCCCTAGGGGTACCCCAAACTTGGGAATAATCTCCTGTAGCAACCACTTAACTGTTTCCTTTGCTTGGTTCGTGCGAAGGGCTTCTGGCCACCCAGAGAATGTGTCAACTCCCACTAACAGGTATTTGTATCCTCGAGTCCTTGGTAGTTCTACAAAATCTACTTGCCAATAGTCTCTTTGCTCTATTCTTATCCGAATTCTTCCTAGCTGTGCCTGTCGCCTGGCCACTGGGTTGTTTTTCAAGCAGATATCACATTTTGACATTACTGATTTTGCCATTGTTAACATCCGTACTGAAATTAAACTCTGCTTTAGCAATTTTACCAATGCCTCTGCTCCCCAGTGACATTCGTTATGTTTAATTTGTAGAACTTCTCTCATTATCAAGGGGGGTACCACTATTTGTCTTTGTGCAGTTACATACCATCTCTCTGAATTCTTTTGTGCATTTAGCAAACATGCCAGTCTCTCGTCTTCTAATGAATATTTTGGTTTTGGAGGCAAATTGAATTGGGATACATTAAGCTTCAAAGGTATCAATGCCATTGTTGTTTGTACTTTTCGAGCAACCTGTCGGGCTGCCCAGTCTGCCTTTCGATTTCTCTCACAGATTTTGGAGTTTCTTGATTGGTGTGCTTTGAAGTGAATAATTGCTACTTGTTCAGGTTTTTGTACTGCTTTTATCAATTGCAGGACTGCATCTTGATGTTTAATGTGCGTACCCCGAGAAGATAACAGTCTTCTTTCTTTCCACAGTGCTCCGTGTACATGCATCACTCCAAAAGCATATTTTGAGTCAGTCAGATATTTACCTTTTTCCCTTCATTTAATTCTAGTGCCCTGGTTAAAGCAACCAGTTCTGCCCTCTGGGCAGATGTTTTTGACTGTTGTATTGATTGTTTTTGACACCACTGTATTGACTGTTGTTACCGCATATCTAGCGTATCTGATTCTATTTTCTACGAAGCTGCTCTCATCTGTAAACAGCTCCCACTCTGGCTGCTCTAGTGGGACGTCTTTCAGGTCTTCTCTTGCTGAATATGTGTACTCTATTACTTCTACACAGTCGTGTTCTAATGGGCCTTCTTCAGTTGTGGCACCTAGGAACAAAGCTGGATTCAAAAGGTTAGTTGTTTTTAATGTGACATCGTCCTGCTCAGTCAGGACTACCTGGAATTTCATCATCCTGCTGGGAGATAGCCAATGGCCTCCTTTTTATTCTAAGACAGTGGTTACCATGTGTGGTACATAGACATCTATGTGCCTTCCCATAGTAAGTTTCTTGGCTTCTTGTATCAGGATCACAGTAGCTGCGACTGCTCGCAGACATGGGGACCACCCGGCACTTATGTTGTCGAGTTGTTTGGAAAAGTAGCCCACTGGCCTTTTCCAGCTTCCTAGATGTTGGGTCAGGACTCCTAGTGCTAGGCGCAGCCTTTCATGTACAAACAGCTGAAAATCTTTAGACAGATCAGGTAACCCTAATGCTGGAGCAGTTGTCAGTGCTTCCTTTAATTTTAGGAAGGCCTCTTTCTGTGGTTTGCCCCAGGTGAATCGCTGCGTCTTCTGAGCTTCACACAGGGGTTTTGCAATCAGTCCATAGTCCATGATCCACAGGCAACACCATCCTGCCATCTCGAGGAAGACTCGCAGCTCATGTAAATTCTGGGGCTCTGGAATAGCACAAATAGCTTGGATACGATTAGTACCTAGTTTTCGTTGCCCTTGTGAAATTTCACATCTCAGGTAAATCACAGTCTGTTGTGCAATTTTTGCCTTTCCTCTGGATACTTTATAGCCTCCCATCTCCAGTGAATTTAAAATCTCAATGGTTACTTTTATACAGGTTGCTCTTTCTTCTGTAGCTATTAGTATATCATCAACATACTGCAACAATAAGTATTGGTCTCTTGGTACTTGCCCATTTTCAGTCCAAATCTCTAGTTCCTTTGCCAGTTGGTTTCCGAATAGGGTCGGCGAGTTCTTGTAGCCTTGTGGCAATCGTGTCCAGGTGAGCTGGGTCTTTCTTCCGTTCCCTGGGTTTTCTCACTCAAAGGCAAATAGTTTCCTTCTTTCTTTGTCAAGGGGGATGCAGAAAAAGGCATCTTTTAAATCAATTACGGTAAACCATTTATATATCTCCTTTACGGATATTAGCAATGTATAAGGATTTGTTACCACTGGATAAATGTCCTTTCTTATTTTATTTATTGCTCTCAAATCCTGCACTAATCTATATTCACCATTTGGCTTCTTTACTGGAAATATTGGTGTATTAAATTCTGATTCACATTCTTCTAAAATTTGGTATTTCAGGAATTTCTCAATAATCTTTACTATTCCTTGCCGTGCTTCTGGTTTTATGGGATATTGTTTGACTTGTACAGCCCTTGCCTCTTCTTTTAACTCTACATGCACTGGTTGTGCCAATTTAGATTTCTCTGGTATATCCGTCTCCCATACAGAGGGAATCACTGCATCTTCTACCTCTCTAGGGATAGAGGGGACAGGTTTTTCTTTGATCATTAATATCTGTCCCGTCTTTGATTCAGGTATTTTCATTATAAGCTCTCCATTTTCAAAAGTTATTACCACATCAAGTTTTGCTAGCAAATCTCTCCCTAAAAGCGGAATTGGACACTCAGGTACATATAAGAATTCGTGTGTGACCTTGTTCCCAAAATTTAGGGGTTGCAGGAAAGCTGTTTTTCCTCTTTCCCTGTAGCGCCGACTATTGTCGTTTCTTTGTCTCCAATTTGTCCTTCCAAATCATTCAATACAGAAAAAGTAGCTCCCGTATCTATTAGAAATCTGACCTCTTTATGCCCTAACTGTATATTTACAACAGGTTCCTTAACTTGTTCTACCGGTTCTACGTCTAGTCAGCTGGTATACTCCCCCAGGACCATCTCCTTGGTAGCCTGCTGGAACTGATTGCCCTGGTCAAACTGGTTATTCAAACTTGGGCAATTTCGCTTCCAATGCCCCTCCTGCTTACAATATGCACATTGATTCAGGCTTAACTCCTGGGTAACTGGTCTCCTACTCCGACCATTCCAGTTACGCCCCCTGAAATTTGGGTTCCCTCTCCCCTGTATTACTGCCAAAAGATTCTGCTGCTGCCTTTTACTAGCTTCTTTTTCTCGATTGTTGTATACCTTCCAAGCGATCTCGAGTAACTTATCCAAATTCTTTAATTCTTCCCCTTCTAATTTTTGCAATTTTCTACAAATGTCATCCTGTGATTGGCCCAAGAATATGAGAGCAAGCTGAACCTTTGCTTGCTCTGTATCCATTTGGAGGTCTGTATATTTCTTTGCTACTTCCTTAAGCCTCTCCAAAAACGCAGTGGGAGATTCCTTCTTTTCCTGTCAAACCTCATATAGTTTGGACTAATTTATAGTTTTGGGCACAGCGTTCTGAACTCTTATTTGGATCCACTCTTGATATTTCTGTAATTTCCTCATATCGCACAATAAATTAGGGTCCCAATTTGGATCCTCAATTGGGAAATTCACATCTAAGTTCCCTGTTACCAGCCCATTTCTAATATCTTCTCTTGCCCTCTCTTTGGCTGCCTTGAGTACCATTTCTTTTTCAGTAGAATCCATCAGAGTATCTAATATCACCTGTATGTCATCCCAGTTAGGATTTTGCATTTTCATAACTATTTTTACTACACATGCCTTTATCAGGATTTTCTCTATAAGTTCTGGCTGACTGTTTCTAAATTACTAAGTCTGCCAGGGAAAAAGGCACTTTTACAAATACTGGCCCTTCCACTCCGACACCTTGTTGCAAGGGGGCAATCACAGTCCGTTTTTGTTTGCTTATGCCATCTCTATGCACAACTGGAGCAAGCTTTGCCCGACCCGGGTTCTATGAGCGATTGGGGTCACTGATTCATTACCATTGCTATCTTTTTCACTCGCATACCTCTTTCCCCTTTGTATCACAGTTAGGTTTTGCTCATCTTCCGAGGAAGAGGGATCGGGTGATGATGGGAGAGGAGGATAAAGAGGGAAAGGTGTACTAGATGAAACAGGTTCAGGGGTAGGTGGGTGAGGAGCAGGTAGTGGGATAGGGACAGATGAAACAGGTGGGATAGGGTTAGGTTCTCTTGTTCCTATTGGAGCTACTTGTAAATCAATATCTGTATAATTTTCTCTACTCAAGCTTTCTCTTAACGCCAAGTGTTTTAAACAACGTTCCTCACAAACCCCACACTTTGCAGATGTTTTAACCATTAATAATCTACATTCATTCTGCCATTCTGGCTTTCCCCGTAAGTAGAAAAACAGATCAACATATGGGACTTCATCCCATTTTCCTTCTTGTTTACAAAACGACATTAACTGCGAAATAGTGTTATATTGCAGAGTACTGTATTTTGGCCATTTTTCACCGTTCTCCAAGCCATATTCTGGCCACCATGAATTACAATAATCAATCAATTTAGTTTTACGTAATCCTTCCCCAAAGTTACCTTGTTTCTAATGTGCTAATAAGCACCCCAAAGGAGAATTTTGCGGGACAGGGGTGTTACTGCCCAAAATCCCTTTAAGTTTCTCCATTTCAAAAGTACCACAAATGCTGAACCTGCAACGCTTTCGCGATTGTCTTACGGAACGGCGCCTAGGCTTACACCAACAGGAATTCCTTTAGCCCAACCAAGCGTAGCTTTCGCTGCGTCTTATTGGCAGGCATCCAAACCAAAGTAAAAAGCACCTTACCTTTCTCCCGGGGACGTTTGTGAGTGGCGGAAGCGGTTGTGGCCGATGGGCTCCCCGAGAATCCCTCGGTGCCGGCTGGAGCATGATCGAGTCGCGAACTCGCTCAGCAGCACTCACAAGGGTCCCATCTGGGTCGCCAAAATGTTAGCGTTCAAAAACACATAATCACGGAGCGATTATATGCGGTGCTTTTTATTAAGAGCTCTGAGAATCGGGGTATATTCAACCCAAATCTGACTCTGACCATACATCCAAAATGATCATGTTTTATACTCTATTGTTACATAACTTTCATGTTAATTATTAAACTTATACTGTTCTATTGTATACATAAATTTAGCCCCTCTCTGAATTTCCAACATAGTTTCTCACTATTCTTCTTATGGTTATATAATAATTACATTTAATTACTAAACAATCATCACATCTAACAATTATATAATTTATCATACTGCTTACGGAGGTGCAGTTGATCTGGGAAAGAACAAAGCCTAACATTTTAGATTCTATCTTTAACTTTTTCCAGGGTTCCACTATCAGGACAAAAGAAAGGGTGCTCTTAATTATTTTCCTCGTCATAAATGTGATCTGTTCTCCTCAAGCATGTAAATGTATCAGTAAAAAGCTGCAGCATTTGAGGAGCCCGACATCCAAAGTTTTTCTATTTGCCACTGGCCAATGAGGTTGGAAGCAGAAATCAGTGTAAATCAAATAATGATTCAACATGGTATAGTGACTAAATCAATTCAGAGCTAATAACAAATAAGAATTCAGGCAGAGAAGAGAGCTAGAACAATATAGACAAGATACAGAATTTGGAGCAGGTGCAAGTCATGAAAGATTGTTTCAAACTGGGGTTTGCATGCAAGAAGAAAAGCTAAAAGAAGTAAACTAAAAGACAAAACTAAATCCTGACAAAAATGCAATACATTAAAGTGAATTTGAAGAGCAATCTCTTAACTATGAAATAGAGAGGAAATGTATGGAAATAATTGAAGTAGAAGATTCATAGTTCCTGATTAAGCAAAATCGATATAGACTTAGGTATGCTCTTAATTCCCACAGAAACTAAAGCCATGATTAAAATTTTACCTGTGCTTAAGTGCTTAATTAATCCTATAATAATCATAAGCTCCTCCTTCAGTTTTCACTGAGCCACAGGATTCATTGTAGCCTGAGAATTTAAATTGCTTGATGCTTTGAAATAGTGCTCTTGTTTAAATGTATAAGACTCACAGTTATAAGATAGAATTAGTCTTTCACATTCTTTTAACTGTTCTTGCTTGAAGGATCTTTGTAGTACTGGCCATTGATCTGATAAACATGAACTTGTTTGCGAGTAGAAGACAGTAAGAGATCCTCCCAAACATTTTCCTTCTCTATTTACAGTGTTTAAATAAGAAAAAAAGAGTTTTTTTTCTTATCATCAGCATTCCTGAATTGTTTCATATAAAAAGTGCAGTAAAAATGAAAAAAAAAAAAAAATCATTCTTGGAATTTATGCTACTGTTTTCCCCAGATAATGACTTTCAGCACAGTAAAATTAAGATGTTTCTTACTTCAATAATCCAGAACTAAACGTTAAGTGTTTATTCTATTTCAAAACCACAAACCACTCAGCAACCAAATAACTCTAGGGTGTCAAATAAATGTGTTTTATGTTCATTCA
Source organism: Melospiza georgiana (assembly GCF_028018845.1). NCBI lineage: Eukaryota > Metazoa > Chordata > Aves > Passeriformes > Passerellidae > Melospiza > Melospiza georgiana. The sequence goes on from NC_080431.1 coordinate 87,337,641, forward strand.
TAAGGCTCCTATCTGAAGCGAATTAATAATGAACCTCAGGTAAATATGTAATGGTGGCTTTATAATTGTGTTTCTGAGGATGAGACTAATTACGTACATTGATGTGAGGCATATATAATCAATACCCATTTTTCTTTCTAAAAGAATTTAAACCCATTCTGCAACTAAGATTTTGTTGCTATTCTTAAAAAATAATTAGCATAATAGGCAATAAAAACTGGAGCAAAGAAAAAATGAGAGCAAAGAGAGGAGTAGAATGATTTTACTGAAATCTATAATAAAACCTAGAAATTCCAAATGAGATTAAAAAAAGTTGCCAAAAGCAACAAAAGCTAGGTTCTAGAACATCTAGACCTGGAAGTATAGGACTTTCACCCATAGCACATCACTTGATGCCTTAGAATCATACAGTCATAACAGGTCAGAAGGGACCTTCATGGGTTATCTAGTTCAACTCCTTGCTCAAACAGGTCTCATCAGATCAAGTTGATCAGGGCTAAGGGAGTCCTGAACATCTCTAAATATGGAGATTCTACAACATCTTTGAGCAACCTAGTCCAGTATTTGAGCATCCTTTTTACCTAGAATATGAAATTTACTGTAACTTGTGTCTGTTGGCTCTTGTGCAATCGTGGTGCATCCATGAGAAGAGACTGGTTCCATTTTCCAGTCCTGTCCTGCAGTCAGGTAGTTGTAAGAAGCAAGAAGGTCTCCTTTTCTCCAAGCTGAAAATATGCAGCTCTATCAGCCTCTTCACATGCATCATGTTCTCCAGTGCCTGACTGTTTGGGAGGCCTTTTGATTGACTCTGTTCCATGTGTCAATATTGCTCTTGTACTGGAGGGAGCCTAAAACCAGTGACAGTACTGAGATGAGGTGTTATGAAAGATAATTCCCCTGGCCCTCTTGTTAATACAGCTCAGGATACTGTTGGCCACCTTGGCTGCAAGGGCACAGGGCTGACACACATTCAAACTGTCCTCTAGGACACAGAGGTCCTTTTCTGCTTCCAAACAGCTCCCAGCCTGTACTGCATGGGGCTATTCCTTCCCAGATGCAAGACCTTGGAATTGCCCTGGTGGAGCTCTCTCTGAATAGCAGCCCTGCCTTCAAGCTGAATTCAGCTTTTGAAATGCAACAAAAGAATGTAAAATCTAGAGAGCTATGGTGGGAAAGAAGCCCAGCACTCAGAAGTTTCTTGAGGGAAATGAGAGAACCAGATGGAGATGACAGTTTCAGTTATCTCTAGAAGTTACTCACAATGGGAAGGAAACATTACAGAAATGCTTAGTTGGCTAAACATTCTTCTATCAGCACTAAGGAGTTGGTTTGGTCTTCTGTCTTGCCATATTAAAAAACTGTATTTGTGCTAATTTCGTAAGATGTATTGACAATCTGCCTTATGAGATTGATATCATGTTATTATATTTGTGTTTGCTTCCCACAACATTTTAATTTTGTATCCATTTTGATTTGATGGCAGTGACAGTTCTAAGTCACCAACTAAAACCAAGTCTTTCTTACAAAATTTTTTGCCCCAGAGGAGCTGCCTGGGAACTCTCAGAGACCAAAATATGCAGTACTGTGCAGCTGGTGTACCTAAGTTCATTTTGTGCTGGAATCTTCTCAGAAGGAAGATCCTGAAAGCTGTAGTTACCATCTTGATTTATCAAATTCTTCAGACTGCTCTATTACATGTGTTATAAATTATCAATTGAAAGCCAAATTATCAAAAATGCGAAAAGATTTATTTATCTTTTTCTGTAACCAAAATACGGTCCTCAAAACCACCACAGCCAAAGAGACAGCATCGAGCCCAGGATCAGCACTGGGTGAACCTGGATCCGACCTCTATCGCAATAGGACCCCCACCTCGTTCACAAGAGTCGCTTCTAGCAGGGATGTTTTATACAGTTTATTATGCCCGAGGTGATGGAGTCCAAGTTTCTTTTGTAACTCTGCATATTCATAGTTGGTTCTTTCAGAGCTTGGACAATCGCCCTGGTTGATAGCCAGCGCTGATTGTATCCCGGGAAGTCGAGTATTCACATGTATCTTTCTGGCGACTTCGGCTATCACAATCGATGTTATCAACAGGGCGATGATCACTCTTAGGCGTCTTCCAATGACTCGGGATAACAGTGATCATTGCACTGGGTGCGTCTAATTATAAGCTAAATGCCGATCATTATCTGGTCGCCTTCAGGAATTTCGGAGTTTGAATAGACATCCGCCTCTCAGGCTGCTTGTGGCCAGAGACACGTTTGGATTTCACAATCTTTATAAAATACATTATTTTATAGCATGAATTATTTCTAATATATGTTGTTATGAACAAAAATTCGGTTAATATTTTTTTTGTGAGAAAAAGTTACCATTACTGCTGGGCTGCTGCCTGTGTTATGGTAATCACGGGTCATTGTCGTTAATGGTTGTTTTTGTATTAGTAAAAGCCCTGGCTGGGGCGAGTTAATGGCCCTTCTCCTGAGACAGTAACGGGTGGGGACCTCCCCGAACAGTGAGGAGAAGAGACCTGGAGGGAAGGCGTTATGCAAAGTGACTCCCAAGACCAGAATGCTTTGTGGGACCCACGACTCCAAACTCACGGAGAAACCCCAAAAACAACGAGCCACCTAAGAGTTGAGAGACTGGAGTGATGTCTGGATATGAGGAGCGGAGTGCTGGGCCTGCAAGAGATGCTGGAAAGCTTCATTGTTCCTCACCCTGTCTTGGAGATCCCCTAGGCCAGGTCTGGGAGGGGAGCGAAACTTGGACCGAACAACCATCTGATGGGGACATCACACCCTAAAGGCTCCCACGAGGACCAGATTCCCCCAGCCCTTCCCCTAGAGGATAGAGCTGTGCATATCCTCCTCCTCTGAGTCACCCTGGGAGAGATGACGGATGCTGCAGACCTGTCGAGCCGCCCAATCCTGAGCTGATCACTTTTAATAAAGGCATTAAAAAGGAGAAGTCTCCTGGCCCTGTTTATTTCTTACATTGCACATGAAAACCATGTATTAAGACAAGTCTTTCAAACCATTGCATTGGTAATCCTTGGGCTCTGTAGATTCTATAAATCTTTGAGTCTTTTGAGGTGTATAACTTTTAATAGTTTATTATTTTTTCTGTCAGGATGGTGGTGCTCCCTTTGCAAAATATATAAGCTAGGGTCCACAAAAACCATTTGTAGTCAGGGAAAGTAGCTTTGGGATACATTTCTAAGAATGATTAGGCAAATCTGGCCTAAATTTAGAATAGCTAAATCAAGTTCACAAATTACCTTTACAACAGAAGATAACACAGGAGGAAACCTCTGTCAGGTCCACTAGAACTGTTACTGAATTACATGTAACATGTTCAGATGCTCCTCTTAATGCATGGCACCATTAAGTCATAAATTATTCAAGGAGTGATTTTTCCAGTACACAGCAAATACCACCAATGACTGGTAGTCTTAGGAATGTGATCCCTGTAGTACAGAAAGGATGTTATTATAGTGATATAACTGCTTCATGTGACCTATGGCATGAACTTCTGTGTCTGGTGAATGGAAGACAAAGCAACATATATAAATTATTTTTGATTCACCTTCCATTATGTGTTGCAGGATGTATTGGTGGCTATTACATCTTACAAGATGACTAAAAAGATTCATCTGTAATACACTTCCTTGACTTGGCTTTCATTGCGGTCTCTTCCCATGTCATTAAAAGGTTTCAAAAAAAGGAAAAATATAAAATGTTCTAAAATGCTCATGTTTCCTAAAAGGCTTATAATTCCCTAATTATATGAGAAGCCACCTTCTAGTAGCTGTGGCACAACTATGGGCCAAACAAAATATGTGTAACAAAATTCTGCTGTCTTTAGTCTGAGCATCCAGATCTGTTCTGGAATCTTCTAAGATTTGGCACAAGTGGTATGGATGATACGCTCAAGGAAGGAAAGGTAATGCCCTCCATGTTTCTTTGTCAACAGGCTATAATAGCCCTTATATGAAGCCTTAAATAAGCTATAGGCATGCACTTGGACACAGTTAAGTTTTCAGCATCTTAATAAGGAATAGTAATGTTAAAACAATTACTAAACATAATCAAAATACTTCTTCAAGCAACTCTGTGGATTGGGTAAAACAGGCTCCTGAGACGATTTCCTGCCATTTTGGTGGAGCCAGCACTGGACACTTCTAGCCAGGAACCAGTATCTGTGATGTAGAACTGTTTGGGAGAAGTGGAGAACAATTTCGTCCTAAAGTCCTACAGTGCAACAGCTGCACACTGGTGCGTGCTCAAAAGCTGGGGGACAAGGGCTAAAGCTGCAATGGCTCACACAAGCCAAGCCCTCCCACATCTAGAGCTGAATTCACGTTAGCGTGGGGAGCACTATTATTATCCTTTCACAACAGCAATACTCGTGTTTCCAAGGGCTTTTATTTGAGTTTTCCCCAGATATTTTGTCTTAATCTCTACTTCTAGAAGGGAAAAAAGCTCAAAAAAGGGAAATATTCGTAGCCAGCTCGCAGAGGAGGTCGGATGTGGAACAGAGCGGGAATTCAGGCGCTGGGTCCCTGGGACTCGGTCTGGGGCCGTAAGCCCCGCGCAAGCGGCCCGGGAGGGCGCGGTTCAGGGCGGGAGCGGAAGGGGCCCCACGCTCGGCGTGGCCACGCCGCTGCCGCCGCCGCCGCCTGGGGCTCCGCAGCGCCTGGGCCCGGCCGTGCGGGGCGGAGGGGGCGGCAGGAAGCGGGGCGGTCCCGTGCGCCCCCGGAAGCGGTTGGGCGGCCGCAGGGGACGGGCGGGCTGGCGGGAGCGCAGCGCTCAGACGCGGTCCAGCGCGGCCGCCCCGCAGCCCGTGATGCCCTGGGATCGCTGGGCGCGCCGGCCACGCCGCGGGGCATGGTGAGGCCGGGGCGGCCGCTTCCCGCGGGGACCCGGCGGGCGGCCTCGCTGCTCCGCCCCAGCCTCCTCCTTCTCCTGCTGCTGCTGGGCACCGAGGCGCAGAAAGGTGGGTGCAAGCGCGGCGGCGGGCGAGCCCCTCAGCCTTGGCGGCCGGGGGAGGGAAAACCAGTCCTCCGGGGCTCTGCCGCTGGGAGGGGGCGCCTCTCGGCATATGGCTCTTCACGCCGAACCTGTCCCCGGCCTGGCCCACAAAGGACGAGAGAAGAGCCCTGTTTTTAAACAAAAAAACAAAACCAAAACTAAACAAGAAACATTTTTTTCCTTCCCGCTCTGGCACTGCCACGGGAAGCTGGTGGAAGGAGGGCTTCACCCGGGCGGGGCGTGACCGCGGCTCGGAGGAGAGCTGGGGCTGTGGAGGCAGCTCCGGGCGCTGGGGCAGGACAGGGGTTGTGTGGGGTCGGCACGCCCGGCCCGCGGGTGACCCTCTCTGCAGGCTGTGGAGTGTTCGGTGTGAGCGAGCAGCGGATAAAGGAAAGATTCTGCTTGGTGTGAAAAGAAACTTACGGTCGCCTGAGAATATGCAAAGTATATAGGAGAGAAACGTGTGACAGAGTAGTAGGCGTTGTTGGGTTTTGCTATTTTGGCTTGGGTTTTTTTTTTTTTTTTTTTTTTTTTTTTGGTTCGGGTTTTTTTGTTTGTTTGGTTTTTTGTTGTTGTTTTGTTGGTTTTTTTGGTGGAGGTTTTGTGGGTTTTTTGGTGGGTTTGTTTTGTTTTTTGCTTGGGGGGGTTTAGTTTTTTGTTTTTGGTGGGGTTTTTTTGTTTGTTTGTTTTTTTTTGGTTTTTTTTTGTTTGTTTGGTTTTTGTTTGTTTGTTTTAGTTTGGGGTTTTTTTGTCTAGAGAAATCGACGAGATTTCTCCTCGGTTGGAATTAATGACCAGGCTTTAGCACTGTGAAAATTACGAGGCCCAATTTGGTCACTTCATGGCAGAAGATCAGAGGATGCCACTGTGACTGTCACTTCGATCATGTGCTTGGGACAAAGTGGTGGGAGTGAGTGTTTTAACAGCAACTTGAAACTCACTTCTGGGTTTGGGAAGATCAGGTTTGTGGTTGTCAATTCCACTTGATTCTTGCACTGGTCTTGCATCGTTTCAGAAACGGATCTCCTCAGAAACTGTTTTGGCACATAACTTTTTCTTTCTATCTCAGAGGTGGAAATATGGTTGAATTTCAGAAATGCTGCATTTAAATGCACAAAGAAAATAGGAACTAAATGCACTTTATTGTTTATGCATCTAAATTAAACATTTAGTTAATTAAAATTAATTAATTGAATGGGAGAAGCTCAGTGTTGCATCCATGGAGCAAGGTAGTTGTGTGGACCTTTTCCTCTTATTTCCAGATGATTGCATTTATGTTCCTATACACCTACAAAACAAATGCTAATAAGCATTTGACACAGCTGAGTTTGTTTTCCTGTAATTTATAATGGAGCTGGAGAAGACCCATTTGCTTTTGAGAGGAAATTGGACTGTTTTAATAGCCTGTCTTTTGAAGGTAGCTGCTGGATGAGACAAGCAGCAGCAAGGTGTTCGTTCATCGTGTAGGAGCATCATGCTTGTGCTGACCTGACACTTGTGTGACCTTTTGGTAAGCAGACTGAGTTTGTTATTCTAGGAGAAGACTGAAATAGCTGTAGGGTTAGGGAAGAGTCATAATTTATGTGCAGATGATTGAATCAAACTGGCTCACTGATTAGTCAGGGATGTGTTAGAGGGGGTGGGACCATGCAGCAAGAAAAGGAGCTTGCGAGGACAGCAGGCTTTTAGGTATGTGTCAGACTTCATCTTTCTGTACTTTGGGTAACTGCTGAAGAGCTTCAAGTTGCAGTGTTAATGCTTAAAGTTAGCTCAGAAGTTTCACTTTTGAGTAGGAGGGGAACCTTTCTATTGACCAGCCTCATTTTATTTGCTAGCAAAAGCAGAGCTTGTTGTAAGGTGGGGGACTCTGGTATCGTTGAATTCAATGCTTCAATATGAGAAACTGCTGGAGTTTCTAAGAAGAGTTCTGCTGGTGAGGGGCTGTTTCCTTGCCAAAATATTTTCATTTATCTTATTCTACAGAAGGTTGGAGAGCCTATGTCCTGTATCTCTAAATACTGGCATAATTCCAATTTGGGTAAGGAATCCCATATAGAAATGAAGCTGCTGTCTAGCTCTTGAAGGTCTGCACAAAGTTACTACTCAATTTGGGCATTAAATATATGATCAGGCTTCTAAGAGAATATCTTGATTGACAATGAAAGTAACCAAGTATTGGGAAATTCCACAATTAAAGTTGCTTTTAGGCTCTTTTATAAAAGTACAGTGAGTGATAATATGTAGGAACCTAGCTTCATTCATTACCTTAGCAAGGCTGATCCTCTGTTACTTAGTAATTGTTCATTTTCTTTTCTACTGTTCAGCAGCTCCAAGCATCACATTAGACATGGTATTTAAATCTTTTTCTGAAGATAGTGTTTTCATTTCTCACATGCTTTTCTGTAGAGCACCTTTCTGGTGTGAACTGATTTAAAAATAGCATTATTTTGGTCAACATGAAACTTGTTTTTAATATTGGGTCAAATGGTGCTCCTCTCCAGACAGCAGCAAGTTGAGAAATGAAAAAGTGCAGGTATTGCTGTGGTGAATATATGTTTTTCACACTAGCCCACTGTATTATCTTTTAGGACTCAAGTGAAATTTTTTCAGTCTATCATTAAAATCATTATTTATGTAATTCAGAATTCCTCGTTCAAGGACTTGAACTTGAGTGTGTTGCTATCTTCGAAAACTGAGCATTTTGTATTAGCTCTAACACCTTCAAAAGTGCCTTGTGCTGCATTTCATAATCTTGTGCCTTGGAGACTGTCTAGCTGATGGCTGTGCAAGTCAGCTCTTGTGATTTTTGAAACAGTTGTGTAGTGATTATAGATTCTGGTTGCAAGGAAATTGATATTTGAAAAGTACTTAGAGCATTTTTTTGGTTTTTCTTGTAATTAAGCAGGTGTGAATGAAAGCAAGTCAGCACATAAGCTTGCTGCTCTTTGTGGATTGAATTCTGAGAAAGTGTTCTTAGCAGATGTTTAGGTCTTGACATAAATTTGGTACGGTCTGTTCATTAACCTTTTATTTTAATTTAGAAAAACACAGCTAGAGGAGGAATGGTTGCTTAGCTTTCATCAAAGTAGAAGTTGAATAACATGTCAGTAATTCTGAAGATATGAAGCTTGTAGGGCCTGTAGAGTAAGAACTTGGTTACCACACAAATTAGTTTGGTACCCATCTGTTGGGATTCCAAGTGGATACCAATGTACCTATATAATGGGAAAAAATGCCTAAAGTTAGAAAGGGCCTTTTATTCTGAAGCTGAATCCCTAGTGGCTTGAAGCAGATTTATTTACTGTTTTGTTTTTTTTTTAAATTAGCAGTGAATGCTTGTTTTTGAATGAGATTCCCATATTTTGTTCTAAACAATCAACAGCCCATCAGGGTGTTGTTATATTCTCAAGCTTTGTTGAAGAAAGTGCAAAGAACTGATTCACCACTGTAGCTTAAAAATATTTGCTGCGGTGTAGCAGAGAAATAGAATTTCTGAATGTCTGGTGCTGAGTTACCATCATCTGAAAACTGAATTGGAAGAATTAATGTCCCTGTGCACATTGAAATGGTTTTCCATGGCCTTGTGTTCAGGGACTCAGCCGCAGTATTTGTGGATCGTTTGTGTTTTCCTTGTTTCTCATCAGTTCCTTGGTGTGTTCTCCTCTCCACAGCGTTCCTGGTCTCACCTCTGCTTGTCCCTCCCATAGGGAATAGGCAGTGGTGGTTCGGGCTGTGGCCAGTCCAGAACTGGGCAGGTGCTGATCCGTCAGCTGTAGTTTGGGGAGAAGCAATCGGGCAAAGAGAAGATGGCTCTAGCTGCATATCCAGCGGCTGAGCAAGATGGAGGGAGACTGAAACTTCTCCCTCAGGGTCCTGGAAGAGATGATCTCCTGCTATGCCAGGTGCTGATGAGAGTTCCAGCTGCTGGGGCAGCCCATTGCAGCTGTGTCTTTTTCTGCTGCAGAGAGCTCTGGGCATGTGAATACAAAGCACTGCGACACAGCTGTCTGTCACATGAGCGATTGCCATGTGCTGCCAAGCACACAAGTGCCAGTTTCTATTCTTGCTAAATTAGATTGGGTGGTGTCTCACTACTCTTTGTATATGTTGTCCTTGGCTGTCCTTTCTGGAAGAAAGGGAGTCACAGTCAAACCCAAAAGGAATTATTTTGATTAAAAAGACCCTCAGATCTTTGCATGACAGATTTATTGTCCCTCAAATTAACATCAGATTAAGTGTTTTATGAGGAGGAGGGAAGTGCTCTAATGAACTGTTTCGCTTTTTTAACGGGACAGTTTTACTTAAGAGTGCAAAATGTTTTGAAGATGCAGTTGTGCAGCCTGAGGATTCAGGGATTGGTACCATTTAGGCAGGACTGCTGAGCCAAATCCCTTTCATCCCTGTGTTGAGAAGTATGGAAGAATTTTTTCAAGACCAGGGCTCAAAGTTACAGTAGGCTTTTTCAGGTTTTCTGATGCTCTTTTTTAACTTCCCAGCATTGCACTTTGAAGATGGATTTAGAGAGGAGGAACAGTGCTGTAAAGAATTTTGTGGGAGAATGCACTTCCTGAAGAGAAGTAAGCCGGTACTGGAAGTATAGACCTAACAAGAGTGGATATTCTTTGCTCTTGAAAACAAGAATCTCAGTTACATTATTTTTCCCCCTCCAGTTAATGAGCCTTATTTGAAGTGGCTGTGGGAATCTGGTAGGCAAAACGTGCACCCATGTGTTCTGCAGAGCATCTTTTTTGGGAGGGTGCCTCTCAGTACTGGCTTGGTTCAGCCCAGCTCATCTGGAAGCCTGTTGAGGTCCTGCTAGCCTAGTTACTGTAAAGAATGCAGGAATCACCCTTTTGTGTAAGTACCCTTTGTAGCTCTCATGCTCAGGAGAACGTTCTGCAGTTTGGATATAAGCAGATTTTATATGTTGATTTTATATATAAACTATATGTCTGTGGCTATAAAAATCAAGCATCTGAGCTGGTGTTAAAAAAGCAGTGTAAGTGTTCTTTCAGAAGCTTGTATGCTGTTACTGTCTCAAGCCAGTGACCTTCTAGCAAATTATTTTCCTGCTACTGTATGGAGATGTTCAGCTTTCAAGGTTTTCAGGAGTGTTTTCTTACGTTATTAATATAACAGAAAAATAGATATCTTGTTTCTCTGCAATTCTGCAATCCTGCTTTGTGCTGTGGGAAATGATGCATTAGGTTTTTTAATGCGATCACTGCTGCTCTGTGTAGTTTAAGTCATCAACTGGTTAAGGGCTGCCTTGAATGCATCAGCTTTTATAGGGCAGATAGTCAGCAGTTCAAATGCAGTCCTTGTTAGAATTGCTGCTCTGCATATTGTGAAATGTTTCTATATTGGTTATTTTATTCATATTTTGAAAGGCATTAAAAAAACCTGTTGTTTGTCACCCCCTCTTTTATAACTGTACCCTGTGCTTTGGGAAAACCTGGAATTTGTTTTGTAATCAAAGTATTTCCTTCCCTCCTGCATTTTCTGACTGAGTTGCTGTTAGATTAATTTCTCTAAATCAAATATTATGGAACATTCAGCATCATTTCATTTAAAACAGTGTAGTTGAAACCACTGTCCAAGCACAGAGTGTGGATTTGTTACTAAACTGAAGTTCGGAGAGGTGGAGAGGGAGAGCAGAAGTAATATTGATGTAAAAGGCCATGTGGTAACTTAGTATTAAGATAGAATTTTCAGTCCTGGGTTTTTTTTATACAGAATGGTGGATTGTTATCTGTGAAGCTTGTTCATTAATGCAGTAATGAAATACCAAATTTTGCTAAACAGCATCCTTTGCCATCCATTACTGGAGGCAAACGGCTTGAGTTGTGCTATTTGTAGTCGGTTTGAGCTTGTTGCTTTATAACTGAACGCTTTGTTATTTGAAACAAAAAATATACCTGAAAATTTGATAGTGACTTGACCTTTGGACCACAGAATAAGACAGATGAAAATGGTTTCTGGTTGATGGATTTTTTTTGTCTAGTGCATGAAAAAAAAATCAAAAACCTGAACACCAGCCCTTGAATGGGTAAAAAGCGTTTAACCTATGCTTTCTTTTCTAGCATGTAACTTCTGGTGTTTCCCTGCATGACCTCTTAGTTTCATTTGGTGAAGAGTTGAAAGAGGATAACATTTCTCTATGGTTACTAACTCTGCAAAAATTAAATTAAAGCAGATAGTTTGTACTTGTTTAGATATCCCACTATTACAATCAATTGGATCATGGAATTGTAGCACAGTCAGTTGGTACTGCTTATGGCATTTGCATGCTTCCTGTTGGCATTTCTTCAAAATCTCTGTGTTTGGAGTTTTCGCTTCTGTTTGGGTTATATGCTTTTTTTCTCTGTCAATATCAAAATAAAAATAATTTTCATTGAGTTAGCAGTCTGTACGGTTGAACCAGCACAGCTGGTGGATACTGGTGAAGCTCAGTGATTAGTTGTCTCTTTGATTTTGGTGTGTTTAGTTGCATCCTGAAAATCAAGTATATAAGTGTTCATCTTTGTAGTAAGTGACAGCTCATATTTTGTTGCAAGTTTGCAGTGAGACTGATTTGAGGTGACCTCTCTAACTATAAAACAACTGGAATATGTTTGCAGTAGCCATGTGAAATGCAAGTCCACGAACCATTAGAAGTGCAAGGATTCTTAGCAGCCTTTGGCAGTTGCTTCTAAAAAAGTACATTCTTTAGAAGAAAAAGGATTGCTGGAAGTAGAAAATGTGTAAACAAGGGCTGACTATGTACATGTCAGGCATGCTTGTTTTTGGTGTTTGCTGATGTGAGGAGGATGCATTGGCCTGGTCACTGTCTCTGTACAAGAGATGTTGCGCATTGTGACTCCGGTAATCATTATTTCCCTACAGTTAATTGACTACTGATATTAATATATATATATATACTCTGTTATATTCTCTATCTTAAGATATATGTAAATATACTCTGTTCTCAGTACCTTACTGAAAATGCTAACTTCTGTCCTGTGAGTATCCAACGCCTCTTGCTTTTGAGTGGTGTCACAGTTAGGAGGTCCCAGTTCTGCACCACGGCTGCAATGGTTGTGTACATTGCTATCACATTAGTCAATGTTGTGGAAGCCAAACCAAGTTGGTGAGCTCAGTTGTGTCATTCCTAGCAATACCAGTAGATGTGTTTTTAAGAATGTCTTAGAAGCAGATAGGGTGGGGATGGGGGGTTGTTTTTGTATTTTATTTGTTTTCTTCTCCAGGTGTTTAAAGCATGGTAGCTTTAGAAATAGTTAGAAAGTCTTTTTTAGGATGCCTTTGCTCAAGCCTGAAAACTTTCTGGAAAGAAATTTAATGCAACTTCCTGAATTCCCCTTCATTAGAATAGTGACTAGCCAAATTTAAGTACTCAAGGTGTACAAGAAATCAAACTTTCAAGGGCCTTTCTGCGCTTCACTACATTATGAAACCATCATTGTGCAAAATTACTTATAAATTAGGATCACACAGGCTCAAACTTGATGCTTTTTTCTTTTTGAGAGTGTCTAGAGGTTTTTTATTTGTGTAGTTCTTCAATGCTTCTTTTTATTTTTTAATATTTCTCTGGCATTTTCTTTATGCCATAGTTTCTCTTTCATTGGCAAAAATGTACTACAGTGGTTTTGTTAAGTATTAAAGAAAAAAACCAAAGGTTTTTTATTTTCTGTGTGGGAATATTTGATTTTGTTAACATTTTTCATTGTTCAGTAAAAGTTTTAAATTAGTGTATAATGTTTTAACATTCTTCATTATGTGAAAACTCATTTCAACAAATCACAGGGGACTGCCTTATTAACCACATTCCATAGATCATGCATTGTTTATAGGCTGAAAAGTGGAAATAAAATCAATGGTCAGACACTCTATATGCTTTATTAAGCACTCCCTTTTCCACTTCACTTCTTCACTAGTTAATCCCCCCTCTAAATCTCCCTCCCAGATATTGAAGTTTTCTAAATATACTTTTAGCTCAAGGAAGAGGTTTTATTATCTAGGATTGGAATATTATCCATCAGAATGACAATTCTTTCCAGCTACTTATCTTTGGCTTGTCAGTCTTACAGGAATTTGATGGATTGTGCATGAGGTCACGTGGATTCTCTTAAATTTTTTTCCCCAAAGTGATTTTACTGATGGAACCACTTGTTTAAAGCAACCCCTCTCATTTTCTTGTTTCCTTACTTTAATTGCTGTCAGAGGTAATAATATGATGCATCTTTGTGAATACTGCTAATGGTGGAAAAGGGAACTTGAAAAGCTTGACATGCTTCTGAGAATGGTTGTGAGCAGATAGTTCTTCTGTCATGTTTTCTAAACAGGAGAATGGTGTAAACGCTTCCCAGAGTGATGCTGTCAGTCATCACACTAGTACTGTTTATTGTGACCTGGCATTTAATCAAGATTTGTGTATACATATTCTGTAAAATTATTCCAGATGTGCAAGAGGATAATTAACTTTCGTCCCTAAGTACCCTTCTCTCCTCCTCCTCAGCGATCCATTTGTGATTTTCCTAAACTTAGATCAGGCCATCATAAGACCTAAATGTTGCTTAACTGCGAAGAGGAAATCTTTTCAGGTCTCTTAATTGCAAATTCTTGCAGTTTGGGGTAGAAGGAGTACCTGTTTCAGTGCCAGTTGCTGCTTTCGATATTGAAGGATAACAATGAACTATTTTAGCAGTTGTGCCACATCTCTGTTTAGTTTTACCCCGATATAAAATTAAAAATGCAAAAATAGAATGTGTAAAGTGTTTTAATTAGACTTGGCAAGACAAGCCACTTGTATAGCTACTTGCATGTAAACATGGAGGTTTTTCTGGAGAGAAACCTTACAGGAATGAGGCAGGTGGAAGATCCTCAGGATCTTGAGTGGAAAGAAGAATTAGTGGTGCAGTTTTGCATGGTTACTCCTCAGAGTTCAGAGCTTTAGCCTCTGAAAGGATAGTGCACTACAGAGCTATAGCATGTATGCTGAGTATGTTGTGCATGTATGGTTGCCTTCAGGACCACACAGGGTTTCACAGCTAGCAGCTGCTGCATCTTCAGCAGGACTGTAGCCAGTTAAAGCCTATATCTGGTTATTTTAACTTGGCTCCAGAATGGTTAAAATATGAAGAAAAACATCTTGCCTTGTTCAATGTGGTGCAAAGAAGCCACTGGTGCTCAATTTTTCTTTTGCAAATCTGTGAGTTTTGTGATAAACCAAGAAGTCTTAAACCAAACTGTCTGTTAAATTCTATTTTTATGGCAATTGTGTACACGTGTCAAAATACATCTCATTATCACAAGAGTAGAAAGAGGAATGCATTAAATTGAATTTTTTTGAACACTTTTGTACTAAGTTTAGTGATGATCAGTTTTTGTCTTTTTCCTAAATATATTTGAAAATTTAAAATAAAGCGTTTCCATTACTTTATATCTTCATTTTTAAAGAGAAGTTCTCCAGTCCTCCTACATAAAGCATCATTTCCTTCTTGCTAGGAAGAAGGTACAGCAAAGCTCATGTGTGGAGAGCCTGGTTCAAGCATGGCTTAAAGAATGAGGCCATGAAAATATACAGCTGATGGAGGGGTAAAAGGCAACTGTGAAGCAGCAGTTCCTAGGCTTGATTTTGTGAATAACTAGGTTCTCAGGCACCTTTTCTATAAACAGCAGGATTCTCAGACAGTCTTCTCATAACAGTCCTTGGCTGCTCTGGGAACAGATATGAAGGTTTTGAGAACAGATATGAAGGTTTTGAGAACTTTTCATATCACAGTGAGAACACTAATTTTGGTTTCAATAAACAACCACGGGTATTGTAAACAAAAGGAGGGGTTAGAGTTTTCTCTGTAACCTATCGTGAGCTCGGATTTTGCAATATACATGAAGTCAATTAACACTATTATAAAAGATGACTGATTTGATCAATAAATCGGAGTTGATGCTGATCAACAACAAGATGGGTCGTCTCCCTTCGCTTTCAACATAATGGTGACCTCTCCGACGTGATACAGCAATGTACCACGAAGAAGCGAAGAAACAGGTCGGGTCCTAAGCAGCGGGACGGCAGAAACGCAAAAAGAAGCTGAAGACGCGTCGTGCCTCAGGTGATCGTAAAGGTGAGCCTGACTGATGCGTGCTGCCGCGACCTTGAAGAGGCTGCATTCAGCGCTGATTAATTAGGTATGGAAAGGCAAGCAGCATATGAATTATTGACTGTCTTTTTACAAAAAAGGCAAGTTAAGGGGGTAGATTGGCAAAAGGATTTAACAGGACTTTGGACTTACGGCTATGCTGGAGGGGTTTTCCTTAAACCCCATATGGTTTACGAGTTAACGGAATGGCGTGAATTTGGTGATGTATTATGGGAGGCTAGTTTAGCGAGTGATAAAACTGCCAAGACGCCAAGCAAGCCATGGCGGGTGGTGTACGGTGCACTGTTTCACTATGTCTCTGAGTGCAAGACAGCGGCCGCAGCTCGTGGCGCCTGCGGCGCTGGGCTACTCCAAACTCGGCATGGGCGCTCCGCCATGGGGAGCAGCCGCGGCGAGCGACCGCCTGAAATGTTGCGCTGTAGCGGCAGGAGCGGAGGCAGTGGCAGGGAGAGCGGAGCCGCCGTGCGGGAGCGGAGCCGCCGCTGTGGGAGCCGCGCCGCTGCGGGGGGAGCAACCCAACCAGCGGTGTCTGCAGCGCACGCTGTGATTCAGCCCGCCGATGAATCTTGCGAAACAAAAAGCCCAGCGCGGGGGGGGGATTTTTCACCTGCTCCGACACAAGCGCCGCGGGACCAGAGCACTTTTACAGCGGGAGTGCTTCTCCCTCCGCTCTGCAGCCGGCAAAAGCTTCAGCGTGAGACCTAACAGCATAATAAATGTGATTCCTGTCAACAAAAGAAAAGATCCCTGCTGCAAACGGGAAACCAGTGATAATAAACAAACGACACCAAAGGCTATCAGGACGTTTTCCACCTAAGTCAAAGGGACTTTTGTTCTTCCCAGCAGACTGTGAAAGAGAAATGCGCGTAAATGAATGCGGGAGACAAATTTCGGTCGATTTTGGCTCAGCATTGGTTATGCTGTCTTGATATCACCTGTATTAACATAGACTTTAAACATCAGAAGCATAGACTTTAATCGGTGGAACATCAGACTCCAAAACTGTATTTTGAAAAATTTAAAAATGTTAAGATGTGTTGGATTGATTGCATGAGTGAGATTGTATGAGTGTGCTTTTTGGTATAGAAATGCTATAGCAAACACGTGAAAAAAGTTGTTTTAGCTTAGTATTTTAGAATCAGGCCTGTAAGTAAGTTATAGTAAATGCTATATTTTATTTTTATAAGTTTTATTTGTTGTTAAGTAGTTGAAGTTGGATTGTCTATTAAGTGTCATTAAAAATTAAATACTGTTAAGATTAAATTATATTAGGTTTAAGTTAAGTTAGATTCTGTTAAGTTTGAATTATATTTGGTTTAAGTTGTGTAGCATTTAAAGTCAGTTGATTTTGTTAAAGTTCTATTAGATTTAAGTGATTTTACATGATTTACAAATAAGTCTGTTAAGTTTAAATTATTTTAAGTGCTTTAAGTGCTGTTAAGTTTGATTTATGCTAGTTGTTTATTTTATGATTTGCATTTGTTGGGAACCTTATAGAGATACTGAGTGTGCTTTTAAATGCTTGTACTTATTTTACCTTGTCTTTGTAGTTGTATCCAAAATATGGTTGGTAGGATGATAGACAAAACTTGGCAAACTAACCTCCTTTCTCAAAAAGAGAAAAAAAAAAAACGGGGGAAGTGGAGAGCCTGGTTCAAGCATGGCTTAAAGAATGAGGCCATGAAAATATACAGCTGATGGAGGGGTAAAAGGCAACTGTGAAGCAGCA
The DNA here is from genome assembly GCF_028018845.1 of Melospiza georgiana. NCBI lineage: Eukaryota > Metazoa > Chordata > Aves > Passeriformes > Passerellidae > Melospiza > Melospiza georgiana. The sequence goes on from NC_080431.1 coordinate 87,354,566, forward strand.
GTTCCCAGGCTTGATTTTGTGAATAACTAGGTTCTCAGGCACCTTTTCTATAAACAGCAGGATTCTCAGACAGTCTTCTCATAACAGTCCTTGGCTGCTCTGGGAACAGATATGAAGGTTTTGAGAACAGATATGAAGGTTTTGAGAACTTTTCATATCACAGTGAGAACACTAATTTTGGTTTCAATAAACAACCACGGGTATTGTAAACAAAAGGAGGGGTTAGAGTTTTCTCTGTAACCTATCGTGAGCTCGGATTTTGCAATATACATGAAGTCAATTAACACTATTATAAAAGATGACTGATTTGATCAATAAATCGGAGTCGATGCTGATCAACAACAAGATGGGTCGTCTCCCTTCACTTTCAACACTGATGGAGAAGTATAAAGTTCACAGACAGTTTTTACTGACTGAGTTTTCACATACTGACCTCCTACATGGTCTCACTATACTTCTAATGATAAATTTGGCACTTAAAAATTCAAATTTTCTGCTATCTCCTAGTTCATCATCTTGTTAATCAGTAATACATAATGCTTATTTTATTGGTTGTATTCATAGAGGGTCAGAAGTGCAGCAACATCTTTGTTTTGATGGAATATCTACAGGGCAAAATTAGGAATGAAGTGCCTTTTAAAACAGATTGTGTGTTAAACTTTATGATGCTAGAATGACGCCAAGTCATTCAAAATGGGGAAACTCCAAATAGTCCCCGCTGTAATTTTGAAATTAGATTAGAAAATTAATGTTAGAAATCAAGATGATACTGTATGCCACCTACACCAGGAGAAGGAGCTGCTGGTGCACAGATGTGGATTGGGACTGTTTCATCAGTTGGATGACAACCTTTAAAGAGGGTTAGAAATATATATAAGTCTTTCTTTTTTTTTTTTTTTTTTTTTTTTTTTTTTATTTGTTCAGGTACCCAAACCAGGAGCTTCCTCCTTGACAGCTTCTGTTGATTCCATGGTACCAAAAACTATTTTTACCTGTGGCTGCTGCTGTTTCTTCCCTCTCCCTACCTTGCATCCCCTGCGTTGCTCAGGCTCCACTGGCTGGTAGGCGATGCCCATCCTTGACCCAGCAAAGGGCAGCTGGGATGGGAACCTGGGCTGCAGCCCAACAGGGGTACAGTGAGCACTAGCAGAGAGTGGGGCAGGGGAGGGGCAGCTGCTCTCCAGAGGCAAGATGGTGCTGCCACCATGGATCTGCAGGTTAGACTATGCAGTCTCATTTATGAACTGGAAAAGGAAGTGGGAAGTGTTGAGTGTAGTGTTAATTTAGCATGTGAATTATTAGTATGATTGGACAATATTTTTACCTCTTAGTTGACATATGTGAGGCTTGTGAAATTTCATGTGGTCCTAGTGTGGGGAGGAGTTTGAAGACGTTCCAGAAGGTTTGAAGCCCATCCTGACCATGACCATTGCTTATTGTCATAGTGTTTTTTGCATGACCGTCTGTGTGTTATTTTTTCATTTATTCATCATCTGTTTCTGTTGTGTAGCACTTAAAGCACTGAAGCACAGCAGTGTTTATTTTTAAGAACGTGTTGGTGCAGATTGTAAAGTAAATGCTGTGTCTTGGGAAGTGGGCAACCTGTATGTGCCAGCCAAACAAAGACACAGAGCATGAGTTGTCATTGTGAATCAGCCTAGCCAGCAGATCAGAGGGGCTTCTGCATCATGTACCACTGAGCACACAGTCCTCTCACAGACTTCTCATGTAAATCACTTTTCGCTGTGCCTAGCCTGTCCTTGTAGGCTCCTTTTGCCAGCATACTATTTAAGCAAGTCATACCTGTCCCTGGCATCTTACTCACATAGTTTCCATAGCGTCAGTAAGTGAAAGTCTTGCAGCACAGTCTTACACAGCTGATGTCCCTACTGTTCTTTTAGTAGTTGTCAGTTTAGTTAGTACATCACAGCACAGGAAACACATATCTTACCTGCTCTGACAACTTAATAATTTTAGATCATTATTTTAAAATGGTATTATATTTTGGATGCTAAATTTAGGATTCCTAAGTGTTACTCTTTTGTGTAAAATTCGGTGGCTGAAAGCTAAGACTGGAGTTCCAGACAGGATGATTGTAAAGCTGGTTGTACAGATTAAAATTATAAAGTGCTAATTATCACTAGCCCAGCATGTGGCCTGTATTGTAAATAAAAACAGTGAAATTTTGTTGTAATGACTTATTAAATTTTGTACTTTTGCTGTAAAAACAAGAATCAGCCTCTGTCTCCTCTCACCCTCTCCTGTCACCCCACTGAGCTGCCAACATTTTAAAAAACAAAATGCTTACTGTGCTTTTGTCCTGTTTCTGTCTTTTCCCATAATTTCATTAACTGTCTAAGGGTGCCCCACAGCAGATAAATCAATCCAAGCTGGGGCAGTCATAATTCCACCTGTCGTCCACTTCTTGCCCTGCCATTGGCAGTGGCACCAAGAGCTGCCTCCTCAGAGAGGTGGGTTGATGCAACCCAGCACTGTGTGGTGGCAGTGGATTGGGGGACACTCTGCAGCCAGCTTGTTCCTTGTGCCATGTTCCTGTGCACCACTCTGGTGTGACTGCTCTTCTCAGGGTTGGGATGGTTTCTACCTCTCTGGTTGGTGTTCAAGATTGTTTAAAATGCAAGCATGGGTTGGCAATGCTGATGAAAGAAGCAGTTGCTGGTGTTCCCCTACTGTCTTACCCCTCTGTCAAGGAAGGCACTGCTGCATATGCACACTCAAATAAATTTGAGGAGTGCTCTCGGTTAAAACCAGCAGCTATTTTTATGCCAAGTCCCTGCTCTGGTTGGTCAGGTTGTTTCGTAAATGTTGCCTCCATTACCAGGAAGGGTGTGAGAACATGTGGCCAAAAGTGAGAGGTAGACAAGGCTTGCTTTTGTCTGTGGCTGTGCTAATTTAAAGTGCTTTCAAGTGTTTATTGAGCTATGGCCTTGCTTGTGACACTGTGGGCTATTTTATGTTGTGAAACGTCTGTAATGGAATGAAATTCCCAAACCAGTGTGTTACTGAGGAAAGCAAATGGCATTAAGATCAAAGTGGACTGTGTGCTTCCTGGCTTGGTAAGAAAATTAATTCTGACAGTGGAACAGTTTGCTTCCTGAAAAACATCACTCTGTGGAATTTGGTGGAAACAGCAGTGAGTTTGGAGGATGCAAATAAGGGCATTTGAAAATACTTGAAAAAGCTATTTAGACTTTGATGTCTCTGTGATTTAATTCCTCAGTGTTTCTTATTCATGGAACTCTTTTGTCTTTGTGTAAACTTTCTTGCCCACACTGAGAAAAGCAAAAAGCATGTGTGTGTCTTTTAGTGGTATGCTGAGAAAAAGTAAGGAAATGCAGAGCACAGGAGCTGAACAGAACAGGGGAAATTATAGTAATGCATTGAATCAGAGAGAGTTGTGTATTTGAAGTTAAAATGAATGTTTTAAAATACCCTTTCTTGCTTACATGACTCTTATAGATTTGGTTCTACATTTGTTTAGTTAAACTTTCAATTACATCCAATATTTAGTCTCAATCATACAGAAAATAATAGCTTATATATGTAAAATCTTCTCAGGAAACCCCCTGGTTAAATTGAGTCTGTTCAAAAGCTAGTGCCATGTGTTAAAATTGAGATTGGTGTTTTGATATGCATCGGCTATTCTTTATAGGTTATAATATTGAACTGTCTAATGTCTTTATCATTCACTCTTCTCCAAGTAAAGAAAGGAAAAGTATTCACTGGTCTAAAAAATTATTTTAAACATGTTTTGATAGTGAGAAGAAGTTTAGTGGTCACTAATAGCAACTGTTCTCCAGGAGGAAAAGCACTGGTTGTCTTCCATAACTAAAAAGTACAGTTAATTTTTTTTTTGATGGGTATTAATAACTTAGCACCCACTCCTGCATGTTCAGTATTCTTTCATTTTATTAAATTCCACATTTTCTTCAACTATCAAAATCCTTAGGATTTGTTATGTTTGTGTTGGTCTGACTCCTCTGTTTTGTTGATGTAAAGAACTTGGCTCTAAGAAATTGTTTTCAACCATTGGCATGTTGCATCAGACATCAGTGTGCCATGGCCCAGGGCTCATATGAGCTCTGTCAGGAGGGTTCATCCAGGCTGCATTCAGAGGTGCCTGGAGAACAGATGGATCCTTCTCCTGATGGCAGCAGTCTGCCTTCCTCTGCCAGCTGCTTAAGAGATGTCCATGTTTCTAACACAAGTTTTGGTGACGAGCTGAATTTTTCCTCTTTGCTGTGAACTTGGTCCCCGGGACATCTGAGATTGGATGCACATCTGCAGCCCCTCCACATGTCAGGTGTGATGTGTGCACACTGTGCACCCAGTGACCTGGTGCTTCCACAAAGGACTTAATCTATCCTGCAAGTGTGGGAGGCCTGTGGTGTGACAGAGAACTCTGAAAGAAAGCAGGAGACTTGTTCAGGTGTGTACTGACAACATTGGTTGTCAGCCCATCCAGGAATAATTGACTAGGGGATTGATGTCTGTCTTCTGTGTGTTCTTAGATATTCTACTCTCACAGGTTAACAGAAGCAAAAGATTCTGTGGCACTTCATGACTTGCAAATGAATGAAGTGGCTACTGTCCTGTATGCTGCCATAGTGAAAAGAATTGCACTTTTTCTTGGAGAAATTGCTGAGTATTGCAGATTGCTCCCTTGAAGCTGGTTGTGTGTATGTGTCTCTGGAATTCATCAGTGATGTATAAAGAAGTGTGGTAGAAATGATGAAGTGCCACGTTACATAGAGAGGCTCAAGAACTGCCCTTTTATAGTACCAATACAGCAGGATGTGGGTTCACGGATCTGCAAGTTTCACTGGAATTGTGCTTTTTAAAATTTTCCAAATAGCTTGTGTGTGATGCTGCTGCCCTTGGCATACTGTATATGCCATGGTAATCTTCAGATTCTTCAGACATGAAGTGTCTGGCATTTCTAACCTAAGTGAAATACAATAAAAAGATCTAAAGTGTCCATTCAGAATAAGCTACTTTAAAAAATCTACTTTATAGCAGTTCAGCACAACTGCTGTTCCTTTCCCTGACTTTCTAGTATGATTGGACAGCAGGTTCTTTAATATGCATAGAGGAGTATTTTTCCTTTCATGTTTTTAAGAAACTGAAAGGAAAAATACTCCTCTGCAACAAAAGGGAGGTTTGAGATTGATGTTTCCATTGAATTGTGTGAAGGAAATCAGAAAGTTTTTCTCTCTAGCCATGGGTAACAATACATTGTTCCAAACTACAAGAGGTGATGTTGTAATTTTTTATTTTTGATGTGTCTTTAAAAGAAAAGTCACAATTTTTAAAACTTTAAGTATTTTATTTGCATTTTCTCACCTAAATGTGTTTTGGAGTTCTTTTGCTTTTCTCATCAGAAAGCTGTGCGTTGTTCATCATGAACATTTAAGAAATACTATTTGTGTGGTGACTGCATTGCAATAACAGGCCTATTGAAATGAGAAATAATTAACTTCTATGCATTATAGTTCATGCAGGGATTTTTATTTCTCTTAAAATGCATTCAGAACAGTGTATCTGCCCATACAGGTGAATGCTAGTATGATTTCATATTCAGAAGGGCACTGTGTCAGTGTATTTGCACAGTATTTTCAATCTGTGAATGAATAAGCAATTGCTTACCCCATCACAGGAAAGGAAAAGGACAGAACTGGTTAACGGCTCATTGCTTTTGTTTAGGACATAGCCTAAAACTGACTGCTGCTTGTGTTGATAATTATTTTTATATCTGCAGTATAAAGAGTTTTGAAATGCTAATTCCATGTATCACCATGAATGTATTTGTTATTTATGTAAAAAAATTTGTTATTTATGTAAAAAAATTCCATGCACTTTATAGTGTGTGTATTTGCTTGTGAAAAGCCATTTTACTAGAAAAGGAGTCTTTTATTGTTAAGTGTTAGCGTGTTAAGACTAATCAGAAATCTGACATTTGAATGCATGGCAGCTAATAAACCAAGGCCATACAGACTCTGCATGATAAAGCTTTCACTTTTCTTTGGGTTATAACATGCCTTTAGAAAGAAACCAGGATTATAGTGATATATAAAACATGCGGTGTAGGTTATCTCTTTGTAATGTTGAACAATGGTGTGTTGTGTTAGAAAAACTCTAACTTAGAAAAGTAATTGATCAGCTGTCATCCAAATAGAAATCATATTTGCTATGAGATAGAACAAAGTGTTTTAAAGCAAATTGCATTATTGAAAATATGGCTGAAGAACAGCTTCACAAATACAAGTTTTGATTTTACTAAGCAGATATTCCAGTTAACTTTTCCGAGTATGTATAATTTTCATTCCAGACTGCTAGCAAGATAAACAGCTGCAGTTTGCATCTGCATCCATTTATGATTCTGTGTATGCTAGCAGTACTTTAGATTTGTAACCTGCAGCTATCTTTCAATGTGCTCAGATTATAAGGAGAATAGTTTTTGTTAGCAAAAATTAGTTGTGTTTACAAATAGATTAATCAGACCTAATTAACTTCAACACAGGGGTTTGTTTTTTCTGCATTGCTTCAGTGCATTGGACTTACTTTTCCACTCAGCCTTACATGTAATACATTTAAGAATTTTGAAATTTAGTTAAATTTCTTAAGTGTACGTACAGTTTTTGGACCTAAAGCTCAGCTTGCCTTTTCATATTCAGTAGAGGAACTACATGTATTATTGTGTAATATTAAACACTTAACTGTCACAACAAATTTCTGTCAATAGGAATCATGCTGAGCATTGTGAACATTACTCTAAGAACATTCACATTTCTAAACCAGCACAGAAATTGCTCTATTTGTGCTACATATCGGGTGAAATGCATGTATAGCTGTTGAGTAATAGAATTTATCAGTTTGCTCTTTATAATTTAGTGTTGACAATACACAATTTGTGATGTTGTTTTCCATTAAATTAGTTTTAGTACTGTTATTGCTGTTTAAAATTAATACTCAAATATTAGGTAGAAGGCTCCAGGTTGGAGTCACAGGAAAATTCAAAAAAATTGAGTGTGTTCTCCAAATAGGAGTGAATTGCAGGATTAAAATAGTGGTACAGTAGAAAACAACATATTTGTAGTTTGGTAGTAGTCAGAGCTTTATTTAATATGCTGTATTTTATTTGCTGTCCACTGGCTTTGTACTTCTTTTTCATTGTATTGTGAGTACAGTAACTCAGAAAAACCAATGTGCTCTTGTTTTATTGTCAGGTTTCTGTGTCCTTTTCTGCACCTGTTTCCTTCTGTACTGAGGTGTTGAGGAAATACAAAATAGCAGGGACACTTCCTTTACTGTCCATGCTGTTTTGTAAGTCATTATGGATCACTTTCCATCTCATTGAGGAAGTTGTAGCAGTTCTGTGGTTGCCTGTGATGATAAGCTAAGCAAAAGGCAATGGTAGTTGAGTGGTATTTGTCACCATTGCTGTGTCATTTGGGTGTGAGTTACCTTGGAGTTTTCTCACAATGTGGTTTGCATGGTGTGGTATGAGGCTTTGAAGATGAACATGGGAGCTGATTTCTGTCTGTTCTTTCCTAGGTGATGGGTGTGGACATACTGTGCTGGGCCCTGAGAGCGGGACCCTGGCCTCCATAAACTATCCCCAGACCTCTCCCAATAGCACTGTGTGTGAGTGGGAAATCCGTGTGAAGCCTGGGCAGCAAGTTCAGCTCAAGTTTGGTGATTTTGATATTGATGACACCGATTCCTGTCATTCCAGTTACCTGAGAGTTCATAATGGCATTGGCCCCAACAGGACAGAAATAGGTAGGAGCTTTAATTGTCAGTATTTGAGAACTGTTGTCTTGTAGAGAACTCAGGTGTATTGTGTTACTTTTGTAACTTTTTAACACCAGCTGCATCATAAATGCAACACAGATCCTGTAATAATCTTAGATTCTTGAGATTCTCAAAGGAAGCTCCACTGCAATGTGGGTTTATTTTCTCTTGACATTTCCTAGTAGATTGCAAAGTTCTTGAAAACAGTGAAGAGGGAACTGTAAAACTAGAATCATCTTAATTAAAAAAAAAGGTGCAAATATCTATCTATCTATCTATATATCTATCTATCTATCTATCTATCTATCTATCTATCTATCTATCTATCTATCTGTCTGTCTATCTGTCTATCTGTCTATCTGTCTAATCTATCTATCTTTATCTTACCTGAAAGGCCTTTCTTTTTAAATGGATTTACTCTGATTTCAGCTGTTCATCTTGGTGGTGTTAAAGGATGACAGGCTTCAAAAGGCATATAGTCCAAATATCCTCCATCCTCTGATAATGTTTTTCGTTTCATTTTCTTCGGGGATAATTTCACCACTAGAAGTCAGTGGTTTTTTTTCAAATAGCAGTATGATGTTCTCATCTACATCAAGGTGTATGTAGGGTGTTTAGACTCTAACAGTTACTTTGCATAAAACTGAAAATGAATTGTCATTCTTCTTTTTCTAAAATTAGCTATTATGCAGATGAACTTTATTTTCTTTCCTAAAACTTTAATTTGGAGAGGGAGAAAAAGGTTTACTTCACTGAGACTGTTTTTGTGCAAATCAAATGCTGATCCCAGTAAATTGAGTCTTTTTCTAAAGAGGCTAGTGGAGTGTTAGGTTTATTAACCCTCTTTTCCGACTGTTACCTAGGTAAGTGTGTGTGAAAATAAGTATGTGCTTGGAGCTGTTGAGCCAGACTTGGTGTAAAATAGGAAACACTGAATACCTTAAATGGCAAGGAATATCAAGTTCTGATAAGTCTATTACTCACTTTTACAAGGGACTTAATGGGTTCAAGTAAATTCCTGCTTTATTTGTTTCCCTTGCTTTTCAGCTGTGGCCTGTTCGTGGAGCAGCACAGCATGTTGGGAAATGTGTGTGTTGTTCTGCTCTTAATAAATTAAGTCAAAGGACAGACAGTGATGTTAACAGTGGCAAATGCAGATGAGGCAAGATTTGGGGTGTTTTTTTAATGTTTGAAGCAACAGACACTGGAGAGATTAAACAGTGACTTGAATTTTCTTGGGAAAATTCTGGACTTATCCCAAGTTTTTCCATTCAAGACTGCTGGCATGGTCTACCATTAAAATACTTGTTTTACGTAAAATCTGAAATTCGGTCATACCTTTTTTAACCCAAAATGACTTAAAAGTTGGCTGGTTAGATTAAAAAATAAATTGTTAGTGGGTTCATTGATAAACAGAGAGGGTTTCTAATGAAACTTTTAAGGGCTAGTGCTTATTCCGAGCCTGTTGAGTATTTATAAAGAAATAAAAAGAAGATTCAAATGCTCAGTGTTAGGTTTGTCTCTAGTGTAAGTGAGATCTAGAGGAGTTTGTGAAATTTCAGTACAGTCAAATCACTATGCATCTGCAGTCAGATGTACTTATTTAAGACATGAGAGTTTCCTCTCGTGCTGTATTGTAGCTGTACAAAAGCACTCGGGATCCTTCAATGCGTAAGTACAGACAAAATAGCAATATTACATCTTCTGCACACACCTTCTGACAAAGGTGTTGCTGTCGTCATGCTTTGTCCATTCCTAGTGCTTCCTTTTTAAAAGATTGTAAAAAATCAGGCAAGAGGCCAGAGAAGAGTTAGAAAAATGATTTGTAGTCTCAAAAGTATGCCGTGCTATGAATCATGAAGAGCATCACTCTACAGTTTTTCAAAGGCTGTATGTCCATGGGACAAGCAGCACTGGAGAGTTTATCCAAGCTGGATTTAAATAGCTTGCATTTTGTATTTGCCTGAAGAAGCGGTTTTAAGAGGAGTCTCATGATGGTCACCAATGTAACAAGATCCAGTGGCTGGAAACAAAACTTTAAAAGAAAGTTTTCTGTTTTTTTTATTAGAAGATACCCTTGCTTTGTTAAAAAAAATCTCACTAAGCAACATCTAGAAAGCTCTGAATAATGACAGGAATTTGTATTTTAACTTTTAAATTTTTTAAAATTATTTTGATAGTGTTTGGGAGTGCAGTTCACTTTTTAAAGGAAATTGCCATACGTCTTATATTTATTTTGTATTATATTTTTTAAGAACTGTTCCGGGAGGACTCTGTTAATCCACTTCCTCTACATTAGTATGGTAATTTGCCTTTATTTGAGGAAGGAGTCTTGCCTCTTTTTCTGCTATTTCTGCTATATGATAACATACTCATTATGAGGAAAGCAAGTGGAATAATGAGCTGAAACAGAGGCAGCGTCATTTACTGCTGGTGATTATCCACTTTGCTTATCCACTGCAGAATCTTAAATAGGGGTATAGATGGTTTCTACAATATCGAATGATCATGGTAGCCTGTAGAACAGAAGATTATTTTTTCTAAACAAGTTAATTAACTGGTCAGTATCTTTACTAAAGCTTCTAGTTAGTAGGACTGTAGAATTCCATATTGACTGGGACGTGTTTAACAGCCATTCATCCATTAATGTGGTATCAATTCTAGAACTTCATAGGGCGAATACTGTCAATATCTGTGGACTCCAGCAGTTGAAATGGTGTTATTTTTGTTCATTTTTTATGACAAGAGAAGCACCCAGGTACAGAACCTTTGTTATGTATTGTCTCAGGCGGATCCCCGACCAAGGAGTAACGTGCATTGACTCCATGATTGCAGAAGGCTGAGCAAATGCTTTATTAAGTTATACTATATTATACTACATACTACACTAATACTATACTATACTAAAGAAAAACCTGTGACCCTTACAGACAGTCATGACACAGCTTTGACCTAACTGGTCAATCAGTCCAAAACACCATCACCAGTGTCCAATTAACAAATCCCTTTTGGTAAACAATCTCCATAACACATTCCCCATGTGCCATACAACAGATGCAGCAAGTGAAAATAAGAACTATTTTTCTTCTTTGTCTGAGCTTTCTCACAGACTTTCAGCTTCCCAGGAAAATCCTGGGAGAGAGAATTAAGTCTCTCTCTGTTCAAAGAATATGTGAATACCACAGTTAGGTTTTTTAGGTGTGACAAAATCGAAAGTGAGCTAACTGGTAATTTATGTTGATGGTGCTTACCTGTGATATGATGTATGTATGATACTGCTGAAATGCAGTGAGCTGTGCCTGCTGCTGTCCAGAATTAGGGAAAGTATGTGACAAAAGCCATGCAGGAGTCTATGAGGAGGAAATGCTTCAGCAGCTTTGGGAAAAGGAGGACTTTTTTCTCATTTGCTTTGGTAGATGCTTCTCATTGTCCTAACTTGATCCTTTTCCTTGTGAGATTCCTCATGTTCTTTGAAGCTCTGAGTGTGGAGGTTATGCATGGCTAGAGATGAATGGGACGAGGTCACATTTATCTGCAGATATTGGGGTATTCCAGACCTTTGACAGTGACAAAACAAATGTGGAACGCACAGTCTGCCATTTGCTTTAAATGACTGCTAAGCGTTATTTAATGTCATTCTCATGTATTTGCTTTTGAATATACACCAGAACTAATGTGAGCCTACACTGCAGATGAAATAAGAGGCTGGAAATTGCATAAGATGCTTATTACATGTGTTGTTTTGGGTCAATATTTATTCTCCTCCTTCTCTCCACAGGAAAATACTGTGGATTTGGCTTTCAAATGGATGGTCTAATTACTTCAAAAAGTAATGAAGTCACAGTACAGTTCATGAGCGGAATTCACACTTCTGGACGTGGATTTCTTGCAGCTTATTCAACCACTGGCAAATTAGGTATTTATGATTATTCGGTGATTTTTCTCTGCTGGCAGAATTAGAGCTGTCTAGTAAAAACAGAACCAGTTCATTTACTCCCACATTCTTACAAATTAACTTCTAAAAATTTAGTACATTCTTCATGATACTTCTGTGTAGGAAATTTGACTGCCTACCTAAAAGTTGCTGTAGTTCTAAAGAAATGGTAACAAAGCTTACCTTGAATAGCAGAGGAAAAATGTCAGTTGTCTTGTTATAAATGAAAGGACTGCTTCAGATTCAGGACAAAAATGCATTTTTTCAGGTAGTAGTCAAGGTGGCAGATAGCTAACAAGTTTTCTTATCAAACTGTATATATTTTACACAGACTAACCTCGTGGAAATTTTTATTTCAGTAGCAGCATCCTGTACTCCTTTAACTTTCATGTCATAATCTTTGGACTAGATTTTTTGTCTTTTTCTTGGGTTTTTTCCCCCTGGTTTTGGTTCTTCTAAGCCTCTGAAAGAGGCTGCTGCATTTGTTTTGCATCTCCTCCCACTCATTGTAAAGGTGAGTGATAACACGTGGTCTGCAAGGAAATGAAGGAGCAGCAACAACTGCCTCAGGAGGCAAAAAATCCTATCTGGAAGTTATTTTAAAAAGAGCAGATAAAGAGTCTCAGTTTTTAATTTTGTAGAGTATTTGATGCTTTCCTCTCTGTATTTTGGACTGTATGTTGATACACAGCAGACAAAACCAAGAAATTTGTGGTATCAGTCATGGATGCCAGTAACACAGCATTCTAACATTTGTTCTCTATGGTGCTTGTGTTCAGCACTGCAGAACCATTAAATGGTGAGAACACAGGCCTCTTTATCTTATTAATTTAATGTTATGAAAAGAACATATGTTTCTGTTTCAGATTTGTCTCTGAAATATAGCTATAAATTAAAATTAAGCTACAAAGAAAATGAATTTTGTAGTATTATCTAGAGTCATATTCTCAGTAGATTTCCCAGTGACTCAGACAATTAGCAAGGTTCTACTGTGATACAAAATCTGTTGCAAGAAAATTTAGTAGGAAGGTGTTTTTTCATTCTGAGACTTTGTTAAGCCTCAGAGGCTCAAATGTATGTATTTGTGCAGTTTAAAAAGCATATTCAACCTTTTGTCTTTTTCATCCTTTTGACTTACATTTTTTCTTTCCAGACTTAATTACCTGTTTAGACAATGCAAGTCACTTTTCCGAACCAGAATTCAAGTAAGACTGATTTTTACCTTTTTTCCTCCCAGTCTCTTTAATTAAGTAATTTAAGTGTTTCTACTTTGCTTTGTCACATATTCTGATGCAGCTTGAAAATTGGCCATCCAGACAACTTGAGACACAAACTAATTAGGGGTTAGAGCTGAAGAATTTTGACATTTGCACTCCTCCTTCCTCCTCCTGTCTCTCCCATTTGTGTTATTTACATGCAGTATACAGTAGAACCTTGTTAATTTGCACTAACACATAGGAGCTAATATCTCATTTTCATAGAAAAAATATTGCTTTTATGAATACATTTTAGCAGGTACACAACTTAATTACTGAAATTTGTATTACAGTTACCTACAGTTACCTAATGTCACCATTAAATGATGACATGTGTTAGAAATTGCAGACCCATTTCAGAGTTTGGTGCTCATTAATGAGGTTCCGTGGAGACATGGAATGCTCTACATTCTGAAGGGGAACGTTTTCCTGTTGTCTCCTTCCCTGTTTCCATCTAATGCAAGGCCAGTCTGTTTAAAGCTGCAGACTACTGTGAAGTGTCAAAGCTTAATTTTTGGAGAACTTAAGCTGTGGCAACCTGGAACATTTCAAAGTACAACCTTTGCATTTCTCCTTCATTTTTCCCGGTTCCAGAATAGGGCTCTTGTTGTAGGTTGTGGCCTTATTCAATGTGTGACAAAGTCTCTGAATCCCCCTATTTTCATGGAACCTACAGCATTGCTTCAGTTGTTGCTGAGTTGGGGTGAAAATGTTGATGTGTTTGCTCCACTCTACTTTTAGCTCTTGAAGATGTAATAATTTTCATGTGTGCAGTATGAAATGGTCCTAGAACATGAACACAGGCCTGCTCCAGAGGTGCTGGTGTCTTGCCTTGTGCTTTTTATGTGCTAGTGGTAATTTGGCCAGTGTTTATGATCTAAGCATTGCCAAAAGCTGTTACAGAATAGCATTACTTTTCAGATGCTTTATTTAAGGGTGCCAAACAAATAGATATGAAGGCCTCTAGTTCATAAAATAAAATTCTTTAATATTTTTAGTTATATGACTTTGAATTTACAGGAGCCACATAGTATTCATAATATAAAATGCTGGCCTTATTAGTTCATCATATTGAGACTGGAACTGTACTTTCAGCTGGGACTTATTTTAAAACATTTTCAAACGTCTGTCCTCCTGTTGTGTACATGTGAGTATTTTTGGTCTGATTTGATAGATCTTCAGTTAGAAGATATCATTACATAGTGATACATGAATAGCAGAGTCTTGTAAATCAAAACCACAACTTTTTTATAACTGTAAGAGAGTTGTAGGTGCATGCCTATCCTGACTTGATAGTTTCTTCTCTTTCAGTAAGTATTGTCCAGCTGGATGTGTGATTCCTTTTGCTGATATTTCAGGCACTATTCCTCATGGATACAGAGATGTAAGTGAAAATACCATGGGCTCAAATGAATTTTCATAAAACACATGGTAGATAATGCAAGTCAGTTGTAGTTGTTTGCATTGGTTGTGCTTCCTGTATGCTGGGATTTGTGCCTTCTAAAAGTGAATAACATGGTACTCATTTTTTAGCACTGGTGCTAAATGACAGGTGCTTCAGATCTTGCCATCTCCAAGAAGTGGAGTAGCGTAGTGGAGTCTCAAATACTTTCATAAGTCCTGCAGAGAAGGGTGGATCAATCAAAAGATTGGGTTTTTTCTACTTCCTGTTTTCTTCTGGTTGGTTTTCTTAGGTTGGGAAATTGAGATTTATAAAGAAAGAACCAGTTATTTTAATTATGTCGTTTTATTTTTGACACTGTAATTCCTCTTTCAGCAGTGTCTTAGTGGTGATCTTAATTTTTGTTACACTTTAGAGATGAAATACTGTTTATGCTGAGCAGCTATAAAATAATTTGCAAAACAAATTTAATACTGTAAGAGTATTTCTGTAAATTGGTAATTAACATCTTTAATAATGTATTGTTTACTTAAAATAATGCAAAACCCCATACAGTATTATTCTAATGTAAGCCTTTGCCGGTCAAATAATGAACTTGCCATAGGATGGGGGGATGTTTGCTTTCTTTATTATAAGTGATTATAATTTTACTAGCAGCCTACTAAAAATTACATTAAATCCTTGGTTTTTATTTTAAAATACTGTTTTAATAAGCCCTTAGATGTAGCACAGAGGTAAGACAATGTAAAAATGTTAGTAGCCAAAGATTTTAGTATTAAATACAAACTTAAAATGTGCCTGTTTCTTTTCTTCCCCAAATAGTTGTAAATCCCAGGCTACTTGCTTAATCACCCGCATGTAAAAATGTCACCACAGTGTAACTTTGTTACATGTTCTGGTCCCCCAGTGAGTCCTCACTAAGTGGCTGCAAGGTAATTTTTGTAGCTAATAACAATATTAAATTGATTCTCTGCCTCACAAATTTGCAGCATCTGCAGGAGTTCTGCTTGTTGGGACTTTTTTTACAAAATCTGGAATCATTGTTTTCTATGGAGGAAAATGAAACCTTTTCATAAGGAAACTTAATGAAATAAATGCCCTATGACTTTATTTTTGTGTACTTTATCAACGAAAAAAGGCTGTGAATTTCCCAGAAGTCAGGCTGTGTGGAAAAAAATGAAATTTTCCAGCACTTTAGACCAAATTTCAGGTTGAGGTTTCTTATGCATCTCTTTCAAATGTATGGGAACTGTTTGCTGCTTTAAAAAATATACAAAATCTTGATTCCTTTCTGTGTGACCCTAATGTTCAGAGTCCTTGAGGGCTTGGAGCTCTCACTACTGACATCTGGTGAGCAGGGAGGAGAGAGCTGCATCTCCTACTAAATCCCATGCTCTTACTTTAATGGAGAGGGGAGCTATGTTGATCCTAGACGTTTTGGATGTGAGCTTACTCTGGGCAAGCCTGATGGACTTCGTGTGATAAGTGCTGCTCACTGTGGCACCTGTAGCCTGCAAGCCAGGGAAGTGTCACTATGACGTTTGTTAGTAGATTCTGTCATCCAAGGAGAAAAGGCAAGAACATGATACCCTATGTCATGGTTTGACACTGGCGCAACACCAGTGCCCCCATGAAAATATATTCTCCCCAGTGGCTGCTGTGAGATGTGACCAGAAATAGATCAAAGCAGGCTTCAGCTTAGGAATAAAGGAAAAAACTTTATTAACTTACAATATGTAAAAAGGAACACACAGAACTCAGAATAAAAACCTTCCCAAAACATTGCTCCTCCTCCCCCCAGTTCCCACCACAGCACAGTGAGATAAAACCTTATATTCTCAATCCAGCTGCCACCCCTCAGATAATCAACTCTCAGTTCATCACCGCCCCTCAGCCAGGGTGCATGGCTTCCCCCACCCCCACCCAGCTACTGGGGAGGGGCGGTGAAACTACTTCACCACTAGAACCAAGAAGAGAAAGTTCCCCTGGGAGTGCTCTGCTTTAACCCCTGTTTTCTCAGAGGCAGTCATGTCTTCAATGGCCACACCAGGTACCAATATTCAAATCTGACCACTGATTGGTTTAGCCACAACCTCCCTGTCAAGAACTCACTTCCCTGTCAACCCATAACACCCTGCAAAAACATTTTTTATTACTTGTCTCCACTGACTTGTACAACATAGGTAATTGACTTGTTTAAGATGAGTTGTATGCATGTATTACTGTGGCTTTACATGGATCAGTGCTGGATGGTTAAACCATGTTTAAACACAAGATATAATAAAAAACCCCTTGGCTGAAAGCTACAAAATCTGCAGTGCCTCACCCCTTAATTGTGAGAAAATAAACAAACATACTCTCAATGTTCTATTAAAATTTTTTCTATGTGTTTACATGTTTTGTTGTCAAATATAATTTATTATAGGCTGAGCCTGGCTGTCTGGCTTTTTCAGACTGATTCACCTTGGTGTTGGTTTGAGGTCATTTAATTACAACAGTTACATTCTAAATGCAGCTGGGGAGGACACAGTGAAATGTAGGGCCTTCTTCTTGTGTTTTTATAAATTCATAATAAAGATGAGTGCTTTCTAAATAACCAAGACAACACTTAACTAAAAATAGTATTTTAATGTAATAATAACAAAAACTGTAGCTGGACAGTGTAGCATTTACAATATATGGTGTGGTGTTTAATTTATTCACTTAGTAGTATGAAATTTTCTTTCCCTTCCTTCTTCAAGTCGTCATCACTTTGTATGGCCGGTGTTCATGCAGGTGTCGTGTCAAATACTCTGGGTGGTCAAATTAATGTTGTAATCAGCAAGGGCATTCGATACTATGAAGGCTCCTTGGCTAACAATGTCACCTCAAAAGTGTAAGTGTATTTCCTTATCTTTAGCACCTTAGGTCTTGGTAGTGTCTCATTGTGGGATAAATTTCAGCTCGTGGAGCTATATGTTCCCTGGACAGCTTCTCTTCTCTAAGTTTCTCAGACTTTTGCTGTAGTGTAATTGTTTTACCAAATTGTTTTACCAATTGTTTAATCTCTAGACCAGGAATTTTCATTTTCCAAATTCTGCAAGGAGTTTTTACCTTCTTGGCTATTAATTCCTACTGGTCTGCAGCAAAACAGTAATTTAATTGCAGCTTTTCTTTTTTAGGAAAAGACTGTGGCTTGTCATTGTATCTCAAGACCCACAAATGAAAGCAATCACAGGAGATTGATTTGTGTTACTATGATTAGCTTAATTTGAAAAGAAAGCATTTTAATGAAGTCTTGCATTTTGCTGGGTAGATGTTTGTTTGAAAGTATTTAACCCAGCATCTCTGGACTTGATTTCATTTGGGAAGGTGTTTGTACTGAAAGTGCTGCAACTCACTGGCAGGATGTGTTAATCATCAAGTGCTTGTTCAGACACATGTGTATATATTTCAGTGGCAAGCAGTCAGACAAGAAAAATAAATTGAAGACAGTTTGTTTCAATTTTTCTCACTGGGTACTGCAAAACATCATCTTTTCTTCTCTGCAGGGGACCCTTGTCTACAAATCTCTTCACCTTTAAGACAAGTGGTAAGTGGTATCACATGTGTTACATGTTACTACTTTCATACAAAGTTTGTGGATAGAAGTGGGTGTGCAGATATTTGATTTCTTAATTTTTGTTCTTATTTGTGAGACCTTTCCTTACTGTATTCTTCAATAAAAAATGTCTATTTTTGTATTGTTTTACTATGTCAACTTGATGATTAATCATCACTAATTTATAGGTACAGCAGTGTTTCAAGTAAGCCTTGCTTATGTACAGAAAGAGATTGTTTCAGTCTAATTAAATAAATTAGCTGTAGTTTTCTTAGTGCAAGCTAGGTTTTCTGTAAGTCACTTTAAATGCCATCTTTGAGTGGATGTTGGAAATACTGTGAAGACTGTGGCCTTTCTTTAGTCTCTTTAACTGTTTTAATAACAATTTAAAAACCATAAAACCATCACATCTGTTTTTCATAAAGATAAAAAAAGAAAGGGAGGGGGAATCATGCACATACTTCTCAAAATAAATAAATGCTTTTCCTAATACATAAATCAGAGGCACAGTGAAGGAGGATATAAAGACAGGAATCTGATGGGAAGGAGTGTTTGATGATGGAAGTGTATAAATAAACAAAAATTAGAAAATACAGTGCACATATTAATAATTAATAAAAATTTTAAAATTATTTCTCTCTCAGGTATCTGCAAGAGCTGAGAGAAGGAATTACAGGTCTAGTATCCTTATGCATAAAGAATATTAAACACAGTGATCCAGGCAGGGTTTGCTGGGTTTTTTTGTCTTTCACAATGTGATCTGATAGTATGTATGAAAGTAATTAAATGGCCTGGAAATTGGAAGAGAGAGGAAAAAATGCTGATCTAGACTTTGTGAACTTCAGTGACACGTGAGAAATTATTGAATAAGCGAGAGACAAGATGCAGCTCTAGATTAAAATGTCTGTAGTTGGGTTGTCTAGGAGTTAGGTGAGGGGAAAAGAAACCCTGTAGTATGCTCAAATGAGGTTTATCAGACTGTGGTGAAGGTCCTAGTGTGTTCCTGCTGTTGCAGTTGGTTTTATGACTTGGTATGAAGTAGAGGAGTGTGTTATTAAGGCTAGAGGCATGGTCAGTGCAGAGGAAGATGAGTCTGCTTATACAGGAAAAACTGCCTGACTTTGAGAGTCAATAGAAATTAACTGAAGCATCACGGAGCAAAGAGTGGAATGTAGCAGGTATTTAGAGACTGAGGCATTTTTCTGCCAGGTGGCAGCATGTTAGATGGAAAATGACTGATGAGGGAAAGAATTCCCTTAGTGAAGTGATCCTGTGCTGTGGCAGGTGACATACATTCAGCAGAGACAGTAAACTACTAATGCCATCTCTCAGGACATGGGCAAGACTTTCTCTGGTGTCCAGTCACATTTGGGCTCTGCCACCTGTGCCTTCCTTGAGGGATGAGTGCCCCCCTTGGTGGAGAGGGGAAGTTCACAGGAGAAGGGAAACTAGGCTGGGTTGTTCAGCCTGCCTGACTGAAGGCACAGATTGCTCTCTGCTGATACTTCTGGGGACTGTGCATGGGAGAGAGATAGTATAACAAGAACAAGAAATCTAACCCTGAATTTAGGAAATGTTTTTCAGCTACCCGCAGAAGGCAACATGGGAAGAAACATTTAATAAGAATGGTAACCAGAAAAATGTAACTAATTTCAAGGATGTGTTTGAGCTCAAGGCCAGGATTATGACATGACTTCCTACATGCTTTGGTTTTGTTCAAATTAACACTGTGGTGCTGGGGATGATTTGTAAACTCAAGAAGTTCTGCAGACACACAAAAGGAACTAATGAACCAGTAGCCTGTTTCCCATTCCTGCAGCAACCAGAGATACTCTTAGACCATGAAGGTTCCCCAGTGCTTCTCCTTGAGTGCTCTGTGTGAGTGAGAGAATGACTCTCTCTGAGGGAGGGGACTGAGAGAATATCCATATTACCCTTGGAGCAAGCACAAATCATAGCATTCTCGTGACTGGTTTAGTTCTAGTATCCCTGTTAGAAAGCAAAAGACAGTGTGTTTTGTTGGTATTGTTGTTATGGAATAAATTTAGATGGCTGTGTAATATTTGCATATAAAGTCTTGAAATCCAAGCAGCGTAACTTCAGTTCTCATTTGCAGTCCTCACCTTTTCTGTTGCTCAGGTTGCTATGGGACACTGGGGATGGAGTCTGGGGTGATTCCTGATTCCCATATCACATCATCATCAATTCTCGAGTGGCCTAACCAAACAGGACAAGTAAACATTTGGAAACCTGAAAATGCCAGACTAAAAAGGATTGGACCTCCTTGGGCTGCTTTTATCAGTGATGAACATCAGTGGTTGCAGATTGACTTGAATAAAGGAAAGAAAATAACAGGTAAGTGAATCTGATGTGACTTCTCAGCAGCATTCAAAATTTTTGGTTACTGATATTCTTTTTTCCAGTGTTGGGCCTTAGATAAAGCTCAGGTGTCACTTAATTACCATTACACTTAATTTGCTTCCATGTCCTAGCTAACACACTGAGGAGCCTGGAGCTGAAGAGATGTAGTTTCATAGACATCTCTTCCCTCAGAATTTGTTGAAGTGTTTCCCGTGATTTTATTGGATTCTTGATTCTTCCCTTTTCCTGCTCATTGACTCCTTGGAGATGCAGATCAAAATCTAGTCAGCTCAGCCTGCTGGTACCTCTGATGCAGGTGTAGTGATTTTCCCTAGTGCCTGTCATGACCACAGTGACTCCAATATCAACACTGAGGTGTTGGCATTTTGGGTTTAATCTCCAGGGTAGCTGTGCAGCAGTTGTACCTGCAGTGCCAGTGTTACTGTTTTCTGGTTTAATCCTTCAGTGATTTGCTGTTGTTAATGGGCATGTTTGTCATCTGATGTAAATCAAAATAAATTGGATTTAGGTTGAGTGCTTCATAGCGTCTAGGGCTTTAAGGCTATTGTGAAACATGTTCCACTGATCAGTTGGTGTTTGTCTCTTTCCAAAATGCCTGAGTTGGTCTCTGTAACCTCAGCTGCATACTTTGCTATCAGCAGCGTGGCTTGCTATCATTAAGCATCTTGGATTTACCAGTCGCCTTTGTTATTTCCTCCCTGGAGACTCTTTGGATTTTGCATTACTCCTCTAATTCTTGTGCTAACAAGCCTTTCCAAAAAAGCTTTACTGTATGAGTTGTGCTGCAGAGCTGCAGTTTTTTCAATGGTGCCTTTAGGTTGGCAGTATAAGAGCAGGGAAAAGCTGTGTCAGCAGCTGGAGACAGGAGTGAGCTGTGGTCAAATGAAGGGTTTCCATCAAGAAGTGGGGTGTGGGTGAAAGGGCTTAGCAAGGTTATACCTTGATGAAATGAAAATTAAAATACAAAGTAAGTACAATGAGTTGACTAAGTTTCAGTCACTGTGGAAGCTTCACACCCTGGCCCTTTGGATAAACTTCTTGAAGTTAACTGGACCAGTTAAGACTCTGCATTATACAGCTCTGGATTCAAAAACCAATCTGTTAATTTTTACGAAGTGGTACCTGTTTTTTGTCCTTACTGGGTGCCTTAATTTTCACAGGTATTATAACTACTGGATCAACTTTAGCAGAGCACTACTATTATGTCTCAGCCTACAGAATTTTATATAGCGATGATGCACAGAAATGGACAGCATACAGAGAACCTGGCATGGGTAAAGATAAGGTAAAATTACCATATACTTTCTAGGTATGTTCTAAGGAGATTTCACAATTGTAAATATAAGTCAATTTCGGTATGGTGAGGAATCATTAAATAACTTTCACTTTCAGTGTTATTTTGAATCATAAAGAGCAGATAAGCAGAGGAAAATATGACAATATGCAAATACGTAAGGATTTGAACAGTTCTAAAATTCAGGTGTTATTTTTATTAGTATTTGGGGTGGGAACATTCTATACAAGAAACTTCTGTTGCCACTGGTAGGTTTTCTGGTACTGCATCTCTTCAAGAATAATTCTATTTCTTTTAAAACAGGCTATGTGTTTTAAAATTAAGCTTTACTATTTTATCCTCT
Organism: Melospiza georgiana; assembly: GCF_028018845.1. Taxonomy (NCBI): domain Eukaryota; kingdom Metazoa; phylum Chordata; class Aves; order Passeriformes; family Passerellidae; genus Melospiza; species Melospiza georgiana. The sequence continues at coordinate 87,376,572 of NC_080431.1, forward strand.
TATGGTTAGAATAAATGTAATGAGTTTTTTTCTATTTCAAGATAGCAGATTTTCTCTCTGCCATCACCTCGCGTGATACAGGTTTACTTTTGAATGCATCTGCTTGCAGGGTTCTCCCTTTTAGCTTGCCCGACTAGCTGGGAGGTGCTAGTCCCTGTCTTTTTGAAACATGTTTGGAATTCCTAACATTTTTCAGGAGACTAGAAGCTTTTCCAAGCCTTTCCTGTAGTCTTTTTTGCAAATACCTTTTAGAGATTTGGCAGTACTCAAGAAAAACTTTTCTTAATTTTTCATGGATTAAAAAAAGAGTAAATGCTTGCATTGGAGAAGAAGGACAAATGAGGGTTGCAGTGTTGGAAAAGCTTTGTTTAACAGCACAGAGAGAAGTGGAAAGAGTTTGATAATAAAAAGACTATGAAAGTGATTTCTCATTAAAAAGTTAGTGCTGTATTGAGCTCAGAAGCAAATTATTTTTTAATGCAAAAGTTAGGGTAACAAAAAATACAGAGCTGCAGGTAAGGTTAAGTTACTTCTGTAACACTGGATGTCAAAAGCTTGACTGATAAAAGCCTGGAGTAAAGATCTTTACTGTTAATCTTTCTTGAAGGTAAGAGTTGATTTTGATTCTTTTTGCCCTTGCGGTTACATGCTCAGCCTCAGAAACCTGACATGAGATTCAGCTTTCAGAGTTGTGTCCCTGCTCTGTAACATCTGCATATATTGCTTGGGCAGCCAGATGTGCCTTCTTTTGGTGCTGGCAAGCATAGCACGAGCAAGGATACAGTACAGCAATTCAGTCTGGGTGCCTCCCCTCAGGAAGTCACCTCCCTTATTTTGCTTCTCACTTGCATCCTTACCAAAACAAAAAATTTGTTTTGGTAAGGATGCTACAATCCTGTCATTGAAAAAAAAAAAAAATCAAAAAACCAAACCAAAACAAACTAGTAAGGGAAAAGTGGCTGTAAATTAGAACCCAGTCTGCTGTGGGCACATGAACTTCAACTACTTGGTGTTACTTATTTCCAAAATAGCATCATAGGCTTGCCCCTGCATTTACTGTGTCTTCATTTGATGCTACTGAATATATTTGAGAACAGGAAGCTTAAATTCAGAGCAGGCACTTGTTCTGAATGGATAGTTTCCTGGAATAATTATTTCAGGCCTCTTGGGATATTCTAGTCATTTTTTTCAAAAACTCAGCAGTGCAATACAAAAATCTCTTCTCTCATGTATCAAGATTGAAACAGCAGTGATAACAGAGATGTGCTAAAAGCTCTCGACTGCTTCATGTTATGCAGACGTATAATCTGTTGCACAATGCAGTGCTTATCTTTAAGAATGGCAGGGTGCTTTATTTCTTACCAAGTGGTGTGAGTGAGAAGAAAACTCCTTGTAATACTGACTTTTTTCAGGCAAGTGCCATAATTGTGTTTTGCATTGTGTCCACCATGATTTGCAGTGTCTATATCGGTGCTTCAAATGAAAGAACTTGTTCACTGTCATCCCAGTGGTGACCTGTGTTGCAACAGCACCACAGAGCTGCATGTGCAGGACCAAAGCCTCACTGCTGTGCACGAGCATGAAGAGGCAGCTCACTTCCTACCAAAAGACATGGTGCCAAACCAGTCTTCCTGAAGGAGGGGGAGGGTTGGAGTACTGGGCCAAGCTGCTGTATTGTTTTAAGCAGCTCAGGAGTGGCAAACCCGCAGTTGGCTGTAAATCTGTCAGTGTGCTTACACTGCATCTCACAGGGACTCTGCTCACTGCTTTTAAACTTCAGCCAGACTCATTGTGTGTTGTCACATTTTGATGAGTTCTTTGTGTGCAAGGATAGCAGTGAAGGACCAGCTTGAGCTCATCCTTCACGCAAAGTCTGTGCTCTTCTCTTCAGAACCTCATGGCTCAGTGTGAGACTGAGGAGAGCTTTCACATTCTGAACCTCAATTCTTCTATTTTGTTGTGGCTCAGCACTTGCAGGCAACAGCCACGAGAGGACAGTGTGGTTCCACACTTGAGGGTGCCCCCCAGTGCTTTCTAAGGACAGGCTGTGCTGAACTGCTGGACTGTGTGAAGGCACCATTTAATTCCACCTTGCAGTGTCACAAGTCCTTGCTATCCCTGTATATTTGAAGACTAAGCGTAAAATACCAAGAAGGAGTTAGAATGACTCGGTGCCATAAACATGTGTGTAACAGTAGACTGTGCCTGGGGAGCATCATTAGGATATTCCATGGTACCTTTACTCTGAACTGTGTAGCTGTGTGCATATACATCTTTCTTTGTTTTATTTAGTTGTAAACGTAATAGGGCAGGCAGCAGCGCTGTTCTGGGGTGAATTGAATCCTTCACTGTTTATTCTTCCTCAATAAAACATCAAAATTGGTAGTACTTACTCAATTACTATTGTATTTGTAGAACGTAATGTTTCTCTCTTTTTTTCTCCTTCTTTTCTAGATATTTCAAGGGAATACTGAATTGTACCAGGAAGTTCGCAATAATTTCATTCCACCTATAATTGCACGTTTTTTTAGGATTAACCCCTTAAAATGGCACCAGAAAATTGCAATGAAAGTAGAATTGCTAGGATGTCAGTTTAGTATAGGTAAGACAACTGAAAACTTTCAATTGTGCAAGACAAGAAGTGAAACTATTAAGGTTGTACATGAAATTACTAAGATTAAAAGTTACATCATGGGTTTATTTTTGATAAGTACTTCTTGGCTGCGTAATCCTTCTTTAATTGGTATTTAAAGGTTATCCAAAAGTTACCTTAACCAGAAAAATACTGAATTTAGGTGTACACAAGGTAATTTACAAAATAAGTGTGTCATAAGATGCCAATCACTTGCTTTTCATGTCATGGATTCCTGGTAGGGGGTTTCCTCGTTATATGACATGAACAAAAGCTTTCTAGCAAACTCTTCCAGCTGTCTTCTCCTGAAAATGAGATATGGAAAACTAGCACTCAAAGAACTTGCCTTATAAATCCTTTTCTTCTGAAGGTCGTGCTCCTAAAATCACTTTGCCAGCACCACCTCAGAACAAGAATGATAAGAATGCTGACTTCATGGATGACTTCATTCATTCAGTGAAGACTTCGCTGCAGACAGATAAAACAACTTTCACACCTGAGATAAAAAACACTACAGTGACTCCAAGTGTAACCAAAGGTATCCATTGTTAAACAGTGAAAATGTTTGGAGCTCCTTATAGTGATTTGACGTATACTAAATGTGCTTTCTGCATTGAAATTTTCTCAAAACAACAAATTACAGCAGGTTGTCAATATTTTATTTCTAGTATTTACCAGTTATTAAATACACAAATGATAAAAGTTGTGCAGTTGTATGCTGCATGAGGAAACAAAACCAATCTGCCAAGTAATATATATATAATATAAATGTATATAAAATATATATTTTATAGATATATAATAGTTCCGTCTTCCAGAGCTTGTTCAAGCAGTGTTCAGCTTTTTATCACTGAACAAACTTTGTCAGAAGGAAAAGTTGTAACTTGGACTTCCCGTCTGAATTAATCAGGTGTAGCTGTTCTAATTTCTTAGAACAAAATACCTTTGATGTAGCAAATCTTCTCTGGAGCAATTCTTTTGAAGTGAAATTTGAAAAATGTCACCTGGCATAATCATTTTGTTTATCAAAGAAAATGGTCAGAAAAGGGAGCAAAGTCACTGCAGATGTGGGCACTGCTGAAGTGTCCTTTGGATGGCAGGGGACAGGATCACACACAGACCCAGCACTGACTGATTGGGATTAACTGTTAAGGTACTGTAGAATTTACTTCTTAGATGAAGTTTGAACTTATAAGGTGACATTAAGGGATTTTCTGCATAAATAATAGAATACATTATTGTAACAGAAAAACCATATATTAAAACAAACTGATTTTGATGAAAAACCCTGCAAAGCCACCAGCTTTGCATGCATGTCGAAGAGCCAGATGTTAATTGAAGTTGCGCTGTGGGAGCATCCAGCAAAGTAGCTTAGCTGGGGGATCTGTTGTGATGGACACTAAACGTTAAAACTGTGTGCTCTACTCAAGTAATTTTCAAATCAAAAACTGATTTATGAGAAGCTCTTTCTCTCTGACACCACTTAATTTAATGGCTTTCAGATGTGGCATTGGCAGCAGTTCTGGTTCCAGTGCTGGTGATGGTCTTCACTACCCTGATTCTTATCTTAGTTTGTGCATGGCATTGGAGAAACCGGTAAATTAATAGATGGATGAAAGTGCTTTAAATGTCTGTTAGCCTGGTGTGTGGGAATGAAATGCTGCATGTATTGCTGTGGGAACTCTGTGGTCTGCACTTGTAGAAAGAATTGCATTCTTTCTGAGAAAAAAAATCACTTGACTAGCAAGGACATAACAGCTTTTTGTAACTTTTTTCATTGGAAATGCTTTGACTGAAAACTGGTTTCTCTGTTAGCAGCAGACTGGTGATGGGAAGCCAGGTTACTGGTGCTAATACATTAAATTTGAGGACCAGTTACAGCCAAGGTGATAGTTGCTGAGCATTACTTATTGCATCTTTTGATAAGCAGACTAGTTAAAATAACACTTTTTTCCTTTTTTTTTCTCACAGCAAGAAAAAAACTGAGGACACATATGATCTACCTTACTGGAATCGCGCAGGTAACAAAATGGTTTTTTGAAGCCATTTGTTCAGTGGGTTTTTGTTTGATGTTTATTTCACATTGCGCTTACAGTTTCCACTAGCAGAAATGCTAGTGGAAACTCTAATGCTAACTGAGGGAGGCATAACAAACTGAATTTCTTTTGTGGACCGACTAAATTGTACTGCTTCTTTCTCTGATTTCTTTTTTTTTTTATATAGTAAAATGTCATGTCTCCTGTTAGATCTCACCACTTCAGGGTTTTTTGTGAACGAAGTAGAAAACCTTTTAATTATGCAACACAAGGAGAAAAATTAATTTATAAGGAATGTCTCTATACATTTGATAACCATTTATTTGGTACTTTTTTGTCCTGGAAAAAAAATCTTTCATCTTAGCGTATAAGTTGGGTCAAAAATTTTGTTTTCATTGCCCTAGTAAGCACGTGGGATTTAGGTATATCTTCTAGCCAACTGTCTTGTGCCTCATAAACTTAAGATCAGACAATTGCACCAGGCAGCTCTTTGCAATGGTCCTGAAACCACCTGTGCCCCAGGTGCAAAGGGTAGCTGCAGCTGTTGGGTTGGTACTGCTGTGTGTGCTTCGCTTCTTCAGCCTCTGTTGAAAACTTGCACACCTGTGTGCCTGCTCACTGGCAGTCTTAAGTATGTCTTACGCTTTAGACAAGGAACCTTTTAATCTCTTTCATTTACTACGTATCTGTTTCTGATAGCTCACAGCTCTGATGTCTTAGGGTATTACTCAAAATCGTGATAATTGAGTTATTTACCTATTTCAACAAAATACAAGCTTTGTGAAAAGTATTTTATTAGCTTAAAATACAGTATATATGCAATCTTGTGTGGGTTTTTTTGCTTTTTTAAATTCATGTGAAGGATGGTGGAAAGGGATGAAGCAGTTTTTCCCGATCAAATCAGCAGAACATGAAGAAACTCCTGTATGCTACAGCAGCAGTGAAATCAGTCACCTAAGACCAAGAGAAGTCCCAACAATGTTGCAGACAGAGTCTACAGGTACTTTGTGGGCCATGTTTATATATATATATATATATATATATACACATATACATATATGTATATATATGTATATATATGTATGTATGTATGTATGTATGTATGTATGTATATGAATGACATGCCAAAAATGTCAGGAATCTGGCTACATTTAGTTATTTCCTGGTTTTGGAGGGGCACGGAGGAGAAATGAGTCATTCTGTGGATAAGCATATCTCTTAAAATGCAGGCTTTTTTGTGTCTGCTCTCTCATTTCATGTGCTATAGATAGACACTTGCCCAAGTTAATGCAGTAGCTGAAAGGTTCCTTACTTGTTTTTAAACCTCATAAAGGGTGAAAGAATTCTTTTGTTTTTTTTTTCATGCACTGGAAATAGTTTTGTCACAGTATTTTTATGCAAAAATTTGAAATATGGCACTTGATTCTCTATCTTTACTCTATGGGTTAAATCACACTTGGAATCTGGAAAAGGAGAGTTTATGGATAGCTCCGAATACCCTTTCCCTGGTGAGCTAGGCATGGTAGGAGGATGACTGAATGTGCCTTTGATTCTGCACTTACCTGCTGATGGCAGAATTGGGCAGATGTGCAGGAATTACAGCTTCATTGCAGGCAGAATTAGCTTTCTTGTTTTGCTGCTTGTCTGTTTTACCCCAGCTACTCAGGCTTTTCACCTCCAGCTTTTGTAACTCAGATTATCTGTTGAGCTAAAATATCTCAGACTACATGCAGGTTTCCCCTCAAAGGACAAACACTCCACCCCAAGGACCACTTTTTATCGAGATCTAGGCAGAACAATTTTATTTAAACCTAATGTAAATAGAAGAACACTTCAGTCTGCTTCGTTTACAGGCAGATTTGCAGCATGGGAAGTTGCAGCTCACTTGGGAAGAAGTATAAATCTGAGAAGTGGAGATGTTTTGGTTTTGGCTATCTCAAAGACTTTACCTATTGGGTGGAAAGGAATCCTTTTCCAAAGCAATTGGCATTGGTGGACAGAGATGGACCACTGGTTTGATGTAGGATAGTGATCTCTGGCAGACTATTGACAGGCTGTATTTAATGTGATGCCACTATAAAACAACCCCAGTAAGTGTATTTATGTTTTGTTTTGTTGGGGCTTGCAACACAGAATATGCTCAGCCTCTGGTACGGAGAATTGTGGGCACACTTCACCAAAGATCAACCTTCAAACCAGAGGAAGGAAAAGAAGCCAGTTATGCTGACTTGGACCCTTACAATTCCCCCATCCAAGAAGTTTACCATGCCTATGCCAAGCCACTGCCCGTAACCGGACCTGAGTATGCGACTCCAATAATCATGGACGTGTCCAGCCATCCCAGCACCCCTCTCGGCGCTCCTTCTGTTTCCACCTTCAAAGCTGCTGGAAATCAAGCTTCTCCACTGGTTGGAATGTGCAATAAACTGTTATTCAGGACAGACAGTGCATCCTCAGCACAGGCACTGTACGATATACCAAAGGGGCAGCCAGGGCCTGGCAGTGCCGACCAGCTTGTGTACCAGGTGCCACAGAGCGTGGCCCTTCCCACTGTGAGTAAGGATGAGCAAAGTTAGTAGGGTAGAATGATGGCTTGTTTCTAAAAGCCAGTTCCATAAAGCTCACAGCTTCAATTTTTTAATTCCATTGTTTTGGTATTGTTAGTCTTAAATAATACAACATTGAACCAAAAGACTTGGTATGCGAGGTCTGGGAAAACTGTGATTCTGCTTTTCCTTAAGCTGTATGGACAATTAACAGCTTGTCTCCTGCAAAACTGTGGACTTTTTTATTACTACTGTATAATTGTCTGTCAGACATGAGAGAAGAACTCTTCATGATTAGCTCCAGTAATTCATAGATGTGATAAATTAGGAGAAACAATTTAAGTACAAAAGCCAGTTATTCCTTCCCAATGGTACTATTTTTTTGGGGCGGGGGGAACCCACCTCAATACCCAAAGCTCTTAATTTCTGTGCAAGCACTACAGTTTCTAAAATTCCTCTTTTCATTGTAAAATGTCTGCACAACTTTGGACTTGACAAGCTGCTATCAGGACTGATGGCAAAAATCCCTTTAGCTTCATGACATAAAATAGTTTTGATTCTGAATTACATTATTTCAGCTTTTGTTAATAGAATTGGCAGTTTTCAGCTAGCTGTGTGTTCCTCAGAAGGTTCCTGCCTTTTTGGTTAGGTTAGCCTTCTAAAACTAGAAGATGCTGTCTTGTATAATCTCTTCTCTGCCTCTTCACCTTAAGCCACTCAGTTGTATTTCTTCCTAGGCATCCAGGAGGCACAGACTGACAAAGCAAACTACCTGGGAACTGCTTTTACATTACTCCCTATGCTTGTGAGGGCCACTTGAATATCATCTGCCTCCAAGTCAGACTTCTCTAATGCTCTGTGCAAGAAGCATTCAGATCTTGGAGGTGACTTGCATTGAGAAAGACCCTGCCCTGCCCTCCCCTCCCCCAAAGTGTCCATTATTCTGTGTTCAGGTGTGAGCTTATACAAAAAAGATCTGTACATACTTTTGTGAGTGCTTAAGGAAGCACACAAATATTCTAATGGTGCACAGTTTGTGTTAGACATGCATTTAGCATGTATGGTATGTTTTAGCACAACTGCGAAATTTAGCCTTAGGGCTTTTTTTATGATTGTTCTTATTAGAAGCATGAAAGATTCCAAAACTTTTGCAAATGAATGAGTACTATTCCAAAGAGTCCATTTCAAACTTATTTATTGAAATTTGTGTCGTTTGACTGTTCCAGTGTTCTGTACTATGAAAATATCCTAATCAGTCATTTACTGGGGTAATGTAGACTCATTTTAGCTAGGTTATCACAAAATGAAAACAGTCGGAATGACATATTTTTTACCTTGTTAGGAAAAATCCCCACAGCTTTCTCACCTAAGTAGGAGAAAACTCCACTATAAAAATGCTCTATTTTTCTAACAGCACTATTGGAAGGATGCTGAATCAACGCAGACATGTGGACCCCCTCCCTACACAGTAGCCCAGTTTTATGGACTTCAGGTGTTACTGTTTGTTCGTGATGAAATTCAAAGCATTGTTTACTGCCCAGGTCCTTAAATGCTGCGGACAACGTCTGAATGGAAGCTGCAGTGCTGTTCAAGGGGCTGCCACCATGCCTTATCACCAGTAAAGTATCCTCACTTACCCCTGAAAATCTGTTTGTAGAGGGGCTGTATATAAACTCTGGAGTCAAAAATCACTTGTGGCCTGTTCAGCATCTAAAATATGATCTTATGTAGAATCATAGAATGGCTGGGGTTGGAGACCTTAAAGATCATCTACTTCCAATCCCCTGCCATGGGCAAGGACACCTTCCACTAGGTCAGAGCTCCACTAAACTTGGTCTTGAACACTTCCAGGGATGGGAGTATGCATAATTTCTTTGAGCAACCTGTTCCAGTGTCTCACCATCCTCACAGTAAAGAATTTCTTCCATTTATCTAACCTAAACTTCCCCTCTTTCAGTCTGTACTTATTTCCCCTTATTTTGCCACTGCAGTTCGGGACAAGGAGTCCCTCTCCAGCTTCCCTATGGGTTCCTTCCGGTACTGGAAGGTTGTAATGAGGTTCCCACACAATCTCCTTTTCTCCAGGCTGAGCAGCCCCAACCTTTCCGGTCTGTCTCCACAGGGGAGGTGCTCCCGTCCTCTTACCAACCTCGTGGCCTCCTCTGGACTTGCTCTAGTAGTTCCATGTCCTTCTTATATTGGGGGCACCAGAGCTGAGTGCAGCACTCCAGGTAGGGTCTCACCTGAGCAGAGGAGAATCTATCACCCTTCTGTCCATCCTCCTCTTGATGCAGCTCAAGATCCCATTGGCTTTCTGGGCTGTGAGAGCACATTGCTGGCTCATGTTGAGTTTTTCATCAACCATCACCCCTGTCCTTCTCTACAGGGCTCCTCTCAGTCACTTCTCTGCCCAAGCTGTCTGTGAGCCTGGGGTTGCCCTGACTCAAGTGTAGGACATTACCTTTTTCAACTCCAGGAGGTGCCACCTCTCAGGGCTGTCCAGTCCCTCTGGATGGCATCCCTTCCCTCCAGCATGTTGATGGTGTCTCACAGTTTGGTGCTGTGGGCAAACTCACTGAAGGTGTGCTCAATCCCACTGTCCCTGTCACCAACAAAGATGCTGAACGTTCTCTGTGCTACCTTGAAGCCAGTTGTAGAATTTCTGATCATTCATTCTCATTAATTGAGAATGACATTTTTTAGTTATTTGTTTTAGAGCTTCGTGTCTTAAGCCTGAATGTGAATGTAAGGATGGTAAATAAGACCCATTTGTGAACAGCAAATTCCTGCCTATGATTGTACTTTTTTGTTGCTGCAACTTTTTCTGACTGACGAAACTAGTCTGCAATCTTTGTAGTTTTGCTTAAACATGTAAGTAACTGTTCCTAGCTATCAGCAGCAACTATGACTGAAATTATCTGAGCTGGTTTTATTTCAAGGAGTGGGAAGTTCTTACTTTCCACTAAGATGTGACAGTACGGTTACAGCCAAGTTAAGAATCTTTTCCGTTCTCAACCTGTACCAGTTTAGGCTTAGAAAAATTAATTTATCATAAAAATAAATGGATGTCAGTATAAATAACACACCTGGATTTGATTTTTACTGCAGACCAGGAATGGTAGAACTGTGGAGAGCTAAAGGCTAAGGTGTTGTAAGAATTATGCTGTTTCTCTGCAGTGGGTTATTTTTTAAGCAAACATAATGCAATTTCATTCTCTGAGGACCATAAGCTGTTAAAGAAATGGATGTTTTTAAAATGCAAGCCCCTTTTTGGAAGGAATTTGGTCCTAGGTTTTGCTCCTACTTCAGACTTTGGACATATTGTCCACTAGGGGCAAGATACATTTGAACATGTAACAGTTGGGTTTAAATTGCGTGGCACACTAAGACTAGAATTTCCCTGTGTACAATAAAGGGAAGGTACGTTTCATGGATCTCTCTTACATGTGAAGACATGTATATAAAATGTATTTCAATCTTGTTTGGCTTGAATATTCTCCCAGAATGTATGTTCTTACCTCAGCATGTATTGTAGTTGCTCAGTATCTGTATATGTTGCTAGGACTTAGACTGTATAAATAGTGAGGGGATTTTATATGTTAAAAAGTATTTTAAATAAATTGTATGTACCTATTACTCAGTCTGTTTGCTGTTAACCCCTACCTTGTATCTGATTCATCTGCAGTCTGGAAATGCCAGGGTTGTTTGTGAGTTACATGGGATCATGCCCTGTCTCCAACAGTTTCTTGGCAGCAGGTGGGCTGGTCCCTGTCCCCAGTCAGCCCAACCCCTCTGCACTGCTGGAGAGGCTACTGGTTCAGTCTTCAACCAGACCATGGCTATTGCCAGTTACTGAGTAAAGCTGATGCTGCTTGTGCTTTTTCATCTTCATATGAATTCCAGCACTGCACTGCCTCATACAAAGAACTCAGTCATAATTACTCTTTGACAAGTAAATGTAGTTTGAGTTCGCAATATCTCATCTTGTCTTCTGCGCCACCTGTGGCCAGTGAATGCACAGAAACCACCTAAGATAAAGAAAACAATGACAACAAGTAGTAGCCCCCCAGTGAGTGGAGATTCTAAAAGAGGGATACCCATCCAAACTATTTCAGCAGTCTGTGGATAGGTACGTGTGGCTTGCCCTAGTGTCAATGCACTGGCTGCTGCTCCACACCATTCCCGTGGAGTGGTCTGTCAGTTAGAGCCTGCTGTCCTTCTTTTCCAGTTGAGATGTCCAAATCTCTGGGGCCTTAGAGACCTTGACCTTAGAGTGTGATGGATTCAGCTGTCTTGATGGCTGTTTCTGTAGTCAGTAACACTTGGAAAGTTCCATGCCACTTTGGCACCATTGGTGCATCTTTCCACTCCTTAAGCAGGACTAAATCCCCTGGTTGGATGTTATGAACAGACAAAGTCCAAAGGCAGGGACTATGCCAACTGAGCTTCTGGTTGAAGGGATTTCACGAGAGACGGTATCCTGGCCACATATTCTTTTAAATATACATCACTTACCTCTACATCCTGATAGGTTGAGAATTACCTGGGTGAGGAATTCCAAACAGTAATTCAAAGGAAGAGAACTGATTCTCTCTTCTGGGTCTGGCCTCCATTCTTGCCAAAGCCAATGGAAAAAGCCCTACCCATGGCATCTTGGTGCCTATTACCAGCTTCAAAAGGTGTTTCTTTATTTTGCTCTTCATTTTTTTTCTACCTGACACAAGCTCTGTGCCAGGGAATATGGAAGATCCATTGTTTTCCTGAAGTAGCCATAACCCCTTGAAGGAACTTTCCTGTAAAATTAGCTCCCCTGAGTCTGTTGCTTCTACAATCCTGTATCTTGGAATAATTTGTTTCAAAAATACCATAATGATGTGACACTGTAGCTGTGGAAGGAGTTGGGAATGCTTCTGGCCACCTTGTTAGGTGGTAATACTATTATCAGAAGATATTTAAGCCTTCCCACTTGGGACATCTTGGTAAAATCCACTTAGCATTTTTAGAAGGGGCATACAGCCCGAGGCCTCCCTCCCCTGGCAGCTTTCTTGGTAACCCTGTCACTGGCTTCCGCACAAATCAAGCAAACTTTAACAGCTGCTTTTGCCAGACTAAAAAGATTCACAGCAAAATACATCTTGAGGAAGGCTTCTGCCAATCCTCGAGAACTCCAATGATTCCCTTCATGAAGTTGTAATAATATTTGTATGGCCAGAGCTTCTGGTCTCCATTGTTTGCCATCCCTTGTAAACCAATTATTCCCTTTTTCTCTCTGCCTCACTCTTTTTAAATATCTCCAGCTCCTCTGGTGGAAAAGACAGTTTCTCTGGCAGTGATTGAGTCACTGGGAGCAAAGAGAGGGTCTTTGAGAGTTCTGGCAAAAGTATTCCTTTCTGAGTTTCTTCATCCGCCAGTCAATTGCCTATTGCCTGCTCCAAGTACCTTGCCTGATGTCCCCTAATGCACATCATTACCCCTCTTTCTGGTAAATTCACCAGCTCCAAGAGAGGAGTAATTAAGCTGTCATGCACTAATATTTTTTCCCCTGCAAGTTAAACCTCTTTCCTCCCACAGATTTCTAAATGTGAATGCCACTCCACATGCAAGCTTAGAATCAGTATGAATGTTAATTCACAGCAACATCCTCCCTTCTTCTAATTCCCCTCCCTTGATTATTGCGTTTCCTGTAACTCGCTTCCCTACCTGTGAAATGCTCATTAGTAAACGCATTTCCTCCATTAAGCCAGGGGGTGTCTCCTAAATTTTCCCTAAACCAAGTCGGGAGATCTGTCATTTGAATGCAGTCATGGGTTTCTTCCCGGACCCCCTCTCGAGGACTGTTCAAAGTCCTTGTTTAACAGGAGACTGGGTTAAACCCTTCCCCACTTCTAAATACTAAATCTTTTTGTTCCATTCAATAAATTTTAGACTGTATTAACCAAGCCGTGGACAACCACTTAGAGGCTTTTTCAGTTCACAAAACTTTAATTTGATGTGACACTTACATGAGTCTCATAAAACATTCTCCTGTCATCAGTTTTTGGGCTTTGGTTTCTACTAAAGCCATAGCTGCACAATTCGGCAGACGATGAGGCCAGCTCCTGACCGGAGCGTGGGTTGTGCCGAAAGACTCCTGGGACAAGTGCGTAGCTTCGGAAAACTTCGTAACTTCTTCTTTAGCATCTCCTCTTGCCTATATCTAAGTAAAAAGTTTTTCCACTATGTCTCGCAAGGAGAAACTCTGCTTGTTCAGGAAAAAACATCTCAGATTGTGTTCCAGACGTTGCACACAGGTCTGCAGTGTGCTTCGTAAGGGGCAAAAGAAAAGTTGTCCAAAACTCTTTCATACGAATATTAATGTGAATGTAAAAGGCAGTAGAGTGGCAAGGTGCTGTTGGTAGCTGAGCACAGAATGTCAGTGATGTGCGGCTTTGTTGTTCCCCGTTCGAAAGCTAACACTATCTCCATCTCCCGAAAGAGAAGTGGCTGGCTTCTTGTCTCGAAGAGCATTTTGCCATGTAGGGCATGGCAATGGTCGTGGTGCCCTCGGTAACTCCTGAAATAGGCCATCAAGAGCCGGGCCAAGTGAAATTAGTTTGCCAGGAAAGAGGAGCACGGTTTTTATTCAGGGGCATGTGCTGGAATGGCCTGCTGCCTCCTGAAATTCCACAATACGCAGGATGGTTCCCAGACCCAAGCTGGCACCAGTGCCAAGTCGGGCTGGTTTGACAGTGCCAAGTGGCTCCTGCAATCTACCATCAAGAACCAGAGATGGTGAGTTTAGTTTGCCAGGGAAAAGAACTGAGGTTTGTGTTCATGCGCCTGTGGCTGGAGTGGCCGGCCAGCTCCTGAGAGTCCGCTATACGCAGGAAGGTTCCCAGACCCAAGCTGGCATCAGTTTAAACTCGGGCTGATTTGACAGTGCCAAGTAGCTCCTGCAATCTCCCATCAACAACCGGAGAAAGTCAGTTTGGTTTGCCAGGAAAAAAGAGCAAGGTTTATATCTGGGGGCCTGTGGCTAGAATGGCTTGCTGGGTCCTGAAATTCAGGAATAGGAGGATGGTTCCCAGACCCAAGCTGGCACCAGTGCCATCTCAGGCTGGTTTGACAGTGCCAAGTGGCTCCTGCAATCTGCCATCAAGATACAGGGCAGATGAGTTCTGTTTGCCAAGAAAATGAAGTGAAGTGTTTATCTGGGGGCCTGTGGCTGGAGTGGCCACATGTCTCCTGAAATTCCACGATACGTAGGATGGTTCCCAGACCCAAGCTGGCACCAATGCCAAGTCGGGCTGGTTAGACAGTGCCAAGTGTCACCTGCAATCTGACATCCAGAAGTGGGGCAGGTGAATTTTCTTTGCCAGGGAAGAGGACCGATTATTTTCAACGGGAACCAGAGTCCAGGAATGGCCGGCTGGCTCCTGAAATTCCACGATAAGCAGGATGGTTCCCAGACCCAAGGTGGCACCAGTGACATGTCGGGCAGGTTTACAGTGCCAAGTGCCTCCTGAAATCTGCCATTCAGAACCAGGGCAGGTGAGTTTTGTTTGCCAGGGTAAAGACAAGAGGTCTGTGTTTTAGGGCCTGTGGGCAGGAGTGGCCGGCTGGCTCCTGAAATTCCACAATACTCAGGATGGATCCCAGACCCAAGTTGCACCACTACAAATTCGGGCTGGTTTGACAGTGCCAAGTGGCTCCTGCAAACTGCCATCCACAAGCGTGGCAGGTCAGTTTTCTTTGCCAGGGAACAAGGCAGAGGTTTGTGTTTGGGCGCCCATGACGGTAGTGGCCAGCTGGCTCCTGGAATTCCACGATACGCCTCATGGTTCCCAGACCCAAGCTGCAACCAGTGCCAAGTTGGGCTGGTTATATGGTGCCAAGTGGCTCCTGCAATCTGCCATCCAGAAGCTGGGCAGATGAGTTTTGTTTGCCACGGAAAAGTGCCGAGGTTTGTGTTTGAAAACCTGTGGGTATGAGCGGCCGGCTGGCTCCTGAACTTCCACGATATGCAGGATGGTTCCCAGACCCAAGATGGCACCACTGCCAAGCCGGGCTGGTTTGACAATGCTGCGTGGCTCCTGCAATCTCCCGTCCAGAAGCGTGGCAGGTGAGTTTTCCTTGCCAGGGGAGAGGGCCAAGGTTTGTGTTCGAAAGTATGTGGCTGAGAGTGGCTGGCTGGCTCCTGAAATTTCACAATAATGCAGGATGGTTCCCAGACCCAAGCTGGCACCAGTGCCATCTGAGGCTGGTTTTACAGTGCCAAGTGGCTCCTGCAATCTAGCATCCCAAAGCGGGCCAGGTGAGTTTTGTTTCCAAGAAATAGGATCGAGGTTTGTGTTTGTGCGCCTGTGGCCAAGAGTGGCCCGCTGGCTCCTGAAATCCCACGATACACAAGATTGTTCCCAGACCCAAGCCGGCACCAGTGCCAAGTCAGGCTGGTTTGACAGTGCCAAGTGGCTCCTGCAATCTGCCATCCAGAAGCAGGGCAGTTGAGTTTTCTTTGCCAGGGAAGAGGACCGATTATTTTCTTTGGTAACCAGAGTCTGGGAATGGCCAGCTGGCTCCTGAAATTCCACGATATGCAGGATGGTTCCCAGACCCAAGGTGGCAACACTGCCAAGTCGGGCTAGTTTGAGACTACCAAGTGGCTCCTGCAATCTGCCATCCAGAAGCGAGGATGGTGAATTTAGTTTGCCAGGGTAAAGGAGCAAGGTTTTTAGTCCATGGCCTGTGGCCAGAGTTTTTAGCTGTCACCTGAAATTCCGCAATACTCCAGGATGATTCCCAGAACCAAATGGAACCAGTTGCAACTCGGGCTGGTTTGATAGCACAAAATGGCTCCTGCGATCTGCCATCAAGAACCGGAGCAGGTGAGTTTTGTTTGCCAGGAAAAATGATTCAGCATTTCTGTTTGGGGGCCTATGGTCTAGAGTGACCGGCTGTCTCCTGAAAACCCGCAATATGCAGTATGGTTCCCAGACCAAAGCTGGCACCAGCGGCAAGTTTGGCTGGTTTGACAGTGCCAAGTGGCTCATGCAATTGGCCATCAAAAACCAGTGCAGGTGAGTATTCAAAGGAAGATGGCCGAGGTTTGACTTCAGGGGCCTGTGGCCGGGAGTGGCCGGCTTGCTCCTGAAATTCCGCATTACGCAGGCTGGTTCACAGATATAACCTATCACCAATGAAAAGTCAAGCTGATTTGGTAGTACCAGGTAACTACTGCCGTCTCCCATCTAGAACCGGAGCAGATGAGTTTTGTTTGCCAGGGAAAAGGTGCGAGGTTTTCATTCCGGGGCATGTGGCAGGAGTGGCAGGCTGGCTGATGAAATTCCACAATAGGCGGGATGGTTCTCAGACCCAAGCTGGCGCCAGTTGTAACTGGAGCTAGTTTGATAATGCCAAGTGACTCCTGCAATCTGCCGTCAATCATAGGAGATGATGAGTTTTGTTTGCCTGGGAAAAGAGGCGAGGTTTTTGTTCAGGGCCCAAGGCTGGGGTGGGTGGCTGGCTCCTGAAATTCCACAAAACACAGGATGGTTTCCAGACCCAAGGTGGAATCGGTTGCAATGCGGTCTCGTTTGACTGTGCCAAGTGACTCCTGCACTTTTCGATCACAAACCAGAACAGGGGTGTTTAGTTTCCCAGGGAAAATGGGCCAGTATTTCTGTTGGGGCGCCCGCGGCTGGAGTCGCCGGCTGGCTCCTGAAATTCCGCAATACGCGTGATAGTTCCCAGCCCCAAGCTGGCACCAGTGCCCAGTCGGGCTGGATTGACAGTGCCAAGGGGCTCCTGTAATCTGCCATCCAGAAGCGGGGCACCTGAGTTTTGTTTTCCAGGGAAAAAGTGCCGAGGTATGTGTTCGAAAACCTGTGGCCATGAGTGGCTGGATGGCCCCTTAAATTCCATGATACGCAGGATGGTTCCCAGACCCATGCTGGCCCCAGTGCCAAGTCGGGCTGGTTTGACAGTGCCAAGTGGGTCCTGCAAACTGCCATCCACAAGTGGGAAAGGTGAGTTTTCTTTGCCAGGGAAGGGGACCAATTATATTATTCGGGGACCTAGGAAGGGGAGGGGCCGTCTCGCTTCTGAAATTCCATCATACATAGGATGGTTCCCAGACCCAGGCTGACACCCAGGTTGCCCGATTGATAAATGACACAAAACTCGGATAAGTTTTGTGGGTGCTTTATTAAGGGCCCGGGGAACTGGGGGACTCACGTCCCAAAGTCCGAGCCCCCAAATTCACGTATGGGTGCTTCCCTCTTATACATGCGATTCACAACAAAGTCTCCAAGGAACAGTTTCCCGTTCCCCTTGCCTGGTCACAGACCCCTTGTGATACATTCCTTGGTTCACAAACAAGATCATTAATCCTCTGCTTATCTTATTCTAAGAGCATTGTATGCTGCCTCTAGACAGGTTAGCATTCTTACTTCCTTGCACTAGTTTAATTATTTATTAAATCTCTAAGACTACCTGCTAGGTAACACACAAAAACCAACACACACTTTCAATGGCTACAAAACTACTTTTTAACAAACCAGTTCACACACGACTCACTATAATTAAATATTTTGCTAAATTTCATTTCTTTTCCAACAACACCACTGCCAAGCTGGGCTGCCTTGACAATGCCAAGTGACTGCTTCAATCTGCCATCCAGAAGCGCGGCAGATGAATTTTGTTTCCCAGGGAAAAGGGCTGAGGTTTGTGTTCGGGGGCCTGTGGGTGGGAGTGGCCAGCTAGCTCCTGAAATTCCATGATATGCAGGATGGTTGCCAGACCCAAGCGGGCACCAGTGCTATGTCTGGCTGGTCAGACAGTGCCAAGTGTCTCCTGCAATCTGCCATCCAGAGGCGGGGCAGGTGAATTTTCTTGGCCAGGGAAGAGGACCGATTGTTTTCTTCAGGAACCAGAGTCCGGAAATGGCCAGCTGGCTCCTGAAATTCCATGATATGCAGGATGGTTTCCAGACCCACGCTGGCACCAGTGCCAAGTAGGGCTGGTTTACAGTACCAAGTGGCTCCTGCAATCTGCCACTCAGAAGAGGGGCAGATGAGTTTTGTTTCCCTGGGAAAAGTACCAAAGTTTGTGTTCGAACACCTGTGGCAATGAGTGGCCGGCTTGCTCCTAAAATTCCACGATACGCAGGATGATTCCCAGACCCAAGCGGGCACCAGTGCTATGTTGGGCTGGTTTGACAGTGCCAAGTTGCTCATGCAATCTGCCTTTCAGTAGCAGGGCAGGTGAGTGTATTTTGCCAGGGAAAAATACCGAGGTTTGTGTTCGGGGGCCTGTGGGTGGGAGTGGCTGACTGGCTCCTGAGATTCCACGATATGCAGGATGGTTCCCAGACCCACGCTGGCACCTGTGACCTGTCGGGCTGGTTTACAGTGCCAAGGGGCTCCTGCAATCTGCCATCCAGAAGCGCGGCAGGCGAGTTTTGTTTGCCAGGGTAAAGATTAGAAGTCTGTGTTTTGAGGCCTGTGTGCGGGAATGGCCGGCTGGCTCCTGAAATTCCACTCTACTAAGGATTGTTCCCAGACCCAAGTTGGCACCACTTTAAATTTGGGCTGGTTTGACAGTGCCAAGTGGCTCCTGCAACCTGCCATCCAGAAGCGGGGCAGATGATTTTTGTTTCCCAGGAAAAGGGCCGAGGTATGTGTCCATGAGTGGCCGGCTGGCTCCTGAAATTCCACGATACGCAGGATGATTCCCAGACCCAAGCTGCAACCACTGCCAAGTCGGGCTGGTTTGACAATGCCAAGTGGCTCGTGCAATCTGCCATCCAGAAGCGCGGCAGGTGAGTGGTTTTTGCCAGGGAAAAAGACTGTATTACTGTGTCTGAGTGGGTTGCAGCTGGTGTGAGATAGACGGTGAACCTGGTTTCTTGATCAGAAGGCTTGGTTTTTTAAGATATCATATATAATACATTATTACTATACTAATAGAATATAGAGAGACGTTTTGCAGAGCAGCTAGGCTAGGCTAACAATCGATAGAAAGAATCCATAACAAAATTGTGTCCAAGGACTGAGTCCCTGGCTTACACTTTGTGATTGGCCCTTAATTATAAACGAAGAAAATGAGCCAATAAAGGTGCGTCCCATTACATTCCACAGCAGCTGATAATAATTGTTTACCTTGTCTTCCGAGGACTCTGGCCTCCAGAAAACACAGAAATCTGAAAGAAAGGATTTCTTTGAAGAAATGTCTGCGACAGGACCGAGGTTTGTGTTCGGGGTCCTGTGGGCAGGAATGGCCGGCTGGCTCCTGAAATTCCATTCTACTAAGGATTGTTCCCAGACCCAAGCTAGCACCACTTTAAATTTGGGCTGATTTGAAAGTGCCAAGTGGCTCCTGCAACCTGCCATCCTGAAGCGGGGCAGGTAAGTTTGCTTTGCCAGGGAAAAGGGTCGAGGTTTGTGTTCGGGGGCCTGTGGCCTGGAGTGGCCTGGCTGGCTCATGAAATTCCACGATACGCAGGATGATTCCCAGACGCAGGCTGGAACCAGTGCCAAGTCGGGCTGGTTTGACAGTGCCATGTGGCTCCTGCAATCTGCCATCCAGAAGCGGGGCAGATGAATTGTCTTTGCCAGGGACAAGGGCAGAGGTTTGTGTTCAAACATCTGTGGCAATGAGTGGCCGGCTTGCTCCTGAAATTTCAGGATACGCATAATGGTTCCCAGACCCAAGCTTGCACCACTGCCAAGTCGGGCTGGTTTGACAATTCCAAGTCGCTGCTTCAATGTGCCATTCAGACACGCGGCAGGTGAGTTTTGTTTCCCAGGGAAAAGGGCCGAAGTTTGTGTTCGGGGGCCTGTGTCCATGAGTGGCCGGCTGGCTCCTGAAATTCCACGATAGGCAGGATGGTTCCCACACCCAAGCTGGCACCAGTGCCAAGTCGGGCTGATTTGACAGTTCCAAGTGGCTCCTGCAATCTGCCATCCAGAAGTGGGCAGGTGAGTTTTGTTTGCCAGGGAATAGGACTGATATTTTTATTTAGGAGCCTGTGGCCTGGAGTGGCCGGCTGGCTCCTGAAGGTCCATGATACGCAGGATGGTTCCCAGACCCAAGGTGGCACCAGTGCCAAGTTGGGCTGGTTTGACAGTGCCAAGTGGCTCCTGCTGTCTGCCATCCAGAAGCGGGACAGGTGAGTTTTCTTTGCCAGGGAAGAGGACCAACTTTTTTATTAGGGGACATTGGTCTGAGAGGGGCCATCGCGCTTCTGAAATTCCACCATACGCAGGATGATTCCCAGACCCAAGCTGGCACCAGTGCCATATAGGGCTGGTTTGACAGTGTCAATTGTCTCCTAAAGTCTGCCATTTAAAACAAGTGCTGGTGAGTTTTGTTTGCCAGGGTAAAGACAAGAAGCCTTTGTTTTGTGGCCTGTGGGCGGGAATGGCTTGCTGGCTCCTGAAATTGCACTCTTCTAAGGATTGTTCCAAGACTCAAGCTGGCACCACTGTAAATTCACGCTGGTTTTACAGTGCCAAGGGGCTCCTGCAATCTGCCATCCAGAAGCGCGGCAGGTGAGTTTGTTTTGCGCGGGAAAATGGCCGAGGATTGTGTTCGGGTGCCTGTGGCCGGGAGTGGCCTGGCTAGCTCCTGAAATTCCACGATATGCAGGAAGATTCCCAGACCTAATCTGCAACTGTCGGATCCCATTTTTCTCTTTCTCTTCTGTTTTATGGTTGATTTATGCTTGTTGGTTTTCTGTTTCTCCTGCTGGCTGATTTATGTCCGGAGATTCTCAGGGATGCCACTTGCTCGGTTTCTCGGCTGTTTCAAAGACCTGGAATTCTCAGAGTGGCCTTGGACAGCCCGCGCTTCAAAGGACGAGGAGAGACTTCTGATCTTGTTTCGGTCTCAGTGTTTATTAATTGTTTATCTAAAAGATTTTCTTTCAGCCCGACAGAGGTCTGCACAGCAAGTCAGCCATGGGCACACTCCCGCAGCCCCTGGGGCGGTCACTTATCTTTATACCCGAAGTTACGTGTACAATATTTATGATTTTTCTCCAATACCTTCTACTCTTATTAACCGGTGCACTTCTAGTAAAGACCAATCCCAAAGTGCCACCATCACCACAGAAGATGGAGGCCAAGAAGAAGAAGAAGAAGGACAGGACACGCCCCAATTCCTCCATCTTACTTCTTTAGACCCCCCTGTACAGAAATCCTAAACCCTGTG
Source organism: Melospiza georgiana (assembly GCF_028018845.1). NCBI lineage: Eukaryota > Metazoa > Chordata > Aves > Passeriformes > Passerellidae > Melospiza > Melospiza georgiana. Next base: position 87,397,976 of record NC_080431.1, read on the forward strand.
TTCTACACCTTAATTAACTTATCCCTTCACCATTCACCCAGTGAAATCCTCCCAGTCCTCATACAGGTGTCATCTCCTGTGTAGGATCAAAGCCCTGCCACCAGACACTTCTGGCAACATTCCAGGACTCCCGAGCCCCCCAAGGGTGCTCTCGGTCACTCTGCACCTCAGTCCTGAGGTGCTGAGATCCCACATGCAACCACTGCCAAGTCGGGCTGGTTATATGGTGCCAAGTGGCTCCTGCAGTCTGCCATCCAGAAGCAGGAAAGTTGAATTTTCTTTTCCAGGGAAAATGGCTGAGGTTTGTGTTCGGGCGCCTAGGACGGAAGTGGCCGGCTGGCTTCTGAAATTCTATGATACGCCTCATGGTTCCCAGACCCAAGCTGGCACCAATGCCAAGTCGGGCTGGTTTGACAGTACCAAGTGGTCCTGCACCTGCCATCCAGAAGCAGGGCAGATGAGTTTTTTTCCCCAGGGAAAAGGGCCAAGGTTTGTGTTCGAACACCTGTGGCAATGAGTGGCCAGCTCGCTACTGAAATTCCATGATACGCAGGATGGTTCCCAGACTCAAGGTGATACAGTTCCAAGTCAGGCTGGTTTGACAGTGCCAAGTTGCTCCTGCAATCAGTCATGCAGAAGCGGGGCAGATGAATTTTCTTGGCCAGGGAAGAGGACCGATTATTTACTTTGGGAACCTGAGTCTTATAATGGCCAGGTGGCTCCTGAAATTCCATGGTACGCAGGATGGTTCCCAGACCCATGCCGGCACCAGTGCCATGTTGGGCTGGTTTACATTACCAAGTGGCTCCTGCAATCTGCCATTCAGAACCAGGGCGGGTGATTTTTGTTTGACAGGATAAAGACAAGAAGTCTGTGTTTTGGTGCCTGTGGGCGGTAATGGCCGGATGGCTCCTGCAATTCCACCCATACTCAGGATGGATCCCAGACTCCAGCTGGCACCAATGTAAATTTGGGCTGGTTTGACAGTGCCAAGTGGTTCCTGCAATCTGCCATCCGGAAGCGGTGCAGGTGAATTTGTTTTGCCAGGGAAAAGGGCCGAGGTTTGTGTTTGGGGGCTTGTGGCCCGGAGTGGCCTGGATAGCTCCTGAAATTGAACGACACGCAGGATGATTCCCTGACCCAAGCTGCAATCACAACCAAGTCGGGATGGTTTTACAATGCCAAGTGGCTGCTTCAATCTACCATCCAGAAGCGGGGCAGATGAGTTTTGTTTGCCAGGGAAAAGGGCTTAGGTTTTTGTTCGGGGGCCTGTGGCCATGAGTGGCCGGCTGGCTCCTGGAATTCCATGATACGCAGTATGATTCCCAGACCCAAGCTGCAACCACTGCCAAGACGCGCTGGTTTGACAGTGCCAATTGTCTCCTGAAGTCTGCCATCCAGAAGCGGGGCAGCTGAGTTTTGTTTGCCAGGGAATAGGACTGAATATTTTATAATGGATCCTGTGGCGTGGAGTCGCCGGCTGGCTCCTGAAGGTCCATGATACGCAGGATGGTTTCCAGACTCAAGCTGGCACCAGTGCCAAGTTGGGCTGGTTTGATAGTACCAAGTTGCTCCTGCAATCTGCCATCCAGAAGCGGGGCAGGTGAATTTTCTTGGCCAGGGAAGAGGACCGGTTATTTTCTTTAGGAAACAGTGTCCGGAAATGGCCAACTGGCTCCTGAAATTCCACGATACGCAGGATGGTTCCCAGACCCACGCTGGCACCAGCGCCATGTCGGCCGGGTTTACAGTACCAAGTGGCTCCTGCAATCTGCCATTCAGAAGCGGGGCCGATGAGTTTTGTTTCCCTGGGAAAAGGTCCGAGGTTTGTGCTCGAATACCTTTGCCAATGAGTGGCCGACATGCTCCCTAAATTCCACAATACGCAGGATGAATCCCTGACGCAAGCTGCAACCACTACCAAGTCGGGCTGGTTTTACGATGCCATGTGGCTCCTTTATTGTGCCATCCACAAGTGGGGCAGGTGAATTTTGTTTTACAGGGAAGAAGACTGATTATTTCATTTGGGAGTATGTGGCATGGAGTGGCCGGCTGGCTCCTGAAGGTCCATGATAAGCAGGATGGTTCCCAGACCCAAGCAGGCACCAGTGCTATGTCGGGATGGTTTGACAGTGCCAAGTGGCTCCTGCAATCTGCCATCCAGAAGCGGGACAGCTGAATTTTCGTTGCCAGGGAAAAAGGCAGAGGTTTGTGTTCGGGCGCCAAGGATGGAAGTGGCCAGCTGGCTCCTGAAATTCCACGATACGCCTCATGGTTCCGAAACCTAAGCTGGAACCAGTGCCATGTTGGGCTGGTTTTACAGTGGCTAGTGGCTCCTGTAAATTTCCATCCATAATCGAGACAGATGAGTTTTCTTTGCCAGGGAAGAGGACCAATTATTTCATTCGGGGACGTAGGTCTGGGAGGAGCCGTCTGGCTTCTGATATTCCACCATACACAGGATTGCTACCAGACCCAAGCTGGCACCACTGCCAAGTCGGGCTGGCTTGAACTTGTCTAGAGGCTCCTTCAATCTTCCATGCAGAAACGGGGCAGGTGAGTTTTGTTTGCCAGGGTAACGGGCCGAGGTTTGTTTTTGGGGGCCTGTGGCCCGGGAGGGGCCAGCTAGCTCCTGAAATTCTTTCATATTCTGTATGGTTCCCAGACCCAAGGTGGCACCAGTGCCAAGTCGGGCTGGCTTGATAGTACCAAGTGACTCCTGCAATCTGCTATGAAGAAGTGGGGCAGGTGAGTTTTGTTTGCCGGGGAAAAGGGCCGAGGTTTGTGTTTGGGGGCCTGTGGCAGGGAGTGGCCATCTGGCTCCTGAAAATCCCCGATACGCAGGATTGTTCCCAGACCCAAGCTGGTAGCAGTGCCATGTCGGGCTGGTTTGACAGTGGCAAGTGGCTCCTGCAGTCTGGAATCCAGAAGAGGGGCAGGTGAGATTTGTTTGAAAGGAAAAAGTGCCAAGGTTTGAGGTTTGTGTTAGGACGCCTGAGGCCGGGAGGGTCCGGTGGGCTCCAGAAAATCCATGATACGCAGAATGGTTCCCAGACCCAAGGTGGCAACACTGCCTAGTCGGGCTGGTTTGATAGTGCCTAGTGGCTCCTGCAATCTGCCATCCAGAAGCAGGTATGGTGTGTTTTGTTTGCAAGGGAAAAGAGCCGAGGTTTGTGTTCTGGGGCCTGTGGCCAGGAGTCACTGGCTGGCTCCTTAATATCCACGATACGCATGAGGATTCCCAGACATAAGGTGCAAGTCATCCAAGTGGGGCTGGTTTGAGAGTACAAAGTTGCTCCTGTAATCTGCCATCCAGAAGAGGGGCAGGTGAGTTTTGTTTGCAAGGGAAAAGGGCCATGGTATGTGTGCAGTGGCCTGCGGCCAAGAGTTGCTGACTGGCTCCTCAAATTCTTTGATACACACCATGTTTCCCAGACTCCAGTTCACAACACGGCAAAGTCGGGCAGGTTTGACAGTGGAAACAGGTTCCTGCAATCTTCCATGCAGAAGAGAGGCAGGTGAGTTTTGTTTGCCAGGGAAAAGGGCCGAGGGTTCATCCAGGGGCCTCTGGCCAGGAGGGGCCTTCTGGCTCCTGAATATCCACGATACGCTGGATGATTCCCAGACCCAAGGTGGCACCAGTGCCAAGTCGGGCTGGTTTGACAGTGGCAAGTGGCTCCTGCAGTCTGCAATCCAGAAGCTTTGCAGGTGACTTTTGTTTGCAAGGAAAAATGGCCAAGGTTTGTGTTTGGGGGGTTTGTGGCTGGGAGTGGCCGCCTGCCTCCTGAAAATCCATGATACGCAGGATGCATCCAGACCAAGGTGACACCAGTACCCTGTCGGGCAGGTTTGACAGTGAAAAGTGGCTTCTTTCATCTGCCATCCAGAAGCACTGCAGGTGAGTTTTGTTTGCCAGGGAAACGTGCTGAGGTGGGTGTTCAGGGGCCTGGAGGGGACAGCTGGCTCCTCATATTCTTTGATACGCTGGATGGTTCCCAGACCCATGGTGGCAAAACAGCCAAGTCGAAATGGTTTGATAGTACCAAGTGGCTCCTGCAATCTGCCATCCAGAAGCGGGGCAGCTGAGTTTTGTTTGCCAGACAAAATGGTCGTGGTTTGTGTTTGGTGGCCTGTGGCTGGGAGTGTCCGGCTAGCTCCCAAATATCCACGATACCCAGGATTGTTGCCAGACCCAAATGGGCACCAGTGACAAGTCGGGCTGGTTTGATAGTACCAAGTGGCTCCAGCAATCTGCCATCCAGAGGCGGGGCACCTGAGTTTTGTTTTCAAGGCAAAATGTCCGAGGTTTGTTTTTGGGGGCCTGTGGCCGGGAGTGTCCGGCTGGCCCCTGAAAATCCACGATATGCAGGATGGTTTCCTAACAAAAGGTGCCACCAGTGCCGAGTCAGGCTGGTTTGATAGTACCAAGTTGCTCCTGAAATCTACCATCTAGATGTGGAAGAGGTGAGTTTCTTTAGCAAGGGAATAGGGCCGAGGTTTTTGTTTGGGGGCCTGTGGCTGAGAGTGGCCGGCTGGCTCCTTAAAATCGTTGATATGCAGGATGGCTCCCAGAGCCAAGGTGACAAAACTGTCTAGTCAGGCTGATTTGACATTTCCAAGTGGCTCCGGAAATCTGCCATCCAGAAGAGGGGCAGCTGAGTTTTGTTTGCAAGGGAAACTGGCCGAGGTTTGTTTTTTGCGGCCTGTGGCTGGGAGTGGCCGGCTGACACCTAAAAATCCACGATACGCAGGATGGTTCCCAGACCCAAGGTGGCAACACCGCCAAGTCAGGCTGGTTTGATAGTACCAAGAGTCTTGTGCAATCCGCCACCCACAAGTGGGGCAGGTGAGTTTTGTTTGCCAGGGCAAATGGCCGGGGATTGTGTTTGCGGGCCTGTGGCCGGGAGTGGCCGGCTGGCCCATCTCAATCCACGATACGCAGGATGTTTCCCAGACCCAAGGTGGCACCAGTGCCAAATCAGGCTGGTTTGATAGTACCAAGTGGCTCCTGCAATCTGCCAACCAGAAGTGGGGCAGGTGAGTTTTGTTTGCCAGGGAAAAGGGCCGTTGTTTGTGTTCCGTGGCCTGTGGATGGGAGTGGCCGGATGGCTCCTGAAAATCTACGATACAAAGGATGGTTCCCAGACCCAAGGGGGCACCAGGGCCCAGTCGGGCTGGTTTGATAGTACCAAGTGGCTTCTCAAATCTGCCATGCAGATGCAAGGCAGCTGACTTATGTTTCCAATGCAAAAGGACCGTGGTATTTTTTTGGGTTGGCTGTGGGTGGGAGTGGCCGGCTGGCTCCTTAAAAACCATGATATGCTGAACAGTTGCCAGACGCAAGGTGGCACCATTGCCAAGTGGGGCTGGTTTGATAGTACCACGTGGCGCCTGAAATCTGCCATCCAGAAGCGGGGCAGATGACTGTTGCTTGCCAGGGAAACGGGCCGAGGTTTGTGTTTGGGGACCTATGGCCGGTAGTGGCCAGCTAGCTCCTGAAAATCCACGATACGCAGGATGGTCCCCAGAGCCAAGGTGGCACCAGTGCCAAGTCAGGCTGGTTTGATAGTACCAAGTGGCTCCAGCAATCTGCCATCCAAAAGTTGCAAGCCGAGTTTTGTTTGCCAGGGAAATGGGCCGTGGTTTGTGTTTGAGGCCCTCTGTCTGGGACTGGCCGCCTGGCTCCTGAAAATCCACGATACGCAGGATCGTTCCCAGACTCAAGGTGGCATCAGTGCGAGGTCGGGCTGGTTTGATAGTACCAAGTGCCTCCTGCAATTTGCCATCCAGAAGAGGGGCAGTTGAGTTTCGTTTGGCAAAGAAAATGGCCGTGGTTTGTGTTTGGGGGCCTGTGGCTGGGAGTGGCCGGCTGACTCCTTAAAATGCACGATACGCAGGATGGTTCCCAGACCCAAGGGGACACCAGTGCCAAGTCGGGCTGGTTTAACAGTGCCAAGCGGTTCCTGCAATCTGCCATCCAAAAGCAGGGCAGCTGAGTTTTGTTTGTCAGGGAAAAGGGCCGTGGTTTGCGTTTGGGGGCCTATGGCTGGGAGTGGCTGCCTGGCGCCTTAAAATCCAGTATTCGCAGGATGGTTTCTAGACCCAAGGTGGCACCAGTGCCAAGTCAGGCTTTTTTGATGATACCAAGTATCTCCAGCAATCTGCCATCCAGAAGCTGGGCAGGTGAGTTTTGTTTGCCAGGGAAAAGGGCCGTGGTTTCTGTTTGGGGGCTTGTGGCTGGGAGTGCCCGGCTGGCTCCTGAAAATCCATGATACGCAGGATGGTTCCCAGACCCAGGGTGGCACCAGTGCCAAGTTGGGCTGGTTTGATACTACCAAGTGTCTCCTGCAATCTGCCATCCAGAAGCGGGGCAGCTGAGTTTTGTTTGCCAGGGAAAAGGGCCGTTGTTTGTGTTCCATGGCCTGTGGATGGGAGTGGCCGGATGGCTCCTGAAAATCTACGATACAAAGGATGGTTCCCAGACCCAAGGGGGCACCAGGGCCCAGTCGGGCTGGTTTGATAGTACCAAGTGGCTCCTGCAATCTGCCATGCAGATGCAGGGCAGCTGACTTATGTTTGCAATGCAAAAGGACCGTGGTATTTTTTTGGGTTGGCTGTGGGTGGGAGTGGCCGGCTGGCTCCTTAAAAACCATGATATGCTGAACAGTTGCCAGACGCAAGGTGGCACCTGCGCCAAGTCGGGCTGGTTTGATAGTACCACGTGGCGCCTGAAATCTGCCATCCAGAAGCGGGGCAGATGACTGTTGCTTGCCAGGGAAACGGGCCGAGGTTTGTGTTTGGGGACCTATGGCCGGTAGTGGCCAGCTAGCTCCTGAAAATCCACGATACGCAGGATGGTCCCCAGAGCCAAGGTGGCACCAGTGCCAAGTCAGGCTGGTTTGATAGTACCAAGTGGCTCCAGCAATCTGCCATCCAAAAGTTGCAAGCTGAGTTTTGTTTGCCAGGGAAATGGGCCGTGGTTTGTGTTTGAGGCCCTCTGTCTGGGACTGGCCGCCTGGCTCCTGAAAATCCACGATACGCAGGATCGTTCCCAGACTCAAGGTGGCATCAGTGCGAGGTCGGGCTGGTTTGATAGTACCAAGTGCCTCCTGCAATTTGCCATCCAGAAGAGGGGCAGTTGAGTTTCGTTTGGCAAAGAAAATGGCCGTGGTTTGTGTTTGGGGGCCTGTGGCTGGGAGTGGCCGGCTGACTCCTTAAAATGCACGATACGCAGGATGGTTCCCAGACCCAAGGTGGCACCAGTGCCAAATCAGGCTGGTTTGATAGTACCAAGTGGCTCCTGCAATCTGCCAACCAGAAGTGGGGCAGGTGAGTTTTGTTTGCCAGAGAAAAGGGCCGTTGTTTGTGTTCCGTGGCCTGTGGATGGGAGTGGCCGGATGGCTCCTGAAAATCTACGATACAAAAAATGGTTCCCAGACCCAAGGGGGCACCAGGGCCCAGTTGGGCTGGTTTGATAGTACCAAGTGGCTCCTGCAATCTGCCATCCAGTCGCGGGGCCGGTGAGTTTTGTTTGCCAGGGAAAAGGGCCGTGGTTTGTGTTTGGGCATCTATGGCTGGGAGTTGCCTGCTGGCCACAGAAAATCCACGATACGCAAGACGGTTTCGCAGACCCAAGGTGGCACCAGTGCCAAGTCAGGCTTTTTTGATAGTAGCAATTGGCTCCTGCAATCTGCCATCCAGGAGCGTGGAAGCTGAGTTTTGTTTGCCAGAGAAAAGGGCCGTGGTTTTTGTTTCAACAACTGTGTCTAAGGGTGGCCGGCTGGCTCCTGAAAATCATTGATATGCGGGATGGTTCCCAGACAAAAGGTGGCACCAGTGCCAAGTAGGGCTGGTTTGATAGTACCAAGTGGTTCCTGCAATCTGTCATTCTGAAGCAGGGCAGGTGAATTTTGTTTCCCTTGGAAAACGGCCGAGGTTTTTGTTTGGGGGACTCTGGCCGGGAGTGGCCATCTTGCTCCTGAAAATCCACGATACACTCGATGATTCCCAGACCCAAGGTGGCACCAGTGCCAAGTCGGGCTGGTTTGACAGTGGCAAGTGGCTCCTGCAGTCGGCAATCCAGAAGCTTTGCAGGTGAGTTTTGTTTGCAAGGAAAAATGGCCAAGGTTTGGTTTGGGGGATTTGTGGCTGGGAGTGGCAGCCTGCCTCCTGAAAATCCACGATACGCAGGATGCGCCCAGACCCAAGGTAACACCAGTACCCTGTCGGGCAGGTTTGACAGTGAAAAGTGGCTTCTTTCATCTGCCATCCAGAAGCACTGCAGGTGAGTTTTGTTTGCCAGGGAAACGTGCTGAGGTGGGTGTTCAGGGGCCTGGAGGGGACAGCTGGCTCCCCATATTCTTTGATATGCTGGATGTTTCCCAGACCCATGGTGGCAAAACAGCCAAGTTGGAATGGTTTGATAGTACCAAGTGGCTCCTGCAATCTGCCATCCAGAAGCGGGGCAGCTGAGTTTTGTTTGCCAGGGAAAAGGGCCGTGGTTTGTGTTTGAGGGCCTGTGGCTGAGAGTGGACGGCTGGCTCCTGAAAATCCACGATACGCAGGATGGTTCCCAGACCCAAATGGGCACCGCTGCCAAGTCGGACTTTTTTGATAGTAGCAATTGGCTCCTGCAATCTGCCATCCAGAAGCTGGGCAGGTGAGTTTTGTTTGCCAGAGGAAAGGGCCGTGGGGTCTGTTTCAACAACTGTGTCTAAGGGTGGCCAGCTGGCTCCTGAAAATCATTGATAAGCAGGATGGTTCCCAGACCCAAGGTGGCACCAGTGCCAAGTCGGGCTGGTCTGATAGTACCAAGTGTCTCCTGCAATCTGCCATCCAGTCGCGGGGCCGGTGAGTTTTGTTTGCCAGGGAAAAGAGTCGAGGTTTGTTTTTGGGGACCTCTGGCAGGGAGTGACCGGCTAGCTCCTGAAAATCCACGATAGGCAGGATGGTTCCCGCAGCCAAATGGGCACCGCTGCCAATTCGGGCTGGTTTGATAATACCAAGTGACTCCTGCAATCTGCCATCCAGAAGCGGGCCAGGTGAGTTTTGTTTGCCAGGGAAACGTGCCGAGGTTTGTGTTTGGGGGCCTCTGGCTGAGAGTGGCCGGCTGGCTCCTGAAAATCCTTGATATGCGGGATGGTTCCCAGACAAAGGGTGGCACCAGTGCCAAGTAGGGCTGGTTTGATAGTACCAAGTGGTTCCTGCAATCTGTCATCCTGAAGCAGGGCAGGTGATTTTTTTTTCCCTTGGAAAACGGCCGAGGTTTTTGTTTGGGGGAGTCTGGCCGGGAGTGGCCATCTTGCTCCTGAAAATCCACGATACACTCGATGATTCCCAGACCCAAGGTGGCACCAGTGCCAAGTCGGGCTGGTTTGACAGTGGCAAGTGGCTCCTGCAGTCTGCAATCCAGAAGCTTTGCAGGTGAGTTTTGTTTGCAAGGAAAAATGGCCAAGGTTTCGTTTGGGGGGTTCGTGGCTGGGAGTGGCCGCCTGCCTCCTGAAAATCCACGATACGCAGGATGCGTCCAGACCCAAGGTGACACCAGTACCCTGTCGGGCAGGTTTGACAGTGAAAAGTGGCTTCTTTCATCTGCCATCCAGAAGCACTGCAGGTGAGTTTTGTTTGCCAGGGAAACGTGCTGAGGTGGGTGTTCAGGGGCCTGGAGGGGACAGCTGGCTCCCCATATTCTTTGATATGCTGGATGGTTCCCAGACCCATGGTGGCAAAACAGCCAAGTCGGAATGGTTTGATAGTACCAAGTGGCTCCTGCAATCTGCCATCCAGAAGCGGGGCAGGTGAGTTTTGTTTGCCAGGGAAAAGGGCTGTGGTTTGTGTTTGAGGGCCTGTGGCTGAGAGTGGCTGGCTCCTGAAAATCCACGATACGCAGGATGGTTCCCAGACCCAAATGGGCACCGCTGCCATGTCGGGCTTTTTTGATAGTAGCAATTGGCTCCTGCAATCTGCCATCCAGAAGCTGGGCAGGTGAGTTTTGTTTGCCAGAGGAAAGGGCCGTGGGGTCTGTTTCAACAACTGTGTCTAAGGGTGGCCGGCTGGCTCCTGAAAATCATTGATAAGCAGGATGGTTCCCAGACCCAAGGTGGCACCAGTGCCAAGTCGGGCTGGTCTGATAGTACCAAGTGCCTCCTGCAATCTGCCATCCAGTCGCGGGGCCGGTGAGTTTTGTTTGCCAGGGAAAAGAGTCGAGGTTTGTTTTTGGGGACCTCTGGCAGGGAGTGACTGGCTGGCTCCTGAAAATCCACGATACGCAGGATGGTTTGCAGACCCAATGTGGTACTACTGGCAAGTCATGCTGGTTTGAACGTACCAAGTGTCTTCTGCAATCTGCAATCCAGAAGCGTGGAAGCTGAGTTTTGTTTGCCAGGGACAAGGGCCTTGTTTTTTGTTTGGGGCCTATTGCCTGGAGTAGCGGGCTTCCTCCTGCAAATCTGCGATAGGCAACATGGTTCCCAGACCCAAGGTGGCATCAGTGCCAAGTTGAGTTGGTTTGATAGTACCAAGTGGCTTCTGCAATCTGCAGATCACAAGTTGGCAGGTGAGTTTTGTTTGCCAGGGAAAAGGGCCGTCGATTGTGTTTGGGGGCCTGTGGCTGGGAGTGGCCTGCTGGCTCCTGAAAATGCACTTTAAGCAGGATGGTTCCCAGACCCAAGGTGGCACCAGTGCCAAGTCGGGCTGCTTTGATAGTATCAAGTGCCTCCTGCAATCAGCCATCCAGATGCATGGCCAGTGAATTTCGTTTGCCGGAGGAAAGGGCCGTGGTTTCTGTTTGATGACCTATGTCTCGGAGTGGCCGGCTGGCTCCTGACAATCCATGATACGCTGGATTCTTCCCAGACCCAAGGTGGCACCAGTGCCAAGTAGGACTGGTTTGATAGCACCAAGTGGCTCCTGCAATCTGCAAAACTCAAGTGGGCAGGTGAGTTTTGTTTGCCGGGGAAACGGGCTGAGGTTTAATTTTTATATACTGTGCCTGGGATTGGCCGACAGGCTCCTGAAAATCCACGATAGGCAGGATGGTTCCCAGTCTCTAGGTTGCACCAGTGCCAAGTCGGGCTGGTTTGATAGTACCAAATGGCTCCTGCAATCTGCCATCCAGAAGCGTGGAAGCTGAGTTTTGTTTGCCAGGAAAAAGGGCCTTGTTTTTTGTTTGGGGCCTATTGCCTGGAGTAGCCGGATGGCTCCTGAAAATCCACGATAGGCAGGATGGTTCCCAGACCCAAGGTGGCATCAGTGCCAAGACGGGCTGGTTTGATAGTACCAAGTGGCTCCTGCAATCTGCAAGCCACAAGTGGGCAGGTGAGTTTTGTTTTCCAGGGAAACGGGCTGAGGTTTGTGTTTGGGAGCCTGTGGTAGGATTGGCCGATTGGCTCCTGAAAATCCACGAGAGGCAGGATGGTTCCCAGTCTCAAGCTTGCACCAGTGCCAAGTCGGGCTGGTTTGATGGTGCGAAGTGGCTCCTGCATTCTGCCATCCAGAAATGGGGGTGGTGAGTTTTTTTGCCCGAGAAAGTGGCTGTGATTTGTGTTTGAGTCCCTCTGGCTGGGATTTGCCAGCTGGCTCCTGCAAATCCACCATACGCAGGATGGTTGCCAGACCCAATATGGCACCAATGCCAAGTTGGGCTGCTTTGATAGTACTAAGTGGCTCCTGCAATCTGCCATTCAGAAGCGGGGAAGCTGAGATTTTTTGCAAGGGAAAAGGGCTGTGGTTTCTGATCGTGGGCCTGTGGCTGGGAGTGGCCGGCAGGCTCCTTAAAATTCACGATACGGAGGATGGTTTGCAGACCCAATGTGGCACCGCTGCCAAGTCGGACTGGTTTGATAGTTCGAAGTGTCTCCTGTAATCTGACATCCAGAAGCGGGGAAGCTGAGTTTTGTTTGCCAAACGTGGATTTTCAGGGGCCAGCCGGCCACTCTCAGCCATATGCCCCCAAACACAAACCACGGCCCTTTTCTCGGGCGAACAAAACTCAACTGCCCCTCTTCTGCATGGCAAATCGCAGGACGCACTTTTTACTACAAAAACAGCCAGACTTGGCAGTGGTGCCACCTTGGGTCTAGGAACCATCCTGTGTATCGAGCATTTTAAGGAGCCAGACGGACACTCCCAGCCATATGCCCCCAAAAAAAATCACGGACATTTTCTCTGGCAAACCAAAATCAGCTGCCCCGCTTCTGGATGGCAGATTGCAGGAGACACTTTGCACCATCAAACCAGCCCGACTTGGCACTGGTGCCACCTTGGATCTGGGAACCATCCTGCCTAGCGTGGATTTTAAGGAACCAGCTGGCCACTCTCAGCCATAGGCCCCCAAACAGAAACCACGGCCCTTTTCTCTGGCAAAAAAACTCAACCGCTTCTGTTGTGGTTGGCAAATTCCAGGAGCCACTTCGAACTACAAAAACAGCCCGACTTGGCACTGGTGCCACCATGGGTCTGGTCACCATCCTGCCTATCGTGCACTTTAAGGAGCTAGCCGGCCACTCCCAGCCATATGCCCCCAAACAGAACCCACGGACCTTTTTTGTGGCAAACAAAACTCAGCTCCCCAGCTTCTGGATGGCAGATTGCAGGAGCCACTTCGTACTATCAAACCAGCCCGACTTGGCACTGGTGCCACCTTGGGTCTGGGAACCATCTCGCGTATTGTGGATTGTCAGGAGCCAGCCGACCACTCTCGGCCACAGACCCCAATCAAAAACAGCGGCCCGTTCCACAGGCAAAAAAAATTCAGCTGTCCCGCTTCTGGATGGCAGATTGCAGGAGGCACTTGACACTGTCAAACCAGCCCTACTTGGCACTGCTGCCACCTTGGGTCTGGGAAACATGCTGCGTATCATGGATTCTAAGGAGCCAGCCGGCCACTCCCAGCCACAGGCCCCCAAACACAAACCACAGCCCTTTTCCATGGCAAACAAAACTCAGCTGCCCCGCTTCTGGATGGCAGATTGCAGGAGACACTTGGAACTATCAAACCAGCCCGACGTGGCACTGGTGCCACCTTGGGTCTGGGAAACATCCTGTGTATCGTGGATTCTAAGGAGCCAGCCGGCCACTCTGAGACATAGGCCCCCAAACACAAACAACGGCGCTTTTCCCTGGAAAACAAAACTCGCCTGCCAACTTTTTGATGGCAGATTGCAGGAGCCACTTGGTACTATCAAACCAGCCTGACTTGGCACTGGTGCCACCATGGGTCTGGGAACCATCCTGCCTATCGTAGCTTTTCAGGAGCCAGCCGGTCAGTCCCAGCCATAGGCCCCCAGACACAAACCTCTGCCCGTTTCCCTGGCAAACAAAAGTAAGCTGCCCCGCTTCTGGATGGCAGATTGCAGTAGCCACTTGGTACTATCAAACCAGCCCAACTTGGCACTGGTGCCACCTTGGGTCTGTGAACCATCCTGCCTATCGTGGATTCTAAGGAGCCAGCCGGCCACTCCCAGCCATATGCCCCCAAACAATCCACGGACCTTTTCTCTGGCAAGCAAAAATCAGCTGCCCCGCTTCTGGATGGCAAATTGCAGGAGCCACTTTGCACCATCAAACCAGCCCGACTTGGGACTGGTGCCACCTTGGATCTGGGAACCATCCTGCCTATCGTAGATTTTCGGGAGCCATCCGGCCACTCTCTGCCTTATGCCCCCAGACACAAAGCACGGCCCTTTTCTCTGGCAAAAAAAACTCAACTGCCCCTCTACTGGATGGCAAATTGCAGGACGCACTTGGTACTGCAAAAACAGCCAGACTTGGCACTGGTGCCACCTTGGCTCTGGGAACCATCCTGCCTCGCGTGGATTCTAAGGAGCCAGCAGGCCACTCCCAGCCATATGCCCCCAAACACAACCCACGGACCTTTTCTCTGGCAAACAAAACTCAGCTGCCCCGCTTCTGGATGGCAGATTGCAGGAGCTGCTTGGTACTATCAAACCAGCCCGACTTGGCACTGGTGCCACCTTGGGTCTGGGAACCATCCTGCGTATTGTGGATTGTCAGGAGCCAGCCGACCGCTCTCGGCCGCAGCCCCCAATCAAAAACAACGGCCCGTTTCACAGGCAAAAAAAACTCAGCTGCCCCGCTTCTGGATGGCAGATTGCAGGAGGCACTTGACACTGTCAAACCAGCCCGACTTGGCACTGGTGCCACCTCTGGTCTGGGAACCATGCTGCGTATCGTGGATTCTAAGGAGCCAGCCGGTCACTCCCAGCCACAGGCCACCAAACACAAACAACGGCGCTTTTCTCTGGAAAACAAAGCTCGCCTGCCAACTTTTTGATGGCAGATTGCAGGAGCCACTTGGTACTATCAAACCAGCCTGACTTGGCACTGGTGCCACCATGGGTCTGGTAACCATGCTGCCTATCATAGCTTTTCAGAAGCCAGCCGGTCAATCCCAGCCATAATCCCCCAGACATAAACCTCGGCCCGTTTCCCTGGCAAACAAAAGTAAGCTGCCCTGATTCTGGATGGCAGATTGCAGGAGCCACTTAGTACTATCAAACCAGCCCCACTTGGCACTGGTGCCACCTTGGGTCTGGGAAGCATCCTGCGTATCGTGGATTTTCAAGAGCCAGCCGGCCACTCTCAGCCACAGGCACCCAAACACAAACCTCGGCCCATTTCTCTGGCAAACAAAACTCAGCTGCCCCGCTTCTTGATGGCAGATTGCAGGAGCCACTTGGTACTATCAAACCAGCTCGACTTGGCACTGGATGCCACCTTGGCTCTGGGAACCATCCTGCCTATCGTGGATTTTCAGGAGACAGCCAGCCACTGCCAGCCACAGGCCCCCAAACACAAACCACGGCCCATTTCCCTGGCAAACAAAAGTAAGCTGCCCCACTTCTGGTTGGCAGGTTTCAGGAGCCACTTAGGACTATCAAACCAGCCGAACTTGGCACTGGTGTCACCTTGGGTCTGGGAACCATCCTGCGTATCGTGGATTTTCAGGGGTCAGCCGGCCACTCTCAGCCATAGGCCCCCAAACACATACCACGGCCCTTTTCTCTGGCAAACAAAACTCAACTGCCCCTCTTCTGGTTGGCAAACTGCAGGAGCCACTTGGTACTTCAAAAACAGCTCGACTTGGCACTGGTGCCACCTTGGGTCTGGGAACCATCCTGCGTATTGTGGATTGCCAGGAGCCAGCCCACCACTCTCGGCCACAGACCCCAATCAAAAACAATGGCCTGTTTTCCAGGCAAAAAAACTCAGCTGCCCCGCTTCTGGATGGCAGATTGCAGGAGGCACTTGACACTGTCAAACCAGCCCTACTTGGCACTGGTGCCCCCTTGGGTCTGGGAACCATCCTGCGTATCGTGGATTCTAAGGAGCCAGCCGGTCACTCACAGCCACAGGCCGCCAAACACAAACCTCGGCCCATTTCTCCTGCAAACAAAACTCAGCTGCCCCGCTTCTGGATGGCAGATTGCAGGAGCCACTTGGTACTATCAAACCAGCCCGACTTGGCACTGGATGCCACCTTGGCTCTGGGAAACATCCTGCGTATCCTGCATTTTAAGGAGCCAGCTGGCCACTCCCAGCCATATGCCCCCAAAAAAAACCCACGGCCCTTTTCTCTGTCAAACAAAACTCAGCTGCCCCGCTTCTGGATGGCAGATTGCAGGAGCCACTTGGTACTATCAAACCAGCCCGACTTAGCACTGGTGCCACCTTGGGTCTGGGAAACATCCTGCGTATCGTGGATTCTAAGGAGCCAGCCGGCCACTCTCGGCCACAGACCCCAATCAAGAATAACGGCCCGTTCCCCTGGCAAAAAAGACTCAGCTGCCCCGCTTCTGGATGGCAGATTGCAGGAGGCACTTGACAATGTCAAACCAGCCCGACTTGGCACTGGTGCCACCTTGGGTCTGGGAACCATCCTGCGTAGCGTGGATTCTAAGGATCCAGCAGGCCACTCCCAGCCATATGCCCCCAAACACAACCCACGGACCTTTTCTCTGGCAAACAAAACTCAGCTGCCCTGCTTCTGGATGGCGGATTGCCGGAGCCATTTGGTACTATCAAACCAGCCCGACTTGGCACTGGTGCCACCTTGGCTCTGGGAGCCATCCTGCCTATCATTGAATTTTAGGAGCCAGCCGGCCACTATCGGCCACAGGCCCCCAAATCCAAACCTAGACCTTTTCCCTTGCAAAAAAAAAAATCACCTGCACCGCTTCTGGATGGCACATTGCAGGATTAACATGGTACTGTCAAACAAGCCCGACTTGGCACTGGTGCCTCCTTGGGTCTGGGAAACATCCTGCGAATCGTGGATTTTAAGGCGCCAGGCAGTCACTCCCAGCCATAGGCCCCCAAAGAAAAACTACGGCCCTTTTCCCTGGTAAACAAAACTCAGCTGCCCCACTTCTGCATGGCAGATTGCAGAAGCGACTTGACACTGTCGAAACAGCCCGACTTGGCACTGCTGCCACCTTGGGCATAGCAACCTTCCTGCCTATCGTGGATTGTGAGGAGCCAGCCGGCCACTCCCAGCCACCGCCCCCCAAACACAAACCACGGCCCTTTTCCCTGGCAAACAAAACTCTCCTGCCCCGCTTCTGGATGGCAGATTGCAGGAGCCACTTGGTACTATCAAACCAGCCCGACTTGGCACTGTGTTGAAAACGAAGGGAAGCCAATCCACCTTGTCGTTGATCAGCATTGACTCCAATTTATTGATTAAATCAGCCACTTTATATAACAGTGTTAATTAACTTCATGCATATTGCAAAATCCAAGGTCACTAGTGGTTAACTGCGAAAACTCTAACCCCTCCTTTTTTTTACCATACCCATGATTGTTTATTGAAAATAGGGCCAGCGCTCCCACTGTGATATGGAAGCCTAGTATTGGAGAGTGTTTTTGTTACTTCTTTAGAAGTTTAGAATATGCCGAAAAGATGCTAGCTGGGGACTTGCAATTAATGGATTATTTGCTCTAAGTAGGTCAAATGACATTAGCTTTCAAAAAGGAAAAATAGTCTTATTCCACGTGCCAATTCTAAAGTAGATTAATAAGCCTTAAGCAGGAGATGGATGTGAAGAGGGATATGACATGAAAGGTTAAAGCAACACTGCTGACAGCAAAAGGCTTACCTGCTGCAGATACAGGAGACAAAATACTATTTTGACACAAACATTGCTATTCAGACGACAGTAAAATTCTGAGTGACAGCAAAATTTACTCAGTCATGACAGTAAAATTTGCTCACATTAAAATGTGCTAATCAATTCTTAGTGTAAGCTAAGCACCTTAAGCAAAGGGTAGTTCAAGCGTAACTGGTATTTGATGGCAAAAAAAGCAACTTGGCCTGCGTTTCTCACTTCTACTCCATTCAAAAGCTTACTCTGTCTCAGATTCCTTCGGAGGGATACCAACGCAAGCCGCGAAACTGCACGAAAATGATGATTGAAAGAAAGATAGATTAGAAAAATGGAATAATGGTTCATGTTCTTTTCCTTCCAACTGCTTTGTTTGCCCTTTTAAATTTTTGAAGTCCTTTCTGGTGTCACCATGGTTGCACTGCAGCAAGTGTTCGGCTGTAAGCTGTCCATATTGCCAGCTTCTGGACTGCCTTCAGAAAACTTCCCACTGGTTTTGTATAGAAATCACAAGCAGTAGAGATGACAAAGACTGCAGAAACCTTCTCATCTCCTTCTAGAGCAAGACCATGTCTTTCAGCCACTCTTAACTAGACAACTTTCATCAGTCATGAGGGAGTCTCATGTTCAAGAGCTAAGCAGTGACAGCTGTAAATGACAAAAAGCAGACTGAAATTCTCTTGGGACTCCAGCAGAGAGCAATGAAGGAGGTTGAATTCACCTTCTTGGGAAGTTCTAAAATGCACGTTAACTTGAGCACAGGAGCTAAGCCATCGTAACCTTTGTTGAGTACGTCTGCGTAGACAGAGTTTCCATCACTGCAGAAGCAATGTTATTTAACCCACGTTATCATCTCTAGCTGCTAAGCTGCACTTATTGCAAAGTATCTGCAACGTATTTTACAGGGTGGGCTTTTATGTGTAATCCCTGAGTAACAGTGCAAAGAGAAGTACTTGGGGTGTGGGGTGGGGGGGGAACCACAACTCTTAGGTTTTTCAAATCATGGTTCCATTTGAAAGTCAAAAAAGATGTCAAACCTTTCTTTCCTTCAAACCTTTCTTTCCTAGACGTATTACCAGCACAAACTGTCCCAGAATTTATGACCCGTAACTGTACCGTGGACGCTCTTTCTCTGGACTATTCCTTAAGAAACAAAGTCCTCACTAGAAATAAAACAAAATTAGCCAAAGTATTGGCCTGGGTTAGTTCCAAGGCTCTGTACTAAAGGCCAAACACGTGTAATAATAGTAACGAGTGGACTAAAATTTAAATCAATAGAGCATTACTCAGTTCAAAGACATCTTGTGTCCTAATGTTCTCACAGAAGACTGTAAAAACCTGTCTATTTTTGTGGGTTTCTTTTATCCATTTAGCTGTACCTTCTACTTCTCTCCACTGTCTGAGAACATTGATGATAAAGTTGGATGACCTCATGTCAACTTGTAGAAGTAAAGAAAGAGAAGCCAGTAAAGAAAGGCAAATTTGTTAATTGCAGGTGGAAAGAGGGAGGCCAACAAAAGAAAACAAAAGAACAGTAATAATGAAATGCTCCCCTGTCTTCTGTGAAAAGTAAAGGCACAGACAAGAAAGAACAAGTGCAAACTTCTCACTAGAGAAACGCACTTGATCTGACGCAAGTATTTTGCGGTACATTTCTTGCTGTTTCTCATGCCAAACATATTAACCATTGAAGGTGTCGCTTTCCTCTTTCTGGAATACAGCTAGGAAGATGGCTGTGTCATTGCTGACAAGCTGCTATTCTCAGAGGTGTCCAGCTGAAAGTCCTAGATCAATTGATTTGCTCTGTCATTTTGATATGGCATGACTTACAGTTTCAGCACCTGAACTTGCCAGCCTTACAATTCTTTGCCCCTTGAATGGTTAGATAGGCTCCTTGGCAACTGGCATTTGTAAGGACATGAAACTATGCAGAATTTGCACCGTGAGATGATGCCAAATGAGTCACGCCAGTGGATTAACTAGGGCATGCAAGGCAGAGAGAGGGAAATGAGAGCACAAGAAGAGAGTACACAAGAAGAGAGTACAATCTCCTTTTTTCTGAAACACTGTAGAGATCAAACTGAACACAAATCCTCCTAGGGGTAGTTCTTGCAAAAGACTAAGAGTTCTTTTTGTGTTCACAGGCCTGGAATATTTAGCTTTGGATCACGGCAAAATGCAGATGACAAAACGAGGTCTTGAAGTCACATCCAGTATGAAGCGGTATGAAAGAGGAAAGCAGCTGAGAGCATCAACCCTGCTAAGTAGTCTCAGTATTCTTCTTGACATTAGCAGAAATTTGAAATGAGTCTCTGAAAACGACAAAGGAGGCAGAAGAAAAAGGAGCGATGACTCCTCTGGCATAGTGTTTCCTAACAGGGATCTTCAAAATGGAAAGGTTGTATCATCCTTTCAACTGAAAGAAGGTATGAAAACAACAGGAAGGAAATGGCATCAAATACTCTGGGCAGTGTACTTCTAGACAGAAAGGCCACTGATGGAAAACCAACTCAACTGGCACCAAAGCAGCAGCACTGTACTAAAGCCAGAAATGTCCAGCACTTCGCTCTCTGCCATTCCATTCAGATGCACACAGCAGCTCTGCAACATTCCTACTGATCATCTCCTTGGCAAATTGGGAGTGAGGGTCCGTGGTGATGCAGAGTCCCCAGGCAGATGCAAAGGAGAGCTGCTTTCTTGCAAAAACCAGGCTTTTGAAAAACGCAGGCTGTGGGGGATGGGACAGGTATAAGTCCAATGGTGGCAGGAACCCACGCCTTAAAAAAGGAACCCACTAGGCCGCGGCAAAATATCCAAATATGGATAACATGGTAACCAGACCAGTGAAGAGATTTTTGCTTTTATTTCCAGCACATCAGTCTCAAAATACAAAATGGAGACATGACAGCTCACTGATCCACACCAAAAAATGTCTCCTTCAACAGGGCTCATACAGCAATACATAAAATCATCTCAGACTAGAATTCAGCCAATCAGACACAGAAAACACATCTTGACAAGCATTCTATCCAATCTTATAAAACATAGGTAATCATAGCTAAAACAAAGACTAGTTGATAAGAGACAAAGAACAGAGTTCTATTCATGCTAGCCTTCTAAAGATATACATTAAATAACCTTGTTGCCATCCTAAAGCCAATTCTACAGAAGCCTATTGTTATTTGTCACGTCTACTGCTTGGGAAACTTTTCTGCTTGCATGGAAAACTTTTTCTGCTTGCATGGGAAACTTTTCTGCAATGCTAACAAAACTCCAGTCTAAGGCCTACATACTTCTTTGTAACCATTTCTTAAAAATCCTCTAACCTTATGGATTCCAACATTTCCCCCTCTCTGTTTGACCCAGAAGCTTTCATTTTCTTGTCGCTTGCTATTTGCGTTTCATAGCTCTATTGCAAAATTTCTGCTTATTATCTGCTGAAGACCTATTTTCACTAAACTGAAGCATTGCTATATTACGGCACAGCAACTTCATGCTGTGAAGACCCAATCCCTGAAAGAGAGATATGAATCACGTTTGGCAACAGTCACAAGGCATCGTTCAAAAAACTCTGGTCGATTCCAAGGCCTTAATTCAAAACATTCGTTCATGTCAATACCCTCATCTACTGCTTTTGTGAGATTTCGTACACTCTCTGTGCTTCTACTTCCTAATTCTCCTGCTTGAATGACAAAAACTTCTCGGACTCTTTTGTTCATCATTCGCCGAAGACAACAGAGTGTACAAGGTGCCACTATCAATATCAGTATTAGAACACCTAATATGTAAAGACCTATCTTGCAAAGTTGCCTTAGCCAAGGTGCAAAACTCCAATTTTGAAACAAATCATCCAACCAGGAACCTCCATCTTCTTTAATTTGGGCTGTCAGATCCTTTAATTTTTGAATGCTTTTGTGAATGGATTCAGAATGATCAGACAAATTTATACAACACAATCCTTCAAATTCCTCACAACCATGTCCTTCTGCCAGTAAGAGAAAATCAATGGCTGCTCTGTTTTGAAGAGTAGCATGTCTAATACTATCAACATCGGTCAACATATCACTGATTGCG
This sequence comes from Melospiza georgiana, assembly GCF_028018845.1. Taxonomy (NCBI): domain Eukaryota; kingdom Metazoa; phylum Chordata; class Aves; order Passeriformes; family Passerellidae; genus Melospiza; species Melospiza georgiana. The sequence goes on from NC_080431.1 coordinate 87,419,173, forward strand.
GAGGATGTGGCATTAGCTTGTTTGCTCAGCCAACATCCAACTCGATCTAATTGTCTCAATGCCACAGCCGAAGCTAATTGGGGTAGAAATATACCTGCTGAAACCCTTCTGGCGGCATTCCAAGGCATAAAATCACTCTGACAGTTCTCATCATAATGAGGAACAGCTCTTGTTTTCCTTTGTTTCTTTTTCATCACTGCTTTGGCAGTGGGGGCAATTATGGTAAGCATACCAATGCTACAAGGGCCACCTTCAAGGTGGGCTGGAATGCCTTGCCAACCTCTGTCTCCACAAATGATCCAATACCCTTTTGGCAATTGCCGTGGATATTGGTCCGTCTCCAGAAACACATCCCAACTGTTTGAAACATTTGCTGCCCTGAGAAGTTTTTTCGAACAAATGTTCCAATTGAAGGAAGGACTGTTTCCATTGTCAATTCCACCTGGTTTACCATTGGATTCTTTTCTGACCAAAGGAAACTCTTTCACTGGCACACCAACCAAACAGGTTGAGAAAGGCTTTTCTGGTTCCGAACTAGACAGACATATAGTATCCGATCCGGCAGCCTTGGCTAAGGTCACCCAAACATTTGTTTTCGGTTGATCCACAGGCAAATCTGCACGACAAAAAACAATTAACATCAAGCAAAACAAGTATACCATTTGATTCTGCCCCATCTCTTTCAAGAACTAAGTTTTGGCAGAATTCTTTCTAAACAAAAACAATAACCTAAATTTTCAGCCAAAAATTAGCTTTGTTAAACAAACATTCAGCATTCAATTCGTATACTCATAAATAACATTGGCACAAAATCAGAGTTCATGGGTTCTACCGATGCACAAAGAACGTCAGGCACAAGAGGCGTCAGGCGAGACCCGGGATCCTTCCATTCGGTCCACGTCTGCGTACTCGCTTCCTCGGTTCTAGGCTCGACAACAGGTTCTGAAGTGCGATACGGTTTGACGTTTTTGGCAGGAACCCACTTAATTCTTCCAGCACCTGTGGAAATAGAAGCATACCCTTTGCCCCACGTTATTAATTGAAACGGGCCTTCCATCTGTCCAGAGTCAGGGTTTCTAATTAGAAGAGGAGGATGTTCTTTCAGTTTTGCCTGTGTGCTATTTGAAAAGTGTCTAAAGATTGGTGGATCTGGTTCTGTACTTGAACTATTTAGAAAATTAAAACCATACAAAGCCTTACTCAGTCTCATCTGTGGGGTGATTTCCGTTCCCCCTCTCTGTTGATCTAATATGCGTTTTAAGGTTTGATGTGTTCTTTCAATGATTGCTTGGCTTGTGGGAGAGTGGGGAATACCAAAAATGTGTCGAACACCCCATTCATTTAAAAATGTGGCCAATTTTTGAGATATGTATGCGGGACCATTGTCAGTTTTTACTTCTTGGGGTATACCCAATGAAGCAAAAGCTTGCAGGAAATGATGACAGGCATGGCTGCCAGTTTCACCTGTGTGAAGGGAAGCAAAAACTGCACCAGAGAACGTGTCTATGGAAACATGAATATTTTTAAATTTACCAAAAGAAGGCTATTTAGTAACACCTGTTTGCCACAACTGTAGGCTTTGTAAGCCTCGGGGGTTGATTGCTCCTGTAGAAACAGGAGGTTGTACCAATTGACAGTCAGGGCAAGTATGAATGATAGCTTTAGCTTGACTTTTAGTGATTTGGAACATTCGCATGAGTGCTTGTGCATTTTGGTGGAAAAAGGCATGACTCAATTTTGCTTGTTCAAAAATATTTGGCAATGTGTTAGAAATGACCATTGTCAGCTTGTCCGCTCTTGCATTTCCTTCCACTAAAAATCCAGGAAGTGAAGAATGCGCCCTAATGTGAGAAACAAAATATGGATTAGTTCTATATTGCAAAGTTATAAAAAGACATGAAAGCCAACGATGTACAGTTTCATTACTAACATCCTTTAAAATGGAACCTTCTATTCTCCTGACTACATTAGCAACATAAGCAGAATCTGTGACCAAATTAAGAGGCTGAGGAAACAGCTGAAAAGCTCAAACTACTGCAGCAAGCTCAACAATTTGAGGGGATCCCTCTACTGTTTGAATATCAGATTCCCAAACATCAGTCTTTTGATTAAACCAAGTCACAACGGACTTGTGGCTTTTACCAGAGCCATCAGTGAAGAGAGTCACAGCATGTAAAGGTTCTTCACTTAATTTAGGTTTTTCTCTGAAACTCAATTTTGCTTGCAGTAGTTTGTGAGCTGGATAGCGTATGGAACAAACACCTGGAAAACCTAAGAATGCCTATTGTAAATCATCAGAATTTTGCATTGCCCAATTGAAATAATCATTTTTCAATGGCAAATAGATAACTGAACATTCTTGACCTGCCAAAGTTAACAATCTGGTTCTAGCCTTAATTATAATGTATGCAATCATTTCTAAAACTGAGCAAATGGTCTTTGAAAACCTGTAGGGAGGAAAAACCCATTCCATTATTAACAAAGGATCTTGTTCTGTGGCATCCCACTGGAAAATGAGACCACAAAGCTGCATCTTCTCTCCTAAGATTGAAAGAAAGAAAGGATTTTCAGGAACGCAGCGATGAGCTTGTCTTTTTTGAAGAGCTTCTGTGACTTTGTCGAGAGCAGCACGAGCTTCAGGGGTTAAAGTTCTTGGCGAAGTGATGTCGCAACTTCCTCTCAGCAAATGGAAGAGCGGACTCAGTTCATCATTGGTGATTCCCAGCATCGGTCTGACCCAGTTGATTTCTCCTAGAAGTTGTTGTAACTCTTGTAGGTTGTTGACTCTGGTTCGGATCTGAATTTTCTGTGGTCTTCTTGTCGTCTCAGTCATCTTCCATCCCAGGCACTTCTAAGGTGAAACTTGTTGAATTTTCGTTGCAGAGATTTCAAGTCCAGCTTTTTGAATTTCAGCAACAACACAGTCGTGAGTTTCTTCCATCTCTTCCTTTCAAAGGACTCCACCCTTAAAGCCAATTTTTCTTTCTCTGTATCTATAGATTGACAAACACCAGAACAACCATGTTTTTGCTTAACTGAAAAAGAGTTCCCCGGAACCACAATTTCCCGAGTGGAAGCAGCCACCTCAGCCTCCACCCCAGGCCCAACAGAATCCAATTCAGGTTTCAGTCTCCCTGCACAAACAATTTTAGGAAGTACAGTCACTTTTTCATTTCCATCTTTTACACACTTTGTTCCATCCCCCTTACAAGAGTCACATATTTTTACATTAACAGAACAACGCAAAGAAAAGTCCAAAAGAGTCTCATTTTTTCCCAGAGAGAGAGAAGAAAGATTTTGTTCAACAGAGTTCAAAGCAATACTTTCAGCATTTGCAACAACACTTGTAACATTCTCCGATACTCACACAGTCTCCGGTTTACTGGAATTTAATGAGACAGAACCAGAAGCTTTGTTTTCTGAGTCCAAGTTGATCTTATTATTATCCGTTTGTTTAAAACAGTGCTCCAACAGTGCTCTACAAACCGGCATAAGTTCTCTTAAGCTTTCATCTTTTTTGAGAGAGACTAGATTATAGATTCTCCAGTTTATCTGATCCCAAAAATGAAAAGTAAAAGCAGACTGCAGATTTAAATCTTGCGTATTCGCTTTAACCCAGATAAGTAAGTTTTTAAGCTCAGTTTTTGAAATTTCAGAGTGACCTTTTTCTTGTAACATTGTCTCTAATTGATGAAAAACATCCCATTCAACTTTTGATAAATTCGTTCCCATTTTTGTGTTCTTTTAATAATTTTCTTTTTCGCTATTTTGCCTCCCAACGTCACCCAAGCGCTCTCCCAAGATATGTTACTTACAATTTTCTTGGCTTCGGCGGGAGAGATGATACAGTGTACTCCTTGTTAACACTTGGGTCTCCGCAGCTGGTACTTCCACGATTTTTCTTTCTTTTTCTTCTACTCTACGTCCTCACACGAGGCACCAATATGCGGGGGACGGGACAGGTATAAGTCCAATGGCGTCAGGAACCCACGCCTTAAAAAAGGAACCCACTAGGCCGCGGCAAAATATCCAAATATGGATAACATGGTAACCAGACCAGTGAAGAGATTTTTGCTTTTATTTCCAGCACATCAGTCTCAAAATACAAAATGGAGACATGACAGCTCACTGATCCACACCAAAAAGTGTCTCCTTCAACAGGGCTCATACAGCAATACATAAAATCATCTCAGACTAGAATTCAGCCAATCAGACACAGAAAACACATCTTGACAAGCATTCTATCCAATCTTATAAAACATAGGTAATCATAGCTAAAACAAAGACTAGTTGATAAGAGACAAAGAACAGAGTTCTATTCATGCTAGCCTTCTAAAGATATACATTAAATAACCTTGTTGCCATCCTAAAGCCAATTCTACAGAAGCCTATTGTTATTTGTCACGTCTACTGCTTGGGAAACTTTTCTGCTTGCATGGAAAACTTTTTCTGCTTGCATGGGAAACTTTTCTGCAATGCTAACAAAACTCCAGTCTAAGGCCTACATACTTCTTTGTAACCATTTCTTAAAAATCCTCTAACCTTATGGATTCCAACATTTCCCCCTCTCTGTTTGACCCAGAAGCTTTCATTTTCTTGTCGCTTGCTATTTGCGTTTCATAGCTCTATTGCAAAATTTCTGCTTATTATCTGCTGAAGACCTATTTTCACTAAACTGAAGCATTGCTATACTACGGCACAGCAACTTCATGCTGTGAAGACCCAATCCCTGAAAGAGAGATATGAATCACGTTTGGCAACAGTCACAAGGCATCGTTCAAAAAACTCTGGTCGATTCCAAGGCCTTAATTCAAAACCTTCGTTCATGTCAATACCCTCATCTACTGCTTTCGTGAGATTTCATACACTCTCTGTGCTTCTACTTCCTAATTCTCCTGCTTGAATGACAAAAACTTCTCGGACTCTTTTGTTCATCATTCGCCGAAGACAACAGAGTATACAAGGTGCCACTATCAATATCAGTATTAGAACACCTAATATGTAAAGACCTATCTTGCAAAGTTGCCTTAGCCAAGGTGCAAAACTCCAATTTTGAAACAAATCATCCAACCAGGAACCTCCATCTTCTTTAATTTGGGCTGTCAGATCCTTTAATTTTTGAATGCTTTTGTGAATGGATTCAGAATGATCAGACAAATTTATACAACACAATCCTTCAAATTCCTCACAACCATGTCCTTCTGCCAGTAAGAGAAAATCAATGGCTGCTCTGTTTTGAAGAGTAGCATGTCTAATACTATCAACATCGGTCAACATATCACTGATTGCGGAGGATGTGGCATTAGCTTGTTTGCTCAGCCAACATCCAACTCGATCTAATTGTCTCAATGCCACAGCCGAAGCTAATTGGGGTAGAAATATACCTGCTGAAACCCTTCTGGCGGCATTCCAAGGCATAAAATCACTCTGACAGTTCTCATCATAATGAGGAACAGCTCTTGTTTTCCTTTGTTTCTTTTTCATCACTGCTTTGGCAGTGGGGGCAATTATGGTAAGCATACCAATGCTACAAGGGCCACCTTCAAGGTGGGCTGGAATGCCTTGCCAACCTCTGTCTCCACAAATGATCCAATACCCTTTTGGCAATTGCCGTGGATATTGGTCCGTCTCCAGAAACACATCCCAACTGTTTGAAACATTTGCTGCCCTGAGAAGTTTTTTCGAACAAATGTTCCAATTGAAGGAAGGACTGTTTCCATTGTCAATTCCACCTGGTTTACCATTGGATTCTTTTCTGACCAAAGGAAACTCTTTCACTGGCACACCAACCAAACAGGTTGAGAAAGGCTTTTCTGGTTCCGAACTAGACAGACATATAGTATCCGATCCGGCAGCCTTGGCTAAGGTCACCCAAACATTTGTTTTCGGTTGATCCACAGGCAAATCTGCACGACAAAAAACAATTAACATCAAGCAAAACAAGTATACCATTTGATTCTGCCCCATCTCTTTCAAGAACTAAGTTTTGGCAGAATTCTTTCTAAACAAAAACAATAACCTAAATTTTCAGCCAAAAATTAGCTTTGTTAAACAAACATTCAGCATTCAATTCGTATACTCATAAATAACATTGGCACAAAATCAGAGTTCATGGGTTCTACCGATGCACAAAGAACGTCAGGCACAAGAGGCGTCAGGCGAGACCCGGGATCCTTCCATTCAGTCCACGTCTGCGTACTCGCTTCCTCGGTTCTAGGCTCGACAACAGGTTCTGAAGTGCGATACGGTTTGACGTTTTTGGCAGGAACCCACTTAATTCTTCCAGCACCTGTGGAAATAGAAGCATACCCTTTGCCCCACGTTATTAATTGAAACGGGCCTTCCATCTGTCCAGAGTCAGGGTTTCTAATTAGAAGAGGAGGATGTTCTTTCAGTTTTGCCTGTGTGCTATTTGAAAAGTGTCTAAAGATTGGTGGATCTGGTTCTGTACTTGAACTATTTAGAAAATTAAAACCATACAAAGCCTTACTCAGTCTCATCTGTGGGGTGATTTCCGTTCCCCCTCTCTGTTGATCTAATATGCGTTTTAAGGTTTGATGTGTTCTTTCAATGATTGCTTGGCTTGTGGGAGAGTGGGGAATACCAAAAATGTGTCGAACACCCCATTCATTTAAAAATGTGGCCAATTTTTGAGATATGTATGCGGGACCATTGTCAGTTTTTACTTCTTGGGGTATACCCAATGAAGCAAAAGCTTGCAGGAAATGATGACAGGCATGGCTGCCAGTTTCACCTGTGTGAAGGGAAGCAAAAACTGCACCAGAGAACGTGTCTATGGAAACATGAATATTTTTAAATTTACCAAAAGAAGGCTATTTAGTAACACCTGTTTGCCACAACTGTAGGCTTTGTAAGCCTCGGGGGTTGATTGCTCCTGTAGAAACAGGAGGTTGTACCAATTGACAGTCAGGGCAAGTATGAATGACAGCTTTAGCTTGACTTTTAGTGATTTGGAACATTCGCATGAGTGCTTGTGCATTTTGGTGGAAAAAGGCATGACTCAATTTTGCTTGTTCAAAAATATTTGGCAATGTGTTAGAAATGACCATTGTCAGCTTGTCCGCTCTTGCATTTCCTTCCACTAAAAATCCAGGAAGTGAAGAATGCGCCCTAATGTGAGAAACAAAATATGGATTAGTTCTATATTGCAAAGTTATAAAAAGACATGAAAGCCAACGATGTACAGTTTCATTACTAACATCCTTTAAAATGGAACCTTCTATTCTCCTGACTACATTAGCAACATAAGCAGAATCTGTGACCAAATTAAGAGGCTGAGGAAACAGCTGAAAAGCTCAAACTACTGCAGCAAGCTCAACAATTTGAGGGGATCCCTCTACTGTTTGAATATCAGATTCCCAAACATCAGTCTTTTGATTAAACCAAGTCACAACGGACTTGTGGCTTTTACCAGAGCCATCAGTGAAGAGAGTCACAGCATGTAAAGGTTCTTCACTTAATTTAGGTTTTTCTCTGAAACTCAATTTTGCTTGCAGTAGTTTGTGAGCTGGATAGCGTATGGAACAAACACCTGGAAAACCTAAGAATGCCTATTGTAAATCATCAGAATTTTGCATTGCCCAATTGAAATAATCATTTTTCAATGGCAAATAGATAACTGAACATTCTTGACCTGCCAAAGTTAACAATCTGGTTCTAGCCTTAATTATAATGTATGCAATCATTTCTAAAACTGAGCAAATGGTCTTTGAAAACCTGTAGGGAGGAAAAACCCATTCCATTATTAACAAAGGATCTTGTTCTGTGGCATCCCACTGGAAAATGAGACCACAAAGCTGCATCTTCTCTCCTAAGATTGAAAGAAAGAAAGGATTTTCAGGAACGCAGCGATGAGCTTGTCTTTTTTGAAGAGCTTCTGTGACTTTGTCGAGAGCAGCACGAGCTTCAGGGGTTAAAGTTCTTGGCGAAGTGATGTCGCAACTTCCTCTCAGCAAATGGAAGAGCGGACTCAGTTCATCATTGGTGATTCCCAGCATCGGTCTGACCCAGTTGATTTCTCCTAGAAGTTGTTGTAACTCTTGTAGGTTGTTGACTCTGGTTCGGATCTGAATTTTCTGTGGTCTTCTTGTCGTCTCAGTCATCTTCCATCCCAGGTACTTCTAAGGTGAAACTTGTTGAATTTTCGTTGCAGAGATTTCAAGTCCAGCTTTTTGAATTTCAGCAACAACACAGTCGTGAGTTTCTTCCATCTCTTCCTTTCAAAGGACTCCACCCTTAAAGCCAATTTTTCTTTCTCTGTATCTATAGATTGACAAACACCAGAACAACCATGTTTTTGCTTAACTGAAAAAGAGTTCCCCGGAACCACAATTTCCCGAGTGGAAGCAGCCACCTCAGCCTCCACCCCAGGCCCAACAGAATCCAATTCAGGTTTCAGTCTCCCTGCACAAACAATTTTAGGAAGTACAGTCACTTTTTCATTTCCATCTTTTACACACTTTGTTCCATCCCCCTTACAAGAGTCACATATTTTTACATTAACAGAACAACGCAAAGAAAAGTCCAAAAGAGTCTCATTTTTTCCCAGAGAGAGAGAAGAAAGATTTTGTTCAACAGAGTTCAAAGCAATACTTTCAGCATTTGCAACAACACTTGTAACATTCTCCGATACTCACACAGTCTCCGCTTTACTGGAATTTAATGAGACAGAACCAGAAGCTTTGTTTTCTGAGTCCAAGTTGATCTTATTATTATCCGTTTGTTTAAAACAGTGCTCCAACAGTGCTCTACAAACCGGCATAAGTTCTCTTAAGCTTTCATCTTTTTTGAGAGAGACTAGATTATAGATTCTCCAGTTTATCTGATCCCAAAAATGAAAAGTAAAAGCAGACTGCAGATTTAAATCTTGCGTATTCGCTTTAACCCAGATAAGTAAGTTTTTAAGCTCAGTTTTTGAAATTTCAGAGTGACCTTTTTCTTGTAACATTGTCTCTAATTGATGAAAAACATCCCATTCAACTTTTGATAAATTCGTTCCCATTTTTGTGTTCTTTTAATAATTTTCTTTTTCGCTATTTTGCCTCCCAACGTCACCCAAGCGCTCTCCCAAGATATGTTACTTACAATTTTCTTGGCTTCGGCGGGAGAGATGATACAGTCTGCTCCTTGTTAACACTTGGGTCTCCGCAGCTGGTACTTCCACGATTTTTCTTTCTTTTTCTTCTACTCTACGTCCTCACACGAGGCACCAATATGCGGGGGACGGGACAGGTATAAGTCCAATGGCGTCAGGAACCCACGCCTTAAAAAAGGAACCCACTAGGCCGCGGCAAAATATCCAAATATGGATAACATGGTAACCAGACCAGTGAAGAGATTTTTGCTTTTATTTCCAGCACATCAGTCTCAAAATACAAAATGGAGACATGACAGCTCACTGATCCACACCAAAAAATGTCTCCTTCAACAGGGCTCATACAGCAATACATAAAATCATCTCAGACTAGAATTCAGCCAATCAGACACAGAAAACACATCTTGACAAGCATTCTATCCAATCTTATAAAACATAGGTAATCATAGCTAAAACAAAGACTAGTTGATAAGAGACAAAGAACAGAGTTCTATTCATGCTAGCCTTCTAAAGATATACATTAAATAACCTTGTTGCCATCCTAAAGCCAATTCTACAGAAGCCTATTGTTATTTGTCACGTCTACTGCTTGGGAAACTTTTCTGCTTGCATGGAAAACTTTTTCTGCTTGCATGGGAAACTTTTCTGCAATGCTAACAAAACTCCAGTCTAAGGCCTACATACTTCTTTGTAACCATTTCTTAAAAATCCTCTAACCTTATGGATTCCAACATTTCCCCCTCTCTGTTTGACCCAGAAGCTTTCATTTTCTTGTCGCTTGCTATTTGCGTTTCATAGCTCTATTGCAAAATTTCTGCTTATTATCTGCTGAAGACCTATTTTCACTAAACTGAAGCATTGCTATACTACGGCACAGCAACTTCATGCTGTGAAGACCCAATCCCTGAAAGAGAGATATGAATCACGTTTGGCAACAGTCACAAGGCATCGTTCAAAAAACTCTGGTCGATTCCAAGGCCTTAATTCAAAACCTTCGTTCATGTCAATACCCTCATCTACTGCTTTCGTGAGATTTCATACACTCTCTGTGCTTCTACTTCCTAATTCTCCTGCTTGAATGACAAAAACTTCTCGGACTCTTTTGTTCATCATTCGCCGAAGACAACAGAGTATACAAGGTGCCACTATCAATATCAGTATTAGAACACCTAATATGTAAAGACCTATCTTGCAAAGTTGCCTTAGCCAAGGTGCAAAACTCCACTTTTGAAACAAATCATCCAACCAGGAACCTCCATCTTCTTTCATTTGGGCTGTCAGATCCTTTAATTTTTGAATGCTTTTGTGAATGGATTCAGAATGATCAGACAAATTTATACAACACAATCCTTCAAATTCCTCACAACCATGTCCTTCTGCCAGTAAGAGAAAATCAATGGCTGCTCTGTTTTGAAGAGTAGCATGTCTAATACTATCAACATCGGTCAACATATCACTGATTGCGGAGGATGTGGCATTAGCTTGTTTGCTCAGCCAACATCCAACTCGATCTAATTGTCTCAATGCCACAGCCGAAGCTAATTGGGGTAGAAATATACCTGCTGAAAGCCTTCTGGCGGCATTCCAAGGCATAAAATCACTCTGACAGTTCTCATCATAATGAGGAACAGCTCTTGTTTTCCTTTGTTTCTTTTTCATCACTGCTTTGGCAGTGGGGGCAATTATGGTAAGCATACCAATGCTACAAGGGCCACCTTCAAGGTGGGCTGGAATGCCTTGCCAACCTCTGTCTCCACAAATGATCCAATACCCTTTTGGCAATTGCCGTGGATATTGGTCCGTCTCCAGAAACACATCCCAACTGTTTGAAACATTTGCTGCCCTGAGAAGTTTTTTCGAACAAATGTTCCAATTGAAGGAAGGACTGTTTCCATTGTCAATTCCACCTGGTTTACCATTGGATTCTTTTCTGACCAAAGGAAACTCTTTCACTGGCACACCAACCAAACAGGTTGAGAAAGGCTTTTCTGGTTCCGAACTAGACAGACATATAGTATCCGATCCGGCAGCCTTGGCTAAGGTCACCCAAACATTTGTTTTCGGTTGATCCACAGGCAAATCTGCACGACAAAAAACAATTAACATCAAGCAAAACAAGTATACCATTTGATTCTGCCCCATCTCTTTCAAGAACTAAGTTTTGGCAGAATTCTTTCTAAACAAAAACAATAACCTAAATTTTCAGCCAAAAATTAGCTTTGTTAAACAAACATTCAGCATTCAATTCGTATACTCATAAATAACATTGGCACAAAATCAGAGTTCATGGGTTCTACCAATGCACAAAGAACGTCAGGCACAAGAGGCGTCAGGCGAGACCCGGGATCCTTCCATTCAGTCCACGTCTGCGTACTCGCTTCCTCGGTTCTAGGCTCGACAACAGGTTCTGAAGTGCGATACGGTTTGACGTTTTTGGCAGGAACCCACTTAATTCTTCCAGCACCTGTGGAAATAGAAGCATACCCTTTGCCCCACGTTATTAATTGAAACGGGCCTTCCATCTGTCCAGAGTCAGGGTTTCTAATTAGAAGAGGAGGATGTTCTTTCAGTTTTGCCTGTGTGCTATTTGAAAAGTGTCTAAAGATTGGTGGATCTGGTTCTGTACTTGAACTATTTAGAAAATTAAAACCATACAAAGCCTTACTCAGTCTCATCTGTGGGGTGATTTCCGTTCCCCCTCTCTGTTGATCTAATATGCGTTTTAAGGTTTGATGTGTTCTTTCAATGATTGCTTGGCTTGTGGGAGAGTGGGGAATACCAAAAATGTGTCGAACACCCCATTCATTTAAAAATGTGGCCAATTTTTGAGATATGTATGCGGGACCATTGTCAGTTTTTACTTCTTGGGGTATACCCAATGAAGCAAAAGCTTGCAGGAAATGATGACAGGCATGGCTGCCAGTTTCACCTGTGTGAAGGGAAGCAAAAACTGCACCAGAGAACGTGTCTATGGAAACATGAATATTTTTAAATTTACCAAAAGAAGGCTATTTAGTAACACCTGTTTGCCACAACTGTAGGCTTTGTAAGCCTCGGGGGTTGATTGCTCCTGTAGAAACAGGAGGTTGTACCAATTGACAGTCAGGGCAAGTATGAATGATAGCTTTAGCTTGACTTTTAGTGATTTGGAACATTCGCATGAGTGCTTGTGCATTTTGGTGGAAAAAGGCATGACTCAATTTTGCTTGTTCAAAAATATTTGGCAATGTGTTAGAAATGACCATTGTCAGCTTGTCCGCTCTTGCATTTCCTTCCACTAAAAATCCAGGAAGTGAAGAATGCGCCCTAATGTGAGAAACAAAATATGGATTAGTTCTATATTGCAAAGTTATAAAAAGACATGAAAGCCAACGATGTACAGTTTCATTACTAACATCCTTTAAAATGGAACCTTCTATTCTCCTGACTACATTAGCAACATAAGCAGAATCTGTGACCAAATTAAGAGGCTGAGGAAACAGCTGAAAAGCTCAAACTACTGCAGCAAGCTCAACAATTTGAGGGGATCCCTCTACTGTTTGAATATCAGATTCCCAAACATCAGTCTTTTGATTAAACCAAGTCACAACGGACTTGTGGCTTTTACCAGAGCCATCAGTGAAGAGAGTCACAGCATGTAAAGGTTCTTCACTTAATTTAGGTTTTTCTCTGAAACTCAATTTTGCTTGCAGTAGTTTGTGAGCTGGATAGCGTATGGAACAAACACCTGGAAAACCTAAGAATGCCTATTGTAAATCATCAGAATTTTGCATTGCCCAATTGAAATAATCATTTTTCAATGGCAAATAGATAACTGAACATTCTTGACCTGCCAAAGTTAACAATCTGGTTCTAGCCTTAATTATAATGTATGCAATCATTTCTAAAACTGAGCAAATGGTCTTTGAAAACCTGTAGGGAGGAAAAACCCATTCCATTATTAACAAAGGATCTTGTTCTGTGGCATCCCACTGGAAAATGAGACCACAAAGCTGCATCTTCTCTCCTAAGATTGAAAGAAAGAAAGGATTTTCAGGAACGCAGCGATGAGCTTGTCTTTTTTGAAGAGCTTCTGTGACTTTGTCGAGAGCAGCACGAGCTTCAGGGGTTAAAGTTCTTGGCGAAGTGATGTCGCAACTTCCTCTCAGCAAATGGAAGAGCGGACTCAGTTCATCATTGGTGATTCCCAGCATCGGTCTGACCCAGTTGATTTCTCCTAGAAGTTGTTGTAACTCTTGTAGGTTGTTGACTCTGGTTCGGATCTGAATTTTCTGTGGTCTTCTTGTCGTCTCAGTCATCTTCCATCCCAGGTACTTCTAAGGTGAAACTTGTTGAATTTTCGTTGCAGAGATTTCAAGTCCAGCTTTTTGAATTTCAGCAACAACACAGTCGTGAGTTTCTTCCATCTCTTCCTTTCAAAGGACTCCACCCTTAAAGCCAATTTTTCTTTCTCTGTATCTATAGATTGACAAACACCAGAACAACCATGTTTTTGCTTAACTGAAAAAGAGTTCCCCGGAACCACAATTTCCCGAGTGGAAGCAGCCACCTCAGCCTCCACCCCAGGCCCAACAGAATCCAATTCAGGTTTCAGTCTCCCTGCACAAACAATTTTAGGAAGTACAGTCACTTTTTCATTTCCATCTTTTACACACTTTGTTCCATCCCCCTTACAAGAGTCACATATTTTTACATTAACAGAACAACGCAAAGAAAAGTCCAAAAGAGTCTCATTTTTTCCCAGAGAGAGAGAAGAAAGATTTTGTTCAACAGAGTTCAAAGCAATACTTTCAGCATTTGCAACAACACTTGTAACATTCTCCGATACTCACACAGTCTCCGGTTTACTGGAATTTAATGAGACAGAACCAGAAGCTTTGTTTTCTGAGTCCAAGTTGATCTTATTATTATCCGTTTGTTTAAAACAGTGCTCCAACAGTGCTCTACAAACCGGCATAAGTTCTCTTAAGCTTTCATCTTTTTTGAGAGAGACTAGATTATAGATTCTCCAGTTTATCTGATCCCAAAAATGAAAAGTAAAAGCAGACTGCAGATTTAAATCTTGCGTATTCGCTTTAACCCAGATAAGTAAGTTTTTAAGCTCAGTTTTTGAAATTTCAGAGTGACCTTTTTCTTGTAACATTGTCTCTAATTGATGAAAAACATCCCATTCAACTTTTGATAAATTCGTTCCCATTTTTGTGTTCTTTTAATAATTTTCTTTTTCGCTATTTTGCCTCCCAACGTCACCCAAGCGCTCTCCCAAGATATGTTACTTACAATTTTCTTGGCTTCGGCGGGAGAGATGATACAGTCTGCTCCTTGTTAACACTTGGGTCTCCGCAGCTGGTACTTCCACGATTTTTCTTTCTTTTTCTTCTACTCTACGTCCTCACACGAGGCACCAATATGCGGGGGACGGGACAGGTATAAGTCCAATGGCGTCAGGAACCCACGCCTTAAAAAAGGAACCCACTAGGCCGCGGCAAAATATCCAAATATGGATAACATGGTAACCAGACCAGTGAAGAGATTTTTGCTTTTATTTCCAGCACATCAGTCTCAAAATACAAAATGGAGACATGACAGCTCACTGATCCACACCAAAAAGTGTCTCCTTCAACAGGGCTCATACAGCAATACATAAAATCATCTCAGACTAGAATTCAGCCAATCAGACACAGAAAACACATCTTGACAAGCATTCTATCCAATCTTATAAAACATAGGTAATCATAGCTAAAACAAAGACTAGTTGATAAGAGACAAAGAACAGAGTTCTATTCATGCTAGCCTTCTAAAGATATACATTAAATAACCTTGTTGCCATCCTAAAGCCAATTCTACAGAAGCCTATTGTTATTTGTCACGTCTACTGCTTGGGAAACTTTTCTGCTTGCATGGAAAACTTTTTCTGCTTGCATGGGAAACTTTTCTGCAATGCTAACAAAACTCCAGTCTAAGGCCTACATACTTCTTTGTAACCATTTCTTAAAAATCCTCTAACCTTATGGATTCCAACATTTCCCCCTCTCTGTTTGACCCAGAAGCTTTCATTTTCTTGTCGCTTGCTATTTGCGTTTCATAGCTCTATTGCAAAATTTCTGCTTATTATCTGCTGAAGACCTATTTTCACTAAACTGAAGCATTGCTATACTACGGCACAGCAACTTCATGCTGTGAAGACCCAATCCCTGAAAGAGAGATATGAATCACGTTTGGCAACAGTCACAAGGCATCGTTCAAAAAACTCTGGTCGATTCCAAGGCCTTAATTCAAAACCTTCGTTCATGTCAATACCCTCATCTACTGCTTTCGTGAGATTTCATACACTCTCTGTGCTTCTACTTCCTAATTCTCCTGCTTGAATGACAAAAACTTCTCGGACTCTTTTGTTCATCATTCGCCGAAGACAACAGAGTATACAAGGTGCCACTATCAATATCAGTATTAGAACACCTAATATGTAAAGACCTATCTTGCAAAGTTGCCTTAGCCAAGGTGCAAAACTCCACTTTTGAAACAAATCATCCAACCAGGAACCTCCATCTTCTTTCATTTGGGCTGTCAGATCCTTTAATTTTTGAATGCTTTTGTGAATGGATTCAGAATGATCAGACAAATTTATACAACACAATCCTTCAAATTCCTCACAACCATGTCCTTCTGCCAGTAAGAGAAAATCAATGGCTGCTCTGTTTTGAAGAGTAGCATGTCTAATACTATCAACATCGGTCAACATATCACTGATTGCGGAGGATGTGGCATTAGCTTGTTTGCTCAGCCAACATCCAACTCGATCTAATTGTCTCAATGCCACAGCCGAAGCTAATTGGGGTAGAAATATACCTGCTGAAAGCCTTCTGGCGGCATTCCAAGGCATAAAATCACTCTGACAGTTCTCATCATAATGAGGAACAGCTCTTGTTTTCCTTTGTTTCTTTTTCATCACTGCTTTGGCAGTGGGGGCAATTATGGTAAGCATACCAATGCTACAAGGGCCACCTTCAAGGTGGGCTGGAATGCCTTGCCAACCTCTGTCTCCACAAATGATCCAATACCCTTTTGGCAATTGCCGTGGATATTGGTCCGTCTCCAGAAACACATCCCAACTGTTTGAAACATTTGCTGCCCTGAGAAGTTTTTTCGAACAAATGTTCCAATTGAAGGAAGGACTGTTTCCATTGTCAATTCCACCTGGTTTACCATTGGATTCTTTTCTGACCAAAGGAAACTCTTTCACTGGCACACCAACCAAACAGGTTGAGAAAGGCTTTTCTGGTTCCGAACTAGACAGACATATAGTATCCGATCCGGCAGCCTTGGCTAAGGTCACCCAAACATTTGTTTTCGGTTGATCCACAGGCAAATCTGCACGACAAAAAACAATTAACATCAAGCAAAACAAGTATACCATTTGATTCTGCCCCATCTCTTTCAAGAACTAAGTTTTGGCAGAATTCTTTCTAAACAAAAACAATAACCTAAATTTTCAGCCAAAAATTAGCTTTGTTAAACAAACATTCAGCATTCAATTCGTATACTCATAAATAACATTGGCACAAAATCAGAGTTCATGGGTTCTACCGATGCACAAAGAACGTCAGGCACAAGAGGCGTCAGGCGAGACCCGGGATCCTTCCATTCAGTCCACGTCTGCGTACTCGCTTCCTCGGTTCTAGGCTCGACAACAGGTTCTGAAGTGCGATACGGTTTGACGTTTTTGGCAGGAACCCACTTAATTCTTCCAGCACCTGTGGAAATAGAAGCATACCCTTTGCCCCACGTTATTAATTGAAACGGGCCTTCCATCTGTCCAGAGTCAGGGTTTCTAATTAGAAGAGGAGGATGTTCTTTCAGTTTTGCCTGTGTGCTATTTGAAAAGTGTCTAAAGATTGGTGGATCTGGTTCTGTACTTGAACTATTTAGAAAATTAAAACCATACAAAGCCTTACTCAGTCTCATCTGTGGGGTGATTTCCGTTCCCCCTCTCTGTTGATCTAATATGCGTTTTAAGGTTTGATGTGTTCTTTCAATGATTGCTTGGCTTGTGGGAGAGTGGGGAATACCAAAAATGTGTCGAACACCCCATTCATTTAAAAATGTGGCCAATTTTTGAGATATGTATGCGGGACCATTGTCAGTTTTTACTTCTTGGGGTATACCCAATGAAGCAAAAGCTTGCAGGAAATGATGACAGGCATGGCTGCCAGTTTCACCTGTGTGAAGGGAAGCAAAAACTGCACCAGAGAACGTGTCTATGGAAACATGAATATTTTTAAATTTACCAAAAGAAGGCTATTTAGTAACACCTGTTTGCCACAACTGTAGGCTTTGTAAGCCTCGGGGGTTGATTGCTCCTGTAGAAACAGGAGGTTGTACCAATTGACAGTCAGGGCAAGTATGAATGATAGCTTTAGCTTGACTTTTAGTGATTTGGAACATTCGCATGAGTGCTTGTGCATTTTGGTGGAAAAAGGCATGACTCAATTTTGCTTGTTCAAAAATATTTGGCAATGTGTTAGAAATGACCATTGTCAGCTTGTCCGCTCTTGCATTTCCTTCCACTAAAAATCCAGGAAGTGAAGAATGCGCCCTAATGTGAGAAACAAAATATGGATTCGTTCTATATTGCAAAGTTATAAAAAGACATGAAAGCCAACGATGTACAGTTTCATTACTAACATCCTTTAAAATGGAACCTTCTATTCTCCTGACTACATTAGCAACATAAGCAGAATCTGTGACCAAATTAAGAGGCTGAGGAAACAGCTGAAAAGCTCAAACTACTGCAGCAAGCTCAACAATTTGAGGGGATCCCTCTACTGTTTGAATATCAGATTCCCAAACATCAGTCTTTTGATTAAACCAAGTCACAACGGACTTGTGGCTTTTACCAGAGCCATCAGTGAAGAGAGTCACAGCATGTAAAGGTTCTTCACTTAATTTAGGTTTTTCTCTGAAACTCAATTTTGCTTGCAGTAGTTTGTGAGCTGGATAGCGTATGGAACAAACACCTGGAAAACCTAAGAATGCCTATTGTAAATCATCAGAATTTTGCATTGCCCAATTGAAATAATCATTTTTCAATGGCAAATAGATAACTGAACATTCTTGACCTGCCAAAGTTAACAATCTGGTTCTAGCCTTAATTATAATGTATGCAATCATTTCTAAAACTGAGCAAATGGTCTTTGAAAACCTGTAGGGAGGAAAAACCCATTCCATTATTAACAAAGGATCTTGTTCTGTGGCATCCCACTGGAAAATGAGACCACAAAGCTGCATCTTCTCTCCTAAGATTGAAAGAAAGAAAGGATTTTCAGGAACGCAGCGATGAGCTTGTCTTTTTTGAAGAGCTTCTGTGACTTTGTCGAGAGCAGCACGAGCTTCAGGGGTTAAAGTTCTTGGCGAAGTGATGTCGCAACTTCCTCTCAGCAAATGGAAGAGCGAACTCAGTTCATCATTGGTGATTCCCAGCATCGGTCTGACCCAGTTGATTTCTCCTAGAAGTTGTTGTAACTCTTGTAGGTTGTTGACTCTGGTTCGGATCTGAATTTTCTGTGGTCTTCTTGTCGTCTCAGTCATCTTCCATCCCAGGTACTTCTAAGGTGAAACTTGTTGAATTTTCGTTGCAGAGATTTCAAGTCCAGCTTTTTGAATTTCAGCAACAACACAGTCGTGAGTTTCTTCCATCTCTTCCTTTCAAAGGACTCCACCCTTAAAGCCAATTTTTCTTTCTCTGTATCTATAGATTGACAAACACCAGAACAACCATGTTTTTGCTTAACTGAAAAAGAGTTCCCCGGAACCACAATTTCCCGAGTGGAAGCAGCCACCTCAGCCTCCACCCCAGGCCCAACAGAATCCAATTCAGGTTTCAGTCTCCCTGCACAAACAATTTTAGGAAGTACAGTCACTTTTTCATTTCCATCTTTTACACACTTTGTTCCATCCCCCTTACAAGAGTCACATATTTTTACATTAACAGAACAACGCAAAGAAAAGTCCAAAAGAGTCTCATTTTTTCCCAGAGAGAGAGAAGAAAGATTTTGTTCAACAGAGTTCAAAGCAATACTTTCAGCATTTGCAACAACACTTGTAACATTCTCCGATACTCACACAGTCTCCGGTTTACTGGAATTTAATGAGACAGAACCAGAAGCTTTGTTTTCTGAGTCCAAGTTGATCTTATTATTATCCGTTTGTTTAAAACAGTGCTCCAACAGTGCTCTACAAACCGGCATAAGTTCTCTTAAGCTTTCATCTTTTTTGAGAGAGACTAGATTATAGATTCTCCAGTTTATCTGATCCCAAAAATGAAAAGTAAAAGCAGACTGCAGATTTAAATCTTGCGTATTCGCTTTAACCCAGATAAGTAAGTTTTTAAGCTCAGTTTTTGAAATTTCAGAGTGACCTTTTTCTTGTAACATTGTCTCTAATTGATGAAAAACATCCCATTCAACTTTTGATAAATTCGTTCCCATTTTTGTGTTCTTTTAATAATTTTCTTTTTCGCTATTTTGCCTCCCAACGTCACCCAAGCGCTCTCCCAAGATATGTTACTTACAATTTTCTTGGCTTCGGCGGGAGAGATGATACAGTCTGCTCCTTGTTAACACTTGGGTCTCCGCAGCTGGTACTTCCACGATTTTTCTTTCTTTTTCTTCTATTCTACGTCCTCACACGAGGCACCAATATGCGGGGGACGGGACAGGTATAAGTCCAATGGCGTCAGGAACCCACGCCTTAAAAAAGGAACCCACTAGGCCGCGGCAAAATATCCAAATATGGATAACATGGTAACCAGACCAGTGAAGAGATTTTTGCTTTTATTTCCAGCACATCAGTCTCAAAATACAAAATGGAGACATGACAGCTCACTGATCCACACCAAAAAGTGTCTCCTTCAACAGGGCTCATACAGCAATACATAAAATCATCTCAGACTAGAATTCAGCCAATCAGACACAGAAAACACATCTTGACAAGCATTCTATCCAATCTTATAAAACATAGGTAATCATAGCTAAAACAAAGACTAGTTGATAAGAGACAAAGAACAGAGTTCTATTCATGCTAGCCTTCTAAAGATATACATTAAATAACCTTGTTGCCATCCTAAAGCCAATTCTACAGAAGCCTATTGTTATTTGTCACGTCTACTGCTTGGGAAACTTTTCTGCTTGCATGGAAAACTTTTTCTGCTTGCATGGGAAACTTTTCTGCAATGCTAACAAAACTCCAGTCTAAGGCCTACATACTTCTTTGTAACCATTTCTTAAAAATCCTCTAACCTTATGGATTCCAACATTTCCCCCTCTCTGTTTGACCCAGAAGCTTTCATTTTCTTGTCGCTTGCTATTTGCGTTTCATAGCTCTATTGCAAAATTTCTGCTTATTATCTGCTGAAGACCTATTTTCACTAAACTGAAGCATTGCTATACTACGGCACAGCAACTTCATGCTGTGAAGACCCAATCCCTGAAAGAGAGATATGAATCACGTTTGGCAACAGTCACAAGGCATCGTTCAAAAAACCCTGGTCGATTCCAAGGCCTTAATTCAAAACCTTCGTTCATGTCAATACCCTCATCTACTGCTTTCGTGAGATTTCATACACTCTCTGTGCTTCTACTTCCTAATTCTCCTGCTTGAATGACAAAAACTTCTCGGACTCTTTTGTTCATCATTCGCCGAAGACAACAGAGTATACAAGGTGCCACTATCAATATCAGTATTAGAACACCTAATATGTAAAGACCTATCTTGCAAAGTTGCCTTAGCCAAGGTGCAAAACTCCAATTTTGAAACAAATCATCCAACCAGGAACCTCCATCTTCTTTCATTTGGGCTGTCAGATCCTTTAATTTTTGAATGCTTTTGTGAATGGATTCAGAATGATCAGACAAATTTATACAACACAATCCTTCAAATTCCTCACAACCATGTCCTTCTGCCAGTAAGAGAAAATCAATGGCTGCTCTGTTTTGAAGAGTAGCATGTCTAATACTATCAACATCGGTCAACATATCACTGATTGCGGAGGATGTGGCATTAGCTTGTTTGCTCAGCCAACATCCAACTCGATCTAATTGTCTCAATGCCACAGCCGAAGCTAATTGGGGTAGAAATATACCTGCTGAAACCCTTCTGGCGGCATTCCAAGGCATAAAATCACTCTGACAGTTCTCATCATAATGAGGAACAGCTCTTGTTTTCCTTTGTTTCTTTTTCATCACTGCTTTGGCAGTGGGGGCAATTATGGTAAGCATACCAATGCTACAAGGGCCACCTTCAAGGTGGGCTGGAATGCCTTGCCAACCTCTGTCTCCACAAATGATCCAATACCCTTTTGGCAATTGCCGTGGATATTGGTCCGTCTCCAGAAACACATCCCAACTGTTTGAAACATTTGCTGCCCTGAGAAGTTTTTTCGAACAAATGTTCCAATTGAAGGAAGGACTGTTTCCATTGTCAATTCCACCTGGTTTACCATTGGATTCTTTTCTGACCAAAGGAAACTCTTTCACTGGCACACCAACCAAACAGGTTGAGAAAGGCTTTTCTGGTTCCGAACTAGACAGACATATAGTATCCGATCCGGCAGCCTTGGCTAAGGTCACCCAAACATTTGTTTTCGGTTGATCCACAGGCAAATCTGCACGACAAAAAACAATTAACATCAAGCAAAACAAGTATACCATTTGATTCTGCCCCATCTCTTTCAAGAACTAAGTTTTGGCAGAATTCTTTCTAAACAAAAACAATAACCTAAATTTTCAGCCAAAAATTAGCTTTGTTAAACAAACATTCAGCATTCAATTCGTATACTCATAAATAACATTGGCACAAAATCAGAGTTCATGGGTTCTACCGATGCACAAAGAACGTCAGGCACAAGAGGCGTCAGGCGAGACCCGGGATCCTTCCATTCAGTCCACGTCTGCGTACTCGCTTCCTCGGTTCTAGGCTCGACAACAGGTTCTGAAGTGCGATACGGTTTGACGTTTTTGGCAGGAACCCACTTAATTCTTCCAGCACCTGTGGAAATAGAAGCATACCCTTTGCCCCACGTTATTAATTGAAACGGGCCTTCCATCTGTCCAGAGTCAGGGTTTCTAATTAGAAGAGGAGGATGTTCTTTCAGTTTTGCCTGTGTGCTATTTGAAAAGTGTCTAAAGATTGGTGGATCTGGTTCTGTACTTGAACTATTTAGAAAATTAAAACCATACAAAGCCTTACTCAGTCTCATCTGTGGGGTGATTTCCGTTCCCCCTCTCTGTTGATCTAATATGCGTTTTAAGGTTTGATGTGTTCTTTCAATGATTGCTTGGCTTGTGGGAGAGTGGGGAATACCAAAAATGTGTCGAACACCCCATTCATTTAAAAATGTGGCCAATTTTTGAGATATGTATGCGGGACCATTGTCAGTTTTTACTTCTTGGGGTATACCCAATGAAGCAAAAGCTTGCAGGAAATGATGACAGGCATGGCTGCCAGTTTCACCTGTGTGAAGGGAAGCAAAAACTGCACCAGAGAACGTGTCTATGGAAACATGAATATTTTTAAATTTACCAAAAGAAGGCTATTTAGTAACACCTGTTTGCCACAACTGTAGGCTTTGTAAGCCTCGGGGGTTGATTGCTCCTGTAGAAACAGGAGGTTGTACCAATTGACAGTCAGGGCAAGTATGAATGATAGCTTTAGCTTGACTTTTAGTGATTTGGAACATTCGCATGAGTGCTTGTGCATTTTGGTGGAAAAAGGCATGACTCAATTTTGCTTGTTCAAAAATATTTGGCAATGTGTTAGAAATGACCATTGTCAGCTTGTCCGCTCTTGCATTTCCTTCCACTAAAAATCCAGGAAGTGAAGAATGCGCCCTAATGTGAGAAACAAAATATGGATTAGTTCTATATTGCAAAGTTATAAAAAGACATGAAAGCCAACGATGTACAGTTTCATTACTAACATCCTTTAAAATGGAACCTTCTATTCTCCTGACTACATTAGCAACATAAGCAGAATCTGTGACCAAATTAAGAGGCTGAGGAAACAGCTGAAAAGCTCAAACTACTGCAGCAAGCTCAACAATTTGAGGGGATCCCTCTACTGTTTGAATATCAGATTCCCAAACATCAGTCTTTTGATTAAACCAAGTCACAACGGACTTGTGGCTTTTACCAGAGCCATCAGTGAAGAGAGTCACAGCATGTAAAGGTTCTTCACTTAATTTAGGTTTTTCTCTGAAACTCAATTTTGCTTGCAGTAGTTTGTGAGCTGGATAGCGTATGGAACAAACACCTGGAAAACCTAAGAATGCCTATTGTAAATCATCAGAATTTTGCATTGCCCAATTGAAATAATCATTTTTCAATGGCAAATAGATAACTGAACATTCTTGACCTGCCAAAGTTAACAATCTGGTTCTAGCCTTAATTATAATGTATGCAATCATTTCTAAAACTGAGCAAATGGTCTTTGAAAACCTGTAGGGAGGAAAAACCCATTCCATTATTAACAAAGGATCTTGTTCTGTGGCATCCCACTGGAAAATGAGACCACAAAGCTGCATCTTCTCTCCTAAGATTGAAAGAAAGAAAGGATTTTCAGGAACGCAGCGATGAGCTTGTCTTTTTTGAAGAGCTTCTGTGACTTTGTCGAGAGCAGCACGAGCTTCAGGGGTTAAAGTTCTTGGCGAAGTGATGTCGCAACTTCCTCTCAGCAAATGGAAGAGCGGACTCAGTTCATCATTGGTGATTCCCAGCATCGGTCTGACCCAGTTGATTTCTCCTAGAAGTTGTTGTAACTCTTGTAGGTTGTTGACTCTGGTTCGGATCTGAATTTTCTGTGGTCTTCTTGTCGTCTCAGTCATCTTCCATCCCAGGTACTTCTAAGGTGAAACTTGTTGAATTTTCGTTGCAGAGATTTCAAGTCCAGCTTTTTGAATTTCAGCAACAACACAGTCGTGAGTTTCTTCCATCTCTTCCTTTCAAAGGACTCCACCCTTAAAGCCAATTTTTCTTTCTCTGTATCTATAGATTGACAAACACCAGAACAACCATGTTTTTGCTTAACTGAAAAAGAG
The DNA here is from genome assembly GCF_028018845.1 of Melospiza georgiana. NCBI lineage: Eukaryota > Metazoa > Chordata > Aves > Passeriformes > Passerellidae > Melospiza > Melospiza georgiana. The sequence continues at coordinate 87,443,379 of NC_080431.1, forward strand.
TTCCCCGGAACCACAATTTCCCGAGTGGAAGCAGCCACCTCAGCCTCCACCCCAGGCCCAACAGAATCCAATTCAGGTTTCAGTCTCCCTGCACAAACAATTTTAGGAAGTACAGTCACTTTTTCATTTCCATCTTTTACACACTTTGTTCCATCCCCCTTACAAGAGTCACATATTTTTACATTAACAGAACAACGCAAAGAAAAGTCCAAAAGAGTCTCATTTTTTCCCAGAGAGAGAGAAGAAAGATTTTGTTCAACAGAGTTCAAAGCAATACTTTCAGCATTTGCAACAACACTTGTAACATTCTCCGATACTCACACAGTCTCCGGTTTACTGGAATTTAATGAGACAGAACCAGAAGCTTTGTTTTCTGAGTCCAAGTTGATCTTATTATTATCCGTTTGTTTAAAACAGTGCTCCAACAGTGCTCTACAAACCGGCATAAGTTCTCTTAAGCTTTCATCTTTTTTGAGAGAGACTAGATTATAGATTCTCCAGTTTATCTGATCCCAAAAATGAAAAGTAAAAGCAGACTGCAGATTTAAATCTTGCGTATTCGCTTTAACCCAGATAAGTAAGTTTTTAAGCTCAGTTTTTGAAATTTCAGAGTGACCTTTTTCTTGTAACATTGTCTCTAATTGATGAAAAACATCCCATTCAACTTTTGATAAATTCGTTCCCATTTTTGTGTTCTTTTAATAATTTTCTTTTTCGCTATTTTGCCTCCCAACGTCACCCAAGCGCTCTCCCAAGATATGTTACTTACAATTTTCTTGGCTTCGGCGGGAGAGATGATACAGTCTGCTCCTTGTTAACACTTGGGTCTCCGCAGCTGGTACTTCCACGATTTTTCTTTCTTTTTCTTCTATTCTACGTCCTCACACGAGGCACCAATATGCGGGGGACGGGACAGGTATAAGTCCAATGGCGTCAGGAACCCACGCCTTAAAAAAGGAACCCACTAGGCCGCGGCAAAATATCCAAATATGGATAACATGGTAACCAGACCAGTGAAGAGATTTTTGCTTTTATTTCCAGCACATCAGTCTCAAAATACAAAATGGAGACATGACAGCTCACTGATCCACACCAAAAAGTGTCTCCTTCAACAGGGCTCATACAGCAATACATAAAATCATCTCAGACTAGAATTCAGCCAATCAGACACAGAAAACACATCTTGACAAGCATTCTATCCAATCTTATAAAACATAGGTAATCATAGCTAAAACAAAGACTAGTTGATAAGAGACAAAGAACAGAGTTCTATTCATGCTAGCCTTCTAAAGATATACATTAAATAACCTTGTTGCCATCCTAAAGCCAATTCTACAGAAGCCTATTGTTATTTGTCACGTCTACTGCTTGGGAAACTTTTCTGCTTGCATGGAAAACTTTTTCTGCTTGCATGGGAAACTTTTCTGCAATGCTAACAAAACTCCAGTCTAAGGCCTACATACTTCTTTGTAACCATTTCTTAAAAATCCTCTAACCTTATGGATTCCAACATTTCCCCCTCTCTGTTTGACCCAGAAGCTTTCATTTTCTTGTCGCTTGCTATTTGCGTTTCATAGCTCTATTGCAAAATTTCTGCTTATTATCTGCTGAAGACCTATTTTCACTAAACTGAAGCATTGCTATACTACGGCACAGCAACTTCATGCTGTGAAGACCCAATCCCTGAAAGAGAGATATGAATCACGTTTGGCAACAGTCACAAGGCATCGTTCAAAAAACCCTGGTCGATTCCAAGGCCTTAATTCAAAACCTTCGTTCATGTCAATACCCTCATCTACTGCTTTCGTGAGATTTCATACACTCTCTGTGCTTCTACTTCCTAATTCTCCTGCTTGAATGACAAAAACTTCTCGGACTCTTTTGTTCATCATTCGCCGAAGACAACAGAGTATACAAGGTGCCACTATCAATATCAGTATTAGAACACCTAATATGTAAAGACCTATCTTGCAAAGTTGCCTTAGCCAAGGTGCAAAACTCCACTTTTGAAACAAATCATCCAACCAGGAACCTCCATCTTCTTTCATTTGGGCTGTCAGATCCTTTAATTTTTGAATGCTTTTGTGAATGGATTCAGAATGATCAGACAAATTTATACAACACAATCCTTCAAATTCCTCACAACCATGTCCTTCTGCCAGTAAGAGAAAATCAATGGCTGCTCTGTTTTGAAGAGTAGCATGTCTAATACTATCAACATCGGTCAACATATCACTGATTGCGGAGGATGTGGCATTAGCTTGTTTGCTCAGCCAACATCCAACTCGATCTAATTGTCTCAATGCCACAGCCGAAGCTAATTGGGGTAGAAATATACCTGCTGAAAGCCTTCTGGCGGCATTCCAAGGCATAAAATCACTCTGACAGTTCTCATCATAATGAGGAACAGCTCTTGTTTTCCTTTGTTTCTTTTTCATCACTGCTTTGGCAGTGGGGGCAATTATGGTAAGCATACCAATGCTACAAGGGCCACCTTCAAGGTGGGCTGGAATGCCTTGCCAACCTCTGTCTCCACAAATGATCCAATACCCTTTTGGCAATTGCCGTGGATATTGGTCCGTCTCCAGAAACACATCCCAACTGTTTGAAACATTTGCTGCCCTGAGAAGTTTTTTCGAACAAATGTTCCAATTGAAGGAAGGACTGTTTCCATTGTCAATTCCACCTGGTTTACCATTGGATTCTTTTCTGACCAAAGGAAACTCTTTCACTGGCACACCAACCAAACAGGTTGAGAAAGGCTTTTCTGGTTCCGAACTAGACAGACATATAGTATCCGATCCGGCAGCCTTGGCTAAGGTCACCCAAACATTTGTTTTCGGTTGATCCACAGGCAAATCTGCACGACAAAAAACAATTAACATCAAGCAAAACAAGTATACCATTTGATTCTGCCCCATCTCTTTCAAGAACTAAGTTTTGGCAGAATTCTTTCTAAACAAAAACAATAACCTAAATTTTCAGCCAAAAATTAGCTTTGTTAAACAAACATTCAGCATTCAATTCGTATACTCATAAATAACATTGGCACAAAATCAGAGTTCATGGGTTCTACCGATGCACAAAGAACGTCAGGCACAAGAGGCGTCAGGCGAGACCCGGGATCCTTCCATTCAGTCCACGTCTGCGTACTCGCTTCCTCGGTTCTAGGCTCGACAACAGGTTCTGAAGTGCGATACGGTTTGACGTTTTTGGCAGGAACCCACTTAATTCTTCCAGCACCTGTGGAAATAGAAGCATACCCTTTGCCCCACGTTATTAATTGAAACGGGCCTTCCATCTGTCCAGAGTCAGGGTTTCTAATTAGAAGAGGAGGATGTTCTTTCAGTTTTGCCTGTGTGCTATTTGAAAAGTGTCTAAAGATTGGTGGATCTGGTTCTGTACTTGAACTATTTAGAAAATTAAAACCATACAAAGCCTTACTCAGTCTCATCTGTGGGGTGATTTCCGTTCCCCCTCTCTGTTGATCTAATATGCGTTTTAAGGTTTGATGTGTTCTTTCAATGATTGCTTGGCTTGTGGGAGAGTGGGGAATACCAAAAATGTGTCGAACACCCCATTCATTTAAAAATGTGGCCAATTTTTGAGATATGTATGCGGGACCATTGTCAGTTTTTACTTCTTGGGGTATACCCAATGAAGCAAAAGCTTGCAGGAAATGATGACAGGCATGGCTGCCAGTTTCACCTGTGTGAAGGGAAGCAAAAACTGCACCAGAGAACGTGTCTATGGAAACATGAATATTTTTAAATTTACCAAAAGAAGGCTATTTAGTAACACCTGTTTGCCACAACTGTAGGCTTTGTAAGCCTCGGGGGTTGATTGCTCCTGTAGAAACAGGAGGTTGTACCAGTTGACAGTCAGGGCAAGTATGAATGATAGCTTTAGCTTGACTTTTAGTGATTTGGAACATTCGCATGAGTGCTTGTGCATTTTGGTGGAAAAAGGCATGACTCAATTTTGCTTGTTCAAAAATATTTGGCAATGTGTTAGAAATGACCATTGTCAGCTTGTCCGCTCTTGCATTTCCTTCCACTAAAAATCCAGGAAGTGAAGAATGCGCCCTAATGTGAGAAACAAAATATGGATTAGTTCTATATTGCAAAGTTATAAAAAGACATGAAAGCCAACGATGTACAGTTTCATTACTAACATCCTTTAAAATGGAACCTTCTATTCTCCTGACTACATTAGCAACATAAGCAGAATCTGTGACCAAATTAAGAGGCTGAGGAAACAGCTGAAAAGCTCAAACTACTGCAGCAAGCTCAACAATTTGAGGGGATCCCTCTACTGTTTGAATATCAGATTCCCAAACATCAGTCTTTTGATTAAACCAAGTCACAACGGACTTGTGGCTTTTACCAGAGCCATCAGTGAAGAGAGTCACAGCATGTAAAGGTTCTTCACTTAATTTAGGTTTTTCTCTGAAACTCAATTTTGCTTGCAGTAGTTTGTGAGCTGGATAGCGTATGGAACAAACACCTGGAAAACCTAAGAATGCCTATTGTAAATCATCAGAATTTTGCATTGCCCAATTGAAATAATCATTTTTCAATGGCAAATAGATAACTGAACATTCTTGACCTGCCAAAGTTAACAATCTGGTTCTAGCCTTAATTATAATGTATGCAATCATTTCTAAAACTGAGCAAATGGTCTTTGAAAACCTGTAGGGAGGAAAAACCCATTCCATTATTAACAAAGGATCTTGTTCTGTGGCATCCCACTGGAAAATGAGACCACAAAGCTGCATCTTCTCTCCTAAGATTGAAAGAAAGAAAGGATTTTCAGGAACGCAGCGATGAGCTTGTCTTTTTTGAAGAGCTTCTGTGACTTTGTCGAGAGCAGCACGAGCTTCAGGGGTTAAAGTTCTTGGCGAAGTGATGTCGCAACTTCCTCTCAGCAAATGGAAGAGCGGACTCAGTTCATCATTGGTGATTCCCAGCATCGGTCTGACCCAGTTGATTTCTCCTAGAAGTTGTTGTAACTCTTGTAGGTTGTTGACTCTGGTTCGGATCTGAATTTTCTGTGGTCTTCTTGTCGTCTCAGTCATCTTCCATCCCAGGTACTTCTAAGGTGAAACTTGTTGAATTTTCGTTGCAGAGATTTCAAGTCCAGCTTTTTGAATTTCAGCAACAACACAGTCGTGAGTTTCTTCCATCTCTTCCTTTCAAAGGACTCCACCCTTAAAGCCAATTTTTCTTTCTCTGTATCTATAGATTGACAAACACCAGAACAACCATGTTTTTGCTTAACTGAAAAAGAGTTCCCCGGAACCACAATTTCCCGAGTGGAAGCAGCCACCTCAGCCTCCACCCCAGGCCCAACAGAATCCAATTCAGGTTTCAGTCTCCCTGCACAAACAATTTTAGGAAGTACAGTCACTTTTTCATTTCCATCTTTTACACACTTTGTTCCATCCCCCTTACAAGAGTCACATATTTTTACATTAACAGAACAACGCAAAGAAAAGTCCAAAAGAGTCTCATTTTTTCCCAGAGAGAGAGAAGAAAGATTTTGTTCAACAGAGTTCAAAGCAATACTTTCAGCATTTGCAACAACACTTGTAACATTCTCCGATACTCACACAGTCTCCGGTTTACTGGAATTTAATGAGACAGAACCAGAAGCTTTGTTTTCTGAGTCCAAGTTGATCTTATTATTATCCGTTTGTTTAAAACAGTGCTCCAACAGTGCTCTACAAACCGGCATAAGTTCTCTTAAGCTTTCATCTTTTTTGAGAGAGACTAGATTATAGATTCTCCAGTTTATCTGATCCCAAAAATGAAAAGTAAAAGCAGACTGCAGATTTAAATCTTGCGTATTCGCTTTAACCCAGATAAGTAAGTTTTTAAGCTCAGTTTTTGAAATTTCAGAGTGACCTTTTTCTTGTAACATTGTCTCTAATTGATGAAAAACATCCCATTCAACTTTTGATAAATTCGTTCCCATTTTTGTGTTCTTTTAATAATTTTCTTTTTCGCTATTTTGCCTCCCAACGTCACCCCAGCGCTCTCCCAAGATATGTTACTTACAATTTTCTTGGCTTCGGCGGGAGAGATGATACAGTCTGCTCCTTGTTAACACTTGGGTCTCCGCAGCTGGTACTTCCACGATTTTTCTTTCTTTTTCTTCTATTCTACGTCCTCACACGAGGCACCAATATGCGGGGGACGGGACAGGTATAAGTCCAATGGCGTCAGGAACCCACGCCTTAAAAAAGGAACCCACTAGGCCGCGGCAAAATATCCAAATATGGATAACATGGTAACCAGACCAGTGAAGAGATTTTTGCTTTTATTTCCAGCACATCAGTCTCAAAATACAAAATGGAGACATGACAGCTCACTGATCCACACCAAAAAGTGTCTCCTTCAACAGGGCTCATACAGCAATACATAAAATCATCTCAGACTAGAATTCAGCCAATCAGACACAGAAAACACATCTTGACAAGCATTCTATCCAATCTTATAAAACATAGGTAATCATAGCTAAAACAAAGACTAGTTGATAAGAGACAAAGAACAGAGTTCTATTCATGCTAGCCTTCTAAAGATATACATTAAATAACCTTGTTGCCATCCTAAAGCCAATTCTACAGAAGCCTATTGTTATTTGTCACGTCTACTGCTTGGGAAACTTTTCTGCTTGCATGGAAAACTTTTTCTGCTTGCATGGGAAACTTTTCTGCAATGCTAACAAAACTCCAGTCTAAGGCCTACATACTTCTTTGTAACCATTTCTTAAAAATCCTCTAACCTTATGGATTCCAACATTTCCCCCTCTCTGTTTGACCCAGAAGCTTTCATTTTCTTGTCGCTTGCTATTTGCGTTTCATAGCTCTATTGCAAAATTTCTGCTTATTATCTGCTGAAGACCTATTTTCACTAAACTGAAGCATTGCTATACTACGGCACAGCAACTTCATGCTGTGAAGACCCAATCCCTGAAAGAGAGATATGAATCACGTTTGGCAACAGTCACAAGGCATCGTTCAAAAAACTCTGGTCGATTCCAAGGCCTTAATTCAAAACCTTCGTTCATGTCAATACCCTCATCTACTGCTTTTGTGAGATTTCATACACTCTCTGTGCTTCTACTTCCTAATTCTCCTGCTTGAATGACAAAAACTTCTCGGACTCTTTTGTTCATCATTCGCCGAAGACAACAGAGTATACAAGGTGCCACTATCAATATCAGTATTAGAACACCTAATATGTAAAGACCTATCTTGCAAAGTTGCCTTAGCCAAGGTGCAAAACTCCAATTTTGAAACAAATCATCCAACCAGGAACCTCCATCTTCTTTCATTTGGGCTGTCAGATCCTTTAATTTTTGAATGCTTTTGTGAATGGATTCAGAATGATCAGACAAATTTATACAACACAATCCTTCAAATTCCTCACAACCATGTCCTTCTGCCAGTAAGAGAAAATCAATGGCTGCTCTGTTTTGAAGAGTAGCATGTCTAATACTATCAACATCGGTCAACATATCACTGATTGCGGAGGATGTGGCATTAGCTTGTTTGCTCAGCCAACATCCAACTCGATCTAATTGTCTCAATGCCACAGCCGAAGCTAATTGGGGTAGAAATATACCTGCTGAAAGCCTTCTGGCGGCATTCCAAGGCATAAAATCACTCTGACAGTTCTCATCATAATGAGGAACAGCTCTTGTTTTCCTTTGTTTCTTTTTCATCACTGCTTTGGCAGTGGGGGCAATTATGGTAAGCATACCAATGCTACAAGGGCCACCTTCAAGGTGGGCTGGAATGCCTTGCCAACCTCTGTCTCCACAAATGATCCAATACCCTTTTGGCAATTGCCGTGGATATTGGTCCGTCTCCAGAAACACATCCCAACTGTTTGAAACATTTGCTGCCCTGAGAAGTTTTTTCGAACAAATGTTCCAATTGAAGGAAGGACTGTTTCCATTGTCAATTCCACCTGGTTTACCATTGGATTCTTTTCTGACCAAAGGAAACTCTTTCACTGGCACACCAACCAAACAGGTTGAGAAAGGCTTTTCTGGTTCCGAACTAGACAGACATATAGTATCCGATCCGGCAGCCTTGGCTAAGGTCACCCAAACATTTGTTTTCGGTTGATCCACAGGCAAATCTGCACGACAAAAAACAATTAACATCAAGCAAAACAAGTATACCATTTGATTCTGCCCCATCTCTTTCAAGAACTAAGTTTTGGCAGAATTCTTTCTAAACAAAAACAATAACCTAAATTTTCAGCCAAAAATTAGCTTTGTTAAACAAACATTCAGCATTCAATTCGTATACTCATAAATAACATTGGCACAAAATCAGAGTTCATGGGTTCTACCGATGCACAAAGAACGTCAGGCACAAGAGGCGTCAGGCGAGACCCGGGATCCTTCCATTCAGTCCACGTCTGCGTACTCGCTTCCTCGGTTCTAGGCTCGACAACAGGTTCTGAAGTGCGATACGGTTTGACGTTTTTGGCAGGAACCCACTTAATTCTTCCAGCACCTGTGGAAATAGAAGCATACCCTTTGCCCCACGTTATTAATTGAAACGGGCCTTCCATCTGTCCAGAGTCAGGGTTTCTAATTAGAAGAGGAGGATGTTCTTTCAGTTTTGCCTGTGTGCTATTTGAAAAGTGTCTAAAGATTGGTGGATCTGGTTCTGTACTTGAACTATTTAGAAAATTAAAACCATACAAAGCCTTACTCAGTCTCATCTGTGGGGTGATTTCCGTTCCCCCTCTCTGTTGATCTAATATGCGTTTTAAGGTTTGATGTGTTCTTTCAATGATTGCTTGGCTTGTGGGAGAGTGGGGAATACCAAAAATGTGTCGAACACCCCATTCATTTAAAAATGTGGCCAATTTTTGAGATATGTATGCGGGACCATTGTCAGTTTTTACTTCTTGGGGTATACCCAATGAAGCAAAAGCTTGCAGGAAATGATGACAGGCATGGCTGCCAGTTTCACCTGTGTGAAGGGAAGCAAAAACTGCACCAGAGAACGTGTCTATGGAAACATGAATATTTTTAAATTTACCAAAAGAAGGCTATTTAGTAACACCTGTTTGCCACAACTGTAGGCTTTGTAAGCCTCGGGGGTTGATTGCTCCTGTAGAAACAGGAGGTTGTACCAGTTGACAGTCAGGGCAAGTATGAATGATAGCTTTAGCTTGACTTTTAGTGATTTGGAACATTCGCATGAGTGCTTGTGCATTTTGGTGGAAAAAGGCATGACTCAATTTTGCTTGTTCAAAAATATTTGGCAATGTGTTAGAAATGACCATTGTCAGCTTGTCCGCTCTTGCATTTCCTTCCACTAATCCAGGAAGTGAAGAATGCGCCCTAATGTGAGAAACAAAATATGGATTAGTTCTATATTGCAAAGTTATAAAAAGACATGAAAGCCAACGATGTACAGTTTCATTACTAACATCCTTTAAAATGGAACCTTCTATTCTCCTGACTACATTAGCAACATAAGCAGAATCTGTGACCAAATTAAGAGGCTGAGGAAACAGCTGAAAAGCTCAAACTACTGCAGCAAGCTCAACAATTTGAGGGGATCCCTCTACTGTTTGAATATCAGATTCCCAAACATCAGTCTTTTGATTAAACCAAGTCACAACGGACTTGTGGCTTTTACCAGAGCCATCAGTGAAGAGAGTCACAGCATGTAAAGGTTCTTCACTTAATTTAGGTTTTTCTCTGAAACTCAATTTTGCTTGCAGTAGTTTGTGTAGTATGGAACAAACACCTGGAAAACCTAAGAATGCCTATTGTAAATCATCAGAATTTTGCATTGCCCAATTGAAATAATCATTTTTCAATGGCAAATAGATAACTGAACATTCTTGACCTGCCAAAGTTAACAATCTGGTTCTAGCCTTAATTATAATGTATGCAATCATTTCTAAAACTGAGCAAATGGTCTTTGAAAACCTGTAGGGAGGAAAAACCCATTCCATTATTAACAAAGGATCTTGTTCTGTGGCATCCCACTGGAAAATGAGACCACAAAGCTGCATCTTCTCTCCTAAGATTGAAAGAAAGAAAGGATTTTCAGGAACGCAGCGATGAGCTTGTCTTTTTTGAAGAGCTTCTGTGACTTTGTCGAGAGCAGCACGAGCTTCAGGGGTTAAAGTTCTTGGCGAAGTGATGTCGCAACTTCCTCTCAGCAAATGGAAGAGCGGACTCAGTTCATCATTGGTGATTCCCAGCATCGGTCTGACCCAGTTGATTTCTCCTAGAAGTTGTTGTAACTCTTGTAGGTTGTTGACTCTGGTTCGGATCTGAATTTTCTGTGGTCTTCTTGTCGTCTCAGTCATCTTCCATCCCAGGTACTTCTAAGGTGAAACTTGTTGAATTTTCGTTGCAGAGATTTCAAGTCCAGCTTTTTGAATTTCAGCAACAACACAGTCGTGAGTTTCTTCCATCTCTTCCTTTCAAAGGACTCCACCCTTAAAGCCAATTTTTCTTTCTCTGTATCTATAGATTGACAAACACCAGAACAACCATGTTTTTGCTTAACTGAAAAAGAGTTCCCCGGAACCACAATTTCCCGAGTGGAAGCAGCCACCTCAGCCTCCACCCCAGGCCCAACAGAATCCAATTCAGGTTTCAGTCTCCCTGCACAAACAATTTTAGGAAGTACAGTCACTTTTTCATTTCCATCTTTTACACACTTTGTTCCATCCCCCTTACAAGAGTCACATATTTTTACATTAACAGAACAACGCAAAGAAAAGTCCAAAAGAGTCTCATTTTTTCCCAGAGAGAGAGAAGAAAGATTTTGTTCAACAGAGTTCAAAGCAATACTTTCAGCATTTGCAACAACACTTGTAACATTCTCCGATACTCACACAGTCTCCGCTTTACTGGAATTTAATGAGACAGAACCAGAAGCTTTGTTTTCTGAGTCCAAGTTGATCTTATTATTATCCGTTTGTTTAAAACAGTGCTCCAACAGTGCTCTACAAACCGGCATAAGTTCTCTTAAGCTTTCATCTTTTTTGAGAGAGACTAGATTATAGATTCTCCAGTTTATCTGATCCCAAAAATGAAAAGTAAAAGCAGACTGCAGATTTAAATCTTGCGTATTCGCTTTAACCCAGATAAGTAAGTTTTTAAGCTCAGTTTTTGAAATTTCAGAGTGACCTTTTTCTTGTAACATTGTCTCTAATTGATGAAAAACATCCCATTCAACTTTTGATAAATTCGTTCCCATTTTTGTGTTCTTTTAATAATTTTCTTTTTCGCTATTTTGCCTCCCAACGTCACCCCAGCGCTCTCCCAAGATATGTTACTTACAATTTTCTTGGCTTCGGCGGGAGAGATGATACAGTCTGCTCCTTGTTAACACTTGGGTCTCCGCAGCTGGTACTTCCACGATTTTTCTTTCTTTTTCTTCTATTCTACGTCCTCACACGAGGCACCAATATGCGGGGGACGGGACAGGTATAAGTCCAATGGCGTCAGGAACCCACGCCTTAAAAAAGGAACCCACTAGGCCGCGGCAAAATATCCAAATATGGATAACATGGTAACCAGACCAGTGAAGAGATTTTTGCTTTTATTTCCAGCACATCAGTCTCAAAATACAAAATGGAGACATGACAGCTCACTGATCCACACCAAAAAGTGTCTCCTTCAACAGGGCTCATACAGCAATACATAAAATCATCTCAGACTAGAATTCAGCCAATCAGACACAGAAAACACATCTTGACAAGCATTCTATCCAATCTTATAAAACATAGGTAATCATAGCTAAAACAAAGACTAGTTGATAAGAGACAAAGAACAGAGTTCTATTCATGCTAGCCTTCTAAAGATATACATTAAATAACCTTGTTGCCATCCTAAAGCCAATTCTACAGAAGCCTATTGTTATTTGTCACGTCTACTGCTTGGGAAACTTTTCTGCTTGCATGGAAAACTTTTTCTGCTTGCATGGGAAACTTTTCTGCAATGCTAACAAAACTCCAGTCTAAGGCCTACATACTTCTTTGTAACCATTTCTTAAAAATCCTCTAACCTTATGGATTCCAACATTTCCCCCTCTCTGTTTGACCCAGAAGCTTTCATTTTCTTGTCGCTTGCTATTTGCGTTTCATAGCTCTATTGCAAAATTTCTGCTTATTATCTGCTGAAGACCTATTTTCACTAAACTGAAGCATTGCTATACTACGGCACAGCAACTTCATGCTGTGAAGACCCAATCCCTGAAAGAGAGATATGAATCACGTTTGGCAACAGTCACAAGGCATCGTTCAAAAAACTCTGGTCGATTCCAAGGCCTTAATTCAAAACCTTCGTTCATGTCAATACCCTCATCTACTGCTTTTGTGAGATTTCATACACTCTCTGTGCTTCTACTTCCTAATTCTCCTGCTTGAATGACAAAAACTTCTCGGACTCTTTTGTTCATCATTCGCCGAAGACAACAGAGTATACAAGGTGCCACTATCAATATCAGTATTAGAACACCTAATATGTAAAGACCTATCTTGCAAAGTTGCCTTAGCCAAGGTGCAAAACTCCAATTTTGAAACAAATCATCCAACCAGGAACCTCCATCTTCTTTCATTTGGGCTGTCAGATCCTTTAATTTTTGAATGCTTTTGTGAATGGATTCAGAATGATCAGACAAATTTATACAACACAATCCTTCAAATTCCTCACAACCATGTCCTTCTGCCAGTAAGAGAAAATCAATGGCTGCTCTGTTTTGAAGAGTAGCATGTCTAATACTATCAACATCGGTCAACATATCACTGATTGCGGAGGATGTGGCATTAGCTTGTTTGCTCAGCCAACATCCAACTCGATCTAATTGTCTCAATGCCACAGCCGAAGCTAATTGGGGTAGAAATATACCTGCTGAAAGCCTTCTGGCGGCATTCCAAGGCATAAAATCACTCTGACAGTTCTCATCATAATGAGGAACAGCTCTTGTTTTCCTTTGTTTCTTTTTCATCACTGCTTTGGCAGTGGGGGCAATTATGGTAAGCATACCAATGCTACAAGGGCCACCTTCAAGGTGGGCTGGAATGCCTTGCCAACCTCTGTCTCCACAAATGATCCAATACCCTTTTGGCAATTGCCGTGGATATTGGTCCGTCTCCAGAAACACATCCCAACTGTTTGAAACATTTGCTGCCCTGAGAAGTTTTTTCGAACAAATGTTCCAATTGAAGGAAGGACTGTTTCCATTGTCAATTCCACCTGGTTTACCATTGGATTCTTTTCTGACCAAAGGAAACTCTTTCACTGGCACACCAACCAAACAGGTTGAGAAAGGCTTTTCTGGTTCCGAACTAGACAGACATATAGTATCCGATCCGGCAGCCTTGGCTAAGGTCACCCAAACATTTGTTTTCGGTTGATCCACAGGCAAATCTGCACGACAAAAAACAATTAACATCAAGCAAAACAAGTATACCATTTGATTCTGCCCCATCTCTTTCAAGAACTAAGTTTTGGCAGAATTCTTTCTAAACAAAAACAATAACCTAAATTTTCAGCCAAAAATTAGCTTTGTTAAACAAACATTCAGCATTCAATTCGTATACTCATAAATAACATTGGCACAAAATCAGAGTTCATGGGTTCTACCGATGCACAAAGAACGTCAGGCACAAGAGGCGTCAGGCGAGACCCGGGATCCTTCCATTCAGTCCACGTCTGCGTACTCGCTTCCTCGGTTCTAGGCTCGACAACAGGTTCTGAAGTGCGATACGGTTTGACGTTTTTGGCAGGAACCCACTTAATTCTTCCAGCACCTGTGGAAATAGAAGCATACCCTTTGCCCCACGTTATTAATTGAAACGGGCCTTCCATCTGTCCAGAGTCAGGGTTTCTAATTAGAAGAGGAGGATGTTCTTTCAGTTTTGCCTGTGTGCTATTTGAAAAGTGTCTAAAGATTGGTGGATCTGGTTCTGTACTTGAACTATTTAGAAAATTAAAACCATACAAAGCCTTACTCAGTCTCATCTGTGGGGTGATTTCCGTTCCCCCTCTCTGTTGATCTAATATGCGTTTTAAGGTTTGATGTGTTCTTTCAATGATTGCTTGGCTTGTGGGAGAGTGGGGAATACCAAAAATGTGTCGAACACCCCATTCATTTAAAAATGTGGCCAATTTTTGAGATATGTATGCGGGACCATTGTCAGTTTTTACTTCTTGGGGTATACCCAATGAAGCAAAAGCTTGCAGGAAATGATGACAGGCATGGCTGCCAGTTTCACCTGTGTGAAGGGAAGCAAAAACTGCACCAGAGAACGTGTCTATGGAAACATGAATATTTTTAAATTTACCAAAAGAAGGCTATTTAGTAACACCTGTTTGCCACAACTGTAGGCTTTGTAAGCCTCGGGGGTTGATTGCTCCTGTAGAAACAGGAGGTTGTACCAGTTGACAGTCAGGGCAAGTATGAATGATAGCTTTAGCTTGACTTTTAGTGATTTGGAACATTCGCATGAGTGCTTGTGCATTTTGGTGGAAAAAGGCATGACTCAATTTTGCTTGTTCAAAAATATTTGGCAATGTGTTAGAAATGACCATTGTCAGCTTGTCCGCTCTTGCATTTCCTTCCACTAAAAATCCAGGAAGTGAAGAATGCGCCCTAATGTGAGAAACAAAATATGGATTAGTTCTATATTGCAAAGTTATAAAAAGACATGAAAGCCAACGATGTACAGTTTCATTACTAACATCCTTTAAAATGGAACCTTCTATTCTCCTGACTACATTAGCAACATAAGCAGAATCTGTGACCAAATTAAGAGGCTGAGGAAACAGCTGAAAAGCTCAAACTACTGCAGCAAGCTCAACAATTTGAGGGGATCCCTCTACTGTTTGAATATCAGATTCCCAAACATCAGTCTTTTGATTAAACCAAGTCACAACGGACTTGTGGCTTTTACCAGAGCCATCAGTGAAGAGAGTCACAGCATGTAAAGGTTCTTCACTTAATTTAGGTTTTTCTCTGAAACTCAATTTTGCTTGCAGTAGTTTGTGTAGTATGGAACAAACACCTGGAAAACCTAAGAATGCCTATTGTAAATCATCAGAATTTTGCATTGCCCAATTGAAATAATCATTTTTCAATGGCAAATAGATAACTGAACATTCTTGACCTGCCAAAGTTAACAATCTGGTTCTAGCCTTAATTATAATGTATGCAATCATTTCTAAAACTGAGCAAATGGTCTTTGAAAACCTGTAGGGAGGAAAAACCCATTCCATTATTAACAAAGGATCTTGTTCTGTGGCATCCCACTGGAAAATGAGACCACAAAGCTGCATCTTCTCTCCTAAGATTGAAAGAAAGAAAGGATTTTCAGGAACGCAGCGATGAGCTTGTCTTTTTTGAAGAGCTTCTGTGACTTTGTCGAGAGCAGCACGAGCTTCAGGGGTTAAAGTTCTTGGCGAAGTGATGTCGCAACTTCCTCTCAGCAAATGGAAGAGCGGACTCAGTTCATCATTGGTGATTCCCAGCATCGGTCTGACCCAGTTGATTTCTCCTAGAAGTTGTTGTAACTCTTGTAGGTTGTTGACTCTGGTTCGGATCTGAATTTTCTGTGGTCTTCTTGTCGTCTCAGTCATCTTCCATCCCAGGTACTTCTAAGGTGAAACTTGTTGAATTTTCGTTGCAGAGATTTCAAGTCCAGCTTTTTGAATTTCAGCAACAACACAGTCGTGAGTTTCTTCCATCTCTTCCTTTCAAAGGACTCCACCCTTAAAGCCAATTTTTCTTTCTCTGTATCTATAGATTGACAAACACCAGAACAACCATGTTTTTGCTTAACTGAAAAAGAGTTCCCCGGAACCACAATTTCCCGAGTGGAAGCAGCCACCTCAGCCTCCACCCCAGGCCCAACAGAATCCAATTCAGGTTTCAGTCTCCCTGCACAAACAATTTTAGGAAGTACAGTCACTTTTTCATTTCCATCTTTTACACACTTTGTTCCATCCCCCTTACAAGAGTCACATATTTTTACATTAACAGAACAACGCAAAGAAAAGTCCAAAAGAGTCTCATTTTTTCCCAGAGAGAGAGAAGAAAGATTTTGTTCAACAGAGTTCAAAGCAATACTTTCAGCATTTGCAACAACACTTGTAACATTCTCCGATACTCACACAGTCTCCGGTTTACTGGAATTTAATGAGACAGAACCAGAAGCTTTGTTTTCTGAGTCCAAGTTGATCTTATTATTATCCGTTTGTTTAAAACAGTGCTCCAACAGTGCTCTACAAACCGGCATAAGTTCTCTTAAGCTTTCATCTTTTTTGAGAGAGACTAGATTATAGATTCTCCAGTTTATCTGATCCCAAAAATGAAAAGTAAAAGCAGACTGCAGATTTAAATCTTGCGTATTCGCTTTAACCCAGATAAGTAAGTTTTTAAGCTCAGTTTTTGAAATTTCAGAGTGACCTTTTTCTTGTAACATTGTCTCTAATTGATGAAAAACATCCCATTCAACTTTTGATAAATTCGTTCCCATTTTTGTGTTCTTTTAATAATTTTCTTTTTCGCTATTTTGCCTCCCAACGTCACCCAAGCGCTCTCCCAAGATATGTTACTTACAATTTTCTTGGCTTCGGCGGGAGAGATGATACAGTCTGCTCCTTGTTAACACTTGGGTCTCCGCAGCTGGTACTTCCACGATTTTTCTTTCTTTTTCTTCTACTCTACGTCCTCACACGAGGCACCAATATGCGGGGGACGGGACAGGTATAAGTCCAATGGCGTCAGGAACCCACGCCTTAAAAAAGGAACCCACTAGGCCGCGGCAAAATATCCAAATATGGATAACATGGTAACCAGACCAGTGAAGAGATTTTTGCTTTTATTTCCAGCACATCAGTCTCAAAATACAAAATGGAGACATGACAGCTCACTGATCCACACCAAAAAATGTCTCCTTCAACAGGGCTCATACAGCAATACATAAAATCATCTCAGACTAGAATTCAGCCAATCAGACACAGAAAACACATCTTGACAAGCATTCTATCCAATCTTATAAAACATAGGTAATCATAGCTAAAACAAAGACTAGTTGATAAGAGACAAAGAACAGAGTTCTATTCATGCTAGCCTTCTAAAGATATACATTAAATAACCTTGTTGCCATCCTAAAGCCAATTCTACAGAAGCCTATTGTTATTTGTCACGTCTACTGCTTGGGAAACTTTTCTGCTTGCATGGAAAACTTTTTCTGCTTGCATGGGAAACTTTTCTGCAATGCTAACAAAACTCCAGTCTAAGGCCTACATACTTCTTTGTAACCATTTCTTAAAAATCCTCTAACCTTATGGATTCCAACATTTCCCCCTCTCTGTTTGACCCAGAAGCTTTCATTTTCTTGTCGCTTGCTATTTGCGTTTCATAGCTCTATTGCAAAATTTCTGCTTATTATCTGCTGAAGACCTATTTTCACTAAACTGAAGCATTGCTATACTACGGCACAGCAACTTCATGCTGTGAAGACCCAATCCCTGAAAGAGAGATATGAATCACGTTTGGCAACAGTCACAAGGCATCGTTCAAAAAACTCTGGTCGATTCCAAGGCCTTAATTCAAAACCTTCGTTCATGTCAATACCCTCATCTACTGCTTTTGTGAGATTTCATACACTCTCTGTGCTTCTACTTCCTAATTCTCCTGCTTGAATGACAAAAACTTCTCGGACTCTTTTGTTCATCATTCGCCGAAGACAACAGAGTATACAAGGTGCCACTATCAATATCAGTATTAGAACACCTAATATGTAAAGACCTATCTTGCAAAGTTGCCTTAGCCAAGGTGCAAAACTCCAATTTTGAAACAAATCATCCAACCAGGAACCTCCATCTTCTTTCATTTGGGCTGTCAGATCCTTTAATTTTTGAATGCTTTTGTGAATGGATTCAGAATGATCAGACAAATTTATACAACACAATCCTTCAAATTCCTCACAACCATGTCCTTCTGCCAGTAAGAGAAAATCAATGGCTGCTCTGTTTTGAAGAGTAGCATGTCTAATACTATCAACATCGGTCAACATATCACTGATTGCGGAGGATGTGGCATTAGCTTGTTTGCTCAGCCAACATCCAACTCGATCTAATTGTCTCAATGCCACAGCCGAAGCTAATTGGGGTAGAAATATACCTGCTGAAAGCCTTCTGGCGGCATTCCAAGGCATAAAATCACTCTGACAGTTCTCATCATAATGAGGAACAGCTCTTGTTTTCCTTTGTTTCTTTTTCATCACTGCTTTGGCAGTGGGGGCAATTATGGTAAGCATACCAATGCTACAAGGGCCACCTTCAAGGTGGGCTGGAATGCCTTGCCAACCTCTGTCTCCACAAATGATCCAATACCCTTTTGGCAATTGCCGTGGATATTGGTCCGTCTCCAGAAACACATCCCAACTGTTTGAAACATTTGCTGCCCTGAGAAGTTTTTTCGAACAAATGTTCCAATTGAAGGAAGGACTGTTTCCATTGTCAATTCCACCTGGTTTACCATTGGATTCTTTTCTGACCAAAGGAAACTCTTTCACTGGCACACCAACCAAACAGGTTGAGAAAGGCTTTTCTGGTTCCGAACCAGACAGACATATAGTATCCGATCCGGCAGCCTTGGCTAAGGTCACCCAAACATTTGTTTTCGGTTGATCCACAGGCAAATCTGCACGACAAAAAACAATTAACATCAAGCAAAACAAGTATACCATTTGATTCTGCCCCATCTCTTTCAAGAACTAAGTTTTGGCAGAATTCTTTCTAAACAAAAACAATAACCTAAATTTTCAGCCAAAAATTAGCTTTGTTAAACAAACATTCAGCATTCAATTCGTATACTCATAAATAACATTGGCACAAAATCAGAGTTCATGGGTTCTACCGATGCACAAAGAACGTCAGGCACAAGAGGCGTCAGGCGAGACCCGGGATCCTTCCATTCAGTCCACGTCTGCGTACTCGCTTCCTCGGTTCTAGGCTCGACAACAGGTTCTGAAGTGCGATACGGTTTGACGTTTTTGGCAGGAACCCACTTAATTCTTCCAGCACCTGTGGAAATAGAAGCATACCCTTTGCCCCACGTTATTAATTGAAACGGGCCTTCCATCTGTCCAGAGTCAGGGTTTCTAATTAGAAGAGGAGGATGTTCTTTCAGTTTTGCCTGTGTGCTATTTGAAAAGTGTCTAAAGATTGGTGGATCTGGTTCTGTACTTGAACTATTTAGAAAATTAAAACCATACAAAGCCTTACTCAGTCTCATCTGTGGGGTGATTTCCGTTCCCCCTCTCTGTTGATCTAATATGCGTTTTAAGGTTTGATGTGTTCTTTCAATGATTGCTTGGCTTGTGGGAGAGTGGGGAATACCAAAAATGTGTCGAACACCCCATTCATTTAAAAATGTGGCCAATTTTTGAGATATGTATGCGGGACCATTGTCAGTTTTTACTTCTTGGGGTATACCCAATGAAGCAAAAGCTTGCAGGAAATGATGACAGGCATGGCTGCCAGTTTCACCTGTGTGAAGGGAAGCAAAAACTGCACCAGAGAACGTGTCTATGGAAACATGAATATTTTTAAATTTACCAAAAGAAGGCTATTTAGTAACACCTGTTTGCCACAACTGTAGGCTTTGTAAGCCTCGGGGGTTGATTGCTCCTGTAGAAACAGGAGGTTGTACCAATTGACAGTCAGGGCAAGTATGAATGATAGCTTTAGCTTGACTTTTAGTGATTTGGAACATTCGCATGAGTGCTTGTGCATTTTGGTGGAAAAAGGCATGACTCAATTTTGCTTGTTCAAAAATATTTGGCAATGTGTTAGAAATGACCATTGTCAGCTTGTCCGCTCTTGCATTTCCTTCCACTAAAAATCCAGGAAGTGAAGAATGCGCCCTAATGTGAGAAACAAAATATGGATTAGTTCTATATTGCAAAGTTATAAAAAGACATGAAAGCCAACGATGTACAGTTTCATTACTAACATCCTTTAAAATGGAACCTTCTATTCTCCTGACTACATTAGCAACATAAGCAGAATCTGTGACCAAATTAAGAGGCTGAGGAAACAGCTGAAAAGCTCAAACTACTGCAGCAAGCTCAACAATTTGAGGGGATCCCTCTACTGTTTGAATATCAGATTCCCAAACATCAGTCTTTTGATTAAACCAAGTCACAACGGACTTGTGGCTTTTACCAGAGCCATCAGTGAAGAGAGTCACAGCATGTAAAGGTTCTTCACTTAATTTAGGTTTTTCTCTGAAACTCAATTTTGCTTGCAGTAGTTTGTGAGCTGGATAGCGTATGGAACAAACACCTGGAAAACCTAAGAATGCCTATTGTAAATCATCAGAATTTTGCATTGCCCAATTGAAATAATCATTTTTCAATGGCAAATAGATAACTGAACATTCTTGACCTGCCAAAGTTAACAATCTGGTTCTAGCCTTAATTATAATGTATGCAATCATTTCTAAAACTGAGCAAATGGTC
Organism: Melospiza georgiana; assembly: GCF_028018845.1. Lineage (NCBI taxonomy): Eukaryota > Metazoa > Chordata > Aves > Passeriformes > Passerellidae > Melospiza > Melospiza georgiana. Next base: position 87,463,910 of record NC_080431.1, read on the forward strand.
TTTGAAAACCTGTAGGGAGGAAAAACCCATTCCATTATTAACAAAGGATCTTGTTCTGTGGCATCCCACTGGAAAATGAGACCACAAAGCTGCATCTTCTCTCCTAAGATTGAAAGAAAGAAAGGATTTTCAGGAACGCAGCGATGAGCTTGTCTTTTTTGAAGAGCTTCTGTGACTTTGTCGAGAGCAGCACGAGCTTCAGGGGTTAAAGTTCTTGGCGAAGTGATGTCGCAACTTCCTCTCAGCAAATGGAAGAGCGGACTCAGTTCATCATTGGTGATTCCCAGCATCGGTCTGACCCAGTTGATTTCTCCTAGAAGTTGTTGTAACTCTTGTAGGTTGTTGACTCTGGTTCGGATCTGAATTTTCTGTGGTCTTCTTGTCGTCTCAGTCATCTTCCATCCCAGGTACTTCTAAGGTGAAACTTGTTGAATTTTCGTTGCAGAGATTTCAAGTCCAGCTTTTTGAATTTCAGCAACAACACAGTCGTGAGTTTCTTCCATCTCTTCCTTTCAAAGGACTCCACCCTTAAAGCCAATTTTTCTTTCTCTGTATCTATAGATTGACAAACACCAGAACAACCATGTTTTTGCTTAACTGAAAAAGAGTTCCCCGGAACCACAATTTCCCGAGTGGAAGCAGCCACCTCAGCCTCCACCCCAGGCCCAACAGAATCCAATTCAGGTTTCAGTCTCCCTGCACAAACAATTTTAGGAAGTACAGTCACTTTTTCATTTCCATCTTTTACACACTTTGTTCCATCCCCCTTACAAGAGTCACATATTTTTACATTAACAGAACAACGCAAAGAAAAGTCCAAAAGAGTCTCATTTTTTCCCAGAGAGAGAGAAGAAAGATTTTGTTCAACAGAGTTCAAAGCAATACTTTCAGCATTTGCAACAACACTTGTAACATTCTCCGATACTCACACAGTCTCCGGTTTACTGGAATTTAATGAGACAGAACCAGAAGCTTTGTTTTCTGAGTCCAAGTTGATCTTATTATTATCCGTTTGTTTAAAACAGTGCTCCAACAGTGCTCTACAAACCGGCATAAGTTCTCTTAAGCTTTCATCTTTTTTGAGAGAGACTAGATTATAGATTCTCCAGTTTATCTGATCCCAAAAATGAAAAGTAAAAGCAGACTGCAGATTTAAATCTTGCGTATTCGCTTTAACCCAGATAAGTAAGTTTTTAAGCTCAGTTTTTGAAATTTCAGAGTGACCTTTTTCTTGTAACATTGTCTCTAATTGATGAAAAACATCCCATTCAACTTTTGATAAATTCGTTCCCATTTTTGTGTTCTTTTAATAATTTTCTTTTTCGCTATTTTGCCTCCCAACGTCACCCAAGCGCTCTCCCAAGATATGTTACTTACAATTTTCTTGGCTTCGGCGGGAGAGATGATACAGTCTGCTCCTTGTTAACACTTGGGTCTCCGCAGCTGGTACTTCCACGATTTTTCTTTCTTTTTCTTCTATTCTACGTCCTCACACGAGGCACCAATATGCGGGGGACGGGACAGGTATAAGTCCAATGGCGTCAGGAACCCACGCCTTAAAAAAGGAACCCACTAGGCCGCGGCAAAATATCCAAATATGGATAACATGGTAACCAGACCAGTGAAGAGATTTTTGCTTTTATTTCCAGCACATCAGTCTCAAAATACAAAATGGAGACATGACAGCTCACTGATCCACACCAAAAAGTGTCTCCTTCAACAGGGCTCATACAGCAATACATAAAATCATCTCAGACTAGAATTCAGCCAATCAGACACAGAAAACACATCTTGACAAGCATTCTATCCAATCTTATAAAACATAGGTAATCATAGCTAAAACAAAGACTAGTTGATAAGAGACAAAGAACAGAGTTCTATTCATGCTAGCCTTCTAAAGATATACATTAAATAACCTTGTTGCCATCCTAAAGCCAATTCTACAGAAGCCTATTGTTATTTGTCACGTCTACTGCTTGGGAAACTTTTCTGCTTGCATGGAAAACTTTTTCTGCTTGCATGGGAAACTTTTCTGCAATGCTAACAAAACTCCAGTCTAAGGCCTACATACTTCTTTGTAACCATTTCTTAAAAATCCTCTAACCTTATGGATTCCAACATTTCCCCCTCTCTGTTTGACCCAGAAGCTTTCATTTTCTTGTCGCTTGCTATTTGCGTTTCATAGCTCTATTGCAAAATTTCTGCTTATTATCTGCTGAAGACCTATTTTCACTAAACTGAAGCATTGCTATACTACGGCACAGCAACTTCATGCTGTGAAGACCCAATCCCTGAAAGAGAGATATGAATCACGTTTGGCAACAGTCACAAGGCATCGTTCAAAAAACCCTGGTCGATTCCAAGGCCTTAATTCAAAACCTTCATTCATGTCAATACCCTCATCTACTGCTTTCGTGAGATTTCATACACTCTCTGTGCTTCTACTTCCTAATTCTCCTGCTTGAATGACAAAAACTTCTCGGACTCTTTTGTTCATCATTCGCCGAAGACAACAGAGTATACAAGGTGCCACTATCAATATCAGTATTAGAACACCTAATATGTAAAGACCTATCTTGCAAAGTTGCCTTAGCCAAGGTGCAAAACTCCACTTTTGAAACAAATCATCCAACCAGGAACCTCCATCTTCTTTCATTTGGGCTGTCAGATCCTTTAATTTTTGAATGCTTTTGTGAATGGATTCAGAATGATCAGACAAATTTATACAACACAATCCTTCAAATTCCTCACAACCATGTCCTTCTGCCAGTAAGAGAAAATCAATGGCTGCTCTGTTTTGAAGAGTAGCATGTCTAATACTATCAACATCGGTCAACATATCACTGATTGCGGAGGATGTGGCATTAGCTTGTTTGCTCAGCCAACATCCAACTCGATCTAATTGTCTCAATGCCACAGCCGAAGCTAATTGGGGTAGAAATATACCTGCTGAAAGCCTTCTGGCGGCATTCCAAGGCATAAAATCACTCTGACAGTTCTCATCATAATGAGGAACAGCTCTTGTTTTCCTTTGTTTCTTTTTCATCACTGCTTTGGCAGTGGGGGCAATTATGGTAAGCATACCAATGCTACAAGGGCCACCTTCAAGGTGGGCTGGAATGCCTTGCCAACCTCTGTCTCCACAAATGATCCAATACCCTTTTGGCAATTGCCGTGGATATTGGTCCGTCTCCAGAAACACATCCCAACTGTTTGAAACATTTGCTGCCCTGAGAAGTTTTTTCGAACAAATGTTCCAATTGAAGGAAGGACTGTTTCCATTGTCAATTCCACCTGGTTTACCATTGGATTCTTTTCTGACCAAAGGAAACTCTTTCACTGGCACACCAACCAAACAGGTTGAGAAAGGCTTTTCTGGTTCCGAATTAGACAGACATATAGTATCCGATCCGGCAGCCTTGGCTAAGGTCACCCAAACATTTGTTTTCGGTTGATCCACAGGCAAATCTGCACGACAAAAAACAATTAACATCAAGCAAAACAAGTATACCATTTGATTCTGCCCCATCTCTTTCAAGAACTAAGTTTTGGCAGAATTCTTTCTAAACAAAAACAATAACCTAAATTTTCAGCCAAAAATTAGCTTTGTTAAACAAACATTCAGCATTCAATTCGTATACTCATAAATAACATTGGCACAAAATCAGAGTTCATGGGTTCTACCGATGCACAAAGAACGTCAGGCACAAGAGGCGTCAGGCGAGACCCGGGATCCTTCCATTCAGTCCACGTCTGCGTACTCGCTTCCTCGGTTCTAGGCTCGACAACAGGTTCTGAAGTGCGATACGGTTTGACGTTTTTGGCAGGAACCCACTTAATTCTTCCAGCACCTGTGGAAATAGAAGCATACCCTTTGCCCCACGTTATTAATTGAAACGGGCCTTCCATCTGTCCAGAGTCAGGGTTTCTAATTAGAAGAGGAGGATGTTCTTTCAGTTTTGCCTGTGTGCTATTTGAAAAGTGTCTAAAGATTGGTGGATCTGGTTCTGTACTTGAACTATTTAGAAAATTAAAACCATACAAAGCCTTACTCAGTCTCATCTGTGGGGTGATTTCCGTTCCCCCTCTCTGTTGATCTAATATGCGTTTTAAGGTTTGATGTGTTCTTTCAATGATTGCTTGGCTTGTGGGAGAGTGGGGAATACCAAAAATGTGTCGAACACCCCATTCATTTAAAAATGTGGCCAATTTTTGAGATATGTATGCGGGACCATTGTCAGTTTTTACTTCTTGGGGTATACCCAATGAAGCAAAAGCTTGCAGGAAATGATGACAGGCATGGCTGCCAGTTTCACCTGTGTGAAGGGAAGCAAAAACTGCACCAGAGAACGTGTCTATGGAAACATGAATATTTTTAAATTTACCAAAAGAAGGCTATTTAGTAACACCTGTTTGCCACAACTGTAGGCTTTGTAAGCCTCGGGGGTTGATTGCTCCTGTAGAAACAGGAGGTTGTACCAGTTGACAGTCAGGGCAAGTATGAATGATAGCTTTAGCTTGACTTTTAGTGATTTGGAACATTCGCATGAGTGCTTGTGCATTTTGGTGGAAAAAGGCATGACTCAATTTTGCTTGTTCAAAAATATTTGGCAATGTGTTAGAAATGACCATTGTCAGCTTGTCCGCTCTTGCATTTCCTTCCACTAAAAATCCAGGAAGTGAAGAATGCGCCCTAATGTGAGAAACAAAATATGGATTAGTTCTATATTGCAAAGTTATAAAAAGACATGAAAGCCAACGATGTACAGTTTCATTACTAACATCCTTTAAAATGGAACCTTCTATTCTCCTGACTACATTAGCAACATAAGCAGAATCTGTGACCAAATTAAGAGGCTGAGGAAACAGCTGAAAAGCTCAAACTACTGCAGCAAGCTCAACAATTTGAGGGGATCCCTCTACTGTTTGAATATCAGATTCCCAAACATCAGTCTTTTGATTAAACCAAGTCACAACGGACTTGTGGCTTTTACCAGAGCCATCAGTGAAGAGAGTCACAGCATGTAAAGGTTCTTCACTTAATTTAGGTTTTTCTCTGAAACTCAATTTTGCTTGCAGTAGTTTGTGAGCTGGATAGCGTATGGAACAAACACCTGGAAAACCTAAGAATGCCTATTGTAAATCATCAGAATTTTGCATTGCCCAATTGAAATAATCATTTTTCAATGGCAAATAGATAACTGAACATTCTTGACCTGCCAAAGTTAACAATCTGGTTCTAGCCTTAATTATAATGTATGCAATCATTTCTAAAACTGAGCAAATGGTCTTTGAAAACCTGTAGGGAGGAAAAACCCATTCCATTATTAACAAAGGATCTTGTTCTGTGGCATCCCACTGGAAAATGAGACCACAAAGCTGCATCTTCTCTCCTAAGATTGAAAGAAAGAAAGGATTTTCAGGAACGCAGCAATGAGCTTGTCTTTTTTGAAGAGCTTCTGTGACTTTGTCGAGAGCAGCACGAGCTTCAGGGGTTAAAGTTCTTGGCGAAGTGATGTCGCAACTTCCTCTCAGCAAATGGAAGAGCGGACTCAGTTCATCATTGGTGATTCCCAGCATCGGTCTGACCCAGTTGATTTCTCCTAGAAGTTGTTGTAACTCTTGTAGGTTGTTGACTCTGGTTCGGATCTGAATTTTCTGTGGTCTTCTTGTCGTCTCAGTCATCTTCCATCCCAGGTACTTCTAAGGTGAAACTTGTTGAATTTTCGTTGCAGAGATTTCAAGTCCAGCTTTTTGAATTTCAGCAACAACACAGTCGTGAGTTTCTTCCATCTCTTCCTTTCAAAGGACTCCACCCTTAAAGCCAATTTTTCTTTCTCTGTATCTATAGATTGACAAACACCAGAACAACCATGTTTTTGCTTAACTGAAAAAGAGTTCCCCGGAACCACAATTTCCCGAGTGGAAGCAGCCACCTCAGCCTCCACCCCAGGCCCAACAGAATCCAATTCAGGTTTCAGTCTCCCTGCACAAACAATTTTAGGAAGTACAGTCACTTTTTCATTTCCATCTTTTACACACTTTGTTCCATCCCCCTTACAAGAGTCACATATTTTTACATTAACAGAACAACGCAAAGAAAAGTCCAAAAGAGTCTCATTTTTTCCCAGAGAGAGAGAAGAAAGATTTTGTTCAACAGAGTTCAAAGCAATACTTTCAGCATTTGCAACAACACTTGTAACATTCTCCGATACTCACACAGTCTCCGGTTTACTGGAATTTAATGAGACAGAACCAGAAGCTTTGTTTTCTGAGTCCAAGTTGATCTTATTATTATCCGTTTGTTTAAAACAGTGCTCCAACAGTGCTCTACAAACCGGCATAAGTTCTCTTAAGCTTTCATCTTTTTTGAGAGAGACTAGATTATAGATTCTCCAGTTTATCTGATCCCAAAAATGAAAAGTAAAAGCAGACTGCAGATTTAAATCTTGCGTATTCGCTTTAACCCAGATAAGTAAGTTTTTAAGCTCAGTTTTTGAAATTTCAGAGTGACCTTTTTCTTGTAACATTGTCTCTAATTGATGAAAAACATCCCATTCAACTTTTGATAAATTCGTTCCCATTTTTGTGTTCTTTTAATAATTTTCTTTTTCGCTATTTTGCCTCCCAACGTCACCCCAGCGCTCTCCCAAGATATGTTACTTACAATTTTCTTGGCTTCGGCGGGAGAGATGATACAGTCTGCTCCTTGTTAACACTTGGGTCTCCGCAGCTGGTACTTCCACGATTTTTCTTTCTTTTTCTTCTATTCTACGTCCTCACACGAGGCACCAATATGCGGGGGACGGGACAGGTATAAGTCCAATGGCGTCAGGAACCCACGCCTTAAAAAAGGAACCCACTAGGCCGCGGCAAAATATCCAAATATGGATAACATGGTAACCAGACCAGTGAAGAGATTTTTGCTTTTATTTCCAGCACATCAGTCTCAAAATACAAAATGGAGACATGACAGCTCACTGATCCACACCAAAAAGTGTCTCCTTCAACAGGGCTCATACAGCAATACATAAAATCATCTCAGACTAGAATTCAGCCAATCAGACACAGAAAACACATCTTGACAAGCATTCTATCCAATCTTATAAAACATAGGTAATCATAGCTAAAACAAAGACTAGTTGATAAGAGACAAAGAACAGAGTTCTATTCATGCTAGCCTTCTAAAGATATACATTAAATAACCTTGTTGCCATCCTAAAGCCAATTCTACAGAAGCCTATTGTTATTTGTCACGTCTACTGCTTGGGAAACTTTTCTGCTTGCATGGAAAACTTTTTCTGCTTGCATGGGAAACTTTTCTGCAATGCTAACAAAACTCCAGTCTAAGGCCTACATACTTCTTTGTAACCATTTCTTAAAAATCCTCTAACCTTATGGATTCCAACATTTCCCCCTCTCTGTTTGACCCAGAAGCTTTCATTTTCTTGTCGCTTGCTATTTGCGTTTCATAGCTCTATTGCAAAATTTCTGCTTATTATCTGCTGAAGACCTATTTTCACTAAACTGAAGCATTGCTATACTACGGCACAGCAACTTCATGCTGTGAAGACCCAATCCCTGAAAGAGAGATATGAATCACGTTTGGCAACAGTCACAAGGCATCGTTCAAAAAACCCTGGTCGATTCCAAGGCCTTAATTCAAAACCTTCGTTCATGTCAATACCCTCATCTACTGCTTTCGTGAGATTTCATACACTCTCTGTGCTTCTACTTCCTAATTCTCCTGCTTGAATGACAAAAACTTCTCGGACTCTTTTGTTCATCATTCGCCGAAGACAACAGAGTATACAAGGTGCCACTATCAATATCAGTATTAGAACACCTAATATGTAAAGACCTATCTTGCAAAGTTGCCTTAGCCAAGGTGCAAAACTCCACTTTTGAAACAAATCATCCAACCAGGAACCTCCATCTTCTTTCATTTGGGCTGTCAGATCCTTTAATTTTTGAATGCTTTTGTGAATGGATTCAGAATGATCAGACAAATTTATACAACACAATCCTTCAAATTCCTCACAACCATGTCCTTCTGCCAGTAAGAGAAAATCAATGGCTGCTCTGTTTTGAAGAGTAGCATGTCTAATACTATCAACATCGGTCAACATATCACTGATTGCGGAGGATGTGGCATTAGCTTGTTTGCTCAGCCAACATCCAACTCGATCTAATTGTCTCAATGCCACAGCCGAAGCTAATTGGGGTAGAAATATACCTGCTGAAACCCTTCTGGCGGCATTCCAAGGCATAAAATCACTCTGACAGTTCTCATCATAATGAGGAACAGCTCTTGTTTTCCTTTGTTTCTTTTTCATCACTGCTTTGGCAGTGGGGACAATTATGGTAAGCATACCAATGCTACAAGGGCCACCTTCAAGGTGGGCTGGAATGCCTTGCCAACCTCTGTCTCCACAAATGATCCAATACCCTTTTGGCAATTGCCGTGGATATTGGTCCGTCTCCAGAAACACATCCCAACTGTTTGAAACATTTGCTGCCCTGAGAAGTTTTTTCGAACAAATGTTCCAATTGAAGGAAGGACTGTTTCCATTGTCAATTCCACCTGGTTTACCATTGGATTCTTTTCTGACCAAAGGAAACTCTTTCACTGGCACACCAACCAAACAGGTTGAGAAAGGCTTTTCTGGTTCCGAACTAGACAGACATATAGTATCCGATCCGGCAGCCTTGGCTAAGGTCACCCAAACATTTGTTTTCGGTTGATCCACAGGCAAATCTGCACGACAAAAAACAATTAACATCAAGCAAAACAAGTATACCATTTGATTCTGCCCCATCTCTTTCAAGAACTAAGTTTTGGCAGAATTCTTTCTAAACAAAAACAATAACCTAAATTTTCAGCCAAAAATTAGCTTTGTTAAACAAACATTCAGCATTCAATTCGTATACTCATAAATAACATTGGCACAAAATCAGAGTTCATGGGTTCTACCGATGCACAAAGAACGTCAGGCACAAGAGGCGTCAGGCGAGACCCGGGATCCTTCCATTCAGTCCACGTCTGCGTACTCGCTTCCTCGGTTCTAGGCTCGACAACAGGTTCTGAAGTGCGATACGGTTTGACGTTTTTGGCAGGAACCCACTTAATTCTTCCAGCACCTGTGGAAATAGAAGCATACCCTTTGCCCCACGTTATTAATTGAAACGGGCCTTCCATCTGTCCAGAGTCAGGGTTTCTAATTAGAAGAGGAGGATGTTCTTTCAGTTTTGCCTGTGTGCTATTTGAAAAGTGTCTAAAGATTGGTGGATCTGGTTCTGTACTTGAACTATTTAGAAAATTAAAACCATACAAAGCCTTACTCAGTCTCATCTGTGGGGTGATTTCCGTTCCCCCTCTCTGTTGATCTAATATGCGTTTTAAGGTTTGATGTGTTCTTTCAATGATTGCTTGGCTTGTGGGAGAGTGGGGAATACCAAAAATGTGTCGAACACCCCATTCATTTAAAAATGTGGCCAATTTTTGAGATATGTATGCGGGACCATTGTCAGTTTTTACTTCTTGGGGTATACCCAATGAAGCAAAAGCTTGCAGGAAATGATGACAGGCATGGCTGCCAGTTTCACCTGTGTGAAGGGAAGCAAAAACTGCACCAGAGAACGTGTCTATGGAAACATGAATATTTTTAAATTTACCAAAAGAAGGCTATTTAGTAACACCTGTTTGCCACAACTGTAGGCTTTGTAAGCCTCGGGGGTTGATTGCTCCTGTAGAAACAGGAGGTTGTACCAGTTGACAGTCAGGGCAAGTATGAATGATAGCTTTAGCTTGACTTTTAGTGATTTGGAACATTCGCATGAGTGCTTGTGCATTTTGGTGGAAAAAGGCATGACTCAATTTTGCTTGTTCAAAAATATTTGGCAATGTGTTAGAAATGACCATTGTCAGCTTGTCCGCTCTTGCATTTCCTTCCACTAAAAATCCAGGAAGTGAAGAATGCGCCCTAATGTGAGAAACAAAATATGGATTAGTTCTATATTGCAAAGTTATAAAAAGACATGAAAGCCAACGATGTACAGTTTCATTACTAACATCCTTTAAAATGGAACCTTCTATTCTCCTGACTACATTAGCAACATAAGCAGAATCTGTGACCAAATTAAGAGGCTGAGGAAACAGCTGAAAAGCTCAAACTACTGCAGCAAGCTCAACAATTTGAGGGGATCCCTCTACTGTTTGAATATCAGATTCCCAAACATCAGTCTTTTGATTAAACCAAGTCACAACGGACTTGTGGCTTTTACCAGAGCCATCAGTGAAGAGAGTCACAGCATGTAAAGGTTCTTCACTTAATTTAGGTTTTTCTCTGAAACTCAATTTTGCTTGCAGTAGTTTGTGAGCTGGATAGCGTATGGAACAAACACCTGGAAAACCTAAGAATGCCTATTGTAAATCATCAGAATTTTGCATTGCCCAATTGAAATAATCATTTTTCAATGGCAAATAGATAACTGAACATTCTTGACCTGCCAAAGTTAACAATCTGGTTCTAGCCTTAATTATAATGTATGCAATCATTTCTAAAACTGAGCAAATGGTCTTTGAAAACCTGTAGGGAGGAAAAACCCATTCCATTATTAACAAAGGATCTTGTTCTGTGGCATCCCACTGGAAAATGAGACCACAAAGCTGCATCTTCTCTCCTAAGATTGAAAGAAAGAAAGGATTTTCAGGAACGCAGCGATGAGCTTGTCTTTTTTGAAGAGCTTCTGTGACTTTGTCGAGAGCAGCACGAGCTTCAGGGGTTAAAGTTCTTGGCGAAGTGATGTCGCAACTTCCTCTCAGCAAATGGAAGAGCGGACTCAGTTCATCATTGGTGATTCCCAGCATCGGTCTGACCCAGTTGATTTCTCCTAGAAGTTGTTGTAACTCTTGTAGGTTGTTGACTCTGGTTCGGATCTGAATTTTCTGTGGTCTTCTTGTCGTCTCAGTCATCTTCCATCCCAGGTACTTCTAAGGTGAAACTTGTTGAATTTTCGTTGCAGAGATTTCAAGTCCAGCTTTTTGAATTTCAGCAACAACACAGTCGTGAGTTTCTTCCATCTCTTCCTTTCAAAGGACTCCACCCTTAAAGCCAATTTTTCTTTCTCTGTATCTATAGATTGACAAACACCAGAACAACCATGTTTTTGCTTAACTGAAAAAGAGTTCCCCGGAACCACAATTTCCCGAGTGGAAGCAGCCACCTCAGCCTCCACCCCAGGCCCAACAGAATCCAATTCAGGTTTCAGTCTCCCTGCACAAACAATTTTAGGAAGTACAGTCACTTTTTCATTTCCATCTTTTACACACTTTGTTCCATCCCCCTTACAAGAGTCACATATTTTTACATTAACAGAACAACGCAAAGAAAAGTCCAAAAGAGTCTCATTTTTTCCCAGAGAGAGAGAAGAAAGATTTTGTTCAACAGAGTTCAAAGCAATACTTTCAGCATTTGCAACAACACTTGTAACATTCTCCGATACTCACACAGTCTCCGGTTTACTGGAATTTAATGAGACAGAACCAGAAGCTTTGTTTTCTGAGTCCAAGTTGATCTTATTATTATCCGTTTGTTTAAAACAGTGCTCCAACAGTGCTCTACAAACCGGCATAAGTTCTCTTAAGCTTTCATCTTTTTTGAGAGAGACTAGATTATAGATTCTCCAGTTTATCTGATCCCAAAAATGAAAAGTAAAAGCAGACTGCAGATTTAAATCTTGTGTATTCGCTTTAACCCAGATAAGTAAGTTTTTAAGCTCAGTTTTTGAAATTTCAGAGTGACCTTTTTCTTGTAACATTGTCTCTAATTGATGAAAAACATCCCATTCAACTTTTGATAAATTCGTTCCCATTTTTGTGTTCTTTTAATAATTTTCTTTTTCGCTATTTTGCCTCCCAACGTCACCCAAGCGCTCTCCCAAGATATGTTACTTACAATTTTCTTGGCTTCGGCGGGAGAGATGATACAGTCTGCTCCTTGTTAACACTTGGGTCTCCGCAGCTGGTACTTCCACGATTTTTCTTTCTTTTTCTTCTATTCTACGTCCTCACACGAGGCACCAATATGCGGGGGACGGGACAGGTATAAGTCCAATGGCGTCAGGAACCCACGCCTTAAAAAAGGAACCCACTAGGCCGCGGCAAAATATCCAAATATGGATAACATGGTAACCAGACCAGTGAAGAGATTTTTGCTTTTATTTCCAGCACATCAGTCTCAAAATACAAAATGGAGACATGACAGCTCACTGATCCACACCAAAAAGTGTCTCCTTCAACAGGGCTCATACAGCAATACATAAAATCATCTCAGACTAGAATTCAGCCAATCAGACACAGAAAACACATCTTGACAAGCATTCTATCCAATCTTATAAAACATAGGTAATCATAGCTAAAACAAAGACTAGTTGATAAGAGACAAAGAACAGAGTTCTATTCATGCTAGCCTTCTAAAGATATACATTAAATAACCTTGTTGCCATCCTAAAGCCAATTCTACAGAAGCCTATTGTTATTTGTCACGTCTACTGCTTGGGAAACTTTTCTGCTTGCATGGAAAACTTTTTCTGCTTGCATGGGAAACTTTTCTGCAATGCTAACAAAACTCCAGTCTAAGGCCTACATACTTCTTTGTAACCATTTCTTAAAAATCCTCTAACCTTATGGATTCCAACATTTCCCCCTCTCTGTTTGACCCAGAAGCTTTCATTTTCTTGTCGCTTGCTATTTGCGTTTCATAGCTCTATTGCAAAATTTCTGCTTATTATCTGCTGAAGACCTATTTTCACTAAACTGAAGCATTGCTATACTACGGCACAGCAACTTCATGCTGTGAAGACCCAATCCCTGAAAGAGAGATATGAATCACGTTTGGCAACAGTCACAAGGCATCGTTCAAAAAACCCTGGTCGATTCCAAGGCCTTAATTCAAAACCTTCGTTCATGTCAATACCCTCATCTACTGCTTTCGTGAGATTTCATACACTCTCTGTGCTTCTACTTCCTAATTCTCCTGCTTGAATGACAAAAACTTCTCGGACTCTTTTGTTCATCATTCGCCGAAGACAACAGAGTATACAAGGTGCCACTATCAATATCAGTATTAGAACACCTAATATGTAAAGACCTATCTTGCAAAGTTGCCTTAGCCAAGGTGCAAAACTCCACTTTTGAAACAAATCATCCAACCAGGAACCTCCATCTTCTTTCATTTGGGCTGTCAGATCCTTTAATTTTTGAATGCTTTTGTGAATGGATTCAGAATGATCAGACAAATTTATACAACACAATCCTTCAAATTCCTCACAACCATGTCCTTCTGCCAGTAAGAGAAAATCAATGGCTGCTCTGTTTTGAAGAGTAGCATGTCTAATACTATCAACATCGGTCAACATATCACTGATTGCGGAGGATGTGGCATTAGCTTGTTTGCTCAGCCAACATCCAACTCGATCTAATTGTCTCAATGCCACAGCCGAAGCTAATTGGGGTAGAAATATACCTGCTGAAAGCCTTCTGGCGGCATTCCAAGGCATAAAATCACTCTGACAGTTCTCATCATAATGAGGAACAGCTCTTGTTTTCCTTTGTTTCTTTTTCATCACTGCTTTGGCAGTGGGGGCAATTATGGTAAGCATACCAATGCTACAAGGGCCACCTTCAAGGTGGGCTGGAATGCCTTGCCAACCTCTGTCTCCACAAATGATCCAATACCCTTTTGGCAATTGCCGTGGATATTGGTCCGTCTCCAGAAACACATCCCAACTGTTTGAAACATTTGCTGCCCTGAGAAGTTTTTTCGAACAAATGTTCCAATTGAAGGAAGGACTGTTTCCATTGTCAATTCCACCTGGTTTACCATTGGATTCTTTTCTGACCAAAGGAAACTCTTTCACTGGCACACCAACCAAACAGGTTGAGAAAGGCTTTTCTGGTTCCGAACTAGACAGACATATAGTATCCGATCCGGCAGCCTTGGCTAAGGTCACCCAAACATTTGTTTTCGGTTGATCCACAGGCAAATCTGCACGACAAAAAACAATTAACATCAAGCAAAACAAGTATACCATTTGATTCTGCCCCATCTCTTTCAAGAACTAAGTTTTGGCAGAATTCTTTCTAAACAAAAACAATAACCTAAATTTTCAGCCAAAAATTAGCTTTGTTAAACAAACATTCAGCATTCAATTCGTATACTCATAAATAACATTGGCACAAAATCAGAGTTCATGGGTTCTACCGATGCACAAAGAACGTCAGGCACAAGAGGCGTCAGGCGAGACCCGGGATCCTTCCATTCAGTCCACGTCTGCGTACTCGCTTCCTCGGTTCTAGGCTCGACAACAGGTTCTGAAGTGCGATACGGTTTGACGTTTTTGGCAGGAACCCACTTAATTCTTCCAGCACCTGTGGAAATAGAAGCATACCCTTTGCCCCATGTTATTAATTGAAACGGGCCTTCCATCTGTCCAGAGTCAGGGTTTCTAATTAGAAGAGGAGGATGTTCTTTCAGTTTTGCCTGTGTGCTATTTGAAAAGTGTCTAAAGATTGGTGGATCTGGTTCTGTACTTGAACTATTTAGAAAATTAAAACCATACAAAGCCTTACTCAGTCTCATCTGTGGGGTGATTTCCGTTCCCCCTCTCTGTTGATCTAATATGCGTTTTAAGGTTTGATGTGTTCTTTCAATGATTGCTTGGCTTGTGGGAGAGTGGGGAATACCAAAAATGTGTCGAACACCCCATTCATTTAAAAATGTGGCCAATTTTTGAGATATGTATGCGGGACCATTGTCAGTTTTTACTTCTTGGGGTATACCCAATGAAGCAAAAGCTTGCAGGAAATGATGACAGGCATGGCTGCCAGTTTCACCTGTGTGAAGGGAAGCAAAAACTGCACCAGAGAACGTGTCTATGGAAACATGAATATTTTTAAATTTACCAAAAAGAAGGCTATTTAGTAACACCTGTTTGCCACAACTGTAGGCTTTGTAAGCCTCGGGGGTTGATTGCTCCTGTAGAAACAGGAGGTTGTACCAGTTGACAGTCAGGGCAAGTATGAATGATAGCTTTAGCTTGACTTTTAGTGATTTGGAACATTCGCATGAGTGCTTGTGCATTTTGGTGGAAAAAGGCATGACTCAATTTTGCTTGTTCAAAAATATTTGGCAATGTGTTAGAAATGACCATTGTCAGCTTGTCCGCTCTTGCATTTCCTTCCACTAAAAATCCAGGAAGTGAAGAATGCGCCCTAATGTGAGAAACAAAATATGGATTAGTTCTATATTGCAAAGTTATAAAAAGACATGAAAGCCAACGATGTACAGTTTCATTACTAACATCCTTTAAAATGGAACCTTCTATTCTCCTGACTACATTAGCAACATAAGCAGAATCTGTGACCAAATTAAGAGGCTGAGGAAACAGCTGAAAAGCTCAAACTACTGCAGCAAGCTCAACAATTTGAGGGGATCCCTCTACTGTTTGAATATCAGATTCCCAAACATCAGTCTTTTGATTAAACCAAGTCACAACGGACTTGTGGCTTTTACCAGAGCCATCAGTGAAGAGAGTCACAGCATGTAAAGGTTCTTCACTTAATTTAGGTTTTTCTCTGAAACTCAATTTTGCTTGCAGTAGTTTGTGAGCTGGATAGCGTATGGAACAAACACCTGGAAAACCTAAGAATGCCTATTGTAAATCATCAGAATTTTGCATTGCCCAATTGAAATAATCATTTTTCAATGGCAAATAGATAACTGAACATTCTTGACCTGCCAAAGTTAACAATCTGGTTCTAGCCTTAATTATAATGTATGCAATCATTTCTAAAACTGAGCAAATGGTCTTTGAAAACCTGTAGGGAGGAAAAACCCATTCCATTATTAACAAAGGATCTTGTTCTGTGGCATCCCACTGGAAAATGAGACCACAAAGCTGCATCTTCTCTCCTAAGATTGAAAGAAAGAAAGGATTTTCAGGAACGCAGCGATGAGCTTGTCTTTTTTGAAGAGCTTCTGTGACTTTGTCGAGAGCAGCACGAGCTTCAGGGGTTAAAGTTCTTGGCGAAGTGATGTCGCAACTTCCTCTCAGCAAATGGAAGAGCGGACTCAGTTCATCATTGGTGATTCCCAGCATCGGTCTGACCCAGTTGATTTCTCCTAGAAGTTGTTGTAACTCTTGTAGGTTGTTGACTCTGGTTCGGATCTGAATTTTCTGTGGTCTTCTTGTCGTCTCAGTCATCTTCCATCCCAGGTACTTCTAAGGTGAAACTTGTTGAATTTTCGTTGCAGAGATTTCAAGTCCAGCTTTTTGAATTTCAGCAACAACACAGTCGTGAGTTTCTTCCATCTCTTCCTTTCAAAGGACTCCACCCTTAAAGCCAATTTTTCTTTCTCTGTATCTATAGATTGACAAACACCAGAACAACCATGTTTTTGCTTAACTGAAAAAGAGTTCCCCGGAACCACAATTTCCCGAGTGGAAGCAGCCACCTCAGCCTCCACCCCAGGCCCAACAGAATCCAATTCAGGTTTCAGTCTCCCTGCACAAACAATTTTAGGAAGTACAGTCACTTTTTCATTTCCATCTTTTACACACTTTGTTCCATCCCCCTTACAAGAGTCACATATTTTTACATTAACAGAACAACGCAAAGAAAAGTCCAAAAGAGTCTCATTTTTTCCCAGAGAGAGAGAAGAAAGATTTTGTTCAACAGAGTTCAAAGCAATACTTTCAGCATTTGCAACAACACTTGTAACATTCTCCGATACTCACACAGTCTCCGGTTTACTGGAATTTAATGAGACAGAACCAGAAGCTTTGTTTTCTGAGTCCAAGTTGATCTTATTATTATCCGTTTGTTTAAAACAGTGCTCCAACAGTGCTCTACAAACCGGCATAAGTTCTCTTAAGCTTTCATCTTTTTTGAGAGAGACTAGATTATAGATTCTCCAGTTTATCTGATCCCAAAAATGAAAAGTAAAAGCAGACTGCAGATTTAAATCTTGCGTATTCGCTTTAACCCAGATAAGTAAGTTTTTAAGCTCAGTTTTTGAAATTTCAGAGTGACCTTTTTCTTGTAACATTGTCTCTAATTGATGAAAAACATCCCATTCAACTTTTGATAAATTCGTTCCCATTTTTGTGTTCTTTTAATAATTTTCTTTTTCGCTATTTTGCCTCCCAACGTCACCCAAGCGCTCTCCCAAGATATGTTACTTACAATTTTCTTGGCTTCGGCGGGAGAGATGATACAGTCTGCTCCTTGTTAACACTTGGGTCTCCGCAGCTGGTACTTCCACGATTTTTCTTTCTTTTTCTTCTATTCTACGTCCTCACACGAGGCACCAATATGCGGGGGACGGGACAGGTATAAGTCCAATGGCGTCAGGAACCCACGCCTTAAAAAAGGAACCCACTAGGCCGCGGCAAAATATCCAAATATGGATAACATGGTAACCAGACCAGTGAAGAGATTTTTGCTTTTATTTCCAGCACATCAGTCTCAAAATACAAAATGGAGACATGACAGCTCACTGATCCACACCAAAAAGTGTCTCCTTCAACAGGGCTCATACAGCAATACATAAAATCATCTCAGACTAGAATTCAGCCAATCAGACACAGAAAACACATCTTGACAAGCATTCTATCCAATCTTATAAAACATAGGTAATCATAGCTAAAACAAAGACTAGTTGATAAGAGACAAAGAACAGAGTTCTATTCATGCTAGCCTTCTAAAGATATACATTAAATAACCTTGTTGCCATCCTAAAGCCAATTCTACAGAAGCCTATTGTTATTTGTCACGTCTACTGCTTGGGAAACTTTTCTGCTTGCATGGAAAACTTTTTCTGCTTGCATGGGAAACTTTTCTGCAATGCTAACAAAACTCCAGTCTAAGGCCTACATACTTCTTTGTAACCATTTCTTAAAAATCCTCTAACCTTATGGATTCCAACATTTCCCCCTCTCTGTTTGACCCAGAAGCTTTCATTTTCTTGTCGCTTGCTATTTGCGTTTCATAGCTCTATTGCAAAATTTCTGCTTATTATCTGCTGAAGACCTATTTTCACTAAACTGAAGCATTGCTATACTACGGCACAGCAACTTCATGCTGTGAAGACCCAATCCCTGAAAGAGAGATATGAATCACGTTTGGCAACAGTCACAAGGCATCGTTCAAAAAACCCTGGTCGATTCCAAGGCCTTAATTCAAAACCTTCGTTCATGTCAATACCCTCATCTACTGCTTTCGTGAGATTTCATACACTCTCTGTGCTTCTACTTCCTAATTCTCCTGCTTGAATGACAAAAACTTCTCGGACTCTTTTGTTCATCATTCGCCGAAGACAACAGAGTATACAAGGTGCCACTATCAATATCAGTATTAGAACACCTAATATGTAAAGACCTATCTTGCAAAGTTGCCTTAGCCAAGGTGCAAAACTCCACTTTTGAAACAAATCATCCAACCAGGAACCTCCATCTTCTTTCATTTGGGCTGTCAGATCCTTTAATTTTTGAATGCTTTTGTGAATGGATTCAGAATGATCAGACAAATTTATACAACACAATCCTTCAAATTCCTCACAACCATGTCCTTCTGCCAGTAAGAGAAAATCAATGGCTGCTCTGTTTTGAAGAGTAGCATGTCTAATACTATCAACATCGGTCAACATATCACTGATTGCGGAGGATGTGGCATTAGCTTGTTTGCTCAGCCAACATCCAACTCGATCTAATTGTCTCAATGCCACAGCCGAAGCTAATTGGGGTAGAAATATACCTGCTGAAACCCTTCTGGCGGCATTCCAAGGCATAAAATCACTCTGACAGTTCTCATCATAATGAGGAACAGCTCTTGTTTTCCTTTGTTTCTTTTTCATCACTGCTTTGGCAGTGGGGGCAATTATGGTAAGCATACCAATGCTACAAGGGCCACCTTCAAGGTGGGCTGGAATGCCTTGCCAACCTCTGTCTCCACAAATGATCCAATACCCTTTTGGCAATTGCCGTGGATATTGGTCCGTCTCCAGAAACACATCCCAACTGTTTGAAACATTTGCTGCCCTGAGAAGTTTTTTCGAACAAATGTTCCAATTGAAGGAAGGACTGTTTCCATTGTCAATTCCACCTGGTTTACCATTGGATTCTTTTCTGACCAAAGGAAACTCTTTCACTGGCACACCAACCAAACAGGTTGAGAAAGGCTTTTCTGGTTCCGAACTAGACAGACATATAGTATCCGATCCGGCAGCCTTGGCTAAGGTCACCCAAACATTTGTTTTCGGTTGATCCACAGGCAAATCTGCACGACAAAAAACAATTAACATCAAGCAAAACAAGTATACCATTTGATTCTGCCCCATCTCTTTCAAGAACTAAGTTTTGGCAGAATTCTTTCTAAACAAAAACAATAACCTAAATTTTCAGCCAAAAATTAGCTTTGTTAAACAAACATTCAGCATTCAATTCGTATACTCATAAATAACATTGGCACAAAATCAGAGTTCATGGGTTCTACCGATGCACAAAGAACGTCAGGCACAAGAGGCGTCAGGCGAGACCCGGGATCCTTCCATTCAGTCCACGTCTGCGTACTCGCTTCCTCGGTTCTAGGCTCGACAACAGGTTCTGAAGTGCGATACGGTTTGACGTTTTTGGCAGGAACCCACTTAATTCTTCCAGCACCTGTGGAAATAGAAGCATACCCTTTGCCCCACGTTATTAATTGAAACGGGCCTTCCATCTGTCCAGAGTCAGGGTTTCTAATTAGAAGAGGAGGATGTTCTTTCAGTTTTGCCTGTGTGCTATTTGAAAAGTGTCTAAAGATTGGTGGATCTGGTTCTGTACTTGAACTATTTAGAAAATTAAAACCATACAAAGCCTTACTCAGTCTCATCTGTGGGGTGATTTCCGTTCCCCCTCTCTGTTGATCTAATATGCGTTTTAAGGTTTGATGTGTTCTTTCAATGATTGCTTGGCTTGTGGGAGAGTGGGGAATACCAAAAATGTGTCGAACACCCCATTCATTTAAAAATGTGGCCAATTTTTGAGATATGTATGCGGGACCATTGTCAGTTTTTACTTCTTGGGGTATACCCAATGAAGCAAAAGCTTGCAGGAAATGATGACAGGCATGGCTGCCAGTTTCACCTGTGTGAAGGGAAGCAAAAACTGCACCAGAGAACGTGTCTATGGAAACATGAATATTTTTAAATTTACCAAAAGAAGGCTATTTAGTAACACCTGTTTGCCACAACTGTAGGCTTTGTAAGCCTCGGGGGTTGATTGCTCCTGTAGAAACAGGAGGTTGTACCAGTTGACAGTCAGGGCAAGTATGAATGATAGCTTTAGCTTGACTTTTAGTGATTTGGAACATTCGCATGAGTGCTTGTGCATTTTGGTGGAAAAAGGCATGACTCAATTTTGCTTGTTCAAAAATATTTGGCAATGTGTTAGAAATGACCATTGTCAGCTTGTCCGCTCTTGCATTTCCTTCCACTAAAAATCCAGGAAGTGAAGAATGCGCCCTAATGTGAGAAACAAAATATGGATTAGTTCTATATTGCAAAGTTATAAAAAGACATGAAAGCCAACGATGTACAGTTTCATTACTAACATCCTTTAAAATGGAACCTTCTATTCTCCTGACTACATTAGCAACATAAGCAGAATCTGTGACCAAATTAAGAGGCTGAGGAAACAGCTGAAAAGCTCAAACTACTGCAGCAAGCTCAACAATTTGAGGGGATCCCTCTACTGTTTGAATATCAGATTCCCAAACATCAGTCTTTTGATTAAACCAAGTCACAACGGACTTGTGGCTTTTACCAGAGCCATCAGTGAAGAGAGTCACAGCATGTAAAGGTTCTTCACTTAATTTAGGTTTTTCTCTGAAACTCAATTTTGCTTGCAGTAGTTTGTGAGCTGGATAGCGTATGGAACAAACACCTGGAAAACCTAAGAATGCCTATTGTAAATCATCAGAATTTTGCATTGCCCAATTGAAATAATCATTTTTCAATGGCAAATAGATAACTGAACATTCTTGACCTGCCAAAGTTAACAATCTGGTTCTAGCCTTAATTATAATGTATGCAATCATTTCTAAAACTGAGCAAATGGTCTTTGAAAACCTGTAGGGAGGAAAAACCCATTCCATTATTAACAAAGGATCTTGTTCTGTGGCATCCCACTGGAAAATGAGACCACAAAGCTGCATCTTCTCTCCTAAGATTGAAAGAAAGAAAGGATTTTCAGGAACGCAGCGATGAGCTTGTCTTTTTTGAAGAGCTTCTGTGACTTTGTCGAGAGCAGCACGAGCTTCAGGGGTTAAAGTTCTTGGCGAAGTGATGTCGCAACTTCCTCTCAGCAAATGGAAGAGCGGACTCAGTTCATCATTGGTGATTCCCAGCATCGGTCTGACCCAGTTGATTTCTCCTAGAAGTTGTTGTAACTCTTGTAGGTTGTTGACTCTGGTTCGGATCTGAATTTTCTGTGGTCTTCTTGTCGTCTCAGTCATCTTCCATCCCAGGTACTTCTAAGGTGAAACTTGTTGAATTTTCGTTGCAGAGATTTCAAGTCCAGCTTTTTGAATTTCAGCAACAACACAGTCGTGAGTTTCTTCCATCTCTTCCTTTCAAAGGACTCCACCCTTAAAGCCAATTTTTCTTTCTCTGTATCTATAGATTGACAAACACCAGAACAACCATGTTTTTGCTTAACTGAAAAAGAGTTCCCCGGAACCACAATTTCCCGAGTGGAAGCAGCCACCTCAGCCTCCACCCCAGGCCCAACAGAATCCAATTCAGGTTTCAGTCTCCCTGCACAAACAATTTTAGGAAGTACAGTCACTTTTTCATTTCCATCTTTTACACACTTTGTTCCATCCCCCTTACAAGAGTCACATATTTTTACATTAACAGAACAACGCAAAGAAAAGTCCAAAAGAGTCTCATTTTTTCCCAGAGAGAGAGAAGAAAGATTTTGTTCAACAGAGTTCAAAGCAATACTTTCAGCATTTGCAACAACACTTGTAACATTCTCCGATACTCACACAGTCTCCGGTTTACTGGAATTTAATGAGACAGAACCAGAAGCTTTGTTTTCTGAGTCCAAGTTGATCTTATTATTATCCGTTTGTTTAAAACAGTGCTCCAACAGTGCTCTACAAACCGGCATAAGTTCTCTTAAGCTTTCATCTTTTTTGAGAGAGACTAGATTATAGATTCTCCAGTTTATCTGATCCCAAAAATGAAAAGTAAAAGCAGACTGCAGATTTAAATCTTGTGTATTCGCTTTAACCCAGATAAGTAAGTTTTTAAGCTCAGTTTTTGAAATTTCAGAGTGACCTTTTTCTTGTAACATTGTCTCTAATTGATGAAAAACATCCCATTCAACTTTTGATAAATTCGTTCCCATTTTTGTGTTCTTTTAATAATTTTCTTTTTCGCTATTTTGCCTCCCAACGTCACCCAAGCGCTCTCCCAAGATATGTTACTTACAATTTTCTTGGCTTCGGCGGGAGAGATGATACAGTCTGCTCCTTGTTAACACTTGGGTCTCCGCAGCTGGTACTTCCACGATTTTTCTTTCTTTTTCTTCTATTCTACGTCCTCACACGAGGCACCAATATGCGGGGGACGGGACAGGTATAAGTCCAATGGCGTCAGGAACCCACGCCTTAAAAAAGGAACCCACTAGGCCGCGGCAAAATATCCAAATATGGATAACATGGTAACCAGACCAGTGAAGAGATTTTTGCTTTTATTTCCAGCACATCAGTCTCAAAATACAAAATGGAGACATGACAGCTCACTGATCCACACCAAAAAGTGTCTCCTTCAACAGGGCTCATACAGCAATACATAAAATCATCTCAGACTAGAATTCAGCCAATCAGACACAGAAAACACATCTTGACAAGCATTCTATCCAATCTTATAAAACATAGGTAATCATAGCTAAAACAAAGACTAGTTGATAAGAGACAAAGAACAGAGTTCTATTCATGCTAGCCTTCTAAAGATATACATTAAATAACCTTGTTGCCATCCTAAAGCCAATTCTACAGAAGCCTATTGTTATTTGTCACGTCTACTGCTTGGGAAACTTTTCTGCTTGCATGGAAAACTTTTTCTGCTTGCATGGGAAACTTTTCTGCAATGCTAACAAAACTCCAGTCTAAGGCCTACATACTTCTTTGTAACCATTTCTTAAAAATCCTCTAACCTTATGGATTCCAACATTTCCCCCTCTCTGTTTGACCCAGAAGCTTTCATTTTCTTGTCGCTTGCTATTTGCGTTTCATAGCTCTATTGCAAAATTTCTGCTTATTATCTGCTGAAGACCTATTTTCACTAAACTGAAGCATTGCTATACTACGGCACAGCAACTTCATGCTGTGAAGACCCAATCCCTGAAAGAGAGATATGAATCACGTTTGGCAACAGTCACAAGGCATCGTTCAAAAAACCCTGGTCGATTCCAAGGCCTTAATTCAAAACCTTCGTTCATGTCAATACCCTCATCTACTGCTTTCGTGAGATTTCATACACTCTCTGTGCTTCTACTTCCTAATTCTCCTGCTTGAATGACAAAAACTTCTCGGACTCTTTTGTTCATCATTCGCCGAAGACAACAGAGTATACAAGGTGCCACTATCAATATCAGTATTAGAACACCTAATATGTAAAGACCTATCTTGCAAAGTTGCCTTAGCCAAGGTGCAAAACTCCACTTTTGAAACAAATCATCCAACCAGGAACCTCCATCTTCTTTCATTTGGGCTGTCAGATCCTTTAATTTTTGAATGCTTTTGTGAATGGATTCAGAATGATCAGACAAATTTATACAACACAATCCTTCAAATTCCTCACAACCATGTCCTTCTGCCAGTAAGAGAAAATCAATGGCTGCTCTGTTTTGAAGAGTAGCATGTCTAATACTATCAACATCGGTCAACATATCACTGATTGCGGAGGATGTGGCATTAGCTTGTTTGCTCAGCCAACATCCAACTCGATCTAATTGTCTCAATGCCACAGCCGAAGCTAATTGGGGTAGAAATATACCTGCTGAAAGCCTTCTGGCGGCATTCCAAGGCATAAAATCACTCTGACAGTTCTCATCATAATGAGGAACAGCTCTTGTTTTCCTTTGTTTCTTTTTCATCACTGCTTTGGCAGTGGGGGCAATTATGGTAAGCATACCAATGCTACAAGGGCCACCTTCAAGGTGGGCTGGAATGCCTTGCCAACCTCTGTCTCCACAAATGATCCAATACCCTTTTGGCAATTGCCGTGGATATTGGTCCGTCTCCAGAAACACATCCCAACTGTTTGAAACATTTGCTGCCCTGAGAAGTTTTTTCGAACAAATGTTCCAATTGAAGGAAGGACTGTTTCCATTGTCAATTCCACCTGGTTTACCATTGGATTCTTTTCTGACCAAAGGAAACTCTTTCACTGGCACACCAACCAAACAGGTTGAGAAAGGCTTTTCTGGTTCCGAACTAGACAGACATATAGTATCCGATCCGGCAGCCTTGGCTAAGGTCACCCAAACATTTGTTTTCGGTTGATCCACAGGCAAATCTGCACGACAAAAAACAATTAACATCAAGCAAAACAAGTATACCATTTGATTCTGCCCCATCTCTTTCAAGAACTAAGTTTTGGCAGAATTCTTTCTAAACAAAAACAATAACCTAAATTTTCAGCCAAAAATTAGCTTTGTTAAACAAACATTCAGCATTCAATTCGTATACTCATAAATAACATTGGCACAAAATCAGAGTTCATGGGTTCTACCGATGCACAAAGAACGTCAGGCACAAGAGGCGTCAGGCGAGACCCGGGATCCTTCCATTCAGTCCACGTCTGCGTACTCGCTTCCTCGGTTCTAGGCTCGACAACAGGTTCTGAAGTGCGATACGGTTTGACGTTTTTGGCAGGAACCCACTTAATTCTTCCAGCACCTGTGGAAATAGAAGCATACCCTTTGCCCCACGTTATTAATTGAAACGGGCCTTCCATCTGTCCAGAGTCAGGGTTTCTAATTAGAAGAGGAGGATGTTCTTTCAGTTTTGCCTGTGTGCTATTTGAAAAGTGTCTAAAGATTGGTGGATCTGGTTCTGTACTTGAACTATTTAGAAAATTAAAACCATACAAAGCCTTACTCAGTCTCATCTGTGGGGTGATTTCCGTTCCCCCTCTCTGTTGATCTAATATGCGTTTTAAGGTTTGATGTGTTCTTTCAATGATTGCTTGGCTTGTGGGAGAGTGGGGAATACCAAAAATGTGTCGAACACCCCATTCATTTAAAAATGTGGCCAATTTTTGAGATATGTATGCGGGACCATTGTCAGTTTTTACTTCTTGGGGTATACCCAATGAAGCAAAAGCTTGCAGGAAATGATGACAGGCATGGCTGCCAGTTTCACCTGTGTGAAGGGAAGCAAAAACTGCACCAGAGAACGTGTCTATGGAAACATGAATATTTTTAAATTTACCAAAAAGAAGGCTATTTAGTAACACCTGTTTGCCACAACTGTAGGCTTTGTAAGCCTCGGGGGTTGATTGCTCCTGTAGAAACAGGAGGTTGTACCAGTTGACAGTCAGGGCAAGTATGAATGATAGCTTTAGCTTGACTTTTAGTGATTTGGAACATTCGCATGAGTGCTTGTGCATTTTGGTGGAAAAAGGCATGACTCAATTTTGCTTGTTCAAAAATATTTGGCAATGTGTTAGAAATGACCATTGTCAGCTTGTCCGCTCTTGCATTTCCTTCCACTAAAAATCCAGGAAGTGAAGAATGCGCCCTAATGTGAGAAACAAAATATGGATTAGTTCTATATTGCAAAGTTATAAAAAGACATGAAAGCCAACGATGTACAGTTTCATTACTAACATCCTTTAAAATGGAACCTTCTATTCTCCTGACTACATTAGCAACATAAGCAGAATCTGTGACCAAATTAAGAGGCTGAGGAAACAGCTGAAAAGCTCAAACTACTGCAGCAAGCTCAACAATTTGAGGGGATCCCTCTACTGTTTGAATATCAGATTCCCAAACATCAGTCTTTTGATTAAACCAAGTCACAACGGACTTGTGGCTTTTACCAGAGCCATCAGTGAAGAGAGTCACAGCATGTAAAGGTTCTTCACTTAATTTAGGTTTTTCTCTGAAACTCAATTTTGCTTGCAGTAGTTTGTGAGCTGGATAGCGTATGGAACAAACACCTGGAAAACCTAAGAATGCCTATTGTAAATCATCAGAATTTTGCATTGCCCAATTGAAATAATCATTTTTCAATGGCAAATAGATAACTGAACATTCTTGACCTGCCAAAGTTAACAATCTGGTTCTAGCCTTAATTATAATGTATGCAATCATTTCTAAAACTGAGCAAATGGTCTTTGAAAACCTGTAGGGAGGAAAAACCCATTCCATTATTAACAAAGGATCTTGTTCTGTGGCATCCCACTGGAAAATGAGACCACAAAGCTGCATCTTCTCTCCTAAGATTGAAAGAAAGAAAGGATTTTCAGGAACGCAGCGATGAGCTTGTCTTTTTTGAAGAGCTTCTGTGACTTTGTCGAGAGCAGCACGAGCTTCAGGGGTTAAAGTTCTTGGCGAAGTGATGTCGCAACTTCCTCTCAGCAAATGGAAGAGCGGACTCAGTTCATCATTGGTGATTCCCAGCATCGGTCTGACCCAGTTGATTTCTCCTAGAAGTTGTTGTAACTCTTGTAGGTTGTTGACTCTGGTTCGGATCTGAATTTTCTGTGGTCTTCTTGTCGTCTCAGTCATCTTCCATCCCAGGTACTTCTAAGGTGAAACTTGTTGAATTTTCGTTGCAGAGATTTCAAGTCCAGCTTTTTGAATTTCAGCAACAACACAGTCGTGAGTTTCTTCCATCTCTTCCTTTCAAAGGACTCCACCCTTAAAGCCAATTTTTCTTTCTCTGTATCTATAGATTGACAAACACCAGAACAACCATGTTTTTGCTTAACTGAAAAAGAGTTCCCCGGAACCACAATTTCCCGAGTGGAAGCAGCCACCTCAGCCTCCACCCCAGGCCCAACAGAATCCAATTCAGGTTTCAGTCTCCCTGCACAAACAATTTTAGGAAGTACAGTCACTTTTTCATTTCCATCTTTTACACACTTTGTTCCATCCCCCTTACAAGAGTCACATATTTTTACATTAACAGAACAACGCGAAGAAAAGTCCAAAAGAGTCTCATTTTTTCCCAGAGAGAGAGAAGAAAGATTTTGTTCAACAGAGTTCAAAGCAATACTTTCAGCATTTGCAACAACACTTGTAACATTCTCCGATACTCACACAGTCTCCGGTTTACTGGAATTTAATGAGACAGAACCAGAAGCTTTGTTTTCTGAGTCCAAGTTGATCTTATTATTATCCGTTTGTTTAAAACAGTGCTCCAACAGTGCTCTACAAACCGGCATAAGTTCTCTTAAGCTTTCATCTTTTTTGAGAGAGACTAGATTATAGATTCTCCAGTTTATCTGATCCCAAAAATGAAAAGTAAAAGCAGACTGCAGATTTAAATCTTGCGTATTCGCTTTAACCCAGATAAGTAAGTTTTTAAGCTCAGTTTTTGAAATTTCAGAGTGACCTTTTTCTTGTAACATTGTCTCTAATTGATGAAAAACATCCCATTCAACTTTTGATAAATTCGTTCCCATTTTTGTGTTCTTTTAATAATTTTCTTTTTCGCTATTTTGCCTCCCAACGTCACCCCAGCGCTCTCCCAAGATATGTTACTTACAATTTTCTTGGCTTCGGCGGGAGAGATGATACAGTCTGCTCCTTGTTAACACTTGGGTCTCCGCAGCTGGTACTTCCACGATTTTTCTTTCTTTTTCTTCTATTCTACGTCCTCACACGAGGCACCAATATGCGGGGGACGGGACAGGTATAAGTCCAATGGCGTCAGGAACCCACGCCTTAAAAAAGGAACCCACTAGGCCGCGGCAAAATATCCAAATATGGATAACATGGTAACCAGACCAGTGAAGAGATTTTTGCTTTTATTTCCAGCACATCAGTCTCAAAATACAAAAGGGAGACATGACAGCTCACTGATCCACACCAAAAAGTGTCTCCTTCAACAGGGCTCATACAGCAATACATAAAATCATCTCAGACTAGAATTCAGCCAATCAGACACAGAAAACACATCTTGACAAGCATTCTATCCAATCTTATAAAACATAGGTAATCATAGCTAAAACAAAGACTAGTTGATAAGAGACAAAGAACAGAGTTCTATTCATGCTAGCCTTCTAAAGATATACATTAAATAACCTTGTTGCCATCCTAAAGCCAATTCTACAGAAGCCTATTGTTATTTGTCACGTCTACTGCTTGGGAAACTTTTCTGCTTGCATGGAAAACTTTTTCTGCTTGCATGGGAAACTTTTCTGCAATGCTAACAAAACTCCAGTCTAAGGCCTACATACTTCTTTGTAACCATTTCTTAAAAATCCTCTAACCTTATGGATTCCAACATTTCCCCCTCTCTGTTTGACCCAGAAGCTTTCATTTTCTTGTCGCTTGCTATTTGCGTTTCATAGCTCTATTGCAAAATTTCTGCTTATTATCTGCTGAAGACCTATTTTCACTAAACTGAAGCATTGCTATACTACGGCACAGCAACTTCATGCTGTGAAGACCCAATCCCTGAAAGAGAGATATGAATCACGTTTGGCAACAGTCACAAGGCATCGTTCAAAAAACCCTGGTCGATTCCAAGGCCTTAATTCAAAACCTTCGTTCATGTCAATACCCTCATCTACTGCTTTCGTGAGATTTCATACACTCTCTGTGCTTCTACTTCCTAATTCTCCTGCTTGAATGACAAAAACTTCTCGGACTCTTTTGTTCATCATTCGCCGAAGACAACAGAGTATACAAGGTGCCACTATCAATATCAGTATTAGAACACCTAATATGTAAAGACCTATCTTGCAAAGTTGCCTTAGCCAAGGTGCAAAACTCCACTTTTGAAACAAATCATCCAACCAGGAACCTCCATCTTCTTTCATTTGGGCTGTCAGATCCTTTAATTTTTGAATGCTTTTGTGAATGGATTCAGAATGATCAGACAAATTTATACAACACAATCCTTCAAATTCCTCACAACCATGTCCTTCTGCCAGTAAGAGAAAATCAATGGCTGCTCTGTTTTGAAGAGTAGCATGTCTAATACTATCAACATCGGTCAACATATCACTGATTGCGGAGGATGTGGCATTAGCTTGTTTGCTCAGCCAACATCCAACTCGATCTAATTGTCTCAATGCCACAGCCGAAGCTAATTGGGGTAGAAATATACCTGCTGAAAGCCTTCTGGCGGCATTCCAAGGCATAAAATCACTCTGACAGTTCTCATCATAATGAGGAACAGCTCTTGTTTTCCTTTGTTTCTTTTTCATCACTGCTTTGGCAGTGGGGGCAATTATGGTAAGCATACCAATGCTACAAGGGCCACCTTCAAGGTGGGCTGGAATGCCTTGCCAACCTCTGTCTCCACAAATGATCCAATACCCTTTTGGCAATTGCCGTGGATATTGGTCCGTCTCCAGAAACACATCCCAACTGTTTGAAACATTTGCTGCCCTGAGAAGTTTTTTCGAACAAATGTTCCAATTGAAGGAAGGACTGTTTCCATTGTCAATTCCACCTGGTTTACCATTGGATTCTTTTCTGACCAAAGGAAACTCTTTCACTGGCACACCAACCAAACAGGTTGAGAAAGGCTTTTCTGGTTCCGAATTAGACAGACATATAGTATCCGATCCGGCAGCCTTGGCTAAGGTCACCCAAACATTTGTTTTCGGTTGATCCACAGGCAAATCTGCACGACAAAAAACAATTAACATCAAGCAAAACAAGTATACCATTTGATTCTGCCCCATCTCTTTCAAGAACTAAGTTTTGGCAGAATTCTTTCTAAACAAAAACAATAACCTAAATTTTCAGCCAAAAATTAGCTTTGTTAAACAAACATTCAGCATTCAATTCGTATACTCATAAATAACATTGGCACAAAATCAGAGTTCATGGGTTCTACCGATGCACAAAGAACGTCAGGCACAAGAGGCGTCAGGCGAGACCCGGGATCCTTCCATTCAGTCCACGTCTGCGTACTCGCTTCCTCGGTTCTAGGCTCGACAACAGGTTCTGAAGTGCGATACGGTTTGACGTTTTTGGCAGGAACCCACTTAATTCTTCCAGCACCTGTGGAAATAGAAGCATACCCTTTGCCCCACGTTATTAATTGAAACGGGCCTTCCATCTGTCCAGAGTCAGGGTTTCTAATTAGAAGAGGAGGATGTTCTTTCAGTTTTGCCTGTGTGCTATTTGAAAAGTGTCTAAAGATTGGTGGATCTGGTTCTGTACTTGAACTATTTAGAAAATTAAAACCATACAAAGCCTTACTCAGTCTCATCTGTGGGGTGATTTCCGTTCCCCCTCTCTGTTGATCTAATATGCGTTTTAAGGTTTGATGTGTTCTTTCAATGATTGCTTGGCTTGTGGGAGAGTGGGGAATACCAAAAATGTGTCGAACACCCCATTCATTTAAAAATGTGGCCAATTTTTGAGATATGTATGCGGGACCATTGTCAGTTTTTACTTCTTGGGGTATACCCAATGAAGCAAAAGCTTGCAGGAAATGATGACAGGCATGGCTGCCAGTTTCACCTGTGTGAAGGGAAGCAAAAACTGCACCAGAGAACGTGTCTATGGAAACATGAATATTTTTAAATTTACCAAAAAGAAGGCTATTTAGTAACACCTGTTTGCCACAACTGTAGGCTTTGTAAGCCTCGGGGGTTGATTGCTCCTGTAGAAACAGGAGGTTGTACCAGTTGACAGTCAGGGCAAGTATGAATGATAGCTTTAGCTTGACTTTTAGTGATTTGGAACATTCGCATGAGTGCTTGTGCATTTTGGTGGAAAAAGGCATGACTCAATTTTGCTTGTTCAAAAATATTTGGCAATGTGTTAGAAATGACCATTGTCAGCTTGTCCGCTCTTGCATTTCCTTCCACTAAAAATCCAGGAAGTGAAGAATGCGCCCTAATGTGAGAAACAAAATATGGATTAGTTCTATATTGCAAAGTTATAAAAAGACATGAAAGCCAACGATGTACAGTTTCATTACTAACATCCTTTAAAATGGAACCTTCTATTCTCCTGACTACATTAGCAACATAAGCAGAATCTGTGACCAAATTAAGAGGCTGAGGAAACAGCTGAAAAGCTCAAACTACTGCAGCAAGCTCAACAATTTGAGGGGATCCCTCTACTGTTTGAATATCAGATTCCCAAACATCAGTCTTTTGATTAAACCAAGTCACAACGGACTTGTGGCTTTTACCAGAGCCATCAGTGAAGAGAGTCACAGCATGTAAAGGTTCTTCACTTAATTTAGGTTTTTCTCTGAAACTCAATTTTGCTTGCAGTAGTTTGTGAGCTGGATAGCGTATGGAACAAACACCTGGAAAACCTAAGAATGCCTATTGTAAATCATCAGAATTTTGCATTGCCCAATTGAAATAATCATTTTTCAATGGCAAATAGATAACTGAACATTCTTGACCTGCCAAAGTTAACAATCTGGTTCTAGCCTTAATTATAATGTATGCAATCATTTCTAAAACTGAGCAAATGGTCTTTGAAAACCTGTAGGGAGGAAAAACCCATTCCATTATTAACAAAGGATCTTGTTCTGTGGCATCCCACTGGAAAATGAGACCACAAAGCTGCATCTTCTCTCCTAAGATTGAAAGAAAGAAAGGATTTTCAGGAACGCAGCGATGAGCTTGTCTTTTTTGAAGAGCTTCTGTGACTTTGTCGAGAGCAGCACGAGCTTCAGGGGTTAAAGTTCTTGGCGAAGTGATGTCGCAACTTCCTCTCAGCAAATGGAAGAGCGGACTCAGTTCATCATTGGTGATTCCCAGCATCGGTCTGACCCAGTTGATTTCTCCTAGAAGTTGTTGTAACTCTTGTAGGTTGTTGACTCTGGTTCGGATCTGAATTTTCTGTGGTCTTCTTGTCGTCTCAGTCATCTTCCATCCCAGGTACTTCTAAGGTGAAACTTGTTGAATTTTCGTTGCAGAGATTTCAAGTCCAGCTTTTTGAATTTCAGCAACAACACAGTCGTGAGTTTCTTCCATCTCTTCCTTTCAAAGGACTCCACCCTTAAAGCCAATTTTTCTTTCTCTGTATCTATAGATTGACAAACACCAGAACAACCATGTTTTTGCTTAACTGAAAAAGAGTTCCCCGGAACCACAATTTCCCGAGTGGAAGCAGCCACCTCAGCCTCCACCCCAGGCCCAACAGAATCCAATTCAGGTTTCAGTCTCCCTGCACAAACAATTTTAGGAAGTACAGTCACTTTTTCATTTCCATCTTTTACACACTTTGTTCCATCCCCCTTACAAGAGTCACATATTTTTACATTAACAGAACAACGCAAAGAAAAGTCCAAAAGAGTCTCATTTTTTCCCAGAGAGAGAGAAGAAAGATTTTGTTCAACAGAGTTCAAAGCAATACTTTCAGCATTTGCAACAACACTTGTAACATTCTCCGATACTCACACAGTCTCCGGTTTACTGGAATTTAATGAGACAGAACCAGAAGCTTTGTTTTCTGAGTCCAAGTTGATCTTATTATTATCCGTTTGTTTAAAACAGTGCTCCAACAGTGCTCTACAAACCGGCATAAGTTCTCTTAAGCTTTCATCTTTTTTGAGAGAGACTAGATTATAGATTCTCCAGTTTATCTGATCCCAAAAATGAAAAGTAAAAGCAGACTGCAGATTTAAATCTTGTGTATTCGCTTTAACCCAGATAAGTAAGTTTTTAAGCTCAGTTTTTGAAATTTCAGAGTGACCTTTTTCTTGTAACATTGTCTCTAATTGATGAAAAACATCCCATTCAACTTTTGATAAATTCGTTCCCATTTTTGTGTTCTTTTAATAATTTTCTTTTTCGCTATTTTGCCTCCCAACGTCACCCCAGCGCTCTCCCAAGATATGTTACTTACAATTTTCTTGGCTTCGGCGGGAGAGATGATACAGTCTGCTCCTTGTTAACACTTGGGTCTCCGCAGCTGGTACTTCCACGATTTTTCTTTCTTTTTCTTCTATTCTACGTCCTCACACGAGGCACCAATATGCGGGGGACGGGACAGGTATAAGTCCAATGGCGTCAGGAACCCACGCCTTAAAAAAGGAACCCACTAGGCCGCGGCAAAATATCCAAATATGGATAACATGGTAACCAGACCAGTGAAGAGATTTTTGCTTTTATTTCCAGCACATCAGTCTCAAAATACAAAAGGGAGACATGACAGCTCACTGATCCACACCAAAAAGTGTCTCCTTCAACAGGGCTCATACAGCAATACATAAAATCATCTCAGACTAGAATTCAGCCAATCAGACACAGAAAACACATCTTGACAAGCATTCTATCCAATCTTATAAAACATAGGTAATCATAGCTAAAACAAAGACTAGTTGATAAGAGACAAAGAACAGAGTTCTATTCATGCTAGCCTTCTAAAGATATACATTAAATAACCTTGTTGCCATCCTAAAGCCAATTCTACAGAAGCCTATTGTTATTTGTCACGTCTACTGCTTGGGAAACTTTTCTGCTTGCATGGAAAACTTTTTCTGCTTGCATGGGAAACTTTTCTGCAATGCTAACAAAACTCCAGTCTAAGGCCTACATACTTCTTTGTAACCATTTCTTAAAAATCCTCTAACCTTATGGATTCCAACATTTCCCCCTCTCTGTTTGACCCAGAAGCTTTCATTTTCTTGTCGCTTGCTATTTGCGTTTCATAGCTCTATTGCAAAATTTCTGCTTATTATCTGCTGAAGACCTATTTTCACTAAACTGAAGCATTGCTATACTACGGCACAGCAACTTCATGCTGTGAAGACCCAATCCCTGAAAGAGAGATATGAATCACGTTTGGCAACAGTCACAAGGCATCGTTCAAAAAACCCTGGTCGATTCCAAGGCCTTAATTCAAAACCTTCGTTCATGTCAATACCCTCATCTACTGCTTTCGTGAGATTTCATACACTCTCTGTGCTTCTACTTCCTAATTCTCCTGCTTGAATGACAAAAACTTCTCGGACTCTTTTGTTCATCATTCGCCGAAGACAACAGAGTATACAAGGTGCCACTATCAATATCAGTATTAGAACACCTAATATGTAAAGACCTATCTTGCAAAGTTGCCTTAGCCAAGGTGCAAAACTCCACTTTTGAAACAAATCATCCAACCAGGAACCTCCATCTTCTTTCATTTGGGCTGTCAGATCCTTTAATTTTTGAATGCTTTTGTGAATGGATTCAGAATGATCAGACAAATTTATACAACACAATCCTTCAAATTCCTCACAACCATGTCCTTCTGCCAGTAAGAGAAAATCAATGGCTGCTCTGTTTTGAAGAGTAGCATGTCTAATACTATCAACATCGGTCAACATATCACTGATTGCGGAGGATGTGGCATTAGCTTGTTTGCTCAGCCAACATCCAACTCGATCTAATTGTCTCAATGCCACAGCCGAAGCTAATTGGGGTAGAAATATACCTGCTGAAAGCCTTCTGGCGGCATTCCAAGGCATAAAATCACTCTGACAGTTCTCATCATAATGAGGAACAGCTCTTGTTTTCCTTTGTTTCTTTTTCATCACTGCTTTGGCAGTGGGGGCAATTATGGTAAGCATACCAATGCTACAAGGGCCACCTTCAAGGTGGGCTGGAATGCCTTGCCAACCTCTGTCTCCACAAATGATCCAATACCCTTTTGGCAATTGCCGTGGATATTGGTCCGTCTCCAGAAACACATCCCAACTGTTTGAAACATTTGCTGCCCTGAGAAGTTTTTTCGAACAAATGTTCCAATTGAAGGAAGGACTGTTTCCATTGTCAATTCCACCTGGTTTACCATTGGATTCTTTTCTGACCAAAGGAAACTCTTTCACTGGCACACCAACCAAACAGGTTGAGAAAGGCTTTTCTGGTTCCGAACTAGACAGACATATAGTATCCGATCCGGCAGCCTTGGCTAAGGTCACCCAAACATTTGTTTTCGGTTGATCCACAGGCAAATCTGCACGACAAAAAACAATTAACATCAAGCAAAACAAGTATACCATTTGATTCTGCCCCATCTCTTTCAAGAACTAAGTTTTGGCAGAATTCTTTCTAAACAAAAACAATAACCTAAATTTTCAGCCAAAAATTAGCTTTGTTAAACAAACATTCAGCATTCAATTCGTATACTCATAAATAACATTGGCACAAAATCAGAGTTCATGGGTTCTACCGATGCACAAAGAACGTCAGGCACAAGAGGCGTCAGGCGAGACCCGGGATCCTTCCATTCAGTCCACGTCTGCGTACTCGCTTCCTCGGTTCTAGGCTCGACAACAGGTTCTGAAGTGCGATACGGTTTGACGTTTTTGGCAGGAACCCACTTAATTCTTCCAGCACCTGTGGAAATAGAAGCATACCCTTTGCCCCACGTTATTAATTGAAACGGGCCTTCCATCTGTCCAGAGTCAGGGTTTCTAATTAGAAGAGGAGGATGTTCTTTCAGTTTTGCCTGTGTGCTATTTGAAAAGTGTCTAAAGATTGGTGGATCTGGTTCTGTACTTGAACTATTTAGAAAATTAAAACCATACAAAGCCTTACTCAGTCTCATCTGTGGGGTGATTTCCGTTCCCCCTCTCTGTTGATCTAATATGCGTTTTAAGGTTTGATGTGTTCTTTCAATGATTGCTTGGCTTGTGGGAGAGTGGGGAATACCAAAAATGTGTCGAACACCCCATTCATTTAAAAATGTGGCCAATTTTTGAGATATGTATGCGGGACCATTGTCAGTTTTTACTTCTTGGGGTATACCCAATGAAGCAAAAGCTTGCAGGAAATGATGACAGGCATGGCTGCCAGTTTCACCTGTGTGAAGGGAAGCAAAAACTGCACCAGAGAACGTGTCTATGGAAACATGAATATTTTTAAATTTACCAAAAGAAGGCTATTTAGTAACACCTGTTTGCCACAACTGTAGGCTTTGTAAGCCTCGGGGGTTGATTGCTCCTGTAGAAACAGGAGGTTGTACCAATTGACAGTCAGGGCAAGTATGAATGATAGCTTTAGCTTGACTTTTAGTGATTTGGAACATTCGCATGAGTGCTTGTGCATTTTGGTGGAAAAAGGCATGACTCAATTTTGCTTGTTCAAAAATATTTGGCAATGTGTTAGAAATGACCATTGTCAGCTTGTCCGCTCTTGCATTTCCTTCCACTAAAAATCCAGGAAGTGAAGAATGCGCCCTAATGTGAGAAACAAAATATGGATTAGTTCTATATTGCAAAGTTATAAAAAGACATGAAAGCCAACGATGTACAGTTTCATTACTAACATCCTTTAAAATGGAACCTTCTATTCTCCTGACTACATTAGCAACATAAGCAGAATCTGTGACCAAATTAAGAGGCTGAGGAAACAGCTGAAAAGCTCAAACTACTGCAGCAAGCTCAACAATTTGAGGGGATCCCTCTACTGTTTGAATATCAGATTCCCAAACATCAGTCTTTTGATTAAACCAAGTCACAACGGACTTGTGGCTTTTACCAGAGCCATCAGTGAAGAGAGTCACAGCATGTAAAGGTTCTTCACTTAATTTAGGTTTTTCTCTGAAACTCAATTTTGCTTGCAGTAGTTTGTGAGCTGGATAGCGTATGGAACAAACACCTGGAAAACCTAAGAATGCCTATTGTAAATCATCAGAATTTTGCATTGCCCAATTGAAATAATCATTTTTCAATGGCAAATAGATAACTGAACATTCTTGACCTGCCAAAGTTAACAATCTGGTTCTAGCCTTAATTATAATGTATGCAATCATTTCTAAAACTGAGCAAATGGTCTTTGAAAACCTGTAGGGAGGAAAAACCCATTCCATTATTAACAAAGGATCTTGTTCTGTGGCATCCCACTGGAAAATGAGACCACAAAGCTGCATCTTCTCTCCTAAGATTGAAAGAAAGAAAGGATTTTCAGGAACGCAGCGATGAGCTTGTCTTTTTTGAAGAGCTTCTGTGACTTTGTCGAGAGCAGCACGAGCTTCAGGGGTTAAAGTTCTTGGCGAAGTGATGTCGCAACTTCCTCTCAGCAAATGGAAGAGCGGACTCAGTTCATCATTGGTGATTCCCAGCATCGGTCTGACCCAGTTGATTTCTCCTAGAAGTTGTTGTAACTCTTGTAGGTTGTTGACTCTGGTTCGGATCTGAATTTTCTGTGGTCTTCTTGTCGTCTCAGTCATCTTCCATCCCAGGTACTTCTAAGGTGAAACTTGTTGAATTTTCGTTGCAGAGATTTCAAGTCCAGCTTTTTGAATTTCAGCAACAACACAGTCATGAGTTTCTTCCATCTCTTCCTTTCAAAGGACTCCACCCTTAAAGCCAATTTTTCTTTCTCTGTATCTATAGATTGACAAACACCAGAACAACCATGTTTTTGCTTAACTGAAAAAGAGTTCCCCGGAACCACAATTTCCCGAGTGGAAGCAGCCACCTCAGCCTCCA
The DNA here is from genome assembly GCF_028018845.1 of Melospiza georgiana. NCBI lineage: Eukaryota > Metazoa > Chordata > Aves > Passeriformes > Passerellidae > Melospiza > Melospiza georgiana. The sequence goes on from NC_080431.1 coordinate 87,501,600, forward strand.
CCCCAGGCCCAACAGAATCCAATTCAGGTTTCAGTCTCCCTGCACAAACAATTTTAGGAAGTACAGTCACTTTTTCATTTCCATCTTTTACACACTTTGTTCCATCCCCCTTACAAGAGTCACATATTTTTACATTAACAGAACAACGCAAAGAAAAGTCCAAAAGAGTCTCATTTTTTCCCAGAGAGAGAGAAGAAAGATTTTGTTCAACAGAGTTCAAAGCAATACTTTCAGCATTTGCAACAACACTTGTAACATTCTCCGATACTCACACAGTCTCCGGTTTACTGGAATTTAATGAGACAGAACCAGAAGCTTTGTTTTCTGAGTCCAAGTTGATCTTATTATTATCCGTTTGTTTAAAACAGTGCTCCAACAGTGCTCTACAAACCGGCATAAGTTCTCTTAAGCTTTCATCTTTTTTGAGAGAGACTAGATTATAGATTCTCCAGTTTATCTGATCCCAAAAATGAAAAGTAAAAGCAGACTGCAGATTTAAATCTTGTGTATTCGCTTTAACCCAGATAAGTAAGTTTTTAAGCTCAGTTTTTGAAATTTCAGAGTGACCTTTTTCTTGTAACATTGTCTCTAATTGATGAAAAACATCCCATTCAACTTTTGATAAATTCGTTCCCATTTTTGTGTTCTTTTAATAATTTTCTTTTTCGCTATTTTGCCTCCCAACGTCACCCCAGCGCTCTCCCAAGATATGTTACTTACAATTTTCTTGGCTTCGGCGGGAGAGATGATACAGTCTGCTCCTTGTTAACACTTGGGTCTCCGCAGCTGGTACTTCCACGATTTTTCTTTCTTTTTCTTCTATTCTACGTCCTCACACGAGGCACCAATATGCGGGGGACGGGACAGGTATAAGTCCAATGGCGTCAGGAACCCACGCCTTAAAAAAGGAACCCACTAGGCCGCGGCAAAATATCCAAATATGGATAACATGGTAACCAGACCAGTGAAGAGATTTTTGCTTTTATTTCCAGCACATCAGTCTCAAAATACAAAAGGGAGACATGACAGCTCACTGATCCACACCAAAAAGTGTCTCCTTCAACAGGGCTCATACAGCAATACATAAAATCATCTCAGACTAGAATTCAGCCAATCAGACACAGAAAACACATCTTGACAAGCATTCTATCCAATCTTATAAAACATAGGTAATCATAGCTAAAACAAAGACTAGTTGATAAGAGACAAAGAACAGAGTTCTATTCATGCTAGCCTTCTAAAGATATACATTAAATAACCTTGTTGCCATCCTAAAGCCAATTCTACAGAAGCCTATTGTTATTTGTCACGTCTACTGCTTGGGAAACTTTTCTGCTTGCATGGAAAACTTTTTCTGCTTGCATGGGAAACTTTTCTGCAATGCTAACAAAACTCCAGTCTAAGGCCTACATACTTCTTTGTAACCATTTCTTAAAAATCCTCTAACCTTATGGATTCCAACATTTCCCCCTCTCTGTTTGACCCAGAAGCTTTCATTTTCTTGTCGCTTGCTATTTGCGTTTCATAGCTCTATTGCAAAATTTCTGCTTATTATCTGCTGAAGACCTATTTTCACTAAACTGAAGCATTGCTATACTACGGCACAGCAACTTCATGCTGTGAAGACCCAATCCCTGAAAGAGAGATATGAATCACGTTTGGCAACAGTCACAAGGCATCGTTCAAAAAACCCTGGTCGATTCCAAGGCCTTAATTCAAAACCTTCGTTCATGTCAATACCCTCATCTACTGCTTTCGTGAGATTTCATACACTCTCTGTGCTTCTACTTCCTAATTCTCCTGCTTGAATGACAAAAACTTCTCGGACTCTTTTGTTCATCATTCGCCGAAGACAACAGAGTATACAAGGTGCCACTATCAATATCAGTATTAGAACACCTAATATGTAAAGACCTATCTTGCAAAGTTGCCTTAGCCAAGGTGCAAAACTCCACTTTTGAAACAAATCATCCAACCAGGAACCTCCATCTTCTTTCATTTGGGCTGTCAGATCCTTTAATTTTTGAATGCTTTTGTGAATGGATTCAGAATGATCAGACAAATTTATACAACACAATCCTTCAAATTCCTCACAACCATGTCCTTCTGCCAGTAAGAGAAAATCAATGGCTGCTCTGTTTTGAAGAGTAGCATGTCTAATACTATCAACATCGGTCAACATATCACTGATTGCGGAGGATGTGGCATTAGCTTGTTTGCTCAGCCAACATCCAACTCGATCTAATTGTCTCAATGCCACAGCCGAAGCTAATTGGGGTAGAAATATACCTGCTGAAAGCCTTCTGGCGGCATTCCAAGGCATAAAATCACTCTGACAGTTCTCATCATAATGAGGAACAGCTCTTGTTTTCCTTTGTTTCTTTTTCATCACTGCTTTGGCAGTGGGGGCAATTATGGTAAGCATACCAATGCTACAAGGGCCACCTTCAAGGTGGGCTGGAATGCCTTGCCAACCTCTGTCTCCACAAATGATCCAATACCCTTTTGGCAATTGCCGTGGATATTGGTCCGTCTCCAGAAACACATCCCAACTGTTTGAAACATTTGCTGCCCTGAGAAGTTTTTTCGAACAAATGTTCCAATTGAAGGAAGGACTGTTTCCATTGTCAATTCCACCTGGTTTACCATTGGATTCTTTTCTGACCAAAGGAAACTCTTTCACTGGCACACCAACCAAACAGGTTGAGAAAGGCTTTTCTGGTTCCGAACTAGACAGACATATAGTATCCGATCCGGCAGCCTTGGCTAAGGTCACCCAAACATTTGTTTTCGGTTGATCCACAGGCAAATCTGCACGACAAAAAACAATTAACATCAAGCAAAACAAGTATACCATTTGATTCTGCCCCATCTCTTTCAAGAACTAAGTTTTGGCAGAATTCTTTCTAAACAAAAACAATAACCTAAATTTTCAGCCAAAAATTAGCTTTGTTAAACAAACATTCAGCATTCAATTCGTATACTCATAAATAACATTGGCACAAAATCAGAGTTCATGGGTTCTACCGATGCACAAAGAACGTCAGGCACAAGAGGCGTCAGGCGAGACCCGGGATCCTTCCATTCAGTCCACGTCTGCGTACTCGCTTCCTCGGTTCTAGGCTCGACAACAGGTTCTGAAGTGCGATACGGTTTGACGTTTTTGGCAGGAACCCACTTAATTCTTCCAGCACCTGTGGAAATAGAAGCATACCCTTTGCCCCACGTTATTAATTGAAACGGGCCTTCCATCTGTCCAGAGTCAGGGTTTCTAATTAGAAGAGGAGGATGTTCTTTCAGTTTTGCCTGTGTGCTATTTGAAAAGTGTCTAAAGATTGGTGGATCTGGTTCTGTACTTGAACTATTTAGAAAATTAAAACCATACAAAGCCTTACTCAGTCTCATCTGTGGGGTGATTTCCGTTCCCCCTCTCTGTTGATCTAATATGCGTTTTAAGGTTTGATGTGTTCTTTCAATGATTGCTTGGCTTGTGGGAGAGTGGGGAATACCAAAAATGTGTCGAACACCCCATTCATTTAAAAATGTGGCCAATTTTTGAGATATGTATGCGGGACCATTGTCAGTTTTTACTTCTTGGGGTATACCCAATGAAGCAAAAGCTTGCAGGAAATGATGACAGGCATGGCTGCCAGTTTCACCTGTGTGAAGGGAAGCAAAAACTGCACCAGAGAACGTGTCTATGGAAACATGAATATTTTTAAATTTACCAAAAGAAGGCTATTTAGTAACACCTGTTTGCCACAACTGTAGGCTTTGTAAGCCTCGGGGGTTGATTGCTCCTGTAGAAACAGGAGGTTGTACCAATTGACAGTCAGGACAAGTATGAATGATAGCTTTAGCTTGACTTTTAGTGATTTGGAACATTCGCATGAGTGCTTGTGCATTTTGGTGGAAAAAGGCATGACTCAATTTTGCTTGTTCAAAAATATTTGGCAATGTGTTAGAAATGACCATTGTCAGCTTGTCCGCTCTTGCATTTCCTTCCACTAAAAATCCAGGAAGTGAAGAATGCGCCCTAATGTGAGAAACAAAATATGGATTAGTTCTATATTGCAAAGTTATAAAAAGACATGAAAGCCAACGATGTACAGTTTCATTACTAACATCCTTTAAAATGGAACCTTCTATTCTCCTGACTACATTAGCAACATAAGCAGAATCTGTGACCAAATTAAGAGGCTGAGGAAACAGCTGAAAAGCTCAAACTACTGCAGCAAGCTCAACAATTTGAGGGGATCCCTCTACTGTTTGAATATCAGATTCCCAAACATCAGTCTTTTGATTAAACCAAGTCACAACGGACTTGTGGCTTTTACCAGAGCCATCAGTGAAGAGAGTCACAGCATGTAAAGGTTCTTCACTTAATTTAGGTTTTTCTCTGAAACTCAATTTTGCTTGCAGTAGTTTGTGAGCTGGATAGCGTATGGAACAAACACCTGGAAAACCTAAGAATGCCTATTGTAAATCATCAGAATTTTGCATTGCCCAATTGAAATAATCATTTTTCAATGGCAAATAGATAACTGAACATTCTTGACCTGCCAAAGTTAACAATCTGGTTCTAGCCTTAATTATAATGTATGCAATCATTTCTAAAACTGAGCAAATGGTCTTTGAAAACCTGTAGGGAGGAAAAACCCATTCCATTATTAACAAAGGATCTTGTTCTGTGGCATCCCACTGGAAAATGAGACCACAAAGCTGCATCTTCTCTCCTAAGATTGAAAGAAAGAAAGGATTTTCAGGAACGCAGCAATGAGCTTGTCTTTTTTGAAGAGCTTCTGTGACTTTGTCGAGAGCAGCACGAGCTTCAGGGGTTAAAGTTCTTGGCGAAGTGATGTCGCAACTTCCTCTCAGCAAATGGAAGAGCGGACTCAGTTCATCATTGGTGATTCCCAGCATCGGTCTGACCCAGTTGATTTCTCCTAGAAGTTGTTGTAACTCTTGTAGGTTGTTGACTCTGGTTCGGATCTGAATTTTCTGTGGTCTTCTTGTCGTCTCAGTCATCTTCCATCCCAGGCACTTCTAAGGTGAAACTTGTTGAATTTTCGTTGCAGAGATTTCAAGTCCAGCTTTTTGAATTTCAGCAACAACACAGTCGTGAGTTTCTTCCATCTCTTCCTTTCAAAGGACTCCACCCTTAAAGCCAATTTTTCTTTCTCTGTATCTATAGATTGACAAACACCAGAACAACCATGTTTTTGCTTAACTGAAAAAGAGTTCCCCGGAACCACAATTTCCCGAGTGGAAGCAGCCACCTCAGCCTCCACCCCAGGCCCAACAGAATCCAATTCAGGTTTCAGTCTCCCTGCACAAACAATTTTAGGAAGTACAGTCACTTTTTCATTTCCATCTTTTACACACTTTGTTCCATCCCCCTTACAAGAGTCACATATTTTTACATTAACAGAACAACGCAAAGAAAAGTCCAAAAGAGTCTCATTTTTTCCCAGAGAGAGAGAAGAAAGATTTTGTTCAACAGAGTTCAAAGCAATACTTTCAGCATTTGCAACAACACTTGTAACATTCTCCGATACTCACACAGTCTCCGGTTTACTGGAATTTAATGAGACAGAACCAGAAGCTTTGTTTTCTGAGTCCAAGTTGATCTTATTATTATCCGTTTGTTTAAAACAGTGCTCCAACAGTGCTCTACAAACCGGCATAAGTTCTCTTAAGCTTTCATCTTTTTTGAGAGAGACTAGATTATAGATTCTCCAGTTTATCTGATCCCAAAAATGAAAAGTAAAAGCAGACTGCAGATTTAAATCTTGCGTATTCGCTTTAACCCAGATAAGTAAGTTTTTAAGCTCAGTTTTTGAAATTTCAGAGTGACCTTTTTCTTGTAACATTGTCTCTAATTGATGAAAAACATCCCATTCAACTTTTGATAAATTCGTTCCCATTTTTGTGTTCTTTTAATAATTTTCTTTTTCGCTATTTTGCCTCCCAACGTCACCCAAGCGCTCTCCCAAGATATGTTACTTACAATTTTCTTGGCTTCGGCGGGAGAGATGATACAGTCTGCTCCTTGTTAACACTTGGGTCTCCGCAGCTGGTACTTCCACGATTTTTCTTTCTTTTTCTTCTATTCTACGTCCTCACACGAGGCACCAATATGCGGGGGACGGGACAGGTATAAGTCCAATGGCGTCAGGAACCCACGCCTTAAAAAAGGAACCCACTAGGCCGCGGCAAAATATCCAAATATGGATAACATGGTAACCAGACCAGTGAAGAGATTTTTGCTTTTATTTCCAGCACATCAGTCTCAAAATACAAAATGGAGACATGACAGCTCACTGATCCACACCAAAAAGTGTCTCCTTCAACAGGGCTCATACAGCAATACATAAAATCATCTCAGACTAGAATTCAGCCAATCAGACACAGAAAACACATCTTGACAAGCATTCTATCCAATCTTATAAAACATAGGTAATCATAGCTAAAACAAAGACTAGTTGATAAGAGACAAAGAACAGAGTTCTATTCATGCTAGCCTTCTAAAGATATACATTAAATAACCTTGTTGCCATCCTAAAGCCAATTCTACAGAAGCCTATTGTTATTTGTCACGTCTACTGCTTGGGAAACTTTTCTGCTTGCATGGAAAACTTTTTCTGCTTGCATGGGAAACTTTTCTGCAATGCTAACAAAACTCCAGTCTAAGGCCTACATACTTCTTTGTAACCATTTCTTAAAAATCCTCTAACCTTATGGATTCCAACATTTCCCCCTCTCTGTTTGACCCAGAAGCTTTCATTTTCTTGTCGCTTGCTATTTGCGTTTCATAGCTCTATTGCAAAATTTCTGCTTATTATCTGCTGAAGACCTATTTTCACTAAACTGAAGCATTGCTATACTATGGCACAGCAACTTCATGCTGTGAAGACCCAATCCCTGAAAGAGAGATATGAATCACGTTTGGCAACAGTCACAAGGCATCGTTCAAAAAACCCTGGTCGATTCCAAGGCCTTAATTCAAAACCTTCGTTCATGTCAATACCCTCATCTACTGCTTTCGTGAGATTTCATACACTCTCTGTGCTTCTACTTCCTAATTCTCCTGCTTGAATGACAAAAACTTCTCGGACTCTTTTGTTCATCATTCGCCGAAGACAACAGAGTATACAAGGTGCCACTATCAATATCAGTATTAGAACACCTAATATGTAAAGACCTATCTTGCAAAGTTGCCTTAGCCAAGGTGCAAAACTCCACTTTTGAAACAAATCATCCAACCAGGAACCTCCATCTTCTTTCATTTGGGCTGTCAGATCCTTTAATTTTTGAATGCTTTTGTGAATGGATTCAGAATGATCAGACAAATTTATACAACACAATCCTTCAAATTCCTCACAACCATGTCCTTCTGCCAGTAAGAGAAAATCAATGGCTGCTCTGTTTTGAAGAGTAGCATGTCTAATACTATCAACATCGGTCAACATATCACTGATTGCGGAGGATGTGGCATTAGCTTGTTTGCTCAGCCAACATCCAACTCGATCTAATTGTCTCAATGCCACAGCCGAAGCTAATTGGGGTAGAAATATACCTGCTGAAACCCTTCTGGCGGCATTCCAAGGCATAAAATCACTCTGACAGTTCTCATCATAATGAGGAACAGCTCTTGTTTTCCTTTGTTTCTTTTTCATCACTGCTTTGGCAGTGGGGGCAATTATGGTAAGCATACCAATGCTACAAGGGCCACCTTCAAGGTGGGCTGGAATGCCTTGCCAACCTCTGTCTCCACAAATGATCCAATACCCTTTTGGCAATTGCCGTGGATATTGGTCCGTCTCCAGAAACACATCCCAACTGTTTGAAACATTTGCTGCCCTGAGAAGTTTTTTCGAACAAATGTTCCAATTGAAGGAAGGACTGTTTCCATTGTCAATTCCACCTGGTTTACCATTGGATTCTTTTCTGACCAAAGGAAACTCTTTCACTGGCACACCAACCAAACAGGTTGAGAAAGGCTTTTCTGGTTCCAAATTAGACAGACATATAGTATCCGATCCGGCAGCCTTGGCTAAGGTCACCCAAACATTTGTTTTCGGTTGATCCACAGGCAAATCTGCACGACAAAAAACAATTAACATCAAGCAAAACAAGTATACCATTTGATTCTGCCCCATCTCTTTCAAGAACTAAGTTTTGGCAGAATTCTTTCTAAACAAAAACAATAACCTAAATTTTCAGCCAAAAATTAGCTTTGTTAAACAAACATTCAGCATTCAATTCGTATACTCATAAATAACATTGGCACAAAATCAGAGTTCATGGGTTCTACCGATGCACAAAGAACGTCAGGCACAAGAGGCGTCAGGCGAGACCCGGGATCCTTCCATTCAGTCCACGTCTGCGTACTCGCTTCCTCGGTTCTAGGCTCGATAACAGGTTCTGAAGTGCGATACGGTTTGACGTTTTTGGCAGGAACCCACTTAATTCTTCCAGCACCTGTGGAAATAGAAGCATACCCTTTGCCCCACGTTATTAATTGAAACGGGCCTTCCATCTGTCCAGAGTCAGGGTTTCTAATTAGAAGAGGAGGATGTTCTTTCAGTTTTGCCTGTGTGCTATTTGAAAAGTGTCTAAAGATTGGTGGATCTGGTTCTGTACTTGAACTATTTAGAAAATTAAAACCATACAAAGCCTTACTCAGTCTCATCTGTGGGGTGATTTCCGTTCCCCCTCTCTGTTGATCTAATATGCGTTTTAAGGTTTGATGTGTTCTTTCAATGATTGCTTGGCTTGTGGGAGAGTGGGGAATACCAAAAATGTGTCGAACACCCCATTCATTTAAAAATGTGGCCAATTTTTGAGATATGTATGCGGGACCATTGTCAGTTTTTACTTCTTGGGGTATACCCAATGAAGCAAAAGCTTGCAGGAAATGATGACAGGCATGGCTGCCAGTTTCACCTGTGTGAAGGGAAGCAAAAACTGCACCAGAGAACGTGTCTATGGAAACATGAATATTTTTAAATTTACCAAAAGAAGGCTATTTAGTAACACCTGTTTGCCACAACTGTAGGCTTTGTAAGCCTCGGGGGTTGATTGCTCCTGTAGAAACAGGAGGTTGTACCAGTTGACAGTCAGGGCAAGTATGAATGATAGCTTTAGCTTGACTTTTAGTGATTTGGAACATTCGCATGAGTGCTTGTGCATTTTGGTGGAAAAAGGCATGACTCAATTTTGCTTGTTCAAAAATATTTGGCAATGTGTTAGAAATGACCATTGTCAGCTTGTCCGCTCTTGCATTTCCTTCCACTAAAAATCCAGGAAGTGAAGAATGCGCCCTAATGTGAGAAACAAAATATGGATTAGTTCTATATTGCAAAGTTATAAAAAGACATGAAAGCCAACGATGTACAGTTTCATTACTAACATCCTTTAAAATGGAACCTTCTATTCTCCTGACTACATTAGCAACATAAGCAGAATCTGTGACCAAATTAAGAGGCTGAGGAAACAGCTGAAAAGCTCAAACTACTGCAGCAAGCTCAACAATTTGAGGGGATCCCTCTACTGTTTGAATATCAGATTCCCAAACATCAGTCTTTTGATTAAACCAAGTCACAACGGACTTGTGGCTTTTACCAGAGCCATCAGTGAAGAGAGTCACAGCATGTAAAGGTTCTTCACTTAATTTAGGTTTTTCTCTGAAACTCAATTTTGCTTGCAGTAGTTTGTGAGCTGGATAGCGTATGGAACAAACACCTGGAAAACCTAAGAATGCCTATTGTAAATCATCAGAATTTTGCATTGCCCAATTGAAATAATCATTTTTCAATGGCAAATAGATAACTGAACATTCTTGACCTGCCAAAGTTAACAATCTGGTTCTAGCCTTAATTATAATGTATGCAATCATTTCTAAAACTGAGCAAATGGTCTTTGAAAACCTGTAGGGAGGAAAAACCCATTCCATTATTAACAAAGGATCTTGTTCTGTGGCATCCCACTGGAAAATGAGACCACAAAGCTGCATCTTCTCTCCTAAGATTGAAAGAAAGAAAGGATTTTCAGGAACGCAGCGATGAGCTTGTCTTTTTTGAAGAGCTTCTGTGACTTTGTCGAGAGCAGCACGAGCTTCAGGGGTTAAAGTTCTTGGCGAAGTGATGTCGCAACTTCCTCTCAGCAAATGGAAGAGCGGACTCAGTTCATCATTGGTGATTCCCAGCATCGGTCTGACCCAGTTGATTTCTCCTAGAAGTTGTTGTAACTCTTGTAGGTTGTTGACTCTGGTTCGGATCTGAATTTTCTGTGGTCTTCTTGTCGTCTCAGTCATCTTCCATCCCAGGCACTTCTAAGGTGAAACTTGTTGAATTTTCGTTGCAGAGATTTCAAGTCCAGCTTTTTGAATTTCAGCAACAACACAGTCGTGAGTTTCTTCCATCTCTTCCTTTCAAAGGACTCCACCCTTAAAGCCAATTTTTCTTTCTCTGTATCTATAGATTGACAAACACCAGAACAACCATGTTTTTGCTTAACTGAAAAAGAGTTCCCCGGAACCACAATTTCCCGAGTGGAAGCAGCCACCTCAGCCTCCACCCCAGGCCCAACAGAATCCAATTCAGGTTTCAGTCTCCCTGCACAAACAATTTTAGGAAGTACAGTCACTTTTTCATTTCCATCTTTTACACACTTTGTTCCATCCCCCTTACAAGAGTCACATATTTTTACATTAACAGAACAACGCGAAGAAAAGTCCAAAAGAGTCTCATTTTTTCCCAGAGAGAGAGAAGAAAGATTTTGTTCAACAGAGTTCAAAGCAATACTTTCAGCATTTGCAACAACACTTGTAACATTCTCCGATACTCACACAGTCTCCGGTTTACTGGAATTTAATGAGACAGAACCAGAAGCTTTGTTTTCTGAGTCCAAGTTGATCTTATTATTATCCGTTTGTTTAAAACAGTGCTCCAACAGTGCTCTACAAACCGGCATAAGTTCTCTTAAGCTTTCATCTTTTTTGAGAGAGACTAGATTATAGATTCTCCAGTTTATCTGATCCCAAAAATGAAAAGTAAAAGCAGACTGCAGATTTAAATCTTGCGTATTCGCTTTAACCCAGATAAGTAAGTTTTTAAGCTCAGTTTTTGAAATTTCAGAGTGACCTTTTTCTTGTAACATTGTCTCTAATTGATGAAAAACATCCCATTCAACTTTTGATAAATTCGTTCCCATTTTTGTGTTCTTTTAATAATTTTCTTTTTCGCTATTTTGCCTCCCAACGTCACCCAAGCGCTCTCCCAAGATATGTTACTTACAATTTTCTTGGCTTCGGCGGGAGAGATGATACAGTCTGCTCCTTGTTAACACTTGGGTCTCCGCAGCTGGTACTTCCACGATTTTTCTTTCTTTTTCTTCTATTCTACGTCCTCACACGAGGCACCAATATGCGGGGGACGGGACAGGTATAAGTCCAATGGCGTCAGGAACCCACGCCTTAAAAAAGGAACCCACTAGGCCGCGGCAAAATATCCAAATATGGATAACATGGTAACCAGACCAGTGAAGAGATTTTTGCTTTTATTTCCAGCACATCAGTCTCAAAATACAAAATGGAGACATGACAGCTCACTGATCCACACCAAAAAGTGTCTCCTTCAACAGGGCTCATACAGCAATACATAAAATCATCTCAGACTAGAATTCAGCCAATCAGACACAGAAAACACATCTTGACAAGCATTCTATCCAATCTTATAAAACATAGGTAATCATAGCTAAAACAAAGACTAGTTGATAAGAGACAAAGAACAGAGTTCTATTCATGCTAGCCTTCTAAAGATATACATTAAATAACCTTGTTGCCATCCTAAAGCCAATTCTACAGAAGCCTATTGTTATTTGTCACGTCTACTGCTTGGGAAACTTTTCTGCTTGCATGGAAAACTTTTTCTGCTTGCATGGGAAACTTTTCTGCAATGCTAACAAAACTCCAGTCTAAGGCCTACATACTTCTTTGTAACCATTTCTTAAAAATCCTCTAACCTTATGGATTCCAACATTTCCCCCTCTCTGTTTGACCCAGAAGCTTTCATTTTCTTGTCGCTTGCTATTTGCGTTTCATAGCTCTATTGCAAAATTTCTGCTTATTATCTGCTGAAGACCTATTTTCACTAAACTGAAGCATTGCTATACTACGGCACAGCAACTTCATGCTGTGAAGACCCAATCCCTGAAAGAGAGATATGAATCACGTTTGGCAACAGTCACAAGGCATCGTTCAAAAAACTCTGGTCGATTCCAAGGCCTTAATTCAAAACCTTCGTTCATGTCAATACCCTCATCTACTGCTTTCGTGAGATTTCATACACTCTCTGTGCTTCTACTTCCTAATTCTCCTGCTTGAATGACAAAAACTTCTCGGACTCTTTTGTTCATCATTCGCCGAAGACAACAGAGTATACAAGGTGCCACTATCAATATCAGTATTAGAACACCTAATATGTAAAGACCTATCTTGCAAAGTTGCCTTAGCCAAGGTGCAAAACTCCAATTTTGAAACAAATCATCCAACCAGGAACCTCCATCTTCTTTCATTTGGGCTGTCAGATCCTTTAATTTTTGAATGCTTTTGTGAATGGATTCAGAATGATCAGACAAATTTATACAACACAATCCTTCAAATTCCTCACAACCATGTCCTTCTGCCAGTAAGAGAAAATCAATGGCTGCTCTGTTTTGAAGAGTAGCATGTCTAATACTATCAACATCGGTCAACATATCACTGATTGCGGAGGATGTGGCATTAGCTTGTTTGCTCAGCCAACATCCAACTCGATCTAATTGTCTCAATGCCACAGCCGAAGCTAATTGGGGTAGAAATATACCTGCTGAAACCCTTCTGGCGGCATTCCAAGGCATAAAATCACTCTGACAGTTCTCATCATAATGAGGAACAGCTCTTGTTTTCCTTTGTTTCTTTTTCATCACTGCTTTGGCAGTGGGGGCAATTATGGTAAGCATACCAATGCTACAAGGGCCACCTTCAAGGTGGGCTGGAATGCCTTGCCAACCTCTGTCTCCACAAATGATCCAATACCCTTTTGGCAATTGCCGTGGATATTGGTCCGTCTCCAGAAACACATCCCAACTGTTTGAAACATTTGCTGCCCTGAGAAGTTTTTTCGAACAAATGTTCCAATTGAAGGAAGGACTGTTTCCATTGTCAATTCCACCTGGTTTACCATTGGATTCTTTTCTGACCAAAGGAAACTCTTTCACTGGCACACCAACCAAACAGGTTGAGAAAGGCTTTTCTGGTTCCGAATTAGACAGACATATAGTATCCGATCCGGCAGCCTTGGCTAAGGTCACCCAAACATTTGTTTTCGGTTGATCCACAGGCAAATCTGCACGACAAAAAACAATTAACATCAAGCAAAACAAGTATACCATTTGATTCTGCCCCATCTCTTTCAAGAACTAAGTTTTGGCAGAATTCTTTCTAAACAAAAACAATAACCTAAATTTTCAGCCAAAAATTAGCTTTGTTAAACAAACATTCAGCATTCAATTCGTATACTCATAAATAACATTGGCACAAAATCAGAGTTCATGGGTTCTACCGATGCACAAAGAACGTCAGGCACAAGAGGCGTCAGGCGAGACCCGGGATCCTTCCATTCAGTCCACGTCTGCGTACTCGCTTCCTCGGTTCTAGGCTCGACAACAGGTTCTGAAGTGCGATACGGTTTGACGTTTTTGGCAGGAACCCACTTAATTCTTCCAGCACCTGTGGAAATAGAAGCATACCCTTTGCCCCACGTTATTAATTGAAACGGGCCTTCCATCTGTCCAGAGTCAGGGTTTCTAATTAGAAGAGGAGGATGTTCTTTCAGTTTTGCCTGTGTGCTATTTGAAAAGTGTCTAAAGATTGGTGGATCTGGTTCTGTACTTGAACTATTTAGAAAATTAAAACCATACAAAGCCTTACTCAGTCTCATCTGTGGGGTGATTTCCGTTCCCCCTCTCTGTTGATCTAATATGCGTTTTAAGGTTTGATGTGTTCTTTCAATGATTGCTTGGCTTGTGGGAGAGTGGGGAATACCAAAAATGTGTCGAACACCCCATTCATTTAAAAATGTGGCCAATTTTTGAGATATGTATGCGGGACCATTGTCAGTTTTTACTTCTTGGGGTATACCCAATGAAGCAAAAGCTTGCAGGAAATGATGACAGGCATGGCTGCCAGTTTCACCTGTGTGAAGGGAAGCAAAAACTGCACCAGAGAACGTGTCTATGGAAACATGAATATTTTTAAATTTACCAAAAGAAGGCTATTTAGTAACACCTGTTTGCCACAACTGTAGGCTTTGTAAGCCTCGGGGGTTGATTGCTCCTGTAGAAACAGGAGGTTGTACCAGTTGACAGTCAGGGCAAGTATGAATGATAGCTTTAGCTTGACTTTTAGTGATTTGGAACATTCGCATGAGTGCTTGTGCATTTTGGTGGAAAAAGGCATGACTCAATTTTGCTTGTTCAAAAATATTTGGCAATGTGTTAGAAATGACCATTGTCAGCTTGTCCGCTCTTGCATTTCCTTCCACTAAAAATCCAGGAAGTGAAGAATGCGCCCTAATGTGAGAAACAAAATATGGATTAGTTCTATATTGCAAAGTTATAAAAAGACATGAAAGCCAACGATGTACAGTTTCATTACTAACATCCTTTAAAATGGAACCTTCTATTCTCCTGACTACATTAGCAACATAAGCAGAATCTGTGACCAAATTAAGAGGCTGAGGAAACAGCTGAAAAGCTCAAACTACTGCAGCAAGCTCAACAATTTGAGGGGATCCCTCTACTGTTTGAATATCAGATTCCCAAACATCAGTCTTTTGATTAAACCAAGTCACAACGGACTTGTGGCTTTTACCAGAGCCATCAGTGAAGAGAGTCACAGCATGTAAAGGTTCTTCACTTAATTTAGGTTTTTCTCTGAAACTCAATTTTGCTTGCAGTAGTTTGTGAGCTGGATAGCGTATGGAACAAACACCTGGAAAACCTAAGAATGCCTATTGTAAATCATCAGAATTTTGCATTGCCCAATTGAAATAATCATTTTTCAATGGCAAATAGATAACTGAACATTCTTGACCTGCCAAAGTTAACAATCTGGTTCTAGCCTTAATTATAATGTATGCAATCATTTCTAAAACTGAGCAAATGGTCTTTGAAAACCTGTAGGGAGGAAAAACCCATTCCATTATTAACAAAGGATCTTGTTCTGTGGCATCCCACTGGAAAATGAGACCACAAAGCTGCATCTTCTCTCCTAAGATTGAAAGAAAGAAAGGATTTTCAGGAACGCAGCGATGAGCTTGTCTTTTTTGAAGAGCTTCTGTGACTTTGTCGAGAGCAGCACGAGCTTCAGGGGTTAAAGTTCTTGGCGAAGTGATGTCGCAACTTCCTCTCAGCAAATGGAAGAGCGGACTCAGTTCATCATTGGTGATTCCCAGCATCGGTCTGACCCAGTTGATTTCTCCTAGAAGTTGTTGTAACTCTTGTAGGTTGTTGACTCTGGTTCGGATCTGAATTTTCTGTGGTCTTCTTGTCGTCTCAGTCATCTTCCATCCCAGGCACTTCTAAGGTGAAACTTGTTGAATTTTCGTTGCAGAGATTTCAAGTCCAGCTTTTTGAATTTCAGCAACAACACAGTCGTGAGTTTCTTCCATCTCTTCCTTTCAAAGGACTCCACCCTTAAAGCCAATTTTTCTTTCTCTGTATCTATAGATTGACAAACACCAGAACAACCATGTTTTTGCTTAACTGAAAAAGAGTTCCCCGGAACCACAATTTCCCGAGTGGAAGCAGCCACCTCAGCCTCCACCCCAGGCCCAACAGAATCCAATTCAGGTTTCAGTCTCCCTGCACAAACAATTTTAGGAAGTACAGTCACTTTTTCATTTCCATCTTTTACACACTTTGTTCCATCCCCCTTACAAGAGTCACATATTTTTACATTAACAGAACAACGCAAAGAAAAGTCCAAAAGAGTCTCATTTTTTCCCAGAGAGAGAGAAGAAAGATTTTGTTCAACAGAGTTCAAAGCAATACTTTCAGCATTTGCAACAACACTTGTAACATTCTCCGATACTCACACAGTCTCCGGTTTACTGGAATTTAATGAGACAGAACCAGAAGCTTTGTTTTCTGAGTCCAAGTTGATCTTATTATTATCCGTTTGTTTAAAACAGTGCTCCAACAGTGCTCTACAAACCGGCATAAGTTCTCTTAAGCTTTCATCTTTTTTGAGAGAGACTAGATTATAGATTCTCCAGTTTATCTGATCCCAAAAATGAAAAGTAAAAGCAGACTGCAGATTTAAATCTTGTGTATTCGCTTTAACCCAGATAAGTAAGTTTTTAAGCTCAGTTTTTGAAATTTCAGAGTGACCTTTTTCTTGTAACATTGTCTCTAATTGATGAAAAACATCCCATTCAACTTTTGATAAATTCGTTCCCATTTTTGTGTTCTTTTAATAATTTTCTTTTTCGCTATTTTGCCTCCCAACGTCACCCAAGCGCTCTCCCAAGATATGTTACTTACAATTTTCTTGGCTTCGGCGGGAGAGATGATACAGTCTGCTCCTTGTTAACACTTGGGTCTCCGCAGCTGGTACTTCCACGATTTTTCTTTCTTTTTCTTCTATTCTACGTCCTCACACGAGGCACCAATATGCGGGGGACGGGACAGGTATAAGTCCAATGGCGTCAGGAACCCACGCCTTAAAAAAGGAACCCACTAGGCCGCGGCAAAATATCCAAATATGGATAACATGGTAACCAGACCAGTGAAGAGATTTTTGCTTTTATTTCCAGCACATCAGTCTCAAAATACAAAATGGAGACATGACAGCTCACTGATCCACACCAAAAAGTGTCTCCTTCAACAGGGCTCATACAGCAATACATAAAATCATCTCAGACTAGAATTCAGCCAATCAGACACAGAAAACACATCTTGACAAGCATTCTATCCAATCTTATAAAACATAGGTAATCATAGCTAAAACAAAGACTAGTTGATAAGAGACAAAGAACAGAGTTCTATTCATGCTAGCCTTCTAAAGATATACATTAAATAACCTTGTTGCCATCCTAAAGCCAATTCTACAGAAGCCTATTGTTATTTGTCACGTCTACTGCTTGGGAAACTTTTCTGCTTGCATGGAAAACTTTTTCTGCTTGCATGGGAAACTTTTCTGCAATGCTAACAAAACTCCAGTCTAAGGCCTACATACTTCTTTGTAACCATTTCTTAAAAATCCTCTAACCTTATGGATTCCAACATTTCCCCCTCTCTGTTTGACCCAGAAGCTTTCATTTTCTTGTCGCTTGCTATTTGCGTTTCATAGCTCTATTGCAAAATTTCTGCTTATTATCTGCTGAAGACCTATTTTCACTAAACTGAAGCATTGCTATACTACGGCACAGCAACTTCATGCTGTGAAGACCCAATCCCTGAAAGAGAGATATGAATCACGTTTGGCAACAGTCACAAGGCATCGTTCAAAAAACTCTGGTCGATTCCAAGGCCTTAATTCAAAACCTTCGTTCATGTCAATACCCTCATCTACTGCTTTCGTGAGATTTCATACACTCTCTGTGCTTCTACTTCCTAATTCTCCTGCTTGAATGACAAAAACTTCTCGGACTCTTTTGTTCATCATTCGCCGAAGACAACAGAGTATACAAGGTGCCACTATCAATATCAGTATTAGAACACCTAATATGTAAAGACCTATCTTGCAAAGTTGCCTTAGCCAAGGTGCAAAACTCCACTTTTGAAACAAATCATCCAACCAGGAACCTCCATCTTCTTTCATTTGGGCTGTCAGATCCTTTAATTTTTGAATGCTTTTGTGAATGGATTCAGAATGATCAGACAAATTTATACAACACAATCCTTCAAATTCCTCACAACCATGTCCTTCTGCCAGTAAGAGAAAATCAATGGCTGCTCTGTTTTGAAGAGTAGCATGTCTAATACTATCAACATCGGTCAACATATCACTGATTGCGGAGGATGTGGCATTAGCTTGTTTGCTCAGCCAACATCCAACTCGATCTAATTGTCTCAATGCCACAGCCGAAGCTAATTGGGGTAGAAATATACCTGCTGAAAGCCTTCTGGCGGCATTCCAAGGCATAAAATCACTCTGACAGTTCTCATCATAATGAGGAACAGCTCTTGTTTTCCTTTGTTTCTTTTTCATCACTGCTTTGGCAGTGGGGGCAATTATGGTAAGCATACCAATGCTACAAGGGCCACCTTCAAGGTGGGCTGGAATGCCTTGCCAACCTCTGTCTCCACAAATGATCCAATACCCTTTTGGCAATTGCCGTGGATATTGGTCCGTCTCCAGAAACACATCCCAACTGTTTGAAACATTTGCTGCCCTGAGAAGTTTTTTCGAACAAATGTTCCAATTGAAGGAAGGACTGTTTCCATTGTCAATTCCACCTGGTTTACCATTGGATTCTTTTCTGACCAAAGGAAACTCTTTCACTGGCACACCAACCAAACAGGTTGAGAAAGGCTTTTCTGGTTCCGAATTAGACAGACATATAGTATCCGATCCGGCAGCCTTGGCTAAGGTCACCCAAACATTTGTTTTCGGTTGATCCACAGGCAAATCTGCACGACAAAAAACAATTAACATCAAGCAAAACAAGTATACCATTTGATTCTGCCCCATCTCTTTCAAGAACTAAGTTTTGGCAGAATTCTTTCTAAACAAAAACAATAACCTAAATTTTCAGCCAAAAATTAGCTTTGTTAAACAAACATTCAGCATTCAATTCGTATACTCATAAATAACATTGGCACAAAATCAGAGTTCATGGGTTCTACCGATGCACAAAGAACGTCAGGCACAAGAGGCGTCAGGCGAGACCCGGGATCCTTCCATTCAGTCCACGTCTGCGTACTCGCTTCCTCGGTTCTAGGCTCGACAACAGGTTCTGAAGTGCGATACGGTTTGACGTTTTTGGCAGGAACCCACTTAATTCTTCCAGCACCTGTGGAAATAGAAGCATACCCTTTGCCCCACGTTATTAATTGAAACGGGCCTTCCATCTGTCCAGAGTCAGGGTTTCTAATTAGAAGAGGAGGATGTTCTTTCAGTTTTGCCTGTGTGCTATTTGAAAAGTGTCTAAAGATTGGTGGATCTGGTTCTGTACTTGAACTATTTAGAAAATTAAAACCATACAAAGCCTTACTCAGTCTCATCTGTGGGGTGATTTCCGTTCCCCCTCTCTGTTGATCTAATATGCGTTTTAAGGTTTGATGTGTTCTTTCAATGATTGCTTGGCTTGTGGGAGAGTGGGGAATACCAAAAATGTGTCGAACACCCCATTCATTTAAAAATGTGGCCAATTTTTGAGATATGTATGCGGGACCATTGTCAGTTTTTACTTCTTGGGGTATACCCAATGAAGCAAAAGCTTGCAGGAAATGATGACAGGCATGGCTGCCAGTTTCACCTGTGTGAAGGGAAGCAAAAACTGCACCAGAGAACGTGTCTATGGAAACATGAATATTTTTAAATTTACCAAAAGAAGGCTATTTAGTAACACCTGTTTGCCACAACTGTAGGCTTTGTAAGCCTCGGGGGTTGATTGCTCCTGTAGAAACAGGAGGTTGTACCAATTGACAGTCAGGGCAAGTATGAATGATAGCTTTAGCTTGACTTTTAGTGATTTGGAACATTCGCATGAGTGCTTGTGCATTTTGGTGGAAAAAGGCATGACTCAATTTTGCTTGTTCAAAAATATTTGGCAATGTGTTAGAAATGACCATTGTCAGCTTGTCCGCTCTTGCATTTCCTTCCACTAAAAATCCAGGAAGTGAAGAATGCGCCCTAATGTGAGAAACAAAATATGGATTAGTTCTATATTGCAAAGTTATAAAAAGACATGAAAGCCAACGATGTACAGTTTCATTACTAACATCCTTTAAAATGGAACCTTCTATTCTCCTGACTACATTAGCAACATAAGCAGAATCTGTGACCAAATTAAGAGGCTGAGGAAACAGCTGAAAAGCTCAAACTACTGCAGCAAGCTCAACAATTTGAGGGGATCCCTCTACTGTTTGAATATCAGATTCCCAAACATCAGTCTTTTGATTAAACCAAGTCACAACGGACTTGTGGCTTTTACCAGAGCCATCAGTGAAGAGAGTCACAGCATGTAAAGGTTCTTCACTTAATTTAGGTTTTTCTCTGAAACTCAATTTTGCTTGCAGTAGTTTGTGAGCTGGATAGCGTATGGAACAAACACCTGGAAAACCTAAGAATGCCTATTGTAAATCATCAGAATTTTGCATTGCCCAATTGAAATAATCATTTTTCAATGGCAAATAGATAACTGAACATTCTTGACCTGCCAAAGTTAACAATCTGGTTCTAGCCTTAATTATAATGTATGCAATCATTTCTAAAACTGAGCAAATGGTCTTTGAAAACCTGTAGGGAGGAAAAACCCATTCCATTATTAACAAAGGATCTTGTTCTGTGGCATCCCACTGGAAAATGAGACCACAAAGCTGCATCTTCTCTCCTAAGATTGAAAGAAAGAAAGGATTTTCAGGAACGCAGCGATGAGCTTGTCTTTTTTGAAGAGCTTCTGTGACTTTGTCGAGAGCAGCACGAGCTTCAGGGGTTAAAGTTCTTGGCGAAGTGATGTCGCAACTTCCTCTCAGCAAATGGAAGAGCGGACTCAGTTCATCATTGGTGATTCCCAGCATCGGTCTGACCCAGTTGATTTCTCCTAGAAGTTGTTGCAACTCTTGTAGGTTGTTGACTCTGGTTCGGATCTGAATTTTCTGTGGTCTTCTTGTCGTCTCAGTCATCTTCCATCCCAGGTACTTCTAAGGTGAAACTTGTTGAATTTTCGTTGCAGAGATTTCAAGTCCAGCTTTTTGAATTTCAGCAACAACACAGTCGTGAGTTTCTTCCATCTCTTCCTTTCAAAGGACTCCACCCTTAAAGCCAATTTTTCTTTCTCTGTATCTATAGATTGACAAACACCAGAACAACCATGTTTTTGCTTAACTGAAAAAGAGTTCCCCGGAACCACAATTTCCCGAGTGGAAGCAGCCACCTCAGCCTCCACCCCAGGCCCAACAGAATCCAATTCAGGTTTCAGTCTCCCTGCACAAACAATTTTAGGAAGTACAGTCACTTTTTCATTTCCATCTTTTACACACTTTGTTCCATCCCCCTTACAAGAGTCACATATTTTTACATTAACAGAACAACGCAAAGAAAAGTCCAAAAGAGTCTCATTTTTTCCCAGAGAGAGAGAAGAAAGATTTTGTTCAACAGAGTTCAAAGCAATACTTTCAGCATTTGCAACAACACTTGTAACATTCTCCGATACTCACACAGTCTCCGGTTTACTGGAATTTAATGAGACAGAACCAGAAGCTTTGTTTTCTGAGTCCAAGTTGATCTTATTATTATCCGTTTGTTTAAAACAGTGCTCCAACAGTGCTCTACAAACCGGCATAAGTTCTCTTAAGCTTTCATCTTTTTTGAGAGAGACTAGATTATAGATTCTCCAGTTTATCTGATCCCAAAAATGAAAAGTAAAAGCAGACTGCAGATTTAAATCTTGCGTATTCGCTTTAACCCAGATAAGTAAGTTTTTAAGCTCAGTTTTTGAAATTTCAGAGTGACCTTTTTCTTGTAACATTGTCTCTAATTGATGAAAAACATCCCATTCAACTTTTGATAAATTCGTTCCCATTTTTGTGTTCTTTTAATAATTTTCTTTTTCGCTATTTTGCCTCCCAACGTCACCCAAGCGCTCTCCCAAGATATGTTACTTACAATTTTCTTGGCTTCGGCGGGAGAGATGATACAGTCTGCTCCTTGTTAACACTTGGGTCTCCGCAGCTGGTACTTCCACGATTTTTCTTTCTTTTTCTTCTATTCTACGTCCTCACACGAGGCACCAATATGCGGGGGACGGGACAGGTATAAGTCCAATGGCGTCAGGAACCCACGCCTTAAAAAAGGAACCCACTAGGCCGCGGCAAAATATCCAAATATGGATAACATGGTAACCAGACCAGTGAAGAGATTTTTGCTTTTATTTCCAGCACATCAGTCTCAAAATACAAAATGGAGACATGACAGCTCACTGATCCACACCAAAAAGTGTCTCCTTCAACAGGGCTCATACAGCAATACATAAAATCATCTCAGACTAGAATTCAGCCAATCAGACACAGAAAACACATCTTGACAAGCATTCTATCCAATCTTATAAAACATAGGTAATCATAGCTAAAACAAAGACTAGTTGATAAGAGACAAAGAACAGAGTTCTATTCATGCTAGCCTTCTAAAGATATACATTAAATAACCTTGTTGCCATCCTAAAGCCAATTCTACAGAAGCCTATTGTTATTTGTCACGTCTACTGCTTGGGAAACTTTTCTGCTTGCATGGAAAACTTTTTCTGCTTGCATGGGAAACTTTTCTGCAATGCTAACAAAACTCCAGTCTAAGGCCTACATACTTCTTTGTAACCATTTCTTAAAAATCCTCTAACCTTATGGATTCCAACATTTCCCCCTCTCTGTTTGACCCAGAAGCTTTCATTTTCTTGTCGCTTGCTATTTGCGTTTCATAGCTCTATTGCAAAATTTCTGCTTATTATCTGCTGAAGACCTATTTTCACTAAACTGAAGCATTGCTATACTACGGCACAGCAACTTCATGCTGTGAAGACCCAATCCCTGAAAGAGAGATATGAATCACGTTTGGCAACAGTCACAAGGCATCGTTCAAAAAACCCTGGTCGATTCCAAGGCCTTAATTCAAAACCTTCGTTCATGTCAATACCCTCATCTACTGCTTTCGTGAGATTTCATACACTCTCTGTGCTTCTACTTCCTAATTCTCCTGCTTGAATGACAAAAACTTCTCGGACTCTTTTGTTCATCATTCGCCGAAGACAACAGAGTATACAAGGTGCCACTATCAATATCAGTATTAGAACACCTAATATGTAAAGACCTATCTTGCAAAGTTGCCTTAGCCAAGGTGCAAAACTCCACTTTTGAAACAAATCATCCAACCAGGAACCTCCATCTTCTTTCATTTGGGCTGTCAGATCCTTTAATTTTTGAATGCTTTTGTGAATGGATTCAGAATGATCAGACAAATTTATACAACACAATCCTTCAAATTCCTCACAACCATGTCCTTCTGCCAGTAAGAGAAAATCAATGGCTGCTCTGTTTTGAAGAGTAGCATGTCTAATACTATCAACATCGGTCAACATATCACTGATTGCGGAGGATGTGGCATTAGCTTGTTTGCTCAGCCAACATCCAACTCGATCTAATTGTCTCAATGCCACAGCCGAAGCTAATTGGGGTAGAAATATACCTGCTGAAACCCTTCTGGCGGCATTCCAAGGCATAAAATCACTCTGACAGTTCTCATCATAATGAGGAACAGCTCTTGTTTTCCTTTGTTTCTTTTTCATCACTGCTTTGGCAGTGGGGGCAATTATGGTAAGCATACCAATGCTACAAGGGCCACCTTCAAGGTGGGCTGGAATGCCTTGCCAACCTCTGTCTCCACAAATGATCCAATACCCTTTTGGCAATTGCCGTGGATATTGGTCCGTCTCCAGAAACACATCCCAACTGTTTGAAACATTTGCTGCCCTGAGAAGTTTTTTCGAACAAATGTTCCAATTGAAGGAAGGACTGTTTCCATTGTCAATTCCACCTGGTTTACCATTGGATTCTTTTCTGACCAAAGGAAACTCTTTCACTGGCACACCAACCAAACAGGTTGAGAAAGGCTTTTCTGGTTCCGAATTAGACAGACATATAGTATCCGATCCGGCAGCCTTGGCTAAGGTCACCCAAACATTTGTTTTCGGTTGATCCACAGGCAAATCTGCACGACAAAAAACAATTAACATCAAGCAAAACAAGTATACCATTTGATTCTGCCCCATCTCTTTCAAGAACTAAGTTTTGGCAGAATTCTTTCTAAACAAAAACAATAACCTAAATTTTCAGCCAAAAATTAGCTTTGTTAAACAAACATTCAGCATTCAATTCGTATACTCATAAATAACATTGGCACAAAATCAGAGTTCATGGGTTCTACCGATGCACAAAGAACGTCAGGCACAAGAGGCGTCAGGCGAGACCCGGGATCCTTCCATTCAGTCCACGTCTGCGTACTCGCTTCCTCGGTTCTAGGCTCGACAACAGGTTCTGAAGTGCGATACGGTTTGACGTTTTTGGCAGGAACCCACTTAATTCTTCCAGCACCTGTGGAAATAGAAGCATACCCTTTGCCCCACGTTATTAATTGAAACGGGCCTTCCATCTGTCCAGAGTCAGGGTTTCTAATTAGAAGAGGAGGATGTTCTTTCAGTTTTGCCTGTGTGCTATTTGAAAAGTGTCTAAAGATTGGTGGATCTGGTTCTGTACTTGAACTATTTAGAAAATTAAAACCATACAAAGCCTTACTCAGTCTCATCTGTGGGGTGATTTCCGTTCCCCCTCTCTGTTGATCTAATATGCGTTTTAAGGTTTGATGTGTTCTTTCAATGATTGCTTGGCTTGTGGGAGAGTGGGGAATACCAAAAATGTGTCGAACACCCCATTCATTTAAAAATGTGGCCAATTTTTGAGATATGTATGCGGGACCATTGTCAGTTTTTACTTCTTGGGGTATACCCAATGAAGCAAAAGCTTGCAGGAAATGATGACAGGCATGGCTGCCAGTTTCACCTGTGTGAAGGGAAGCAAAAACTGCACCAGAGAACGTGTCTATGGAAACATGAATATTTTTAAATTTACCAAAAGAAGGCTATTTAGTAACACCTGTTTGCCACAACTGTAGGCTTTGTAAGCCTCGGGGGTTGATTGCTCCTGTAGAAACAGGAGGTTGTACCAATTGACAGTCAGGGCAAGTATGAATGATAGCTTTAGCTTGACTTTTAGTGATTTGGAACATTCGCATGAGTGCTTGTGCATTTTGGTGGAAAAAGGCATGACTCAATTTTGCTTGTTCAAAAATATTTGGCAATGTGTTAGAAATGACCATTGTCAGCTTGTCCGCTCTTGCATTTCCTTCCACTAAAAATCCAGGAAGTGAAGAATGCGCCCTAATGTGAGAAACAAAATATGGATTAGTTCTATATTGCAAAGTTATAAAAAGACATGAAAGCCAACGATGTACAGTTTCATTACTAACATCCTTTAAAATGGAACCTTCTATTCTCCTGACTACATTAGCAACATAAGCAGAATCTGTGACCAAATTAAGAGGCTGAGGAAACAGCTGAAAAGCTCAAACTACTGCAGCAAGCTCAACAATTTGAGGGGATCCCTCTACTGTTTGAATATCAGATTCCCAAACATCAGTCTTTTGATTAAACCAAGTCACAACGGACTTGTGGCTTTTACCAGAGCCATCAGTGAAGAGAGTCACAGCATGTAAAGGTTCTTCACTTAATTTAGGTTTTTCTCTGAAACTCAATTTTGCTTGCAGTAGTTTGTGAGCTGGATAGTGTATGGAACAAACACCTGGAAAACCTAAGAATGCCTATTGTAAATCATCAGAATTTTGCATTGCCCAATTGAAATAATCATTTTTCAATGGCAAATAGATAACTGAACATTCTTGACCTGCCAAAGTTAACAATCTGGTTCTAGCCTTAATTATAATGTATGCAATCATTTCTAAAACTGAGCAAATGGTCTTTGAAAACCTGTAGGGAGGAAAAACCCATTCCATTATTAACAAAGGATCTTGTTCTGTGGCATCCCACTGGAAAATGAGACCACAAAGCTGCATCTTCTCTCCTAAGATTGCAAGAAAGAAAGGATTTTCAGGAACGCAGCAATGAGCTTGTCTTTTTTGAAGAGCTTCTGTGACTTTGTCGAGAGCAGCACGAGCTTCAGGGGTTAAAGTTCTTGGCGAAGTGATGTCGCAACTTCCTCTCAGCAAATGGAAGAGCGGACTCAGTTCATCATTGGTGATTCCCAGCATCGGTCTGACCCAGTTGATTTCTCCTAGAAGTTGTTGTAACTCTTGTAGGTTGTTGACTCTGGTTCGGATCTGAATTTTCTGTGGTCTTCTTGTCGTCTCAGTCATCTTCCATCCCAGGTACTTCTAAGGTGAAACTTGTTGAATTTTCGTTGCAGAGATTTCAAGTCCAGCTTTTTGAATTTCAGCAACAACACAGTCGTGAGTTTCTTCCATCTCTTCCTTTCAAAGGACTCCACCCTTAAAGCCAATTTTTCTTTCTCTGTATCTATAGATTGACAAACACCAGAACAACCATGTTTTTGCTTAACGGAAAAAGAGTTCCCCGGAACCACAATTTCCCGAGTGGAAGCAGCCACCTCAGCCTCCACCCCAGGCCCAACAGAATCCAATTCAGGTTTCAGTCTCCCTGCACAAACAATTTTAGGAAGTACAGTCACTTTTTCATTTCCATCTTTTACACACTTTGTTCCATCCCCCTTACAAGAGTCACATATTTTTACATTAACAGAACAACGCAAAGAAAAGTCCAAAAGAGTCTCATTTTTTCCCAGAGAGAGAGAAGAAAGATTTTGTTCAACAGAGTTCAAAGCAATACTTTCAGCATTTGCAACAACACTTGTAACATTCTCCGATACTCACACAGTCTCCGGTTTACTGGAATTTAATGAGACAGAACCAGAAGCTTTGTTTTCTGAGTCCAAGTTGATCTTATTATTATCCGTTTGTTTAAAACAGTGCTCCAACAGTGCTCTACAAACCGGCATAAGTTCTCTTAAGCTTTCATCTTTTTTGAGAGAGACTAGATTATAGATTCTCCAGTTTATCTGATCCCAAAAATGAAAAGTAAAAGCAGACTGCAGATTTAAATCTTGCGTATTCGCTTTAACCCAGATAAGTAAGTTTTTAAGCTCAGTTTTTGAAATTTCAGAGTGACCTTTTTCTTGTAACATTGTCTCTAATTGATGAAAAACATCCCATTCAACTTTTGATAAATTCGTTCCCATTTTTGTGTTCTTTTAATAATTTTCTTTTTCGCTATTTTGCCTCCCAACGTCACCCAAGCGCTCTCCCAAGATATGTTACTTACAATTTTCTTGGCTTCGGCGGGAGAGATGATACAGTCTGCTCCTTGTTAACACTTGGGTCTCCGCAGCTGGTACTTCCACGATTTTTCTTTCTTTTTCTTCTATTCTACGTCCTCACACGAGGCACCAATATGCGGGGGACGGGACAGGTATAAGTCCAATGGCGTCAGGAACCCACGCCTTAAAAAAGGAACCCACTAGGCCGCGGCAAAATATCCAAATATGGATAACATGGTAACCAGACCAGTGAAGAGATTTTTGCTTTTATTTCCAGCACATCAGTCTCAAAATACAAAATGGAGACATGACAGCTCACTGATCCACACCAAAAAGTGTCTCCTTCAACAGGGCTCATACAGCAATACATAAAATCATCTCAGACTAGAATTCAGCCAATCAGACACAGAAAACACATCTTGACAAGCATTCTATCCAATCTTATAAAACATAGGTAATCATAGCTAAAACAAAGACTAGTTGATAAGAGACAAAGAACAGAGTTCTATTCATGCTAGCCTTCTAAAGATATACATTAAATAACCTTGTTGCCATCCTAAAGCCAATTCTACAGAAGCCTATTGTTATTTGTCACGTCTACTGCTTGGGAAACTTTTCTGCTTGCATGGAAAACTTTTTCTGCTTGCATGGGAAACTTTTCTGCAATGCTAACAAAACTCCAGTCTAAGGCCTACATACTTCTTTGTAACCATTTCTTAAAAATCCTCTAACCTTATGGATTCCAACATTTCCCCCTCTCTGTTTGACCCAGAAGCTTTCATTTTCTTGTCGCTTGCTATTTGCGTTTCATAGCTCTATTGCAAAATTTCTGCTTATTATCTGCTGAAGACCTATTTTCACTAAACTGAAGCATTGCTATACTACGGCACAGCAACTTCATGCTGTGAAGACCCAATCCCTGAAAGAGAGATATGAATCACGTTTGGCAACAGTCACAAGGCATCGTTCAAAAAACCCTGGTCGATTCCAAGGCCTTAATTCAAAACCTTCGTTCATGTCAATACCCTCATCTACTGCTTTTGTGAGATTTCATACACTCTCTGTGCTTCTACTTCCTAATTCTCCTGCTTGAATGACAAAAACTTCTCGGACTCTTTTGTTCATCATTCGCCGAAGACAACAGAGTATACAAGGTGCCACTATCAATATCAGTATTAGAACACCTAATATGTAAAGACCTATCTTGCAAAGTTGCCTTAGCCAAGGTGCAAAACTCCACTTTTGAAACAAATCATCCAACCAGGAACCTCCATCTTCTTTCATTTGGGCTGTCAGATCCTTTAATTTTTGAATGCTTTTGTGAATGGATTCAGAATGATCAGACAAATTCATACAACACAATCCTTCAAATTCCTCACAACCATGTCCTTCTGCCAGTAAGAGAAAATCAATGGCTGCTCTGTTTTGAAGAGTAGCATGTCTAATACTATCAACATCGGTCAACATATCACTGATTGCGGAGGATGTGGCATTAGCTTGTTTGCTCAGCCAACATCCAACTCGATCTAATTGTCTCAATGCCACAGCCGAAGCTAATTGGGGTAGAAATATACCTGCTGAAAGCCTTCTGGCGGCATTCCAAGGCATAAAATCACTCTGACAGTTCTCATCATAATGAGGAACAGCTCTTGTTTTCCTTTGTTTCTTTTTCATCACTGCTTTGGCAGTGGGGGCAATTATGGTAAGCATACCAATGCTACAAGGGCCACCTTCAAGGTGGGCTGGAATGCCTTGCCAACCTCTGTCTCCACAAATGATCCAATACCCTTTTGGCAATTGCCGTGGATATTGGTCCGTCTCCAGAAACACATCCCAACTGTTTGAAACATTTGCTGCCCTGAGAAGTTTTTTCGAACAAATGTTCCAATTGAAGGAAGGACTGTTTCCATTGTCAATTCCACCTGGTTTACCATTGGATTCTTTTCTGACCAAAGGAAACTCTTTCACTGGCACACCAACCAAACAGGTTGAGAAAGGCTTTTCTGGTTCCGAATTAGACAGACATATAGTATCCGATCCGGCAGCCTTGGCTAAGGTCACCCAAACATTTGTTTTCGGTTGATCCACAGGCAAATCTGCACGACAAAAAACAATTAACATCAAGCAAAACAAGTATACCATTTGATTCTGCCCCATCTCTTTCAAGAACTAAGTTTTGGCAGAATTCTTTCTAAACAAAAACAATAACCTAAATTTTCAGCCAAAAATTAGCTTTGTTAAACAAACATTCAGCATTCAATTCGTATACTCATAAATAACATTGGCACAAAATCAGAGTTCATGGGTTCTACCGATGCACAAAGAACGTCAGGCACAAGAGGCGTCAGGCGAGACCCGGGATCCTTCCATTCAGTCCACGTCTGCGTACTCGCTTCCTCGGTTCTAGGCTCGACAACAGGTTCTGAAGTGCGATACGGTTTGACGTTTTTGGCAGGAACCCACTTAATTCTTCCAGCACCTGTGGAAATAGAAGCATACCCTTTGCCCCACGTTATTAATTGAAACGGGCCTTCCATCTGTCCAGAGTCAGGGTTTCTAATTAGAAGAGGAGGATGTTCTTTCAGTTTTGCCTGTGTGCTATTTGAAAAGTGTCTAAAGATTGGTGGATCTGGTTCTGTACTTGAACTATTTAGAAAATTAAAACCATACAAAGCCTTACTCAGTCTCATCTGTGGGGTGATTTCCGTTCCCCCTCTCTGTTGATCTAATATGCGTTTTAAGGTTTGATGTGTTCTTTCAATGATTGCTTGGCTTGTGGGAGAGTGGGGAATACCAAAAATGTGTCGAACACCCCATTCATTTAAAAATGTGGCCAATTTTTGAGATATGTATGCGGGACCATTGTCAGTTTTTACTTCTTGGGGTATACCCAATGAAGCAAAAGCTTGCAGGAAATGATGACAGGCATGGCTGCCAGTTTCACCTGTGTGAAGGGAAGCAAAAACTGCACCAGAGAACGTGTCTATGGAAACATGAATATTTTTAAATTTACCAAAAGAAGGCTATTTAGTAACACCTGTTTGCCACAACTGTAGGCTTTGTAAGCCTCGGGGGTTGATTGCTCCTGTAGAAACAGGAGGTTGTACCAATTGACAGTCAGGGCAAGTATGAATGATAGCTTTAGCTTGACTTTTAGTGATTTGGAACATTCGCATGAGTGCTTGTGCATTTTGGTGGAAAAAGGCATGACTCAATTTTGCTTGTTCAAAAATATTTGGCAATGTGTTAGAAATGACCATTGTCAGCTTGTCCGCTCTTGCATTTCCTTCCACTAAAAATCCAGGAAGTGAAGAATGCGCCCTAATGTGAGAAACAAAATATGGATTAGTTCTATATTGCAAAGTTATAAAAAGACATGAAAGCCAACGATGTACAGTTTCATTACTAACATCCTTTAAAATGGAACCTTCTATTCTCCTGACTACATTAGCAACATAAGCAGAATCTGTGACCAAATTAAGAGGCTGAGGAAACAGCTGAAAAGCTCAAACTACTGCAGCAAGCTCAACAATTTGAGGGGATCCCTCTACTGTTTGAATATCAGATTCCCAAACATCAGTCTTTTGATTAAACCAAGTCACAACGGACTTGTGGCTTTTACCAGAGCCATCAGTGAAGAGAGTCACAGCATGTAAAGGTTCTTCACTTAATTTAGGTTTTTCTCTGAAACTCAATTTTGCTTGCAGTAGTTTGTGAGCTGGATAGCGTATGGAACAAACACCTGGAAAACCTAAGAATGCCTATTGTAAATCATCAGAATTTTGCATTGCCCAATTGAAATAATCATTTTTCAATGGCAAATAGATAACTGAACATTCTTGACCTGCCAAAGTTAACAATCTGGTTCTAGCCTTAATTATAATGTATGCAATCATTTCTAAAACTGAGCAAATGGTCTTTGAAAACCTGTAGGGAGGAAAAACCCATTCCATTATTAACAAAGGATCTTGTTCTGTGGCATCCCACTGGAAAATGAGACCACAAAGCTGCATCTTCTCTCCTAAGATTGCAAGAAAGAAAGGATTTTCAGGAACGCAGCAATGAGCTTGTCTTTTTTGAAGAGCTTCTGTGACTTTGTCGAGAGCAGCACGAGCTTCAGGGGTTAAAGTTCTTGGCGAAGTGATGTCGCAACTTCCTCTCAGCAAATGGAAGAGCGGACTCAGTTCATCATTGGTGATTCCCAGCATCGGTCTGACCCAGTTGATTTCTCCTAGAAGTTGTTGTAACTCTTGTAGGTTGTTGACTCTGGTTCGGATCTGAATTTTCTGTGGTCTTCTTGTCGTCTCAGTCATCTTCCATCCCAGGTACTTCTAAGGTGAAACTTGTTGAATTTTCGTTGCAGAGATTTCAAGTCCAGCTTTTTGAATTTCAGCAACAACACAGTCGTGAGTTTCTTCCATCTCTTCCTTTCAAAGGACTCCACCCTTAAAGCCAATTTTTCTTTCTCTGTATCTATAGATTGACAAACACCAGAACAACCATGTTTTTGCTTAACGGAAAAAGAGTTCCCCGGAACCACAATTTCCCGAGTGGAAGCAGCCACCTCAGCCTCCACCCCAGGCCCAACAGAATCCAATTCAGGTTTCAGTCTCCCTGCACAAACAATTTTAGGAAGTACAGTCACTTTTTCATTTCCATCTTTTACACACTTTGTTCCATCCCCCTTACAAGAGTCACATATTTTTACATTAACAGAACAACGCAAAGAAAAGTCCAAAAGAGTCTCATTTTTTCCCAGAGAGAGAGAAGAAAGATTTTGTTCAACAGAGTTCAAAGCAATACTTTCAGCATTTGCAACAACACTTGTAACATTCTCCGATACTCACACAGTCTCCGGTTTACTGGAATTTAATGAGACAGAACCAGAAGCTTTGTTTTCTGAGTCCAAGTTGATCTTATTATTATCCGTTTGTTTAAAACAGTGCTCCAACAGTGCTCTACAAACCGGCATAAGTTCTCTTAAGCTTTCATCTTTTTTGAGAGAGACTAGATTATAGATTCTCCAGTTTATCTGATCCCAAAAATGAAAAGTAAAAGCAGACTGCAGATTTAAATCTTGCGTATTCGCTTTAACCCAGATAAGTAAGTTTTTAAGCTCAGTTTTTGAAATTTCAGAGTGACCTTTTTCTTGTAACATTGTCTCTAATTGATGAAAAACATCCCATTCAACTTTTGATAAATTCGTTCCCATTTTTGTGTTCTTTTAATAATTTTCTTTTTCGCTATTTTGCCTCCCAACGTCACCCAAGCGCTCTCCCAAGATATGTTACTTACAATTTTCTTGGCTTCGGCGGGAGAGATGATACAGTCTGCTCCTTGTTAACACTTGGGTCTCCGCAGCTGGTACTTCCACGATTTTTCTTTCTTTTTCTTCTATTCTACGTCCTCACACGAGGCACCAATATGCGGGGGACGGGACAGGTATAAGTCCAATGGCGTCAGGAACCCACGCCTTAAAAAAGGAACCCACTAGGCCGCGGCAAAATATCCAAATATGGATAACATGGTAACCAGACCAGTGAAGAGATTTTTGCTTTTATTTCCAGCACATCAGTCTCAAAATACAAAATGGAGACATGACAGCTCACTGATCCACACCAAAAAGTGTCTCCTTCAACAGGGCTCATACAGCAATACATAAAATCATCTCAGACTAGAATTCAGCCAATCAGACACAGAAAACACATCTTGACAAGCATTCTATCCAATCTTATAAAACATAGGTAATCATAGCTAAAACAAAGACTAGTTGATAAGAGACAAAGAACAGAGTTCTATTCATGCTAGCCTTCTAAAGATATACATTAAATAACCTTGTTGCCATCCTAAAGCCAATTCTACAGAAGCCTATTGTTATTTGTCACGTCTACTGCTTGGGAAACTTTTCTGCTTGCATGGAAAACTTTTTCTGCTTGCATGGGAAACTTTTCTGCAATGCTAACAAAACTCCAGTCTAAGGCCTACATACTTCTTTGTAACCATTTCTTAAAAATCCTCTAACCTTATGGATTCCAACATTTCCCCCTCTCTGTTTGACCCAGAAGCTTTCATTTTCTTGTCGCTTGCTATTTGCGTTTCATAGCTCTATTGCAAAATTTCTGCTTATTATCTGCTGAAGACCTATTTTCACTAAACTGAAGCATTGCTATACTACGGCACAGCAACTTCATGCTGTGAAGACCCAATCCCTGAAAGAGAGATATGAATCACGTTTGGCAACAGTCACAAGGCATCGTTCAAAAAACCCTGGTCGATTCCAAGGCCTTAATTCAAAACCTTCGTTCATGTCAATACCCTCATCTACTGCTTTTGTGAGATTTCATACACTCTCTGTGCTTCTACTTCCTAATTCTCCTGCTTGAATGACAAAAACTTCTCGGACTCTTTTGTTCATCATTCGCCGAAGACAACAGAGTATACAAGGTGCCACTATCAATATCAGTATTAGAACACCTAATATGTAAAGACCTATCTTGCAAAGTTGCCTTAGCCAAGGTGCAAAACTCCACTTTTGAAACAAATCATCCAACCAGGAACCTCCATCTTCTTTCATTTGGGCTGTCAGATCCTTTAATTTTTGAATGCTTTTGTGAATGGATTCAGAATGATCAGACAAATTCATACAACACAATCCTTCAAATTCCTCACAACCATGTCCCTTCTGCCAGTAAGAGAAAATCAATGGCTGCTCTGTTTTGAAGAGTAGCATGTCTAATACTATCAACATCGGTCAACATATCACTGATTGCGGAGGATGTGGCATTAGCTTGTTTGCTCAGCCAACATCCAACTCGATCTAATTGTCTCAATGCCACAGCCGAAGCTAATTGGGGTAGAAATATACCTGCTGAAAGCCTTCTGGCGGCATTCCAAGGCATAAAATCACTCTGACAGTTCTCATCATAATGAGGAACAGCTCTTGTTTTCCTTTGTTTCTTTTTCATCACTGCTTTGGCAGTGGGGGCAATTATGGTAAGCATACCAATGCTACAAGGGCCACCTTCAAGGTGGGCTGGAATGCCTTGCCAACCTCTGTCTCCACAAATGATCCAATACCCTTTTGGCAATTGCCGTGGATATTGGTCCGTCTCCAGAAACACATCCCAACTGTTTGAAACATTTGCTGCCCTGAGAAGTTTTTTCGAACAAATGTTCCAATTGAAGGAAGGGACTGTTTCCATTGTCAATTCCACCTGGTTTACCATTGGATTCTTTTCTGACCAAAGGAAACTCTTTCACTGGCACACCAACCAAACAGGTTGAGAAAGGCTTTTCTGGTTCCGAATTAGACAGACATATAGTATCCGATCCGGCAGCCTTGGCTAAGGTCACCCAAACATTTGTTTTCGGTTGATCCACAGGCAAATCTGCACGACAAAAAACAATTAACATCAAGCAAA
This sequence comes from Melospiza georgiana, assembly GCF_028018845.1. Lineage (NCBI taxonomy): Eukaryota > Metazoa > Chordata > Aves > Passeriformes > Passerellidae > Melospiza > Melospiza georgiana. The sequence goes on from NC_080431.1 coordinate 87,536,186, forward strand.
ACAAGTATACCATTTGATTCTGCCCCATCTCTTTCAAGAACTAAGTTTTGGCAGAATTCTTTCTAAACAAAAACAATAACCTAAATTTTCAGCCAAAAATTAGCTTTGTTAAACAAACATTCAGCATTCAATTCGTATACTCATAAATAACATTGGCACAAAATCAGAGTTCATGGGTTCTACCGATGCACAAAGAACGTCAGGCACAAGAGGCGTCAGGCGAGACCCGGGATCCTTCCATTCAGTCCACGTCTGCGTACTCGCTTCCTCGGTTCTAGGCTCGACAACAGGTTCTGAAGTGCGATACGGTTTGACGTTTTTGGCAGGAACCCACTTAATTCTTCCAGCACCTGTGGAAATAGAAGCATACCCTTTGCCCCACGTTATTAATTGAAACGGGCCTTCCATCTGTCCAGAGTCAGGGTTTCTAATTAGAAGAGGAGGATGTTCTTTCAGTTTTGCCTGTGTGCTATTTGAAAAGTGTCTAAAGATTGGTGGATCTGGTTCTGTACTTGAACTATTTAGAAAATTAAAACCATACAAAGCCTTACTCAGTCTCATCTGTGGGGTGATTTCCGTTCCCCCTCTCTGTTGATCTAATATGCGTTTTAAGGTTTGATGTGTTCTTTCAATGATTGCTTGGCTTGTGGGAGAGTGGGGAATACCAAAAATGTGTCGAACACCCCATTCATTTAAAAATGTGGCCAATTTTTGAGATATGTATGCGGGACCATTGTCAGTTTTTACTTCTTGGGGTATACCCAATGAAGCAAAAGCTTGCAGGAAATGATGACAGGCATGGCTGCCAGTTTCACCTGTGTGAAGGGAAGCAAAAACTGCACCAGAGAACGTGTCTATGGAAACATGAATATTTTTAAATTTACCAAAAGAAGGCTATTTAGTAACACCTGTTTGCCACAACTGTAGGCTTTGTAAGCCTCGGGGGTTGATTGCTCCTGTAGAAACAGGAGGTTGTACCAATTGACAGTCAGGGCAAGTATGAATGATAGCTTTAGCTTGACTTTTAGTGATTTGGAACATTCGCATGAGTGCTTGTGCATTTTGGTGGAAAAAGGCATGACTCAATTTTGCTTGTTCAAAAATATTTGGCAATGTGTTAGAAATGACCATTGTCAGCTTGTCCGCTCTTGCATTTCCTTCCACTAAAAATCCAGGAAGTGAAGAATGCGCCCTAATGTGAGAAACAAAATATGGATTAGTTCTATATTGCAAAGTTATAAAAAGACATGAAAGCCAACGATGTACAGTTTCATTACTAACATCCTTTAAAATGGAACCTTCTATTCTCCTGACTACATTAGCAACATAAGCAGAATCTGTGACCAAATTAAGAGGCTGAGGAAACAGCTGAAAAGCTCAAACTACTGCAGCAAGCTCAACAATTTGAGGGGATCCCTCTACTGTTTGAATATCAGATTCCCAAACATCAGTCTTTTGATTAAACCAAGTCACAACGGACTTGTGGCTTTTACCAGAGCCATCAGTGAAGAGAGTCACAGCATGTAAAGGTTCTTCACTTAATTTAGGTTTTTCTCTGAAACTCAATTTTGCTTGCAGTAGTTTGTGAGCTGGATAGCGTATGGAACAAACACCTGGAAAACCTAAGAATGCCTATTGTAAATCATCAGAATTTTGCATTGCCCAATTGAAATAATCATTTTTCAATGGCAAATAGATAACTGAACATTCTTGACCTGCCAAAGTTAACAATCTGGTTCTAGCCTTAATTATAATGTATGCAATCATTTCTAAAACTGAGCAAATGGTCTTTGAAAACCTGTAGGGAGGAAAAACCCATTCCATTATTAACAAAGGATCTTGTTCTGTGGCATCCCACTGGAAAATGAGACCACAAAGCTGCATCTTCTCTCCTAAGATTGCAAGAAAGAAAGGATTTTCAGGAACGCAGCAATGAGCTTGTCTTTTTTGAAGAGCTTCTGTGACTTTGTCGAGAGCAGCACGAGCTTCAGGGGTTAAAGTTCTTGGCGAAGTGATGTCGCAACTTCCTCTCAGCAAATGGAAGAGCGGACTCAGTTCATCATTGGTGATTCCCAGCATCGGTCTGACCCAGTTGATTTCTCCTAGAAGTTGTTGTAACTCTTGTAGGTTGTTGACTCTGGTTCGGATCTGAATTTTCTGTGGTCTTCTTGTCGTCTCAGTCATCTTCCATCCCAGGTACTTCTAAGGTGAAACTTGTTGAATTTTCGTTGCAGAGATTTCAAGTCCAGCTTTTTGAATTTCAGCAACAACACAGTCGTGAGTTTCTTCCATCTCTTCCTTTCAAAGGACTCCACCCTTAAAGCCAATTTTTCTTTCTCTGTATCTATAGATTGACAAACACCAGAACAACCATGTTTTTGCTTAACTGAAAAAGAGTTCCCCGGAACCACAATTTCCCGAGTGGAAGCAGCCACCTCAGCCTCCACCCCAGGCCCAACAGAATCCAATTCAGGTTTCAGTCTCCCTGCACAAAACAATTTTAGGAAGTACAGTCACTTTTTCATTTCCATCTTTTACACACTTTGTTCCATCCCCCTTACAAGAGTCACATATTTTTACATTAACAGAACAACGCAAAGAAAAGTCCAAAAGAGTCTCATTTTTTCCCAGAGAGAGAGAAGAAAGATTTTGTTCAACAGAGTTCAAAGCAATACTTTCAGCATTTGCAACAACACTTGTAACATTCTCCGATACTCACACAGTCTCCGGTTTACTGGAATTTAATGAGACAGAACCAGAAGCTTTGTTTTCTGAGTCCAAGTTGATCTTATTATTATCCGTTTGTTTAAAACAGTGCTCCAACAGTGCTCTACAAACCGGCATAAGTTCTCTTAAGCTTTCATCTTTTTTGAGAGAGACTAGATTATAGATTCTCCAGTTTATCTGATCCCAAAAATGAAAAGTAAAAGCAGACTGCAGATTTAAATCTTGCGTATTACCCAGATAAGTAAGTTTTTAAGCTCAGTTTTTGAAATTTCAGAGTGACCTTTTTCTTGTAACATTGTCTCTAATTGATGAAAAACATCCCATTCAACTTTTGATAAATTCGTTCCCATTTTTGTGTTCTTTTAATAATTTTCTTTTTCGCTATTTTGCCTCCCAACGTCACCCAAGCGCTCTCCCAAG